>NC_073704.1:13806753-16367586 GCF_023634085.1 Falco cherrug | reverse complement strand
ATTTTTTAGGGACATAGAATCAGACTTGCACTCAACACACAGTGCAAGAGGAGCAGAAGGGACAAGAGTGATGAGGTTTTCTGACAGTGAGACACAGACCAAAACTCAGTAATTTCATTTGGAAGAGAAGGACTTGTGTAGAGGAAAGGATTTCAGCAAATTATCTTGCAAAACCGAACCAAGGCTGAGACTGGCTATAGGTCAAAGGCTAAAAACTGATTGTATTTCCAAAATAAAATACCATGTTGTAGTCCACTGAAATCCCTACTAGTCTAACACTGTTATGAAATATCCCTGGAGAGATCAGTACATTTATATTTCTGAGGAATATTTGACATTTGATGTATATGTAGTATAATCAGGAATAAACTTTATAATCCCTAAATCATATTTTTGTAACTACTCCAACTCTCAAATGAGATGAAACTATTCCGGTGATTAAAGGACCATGGGCATTAGGCTACCTCAGAGCACACAGCAGTGATATTGCACATCACCTGTGCAGCGCGGAGCAGAGCTCTGTATCAATTCACTATAGTTTGATGCAGATCCGAGTTTGGGACCAAGTCCTGAGCTCTGCAGATAGCAGCCACCAGCATACAAATTAAGGCTAGCAAGACACACTGCAGTTTCTCTAGTCTTTTTAACCATTCATCTGTAAAACAGGACTACCCAGTCTGTAAATTACAGCAACAGGAGTTACTTTACAAAGACAGAACAGAGAAAACAGTACCTGAAAAAAGTGTTTATTTAACCAGTAATTTTCACGAGACCACTGCTCTGTTAATGAGAGGTGACTGAACAACATGCTAAGTACGGGGGAGAGAGAGTTTCAGTGTCTCTGGTTCCCCCTTAAACAACTTGGGAAGCAACTGCCACACAGAATTAGGTTGTTAGCACAATCCCTTGTCAGTACAAGCCCTTACAGATCCCTCAACACATAACCTTAGTAACTTCTCAAAAAGAATTCATTTCTTTCAGAAGTCTGA
Source organism: Falco cherrug (assembly GCF_023634085.1). Taxonomy (NCBI): domain Eukaryota; kingdom Metazoa; phylum Chordata; class Aves; order Falconiformes; family Falconidae; genus Falco; species Falco cherrug. The sequence continues at coordinate 16,366,597 of NC_073704.1, read as the reverse complement.
CTGAAACAACATTTAAGGAGAGGAAACAAAGGCTCATTATTCATCTCATAACTGCCTATTTTCTACACTTTCCTAGCTTTTTGAAGAGTAAGATTTATATTGGGGAAAAATTACTCATGGCATATGCATTGCTAGAAATGGCCTTTTAATAAATTCACCAGTGACTGACATTCTTCTGTAATTACAAGGACAAGGCCCATATATAGGTCCACACATCTGAATAAATGGATGGTTAGATGGATATATAATTTGATGGCAATTTTATTTATATAGGGAAATAAATTACTCCATACATTGCACCATACAAACTATACGTAATTATCATAAATGCTTAGAATCCAATATTCAACTCATTTCATAGTTTGTAACTTGTGCTAGCTTTTACTCATCTATTTATACCTTGACTATAAAATATATTATTTCCATTATATTTCCATGGGTGTGCATATATATGTATACATACACAGTATTGTGGATTCTGTGAAATACATCTAATAGTTCACCTTTTACTTGCTGGTTTCAAAAATACTTCTTTAAAATAACCCAAATGAAGCAAATTTATATGAGACATAAAACCATCAAACTGTTTTTATCAGTAACTTTACTATTTACAAAATGCACATATATATAAATTCTACTAAACGTAACAAAAAGAATCTTCAGCAGAAGTATCAGAATTTGTACATATTCACCAGAAGTAGTAACAGTAGTTCAGCAGTTACATTACAATAATAGCTAACATTTTCTTTTTCACCCAACAAGAACCAGTTTTTGATTGGCCACCACCATTATTTTTGTATATGGATCTTGTTCTTTTTATGTCGAACTATTTTGCAGCTTGTTTGCTGGCCCCTAGTCTACCAGTGCACATCTTTGCAGTGAATATATCAAGTAAATCACAGAGCCTCTACATGCTCGTCCTTCTTGTTGGTGCCACTTCTGTTGCCCAGAATGTAACTGCAACAAAAGTTGACTCTTGGAGCAGATATATTATGACGTCACTCTGATGCAATCACTGAGCATTATAAAATGATAATTTCTCTTCTACAACATTGTTTATAATTACTGGGAAAAATTGTAACTGTCCAAAGTGTATATTCAGAACATTCGTATTCCTGAGTTCTTATATTACTGCTGTTTTAATTTCTATCTACTTAGAACTGACAGCTTTCAAAAGCTTCAGTAAAATCAGTGAATCAATAGGATGTTACTGGTGTCAGTTTTGCCTAATGAAAATTATTGCACAGATAAATGGAAAATATACTTATAAATTCTGCATTCTATAATTCTACTCTTATGTAGACTTCTTGCTCTAACTTGCCACTTTATGAATCACAGCTGAATAGGTAAATCATGAAGAAGAGAAAGGTGAAATAGTATCAGAAGAAAGGGTCAAACCAAAGACAAATACAGCTAAACCACTGAACTCTCTACCAAATATTACAGGGATTTTTGCAAGATTTTGCAATATAATTAGTAACTGTAAGTTGTAAAATGCAGTTTGTAAATGGTAATATAATTTTGCAACATTTTGCAATATGTAAACTTTTACATAGGTTCAAAAAATGCCATTGGATAAATTCACAGGCAGAATACCAAGGGACCGTAACCGTCAAACACAAGGCTAGAATCTCTGCCTTACAGATATTTGGAGTGGAGTGACTGCAAGATCCACAGATTCATCCTCTGAATCAACCACACTGAAGATCACAGCTGGTGGGCATTTAATTTCTGTTTTAAAGTTACATAGCTGTTCCACAAAGTCAGCCTTGAAGTAAAACTCTATTGAGATCAATCCCATTCAACTGGGAGGCATGAACTCCAATATTCTAGTTGAACTGAATAAGTTGAATTAAATAAATGCTAATATACCAAGGCACACATTTTAGCCTTTTCTTCCTAAAGCTAAGCAACACCTAATAGTGCTAATAAACAGCACAAAGTCAGAATTTCAGTTACATACACTTATTTTGCTCATATATCATTAGCCAATTGAGTAGATGCAATACAAGGAAGGGATACATGTGGGAAGGGGAGGGGGAGGCTTGGGTTATTTAATTCTACTTGTTCCATGAGTGGAACTCCTATTGACAGTTGTCGGAATAAGTAAGATATGGCCCATGGCATTTCAGCTCAGCAATCAACTAATATTGCAGTCATAGTAACTAATAACCTGATCTTCTTGTCACAGTACTGTGGTTTTAGCCAAGAATAATTTCTCAAAATGCAAGTAGTGACAATTTCTAGCTCTCTTTTCATTTAATCAGAATTTTAAATATAGTAATGGACTAGTCAGAAGTGTGTTTCTTTTCCCTTAGGAATATATCAGAGGTACTATGGAGGAGAAGAAAGAAAAGAAAATGAAAAAAAAAAAAAAAAAGATAATGGCTATGGAGAAAAAAAATACGTCAGTGCTGATCAGTCATGCTGCCTAACAGAGATGGTGAAAGATCTCCAGAGGAGGGATTGAGAAGGAGGTATTAGCTCTTTAATTTTGAGTGCATTAGTCAAGCTAATGATCAATCCTTAAAGAGTGAACTGATCGAAGTCCTCCTCTAGGTCTAGAATGCAGAAAGCAAAGAATTTATAGTCCAAACAGCTGATTCACATTTTTATCAATTTGTGTTCTTGTGTCTCACTATCTTCCTGAATGAGCATGAATCAATATATTCAATCATATTTACATCCTCTATAGTCCATTACAATTTCCACTAACATCCACTAAAAGATGGTCTTAACTCCCACCGAGGATAAACAAATTGCAAAAAAGATTGAGGTGTGTTTTAGTGCCTGAAGTACTAAAGTACCTTTCTAAAGGAAATTATGAATTTACCAACACGTTGTACTCTTAAAATTTGGCACATTCTCAGAAGAACAGTCCTCATATTAAGACCTACCAATTAAATTAATAAATAGCAAAGACTCTGGATGAAACACAGTTACTACAACAGCAGATAAGTAATGGAGTAAGGACCACTGCTACTGGAAACATTCACTTGTTGATATGTAGTGCTTATTCAGAAATAGATACGTACATACCAAAGGCCATCAACAATATTAAGATTCAGGTCAGAATATTCAAGATTAAAAAATATAATTTTTCAGGAGTACAGCTGTGAGCTAATGTTTTTCCCTTTTTTTAATTCAATTGCTTTAATGTGGCAGTCTTAAAGCTCTGTAGGGCAGGGACTATCTAAGGGCATTACTGTAGGGCAGGGACTATCTAAGGGCATTACTCAAATAAATAGACAGCAATAACTTTGAGATTGAAAAATTCAATAACTTCAGAAAAGGGATGCAGGCCATTTAGTAAATATCCTAAATGAACTGAAGAGTTTTACTTAGAATTTAACATATTTTCAGTGATTTTAAGTGTATTTTTTTTATATAACTTTGATGCTGTTGTAATCTTCCCTCTCAGAAAAAAAACTTTGGCTTAGTAGAAAAGATTTTAAAGGCTTATTTCAAGCTTTTATAAGGGTGGAATATACTGAATTAATCTCTACACAATAAGCTTTTTCTCAATAGCAGCTTTTACAAAACTATCATTTGTAGATTCCCTTAATGGATGAACTGAAGGATTTACTTCAAATGGTACATTTGTTGCTGACAAAGCAACTTCAGGCAAAGTACATTTAACCATTGGTTGGCTATGGAGAACAGCAGTATACACTCACAGCAAACTTGACTGAATATTCAAGATTATGATTTAACTTCACGCTTAAATTAACTGCCACTTCCAACCTCTCAACTAAGTCAGCTCAGAGAGGAATCATATAGAACATATTTTTCATCTGGCAAATAATTTACCAAGTAGGGCATCCCAATCCACTTGTTTTATCCTTGTATCATGAGGCAGATTATTTCCTTTAATATTCCCAGATTTTTTCAAAAAAGCTCATTTTGAGGAGAAATATTGTCTAGATCCTTCAAAAGAAATAATATCATTGACCACATGCCCCGCTGTTCTGTGAATGAAACAGTTACCTTCGTGTATAAATGAACAAATTAATCTGTCTTTTCAGGTAAACAGACCGGGAACATATGCTTTAAAATTTTTTTACAAATATCTACATCTCTATGATGTAAGAGAATTTAACTTTCTCAGCCCTTCCACCTGCAAAGAGATTTGCTGGTGTGACTATCTCTGCTGGTTACCCTGAATGGATAATGGTAACCAGAATTAGCACAATTTCTTCCATAACTAGAGCCTTACAGTCACTGAAACTATGTGATTCACAAAGTCAGCTAGATATTGCATGCTGCAGGTAGAAATGGAATGGAACTGGTCCTGTAATGTCAAGCATCAGATTCCTGCTGTGAGATGCTCAGAGCAGCTGATGTAGTGCTAGCCTAGAGCCTTGCAACACTGATACTAAAATATGGCTTGTGAAAAGGAAATACAAGAAACAAAAGATGGAGCCTTCACTGACTTTCATTCTCATTTAAAACACAAGAAGCCACTAAATCTATACTGTTGGTTAGAAGTGAGAGAAAGCACAGGGGTATCAAATAAGTAACTTAGTTTTTTGAGATACTAATTAATAGCCTAAGACAGAGCAGCTCCTATGGACTCAGGTTCCATTGCAGTACTGAAATACTTGAAAACACCCAGGAACAGTCTTGTCCAGCTTGCAAACATAACCAAAACTGCATACTGAAAGCTGCCCAAGAACAGGCTATGCTGACCATTCCTTACCTTGGGATCGCCTGGAAATGGAAGAATTTCATTTGCTTGTTGGGCTGTTGCTAAGCTCCATTCACACTTCCATGACACACAGCTCTGTGAGCACCAGCACCTAGTCAGGCATTTGCTCCTTTCTTCTTCCTCAGGCTCCACAACACAAAGATACACACATGCATGTTCCTATCACAAATACTTCTGTGGCACACTTTAAGGGTCACACAGATATTTGGTGAGATGAAATGATGAAAATCTTTCTCTTGCAAGTGACATGATCACAATTCAAACTATTTCCTTTTTGTCCACATTTTGAAGATATGTTTGTCCCTGCTTTAGGTCCAGAAACCACAGAAATATTTGTTGCATTACTGGAGTAGTGCACTGGAAACTCAGTATGGTCCAAGGTGTTTATTTACAACAGCAGTCAGTAAGCCTGGGCTTAATGACCCCCTTTTTAGCTAACATTATTCATATCAGAATGTGTACTTTTTAAAAGTAAGAGATTTTTCTCAAGAAGGACTGTGTTTACCATTATATCATCATTGAAATATCTTTACTATTTCCAGAGCTCTCATGCAAACATATGTTGTTATAATGCTACTTACCCTTAATGAGATTTCCTTTAGTTTCGTGAATGTAGCAATAACCTGTATTTGTCATTTGGTCTTGCTGAATCAAAGATGCTCAAAGCAATTGCCAGCTATATAAAATTGATTTACTTTATGTATTACTGAAACTCCGTCTCTTCTAAGTCAAAAGTTCTCAAGAGTTTAAAGCCTTTTAAAAGGGCATTATACAGCCTAAAACAAACTAAAAACCACATATGGAATTGAACCTGCACAGATAAATATCCTCCTGAAATGAAGTATATTTTCTAAAATATAAAGGCATTTAAAAATGTAGTAAGACCATAACTGGAATAAAATATTGTGATTTTATCCAGTACAACTTAAAAATGTTCTCCACAAGAAGTTTAAAATTTTTGTTTTATTTGGCTTTGGAAAATACCTTTTAATCTTGTAGTTTCCATCTAGATTTTATTTGACTTATTTTCTTCTCCGCATAAACAGAGAGCTGTGTTTACAAGGAACAGAACAGCTGTCATGACTGAATTATCACGCTGTATTTATTTCCTGTTTCACTCTAAATATCCTTCTTCCACTACCTTGAGCCAAGTGGCAGGTACTAATGGAGAAAATTTTGTAAGATTTGTCAGAATTATTTATAACACCTATTCAGTAAGTTTGAACTACTTCTACAGAGGAGATCTGCTGAGGGGCTGGAACCGTGAGCATTTCACTGGTTATTTTCAGCTGACAGTAAACCTCTGCTTCAGCCACCAAAGGGCTAGATCTCTTTCAAGGAAGTGTTTAGTGCAGCTTATAATTATTCAGCACTGAGAGATGCAGCAGTCCTACAAAGAGCTTGTTAAACAAGCTTATTCATTGACATGGGGCCATAGATAATTAAGCTCATAGGAAAGCAGCACATACATATGTCTGATTTCTCTGCGCTTTCCAACTTTCCATCAGCCCAGAACCTTTTATATGGGAAATTGACAGTCACTGCCCCAAACCAATTTTTCATAGTTTTTGAAGGCTGTCCCTACTGTCTATCCCTTTTCTAAGGAGTCTACTCTCAGAACTCCATAAATAAAACCTGCCGTGTTATGTTTCTGCCTTTTCCCCAACCCAACTGCATATAGTTTTAGAAAGAGCATGTATAGAAATGAGTATGTGTCCATAGTTTTAAAAAATGCTATCTTATGCTCAGATAAAAGGCTATAGTGTGGAGCAACAGAGGAGCAGACAAAAGGAAAGTAAGAGGACCTGAGAAAAATACTTCATACTCTGCTAAAGGGTTTGAATTCTACAGCCAGTTCCAGCTGACTGTTGCACTATAAACAAAGATTCAAGGTGTCATCAGCTTACACATTTGCGTGTACTTCTATGTGCACACACAACTTTATAGAACAATACAGGGGTTCCAATCAACTCAAATGAAGTAATAATATACAGGAAAAAAAAAAAAGGGGGGGTATCTCCTACTGTAAGAAATTGGATCTGACCACTGAAAAAACTCAGGCTTATGAAGAAAAAGTAGTTTTGCTAGACTAATGCCTGAGATTTAATTCTTAAGAAGCACAAATGGTTCCACAGAGCTGTGAAACAGGGCAGGCTCTTCCTTCATCCTTGGTTACTTTATTGGACATGCCCTGTGAGATACCTCGTACTTGGATCTCTCTGTTGGCCTTAGCTTTGATTTTGCTTTTTGCTTTTTTCATCTCTGTGCCTGTGAAGAATTGCAGAAGGTCCTTCTGCTATAGGTGTGGGACCATTTTATTATACTGTTTAATAGGATGTACGTCATAACAGGAAGATGAGCTAGGATGATGCTCCTAACCCACCCTGTGTTAGTTGCTATCCCTAACCTGACTTCAGAGATATTCAAGAAGGCATTTTCTCAGCTGATATTGAAATCTGTCTGAAGGGTGGGGAAGAAGAGAACACCACAGACAGGATTCAGTTTTAGGTGGCAGGTTGAAGCCAAGGTCTTCCTCTGTTTGGATGTGTAAGCAATGGGTCAGTAAATTCATCTGGACAAAATCCAGGGCTCAAGCAAGGGCTTAAAATACAAAGCATGGGTATTTTTTTATGAATTGCAGAAGCTCTGTACTGAACCTTTGGTCCTAAGCCTGCAAGACTTTGTACCTTGTAGAACCAGGCATCATTAAATTTTCTATTTTATAAGCCAAATCTCAGGAACTATTATATCCTGTAAAGCATGCAACTTCCTTCTGGGACTTAGTTAATAAAAGTAATCTGTATTCAGATGGTTTTCTCACTGCTTTACTCTATGCATTAATTGTCATTGCTCTATACTATAGCAATTACTTTTATCCATACACAATCCATATGTAAGAAACTTACTCAAGGAATTCCAACTTTGTGATGTATGAAATTGTGTGTTCAGGCTCAGCAGGAGTGGGCCATTCTGCTTATGATCTAAACTATTATTTGTAATCTACTAATGAGTTCAGTTAACTCAGTTCCAGACTCCCAACAGTGGTAGCTCTGTGCAGGACAAAGAACCTGTATTAATTGGTGGGAATGAGGACAAATGTAAGCACACAGCTAATTCCAGCCTCCATTGCCATTTGACTCAATGATACACTGCTTTTGTTCCTTGAGGATTAGCTTCCCAGAAGCTAAAGAGACCTTTGTGTGTTTACCTTTAAATGTTTTGTACAGATTTAGACGACAGAATGCTGGTCATGCTGTTTAAAATGTGATTATTTTTGCAGTTTGCCATGCAAAAGAGTTTACTATGAAAGTACGGGTAGCAACCACATTGCCTCTCTACCACACAATAAGTATCTTCATTTTAAAATCATTTTTAATGGGGAAGTGTCAATATTTAAAACAGCACTATATATAATACTGTCCAACTAAGAAGCAGAGGCTTACCCTATGTTTGTTATAAATTTAACAAAGACCACCAGGTTCAAAAGTTGCATCATTCTAAGTCTGAGTTTCACGGAGCCTGCATTCGTCCAAAGAAGGCTATGGTCTGACTTGCTGGAGGGCAGCTCTACGGCAAAGGACCCAAGAGTTCTGGTGCACAGCAAGTTGCTGTGAGCCAGCAGTGTGCCCTTGGGGCCAAGAAGGCCGATGGCACCCTGGGGGGCATGAGGAGGAGCGAGGCCAGCAGTGCGAGGGAGGTGATCCTCCCCCTCTGCTCTGCCCTGGTGAGGCTCATCTGGAGCGCTGTGCCCGGTGCTGGGCTCCCCGGTTCGGGAGAGACAGGGAACTGCTGCAGAGGGGCCGGCGGAGGCTACAGAGATGGCGGGGGGAGTGGGGCATCTCCCTGGTGAGAAAAGGCTGAGGGAGCCGGGCCTGTTCAGCCTGGAGAAGACTGAGAGGGGATCGTATCAATGTCTACAAATATCTTAAGGGCAAGTGACAGGAAGATGGGGCCGGGCTCTTTTCAGCAGTGCCCAACGACAGGACAAGGGGCAACGGGCACAAACTGCAACACAAGAAGTTCCTCCTGAATAGGGGGAAGCACTTCTTCACCCTGAGGGTGACAGCGCTGGGACAGGCTGCCCAGGGAGGCTGTGGGGTCTCCTCTGGAGAAGATTCAAAACCCACCTGGATGTGATTCTGTGCAACCTGCTCTAGGTGAACCTGCTTTAGCAGGGGGTTGGACTAGATGGCCTCCAGAGGTCTCTTCTAGCCCTGACCTTTCTGTGATTCTGTGAAGAGAAACTAAAAGCAAAACAAAATACTATAAACCAAAATTAAGAATATGGAGTATAAAATGTAAACCACTAAAAATAAAAGAATAAAAGTTGAAAAGTAGGTTTCATTAAAGTTATCTCCTTTTTAACTATTACTTATAGCATAAGCAACATGGGCAAGAAAATTTGTTTTATATGTCTGCATACATATGCTTCAGAAATATAGCTGTACTTATGGAATCATATACATAAACCATATGCACATTTATACAAGGAGTGCTCCCAAAATCTGGTAGGTTTACAAACTCTTTGTTGCATTGGAGAACAGAAGTATTCAATAAATTAGAGCAAAACAAGATACCTGTCTTAGGCATTTTCCTTCTGACAGTACAGTGAAAAATCAGATTATTCTGCAAAATATTGGATGCAATAAATAAATAAGATTAATCACTTTTATGCATCAAGCTAGCGAAGAGCAAAAGCTTTATCTGTATACTGAAGTAGAATTCTTGAAAATAGTCACCATTATGAGGTCATAATGCCTGTAAGATTAAGAAAATAGCCTAGAGGACTATGAAAATCCTCCAAACCACTATAAAATTATGTTTATTTTCATTTGGGCAGTTTAATATTCCTGCTGTCAAGTCCTATGAGGGTAATTAGCTTATTTAAAGATTTTTTTACAGCAAAAATAATCACAGAATCATTTAGATTGGAAAAGACCCTTAAGATTGTCAAGTCCAACCGTTAACCCAGGACTGCCAAGTCCATCACTAAACTATGTCCCTAAACACCACATCTATACGATTTTTAAAAAACTCCAGGGATGGTGATTCCACCACCTCCCTGGGCAGCCTGTTCCAAAGCTTGGCCACTCTTTCAATGAAGAAATTTTTCCTACTATCCAACCTAAACCTCTCATGGTGCAACTTGCAGCTGTTTCCTCTTGTCCTGTCGCTTGTTACCTGGGAGAAGACACCGACCCCCACCTGCCTACAGCCTCCTTGCAGGCAGTTGTAGAGAGCAGTAAGGTCCCCCTTGAGTCTCCTCCAGACTAAACCCCAGTTCTCTCAGCTGCTCCTCATAACACTGGTGCTCCAGACCCTTCACCATCGACATTGCCCTTCTCTGGACATGCTCCAGCACCTCTGCATCACTCTTCTAGTGAGGGGCCCAATTCTGAACACAGGACTTGAGGTGGGGCGTCACCAGTGCCGAGTACAGGGGGACAATCACTTCCCTGGCCCTGCTGGCCACACTGTTTCAGATACAAGCCAGGATGCTGTTGGCCATCTTGGCCACCTGGGCACACTGCTGGCTCATGTTCAGCTGGCCATCAACCAGCACCGCCAGGCCCTTTTCCTTTCCAGCCACTTTTCCCCAAGCCTGTAGCACTGCGTGGGGTTATTGTGCCCCAAGTGTAGGACCTGGCTCTTCTCCCTGTTGAACGAACTTCATACAACTGGCCTCAGCCCATCGGTCCAGCCTGTCCAGATCCCCCTGCAGAGCCTTCCTGCCCTCCAGCAGATCAACACTCCCACCCAACTTGGTATCGCCTGCAAACATACTGAGGGTGCGCTCAATCCCCTCGTCCAGATCATTGGTAAAAACATTAAACAGAGCTGGCCCCAGCGCTGAGCCCTGGGGAACACCGCTTGTGACCGGCCACCAGCTGGACCTAACTCCCCTTAAAAAGGCTTTACTGAGGTCAAAGGCTTTACTAAGTTCCAGGTAGACAACACCCACAGCCTTTCCCTCATCCACTAGGTGGGTCATCTCATCGTAGAGACCTGCTTTTCATCAACCCGTGCTGGCTGGGCCTGATTACATGTTTGTCCTGCATGTGCCATGTGATGGCACTCAGGATGATTTGCTCCGTAACTTCCTCTGGCACAGTGGTCAGGCTGACAGCCCTGTAGTTCCCCAGATCCTCTTTCGTACCCTTCTTGTAGATGGGCATCACATTGTCTAATCTCCAGCCTTCTGGGATCTCCCTGGCTTGCCAGAACTGTTCATAAATAATGGAGAAATGCATCTGTTGCTGCCAAAGCCTATGTATTTTCAGGTGCACCAGTTTTCTCTGTGTATGAAATGTCTGTTACCTCTCTTGATGCTCCCACACAGAGCCAGAAAGACTGGATTCCTCATTGTAATGATACTATTAATTTCCACAGAGGCTGCCTCAGTTTAGAAACCAATACATTTCACTCTGTCCTGGAGCTACTACTTAGAAAGAGCTATGAATACTACACCAAATTAATCACAGCGTTCGGGAGGTGTATGAACAGAATAACCAGTGGTTTATGCCCTTGTCCTTCTATGCAGCTTTGACACAGGTCCCATGGTTATTAATGCAAAATATATGATTAAGCTCTGACTGCTGGTGGTGACACAGTATCCTGTAAGTATCCAGGGGAGAGAGGACTGTGATCTTCCAAAGCTTCCTGAACATGTGAGATGTGCCAACAAGATTTATGTTTGGAACAATTGCTGCAAAATGAAATTTTATGGCCTCTAGTGTGGTAATACGAGCCCAAAGAGAAGTTTGTTGATCATTTCTTCTATCTGTCTTCCTAAGGACCTGTATCAGTTTAACTACAAAAACCTCGTTTAATTAAGTTTAATTTAACTGAATCTGTAAACAACCTCATAACATGTGAGCCCTTCGGAAGTCACTGAGGTGCCTAATACTTTTCAAGTTGTGTATTTAACTTGGGACTGCTAGCAACACTTTTGAAAGTGTCCCTAAGAACTATATTGCAGCTGAGAGGCTGCTCAGGAAAATCTCTAAATTATTAAGAGTTTTGTCATCTTTTAACAGAAACGGACATGCATGCACTCTAAGGGCACGACACTAAGTATAAGTGATCCTGCCAACTTCATCTGTAATATAATCTCTGAAAAATGGACCACCGATACCAGCTTCATTTACTATTGTTTTTCTTAAGTTGTTTTGAAATGGGTAGGCCTTCTAATGCCCAATAGTAGATGCTCCAAATTCCTGACTAGCAAGGTTTGGTGTGTGAATAACACTCTTCAAAGGAAAAGAAATGGGAAAAAGTTAGAGCAGTACTTTAAGCACTGTATCAAATGCATAGATTTGCAAGCAGGGGTGGGGTGGAGTGGGGTGTGGGGTGGTGGGGGTGGCGGGTGGGGGTAGAGTCGTGACACAGGGCGAGGGGCAGGGGGGAGTCCATGAAATAATCAGTACAATGCCAGACTTCTTAAATGTAGTATGGAACTGAGACATATACTGTACGCTCCAGCAGTATTGAAGAAGTTTTGGCAGACATCTTCATAAGATTATTCTGCTTAGAAAAAAATTAAAAGAGGACAGCACACTGAAATAAAAACTGTAAGTTAGCTAGCTAAGTTCAATATAGTACATATCTCAAAATTCTTTCAAGAAGCCAAATACTTCGAAATTCTAATTTAATTGTAGTCAACTCACATTAAAGATGATTGCCAGTAATACTGCCAGTAACAATAATCATAAACAAAGCATCAAACATTACAAAATAAATCACAGCTTTTCATGAATTTATGTATTTATAGGCCAGATTATAATATTCTGACTCATCTCTGTGAGCATTTCATTCCAAAACAGCCCATTTTTTCAGTGGTACAGTCCTAAGCATGATTATCGGTATGTGGCCTGTGGGGGAAAGGAAATCCATCCTTCACAAAATTCTTACGATTTTATGCTGTGAACATTTGACAGCTGAAGGAAGATAAGAACTAGGCAAACTCTACAGAAGTTGGTTATATCTGACCTTTGGAATTTTACTTGCTTTAACCTTGTCACTAAAAGATCTAAGAGCCACATATGATCCTTCTGATGTGCAGACACCTTTAGCTCCCATCAGTTGCAATTGCATACAAAGACCAAATTTCTGAAATGAGATTACCAGTATCCTTTCCTTCCCCCACCCCCCCCTCAGACTTACCTGGTTTCATCAATATAAACTGCCTCCAGCACAGATGCTGCATATTCAATATTCTTTTTTAAATCCACCACATTAATGTCACCCTTCTCCAGCTGCTTTACCAAGCATCTTAATCTGTGAAAAAGCAAATAAAAATATTAGTGCGTTGCTTATATCAAATTGTAGTGACTGCATTTTCTATCTGAAATACTGGAACCAATACAAAGGCCAATGACATAAGAGACCATCACTGCATCTCTTCTCTTGTTTTAAAAAAATCTGGGTTTAGAACACACAGAGCAATGACCAGCTGCATGTTTTTACAGCTTGCTAAATTTTCAAGATCTATTAAGAAAAGGCATATACTTTCCAGTAAATCAGAGAGGACTCAGTAACTACCATCAGAGCAATTTCATATTAATTTGTGACATTACAATTACACCTGAGTCTCTAATTGTCTTTAAATAATAAATAAAACTTTGCAAGTTGTCTTACCATAATTTTTCAGTTGTCCTACTATATTTTTTCTGTGTTTAGAAGGTTGATATTTTTTTTTATATCCCCTATATACTGATTTTGCTTCATTTAAATGTCTTTAATTTTTATTAAAATTTTATTTAGGCCTCCAGTATGTTTTTGCTACAGGATCTGTATTTCTTATTAGCATGAGCTAATGCGGAGCTCCATTGTTTCTGTGTTTAAAGAAAATTCATCATTATACCAGATGAAAGGTGATGGCTATGGCATTAGAAAAATCCACGTATTTTCCCAAGTGTGCTTTTACTTTTAGTTTTGAGAACTTTCTTTTACATTACAAACAAGGATATGCCCAAAGAAGATTTTGGAATGCATCAGCTCATGCTTCTGTAGCGATACAATTATACAGATGAACTCCTTGAATACCAGATTTTTTCTAAACTCTCTGATGAGAAGAAAACTTCTGACACTGCTCAACCATACACAGTAGTCACAGCACTGAAGTGAAATGAAAACTTTATAAGTAACTGTGTAGACTGTAACTAGATGGATGCTTAAAGTAGCATGGGTATTTTCCTTCTTTCTGTGCTATATCTCTAAGTTGAAATAATCTTCAGTTTTGTGTCATGTAAGATAGATTCTTGTAACTAAAGATACATCATTATTTTAACATAACTTTCATGAAATGATCTTTTTTCTGTGTATGAAATGTGAAAAAATTGTGTGAAACAAACATTTAGTCAAAAAGTGGACTGAAATTTAGTCAGCACCAAGCTGACTTTCAGAAAAAAATCATAATTATGACATGAAAGAGCACATATAAAAATATACAATCTGTTATATAATTTTATATATACTACACATTAGTTTTATCGGGTATATACAGTACTTGGTTGGACCTAATTAAAATGCATTACTTTAAAAAATGCAGTGATATTCAAAACAAATCTCTCATAAACTTGGAAAGTATTGTTCCATTACACAAACGTTTTATGTTTTTTCTTTATATTTATTTGGCCTACGTATAATTATATCCAAACCTGCAAGGAGAATTTTAGCAAATGGAGTTTTAAGACCAGCCTCCTCAGTTCTCTGAAGTATTAATTCAATTCAAATTAGCACAACACAAATAAGGCTCTTAGCAACGATAATTATTTGGTATTTTACACAGTGCATTGCACATCAACACAATGGAAAGTTTAGTGTTAAAAAAGACTTCTCAGAGAGGCGAAGTGGGTAGATGAAATACTGTAGGAGCACATCTCCTGGACAAAAAATAACCTTATGCTTGGGAAGGCAGTTCTAGTACAAAACTCCTTCCACTTCAAGGGTACCTATAGACTGAAGAAGCTAATTCACAGACACTCACCTTGCAGTACACACACTGTAACTTCCCTGGGATGTCTGCTTCTCAGTAATGCACGCAAACACACACACAACCCCTCCTGAGCACCAACGCCAAAATGCCCAGGTGAATCTGGCAGCACCATCACCACCACGTGCAATTAGCCGTAGGGTGCCTCTACCACTTGCATTGTTCCCTCCGTGTTTGACTAAGTGTGTCCCAAAATCACACTTCCACATGTAGAAGCATAAATAAATTTCAAAACACAACACTTCACGGGGAAGTGGGGGGCGCACTATGGTAGAACAATATTAGCTCAAAATGTCTTCAAATCCTACGATTTCCAGTGATTCCACATTTTCTCAGGGCACAGACCAGATGACAGATATATGGAACCATATTTACTCTCGCAGGAGCAAAGGAGTCCCTGAGGGAGCCTTTAAGCCACAGTGGCAATTTCCCGCTGCATAGGTGGCAGTCCGCGGCTGCAACTCACCCTGTAGTTATAGTTCATATTCGAGGAGGAATGCAGGACACAGTAACAGACCAGGCAATTTGGAAAAGCTGCTCAGGCAAAATTAAAGTGATTCTGAAGGGGTTACAGAATCACAAAAGGATAAAATTTGTGTAATTCAATAAAGACCAGTGACCTTGTTACCTCACACAGCCACGCTTTCTGGAGATGTCCTTAAGAGTATCTGTAGCTGACCCAGTGCAGATCTATCATAGAACCCCAAGATAATTTTGGTTGGAAAGGACTTTCACCTGATTCAAGCTCTTGTCAAGGAAAGGCAAAGCTCGTTGTTAGTTATAACTTCAAACTTAGATCAAATTTCTCAGAGGCACTTCCAATCGAGCTTTGAATGCCTGGAGATTTCACAAACTCTCTGGGCAATGTGTTTCACTGTTCAACATCCCTCAGGGTGGATTATGGTTTTTTCCTAATAAAATTGTGCCCAGTGGTCCCCAACCGTTGCTGCAGACATCCAAGAAAAATCTGTCTCTATCTACAGTACAACTTCCAACTTGGAAGCTGGACACAGCAATAAAATCTTTCCATAGTGTTGCTGATCAGACACTTGTCAGGTGATAATCATGAGGTTTATCCCCCAGAAGACAGAAAAATGGCAAAATTAAGTGGGTTATAACAGAATATGAACGATCTGAATATACACAACATACTAAGTATTAAGGTGAAACAGCCACTGCATTTAAGAGCTGACATTTCAGTAATGAATCTAACATCTTAATAAAGCACAGGTATGCCAATTTATAAGACAAACCAACAAGTGCTAATACTCATAGCCGAGCGTTCTGCAAGACAAAGAAAATTGTAAAAAGGACAAGGAAAAGTTAAAAAACCCCAACTATAATACTCTAGCTGTATTGCACAGGATTTTTATTTCTTTGTTTTAATTAAGCATGACACATTGAAAACAAACATGAGAAATACCATTATTTTCAAGTGAAAAATTACAATATATGGATTACTAGAAACCTTTTGTTATGACAAAGGATATAATTCCTTCTTTGTGTTTCTGGCAAGATGGAAATAAAATACTGACTATGAAAAAGGAAAATCCCAGATACAGTTGTAATATTTGTAATACATGGCTATAAAAGACTAGACCTGATCATGCAAACAGATGAGAGATACTGGAGAAATATCCAGAATATGGTAATAAAGATTCCAGAGTGATCCCTTTGGGTGGTCACTTCTGTTCCCCTGCTACTACCTGCAGTTACAAAGCAGCCAACTAACATGGCTTCAAAATGGTTTAACCTTTACTTCAAGGTTTCTTACATTATGGTAGGGAAAAATACGCTGATACTGGGACATTTTTCCAGTCAAGGCAAGGCCAGGATATCAATGGAGAGCAAGGATTAGAACTGACAATTCCTGACTTGGACCTTGATGTGTTTTACTTCCCTGAAATCATACAAGACACAGTATCAAATACAGTTACCTCATATTTCTTCTCATTAGGAGTCCTCTCTCTGTAAATTCTGATACTGAGAAATTCAAGAAAGATATATCACATTTTCAGTGCTGCAAATGTGTTTCACAAAATTACTTCTCAGTCACTGCTGTGTCTGAGCATATGCACAGGAAGCCTTGTGGTTGCTAAGGGTTTCACAAATCACATTCATTTCATGATTATTTTAAGCATATGAGTGGTACACACTGATCTGTAATCATGATTCAGTCATTAGAAAATAAATATTGAATATGTTGGTAATTCAACCAACATTTAGATATACCAAAACTTCAATCCCATATTGAAGAATTAAAATAGAAGTTATGCAGCTATATAAAACACACTGAAATTTACACTTTTTTAAGATAAAACTGCATTTTCATGGGGATAGAATTGCATTGGCTGTTTAAATATTGATCATGTTTATGCAAGATTAAGTGGTTTTCCTTCAAGCAGGCATTCTCTATTAGGCTTCAATTCGTTTTACCTTAGTCATCCTATAAATGTATTATTTAGCACTCTAATACTGTATAAATATTATACTTTGGGTCTCATTTAGAACTCATTAGGTTCAAGTATGTTTAAAGGCTTAATCAAAATTTAGTCAAAATTCCAAAGTTTTCTTTAGCACCTAGCTAAAATCACAGAAAGCCATAGAGTCTTACAGTTTCCACCTAAAACCATAAAAGTGATCCAAGCTCTCTAAAGCAATTTTGAATAGTTCTCAACAAACCTGATCAAACAAATTGCAAGTGCCTGAGAAGCCGTAGTGTCTCATCTTCAGTAACATTAAAGGTCTGCTGTTTGAGGCTCTACAGCCTTTCACCATCACATCCATCATCACCACCTGCTGCTCTGGAGAGACAGCCCAGAGAGGGGGGGTTAATCTGGGATCCTGTTGATGCTGCTTTTCCCTGCTGTCTCTCTCACCTCCCCCAGTTACCCATTCTTCCCTGAAAGTAACTTTCACCATTAGTCGATGTATGTCATCAGCACAAATTCTCACACATGAATTTCTCTCACCTTTCCTTGTGCCCACCCAAGATACAGAATGAAACCTGTTTCAACCAAGCTTTAAGCATCTTTCAAACTTTTATCTCACTTCTGCTAATGAACCATCATCAATGCTAATTTGGCTCCTCCCTTCAATTGCTTTCCAGATTAAAGCTTAATGGAAAAATCCTCAAACTTCAAATCACTTACCATGTATATATGTTCAGGTGTTTTATCTGCTTTCTGTTAGATACAAGTAACCAGCTAGTCTTACCTTACTCTAAACTCTGCCACATTTCTATTGCCTCAGTGTCCATTTCCATTTTCTGATATTCCCATTTCACAATCAATCCATGAAATCGCAGACAAATAATGTACAAGCTGTAGGACTGATTTTTAAATCGCAAATTATCCTTCTAATGATCTTTGCTGAATATTGATTTTTGTCTGAAGATTGACATTTGATCTATAATTTTCCCCTGAAATGTATATATATTGGAGTGCTAGCTAAAGCCATTTCATCTTGAACTTATAAGCACTTAAACTGTCTGTATGTCTCAAAGTCCTCATCATAACCTAACTAAATTCATTATCAACAAGCTGGGAAATCAAACATAAACTCATCACCTGCCAAAAATCATGCTTGAAGACGATGGAAGACTTTCAGTACGTCTTACTTGCTGAGGCTAATGCGATAAACACAGAGAAAAGGCACATTGCCCTTATTCCCCACAGCCATTTAAAAGCTTTATTTTTCCTGCAGACAGCAGCTCTGAGCACAGTGATCAAAGCAGCTGCTAAAAGGCAGAATTTAAGCCTCTAAATCTTCCAAAGCCGTCCCCTCCATTATTTTTAAAAAATATTCCATGACAGAAGAACGATATTTCTAAATAGATCACCTCACACTCACATTTGAGCGTTGGCTTTACATTCCAGCAAGAAACTTGAACCCAGACCTCTGTGCCACCTGAAATTATCCAAGGAGCGCAGGCCTGGCACACCTCACTGTCTTTGTTTCAGAGGGACTCTCTTAGCCCTGTCTCACAGCTCCCAGTCATCACAACTGCATCTCACATACTTGCAAGAAAGATCATGACCTACTGCCTCAGGGATGGTCACAGTCTCATGGGAGATACTTGCTGTTTTAAAAGAGTTCCTGCTAGAAGGCATTTCTCCAGATGACAGTATTATGCCACAATCCCTCTGCACTTCACATGATCCAGACTGTTTTCATGTGACTGTGATGCACTAAATATTTTATCATATCACACAACCTAGCAAATGGAGTCTCTTGTCAGCAACTACATAAATTTAATGGTTTGAAAATGTCTCTCTTCTCCATCTCATGTTCCCTCTGCTGCCTAGTCCTGCTGGAAACTACATTTTGCTTTAGCTACTCTTGAAGCTCATAGATCAGACAGTATCTTCCCATACAGTGGTATCTTATCAACTTATCAATTATCACAAATGATAAGGGTTTGGAAATGGATCTCTCATTTCTCTTTCTTTTATTCTGTCTTTCTGCTCATTCACCTTGAAGTCATTGGTATACCCATCCTGAGTCAACATGCTGAATATCTCCTTCATTTCTTGGGATGAGAAAATCTGGGTTGAAGAATGTTGATACTCGTTCTTTGAAAACAGCATGCACAGAGGTAGAAAGTCCTTTTAGAAACATTATGAACAAGCTGTCATATAAAAAATCAGTTTATGTTCTTTCATTTAAAACTGCATTAAACAGAACTGGTAACTTTGTTTTGAAAGTATTTCTAGACTACTGCTAAGAAAGTATGTTGCTGTCATTGTGAAGGCTTTTGAAAGCCTTTTTGGAGAAATTTCTGCAATTGTTAAGGACAGAAGATTGGTAAATGTTTGGCACTAAAAATAACAGCATTGCCTAATGATCAAAGTCTTCATCTATGATACCATGAGTATCCTTTACTTGATAAAGTCACACACAAGCAAACAACCCAGGAAATGCCCTTCGTTAACATTAAAATAACAACACTTTATTTTGTGATTTCTCTGTGGAATAAAAAGTATTAAATACTATAAATTCTGTATATAATTAACATTTTGATTTCCCCAGGATAGAAATTAGAACCAGGACAGAATTTCCTTGCTGCATACCACAGGTCAACATAAATAAACGTGGCCAAACCTTTACAGCTAACACTTCCGACAACTTACAAAATTTGTTTCAGTAATAGATCTTTTTGAGACATCAGACTGTAGAGTCTGGGTCCTGGTAAGTAATCTGGGTCCTCTGTGCTTATTTAAAAATGATTTTATATTTATTTCTGACCTGTTAACTTCCACGAGCAGTATCATTTGGTTGCTTAGTATGCCATCTTCCATTCTATTTCTTTCAACATACATACAGCTTATCGCTGATGTTATATTAAGTCAACAGAGGTTACAGAAGGACTTATATAAAAATATAGGTCTTTTGCAGAAGAAAAGCTTTTTGAAATGGCAGTCCCTCATATTCTGTCTAAGAACCTGCTCAGACATGGTGCCCCAGCTATCTCTGCGCCCTATTCCACCCCCCTTTTTCTAGATATTATTGACCCCCCCATACCGGACAGCACAAGTGTGTGTGTAACAATATGTCTTCAACCTGATATTGCCAAAACTGTCTGATTCACCTTCAGGGTATTTTACAGCAGGAGGATTTCTACTGAACTCTTTCCACAGAACACGATTAGGGGTCTATACTATCAGCTGAAACAGGGTACTTCATTCAGCTAGCCTAACAGGTCAACACAACAACCAACACAACCACCAAGATAATCCTACTTCAGTCTAAGCTCTAACTTGTCATTGGTTTAGAAGTCCTATTTTCCTACTTATAATTAAACACTTGAAGTACCAGAATATAGAAGTTATACTTTTAATATATAATCACACTTTCCAGATGGGATGACAGAGCCAATTTATCGTGAATTTTGTTTTTAAAGTGTATCAGGGGTTCTGAGAAGCAAAGTACAAATTTCTATTTGTTGGGATAAATTGGTGAAATGTAAAAAATACAAATTTTGCATTATGAACTGTTACAGATCATTGAATAAACATTAAAATACTTCAGGAGTTACCTTAGTCTGCCTAAAATGTTGCAGAAAAAATACCACCACTGTAATTCAGATGTCTTTTTTACTGAATAATTAACAGCTTCAACAGATCTATTTTCACTAAAAGAGTTTTTCATTCAAAAGACAGAGCAAGACATAAATGCTTCAGCACAACAGCTGTAGTAATTACAGTACAATTTTGCTGTAAAATCATTACCATCTCAGTAGTTCTGAAGAAAGGATACAGTACATGTAATGTATATGACAATGTAAAAATATGAATAGGGCTTTTATTAAAAATTGCAATACTGCAATTAAAATGAAGAAAAAAGAAAAAAAATAGGATATGCTAGCATCTAGCACTCTATGTTATGTGCGAAACTAACTTCTGGCATTTAGGATTGTTAAAAATAAATGTTCTGCTGAAGAATTGCCAAATCAAAGTACTTCAAAGTAGGTCTTGGTAATGAGAAGTAGAACATTAGGAAAGCTTAAACACACTTGAGAGCTGTATAAATGTTTAAATGAGGAAAGAATCAAGCGGGCAAACTTTCCCTCTGTATTCTTTAAGAATGATCAGAAACAAGATGAGATGTAACACCACCATTCTTATTTACACATGTGAGCTTGATCGAGGATTTATCTAAATGAGAAACTAAATTTGAATTAAGGTCAAGCAAGAAACAGAAATTCACTATCTGTTTTTGAATAGCTCCATCTTCGACTACTTCAGGGTGAGCAGAATTAAACAGAAATAAGTACCTAGAGCTCATCAGGAAGAATATTTCCAAAAAAGTAATTCTTGAACAGTATCACATTAAACTCGTTATCTATCATATAGTATATATGGGCTATATGCATATTGGGTTTGGTTCTGGAAACAGTTGTGACAGGAACTGAAGCAAAAAAAAATAAAAATCATTTGTAGCCAATGCCTGGTACATAGCTGCCTTTTTCCTCGGCCTGTGAAGTGCCTGCCACCTCAGTATATAAGGTTCAGGCTTTGTAGCTCTGGGAAGGTAAACTGGATTAGAGGACATTCCTTAGCTGCTGCTGTTTCCTTTGCCTTAACCCACGCTATTCCCAAGACTTTCCCCTATTCCTTCCACATTTATTAAAAACAGAGTAATAGTCTGTGAAAGCATTATGCAGAAAGTAGCAAACTTCAGCCTTACTCTAATCTAGAGGACACCTTGATGGGACAGGCCACTATCCTTACCACAGAATTGCCTACGTTTTTTCCTGCTGCGCTCAGGACTTCAATGAGTTTGGGTCTTTGTTCTTACGCATCTCATAAAGTACTTTAACTCATCTGTCCCGATAATACATATTAACCCCAACTGCTGATCATATTGTCTTGTCTAATTTGAAAACATGCTATTAAACCAACCTGATTATCAGGCTATTCACTAAAAAGTGACAACATTTTCAGAGCTTCCAATTTGATGTTCCAGGTTTGAAGCAGAGCATCGCTCAGAAGTCGTAGTCCAGAATCTATCACCAAAAGTGTTACTTCTGTCATATTTTGTTTAAACTGAGAAAATTTAGCACCGACTGTAATTCACCTCCAAGATATTATTTTAACACTTTTTGCTCATCATATATGTAGCTGACTGTAATTTGCCTGTTGATGTACGTTTTACACATACTATAAGCAAAGGATTGAAAAATCAGAGCCTAGTGCTCAAACTGAACATGACAATACTCAAAGAATATCTGTGATCAGAATAACATGGAAATTACACTCGTTCATCAAGAATTTTGCAGCACAGAACATTTTACCTAATATCTCTCTATCTCCAGGTGAAAGAAAACACAACACAAAAGATACCTCTCAGCCTGCATGGATTACAGCTGAATTTTTCAGAACACATCATGTGTCCTACAGAAGACACATATGGTTCTTTATTTTACAAAGAATGTTCTTTAATTTATTATCACTCAGTTCTAAGGAGATACACCATTGTACAGCTGGCCTTGCTAACTACAGCATCAGATCCAGCATCCTTTCCTAAGGCATAGTACACGGACTGTGCCTGATAAAGCACCTCTTGTGCTCTTATGGCAAAAAACACTAAAAATAATTCTCAGGCTTCCTGTCCAACACAATGACCATCTTTCTTAGTTGCCAAATGATGCACTGCTCTATTACTTCCACACGAAAGTCCTACACTGATTTCAAAATGAGCCACAACCAAATTCATCCAGCTGTATTTAATTACTTGTGCTTGTTATCTACACAAATACTATACCAGAAAGAGCTTTCAGCTGGAAAATTACTGGGCTTCTAAGCACACTGTGCTTTGTAAGAAAATTTCAAAACCAGCTTTTAATAACATAAAGTTCTGTTTTTAATGTCTATGCCTTTCTAGGAGTCAGAAATTAATATCTGAATTCTTCAAGGTGATGACAGTATAGCATCCCTAAATGTACTCCCCTAGGGACATAAAATCTAACCTGAGAAGTTCAGCTCTCTTATGGTCATGACTAACATAATTGCTAAATTGTGCTTCATTTTTCATCTCTCTCCTGAATGAATCACTACCCTTCAGTCTCTTTGCAAAGCCTTGACATTCCTTTCAAGTAAGAACCTGGCTACATTTTAATTTCAAAATAGAAAACTAGTAAATTCTTTGTTCAATGTTAAAAGATAATGTTTGTTTACACACTCACTAAGTATCTGGGAATAGCTTGTGTGTATAAAAGATCAAAATAGACAGTAAACCAGTTTGTTAGAAAGTGTAACTACATACTGCGATTTGCCTGTCATATTCTCAAACAATACATTGTTTTATTTCCCACTGCTTTTCAGATTCCCCTATTGCAGCATGTTTTATTAGAATCCTCAGTTTTGAAATCAAATTATTCACTTTAATCTAAAGTAGTGTTACTCAGGGAAGTAAGCCAGTAGTTTGCCCAAGAAAAACAAGCCAGCTTTAATACAGTAGCAATGAATGCAGTGATTGATCCTGAGGGAGTGCCTACCTGAATAGTTCCGATCTGGTGAATGTGGTTTTGCATGTGTGCCTTGATCAAACAAATCACAAAAATAAGAGCTCAGGGTTAATGAGAGTATTTACAGACTGTTTGATTGTGGTCACTGGGATAAAAGGTCTCCGCAATGTTATTGCCTTTACAGGTTGAGAATAGTCATGTTAGACTGCAACTTACTCTGCAAAGTTAATGTGAAAATGACAGCAAACTAGATGGATATCACCTTTTTGGATGCTTACCACCCTCTCCTCCATCAAGAAATCACAGTAACTGCTGAAGACTGTCTATGTGCTTATATGGCTTGGATACCAGGGTCAGGACCCTGGCTGGCTATCTGCTACACAATGCTCAATGACACTATATTTGACCATACTAGGAAGTGAGTCTTCTAAGTAATTTTGTATCTATCTCAGCTTATTATTTCTGTGGGTTTGGGTTGGTTTTTTTTTAATGCCCTATTCTATGATTATTGGTGACTAGAAATTCAATTGTAAGGAACATGAAAGGAACTTGTGGACTCTAAGTGATTTTTAAGTTGATTCAGGGATGCAATTCTGAAAGATGAGTAAGAGATTTCAGTGTTAGCATTGGCCAGAGATTTCCATTTTGTGCAGTGATACACACGGACAGAAAGAGAGAGAAAAAAACCAACCACATTTCTTAACACAGCAAGAATACACCTCAAAAAAAAAAAAAAGTAAAGAAAAGAAAAAGCATGAAAAACACTCACCTGGAAGATAAATACATAGCTGGAAACTATGCTCCAGTTTCTTAAAAACTTTCTAGTGCCAAAGTTGTTAGAAGTATTTCCATATATAAATAAACTAAATACACATTGAAGTAGAAAAGGTGCACTCATCATGAGGCTGGGGGATCAGATCAGGCAATGAAAAGATCTAAATCCAGCTTTTTAACATTTAAGGCAAATGCAATAGCTGTTAAAGGAAGGATTTGCTTCCTTTTTAGGTAACCTGTGTTGAAATGCCTGATTGATTAACTGAGAGTATGCAAGAAAGTCAGGTTAAAGCCCTCTTCTACCACAGTCAGCCAAGGAATATGAATGAAACGTGAACAAGCCAGAGTAGAGACACTGACATTTAATACAGTAACTAAACTAGCAAAAATGTTTATGAATAAACTTGCCCAAGGCTTAATAGTATGAAATATACAGGAACAGCAAACAGTTACAAAGAAGTACATGTATGTGCACCCAAAAGAAAAAGATATGATCCATGGCATAACTGTTGGAAGAATATTGTTTGAAGTATTTTGTATCATTTTGTATAATTTTTTCTATTAATCTTCAGGTTTTATTATCTTTGAAATTTGCTGTCTAACAATGTTATTCCAATTTGCACAGATCAGCATATATCTTAAAATACTGCTAATATTCTACTGTTGGGTACCTATTAATGTATTTTATGTAAAGAAGAAATATAAGTAAATGCAATGTAATAATTTTTCTCCTGTAGATACTAGATCAGGTATTAAAGAAAGCCATTTGTATTACGGTGAATCACATTTAATGTGAAGTTAATCCAGAGAGTAATCTAAAGTATGCTTTGCTATAAACTATCTGGTTTCTACTCGTTTTCAAAATGTACTACTATATAAATACTTGATTAAGCTTTTCATTCACTATGATTATTATTTTGAGGTCACGTCAGCTGCATTTAGTTTAAATTTTAATCCAGAATAGTTAATCTCAGACTCTTCTGGAATACTCTTCCTAAAGTTCAAATAAGAGCACCATGAAATGAACAAACACAAAACTGCAGAGTAAGATATTCTTACAGTACAAAGAAATAAATCTTTTCAAAATTGATCTCACAAAATGACAGCAATAACTCTCAAAGAGGATTGATCAAAAGAAGATCTAACTATTTCATGCTAATAGAGTTTGCAGGCGCTTACTCAATCACAGCTAGTCTGCTAGACTCTGATGTATTTAAAAAAGAGATCTTAGCACTTCAACCACAAACATGATTACAGAAATGACATAAAAATTTACTAAATTTTCACGACCTCATTTCTGCTATCTAGTTGTCTGACATGAATTTCAATTATTTTTGCAGTAGGAGGAATTAATTAATTCCACTCAGAAGCAGAATAGCTTGACATGCAGGTATACACTTGATCATAGATTGACATGAGCCTCCAAATCTGACAACATGTAATTTAATCACGGAAATAATTCCTTTGTGAGGTGGATTTCTGAGTGGCTTATCAGCTCTGGTTACAACCAGAGTGTCCTAATATTTTAAGGCTGAAAATCCAGGCCACAATTCTTTTTCATTAATTACATTAACCTCACCAGTCTCAGTGCATTGTGCACCTACAGACTCTTATCTTTCAGAAGCCTATGAAAGCTGCTCAGTAAAGCAATTCAGATTTTTTTAAACACCAGTACTCACTTAATTTTGTCCAAAAATACATAAATACAAGCACAACGATCACAGCAATAAAACCTGAACCTTTTCCTCTGCTTTGCCATTCATCTTTCCATTCGTTTCAGGTTGCCTCCACCTCTGACCAAACACAGGCACTTCCCTCCTCTCTCCATGTATTCCTGTCAGGACACACGGACACCCACCGTCCACTTCCATATTCTAGTCACGATCATTAACCTATGCAGCATTCCCTCTAATCTTGGGGCCAGGCATGTGCAAGACAAACGTTACCCCTGTAGGCCTTCCTTCACTTCAGTTCCTCGACACTTTCGGTCTGAACTGAGCCTGGTCCTTCCCAGTTTTGTTTCTTGGTGTTTGGGTTGGTTTTTTTCCTGCTATTCAACTCGCTGCACTCAAACAGACATGCCAAAGAGGTGAACTGAGTACCAGCATTAAGAGGGCACTTTCCCTCACCTGGTCTTTCGTCTACAAAATATGCTACATGTAATTGTGTAGTTCACATACTGAGGAATTTTATTAATACACAGCTACAGTTTAAGTTTTGATGTATGATTTCATCAAATTTTTTTAAGTGTTTATCTACAATGATATGAAAGGAACATACTCGCAAGTATGTAACAGTCGAGTCACTAGGCAAGGCAGCTTCCTACAGATTATTCTCATGGGTGGTGTTCACATGATGATACAGGTATTTATTTTCAATATTTAATTGGTGCAAAGCAAGTGAATATGAAATACCTTACGTTTGCTAAGACTGAAGGCAACTGCTTCCTAGGTCTTCATCACTCTGCAGTTTAATGCTGATGTCAGTAATAGTGTTAGACATCACAGGTCAGAATTTTAGGTGGCATAAATCTCACAGACATGGAGAAGTTAAATCAGTTTACATGAGCACACACGTTTTCTGATGCATTTTGTTATAATGGCACGAATTAAAAAAAATCAGTGTTTTCAAGGTGTAGACTGCTTGCACTGATTTTTTTTTGTCCAGTATATTTTCAAAGTTTCATTACAAAGCCATTGAACAACTTCAATTATGAAGACAGATTAGAAGAGTTGTTTAGAAATACATTGATACCTTATGCATATAATAAAGATATATGGATTAACAGTTCATGAAATATATTTTACTGCTGTCACCAGTGCAGCACAATTCGTGCTTCAAATTGCACTTAATTCAGCAATATTTCAGTCCTGAAAATACATAAAATCATAAATTCTATCGGTTTGAGATAGTAAATTGTCCAGTATACCTTCTTTTCACTACAGGCCTAGCTGACAAAGAATTCAGGACAGACTCCTCTGAAAATCCCCAGTACAAGCAGAACTACACTGGTGTCCCACAGAGCCAAAGAAGCAGGCATCTGAGCCAAGCAACTGATGTCACCAAGGTGGGACTGGGACTTGGGAGGCCGAACAGCTCTCCCAAGCATAGAAGAAGGACTCGTTATAAAAGTATTTCTCAAACAACACAAGTACCACGTTGTCTCTTACTATATCTGCATCTATATATCCAGATTATTGGAATTTATGACTTAGCACTAAACTTCATTGAGAACAACCTTTCATCACCACTATTCTTGTTACACACCAATAATTGACTTGATCAGAATAGATGGTTTCCGTTGCAATGCTGGGCTTTTTTTTCAGCAATGCAGCCTCTTCCAAGCTACAAATTACATGGCAGAATGATTTTGAAATTGCATAACATACTGTAAGAGAACAAATCATCTTTAACAAAATAATTATTTGATTTTGCAATCCTTTTATGCACAGTTCATTTAACTCCACCAGATTTCTACTAGCAGAAGGCTTAAAAATTATGTCTTAAAATACCAATTTTAGGTGTCTTATAAAGCAACTCAAATTTTCCTTTCTTTGATGGTGGTAGAATAAATGCCACCTTAAGTGTCACTGTTTTTCAGTGACCCCTTATAACACCGCAAATTTAATACATTAGGCCTAGGTCTGCTTTGGAAATTATTGTTACTTTTTCTTCAGATTTTTTCCAGTGTTTTATTGTGATGAATAAGGCAGTTTTTGAATTGCCTTTCTGAATCTTGCCAGCAATTCCCCATCCCACTTTTGTAAAACTGTGGCACTTTTCCAAAACATATTGACTCATAAATCTTATTTAAACAGAAAAATCTTTAAACAGTATTTTGTGGACCTACATCAGTGAATGAACATGGAAACTCTTGCTTTATACATAGGATTATAGGAATCAGATAAATGTCAGTTAAGAGGTTTTTCAGACCTTTTATAGAGATTTGAGTTTTAAAAAGAAACTAAGATAAATATATCATTATAATCCTATTCACAGTCCCTATAGAATCTCTATTTATTAGACCTGTTATTGTATTTAACTAGCTGCTCATAATTATTAAAAAGATAAACACTGTTGTAAGATGGATTCATGGTAGTATGTTCTCTCTATTAATAAAAATATGTCCCTACAATTCCTCTACTGTTGGATTAGATGGTAGAATTATGTTATTTGCCAGAGCATTTACAACATCCTCCTATAGAATTGGACTGTTTTTATTTAGCTACTGTATTTAGCTATCATTCTAAAATCTAAAATGAGAATGTCTAATCTTGTAGTACTCACAGTACACCAATATGTTACTTTTATTCTCCTAAAGTCACATGTTGTATTCTGTATTCAGATTTGACATGATCTCAATATTCGACATTTATGTTTACATTCAATGCTATAGACATTCTTATCACTTAACACAGTAAACAAAAGCAGAACTTCCTCAGACCTCCAATATATCCCAGAGAGAACAAAAAAGCTATTTCCGAATAACGTGGATTTATCAAGTAGGCTATGCATATGGATCTTTTTCTCAACCAAAATTTCACTGAAAATTATACAGTATCAGAAAAGCTTTTGCGTTTGAATAATTGGCATTTTCTTATGAAAAGCAAGCCTGTATTTTGTCAAAAACCTCTTATCAGTACAGCACAGAACAGTGAAAGCATTTTGCAGTCACTTTCTTTTTTTCTGCGTATTCGCAGTGGTACATGACAGAACAGATTTATGTCTTCAGCAGTTGATTCTCACATGCATCAGCCTCTGGGCCATCTGATAAGGATTGTTCTGTTTCTCTAAATCAGTAAGTACATAAGCCCTCTTCTTAGCTGACGTAACTATATCTCAGCCAATTCCTGAATGTCTGTTTTATCAGGGGAACTCTCAGCTGCCCAACAACAAACAGCAGTCGGGTCTTAGTTCCTAGCCTCAATGGTTGTGTAACCCAGTTTGCTCACAGCCACTCAGACTAGGACACCAGGATGGACTAAGAACAAGGATGTCCAGCTACGAAAATAAGCACATAATTTTATGATTCTCTAGTTTCTTTGTGTGCATACTTTAGGCAATTGACTCTTCTCGGAGAGGAGCAGGTAATAAAGCATTGACAGAGAAGGAGGAACAAAAATCATATGTGTAAAAATTCATAAAGGAAAATAAACGAACCTATTAAGTTCCCGTTCATGTTCCTTTAACAAAACTAAATTTCCTCTTATAACTAATCAATAAATTACTAGCAACATTATTTTAAACCACTGTGGACATGTTTTCAGCTCAACAAAGGGTGAAAAATTCTGTATTTTATGCTCAGACCCCCGAGTAAGAGCTATTTCCACATAAATCAACATACTATAACACCTAAGCTAGCTCTACTTCCACCAGAACAGGAATAGTCATCCACTGATATCAATAGATTCAAAATTTCCAGTTGATCTCTATGGAGCCAACTAGACAGGACACATAATTGTGATCTCTCTAGAACAGGTGAGATGTCCTGTACAGGAGACTTTTGCCTTGTGCAAAAGTATTTGATCTAAAGATCTGCTCACTCAAACAGATTTGGATTTCTGTATTCTAGACCTCTTGCCAGCAGCTGCAATAAATATTAATTATGATATTTAGAAGGTTTTAATCCCATATTACCTATGTATGTTTAGAAGACAAATTTTCTAGACGGGATTATTGGATGGATTAAAAGAAAGATAAAGGTTCTGGAGGACTGAAGCATATTGTATCTACTATACAGAAATTTCAAAAGTTCCTGAAGGCAGAATGTAGATTTTTGTTCCTGTTTTGTTCAGTCATTTTTGACAGAATGATAGAAAATTTCAGATTCAGTTCTTCATCTCTAGAGAGACACAAATCAACTGAAAATATCTATAAATGTCAGCAAGAAACACTGTATAAAATTGCTTGAAGAATCATAACTGTTATAATGCCAAAAGATCCCTTGAACTTTAACCTGCCTATCAATACAGAGAGCTGGCCATTGGTATTGGCTGGAGAGGTCATGTAGCTGAAAATGCCTGGGACCGGTCCAAGCAAAGAAAATTAAGGAAAACTATTGCCACAGCAAATGAATAATTTTCTTTTAATCTCTTGTCTTTGAGATGTATTTCTACGTATCACTGTAAAAGAAGCACTTCCAAGGAATTGCATATACCTGATGTACTGGAGGAATTGGCTTCCTCCCATGACCCAACAAACAGTGCCAGAA
This sequence comes from Falco cherrug, assembly GCF_023634085.1. NCBI lineage: Eukaryota > Metazoa > Chordata > Aves > Falconiformes > Falconidae > Falco > Falco cherrug. The sequence continues at coordinate 16,335,942 of NC_073704.1, read as the reverse complement.
GTAGCATGCAGGCAGCAAAGCATTCTCAAGCTAGGTCAAAGCAAAGGAGTCCATCTACAGAGTAATCCAGTCTGTCTTCAGGTTCAAGGTTTGGCATAAGTTTCAGCTCTGATATCATGTTAAAAATTCAGTTATTATGAAAACCTGAAAATCAGACTTGAAAAAGTATTAACAAAATGAGTAATCAGCCTTAGATATGGAAAAGAGGAGGGGAAAAAAAAGCAGCATTCATAATTAAACTAGAATATACCACAACTGCTACCAATACCCATCTCAAGTAAGGAAATGTTTCTTAAGTAACAAAAGAAAGGTTCCTCTTATACTGATTTTGCTCTAAATCCTCAGCATTTAAAGCCGTGCAGCCAGTTCAACATTTGTATGTCTGAAAGGCATCTCACTGGGAATGCTTTATGCCTGTTTTTCTGTCTTGTTCCCTGAAATAGAAGGAAAAGCAATATAGGCACGTAACTATGGAGAGGATTCAAAGCTGATTAAATGTACACAGACTACACCAAAAGAGACAGATTTTCCATTTCCATCAGCCAAAAAACCATATCAACCTCTTTAAAAAGCCAGCACATATAAATAATGTAGCTGCTTAGGTCATCAGCAAAGCTTTCTATATAGTAAAGAAATGAATTATAGTTTCCTGTTCTGTTATTTGTTGTCTTTGGTTACTACACAGGTGCATGGAAAACTTTTCAAAGTAACGTTTATCACTGAAGAAAGAAAATTCTTGAGAGCTACAAACTGGCTAGCTTCTGTAGCAGGAAGAAGAGGATTTGCTTAATGTTGTTCTGGCACACAAAACATAAATCTGGTCTGAGAGAGAGGTGCTACATAATCTAGTCTTTTGCTTCTTTCACAAATTGTATGCTGCCAGCATTGAGAGAAGATTTTACAAGCCCTGAAGTGCAAAGCCTTCTGTGTAAATATACATGTTCATTTTTAGTTATTAGCTCTAAAAGTTGTGTGGCTTTGCTCTTTCAATATTGTGAACGAGGCAAATTTTGAATGGTCTGTTGTTTATCAAAGTCCCCATCAAGAACAGCTGCTGCATAGCCAGAACCAGAGACTGGAGAGCTCAGTTGCAGTCGTGTACATTTTACCCACAACAGTAAGCAATTTTGTGTATAAGCAGTTCCATTAGCATCAAGAGGGAGAGGACGTAATTAACGATTTGTACAACCTGGCCTCAGAACAAAACAAAAACAGGAACTTAATTTCTGATCAGCCGTCTTATCCATTAAATATACATTATGCCCAGAAACAGGAGGTTCAAATCAGTTATCTAAGACAGGCATCTTGTGCCATTGGAGATGCCCTGGAGTATCTCACCTGGTCCCCAGATGCTGCTCCAGAAGAGCACAGGTGTCCTGCAGGTCCTGTGTCATATCTGCCAGCCCTGGGTGGATGTCTCAGGCACCCTTAGGTGTCTCAAATGGCACTAGATGCCTGTATTTGAGCGACTGATGCAAGCCTAGGCTGTCATGTCTTTACAGGTTAAGCAGATATACGCTCCTTCAGACAGAAGATAATCAGTTCAGAAATCACTGAAATCTACTTGAAGATAAACGGGAGAAGGGTTACATTTCTTCAGAGACAGAGAGTGTGTGGGATGGTGCTACTGCTGCAGTATGACATAAAAAGCCTGGTCTCGTACATGTGTTGTGAGAACAGAAAAAAAGAGAGAGCCACAGAGATGGAGACAGAGAAAGCGCATACATACTGCAGTCTTTGGAGGTGTCAGGAGCACAGTTATCCCTTATTTTGTATGATTTTTCAGCTTTTGTGATGGATTATAACCTGGTTTAACAAAGGAGGCCTCGTCATTTACTACCGTGCCTAGGTTTTACCTCGCTTCTCAGTCAAGTGTGACACCTGAGTAACACGCAGAGGAAAGGAACATACATTCTTAACATCAAAATATTTTTAAACCACCAGCATGATATTAAAGAAACACAGATTAAATCTGCCTCTGCTGCTGGGCAAATAATGCACTGGCCACAACGTAAGGGGGAACCAAACACATCAGATAAAATGTACGGTAAATTTTTGTTGTTCTCTTTTGAGATCAACTATGCTCTGTAGTCCTAGCTTGGACCCTATGCTCCTAATCCAATTTATTAGTTACTATTAGGTCTGATTGCCAGGTTACCCAGGGAACATGCAAGCACTCCAGTGTAAGGATCTCCCTCCTCCCCTTTCCTGCCTCCCACTACTACATCTTTGCCGTCACTCCTCTCACCCCTCCAAACCAAGGACACACACTGTGGTTCCCTGGGGAGACACTGGCTGAGGTTATTTTTCCGTCAGCTGCATGAGATGGTACCTGCTCCCGAGGAACAGGACTAACATTGCTGCTCATCACAAACAAAGATGTAATCCAGTCTCTCACCTGTCCTTCTCATGTCATCTGCTCATTTGACCTTAAAATTCCTCCAAATCACATCTTGATATTTTAATGTGAGGACAGAAAAGGAACTAAAGGACAAACTTGTTTAAAAGAGATGGTTATCTTAAAGACAATTTTCAGACATAAGCTAATAATAAAAGGCTACATAAAATGATAGTAACTTTAAAAATAGGTTATCATCTCACCCTATTTAAAAAGAAAAACCCGTGCACAATAATTTAAAAATACAGTTTATAATGTTCAAACACACTTTTTAGGCTCTATGATTGCATGTGAGGTCCAAAACTTAATTTACTAAACAAGAATATTTTTAGAGAGTTCAAATAGTACAAGTAAGATGGATACTGGAACATTAGACACATACATTTTTATGTCAAGCTGACACTTATAGTTGGGGAAGAATCAGCAGCTGACAAGAAACAACTGAATGATTGTCTAAATGGATAATTACCAGAATATCCTGGCTCGATTTAGTGAATCTGCATCTTGTGTACTCCCACTCTAACTAGGACCACAGGGAGTTCAAAAGGTTTATCTGACAGGAGGTGCATGCCTTGTTCTCCTTAGCTGCACTGTTTCATTTATACAAAATTAGAGACTATAATTTATGCACAATACTTTATACCACAGGCCAATAAGAGGAAATTATTAAACCAATCAAAGTAAAACTTTCCTAGGCAGTTTCTAAATGTAGAATTCAGAGCCGCCTCAACAGTGTCTCTGTTTTTTGCCGTGATCATGGTACAAATACATCCTCAAAGAAATGATCAATAATACTTTCTGTTACATGAGGCTCTGAAAATCATTAGAAATTTATGAATACAGTTGTGAAAGTATGAATGGATTCATGGCCATTGTACATGATATCCTTATACATAAACTTTTAGTTATCTTTTTCTTTTTTTAAAGAAAACAGCATTTGTTAATGCAATGCCATTTTATCTGCTACAAACTAGAAAATGAATGTGTTCAGACTGTGGAAAGCATCTGTGGTATGTATGCAAGTAATTCATTTAATAGCTTTATATGTTCAAATTGAGACATTATTCTGGTTTTGAGATTCTCATCAAAGCAGAGAGTGGCCTATGGCACTACTCTTGCCATATAGAAGTTTTCTCCTAAATAGCCATTATAGAAGTAATAAAAACAAACACATCCTTCTATCTTTATATAGTCTACTCCACTAAAATGAGATGGTTGCTTTATTGTTTAGGAAACCATCAAAACGTATAAAGGGTCTGTATGACAGAGCAAAACACTGGCCTGGCAATAATTCAGGCACCTTCTTCAGCTCTTTTAAGACCCCAGTGACCCTCTCATATTTCTTTCCCACTTAAAGATGTCAGAAATGCTATTGGCCCCACGCAGCACAGCATCTGGGGTAGCTGCATAGTAGAGATCTGAACATGGCTGTCCCAATGATGAGACAAAATTAAGTTCAGCCTGCACTTCTGAGAACACTTACATTGGCTCTGCTGCAAATCTATAATTGTAATATTTACAGTTTTCCAAAGGAAAGAAGTCCTACTTGTTAAATCAGAAAGTCTCACTTGTGAACAATGGAAAATACTACTAAACTCTACTTGTCAAATAGCGCCAGCTATTTTGCTGCAGAATTGCACAGCATACCATATCACGTCACTGGAGACTAAAATAAAACCTTCCCAGAAACCCAACTGCCCTATAATACTAATTTTAAGAGATTCCAAAGTTATCCCAAGCAAATGGTTTTAATCTAAATTTGGCTATTAATTCCTATAGTCAAACTGATTTTGAAAAAGACTATGTTTGGGGTAAACATAACAACATGGAACAATATGTTTTCTCTGTGCACCACATGAGCTGTATGTCACTGAATGTCAGCTGAAAAGTAGAGCTAAAGGTTAAGAGGACATTCTTTTTTTCACTTGTGATTCTGCCTTGGCACTAAACTCTTAATAATTATACAAAGGCTTCTTAGCCACTCAGTGATATCTGAAGAAAATCCTTCATAGCAATATGTTTCTGAATGTGTTTCTAGAGGTTAGAAAGTAATGTGTTAGTTACAAGACCATACCTTCAGTTGTACAAAATACCTCGGAGTTCTTGTCTGTCAAAACCCCCCAGATAACATCAAAAGGGACTCACCCTTTTCATGCCAGGGCCCATCCATCAGTCTGGTGTATTTATTTTATTATAGTTTTGCCTATGTACTTGATGCTACCACCATTAATGAAATTTCATCATAATAACATGTACCAAAAGAAAACAGAAGCAAAAGATAGGAAAAGAACTGGTGCATCAGCAGAGGAGTATAATAGTAGTAAAACTGCATGAAAGTTCCTAGCTGCCTGCCTTTTCCTGCCTATTTTCTATGGAAAACCTGAAAAGATCACAGTCTCATCCCGCTGCTTCCTGAGACAAGAGTAACTCCCACTGTTTAATTAATGGCTAACTACCTTACCACTGTTTACATACTTTCTGCTGAGTGAAGCTTTTATTTATTTCGTGTGATTGAGCCTGGTGTTTTGCCTAGAAAACCGTTGAATTCAGCATAGGGCAGCTGCAAAGGCCTGAAAGTGCTGAAGTCTCATGAGTCCTGACAGAGGAACTCCCTTCAAGGTCAGGGACATTCATGCCCTGCACATTCCCCAGCCAGAAGAATTTCTTCACAGGAAGGTAACATACAAAAAATTATGTTGGGAACAAGAAAAAAACTCCTACCATTCCTATCTTCTAGTAACTAAGTAAGGGAAATTTTTATCCTTCTCATTTTCACATCATATAATATTCATTTAACTCACTCAGTGTTCTTTAAGCCAGGAGATACATTGTGTCCAGATTCTGATAGTTTAAATTATGTCTTAATCTGAACTTTAAAATAAAACCACAACTTTTATCCTTTCCAACAAGAACAGGTTGTGACATTAAAACTATGGATCTGACCCAGTGATTTTCAAATAAAAAGACACAAACCTGCTTTGCCCTTGGCTTTGACTTCAGAAAGTAATTACATAAATGTGAAAGAGAATATACAAACACATTACTTTTGATAAAAATTATGGTGATTTTAGGTTACCTGGCACTTTCAGAATAGTCTAGAATTTTGTGCAGAATGTTAAATTGGAGGTTTGCATTTTCCAGAATCAAAAATAGGTTCTGACTTAAAAGATGGTTTTCAAAAAAAAAAACCAAAACAACTAAAAAAACCCACACGGTCACATAGAAAACGTATGTTACGTGAAAGGAATGGGGTTTTTTTGAAAACTTTCATTAAAATTGTAAATTTATCAATCATTAAATGGCTTGAAAGAAATACTTTCAGAAGAACTCTGCAGTCAATTGGTCACATTTGATAATTTGGAATTACAAGTAAAGGCTCTAAAGAATCAGGAATAAGCTGCCTGATCTTCTTTTAAAACCTGCATATTTTGCTCTGCCATTACCTCCTAATACTACCACCTTGGCAAAGGTTACTCTACTGTATATATAATCTGACAAGCTGTTTCAAGTTAGTCACGTCTCAACTAAAAATTTACTAAAAACTTTACAGAATCCTACCAATTTCTTGTCCCTGGCTAAAGAAAGAGTTTTTAACTTCCTGGAATTTAAACATTGTGTATCTACTTGACTTCCGTATTCAGTCTTGAGCAAAAAGCAGCAATGCATATATATATATATGTAGTAATGAGTGGTTCTTCACATTTTATAATGAATACATGATTAAGAGTTTCTATGCTATATAGATATAACCATATAGATATAAGCTTTCCTAAACTATTTTGCTTTTAATTGATGGGAAATATACATATATATATATGCATGCACTAAGTGTTTGAATTCCAAGGCATCCAAATGAAGATAGGAGTAAACTAACTGTAAGAGTGTCAGAGATGCATGAATTTCTATCATTGAGACAATGTACTTGTTTATTTCTTGGTCAGGATGGTTTATTTGCACAGAAATCAGCTGTACTAAAATGTTAAGATACAGAGTGGAAGAGCCTGGTAATGTGGGGTTGTATTTAGTAGAATAGATTATATTTTCATAGCACTTTCTATCCAAAGATATTGTGACATTTTATAAACAAGCTGAGACTTACACACCAAATTTTATCTCTGTTCTACAAATAGGGATACTGAGGAACATGAGAAGGTAGGTACCAGGGGTCATGGGAAATAGGATACAACCCTCTTGATTCACAGGCTTATTCTTGCCACTCTGTACCCTGGGTTTCTCCCATATGCTGAAAAAACAGCAGGGAGTTAGTTACATTGCCCAAAACCACTACTGAAAACTACCTGCCTGGCCAAACCTAACTTTTAAACAAAGCTCAAAATGTTTCCTACAGGTTCCAGTCCTGATGTTTGCATTCTAGTCTTTAAATCACCTTTCAGAAATACTTTCTGTTTTGCTCAACATGATCATGCTATTCTCCAGTTTAAAAAACATAAATAATGGTTTCAGAGGAGCTGACTGTGGCAATTATATCAGATGGTTAAACACGAATAAAGAGCTAACTTAAAATTGCACATTTCATTGCCAAATGCAAACTTTTCATTATGTTGAAAAGTTACACAATGTACTACATCCTTTCTTTCCTTACTGAATAGCGCAGGGAAATGAAAAAAAAACCAAACCAAACCAACAGGTTATATTGTAACTGATACAATACAGTGGATCCATATTTGCAGGTAGCTAACTTACTTGTTAAAGAAACGAAAATTCTCATATTACTTACCAAAAAATGACAAAAAAGGTTGAAATTTTGAGTAAGGTACTTGTTTATAATAATCAGTTCACCCCAAAAGCAAGTTGTTTAATGCAGATTTCTTGTAACAAAAATCGTAACAAAAATCAAGAATCGATGAACATAGAAAGTGCATCGACTTGAAAAAAAAAAAATTGTCATTTTTTCTTTGACTTTGCTCATTAGTGTTCTACCTTTTCTGTAAAATGCAGCAGCTCAAGTAGCCCAAGTAAGATAAATTTATTAGTCAATGCAAAGGGATTTGAAGGATATCAAATGTACATGGCAACAATCCTATGGGAAACTATGGTATATTTTCATTCAATATATTTATAATATTGAAAATTGAGACAGGTAAGCCATATATAACCATTGATCTGTCATAAATCTGTGAAGGCAATCTTTCTAAGAAAATTGCTTTCATTGTCTTTCCTAATTCTTTATTTCAAGATGGATAATTCCGGAGTGCCAGAAACTATAATCAGTCTGACAAAAAAGGACTGATTTCCAGCTGCATCATGTTTAAAAACGATCACAAGGTGGTGCTTCAGTTCTCAACAAATTTATGGAACTAATGATAACTCTCCAATATCGTAAAATTCAAATTACAGTCATGAAAGCTGGAGTCATCTGAATATATGTGCACATACAGAGCTAGAAACTGGAGACCATCCTTGTTTCCAAGTGAAGTTTAGCTGTACAACTCAGTGCTGCTATTTGTTACCAAAGGGACTTTTTTTGCTAGTAAAATAAGCAAGGATAACAGGATTTTTTTTCATCTACAGATTATTTTATAATTGGTATGCTCAAAAGCACAATAATGCTTAATGTTTCATGTTTCTCAAACCACAGGAGAATAATTGTCTGATATTTTCAAAATTCTTGCACAGGACGAGAGAAATATCTATGTATCATTAAATGACACATATCCTAATTTTGTTTAATCTCCCTCTCTAAGTTTGTCTTTGTTACACAATGATTGAATTCCCATCACCAGCTCTACTCCTTCTTAGCAAACAGCGACACTAGGGCACAGTTACTACCTATTATTAAGTAAGTACTTAAACAGGCTGCCATATTTGGGATTAGATGCTCAGAGGTATATTGATGCCAAGATTTGTTTCCATAACATAAAAAGCAATTGTTTTATGCAGAAATAAAATTGCTTCAAAAGCAACTGGGAGAGAGGACACATAATATTACAAAATTTCTGAGAATGCACAAACCTGTTTGCTGTCAAACAGGACAAACAGCTGTACATCGGAGAATGAATGGATGGTGTTTCTCATGTGCAATATTTACAGTATTTCCAGTTATTTACTACTAACCTCAGAAGTATTCATAACACATACTTCTAAAAACATTTACTTTTCTTTTAGTATTTAGGCCAATGATAGCAACCCCACTGAAAGGTACTGATGAAGAAACTGATTATTTAGCTACATTTTTCTTTTGAAAAGTCTCCACAATTTATTGCTCTCAAACCTTGTCCCCATCTATAAATAAACCCCACAGAACCAAAATGAAATACGTATCGTATTGTACTATAACCTTGAAAAGTTTCTGAACCTAAAACATGGTATTTTTCAGCTCAGTTAAGAATTCCTGGGATGACTGCTTGTCCAATAGCCTCATCTGCTCTGCAGATGGGGGAAACTCCACCCACAAGCAATGGTAAAGGCATATGAAGCCACTAGTGGAAGCAGTAGTTTCCTGAAACTATCAGAAGTTCACCACTTGCCTAAGGAGGAAAAGATTAAATACTTACAAGCAGATGTCTCTTGCCTTATTTTCTCTAATTCAGTCTGCCCAGATGCTAAGCACATTTTTCCTGCTATGTCAGAGGTGCATATTGCTTGGAAGACAAGTTCAAATAATTGATTACCAAATGTACAACTTAAATTCATAACTGTTTTTCTGATGTGTAAATCCAATCAGTTATCAGCAAACAAAACACGGAATTAGTCTTTCAGTCAGCAGGCTACTTAAGCATGTGGGCAACCAGCCCATTTAAGTCAACTGCCAACTTCCACGTTTATACTTCACAGATTTGAGAGTCAGAACAGAAAGCTTAGCTCACCTATTCTGACAACTTGCATAAAATTTTGCAATTGTTCAAGCTAAACAATGATCAGTGACTCTTTCCAGTCTGCTTCCTCCCCCCACAATATTTTCCAAGCAGAGCTATCGTGTGGATTTTCATGGCTACTTTCTGCAGAGCCCTAGGAGGCAGAGCACAGAACCTCACCAGCTACCGACCACCAGCTGCAACGCGGACGCTGGCACACAGACGTACCTGGTGGCATGTCAGGAGATCTTTACAGAAAAATTTGCCTGCTTTGCCAGTTCCTCTGCATATTAGAAGTGTACCTCAGTGCCCTCTCACTAGATCCTCAGGTAGAAGGACATACAGAGCCAAGAAGCTTGACACAAGGGCCTTAATTTTGAGTTACCCAAGAAAAATCAGTGATGATTCTTATTTTAAATCCCTTTCTGAACTTTAAAAATACCAAGCTGTAACTGCACAACATTAGAATGGATCATTCAGAATATGGTAGGGGATTGCATGTGGATTGCAAAATATTTTTAATTCTTCCAGTCTTTTTGTACAACTTAGTTTTGGAGGATTTATTTCAAAAACTTCAATACTGCAGTGTTTAAACTTCATTGATTTATGCTTTATGGTGCAATGGCATTTGTCTAATTGTGTTTTTTTCATTACTACAAAAGAAATAGCCAGGCTTTCTCAACACAATGTGACATTATTTTCCAGAAAGAGAACTGCTCTACTTCTCCCAGATGTCCATGCCCAGAATTCAGTAAGCATGATATATTCTCTTCAATAAGGATGTTTCATGGCAACACATCAGCTAAAGTGTGTGTATTATTCATCATGAAACAGGTGGTAAAACCAGAGTTCTTTAGCTAATAATATTTTTTTAAAAAAAGAACACTAAATTACATTATCTCCATCATTGGACTCCAAGGATGGACCCTCTTCCAAACCCAGCTGAACACCCTGCAAAAATCTGATCAAAGTGGGCCCTACTTTGGGGGTGGGGGTAAAGACTACCTCCAGAGGTCCCTTCCAACATGAATTATTCTACAATCCTATGATCTGCAATCCAATAAAGGCTATTTAAAAATTCTTTCTTCGTGATTTTCAGAGCCATTGCTTTCTCACACTGTGAAGTTACCTTTACTGAAGGAAAACCAATACAATAAGCCATAATAGCTAGAATAAGCTTGGAATCTTGGGGAAAAAAAAGATATGAAACAGCTCCTTATCTACTTCATTGAATGAAGTTAAAGTAGTCTTTGCTACTGATAACTGAGAGCATGAGTTACTTGTGAGTTATTAAACACAGTAGACCTCCTTTAATCACACTGTGGTTCCTGCTGTCTTCTGCAGACTTTAAAGGAAGAGGGAATTTTGCCTACCTGATTATGCTGCAGGTTAAATGCCCTGGGTCTTTATTAGTTCCAGATGTTAAATCAAACATATCTTCCTAACTCAAGCAACATTGGTCTCTTCCCTTTCTTTCGCCTTTCTAGTGAAATCATATTAGTTTATGAGCTTTTCAGTAAAAACTGAGACCATTGCTTTTATTTTTGTTCATGGTAACATAAGCATATCTACACTGGGTCACAATAAAAGTCTGTCTAGCTCAGTATGCAGTTTTGAAAACGGCCAAAAGCAGATGTCCAGGGAAGAGAAAAAGATCATAAGTAGTATACAGCGATATTGGATATTCTCCCAGCCTCCAGCCACGTGGGGATCAAGGACTCCCTGACACAGAGATAGTGTCTACATATCTAGATATATATGACTTTTCTATGAAGTTGTTTAGTCTCCTTCCACATGCATGTAAACGTTTAGCATCCACAATGTCCTTTGGCAAAGAATCCCTCAGTATAATGTTATGTTGTGTAAAGGGCCATTTATCATGTATTTATAAAATGTCATGATGATCTCTTTTTTATTGCTCATTTTTTTCTTGCTCCTAGCCATTCTTAACATATTTATAATTCACAATTTGAAATCCTGTTGGCACTATATGCAGCAGCAAAATACTTGCCCTTTTTAACTCACAGTTACCTAAGCAAGTCATCAAAAGGTTTCATCACAGACTACAGAACCGTGTGCAATACATTTAAGAGATATTTTTAACACTCACTTTTCAGGGAAGGGTATAAAGCTCAGTGCACTACCCTGCAAACTGGATTCCTGCCAGAAAATTGTACGCTCCTTTTCATTATAAGTGAGTCAGGATACCCTTAAAAACCAAAGTTTTCATCTTTGTCTCTCTTGCACATATCAGGAACACGTCTTCCATAAAGACCTAGTTGCTCCTATAAGTCTGCCTTTCATTTACTTACTTCCTTTATTCCCAAAATACTTCCCTATATTTAGTTTCAGTGCCCGTCTTCTTAAAGACCCTACTTCGTTGCCCATAGGGGCAGGGCACACTGGTGACTGCTACCGCCAGTGCCTTCCCAAGGGAATCGCTTGATGCCATGCACTGTCATCAGGTTAAGAATAAAGAACCTAGTCAGAGGGCACTTCTTCTGCCTCCAAGGAAGTAATGACTGAGGAGTGAGATAAAAGTATCCATACCTAATAAGAACTGACCAAATACTTCATACAGAGTTTTCCATAAAACCCTTAGTTGATTTGCATAAGCTCAGTAGGTCCAAGAACTGGAGACGACAAATCCCACAGCACAGCTGCTTGAATTACTCCTGTATTGGGTCAATTAACTGCTCTGTGTGCTCTGAAAGTAAGATTAACAGATTTTCTTCTAGGCATTAAGGTGGTCTAAATGTAGGTGTTAAAGTCATGGTTCTTAAGTTAGCTGATTACTAAGAATCTGCCAGGATACAAACAGATGTAGCCGAATAGTCCATTAAGTCGACTGGTACTTTTAAACTGTGCTGATGATTGAAGTCACTGTCATATAAGGACTCCATATAAGCAAAGTCTTCAGATTTTCTTTTTCATTAAACACAACAATCATCATGAACAGATTTACATGGGAAAGGATTTCATATGTATCAATGAGTGCTCCAAATACACTTAGCTAGAAGGAATTAGCAAAAAACCAAAAAGCTTACCAGTATATGGACAATATACATATCTAATACCAGCTAGAGACCTGTGAAAAGTAAATATTATAACCAAAGGAAGTAAATAATGATGCTGGCAGCTATCAACAAGTCATTTGAATTCGTAGGTCCATAGGAATTCAGAACAAACATTAAGAGGATAGCATACTGATTAGCTGGGGAATTACGGAACCATGAGCAATTTAGCTTTTTGGGTTTTATGACTGAACCAAATAATCTCAAGTGCCTTCTTGACAGAGCAGTAAAACAAGTAGATAAATTAGAGTAGAAAGCATACCACCAGTTTTCCAGAAAGAACTGGACACTGGAATACCTGGAAATGTAATTCAAATTGGCTCACAAAGGACAGTAGTTTTAAGAACTGAAAATTGGCAAGAAAATCATAAACAGAGTAACATCAAGAGAAGAAGCTGTATCTTTGCTAATATCCAGGACTAAAACATCTTTCTTTTTTTTTTTTTTTTACTTATTATTTAATAATGGAAAAACATTAATGAAAATTTTGGATTTCAAGACAGGTGAGAACAAAAAGGATTTAAAAAGTATTTCAAATGTGCAGAAAACACCACTATGAGAATAATCTCACAGCATTGGAGACTAAGCAAAAGCTGAAAGAACGTATTTCAGCATGCATTTGAAGGGCAGAGCTGAAAATGAGCACTAGAGATGGACTTCAGGGGACCAAATATTCATGCTAGCATGTCACTAAAAGAATCCTGTAATTTTGAGATGTTTAACTACATCTTGAAAAACAAAGAAAGCATTACTTCTTATATGACTTTGGCATAAGGAAAAAAGAAATTAAGTTTTCCTATAACAACACAAATCCATGTAAAGCAGAAATTGCTTAAAGAGAGCATTAACTGGGAGCTTGAAAGACTCAATTAAAGAGGAAAGTTAAAAATAATTAAGTATAGATATGTTCACATATGACTAGACTGACAGCATCTACAAATATTTTCAGACAGTAGAGTAGTTATTCAGTATGAGACTTTCATATTAATAGCCTGAAATTAAACATGGAAAAATTGAGGCTGAATATCAGGAAAGCTTCCTGGCAGTGAAACAAACTGAGCTCCCAAGGGAAACAATGGAATCTACATAGCTTTAAACTTTTAAAACTAGACTAGACAATAACACTCAGTGTAGTTTGGGGAATATTTTTGCATTGGAAAAAGATATGGCTGCATGACTTGATACTGGCAGGTCACTGCCATCTCTGCTTTCCGTATTTCTGCAAAGAAATATACACACACACACACAGAGCTGCACTGTCAAGAAAGTTATGTGTCTCTATCTTCATAAACATTAGCAAAAATTGCAATCACAGTTCCCCCCAAAAGACCTGTCTTTAAAAGGTTTTAGTTGTTCAAATGAAACTATTTGTTTCCAGCGCACCATAGCTTGCTCATATATTAAAATAGAATAAAAATACATGATTTTGGGGGAAGCGGGATAGCCAATGTTCTGCTGATTTGATGTACTAGCTTGTAAGCTAACTGTGCTGCCAAGTAATATTGTTACATGCTTTGTGAGTTTAAATTGTTGCCATGGTGACTACGGTTAGTCTATAGGTGTCTTTTTCTCATTTAAAATCTAAGGCGATGTTTTTAATAAAGCCAATGGGAAAATATTTTTAGTTTAAAGTTTAACCGTCCTGTTAAATATTTCCTTTTAATAATATGCCAAAACTTTTTAAACCCTCTTGATACTCATTCCTTTCTGCACACATTGTTTTCTTTACAAACAGAACATTTTATGTTTAGTGCCAATTACTGGTCTTGCTTAACTTCCATATAAACTCAACTGACGTCAGCGAGAATGCACAGGTGTAACTGTCCACAGAGCAACAACTCAAACTTAGCCGTAGTGAATTAAGTACGCTATGTGCTAATATGCCATTAAACATCGTGACTATCCCAATTCAGAACATTTTAACAAGTTGCAGTTTATTGACGTATCTCTGCAGATTAAGTCTTTCCTGATTTAAGTCTCTGAGTTAACTGCTAGGAAATAATTCTACCGTGTGTGCCCTAAATGAGAAAAAAAATATTGCCCAGAGCAAAGTTGTTCTGCCTGTTATTTATGCCACAGAGAAACAAAAGTTAATATTCACTTACTGGCTAATCTTTGTAACATGGAAACATTTTGCTTTCCAAAATTAGATGCTTGATTCAGGGTTAGTTAGAAAAAACTCCTGTTTGTTTGAGAAACAAATCTGAACAGGCAAAGTATTTGAAGCAGTGTTCAGCAGCTAACATGAAACAGGATTACAGAGAAAACAAATCACATACCAGGAATCTTTATTCCTAAAAAAAAAAAAAAAAAAGTTATTTAATTAGAAAGAGCTTTTCATCCTGAGGACAATTAGGAGGCAGACCGTTGTTGCAATACACTAATCTTGTACCTTTTAAAACTGTTGTAATAAATTCTGACATACTAAGATAGTATTACTGATGGAAAAAGTAACAGTGAGAAAGTGCTAATAAATCCAAGAAAAACATGATACTTATTTGTGAAACAGAAGATTTGATGGCACTGTAGTTAAGGATGCCTTGTGGCTTTTAGAGCTCTGTTTATATTTCCAATACACTATGCAAACTTTCTTCAGCTAAAAAAAACATGCAGTAATGGAACCAGGGGGGAACAGGCTACACTGCGAACAACTACTCTTGTAATATAGCCATTACAGGGTCGTGTCCCCTGAATGGCTGAGAACTCTGCAGTTCGTCTTCCCAACTTCTTTTGCTGTACAAGAGACTTGCACCTCTCTGCAGATGCCAACATAACCTTAGACTGTCTTTAGGGGTGAAAGTGGAATTTAAATGGTAATAGGTCTACTACTGGCCCTAATTTCACTGCAAATTAGCACTATATTCAGAGATGTTAGCATAATTAAATACGCAAGGGGAGTTACATCACTGATGTGGAAGTGATAAAACATACCTACAGGGACCCATCCCTGAGATCAGTATTTCATAGCCTTTAATATTAAAAACCTAGTGTGAATTATTGACTGCAATGGTGAATCTGGTTTACCAGGGCGAACCTTTGCCTCATTGTTTTACACAGAACAGCTCTCTATCCATCCTGCCAGACCTAACTTCAGATTCCACGCAATGAAGGTAACAGTGACTGATACCCAGAGTGCAGTGACCACACTGTATTCTCCCCTGTCATCCATGTGCTCCTTCCAGTTTCTCCAGATGGGACCTGGTAGGGTCACAAGGTGAGTCACTTCAGCAACCTGTTAGCTGAAGAAAATAAAAGCCTCTCTGCAACCCAGGTAAACAAAAAAGGGAACGGGGCTTCTCCATGCTCACCTGCCTAAGCTGACTCACCTCTTGGCTTCTGCTGCATCCTGCCGTGATAGGGAGAGGAAGAAAA
The DNA here is from genome assembly GCF_023634085.1 of Falco cherrug. Taxonomy (NCBI): domain Eukaryota; kingdom Metazoa; phylum Chordata; class Aves; order Falconiformes; family Falconidae; genus Falco; species Falco cherrug. Next base: position 16,320,283 of record NC_073704.1, on the reverse strand, counting down.
CATGCAGCCAAGAAGACCTTGGTGTAGTGCAGGTGTAGTGTGAAACTTTACTTTTAGTAACACTGCAGGGTGTGAGTCCAATCTCAGTGGAACATAAAACAGGTTGTTTCTTACCAAAGCTATCCCTATAACATCCTAGGAGCTATCGTGTCTGTGTGTGTACAATGAAGGTCCCATGGCTGACGGGACCAAATAATTGTTTTCTTTTAGGGAATTATGTACCTTCTAAATTCATATGACAGTACAAACTGACACGCTAAGAAGTTAGGGGCTGTTTCTGGTTTATGGGTCACTCTGATAATCACCTTTGTCTTTTACAGCAATCTTGTATATACCCTCATAAGTTTGTTTACTTCCAGCAACATATCAAAATTAATGTGGGTTCTTCTTTACACAAGGACTCAGAAAGAAGATGCCAAGAAGTTTAGATGCAGGCAGAAACTGTATCTTGAAAGGAAATACAACTCTTTGAAAAGGTCTTTGTGCAAGGTCGTACTTAACATCAGAACAAGAAAACACTGCATTAGCTGAATAATCTTTGTGATCTCAGTAGAGGAAAACCTTGCCAGTAAATGTTTTCAATGCTAGTCTTGACATATTTCTTTTCCATGCCCACATTTGTAGAAAGACTGTTTAACTAAACATTAGAGCCTTGAGATGTGCTCGCATGCAGGACTGTTGCTGTGCATGCTGTAGCTTAGACTAGCTATTAAGCCACTTCTGTCTGGAAAAAAAAAGGCAACGCTGAGAAATACAGTAGATTGACAAAGCTGTGGCAAAAGAGAAGCTGGTAAATAGCTAAACTGTAAGGAAGAAAACCAATATTAACAGAGTGTACAAAAGTTCAATTAAACAGACCAACAAGAACTTAAAATATAAACAGAAAGCTGATAAAAATCAATGTGATCAAAGGGACACTTTCAGCAACCAAGGTAATATGAATTAGGTAAGAAGTAGCAGAAGCAGCTTGTACGGATTTTCCCATATGAAGTCTATTTCAGTATATGCACTATCCCAATCAAGCGGCATGAGGAGAAGGTGTTTTGAAGTGGTAGCAAATCTACAAGTAAATCTGCTTTTTTATCTATTTTGAACTTTTCTCCTCTGTCTTGGAAAAATTTTAAAACTGCTGACGGGCCCAGCATGGAAAATCATTACTTAGTTGTTTCCCCTGCAACTGTTTTCTTACCTGTGCATGCACTAATGATCAAACAGTTCTTGCCCACATTTCTTTGAAGAGGGCTGCATAGCACTACAGGCAACTAGGTAATATTATATGAACTATTTGCAGTCTTTCACCTTTTTATGAGCAAATATTAAACATAAAAACAACACAGGCAGAAGAATGCCACTCTTCAGAAAATATTTTAAGTCAGAAAATATCTACTTTTTACATTGTTTCTTATAATTTTGTTCATAAAGTAGTGAATGATAGCCCTTATATTATTTCTAAAAGCGTATCTGGGGACATGATCAATGCCTGCAGCGAAGACCTCAAAAATTGACCACTGAACATGAACATCCATGTTTAACACAGAATAGGAAGCAAAGAATAGAGTTTCAGGCACTTATTCAGGATATTTAATTTTTAGGTCACAACCTTACCCAGACAGATACCACTTAGAGATAATGGACAGCTGACGTTCCACAACTGTTGATTCACTATTTTTCTAGTATCCCTTGAAAGGGATCTGAGCAATCAGCAGCTTTAAATTAAATTATAATTCTACTAAAGTGCTATTTTGAATTCACAAAATGAATGTTTTGCCCTCCTTTTTCAGAATATATCAGAATCCCAAAATACAGCCCAGGTTTCAAAATGTTTGTGATTTCTTTTTAAAATACACAGTTTCACAGTATGATATACATCAGTCTATCAAACCCTTTTTATAGAATGTGGTTTAAGATTACTTTATTGGGAGGAAGGAAAATTAAATCTTTTTTTTTTTTTTTTAATCAGAAAAGTAACATGATGTAAACAAACTGTAGGCTGATCACCAGTTTTGTGTCAGACAGAAATGAATTCCCAGATTCCATGCCTAAAAGGTCTTAAGTTCATATCCCTTTTTTATTATTAGATATTTTTAAAAAGAAATCAAAGTTCCCTTTTTTCATCAGTCAGAAACTGTACTGAAGTAATTTTATGAATAATTCTACTCTACTTTCATATCAAGACAGAAACTAAATAATTAACAGTTGTACTATGGCAGACACATTTTACACAGATGAGAATAGAGAACTTACAGTCAAAAAAAATAACAGAGAAAAGGTTACAAAAGGAATTTTCCCATGAGCTTTTTGCTCCCTACATGCTATAAACCTTCTCATCTGAGAAAACTCAGATGGTCACATCATACCAAAAATTACCAAGTGAAGGGGGGGTAGGATAGTAAGTGACTTGGAAAAGCAGTAACACTGTTTATGCACTCTTGTTTCCTTGCTGATGGTAGTGCATTCACATAATAAACTAGATTTTAGACGTTTTCTTTGCAGTAACTATCAAGATACAGAAGACAGAGCTTTATGAACTAATGCAGAGAGAAGCATAACTAAAAAAAAATACTAAAGGCAGAATCAAGTACTTCACCGTACTGTTCTGATTCATATACTCCCTGAGAATGCATGTTATTTTTATTGTTTAGTAGAAGTCCCTAGACAAATGTAATGTTGTTCATTTGTTTCTCTTTAACAGCAAATTTTGTAATACCCTTTTTGGCATGACCACAATAGATTGTGGAAATATTTAATAGCACTGGTTTATGTTTCACTTTGTTCTATTTCGACAAAGTTTTTAAAAGAGAAAATAAAAAAGGAGAGAAGTTTGCTTCTGCAGAGAAAGTAACTAGGTAACTACTGCTTTACAAAAGCTATGCATCGCAGGACTTCAACTGTAGGAGATCAAAAAAGAAAAATCACTCCCCAGAAATGGGCCAACATCTAAACATTCTGCGTTCTGGACTTACTGCACTGTATTGTACATGGAGCTGTCAGGAAGAAAGCAATCTGAATATATGCTGAAATTGTGCTGGTCTGAAAAAAAAAAAAGTTTTTCCTTCCCCTCCCCCCCCCCAACATGAATGTAAATAAAACCCTGGATGTATGAGGGTTTTTGATCTGCTTTACTGAGCAGATTCTTACTCAGCCTTGTAGAGCAGTTGTAGCTTTAATCATTTTGAGAATCTTGAATTTTTGCCCTGAGCTTCAGGTCTGCAGGAACCAGGAATCTCACAGCAAAATTGCTAACAAAAGCACTCTGGAGAACAATGTGACTATCTTGGAAAGTCCCCTAGCATAGCTGCTTTGTAATTTCAAACCCAACCCTGTTGGCACAAAGGAGCTGTGGAGATAGAGCCCCTCTCTAAGTTGGACAGAACCCCCTGGGGACTGTGCTTAACAATCCCAGCAAGCTAAAACTCTGTCTACTAAAACTCAAATGTAGTAGAAGGTTACTACTATCAATTTGAGATAAAACTTCATGAAGTCAGTAAAAGGTACAATGCAGATGACAAAATTACCTTTCTGTCACATTTCCAGTGTCAGTGAAGCCAAGAATGGCTCTAAACAAAAATCAATATGATTTTGTTCAAGTGGAATACGGTATTTTTTGTGTAGCTTCAGAAATGGCTCTACCATCTTGGCTAAAACCTTCAAACGAGTTAAAAAAAACCCAACAAAACAAAACTAAAACACACACACACACCACCACCCCCCTGCCTCAGCCCCAGATCAGCCAGGGAAAGGCACCGAGCACGGCAAATTTCAGTGTAGGTTTATAAATGAAGGAAACAGGTCTATAACCAAAAGCGTTAAGCAACTTTCACCCGATTGCATTTTGCAATTTCCATTACTTCTGCTACATTTGTATATTCCTCTTTCTTTTCCACTTGAACTGTATTACTGCCCAGAGACCTTTCTGCACGTAAAAGTTCATTCTCTTTCTGAAATGCCTACTCTCCCCTATCTCCTCCTGCAGCTACCTAATACAGCACATGCTAAAAATACTGCATTATCACTGAACAGAGTACAGCCACAGTATCTGGCTCTTATTAAGGCTGTAGATGGGGCATCACTGTCTTAGGAGGCTATGACCTCCCATTCAAGAAATGGCATTCACAGGATATAAATCTGTTTTATGATATTTTTCATTTCCCTTTAAACACCATTTCCTCACAACATGTTTTCCTGTGCTATTCCAGCTCATATTCACATGAACAGTTTGGTTTTCGAAATGCTCTCCAGCTTATTAAATTTTTATTGTGAAATATTTTGATTAGAAGATGAAGCACTCATCTCTAAAGCAGAATGGAGACAGTAGCCTGTATGCCCCTTAAATGAGCCAAGGGTTTTCCTGTTCACTTCCATCACAGTTTATCACAGCCAGAAATCACTGTACTTTCCATAAAGTTCCGTAAATACTGAGAAAAGAAAAAAGCAACTTAATTGTGTCTATGGAGCACTTAAAACTTATGGATAAGAAACAATCCAGGAAAAAATAAACTTATAATACATTAAATGTAAGAAACTATTTTTGATACATCTACTTATTCACTTGCCCGATCAAAAAAACACTTTGTCCAAGGTCAGATACTGTCAAACGTTTCCATATTATGACTCCAGCTTAAATAACAAAAAAGTTTTTTGAGATGCTGCTCCCCAAAAGGTCAATAAAAAGGGAGGATATTTCTTTGTGTTGACAAGTATTCAAAAGAAAAAAATCTCTGAAAATAAAGACTATGCATGTTTCTAACCAACTCTGTATGTAACTCCAGAGTAAGTTTACTTATTTTATGTATAACTTGACACATTTTAAAATAAAACAGTGATAAGAATAATCTATTATTCTCAATAACACATATATGTATATACATTTCAAGTCCTGAAGATGTTCTAAAGGTCTCTGCAGTTTCTTCATAAAGCTGCTTTACCACTGTTACTTACCGCCAGGGACACAAAGTTTTGTAGGAGTTGCTGAGGGGTAGGCAGTAGATGCTTATTTTGGAGGGAAATGTGAAATAAATTCAACAGTCAGATGGTCCTCACAGAAATCCCATCAGCTTCTTCTGCTATTCTAAAAGTATGACTCTAACTGAGGTAAGTATGACTCTAACTGAGGTAATCCTAGAGGTCTTGGTGGTAAAATGAGGCCTTAGCAAATAACTTTTTCATATGAACGTATTTACTGTTCCACATTTAATTTTCTTTAGGTTCATTATCTTCACTCATGGTCAACAGGACATCACTCCTATACCTTGTTTGTGTTCTACATGTCTATCCACATGTCTATAATCAAATATCCACAAATAATATTGTTGTGAATACTCCTTCAATTGCCTCCAGATCTGTCAACACTAAAGAAAAATTTTAAAACCTCACATTTCCTACGCCTCCCAGCTTTTATTCCAAAAGCCTGTTAGCTCTCTTGTATCTGCTTCCTCACATCTTGTATCTGATGCCAGTATCTGATCCTGAAACATTTTTCAGCATCTTGAAATTCATTGTTCTACAAACAATTTTAAGAAAACATGTTCAAAGATCCTTAAGGAACATTTTCTGTTTGCACCTTCCAAAGTACTACACTAACCATGACTGCAGCTCAGTAGGAACATTGGTACCAAATGTCTGAAACAAGTCAAATATTCTCAAAGTAAAAAATGGAAAGAACCACTAGAAGGTAGTAAGTGTGTTTTACACAAAGTGCACATTTTGAAGACTGATTAATTGATTTCTACCAATAGCTTTTAACTTTTATTCTTTCAGATTTATACCTTTTTTTATCCTAAAAGGTAACTTTATATTGCTACATCTATAATTTTGTCACAGTTTCTACTCAAATTAGGAACACTTTAAACTGCAGGCCTTAAATATCAAAACTTCACTGACAAATTTTAAATTAAATAAAATGGACCTCTGTTATAAGATTCCAAGAAGCAAAACTCTTGTTGCTGAAACTGTAAGACAGTAGTCATGTTTAATGATCACTTTAGAGAAAAGACAGTCACAGTTCTGTCTAGCCTTAATTTATATTCTGAACATTCAAAAAATTAGAAATAAACAAAAAAAACCCATAAATCACTCTCTCTACATTTGACAGCATGTGTACCTAGCTAGAGCTACAAAAAATTAAATCTAGATTTGTGAAGCTGCAACAACCTGTTTCATACTGTCAGACAGAGGTTTGGGACCAAAAAAAGTTTTACTTACCATAAAACATTGTTTGCATATTTGCAAAAAAACCCCATGTCAAACAAAACATGTCCCTGTTTGGATTTGATGTTGCACACATGGTATTTCTTGATTCAATTTGTATCTGTCTGGTAAAAGTCCATGTTTGGTAATCCTGGAACATTCTGGTTTTTAATAAAATTGTTATGTATTTGGTAGTCCTTGTAAGAGCTGTTTATCACTTTGCCAGAAGCTTTGCATACGGAACTGTAGCATTGATATAGTTAATATCTGGCAAGCAACATAACGGAATGCATTCCATAGGAATTGGTACTTATGTTACTAAGCTGAGTAGGTGCTTGGTACTTCCACACCAATGGAATAAGCCTGCTCCATGAATCTAGAGAAGAGTCACAATGACTGAAGCATCCCTCACACAAGAACAGATGCAGAACCGCACGAAAATACTTCTAACATGATGTTCCCAATTGCCTCTTGAGGATGAAGATCTGACTTCCGATATCTGTACTATTACACTGGAACCTTTAAGGTAAATTGTAAAGCTTCCTAAGTTTTTTTCAGTAAAAACTGCAGTTCTCAAAGAACTGTCTCAAATGCTGAAGAATGCCTTACACGTGTTGCAACGGATGTGAGAATCTACTGAATCAGCACAAAGCGCCTTCAGTGATGTTCTGTTTACAAGCTGAGCATCATTAATAAAGGACTTAAAACTCCCTCAGGTCCTAATGAAATTAGTCTGCAAAGAGGGTCTGGGAATCCTATGCTGGAGTATATAAAACAATTACAGCTGGACTTTTACATATGGAAGAGATTAAAACTACTCTTATTCAGACTTTTTGCTCACTGCTTCTACCACCAGAAAGTCCAGCAGAGGACAAGTAAAGAACCGCTCACATGAAGGCCCACACTAATGACAATCTGCTTTCTTGGAGATTGGTGGTAAAGAATCTGTTGCTTGCCAAAGGAATTTCGACATGTCCACCAGTTCTAATGGGTAAAGCTATCCGTCCAGGCACAGCTGTGTGCAATACATCCAACACTGTAAGCATCTTCCTGGACTGCTTCCACATAGATGTCAAGCAAGTTTTCTCATAAGATTTTGGAAGGATTTGTAATCATCTGGGATAAAAGAGTATGATTAAAGGATGGCTGGCTCAGCTGGTGCTGACAAATATACTGGCATCTGCTATTCCTCCTCCCGAAAATCCTTTTCCAAGTGAACCAGATCAGTAACAGACTGAGCAATAGGAGGAATAAATATATCTTTCATGGTTTCTGTGGTGAAACCTTATGGAGTTTTGAGACACCCCATGGTGACCAAAAAGAGGTAACACTTGGAGAGCTGAGGCCCAGACAGAAGGATCCCTGTAAGCAGGAAATTAAAAATGTCTGGTGCAGGGAGCTACAGAGAGACGGGATCCATATGGTTTGGAGTGGAAAGTCTCTGTTGCCATGCAAATCAGACGAGTATTTCAATAAACCTAGATCCTTTGGAGGGTACCAAGATAGGCACCAAGAAACTACGTAAGGGAGTCCAGTAACACTGTGTCTAACAAATCTCTGTTGACTGTCACATAGCGTTAGAAGGCTGGGTAATAAATTAAATTGGAATTATTCATTGATAAGCATGCATTTGCTTTTAATTAATAAATTGTTTAATTGCGATCTCAATTACTAAGATCTGATAAAAAGACTCACATAATTGAAATGATAGAAGATTTCATAAAATACTGAGGACAATCAATGCAGTTTAATCCACACCTGATCATTCCAGTTTGCAATTGTTCAAATCTACCCTCTATCTGATTTATGGAACAGGTCTCCAATACCTTACGGAAATGTCCTAATTGTCATGCCATAAGACAATCACAAAGTAGATCTTCAGTCACTCCTTTACTGAGTACTGAAATAGTCACTGAGCTAAGTTTGAAAATGGTTATTTAACTTGGTGATTGAGACATTAGCATGGGAACCATAAACTGGAATTGGTTTCTGTCCTAGTAGATATTTAAGCGACAAAATGTAAAAAGACTCTTTGAGGCCAAGCCCAGAATACCTTCCAATCCAGTGATTAGCTATTTTTGTATCAGGTGAAATAATTTGAACTAAGTCATATTTGTTTCATTTTGAGTGAATACATATCATAAATCTAATTATTATTATTTTTTTAGCTCTTAAACACATAAAGATCTGTATACACATGTAGCCTTGCACAGGTAACATGGACAATCTCTAAAGCCATTTTACATTTTTCAAATCTCCTGCGTGCTGTGGAACTGTAATATTCAGTTTCCCTCTGCAATATATATCTGATATTGAAGTACTGCAGCATGTAAATGACGAAGATAACATTAACAACAGTGTACAGACTATTTCTCAATTGGTCTTCACACAGAGCAACACCAATCTTGAGATATGTAGCATCTGTATGAGCAGTTGGACTAAAGCTTCTGCAGTTACATGATAGAGCTTTAAAATTAAAATATTTGCACTAAAGAAATATCTTGCAAACTGAATCAACAACATTTTTATATACCATATTTACTCAAACTGTCGACTATATTCCCTTAAAAAGAATTTACAATTATGTCCAGGATGCTGACACTTTCTTTACAGTCTAACATCTCACAAATATAATCCCTTTTATGCAAATGTAATTTGATCATCACTCCATCTACTACAGAAGTCTTAATGTTTTACTTTTCCTTAGTAGGGGAATGGAATTAAAAATAACTCTGTGTTCAATCCAAATCAGTGTTGGGCAGATTGTTTATTTACCTTCTACGGACCGATACTGTGAAACCCTAGCTGTCAAGTACAGTGTTTTCTTACGTGCACTTTCATTGACTTCATTAGACTTATGATGACTACCCATGGGCAGAATTGTTCACAGAATCACATCTTTACTTAGTAAAGAAACACCATCAAAGGATAATCAGGAAAAAATATGGATATAATAAAGTCAATCCCTTTACCAAACTAGTCTGCAAGTTTCTATAATTGCATACTTGGCAATTTCAGAAGGCAGTTTTACATGGAAGTTTTAAACATCTGCGCTGCAGCCTAAAGAATACCACATTAATGGATCTGTTCAGGATCTATACAACATCTTGAGACAGTGGTAATAGCAATACAGTTTGTCCAGTCACTCTTTATTCTGTGAATATGCACTATACAAATTAAGGAGAGTTTTACATATGAAAAAACCCAGCAAATCTTATTTTATATGAACACTTGTAGAACAGCAGGTGCACTTTTAAACATTTAAACATGAAGATTTTTTAACGTATGTAATCCATGCTGTTTGTCTACTGTTTTCAATTTCACTTAATTTCGTAAGAAAAACTACATTGGACATTTCTTCTGGAGAGTCTTCAGCGTAGTTAATTAATTTTGTTTTCATTCCTGAATTTTTTCACAGCTTATTTACCAGCACAAGAGATATACATTTGTATTTGGTGTGTTAGTCCATGCTAAATTGAGTTTGAGTCACACTTTTTCTTTAAATGAGAGGTGGTAACTCATGGCTTTATTGCCCATGTGAGCAGTTCTTTCAGTGCCAAGTCAAACAGAATAATTTCAACCTCCTTTAGCAATTATTTAAACTCATTTCTTTGACTGCAACAGAATGAAGGAGAAGCTGCTGCTACTAGGACCCAATTCCTAACAGCTAAGACACAGTAATGACCATGTAGTCTTCCCAGACTTTTGACTAGAGCCCTGGTTCTACTTTGTTGCTTATACTCAGTCCTGCAGCCCTGATTTAGTTTCTCCACTTGGTAGATGAGTTTTAACACATACTAGTTTGTAATGTGTGCTGTAAGGTATGGTTAGGCATTACTATGGATCTTGATGTCACACTAATCTGGCTGTGTAAAAGTACTCTGATGACCCTGGGAGACAAACTGAATTAGCCTGCTAAGTTCACCTATTGATAATAGTCTCAGAGTCAGGCTTTTCTTTTGCTAGTTCAGATGTTACAGAGGGGAAGTGAGTGGAAAGCAAAATGATGTCAACACCACTATCTCCTATTCAGTCTGCATCTGCTAAGTCTTGGCCCACAAAATATTCTTGACACTGGGGACATCCACCCTGGTGCTAATAACTAGGCTGTATTCCTGCCAAAGAAAGCTGGGCAGAAGCACCACTCAGTCTGGGATATGTCTGCCAAGGAAGTCCTTCCATAGTTCAGGAAAGGAGCAGGAGGTCATGGTTTGAGTGTGAAAATTCCTGGAATAATGGACTTCAACAAGATGAACGTAGTACATGGATTGAGGGAATTAGCTGACTAGTGAAGACTGCAGTTACATCAGCAGCTGTGTAAGACTGGCCACTGCTTACTCACATTTCAGACAGTGTTCTACCCTCACTGCAAATCTAGCCACCAAGATCCCAAATCTCCTATTAAGCGAAGTGATTCCTGCTGGTGAGAGAACTCGCACTTCTCTCTTCTGCTAGAAGTCAGTGCAAGATAGTGGTCAAAAAACGTTCTGCCTGAGGTACGCGATCAGTTCTCTGCTTGCTGCTGCTCATCTTTGGTGACGCCAGACACAATTCCCAGAGCAGTGAAGCAATCAGTAGCACAGCAAGCGTTCTAACTCTTACTTCCAGCTGAAGCTAAAGGCCCAAAAGAGATAAATAAGTATCAGAAATAAGTATGTAGCCAAATAGTGGCAAGTAAAAAGACTGGAAATATATAGAGCCTTTGGGAAGAAGTACCTTTATTAAATGACTACCACAGGGACCAAATAATGAAGCAAATATACAGAAAATTACAAAGATAAGGAAGAATAGAAATTGCCAAAAGCACACAAAGATAATGAGACGAGAGCCCTGAGGTTTTTTTCATAAAATAATATGGCAGATAACACAAAGTATATAGGAAGGAGTTGGGAGCAACTAATTGTTTCAAAAAGCAGAGATATTTACAGAAGGAGAGGGATGATAGGTCATTATTTCGGTTTTATGCACAATAATAGAAATATGCTATGATAGGGAAATGCAAAGAAGTTTTGCTTAAAATTATTAAATATTTGGAGGTCACAGTTATAGGAAAAATTAAGGATCAGAAGAAATTCAGTATGAATGGGAATGAAATCAGAAAGGCTGAGGCATAAAATTAATTAAACTAACAAGGATTCATATAGGCCTAATGAAATTCACTATTACATACTTAAGGAACTACCTGAATCTTGTTCTCAGCCATTACACCTTCAAAAACAAATAGGGAGGGTGTATTAGAGGGCTGAGGAAAGGCACGTAGTACCTATCTTTGAGGAGGTAAAGAACAACCTGGGAAATACATCTGTCCATTTCACAGATTCACAGAAAGAAAAAAATGTCAGAGTTAATGATTCCATTTATAAGAGCATACATGTTAAAGAAGTAGTAAAATACAGCCAAAATTAATTTCCCAAAGCAAATAATGTCAAACTTACTTTTCTTCTTTGCTAGACTAACTGGTCTAGCATGTAAGGAGGAAGTAATTATGTAATATATTGACTTTAATAAAGTCTTTCCTCCTGTCCTAATGAGACATTCTCATAAAGAAAGTAAGGAAATACAACTTTGATGAAATTACCTAAGATGAGGATATTTCTGGTTGAATAAATAATTAGCAATGTTTCATTGCTGAGGAAGGAGCACATTTCAGGCTGGGTATCACAAGATACCAGCTCAGATCTATTGCATATTCTCTTAGATAAAGAAATAAAGCTCAGTGACAAGAGCTTGTGAAAGTCACCAGAGTGGGTAAAGTTGCAAGTACCTAGGAGCTTGGGTAAATATTTCATTTGGAGAAATGGTCCTCATTACATGAAATAAAATTTAATATAGACAGATGAACATTGTTATAGAAAGGAGATGGAGACAATTGATGAGGCAGCAACAATGTAGAAACTTATCTGGAAACTACACTGTGAATGGTAACATGAGTAAGAATTAATGATAACGTAAAAAAGCAAGTCTTGGTGAGGCGATATAAAATAAAGCTGTGTATACAATAAGACATACCATTCTTCCATCAACTAAGCCCTAAATACTTTGTTGCTGGAATAATCTGCCTGTATGGAGGAATCACAGTTTGAAGAAAGCTGAAGATGTACCACAGACTGAAAAAGAAAACAATAATAAACCCTAGAAATTTAAAAAACACCACCTGAAGGGCAATATAGAAGAACTAGATTAGTTTTCTCAAGCAAAGCTAAAAGCTAGAGGTACACATGGGAAAATTATTACTAAGAAGCTAACGACAAAGCATTCCTCCATACACTGAGGAAACAAACTTTTCAAATTGGGCATGTTTTTACAGTGTATCTCATTGTAGTGCACAGATACAGAGAATATGCAAAGAAGCTGGCAGGTTGTGGAAGCATTCAGTAGGAGAACGAAGCTCAGCCTGCACCAAGATACCAACTTCGGGGTTCCTAAGAAAACCTTTATGTAATCTGGTTTTACATCAGGTAATAGAGTCATTAAAGCTGTTTTTCACATTCCAAGAGGATGGAATGTAAAAGGGGAGACCTGGTAGTACATTTTAATTTGGGCCCTGAAGGGACAATCATTCTGGCTAGATCAGTCTTGCTGAAAATTGTTTAAAATCCATAGGCATTTTTACAGGGACTTGGTAATTTGTTTTGGTTTTTTGGTTGTTTGTTGTTTTTTTTCTCCAAAACAACAAGAAAATACTGTTAATTATTTAGAAACAACACCCCAGTTATTCAGGTACAATATCAATTTAATTTTCATTTTAATGCAGCATGTTACAGCACTAAAATCCTTTCTCCAACATTAAGGAAGCTATTAATTTGGTGCACAATAATGTTGAAACAATTCCTTGTAATTGTTCATTATCAACAGAGAAGGTTACTGCAATACATTAGTTTTACAACGATGCATTTTACCTGTTTTACATTAAAAAAAAGTTCCAATCTGTGCCTATCCAAAGCCGCAAAAAAGCACATGATTAGTGTTCAAACGAGAGGTTAACAGGACCTGTTACTCTGGTGCTTGAAAACTGGGTTTTCTAAAATTAGGGGTTTCATAATTTAAGAAAGGTCAACACAACACAAAACGCTTCTCAGCTGCGGCCACCAGGAAACCAAACTAATTTCCTCAAAAAGTACAAATGTTTACCTATAAAGTCTAAAACAACCACCACAACATGGCAAGAGCAGCATTCTTTAAGGTCCGAACACCGACTAAAAACCTTTGAGGTCCAACAAACAGAATGGTAGTACCGACAAACTGAATCATAGAACCATTTATGTTGGAAAAGACCTTTAAGATCATCGAGTCCAACTGCAAACCTAACACTGCCAAGTCCCCCTAAATCATGTCCCTAAGTGCTACATCTGACTTGATTTCAGATGCAGACTTTATTTTTTGATGTTGGGCAATGTTTCAAATACTAGATGCAGACCCAGAGGAAAGCTGTATGTCAACATTTCTGGTGATCAGGAAATTGCTTTACTTAATTTTTGCAAACTGAAAAAACCCCAACCCCACCAGGATGTGTTTCCTGAGTGGATTTTTCAGATCACTTAAGGAGTCAGACATTTTTAACAACGAAAAATGTTACAAAGCTCACTCATGCCAGTTGGGAAATGACTCGACATCTGATCCTGTAATGTAATATCTCTTGAATTCATCATTAACCTTCAAAAAGTTTGCCTGGGAATAGTACAAAACAGCATACCAGCAGTGTCCCAGACAGACCACGGGCCAATATTAAATATTTAATGTATTTCACCAGTGTCACTGTCTGTAGTCTACCTATAGGTAACATAGAGTAATTAACACAATTTATGGTTTGGTGTATTAAAGGATAAGCAAGCATGAAAACCTGCAAATGACCATATTCTCATTAATTTCTTTGTCAGCTCACCACCTGCTTATCTTTATATTTCCACATTACTCATAATATTGTTACTCATCCTCTTCCTCTTTTAATCTTGCTGTTATCCATTCTTCTCTCTTCTTCCTACTTCACATAATCTCTGTAAAGTTTCTCATCCTCCTCCCTTTCTCAATTCCACAAACTCCTACTCAGCATCTCAGTGTTCCCCTGCCACTAAAGCCACTGACTTTTATATATATTTAACATATTCAACTCAATCATCAAGTTCAGTTCTGGTGCTGACATACTATGTTTAAAATTCTGACTCTTCATCTGCATCTCCGGGGGGGTCTGCAGAGTCCACCTATGGCAAAAGGGCCAGATAACATCAGCTGTTAAAATAAGAGCATGAGTGTAAATAGTATGTGTGGAAGGGATACACAAAACTCTCGGAAAGGGTGCTTTCCCAAAACTGTTTACATTAAAGAGCAAGATGACCATCAGCCACATTAAACATTAACTGGGGAATTATGAAGAGACTTCTGAAACAAAAGGAGTTGGCTTGGAAAAAAGGTATAGAGGAAGAAAAGACATTTGGAACAGCAGGGAGAGACCTTGGAGTGGAAACAGCAACACTCAAAACCTGGTTTGACACTGCCAGAAGTCACTGTGCAGTCATTGCAAGCCCTCCCTCAGCGTGAGCTTGTGGGGTGCCTCGGCAGCTTTCAGAGCAGCGATGGGCACACACAGTGCTGAAGAAACCTTTTCCAAAACCCAGTCTCTTCCCCTCCCACTACTAGTATGCAGTGATCCCCATTTAAAAAGTGAGGTCTGACTCCTCCTCCACTCTGAACTATGAACCGATCTCCACCTCCAGCATCAACTACATGCTTGGCTTTCCTTCTTCTTAACCCACCTAACATCCATCTACAGCCATACCCCTGATTTATCCTCTTTTTTTGATGAGATTACTAATATTTTAAACTTTTTATGAATCTATCATCGAAGTGCAATGACAGTATCAGTACACCACTTAGCTAGCATAAAAGGGTCTGAATCTGGACTGAGCCTACTAGATGGTAACATAGTACAAAAAGTAATAGACAGTGTTGGATGTATTCTTCAAGACTAAAATTGAGGGTAGAATTCTTCATAATAGTACAATGATCTATTAATACGCATAAACAGAAAGCACCTATCACACAAGTTCACCATGGGTATAATTTTTACAAATATTTGGTCAATAAATCATATTTCAATGATTTGCAATTTCTTTGCTTGCTCTTTTTGTAACCATCCAATATTCCTGCCTTACGTCTCCTAGTATTATAGTCTTGATTTCAAAACTTAAAAGATGAAGTAATGGAAAATATTTCTTTTTCTACACTGTCATGCATGCTTCTTGTTAAAAATTTTATGTCTCCACAACATAATGCCTTGTGGAGACATAGGGAAGCTGCAAATGAGTTCTGCTTGATACCAGAAGAAAATCTACATTTTTCCTGTTAGTTCCACATTGGGCAAGCTAATTTTACACTGAGGTCACAATATATAAATGAAAACAGAGAGTTTTATTTAAGGCTACATACAAGTTTATGCATACAAGTTAAGATATTAATTAAGGCTGACATAACTGAACTGCTTGTATTAGCCAAGTTAGTATTTCTAGATGATCCTGTGTTATGCATGAAGCTTTCAAGTCCTTTGTATTCTCCCCTTTTTCCTCGTGAATTTCAGGTTTCCAAACTCTGAATAAAACCAGATTGCCAGAAAAAAACATTAAAGCAAGTGGTATCATTTTAAAGGTAGTGTTGCAATGGCCAACTAGGTTCTTATCAGAGAACATACCAGTAAGTCCATTTTTGCACACTAGCAGCTGAGCTCAGAAACCCACAGGTTTATGCCAATGCAGCCTATACTGTTGTCTATAAAGGTCATCACAGCTCACATTTTTAAAACAACTTTAAAATCATTCTTGAGAGCACAATTCAGAAAATACTTAGGGATAACAGTTCCAAAGCTTTATGTAAACTGTTCCCCAGTCTCTCTTTTGGCTGTGATGATTTTCTTCATGATTTTTTCATTATTGCCTCATAGGCATCATAGTCATGTCAAAAAGTCAGAAATATCTAAAATATAAATGATTTTTAATTCCCTGCCAGATCCTGTTTTCACCTTCAGATTCATTGAAAAAGTAAACCAATATAGTTGTCATTCTTAGATGGGTAGACAGTTTGTCATTTTTTCTATTATCTGCCTTTTTCATGTACATAAGAAGAGAAATTTTGAAGAATTAAAATGAAAGCTTGCAAGTGTAACCTTGCTCAATGGAAATGTAAACGTTTCAGAAGTCAAGATTCCTGTAATAGCCAGTAATAAACAGAATATTGGTTTGGATTCTTCTTCGCTGCTCTCTCCTGGTCTGGAAATCAAGTTTTAATTACATTATCTGACAGGTCCTTAAGGGCAAGCTAAAATATTATAAACACAGAATACACTGAAACATTAGATCTATGTCAGGGAAAAAATGAAAGCATTATTTTAAACATCATGTCTTCCTGATATACCCTGTTCTCATTCCCCTATTTAGTGAAGGTAATGTCCAAGCAGATTAATGAACACATGCTAATGAGCCTCTCAACACTGTTACCAACCCCAGCATACATGGTTCTGCTACATGGGTGAATCAGGATTTCTTTTGCTTCAAGCGCATTTATGTGCACACAGGCAAACTGGAAAGCCAGAAAGTCATCCTAGTTGGTTTTTAAACTGATGGTCACAAGATCCCTGTGATCTAGTCAGGATTATGCTGGAAGATATTCAGCCTGGTTTTATAGAAACAGCTGTTTAAAAACCACACAAAGGAAGTTCTCTTCCTCTCTTTGCCACTGCTTCTAGCAGGAGTTGGCCTCCGCTCCCGCCTCCACTAATTTCCACACCCAGATACGGAGGCAAGAGACCTGCTTTCATCCCGGTCCCCGACGCCAGCCGGGTGAATAGCCAATGCACTCTTACCACCACCACAGAGACATGAAAAACTGCCTTTACAACATGTAAAACCTACCCATCACTTAAACAGGCAAAACAGGGCATATTGCCTTTGCTAACTCCTTAAGTTTTCTTAATGGAGCCACTGCACTGGATAAGCCACAGTTTTCATCATGTGCTTTCTTACATGGATACGAATCATGCTAACCTGAGACAAGACAGGTGCTGTGTAGTCTGGGCACTGTAGGAACTAATGCTTTGGGAAAGAGAAATGAATATTCTTACCAGGTGATTGAAACCTATGACTTTCCAGGAAAGGATAATGCAAGGGAGGAGCAAAAATAAATCTCTCACACCACACTGAAGACTGCAAAGTCTGTGGAATAACAGTGACTCTACCTTTTGCTACCGCTCCTTTTCCTACCAATTTGAAAACATAAATCACTACTAATCTGTGCAGTGGGTCAGTGCTTTGCTTTTCACCGTATTCATTTACGGTGTTCTTCACTCACTGGCCTTGTCTCAAAAACATGAAGAATGCAGCATAACAGGGAGGGGTTTATGGCTATTAGGTCTGACGAAACATATTTCCAATACAATGTTTCACAATGCCAGGACCCCAAATACTTGCACATACAATTTACTTCTATTTGCCTCCAGATTAAGTTAATTCCACCCCAGAATGAATTATATTTTCATTTCTGGTTTTTCAGAGAAAAAAAGGAGAAAAAAAAATTCTCCACCAGGGGAAAAAATCAATTCAGCCTCAGATCTCAACAGAATTCTATTTCTTTAATGCCTATTATGCTCTATTTCCTAGGATGTGCAAAAAAATCAGTCGTCTTTTGAACCTTCTCTTGTACCTTCTTCACTGCTTTTTCCTCTTTAAGGAGTATTACTACAAAGCTAGGTGACAGCTGTACAGTCACTGCTCATCACTCCTATTTCTTCAGGGATAATAGAACTTCAAGTCTTCCCTTCTTAACTCCTCTGAAAAGCAACTAACTATGCCTGATCTGCTGCTGCTCTTCTGCTACTATCTGAAAAACTGCCTCCTTTTGATCCTGGCTGAGGCATAACCTGACTCTGCTAAGAATGTCCTTCCAAACAGGGCAAATTATTAATTCCAACTAAAACTAATCCTTAGAGATGAAAATGTTAATCACTGAATGCACATCAATTGTCACTTAATGCTTCCTCTTCAGAAGTCTACAATCAAAGTTAGTGTTAAATCAGTTCTTTATTATGTAGGAACAAAGCAAAGAGAAAGTTGTAAGAAAAAGCTTGAGATATGTAGGCAAGATTGTTTTTCCTATGGTATGTTCCCTAGAAAGTATAACCCAGGGCAGAACAAAACTGGATGTACAACAAGATAAACCAAAATGCTTTTCACTTAAATAAATAAACAAACCCTCACTAATGAACTCTCCTAAGTCCGGAAGTTTAGTAGACCAAAATACAAAAAATGCAATAGTTCTTATCCATCAAAAGCTTCCCTTTTCAGCTGTTGAAAGTACCAGAATAAATGGTCCTTTTCACAAGACTGTTCTCAAAACCACTCAGCATTCCCCTCATCACTCCAATAGCAATCTAGACTACCATTACTGGGATGGCTATAAACGCTCTTCTAATTTCCTATCTCAGTGTGGTTATTGCCAAGCTACCTATATTATAGAGCATGCCGTGCTATAATGTATTACCTATTCATTTAATTTCAAGCAGGTTTTTTTCTTGCTGAAATTTCTAAAATTTATTTATTCACCTTTTTCTAGTATGATTAAAGGGTTGAATACTAACATTTGGACAGCTGTTCAAATGTATCTGAACAGTTTGAAGCTACAACAGCACATGTAAGACATTTGCTCCTTTTCCTTTGCATTTCTAACATACTTGGTTCTGCCTTCTTTCAATCTACTTATTGAATAAATGTGTATCATCTGTCTGAAAATCGGAGTCTCCATGCTTTCTCCCTACTTAATCTACTGTTCTGTCTCTCCTGCTTTCTTAAGTTTACAAAATGCCACCTACTGTCCAAATTTTTTGATGCACTGCGTTATGTGTTATCTTCCTTTCCACCATCTTCTGGAAGTGTCATGGTTCTCAAAACCAGTGTAATATATTAGCCTGAATTTCTAAAAAAATTTTACACCCTTCATACTGTTCTGGATACTCCTCAAGAATATCTTCACTTCTTGCTTCAATCAAATTATTTTTTTGTAGCTTCTTATCAGGCTAGGAACAGACGTTCCTGTCCTATCAATCCTCCCCCAAAGCCCAATTTTTTTTATTATTAGTTGTTTATACCAACCTCTTTCTCCTTCCAATTTATATGTTAGCTTTTCTAAGGTACTGCCATTTAAAAAAACAATTATTGACAGCTTAAAATTATTGAGTATTTACCCATTAGTATAGCCATTAAAGCCACCCAGGAAGGGGCAGAAGCAAGCACGTGGGCAGAAAATCTTTAGCTGCATCAACATGATGGTCATGGCTATGACTTATATGTAGCTTAACAGAAGTTGCAGCAAACTTTGCCATTAGGGCAAAGGGCAATCAAGAAACAGAGCGTGATTTCAGGGTCGTCTTCTGGTGCTGTGCTTTTATATTCCAGCCTTTTCTTAGAGCAAGAAGCAAAGGATGACTGCATCTTCTCTTCCCTGCCCACCTACCTCCTACACCACAGGAATAAATTGTCACTCATTAAATTAATATGCTACATTAATTTACAATTAAGCTATCACTAGCAATAATGATATATAATGTACATGCATGGTAATTCCAGTGCACAATTCAACATAAATCTGGCAAAGTTTCCCATACATCTGCTTACTCCCTACACCCAGTATAAAGATAATAATAATTTGGACCCATTTGAAGACCACTACAAATGAAGGGAGGAAACATCTTTTATTTATGTGCTTCCACGCAGCTAAAATCTACTGCTTTCTAGGGTGTCCACAGGTAATAGTTTTTTTCTTATTTACTGAGAAAGTTGCTGCTTCTTCATGTTATTCTGATTTGGTACCTTTTCTGCAGACACTAATTGAAAAGTTGCTAACACCAGTTACAGCCATGCAAAACACAGATATACCTGTTCAGTACATACTATACTGAAGCCACAGGCTGAAGTGATTAAGATAGAATTCACAAAGAGGGGAAAAAATACATTAGCATAGTATTAGGATGTATTGGCTTGTACTTTGTAAAACTCCTGAATATTTTGAGTGTCCAGGAGAGAAGAAAAAAAAAGAAGGAAAAGAAAGAAAAGAGAAGCCATGTAAGGGCATTACACTGATGGGATTTTTTGCTAGAAAATACTTGTTAGTATATTTTTTCAAGAGACAAAGAGTCTCTGCCAAAAACTTACAATGTCTAGAAGTCGCAGAACATGCTGTTTCTAATATTTTATTACACTGCATATAAGTGAAGAAAACCTCAAAAGTTATTGATATGGATTATTCTTATTCCACAAATTACTGCAGTATAAACATTTCCTGGAAACCAGGTCTTTGTAAACATTTACAAGATACTATACAGTATATACAGTATATAATTACCTATGTGCTCTGTAGTGGTGTAAAAATCACGCTGGAACAGTTTCTGCCAGATTCTGCTAGTTTTTGGAGTTGATTTTAGTATAGAATAAAATAATGAATCAACCATACATATTTTAAGGGACTAGAAGCAAGAGACCAAGGACTGGACTGGGTCATTTTCTTAGTAAAGGAGTTTTCAAAGTTTCAGAGAGATCCAGACTAGTTAATTACAGTTAATACAACATTCATATATATAGTGAACAAAGATAACTGGGAAAACAGCAACAGTACAAGGAGCTTCTCTCACATGCAGATACCACAGAAAAGATAATAACAGAGCTCCCCGAAGAGTCAGAAAACAAGTGTTTTTCAACCTTGTTCTTTCTCTTGCTTTCAGCACCATGCGCTGAATTTTCCTGTCACTACTGCTCTAAGGGAAAACCCTTGATCCAAAATTGCATGAGACCACAGAAAATGTACAGAACAGAAGAGAGAGGTATTTTGAAGCAAATGCATTAATATTTTTAAACGCATTAAGAGCCTTAAAACAAAGATGTTACATAGCAAGAACAAATTCTTTGTTATTATCCAATATCCTTTTGAAATCTCAAAAGACCATGGGTTTCTTGAAATAGTTCCAGGATTTCTTGGATCCTGCCAAGGCAGAGACACCAAAAGAACAACTTTTCTTGTGATACTGATCCTTTTGCTTCCATTCACAGTCAAGACCAGGAAGACCAAAGTCATACAACCCACCACACCAGTGCTGAAGATGGAAGCAGAGTGCAGAAAAACATGACCTTCAGTATAAGACTAACAACTGTGGAGATTCTTATGTTAACAGAAATCATAGAAATCTGCAAACTAAAACACCTATTATGTCATCTAATCTATGCAGTTGGCAGGGAAGGTTTTGTTCCCTAAAGCATTTTTTATATGGCTTTGTTCAGTCCAATTTTAAATGTCAGAGTTATGAAGCTCTCTGCTTTCTTTGAGAAAGCTGATTTGTTTATTGTTTGAATTAATTTCACCGGCTCCAGTTATAGCAAACATGCTTAAGATACTGTTCTTAATAAAAATATGGAATGTCCTCAGTAACGTATATGAGCATTAAAAAAGCCAGTGAATACCCAATCTACAAGTTTTGTTGAAATACATCTTTGTATATACAGTTCTTTTGATACTAAGGAATGCAGGAATCTCTAAGTATTTGGCAGTCAGTTTGTGATGCAATTACAAAACTTTATCCAAATTTATGTGCTTTAGTAATCAGTTCAATATGGTTCATAAGACTGGCTTTTTTTACACAGTTGTATTTCTGAATGATTTTTTTAGTTTTTTCCAAGCACTACTGACAGCAAATACCAAAAGTTACACTTTGTTCCCAGTATTTTTAAATGTTTACTTCTTCATGAATTCAGAACTTATAAAAAAAAAATTAAATTAGCCAGAAATATATTGAGTTTCCACCTTCAAACATTAATACCTATTCCACTCTTAAGAAAAGGCTTGGTGATATTGAAGGGATTATTTAGAACAGATACTCAACCCCATTTTTTTCACTACTGGGAAGGCAACTCAAGTAAAAGTATGGATCCACTGTAAATGAATTTTGCTAAGTAGGAAGATACTTGTATGTACTTACTAAGTTATAACATAGCTCTCAAGAAAGACCTGATTTTTAACAGTAACTACAATTGGTGCTGGCTGCAGGTGAGACAGGGGTAAATATAAATATATAGAAAATTTGGGTAATTCGATATTTTCTTCTTTTCCTTTTGAGGGAAAAATTGACTAGACTGAAAATTCAGTTATCTCAATGCAAGATTTGTGCCCAGTAAAACCATTTCACCTACACGGTGAGAAAACTACAGTATTAAAAGGAGTGAGGTTAAATCTTCACAGTTCTTGTATGAGAACACTTTTTCACTGCAGAAATAATTTCCAAAGTCATAAGGAAAATGAATACACATTAAAAAACCCCCAACCAACACCACCAAAACCCAGCTCTTTCATGTACTATGATAGCATCTGTATTTACTGTACATGATAGGATCTTTATGGCATACGGAGATAGTCTTTCTCTTTGAGCTGCCTAAAGTATTATGCTGGTCTTGACCTTGGAAACATTTCTTAAGCATTTACTGTAGTATATACAGAGATCTTTTGCCAGAAGAGTCACTGCAGAGCCATGGACGCTTAGGGGGCTTTCCATATTAGGGGTTTTCTTGCTCTGGATTAAGCATGCCAACAGTAGTTAGTTGCCATTCTGTATTTAGAAAGGATTCTCAGAAATAGATTTCAGTAAGAAATGTTGAAACTTCTTGTATTTCATTGAGTTAAGTTCACTCCCACAAGACAATTTAGGGAAACTTCCATTATGAAAGCTTTTGCAAACTATCCAGTACTACACTAGCTACAGAAGGTTTCTATAGCAGATTCCCGAACACATCAGGAAACATGTACTTATCCACCTGCAATTCTAATGGCTCCCAAAAGACCATGAAGGATGTGTGTTTAAAATACTATTTTTTTAAAGTCACAGTTTATGGAAAAATTATCCTGGATCCTTAAAAATAATTATTGATATTTAAACAGAAATCTATTCAATTAAACTATTAGCTTAAACAAAAATATATGACTTCAGGAAAATATCAAATGTCTCTTAATCATCAGTCATAAGATTTCTGTGAAATAACTTCTTAACTCCACTGTAATAAAGCGCAAACTGATTAATTTCTTTTATGATATAAATTGCACAGCAAATCCACAGAGGACATTCAAACTTACAGTTAACAATTAAGCCATTTCACTCCCGTAGTAACCTTTTAATGTCCAGATTCTCCTTCTGCACCATAACTGTAACCCCACTGAAAGATTTCTCCACATGGAACATCATTAGGTCATAATCCTGGCATGACTACCTGTCTGACCTTACTCTGGAGTTGCAATAACAACTGTTACTGTACTCCCATAGTATATGATAACAGTAGTGGCCATCCAACACAAAATAATCCTGGATTTGCTCTGGGATCATCTATGATCTTATATTTATTTGTCACATCATCACTGTGGTTACAATACCCTACTGATGTCACCCAGGAGGAGCTGGAGTTTTGTTAAAGATGTCATCAGCCATAAACAGAAGTGTGAACTATTGCAGGTTTATTTAACCTTACATCCACTGCATCCTGTTCACAGTAGTTTTAGAAACATTATTTCCTACTCAAGGTCACTTGGTCTGAAGCTAGGACTGTCCAAAGGAAAAAAGGGGTCTCCTGTGGTAAAAAGCACAAGTAAACTAGATCTAAACCTCATCTGTAAAAAGAATTGTATAATTGACTTTAAAACATAAAATAATTAGAAATAGGTTTCATAGATCAAACTAACATATGTAGGAAGCAGTGAAGAACCACCTCCCAAAAACTGCAACCTGTTATTATTTAAACTTGAACCCTTCCTGTTAGAAGAGTCTTACAGATTAGCTATACTATAAGGGTTTGTCTGCATGTCTCAGCAAGCGAGCTACTTTACTCTGAAAGGTGTATCATTTCAAGTATTAAAATTCTGCCATCCAGACATAATCAGCTAAACCAAGAACCACGTTCCACTTTTGAACAGTTTTATAATTCCAGAATACACTAAGGGACTGCAGAGCTGTAGGAAAACAAAACACGCAAAAAAAGTTTTCAAGAGCTACGCTGCTCCTCTTTCATAATAAAGACAATCCCACACAAAACTTTAGAGAACGCAGATGACAGAGAGAAGAAAAAGAACTTCTATAGGCTCAGCACAAGTGAAAAAAATATATTCTGAGCATCAAAATCATCTAAGATGTTACTAGCCTATGCGATATTAAACTCTTGAACAATTTTTTGAGTGTTTGCATGTGAACTTTAAGTTAAGAAATAGGATGTAAAGTTCCTAACATTTTCAGTTCAAAGGAATAATAGCATCACTTACCTAAAGATCGGTCTTTGGAGATGCTTTTTCTTGATGGTAACACAATCATCCATTTAAAGTGGAGGAAAAGACTTCTTCCAGCAAATAACTCCAAAAAGACCAGGGAGTAATTTGGAAACTTGTTCTTAGCTACTGTGCTGCAGAGAGCACAAAGAATGATATTTTGGTGCTGGGGGAAGCCTCCCTCCCTCTTTCTGACAGTGGAGCAGAAAAGGGCCATAGAGGCCACATAAGCCAGGCACAGCCGTGCACTACCAAACCGGGCAGGCTGCGCAAAACTGGAATCAAGTTGATCGAAGCACGGTATTATACTGGATTCCTTTCAACTATGCAAGAAAAAGGGGGAGCTTTGCCAAGTGCTACCCAGGTAAAGATTTGTTAGATTATTCCAGCCATGAGAACACTTCTTACACATGCTGGTCAAAGTCTTAAATGCAGAGTCACTCTCTCCCTCTCTCTCTCTCTCTCTCTCTCTTTAAAACACACTGTTCCGAGGCTCAACTTTTTTTTTCTTCAAAATAAAAGTTGTGCAGCTGTTTCAGCATTCCCATGCGAGTACCTTCAGAAAGTTTGTTCTGGTAAGAGAACTGTATACAAATTAATGAAGACGGATGGATCTGGTCTGTGAGGCTGGCTCTACTTCAGGAGATTGTAATTATTTTACAATCTGGCTTTTATTCACTCTGGATGATGTGTGGATATAACTATGCAAATTAAAGCACTGCTCATAATTTTTAGCATTCATAACCTAATAACCTAGACTTGGCTGAAGCAGAGTATGGTGTTTGCAGCTAGTAGGACCATTACCACATAAAACAAACTGACGCTACATGAGTGAGGAAAACAAAAATGACCAAGTTCAGATAGTGACAGTAGCAAACTGTTACTGTTTGCAAGATAAGGTTTCAACAGAGATCCAAACTGAAAAGCTTGCTCTGACATCATGCTGACATAAATCAGGAAGAATTCAACCACAGCAAACACAGGCTGTAAACAAAGCTATAAAGCAGAAACGGCTGACCATGGCTCTCAGTGAACTGAAGCCATGAGTGGTTCAGGTAAGATGCCATTTCCTGGCACTGGGCTTGACAGGGAGCATGGCACCTGGCCAGCGGAGCAGTAAACCAGCAGCGAGCCCCCGCCGTGCATGTGGCGGTAACGGCCTGGCCACGTCGTGCCCGCGTCCCGCGTGCCCCCTTCCCGCCGCAGTTCCTGCGCCCCTGCCGCCCAGCAGTGCAGCTCCCTGGTGGCTTCGCTCGGGAAAAGCGCTCCCCATGTGCTAGGCAAAGTTACAAACACGGGACAAGTAGGATCAGGGAGACCGGGCATCTTTTGCAATTGCATTGTTGGTTGGAGGGAGAGAGGCGTGATGGATTTACCCGGTTAAGTGCCTAACACTGGCATTATCAAATTTGAGAGATGCTGTAAATCCACTGAAAAGGCAAGATAAGTAACACTGAGATGTGTCCTAGGCTGCATATGACCAAGAAAGTTCATATTACATTATGCACATATTATTATTAAATTAAAATTTCCATGAAATAATGCTGTACAACAGATAATGAACATTCCAGTAACAGATATTTTCACGAAGGAAAATTTAGCAGTTTAGTGGATTTACTGACAGGTAAAATCTCTTCCTAGAGCTAATATATATTGCTTATACAACTGAGTGTTCACGTTTGGTTAGGCTGAAAGGGCCCAGAAACTGATCCCCACACTAGATAAAACTATTTTCTTCATGCAGCCATGGAGTCATTATCTGAAGGAAAAATTATCAGATAGACATCACCAGTTACTTTGAGTCAGTTCAGTTTCACTTTGCCCCACTCTTCATTTCTACTCCTTTGAGAAGCAGAGGAAAATATATCTTCACCAGGAAAACAATTATCTTTATCAGATTACAGATTAGTTTTTGCCAAGATTTTGAAGGATCTGGAGATCTTTCTTCAACAATGTGCAGTGTTCAAAGTGTTGTTATATTTTTAAAGACTTTTGTAATCATGATCTTACTTACTCTTGCCTGCCAAGATTTGTAATTTTTCATGTAGTTTTCCGGCTCTGGGTTTCAGCATTTCAAAACAATTTGCTGCTTTTTGAAGTGCATTTGCTCACTGTCTATACAGAAAGCTGAAAATGACAAAGAAACCTCCCTTTTCCTTCTGTTTCACATTAGGTGCATAGGACTGATGCAGTCCTGTTATTCAGAGGGATTATACGTAGCTCAGGGTAAAAGTTCTGATATCTTTTGAGAGTTTCAAGAAAGAAAAAAAAAAAATTCTCCAAACTCTCTGTGAGAGCTATACCAAATATGTTTTTCCACTGAACTCCCCAACCTTTCATCTAGTAGTTTTATTGGTCCCAAAACTAGTATGCATCTTAAAAGCAATTTTTTTCTGGGTCTAGTCTAATGTACACTGTTGTTCATGGGACTTCCATTCAAGCATGGTACTGTAAAAAGTACTATTTGGGGGAGCTGAAATTTCTGCAGTGGAATTACTTCGGCTACAAGGAATTTTGAGCTGTTAACAAAAAAGACCACGAAAGAAAATATTAATATAAAATGGTGATTTTTTCATTCAACACAGCAACAACCCACTCACTTTTTCCTTATAATATTCAGAAGTTATGACTACATGTTGAATTCACACAAATTTTTCAAGAAAGGATATTTCAGAAAGATACGCTAGATTAACTAGACTGCCTGAAGCCTCAGTCCCACTAAGATTATTCCTGTAATGTTCATTGGAAAAAATCACATGTATGAAATTCACCAGCACATAACTTTTTGCAGATCACAGTATCAGAGCATATTGGAGTAATATTAGTCAATTGTAGGATATACCTGGACCTGATCCACAGAATGCACTGAAGAGGTGCATTTTTATTTGAATGAGGAAGTCTTTTGCTTGAAAGCATTACTGCAATTTTAAAAAGTCCTCTGTAGTCTTCATACCTCTTACTTCAGACTAAACCTTTCAGCACTAATTAGAATGGTAAAAATCTATTTAAATGATGTCCTAGAGATGAAACTCAATCAGAAAACTCCTAAATTGTTTGTTTTTCAATTCATTTTCTAAAAATCATTGCTATTGTTTGCCCATCACAACCAATGACCACTGCTCCTTCTATGTGATGCAAGCTATTTTTAATTTTATTTACCATGCATATGTTCACGTGAAAGCAGACTTTTTGGACCAAAAGCATGTAATATTTAGCACTTTAAAAACCTGGGTTTCCCTAACCTGAAGATGAATAGCAATAGTTAAGTAATTTGATATCTAGTACTATGTCTCAAGGCAAAAGACTCGTGTGATCTAGAACCCAAAACACTTATTCTGCTTGTTTCAATGCCACGTATTTCTTATTGATCTGTAGCTCATTGCCAGAAGTCTAGAAATGTAACTATTTTTCCTACTTTAATTTCAAAGCTATGGGCAATTAAGATGGTAAATTTAAGAACCTATAATCTGTATGTGTCTGACAGTTGATTCTTTCTATTTTCTAGCTAAAATATCTACTGGCTAATGAAGATATGTATATGCATTGCTGGTTGGAAGTAAGGGCTCACCTATCTCTGTAGAAAGATAGACAGGTGGGAGGAGCAACAGAAAAGTACCACAAAGAAAATAACAAATGCATGATCAACCACATATGGGAAAAAAGAAAATGTCTTTACAAAACTGCTGGAATACAATTCAGAAAAACAACTGGTAAACTGTACAAAAAGAGTAGCAATTCTGTCAAAGTAGAAAGATAATTTACCTAGGAAACTTTCTGTCCTGTGGCCAGCGCTATTCAACATTTTCTTCAATAGCTTGGATGGAAATAAGTGTTATACTTAGCCCAGCACTGACAGCATTAAGCTAGTAAGCTCTTCGGAATGTCCTTGACAAACTGCATAAATGCTCAGGAAAAAAAGAGAATGCAAAAAATACTAAGCTCTGCATACAGGTGGGAACAATTGGCTGGACAAGGGGCCATTGGCTAAGCAGCACTTCAGAAAACGCATGGGAAGTAGCAGTGAATTATAAAGGAAACCTACTATCACAGTCTTATGAAAAAACAAACATCACCCTGGGACACATACAAGGGAGCAACCTCTCATTCCCTCTGTATTCCTATAACTCACCTGAAGCATTGCTTCTTGCTTTGGGCAACTGGATTCAGCAGAGACATACTGGACTAATCCTTGAGAAAACAGAATTCTAGAAAACATTTCATATCCAGAAAGGCAGAATGTCACACATAATACAGCCTAAAGAAAAGAGAAATAAAAGAAAATACTAAATCTTCCAGATGATAAACGTAGGTGGTGTAAGTTTATGGAAACAGACTATTTTCCTTATCCTCGTGGTCAAGAAATAATGGCCTGCAAAATAGCTCATAGGGCCATATGAATAAAGATTCAATGGTGAAAAGAGGAATTTTCAATGGACAGTAATTAATTGCTGGGGCAATGTGTTCATGGAATCATAATGAGTAGTTTTTTAAGGGTAGATTTTTAAAAGGCTGTATAAACACCTTTCAGAAATTATTAGCCTTGCCTTGGAGAAGGAAAGAGAGTAAATCTCTGAATACTCCATCCAACTTCATTGTTCTAAAATTCTTTAGTAACCAACTGCTATTATCAGCATCTAACTGAACCTGCTGTTTAGTTTGGGATTTTCTGTGCACAAAACCATTTACCAACCAACTGTACCATTTGGGCTTTCAACTGTTTAAACTATTTGCCACTTTATGCAAATTTTGAACTTTGGTCCTTAATTCTGGCAATGAAGTGTGACACTTAAAGCTTTATTCCATTAGATGCCATAATCTTTGTTCTGCTTCCATAAGAAAGCAAGGGGTCAGAGGCTTTCCCCTATTGTTCATGAGCAATGAGAACAAGTGGAGAGCTAAGTTTCATACACCCATTTATTTTCTGGACCAATTAAAGGTGGGGGGGAGACAACATGTTTCTACATGCTTCTCTTCTTACTTTTTTTGAAATGTACAGGTTTGAAATATAAAAATCAAAAGCAGGACTTATTACAAGAATGCTGTTTTACTTTTCAACATAGTACCTTGCACCAGTTCACCATTTAGGGAATTGTAATACAATTAAATCACTAACTAAAGCACAGAGGAAAATTTTTACAAGAGTAAAAATCTTGTGCAACTCCCAACAGGATTTTTATTAGAGTATTTATATGATTTGGTGGATTAAATCCACTCCATAAAGGCTGCATACAGGCCAAGCATTTAAATCTGATGTATAAGAAATTGGAGCGGATGACGTGAAATCCATTTATGCCATCGTTGTCACTTCATCCAGAAAGAAGGTCTTCAAAGTTTCTCTACAAGACAGAATAGCTGTCGCAGCCTTTTCTTGATAATGAAAGGGCTATGTCTCTCAGCACCCCTTTTACCAGCTTCCAGTTCATATGCAGGATCTCCAAATCTGTCTATACTGAGCCAATAAAATGTTCCAGGTGCCTGATTTCTTGTATTGCCCCCAGACACAGGTTAAATGTTGTAGGAGATGCTGTGATTGCCTGCCATACAAAGGGTGATCTTTATCACAAGCATGTAATGCTTAATATAGAACACTACCTACTAGAACTGTGTTTGTGTAATGGTTTAAGAGCTAAATTATAGTTACGCACATTCTCCATATGGGAACCCATATTCCTCAGCGCAGTTCAACCTGTCATGGATCAGGCTGAATAGTTTTTCACCCAACTGCTCTACCAGGTTTGCATTAAGCTTACTGCACTCTGTGTACATAAATGTATAGGACAATCTCAGTTTACTTCATGTTGACATCTGCAAAGCACACACTAAAACTTAAACTAATGACTTCTCTAAGCTTGAATAACTAGACAGTACTGAAGATAATTGTGACTCAGAGTGGAGACAGAAAAGTTGGCAAACATTACTAGATCTATTGCAGTGCATGTGGTAAAGCTCTGTGGAAACAGTTGTGCAGGCCTTTAAGTTCTGGCTTCCTTTTTACCTCTTGTAAGTAAGACTATTTATAAAATTGTTTTATTCTCTCTTGCTTTTGCTGTTTACATGCACACACAAACCGAGCAGAGACTTACGTCAATGCCGTCACGCAGGAGATTAATTTCCCTGCTAGGAGTTTCCTGCTCAGACTGGAGCATAGGAACTTGGCTTCAGAAGCTTCCCAGTCCTTTACTTTTGCTTTTATATTTTACTACATCTTAAGAATCCTAGGAAAGCTCAAAGTAAATAAGTAGAAATACCAAATAATACAAATAACAGTGTCTCATAGGGACATTAATTTTCCTGATTAATAAAACTCTTCTGAAGAACATAACCAGTATCACAGTTGTATTTTGTTTGATTCTACCTGATATTATTAGGATTTTATACTCTGCATCTTCAGTGAAGGGGAAGAGGGAGATGAGAAGGAGAGGAAAGGAGGGGAAACAAGAAGGAGGAAGAAATTCCTTTGGGATATATGATGCTAAATTAGCACTGAGATACACAAGTCAAAACATGGCATTCTTTGGTTTTGAGCCAGTGCAATATTATTATTGGCCATGTTGGATGGAATTTCAGTCTCTATTGGAAAACACTGTAATTGATGTGCCATGTGATTTTTAAATGTATACATATAACGGTAACTACATACTGGACAATAGAGCAACTACTGACTAATAGACAACATACTGTTGTATGCCTTAAAGAAAGGGAGGGGAAGTGCAATAAAATGCCCAGAACTTAGTACAGACAGGCTACAGAATATCAAGCAAAAAATAATGGCTAAACTCTTTAAAGATAATGATGAAAATGTATGTCAATATAAATATTTGGTACAATAAACAGAAAAAAAAAATAGTTTAGAACTCCAAAATTATCCACAAAGGAAAAACATGACTAACTGTGGCATATGTTAAGAATGGTTGTTGGACAACAACAAGATCATGAGACCAAAAGAATTTATCTCCTAAACTGCAGTTCACCATGAAAAATATACGGGCATTTAATAAGACAGAGGCTATGCTAAAAGGAATCAGAAGAGACATGGTAGGCTCTATCAATTTTCTCTATGTACAATAGTTCTTATCTGAAAAACCGGGATAAAGAGGACAAAATCTATCATAACTACCTCTCCCCTAGATAGGTTTTTCTTCTTAACTCACATTCAAATCCAGTTTTAAATTTCTGTTGAGGTGGCAGATTATGAACTTAAACAACCATCAGTCATGCGTAATAGAAAAAACCATTGTAAGACAACAAGAACTGTAGGCCCGTTCTGACGAATGGTATGCAAAATATAAATGTTAATTTTTAATGGTTTGATTTTTTTTCAGGCAATTCTGCTTCACCTACAATAAGATTTTTAATATTTTTTTTCCATTTTAGATTTTGAAAGTATTTTGCACTGCCTTTCATCATGATCTCCAAGTTCAGCTATTTCTTAGTTTTCTAGAACTCACTTCATTTGCATTGGTTAAAATACGCTGGGTCTTTGCACAGTCTTCACATTTTCTGGTTTTCATTATTAGATTTCTGGCATCCATTTTGAGTGACATGGAAACTATGTGGAAGTGTACACACATGCATTTCTTTAGGGGATTAGCAGTATCCGGGAGTTGCTGCAGTATCTTTTCCTATCAACTATTTGTTCTTTGGTCACATTGCCACTATCCATTGGTTAGATACAAAAGAAGGTACAACAGCAAAAAGTCTACAGGTGATTATATATCATCTTACAAAACTGTTCCTTGGAAACAGCAACACTAATAACACCAGAGCTTTGCCTTCTGATTGTGAAAATTGCTTTTAAGTAACAGTTTCCCCATAGATGTTTTGAAATCTGATGCTCATTTTAAAGTCTTACAAATAGTGTTAAATAAAATTCTGAGTTCAGCTCTATGCTCAGATACGTAACATGGCCATAGACAAAAAATGTCTTGTGCATGACTCTGAGATCTATTACGTTAACACAATAACATTTTGATCATTCTTCTTACTTTTACAAAGATATTAAAAAAAATAATGCATACAGTAATGATCTGAATTTTTTTTCTTCCTATCTAGATTCTATTATGACCTTTGCAATACACAATACTTTTTCTCAAGGATAAGAATACTCACAGAGTTGTATCTTTTATTCTACATATAAACTACCTACATCATTTTCTTCCCTATACCATCTCCCCAAAACCACACACACTTCTTCCTAAGTCTCCATTTACTGTGATGACATCCTTCTAAGCACGCCACATTTATGTGTACTTGTGACATAAGACTAGTGCGAAGTTAATCTCTTCTAGCAAAACTTTAAGGAGACCCATTAGGCAACTCACCCTGTTTTGTGGCAATAGCATTTCCAGAGAAGAAAAACAAGCAAAGGAGAAATGTAGACTGTTTGTATATCAAATATTTCTCTCTCTCTCTTCCCAGTAAAGTTAATTCTTAGTACAACTGAACTATGTAAAACAAGGCTCTCCTGCTAATAATTGTAGTCTAGGTATGAGAGAACTTTGCACGTCAAATGCATCAGCTCATTCAATTTTAAAAGTACATATGCAAAACCAAGAATCCTTCAGCCTCTTGCTAGAGAAGGTGAGTACAATTATGTAATGTGGGAAATACAGTATATTTGGCACTGAAATCACTGGTTACAATCCTGAAGAAGGGTTCACTGGTGTGTTCAGAACCTGTTACTCCTTTGGATAAATTTTGACAGTCAGTTAATCTGCAGTGAGCTAGTCAGAAGATCACTTATTTAGTAAACATTTTTTTTAAATAAAAATTATGCTCAGAAGTAGTTCAGTGCTTACACTTTTTATCAAGCATCAAAAGTTTGGCAGCATTATAAAATAAAAAGAACCTGACTAAAGAATGTGAAACACACAAAAAGTTATAGTTGATAAACAAGGAATGAGTCACCGTTTCCTGCAAGGTCTCTGCCTAGGTTTTTTTTCTCTTCCCATCTCCATGGAAATATATCTTTTTTCATTCATACATTTAAAATCTCATTTCAGAAAAATTAATTTCATAACTGTACTAGAAACGCAAACTGAAAAAAACCTAAATATGCATTCATTTTATACCGTAATCTGCCTGAACTCAAGGCTGAGGCAAACTAATTTTGCTAGTTAAATTCTCTGAGATGTCTGAATGTTGGTATAATCTAATTGGCTTTATTACTCACGCAATTATTTTACAGATTAATTTAACATACACATAATGGGTGATGCTCCGAGCCACAGAAAATGCACTGTTTTGCTATCTACTAAAAGACAAAGCACACACTAAGGCATTGTTAAATTCCTTACCTATGGTCTGTAGGTGTATCTGTAATGAAGAATGAGTTGATATTTTTCATTCTAAAGTCTTAAAATTGAACTAAAAGCAACACATAACAGATTTTTTAACAAAACCTGTGTACTGATGACTTTCATGGAACTATAAAACTTCTCATGAGTCACTATTGAATAATAAATTAAAACACAATATTCAGTAAGAAAAGGGTTTTCCAGTAGCTAAAAACCTCTTGACAACAGCTGGAAAATAATTTTAATAAGATGTAGGCTAAAACTGACTACTGTATAATATTCTTTCAACTGAAGACTGTGTGTATTTTCTATCCTCCCAAAAGGTGTCAATTCTGTAGCTTTTATTAGAATTTTATCACTTAATTCCACTCATCCCCTAATGGAAGGATGAACAGTTTTGCTTCACACCCATTCCGTCTCACCTTTTTCTCTGGAACCTGTCAAAAAACATGCTGAGTTGTATTATTTGTTATGATTCTGGACTATGTTATATGACTACCTTCTGACTAGAATCAGAACAATTTGAACTAAACCACAATTCAGATAAGAATCATTAATGCAAAGATGCAAGATTCTTCTGCTGAGTTCCAGGAGCTTTATGGCTCCCCTGAGTCTGCACACTGAAATATTGTGCACTTTCATCATATACTTTACAAATTCTCGTGACAAAAGTAAAAGTTGCCTTTGCATTGTGCAATACAGTCGTCATTTTTACATAAATACCTTCTATGACAAGTGTTTTCACACCAGCATTTGTTTTCTTGCTCCTACCTATTAAATGTTTGACACTAGCAATTAATTCCTAATCTAATTTTTATGAGTAACAAAATCAGCTCTCTGCTGATGTATAATATACATTTTTCCCTTTAATATAAATACATATTCTCAACAGCTTTTAAATACCACTCCCATGAGCACAGTAAGTCTCTTTCATTATACATATTATTGTCAAGCAGTAAAGCATAATAAGACTAATTTAAAATTAATTATCTAAATAGCCAAGTAGCAGATTTTTAATTACTTAGTTGCAGAATTTATAGTTAAGCAGGGAGATCTGTACATTCATTAAAGCTACTCTGCTACTATCCTGACAAGACAAGCTAGAACTGGAATTAACATGTCCAAGATGACAATATCCAATCCAGTCAAACAATCCATAACAGGTACCACCACATGTATCACAAACTGATGTTTTTGCTGAAGCCCAGTAGGTATGCCATAGGGAATGTCAAGCATTCAGTGGATCTGCTATTATCAGATTTTTATTTTGTTTACTACTCTATGCTTTTGAATATTCAGACCAGACTGCTTGGTATAAGAATTAAATTCATGAAATATTGAAAAAAGAAATGTAAGACATATGTTGTCATGTAACTAGTCCCAGTCAGCCACCGTAATCAAAGCCCATCACACTTAACAATACCAATTCGTAGATTAGAATCACAGAATTGTTTAGGTTGGAAAAGAACCTTAAGATCATCGAGTCTGACCATTAACCCAGCACTGCTAAGTCCATCACTAAACCATGTCCCTAAGTGTCACATCTACACATCTTTTAAACACCTCCAGGGATGGTGATCCCACCACCTCCCTGGGCAGCCTGTTCCAATGCTTGGCAACCCTTTCAGTAGAAGAAATTTTTCCTAATATCCAATTTAAACCTCCCGTGGTGTAACTTGAAGGCATTTCCTCTTGTCCTATTGCTTGTTACTTGAGAGAAGAAACTGATACCCACCTTGTTACAGCCACCTGAAAGCACAGTGATAAGGTCTCTCCTCAGTCCCTTTTCTCCAGGCTAAACTACCCCAGTTTCCTCAGCTGCTCCTCAAACAACTTGTTCTCTAGACCCTTTACCAGCTGCACTGCCCATCTCTGGACACACTCCAGCATCTCTGTCTGTCTTGCAGTGAGGGGCCCAAAACTGAACACTGTTTGAGGTGTGCCCTCTCCAGTGCCGAGTACAGGGGACAATCACTGCCCTGGCCCTGCTGGCCACACTGTTTCAGATACAAGCCAGGATGCTGTTGGCCACCTGGGCACACTGCTGGCTCATGCTCAAGCCAGCCATCAGCCAGCACCCCCAGGTCCTTTTCTACCAGGCACCTTTCCAGCTGCTCTCCCCCAAGCCTGTAGCGTTGCATGGGGTTGTAATTGTAATTCATTACAATTAATCTGCACGGTTAAACAAAATTCTATCAATTCAGTATTTCACACCATGAGTTGCAGTAATCTCATCCAGGACATTCTGAAAAAGCATAGAGCCTTTTATACTCATCAGAGAGAAGTTGTTATAACATCAATTCCACTGATGTCAGTAGCATTCATTGCATGATTAACTCACTGTCAATGTGGTCCTCAAAGAGCAGATGGAGCAATATTCATCAAATACACTGTATCTGGCAAATCGTGCTCCCAAGAAAAAGACCTATCCAGTTAGGATAGGTCCTAACTAACCAGAACGTCTGCAAAGGAAAATAAAAAATGTGATGTGAGACAGCCTTCAGAAGGAACTATTCCTGTTCCTCTAAAGAAACAGGTTTTAGTGGATCTTGAAATACACCTATGGGAAAACACATTCTCCTCTGAATTTTACCCTTGTCCCCCTATAAGAGCCATGAACTTGGGTAACACCTGTCAGATGCACTTCCAGAAATAGTAGTAAAGCTCACTGCCATTTTTCAAGTGAGGAATTACACCCTTTTATCCACAAACAATACGAGCCATGAAGATGCTCAACATCCCTCCACATAGCCGGTTAGCAGCACTAGTTTAGCTCAGAAACAGGAATATTAAAGAGAACAGCCTCTAGCACTACCACTCAGCCCTGAGCTAAGCAGGGCATTTAGCACGGTATCTTCTCCAAGCCTTAGACTGAGATAACCAGGCATGGGTCAAATCAATCTTTCAGTAGCCGATGCTCACCTGCCAATGCCCTGTGCCTCACTGCAAACTATGCATACGGAGCTTATGGCCCTTTCTCTGATACTGCTGTTCAGTTTCTTGAGGCCCATCGGTTGAACCTTTCATGTTCAGGTAAGTCTTATCTTCAGATTGAGACAGCTGCTCCTATTCTTCAGTTTTATTTGAAGTAACCCACAATATTTATTGCAAGGTCACTATAGTAAAATACTTTAGAATACAATAGAATAATTCTGGATTGGTAAAGTGA
This sequence comes from Falco cherrug, assembly GCF_023634085.1. Lineage (NCBI taxonomy): Eukaryota > Metazoa > Chordata > Aves > Falconiformes > Falconidae > Falco > Falco cherrug. The sequence goes on along the minus strand of NC_073704.1, from coordinate 16,283,308 downwards.
ATGACTTTGCTCTACAGATACATAAACTCAGGAAACTATTTAACAATGGGGACCGTTTAAATAGTATGTAAAATGAAATGAGCATGTTATAATTAATGACTATATGCTAGGTGCTAAAATATAATTGTTCATTTAACAGCCTTTCTTACAGAGTGTTTGAGACATTTATGAACTGGCTTTCACCCTAACTCTATACAAGCAAGCATCTGTGCCCACATGATTTCTGTCAGTAAAATGTCAATTACGACTAAGAATTTTTCTCACTTGGATCAATGCAATGCTATTTAATTGTCCCTTTATCCAGATTATGTGAATTCTTCCATTACACTCTTTGACCCTTAGGAACTTATTCATTTAGCGATATTATAGGAAGTAGCTCAAAAAACACAATTAAGAAAAACATTTCACAAAAATCATATAGCCTAAGGAAAACGTTACAGGGTACTCAGTTAAACTCTACTAAGGTTGTTTTGGCATGATCATTTTTAGAAAAGAAACACAGAGAAAACCATGAAATGCCAGGAATATGTCTATATAAAAACAAGTTGTTTTCTATTTCTGATAATGTTTGTCTTTCATATTCCTGTGTAAATCACTGGTTTTGTGATTCGGATTTCTCTGGTTTGGGGAACCATATCTTTCAAGGACTTGTTCAGGGTGAATTCAAACAGTGACTGTTCTGCGCAGAAGCTCATGTTACAAAGCCATGGAGGGCATAATGATTTGGAATAATGATGAATTAGACTTCCAAGTGGTATCAAAAGCAAGAACATGTCTGCAGGAAGGGATCCATTAAAAGCTCCCAGAGACCTGAGGCTTTTTGGAAATGCAAGGAATAACCACAGATTTAAATAGTGCTTCATTGGTCTCTTCCAGCAATGGCTGCCAGCAGTGAGAATATAAATCTGAAAGTAGGTTTAGTTCCTAGAATAATTGGTTCTGATGCACTTCACATCTCAGTATTTTCCTGTTAGATAGGCAAGGAGACTATGAAACTATTGGCAGATGGCTGAAGAAAATTGCATTCCATCTAAAACTGAAGATTTTAAAACTGCAAACACATATTCTTGAAAAGAGTGAAAAGTGGAAGACCTGGTCATTCATTAACAAAAGCATGCAGTCTGAATCTCTGAAAACAAAACCAAAACCAAATAAATCATGATGGTGATCTGGGAGAAGTATCTCAGAATGATACTACTGAAAGACTGTATTTGTTCTTGACCAGTTAGATTTGCAAATAAAAAAAATGTTGCACTTCAGGTTGACATTGTGAACATATAAAAAGGGTACAAAACCTTTCAAGAATAATACTGTGACTGGCATGTAGAGCTCAAAATCAGATACATAAGCAGTATTTTGCAACCAACAGAAACAATACAAGCCAAGACAATGACCAGTGTTTGGAAAGAGATGCATGATATGCAACAGTTAGATCACTGTGACAGTGTTCACAAGTGCTAGCAGAGATTATATCTCCCAGAGTGATATTTTACCTGTTTCACAACAGCAGGACACGACTTCTGTTCAAGATGGTGATTACTACCTCGATCCTTTTCCATGGTATTGTAAAGCAGATAGTTTTTTCCCCATCCTGTTTGTAGAGTTGCTTACTGTCACCTAAATGTGGCAAAACTCTGGCAATTTCCCTGCATTTTGGGACCACAAGTATAATTTTTTAATTCTAATTTTGCCCCCGCTGTATTTGCAGTTCTTGCTGTAAGTTAATAATACTTCACGCTATACAACAAAACCAAACGTGTCTCAGCACTTCAGAGCCAGTGGATACACCTTTCTATTCTGACAACAAACATTTGATAACTCTTTTGCTAAATATAGTTTCCAGCCAGTGTATGATCCTTAGAAAGTTCCTCCAAGCCCTAAAAGCCATTATATGGATATGTTTCTCAAGGAACCATAGAACAAAAGAAGTGATGGAGCAAGTCACTGTATTCACTCACTGTGACAAGGGCAGAGGAAAAACTAAAAGGCAAAGCCACCACACAACAAGCATCATACTTGCACTGTAATTTCAGCCAACTAGTATCAAAGCATACCTTCAAAACTGCAGGAAAATATCCTTCTGTTGGTAACTGTTGCAACCCTTCCTCCGCCTCTATCTAAAGTGGTGTTAACAAGTGAAATATAAATATAAATTGGATAAAAACCAATTTCACCAACCATACAAAAACCACCTTGGAAACTAAATGCATCATGGCTAGTAAGTACATTATCCTCACAGTTTTTCTTAGATTAATCTAAAATTATGATGTTGAAGTGACAGTTGATGCATAGCAGACAGCTTCAGTTCTAATTTACAGAGATTTAGCTTGTTATAGCTAACACTGCACAGCGCCTTGTGTGCTTATACCGTCAACCTGATTGTTTGACAGAATGTCCTTTGTAAGTGAAGTGAGTGCCATTCAGAATAGGTTAGTGGCAAAAACAGCCTAGTTATGTTTCCTTGTTGTACAAATATAAACTGTGAACTGAGAGGACCCTGGGCTGGGACATAAGAACCCTGAGCTTTTCACTAGTCCATTGACTGACCTTGGACAGGTCACTTTCAACTCAGACTGCCTAAGTTTCAACACTGGGAGCTGATGAAATTTCTTCCTTTCAGAATGTGTTTTGATTTTTACAGACTAAAATTCTTTGAAAGAGCTACACATTCTTTCTTCCTTTATTTCTTCTCCTGTATCAAGCAAATTTTCATTTCAGTGGCTTTGTAGCAAGTTTCTTTTGAAACCCCTTTCCTATGCAATCATATCAAAAATATCTTTTTCTTCCCTCTTACGTATCGTGCCCCAGTCCCATACAGATCTTATCAATTTGTGCATATGTAAGTCACTATATCTTATTAGCATTTGCTACAAATTCAGTATGTCCTTTGGTATAAGCTTTAAGGAACTGCTTTGAAGTGACAAAAGGCAAATATCAACTTGTTCTCAAGGTTTCTGCTTGGTTCCAAAACCACACTTACAATTTGGAATACTGCAGCAATTTCATGAGCTATGCAGGTGGTTTCTATCACACCATCATTCATATTTTTGGCAGGTTTTGAGTCTGCATAATATACCCTGAAAATTTCTTAATGTGATCTGTGCCAGGAAAGGAAAACTTATGTTCTGCCAGCTTGCTGACAAACCCTATCTATGATATCAGACTTTTGCTCAGTCAGTAATGCAAGTAAAACCTCAAATCGCAGTGAGAATCTTATAGAAGGCGGCCACTACAGTTGATGAGGCTGACTCACTAAATCACAGGGTTACATGTAATTTGTTGCTTAATCATAACCTTGGTTTTAAGTAAAAAATATCTTAGTCGAGTCTGGAGTTCAGCAAACCTACCTACCCTCTCCTATCAGCACAATGCAATCTTTCAAGTTAAGCAACATTATGATGCAAGAACAGTATCTGTCAATAACTCCCCTCAAGCTGAAGATAGAAAACGAAGGATGGTTATCCTGTTTCAGCTTCTTAAAGGACTCTTCAGTAACATCTTTGACTTGGGGAGTGTAAGGAGGAACAGTACTGAAATTTCACAAGACAGCCTCATACAGGTTGCCTGGAGAAGAGGTCAAAGACATGAATATTTTAGACTCTATAAAACATGTAGAAACATTGCAGGTGTTCAGTGCCCTTCCTAGCTACCTAATTACTCTAATGGAGAATGAAATAAAATCTGCTTTAATCTCTAGCACTTTTTGATACTATGACATTTAAAAAGGCAAATCCATATAAGAATCTAAACTGGATATCACAGAGCAGAAAATATTCATTTATCTCTTTTCCTGATGTAAAAATACTGAAATGTCTACACTTTGACACAGTCCAATATATTCGCACATTCTAAAGCTGAAAACTACTTTGAAATGCTGTTTTGTCCTACCGTAATTAATCAGCAGCTGGGCATTGTGACTGAAGGAATTTAGAGGATAATCTGGGTTGGGGCCATTCCCACACCCATCACCTTACTACTTCCATTGAAGTAATTTCCTCCTTCCCTCCTGCCACTCTTAAAACTTCTTTTGTTATGCACCATTTGATTTCTTCACTACTAGTACTAGTCCAGGATGAGACATGTTTTGAGAAGGCTTTGATTCTAACGTACCACAATACTACAATATAACATTTCAGGAGAGACCTTCAGCTAGAGTTGAATGCCACAGGATCAGGGAAATGAAGGCAATTCTTTGCACCTAACCTCCCTGGATATGAACAGAGCTCAGGTGACATGAAAAAATAAATGCTGAAATACTAAATAATACAATTTACTTGTTACATAAAGATTTTTTGTGAACATATCAATCATTTATAACAACTTGGGAAAATTTTCGTGCACTGTAAAATTTTTAAACAATGTATTTTAAACATTTGTTTGATGTGATAGTACCCAAAATTCCCAGTGGTAAACAGACATCATTGTACCAGTTGCTACAATACAGAACAAAAAGCTGATTGCTACCCCAAAGATCTCACAACATAAGTTATCTGAGAAATGAGTACATCGATACATTGCCAAGTCTGAATTTTGTTTTAAACTTCCAGCAATGACTGGTGAGAATGAATCAGCATGCCACAGTCGTTTACTTATAGGGAGAATCAATTATGCTTTGAGTCATTTTTATACAGTTCAAAATACAGAGAAATTACAACTATACCTTGTTAAAATGAGACTCTGTTTGCTTATAGATAATTGCCAGGGAGCATCAAAAGGAGTGAAGCTATAAGTGATTTGCTTAAAACAGAATAAACACACAAACTGAATACCAAACTGGATCTCCAATGTCCAAGTTTAGACAGTGAATAAACATCCAGCTAAGAGGTGGAACAGGTTTCACATTTCAGCAGTTAGCTTCCAATAATGACAAGCACAGTAGCTAAACCAGCTGAAATGCTTTCTTTTGTATAGCCAGTACCCTAACCTCAGCACACAATGTTTTTACACAGATGTGACACATTTCTTGCAGGTCTTTCTAAGGAAGGCAGCTCTAAGAGTTCTGGAGATCAGTATCATTTCCAGTTTTAAGCACACACCTGGGCTGCTCTGATTTTTTCAGTTGATTCAGTTGAAACGATAACTTTCTGAACTTACAGTAATATTTAGCATATATCTAAAGGGTGCAAATAGATAATGAATAGCGATTGCAGTGATAATTATACTTGCCAGGAAGTGATGAATCACTTCATACTCTCTTGCTGGTCTTAATTTAAAACCTGGCACTTATCTTTGTGGGTTTTGGTTTGGGGTTTTTTTTTTTTTTTGGCATATGTCCAAAAAGCTGCAGCATATTTTTCTAGACCAAGGGTTAAAACAGACAGAGAAAAATGTAACAAGAAAACAACTGTTAGAAGAAGAGAAAATAAAAGGAAGAAAAGTCAATGACAACAAAAGTCCAAGAATTTCTAAAGATGTGGTCTGAGGCTCTACTCAAACTGTCAGAATGTCAAGCTTTCCATACTGGTATAGGAAGGAAATATGGAATAAAGCTCTAGAAAAAATTCTAAACAAGAACTAAGAGGAGTTTTAAGCTATGGGATATGATGAAAGAGCTGCAGAAAGCAGTTACATGTAAATGGATCTAAGAGGAGGAGAATGGCTAAGAAGATAGTGTTGAGTTTGTTTCTTGTGATATGTTGATACTTCAGTGAAATAATTAATGTTATGTCCATTATCTGAGCAGAATCTACTAATGGTAGAATTTATCAACATCACAGACTGAAGCAAGACTATCAAAAGTGCCTTAAAGTCCTCTGCTTAGTTTCCATCAAAAGTTAAAGGCTAGGCACTTAAAGACCCTAATTACTTCCTAAAAGTCCAGTCTTGATTTTCTCCATTTTATCTGAAATTTAATTAAAAACTTAGACAAAAGTCAAGTCACTCCTGAGGTAGTTTCTCATGTCCCGCACACAGCTGGGCTCTTCACAGAGGTAAGCTAAGAAAATAATGTTTAGAAATTTTGATTTAGAATAGTTAACCAAAGCAAAGCAGCATTTTCTACTGTATTTGATTATGGCATTAATGGACAAGTAGAATCAGTAGTATCTTTTAAGGAGGAATCAGAAATAAGAAATACTTTCTTTATGCTTTTTCTCAAAGTGACTTTGAGCACTGAGGATTACACGCACACTGAGAGATACCTGGCAAGCATTTGATTTGAACATTTTCACATTCATGTTCTCCAAGAGCCACTGGAAAAGAAGGTCTCTGAAAGGCTTAAAAGGAGCAGGCAGCACTGTTTGATTCTTCCATGTGTTGATCTGACAAGAAGAGATCAGAAAGTTCAAGCATCTGTTCCTGACCCGGACACAAAAGTACAATAAAGATTTTCTTTTTAAAAGCCTGCTTGGAGTAGCAGTAAATGTTAAATAAAATGAGTACTGGCAGCCTGTAAATTCACATACAAATAGCCTAGACCTTTTTTGCATTTAAATTGTGGGGGTTTTCTCATTATGAGTATTCTGCATTTCATCACATTTGTCAGACTTTGACTTCTGGGAAGTAGCACCATTAACAGTGCAGCCTAACAGCTACACCAGCAGTCTGGAACCTAAACAGCCCAGAGGATAATTCTCAGAAACCTCTAAAGCCCTTTTAGCAACGGTACTGTAAATAATAATAAGTTCTTATAAGGATAGAACTTGCACAGGAACTTAATGATCTTCTTGCTTTTTGGTTTTTTTGGTTGGTTTTTTTTTGGGGGGGGGGGGGTGTCAAGAAAATATTTTTCTGTGAGATTCTTCATTATATCTATCTTCAACACCTATCTTAACTGTGGAGACTGCATTGCCCTACTTTCGTGCCTCTTTAGTTTCCAATTCTTGTCTAAAGTATCAGTTTCATGTCCTGGATTTTTTTTTTTTTTTGTTATTCACGTGCGTTTTCCTGCTATTTCTTATGGGTCTAACATTATTCAAATTGGAAAACTGACAGAAAAAAAAACCAAAATGAATACAAATAGTACTTTTAAAATTTATTATAACTTTCAAAAACTGTGGATGAGCCTGTCTGTCTCCAGCCCCTCAGATACATTTTTGGCAATGGTATGCAGTGCTGTTATCTCTAAAAATCATTCTTACATTCTGTTAAGTAAAAAAAAGTATCCAATTAATTTATTTCTCCACAATTTCTGAGGGCAAATTGGTGTGAATTGAATTGATATTGGTATATTTAACCTCACATATCTAAGTGTTCTAAAGCATTCAAGTTCACCTAAGTAACAACATGTGAAAAAGTATCAGATTTCATGGGTATTTTGAAGGAAAAAATATCACTGTTAGTAAGAGGAATTTTCACCCCTAAAAATATATGTTAAACTTACATATATATATAAGTTTAATACAGCTGAGTATGAAAACAAAATAAGTATTTATTCTATTTTATCAGCAAAAGTACATTTACATAAGAATCAGCAAAAAGGAGATAACTTTCTGTTATACATGAAGGCAGCATGCTTATCATGACATTTACGCCTACTGAGATGTTCATCTGGGAAAGTCATATTGACAGCTTAGTACTTGAAGCCATCATTGTTCACAGACACATACAATTAATAGCTAGACGGTAATGAGATGTAAGTCTATGTGAGTATGCAGAGGGCGGAAGGTTGTAGTGCACCCACATACATCCACTATAAAAACTCCCTATCGCAAAGGCTGCCTTTGTTAGCAAACCAGGATAAATCAAAATAAAATACCATTTTTGTGAACGCTGGATAGAGCTACTTTCCAAGTCTGGATAACCGTCCAGAATCTTTCGTTTGTAGGTTGAGGGGAAGAGGGTGAGGAGAGGTTTCAGAATTTGTTCTCCCTGTGTGTTGTCATCTTTAACTAGATACCGCGACTTTGCAAAGCAGACTTGGGCAGTTCCCCTCGTGATAAATCACCTGAACAAATCAGTAATGATGTCTGGGGCTCCTACTGAGTCCCCAGATGAGCTGATTGCATAAAATATCAGAAAAGTAAAAGATGCGTGAGTTTCCCAACCTTGAAAGAGTTTGCAACCTGGTAAGAAGCCTACAGAATTTAGTATTTCTTATGCTATGGGAATTTTAGTGTTTACTCAGTTTTACCAGTGAGTCTGGATTTCAGAGGCCTCAGAAGTCAATCCAGAGAAATGACATCTCAGGCAGGCATATATCAGCGGAAACACTGAATAATCAAAAACTGCAGAGGCAAGCAGGAGTAGAGATGAGGAGAACTCAATATAACTTTCTAGTCAAGTGACTTGGTTAGCTGATTTCGCTATCTTTGGCATAAAAAGAAAAAAAAAAGAAAATACAAAAAAGCTCAAAGTCCCTTTAAAATGAAAACCAAACACAGAAATCAACACTGAAATCACAGATAGTGTAATTATCTAGAGTGTACAGCCCTCGGCTATAGCCTTCACTACCCATCAGCTCCGACTCATAGTTCTGTACATATGATTAGTTACATCCACAATTAACAGTAGTCAGAGATGTGTCTCATTGGCTAATATGAAAGTGTGCAACACTTCCTTTCCTGTTTTTCTTCTTATCTAAAGCAAAATATCAGGCATATTAATAAATCCTGATAATTTGTGTTAAGATATATTTCCCTTCTCCATTTTTTTGTCATAACTATTCCTCTGAAATACCTTTTTAGTACTTTTGTTATTGCAAAGAAATAACAATGAGCCATCCACCCAAAAAGCACGTTTCCCAAAGCCCCATTAACATACGTTTATCTGAAATGTCTTGGGTTTACTTAACAGATTTTACTGAGGAAGAAATCCCTCAGGACCGCCAGTCATTCATATGACTTCAGCCTCTTTCTCTTAGAGGTGAAGCGTTAAAAGAAACTCTCCTGATAGCAAAACACAGTGACACGATCAAAACAGAATCAACTGAAACTAAAAATTAAGCCTTTATTCTATGTCAGGTACTAGTTCACTCTCTTGCTTTAAGAACAACAGGTATTTGCTTAATAGTCCCAGATACATTGAAATTTTTGTACTACTGGAGCTCAGAAAAGCTACTTGAAATATTCAAAAGTTGTTTGATCACCATGAATGTAGACAGTACAAGCAATACGGTCATAATGAACTACAGCAGATGGGAAACACAACATTAACAAGAATGTGGAACAACGACCTAATTTATACCAATAACTGCAATTAAATGTGAGTTTAGGATTTTGCAACCTAATCACTCTGTAACAAGCAGGACAAAAATATTGATCAGCATTTTTAAGTGGAGGGCAATCTGAGCATATTATTTGAGTACACTGTTTAGAAGCTGACTGACAAAAAATGACTAGCGATGGGGAAGGGGTGGTGAAAAGCTACCCTTTGGGTTTAGTTTGAGTGAAAAGTACCTTAACCATCATGAGAAGACTTGCCCGTCACAATATTTCTTAATGCCAACGAACGAGAGATAATCTATTGGTATCATTTGGTCTGTTTTGCTAGAACAAACTAATTTAGTAAGGAGTTGAGAACTTGCAATCATGTCAGGATTTCATGTGGTATTGAAGTGACTAAACACAGAAGGAATGCAGCATGCATCTTTCAGCAAAAATGGAGGGGGATGACAACCCGCTCCATAAATATTGCTGTCATCTACCTTTAAGACTAGTTTTTCAGACATTAATAGGAAGAGAATCAAATAACACATTTAGAAACAAAAACAAGTGCATAACCTAGAAAGGAAGTGAGCCATTTTGCGAAAAAGAAAAAAAAAAAACCCACTATTTTTCTCTGCTGCTTTCTCTTTGTGAGTCATACTCCGGGAGTGGTACCAGAATGTCTTGTTGTCCTATTTCTATGGGAAAAATCCTTGAGCAAGTTCATTCTTGATTAAGTTAGCATGGTGCCAAGCAAATGTAAAACATTGAATCTTTGATTCAGTGTTTTCTATTGTTCCGCTTGCACTGGGGGAAGAAGGGAGGCAATCTCATGGTTTTGTTAACAGTGCTTCAGCACTGGCATTGCTGTGAACAGCACTGGGGTAACATTTCCTTGTGTTTGTCAGCTTCAATGAAGGAAAACCTTTTTGATACAATTTAAGAGATTTTGGTTCTCAATACACCAGTTTCAGCAGTGAATTCGTACTTGCACCCCAGCTCTGACAGTTTATTCCCACTCCATGCCACATCCATTATCCCTTTAACTGTGCCAATAAAACAGGTCCTTGAAATAATCTGGATTCCTACAAACAATTGGGATTAAAGGTAACTTGCACTTCCCCACCCTTTTTTGGAAAGAAGAGAGAAGAAACCAGCTTAACTACTGGAGCAAGCACGTGTCATTGTGCAAAGCTGTGAACTGAAGCTAACACAGATAGGCGGCATAATTTCTGGTGTTAATAATTTCTCCCACAGTATAAATGCGACCTTTTTACACTTACTAAATCTATTAGGAAAGTTTTAACGTGAACAGAAAAAAAAGCTATCTTTCATTGAAGTACAAGTATCTGAATAGAAGTGTTATAATTGTATAATCACATCACTATAATTGGTATTATACTGCTGCTCAGATAATGCCTTTGCTCATTTTCACTTTCATAATTCATTTACACAGATAAGGCAATCTGGGCAGCTGCAATCATGTATCTAGGCATTGGTGCTTTGTGGAAAATGAAGTTAAAAATTAAAAATGGTAGCCCACATACACTTGTTCATTAGCAGTTTGCTTTTGGTACAGAGATAGTTTGCTGAGTAAAGCATCTCTTTTACATGTGTAACTGCTGAGCTTAATTTTTTACACATGAAGGAATGGCAGCTTCTAGACTCACAATGTTAGGAATGGCTTTCAGTGTTAATTATGAAGAGAAGCATAGTGAAACTGAAATATTTGTGATAGGAAGAGACATTTTGTAACAGGGTAATAATGCAAAAGAAAAGAGTTCTTTCAATGTGGAAGACTGGATTTAATCATGAAGTGAAGCAACAAAGGCTTTTGTGCTTCTGACACTTTCCTCTGAGGCAACTCAGCAGGGAAAAAACATAACTTCTATTTGTTATACACTTTGAGCAGTGCTGAGTGTATAGTGAGAAGCCTTCAGCTGCCTGGAAAAGTGCAAGTACAGCATTTAAAACTTCATCATTTATTGTGGTATATACTTATGCTATTATACCAAATATAGTACTGTGTAATTGTATATGTAAGATATTGTGCATATCATGCTAACTGCATGCTGCACTAGAAAGGAATGCAATGTAATCATTTGGTTTAAGTGGGGGTGGCATTAGATAAAACTGTCCCTTTCCATCTATCTCTCCCTTCCTCCCTGTTCCCATTCCCCAAATTACTACAGAAAAATAAAATTTTAGATGATGCTGTGCAACTGTTTTTGTTTTTCTTTCAGCGTCTAACTCCCCCCATCTGCACAGTCAAAGCTTCACAGTTGCATTAAACACAGTGAGATCTAGTCGTGACAATCACAATACAAATTAAAATCTGCTGATTTTATTGTTAAAAATAAATTTAATGACAAACTGGGATACAGTTGAGTATGTGTGAGCTGAGGATCCCATCCTTAGCTTGCCTATCTGCAAAAACAGAGTTCATAAGCCGGAGTGGCAAAAATCCAAATCATAGCAATAAATAGCAAATTTGTTGCAATCTGTTTCTGTGTTACTACTATAGCTGCAGCCAAGTGATAGACAAAGGGAAGTAAACATCTTTCTTTCCTTTGGGAGAAGGGGGGAGGAAAAAGAACAGGAAGAAAAAAAGAGAGAGAGAGAAGCTTCAGGGAATCATTCTTGTCCTATCAGGTGGCTTGTTCACTTAGCAAGTAAGAAGAATCGCATCTAATAAACAACTAATTTTGAAAAATTACAACATACAAAGGACATAGCCCAATGTTCACACAAAGGACTGACCGATAAACTTAGTCAAATTCCACTGCACCTACAAAATACTGTGCTCTTTTGTCACAATAAAGTAAATATGTTTTGAGGTCTCATTTATTGTGTTCTAATTCAATAGCCTCCAATTATACTGGTTTAAGTGAGACCAGAAGCAGGCTAATTTTATTGAATTACGGACTTGATGGAGAAATCACAGGCTGAAGTTCTATGATCTATGTTCTACGAGCATGGTATCAACTGTATTATGTTAATTATGTCACAAAAACTATTACATACCTTTTTTTCCCTCATTCAAAAACTCCAAACCTTTTTCACACTGTACATTTAAGAAAAATCATCAGACCAAAATCACATTTTACCTAAAGGAATGAAATGAATGTTGGATCTTGACATTTTCTTACATCTCTGAACTGTAGTCTTGCAAAGCTACAAGATTTTCAGATCTTTCAGACTAAACCACAAAGTCCCAGTACAACCAGGAATTAGAGTGTCTTTAATTATTATTAGTTCCTAATGGATTGGATAAAAGCAGATGACTGAGCAAGTAGAACCCATTGCTTAGCCATGAAGTACTTTTTTGCTGAGATACAGAATGGCATTATGCAGTAACTCTTTTGTGAAAATCATAAACTAATTTTCAGAAGTGAAGCATCATATTGAGATTTTTGCACTCATGCCCATGTATAAAGCTGGAATTGGTCCCATGATGTAGTAGTCTGCCAATTTCAGTAAGGCATGGGTGCCAGCTAAAGACATATTTAATATAGCTTGTACAATATAAAAAAATTTCAGTTTCATGCCATGAGGATCATCATAATGTTAATCATTGTCAAATGATAAAGAATGCATTTTAGTGTGAGAAATCACATCTGTTGTCAATTTACATTGTTGTTACCAAGTTTTACACAGTATCTTTCTGAGTCTATGTCAATGCAGAGTCACGATATGTAAAGCTGTAATACTGTTTTTCATTACTGGGAATGAAAAGAATACAGCCAATCTCTAAAACTTCTATGAATTCTACCTTTTCCTCAAGATCTTTCCCCTTCCTCAACTGAAGTTTATGTCTTAAGGTATAAAGTTTCATTCTATTCCCTTGGTCATTCAAACTAAGAATGTATCTGAGATTACATTTAACAGATAAAGACAAAGGTTAAAAATAGCCACATTTCTGTAAATAGCAACTTGATTCAAGGACTCTGCAACTTCTGAGTCCTCCTCTCCCAAACCAATGAGATTATTTTAGCAACAATGATGAAAATGTTCCGAACTTTCAGACAAAAAAGTCTTAAGTAAAACTTGTACGAAATTATATATTTCCATTAACTCATTATCCACTCTACATTTTGCTTTCATCTTGTATATGAACACAAGGGTATTTTTAAACCACACACAACAGCATTCTGAACACAGCCCTTTGTCATAAAGAGAAGATCAGCACAGTGCTGGAAGGCTAAATCTCATGCTAAGACAAAGCTGACTCTCTTGTGTATATAGAATGAATCTGGTCCAAGCTGAGTGTAAGTCAAGGGAAGTATAGGTGACAGAGATGGCTCCACATGGCTTATGCCCACCTCAGCCACCTAATTTTTCCATGAAGTGATAATATTAACATCTTAGGGCATGATTATTGGTGTTGAATTTAATTAGACTGTAGCAGAGCTGTCATGTGATGTTAATAGATATGCAAGATTCTGATGAAAAAGTAGATATACAATTAGAGGACAAAATCAAAGCTGAGATTTTTCGATAAGAATTCTAATACCGTGTTTATTTTAAACATCAGGACATGCATTGTTGTATTAAATCTGTCACAGTTTAGTCTTCTAAAAGTCTCTATGTGAACACAAACTTTGGTTTAGGCTGTAACAGTGATAGGAGAAACTCAGAAAGTTTGGATTGAGCTATAAACTCTTAAAATCTTCTGAGATGCTCATATCCTGTGTTAACCTCATATCCACCTCTAAAGCAGACTTGCAGCTGTTTTATATTAATTTTTAAACCTTTTTGTCCCTATCTGTTATGTAGGCAAACCTTTTTCTCTTAGCTAATGTTCAGTTTCATACAGCATATGAATCACATTTGCTCTACAACAGGACTGTACGTGCATGCTCTTGGAATACTGAAGAATGAAACATGTACTGGTGAAGGAAAAGGGAAAGTTTTGTTATATTAAACCAGCATTAGGAATCATAAGGCCTAGGCCAAAAGTGTTAATGAGCTGTCTGTTTTGCATTCTTGGAAATTCAATTTCTGTTTCACAGGACAGAAAATACATTACCAATCTTTCATTTCTTACCAAAAAGATCATCTGACATAACCCACTTAACAGTAGAAAGCTACCAAGTATTCATCATACTTTTTATTACAAAGCCAGAAAACCAATTAATTATATAGGTTCAGAAGTGTGTTTAATCACAATATTTTAACACTTTCATGCCTAGTTACTTCTACACATTATATATTTAAACACTTCTGGAACAGTAGGGATGTTCTAGCAATCAAATGGAGAGGGAATCCTTTTTTGATGTGGAGCTCACGGAAGGCAGACAATGGCTAATTAAACTATTCAAGAGAACAACTAAAAATAGAATTAAGTATTTCTCTCTTGCAGGTGAGTTATCACTATCCTCACAGTTACCACTAAAGTATTTACATGTGTATGTTATTAATATTCTTCATTCTGACATGTCTTCGAAAAATATTTTTTAGTATTTCCAGAGAAACAAGCAATTCTAAATCAATCTGCTTAGAAAGCAACTTCAAAGGCCCAAATAAGCCAAAGTTACCTACAGCATTTTAAGTTAAGAGTATAATACATCTGACAAAATTTACATAAATCAGAAAGTATCTAGTAGAGATAAACTTATTTTGAAGAGTATAAATTTTTTTCACTCCTTTTATACTCTCTCCACTCCAAGAACACTTTCTATGATCTAATGATTACAGTTTTCTTTCCAGAGGTAAGTGTACCATTTCACTCAATAAATCAAATTAGTTACAAAGTTTTGAGGAGTCTTCATGGTGGGAATAGGCGGAAAGGGCTCAACACATTCTGGCACAATGTAGTAACGTGCCATTACGTTAAAAGCATCAAATACATGCACTACACGGAGAGACAGATACTCATTATTAATGTGGGCTTGTAACCAAACTAGGCTTCACAGAAAAAAGAAGAAAAAAACCTCGACACACCCCCGTCCCCACATGTATTTGTTTGTATAACACACTTAAAGAACTGTAAGCACAAACACACACAAAATAGTCACAGGTAAATTAATTTGAAGTCTCATTTTTGTTCCAGTTACTTAAAATTAAGACCAATAATGTCTGTTCAAGAGAGATATAACACTAAAATAAGGTTTCCTTGTCACAGCAATATACGGTAGGGAAAAGACTATTTTATCTCCACCTCACTGCCATTGACTGTTACAGCATTGGCCCATAAACCTGGTTTGTAAACTTGAACTGATGTTGTAGCTGGTGAAGGTGTCTTAGCAGCCATTGTAACATATATTCCAAATTACCACAGAATTAATATATGAGCACAGAAGACCTTCTGTAATACTTTAGCAGTTTTCTGTGAAAGAGAAACATCTCATTTCCAATTACTCATAAAATCCAAGGTATTTCTATTTAAGTTGTAAAGAATTAAATCAGAGTTGGTCATTAATTTCCTAATGGAACGTTTTCTCCAAGGGAGAAGCTTACTTACATACCATTTTATGAGCAATCTCAGAGATTTCCTGACCACTGGGTTGCTCAGAGCTGTGTTCCTGGGTCATCTTTGGCAGCACAGGGACCATAACCACTGGTTTTCAAATAACTAGTTTACTGCCACCACAGTTTATGGTCTTGGAAGTAGAAAAAGTCAGAAAGAGATGCTGATTCAAAGTTTTTTAAAGACATTTCAGAATACTCATTCTTCTGAAGATTTAATCTTGGTAGCCTTTTCCAGGCTTTTTATGTATTTAATTTTCTTTAGAGCAAGAATTCTGCATTGCAGCCCACCGTAATGGAAATTGGTGCCAATGACATAATGCTTTTTGCAGGGCAGTTGCCTGTGCATTAGAAAATAACACACTGATGACAAAAAGGGACTGTCAAAAGGGACAACCATTTGCAATTCCAGCTGAGCCTGGCACGTTCGGCATAATGTGCCAAACAGGTGTCTCTGTTAACTGAATGTATTTGGGGTTAGGAAATACAGTGATATTAATAAAAATCTTCATTTTAGCAGAAAAAATTTCTAAACTTCACCAAACCTTTAATGAAAGAGGAAAAGAAAGCTACTGAATACGATTTAAAAAAAATACCTCTGATGCCATGTAAAGGAAACTATTCAAAACAAACAGTAAATAAAAATATTAAACATATTAACTGCAGGTAAGCATGATGTTAGATTTTGATTTTTCAATAAATCCTTCAGACAACACAACAGGAAGAAAAACCCCAACAATATTATTTAATTTCACTTTCCCCAGGCAGAAAAAAAGTTCTGTATTGTAGATGAACAAAAAGAAGTACATACTACCCAGTAGTCTGTTCCTTAGCGCCTTTCTGGCATGGAACACACTAACAGTGAACCATTCACATGTAACTGCCTCCAAACACTATTCATCAGAGAAATTTGCAACAATTACATGTCTGCATAATATTTATGGAGGCTACTGGTTTTCCTGGGGGCGCCAAGAGTCTGGAGAAGGGTTGGGTCAAACAAACTGCAGCCAATGTCAAACAACAGATAATGGAGCATAAGTGCTTGCACAGAAAAACATCTTCCTTTAGATCTCTCCCTGTTACATCACACTTCATCAAATAATATCTGCATTATTCTTAGAAGGTTGCACTGCTGGAATTCAACAGTTTCTAAAGCTGAAAAATGCATTAAATAAATAGCAACAAAACCAGGCAAAAATGCTGAATGATTATAAACATTTGATGCCATCATGCAGCAGCCATGAGATCAGTAAGAAAGACTTGAGGAAAAGCTGCTTTTTTTTTTTTTTTTTGTAAAAGTAAAGTTTTAATGTATGTCTCGCATTTTTCTGCTCTCCAGTAGATGATACCTCAAGGTATACTGGCTTCTCTTGAAGTTCTAAAACTTTTCAGATATATTTGCCTAAATTGCCAAACAGGGAAGCCACTTAGGAATACTTTTTTTCCCCATCACTTTATGACACTAACTCAGATGAGCATTACTTCTCTTACTCATTCTAAAGAAACTGTATTAAATCCCATGACTATTCAGCATCATTGTACAGACCATGAACAGCAAAATGGCAGCTAACGAGTACTCATTCTCAGGGCATTCGAGCCAAGTGTAATCAAAATTTTAACATAGCATTTTTCACCTTTTTTTGATTTGCAGACACTTGATATATTGCCAATGGTGGCAGAGAGCTTTATACAGCAAAGGCAAACAACAGGCTTAGGAAGGTTTCAATTTCAGTTCTGTAACTGCTAGTTATAGATTACAAGGAAATACTTGACTGATTCAGTTGAGGTGCAAATATGTGATTACAATTGTCTTGAGCTAGCCAAAGTACACAACACAGATGTTTATTCTGGCCTTCTTTCAGGCCAGCTTTCTGTTGGCTACAGGAGCACAGATGTTCTCTGATGCGTCATAAAGCTGGCGTGATGTGGGCAGTACTTATCTTCATAAAATTTGGTAGTTCAAAGTTAAAGTTTCAAAAATACTGGAAGAAAATTGAACCCTCAGGACAAGTTCATACTGGATCAACACTTTCTGTCACGTTTTGATCTAATATGAGGTAGCCTAGAACAGGATTTACAGTATCACAGAATTAAGGACTTGAAACAAGAGCAATTTAAAACTATGATTGTTTTGCTGGAGAACTGCTTAAGCAGGATTGTCTCCTTTAACTTCAGATATTCCCACCCTCAGACAATTTCCTCCATTATAAGGATGCAGCCAGGTATGGAAACACAGAAGGAATCCAACTAGGAACTGGCTGAAGTTTAAATTTATAGTAGGGGCAAAAAAAAAGTTTTACAGATTATTTTTAACACTGAAGAAATCCCTGCATGGCATCAAAACCAGTCATACTAGAACAGCTAAGAAAGACAGCATAGAGGCAGCAGTGAAGGCTGGGAGGCAAGAATGAATCATGGGAAACAACTTAATCCATGATGGCTGCTGAAAAAGGTCATCTTTTAGGGACCATGTAGCTGACAAACTCCCTCAGCTCACAGAACACCAGTTTGGAAATCACTTTTCTAGCAGAATCCACAGGAATAAATGCAACAAGTCATCATAACACCGTTTGAATTACCCTTATGAAATTATACATGCTGGCAAACAGAATCACCCAAACTTTTAAGAGTAATTCACATACTCCTTTAAGATCACTATTTCTTGCATGTATGTATTCAGAGAATGTGTGTCTATGGTCTGAGCCACAGACTACTCTGCAAGCAGCTGCAGCCCTTGACAGATACTGAACGACACTTGTAGTTCTTTACAAGTCTAAACAGTTTTCTAAAAGAAAAGAGAGGCCAGGGAGAAGGCTGGCTTCTTCAGTCTGCAACACAGCCTGACTAATTGTAAAGCTTTACGGACCATGAAAACTGAGTCACTTCATTGTCAGCTGTAACTTTATAACTGATGTACTCAATTTCTGTTCAGCTTCCCTTAACCACAGCAGAGTGCAATTTTCTCTCTTATCTTGGTCACAATTGCTCAGTTTTCTCTCTCTCTTTAGTAAAATTAAAGGATTGACTTAATATAAAGTTCTGACCACCTCTATAGCTCCTCTCTATGAAGTCCTGTTTAAAAGTTCCATTAATTGCATTGGTGACCTCAAGTACTTCATGAAATTGTACAGGAAGGCAGTAAAGGAAAAACAAAAAAAAAAAGCCTCCAAACATCTGCTGTAATTAGAGAGAGTAAAGTACCCTCCATCACTCTGCAGTCTGTGGGTCAAGCTTAGCTCATGTGGTCCTTGGTTGGTTGGTTGATTTTGCTTCCCTTTGGTGGGCTTTGGATGTTTTGTTTGATTTTTTGACAAAAAAGAAAACCTGCCAGTTAGATATGACAATACAGTGGCACTAGAAGGACTTGCTACCATATAGTAGATCTTAAATCTTTTCTACAGTCCTTAGTTTTCTAATAGTCGCCAGTAAATGGCACCAGAAATAATTGAAACTGTTTTGTTCTAGCCCTCCTCCAGAGATGATATCAGGAGTAAACCCGATCGGATGGCAAACAATGCAACGAACATGGAACAGTATTAGATCCTTAGTTCACTCCTAAATTATTATTTTGGCACCTTACAGGAAAACTTCTGTCAGGCACAGAAGTTTTGATAAACTTGAGGTTAAGTTTCTCTTTTGGATGTATGAAGGCAATGCCTATTTTTATTACAACTTCCAATGGTAAATATGTAATTGTAGTATTTAGGCATTTGCATTTTTCCAATTCTATATAATTAGCAAGACAAAAGGCATTGTTTTGCCTATCCAGATATTTTGACTTCATTCTGTTGTGGAGGTGGAGCAGAAACTGGGATTTACACATGGGAAGGCAGTATTCTTCTCCGAGTTTTTGACCAATAGCTCTGAGAAACTGCTGTTTTGTGGCAGGCTTCAACGTGTACCAGCTAAATTGGAGAATGAAGTTTTTCAAAGAAACATTTATAATAATTGGTCATTCTGCAGGACAGACAAGGGTCCCTGCACAAGTAGCTGACGGGAGTTCAACGTTGGAGGAAAGTAATGTATTTATGTAGTGGATTATATGCAATCACTTTCTAGGCAGTGATATGAACTGAACATTTATAAGTTAAACAGTCACAGAAAGCATCTTTTAGGAAATCTTAGAAATGTTTGATGTAGCATAAGTAGTCTCAGAAGTCTAAGCTAAACAAAAATACAGAGTACAGAAATTTGAGACTTCGTTTAATTGCAGTTTAGGAGTCAGCTTTATAAAATGTTATGTTTAATTTCCTTTGCAGTGTTCTCCAATAAAGTACTTAATTTTAATTGGAAGCAGATGTGAGGATTGGATGTACATTTAAGGGTCTACAAATGAGGAATTTCAATATTATATTATATTATTTAGGGACCATGAGACCTGTAAAGAAACACTGGTGCTGTTCTTAGTGATATCATAGGCAAATTATGGCTTATGCACCACTCCTTCTAGTAGAGCTTTCTATAAGCACAGCAACTCACCTATCCACAGTAAATTTGAAGATTAACATTTACTCTAATCAATCAAAAGCAATGATATATGCCAGAAATTCAGCAAAAAAATTGTATGAACAAAAAACCTGCATCTTGTAGTACATAATAATAATGGAAATAACTTTCTAAAAGCAAAATATCATTATTCTAATAGGACTAGATAAAAGAGTTCTCTAAATTGCTAATGCTAAGTAGCTAACATATCTATAGTTATTGAAAATCCTAACATTTATCATATTATAAATTTAATTAGATACATATTTTTAGGTTACAATGTTATAATTATAAATTGTTTACCTTGACTTCTTAGGCGCAGAAACAGACTTTGCTTTCAAAATCAAAAGAAGCTGTTCACAATTTATAATGGAACAATTCTTACTGTAATTATAGCACTAATGGGATACATATCAATCAACAGGTAAATCACTATATAATTTCTTCAATTTTCTGTTCAGAGCATTTCTGAAATCATATTTGACAAATAACAGCTTTAATTTTACTTAAATTCCCTTTAGAAATAGCTGTCATTTGGATTACTTTTAAGAGGTTAAGATTTTCCTTCAAATAAAATTTTTCACATTAGGAAAAAGTAAAACTAGGCAATATTACAAGTAAAAACTACTTGAACTGTATATCCATTTGTTCCTAATGTAGTTACTAGCAGTGACAATTTCTGTCCCAGCATTTCTTATCACAGTTATCGACCTGTAATTCTAGCTTTTCTCCTCTCTTTGATTGTTCGGTACTTGCAAATTTATAAACCTTTATATCACAGAATGTTAAGTTTTGGTAATTATAATATCTTCAATTGACCATTACTGGACTTCCATAGTTTTGGCAAATTGAGCATACAAAAAAGGACAATAAACAATCACAAACACCAAATACATATAAAATAAAATGTGAACAAAGGAACTTAGAAAAACAAAGGAAAGACCTCTGGTTTATACGGTATTGGAAACTGTTCTATAGCTCTTTCACTAGTATCCACAAATCTGCTGAAGGAATGACTGGGTGAGGTTCCCTAACTAAAGTTACCCATTCTGGTCCCTTTTAGACCTAACAGGCTGCTAATCTGGGTTCTATCTGATGCCTTTCTGATAGTTCAGCAGGTGTGGAGGAAGCCATTTCTGTACTTCCCTTGAGATCAAGCCGGTGACTAGGGCCCCTTTCTCCCTCCACAAAATGTGCACACGTGCAATGATAGGCGTTTGTCACTGCAGCATTGCAGGATCATCAAACTGGGTCTATGAGTCAGTCCATCCTTTTTAGTGTCTAAAACAGTTTAGACCCTCCTTTCTGCAGAAACTGGGGTCTATTAGGTTTGATATGGAGAAAAAGAAAGGGAAGAAGGTAAGGAAAGAAGCTTATGCTTTTCTTCAAATCCCTGGTGTCATCCAAGTTAGCACAAATTAGTTTTAGGACAATGATGGCAGTAACACATATTCTCTTTTTAAACACCAGTAACAATTTCTTAAAGTAGCCTATTCTAACCACATGTGAACTCCAATCCCCCAAACTCTTGAGACCTTGGATTTTAACTTTCTCTATTCAGAGATTTTCTGGCCTCTTACAGACAATTCTAGCAAATATGTGCATCTATGAAAAGCACGTTATTTTCTCACTAATGAATTCAAAGCTCAGAAATGGAACTCAGCCCCTAATACTAGGTTCAACAGTAGTGGGGAACACAAGAAGCTACTTGCAAAAAAAGATGCCTACTTGCAAAATAAGATAAGGGGGGGGGGGGGGGGGGGGGGCGCTGACTGTTCTGTCAGTGACACTGAGTGAAGTGGCAGACAGCCACTTCAGTATACTGTAAACAGACAGCACACAATTCCACAAAAAGAACACAGAGCCAAGTCAAATCTATCTGCAGATTAAGGAGAATACCAAACACTGTAAGGCCAGTAAGCATACAGAGCTCTGCTTTAACTCTGATTCTCTGGGCTCTGAATCAAAATGGTTTAACGAATCTGCTTCTCTTTCAGAGCTCAATACTATGCTCTATCAGCACCTGAAGATAAACTTTCCTAGGCAGCAAATTTTCTGGTCCTATTGACACCAGAGTGCATTTAAACTGAAGGCTTAGTTACTCGTTAAAAGAAGATTTCATCTGATAGATAATGAAAGGCTAAGGGAGAAAAAGTGCAATCAGTGGCATTAAATGGTCTGAGAAGGAGCACCCTGGCCAGGTTGTGACAAGATGTCTTCTGAAGTAGGTGTACAATGCTCCCCTTCAGTCAGGCAGCTGGTACTCCAGCACTGGCTTGAATGGCTACAATGGCTTTTACTTTTCTGCATAACAAAGAATTTTAAAAGTCAGACTATTACACAAGTTATTTAGCTGTCACTTGTTATTTGGTTTTGCTTTCTCCCTGAAGTACAAAACATTAGAAGCTCACAGTCTGCATACTGAAAATGTCTTAATTCAAAGACATATGACTTATTTCAAATTATTATCAAATGACTTAATTCAAAGATCCAGCCAAGACAATGTGCACGACTCATTTTCACAAGTCCTGTTTTAGTGATCTTCTGTTTTATACACTCAGGCATCGATAAACTCAGCACCAATGCTAATAATCAAGTTATTAACTCCAAATTAATCTCTGCCAAATAATCTCCTTGTTTGCAGCACTGCTGCAATTGCAATGTAAAGAAAATAGAGTTGGATTTTTACTTGCCATGCAGAAGCTAGAGCTTGGCTGTAGGGCCATATGGACCCAATGAAAGTTACGTATGGTTTTCATTTTATTCAAAATGTCCAAGCCTTTATTACAGCACCTAGGGAGAGCATTAGGTTAGCAAAGTCTATGCAAGCCTATAGAGTAGAAAACCCACAGAAAAGCCCTTTCATTCAAGCTCCCACAATACCCAGCTTTTCTTATTGGGCATTCAAATAAGGATTTTCATTTATCCTTAAGCGTATTCAACTCAACTATCTTATAGAACAGTCTGCATTTACAAACATAAAAAACCCAACGAACCACAACAAAAGCACCCCAAGATATATGACGTTAAATGTATATGGAAATCTGCAGCCAAATCCATAATTAAATGTCTATTATGTGAAAAGCTGAAATGCTAACAGAAAATAAAAGCTCATTTTAAGTAAGGACCTGCTGTGCAGCTTTTAAACACTATCCAGATAGTTACCTAAATGAAATTCAATGTTCCTTCAGAAATAATGATCTGCTTGCAAGAAGATAATCAGTACTCTCAACTGGCAAAATACAGTAAAACTGTGTTGAAATCACATGTACACACTGGTGAAAACTCTGCAGGCCTGTGGACTCTATCAGCAAGAACAGATTCAGTTTCCAAATTCACGTCACGTCTTGACTTCAGCGTAGATATATGACCACATACTACTTTAAAAACTCAGTAATTTGGCTTCATACATACTCAGTTTCATTAACAGTTCCCCTCCCTAAGATGAAACAATTCTTTTGACTGATGATTTATAAATGAATTCTTCCCAAATCAGATTATCCGTGGCAGTCCCACTTATCTGCCCCTCTCCCCTAACACATACAAACATACTTCTACTTTGATACCTGTGTACCAGAAAGATGAATTTTTTCCTTAATGAGTAATGTTTTTACTACAAACCGAGAACAGGCATCTGCTCTGAAAAACTCAACTCTCTAAAACTTACCCATACAATATTCATAATATTGACTAGTGAGTGATTTCCAATTGACCAGCAAATAATTAAAATTAAATCAAGAAGCCTCAAAAATAGTCAGCTGAGCATGTATCTAATAATATAACCTGCTTCTTTTAAATGCAAGTATTTTAGCACTATCTTGTCCTGCAGTCACAACAGTCATGAGATTGGCACCAACCTGTGAAAGACGCAGTTTTCAAACACTTAAGCTCCATTTGATTTTGATACGCCACAAACTCCAACTATTGTTTTAACTGCTCCTAGAGAAGCATGAACCTTATTTCCTGGAGCTGTTGTACTGAGTGTCACTAATGGTTAGTTATTTATGCTGGTTTGTTTAATGGAACCATTCCAGAGGCAGCTGAAAGGAAATGTTTCAACCCAAGAACCCGAAGTAACAGAGCACTTAAAGAACAAACAAAACCAGCAGCTTAGACCCTACACAAATGGAAGTCTGCATAAACTGATGAAGGTCTCTAGTAGCAGAAACTCAGAGGCAAGATGTGTGGCATCAGGAAACAGTAAAAATGTTTGTTTTGCTATGTACACTTTGGAGTTTCTAGGAGCAAAATGGTTCCCAAAGTGCATAATCTTAAACGGAGAGATGATGGGATTCAGAGCAAATATTCAAAAGCATATCACAGAGAAGTTTTGATAAATCCCTGGCCACAACTGAAAAGTGACTTTCCAGTGAAGCAAACCAACTTTCCCTTGAAAGAAAGCAGATGGTGGAAACTCCCTTTCCCACAGCCAGCTTGAATCTCTACCCATGCATAGGGAAAACAGGCAGTGCTGTAGCCAATGCATCTAATCCTCTTAGCACTGTAAGTAACCCATTCTCCTTCAACAGCTGAGGCACTATATAGCATTTGTGGAATACCTCTAGAAACCCAGTATTTCAAATCTTTCTAGAAAGAATAATAGCACCATTTCCTTGCTTCCAAAGCAAAAAATGTAACATGCATTTATTTGTAACATTCTGACATCAGATTTCAGAGCAAAAACAGACAAATACTTAAAAGAAGGCACTGAAGTTTAAGGGGTTTAAAACACATTGGTTTGATAGAGTTTCTCTCTGACAGGTTGCAGATGTTTATTTTGCACCAAAAGTCTACATTGAAAATAGCATTTGAGAGGAGTGAATAAGACACAGCAGGTGCATAGTGCCCCCCCCCCTTCAAATAGTCCTTCAATCAGTTTTTAGAATGAATGAGCACCAAAATAATTGGGGGGGGGGGGGGGGGGGGGCAGATATAGCATCCTCCTAATAGCTAAGCACCTTTTAATACAGACTTCTTTACCTGCACTCTCAAAAGGCAATGTATTGATACCTCCTACGGAACTGCAATAATACACTTACTTATATGTACTGACAGGAATGATGAAACAACTCCAGCAACACTGATTTTCAAGATAACATTTACAAAATCATATCAGAGCTATGGAAGTGTTAACCTGAAAGGACTTACCTGCATTTCAATGTGGATAACAACTCTCACTCTCACTAGTTATATATCTTTTAAATTAGGTGATTGAACCGTATACATTATGAGAGCAAATACTATTCACAGCTGAGAGACTACTCTCCCAATTTGCTAATTAGTCATTTTAACAGACAAATGAAAACGATCTTTCCCAGGGAACAGAACAAAAGCCAAGGAGAGAAGCTACTCACATTCCTTTGAGCCGTTGCCACATTTTCTCTGTGTGTCCTCCTATTTGATACTTTATAGAGGTGCTTTCCAGTTCCCGAGTTGTTTCCGTCGCTCGAGCCCCCATCGTTATTGTCCTACAGTGATACAGTTATAGTCAGGCTCACCAGCAAGCACAAGCATTCTTTAGTCCACTACAAATGTCAGAAGATCCACGCGTGTTAGACAATAGCTGCTGACATATCAAAACACATCAGAATTACAACTGCTGAGGGACGATATTGCCTGAATCGCTATTCCCTTTGATAGACAAATCCACTCTTCCCCCCACCCCCCCAAGCACAGAGCAAGTATACACAGCTCCTCTGACCTCACGAGTCTAATCCATACGGGTGAGCCAGCTACTATACTACTGACTGCTCAAGCTCCTTTCTCATGCACTTTTTCTGCTGTAGGAATATGCACAGAAGCACAAAAGATTCCTTAAAATGGACTATAATTCATTGCCATGCAGCATAAATGTGAATGGCTTTAACAATCCAGAAGGAAAGAAAGGCTGGTTTCTGCCCTGCAGGTTGGAGAAACAGGCTGCAATAGGGAAGCAGATGGTAGAAGCCAGTATCAGCCACATCACCCTACAAAAAGAGTGCATGTTCAAATGTCAGAGCCTTCCTCTTTACTTGATCCTCAATTGTTTCTTAATGAATAAATATCTACCAGCCTGTCAATGAAAATATGACTGTACAAATGCAAAGTCAGTAGTGAAGACATGTATAAATCCCTGCAGAAAAGAAATCAGAGAGCTCTACAGGTTGTTATTGAAGGAATATGCTGTAATGATGACTATTCACCTTCTCCTAGCAACTCCACACAGTAGGCAACTGTCAATTTAACTGGTGGAAATGCAGCAGCTGCAAGACAGTCCGCTCAGCGAATCCTGTGGGACAGCAGTATGTGTGTGTCAGAATCTGATGCTGAACTGCATGTGTCTGACAGCAAAAATCAATTAAGTGCATGCAAACAGTAAAAAGGGTTGACGACTAAACGGTACACCAGCCATGCAGCAGATTGCCAGCTCTGCTTTTCAAGTGCAAACCTAAGAACCTAGTTGTACAGCCAAAATTGGGGTTTGGAGAAGGCAAAGGAGAGGATTTCCTCACTGCTTGCTCAGCCACAGACTTCGGTTTGCAGAGCAGCTCCTGTACTCTGTAAATAGCACCTGTCTTGTTTGGTGAGTCAGTAACAATCTTCATTTATGAAACAGCAGCCAAATAATCAAATATACCAAGACTTATCTCGGTGATCATGTTTGTTTCCATCAGAGTAAGAGCTCTGCAAGAAGCCAGGCAAGAAGGGTGTGCCAAGCAGGAGTAAATATGTCTGAGCTTTGCCAACTACTTGTGTCACTGCCAGCCAGGAAAAGGGGCTTTGGGTCCACCATGCCATAGTGAGGATGAGTGTTCACAAATGCTGACTGGAAGGAGCCCTAAGGGTAGGAGATGCTTACCTCAGTACGGCTGTAACTAGACAGCTTTATCAGTGTCAAATTTTACAAAGATGTGAGATGAGAGGATCCCATCTATTGCAATTGGCAGAAGTTGATAGTATCATTACGTACTCAGGATTGTACAGAAAAATAAAGAAGAGGCCCACTGCTTTGAAATAATCCTAACACTTCAGAATCTCCTAATCAATTTCCTTTCTCTAGGATACTTTTAGGCACATCATAGATTTAAATATACCCTATGAGAGTTATAAACCAGTTCGAGATGTGTCTTATACACACTGATTTCAGGTGGATAATGAAGTAGCACAATTAATTTACTTCTATGTATGTTAACACATAAACAATTTTAGATTGGTATTAATTCACAGACTTTCACAGAATTATTCCCGACTCGGACATAGAAGAGTCAATCCCATAAAATTCTCTAGCAATATCTGAAAAACAATCACTGGGAGCAAAATCTCTTACAGTTTTCAAACAGTATCATAGGACAACAGTGAAGAAATACAAATAGCTGTTTTTCAAAAACTGCAAAACATTTATTAGGTTAAATGTGACAGTAGTGCCCTTGAAAATTCACTGAGGAACCACTTAAAAACTTGCAAACTTTCCACTCCTGTTATGCATGGAGTCCAACTAAAATTTGTAAGAAAAAGTATAAATATCCTTCCATGGAATAACTAATGAGAACATCTCACACTAATCTGGGCTCTTCCCTGCTTTTTAACTGCCAGACATCTGAAGCAACACAAAGAAATTAAGTATTTATAGAAACTACACAAACCTCCAGGGACAGAGGGAAATGTTAAGGGCCTGTTTTTTCTCACAAAGTATTCCTGGCTCTTGTTGTCCAATTCTACAATGAAAAAATAGTGGTGTTTGTAAGCTGTTCTCTCTCCACGTAGTGAAAATACATTGCTTTGATTTATTGGAGTAAAGTATTATGAGCAGGAAGAGAGGAAGGAACAAACTGCCCAAACAATATCACTGCAAATAGAGATACACCTGCTGTCTCCACTAGAGAAGGAAAACTCCATGAAGCAGCTACTTTAGGAAGTCAAACATATTGGAGAGATACCATCTGAAATGATAAGTTGTCTTAAATAGTTTTTCTCTTTCCACCTCCTGTTCTTGTTCTGGTTTCCTGTTCTTGCTCTATCTAACCCAGTGTTTGTGCTGCAGTCCCAGCAAGCTGTTCTTACAGTTCATCTTCTTCCCATAAAAATATAACCTTTTTTGCTCTTTGCCCACAGCTTTTTCTTTTTCTTAATTTTAGCTTAAAATTTCCATATTGAAGTGAACAGTAAAGGAAAGCTTCTATTAGTCAATATGGATATATTTTAAAATAGAAATAATGAACTTCTTTACTCCTAATTATGGCAAAATAAAACTATCCCAGTGCCACTTAATCTCAGATCAGAAGCTGCACTTAATGAGAATGTATCCTTTGCTCCTTTTCTTTCATCAAAAACACTTCAGTAGTAATATCAATGCAAAGAAATAATTTTAAAATACACCCAATAACAAAAAAACAGGTTGGTTTTGCAATATTGAGTACTGAGACACCTTTACAGTTATGCTAAAATCACAGTTACAATGAAAACAATTTACTTTAAAATGGGGAAAAACCTACAGCTAGACCAGTTAGAGATTAGCTATAGAAATGGGAAAGGGATTGTACAGGTTTTGATGAGGAGAATTAGACCTCTGTTTTTAAATACATCCTCTGCTCCTGAAGGGAAATTAAATATGCTGCTTTGTTTGACATTATCTTCAAAACATCTAACTTATGACAAATGGAGAATAAGGAAGTGTGAAGAGGCCTGCAGGGTGACTTGTCAGACTAATACTCATCCCTCCAAACCTGACACAAAACACAAACCTCCCTGTAGTGGAACTGCAGGAGAGCCATGAACCAATTAAGAAATTTGAAAACATAAGGAAAGCCAAAGCAAAACCAACAAACCCTCAAAAAGAAAAAAATATTCTAAGTAGTGGCAGCAGGTATTAGATCTGTATGCTGACTATCCTGACCCTGATCTAGCAAGCAATAATACACACTTAATTTCAAGCAGGTAAAGCATGGCATTGATTTGCTGAGTAAGACAGAGTTCAACACTACTGCAAATAATGGAGTTAAATCACCGAAGAACTACCTGCAAGTGGACTTGAGTGTTTCATGGTACTTCATGAACAGAACCTAAGGTATGACTGTGAACAGAACTTAAGGTATGACAGAGATCGCATGTCACATTCTGCTCATGCCAGAAAAGGAATGGTTTGGAAGACAGTATTCTCCACATCTCCTTCTGCTGCCCTCTCCATTGTCTATTACATTCACATGTGTGAAGTGATGTGCAATCCCCTTCATAAGCACGGTTTCCAGCTTGCTTGCAATGCCTAAATGTGTGGATTTTAAATCAATAAGCGCAGCAGAGGAAAAAGGAATATTTGGTCTTGTTAAAGTTCATGGACTTCATTACATACATACATCTCCAGCAATCCGGCAATGGCAAAATACTGATGTCATGGTAATCTTGGATTTTCAGATTCTCCATAGAATATATTAATAAAATTAGTAGAGTTACATAATTAAGGAATAGCAACTTTAAAGAGCTACACATACAGCCTACACATTGCATTGGCATTGATTCAATTAAGTAGGTAGAAGAGTTTGGATTGATATATTAACAGTGATTAGATGACCTAAACAAGGAAACTCAACAAGGAACAATTTCCCCCTAATTTATTTTATTTTAGTATTTTCTGCTACATCTGATTTACTGTATTTGAGGCTTTTCAAATAATCACTAAATTATGTTTATTCATTTACATGTCCTGCAAGTACCAAGCTTTAAGTATAGCATGGAGAAAAAATATCTTCTATCTGTTTCCTGTGAGTTTGGCATATCGTATTGGTAATGAACAGGGAGTCAGATTTATTGAAGCTTTTAGGCAATTAAAAATGAAAACAAATACCTGTGAAAGCTTGCAAGCAAACTAGCTGATAAACCTCAGGGCACAACTAGACACGTATTTGTAACCTACTTACGACATACTAAAGACCTTGTCATATTTGATTGCTCAATACTGCCTCTTACTAGAGGTCACCAGCTCCAAAAGTCTTTTGTGACTTGTGTGTTTATACACAGACCAGTTCAGTGCCAAGTAAAGTTGGGCTGATTAAAGCAGATGTCTTAAATCTGCACTAATGCTGTCTAGGACTTCACTGCAGTCAACAGAATTTAGATGTCCACATGCCTTAGGCAAGTGTCCAGGTACCTTAGGCAGGCACATCTATTTTTAAGTTTACTTTGAATATGATCTTTCACTGAATTTACTTTAAGGAATCATTCATTTACTTCAGTGAAGCAAATAATCTGAAAAATTCTGGGAGATGGAGAGATGGCAAAAAATGAATTGCAGAGATGTGGAATGCATGAGAAGCGTGTTACAGATAACCTGAACAAAAAGAACTGCAGAGGAAAACTTGCTACTACATCATCAGTAGCAAGACAGAAGAAGATAAAAGATGACTGGTTTTTGAGCTGCAGGACTTGGAAAGAGGCCTTGGAAGCAGAGAGTTTGAATGGTGTTGTTAACGCAGACAGACAGCTATCAAGAAGAAATCAAATGCCCAGTGGAAAGTCTGTTGCATGTCAGTGGATGAAATGAAGGAGGAAGTTGTTCAAGGTAAGGTGATAAATGGATTATCTTGACCTGCTTTGTAAGACAGATGCTCAGTTAGCAGTTGCATGCTACATCTTTCTCCAGGTATGTGAAAACTGGTTAGCAGAAAGTCGC
The DNA here is from genome assembly GCF_023634085.1 of Falco cherrug. Lineage (NCBI taxonomy): Eukaryota > Metazoa > Chordata > Aves > Falconiformes > Falconidae > Falco > Falco cherrug. The sequence goes on along the minus strand of NC_073704.1, from coordinate 16,252,630 downwards.
TGGTAATTTAAGCTGAAAGAGAGCTGTTTCATACACAGGAAACAAACTGGATGTTGAGTGAAGAAAAATGAAGAGTACAGAATAGGTCTGAGGTTTTCTTTAGCCTTGCTTCTCATTAAAAGGGACTCTGTTTCAACTTTTCAGTACTAAATTGTAGTACTTCAGAAAGAGAGAGGCTGTGGTTACCTTATTTAAAACATGACTATAGAGAACCACTAAAAACCAGATTAAAGTTTCTGAAAACAGGAACTTCAGCAATTGCATGTAGCTCATACAGTGTCACAGGGCTATCAGCACAACCAAGCACAAGTTACAGGTAGTTAAGGTTTGGTGGCTTTTAACTTCTTTATTTAGGATGAATTGAAAACTGGTTTTGAAGAGCACCAGCTGAAGTTGAGGAGACACATTCATGAAACTAACTTTTAGGAACTTGTTAGCAGTTTGGCTACAAAACTTAATATGCTGATTTTTGCAAAGAAAGGAAACCATTCTAGAACAGGCAGTAGCGTTGAAATAAGATGGACTGAAACTGCCAGAGACAATCACAAGCATAATGGTCTACTTCATAAGAACATGAGATTGTTACCTTCCAATGTCAAAAAGGGCAAGACAGCCTCCAGAGTGTAGAATACACAGTTGTAGACTAAATATAAATGTTCCCGGTTAGTTGTGCTCCTTTCATCAGAGGCCACTGCCTGTTTTTATCACATTTCATATATTTTCAGTCTCTTCTTTAGGAGTTTTTATGAAGCCATTATAATTTTGATAATCATGCACGGAAGAGGTAATGGTAAAAGTCATTTGAACACAAAAGCTGTGGCTAACTGTGAAAACTTGTAACTGCAAGTTATTGCCGTCAGCATATAACTAGAGATAGAGAATACAAGGCAAAAGGGATTAGGAAATCTGGATTTGGCAAAGCATTTGCCAGTTTATCCCACTGAACTACATCAGCTGTAAAGAAAATAACTAGTACATGATGGCAAGATGTGTGTAGACAAAGACAACATGAAGTAAAGTTGTTTCAACCAATTATTGTCTAAAAGAGGTTATTTCAAGCATTCATTTTGAGCTACTTGACAAAGGAAACAAGAAAATTCTCTTTTGCTATAAGTTACTTACACAAAGACCATAGCAACAAGAAAATGTTTCTTCATATTTATAAAAGACAGAACAGATGCCAGCAGATAAAAAAAAAAACGAAACCAAGTCTCTTCATCTCAAACCAAAGATGTCAATTAGGGAATCTACCCTTACCGTAGCTGTTGTTATTGTAAACCAGCTTTCCACTAGTAGTTGACCCCAGCAGGTGGAATCAATTCATTACACCCCACATAACAGTCCCTTTCAAACCTGAACTACAAACCTGAGCTTTCAGGACAGAAGGGCAAGGGCACCCCCTTTAAGGCACAAGATCTTTTGCATCATAACCCCAAGCATCTCCTCTAAGTTTGGTGCAGTTCTGCATGTGATACCTTGAAAGCAGATTACATCAAAAAGTGCTTTCAAAAGTAGCAAGGTCTTCATTCATGCATGCTTTTGCTTTAAAGAAAAATAAGATGATCATGACCTCCTCCACCCAGGTTATAAAAGTAGTGGAGGAAATATCTACTTAGCAATAGCAGCATATTGCATCTATGAAACAGCCACTTGATCAACATAAGAAAGCAGTAAAAACAACTAAACACATAACCTGATTCTTTTAATTTGGAAATGCCCTAAATGCACAGTTACTTTCTTGCAGATATTACCTGGACCAGCCTTGTCTCCTGCTTATGGGGCGGGGGGGGGGGGGGGCGGGGAAGTAAAAGAAATCTGGTTTTCTACATTTTATTGAATGTGGAGACAGCCACAACTATTGTGCTGCTGTTTAAAATCTATAGGTTATGCTCCCACCATCAGAAGAAAGCACGAAACAAAGATCAGGGTCTTTCAATCCTATCTTCTCAAACTCTGGATGCCTGTATCAGTCCCATAGTTTTATCTAAAATTTGCATTTGAAAAATCAGAAAAATTCAGAAGGTGTGTACAGAAAGCTAAACCATGATTATCTAAACTATAGTTAAGAGGATTTGAGGTTTGGGTTATCAGAAAATGGCTTCCCCCCCAAAAAATAATCAGTACATGAATACTATACTCCCCTCTTTCTTACTTTACATATTCTGATGAAAGACAAGCACCTGTAAAGTAAAAGCATTCTAACCTGGCTTGTCAGGTTTCACTTGGGGCCTTTCCTACCAGTGAGAGAAGAAAGCCCTGATCTCACACCAAATCTCTTTCATCCTTAGAGAAAACGAGAAAAACAACATTCAGTAGTGATGACTGGCAGCTTAAAAACAGGGAAAATAGAGGACAAGACTCAACAAAACAAATCAATAGTTAACAGGAAAATTTGTATTTTCACTTCACAACAACCCTGATAACTACTTTAATTTATGTAAGTGTTAAGGAGTAACAGAACAGAACTAAAATTCTCCAGGAAAGTAATTGAAAGTAATTCTATACCTACTGCATTACTAAATGTGGAACTCGACATCATGTAGCAATGGTGAAGACCGAAAATATAAATTACTTCCCAACTAGATAGGATAGCAAACACAAGTCCAACAATGGCTGTTAAACAAAATGGTTCACATTAAACTTCCAGCTCTGGATGTATACAAACTGTGGGATGTTACAAGGGAAAAAAGCATTAGAGAAGGATTGCTTTACATATTTATTATTTGTAATATTCCTTTCCTAAGTATTTTCTCCTGCCCATCACCGGAAACAGAATACTAAGTGATAGAAATATGGTAGTTCTTACATCTTTATTCAATATAAAAGTGCTTCTTATCACATAGAAAAATATTTCTGATTCATTTAAAAAAAAAAAACCACCAAAAACCTGTATCTGTAGATGTAGTAGGTTTTCTCCTTAATTTATTATGCAGTAGTCTCCCATAAAACCTTTTCAAAATGCCTTCTGCTTCAGCAAACAAGATAATGGAGTCATTGGTACTGCATAGACATGCTAGGAAAGTAAATATATAGACAGTCACTAACAGCCAAAAATATGTTCCATGCATCCTTCAGCTTGGCCTGGATAATTTGCTATATAGTACAAAACCTACAGAAGACATGGAAAGAACCTGGAAAAAATCAGCAAATGCAAACTTATATTTCACAGCTTCTAATTTAAAAAAAATCAATCTTTACAAAATAGATATCCTCCAAAAGTCAGTATGAAAGAAGATAATTGTATTTAATAATATTAAGTACATGATGTGACTGTGTTGGAGAATGCACAACATTATCTCTGGTTCAGAACCTCTACACTTCAGGGAATTGCTACATAACTTGAAATCTAAGTGCAGCTGAAATCAGAAAGGCCTTTTCTTAACATATTCTGCAATTTAACCTTAATTCCAGCAAGACAGATTCCAGCTTTTGGCTTTTAAACATCTTAAAAGATGAGTTGAGTATTATACCGATGGTAAAAACTGGCAGCACATTTAAAAATTAGTTCAGCAGTCTAGCATGCAAAAAGATTAACGACAAGAACAAAACTCTGCTGACAGTCAGATGTTTAGTATCACTTAAATGTGTTTAGTATCATTGGAACATGCAAGTTCAACCAAAGTGTAAAGGTAAAGTTTAGGTAAGTTTTAAACTTGTGCTGGCAAAGTATCTCTGTGTCAAGTTTTTCATATCAGCCCATGATTTGGTATAGATGTCTATGCATACATTTTCCAAACAAAACTTAGAAGAGAGAAATACGTGATTTCAAGTAAAAAAACAACTAAAATGATGAATTTTCACATAAAACGTTTGTTTCTTAAATGTTAAACTGGTTATAATGACAAATTCTAAAAGCATGATTTAATTATCTACCTTATTAATTTGTATTTTATTGACCCTTGAGCAACTGAATGCTAAACATATGTTGAAAAACTGATTGTTAGTGGAGGCCAGCAAAACTACTCACATTTACAGGCTGAAATCTGAGGCCAGAGGAACAACTGAACTATACCTAATGCCAAATGCTTTACTGATGGAGCAGTACATTAACAATAAGTTTACATCTTTTGTCAGGTATACAATCAAAAGAGCTTTTCTTACTGTAAGAATAGTTGTAACTCCTCCACCACAGACTGTTTTCATTAAAATGCATTTTCGCACCTGACATATTCTAAGACCACTGATAGGACTGCTGGGTAGAGTGGGAACTGAAAAATACCATTGCTCCATCTCTTAACTTACTTACTCCATACAGTTACTAAGACTGATGACTAAACTTTGATATGGCCAGTGAAGTTGCACTAGCAATAAAAACTTACAGAAGAACAGTGTAAAGGAAAAGTACACTTCATGCAACTCACCAGAATCCTTTTTTGGGTTATCTTATTTTTCTTCTGCTTGTTTGTCTATTTATCATTATCATGCTTCCTGCCTGTATTAATCTCCACCAACCACTTTTAGCATATTTAAATAGCTGTGAGCCTATGACCAGCAAAAATATGAGTAGAGATTAATTCAGACTGAACTTATGTCAGGCACTGGGAGGTGGAAGAGTGAACTCGCTCTACTGTGTTAAAAATGTAAAAATATTTAATAAAACAGCGAGGTGTTTTCCCTTGAAATAGAACACAGACTGAGCATAAACCAAGCATGGATTTATCAGCTTGCAGAAGTGAAAAGAATTTCTGCTTGATCTGACACAGCTACTTTATCAGATCAGGGCTTTCCCTGCTCATTATTAAGTCAGCAAGGTAACTACGTTGCAAAAAAAGGCCATTTCAGAATATAAATCAGTAAATGCAAAATACAGGAAGTGTTTAGGAGATCTCAGGTAAACTCTTCTACCCAATTTTAGGACCTAAGCTTTAATAGTTTAGACTGAGTCCTGAGGTGAACAATAAAAAATGGCATAAGTATAGATAAATAAAGTTAGCATAAAGAACGGATATAATAATTGTATTTAGTAGTCTATAAAATTCTATAAAAATTCTAAAAAGTCTATAAAAACCCAAAACAGTTTGGTTAGATATGATGCTTTATATATGTATCTATATGTATGTAAAGGATGCCAATACTAAAAAAAAAAACAAACCAACCAGTGGTTGTCAATATATAGCTAGGGTAGCAGAAGTAGTAATCAGTTTAATTTGTAACAGACAAAATTTAGGCTAGAAATTGAGAAATACTCTGCAATTACATAGTTAAACACTAGAGCTTAATACCAAGGGTGATAATGGAACCTTTTTCACTGAATCTTAAGAACAGGACAGACAAAGATCTATCAGAAATATAGAGAGCCCTTTGCATCTTTTCTATTTTCAATTTTTTAATCCTGATTTTGAAAACAGGTGTTTTAATTAACCTGAGTTGAGATATTCAAATATATAACATGAAAAAGAAGAGAGCAGCAGGTCCAACAGAGAAGCAATGGGATAGCACATTACAAACACAAGAACACTCAGCTACTCACAGGAGAATTCTCATGACTGGTAAAATCTAATTTTCATTTCTATTAATAAAGTACAGTCATTTTCTTACAAAGAGAGAAAGTGTTCTTAAAAATACCCATGCTATCAATCCAACATTCTAGAAACACTTCAGCACTAAATAGCAGTTTGTACTTCACTCAAAATTAAAACATTTCTGACTCTCCAGAAAGTACCTACAGAAAGAAATGAGCATATGTGTATGGCCTATGATCTAAAAAGTGCATTGTTGCGTCCAGTCAGGTGCACTGCTGAACACAGATTAGCACACTAGTTTGACCAATTCCACATCACTTTCAAGAGCAATGGTAACGTTGAAGTATATCTTTACAGAACATTATTTTTTTAATTTTACAGATTAGAGTAATAGATGATAGTAAGAAAGAACCAAACTTTTTTCTAAATTGTTCCAGTGTTCAACTACTCTTTTACTAAAAAACCTGCCCTTCATTTCCAACTCTTTAGCTCCAACTTCCAGTAATAGGATTTTTTTTCCATTTTCATCTCGCCTTATAAACCCTCTCTGCAAACATTGCTTCCTCTTGTCCATACCTACGGATCGTATTCCAATCACCACATAATCTTGTTGATAAACTAAAAAACCCAGAGTTCTTAAATCTCCAACAAAAAGGTGCATTTGTCACTCTTTTACAAGATCAAAACAATTTTCAGTGTTTACTAAAATAATTTCATTGTGAAACCTGCCTGAGTGTCCCAGCTGAGCTCTCACACAGTTCTATTTTCTGTGCTACCACAGCTGTTTTCTGTGAAGTAACTTAATTTGTCATCAGAAACATTAAGTTAATGCAATTCTTTATTTTTTTTAATAACTAGTGGTTAGCAAAAGTATCATATGTTTGATAGCTTCCAACACTGATGGGTTCATAAATCAGATTATTTATATGACTTTTAATAACAGGTGAGTGAAAGATAGACCATAAGCCTTTTCTTATTTAAGACAACAAGCCCTTTCTTACTTCAGGCTACAAAATGTAAGAATTGTAAGAATTCTTACAAAATTGTAAGAAAAGAAACCCATTAAAACAGGAGAGAGGACTAGTGACTGATTGTTAGTTCAGAACTATTTAAAGCATCTTTACACTCTTAAACCACTTCTCAGGACAGCATTTGATTCTTAAATGACGACCATTAGGACAGATGTCTGACTAACAGTGCAGAAATGGAAAATCTAGAAAAGGAATTAAAACCTAACATTTTGTTTTTCCTCTGAAAAAAGAATTACAGTATATCTTCTGAATATTCCAAAATGCTAAGTTTGGGAAACATTTGAAGTCAAACACGTAATTATCAATATAGATAGAAAAAGAGGTGCAGTATGTCTATTCTAATATAACAGCTAGTTTTACCAAACATCACATGGTGATGTGGCTTTTTTGTTGGTTTTTTGTTTGTTTTAAAGATGACTGTACATTAGGATATACAAAATATTTACTATATTGTGATGGAAAATGAGGAAAGTATAGGACGTTTAGTAAGTCACATTTTAACATCATCAACATTCATTATAGGTTCCAATAGACATCAAAATTTTTTTGCAGTTCATGTAACATTTTTAGTCTGGTTAAGATCTTAAATAATATATTTTTATTTCAGGCTACAAAATTTTTCACTAGGTGCAGTCTGTTTGAAGATTAAAGGGATTTCCTTCCAACTATGTACCTTCCTCAAAAAATTGAAGGAAAGCTGTTATTCAACAACAACAAAACAAACAAAGAAACAAACAAAAAACCACCCAAATGAAAACCCAAATAGTTTAAAACTTTTCTGGTACCCAATATAAACAAGTGGTCCAAGTAATTAATAACATTTAAATAATGTCAGTGAACTTAATGACATTAGCTTGTACTTACATATGTGAAAAGCAGTTCATTTACCCTTCATGTAGAGTCAAACTTTGGTGAGTCCATACTGATTTTAATGAGTCTATAAACTAAGGAGTTCTGCTTTGGGCTTTTGCTTGAGAAAGTGGTAATATAACTCGGACAGTTCCACTGTTTCCACAAGGCCTGATTCAGCTCTCATGGAGGTCTTCTGGCCTAGGGAACTTTTCTTTGTGAGGCTATTGTGCGTTACTAGCATTGACACAAAAACTGCAAAAGAGAGGCCACACGATGACACAATCCTTTGCATTGTGTGTTTTCTTACAAATGAGTCTTAGGGTGGTAAGTCCCTTAGAGCTGCTGCACTATGAAGGATTTTGCCTGTATGTCATGGAGCAGGAATTTTACACAACAGGAAATATCTCCTGTGATCCTATTTTTAAGTAAAGGTATTAAATTTTGACAGATAAAACAGAAAGAATGTGCTCCAGTCATTAATCTTAAACTTCTAATATCAGCATGATTTGACCTGTAACTCTAAAATTCTTGCAAACATTTACACTAAAGAGTCACAGCTCAAGTTTAAACTGAAGCACCTGCCAGAGTATTACCAAGATCACTAAAATGCTGGATATAGATGGAATACTGTCTTTCTTTTTGTTCATTAAAACAGCCCGGTTTCTGGAATATGAGGGCTATGAAGACCTTTGATTTGATTACTGCACGCCAATATCCTGTCTGCAAAACCAGCCAACATTACATATCTAGAGAACAAATGTGAAATTAAGTAAGCATAGAATAAGCCTTCTCCAGCATCTTCCCAAACTTTTTGAGCCAGAGATTACTTTGATAGCATGTCCCATGGCCCCTGCTAGATTTATTCCATATGAATTTGCCTAAAGCTTTCTTAAAATCCTTTATTTGTTGTTCTCCACAAGATCCTGGGGCAATCCTTTCCACACTTCAATAACCCACTATGGAAAATATATTGACATTTGTGTTTTAAGTGTAACACACACTTATTGTGTATGATCTCCCTAAATTCTTGTATTAGAGGAACATATTTCCTGTTCACATTCTCCATACCATTCACAGTTTCATACAATTCACATGTAAATGACATGGATTTAGAGTGGCATAATATTTCATGTTGTAATCTCAGTTCTCTTCCTAAGAACTGCAAACTCTTCTTGCGTCTTTTCATAGTTCCTGAGCCCTGAGCTGGCTTGTTGAGATAAATACTAAAACAATACCAAAATCACTTCCTTGCATAATAAAGACATTACAGAGGCTATTACTGTGTACGTATAGTTCAGAATTGGGTTTTTTCCCTGTTAATGATGCTTCGTTTATCCACAAATTGTCTAACATTCAAATTGTATCTGTCAGAAATCATAACATTATTTGCTCATTTTTAGCAAAGGGGGGGAAAAAAAAGCTATCAATTACTTCTAGCATGCTCTTCTAATTCAGCCTTTTCAGCATTCCATCATGTGGATTTTGTTCCATTATGCATTCCAACAAACCTTCACAGAACATGAATTACATATTATGCTTTTCTATAGTTACACAACTAAGTTTTATTGAAAGACTGTATTTCAGAGAGAAACATAAATTTATTTTGCAAAAACACTACATATATTCAAAAAACTTTGAACTGTGGTCTCTGAAAACAGAAGTACAATACTGAATATAACTGGAGCTAAACAATGTAGTTCTGTGAAAAAATGCTTACTTCAGAGATTTTTACAGGAGGTCTAAAACTCAAATTACAAACTTTTCCTTTTCTGTCAAAGGTATTGATGTTTTAAAATTACACAGTTCAGGAGTGAGACTGTCACTGGAACAACTGCAAGCAGCTTACCAGTCCTCATAACATTTCAAAAGGTAGGTATCCGAGGTGGCTCTGTTTGGTGACACAGTACCCTAAGCAATGACACCATTCAGCACATCCCAGCTGAGGAAAGTATTATTCCTTCTCCCATTCAGACATGAAAAGCAATTCTCCACAAACCCTGCCTTCCACTTACTACAGCAGAAGAGCTTACAGTCAGAAGCGAGAAGGTACACACTGCCACCTCATTCTCAGGAAAAAAAAGACCATTACTGGGGTCAAAATTTGAGCTGCAGCAGAGGATAAAATAAAACAGGAAAAAAAGCATCCCTGTGCAGATGTCCAACAGCAGAAAATTCCCACTTTAGTTAACTAAACAGTGCTAAAATTTTGCTGAAGTGTTGTGCAAATGGTGGGGTCAGAGTAAAACTTCCTCACTGTGAACTTAACCATGCTATGGCATATTTGCAAATCAGAACTTGCCTGAATTATGTGACTGATGAGTTCTGAAGAGGAAAGAGCTTTTGAGACTAGAGAGGCTGATTGTTCAAGAGTGTTGCTAAAAATAGCAAAGGTTTACACATGTCTTATCTTAAAAAAAATGTTCATGAGACACATAACTTCCTCTATCTTTTCACAGACTTAATACAGAAGACCAGAGAAATTAACGGGTAGTGGATAACACAATTTCTAATACAGTTTTAAGGTATGCTCACCTTGTATAATAAAGCAGCTAGATGTTTTACAAGAATTTTGTACCTGGTGTGGTGAAAAAATATTAAATTGATTACTGCTTATGAAAAAGACTGTCTCCCTAGTTAGGAATTGCTTGACTTGGATAGTGAGCTCAGGGAGTCAAGGACAACTTTAATGAGCAGGTGGTGTTTGTCCTGAGCCCCCTGAACAAGCAGAATATAAGCATGACCATCTAGACAATAAATATCGTGTGCAGCTGTGTCATGATGGTAGTAACTCCACCACGCTTGGGCATCTGGCCAACGTCCCTGGCACATGTGAACCTTACAAATCATGAGATAGTGCTTGCATGCACTTAGAATAAACTTAAAAGTACACTACGTTTGTAAACTATTTTTGTTTTTCACTGAGTATTAAAGGCGGGCAAGCTCTGGGACTGGGCCAGAAGCCTTACCTACAGGTGGATGCACCGCATAGGAATTTTCCCAGTTACCAAGAGACTGCTGGCACCAGCTGCAATGGGCCTTCCTAGCTGAGCTGTGAGCCTGGATGACGTTAAGGTGGTAATTGGCGATGTATCCTTTTCTTAGTTTCTGTAACACTTTGCAGTAATGATTTGATGCTTCATTCCTATGCTCTTTTATCATATTGCGCACAATAACTATAATGTTTCCCTTTATCATGGCATGCTATTTGCTTTTATTATATTGTAATATAAGAAAGTGGATTTATTCTTCTATTTGATTTTTAATTCATTGTTGCTTGGTATGCAGCAATCAGCAAAACACCTGGTTTTCTGAATTTCATAAATAACTGGTGTTGGTGTGGGAAATTGCATTAAACGAAGAGGAAAACAGAAGGAAAACAGACAAGTAAGCAGCAATATAACTTCACCAAGTGCTATGATGAGTATACAAGAAAAAAAGCAGGTGTAACAACACACAAGTATACAAGTATAACACCACAACATGATAGAAAGATTTCATCTTACACTTGTCTTCAGAATTCAGATCAACATTGTTTCTGCTCTTCTAAAAGAATAAAACAGTATTCAACTACCACTTCTGAGATCGAAGAGATTAATTACATTAGGAAACCCAGCAAATGTTTTCTAGCATTCACAACCTACTGCTTGGTATTTTTTGCAACAGAAAGTTAACAGTATGTCTAAATTTAAAAACAAATAACAGATTAGATCACATAAAGACTTTGTATGAGCCGAAGTCTGGAAAGAGGAGAATGTAACAGTTAAGATGAAGGTTATGTTGGTATCCTCTTATTTCAGCATTATGAATCAGTAAATCCTCCACAGAAAAAAAGAGGGACTAAAGCTACACAGGTGCAACCTAGCCAACCTTTTCTTCTGCAGGAATGGCAAACCTGCTCCTCCCTGCCTTCTCTGATTGGTCTCAGCCAAGAAATTCTCATGATATCTATATAGTTACTAGCATTGGTGAAAGACAGGTGCGCACATAGGTGAAGATACTATCTGGAAAAGGGGAAAAGAAGGGATAGTAAAGAAGATTCCCAGGTATCTTCATTGGAAGGCACTAAAAAAATATAGAAAAGAGCATTTTACTTTTCCCTAGAAAGGCTTGCCCTGAGGCTTCCCAAGTCCCTAAGCATCCTAGCAGACACTGTGGGAGTGAAGCAGTACTTGCTGTAGAGAGAGAAAGGGAAGGGATCACTCAACCAACTTGGACATCAGCAAATCCACAAGACCAAATAGGAGGCATCCAAAGGGTGCTGAAGGAGCCAAACGACAAGGTCCTTGTGAGGCTGCTTTCTATGATCTATCATCTGTGAAAGAGCAAGAGAATTGGGTAGCCTGTAGAAAAGAAGGTTCAGGGGAGACCTTATTGCTCTTTAAGGCTACCTAGTCAAAGGAGACAGAGGAGATGGAGCTAAACTCTTCTAAGCGGTGCGTGTTTATAGGACAAGAGGCAACAGACAAGTAGAAATACAGGGAATTCTGGTATTTGGGGGGAAAATTACCAGGAGAAATTCAAATATTTTGAAAAGAATTTTCACCATGAGGGTGGCTAAGTAGGGGAAGAGGTTGCCCAAAAGGGTTGTGGAATTGCCATCTTAGGGGGTGTTCAAGGCTCAGCTGGACAGCTCCCCAAGTACCTTAATCCTGTTTGACTGCATGACCTCCAGAGGTCCCTTTCAGCTACAACTGCGGCTTTATGATTCTAACATACAGCAAAGTACTGCCACCATGGATAAAGCTGTATTAGCAAATCTGTGCTTTGCACTGCAGTAATTTGGGACTTTTCATTTTCAATTACTTGGAATTTCTTTTAAAGAAGTACTTGAAATCTGAACACATTGTCTCCAGTAGCAGGATATAGATGTTATGATTCACCTGCAGAATTCATTGCTGCAGGATGCAATTGATTTAATTATGTTATTAAGATTTTTAGTAGATTAAGTATAAATAATAATAACTGCTATTAATGTAACATGGGATACAAATAAAAAGGCTAGCAATTTTCAGGCTTTAGTCAGACCATAAGCATATCTCCAGATGGAACAAAAATAAAATTATCTTGTTACAATAATACAAAATCCTGGCCAGGTATATCTAGTACACAGTACTATCAGAGACAGAAAATGGAATTGAACTATTTCCTACATGATAGTGCTAGTGTTTTCACTGTCAGATATTTGAAGGACTATTTTGCGAGTTTGATTTTTGAGGGTAAGTAACAGACAATACTGCACATCAGCAATTATTTCTCTGCCTTTCCCTTTACTCATTCCTCCAAAATATAAAAGAACAATTATGACAGTATGCAAAAGACAGACCAAATACTTAATTTTTTACTACTTACAAATTATCGTTGAAACAGATGCATCTATTAAATCCATGGTTTTGTATGCAAAGGTACTACAAAATAGATTTAAAATTTACTATTCAATAACCCAAAGTATAATGGTTCATTCAGTCCAAACAAAGGCTAAAAACATTAAAAGGCTAAAGCCTGGAAGAATTATCTGCTTTGTTTTAAAAACACATTTAAAATGAAGAGACCTTAGCAAATTTAATCTGTTATAGCTGACATCATTCCTGGGCATGGATTCAAATTCCAAATTTAATTTCAGTGAAGCTTTAGTAAAAGTAATGCCTTCTGCAGATTCAGACCCATCTGACTGACATTATCTACAGATGACAATAACAAGTAACTTAACCAAATACGGTTTCTGTAAACAGTTCTTAAAATTAAGGATAGATGAAATATATGCCAAACTGGCTTGGGACAACATTCTATTGAATGTTGCTTACTATTAGCATCATTTATGCCCTTTCAAGTAAGTATCAGCACAGATATGAATGTATTTTTTCTTTTAGATAGAGACATGCTTTGTGTCACAATTTGCTGACTTGATATATTGATATGGTGAAAATGAATGTACTACTGAAAAGAGATGTATGGGAAGGTGGGCAAAGCACAGAAAAGAGAAAAGGAAAATCAAAGTTGGGGAAAATCTCTGCCACAGCCCTATCTCCATGACATTTAGCAAGGTTTTAAATTTGAGACCATGGTAAAAAGATTAAAAGTACTTTTATTTATTTATTTTAATTTTTATGGTAGATATCAAAGGTACTTAACTCATCCTTGTTAATGACTTTGCGAAATTGGCAGGAAATTGCATGAGTTGAAACTTTCTTGGGAAATTTTTAGATTCCAACTTCGCTCAGAAAAATTATCTGAAAGTACACTTGGCAGAGTCTTCTATAATCTCACAAAAGGCCACACTGAAATTTGCTGAGGATTGACAGAGCTCCAAGCCATATATTTGCATATGCAAGAAACATTACTTGCATGAAAAAAATTGCATTTTTTCATACAGACTGGTATTTAGGCAAATCAATTAAATACTAACTTACATAACAGCTCATTAATCCTCATTAGTGTGCACTTGTATAGTCCCTAGGACTTCTATTTGTAAGTGTCTGAGAGGGTAAATACTTTTCAGTTGCAACGAAACATACACATACTTTATTTTTCTTACGTCTGATAAATTACAGCATTTAAAACAAGCCCGCAAAGGTGCCAAACACATAGTATTAAAATCCTTCTCCATTCCCTTATCTGTTCCTCAATTCCTTCCCTCACAGCAGCAAGAGTTAAAGAAATAAGCATACCCCAAAGTAAAACTTAAATTAAGATATTAGCCACATCAAGGAGCTTTTTTGCAAACACATTCCTACCCCTTAGACTAGAAAGCTAGAGAACATGCAAAAAGAATCCAAAACCAACCAACCAACTCCGCTAACTCACTCAGAACATCAAGTTATTCAACATGTTCATGGCCTTTGGGCTGACCACTGGAAAAGAAAGCACCCATCAGTGGAAAACCTACTTAGGTGAGTTTCCTTAGTTTTACCCTCCTAATCAAAAAATACCTTCAAAATAAATTTCTGTTTGTAAGAATACCACAGTTGACTATATACTAGAAAATGGTATTTTAGAAAAAAAATCTGAGATACAATAGTAGAAAAGTTCCCTTTGTGGACTATGAATAAGCCCAAAAGCTTCTGTGTTAACAAAGTTGTTATACTTAGTTAAAATGAGCACTGAGAAGGCACAGGTCTTTACTTATTTTATTAGAATCAATGTCATTTCTCAACACTGCCCCACACAATCACTAGCAGATAAAAACAATTCTTCCCACATTGCAACCACTTCCTAAACAAGCTGGACCTTCTATTTTGATAAATTTATTAGTCCCCATTACTTTTCTTCAGCCTCCACCTGTCACTCCCTAAAAAAGGGGAGAAATTTTCTTCAGCTGTGACCTCTGCCAACAGCAGAAATAAGTTGGGTGGGGTTTTTGTTTGTCTGATTTTCTGTAGGATTTTTGTTTTGCTTTTTTTTTTTCATTTGGGTGGTTGGTTTGTTGGTTTTTGGTTTTTTTTTGGGGGGGAGGTGTTTTAAAGCAGGAAGAAGAGAAGAAAAAGAAGCTAAAACATACATGATTTTAGAATTCCTCAGGAAATCATTAAAGTTAAGAAGCTCCTGATGATAACTGAGATAGAATTTCAAAAGCAAGCCTGATCTGCTTGATTAGAAATATTTAACTAGGTTATAGTCTTTGCCAAAGGCAAATAAACCTCAGAAAGCCTTCTTCCAAATTATTTTTTCACACAGCAAAACCAACCATGTCAGGCATGAAACAGCTGATTTCCTTTAGAAGTTGTGGATTTAGAGTTGTAAGGATTTTAAAAGATGATAGCACCCAATTTTTAGCAGTTTGCCAAATACGGATTTCTTGGCAGCTCGAGGCCTGCAGAGCAGCATTTTCTTACATAAGGCAAGGCAGGGGCAGCACCACAGGGACACAATGGTAGGCCATAAATGGAGAAGTTAACCAAGGCCATGACGGAAAACTTCACCCCATCTGTAATTTACTGCTTGTTTGTGCATCTGTAAGACACTGTTCACGATACAGAGTTAGTATAAGCACATCCTTTTAAACACTTTTCTAACACTTTTTCATATCAATTATTGTAGCTGAAAGTCATAAAGAATCAGATTAGAATAATAAAATGTGAAATATTTGGTATCTCATAGTTTACATAAAGCTCAGGCAAATGTAAGAGATTATAGCATGTGATGAAAGGGCTGCATCTCTGGGATAAAATAATGCAGAAGAGAAGAAATGATGGCTAGCTTTCACTGTATAGCTCTATACAGTAAATTAACACAAGGCCAAGGCACCAAGGGCTGCATAAAAAAAATTATACTTGGCACTGGTGTAAGTTTCAAAGAAATGTGGCCTTTCATAACTAACAAATATTCAAATATTTTGTTCTGTGGAATCATTTTAGTCCAAAATTTCTGAATCTTCCTATTCTCAACATACTTTTTATAGCAAGTATCTGGTGGATTAAATGGAGTATTTTTGCTAGAAATTTTAAAAATATACAGTATCTCAAGTTTCTAATAATCTCTCCATATTTTCCAAAGCAGCTCTCTGTTTCATTCTGCGTACAAGCTTTCAGCTATTTATATGAACAGAGCAGCTTAGAAAGATCTTTTGTAATGCACCAAAAACAATAGGAGAAAAAATCCATAAGGTTTATGTTCAATGTTCTTGCTGCAAATTCAGTGTAAGTAAAACCAGACCTAATCCAAAATCAGCATAAACCCATGGCAGCCCAAAGGATGCCACAAAATATTTACAGACATGCTGGAAAGCTCAAACTGAAAAGAAACAAAGGAAAAATAAACTGACAATGGCAAAGAAAACAAACATCAGGAGACAAAACCAAAACACTCATCACTGATCACACTAACACAGAGATAATTTTTTACCCATAATCTGTTCACTGTCAGGCACTTCATAACTGTCTTCAAAATCCAAGAAATAACATGGCGTTTAAGTCTTAAAAGATTTCTCTGATGAAGAATTTATGGTCTCTAAATAAAGTTTCTAATCAGACTTGGCATTTTTATTTAAAGCAAGAACAGCAGCAAGAACAATGATGAAATTACAAGACTGACACTTTAAAGAAATTAAATCTTTGCTTTTTATCCTTCTATTCCTTCCATTTTTGTCCTTCTCATATGTATATTTAGGGCTTAATTATACAGAAAACACAATTATTTGGTCCCAAGCCAAGAATCCACTGGCTGAACAAAAAGTGTAAACAGGAGAATAAATTTGAAAAACAATCTTTTGGATTTTTAATTAACTGATAAAATCTTGGAAATCTGCATGAATTACACACTGAATTTTAGAAAAGAAAATAATAAAAACTGTAGCTGTGGTCCTACTTCAAAGTATTTATGAGAGCGTATTCTGAAATACATTAATACCCATTTAAAGATGCTTATGCAGAGAAGTGTCTCTTTATAGTTTGAACGCAGACCTGCTAACACAGCAAGGCAGCTCTGCCTACAGTGGAGGGTAGTTATTAAGTGAACTGTGAGCAGGCTGCTGCGGGTACCGATAGCCATTAGCTACCATTGCACAGGTGGTGCACAGCGACAGGTAAGTGGGCTTGCACACTTCACCTGATGCTACATGCTAAAGGCATCCAGTACATCTGCTAGCTTTTCTGAAGCTATGAAGTATGTTTAGACTCTGCCTCAACCTACAACACAATCACAGCCACTTGTCAGAGGGTGCCTCTGCTGGCCCCTAAATAAATAAATAAAGGAAATCAGTAATATCATTGTAACAATACTACTGGTATTACTACTAATCATCTAATTAATATGTTGTAAAAATAGAAAGTAGAAACTCTTTAGCATTAGCTGATTTGGTTTTGGATTTTTCCTTCATATCTGAAGGATTCAGGTTCTGTATCTTCAATGGGACAAGTCAGCCCCTTCATGAGCCATTTTATGAACCTATTTCTCCTTCATCATTAAGCACTCAAGGGCAGTTGCAAGGATTTCACAGAAATACTAGCATGGCTGCATAATTATATAGTGCACTCGCTTGAGGGTGGGTTCTCTGGGACAGCCACTGGACAGCGAAATGAACCTGAAGCTGACTTAGGAGTCTCTTCAGTACAGAACAAAAAAAGTTGTTTTTTTTTTAAAAATATTGTTATAAAGAACACGTAGCATATACATTCTGCTGTTTTAAATTGCTATTAAAAAAAAATTCAAATTTTTGTGTTAATTCAAGCCATAGCAATCTAGGTCCTTAGCTAATCTTTTGATCATGGGAATTACTGGTTAAATCTCACTGGTTTTAGGTATCACTGAAGATGTTATTCTTCTTAAAACTATTAAAATCGGGCCCTATACTTCTTGGTTTTTTCTATTAAAAAAAATTTATAGCATCCTGTTACTGTCACAGAGTTTAAATCTGGGAAGGAATAGACACAAGAGAAGAATCCTCAAAAGTAAATTATATGAAGCATGGAATATATTCAATGTACCTTTATCCTAAAGAAGGCCTTTAGGATTCAAAGATATTAAGTCATATGCATTCTAGCATAGCAATGGGACACTAACATCCAAGTTTATTTTAACTACAAGGTTGTCAGTCTTTCCATCTTCCTTACCTGCAGTCTCATTTACATGAATGAACAGTCTCCATGTCTTCCAAGTACTAAAATTGCAACACAAAAGTTCCATAAATTTGACCATTTCAACAGCAAATGCATCATATCCAGAATGTTCTTAGATGTAAATTCTCCCTTATTTAGTCTTCAGTGAAGACCACAGATGGGAGAAACATTTGTTCACACTTCATTACAGAGCAGACTATTTAATAATCAACGTGATGGAACACTGTTCATTTTGCCTTAAAATAAGTAGCTTTTAAAAGAAGATCCAGTGGTTAAAACTAAAAGTTTTCTGTTTCTTTTAAATGCAGCATAGAAGTTCAATGCGTGTGCAGTCCAAAATCTTGAAAGACTTTACAGCAGTTGCAACAAAATTTGTACACATATAATCGTCTGTATGATCACCCTAAAGTTGTAATGTAATTCTGACTAGTTAACACAAATACACTGTTAATGTTTAGTGAGAGTAGAAATTTAATACTCATTTGACAATTGAAAAGTGAACAAACTGATGCATCAGTGATGAAACAATTCTGCAAGAAATGACAGACAGGGAAGGGAAATCAACCATGTGCTATTTTCTTCGTACATAGTACACAGAAACATGACTTGAACAGGCACTTACCCTGTCCTTGCTATAACAATGGAACTGCAAGGCAAAGCTAAAACAAACCTCTCTCCCAAGCAAACCATTAGTACTTTGGGAACATTTTAATACTATACAAGAAAAGCAATCTGATAAAGGAAAATAAAACATAAACATAAAACAGCTGCATACAGCAAAATTTGATTTAAGCAAGGCAGTGGAAATAATATGTCCTAGATTAAAGTCATTTGTATATTCCCCATTCTCTCTCAGCTACCTGCAGGAAACTGCCTGTATCAAAAATAAAGATCAAAATGGCTAATGTTGCATTTTAAAGGACATCCCATAACAGGGCACTAATGTTTTCAGGTTTGATTATGCACTGTTTTCTGTATGATCACCTACTTCTTTAAGTTGGTGCAAGATGTAGCCTTCTGTAAATACAAACTCAAAGCCACTGTTACAAATTGCTTACACTCAACTCAGTCATCCCAACAAAGCCTACTTGTAATCAGCAAAAATTTCATTTTCATATTTTTTGCTATGTTGTACACAAAGGCATGTTCTGCTTCAGTCTGTTCTTTTCAACTACATTTTTTCTTTGTGATGCATAGTATAGAATGATAATATTTATTATTTTCAGTTGGTTTATCCTACCACATACCCATTAGCGCCACTCTTACACTTCACAAAAAATTCATTCTGGGACACAGAAACATGGGTGTGAGGATACCTGTGCAGATGTTAAGCCCGTGAGGAAAATTTAGAAGAAATACATGTGATACTTCCTGTATCCACTCACACTACGGGAGAACATGAGAAAATACTCCTTTTTAATATTATAAAATGTTCTTAAAAGTAAAGTGAAATCATTTTGTAAGTAAACTGATTTTGTAACTACACTGACTGTTTTTCCAGATACTAACCATTCAAATAAAAATCCAAGTTTAATAGTTCTTTATTCTTATACTTTTGTATTTCTGTATCTATCTTCCATTGATAAAAAGATGCTTTTTGAGGGAACCACCATTCTGCTTTCCAAATCACAGCTCAGATTTATTAACTTAACAGATTTATTAATGACATTTAAATAAAACATGTCTCAGAGTTTATTTTGGATTATGTGAGTACAAAAGGAAATATGCTCAAGGTTCAAATGAAAAGGAGTCTCCACTTACAGCAACACTATGAGTAAGAGCTAACAAAAACAAACTGTTGTGGTTTTTTTTTTTAAAAGTGTGCCTTTCTTGATGTATGGCTTTTGCAGATGAGGATTCAGTATCTTTTACCAGCATCACACTAAATGTACAATTATAAACTATTCTAATTCAGTTATAGATACATACACACTGAGGAGCCTTTGAAATAAATGAATAGACGTGATATCCTAAGAATGTGTCTGACTATTTTTTTCATAAAACTTCCTTTATATTCACTGATACACAGATTCAAACTGGAAACTTTTAATTGCTGTGATTCATTTTTGGAAAGGAATAGGGTAATTTACGCACATTATACTGCCATAAACTGGTCACATCTGCTAGATTTAGAATAAAGTACTATTTTATTTGCAGTTGTTTTCATTTATATACTGAGAATGTAACTTTTCCTAGAACCTAAGTAATATTCTGCTGTCTGGCCAAACTTTGTTAAAGGAACACCATTAATTTAGCAGGACCCTTTTTAAAGAGTCTCCTCAAATACTTCATCATTTTAATTTTATACGTTATCAGTGCTGCCATCTTCTCAATCAAATTGGTTTAATAATGGACATACTGGAAAAAAAGGTTGCTACAAGTGCACCTGCCTAAGAATCTGGAGAGGGAGGGTCTATTTTTGTCACAGGTTGCCTGTATGACCTTTCCTAACTTGTTTAGTCTCCCCATGCCTCAGACTCCCCTTCAGCAAGTGAAAGCAAAGCATATGTTCTCCATTGTAGGTTTGGTGGTGTAATATTTTATCATTTTCATCCATTCCTTGACGTGTCCCTTAAAGAGGGAGAGGGGAAACCAGGATGCCAAACCAAAAAAGGGCTTTTTTGTAGTTATCTGGTATGCATTACATCTGGAGGGATTTCAGTGGTGTTCTGGTTTTTTGGTGTTGGGGATTTTTTGGGGGGTTGGGGTTTGTTTCTTGGTTGCTTTTGAGGGGTTTGTGTTGGGCATTTTTTTAGTTCTCAGTGCTAGAAATCTAAAGACTTTCTGTGTTAGGATTGTTCACCAAGTTTTTCAAAGTTCCTGTCTCACTTGCTGGAATTCAGTCTGTGTTCCTCCAAGGGAATCCTACTGCAAAACCAATCCAACATTGTCTGGAACATTCAGACACATTTGCAAGTATTTGACTTTACAAACTGCACACACTGTATAGCTCACAAGGATGACCTGGAAACACTCCTATAAGGTCTTATCGTACCTGGAAGCATATGGAAACAAAAGAAAAGAAACAAACAAAAAAAAATCTCACAGAAAAGCTCTCCTATACCATACACTAAGGAGCACTTTGCTCCTTATGGCTACATAAAACATAGTGTAATCCTTCACAAACACTTTTGCAGATCACGTTAGATCACTTTGTACTGCCTCTACATGAATATTTTCCAAACTCAGCTGCCCATAAATGCTAGAACACTACTTAACTGCTAAAATATTTCAACCCATGTAAACAATTCTTTTGACATGTAGTGAAAAGGTATAGATTCAGCTAGAACTACTGCAATATACTTGGATTCTTCACTGAGCTCAGTTTCTTTTCAAGCAAATAAGTACTTGTAGTCCATCAATGCAATAAGAGCAGTTTTAAAGTACTTGAAATTTTATGCCTTACATGGGCCTTTAAAAAGCATTAACACATTCAAAGGCTCAGGCATGCATATTTTGGCAATTATTGTTTCAATTATATTGCATTATATCTTAAATGTATTATGCATCTTAACTGTATCTTGAGACATCTGAAGTATTTATTGTTGTCTGCTTGTTCATTTATTTTAGTTTGCTGTATTCTGTCACATTTTCTTTTTCTTCCTTCTTTCCATCTACTTTTTGTTCCCTACTAACTGATCCACTGCTGTCGCAAGTAAGTCTAAGCCAGGTCAAGTTAAAGACCCCAAATCTCTAAACAACCATTCAGATTCTGGTTACAAGACGGACCCAAGTAAAAGCTCCCAAGGTTGACTCTCACTAGTATTTCTAGAAGTTTCTTTTCTCCTAGAATACAGAGTACAGGCACAAAGTGTGAGTTTTAAATGAAAACCAAGTTTTGAAATCAGTCTAAACGGGATGAGATTGCAGAATTGCTCCTGCAGCCACTCTCCTGCCATAAGCAAAGGCTAGTTGCACAAGAAACATAGGGGGTTCTGCTGCCACACAGCTCTTGCACCTCATTTCAACTTGTCATACTGAAATGCCTTTACTGCCCCCTGACAATAGTATTTCACTGAAGAAAAAAAAAACACACCAACAAACTGGAAAAAGCTCCGTTCCCTTCTGCTCTTGCTACAAAGTAATATTATCCACTGTGCTCTGGGCTCCCTCTCATCACCCACCTAAATAAACTTTTCCTCTTTTAAGTAATATTTCATGTCACTCAAGGATGCCAGCTACAGCTGGGCCACGCAGTGTACATTCTGTAAAGCTGCATTCTTCTGCCTTTACCAAAAACCTTTGGAAATCACTACTGACCCAGATTTTCAGATCTGTCTCCTGCTTAATGCTGACCAAGATAAGATACACTAGATGAGCTTTTGTTTATTCTGCCAATTTAAGCCTTTCCTTTCCTTTAAGCACATCAACAGGCAAGCCTTGTGGCCTAACTCCACATTACAAACAGCTTACAATAAAGGACCTGAATTGTAAAATGTGTTATACTATTGTATGACTAACAAAATTGAATATTCTCTTCTGACATTTTCTTCATTCACAATAATTTGTTAAAGAATATGCTTAATAAAATAGTGAAGATAGTGAAATATAAAATCTGCTTGCTCCTTCAGCTCCTTTATTTTTTCTAAGGAAAAATGCCCCGTGGAGATCCATCCTCCTGGGAGAGCTGGGGTTTTACTCCAGTCTACTCACAGCTCAGTTAATTACCTCAATAATAGATTGCAATAGCAGTAAGTCTATACAGCTGAGGGTATGATATCTCCTCTACATGTGTGTCAGGGGGATTTACTCCAGAGAAGCTCTGATCTAGTCCCTTGGATCAATCACCACTTAGTGTCTGGAAAGCACCGTGTGTGATCCTGGAGCAAATGTTATTTACCTTTACCCAAATAGAATCGAGTTCATGTCCTCCAAGACATATTTGTAGTATGAATGGAAGTGTGATAACTGAGGAAGATTATGACCTTCCATGTCCATCAAAAGTATTGGAGAAGGTGAGTAAACTCAGTCACCTGTTTTCATTTGCCATAAGAAGAACAGAGAAGTTTCCTGTGTTTCCTGCGGCAATGGCACATGACAACAGATGCTTTGAGCACATCAAACAATAACCTGTAGGAGTCAATAAACTGAAGGAAAAACACATCTTTAAGGCTAGAATTTTTAAGGTCAGGAGCCTTCCTAAAACTGTCATTTGTTGACGAACACTTTTGAGCCAGAAAAGTAAAATGGGGAAGAAAGGGAGAAGAATACATATATGCTTCCTTAACTCTACAGCAAGAAGCCAGGCAAGAAAACACAGTTCAACACAGAGGCTCTTCAAGAGAGCAAAGGCACTGGCAAATTTAGTGCAAATACTGCTTATTATCCTCATGTAGCAATTCTTATTTCTTTTAATCTAGAAGCAATTCATTAATAATAAATATGATTTAAATATTCTATTGGGACATCTCCTTAGTTAGGATATGGTGATTCACAAAAGCATGGGGGGGGGGGGGGGGAACAGATGCAATGATTTGCATAAATATAACTTGTTAAAACAATTTTTGATTGGAATGCAGTTAAAATGTTAGGGTTCTACATGCTGTACATTGCTACATTCTTTTTTATACCAGCAATGCCCTGAGTTTTGCTCTGAAGACAGCTGCTATGATTTTTAAGACCACCTAACCATTTTCCTTGAACATTCCTCAGACGTAAAAGCTATTTTCCACACTTTGTTTCCATAGATACCGTGATATTTTTTTTATTAATCAGAATGATAGCCTGCAAATTGCTAAGCAAACACATCATCAGCAAGCAGTTAATATTCCACACTGTGTCTGTTAAAACAGGGTTCCACTGTGATCACATTTAATTTTGGACAGTTAAGGCAGAATGGGACGGGACAATGTGATAATTTCCAAATGGAGATTTTGACACTGTGGTTCAAGACAGAAAACCAGGCCAGTTATCACTTAATACCACAGTTGCAGAGCATACTGAGAAAAGCAATCAGTTGCTGCTTAGGGGAGGAAAAATCCCTGTCAGGGAAAGCAAATTAAAGCATCCAAGTATTTGACTAAATTGATTTTTAATCCAGGAAACCTAAACAGACAGACCAAATAGCAGAGGTGAAAGGGTTCTCTCAATCTGTCAAGTTAAACAGAACAACTCTGGAAACATGCATTCAAAGTAAAGGCTCCACCATCTTTTGCAGAGGCAGCGATTTGGGGTTTTTTCTGTTTGTCTGAACAGGACAGTACAGTAAAGCAAAACAGATGGGCTACTAACTATTACTGGGCTCAAATTGCTGCATTAGGGCATTCCAGGACAGAAAAATCTCAACCCTACAGCTTTAGCATATACATTAAAGTATCTGAAAGACTGAAGTGGGAAGACTTAGAAATATTCAGAACTCAGAAGTATTTTAAAATAAAAAAGATAATTTAAAATCATATCTACAAATATTTTCTCTCTCTCCTTTATCTTCTCCAAATAACTGCTTAAAAAGGAGAATCGTATTATCTCAAGAATATCTGCAGCAAGTTGAAGACATAAAATTAAGCATGATTCCAGACCAAAAAGAGGAAAAAGGAAGTGTGTTGCAGAAACACAGTATTAAAACTGGTCCTCCCTGAGTAATATTTACATGAGGCAAGTATTTGATACTCGTGCTAAGTGTCTCATATTGAAATATTCCCCAGTATAAAGCACAAATTTAAGGTGTAATTCCAGTCAACTCTAACCAAGAGAATACAGTATTGTCATGGATTAAAAGTAATTCTGTGGACTCATCTGTGCCCATCTCATATATTTATATATTCATATTTATCAAATAAGGCAGCAGAATGCTGGACCTCCCAAAACAGTCATCTAACTAGGGATGATCTTAAGCAAAATTAGGCTTCATTTATGTTTGTGACAGAAATAACTTCCAGTTTCTTGGTGTTGCTGTGGCTAATGTATCTGTCATGATGTTAGTCTGAGAATTGTTTTTATTTAAATTTCTCAAGCAAGTCCACCACCAGTGGGCAGATATTACTATGGCAACTCAGCACAATTGGAGAAACTGTTCTGAAGTTGTTAGGCAACACAATGCCATCAGCTGCTGATGTTGCTTAAGCTTAGTGCAGTTCATGCTGTCTGGAATCATCTAATTAAGTACACCAAAAAAAAGAGCACTCAATTGGGAAAGCGATGTGGAAACATACTTTGTGATAAAAATAAAGAATAACAATACAGAGTGAAAAAGAATAAAACAGAAGTGGCTCATTTTTTTCTTAATAGAAAACAGAAAATTAGTTTAGTAGGTATCTAATACACAGGTATGTAATTCTTAGTAAAATTTATATAATTAGGTGGGGAATCATAGTGCAGAATTTTTAAAAAAATATGTAAAATTTTTTTTCAAAAATTACATTCACTTTAGAACACTCTTTTCATTCATATCCCTGCAATAATTTTAATTTGGACTATATTAAAAAACCACCTATATAAAACAAATCTTAGTAGCTTTCCTGAGAAAGAAAATTCTTAACATAGTTTGAGAAGCACAGATCATGAGTGGAGCTGCCCTTCACTCTGGCTATCTAAAACATTAAGAACTCATGGTTACAGAGATAAGCGCTTTACCTCACATAGGGGATAGCTCCTGCAGAGGAATGAAGTACATTGCCACAGCAACATGTACAAGTTAATGCTCCTGCTGCCTGCCATGTGTTTGCTATGTGGGGAAAAAAATAAATAATAAAACCCAACTTCATCCTTTCTTTTTGGCGTGATGGAGCAATAAATTCAAACAGAACTTTTAAAGCAAGGACTAATCAGTGAACTAGGAATTGTTATCCAATGACTTACTGTTCCACCTTTCTTCTGTATACTGAGCTGAGTATATGTTATAGGTTTGGAAGGAAGAGAGACAGCAATAATACCTTGGGAAAACATTCTTCTATATGCAAAAGGAAATCCCTACTGCCAGCATCCACTCTATTGCTAATTGTCAAAGGAAATGGAGAACAGCTAATGCCATAAAGATGACTGGAAAAGATTTCTTGAAATGTGCAAGTGCAAAGGACTGAATTAAGACAGTTTGGGGTTTTGTTGGTTTGTTTTTTTAATCTACAGTTCCAGACATGCAAACAATTTTAAAGGGCTTTAAGATGCACCAAGTCAAAGCATCACACAGAAACTTGTTTTGCCACTTCTGATTATATGTGAAATGATTTCTTTGGGCCCAATACAGCTAAAAAAATAGAGTGCTTTATACCCTGAAGGATCATAGCACTACCCTTCTGCAGACATAAGCACAGAAGCACTAAGTGATAACAACTGCAGATGCATCTGCTTAACTCTCCAAAGTAAAAATGAAATCAGTTACAACAGCTTTAAGAATTATCTGCTAGAATAGATGTAACTCTCGCATATCAGAAGCCTTCTGCCCTCAACACCTTAAGGACTGCATCTCTCCAATGGTGCTAGTTACTCATATTACTCTTGCAACACTACCTGTGGTAACATTGTGTGACTTTACATAATATATCCATGGAAAGCTCAGATGTCCCTGCCTGAACAGGTGGAGCTCTCTTAACACCAGTATCTTGCCTCATAAACCTCCAGATGACTTTGAGGAAAGTGGCAATTCACTGGAGATTTTCTGTTCTATTTGAAACACAGTAGCAAGACAGGGGAAAAAGTATTCATAGATCCAAAGAGTCATCCTGAATAGCATTCATCAAGCTCTACTTCAGCCCCACCTTACCTCTTCATTTCACATGCACTATCCATTGGAGAATTATCTACTGGTATTTAGTTTATATTCATTGCTCCACTCCTCCTTGCTAGGAAATACTGACCTGCCTAGTTGTTAGCAATGGCAATTTAATTACTTCTTTCCCAAAATCCTAGCTGGGTTCAGCAAAAACATGGACTTACAAACTTGGGGAAGTACAGAAGGAGAAGAACTTCTCCTTTGTCTTTAAGAACTGCCTTTCTCTTTAAGCAGAAAAATAACTTCTACAGAAGTGTCAGAAAATCCTTTTGAGCTAGAAAATTATTCAGAGTATAAATATCAATTAACTTGTAAAGTCAGACTTCAACAAACCATAGGGAACCATGTGGGAAGATTCTTAATACACCAGAGAAGCTGAGGGTCAGTGTAAGAATTGTAAAATACCTAATACGCCAGTCATAGGAGAGAGAACATGGGTTTTAATGCAGGTGGGACTGTCAGGCTACAGAGGTGCCCAGGATGTTCATGTTTCAGTAACTACTATTCAGTTTATATTTCATTGGTGATACTAGTTATGATGTGAGGCATGTAAATATATGCATGTTTCACTAATGACAAAATAATATGGTTATCAACCTACTGAAATGCAAAAATTACAAGAGTTTTGGCCCCATTTCTTTTTTGCATTGTTTCTTCCAGCAAAACAAGTGGAAGAAATTAATGTAATAAATCTCCTCAGACTAAACCAACACTGAGTCTAAACATCTATTATATTTTGTTTAGAACTCAAAAAGAATCCAGGAGGATCCACTGACATAGCCTGTTGCTGGACGCTCCAAATATTTATTTTACATATGTATCTTTACTTGACAGCTTGTGCTACTGAAAACATGTGATGAATAAAGAATAATATGCAGTGTGTGTGGTGGAATTAACTATTTTCTCTTACCTTTTCTCCTAATTAAAGTAAAATGGCAACAACATAACTCAGATCTTTTTCTCAGTTGCTTCTATTTGAAGATCACTTCATAAGTGAAGACAGCTATTCTTGGTCAGTTCTGTATACCAGATTTTCCAAAGGCATCTACAAAACACTAGACACCAATAAAGATATTCTTGGGTCCCTTCCCGATTCCATTAAAGTCAGTAAAGAAATGTAGTTCTGTGTAATGGCAGATAAATCAAAGTACTGTGTTGGAAAACTACATTTTAGAAAGCAGCATCTTCTTCAAGCTATAAAATCTGCAATCAGTAGTGTTATCTCCAGTGACGCAAAAACCATCTCTACAGTCACTAATGTTATTGAGTGACAACCACAGAAGCATGTCATCCGTATACATTGTTTGGCATGTGGAATTGAAAAGTTCTAGTTTGCTCTTTTTTTTTTTGTTTGGTGTTTTTGGTTTTTTTCTCTGACAAGCAAGGCTTCAGCGTGCTGAAGCATGTAACGATTAACCAGCTACCTGTTCAACAGCACTGAACACATCTTTGGGCACCCATCTTTGCTGGAATGACCTCAGCCAATATGTTCCTAGGCATATGTTTGCTTTTTTCAAGGTTACACATCTTCTTGTGCCTCATAATCAATGAACAGTCTTTTTTACCAGCAATTATCAGCAGTCTTTGATAATCAGGGACATCTCAGTTGACTAGAAGTTAGCCAGTATGACACCCATCTACAAGAAGGGCCAGAAGGAACAACCAGTGAACTACAGGCCTGTCAGTCTGACCTTGGTGCCAGGGAAGGTTGCAGAGCAAATCATCTGGAGCACCATCACGTGGCACATAAAAGACAACCAGGTCATTAGGCCCAGTCAACATGGCTTTATGAAAGGCAGGTCCTGGTTGACAAACCTGATCTCCTTCTATGACAAGAAGACTCAGTGAATGAGGGAAAAGCTGTGTGTGTTGTCTGCCTACACTTTAGTAAAGCCTTTGACATCGTTTCTCATAGCATTCTGATGGAGAAACTGGCTGCTCATGGCTTGGACAGGTGTATTCTTTGCTGGGTAAAAATCTGGCTGGATGGCTGCGACCAAAGAGTGGTGGTGAATGGAGCTACAACCAGTTGGCAGCCAGTCCAAGTGGTGTTCCCCAGGGCTCAGCACTGGAGCCAGTTTTGTTTAATATCCTTACCAACAATCTGGATGAGGGGAATGAGTGCACCCACTAAGTCTGCAGATGACACCAAGTTTGGGGAAGTGTTGATCTGCTGGAGCGCACGAAGGCCCTGCAGAGGGATCTGGACCAATGGGCAGAGGCCAATTGTGTGAGGTTCAACAGGGAGAAGTGCTGGGTCCTGCCCCTGGGGCAGAACAACCTCATGCAACACTGCAAGCTTGGGGAAGAGCGGCTGGAAAGCTGCCTGGTGGAAAAGAACCTGCGGGTGCTGGTTGATGGCCAGCTGAACATGACCCAGCAGCGTGGCCAAGAAGGAAAACAACATCCTGGCTTTTATCAGAAACAGTGTGGCTGGCAGGACTAAGTGATTGTCCTCCTGTACTGGTAACGCCACACCTCAAACACTGTGTTCAGTTTTGGGCCTCACACTACAAGAAAGACATTGAGGTGCTGGAGCATGTTCATGGAAGGGCAGTGAAGCTGGTGAAGGGTCTAGAGAACAAATCTTGATGAGTGGCTGAGGGAACTGCTCATGTTGTTTTGCTTGGAGAAAAGGAGGCTCAAGGGAAATCTTATCACTCCCTACAACTACCTGCAAGGAGGTTGTAGGCAGGTGGGTATCAGTTTCTTCTCCCAGATAACAAGTGACAGGACAAGAGGAAATGGCCTGAAGTTACGCCAGGGGAGGTTTAGATTGGATATTAGGAAAAATTTATTCACTGAAAGGGTTGCCAAGCATTGGAACAGGCTGCCCAGGGAGCTGGTAGGATCACCATCCCTGGAGATATTTAAAAGATGTGTGGATGTGGCACTTAAGGACATGGTTTACTGGTGGACATGGCAGTCTAGGTTAATGGTTTGACTCTATGATCTTAGAGGTCTTTTCCAACCTAAACAATTCTCTGATCTTCTCCACCACTTTCAACTGGTGGGCCTCCAGTTTCTACTAGAAATGTTAATTCATACAAGCATAACCTTACCTTTCCCAATATTAAATTTCCTGTTATTTTGTTTCACAAGGTCATACAATTCCTTTTACGCAAAATGTTTACGACCACCCTCACTAATTTGTACCTTCTGACTTTGTGGCATAAATAAACTGAAATCAGTACATTCCTACTTATTGTGCTATGGCTATTAGTAAGTCCAAGACCAGGCTGTAGGCTGATTTTTGGGAGTATTACCTAGTAATCTTACTCCACCCTGACTATATTTTTTTTTGTCTTGGCCCATTTTTGTCTCTCTTTTCCATAACTGTTTGTGCCCAAATGTGGTTGTTTAATTATTCTGTCTTTCAAAAATGTGTTTAGAGGATTTTTTTTTACTATTGTTTTGATACAAAGGGGTTTGCATCTTGTCTGTTTCACTCCCTTTCTTCAATTCTCTTCAATTTCTTCAATTCGAATATCATTCTCCAGTCTTCTGTTATCAACTTAATTAAATAAAAAACCTCTCTCATTCCATGGCTGTTAGATGTCTGGAGAGGAAATAATTTGATCCCTTTCAGGTGATCATATTAAAATGTTTTGGTTTTCCTTCCAGATGTAGGAATGCTCATTTTCATGCAGTTATTTCTGTTAACCACCCTTTTTTTTCCTCTATGTTATCAACCTTACTGAAAACTGGAGCGAAGTATTCATTTGTCTGGGGGCAATATCCACACTATCTTTAATCTCCAATTAGAAAATAACTGCTAACAGAGAATAAAGTCAAGCAGAAAATGACATTATTATGAGGCACTTAATTTTAGATATAGATTGTGAAGCGAATGCTATTTCTGGTGGCAAATCCTTAAACAATCACAAAGCCATCGAGAATGGATGCTATTTAGGTGTGATTTTAGTAATTAGTGAGGACATAATATAAGAAATTCCTTTAGGGGCAAAAGAATGAGCTGAGGAGAAACAGCTATTTAGTTCTAATTAAATTGAAAGATAAGCAAAAGGAGATATAGTCCAAAGATTCAGTTTTAAGTGTACAAACTTCGATTATTAAGGGCATGATTTGGAAATTACAAAGCTTTGAGATTCAAATACAGAAGAAACTTGAAATTTCTTTCAATTAGTGGTTCTCAAACTCCTTTGCCAGTGAACTGTCATGCAGCGGTGAAGCATGGAACAGGGTCTCTCTTACATAAGGGGCACATCTATAGGACTGGCCATATGGTTGGGAAAATGGTAGGAGACATGAGCTGCTATTTGCATCTCATGGATGCACTATCTGCATTTTTCTCAATGGAAAGTGTACCTTTACGTACATTTTTAGCTGTGGTATGTCAAGAAAGCACATATATACACATATGAAGATAAGTCCACCAAAAGTTCTCAGCCATCCCTTTACCTCCTCTTTATCACTTACAGACTTTACTAGTGATTTTAAGAATATTATTGAAGCTGTCTGCACAAAAGCAGACTGTTGCTGCATACTAGCAAATCAGTTTGGCTGATTTTTATTATTATAAATGTGGCAGTCCTAATCATTTTCCAGAGGCCTATCACTGATCCACAGCCTGCCAGTGACTGCCAGGAGCCTCCCAGCAGCCTGGCACTTGCCCTTTCCCACTGTTTCTTGGGTTACAGTACAGTCGTTCATGACAAGGACTTATATTGAACCTATACTCCAAACACAGAGCCAACATTCAAAGATCTGCCAAGAATTAAGACAGATCTAGCACAAAAGCCCAGGCCAACTCCCTCTATTCATTGTGCACAAGAGAAGGAATAACATATTTGTGACCCTAATTGTTCCCACTGAATGTCCTCCATTTGAAGGCAAGCATTTGAAGGTATGCTGCTGCGACACCAGATTAGACAGCCATGAGCATGATCGTCTGTTGACATTGGTGGACACAGCCACCAGAAAGGGCAGGTCCTCTCCCTGTATCAGCATGCCCTGCAGAAGCATTGTGTGCACCACAAGCACCTCCAGGAGGCCAAGTACCTGGGCTTAACATACACTGTGCAATTCATTATAATCAGTGAGGCTGACCTCCACTTCACCAGGTGACACTACTACAGACAAAGCTAAATGTCATACTTATATCAGAATGGCTCGCTAAAGCAGGAATTTCACCAGTCCTGAGTTTCAGGTAAAAGGATTCTGCTCTGGAAATTAGACACAGCCCACAGTATGGGAGAGATGAGAAGATGAGAGCAGTAGAGCTGAAGTGCTCTCCAACAGCAGGAGTCCCTGAAAATATTCTATGTGACTCATTAGGAATTATTCTTAAGCTGAGCAGAGAAAATTGAGTCATAAATGATTCATCCACTTACCAGATGGGAGGAAAGCATATATGAAATTTGGGACCGCCACTTTGTGAACATCATGAGCCACTACTGCTTGAACTGTGAGTCAGCTTCGCTGCCTGCCACAAAACTGGGAGCAGAGTGATGGATGCAGAAGCAATATATGCCTTCACCTTCTGGCTAGTCCCCTTATCAAAGTGTATCACGAAGGAAGGGTGTTTAGAATATGACTTCCATCTCCATTCAGCTATCAAGCAAGCACAGATGTTAACTGGTCTTATCCAAATCACGCTTACATCTTAACTTCTACACAACTGCAACAGGCAGTCAATAAAAGTTCAGGAGATGAATAAGACTTTTTCATGTCTGTTCTGTTGCAGGTAACTTCTTAGCCATTAAATATATATTTTTGCTACCAAAGCAATAGGGCACATTAAAGGCTGGTGATCAATGCCAGAAATCTGTAACCTTGCACATCGTAACTGTTCCAATAAAAGTGGAAAATGAAGGCAGAAAGAAGGCAACAGATACTCAACTTCAGTGACACTGGCCAAATTTCAGGATTATGCACTTCATCTTTTAGAGTCAGAAATCTCAGATAGCAGAAAGACTAACTTCAGTGTGCATTTACATCAATCCCTTAATTTGACCTCTGATTTTCCATACTGAAAGCCTCTCTGAGCTGCCTGTGTACGGGCTGGAAAGTCCATAACACCCAGTCCAGTCCTTGAAGCCCTAAGCAGTTTCCTCTGAGACTGGAAAGCTATATAAATCAGCTTCAGGCTGACATCTAAAAATACAAGGCATATGGCCACCCATTCTTTTTCTGGTCTGACATCTGACAATTCAAAGTTAGTCAAGGGCCCATCAGCCCTGCCCTACTCATTTACTTACTAATGTCATAAGCAGCCAAGTCAGACACAGCTCTTAAGTTTTTTGTCTTTAGTCTTATGGTCCAAACATTCCAGACTTCCACCTGAGTGATGCAGCAGCCTCCCTGGCAGTGCATTATTCTGCAGCTTCAGCAGAACCATGTTCAGTTGACATACTGCATTGGGACCTGAAGATGTAGCTTCTATGGGAATGAAAAGCATTTGGAAACCAGGGTCTGCTAGGTGCCACTAGTCCAGAATTTAAACCCCACCTCACTGTGCTCACTCTATAGATGCATATTTCCTTGCAATCATGGTATAGGTACCCTACTGTAAGTATGATACAGACTTTCATAACTGCACAGTCAAAAATCCCCACATTATTACTTGTCACAGCCACAGAAATCAGCTTAACAGGTGTTCCAGTATGACTTAATGTACCTTAAAGTCCATGAGCTATTTTCAGGAATACCTTACGCCAGGGGTCCTCAAACTACAGCCCGCGGGCTGCATACGGCCCCCCAGGGTCCTCAATCCGGCCCCTGTTTTTTACAGACCCACCCCCGCCCCCCCCCACCGGGGGTTGGGGGGGGGGGAAAACCAAGCAGCCGCAGATGACTGCCTGCCACTGCATCCGCGCACCGGCCCCGTTTTAAAAGTTTAAGGACCCCTGGCTTACACAGTTCCTGATAAAAGTATCATGGTTAACCATTAGCATTTAACTAAATTCAGCTGCAGAAGCTGTTTTCACAGTACCCAAGGAAAATTCAAATTAGAGTATTTGGTCCTTAACGTTAAATAGCACTGCATATCTTCTGACAAATCCAAACTACTTCCCAAGAAACATCAGCAGTGTTACATGTCATTTTTATCTTCTTCCATTTGGAACATAAGCAGAAAACTGGTATTTGTATGTATTAGTTCCTTTGACAGTATAATACCACGGCTACAAGGCAGAGTGGGTTTTCTTATGTGAGAACAACCCCCTCATGGTACCAGGCTGTCATCATCAACATCTAACAGGCAATTTGTGTACGAGAATTTAAAATAAGAGATTAAATATTGCCAACCATAAAATTCTGCTTAGAGAAGTGTCTTTATCAACACTGGAAGTACAAGTATTGCTTCCGATTTACGTTTCACAAATAATGACTGATTCCTAAAAATACATCATCATCATTATTATTATCATCATCATCAGATATCCAGCCACATTCCTGAGCCTTCTCTTGCCTTTCTTTCATGGGGACAAATCCATACTAGTGATTTCCATGCCAAGTATTTTAAATATCTGAGTAAAGTCTGATTCAAGTCAACTCTCCAGTTTTTTTGGATGTATGTATTCATGTGTGGCAAAAACAAAAATACAGAGATTTTCATCCAGAACAGCAATTCTGTTAGGAAAAATATAATCCTGGCTGTAGCACTCGCTTTCATTCTTGAAAGAAGAGCCCCTAGTAGTAACTAGAGTTCTCTCCACCCACTTCTTTGGAAAATGAGACTTCTCTGTAGCTACAATTGCAAATCTGAAGCAATTAAATAATTCCTTATTTCCTTGTGGAGGCTAATTTCAAAAATGCAATATGCAAGGTATGACAGGAAGAAACATCTATAGTTACAGTGCTCAAACACAGCAACCTTGATGAGAAAATTCCAGATAATTTTTCAGTTTACAGCTATTGGATGCATTTCAGTCTTTCATTCCAAGTCTTTCTGGCCTGGACCCCCAAAGGGATCTTCATGGGTCATACTTGTCCCATGAAGGACCTATATAGGGATATGTGATCTTCATGGGTCATACTTGTCAAGAATTTGTTTCACCACCAGGCTGACAGGGACAGGTGGCCCCAAACACTCATTCAGTGCTTTTCTTTAAAGATGCTGCATTTTTTGCATGAAAGACTGAGAAACAGAATGTACACAAGAACAGCCTAACTACTGCCAACCAGCTGGCTAATGTCCTAGGAGACAGACAACTGCATTATCACCTGTGTTTCAATGCTTGCTTCTGGTGTTTTGTAATAACACGCTGAAATATTAAGAAGTGGAAGAGATTTCAGGCAGACTTTGCTTAGCCTTCAAAGGACACAGGAAGTTCCTGCTGACCACCTAAAATGTGACTTATTACCATTGTGTCAACACTATTGACTCACCTTGTGTTAAAACATTTAACTTTTTACCTTAAAAGATTTGGGAATTGACCCGCTGGATGTGAATCATTAAAGCTGTTTATTCAGCCCTGGGTTCAAGCAATAAGGTCTCCTGAATTTGAGTTTTGCTTTAGCAGACTACTGCTGAATTATCCAGAAGTATGATACCCGATTAAAGCACAGTCCTGGGGGTCAAAAGATCTGGAATGTATTGCTTTTGTACTCTCCCACTGAGTCCTGCATTAAAATAAATGATCATGTTTTTGCTTTGGCTTCTTTATCTGTGAAAGACTGAACTGTAAAGCAATTCAAAGTTGTATTCAAGAATTTCAAGATCCATACGTAACTCCTGGGAATGGAATATTAGGAGAAATAGATTAACATTGCTTTTGAACTGTATGTTTTAAAATGTTAGAATTATGAGACTTACAGAAACTGTCATAATAACAATTATTTCCCCTTTGAATGCTAAAAATTAGCCTAGTTAAAAATCTTGAAAGATTCATTGAAAGACATCATTTACATCACAAAAGTGACCCCTCTGGCAGAACAGGGGACATCAGAAACTCCCCAAAGAACTAAGTCTGGCTTCCTGAGTTAGCCTGTTCCTCTCTCTTGTCCTAAAGACAAGACAGTAATTGCTGAATTTTCCTCACTTTTACCTTAAGGTACCAGACGCTGAGTGGCTGCAAAATAAACTGGAGTTTCTTTGAAGAGTGGAGTAGGTTTTACTGGAGAACAGGTACTACAAAACTGGGCAGTGGAAGCCAAGTCGCCTCCTATAGCTATCTGAACATGTGCTGCTCACATTAAATGCAGTCCTTGATGTGACCACAGAAGATACATAAAGCAACAGAAGATCTAAGGTCTCCTACTGTTGATAATGACTCATATCCTGTATTTTTCACATAAGACAGCAAGTTCCAGCTATTTATGGTACAGCCCATTAAAAATTTCTTTTCATGAACAAAAAAATGCTGTCAGTTGCCATTCAGGAGTTGATGTAGGAGGCCAACTAGCATGTTACAGAAATTATCAGAGAAAAATACTATAATCACAAAAGAGCCAAATGTTTCCTCTTGAGCCCATTGAGACAGCAGATGCATAGTCATAAGCAGAATCTTTTGTTTCTGAAGATTTTGTTCATACACAGATCACCCTAGAAAAAAAAAGTGTGGAAAAAAAATGGTATGAATTATTTTGGCCCACTCGGTTCTATGCCATGGATCTCATGGACACAAAACTCTTCCCTCTACTCTGTCCCAAAACACGATGTGAACATACCTATACCATTGTGCAACTAGGATGGGGAAAGAGCGGAGTGCGAGCATGTGCCTGCCGTTGACTCGTGTTATACTCAACATCTTTCAGACAAAAGGGGGAATACTATTTAAATACAAAGCTACAATTTACATTAGTTTAATTAAAGCCTTAACAGTCTAATCAAATAATTATTTGTCCAGTTAAAATGTGATACTAACATTTATAGTTCAAATTCTACTGAGTCAAAACCGATATACACAAGCTTTCTACTATCTACCCATTTCTCTGTTGTTATGCCCAGCCTTTCACTGCCCCTTTGGGTCCTAAGATCAGTCACTTCGGCCTACAGGAATGCTATAGTGAGCTGTCAGTGTCCCAGATCTTCACTGGGAGGAGCACAATGGTGGTGATGTTGATGAGGGGAGAGGAAGGGAAGAGTCTTCCCTTTTGCAAGGAGTGTGATATTACATGGACAGTTTCTTCCTCCTCACCCTATGGACCACTTGGGGCTATTTTTATACATTTTCTAACATGTTTTTACACCTTGTTCTTTCACCAGGTGTTTCTGCCTAGTGGTTATTTCCTATAAATATTTTATGCAATTGGAAAAAAAAAATCAACTACAGTATTACTACATTATAGGAACTTAAAATAAAACTCACAGTTACTGCTGTTGAATTTCAGTTGTGAACAAACTCAGCAGTCTAGTAAAAAGTTTAAAAGACATTTCTAGGTAAAAGTGCTGACTTTTGCCAATGCAAGTGGAATAAATTTTAATAGATGCCTTGTTTTTTCAGTTACAATTTTTGACTGATTTATCGTATCCAGGTGCTAAACACTGTTTGTATTTCACTACATATACAACAAGAGTTCCCAGTTGCACAATATAATTCATTTCAAAGTAGTCCCTGATTGCTGAGGGATGGTTTATAAAATCAAAATGGCCCTTTAAAATATCACCAGGCAGTAAATTTTACAAGTGCTGGGCTTCAGTCATGTAGGAAATTAGGTGCTAGGAAGCTTGAATATGATATTGATTGATCTCTCCAGAATCACATTCTGGTATCATTCCCCTTGGAATCAACAGGAATTTTCAATGGAAATCAATAGCAGGATATTACACTGTGATTAAATGCCTTAGGGATGATGTGTATAGTGAAAAAATGTTGAGATCATTTAAGACGGGATTATTGATGGCATAAACACAATCCAATACAGAACTGCAGTTCTCCTGTTGCGAGGAAACTTTCACATAACCACAGAATGGTCAAGGTTCAAAGAGACCCATCATAATCATTCAATCCAACCCCCTTGCTCAAGCAGTGTCACCTACAGCAAGTGGCCCAAGGCCACATACAGTCAGATGTGAATATCTGCATGGATGGCCACTCTATAACCTCTCTGGGCAACCTGTGCCAGTGTTTGACCACCACTTTCGTAACAGAAGTGATTACTAAACTGTGTACCCCTATTAAGAACTGATTGTGTAAATAATGCTGAAGTGAGAACAGACAAAGGTATTTTGCACGATAAACTATACATGCCTGTGCTGTCAGAATTTTCCCCATGTATGTAGTTTCAAAGTGGAAATTTTGCTTCTTCACAGAAGTAGTCAAGTCCAGTTCTGACATGCTGGTCTTTGGAGACAAAGAGAGCACCTGCAATCTACATGTACAACCTCTGATCTAAATACTTATACACAGAAGGGATGAAGATGGACAGGAGATGTCTCTACCTGGTTATGAGTCCCAAGGGATGGTTACTTTATGAGCATAAAACACATGCATTGCTTTTATCTAAAAATATACCCAGACTAGAACTGCAAACAACAGGACAACATAGAAAATGCCAGCAGGTAACACAGGGTCCACTGTTCTGACCATGATTTTAAACTAAGATTATCCATGCCAAAAGCTGCGATGAAAGACCAGAGGAAAACCCAAGTGCACTATTCAGTAAACAAATATATCTGTTGTCAAGGTCCACTTATGCAGCTGCTTCAGTTTCTGGTACTCTGCAAGAGTCTTGACTGTGGAATGGTCACAAAAGGAAGGATTTCCTAAACCTGAATTCCTGCAGTCCCATTCCAGGGAAGAAAAGATCAACAATACCCCTTCACCCCACCCCAGACACCCCACCCACACCCACCCCCCCAAAAAAATAATGATGAGGTGTGTGTGCTTCAGGAGGTCTCTAGTTCCAGCTCCTGCTCCAAGCAGGGTCAGCTATGAGGTCAGATTTCTCAGGGCTTTAACCAGTTCAAAAACTTTTCAAAATTGAATTTGAAAATTACTCCTCTGAGCTACATCTCCATCAGCAGGGAAAACTGGTAAAATGCCAGAGTATGGCTGATTTACAATCTGCTGCTGAACTGGAAAAAATATGTTGAAACTGCCAGCATCAAGGTCAACAGACAACTCAGGATTCAAGACGTTTCTGAACTACTATGAAACTTCCTGGATTGTTGTTACAGCATATAAACATGAGACAAAGAATCCCAATTAATTTGTGCACAACACTGGACTCTGTGGGACATATTTGAAATAACCGTTCTGTGCTTTAGAGAACTCCATCCTCTGTCATAAGAAACTTTATTGCAGCAATAAAGTAATTTATATGGCTTAGACTTTGAGGCTCAGACTTTTAAGGTTTCTTGCCTCAAACAGATGTGCAGTCCGGCCCACAGGGACTCTTAACCTGATACTCTTCTGCCACACTGGTATTAATCAGAGTAATATCTTCACTAAAGTAAACTTTTTCTGAATCAAGTGTTTGGCCAAATCACATTCAGCACAAGAGGAACACCACGCAAAAAGCAGGAGTAGGACAGAGATGTTCTGCCCAGGGCCAGAAGTGCTTCTGCTTTTGGCCAGATTATTCTGGAGATGTAGAACAAAATTATTGCATAACATCTGGAATTCTAACACATACTCATATCCTATCAAAAACTAATCACAACAGTTTTACATTTGGAAAAAATCAAGTATAAATAGTAACTAGTGAAGAAGCATTTAGTAAAAATCCTCCAGAAATTTCCCAAGCTTACAACAGCCCCAGTATGAAAAAAATCAAGTACCATCTGAATATTTGCAAAATTGGTAAGGCAGAGGGGAAAAATTCAAAACTGTTTTAACAACAGCAAAAAAAAAACACCCAACAAACAACCCTCCATAACAAACACCCTCCCCACACCACCCCCCAAAAAAAAAAGGAAAGAAAAGAGAAAAAAAACCCACAGCCCTTGCCACTCACAGGTCACTGCAATCCTTCCAGATGCTGGTTCTTGTAACTAGGTTCACCTGAAGAATTTATAGTTCTAATGTTAAAAATTGGAAAATAGTGATGAGCGGATAGTTTCATTAAACTTATTTATTTCATTTTTTTCTTCATTCCATGTACTTTATAGAAGCCATTATCAGTAGCTCAGGTATTATAATGCAAAATTTCTACTAAGGAAGTCTGTGCTCATGTGCTTGCAAGAAAACATGCAAATGCAAACTTGACTCCTTGGAGCATACAGCCAATGGAAACAGTGCAGCATAAAAAATCGTGTATGTACTACAATAAGTGCTTTTGCTAATCCTCTGCCTGTTTGATTGATTTCTCAACCATCTCAAAGAATGACACTATATTAGTAGTTCCTACATTTACTTTCATGTAACTGAATATAAAAATAAGGATCAAATTGTCAAAGAAAGAATAATCCGTAAGCGCATTCCAGTTTATTTGACCTCAAAATACAGTCCATCAAAAGAGTCATTGTATTTATTTATTTTTTAATATCATCCCCACACATACTCTAAAACTTAAAAAAAAATTAAAATAAAAATCACTGAACAGTTTTTTGGAAATATGCCTAAGTTTATCTCTTCAAAGGTACAAACAAGCAGGAAGGATACATTTTTGCAGCACTTTGAAATTCGTGTTTCAGAGAATGGTTTATGAAGTCTGAGAGCATGCCATGCAAATAACCTTTCCTTTCTTCCAAGTAATTAAAATATAAAAGACTCTTAAGTTGTATCAGTTTTGGCAGTGACTGTCTTTCAAGTACCTGGATTTAATCATCAACAAGATGCCACTCACATTCTCTTCTGTTGTACTCTCATTTTATTGTTTGTTTTTCCTATTACAGAAATTCTCTAATTCTAACAAGAAAATTCAGAATTTAATCCTCTAAAATGTCTTTCTTCCATCCACCTCCCCTTAAACACATTCAAAGCTCACACTAATCCCAAGACTGGAAAAGCTGATAAGATCTAAAGGCTGGAGAGAATACAATCGAAGAAAAAAGGAGAAAAGCATCCTGATGTGAAACATGAGATTTGCTGCCAAGCAAGTTCAGAATGTTTGCATATCATCACGTATATTTTAATTTGATTGTGTCTAACCTTTCATATACTTGAAAAATGAGAGTAAAAGAAACATCCTCTAGTAATAGCTGTATAAACGGATAACATATTTCACACAGAATGGCGATGAATTATGTAGTTTGTAAAAATGTTATTGCATATATGAGATTAAGGGTTTCTTACTTGAAAGAATTATCAAAAGTTACATGGACTACTGCATTAAAAATGCTGCCTGAACACAAGCTTATCTGAGCCTGTTTTGTATTGCTCCTATAGTTAAACTGAGGCCCTGTTATTCTAGTTACCAAAACGTAACCATGAGCCATTCTCACCCTCAATAAAAGGAATTATTTCAACCCTGAACAAGCTCATGTTAGAAGAATAAATCTACGAATTAAATGAATTCTAGATTTGGGAAAAATCAGGAAGTTCTAGAGGATCTGAAAACAACAAATTGCTGGTTAAAAAAGCCAATCACATACTTGCACCACATACATGTTTTGACAGAACAAAGAAAGTAAATACTTCCTTTTTTGTAGGATTTTCTTCTTTTCTACCTGTTCTTAACTTGGAATTCAGTTCTCCCCACATTCAGTCATGTAGGGATGAAGACCTCCATAAAATATTCTAATTTTCTCATATTAAAAAAAAAAAAAACCAAAACCAAACAACAAACCACAATTAAGCCCTAAAAAACAAATGTTAACTCAGCAACTTCTCACTTGAATACATACTGAGAACAGAAACAGACATTGACTTTAACAACTAAAATAAACCTTTCTGCTTCTTTTGCTGCTCCTAGGAAATCAGCAGCCCAAGCAAGGAGTAAGCAACTCTGCCTGGCACTGCACCTGCCACAGGTAAACATCTGCAAGTAGATCACAGTATACCAGTAGGAACATCGTAATAACTCATTGCTACGAAAGACAGCAGTTCTTCACTGCCAGACCAGCTCAACTGCACCACACATCTGGCCACAACTTAGTCAGATCAGATGCAGCACTTCTCCATAAAGAGATGTTCAGGAGGTTGGAGGGTATCAGTTTGAGTGCTGCGACTAGCTAATAAACAAGTCTGTTTTAAAAAACAAAGAGGCTCCACCCCTAGACCTTGCTAGGATTTATCTTTGCCACCCCTAAGGGCTACTGCTATGTCAGCTCAAAATTAAAATCCCACTAAGAAAATCAGAAAGTTGGAATAAAATGCTTCTGAACAGAGCAGCAGCAGCAAGTATCTCTACTGGCAGATAGACTGAGAGTGCTGACTTGAATGTGCAACTTAGAACATGGATGGTTATTTGTATGCCTAACACACAGATCTTAAATTACTTTCTTTAAAAGCTGGATACTTTTAGAAGAAAAGCTTACTGAGGATGGCAAGGAGCAAGAATTAAACTGACAGGAAAAAATGTCTAATACAGGAAATGGTCTGGGTAACAGCAACTAACACTTTAACTACTGATATAAACAAAAATTAGTATCTGCAACACTACAAGCACTAACACTGTAAATAGCAGTGCTTTCCTCTCCTGGAAGCCAGCTTGCCTGCTTGCTTTCACTTAAGGTTCCATCAGCATCACTCTATTAGTGGCTGTTGCTGCAGACATAGGGTTAAAAGCCTGTGCAGACAAGACCACTCCTTCCCCTGCACAGCAACAACAGCAGACCTTTACTTTTAGGAAAGCAAGGAGCTTTCAAATGCCATGCTTCACCATGCATCAATGGTATAGTCCTGTTATAATGGACCCCACTGGGAAAGCAGAGCAACAACACTAGGAAAGGAGGACACACTTCCAACCCTTTGAAGGACCCTAGACATAAGTGGTAACAGTCACGAGTGCAACTGCTTTAGTTCATTTAATTTTCTAATGCCAGACAACAAAGAAAATGCTTCAATGGACCACATGAATCCAATCTAATACCACACTGCTACCTAAAGGGGCAAGCTCCTTCCCCTTACTCTAAGTATTACTGCTGCTTCCCTTGTATTAATGGAAGCATTTGTGCAGCCACATGGTGAGCTTATCAAAAAACTGATTTGGCTGGAATTAAGCCAGCAAAAAACACCATAAAAACTGATTCATTTTCAATCAGCATGGTGCTTTGCTCCAGCATACTGTGTGCTCTGTTGGCAACAGCCCAAAGGACAGGGCAAAACGCATGGCACAGGATGAGAGGGAAGGCAGGATCTCTCTTTTCAGTAGAAGTCTGGCTTAAAAACACTGATGTCAGAGATGTGGCATTAGTTAAACAATGTGAATGGAAATTCTGGCCATGGACTGTACATCTTCTATCCTCACTTAAGATGTATTGAAAAAAAAGCCAACATTTCCTTAGTAATTAAAATCAGAGATATTTGGTTCAGCAATGCATTTTTGACAATAAGGGAGCACATATGATTTTCTTTAAGCATATAAGTTTACTGAAGTGAAAAGTAACACCGTTCTTGTCTTTCTAGAGGTGAAACTTAGTATATATGGTACACATTTCATAAAACTGAGAGCCTGCTTTGGAGACCAAAATAGTAGCTCTGCAGTCAGTGCTCCAAAACATGAAAGC
This sequence comes from Falco cherrug, assembly GCF_023634085.1. Lineage (NCBI taxonomy): Eukaryota > Metazoa > Chordata > Aves > Falconiformes > Falconidae > Falco > Falco cherrug. The sequence continues at coordinate 16,209,509 of NC_073704.1, read as the reverse complement.
AATGGCTGGGTATGCTATTGAATGAATCATAGGTGGGGAGTGAATTAATCAGTGTAAAAACCTCAGTGCATACAGTAGAGAAACTAAAGGATCTGCAGCTTGAATTGTTAATTTCATTGTCTTTTCAGTGTATTTCCATGGTACAGCCAATCTTTCATATCCCCCTGAGGCATCACTACTGCTCCGGGCTCTTCAGGGAAGCTAACCATATCTGAACGGCTTTAGTTTCACATAATTTGGATATATCTGCAACCAAAGCTTTTCGATTTCATTATTGACCAAAGAGCACAATCTAATTTCTTCAATTCTTTTTCCTCTGTAGTCACGTTTTTATATGTACTTAAGACCAACATGACTATCATGCAGAAGTGGTTATGCAAAACTATGTCTATTTCTACCCTAAGAGGGTGGGGGTGAAGGAACTTATGCCTTTCAACAAGGAACTTTAATGCGGAAAAACACAGTTTATTTTAAAATGTCATTCCTATGACATTTTTGCCTTTTTTGGAGACATGTGGCTTGCTTAAAAGATACAAGCACTTCAGAGCCCACAGTTCCCCATGGAAATGGAAATGTGAGTCTAATTTCTTGCAGTTGCATAGAGACACAAAACCCTCAAGCATTAAATCTTAACTTTTTGTTTGATTATTGCTGAATTACAACTTTAGGATCTTTAGGCCTTAAACAACTTCCCTTCCTAAAACATCCTACCAACCAGACCTCCCATGAAATAAAACCCATCTTTTACTACTGGACTTGCAAAAGCCACAATGAAGTATTCTCAAATCTTGTAGCTGATTTAGGCTGCTAATAAGAATTCTTTATCAAATGTCACAAAACCTGCGATTACACCAACTCCATTTGTAGATGCCTGATTGCAACTGAAATGAAATTCAGGAGGTATTCAACTGTGCATAAGGATTTAATTAAATCCTTCCAATACGTGACATTATAGATATTCATAACACTGAATTTTGATCCCAGAATTTTATATATTTCAGCTCTCTGTGTCTTGAATGGAAGTTGTTACATATTCAGTATTAGACATGAAAGAAAACAGAAAGAATTACTAGTATATGTATACAGCTATATAACATCCTGCCTCTGAAAAGCATGCAAAAGACATACACAGACATCACTGAGCTCTACAACATTCACTCATACAGGACTGCTGCAATGCCACTACTTGTATAATGAAAGGTAACATCTTCAAGGAAATGCAGGCATTTTAAACTATAGGATAGCTATATCCCCATTTCCTCCCACTCTCTAAATGCCAATGGCATTTACTGGCAACTGGAAGTTTTTCCTCTAGAAAGCAGCATCTCCAACATCACAGCATTCTCCCGGCACTCAGGAGTCAAAAAGAATTGGCAGCTAAAGGCACTATACCAATCTACATATTCTTCCCAGATTATAAAACTCTTGGTATTTTGGTTTGTAGTGCAAAAAGGGCATGTTTTTCTTCCTTCTCCCACTGGTATACACACAGGTTTTCTCCACATCTTTGCCCCATTCATTCTAACTCAACAGCTAGTAACACAGGAGCGGCCTTGGTTTCTCCCACAACTTTAAGCTGACCAGTTCAGTACAAAGGCATTTCTAACCGTAGGAAGTTCCCATTTTAATAAATGCAAGTTTCTAATAGTCTCACTACACAACACACATGAGATATAACATTGTAGTCATTCAACTCTGACCACAGGGGTAAAAGGCCCCCGAGAATGCATTGCAAAACTATATATAACCTATATATTAACCAAAAGGGCAATTGTTTGTGGAGTGGTTTTGTGACAGAATTCTGAATTACAACACTGTGTATGGTATAGAAAACTGAACATCTATAAGAGGCAGAAACAGATTGATCTTAGCCTATCAAGAATGAAATGGCAAGATATTAATGCCCATAAATTCATGCTAGAAAAATAGGTGCATTTCAGATAAAAAAATATATTTAAATTCTAAAGTGATAGAGCATCCTTTATCATTGTAGCACATAGCTAAAAGTAGTAAATTAAACACATACACACGATTCCTCTCACCTGAAATATCTAATGAAGCACTCCTCTCTCCTAATTTAAGTGCTCTGCTACTGTTCTCTGCTGCACCGCTCTGTTAACATTAACCTCCATGTGATTTCTGTATCTACAAAAACACACACTATGTTACTGTGGTTACTCTTGTTAAACAAACCTGCACACCATAAAGTCACACTTCTGTAAAGGATGTTGCAATATCTGTTATCATCAAGTAATATTTAGGAAGATGTATCTATTTAAAATGATACGACAAGTGATGCTATAGTTAAGAAATAGGATCGCCTTCAAAAAGAAGTATCAATGATTCCACAAAAAGCAGAGGACACAGAAAATGCTGTTGTTCATCATATGTATACTCATGTATGTGTATATATACATGTACATATATGTGTATATATATGTGTGTATACACACATAGTGCTAAATATTACAAGGTTTTTATACCCAGTTCTACTGGGATTCTCTAACATATTACTCAGATGAATAAAAGGATGAAGATTCCTTGTGTTCAGCATTTTTAATAGATTAATTCAATTTTTAGAATGGCAAAAACAAGGCAAAAAGATCAAGTCAAGAATAAGTTATCCATAGTTTGAGGCTGGATTTATGTACATCACATTATACTTGCTAGACAACACTGTAGTCTCTAAAAAAAGTACTTTCTCCATTTCTGTATGTGCATTAATCTCATTTGCAACACATTTGAACGATCAGCCTTCATCTTTAATGGTTGCTTTTTGAAAAATAGAACAGTGATCTCAACAGCAATTTACCCATGCTGCAAGTGACACATTCAATCTGTCCTTTCTAAACAAATACATAATGCATTTAAATAAGTAATCCTAGACCACACTGTTAGTCAGCACTGGAATATAATTTATCAGCACCCATTTCCAGTTTAATTTGCAAAAATAATTAATCATATGATGAAATTACAATTATATAAAGAAGAAACTATGTCATTATCTGTCAAAAGTAGTGCTAGACATATCTCTTACTCATCTTTGGATATGCAAGATTCTGAAAAAACTTATAAAATCAGACTTACATGTAACATGACCTTTTCTAAAGTGAGCAATTAATGTTCAAATCAGGCAAAGAGAGAGATGTATTTTTGAAGACTAAGACAATTAAGTAGAATTTTTGCACTGCTCCCCAAGTATGTGGTAAAAAGTAAATGGCTACATAAAATGCACATGGCAAACAACAATTTGGAAAAAAATCTGATGTATTTTGATTGCATAAGTAGCAACAGAATATTTCCTACAAATGACAATGGTGAATTTATCTGCCAGCACTAGCACTGGGGACATAAGATGAAGGATAAAAAATATAACGCATTACAGAATATTAAGGTTTAGAATATTTTGAAAGTTTTTGGTCAAATCCTGTAAACAAGAGATTTGCTTTAGTGGAATCAAGATTCCACATGAGGGAATAAAAATCAACAATCACTTTGAACCCCTTAGTCACACTAATCTTTACATAGAATCAGATTATTTGCTAATATTACCCAAGCTTACCTGTACTGTTACACAGTAGGCAGTACCTCATGTTTACAGAAAGTCAGTTACCTTTAACAAGGGTTCACTCAAGTGTTCCTCACAACGTGAGGCATGAAAAGTTATTAGAACAGTGGGAGCTGTTCACCAATTAGCAGGATTAGGTAGGCCTTTATTTCTTAAACAGGAAAGTGAATATTAAGTAACCAAAACAATCTAGTTTTCAACGCAGTCACAGAAACTAAGTTGAATACGAGGTTGAACAGTAGGGAATTCAGAAGATAAAACCGCCAGATGACTTATGTACCACATTACCAGAATTAGATGAACAAAACTAATCAAAATGTGCTCTATCAATCACCAGAAATTCCTGCCCAGATTCAAAATACTGCAAGACATCGCAACCCTGAAATTGAAGACATTTAATATCACAAGAAGAAACAACAATTTTGTATTTTCTGATAAAGTAAGTAATTTCCATCTTCCACATTCAGGTTTCATTGTTTCAGAGAAAAGGGAGAACGACAGAAGCCACTTCCTTATATTGGGTCTGGAGAAAAGGGAGAAGAGAGAGGAAACTCTCTGGTTCACTAAATAATATGGTGCAAACCAGCAAGATCAACAGGGGTCAAGACAAGACTCTTGTCCAAGGGGAACTGACTCCTAGTTTGTTAGCATCACAGAGGACATCCTTCAAAACTTACTTCTGCAAGTTCCTAACTTCATGGTCACCCCTATCTTGTCATACCTCTCTTCCACAGATTTATCACCCTCTAGCTTAAGGTAACTTAAGTTCTAATGATGATACTACTTTTCATTCAGCTTAGACCACAGAGTCTTGTCTTTATACAGTAAGAAATTAATTACTGTTCAGTAAAACATTACAGTCTACAAAAAGCATCTGCCTAAATATAAGAAGCCCGCATCTGGTTACAGAGTCAAGAGAAAAGGAAAGTACAATTACCTTACAAATTCTGTAGGATGGAGAAAATGTCTAATTCACAAGTATTTGCTTTCTTCTTTCTCACAAAACAAGAAGTAATCCCTAAATGAGCCATATTTCATTGAAAATTACTTTGCATACCTCTCAAGTATATTTACTTTGCATAATCTTCACGATTATACTGACATCAGTAACAACAATCAGGTCTCACAAAAATAATGCCTCAAAAGGGATATTAAACAATTAAACAATCAGTATAAAAAAGTACTTAATTTTAAAGTATATTATTCTGGTATTATTCCTTGATTATAGGCATATAGTGAAAACATAAGTCTACACCCCTACAGCCTTTGAAATGCAGTCCTGGACATTTTATTGTAGAAACATGGGTCCCCATCACTCAGATTAAACAAAACCCTTCCAAAAATTTTGTACCTAGTTTGTAAATCAGCTAGAATAAGACAGGCACTGGAGTAAGGCTGTTCATCAGTTTACCCAATATTTCAGGCACACTGGCCAGCACGTTGCTCTTAAAACGGAGCCCATTCTTGAGAAGCTGGTTTACTCACATCAGTAAAAAAACAAAATCCCTCATCAGAATACAGCCAAATAAACTCAAACCCACATAAGCTTTCTAGTTACTTCATGGTGTAGTATGGGGCACAGGGTTCTGCAGCTATGCTTAAGTACATATTCCATTAGCGCCTTCTGGTCAAGACAACTGTAACACTACAAGGCTCTACCAAGAGATTCTTATCGCAGATGGAGCTCCACCCTTTCACATATTTCACACAACTGAGAGAGGGAATGCAAACAAAATATTGCTGACAGTAATTGTAAATACGTAAGAAAAGTTGTATTATGAGTTTCCTTCTTTACATAAGAATAGACTGGAACAAGTAGACTGGTACTTGGGACTTATTTTTCCCCACTTTGTGGCAAAAAAACCTGCTATGGTTTACTTCTGGCAAGTTAGCCATCACCTTTATTATAAAAATGTAAGACAATTTTGTTCAAAAGACACTTCAAGATTTTTATCTTAAAATACAGTTCCATACATGCAAAATACTGGAAGCAGATTCACCAATTTTCAGTAAATTTATTTCAAGGTTACTATTCACGTAAACAATTACAGAAAGCTAGAATTATTTTCTAAATGCATCAGTATGATGCAAGACTAGCACATATTTTTGCTTTGTCTAATGGAAAGACCATTTAGGCTGTATAAAATGCTAGTGATGGAAGTGTCAATCATTCAAACAACCAAATAGCTTTTTTCCTCCAAATTACGCTTTCAGAAGATTTTCATAGCTACTTAACCTCAGTCCCTCACTACTTGTGAGTTGTTAATTGTCTTAAAGGTTCCTCCTCTCACTCGTGTCCAGTAAATCTTTATCTCCAGCTACTGGGAATGTTCCGAGATTCACAGGTCTGTGTATTTCTCCAGACTCTCTGAACCTGAACTTCAGACACTGAAATCTAGCATGTACAGTCTTCCACCAACACTTGAATACTGTTTAATACATCAACCCCAGCCAGGTCAACTGTCATCTGAAGAACACTTAGAAGCCTACAGCCTGCAGGCTGTAATTCAGGAAGCTCCTTTCTCCATGTAAGACAAGAACCTGCCTCCACAGCCAGTCCTTTAAAGAAAGACTTTCTCCCATTTCAGTTCATTATACTCCACATCTAGCAGAAAGAGCTACTTCAACAGTACTATCAGGTGCCTTTTAGAGCCAAATCCCCCTAGACAACAGGTAAGTGAAGGCTGAGAAGGCTGAGCAGGGAACTGACAAAAATTAACTGGGATGCATATGCCCCGGTGGGACAAAGTAACACATTATATTGCAAACAGCAATGGCTAGTAAGTGGCAGGTAATTACAAAATATTTCTTAACGTGACAGTTAGGATGCAACTAACCTGCTAACTTGGGACTATATTCTATTCTTGGTGTCACTGGTTAGCTGAAGAGTTTAGTAAATCATTCTCTTTCCAGCTGCTTATTGTCGTCCTTGTTGAAAGACAGTGTCACACCTTCCAAATCTACTGCCTGTTTGCTTGTATGATAATACACCCCTGGCCTGTTTGAGTAAGAAAGAAAAGTTGTGTCAGAAGAGCTATATTCCTACTGGTTAAACTAACCCAGCTTATTTTTACACTAGTGGGTAAGAAATTGCTTATGTTATGGATCTTCAGGAAAACAGGAGTGCTAGTAACCTGTGTCAGTACAGGTGGAACTAGAACAAGACATGCATCTAGACTTAAAAGTTAAGTTTCAGAAGGCTACATAGCTTTTGCTTTTTCTTTTGCTTAAAGGTGCATATAAAGCTACTTGCTACTCCAGTATTAGTCTGAGTATTGCCAGTTTTAAAATGGGAAAAGAAATACCCCTTTGCTTCAGAGGAATGTTCTGAAGATCAGCGCGTTGATATTTAAAAACCTTTTGTACATCTGTGCTAAGCACCACAAAGGCCTCTAAAATTAACAGTTCTGTCTTCATTCTGTGCTAAGGACAGAGAGCAGAAATAGCACTTAATTGTCTTCAAAAGATGAAAAAAATATAAATAATAGCTTTGCACTAAACATATATAAACTTTTAATTAATACATTTTGATATATTAAAACACATACACAAACAACCATAAGTTGCTAATTTTAAAAAACTGCAAGTGGCTGCAATTTCTTAATATTAGGAGTAATTTCCTATTAATCTTGACAAAGCTATTTCAGATAAGTTCTTTGTGATTATAAGGCACCTTGGACTAAACCACAATGGGCTAAACAATCTGAACTAAACTACAAATATAGCGCATGGTGAAAAATGGTATATACACTGAAGACAGACATTTGGGTTACTATTTTCTGAATATTCTAAGTTTCCAGAGCATTCTAAGAGCACAACGTAAAAATGGATGGAGAGAGTGTGTGCTGATTAATTACGTACATCTCTGTTCCTATTTGAACTGTACATACAAGTTACCCTGTGAATAAATTGCAGTACACACTTACATAATATGCTAATGTGAAGTGTTGAAAAAAATGCTTGCTGTTAGCTAGAAGCATGACAGAGTGATTTGAATGCAAGTAAGAAGTAGTTAATACTGAATACTGTCTCTGTAAACTGATTTTGATGGATTTAGCGCCATCATTTATAAACCAAGAGACTAAACATGAAGTGCAATTAGGATACTGAATGTCTTCAGTACCAAATCCCTTGTGAATTCCTACATGAAATATGGAAGCTGTCACTCAAAATGAATAAATACTGCATTTTAGTATTTTATAAAAACAACAGGTTTTTCTCCGCTGTTCTCTATTAATCCAAATTTTGGAAACATTCCATCTCCTGGTTCCTTGCAAGTATCCAGAACAGTGAATATAAGGCTGGGCAGCTGAAACTGAAGTCTGCTTTTAACTCTGATCCAGACTTTCATTCTCCCTTTGGGTGAGTCCAGCTGTATCCAAGGTGAAACTGGGAATGCTTCCCATTTTTGGATTTAAGTGTTTGCCTTGACTATGTAACAGGAGGAAACTGCGTGGGCACTATCACCTGGAAGTATCACAGGCAGAAAACCCAGTCATGCAGGATGGAAACAATGTCATACAGTGCAGGTACAGCCTTGAACAATTCGTTTTAGACAAAACCCTTGCTAAATTCTAAAGCCTCTTTATTTAGTGAGGAAAAAATAAAATCAACAGGTTAAGGACTAAAATTAAATAATCACTATAGCCATGAACTATAAACTGCTGTAACGTTATTCGAGGTCTATTATCCAGTGCCAAGTAACACACAGATAGCTAGTTAGAAACCATGGCTAAACGAGTTATTACTGCATCAGCCATATTTTATGTGCCCGCTGACGTGTCAGAAAGCTACATGCAATATACAGGCTTTCACCAAAACAATGTAAAAATACATGTTCTGACCTTCTCAAAAATCTCATGTTTGCACTCTGCCTGCACAAGTAGAATGCCTCAAAATGCATGTACTCAAACCTTTCCTCTGTGATGCTGCCTCACAGGGCCTCGAAAGTTCTTTAAAAGAGAAAGGTCATAAATTCTGTTTTATTATGTAAGCACAAGATTGAAAATTCCTCTGTTGTACACCTTCTACAGTATTAAAAAATACAGATAATGGTAAGGTAGAATTGACTGTATGAACTGAAAAATTTCTAAAGATGTTTGCAAATAAGTGTCCTACACTACTGTGATTTTTTCTTTTGTATCTCAGGGCCAGAAGAGACTTTACTTTAAATTACTCATTAATAGCAGCAGTTTTTTTATTTTTGTAAAGCCATTTCTCTCAATGCAGAAAACTGTGAGATGGGCTCCCTCTAGAGTCTTAACTCTTCCACAAACTTTGAATCATAAAAGATTGCATAGGTCATTTATGTGTGCCAACATCTTAGTTCCCTTCCAAAAAAAAAGTTCTGAGATACCACTAGTGGAAAAAAACCTTCACGTTCCCAGTTAAATAGGTTTATGTGTTTGACAGATCAATGAAATTCTTAATACAGTGCACTAACTTGCTTTTCTCTGTATCACAAGATCCAAATTAATTTTAAGATATTTTAAAAACCTGAAGCTAAACTTAGAAGTGGAATCTTCTATGTGTATATTTTGAAAAAAAATTTAGATGAATGCATTATGCATATGTAAAAACATCCCTTTCACCTGAACACCTCTCAAAGTTCTTTCAGTAATTCAAGTAGAACTCACAGCAACCTAGAGTTTGATCTTGTTTGATTCAGGTCAGTGAATGCTTTCCCCCGATATGAGCATAAGAACATGCAAAAAGATTATTAGCTCCACAGCAACTAGTGAAAAGCATAAAATGTGTGGGTGGACAACTTCTGTCATCAACTAGTGAAGTATTTATTATAACTCATACCCATGGAAGACACATTATTGTATTCCACCAGAAGACAGTAATGGTGGAGGGAGGATGGTGAGTAACAGAACAAGACTGGGCTGCGTCTTCGTTCCTGCACCAAATATACCAGGGAAGAAAAGCTGAAGCAGCATCAATGGGTGAGTAGGCTGAACCAGGAAAAACACTGGCATTGTTAGTTTTTCTTCCCTCAGCAAAGGGAAATCATATTGTGAATCTCAGGATACAGTCCCTGACAGATTTCCATGAGCAGCTCCATGCAAATCTATAGCACTTCTTTCTCCACCTAACACAAACTGCAGTGATGAATCCTAGGGACAAGGAATACAGCAATTTTACAACAATAAGCTGTTTCATTTAATTTTCTATAAACTGTTAAAACAAAAAAACAAATGAAAAAAACCCTTTTGAATATATAAAACCAAGTGTAAATATAGCACCTCCCCAGCCTTGTGTTTTTACGTTCTTTTCTTTCCCACTCATGGGGAAAGAAAACACATGACTTTGCCTTCAGAAAAACGTATTATATTGTAGATGTGGCAGCCTTTTTAGAACAGATTACTTCCTTATAAATCTTGACAATTACAATGATGTAATTAACACAGCTGCACATATATGTTACAACAAAATAAACATGTGGATTAAAATCTGTCACTGACAGAGATACTACAAATCATAAATGCTTCCCTCGCTTCCTAATGCTATGATTCATGTTCTTGTTTCGCTCTACAGTTCCAGAGCTCAATCTCATATTGTACTTAAAAAAAAAAAATTAAAAAAAAATCATCATATCACTAGGTTAAGATGGCTATTGTTTTCTTCAGAACAGTTAAGAATAGTTTTCAGGGGTTTTTTTCCCCCACTGCAGATTGTCATTTCCCTTTGCAATTATCATTCCCTTTGCAAGGTACTAGATTCATTGCTAGGTCTGATATCACAGTCATCCTCTGCAGAGTCTGTCAAGGAAAAGATGCAATGAGCAAAGAGTCTGACACCTTAACTGTCTCACTCTTCCTTAAATTCTAAGGATGCACATGGAGAGCTGTCTGTACAACCTCTTAAAAAACAGTGGCACCGCTTAGAAGAATACGTTGAATGGCATCATGCAATCGCTTAGGCTTTTGATACATATATGCCAGAGTTCAGTCAGTTCATAGGACTACAGGTTTAAAGAGCAACAATATTATAGAAAAGTTTCTCATTTTAAAAAATCACCTTGTAATAGTAAGTAAGCATCAAGACAAATAGAAATAAATGCATTATGTCACAGTTTATGCTTCAGTGCAAAATCACACGTGTAATTACATCACACAGATTTTCATTACTAATGCAGTTAAGACTTCCTTCTAGATCTACCTATTAATAAAACAAGCTAGCATCTGTTATAATGGGTGGGGAAGGATTGTCAAATGTTACATACAACATCATATACATTTTTGAACACAAAATTAATTCAGGACCTTCTACAAAGCTCACTCTACCTTGAATTCATCTTAGCTTCCTTTCTCCTTTCCCAGGTCCTACAGCTCTCCACAAGCTCAGTAAAATATTTTTGCGGGTTTTGGAGGAGGGGGGTAGCATGCTTGGAAGGTAAGTTTTTGAAAAATAATCTAAGGAATGTATCGCTATCACGTTTGTTCAGGGAGAATCCCTTTTGGTCAATCCATATTTTATTTAAAAGGCATTCAGTCAACGTTCGTCCCAAACCTGAATACACTGTGTCCCACAATACACCATCAGAAAGCATAGTAATATTTAGTCTGTGATTAAAATAATTTTATGACAACATCCTACAAAAAATATGCTCAAACATGAATAAATTAAGCAGTTACTCTAAACCACTTGTCAACTGATTTCCTTAGGAAATTAGCAGTCACAGAAGCCAATCCACTATCCTATCTCCAGCAAGATAACTTTGCAGCTCCAAGGTGTTCCTGCAGCTAGTCCAGCAGACTGTTTGGCCTGGGGCTGAGCTGAGTCTAGGCATTCAATATTCCTAACCCAAAAGCAAGGCAGCACACTTTGGGGGGCTCTGATTTGTGAGGTAGACAGGATGGCCTCAAAGCAGAGAGATCTGAGCCTTAAATTGCTGCATCCTACTTGAGACAACCCCCATGTTTTCTCCGTTCCTCGGAGGCAACAGTTAAAAATAGTCCTTTCAGCTGAGCCTGGTACCTTCTGATCCAGTGCTCTTCCTAACACTACTACTGCTAATCCATCCCGCTACTGAGATCAACGCGATCACACAGGCACAGCTCCTCTGCACTGCAGTCCATTTCAGACAAGTGCCTGCAGTCAAATATCCTTGACTTTACCAGCTGCAGCCCAGACTGTAGTAGGGAACCATGTCCAGGTGGAACCTCAGCCTACGTGGGACCCAGGTACCCCACCAGGGTACCCCAGGGGGCAAGGCCACGCACAGTGGCAATACCCTTCTCCAACAAAACTGGGATATGCCGACATCTCAGATCTGCCACTTTTGCAGGACAGGACCGAGCTCCTCGAGTGCTGGCCCACAGATGCCCACACCTGCCATCCCCCAGCACAGCTTCCACTACAGCACTGGCTGAATACTGGTATCAAAGTTGTTTACTCTAAAAGCAACTACAAAGCTCTTAGTAAATATCGCATTTTTGAACAAATGCCAAGCAGTTAAAAACTGCTTACATATTTACAACAAATATCAAAGACAGTCAGTGTGGAAGCATGTTGATTTGCCAACTATGTATGAATGCTAGTTTACATAACAAAAATGATTCACGGTAACTTTGGCTTACACCACATTCTGATAAATTCTTGGATCGTGTCAATACATTAGGGTATTTCTACAGCTGTTAGAACTATTACCTTCATTGTACACACTTAAGTTCTGCAGACATTCACACATAGAAACATCCTTTTTGTTTTTTTAAAGTATAATGCACTTCAGTGCAGTCATGGGTTGTGGGGGTTTTTTTGAACAAATGCACATGAATGCAAAGTGCCTACAGAAGTGAGACCATGTGTGCTAAACAGTTTCCTCTTACTTTGAAAAGTATTTCTTTAATTAATAGCCCTAATACTTTATAATTTCCTTATAAGAAATCACATACTATTAAAACGTTTCACATTAAACATAAATTGAGGACAAAGTTAAAATCAAACATAAGTTTGGGGTTTTTTTCTTAATTCAAATACCACTTGGTAAAGAAGTTGAAATAATCTGAGATTCCCAGCATTACGAAGAGGACACCATGATAATACTCCACGAGTTCAATAAAACTACACCAGTTCACACCACAGAGAAAGCAGTTTTCTGTTCAGGATCCAGTCCAGCAACCAGACTGGGAATTTAAAACACTCTGTGTTTTGATTCTAGCACATACCTTTACTGCAAGAGTCTCAAGTGCAAACTGTCTAAATTGACAGATGCTTTAAAAAGCTAGTGTTAGTTAGAAATCTTCAATTATTAATTATTAATAAAGTGAAACATAATAATTTAAGCATAGAAGTTAAAACTATATGATGATTCAGAGCATGAATTAGGAATCTATTTATGGATCATGAATTTTAACAGGAGCAAAGGGAACAATTTTAAAGGAATATAGATAAAAATAATTCCATTAACAACAGTTTCAAATTAATAAGCCAAGTTTAGTTGCTTATCATTCCTCAGGTTCATTAAGGCTGTCTGAATGTAAATCAGAAGAAATTTAAAATAATATATCAGGTTTATCCATCAGGCTTTTTAAACATTTTCTTTTCATCAAAAATTAGAAATACAAGGTGAATAAATGGACAATGCAAACAAATCAGTTTTAAATTCTCTGTACTATCTCAAAGGCTTAAACTGCAGCACCTTGTACAGTCTGATGTATAAACAATGATATATGTTGTACCAGTGGAAATGAATGTTTTTTCTTGCAATGCCGCCATCAGAAATCAAACTAAGCATGACAGCTAATACATAAACCCCACCTTATGTTAAGACAACTACAATATAGGTAGAAAAGGTCATGTTAATACAGCCTGTAAGGGTATGCAATGTGATGTTCCAGTTATTCTAGAACATGCTCATAATGAATAAACCTCCACCTACTTGCAAAGTGGAAGGGGCAGTGTTGTCACTGCAAAAGACAGCAGTCAAACACCTGTTCCATTCTTCAGGAGTAAAATACTAAATAAAACCAAAGGGATTACTTATGTGCCCAAAGGGAAGATGATTCTAAGTCTCAGTGACAACAGAACAGTTGTGCTTCTAATCTGCAAACAAGCTGCCACACAGTTTACTCCTACTGTGTATGAGAGTATGTAGAGATTTGATGAAGACCTATGGTTTCCACTACAAGCTGCATGTTACAGTTCAGGTTAGAAGAAATGCAACAGCCCTAAGGAAATACTGAGACACAAGAATACAACTGTGACAGACTTGTATGCTGACAAGGGGAGGTACCCTGCATTAAAGAGCACCACACAGCCCCATCACAAACCCCTCGCTCTGAAAAGGATTTACAAGAATAATGCTTATGATGTCAAGGGAACTATTTCTGTGAATAAATGTTCATCAGTGAAAGTTCAGAACCTAATCCATTAATATGAAAAATACTGACCTTAAAATAACCAATGCAATATGACCCCAGCATTCACTTTCACTGCCTCCAACAAGCATGGTTTGATATCCTCTAGCCTAAAAACGGCCAACTCTGCCTACTCCAACCCAATTTGCCTAATCACTGAGTCTTCTTTCTCTTGTTTGACTTTTAGTCCAGGCAGCTAAGTTTGGACTAAAGAGTCTACAGGGAATAACTGCACTCTCTGAAGAGCACAACACCCAGGCAAGAAGCCACAAATGGAGAGTGGAAAACCTGGGCTTCAGCCTGGAGCTAATACTTCAGCCGCAGATAAACACACACTAGCAGACAATGTTGAGGAGCAAGAAAGCTGTGCACTGAAGGGACAAAGCAGTACAAATACAGACTTGTCTCATTTCATCCTAATTCGTATCATCAGCTTAAAGTCAAACAATTTGATTTGCTGTTCACAGGCCATAGCCATAGTAAGTAGTTTTGTAAAGATGCGAAATCTTAGTACTGTAGTAAGAATGCTTTGGTTTATTGCCAAACCATGTCAGACAGCTTAGAAATGCTGAAAAGGGGCCAGTGCAGCATGCAAAGTGGCAGTAAGTCAGCAGAATTAGAGTAGGATGCTAAAAATCTGAAACCCCCAAAGGGAAGTTTAAATGATAAATAAGAAGAAGCAAGCCCATCTTGCATATAGACTAAATACTGTGAACATTAAGAAAGACCAAACAAATGGAAGCATTTTTGGTTTTGGTTTTTTTCTCTGTACATTGACAGATGACTGCCATCACTATTCTCTTCAAAGTGACACATCCACTATAATTTTTGAAAGTTTCTGCTTTGGTTTTAGACTGAAGAGCTGTGCTGTTGCTGTTCTTGTTCTTTAATAAAAACTCCTTCAAGGATACTAGGAACTGAATCATCAATATTTAAAACATCAAATATTGAAATACTCAGCCAGCTCCACCATCTGCTACACTGTGGTGGTTTGCATGCCCCCCTGTATGTGAAGTCTCACTTCAGGAGATGTGGAGCTCTTTAAGAATCAGGCAAGTTTATGGATGCATTGTATACAAATTAGCCACACTTGTCCTTAAATTATTACTGAATTAGGAAAAATTGTAAAGCCATGACAGAGTAGGGGAAGACAGGAGTTTTGGAATAAAGTCTGTCAACATTTTTAACCTTTTAGTGGACTACAGTGAAGCCATCTAAACATCTCTTCAGCTGTCTGCAAATCCTATAAAATACTGCAATTCAAAGCTTATTTCTACAAAACAGTTTATCCTGTTTAGACTTACAAAAGCATCAGTGTTAACACTTCATGTTCTTATAACAATGTCTGTAGATATTAAACTGCATTAAAACAGGTATAAAGATTTCTTGGAGGCATTAGGAAACAAAATGAGGTACAAATCTGTGGAACGTACAAGGGAAAAAAACACTTTGTAACACCATAATCGAGAGTTCAAACGATCAACAACGCACAGATCAAGTCAGATAGAAAGTACATTTTTGTGTTCAAGATCTGTAAAGAAACCCTTAAACCGTGAAGTATACATTACAGGAAATTTCTGCCCCCACAGTCATACCTCATTTTATCTCCTCATCTTTTCTAAACTGTCAGAAACTCTCCTTCTGACAAGCACCTTGCAAACAGCATTTCAATTGCACCAGTGAATCTCCAAATACACTTGAAAGTTACAGTCAAATAATGCTCTGCCTGTTCATAAAACACTCCATTTACAGAAGATTTTGAAAGTTTGCTAACAAGGCTATGGAATTCCTAGTGGGCTCCTCTGAATGTTTAGGGTTTAGTTTGGATTTGGCAGGTACCTTTCATTTGCGGAAGGGCTCCCCAGGAATTCTGCCACTGGGAATGACTGAAGAGTATCCTTTCTGCTCACACCCCTCCTCCCACCAGCTCCACAAAACATGATTTCATGTTGATTCTTCAGCAGTCTGCAGCAGAAATTAGTTTGCAGACACCATGGCCTGAAAGAGCTATATCCTATGACACTTGCAGCTATTAAGTATCAATGAAATAGTTTGCAAGAAAACCCCCAGCTGACAATTGGAAAAAAGTAAAACCCAGTTCCTCCTAAATTAACCGCCATGCGTCATACAGAAGCCTTTGAACTGCCACAGTCTGATTTAGCTTTTGATCTGCTTTAAACTGCTTGAGTTAAAAAACTTAAATGACAAAATCGATAAGTTAAAGTTCAAAATGTGCTAAACTGAACAGAATTTCCACTCAAAATCCCCTTCATTAACAATTATTGCATATTTCACAGCAGGAAAAAAAACCCTAAGTCCTTAGGAAAGCTGAATGCTAATTTTAAAGCAATCAAAAATGCATAGATCTTTTAAATTACAAGAAATGGCTCTGTAACATCTTGACTATTTAAACAGAAACAGATGGTTTACATGGCTTTACTGCTTAATTAAACATTTTACATGTTCTATAAAATGGTTATCTGATGACATTCTTTCCAGTTGGCTTTACAAATATAAATTTGCAAAGTAATTTTATGTATGCGCCATATTAACCAGAAAATTAATTAGAATATTCATATCCAGTACTAACTTAACAGACTAGTTTCTGTTTTCTAATACATGTGAAAAATCTAACTGTCCACCTCTTTCTTATTTCTTCTTCATGATAATTCTAACACTTCTTCATAATTCTACTGGATTCCTTTACTTCAAACAGTCGTAACTTAAAAGCCAATATTTTAGATTTTTCCTTCTTATCCCCTTTACAAAAAACAAAAATAGTGAAAACAGGAAAAATAAGATGGAATTTATTTTACGAAGATCTTAAAACCAACTCCAAACAAGATATAGGTATGGATGCTACTATGATAGTAAGATACAGCTACTGATGAGCATGAAAGATTTGAGAGTGACAATAATGAAGAAGGTTTGAAGAAATTGCTTAGAATTCATGTCATGAAAGACAGACAACTGTGGAAAGGTATGCTGTCCCCGGAGGAAATAAAATCAGGTTACATGGTTCCACAAAGCCACAATCACATGTTGGAAGAAAAAGAGGGATGCAAACAAAACATTGAGCATAGCGGGTAAAGTTTTCACAAAAACTTTACTGAGTACAAATTTGATGTGTTAATTCTAGCAAAAGGAAGGGTATCACAATTATTATTTATAGTTACTGGCATGACTTTTTAAAGCCAATTCAAAACAAATGTAGTAAAAGGTAGAAACAGGCAAACAACAATATAATCACTGAGTCAGGGGCTTGTTTAACTGTGTGACTACTATAGACAAACTTATAGAATGAACTTCATTCTTTTCTTACAGCTTATAGTTTAAATTGGTGAGAAAAGGTAACACATTCATTCTGTGCACAAATGGCCCTGCTCGGTTACACTTCAGTACAATCCTTACGTAAGCAGATGACAAATGTCTGTCACAAAGTGAAGCATGAAGTTGCTTTTAAGCGACTTGTGAGTCACGTAAAGTCACTAGGGTCACAGTCATTACAGCCTCCACCCAAAATCAAAAGCTCTAGGCACTAGAGCATGTTATACATTTTAAGCTACAACAGCATTTCCTGGTTCTTTCTGGGCATTTATTCAGCACTCTACAGCTCAGAATTCCACAAAACTTTGGGGGCCTCGTATGCTCCTCTTGACCCAACACAAGCCCACATGAATGAGCAGGGGAGCAAACCAAACCATTAACAAATACGCTTTAATTGAAGAAATACAGCCATGTCATTGCACAGTTCTTTATATACAACCAGTACAGTGTAGAAAGAGAAATAACCTTATTTTCATCTAGACATGCAGACATGTATTTTGACTAAAAATAGCAGTTTAAAAAAAAACCCAGAAACATTTTAGTGAGTAAATCAGAACATCAACTTCAAAAAACCTGCAGTAATATGCTAAAACTAGGATAGTTCCTAAAGTGATCAGAACCTGTAAGATTATAAAACAGTGTCTGCTCCCCATCTCCTTTAACACTCAATTAGACATTCAAAACCACTGACAAAAAGAAAGCAGAAAAACTCATGAAGCTCCATACCATTAGGAGTCAAAACCAAATACCTTAGTGAATATTTTTAGACATGCATTGTTTTCAAAAACAGAACAGTAACATAAATTAAGTTAAAGCTATTATTAACATTTTAATCATGCCTGAAGACCAAGAAATGTCTAGCCCTATATTCTTTTAGCTAAACAAGAGAGCTTTTACACTTTCCTACAATACATCATGCATTACCTTCTAACTACATATGAGAGAGAACTGATTTTGCTTACCTAGCAGTTGCTTATATTCCTCTAAGTGAAGCCTGGGCTGAAAAAGAGGAAGAAACACCTGATGGTTAGTTACACCAAACTGACTTAAGACTGACACACTTCATATGTTTTAGGATGCATTCTTTCCTTAATACACCTGAAAGCCCTTATATATCCTCATGTGCTAAATTAACATTTAACGATTGCAAGGCAATATCCCCACCCTATCTGAAAGATCCCAAGTCACTGAATAGGCACATAAAGAGATAAATATTGCAGCAAAAGGTCAGTCCTGTAAAAATTCTCATTAAATTCTGAAAATTGAAAATTAAAAACAAAGGAACCATCCACTGACCTCCTTTGTCACGTAACTGTTAGGAAGGAAATATAAATGGTTCAGTAGATAGGTTTTTCACCATTAGTTTGACAGATGTCTTTATTTCTGATTTCTGAGGTATGCTCCACTGGAGTGTAGTATCTTTGTCTTTGTTAACTAAAAATTCACAGTGGAAACATATGTTCAGATAGCCAAGACTAAGAAGCAAACACATAAAGCATGAATCGATTCTCTTTCAACAATGAGCTTTAGGTGCTTCTATGTCAGTTTGACATTGGCTGAAGTATCTTAACTCGAGTTTGGTTTTGTCTATGTAAACAAGAGTAAGCTCAGAGAGTGAACCGTAAGACTATTTGACGTTATTTCAGACAAAGCAAGGGCATGGAGGGGCAAACTGCAAGAAATTCTGGATTACAGGCATTGCAATATAATCTAGAATCTTTGAAACAGAAAATTCTTGCAAAGACTTCTGGCAATGTATACGTATTTGAGAACCTGCTTTCCAGGCCCGGTTCATAAAACCAAGTATGTTTTTTCTCCACAAACAGTAATAACTGGTAGCAAGCTCAATTGTTCCTAACCATACTTGAACTTTTAGAAGAAATCCACCCCATCCCCCAAAACACCCCGTCACTTCCCAGTCCCTTCATAACAGGACAGGACATAGCCCCACCTCAGTGAGGACCAGCACCCGACCTGAATCATGCGTTGTGTGATACTTGCTCCACGGTTCCCTGCCCAGCAGGAAGAGCTGTGTGCAGCGGGAAGCCTTCGGGGGAACGTGTAAGGCCTGATTGTGTTCAGAGATTTAGGCCGCTGTGGACGTGTATCAAAAAAGCAAGTGATGGGCTGCAGGGCGACCACCACTGTCCCTCTGCCAGCCCTCGGGAGCCGCTTCCCTCCACTACCTGCCTCGCTGAGGCGAGGGCACCTGCCCCGGCTGTAGGCAGCGTCCCTGAGGAAACGGGCCCCTTCGCTGTCTCGTCTACAAAGACCTGTGAGGCATCTCCGGCCAGGGCTCAGGGCACAGCCCGAGGAGCCCGGGGTGGGCTCTCCTCAGCAGCCGCAGCGCGCCGCTCTCTTCCTCCTGCACTCGCATCTCCTCACGCTCAGCCTCCCGACCCGCCAGCCGCTCCTCAGGGACGCGGCTGAGCCCTCCCGCCTGGCGGCGGCCCGCGGACCCCGCCACGGTGCCGCCCACCGCACCTCACACCCGGCCGCGGGCGGCGGGAGCGCGGGCTGCCAAGGGCAGAGGGCGGGCCCGGCTGTGGGAGGGGCCGGAGCGCCCCGGCAGGGAGCGGCCGGGAGCAGCCGAGCCCCCCGCCCGAGGCGGGCGCGGCGGCCACGTCAGCCCCGGAGCCGCCCCGCCCGCCTCCGGCCCCGCGCCGGATCCCGCCGCCGGTCGCCCTTCCGCCCGGCGCCGGGGTGAAGGCGCCGCCGTCCCATGCTGCTCCGCGCCCGGCTCGCTCCCTCTGCCGGCTCCCGCCGAGCCGCCGCCGCTGCCCTCCCTGCAGCCCGGTAAGCGCCGCGCCACCGCCCCGGAGCTCGGCCGGCACCGCGGCCGCGCCAGCGTGGAGGGCGCCGCGCGGCGACCCCGCCCCGGCGACGGCCCCTCGCCGCACACCCCCTCTCCGGCCGCCTCCCGGCCTCGCGGCGCCGTTACCTCCGGTCTCGCCGCGGCGGGCGGCACCCGGCGGCCCTCCCGGAGGCGGCGGCGCATCCCCGCGTCCCGCCGGCCCCCTTCGCCGTGGCGGGGCCAATCGCGGGTCCTCGGGCCGAGCGCGGGCGGCCGCCGGCGGCTGCCCGGCCTTCCCCGCCAGGGGCCTGGCGGCGGGCCCCCGCCCCGCG
Source organism: Falco cherrug (assembly GCF_023634085.1). Taxonomy (NCBI): domain Eukaryota; kingdom Metazoa; phylum Chordata; class Aves; order Falconiformes; family Falconidae; genus Falco; species Falco cherrug. Next base: position 16,189,124 of record NC_073704.1, on the reverse strand, counting down.
GCGGCTGCGGGCTGGCGGCCGGCCGGCCCCCGGGGAGCCGCGTCCCGCCGCGGCGCTCACAGTGAGTCTGAAGGAAAAGTGAGCGCTACTGAAACCGCCCTCTTCCCGTGTGTGAACGGCCGGTGTTCGGTGTCGTTCGTAAAGCTCTGCGCGATTACCCCGCTCCCCATGCAGGCAATAGAGGTGGCCTGTCGCTCCGGAGAGCAGGTCACTGGCCATCAGGGAACTTCAGGGGCAGTCCTCACAAGCTGGCAGTGGGGTTCTTTGCTATTGTGTGTTTACTGAAGAAGTAGGAGAATGTACTTAATTGCTCGTTTCTCCCTCTTCTTACAGGTTGTAACTTTTGCGAGAGTTGTGACATGGAGTAGGACAACCATCATTTTGAAGAGCTCCGTCATAAATACGGCTGAACACCCGTGTATCTGAATGCTGGCGCGTTTACTGGAGACTCTTCCCAACACCTGCTTGAATCGGAACCTGTAAACTTTCCAAAAGCTTCCTAATGGAGTTCCTAGTTTCCAAGGGAGATTATAGTAGATACTTCAAAAGATCTTTACTGCTACTTTCAGTATGTGTAATAGTTCTTGTGTGCACTGATCAGGACTACTATAGTTTACTTGGAGTATCCAAAGAGGCAAGTAGTAGAGAAATACGACAAGCGTTCAAAAAACTGGCATTAAAGTTGCACCCTGATAAAAATCAGGTAAGTTGCATCTTCAGCAGGTCAAAGTTGTTGAGTTAATGGATCTTCATGTTTGAACAGAAAGTGGGTTTAGTTTATCTAAAATGTTTCTGTGTTCTTGTGAAGTAAAGTAATTGCGTGGTAATGTGGTTCAGCTCAGATTTTCTGCAGAGGAAACTTACAAAAAGGGGTAGACTGGTCATATGTGGTTGTGTTGAATTTCAGCGGTATGAAATTGCTGTAGTGAAAAAAGGTTTTGAGATCATTTAATTCTCAATTATGTTTTTGTAACTAGAGGAAAACTTAGGTCTGTACCATATTACCTGGCTGGTAAAGTTTAGCTTAGGGGAACTTACTGTTTCCCTGACATGAAGTGTCATTGAGACTGATATCAGTGTCCAAGTATTGAATAGGACAAAGCAGAAATCCTGGGACTGCCAAGCCTTAACGAGGGAGGGTAATAAGGAGCTGTAGAGTAACTAGAGAAAAAACTGGGAATGGCTCAGTTTATGCTACCATGTTTTCTGAAGTACAAAGGAACCACTTTTAAATTTAAACATCATCAATTTTTCCTCACGATTTCCTGAAATAATTAGAAATTCACAAGAAATAGGAGGATTTGGATCTTTATGTGTGCAACTGCATCCGCACAGAGCCCCAGAGGACAGTAATGTACCATATGAGCTCAGGGCCTGCCTGCACTGAGTGTGTTGGAGCCTCTGAGATTGAAAGAGAAAGCCAAATTTCAACAGAGTTAGAAATGCCAACTTGTAGGTATTAATTGCAAGTTTTGTTTTCCCTGTGTTGATACTTTCAGAATAAACAGATTCTGTAGTTTCCAAAGATGCAAATACTACTAAAGATTTGTCAACAGATTATTTTCGGTGTTAAAGATGATACACAGAAGATGTAGCCATTACACAAATTCCACAATAGTAATTAGTTTCCTGTGTATCTAGGTAAATACCTTAAGAATCTTTAAGAAAAAGTATCTTTTGAATGAAGGGTGTAAGCAGAAGTTAAAAGGGTGGGAGAACGCTACAGATTTTGCTCATCACTTTTATACTGCACCAGCTTAGAACCCGAACTGCAGGTTCAAAATGTGTCTGCAGATTTTTCACCATTTTAATTCTAAAGGTACCTAGAACCAAAATGCTTTTCAAATAAAAAAGGGTGCCTCTGTCTACACCATAAGATCAGAAGGGACGAATCTGTCTTTAGATCAGAGATTTTCAAATGAGTGTGGATTCTAGGGGAGTTGAAAACATTATAGAGAAAGTAGTATGTCTTCATTCTTGAGTACTTACTTTTTTTTTCCCCTTCCATTGAAGCAAGAGTTGAAAGAAGAGGGATCACTGGAGAATGTTACAACATCCTACCAGTTCGTTCTGTATTTCAGTTGGTACTTTAGTGAGGATGAAGAAATGAGAAGATGCATCTGGCTTCAGGAAAGGAAAACTTTACTGTAGTTTGTTGGGAGATCCCAGTGTAATGTCTGCTTCCATCACAACTGACATCTTTAGTAGAGATATAAAAACACTTGCAAAGCTTATTTTCTCAGCATTATATATACAATATGGTTTATTGATTACTTACTAATTATAGTTTTCCTTACATAGAATGATCCAAATGCACATGAAAATTTTTTGAAAATAAATAGAGCATATGAGGTACTTAAAGATGAAGATCTGCGGAAGAAGTATGATAAATACGGAGAGAAAGGTCTTGAAGATCAGCAGCAAGGAGGTCGTTATGAAAGCTGGCACTTTTATCGCTATGATTTTGGTAAGTTACGATGTACGTTTGTGATTTGCTTACACCAGTCACAGGTGAAGGCAATATTCAGATCTTTTTATGCATTTCTGATGTGTCCTCCAAATTTCTGCCCACTCTGTTGTTCTCCTATAGCTGTCATTTTCTCTCTGTGGACCCAATCTTTTATTTACCCTGTTAAAAGTCTACCCAAAAGTACCAAAAATGTAATACTCTGTTTGTCTAGCCTTTTGTTCCTGCTGCTTACCTTTTTATTCGGTTATCTAACTTCTTGGGTTTTTTTAAAGTGCAAAGCTGGTTTTTTTCCTTCACTTAAATTCCAGTATTAGTGTTTCATCAGTCTTCTTTTTGACTCTTCAATGCAGGAAGATGTTTTCTGTTTAGATAAAGTATGCTGAAGTGGATTTTGAGAGATTTTTGCACTGCTAAGCCTGGTTTATATGCAATTATACAATCAGATCGGTAAAGAGGTAGTAGAAAATGGAAGAATAGTAATGGAATCATACCTAAAAGGATCTTGACACAAGTTATTTAATGTTTGTCTCAACACATTTTTAGGTAGTTGTAGGGAAAGGCTGGGATAAACTGTTCTCAGAGCTGCTGAGTAAGCTAAAATAGGGAGCTGAAGAACATGGTTTGATTGATATTAAAGAAAAAGCTGAAATGAACGCCCACCTTGGCAAAATTTTTTTCTTATGTGGTTTGATTTAGTATGTCCCAATCTCTAAAAAATGAATGCCTGTGCAAATAGAAATTGGATAAACCAGAGGTACAACTGTCACAGGAAAATACAGAAATTATCCTAAAACTTCTTCAGATAAACAGATTTAAGACATTTTACCTGACTGAAGTTGCATTGCTTGATTGAGAAACAATTTTCTTGAATGTCTATTATCAGTAGTTTGGAGAGTGTCTGTATTTCTGTATCTATGTTTTTATATATGCGTGTGTATATGCAAATATACAGATATTTTGTATATATATACACGGATGAGCGTATATATTATATTACATGATATATAAATGGATAGTAATATAAAAAGTACCTTGTCACCTGTGGAAATTAATTTCTCTCATTGTTTATTTGCATTTAATCAGTGTATACCTCAGGTGAAATGGCATCTCACCATGTTAGGTACTGTAAAAGATCTGTAGCTATAGTAGCATAATATGATGCTGTCTAATAGTATTTCTGGTCTCTGCACTGCCTTTTGTGCATACTTGAAGTAGTAGACTGTTTTGCAGTGATGTTCTGGGTAGGACTGGTTAGCCTTTTAGAAAAGCTGTCTTCCTTACCTTTATTCTGTCTGCTTTATTCTACTGTGTTCACAAGTGCTGTTAGTGGAAAAGCTTGTGGCTGAAACACCTTTGTGATCTAAATAGTTTAGATAACCAGAGGCTGAGAGAAGTGAGAGCTTGAAGATGTTACATGTAGCGCTCTCACTGAGAGCTGAAGCTTCTTGATTTTAACCTGACAACTGGTTGGTGTTATTTCTAACAGTCTTGCTGTAACAGTGGTAGTTCAAGTTCTCTGCTCACTGGGTGGCTGGTCTACTTAAACAACAAAAGAACTGTTCTGTTCTGATGGTGACTTTTCTAGCATGAGGGTGCAGGAGTTAGCAAGAGATTAAATAAACTAAGTTTACCTATTACTAAACAAATACAGCTTTGTTGCCAAACTCTTTGCCAGCTTACTGTTTCAACTTGTGTACTGCCTTCTGTCTTGTGAATAAGATGATAGTTTGTGTCTTTGTTTTAAAGATGGCAAAAATAAAAAGCAATTATTGGTGTGTTTTTTTAATAGGTATTTATGATGATGATCTTGAAATTATAACATTGGATAGAGGAGAATTTGGTAAGTTTTAAATAAATAGCTCTATGTTTGACAACATGGCAACCCAAAGGAATAATTTTTACATTCTGAGCTGTACAGATATAGACTTCTATTGCATATCTATGCAAAAAAACTGTCAGAAAATAATCTTCAGATGAGAAAAAGAAAACAAACCCACCTGTAACGCTTCCTGGTAAACACTAGTTAGTAAGCAGATCAATATCAATAAACAGCTTAGATTAGCTTGAAAGATATTTTGTGAGATCTGTAAGAAGAAATTATTTCAGTTAAAATTCTGTTTCTCCTAATTTATCATTACTATCTTTTTTGGTCTCTTGTTGAAAAATTCACTTGATTTTTTTCTATTTTTCTATTTATAACTAACTATTTTTTCTAACTTTTCTATTAAATTTGTATTTTTTTTTTTAATCTAGTCAATTGTGCCTTGCACAAGAGGTTCAAGAGCAGAAGGTGATAACCAGATATTAAAAACACAGCGAAGTAAAACAAGGTCTAGAAAGACAACACTTTCAGTGGGGATGTCATCCAGGTTTTTTACTTTTAAAATTACAGCTGTTCATAACTAAAAGAGACTAGAGAGAAAAAATACTGGATTTTTCATCTGCATTTTGAGTACCGTTTGCTTTGTACAGACTGGATCTACATGCTGAACCAGTTTTGTAAACTGTTCTAACAGCAGAGCCTCATGATGCTCTCCATGAGAACCTGGTCTTACTTTGGTTAATTGATTTGCTGATTCTATGCATTCTTTGTAAGGATATTTTAATATAGGCAAATATAACTTGGAAAATTCACTATAAAAATTATATCCAAAACCAGAGAGACTGAAAGCCATGTAATTCAAGCTGATAACCTCTATGTGTGTATATTTTGTTGCTGCTGTTTTCTTTTATAAGCAAGAGTATTTAATTATGTTTTCCTTGACTTTTCTAGTAATTATATTAACTTGGATTTTTTAATTGCTTTTTCACTTATTAGAGGGGGATTCTACATAAAAAGATTGCCTGGTGGAACCTAGAAAATACATAAAGTGATATAAGGAAATGAAAAGTTCTAGCGAGTAAAAATCTTTCAGAACTCATTTTTTATTTTAAGGGTAACCGGATTTATGCTGTCACACGTTTCAGCTAGGTTAATCTGAAGAGAGTACATTTATTCTTAATTAGTAGAACAGATGTTGAAAGTCAGGGTGCTGATATCCTCTGAAATACAGGGGGTTTTTTTGCACTTTCCTATGGCAGCTAGTATGTGCAAGTGAGGTGCAATCTTTATCCCATCCGAGTTACTGTTACTAACTGTGACATAAATACTTAATTCAGCTTTCAGGGAAAACAATATAGGAAAAATTTACATTATAGATATAACTACATTGTAGATTTGCATTACTTAAAATTCTATTCTCTATCTAGATGCTGCTGTTAACTCAGGAGAGCTGTGGTTTGTGAATTTTTATTCTCCTCGATGCTCCCACTGCCACGAGTTAGCACCTACGGTATGTGTAACAAACAAACATACTTGGAAAATTCATTGCTTTTAGCAGCATAAAACTTAATGAAGTGAGTTCTTACACTGGAACCAAAGACAGCAATTCAAGATGCCAGGAATAAAAGATGTGCTGATTTTTCATAATACCTGTACAGGATTATATCCTTTTCTCCCCTCTTTTTTTCTAGTGGAGGGAGTTTGCCAAGGAGATGGATGGAGTAATACGCATTGGAGCTGTCAACTGTGGCGATAATAGAATGCTTTGTCGAATTAAAGGGATTAACAGTTATCCCAGTCTGTATGTTTTCAAAACTGGAATGGTGAGTGATAAAACTTAGAGCGTTTTTAGAGAGATTGAAATCTGGAAGAGTAGTTCTTTAATACTTGTTCAATCGTAGATCTTTTATAAAAAAGATCTTCCTTTTAATATATTACTTCCTTTTAATATACTACTTTTCTCTTTCTTCACCTTTGCTAATTTGATTTAGAAAGTTAACTTAAAAAATAGATATCCGGTTTATACAGTAGTTTTTATGAATCATTTTATTGTGCAACATACCACTTCTGATTTGGGAAGATACTGTCAGCAGCGGTGCTGTAGCGAAGCAGCAAGTCTATCTGAACAGTTTCTCTTACAGTATTGTAATGGACTTTTTCAAATACAAAGAATAGTCTGGTTTTTTTGAGTCTAAAGAATATGACCATGTACTTAAAGAAACTTGGAAATTCCTTCCATAACATTTCCTCCATGCTAGCTGCATTACGTACATCATGCTTTATAGCTGTTTGCTAAGTAGTGGTGCCAGGGGTGGTGTACAAATTGCACTTGAATAGTTGGTCATGTTTTCACAGTGATAAGATTTGAGAAGTTGAACATAGAAATTGTGCATACACTAAATGGGCTGATGCAAGCAATTTTTATTTAAATAGAAATATAATCATTGGGAGTTGGTGTTTCTAAGACTAAATTATCCTTGTGTTGCTGGACTTGGAAAGAAATCACATTACAAAATGTATATAAAAATTAAATTCCAAACATTCTTTATTCTTTTGTCTTCTATAGCAACCAGTGAAATATTATGGAGACAGGTCAAAAGAGAGCTTGAAGAACTTCGCCATGCAATATGTTACAAGCATAGTCACTGAGTTATGGGCAGGTAATGTTCACGTGTTTTGCTTGGGTTGTTCTTGAAATTGCTTTTACAGTATAAAATGTGGCAGAACCTATCAACTGTTGCTAAGTGTTATTTTTGAGATTTAAAAGTTTTCTGTAATTTGCTAATATACATATAAAACCTTGTTTCATAGTCATGTTTAGTCTCAAACTGATGCAAATTGTTTCACTTTTAGGAAACTTCGTTAATGCCATTGAAACTTCATTTGCTTCTGGTGTTGGTTGGTTGATCACCTTCTGTGCTGAACGTGGGGGTAGGTGTATTAAGAACTTTCCAAATAAGGCAGACAGAAAAAAGTACTAATGATGATAGTGGCATAATCCCTTTTGCTTCAAATAAAAGCTGTAAAAGATCCTAGACGATCACAGTACTTGGACTGTGGGTCATTTAAGCTCCATTTTAGAGGCAGTTTGACAAAAGGGGTGTTAATAGAAAGATTATGCTATTGAGCGCTGCTTTAATGACTTATGTGACATTACAGAAGCACAAGTGTAACCCCTCAGGAAGGGAACTGGCAGAAAAGGCCTCTAACTTTCCAGCTCGGGCTCAAATGAGAGATACCGGATAAGAACATGTCAGCTTGTCATGGTAGCTGAGTAGAAGAAAGGATGTGTCTCCACTTTAAATCACCAATGCTCAAAAAATTACATCAGTATTTTCTCTTAAATTAGGTTTAGACATAGTTTTGGCTCTTACTACTGATGTCATGACGGAGTTCAGATTTGCATTATTTTTTGTAGCTGTTTATCACTGAATTTCTTGGGATCAGTATTGGTTACAGTGTATGAGAAAGTTGGGATCAGTATTGGATACAGTGTATGAGAAAGTTGCCTTGGTTAGCTGGTAGAGCTAAGTAAATGTGCTACACCTTTGACAAATAAAGATTTCTCCGTCTTACAAAGAGACCTTTGTTCTGTGAACTGAATAACTAGAGCTGCAGTCTTGGATTTGCATTTGTAAATAGCTTGATTTCAAGTTGCAGTCCTTTTGATATTAAATTTTCAACTTCGGTCCAGTTAAAGCGAGCTTGATGCATATTCTTATTTCAGAAAAAAATCTGCATCAGAAGGTAACTATTGAAAGTCTGGAAGTCTGGATGGGTAATTACAGCATATGATGTATTTATTATAGTGAGTTATGATTTGAATCACAGAAAATTGGTCTTTCCATTGAAATCTCATTTGAAGTCAATGTATAAATACCTCTTGGGGTTATTTTTTTTTTTTTTTAGAACATTGATCTTGAAGACATTTTAAAGGTCAGTCTTAGTATAGCAAATAAAATACTAGGGGTTTTTTAATGACAACTCTGTTGATGAAGCAAGACAATGTTATTCACGTTATTTTTAACTTAAGATTAGACAACCATCAAGTGTTCATTACTAGATGCTACAACTTCAAGTCACTGAAATACTGGATGAATAGCCAGGAAGTGTGCCCTTTGAAATGGTCACCTTTTTAGGGAGGAAAGGGGTAATTTTAAACGAGTAGGTTTAGTGCATTAATAATTTGAAGTTTTATGTTGTAAATAAATCACTTCTATTTTGCAGATTGCTTGAGTTACCAAACGCGCCTTAAGCTAGCTGGCATGTTGGTAAGCAGCGTTTCACTTTGAAAGCATTACCTGTTACATTTAAAACAAATTAACAGAAGTGAAAGCTTCAAGTTGTAGCTAAAACTCTCATTGAGCTTAGTGGAACCAAGTTTTCATCCATTAACTTTCAGAAGAGAAGAGTGATATATCTTTGACTTACTAGCAATTGGAATAACACTAAATTGTAAAATAATTTTATGAAATATGAATGAATATTAACTAATGAATTACAGTGTGGTGCCCTTCCATTTTCTAGATGTTGTATATAATTGTTTCTGTTGGGATTTTCAAAAACATTTCTGAACCTGAAATTGAAAAATAATCTTCTCTGGTTTTGTGTCAGTTTTGTGTTTTTATTTATTTTTCTTTTTTCTTACAGGAAGGTCTTGTTAATGTAGGCTGGATGGACTGTGGCACCCAGGGTGAGCTTTGTGATAATTTAGATATCTCATCTAGTACTACAGCATACTTTCCACCTGGAGCCACCATAAATAACAAAGAGAAAGGAGGTGTTTTGGTACGAGTTGTTCCTCAACTGTTCTGTATCTAGATAAAATAAGGTGATGACAAAGGAATGTGTAAATAATTTTCAGACTGATTATATACAGTTGAAAAGATACTTTTTTCTTCTAAGCTTGGATGCCCTGGTATGAGTTTGTATCCCTCCTGGCTTCTAAGGCAGCGGTCCCCAGTTTGCTGCTGTGCTTGAAGAGTGAACGGGAGCATGCTGCAGCCTGTAGCTCTGCCTAGCCACCTCGGGAGCCTCCACGAGCAGCTGTGGGAACACGGGGTGGGATGTGCTCTGTGACAGGCCCAAGAGCTAGTTCTAAAGCTGCTCTGCTACCCAGCTATCCGGGGCAAATTTGGGGGTCTCCTCTCCCAAGTAACAAGCGATAGGATAAAAAGAAATGGCCTCAAGTTGCACCAGGGGAGGTTTAGATTGGATATTAGGAAAAGATTTTTTTGTTGAAAGGGTTCTCAAGCATTGGAACAGGCTGCCCAGGGAAGTGGTCTTTTAATGCCCTGGCGGTAGATATGGTGCTTAAGGACGTGATTTAGTGGTGGACTTGGCAGTGCTAGGTTAACCGTTGGACGTGGTGATCTTAAAGGTGTTCTTCAACGTAAACAACTCTACAGTTCTGTGATTTGCCACATGCCCCACATTTTTATTCCAGAAGGAGTGTGCCCTGGGTATCACAAGTTTGAGAAATACTACTCTGAGCGGAGTACTGCTGTGTGATAAAAGTACTCCTACGATGTCTGTCAGTATGGATTGTATTGTTCAGCCCTGTTCTAATATTGCAACCTCCTTCTGGGTTTGTGTGGTAGTTTTAACTTCCTTAATTGATGGGAGACACTTTTCAGTTTGAAGCACGGCTTGTTCCTTTATTGTCACTACTGTTACCTGTGTCTTTAAAAGGAGGAAATTAAATTTGTAACCTACTTACTTTCAACCTTGTAACTTACCAACTCTTGAGTTACTGATTCATATTACTTCCTAAATTTTTTAAATTACTGAAACTTGCATATCTGTACAGTACAGTTAAGGAAGGCTGTAAGACTAGATTGGAGATCAACTTGATTGTCAAATTTGGCTTGAAATTTTAATTTTAGCCCCCATTTTGACAAAATGTGATATTTTGAGTTTAATATTGTAGGAAAAGCTAAAAAGCAGTATTCTGAGAGTGATGTTTGTTAAATTATATATATGCAAAAGAAGTCGATCAAATAACATGTTATTAACTGTACCCTTCAGTTGATGGCAAGGAACAAATCAGAATAATTTCCCTGACACTTTGAGTACTAATCATCAACAGTCAGGTTGATTGTAATTCCTTATAGTAAACACAGTTAACCTTTTTTCCTAGTTTCTTAAGTCCTTGGATGCCAGAGAAATATATCAGGAAGTAATGCAGCATCTGCCGGACTTTGAAATTATCTCTGCAGCATCATTAGAGGTAAATTTAAAAAAAAAAATTAAGATTTCTTTAAATAATGTAGTTTTGTATCTTTATCATTACTTTTTACATTTTCAAATCCTGTTGACACAACAACCTAATATTTGTTTAACTGAAAATTACTTTTTTTCTTTGTAGCCAACATTATTTAACATTGTTTGTCTGTGTTTACTTTTGTTGTTTAGCAAAAAAACAAAAGCAAGGGAGGGGTTTTATTTAATAGGAAAATAGAAAACCACAGAAATTGCTATTGCAACTTACTTTGCAATTGTAACTTTCAAGTATTTTAAAAATTGACTACATTGTAGAGAATGTTCTAAATTTTGTCAGTAATGTAAGAGAGAAAAAAAACAACTTGTTGATCCATGATAAGTTATGTGTGAACTGAAATTAGGAGTCATAAATGTTACTCATGTCTTAGAGGAAAAAGAAGAAGAAACCTCTTTTCATACTTGTAGTAGCATTTACCAGCTTAATCTACAACAGGAAACGCAAAAGGAAACAAAAAGTGTAGAAGGTAGCATGTATCCAGCTTTTTTTTTCAGAATTTTTTTTCCTCTTTCCCTCTTTACAAGACAGTAAAAGGAAATTTAGTGGAAGGACTACATGAAAGAATTTGTTTAGTGTAGGAGGTCATTTGGAGATCAGCTGAATAATTGAGTGTTTGCCTTTGTAAAACATAAAAGGAATTTACAAGTTAGTGTAAGTTGGGAATAATTTTTTTGTGTGTGGTTTTGTTTTGTTCCTTTATTTAAAGGACCATCTGGCTCATCACCGATGGCTGCTTTTCTTCCAGTTTGGGGAGAGTGATAAATCAAATGTACAGGAATTTAAGAAACTTAAGTTTTTACTTAAAGATGAACATATTCAGGTAAGTGCTCACTCATCTAATGTGAAGTACCATTTACATTCAGAGAACAAGTTACGTTTTTCATTATTATCAGCTGTTACTATCACCTGTGGTACTGAAAGAGATACACTCTCATATGGTATATCTGTCATAAAATTTTTAATTTAAAGCAAGCAGTGAAGTTTCCCATACAGTTTGAATCATTTAAAAGTAGTTAGGAAATATTTATCTTTTAAATCTGCTCTCTCATGGGAAATGTTGCTGCAGATCTCATTCAGTTAACAATTAAAAGTTAACACTTCAACAACAAATGTATATGAAACTTTATTTTAATTATTCACAAAACCCTATAATTGTCTTGAAAGTTTTCTTAATAAAAAAATCAAATTCAAACTTTGTACTGAAGACATATGGATTGTGTTAATCTGAGGTATGTATTTTTGAAAAATTGTTGCATTGACTAAAAAAATTTTAATGTCAAATCTATTTTAGGTGTCTTTTTGCGTCCTTGCTATTTTATTAGAGGGTGAAAAAAAGAGGATTCTTTAAGATTTTATTCCCCATTTTGGCCTTTGATTTAAAAATTAGCAAGCAACCTAATACAGCTGTGCTAGTAGTTTTCCTCAAACATCATAGTTAAGACCTCTGTTTACTTTTCCATATTTTTACCTTTTCTTCCTTACTCTCTTACTGACTTTCAAAATATGTTAATCTATATAAATTAGGATACTGTAATTAAAATGGCACTATCTGTTAATTAGGTTGGCAAGTTTGACTGTCTTTCTTCACCAACCATCTGCAACAAACTATATGTCTATCAGCCTTGTTTAGCAGTCTTCAAAGGAAAAGGAACTGGAGATTATGAAATTCATCATGGTAAGGGAAACTTTGACAAATTCAAGTCATTACATAATCCCTTTGAGATGACACTGTCTTTGGCCAAGTGCATTTGTTTTCCCAAAGAACCGTTTTGTAGTTCTGATATTTGCTAATTTTCCTCTGACCTTACTGTAGCCTTGAACAAACCTACCAATTCCTGTTTTTTTTTCCTGGGCAAGCCAAGGGTTTTATTTTGTCTTTATTATCCTGCCTGTTTCAGTGTCACTTACACAATTACATACAAATGAAATCTCTGAAGCTGATCAGGACAGCTTATACTTTGAGTAGGATAACCACAGTGGTGTAAGGCACACACTTCACCGAGGCCTAACATGCTAGTTACACCGTGCTGCCAAGCTGAGAAGCTCAGGATTTGATTATATGTCTCACTGCACTAAAACTAGTTCCATGTTTTGTTGGCTAACATCCAAGAAAATCTGTACTGAGACTTTTACCACTTACTTTCATTTCCAAAGTCGTAGTTTCCTTCCAGGAAAGGTTGGAACTTTGTTACTGTGTACCGCTGAAAGGATTCAAACATACTGGTTGAAGAACTGAGCCTGAAGCAAAACCTGTAGCTTGCAGCAATAGGTGTAGCTTCATCCAGAATGCATCATCACAAGGCAATGATGCAAGATGAAGTTCTCATTTTTCAGCCTCTGAAGTATTAGAAACAGCTTGCTAGAATTAAGTTTCAACCCCAGTACTGTAATAAAGGAGGAACGTTTTTGACCGCTTCGAAAAGATCAGTTGTATCTAAGAGGGAAAGATGATTTCGTACATTTAATGGTTCCTGCTGGGAAAAGCCTTCTATACTTTTTGCAGTTCCCCCTCCTGCAAAGAAGCCAAGAAAGGGTTATATACATACAGCATTTTTAGATCTCTTTATAATGGCATAGGTTACAAATAATGTAAGAGAAATACATAGGACTACAGTGCATACCTTCTTTTCTGAATGGTTTGTTTTACTATTTACAAAATAGATGGCATCTAGAGCATTTGCAAGTCATCTTGCTCCAGTATTCATAACAATGAATATGCGAAAGAATCAAGCTTTTTTATATGCCGTGTTGAAGAGCTTTCAACAGCTTAAAAGCTTTTTAATATGCTGTGTTGAAGGGCTTCAACAGTTCAAAATCTAAGAACAAAAATAAATCTTACTAAGTCACTGTGCAGTGACTTCAGATTTAGTTACCCTGAAGTTCTTATTCTCAGTTCATTTCAAGACACAAACTCTCATTTCTGCTGACAAGTATGTTGAAGGGTATGAAGAGACTTGATCTTTGCCCACTGGAGCTGTGTCAGCAGGAACTTCAGTTACACCTAAATAGCTGTGACTTACCAATATAATTTATTTTGCTTGAAGTTTTCAATACCTCTGCCAAGGCAAGTGTATCTAGAATAGGAACTCTTAATTCCAACAAACACTAGTAAGATGGTATAACAGCCAACAGACCATTCAAAAAAACCAGTCATTTTATTTGACAAAAACATGTTATGTCTTGGATAAAACATTTATTTGGCTAATATTGGGTAAATATCCAGTTTAATATTTAGCCAAATACCAACTATCACCTAGAGTATGTCTTTCCTGTGTAGGTTAGGACAGTTGAACATTGTCATCCTGTGAAAAAGCAAGCCAGTACCTGCCTAATTTATTTAGGCACGCCATGTTTAAAGATCAGCCAAGGGAACTACGGGACTCGTGTTGCTGTGGCTAAGGTTTTTTTAACGAAATCTCTCATAGAGAAGAATAAATTTTCCTTTTTACATTGCTCTTTGAAGGAAAGAAGATCTTATATGACATTGTTGCATTTGCCAAAGAGAGCGTCAACTCTCATGTTATCACACTGGGACCTCAGAATTTTCCTGACAAAGAGAAGGAACCATGGCTTGTGGATTTCTTTGCACCGGTAAATATGTAGTATCTACATTTCCCTTCTTCTAAAATCTGTTAGGTGACTATGTAACAAAATACTACCAGTATCTTGAAAGTGTCCTCCGTCATCATGAGATGGTACTGTAATTTCTCATTCCTTGGCAGCACTAGTTCCTAGTCCGTGTGGGTTTTGTATTGAGTGGAGTCTGTGGTCAAAGCAGCATATTATTCATCTCAAACCGTGTACGTTCTCCTGAGAGCCAACTGCAGGGAAAGCAATTGCACTTACTTGCATTTTATTTTCTAGTGGTGTCCTCCTTGTCGAGCTTTGTTACCAGAGCTGAGAAAAGCATCAAAACATCTTTATGGTCAGCTTAAGTTTGGAACACTAGACTGTACTGTCCATGAAGGGCTTTGCAACATGGTAAGATGCAGAAACTTTTTTAAAAAAAAAAAAAAATCCTTTCAAAGAATATTACTTTTCTTCTAGTTGGGGGCAGTGGGATGGGGGCAGACAATACCTGTTCTTTAATATTACTTTCTTAAAGGGTAGTAAACAAAAAGGGACACTTGTATCATTGTTTTCAAAGGAGCAAACTATGTAACCACTACAGATAATATATTAATGCAAAATACAAGTCACACCTTGTTCTGATTTCATAGTGTTGTTGGAAGACTCTGGAAGTGTCAGAATTTAATAATTCCTGGGGTTTTTAAGAGGAAAAAAAGAATTAAAGCAGACCCAGAAAGTTTTTCCTAGTGTGTATATACATATGTACATGCATTCTTTTTGTTCTTCACATAGAAGTTTAAAAAACAGTAAAATATTTTAAAACACAAGTTTTATACTGATATAATGCTCTTTGAAGGTGTCTGCAAAACCACTTCTAATTCAGTTCAACCTTAACTGGCTTGGCTTTTTGTTTTATAGTGCTTAAGTAGTGCAGGATCAATTTCAAATTAAAAGAAAGTTTATTATTTACCAATTTGCATTTTATTTAAAGATATAGTAATGGAATTAATTTTAAAAAAAATCTTGACTAGTTTTTCATGTTTAAATTTACTTAACTTTTACTTCAGTGAATTTATTGTGGTAGAAATTACTGTCATTGCTTTTCCTGAATTCCAGAAAATACCACATTTTGACAGCTTTCCTGCAACCATATTTTATTCTTCACAAGAGCTTTTTACATTACTGTTTTATTTATCTTTAAAATGTGAACGTCTTAAAACACATGAAAAATAAGCAAAAAAGGACAAACTTTTTTGTTTTATTTAGATGTATTTACACACTGAAGAATTCAAATCATTGAAGCATCTGTGTTCAGTAGTAAACAATACTGTTATTCATACAGTACAAGTATTTGCACCTGAAGACTGGGAATAGCTTTAAAGTTAGGGCTTAGAAGGCCCATGGATTAATTCCTTTATTGTGGAGCACAGCAAAAGGACTACTGGCTGGTTTTCAAATTCAGAACAAACTGTGCCATCTCTGAATACAATTGGCAACCTACCTGTACTGATTTGTATTGTTTCAAACTCCCATTTGCATCTAAGTCTGAGCAGTTGTACTGTACAAACTGTACAGCTTAGCAGTTGTGAGCCACCGATACCAATGGCAGTTAAAGTACAAGAAGCCTAATCGTTCCTTGCAATTTCTTATTGTTTGTTTTTGTCAGCATAACATTCGAGCTTATCCAACAACAGTTGTGTTCAATCAGTCTGATGTTCATGAATATGAAGGACATCACTCTGCTGAGCAGATCTTAGAGTTTATAGAGGTATGTAAATTATAATTCTCATTGCATGCTCTGTATGCAACTTATCCACAAACTTGTTCTTTAGTTGGAAGAGTCCAAGATTTTTATTTTTTAAAATTAATAAGACTAGTAAGATAAAGAGTGGGAAAAAACCCAACCTTTTGGGCAAGGGAAGTGATCCAGCAACTGTCCGTCTGGGACTTGACACCTGATGGAATAATTTCCTACTCTGTCGAGTAATTTTCATTAAAGATCATTAGCAAATAACTGAAGATCCCTTCCAATCTGCAGAGTAATAGTAATGATTTCTATCTCATAGAGAGGATAAAGAAATTAAAGGCATGAAGTGCTACAATATTACAGTGAAAATGCCTCACGTACACACCTTAACATAGGAGGTTCACATTTTTGTCAATTAGCTTGCTGCCCTCCATGCTTCTCAGCTGTTTCTTGGTCTTTCTTAACTTGCTGAACTGCAAATCGTTGGTACTTGTCATTGTTGCTGCCAGAGTTCTGGCACCCATCTTTCCTCCAGCATTCAGGTTCTCTCACTGCTAGATCCGCAGAGTGTTTTCTGCTCTTTGAAGAGACTATTTGTTCTCTCCAGGTAGCCCAGGAAAAGCAGGTGTAATAGCACACATGCAGGAACAGGCGGACATAGTCTTTTTCAGCTGCTATCCAGAGGCCCCTAGTGCACCAGAAGAATACGTATGGTGTTGACAGCCTAAACAGCATGGCTGAGTCTCATAATGCCTGTTCTTGCCAAGGAAGCTGAATTTCTTGCCTTTTGCGTCCCTTTTTGGAGAAGAGGTAGAAAACTTTTGCAGCCTGGCTATAGTTTTTTGATCACTTTTCTCAACAAATCAGGCATGTGATTGTAATGAAGGGATGATTTCTGATGCTTCCATGCCTTTCAGTGGCATGGAGTCCTCCCTACCACAGCATCAAGCATATTTCACTAAAAGACGAACATTCCCAGGATTTGGTTCAGTCTGTTTGTATGTGATGGCACTGGATACGGGATAATTTGTTCTTGCAAAGTATGTATATAAGCTGTCTTCACTTTAGGATCTTAGGAATCCATCGGTGGTCTCCCTAACACCAGAGACATTTGTCGAATTAGTTCAGAGAAGAAAACGAGAGGAAATCTGGATGGTTGACTTCTACGCTCCATGGTGTGGACCTTGTCAGGCTTTAATGCCAGAATGGAAAAAAATGGCCAGAGTAAGTGACATTCAAATATTTCTCTGCTTTTGTGTCTTCTTCTGTGCAATTATTGAGATAGTACAACTGCTGTCTTAGAGATCTGTCAGCCAGGAAAGACTAGTGATTAATACTGGGGACAAACAGGGAATTCCTACCTGACGACAATTTTGTATTGTTTCAAATACAACGTTTTTCTTTAATTTTTTAAAAGTTCAGTACATCGATGTTGTATGCCAGTTTTTTCCTGTTGATACATGTGTGTTTTCCAAGAAAAGATTCAGAGTAGCTAACTTTCATCGATGCTTAGTGCTTTATATAGACAACAGCTCTGCATTTGTTTAAAACAAAATATGAAAAAAACCCATTTGTCCATAAATAACAATTGGTGGAAATAATTTGCCCATTTATTCTCAGTATTCTTTATGATCATTAGTCATCTTTAGGATAGCACGTAGACCTCGGGGAAACCTCTGACTTGAATTTCAGGTTAAAGGAATTCGGTCTTCTGCATCTTAATTATTTCCTGTACTAGGAAGACTCTTTTCTGAGCTCTTGTTTTCTTCACTGAAAGTAAAGAAATGTTAAACATACACTTTCAAGGCTCATTGTCAGTTAGCTGAACTACACACACATCAATATGGAATTGTTGGGATTGGGGAGGGTGTTCTTGTTTTGCAGGGTCATTACAATGTTCTCTCATTTGCAAAGGTAGTATTACTTTAATGAAAACCATCTGGGTCTTCCTGGACACGTTACCAGGAATTTGAACTAGAAACTTTAGGTAAAAAAGGTAGGGCTTTGGAAAAAATTCCATGACTGTCAGACATTTAGAACTCACCTAGACTAGGAGTTCTCGCCAGGATTCTGTATTCTAGTCAAATGTCTGTGAAGTGTCAGTAGCTCTGTAGTACGTGTTCAGTAATCATCAGCTTCCCTGCCCGTGTCACGTGGTTTGGGCCTTTGCAAGAAATAGTGTGGTCAAGACACAGGTCAACTGTGCAACCGATAGCACATCCATACTGTTGTAATTACTGAGCCTAGGATACGAAACACGGTAACAGGTAGTTCTGATACTAAATAATCACTCCTATGCACCTTTGAGGCAAGGCAGGTGCCTCCTGAGCCCTGTGCATGCAGCTTATACTCAAATACATGTGCATGACAGGAATGCGCCTGGGTGGCTGCCTTTCATCAGGGGCCAGTGACCCATCTACAGGTAGGAAGAAAACCATGTGATAATCTTGGTTTCTTTTGTTGGGTGTTTGTCCCCAACTAAGTGATTAAGACTTACATTCTGAGGCATTACTGAACTCGTAGTACAATTGATTAGCATATTTGATTGTAGGTTTTCTTCTTTTTTTCAGATGTTAAATGGATTAATCAACGTAGGCAGTGTGGATTGTCAAAAATACTATTCTTTCTGTCACCAAGAAAATGTTCGGGGATATCCTGAAATAAGACTCTTTCCTCAAAAATCAAACACAGCTCATCAATATTTGTAAGTAGGTTACTTCAGTTTGGGAAATGTTAGATGATGTGGAACAAGACAAATAAATACCTTCCGTTCTGTAGAAAAGGCTCGTCACAGCTGTTAAAGCAGGCTGTTACGGTATTACTTTTATATTACAATTATATTATGTTATGATATTACTTTTATATTACTATTATAACATTACTGCGCTAGATATTACTGACTTTGTTACTTCAAACTAGTGCCATTCTATTATGCCATTTCATTTCAGTAATTTGAACTGAGACTGCTTCAGGAATCTTAATTTTTATTTCTTGTTATTTATTGATTTGCAGTTTTCTAACTTTAATTGCCTGTAAAGTCGATTATTTAAATCATATAATATAAAAATACTACTAGGCCTAATTGATTGCAGCTTTATCTTTAGGGAACAGTGATGTAGCCATCTGATCATCCCCCCTGCCAACAGTCTGTTAGGATAGACAATTTTTGCAAAGGTGCTATCTCTAGTTATCCCATTCACTGTGTCATTAGTGTGGAAGCATTAGTCATTAACAAAACAAAAAAAATTCTATGGGAAATAAAATCTGGTCAAAAACAAACAGCCTGTCCCCTCTATTTCGCAGTACTGTTCCAAGATCCAGGGATTTTAGGAAGCACATGCATATTTAAAGATAGATAACCATCTGAAATAGCAGATGTGTTGCTTCATTATTTTACAAACTGGAAGGTTCTATTAAGTGTTGGCAGAGAATAAACTGTAATGCCTCTCCATCATAGTGTTTAACAGTAGACTTCAGTAGCTTTAATCATTGGAATGCTTGCTTTTACTCAGTTCTTCTAGAAGAAGTTTCTTTGAAAAGCAGATATATTTTTCTTGGTGAAAACAACTAAGTTGGTGAATATGACTGTTAAGTGCCAAATTCCTAATCACGAGTGAGCTATTTCCTGCAAAAATAAGGAAGTCTGTCTCTTAAAATAAAGATCACCCAAAACTATCCAGTCAGATTTTGACCAGGTAACTATTGAAAAATACTTCGTTATAAAGTTGTAAATTAGTGGATATGAATCCTGAATTAATCTTTTTTTCTAACCTGCCACTGGAATTTCAAAACTAAGCAAATGTCCTGGAAGTCCAAGTAACCAGTTTGCCTGGCTTTTCTACTGTCACATTGATGGAAATATATATATATATATATATATATATATATAAAATTAATAACTCTGTTCTTGTAATGAGTGAACATAAATTAGGAAATATATAAGATGTTTCAATTTAATTCTCATGTTTCTTCGAGCCTGCAATTTTATCTGGAGTTATTACTGAAAATCTTTCATTCTAGCTATCAAAGCTTATGTGCTCCAAATCAAGGTTCTTGCTCTCTTGACATAGAATTTTCTTCTCTTCATCTTCTGGTCCTTAATTCTGTATCTTTGAATTGTATTAATAAGATTTTTATTTATTCAGATTTGAAAGCGAGGTAGAAATACATCCTAATACATCTGCATTTAAGTTCATCATTTTGTCATCTCCACTCTACGGAGTGTTTTTTCAAACAATGCAAACTACTGTGCAACTGGATTTTTGTTTTCTTTTTAATCTTTTAATAGTAGCTACAATGGATGGCACAGAGATTCATATTCACTGAGAGGCTGGGCATTGGGGTAAGTTACTGCATTAAACTTTGTTCACAAGCTGCTTATATAGTTTGCTTGCTAGGAAAAATTAATGTTTAAATGCTCTGTAAATCAAGAATTAGAAACATTCAGGTATATGTATTGCTCAAATTGAGATGTTAAAAGTTTCCACATCTTTTGATTCAAGTTTTTAAAATATGGAGAAATAGCATATTCCTTACTGTCCACCCATTTTCTGAAGACCATATTATTATTCTGTCTTCCACTTTTACAAAGCAGTTGTCTTATAGTACAAAGGGTAAAAGTAGGGATTTTCAGACTAGTAATATTCTTTATTTCAGAAATTTTTCTTATGCTTAAATGGAATTTGGGTATGTTTTAAAGTTTTGAATGGATTATGACTGTTATTTTTCTGTTCCACAGATACTTACCACAGGTGTCTGTAGACCTGACTCCTCAGAGTTTTACAGAAAAAGTTCTCAATGGAAAAGATCACTGGGTCATTGATTTTTATGCTCCTTGGTGTGGACCTTGCCAAAGTTTTGCTCCTGAATTTGAGATCCTTGCAAGGGTAGGTTTTTAACTGTATTAGCGGATTGTTATAGTGGTAATGGTTAAAATACAATTGATTGGCACTTTCTTTCTTAGCAATCATCCAAAAATCACATACCCCCAGTGAGCCTCCTTCTCACTGAAAGTCCACGCTTGTAGGTCCCACTTGCCAGTGTGCATTGTCCCTTGCACAGACCCTCTATGGAGACAGATTTCAGCTTATGATGAGGTGACCTTTGGAACCGTGATGTGCTTTGCCCTCAATTCAAGTAGTAGTGCTCCGCTGAACACGCAGGGACTTCTCATACAAGGTTAACAGTCTGAGAAGCAAGCAGGCAACTAGCCTTGAGATATTTAAAAGATTTGAGCAACACTTTTTGTTTACTTCCAGCTGCGCTGCTGGCTTATTCATGATTTGCTTAGAGTCACCCATGGAAATGTGAAATTTGTTTCTAATATGCATTTCTTTTTAGAATGTTAAAGGAAAAGTGAAAGCTGGAAAAATAGACTGTCAGGCGTATGCTCAGACCTGTCAAACAGCTGATATCAGAGCCTACCCTACTGTTAAGTTTTACCCCTACCAAGGAGCAAAGGTAAAGTGTTTCCTTTGTGTGCGCTGCTGAATGGGTACTGTTAGTAGATCTATTTCATGTCGCAGTAAGACTTAAGAGATTATTTCTGTAACATATTAAAGTGCATTACTTTGATATTCTGGAGATGCAGTAATAATAAATTTCAGTAGTACTTAAAATAGTAGGACAATGATAATGTAAAGTTTATTATTTTTCAATAACACATTGTTACTGTAACAGAACAGTAAAATGGGGGCTTAACTAGAACCAGGGTTTAATTTTTCAGGGATCTCATGTCACAAAGTGTTTTTCAACCTTAACTAATTCTACCACTGGCTACCCAAAAGCAGGAAAGGTCTCTCTCCAAATGAAATACGGACAACTTCGTTTTGGCTAAGGAGAAATCTCTTTCAGTATAATCGCAGTATTTCATTATAATTATCACTTGAAAAATGATTTTAAGATTGAAAAATGACTAAAAATACTGTGTTCTGTCTCAAAAATAAACCTTATCAAACCATTTCAATTATCACTGTGACTCTGAGATCAACATATGCTACTAGCAGAACAGTAGTAATAAATTAAAAAATTGAAAATTATCCAAATAGGTCTAGGAAATTGCCTTTATTCTGGTAAAACTACTAAATTACAAGAATCTTATAGTCGTCTTTTTAAATGTATCAATGCTGAAGAGAAATATTCAATGCATTCCGATAGTTAAACCAATTCTTTTAATTATACTTTCCTTTTCTTTTTTTAACTGAATCTATTTTGGAAAGTTTTAGAAATCCTTCTTGCCCCAATCCCATCAAATTCAATGAGACTTTTCTGTGGTGAGGAGGAATGGCTTTCCAGCTCTCCATAGTAGCGACCCACACAGACAGATTTCACGAACAGAGATTACAAAGTGGCAGACTTTGTAATGGGTTGTCTACGTTACTGAGCTGTATAAATGTGAGAAAATTACAACTATTTCAGGTTTCTTGTAAGGATCAAGACAAAATCTACGTAGTTCAAATCTTGTGTCATTTTGAAAACTAGCAGCCAAGAGTGGTTCTTACTATAATTAGCATTGTTTAAAAGGAGCTAAAAATATACCTGTGAATCATAAACAAACTTGCCGGAGCCACCATGTCTTCCTCCCTGCACTCCTCTTGAACTTTATCTGAAAGTAAGCAGATTTTCTATTCGGTGTAGAGAATGGTTAATGTTACACAATTTTTAATATTTTTTTCCCAGAAAAATGTTCTTGGGGAATATATAGACAGCAGAGATGCAAAAGGTATTGCTGACCTTTTGAATGAAAAATTAGAAGCAATTCAAAATAAAGGAAAAAGAAAAAAATCTAGAAATAAGGTAAGAATACTTATTGTGGGGCCTTTTGCAAGACTGATATTATTGTAAAGAATAGCTGCTTTAAGTGACGTTAGTATTTGCTCTTTGTGAAATATTAAATGCTGTATCTTCAAATAGTACCAGGTACATCTTACTTCCAGTCGTGTTTTGGTTACCGTTACTTATTCAAAATCAGTTCTCCCCTGTCCACAGGTGTAGCAGAGAATACTGCAGCTGCAACACTAATCATGCCAAGACCCAGCAGAACTTAGAAATCCACAGGACATATAGATGTTCATGGGACAGCTGCATTAAACTAAGAGCTGTACTGTATCCTTAAGTGTCATCCTTAGACTAGATTTAGCAAGCAGGCACCAAATTACAGAGGCTGATTAGTGCAAGAATGGGATGGACATTTTAACTCAGAAGTACCCTGAATTCTATTTAAGAGAAGCATTTTTCCAATTGAAAAATTAGTACTACAGAGAAGTCTAAAATCACAGAAAAAACCTGCCAGTAATCTTGTTTTGGTTTTGGTTTTTTTTTTATTTGTACTTTCAGAATAACTTGTTTATTTTCCTGTCACTAGGATGAACTCTAAGTGGTACTGGAGGTAGATATGACTCGAAATATTCTGAAGCTGTGAATATAGAGGACACCATGAGGAAAATATGAGGCTGATTACTTTCATGACAGGAGAAAAGAGATGAAAACTAGTTTGACTTCACAGGCATATGTGATTGTATGAATTCTGTTAAACTGTGGGGAGATGAAAGCATTTTGGTGGAAGCGTTCAGTGTTTCTGCAAATGAATTCTGCATGTCCCTCTTCTGACAAACCAGCTCCCTTCGTCCTAGTCAAAACATTGGAGCTGACCAGAAATATG
This sequence comes from Falco cherrug, assembly GCF_023634085.1. Lineage (NCBI taxonomy): Eukaryota > Metazoa > Chordata > Aves > Falconiformes > Falconidae > Falco > Falco cherrug. Next base: position 16,165,575 of record NC_073704.1, on the reverse strand, counting down.
GACTGTATCACTTTTGCCTATTCATTTACTGGTTTCTTATATTTTTCTGTCTCTTTTCAAACTCTTTTTGAATGTGGCACTCAGCCTATGGCTGAATATGCACTCAAACCACTCTGCAATGCAGAAACACAATGAGGGATTGTCTATTTGAAAGACAGTTTTACCTGATGATTATTCTGCTTTGGGGTTGCATTATGTCTAGTCAAATGTTAATAAATAAAATCAAGAACGGGTAGCGGGACAGGTTTGTTGAATTACATTTGCTTCTGCCCTGGAGTGGATGACTATGTTGTGGCACTGGTGGTGGTGCCCCGATGAAGAGAGCTTTGAAGAGCTTCTTTAGTTGTTTGGTTTGGTGGGGGTTTATGTTGGTGTGGGTTTTCTTCTTTTTTAAATAAGGAAAAAAAGTCAAGGACTTTAAACTCAGTGTTTCATGGGCTTCCACAATTTCAGTTATGTCATTGAAGCATCTGATTAAGTTATTAGGTCATAACTTTATTATTGTCTTTTAAAATATGAATGTATTCTGTGGGCATATTAATCTTTTTTGGTATTACCACTTTTCTCTGCAGACATGTTTTGGAGGTTTTGTTTTTTGTATTATCTTTAGGCAAGCAGGAGAGCAAGTGCCTTTTAATAATGGACACTGTACCTTGTCTCCTCATACATGTTAATAGAATTCCCACTCTTTAGTCTTTTCGATAGCTTCTCAGTAGACAAGAAAAATGACAAAGGACAACAAAACAACTGCTGCATTTAGAGTTCAATGTTAAAATGTTTCACATTTTCAATAAAATGCTGCTGAGAACTTGTCAGATGAACTTTTCTCCCTGTTCTTCATGGATTTAGATTTGGCATGACTAGTCACTATAGTGTGAGTATTATAATTTGTAAATACATTATTTACAAGTAATTTATTTTATAAAGAAGGCAGCAAGAAATAAAAGGAAGAGGTTCTCATAACTTTGAGCCATTCACATGCTTCTTCCCCTGTGTTCAGGGCTGCCACTGTTGCTTCGTGGTTTTGCAGTGTTTTGATCTGAGAAAAAAGAGAATGTAGTGCATCTATTTTTTAATAAATTAGGCCCTTCCCCCATCCAAATCAAACTTCAAACTCAGTCCCTGTCAAAAATGAAAATTTTGGTATTTTGTGACTCCAATACAAACTCTGTTTTAGTCAGTTTACACGTGTATGTTTAACTGTAACTTCGCTTCCTACCTCTTACCTTCTTCCTGGAGAATGAGGTCGTGGTTACGTACTCTAGGATCCTACCGTTAAAAATCTAATAAATAACCTACTATAGGGATGTGTGCAGTTTCTTCTTTATTCCTGTTAGCGTATGGTTTCTCTCTTATTTCTGCTAAGAGGAACAGACTAGTAGGACAGAAAAAAAGTGCCACAGAGCAGTCTCTCCAGAGGATGATGGTAACATACAAACTTTCTAGCTTTACTAGGGGACTATTCATACTTAGAGTTTTTGTAGAAAGTTACTTTATCACTTACTTTGGGTTTAGTCATTTGAAGCATATAGATAACTACTACGAAAAACAAACACTATTATCCTCATCAAAGTATCTTCTATACTGACTGACTTTGTGTTGGCTACTGGTTTTGAACTTCAGTTAGGCTGTGGGGAAGAGGATTTAGTTTAAATATTAATAAAGTTAATTTTTGAGATTGAATTTTGTATATGATGCTCTTTGCATCCAGGTTTTTGAATTTTTTAAGCTAGAGACCAAATGGATGTGCATGGGGCAAAAAAGATGTTCAGAACAGAGGGAGAGCAAGCAAGCTGTGGGCACTGCAGGTTTCTGAGTTTTTCCAAGTTTTCACAGGTTTTTTTGAAAGTTTTCAGTAAGCAGCTTGGGGGAAAATGCAGTGAGTAATAAAGTCTTGCCTTTGTTCCTAGCCATACGAATAAATAAAATCTTTCATACATAGCTGTATCTCCAACCTTCTTTTAAGAACAAATGCATGTAATTCCATGATCCAATTTTTACCAATAAAGGGCTTAAACTGGTTACTCAAGATACTTCTGGAGCAGCACTATTTTTAAATAAGAACATCTTGAAGTAACCAGGTCCCTCAGTTTTCTCCTGTAGAATTATGGAGGTGTCAGCATTGCCTCATGCTTCAGAAATCAAAAACCACACCACCCCACCACAAAACCACCCAGAACAATAAGAAATTTCAAAATGCAATAAAGAATTGTATCGGTCAACAAATATTTTGGAATATACTCCCCCCATGCCAAAATGCCAAACATAGTTCAAAACAAATAATTGTCATATTTTAGTGGCTGGTTTGATACTTAAAGTTCATTTCATATTTTAAAAGAAAAACTTTCAAATTCACATGCCCATCAATAAATCCAGTAGAAGATGGACCCAAAACAGCACATGAATGAATGCTCTGGTTTTAAGTAATGTTCCACCATTCCTTACTCCCCCTCTCCTAAATAATTTATTTTAAATATAATTTTACATTCATTTAAATTCATTTTAAACTTAATTACTACTGTCATTGTATGAACAAGATTGTTCCACTTCTCCTTGTAGCTAGCTGTAGATAGTGTTCATTATTCTTCTTCACTCCTTTCCTAGCACCACTAGTGAGACAGCACCGGGGTGGACAGGTGTGATGGGCTGTGGGTTTGTGCGTGCCACAGAAAGTCTCGCTCAAGGCAGAGCAGGGCACGAGCACTCTCCAGGGCCTCTCCTGCTTAGGACCTGCCAGGATATTACGTAAAGATTGGCAGCCTTGCCCTGTGTCGGAAGTTGCAAGCAGCAGACTGTGAGGTCAGCCTTGTACCTTTTCCTTCCCATGTAACTACACGCACAAAGGAAGAGCAACACGTAACGAAAACACAAAATACGAGTGTGCTGTACACTAGGTGGCATAGCGCATATGGAAGCCTAATGGCTTTTAAATTTATCTCTGGCACCCTATTTTGCTCTAATTAGAAGGAGGACTTTATGGCTGTTGAGTGGCAAGGAACTGATTAGCTCTCATGCCTTATACTAAAACAACGACGTTCCCCAGACCCGTCTGGCTCCTTTAGCTTCTACTGGTGCTAAAAGACATAAAACTAGAATAGAGAGGATGTGTGCCATGCGAAGGCACAGACCCCAAGTCAGTGAAGAACTGAGATCGTTCATTGCATACGCAAGTGCTGGTTATATACAATCACTTAGCCACGCAGGTTCTGCCCTGGAACATGCCTGGGCGCAGCACAGCACCTGGGAATTTGTCCGCGTGTAGCAAAGCGGTTGCTCATTACGAGCTCTTCACACACTTGTGGTTTCATGGCCAAAGTTAGCTGCTTACCTGTACACTAACGGTTCTGCCCATTCAGCCTTGCTTCTCTACAAGCTCAACTTGTTTTCATCCCTTACACTTCCCCCTTTTTTGTTTGTTAGATCGGATAAGGTTAAGGCTGTGTGAATTTGAACCATCATAGATAGCTTGAGGGACAGCCCTTTGTATCATGGCTCGCATCAGGTGCTTCAGACACCGTCGACATACAACGACGGCCAAAACCCTTAGCAATGTAACAAACCCACACCAGTATTTTTCATATCCAAGGACCTAATCCTAGTGTCCAATCCCAACCTTCAAAAGGATTCCATCTGGAATCTTCCTTCAACTTACACATCAAATCATGTAGCCGTTTCAAACTTTGATGAATTGACACTGAGATATCACTCAAATTCATACAGCACATTCCATCAAACTCCGCACATCCATGCCCATGAGCTAATAACAAAAAAAAACAATCGCAGCTTTGTTTTGCCAAGTGGCACATCGCACTGATCGTACCACGATCAATAATTTTTCAAGAGCCAAACCAGGTGCACCAGTCTGTCTGCATTACTCTGGCTTGTTCTCTGGCTCATCGTTGGTAGGAGGTTCGTGATCAGCTGGCTGAAGAAGCGGAGCGGGGATCCCCCGAGGCCCTGGAGCTGCGGAGACACAAGCACACCCTTTCCCCCACGTTATTAGTTCTACCCCACTGGTTAGCTTCTGGGTCTTCGTAGCAGACCTGGGGCAGTTCCCACCAGGCAGGACAAGAGAAATGTTTATGTACAGCGCTATGGTCAGAAAAGCGACTTAAAAAATGGATCACATACAGAGCTTGGCACAGTTGTTCCTGTGGTGAGGTACCCGGCCTATTCCCCCTTTTTCGTTTTGTAGCATCTTTAATTGACCCGCGAGTCCGTTCAGCAATGCCCTGCCCAGTGGGCGAGCGGGGAATTTGGATAGGTACGTGAGAAATACGCAGTTCCAATTGTAAGGGTGAATCAGTCGAAGAGCGAAGCGATTTACGCCGAGGAACAGAAAAGGCGATGGTTCCACTGAAGTCGGCCAAAGCAGACGGTAGCGAGAGGCTTTGCTTAACCCAAAAATCAGAGTCCTGTTTGGCCAAAGGTATAAAAATGGTGGCTGGGTCACGGGCCGTAAGTTCCTGCAGACGATGTTGACCCTTTTGAATGAGGATCGCGAACACGTCAGAAAGTTGTCACTGTTTTGGAAATAAAGAGTGAGGCAAAAAGATCCACTCCAAAATTCTTACTGGATCCCGGTGGTCAGCTGCCCATAGAAACAGAAGGGCATAAGGCTGAAATGCATTATAAATCAAAACCAGCCAAACACGCAAGGTTAGTGTAACGCGATGACTCCGATGCTCCTCTATGTTATTAGTTATGGTTTGCAAAGCCCTTCTGGCCTTGAAGGTGAGCGTACGTGGCAACAAACTAGAGTCTCCTTTTAACAAGGTAAACAAAGGCGCCAGGTCTTGTGTAGCTATTCCCAGATGTGGCTGCACCCAGGGGAGAAGGCGCGAGAAGTGCATGGAAGGTTATTTGCACGCTCTGCTGCCACCGACCTGGTGAGCTGCGCAGAGGTCCTGCTCCATTAGAAGAGCCAAACTGCGAGGCAGAGCACCACGCACGCTCACGCTGCGCGCAGAGCTGGCAGCCTCCAACAGAGCAACCGCTGCGGAGCACGCAGAGGGCTTGGCCTCTGACCAAGCAAATGGGATGCTGTGAGACCCAACTGCTCCAGCACATGGAACAGACTCGGGTATATTTTAGTCACTTTATTTGTATCTATATACAATACATTTTGATCCTCCAAGTAGTCAAGGCAGTTATTCTCAAATAGTTTAGTACATCAATTCTATAAAATACAGCTGAACCAAAGTAGATTAGAAATACATACACTATGGTACATTAAGTGCTTTGAATAATGATTAGTCCGGCCACCTGCTGGAGAGCAGTTCATTTGGTTTTGGTCATTCTTACAGCGGAGAGTCTGCTCCACAAGTAACTCCCCTGAGCCCAGCAGAGCTACTTCGCCAACAGGAGTCCCTCCCCTGCTTTTGGGGGACAGAACACATCACTGGGCCACTACAAGGCATTTTGCTGTCTACACAGTGACTCAAAGCAAGTCATCAATTGTAACGGGGACAAGATTTACACATTGTCACAAGGCCTCCAATCAAAACAACAGAAGAAAAAGAGCCAGCGTAGCTCTGAAGAAACGCAGTCTTCATGTCTGCGACTGGGATTTGCTTACACACATATACAGTACACTTGTACTATAAAGCAATAAAACACTCTAATCAAAGGGTTCGTGTAACACCTCAGCTGTTCCCCTAGGACATCCTTAGGCATGCTGCAGGGACACACACCTCACAGTCCCACAAGGAGCTCTCTCAAAGATCTCTTCCGCATGACACATCGCTCTCCTTTTGAGAAAGTCAGCTTGTAGCAATTGAAATACCAGGACAACTCTTATACTGAAAGGGGAACATCTGAGGAGATTTGTTCAACTGCTGGGATACCAACTCGAAATGTTTACAGCTCTAAGTCACATCACGCTCAAAGGCATCCCAATTCCAGTCGATACTGCAGCCACCCTGTTACCCATGACTAGTAGTTTGCTATTTACTCCAGTCTGGTCCAGACTAAACTATCGGCTACATCCTGACCCAAAGTTAGCTGTTGATGCCAGCTCAAGATCACTCCCGCAAATCTCTCTAACTGCTGCAACTTCAGCCCAAGAAAGTCTCAATTCACACACCTGGGCTCCATGTCCACAGGCTGCAAAACAGCTGGCCAGTGGAAGGTTCTCTCATTTCTGCCGTGCCGAGGGCCTCATGCCGTCATGTGCAGGGGAACATTAGCTACAGCCAGATGTCACGTTGCTTTAGAGCCAGCTGCTTGGGAGTCTGGAAGACAAGCAGTATAGAGCAGCCACACATCACCGGAATAATTTACTGGTGACAGGACTAGCACATCACAGCTCTACATTAGCCTAGTGTAGATGCCATGACACCATCCATATTCACGCTCCACCAACCAATCCACTTACTGACAAAGGTGGAAGATAACATAGCCAGCGGCTGTTGGGTCACCTTAGCTGGTCAGGCAAATCAAGTTTTTTTTTCCTTGTAAACTCTAGGAGGGGAAGGAGGAAGAACACATGTAAACTTTAACTGAGACTGGAACAGATTCAGCCTGCATGGCGAGCTCCTTCCTATTGATGGACCAAGACAGAAGGCAGATGCCACAGAAGCGAGGGTAGCATTGAGCTGATGGACTGGTTGGTTCCTCATTACACCAGGCCCCACGCAGAGCCAGCCACCCTGCGAGTACATTTCAACACAGGAGGCGAGACGTGTCCCAGAGGGGGTCAGCCGTACCCGATTCACTGTGCCGGACTGAAGGGATCCTGGGCCAGAGGAAGCAAGTAGTACTGTATCATCTTTCCACAGCACACATCACTGCAGTTTCCACTGCACACCTTCACCACCACACCCCCAGAAACAACGTATACATTGTACAGAGGAAGTAAGGACACTTTCATTTCTGCTGCTTCAAGATCAGCACCTTTGCTCATTCTCCAGTAGGGCTTCGCAATGGGGTGGAGAAGATTTCTTCCAACACAGGTAACTGCTGCTCCTGACAGCTCAGACCTGAACTGCACTGGGTGGATTTGGAGCCAACTTCTCAGTTCTCAGTGCTGGCATTTTCCTTTCTCAGTGCTGCCCAGCTTTTACTCCTAAACAGAGACACCACCATCTGCTGCAGAACAGTGACCACAGGAGGAGCGAACAAAATGCTTATTTCAATCCACAGTTACAGCGAAGATGGCATTACCAGGCAACCGGTCAGAACAAGCGAGCAGTCATGAAGAGCTATACTGTCCCAGATCCACGTTTGTCTGAAGTCCTTCCATCAGACTGGAAGTCAAAAGGACAGTATTCTTGCCTCAAACTTGTAAAACCCCCTCTTATTTACTGGCCTACATTATATATATATTATATGAAGCTAAAAAGTAAACTCATCACCTACAAAAACAGGTAAAAATTATTAAAAATGGAAAGAAGTGCTTATTGTCGTAACAGAGATTCACAGATCTCTGCACACCTTGTCCATCACGCAAGATACCTGTTAGTTCAGGTTTTTCTTTTTACAGAAAAAGACAACTACATTCATCTCAGTGGTGCAAAAAGAAAAAAATTTAATACTGCTGAGGAGACAGTTTTGCCATTGGGACTGCACAGTGTGATGAGATCTGGATGCTCATTCTCATCAGCATGTCACAAATGCAAGAAAAACATCCTCCTGGCAAAGTTTCTCCATGAGGTAAAAGGCATCGTTTGAAAGTTCTGGGGAACTGAAAGGGATTTGAAGTGATCTGCCAGGAACGATGGTTTCATTAAGCAGAAAGATGTCACTCTAAGGCAGTATGCTTCACTCTATCAAGCAACTTCGTGTGTTCTGCTAAGGGAAGTGTTAATCATCTTCATAACTATAATTGATCCAAGTCTTGTCGAATTAAAGGGTGTATTTTTTTAGTTACTCATTTTCAGGGATTTGCAAAACATTCAGATCAAAGTATTGTTTAGGAATGAAGGGATATGTTTTGGGGTTTGCAGTATGCTGATGACTGACAATGCATTTTTATGGGATTCAGCTAAAATGGAATTACGAGAGATAAAGACAGAGTTGTACTGCAGTAATACAACTTAGAAGATGTAGTGATATGACATTATAGTTATGGAGCTGCCTTTCAAAAAAAACAACCAAATACTGTTTACAGAACCCAGGAAAAATTGACACTACAGAGCATAAGCAGGACAAGTTATTCGTGGATCCTAAACTACAGACGACAGCAACAATAGCAGAACTCAGGAGTTAACTTCATTCTTCTCTCACCCCACCCCACCTCCACACACAGAGGGAGGTTTATTTCACATTTGAAGCATCACACATCCACTACAGAAACATAAGCTGCTCATACTCAACACCACATGGGCAGCGCAAGACTTACAGAGATCCTGTACTTCTACACCACCATGAACTGGAGAGTATCTGTTCCAGCGCTCTTACTGGGACATAGCATCGCCTTCCCTACTGACAGGGGGAATGTCTTAGCAACGCCGTTCAGTGGTACCTTGCGGCTTAGATCCTTAGTGAGGCTGGTTTGCTTATCAGCCTCCAAGAGAGGATTAAAGTGCAACAAGCAGATTTCACACTTCACGACATGACGCCCGTGGTCAGTGTAGACATGGAACTGCAATCCTCTTGCTTACTGCTCAACAGACCACAGGAAGAGAGTGGCCTATAACATCATTGTCCTCTTGTGCTTTCCCAATATGGGCTTTAGCTTAGCAATTCAGGCCCAGTCCTGTCCAGTGGTCTGGCACCATCAGGAAATACTTGTCCATAGCTTCACAAAACCTGGTCCGGTACAGTTCTGGAGAGACCACAGTTGGCATCTTACCTAACGTGTAAGAGTCAAGAGCAGTTAGAAGTGAGCTGAAGAGTATACTGCAGTACAGACAGATGTCACAAGATTACAACACCAGGCAACGTAATCATGAAGGCATACTGTACATGGAAGGGTCTTGGAACCAACAAGCATTATCAGCTGTGGGTTTTGTTGGGGTTTTTTTGGTTTTGATCTTAAAAATTTAAGAGAGAATACAGATCCAAGTCTGGAATGCTTAGCACTGAATTGAGATACCTGAAATGAGAGGAACCACCTAGGCTTTTTATATCAGCCCTGATTGTTTCTTTTTCTCTTCTCCTGTTCACGGGTCTTTGAGGTTTTGCACCAGAAACGCAGATTTCTTCCATGAAAAATTTCACTATGGACATGCTTTTATCTCCAAACACCTCACCAGCGGTACATCAAGTGTACCCCTTCCTTTCTCTTTCCAGCCTTCCTACTAACATGGGGCCAACTCTAGGCAATGCCACACAAAAGGTACTCCACTCACTTCCACAAAGGGAACATCTCAGCTCCTCAAAATACGGGCAGCCATTTGATAAGGATTCCTCCATACTAGCAGCTCAGCATATATCTCATTTCTGGACTCAGAAAACATCTTCTGAAATCAGGCAGCAAGTTTTTTTGCTAATATCTCTGTATGGAGATCTAAGTTACCAACTACTCACATAGAAACAGAACAGTCTGATAAGTAGGTGACCTTTACCCCATTCCCAGGAATTATAGCACTTAAAGGGTCACTTACAGAGGCAGATCAGTGTATTAGTTTTTCTGAAACTTGTTATTCCTTCCCCTGCTCTGGACAACTTAATCTAGTATGGCAAATCAACATGGTGGGGAAGTTGTGGCTTTATTAGCACATTACTGGAAGCTTCCAGGTAGCAAAACATCATCAAAAGTTTTGCTTTCATTCCGGACTTACCTTGTCCTCCCAAGATGCCAGTTGACTTCACCACCATTTCAAGCTTTTTGTCCCAGGTAAAAGTGCGAATATAATCTGTTGCAATTAAAAAAAAAAATCCACACGCAAATATGTCATATCTGCCATAATCCAAGTAATGCTGTTCTAAAATGTATCCATTTCCCCTCAGAAAGGGCAAGAAAGCAGCAGGCTTCCACAGCCAGAACTTCAGTGTTCCCCCTACCAGTTGCCTCACTTTCTGGGGTATTGATTATATTTGGGTAGGGCGAATATGCTAGCTCAAAACCCCAACAATATCCCAGTCAACTCTTCCTGCCTCTGCAAAAACAGACTGCCCAGGCACGTTAGCGTTTCAAGGGCTCATTTACAAGAGTCACATAGCTGATCCTCATTCCAGAAACACACCGAGGCGGCCCACTTCGCTGTAACAGCTCCCACTACTTTACCGCAACAGCTAGCAGTATCAAGACTTGGACACCTATCCATTTAAGCCAGTAGTATTCCTCATTGTGGTAGCCACCTAAAGGTTCGGCAACAGAAAGCAAACACTTTTCACTTCATGATATGGAAGATTGGAAACACCACCAGTAATGCTGATTGGAAGAGGGGGCTGCAAGGAGAAGACTTCAGAATTGCTTCCAAGCCCGAGGGCGAAGCCACAGTAAATTTTTCAATACTGTGTTATCACTATCTACTAACATTTGACAACAACTGTAATTATACAGTTTTGAATTTACCGTTTCTAGATTTACAAAAGGCCACCTTAAGTATCCACATGCTTCACTTCAGCTGTCCTTTACACAAACCTCATCAAGACCTGCCAGTCTTAAGACTTACCAATTTATCTGAATATTCTTTGAAAATGCTCCCGTAGAGTGCTTTAGGACTGATACCTGTTTGTGCACTAACTAATGTCACTTCAATCCCCAAGGGCCTGAGCCCCACGCAGCAGGGCCTACAAATAAAGTCTTTACTTTTTATTTAAGCTCCTTAGAGACCTTAACTTAACTGTTTCTTGTATCACATTAGGAAATCTAAAATAGGTAGAGATTCTGACCTCAGCTTCAAACTTAGACCAAGCTAATAGGTTTTAGTTCTGCCCCCACTGCAAATACAGCTTCAGTACCTCCTAAGTTCTCAGAGTATCGTTTAGAGAACATCGTGACAGCCTGATAGAGTGGGCATGTTCTCTCTTCTTGAAGATTTGTGTTAAACAAGCTCCTTCAGATCACGAACAACTGTTCTCACCACACCGAAGGAACTGTTAGCTTTAAACATCCTCTAAAATATACTGTTTAATCAGGCAAGACTTTCCATAGGACAGTGAAAAGCTGCAAGTACAGAAGGAGCAGAGTCTTATCCCCTTTACTCAAACATTCAAGAGTGTACAAAACTAGAAAGTAAAAAACAACCTGCAGTTCTTTGTAGCTGGGCCTTCGGTTCTCAGCCAGAAGTGTTATTGGAATGGCTTTCAAGGTTTATCAGAAAAAAAAGTAATTCAGAACTCCTGGCTTGGGTCTCATCTGGAAGCATTTCTGAGCTAGGTTTCCAGACCATCTCATAAGGATGTTGTGAGGTTATGCAGGGAGAAAATTAGAACGGCAAAAGCCCAGCTAGAACTCGAGCAGGTCACTGCCATAAGAGATAACAAACAGCGCTTTTACAAATACATTAGAAACCGAAGGAGGGCCAAGGATGATCTCCATCTTTACTGGATGCAGGGGGGAAAGAGTGCCACAAAGGATGAGGAAAAGGCTGACGTACTTAATGTTTTCTTTGCCTCAAGATATTATAGCAAGATCAGCTTCCCTCTGGGTACTCAACCCCCTGAGCTGGAAGGCAGGGACACAGAGCAGAATGAAGTCCCCACAGTCCAGGAGGACATGGTTAGTGACCTGCTGCTCCACTTAGACATGCATAAGTCTCTGGGTCCAGATGGGATCCACCTGAGGGTACTGAGGGAGCTGACAGAAGAGCTCACCAAGTCACTCTCCATCATTTATCAACAGTCCTGGCTAACCAGGGAGGTCCCATCACCATCCCTGGAAGTGTTCAAAAAACACACAGATGTGCTGCTTAGGGACATGGTTTAGTGGTGGACTTGGCAGTCCTGGGTTAGCAGTTAGACTTTATGATCTCAAAGGTCTTTTCCAACCTAAATTACTCTACGATTCCCAAAATCACTTTCACATCCTGTAAAATGACTTCACCTCCAAGTTTTTTTGCACAATACATGTTTTCCCCTCTAAAGATGAATGTCTACTTTGCAGTCACAAGTCAGAGGATACGGCAAGGTAACTACTGCATTGCCACCCATATTACTGAGGTCAGACTAGACGATCAGAAATGATCCCTTGATGTTTAACTTCCTTCTGCCGTGCCTACCAATACTGTTTCTCCTTAGATGACCTCCACATAGAAGTTTAAATTTAAATGGCTACATAAACGTTACTGAACTTAACTTTAAAGATTAAACACACTAAAAAAATAACCTTCCCTACTTCAGCCGGAGTCAAAATGTAGGTTAAACACCAACTTGACTGCTTTTTCGCTACCCATGAGGCCTCTTGCTTATATTATATGAGACTTCCTGCCTCCACTCTGAACACCCATGAGAGGTGAGGGTGGTATTCCATCAGGAAAACCAGCTTTCCTGACATGTATCTCTGTGGTGGTGGTACAGTTCAAGGACTATAAACACCTAAACCCAAATAAAGCAGTTTCCCCAGCTGAAAGCAAGAAAATACAAAAGACAACCTACCGATGATCCCAACCACCAGCTCATTGTTGGTATCATCACGACCCACCAGTAGGGAATAGTCGATGATGAGGTGGCTGGAGAGGAACTGAGAATCACTGTGTATGGAAGCTCTCAGCACAGCCTTGCAATGGCAACGGATGTACAAAGGATTGTCCCGGACCATCTTCAGAAGGTTCTCATCCAGAAGGACTACATCACAGCTTTCCTTGCCTGTGTCTGTTTTGACATTTCTATTCCGGAGGGAGCCCTTCAGGTCAAAAACCTGCAAATGGAGAACAGCGCTAATTTGTTCCATTGTTCTGTGAGGTTGAAGACTTCACCACACCCAGCTGCAGTGTTTAAGAAGGCAGCACGGCAGGGCAAGTCTTTCCTTCTCCACAGGAGGACAACAGTTAACAAAAAACATTTTCATACTACAAAAATAAAAATTTTCTGAGTGAAGAGTAGCATATGTAAGCCTTTATGAATGCTCTGCTACCTCAGTTCACATGCTTTAGGCAAGTTATTTCATTAATATTTAATGTAATTTAAGGGGAAAAGGGTGTCTCTAATTTTATATTGTACAGGTAAACTCAGTTTTCCAGTCAGCTTCTACAGTCTCAAATGCTGACAACAGTAAAGTCACTGAAGAGGGAGGCGGATCTTGCATGAAGTACTGTTTAACACGTGTTAGCAAGAGACAGACCACCATTATGTCATAACGAATCTCTGGAGGCCACCAGTCCAATGCCCTGCTTGAAGCAGGTCCTGTTAGAGAAGGTTTTTTCAAGCCCTGTCCAGCCAAGATTTGACTAATTTCAGGGACAGAGTCCACAGTCTCTTTGGGTCTGTTTTAGCACCTGACCACCCTCATGATTAAAAAAAAAAAAAAAAAAAGACAAACTAAAACCCACAACATCCTTTACTTCTACTGAGAATTCCCTCAGTTCACTTTCTCCCACAAATATCCCCTGTTTGAGGTCAGGCACTGGGAGGGAAGGCAGAAAGCATTGATACTATCTAGTTTTAGAAGCGACATCTGTTCGAAATTCCTTTTCAGCATCAAGTCTGTATTTAAAGAGAATTTTCCCCCAGTCATTTTAAGGTCTTCATTCTACTGTCTTATAAAGGCCGCTTTTCCTTTACTAAGGGCAAGACTGAACTCAAAATCTTGTCCCACACATGAAGTGGTTCAGAGAGAGAACAGCAGGTTCAAAACATGATTAGTTCCCCCTCCATTACACCACCTCCACTGGTGAGGCTTTCCTTAGCAAGATTAGTCTGTAATCCCAGTTAGTTCTTCCAAAAGCTATGCAAAAAGGTTTCACATTTCCCTGATCGGGCAGGCAAAGTTTTCTCTCAGACACTGCAGATGCAGGAACAAGTGAGACTTCTAAAAACTGAAGCCTGCCCTACAGCCATCTGAACTAGCAAATACAGGCAGCAATTTACCGAGGGTCACATAACAAGAAACAGGCACAAACTCTCCCACCTTTGAGCAGCGCTAGACACAGACAGCACATGCGAAGTTAAAAGTTACCCAGACAGCCACTCGTAACCCCGCTGGCTCCCAGTCAGAGCTGCGCTGCAAGGGAACACAGCGCTGAGTTCTTACCTGAGCCATCTTCCTGCCATAGAAAAGATTTTCCATGACAAGCAGATCCAGCTTCTTTTCAGTGTTGTTTTGAGAGTTCTTGTATCCAATTCTATACACTCCAAGGATTTTGGCCAGTGCTGTGGGCTTCTGATGAAGAGAAGACACGAGGTAAGATGTCTCCATACAGGCAATCAGCAAACAAATACTAGAGGCACCACTGTTCTCTCTGTATTACAGCTTAGAAGCCGTAGCAAAATTCCTACTTTTCATCTTAAAAACACATTATTAGTACAACTCATACCCTCCAACACTTGGGTTTTACTTAAATGAAAGGGGTTAATGGAAACTGTTACTGGTCTGTAAAATACAGAACACTGTCTAAAATAAAAGGTTGATTTAAATACCTTCTGCTGAACTGCATTAATGATGTAAGTGAAGTAGTGTGGAGCAAAGTCAAGGAATGACTGGACTTCCAGACGAGGCATCTGCTTCAAGATGAATCTATCATCTGTTTTAACATCAGAGGCAACAGGGTTACATACAGTAAGTGATCTACTCTTCGCAAGTTCCTTAGGTCTGTCACGCAACTGAAGCGGTTTGACAAATTAAAGGACTACAATTCTTTTAAATCCTTAGCTACAGAAGCTCTTTTCTAGAAACTTTTTTACTTCATATATTCTGAATTTCAGAATTTCAGTCTTTTTGCAAATCAGGGAGAAGAGATTGTCTGTGCTAGATTTACCTCAGCTATATGGACTTCTAATACAGACAACAGAAACAGCCTACAGACTTTTCCATTCAAGACTTGTTTTAAGTAGAGGCCTACAATGAGCCACAATTAAAAAAAAAAATCCTATAGATGAACTATAGCATGTGGAATTAATTATAAGAAACACTGTGTCTTTAATAACCAGCTTTTCTTGAATTACACTCAAGTTTTTGTTTTCTGAAGCCTGCCTAAAAGAGTACAGCCCTTCTGCTCAACTGGCCTCCCTAGCTGCTACTACTGAGTAAGAGAACTACATTTTGTTCTGCGCATACAAAGAGACAAATCATCTGATATTGAAGATCCCGAAACAATCCACTTTCCCTTCTGAGTGGCCACTGAGTCAGCAAACCTCTGGCTAGGCATAGTCAGGAATTAAATGACACACTAACCACCACCATCCCCAAATAATACCCTCTCGTTATGAAGGGGGAAGAGGCTGCATTTACCCTCAGTCACATAGAACGCAGCCCCAGATTTGCCACCTCGTGCCTGCCAGGGCATAGAGTGAGAGAGGGATCGGATGAAATCCTCTTCACTGCTCCCCAGTATCACTTCACGCATCTTGTGAAACTCGCCAGCGTAATAAATCCGGCAGTAGAACTTGGCATTTGCATCTGAAAACTCTGCAAAAGAAAGGTCTTCCTCAATAACAGCACGTAAAACTTACTGACTACCCAAGATGACACTTAAAAGATTTTATTAATGTCTAGAAGAATATTATTGTGCTCAACATTCCTCTCTCGTACCTATTGTACTGCGGAAGTTTAAACAAACAAGATTTAAACGGAAAATGTACAGGGAAGTCAACGCCCTTTAGGTTAGCTCACAGTATATGCCATGGAAAAGCATCCAGACAAAGGATCAATTAAAGAAAAAAAAAAAGTTTTATGGGGTATTCTTGAGAGACTGATTACAGTAAGTAAAAATTGCATTGCTCTGTTCTTGATTTATTTTTCCTTCATTCTCAATACAAAAAAAAATTAATTAACTTCAGGATTTCCATTACATTTGTATGAATAAAGGAGTCTGTCAGCTAAGACTTCAAGTTACTGTTTACAACTACTCACGGAGTTCCACATGGGGATTCACCAGCTGTTTCTTCTGTCCATCTCCTCCATCTACATCATCTGAAGACATAAAGGGACAATTCATTCAGGATTGTTCTTTATTATTAAGAAAGCCATGTAAGATACTACTTGTCAACTCATACTACAATAAAAACATTTTATTTTTTCAAGAATACAGAGAGAACTACACATAGGGAATGCGAGATACAGCTATAATGGTATGATATATGTATGCTAGAAGAGCAGTGCTGTTCATGGGTCAGATAACTACAGGCTTTCTCTTCATTAATTTTCCATGAGCTGAAACAATGGAAGACAAAAAGGAAGCGAGGAAGAGAGAGTAAGCTGATTAACTAGAGTCAACTCAATCCAAAGGCATTCAAACCCAGACTACAAAATGTCCCTATAGTCACCGGGGTTTGAAAGACCCTATTTCCCTTCTCATAAAGCAAAGCAATGTCTTTAGGAGGAACCTAATTTGATGCTCAAATCATTCATTTTCAATGCATATTGAGTAATCTTGGACTGTTGAAAAAGTATGAGCAGAGTGTGTTCCAGGCCTTAGAAATATGATTAAGTTTTGGGAGAAGTAACAGCCCAAGACAGAAGATGGACTCAACAGTCTTGTACCTTGAGTCTCTGCTCCCTGGTTTTCTGCTCCCTCTTTGCCCATCTGTCCAACCTGGTAGTAGGCACTATCAGCACCACGTAAGGTCTCCTTCTTCTGGGAAGACAGGTCTGGACTCTTCCCTCCCGTGCCACGGAAAAATGACAAAACACCAGATGGTTTCTTCGCTACAGTGAAAAGGAATAAAGAAGTTGGCCTTGGCATTTCCACAGGCAGTTTAACAAAAGCATGACTCATATGAGCATTCTCCATTCATTGTTCAAACTACAGGAATGAAGTCGTTACACTGTAACTCATTTGCTATTCTTCAGGCAACCAAGGTCCATCAGGTCAGCTGATTTACGTGTTCCAAGTACCATGCTGGAATGGTGAGTCACTTGACAACACAGATCAAGTGTGAGCATCTTTAACGTAAGAACCTCACTTCTCCATTTCAAAATATTTTAACTGCTATCTTTTTAAAGATGACAGTGACAAGAGATCGGAACATACGGGCGTCATACCCTACTGAACAGACTGAACTCAAGAACAAACCAAGGTCTACTACATCATAACATACTAAATCAGGGAATAATAAGTCTGATCTTGTAAGAGTCACAGAAAGACATCATGGGCACAGACTTTAAAAAAAAAAAAAAAACACACACACATGCCCTCACCCCCTCCTGTTCTACATCAAGTCAACTCTAGGACTAGTCACAATTTCAACTCAGAATGCATTTTCTTTGTTCTAACTTAACTTTCACAAGAGTTAGAACTCAGGTTAAGTGGACTCAAGTCTGAGCTGAGATTAGCACCACAGATAAGATTTTGGCAAAATCATCTTACGCTGTTCTGGTTCTGCATTGCGATTTGAAGGACCCATGTTAGCCTCAGGCAGGCGGACAGGGCTACTGCTCTTTGGTTTGCTGTCTGACATGCTGAAAGGAGAAAGAAAAAAAACCCATAAATACTGCTACCCAGGCACACACTGTACAATGTTACTCCTGTACATTTATTTCTCCTCCATGCCTAACACTAAATACTGCTAAGGGAAGAGGATGCAGTTCAACATTGTAATGGTGTTAGACTCTCCAAAGCTGTTCTCCACCTCATTGAGAGAAACCTCTTGGGGCTCCATAGCAACAGTTCCATCCATCACCACACGCAGAAGTAAGCAGGCCTAGTAATCCCTACCATGCACGCAGTCAGGGGATCAGGTGATGGAGCCAGCACAGTCCCCAACGTGAAATGGAAACTCAGATACTGCAAGTACGTGTTGGCTGCATGGAATGCATCAGATTCCATCAGGAAGCTAGGATGCTAACAGAGGCATATTTTGAGGGTCCTTCTCCATCCTAGTTTTGGCTTATTCACTACAATCACTGTGCCTTTCACTGTGTACTACAGCTCCTGCACGTAACCTGTTCGGCTGTAGTCCTTCTTCAGAACTGTTCTTCAGAGATGCTTTGGACAACTCATCCAGGGCATTTCTGTACTCCTTGCAACTGAACGGAAAAGAAAAATAAAAGAAAGAAAAGAAGGAAGAAAAAAAAAAAAAAAAAGGAAAAAATGTTAGCTGTTCTGTGGGAGACTTTGTAACACTAACCCAAAGACTCAGTTCAGAGTCAACCACAGGGGAAAAAAAGCCCTCCACAGTACAAAAGCCTTTCCATTTTTTCTTACAATTAAAGCTTCATTCCCTTACAACAGAAGCTGCTCTAGATCATACTGCAGGAAAAATCCCCCCTTGTTTCTCCCTCTTCCACAATTTGAGAATGTGCTTCTCTAGAAGTCTGCCATCATGTGACACAAACCCCAAGATTTACTGGCACAGCTAGTTTGGAGAACTGAGTAGTAGCAAGAGCTACTACAACCACAGGAAAGTATTCATAATGCAGTCTGTCTCTTGCCTAACCATTGCTCCCTAGCTCAGTTGCAATTTATCCAGGCTGGAGAGATGAGCAAAATTTAGTAGCACTTCTTTCTCTAACAATATCACATTACAGGGAACGCCAATTCATTTTTTCATACTAGAGTTTGGCAAGAGAAAACCAAAATCCAGCTGTAAGTTGGAAGACCTACTTTCCCTATCTCAGTAGTAAAAGGAGAGAGTGTCAGCTCTGGCAGAAACTCTCAACACTGCTGAGTGAAAAAATTCTGTCATGCTTGTTACCTATCACTAGGATTTAAATATTCCTTGCACAGAAAAGCTGCCAAAGTACATGTGCCAGATGCACAGCAAAATCACACCAGTACCTGAGAGCAAAAGCTATAATGGAGCTTGGTTCTTTCTCGCAGACTGCAATAGGTACACGTTCATGTTCATACATTAGGTAGTGCTTATCCGGGTCACTAAATGAAAATGACATAGGGAGACTGTTAGAAGATGGTAAAAGTTTGTGGAAAGAAAAAGTTTTGGTCAAAACCCAGATCTCATCACCGCACTCCCAGGCACAAGCTGCAAGTCTCAGCGTGGAACCAAAGCTCCCCAGATCAGCGTCTCCCAATAAGCACATTCATAGCTATGTGGTTAAGTCTAAATGGTATGTGTTAGGGCAACCAGCACTTCAAGCAAGCTGCTTATATCAGAACACCAGCTCCAAGTTAGAGTAAGAGTCTGTTTCTGCTTAGCAGCCACTGTTACTAACGGCACCAAAACCTGCCTGAGTTTGGGCTGACTGTCCTGCAGCATGATCTGCAGAGTGAAGTTAGGGGACACACCTGCAATCTTTTCTGAACCAGCAGTTTAGTACAGAAAAATCCCCAAAGCCTCCTGGGTTTCTGTAAGATTTCCTTTTACTGACCCGTAAGGTCCAGTTATTTAACTTTTACCTCATTAGCTCACGGCCTCCACTACTACCCTGGCAAGGATTCAGAAGTTAAACTCAGGCTGCCAAACGTTAGGCTCATGTCAAACAAGAAACACTACAAAGCACACAGACCAAGTAGCTGAAAGACTTTCCAGCCTGCCCGTTTTCACATGAGGGGGGGACTTGAGGGCACATGCAGTAGCCACTGAACCTGACCTACACCCAGGCAATGCCAATTTGAGTCCAACCCTTGGAAGAGGTCTGGAAGCAAAAACAAGAGGCAGCATGTAGCTTTAGTAAGTCTTTGTTAAGGAAGGACATTTCTGCTCCCTCCCTGCAGCAACAAAGCTAGAAGGTTTCTCCCTCTTCCCCTCCCATAAGAGATCTGAGGAGGCATGCTAGGAGGAGGAGAAACTGATAATGTATAGGGACAAGGGTGGCGTATTAATAAGAAAAGCGGGTAACCTACAAACACCTAGAAGGGACACAGAAAACTTCTTACCTCGACCAAGTTCCATAGCTTATTCAGAGGCAAACCCAAGTAAGGACTTAAATTATATACTGCGCAAAGGAAGCATGCATGGCTGTTTGCAATTTGACCAGGCTACTGGTTTTCTACCTCATATATATTATGCAGTACTTACAAGGGAAATGGAATGGGGTTATAGTTGTTTCCAGGCAAAAAGTTAGCCAAAATAGCTTTCATAGTAGACTTCTCCTTCACTTGACTGTCTGTAGATCCCAGTGAGTGTCCATCAAACACATCTGAAACAGAGATAAGTTAAGTCTGCATCAAAAAAATCAAACTTCAAGCTGTAAGTTCAGACCACGGTTACCAGGTTTACTAAACAGATCTCACACACTAGCAACAGAGAAGCAAGAGAAAGAATACAAGGCCACAACTGAACTATACCTTCTGAGCTGCTTGTTGTATCCTGTTCAGACAGTGTGTTGGCACCAGTCATATGCTCCGATACAACCTCTGGAGAGGTGGGCAGCTGAAGATGGGTGGAGCCTGTGGAGCTCTGACTTGATAAAGTAGTCAGGAATCGATCCTCTGAGATTAGAAGGACAGAAGAAAGCATTTTACATGGCTATCAGAAGTAACATTGCTTGCTCCCAGGCCAAGCTATCACCAGTGTCTATTTTCAGTAAGTTTTTATTTAAAGCAGGTAAGGCCACCCACCCAGAGCAAAGAAATGGGCAAGCCCATCAGCGTAGCACATAACCTCCAGAAAATGCATATACTTATACCCACTACTCTCAGTTCCCACAAATTCTCAGTATGCCTCACAGATAAGAGGTCTCAGCACGCACAACTACTTCACAGAAGAGTTGAGAGGCATTTCCCCCAAATTCCTTGTTATTTAGAAAGCCTCAGAGTTTTTGAACAAGCTCAAAGGAAAACCCTTGCTGGCCCCTTTAGCATCGGTAGTAATACAGCTTCAGATTAGAAGCAGACTTTGCTGTTTTTAATAGTAAGCTAGAAATCGGCTTATTCCCATCTGACACAAGGAGCATTCACCATTCCTCCAAATTACTGAATTTGACAAAGGCTCCCATGTTATATCAGGGAAAGGGTTACAGCAAGCTTCTCTTGGTAGTTTAAGAAAAATAAATAAACGATCAAACAAACAGACCTTTTTCTCCATTTTGCAGTGCTGGAGAAGCATTGCGTGGGGAAGCATCCATGCTACTGATCTAGGCAGAACAACAAAATGCCGATGCTGATGCCAAACTCTTTATAACAGCTGTACCCCTTCCTCTGTGGTACACTTGCAAAAGCAGATGTGCCACAACAGAACACTCCCACCCACTGTTCTCAGCCTCTGTACTGTCGCCGTATCTGCCACCAGATGAAAAAGACAAGGCAACAGCAACCCAGCTTCACAAGATGGTTATGACTGCCACCATCTCTGTATGCTGCTTTAAAGGCTACACTCTTCTTCCATATAAACCTACTTGCTGCTAGATGAAGGCAACGTGCGTTTTAACATCCAAGAAATGCGTGTGAAGTGGAAAGGACGTGCATGCACACAACAGAGCAAACCCAGGGTCTCATGGGGTTACTTAGCGCACCTTGCTAGTGTTAGAACTACGGGGAGTTCAGTCTCTCTGTACGACGCTTATATTGCACTGCCTTGCGGTCTGGCCATTTTCCTCAAGAGTGTCAGCTGCCCAAAGGCAGCACGCTGGCAGCTCCACCCTTAGACAGAGCTCTTGAGGCACCAGTTCAAAATCATTTATACATCCCCTCAGCCAGTTCCCCCAGGACATATCACAGAACAGAGATGAGCCTGCAAATTCCTTATTGTTCTTCCCTGGTTTCTTTACTCTGCCTC
Organism: Falco cherrug; assembly: GCF_023634085.1. Lineage (NCBI taxonomy): Eukaryota > Metazoa > Chordata > Aves > Falconiformes > Falconidae > Falco > Falco cherrug. The sequence continues at coordinate 16,143,915 of NC_073704.1, read as the reverse complement.
TCCTGATATTTTTTTACTTTTCCCTTTTCACAAGGGATAAACCTGATGGGCCTAGGGTCTAACAAGGCAACCTCATTCTTATCTAGGCATACACTTGACAATCAGCTCTCCACTGTCAGTATTCATATTAACACCATGCAAACACCACAGAAAATCATCAAATCTTAGTCATAGTCTTCTGTATAATATGGCTCTTGATTCACATCTTTAGGAAAAGATACATGCAATTCAAGCTTTTACAGCTGAAAGCTACATGATGCAGTAAAACAAGTTTACTAATTATTAAAGTGACCTGAAACCAGTCTTAAGACTACTGTGTTGCCCCAGGGGGGTAAAAAAATAATATGTTTAAGTAGCTTCTAGCCTGCTACTTATACCTTGCTTTCTTCACCTTGCCTCAGTCTCCCGGGGCTGGGTGGTACTGATGGCCGTTTTCTCCCTTTCTCTTGTTGGAAGAGATCCTGCAATCTTAAAAACAAAGCAGGGGGGGGGGGAATAAAAAAACACCACAAAACAAACCACCAAAGAAAAATTAACCAAAAGATAGGTTACGGATATTAGCCGTGAAAGGCACAAGTTATAAAGTTTCTCCACAGTAGCATGCAGCCTTCACAAGTCTTTACTGCAAGCTCAGATGCTTGCTAACATGTGCCAAAGCTATGTTTCAAATGGCAAGACACAACATTTTCTTCACCTCTGAAGTAATTCCACCCAATTGCCTACTCATGCTCCCCTCTTCCCCTCTCTTCCACCTTTATTCAAATGACACTTTCTCCTCTCAGATGCAAGCTGTGCTCTACACCACAGTACTTTTATTATATGGCCTCAAATGATTTTCTGTTCCAATCAACCAGCTCTGTGGTCTTAACTGGCAGAGGACATTCAGCACAAGCTGTACAGATTGTGTTATGACAGCAAGCGTGCTATAGGAAGAAAAAGTACAGAACCTCTTCCCACGTATAACCAACACATTATCAGTGTTGCTCATGGTTCCAGCACGTGCCCTCTTACCTGTTGTTCCAGGCTTGCAGCATCTCACAAAGTCCTTGCTTTTTAGCTATCAAAGACTCAAAAACAGATTGCAGCTGTTGAGGTGTATCTAATGATGATGACAGCAGCCTTGCTTGGATTTTCTCAGTCCAGTTTCGAAATTCCCCCTCTTCCATCTGCCAACAGAAAAACTGTCAGTGTTCTGTCACCAGAGATGACACTAGATCCGAGTGGCTTCTCCACACACTTTGCCGCCTATGGTCTGCCAATGCAGAAGGAATCTATTACCTCCTTTTGGGCAAAAAGGTCTTCCATCTTCTCTTCCCTCGTTTTACTGAAAGTATCCGTTTTCAGAGAAGCAAGGCGGTCATCAACAGCAAGATACACTTGTGACACCCTGTGAACAGGGATGCAAAGAGTTAAGCTGTGACTACTTAGGACATCTTCAACATCCTTTATTAAAGTCTGAACGTGTTTAAGGCTAGCATTTAAAAATGCAAAAGACAGTATCTGAGAGTCTTCTGCACAGTAGGCTGTCCCACTGAATTTATAGAGAAAGTTGGAAAAAAATCGTTAGTATAGCAGAAACCTAGAAGTTACACACACTGACGCTCCTCTCCACCACTTATTGTTTGCAGTGGAAGCTGTCAGAGCACAACACAAAGGTCACAAATACCTTGCTAGCAAAAAGGAACTGTTTTGTCACCTGTGTCTAGGAAGACTGGGGCTGCAAGCCAGACCTCCACCAGCAGGGCTCAGAGACAGCCAGGGTGAGAGTACCTCTGTTTCAGCTCTAAACAAAGCTCCACAGGTTTTGAAGTCAGGCAGTCACAGAGACATCAGCCACATAGGAATGCCACCACCGGGCAGAACAGCAGTCAGGCTGGATTTAAGTTTCTACCGTGCCCATCTCCCACCTTTTTTCTCCTATGTTTAGAAGGTGTCTAGGCTTACAGTAGTTTACCTTAGACTACAAGAAGGTACTAGACTGTCTGCTGTTATCATATTCAATAGCTAACAAAGGTAACGTCTTTTACACACCAGAGAGTTTAGTTGCCACACCACCAATATAACAAAACCAGTTCTGTTAGGACAACAGATCTGAGCGATGCTTTTGCAGTTTTTCTGGCCTGAAGGCAGGATTTAAACTTGGTCAGATCTTCCAAAAAAGGAACATTAGCAAAGTGTAAAAAGCATTACCTGCAGTTTTCAGATTAAACTGTCTAGGACTACCTCCTCTGTTCCATTTTTAATATTATGAGAAGGAATTAAAAATACTTCATGAGTGCCTGAGTAGGCATTTTAAAGAAAAGGTGACATTTCAGACACCAGCTGAAGGTCAAATTTTCAGTGGCTACTTGGCAACATCATTTAGAACTATGCTGTATCACTCAGATATCAATGCAACATCCGGGGATCGAGAAGAGAACCTTAAATTTCTACCAGCTATGTTTAAGCTGAATTGCCACCAGATGAAAAAGTAAGAAATTAGTACAGAGCAGGTAAAGGTAATAAAGGAGATTCCAATGTTGACTTCCCTAGAACTATATACACATATAAAGGTGTTTTAAACCATTACTTTCCAAATAAAGAATGAATGTTTAGCAAGTCTTATTTATAGTAGCAAAAATAGTTTTGTGTTCTGCTAATAGAAGTCCAAACTACAAATAAGCTGAGGAAGGCATTGAAAACAAAGCTTACTTTTGAGAGAAATCTTTGAGATCCTGTAAAATAGTAACCTTTAACGGAGCCTGCCGTTTGATGTAGATCTTGGGCAGTGGGACACACACTTCAAGCAGCCGGATTGGGGAGTAGCTGTGAAGGCAATACAACAGCTATTAACAAGATTCTCCCCACACAGTGCTAATTCCGCACCATACTGCGGTTTGTGGCCCTTATATGAAAAGATACCGTATCAACATGTCCTGGGCTTTAGTCACTTTTAGTAGCAGTAACACCCGGTTCATTTATCTCCTAAGCAAAACGTAAAACCACAGATCATATTGCAAAAACTAAGTTCTGAACATTTTCAAGATTAGACAGGAAAAAGCATTTCCCTTTTGTATGACGAACTGGAGCCACCTACTCTTAGGAACACTGCCTACCCACCCCAGCCAGAACAGCGATGGCACTCACAATGCCCTCTGCAAGCCAGCACACACCCCTGCTCCTGTGGTTACAGTGCAGTTACACTACCCCATGCTATACCCAAAGCGAAGGACAGACCTGATGAATCCTTACTAGAGCTATATGCTTCACATAGTACTAGAGAAAGACAAGGAAGTTTTTAGCAGTGGACCTCACCTGAAAGATGCCACCATCTGATTATAGGAAAAATACTGGTGATAGTCATGGTGAATGGAATGACCACAAGGCTCGGCATTGGCCCTCCGAGTGTACTGGTGCCCATAGAATCTCAGCTCAAGGTATTTTGCGAAAGACATAGACCAAGAATCATTAGAAAGAGGAACAACGGGTGTCACCTGAAAAATTGAAAGCCAAGTGTTTTAATTTCATCCTGCCACCAAGATTAAGGACAGGCTAACCTAGCCAGTAATCTAGTATTTCTAGTACCACAAGTACCCATGGCCCGAAACAAACTAAACAACAACAAAGATAGCATTTATGCAAAGCTAAGGCTAACACATAGTTAAAAATCAATTGGATAAACAACAGCTGCTAGTTGATGATGACAGCTGCTAAGCTGGGGGAGTCCAAACATAACCTTGATAGAGACTTATCTCTCAAATGCTATTTCCCTGCATAGAGACAATTTCCAGCAACCCAGCCAGCAGCAGCGGTTTCATCATATACTTTTCCCCCAGTGCTTCTTGAGCTACAAATACATTGGTATTGCTCTGCAATGTATTTCAACTTCAGCAGTGCTTGCAAGCTTATAGTAGCCAATTGCTTTATATATACTTAATAGCCACAAACATATTAGTGTTTACATGAGCACACAGAAATGAAAGGTTAGAGAACAAGCGTATATACAGCCGTGTAGGGCTTGCCTTCAGCAAATTACATTAACTTCCTCCGGGTATCATTAAATCCAACAGCCGTGTTTAAGCCGGTGTAAGTATGTGAATTGAGTCATCCACATGGGTAATTGAGATGTTTTGCATTTCAGGCACTACATGAATCTTTTTTTATTGTTTTATTTCTCATCCCTCTGAAGGCTCTCAAGTTTTGCAATGTTTAGCTTGAAGTAAGTATCCAGTTGGTAATGTTTTTTTAGCTAAATTACAGAGCAAGTTTCAGACAACACAGAATCTTACTATCTTGTGGGTTTTTAAAGCAATTTATCGTTCCTCTAATGAAGATTTTACTTACTTTCTAATAACTGCTAAAGGAAGTCTAGACACCACATGGACACACTGCACTGTCCAGTTCATAGCAGATCAAAGAATACCAAGTGTTTTTAGCCAATTACTAAGCCAGCAGGTCTCAGTGTCTGCCCTTCCCCATGCACGCATTCCTCTGACACTCATCCCGATTCACTGCAGGGAAGGGACCATACTCTTCACCTCTACGAGGGCAACGCCATTTTTTCCATGTGTCAGAAAGTACAGGGCCAGCCACAACAGGAACATTAAATTGGAACAGCGATGGTTCTTAAATTCACATCCTTACCTGTTTGCACAGTCTACACCAGGAGTAAGTCAGAATGGTGTGCTGGTACCCAGGGACCGGGGAGTCCAGCTCCTTTAACACAATTTGCACACAGCCTTGCCCGTGAACAAAGCGACGAATGTGGTGCACCATTGGTGTTTCACAGAACATGCTGGGGCACTGGTAGGAAGGCCTTATGCAGAGAAATGGAAATACTTATGATCATATGCTAGGTACTGCTGAAGAACTGATTCAACATATCTAAGGTGCCTTTTAATATCACAGTGCTATTTATCTTTCCTGTAAAAGTCTCCAAAGCCTCTAGTGAAGGCTAGTGTTTAGGCAGTGTGAACTGTAGTCGTTTAAAATAGCATGTAGGGAAGTTCCCTTGCCAGCAATGTATAGGTCCCAAAAGCAGTGACTAAATACTGGTTGCCATCACAATCTTTTTACAATGTATCGCTTTCTACCAACATATTCCATATAGTCCACAAAAGAGGGATCAAGCATCTGGAAGTGCTTGGCACCAAATTAGAAAACAACTTTGGCAGTGCACCATAGCAAAGGCTACTGAGGACAAAGATGTGCCAAAGAGTCTTCAGAATGGTAACATTTCAGCTCCTTAAGGAAGAGGTGAGCAAAATAGTGCCATATAACTAACCTCTCTGAACAGAAAAACCCATGACCTTTCTTTGGATGGGTTTCTTTTAGGTCAGGGAAGAGAGACTGACATCCGAAAAATAAAAGCTGAATCGTTTAGGTACCAAAGTGAAATAGGAATTCTTCACAAACAGGCAGAAAGAGCCCAAAAGAGCCCAGATCCTCCTTGCTTATACTGCAGGGGGGAAGGAAAGAATTTTAATTCCTGAAACTATGGAGACTGAGAAGCATTTGCTTTAGCACACACCAGCTGGTCAGCAGAGAGAAACAAGAACTCAGAAGTGGGCAGCTAAGCCCCTCCTGCTCAGTGGTCAGCACAAGGAAAATTACTTGTTCCTCCAGGGAAGGCTGAACGTTAAGAGCATTTTGCTACTGCAAGTGACCAATGGAGAAAACTGAGAGGAGCCACAGGATACCCATCCAGTTTCACAGCCTGCTGAGACTCTGTATGGTGTTCTGGCAGTACTGGTTATTACTGAAACATAACAACGTGCACCTCTGTCAGATGAAATAAATTACACAGTACTCTGCCAGGGCTAAAGGTCTTCTGGACTATTTACCTTAGCCACCTTGCAAATAACACAATGCCTTACTCTGAGATGTTCAGATAACACTAGAAGAGTAGTTTTTTTCCCCAGAACTTGTATTTAAGTTCAAATAGGAACCTCAGAAAACTGTCATCAGTACAGTTGTTTCCCTTGGAAAACAGCCACTTGGAATACATGCTCAGACTATTAACTAGGCCCTCAAAGCCCTGATCACTACAAGAAAGCGCTGAGTGCACACATCTGTCTTTATGAACTTACAAGTCTTGTTTCATAATCTGTTTCACCTGCTCATTAAAGGAAGTAAAAGGGACAGGAACAAAGTGGGAAAGCTGTGGATGTATTTGCTTGTAAGGTATGAGCATGAGTAAGCGAATTCTTACATCCTGTTCCTATTTCACTGCAGCATGATAATACAAAGGGAGCCACAGATTTAAGTGGTAAGCTTTACTAGGACACATCTGGCTCTGCAGACTTGCATGCTATTGTCCTGAGTGCACAGGGAGTCAGTGAAGAGGGCAACAGGTCGACTTCACAGAGCGATCAAAAGCTTTTGTTTTGTTTAGAATGAGACTTAGAACGAGCTCCTCCTCACCTGAAACAGTAGCGCTCCAGAAAAATCCCTAGAGTCAGGTCATTTTTCCCATAGAATTCCATGGTCACAATCCTAAAGCAGAGAGAGAAAAGCTTTAGAGGGTGGATATTGCCACTGTTAGCTGTGCAATAGCCTTTAGCTGCACAGATTTACACCTGCTGCTAGCTTTTTGTCTGCCCTGTACACCTTCAAAGGCTTTTTTTCCTCTTGGCTACCCTTCCTTGGATCCCTGCTGTCAAGTTTGTTAACAATGAGATCAGAGTCTTACAAGAACAACTTTCAACTTGACATTTAAAAGTCAAATACAATTCAACCACACTTCTAAAGATCATTTTCAACAATATCTATGCACAGAAGTCTAGAGAGCTTGAAGCCTCAAACACTAACATTTAAACAGTGACAAAAACAGTACATCCAGAAGATGAAAAAAACCTTGAGAAAACTTTATTCTTCCAGAAAACTCAATAGCAACTTTTGTTTTCTCAGAACCTGAGGGGATCAAGCCATTTAAAAGGTTTATCAGTTGAAGTGTCACAATTCAAACATCTCTAATATCAGTAATTTACATCCTCTTACTGTTGCTGTTCCGTAGGCTTATGCCCACCTTCTTTGGTTCATTCCTAAGCTTTTACAGCAAGTCTAGACCTTTTCTTGTAAGTGAGCCACCTCTATATTTTCACCTGAGCTAGATGATGAAACCCCAAGACTTGTCCCGTTTAGCAGAGCTAAAAGCATGTCATAAGTTGCACACAATTAACAAATTACAGCCCCCTAAACTGGAAATTCTTAATGCCACTGACTATAATATGAGAAAGTTAATAATATATTAAAACGGCACTCTCAGATAATACAATCTGCAAGTATTCTGAGATTCCCTCAAGGTTTGTTTTGGGGCTTGGACATTCTTCCGTGTTTATATACACTAACTCTTCCCCACAAGACTTCATGCAGTGCCCTCCCCACACATTTATTACTCTGCAGTGAAAGGACTAACTAAAGCATTCTGGTTTAGGCTGGGCTTTTTCATTCATGCCCTGGGGATTACAATGGCTATGGTATACTGCTCTGGATCCACCCAACCCGGCAAGATAAAGTTACTTTGGCAACAGTTCCTGTTACAGGATGGGCACAACCTACCAAGGAGTCCTCAAAGAAATACTGCTATATGAGGCAAACACTGACCTTGCCTTGGGAAGAAAAAAAAAAAAGAAAAAAGAAAAAAAGCAACTATACAAGTTGTAGAGGAGTCGTTTTCATACCAGGGGCTAACACAGGCACTTGGAGCATTGCTGGACTGAGCAGAAGAGCTACTGAAGAGAACACAGAGCCTCTGATGGTTTACTGGACTCAGGCAATCCACCTGACAGAGAGAAAACAACTTATTTACTGGTTACAGAGACCAGAACACATAGAACTCCCAACAACAAAATGCTATTCTAGTAGTTTTATTTAAACATGAGTCTCTGCTTGCTCCTTTTGTACAGATTAACCTTGCATTATCTCTGAGCTTCAGGTCGATTTGTACCATGTATAATGGCTACCTGCAGTTTTTAGAACAGCATAACTAACATGCATAATGAAACCAATGCATACGCTTTTGTGCGTGGAAAGCTAAAGGAAACAAAAAACAACAAAAGCCCCAAGACAAAGATCTAGAGTCTCCAAAGCACTGTACAGTTTAGGACATGTTAGAGTCAAAACTCTGCCAATATATTATGCCTCAATTACTCATTCCGGCTACAGAAAGACTCCAACTTTCTGTCCTCGTGAAGAGATTTACCACACTGCTGCTGGAATGGAGCTGTTCCCCCTTCCACACCCCACACAACTATGAAGTTACCAAATACTTTTCTTTGATCACTGAATAAATTTAAAACAGCATGAACCAGTCTGATCCAGAGCAAAGGCTTGTCTTACAGTTTCTAAGATTATGGCCTGTGAAGCTACACAGATTTACGTTTAAGCACCAATTAAAAAGCGACTTCTGCTCATGAACTTGAGAACTGACTGGCTCAGCAATTAAAATGTTTGACTATCTCACTCACGTTCATAGACTTTTTCCCTGAATGGCTTGCAGTTAAAGTCCCAAGATCCTTTTCCTCAGATAGAAGTTAGTTGTTTTCATGGCAGTTTCCCAAAACTTTAAATATTTTGATTACAAGCACATACTGCCTTGCTTTGAAATTTCAAAAGATTTCCTGCAATCCCTTATGAGATTCTCAGATTTCTTCAGATCACCCAAACTTTTACAAACAATCTAATACTTCAATGTAATCAGAGCCCACTGCTGTTTCCATGGAATAAAACCTCTGAAGATGCAAACATTACACTTCTGGAAATCACCAATATCAGCAGCAAGAAAGCTCAGTTTCAGAAACTTCTTTAAGTTTGCTCTCCCTTCATGTACTCATTTCCAGAAATTAGTCACGTACAGCTGAGCTGAACAGGCAATGTACTACACTGACTCCAGGCTGACTTTATATATGAATTGAAGTAGTGTTTCACTATCTCTTCCCTTCTCAGGAAAATTTTGCAATCAGTCTCTTGTTCTGCTTTCTTATATCCACATAGTCCCTGGTTGTATTGGCTTGCCCAGAGCACTGCAATCTAAAATGCAGTTTTGACCCAGTCAAAAAAACCCAAAACAAAACAACAACAACAAAAAAAAAGACAACCAAATAAAACCTCACAAGCAAATTAAATCTGCTCTGTTTAACATTTAATATCAGACACCACACCACCTGTATTACCAGGAGAAACTGACGTAATCTGAGTTTTCAGCAGCACAGCTTTTAATCTTACCTTATGAGACCATGAGGATTCACTCTGAGCCAGTCCTTTCTCATCCTCTTCAATTTTACACCCAGTTTTTCCAGTAGGGACACTAGACACATCCTTACTTTGGGCAAAGGGATCTGTGCTTTTCTGTAGTATTCTCCCTCCTCTGGCCCGATAGTCAGCAAGCATTCTGGCTAAGCTCTGGCTATCACCTAGATGTTCTGCTATTCTAGTATTAACCAACTCATGAGAAGGTAAGATTTGGATAGCCTTGGCTTGGATACTCCCATTCATCCCTTGTAGCCCAGAGAGATCCCGCAATAATTGTCTCTTTCTTCTGCTCTCCAACTCCTTGTATTCCTTACTGAGGAGAGGAGACCAATAAACTTGCTCAGGGAAGTATTCCCGGGCAGGACACCTCATGCCTTTTTCAGTCAAAAGAAACGGTTCGCGAAATGTCAGTACAGGAGAAATACAGAGAATGACATCTTTCAACTCCTGCTTGAATGCTGCCGAGTAAGTCTTGAGACGGTCCTCAGAAGAAGTTACCTCTTCCGTGACATATAAACCAGTATCATCCTGGAGGGGGTCTCTGAAGACTCTCATCTGACTCTTGGACTCCTGCAGATCATCTGCCTGTTGAAGAGGCTCTAATGTCTGGCCATCCAGAGTGACCAAGTGCTGATCCATGCCATGGAGAGGCAGCAGGGATGTTTCAGGTATTGCTGGAGGTACAGAGTTGAACACTGGAAATGGCGACTCCGCTTTGTGGTGCTCTTGCTGTTTTGAGGATGCTGTTGCCAGCTGACTATTCTCTTGATCGCCTCTCTCAAATAAACCTCTTTGTTCAAGCATGCTGACCTCATTAGAGGACACAGACTCAGAGATCACAGGCAGCTTTTCAGAGGTTAGTTCAATGTCTCCAACGGCTGTGCTGAAATCCTCACCACTGAAGAGGTTCTGTTGTTCATTTTCATCTCCTGGCTCCTCAATAAGGGAGTGAAAGGAGGTGTTTTTGGTCAGAGTAGGGGGCATGGCAAACTCATCCATAAGGAAAGAGATTTCCAGCTGGGAATGATAAGCCACACAGACCATGAAGATCAGGATCTCCTTCACACGGGCCAGCTCATACTCTGCAGCACCACACAACTTGATAGTGCAACCCAGGTGCTGGGGACACCCTTCGAAGAACATCAGGGTTTTTGTCTGATCTAAGAGAAGGGAAAAAAAAAAACCCACCAACAAAAAGACACCCAAAAACCTGTAAGAATTTGGATGACACCTAAGAGCAGGTTAGCTATAGTTCTCACACACTGAAGAGACCGTAACAGAAACTAAGAGCAAGTAACACTGGTAGCACAACCCAGCTGCAGAAAATCACAGCACTGTACTGAAATAAATTATTTTTGCAAACATAACAAGCATTTGCTATAAAAACTTCTCCTGCTTGGTAAAACAAATCATCGTAAACTCCAAGTGAAGGCCACGTGAAACACGTTGGCCTAAACAGTGTATTCTAAGATCAGTGTAGATTCTGCAGCAGTGAAGCAAAAGAACCACTATCCTTCCAGGCATATTTGCTCATCTTTACAAGTCAAAAGCCTGCAAGATTTTGAGTGCAATTTAAAGCCTGGGAGAGGGCATGGGGAAAAAGTGGAAGTGATGCCAAGACTGCATCTCCACAAAGATATGTGTCAATAGAATTTATGTGTGCCAGTACCACTAGTAACCAGAAACAGCATTTTTTCCTTTGCAGACTTCCATTGCCTAAAGGGGGATACAAAGAAATCCGATTTCTCAAAGGTACACAATGACTGAACAAGGGGCAGTGCACACAAATTGCAACAAGGCAAATTTTCATTGGATATGTTAAGGCTATGTTAATATGTTAAGGATATGTTAATGATTATATGATAATCATAGAACAGCCTGGGTTGGAAGAGACCCCAAAAGATTCCGTTTCTGTGTAGAAGAATTCTTTATGGCAAAATGATTAAGCAACTGAACCGATGCCCAGACAGGCTACAAAATCTCTGTTCTCTAGTATTTTCAATAGTTGGCTGACAAAGACCTGAGAAATCTGACCCTGCACTGAAATTAATCCTTCCTGTTCAAAACAGGAAGTTGGACTAGACAAGCTCCAGGGTGGTGGAAAGAGAAAAACCAGTCTGGAAGAAAGAAGCCAGCCTAATTAAAGTCTGGTACGTCTCATCTTAGTAAGATCATGCTTTTGTGTCTGCAGCCAGTTCACTGTAGTTCCAAGATCTAACAGAAGTAAAAAAAGATGAGCAAGAAGGATAATACTTGATCACACAAGGCAACCAACAGTTCAGGTCTAATTAAGAGGAGCAAGTATTTATCCTTTCACACACACAAGCTAAGACACATCAAGCTTTACTCACCATTGGGCAACTGAAAAACTTGCATATAAAATTTATGACAGGTTCCCAAACGTGGTTTGGTCAACAGTTGATCCATTGACATCACTAAGTCTCCCTGGGTCATTCGACTTACCCGGTCTAACACTTGCTGTGAAAGTGGAAAGAACAGTAAGAATCTACGGTGCAAAGAGGACACTAGCATCCTTAGCTTGCTCTAAAAGACCCAACCAACCAACAAAAAGCCAGAGTGATCCAGGAAGCTTCTCACTGAGATGCAAACTCGGGGTTAAACCCAGTCACACAAACACACACCCACAATATACTAGAATCTTAGAAAAGCAGTTGGGTAAATATTTCTGGTGAGAAGTTAAGATTGTGCCCTTCCTTGGAGATGTCTGGATCTATTGAAGTGAAAAGAGCTCCAGGAGGTACAGTGCAGTCAGCACAGGGCTGGCTATCAGGAGCTCAGCCAACTCCCACAGCTGCTCTGTTTGGCTGTCTGTACCCTGTCTCACAGGGACAGAGAGGCTCTCTGGCGACCAGTGAGGACCCATGCAGGATATCTGCCACAAATAGGTGTCAGAGTTAACTACAGTCAAGCCAGGGTACAAGGACCTACCAAGCAAGGACACAGCAGAACAGCTGTGAAGAGCTGAGGAAACTGCATTCGCTAGGTTTGCCTGTTTTATCTCCTTGGAAGAGAAGTACTATCAAAAAAGAGCTCAGGTTTAGTTAGAGAAGAAAATAAGAAAACTCTTTGCTTTCTCCAGGGAGCTTGCTGTAAGAAGAAAATACAGAGATCCAACACAAGGCCCAGTCTGACAGGAAACGCTCACCGGCTTGACATTGATGACCAGAGTGATACCATGCTCCAAGAGCATGTCCTGAGCAATGCGGGACACAGTCTTCTCAACAAGGACCAAATTAGGCCTGACATCAACTATGCGCTGTACATAGTTCTTCAAGAACTCCCTTTCCTGCAGACAGGAACAAAGTTTGGCAGTTAACTACTGCAAACCCCTCTGAAAAACCCCACTTAAATGTTTAATATTACTTACTCATATATATATATTATATATATATGGACCGTTCCTATAAGGAGGGAAACTCGTTATCCAGAAAGCACTGTCAGTTGCCCATTGTGCCCATTTCCCCCACCCCCACAGCACAACATCCAGTTTACAGTAATTTGTTATACACTAATTGCGCACGAGGATATAGTCCAATGACAGCCTGAAGTAAGAGACTTGTGGCAGAATCCAAACATGCATATATGCACCTATCTCCTTACATGGAAAAAAGGCTTTATGCTCAAAAGGTGCTAGAATTAGAGCATCCTAAACCAAAGCTGTTTGCAATATTACATTCTCCATTTTCAGATACATGCTAATGTTGAGTGCTGGCAGTCAGGGACACTTCCATTCATGAAGAGTATGCCGATGCTCTATACCCCTACAAACCTATACACAGAGCGTCGGTCCCTCAATCTGCACTTGGGGACAGTGCTTCTGGAGTGGGATCCCAAATGCTGCACACTGTAAAGTTGTTCTTCTAATCTCTCTGGGGCTAGAAGATGAAGCCCGCTTTCTGGCTTCATCTCACTGTTCCCCACGCACTTTTATTACCATGCACAGAAAGAGGAAGCAGGCCTGCAACTCCATCAGAACTGAAGGCCTACACCGCTATACAGCTTCCCAAGCCAGGTATTCTCAACTGTGTTATTGTAGCTCACATCAGTCAGGTTTTAAAACTTCCATGCCAGAGAAAGACACCACAAAACCAGTTTGCCAGCTCCTCAGTACACAAACATTCACATTAGGGTAGCAAAGATAAAAGTTATGCCAGAAGCTAACCTTCTCAACTGAACTACTATTTCACTAGCATTTTCTGTCCATTAGGACTTTCATGCAGATACACAAGTAGTTATGATATATATAAAGTAGTCACGAAGCAGACTAATAATCAGAGACCAATATTTTAAAAGTACCATAGATACTTCTACCCCATTCAGACAACGGACAAATCTCAGTTTAAGCTTTTACTAGAAAACCAACTCACTAGGCAGAGACAAGTTCCATTGCAAAAGCTTTCACACTTGCAATCCTGTCTAACAACCCCCAAACAGAAATGGTCTTAAATACATGCTAAGGAAATAGTCAAATAACAAAACAAACGTTATAGCCCAAGCTCAGTAGAGCACCAAATACCCTTGCTATGAGTATGCCGGCAAACACCTGAAGAGAGATTCTCAGACAGGAATGCAGTGCATTAACGAAAAGGTCAATCCATTTCAGTGTTTTCTTACTTAAAGGCACCTCCCCGCTCACAGGGGCAGGGCATCTGTTCCAAAGCGACATTCTGTAGTTCATCACTTCATTAGGTTCATTGTTGTCCCATTTTTTCAAGCCTGACAAGAAGTAACACGGCTGCAACCTAACTCTCAGCTATACTGACTTTTCTAATGTTTCTTCACACACCTAAACCGTATCTAGCTCTGACTTTTGAACCCTAAATTCCTTTTACAGCATATCATTAAACCCAAAATATTTTCTGAAGTGCTGCATTTAATTGTGAGGATCAAAAGATCATTCTCAGTACGTGTAACTCAATAACAAAACCCCTCATCGCAAGACCACAAGTCTGTACTGTATTTACTGCAGCAGTTTTCTTTGCTAGCTGCTCGAAGAGGAAATTTTTCTTTCCTATGTGAACCCACTCACTGAAAAAAACCAGATGTGCACTGATCATCATTTTGCTTGTTCTAACCAAGAACAAAAGCATGCTCTTACCTGAAGTACTATAGGGTCTATGCAGGTAAACTTTGTTTCTTCTCTGTAGAGGTACTCAATTGAGCACTTCAGCAGAAGAATTTTGGGATTTTTTAAGCAAGAGTTCATCTAAGACAGATACAAAAATAGTTAAAATAAAACCACAAACACCTGAAATGGAAAAAGTACACAAGAAAAAAAGACAGGCTTCCCCATGATTGATTCCCTGCCCCTACCCCCCAAAATAAAAGTGTCTTAGCTACCATCCTCCTGCAGATCCAACTACATACACATTCTTCCTTCTTATGAAGATGTTACATCCAGTTGTTGGAATTTCACAGCACTGTCCAGGAAGAGTGCAATGCTAGAGGTTTCTACTCTCACCCCCAAGTCTTGATACACTTTAGAGCAAGCCTCCATCCAGATCACTTCTAGCTTGACCTCCTGCCTTATTTGAAGGCTGACATTACTATATTGTCTTAAGTGCAAACCACAAATGCCTTTTCCTGGCTAAAACTTAGGGTAACTATTAGATGCCTTCTGGGGTGGTAGGGGTGGAAAGGATGTTTTTCCATACATGCATGAGGAAAGCTTCCCCCCCCAGAATCTCTAGGCTACAAGAACACAGCTTGACAAAGAAATGCTTTAAAAGCTGTTCTTGTTTAGGGTCTTCAACTAGATAAAGTTCACAAACCTCCTGAGTGGCAAGAGAAACTTCACAACACAGAAAGAAAATCACAGCACACTTGTTTCCTCAACATGCACTACAGCCAGCACTTGATCAATCAAGCCTACATTACCTTTTTGTGTGCAACATTCTTAGTGCAAACAAATCCATTCACCACCATGGAGTCAAACTTCTTTCCACCAGGAATCTAACAAAGCAAAGAACATTTTTAGAACTACTACACATTCCCATAACTTCTAGTGCAGTAAACCTAACACACAGAATACCTCTTGCGGCTGATGCGCAAGCATCAGCTACACCCTCAATTATCAGATGAAAGATCAGATACAGTCATGCTGGACACACAACTCTTTTCCTTTAAAGTCTGGCAAACTATGGACAATATGAAAACAAGTACTAGGTTCCAGGATCTCTACACCCCTCCCAATACATCCGTGTTTGTTAAGCTGGGGGTACACTCTGGAAGACAATAAGGGAAGCTAACTTCTATAGGCCACAGGGAGCATATACGTTTGCACATGCCCTTTCTGCTAACAACAAACAACATGTAAGGAAAGAGAAGGGAGAGGGGGTGAAGAAAAAAAAAAAAAAAAAAAAAAAAAAAAAAAAAAAAAAGAAACCAAACCAACCTCTACCTACTATTTGAACACATGAAACACTTGACTGGAGTGCCTACAGTCACAACCAATCACAGGAGTTATTCAGAAACCTGTTTCATGTTGTTTATTACATGTTTCAGTGGACATTTCTGTTACCAGCATGCAAAAACAGCAGACAGCTACAAATAGCTTTCACTTCTGAACATCTGCTCTTTGAACTGGAGTTTCAGGAGAGGCAGCAACAACTGATGCTGTCTGAAGAGAAGCCACAGAGTTACTACCAGAACCATAAGGCTCTCCTCATCTCTTACATGGCTTCCGAACAGAAGCAGCCTCCCAAGGTGAATTTTGCCAAAGAAAAGTAAACTCAAGCCTTCGATCCACAGTCACACTAGCTCCTTGGATGTTACTTTCACATCAGCCTCTCAGAAGAAACTGCATGCCACAACTCCAGCCTTACAGTTCAACAATGCCAACACCAGGCCATCTGGCAGAACTGGATGCACCATCCCATAATAATTAAGTTTTCCTCTTCAAGAAAGTTGGCTTACTTGGCAAGGGAGGAGTTCAGTCCTCAGTAATGGATAGTTACAGGGCAATAGATTGCTACATAGAGTCCTGCAAGCTACTTAGGCAGCATTCAGTACATCTCCAATCCAAGCACAAAAGCAGCAGAAACCAAAAAAGGAAGCAAGTCATTACAGAGGTGTTGCTCTTTGCTATTTTCTGCAGCCTACAGCCTGAAAGAAGAGGTCAGCTCCAGGGCATTAAAGCATCTCTCACCGGACACAAAGTTTCTTCTGCAGAGCTTTTTCCAGAATCCCATCTTACCCAAAGGCCATGTTGGCCAGTTACACCACCGCACATGCTGGGGGCAGGAGGAAGGGGACTCCTCCCTTCAAACAAAGGGTGCTGCCAGCAGCTGCATCCTTTTGTTTCCCTACATCCACTGTGTGAAACTTACTTTTTTGATGTGGACAAACTGACGGATATCCATGTCGTCATCTCTGTTCTTGACATCAGGCCGTACAGTTTGAACTACCTGGCAGACCACAGGTACAATGATATCCCTCCAGGACAGTGACAGAGACTCATTGTACAGAAGCTGCTGAAGCAGTGCCATCATGTGGTTGTGATTAGCCGATCTGTAAAAAAGGCAAAACAAGTAAGATTTCTTGTGAGAAAAATACAGAGCAGTGATTAGCTGAAGTCACATTTCAGAAGTAAAATTAACATTTACAGTGCAGGAAGTCCTCTGAAAGAACAGCTGCCTAGAATGTTCTACAGTCAGCTGTGGTCCTATACTTCAAAATATAAAAACTCATGAAAAAAAGCAATCAAAATATACTGCAAAAATGCTGTTTTCTTAATGCAGTTTAGTTCCTTGTACTGTCCACTGTAGATCAAGTCCCACTGAAAGCTGGTGGGATAGAGGGGCTTCAGGAATTGTAACTCAAGATATTCAAGTTCCTTTTTCTACATGTTTCTTACAGCAGTCTTTCCATGGCTTGTTTCTCTCCATTCTCTTCTCTCAGCAGATCCAGATTGCTGTGGTGCCAGCCTAGCGGTGTGAAAAAGAGTTCTTTGGACTTCTCCTCCACCCTTCTGTTGAATAATGACTCTGTGAGAGACAAACAAACCTTGTTAATATAAGGTCACAGCTGAATGCCTGTGTCTTTCTGAAAGGCTATTTTGAAAAGGAAAGAATATACTAAGACATAAGTCTAAGCCTCTTGAAATACTCAGTTTGAGCTAGATGTCATGGTAACACGATGCTGCAAACAGTATTGATTGTAACAGTGGTGAGTGTACAAAGGAAAAGCAAGCTACTTAAATTTTTTTACTGCCAGTACAGAGCAGACAGTTGTTTCTTCTGGGATTAAACTGTTAACAAGTTTAAGATAAGAAAAAACAAAACAAAACACCCTTATATCCTAGTTTTAACTATAAATCAGCAACAAATTCCAAATAACATGCATATTCATAATGCCCTTTAGACTTAGAACATTGGTCAAAGGCACTAATTTGATCTACAAAAAGCTGCTGCTTTGAAGACATCTACATGTAAGTGGCATTAGAAGATCTAGATATTTCATTCAGGCTGCAGCACAAGTTATCAAAAATATCTTGGTAAAGGTCTTGTTTAGCACACCTCTAAAATGTATTTTAATGAAAAGCTATGCTACCAATTCCTATGTCAGATTTTGAATCTTTATGTGACTTGCAGCCCTGATCCCACACACCACTACTGCTCAGGTGTGGATGGAGCTGCCAGCAGGCTGGTTCATCTAGCCTGTGTCACAGTATTTAATACTACAGAGTTCTCAAGGATCTTCTTTCATGAAAAGCTTGCACCACTTAAGATCTCAGCCCCTTTTCTCACCTCGATCCACCTAACCATCATGCACACAAGAATCACTCTGCTATGATAAACAAGATACCAATAAAGGCTACATCCACTGAATACAATTTTTTAAATCCTAAATATCAATATAACCTATAGCTTTTTCTGCTTTTTGAAACAAAAAGCATGTTTCAACAGTATAAGACAGTCCTCACTTGGAGGGGGCCTGTCCTTTTCAATCACTGTATTCTGTGGGAACTCCTTAGAACTGTTCTCTGTTTTGCAGTACCACGATCAAAGGTTATTTCAGCACAGCCTTCTGATTTGAAAGAGTTCCTAGGTTATTTCCCACACAGGTCCTATGATATTATAGAGGGAAGTTATAAACTTCCCCATTCCCATAATGGTTGACTATATTATAAGCCATTTATGTTAGTAGTGTATAATTTTCCATCAGCAAGTATGTAAGCCTTCAGATTTCAAGCTTAAAACTCCTCAGAGTGCATGATCCAACTGCAAAACCCTTACTCAGCAGTAATCTGAGGAGTACTAAAAAAAAACAACTTTAAAAACAAAAACTAATTTCTTCCAGATGCTCCATGCCCAAAATTCGCTGTGTAGAAGATTAACAGAAGTTACAGTGTTTTTTCCTCTTTCCTTTCTCCTGAAAAAGCTCAGTTAAAAACTAAGTGTCAGTTTAATCAAAGACTTTCTTCTTCTGGCTGCACAGACATTGGGGTTTCTCCCGCTACTTCCTTCTCTTACAAGCTCACTAAAATCAACAGCATGAACTGGGAGGAAAAGAAACCCACAAGTGCACCTGGAAGTGCACAATGGAAGGCACAAGGGTTTTAAAACTCACAACTGCATCTAATGGTGTTTTATTTCAGAAGCAGTAGTGGTGGTGGCAGCGGCAATGACAGGAAACCCAAAAAGATTTAACAGATGAAGCTTTAAGCTACTCTGTAGAAGCATTCCAACTAATCATACCACATCTTCGTTTCCTTGCACAAAGTTAAAAACTGGTTACTTAAGTTTGGGAGTGGGGAAGTTGTGAATAGACTTGTCACACGTATTTTTAAAAAAAGTTTTTCTTTGAGTGCTTTTGAATGAAGAAATCTGAGAAGCAAAAAAAGTTTAAACTTGCATGTGCATTCAAAGAAGTTAGCTTATCTACCAGTTTTGCCACAAATAAGTTCACATTTACTGTCAAGTAAATATTTCTAAAGGGTCAGTGCCCTGTTAAAGGAGTATCAAGGAGTCTTCATCATTATATTAAAACCACACAACAGCAACATTTGAAGTTTCTCCTTACCTTTAATGAAAGCATCACTTATAGAGAACATCTGCTGCCCACCGTTTTCAGGATTCAAGTACTCTGAAGGAAGAGAGAAGAGGGAGGTAGGCGGAGACAAAAAAAAAAAAAAAGAGACAGGTTACACTGGTGTGCCCATATAATTACAAGGTACACGCCCACACCAGAAGACACAGCATTACTCATCTTAGTGTTCGGTCACCAATTTAGCAACAGCTTGATGAGTGTTCAAGACAAGAATATCCTCTCATTCTTGTTCTATCAAAAAGTTCTAATATGACAAGAAAATAGTACTTACTACTGTGAACAAACAAAACCAAAAGTAGACATGAGCAGAGACTGAACTAGAAAGGTAAGATTTTGCTTTTCCAGTTGACCCACTCCACATTTTTCTACATCTAAGTACAAACATGTTAAGCTGCAAGCAGACACCGTAGGAACATCCAGACACTGAACAACCTTCTGGTCTAAAATGCAGCTTCAGAAACCATCATGCTCTCACACTCTGCTGAAGTACATCAGACAGAGAGAGGCCAGCCATAAGATTTATCTTACACAGTGAAGGAAACAAAACACAGCCCACCTTTCAAGAGCTAAAAGTTTACGTCTAAAATTCAGTGTTTTCAGGAATCCATGCTGACAGAAGCGGACTCCCAGCAATAAAGGAAAGCAAGAGATGTATCACTTTACATATAGGAAGTAGCATGAAGCTCCATCTACTACCCTTGCTTAGCTTGCTAGATCTTGATCTTTCATGCAGGCTGGCTGGCCACAAAAAGCTTGTTTTCTCCAGAGGCCACTAGCTTGTTGTGCCTTTAGTCAGTTCCTTGCTTCTATAAAAAGGGATTGTACAATGCAAAAACAAGAGCAATGGCCCAATTGCTTATACAATGATCCAAAGTCCACAGCTAACCCTTAATCACCTTTCCTGAGACCAGTCCAGACCTACTGCCACAAACAGAATGCAAAGCCAGGCAGCTTTCAGACACAAACAGAAAGCAACAGAAAGTTGACAGGACACAAGCAATCACAAGTCTCTGAACAGCAGCACTCAAGAGACCCGTTACATACCACCATTTTAAAAATCTGAGCTTGTCTACAGTTGCCCAGCCTGCAAACAGATAATTAATGTACCAAAGGGAAGTTGCAGGCCTCCCTTGCAGCTCGATGGTTATTTGCAGATTCCTTTTGTCTCTTATATAGATTAAGAGTTTAGCATTACAAGCAAACCTACTGCTTGATAAAAGCTGGCTCACCCTCAGACTACCTAGACTAAGTCATGTCACGCTGCATCTACACATGAACATGCATACTAGCACCTCCATCCCTCTCCACCTTGCAAGAGCCTCAGGGCAGCAGCTCCTGCTGTTAACACACGCACATTTCTTACCTCAGATCACCCCTACATGCATCATTGCTCCACAGAATGTTGGGCAGGGGGGAAGGAGGAGGAGGTTCCTGTAGCATATTTTGTAGTCTTGTCTGCAAACCGTTAGCTATCAGGAGACTATCTTACAAGCATCCCTGAACAGCTTCACCAAATCAAAACAATAAAGAACCAAAAAACCCACCCCAGAACATACAAATTCCTAGGTCTGATATCTAAGGGCATCATTAGAAGCCAATACCACAGTGCACACAAATTCACAGGTCTCCAACAGAAACCTGCAGGTACAGATTTTATACACCTTACAGAATGCTCTGGTTAAACATCAAAACAGACTGGCCAGCAACAACATCTTTTACCTTGTATGAACAAATATGCACACATCCACAGATATCCACTGAAAACTAAGGCGCACCTCCTCAAAAGAACAGGCACCAAAACGACTCCTGGCAACAGCACACTAATCCTTGGCAAGCAACGGTGATAACTAACTGTGTCATGGTTATTCAGATCCTCTACTCTTTCCCCCTCTAACTAGATGCAGGCATCAAAAACTAACTACCCAAAATACTTGCTATCAGGATCAAGGATACCTGGCTGCAAAGACATTTAGAAAATAAAGTTTCCTGTACTGGTAACTGTATATCTTTAAGAACAGCAACTAAACTCCACATTTTAAATAAGTCACTTAATTTCTTCCCCAAATTTAAATGCAGAAAGCAATCTTACTTTGTTTCCCATTTTGATACACACTATTAAGTACCATTGCGTTTAGGCAGATGATACTATGAATGAGTCACCATACTCACTTGTAAGATACTACAAGCCAGCTAACGTGGAGTCACTAGAATTTCATAGAAACACCCGAGACATTAGTCAGCCTGTAACATCACAAGAAGTCCTGCCATTAGACTCAGACTATATACAAACCACTCTGTTCCAAAACACAGCTGGTACATCACAGGCCATTGCTTCAAAGCAGCTGACCTCTGTGACTGATGGAAATTGCATATCCCTTAATCATTTGAAGAAACCCACTAACCGCTTAGATCAAAGTTGACCTGCACTTCTAGCGCTGATGTTTTGTCCCGTCAGCCCTCCCCAATGACTGTAATTTACAGAGTTGTGAGTAAATTGAGTTACACTAGCCTCAAAAGGTGGGTGTGATCTTTAGTTTTACTTAATTTTCTTTGAAATAATGAAGTCACTGTCATCCAGTCTAAGGACAAAAGTCAATCCCAATGAAATCAAGCCCAATACATGTGTCCAGATCAGTCATAAGGAAGTTACTGACCCCTGACAGTAACAAACGCACCATGTCACTGATTAACTACGGTACTCTGTTCTTAAAATCACTGTGTCCCATTTTGCATAGAAGCTCAACTATCTAGCCTTCGCTGTTTAATTACTATGATTCTCTGTAACATCCTGGATGGCATCTTTTGTTGAATACACCCAGGATAAACCAGGAAAACAAGCTGAAAGTCTTTCCACTCTTTAGTATTTCCAGGTCAAAGTTTCAGAAGTCATCCATTTCACTACTCTAGGCACTACAGTATGCACTGTAGGTTTTGACCCACCTAATTTTTGAAGGCCTTGAATAAAAAAAAAAAAAAAACCAAAATCCCAGATCTAAGTACCCATGAAATTTCTGTCTCCCTATTGCCAAGAAGTGTTTCTTGCTATTCAAAATGTTGTCATTCATTTTAACTTGTTACTCTTTGGTTAGGTCTTTTTCCTCCAGAGATGGTCATGCCAGGAACCCTCTGTATTTGCAGGGGATACAGATTTTTCAAAAAACCTGCAGAATAATACCTACCTCTGCATGGTGTGTTTTCATGACTCACACCTCCATCCTATCCTAGTTCTGGGCATATTACTGAGACTTTCCCCTCAAGGGAAATCCATTCTCTTAAAAGCAGTTTTTCCCAGTTTTCTGGGAAATTCTATAAATTACACTCCTGCAGAATAACCTGGGTAAGAGACCACACATTTCAGGCACAGGTAACAAACACCAGTCAGCAGAGATTCACACAAGATAGCAAAGTGCTGTCAACATATATAATTCAGAGACAGAACTGTCTCTCACTCTTCAGTCACCTAACCACTTGCCTTTTCTGATCTTCTCTGAGCTCTCCGTCATCAAAGCCTTTCTCACAAGAGCTTCAGTTCTGGCTATAAGAAGCCTTGATTTGGTCAACAGTTTCCAAGAGAGGCAGGCTCTCTTACGTTTCCCCTTCATCATGTACTGCTCTTTGTATAAGGAGACGAAGACTGAGATAGGTCTGAAATCAGGACTATCACTCTGCTAAGTCCTTCAACACTGACCAGAATCAAGCTGAGTATTACCTGTTTTACTGCCAACACACACTCATAAAGATAAACATGCTACAGCTGTAAATTCAGAGGATACTGCAGCACACCTGGGCCTGTTTCAAGCTCATTTAATCCAGCATCCCTCCTTCCTAAAAGGAATTCATTAATATATTCTCCCCCTCTACACCTCTGCTTCCCTGCAGATGCATTAGCTTTTCATTTGATTAGGGCATGAGCCAGAAACAGGTTGAAAGCAACCAATAACGAGCTGGTGTCAGCCATGCTGACAACCCATCCCTACTGTTGGGTCATCTGACAACTCAAATTTCAAAACTGCTCTGCTCCTCTCTTTGGAGGAAAAACCAAGCAGTTAAGATTTCCCTTCTTCCAGACATACTTTTAGCAAATAGCAAGAAGTGACTACAATGGGCACTGATAAATTCCTTCTCTAATTTGCCTCATTCTCCCTCCCATGTCTAACATACTATGAAAGTCAGCTGTGACCAGTTCTCCTCCCTCACTCTCTTTGGCGATCATTTCAGAAAATGCAATCTGTTTACAGGCATAAAGCGAGTCTTGCATGCTGATCCACAAGTCTGTTAGACTTTACAGAAGGATGAATTCATTGGAAGGAGTCCAAATTAATTCACATTGGATCATCTTGTAAAGTTGGAAATACTGAAGGGAGGGGAGGGAAATAATAATTAAGAATAAGAAACTCCTTAGAAGCAGCCAAAGACAGAAGTCTACAAAGCTAATGTAACCTTAGGTAAGGAATACATCTGTTGCTACCCAGCATGTAAAGCAACTAGAATATACTAGACCCAAGCCAGTGGCAAGCCCCAATTTCAGTCAGCCCTTGTCCAAGTTAGTGAATGCAGTTTTCAACAGGCAGGCACATTATCTTTCCATAAGGATTTTGCTTATAGTTAAGAGTCTTTCCATTTAGTACGTACTTAGGAGAAAAAACTTTCAAAAGAAGTCTTCGACACTGAGTATTTTATTTCTTCCTACTTCACTTAAGTGGCTGTTCTCTTTTGAACCAATGTTACATGCATGGATTAAGTTAGGCCTTATTGCTCATCAGGTAAGATTCTTCTGTCAAATGTAAGCTTATTAACATACAATTAGAAGTCAGCACAGAGCTCTTCCATATTGTGGGTTTTTTTGTTCTTTGGGGTTTTTTCTTGCTTGCTTTTCCAGTTCAATCTCAAACTGTAGAGACATGTATCAAACTGGTTTATGCACGGACTATTTTTCCACCCCAGTTAGCCAGAAACTGTATATACGTGGATCTGCCCTGTTATGTAGGTATGCTTCAACTGCAAAGAGAAAGTCACAGGGGAAGTTACACACTCTGCAGAGAAGGTGTTTCAACAAGTCTACTGAGCCTCCTCAGAGGTGAGCACATCAAAACTGCCAGTGAGTGCCAGCTAGATATCATTATTTCCCCCTCTGTAAGACAGCTACAAAAGTAGTGTCCAAATAGGTCAGTATTACTAGGGCCTAGCTCTCCATCATGTGCAACTCCAGCTGGTGACTACCTCATACCTTTTTGGTCGGCAGGGTGAGGGGGCACATGAGGGTACTTGGAGTGCTTCTTGATATGGAAGTTCACGTTGTCCAGCTCCACGTTCAGGCTGATGGAAGCGGCTGAATCACTGTCCATTGTGGACTGGAAGCTGCTGACTGAAGTGCGCTTGCTAGGGCTGGCGGAGTCTTTTAGTGTTGGGTAAGGGGGAAGATACGGGGAGGAAAAGGGTTCAAATGGGTATCATGAGGGTACCGGAGAGGAGAAAAATTGTCTTTAATACATAAAGACCAGTGTGCATTACTAAAGGAATACAGTATTTTCATCGTTCTAATCTTATCTTCATGTGTGCATGCTGACATATTGGGCATTCTTTAGTGCATTACTGTAAGGCCCAAATTAAGCAGAAGTCTGCCCGAGAAACAGACGGCAGCGATTTACATGCTTCTCCTCCATTAGAAGTATGAAGCTTTACCAGTTCCACTAAACACAAAATACTGTATCCACCATAAGAAACAAGAGGACTAGCTAGGTTATAGTTTGCTTAGATCCTTACAGCCCATGCACGCACACACACAAACACATACACATATAAAGCAAGACATGGTTAAACTACTGTGTCCTGAGGGACTGGGGATAACGGGGGAGAAGGCAGAGTGAGAACAAGACTTGCGTGAAACTCACTGGCTAAGTTATCTTCTCCTTCATCAGCAATCTGCTCTGTGTCACTGTCAAACTTGATGTCTTTGAACCAGGATGGCTCTGAGTGTCCTTCTACAGAGTTCACAGAGTCACTGTCTGGAGATGGGGTTTCCGAGAACTCCGTGCTCTAGAAGACAAGGAAGAAAAAAAGGTGTTAGAAGTGCAGCTCTGCTGAAATATTAAGCAGCTTTAGAAAGCAGTCTGCTACAAGTGCAGATCACATATTTCAAAAATCAGATACTCTCAGTGGGCTGAGCCAGGTTAGTCATAGAGCCACCCCCCTTGCCATGAAATAGTAACTCTTTGGGACAGGAAACAAGTACTTCTTTACACTTCCCATGTGCTTAGTCTCTGCCTTCTCCTCACTTCCACACAAGTTGTGACTAAGTGGCACTAAAGGACATGTCTATTCTACTGCATGTTTTCTGTCACCACATCCAGCTCAGCAGTGTTGAATACTTGCTATCCCCAGCCAAGGTGGCGATGACCATATCCTTTGCCAGAAACCAGCACACGCAGCTTTTGGAGGAGGCTAGCTCTAAGTTACTGGAGCGATCCTGTGACTGACCAAAGTAGCTCTAAAGGTTTTAGTCACAAGTCAGGCTCTAGCTGGGGCTACTGCATCAAAGCAAAGCCTGGCGAGGGTGCCAGAGAACCTGGAGAGCACCTAAGCAATTTCCATCAGTCATCCTGATGCCTCCAGCCAACTCAAGAGGAAGTTCTCACTGTCATTCCTTAGGCTACAGTGAGCGCAGCAAGCAGCTGAGTCAACACCACTGTTTCTCCTGACTCTGTCCAGGGGAAATGAGATCAGACAGCGCTTTCGGCTGATAAGAACAAGAATTGGCTTTAAACCTTGAATAACACAAGCCCCCTACAAGTAGTTACAAACAGGGATCAACAAGCACTTGCTAGTTAAGGGAAAACTTTTACTAACAAACGGAGACAATGCAGCTGACTAGCTGAGATACCAGATGAAGCCTGGAGCAATCTCAACGGAAGACCATGTGACTGTGGTCAAGAGCTGAAATGCACAAGGGAGACAAGATGCTAATGGCTACACACTTTCTGACTGAAGTCTATGAGACAGCTGAGCCATTCTTTGTTGTAAGAAGCTGCAGAACATGAAAGACTCGGCTGAAAGCTTTCAGGTAATAGCAAGGCTACAGATAGATCTTGTTCAAGTTAAAAAAAGTCTCTCAGTCCCTCCGGCCAGTAACTGCTCTTACCTCTCAGCAAGTTTGACTGCAATGAAATACATATGATAGCATCTCTGGTCACTGGTTCCCTGCATCCCCCTCAGCTAGCTAAGCTTATCTGGAGGCATGACAAAGACCCTCTTCCAATCTTGCATCATGTGGCTAAGGTACTGAATTCTTTATTCTGCCATCACTGGAGATCAGAAGGTGGTTACCAATATAATATGTAAGAAGATCCAATACTGTATATCTAAAATATTCATTCTTTGGAAGTTTTTAAAGAAGGAGTTTTGAAACAGAAGACCACCACTGTGTCTCAGTCACCAGTAACTGCATACAGACTCCAGATTCTGCACATGATAGCACAGCTGCCACAAGCACAGACTGTACCGTCCCAAGGCCTCCGTGGAATATGTTCGCCACGAGACGCACTGGCCTAGACTGGAGAACCTTTCTTCCACTTTAAGCAGTACTACATATAACAACTCATCCACCACACAGGACAGCCTCAAAGTTTTCTGGGCAAATGCTGCTTAGGCTTTCCACTAAGGAAAAAGGCCTGGAGCCCAGTTCTCTGTACAGGAGGGCTGATTCAGAAAACATACAACGGCTGTTGAGAACAGGATTAGAGAAGATTCTAGTCAGCAGCCAAACCCAGCAAGAACCACAGCTTTCCTACTCCTTTTACCTGTAATGGTCTGTAGAGAGCATACTCATCTCTGAAGAGCTGATCATGATGACTGACACATTCTAGCCAGCGTCCATCAACCAATGCTTGTCCTATTGCAATGGCTTGGACCCTGGAAGCATAAGAATAGAGATGGTTTTCTAAGTCTAGTCCTAAACACACATGGTTTATGGTACAAAAGGAAAGAGTAATTGGTGACACACTATTTGACTCACCAGTATCCCATTGCTATGTTTAACCAAACACTAGTTAAAATACTGTGGAGAGGCAGCAGTGTACTGATTCAAGTATGGAGCTACACGAAGAGACTGCCAGAACTCTCAGCTCAGCTGAGGTGCCCCACAGATGATTAAGACATACTGCTTGTGATCCTCCAATATTGTTTGGTTGATTTACAGATACTGAGCATCTCTGCTGAGCAAGGACTGCTGGTCTATGCTTAAGAACCATCTCAGTTTTATCCTGTTCACACATAGTTAAATATAACAGATTCTTTACACTCGCTTACAAGGATAAAAGTCTGCCAGTCCCACCAAAAATCTAACCACCAAACACTATTATATATATATTAAATATATCTCTGATCCCAGGGGCAGACTTGCTCTTTGGAGTATTACTGAACATTTCTGGACAGTCTTTGTAATACACTCACTGTTCTCCAACTGTTCGAGTAATACTTGTCCCATATGCTACCTCCCACACCAGCTCCCAAACCAGACAGCCCCCTGTGCCCTGTTGTTTTGGGCCACACAGAGTTAGAACCCTACCTGCTTTGGCAGGCAGCAATGAATAAAACCGAATTTTCTTTCTTTCTCACCTCCCTGCAACAGAATCTATCTCTGCAATCTAAGGTAGCCTATATCAGCTAAAACTCACAACCTTCTGTCACAAAGACAGAAGACACCTGCTGTCCTAAAGCACCAGGGTTACCTTGTGGTTATGTGCCCATTTCTAATGAGCCAGTTGACCAGCTCTTTTCCCACAATACAGTTGGGATGTGTCCGCAGCCAGTAGCGATGGTCTTGAAATTCCATCCCACTGTTGTGATGGCAGATTTTCTTCCAAAGATCTTTCAGCTGGACTGAGTCCTGGACAGGGAGATGTGCAAGTTACTTACTAGTCTGACCTTAGCACTGGTTTCAAGGACATCAACCCAGGCCCTCAGATCAGCTTCCAGATCAAGAGCCCTCTGCAAACAGGCATAAAATCTAAGCTGTTCTGCACACCCTATGTGAAGGTGCAAACAGAAACAGCAAACAAATGTGAGATCAGCTCCTTCTATCCTTCCTTTTATATAAAGTTGAGAACAAGAAACAAACAAAACGGGTACCCTCAGACTGAAGGGGATTTTGTTTTTAATGCAGCAAGATTTTGTACTGCCTACAAGACACATCCTCATTACTACCCTCTTGCATTCGATTCTCGAACTCAGGGGGGTGTGTGTAAGTATAGAGGACAACGAAAATCCATCCTTTGGAAAAAGGCTTTTTTATATCATCTGTGCTCAACCTAGGCTTTGTGAAGCCTAGTAGTCCATTATCAAGCCCAGATATAAAGCAAATACTTGACACAGCAACGCACACTGCTATGTTCAAGTTACTGAGGATTCCTTTTTGTATTGTCCATTATCAAGCCTTTTTTAGACACTGCTAGCTTTGGCCACTAAGCAAAAAAAGGTGTGCACCCCTCCTAACTCAATTAACCATTTCTGAATCTCTCGATCTCTTCCTCTCACCACTTGGAACAACTGCAGCCTATACCCTCAACTTATTTTGGAGCCTGTTGAGCATGTGTGTCAACTCTTGTGTAGGCTATGCTCCATCCAAACCGAGCTGTCGCTGCACCTGGCCCCTTTTGCTTTCCCTTATGTGCCCTGGCTTGACACAGCACAATCCGTTGTTGCAGAGTGGGAACTGGGATTATTTTGAGCGCCACAGAACACCCCAAGGGGTGGAGAAGAGACACTGCAGCTCACTTTCTCAAATACCTCACTCGTTCTATTTTTGTGTAACAGGGCGGAAGGGAAAGCTGTAATTAAATTTTACCTGGTTTCAGTTTTCCAGTTAACTGCCAGACCCACATTATTGCGTCTTTCCCAAGGGTGCCCTGAGATCCAGGAGTTTTGCTCCACTTTTGTTACTGGACTGGCTTTCTGCTTTTATTTCCAGCAGTGACTGTCCTGGGTATTATCCTAAAACCAGTGTCGGCAGCTCCCCTTCCATACACAGCACAGAGTCAAATGGATCAGTAACAGAACACATCACAGTATCACAAGATCTTGTGCAACTGGAAATTTCACAGTTCAGCCGCCTTGTAGTTTACCCTTAACTCACATGGTAAATTCAGTAAACTTGACAAACTGGCAGAACACAGCAAACGCTTTCAACTCAAGGGTTTTGACCTCTAGTTCACAGAAATATGTGCTCACCCCAGTGTATGTAGACCCTCCCCTACCTTTTATGTCATGAGCAAAGTTCATTAGTCTTCTGAACGGAATATATTAAGCTTTAAATTAATTCCTGATATAGTCAGCTCCACATGCTAAGGGCATTAAACAAACAGTGGGAATTCACAGAAAACCCTACATTAATTGACACTGCATCTTCTGCTCTGACATGAACAGAAGTGATACTGCCAATCCTTTTCTCGCCCAAGGAAGGAAACAGACAAAAAAATTAAACACTGTGAAGCTGAAATGCACTGGGACTTGATACTCTTGGTCCAAGTTGCATTCATAGCATTTAAAATTTTATTTTTCTCTCAGTAACATATATGCATGGGGCAGTGTGGTATAAAGATGTGCCTTAAAAATGTTTCTCCCACACACAGTTATGCATTCACAGCACATCCAGGAAAGGAGTTGTACAACTGAACAGGAGCTAGAGTGTTTTCACACCTTCAGGAATACTTCTATGCATTCTGCTGACAGCAGGTAAATACCTGACAACACAGAAATTAGCCTTCCCGATTTAAAACTGGCAATGGGGAGCAATCCTGAATTTGCTAATGTGTGAAAACCACTCCCTTCCCTTCTCTGCATCTTTTTTGTCCCATTAGTTGGAAACACTTCCCCTCCCTCAAAAAAAAACCCCTACCGTTTTCTACTGAACACAGTGCAGTAACTGCCACCTACAACACCGCCTCTGTGGGGAGGAGATAACAGGATTACATAGAACACTGCTGTACATTGATTTTTCTTTGAACAAGTACGTCAGTACAACCGTCTACAAAATGTTATATTTATTCTGCAAACAAAGAGGCGAGCCAAGTTATTTGGCCCAATAAGCTGTAACAGCTTTAACTCATTCATTCTGTATGCAGCCATTTAAAGTTTCCTATGTAGCCTATGAAAGGGAAAATCTGAACCTGAAGAAAATACAGAATCACGTCATTGTGATACAGCTGCAACCATGATGGGTTTAACCCACAAGAAGCCACCACACACCAACTCCACACTGCATAACACACCTTCCAAGACAAAACCTGTAAACACCTTTATGTAAACACTGCATGAAACTATGATTTGTTTCAGGCAGATGGAAGCATCCAAAGCAGCATCAATATTCTCCAACCCTGCCCCACCTGAATGAGGGGTCCAGGTAAGGTAAGAGTGCTCAGAAAAGAGCTTTTAAAGGCAGCAAGATACTCCTGCTGCATGATATAAGAAAGACAAACTTCACTGCCTTCACAGAGCAAGACAAACAGAAGCCTGAAAGGTACCAGAAGGATTTTGCGCTCATCCTCGCTCGTCTCAGCCTTCATATGCGTGCGACTGGCCTGTGGGCTGACAGATGTCTCATAGGCAGGCACCATCGGTGAACCTGACCGATCCAGTGATAGGTTAGTGATGCTGGCTGATCTGTAGCGAAAGAGAGAAATATTGAGATGTAAGTGTTCATTGTGCAGTGCTTCACCAGAGCAGCCATTGATCTTGTAGCGTGCCAAAAAGGAACTTAAGCCTGTGACACTGTTCACTCTCCTCAGTACAGACTTACTGCTTAAAGACTCTTACCCATCAAAGCAGAAGAAAGGATCCCTAGGAAGCAAGTGTACTGCTTTAGAGCATCTAAGTTAAATATAAACTTTTGTAAAGCTCTTTGTAGGAAGCAGAATTAAGTTAAGACACAGCAATTCATATATGTCTGCATTTGAATAGACCGAGGCAGGGATGGGATACTGGTTAAGTAGAAGCTCCAACCGTTTGGAGGCAAGACAGATGGCATGCCAGCAACAGATCCCATTACAGGATCCATGTAACAGGGCAGAGATTCCCCTTCTCCTTGGCTTACTTAAAATTCCTTCTCTCCAGCCCTCTGAAATATATGGTTGAAAGCTTGCAGAGTCTGGAAGTTTGCACACCTGTTCCCCAGCTGGCAATCTTCCTTGTACTGTGATACGGAGTATCCATCTGATCTCAGCTCAACTGTTAGGAAATCTTGGCTAGTTCCAGATACCCTCTGCTCCAATGTCCCACAACTAGAGTAAGCCTCTGAATAACCAGGGTGCAACTTCTCATCACACAGCAAAAAGCATGCAGTGTAAGCTATTAATGCTAACAGCACTCTAAGGAGCGAGGATGGAAAACACTTCTGCATACAGCAACAGGGAAGCTCAGAACACTAATGCTGAACTGACTCAAGAGGCTTGCAGCAGTCTCAGTGATGAGAACTGTTGCCAGCCTATAGCCTTTGGAATTAAATTCAGGTAACTTCACAGAGTTTAATTAGAGTGTCTGTTAGCCACTTAGCAAATTCCCAAGAATTCTCAATGGTTTGTGCGGCTGAGTCCTGGCATGAAATAGTAATGCCACCCTATTTCAGATTTTGTACTGCAAGGCGGCGGCACTGAAGGTGCAATAGTCTCAAAATCATTGCTTTTTCCTCCCCTGTCTCTTGAGGAGGAATACTGGTCTGATAAAGGTTTTTAGTTAGGTACTTTTTAGCAGAATCAAAGAAAACTATGTTGGCTCTACATCCATGTAAAGGTGACAAGCAAAAATTTTCTGTCATAGTCAGGCATTCAAGGCAGGCTAAAACTCTGCTTCTACTTCAGATGCTCTCTTCTTCTTCTTCTTCTGTTCAGATACTCTCAAGTTTACAAAGTTAAAACTGGAAGAGTTACACAGCTTAACAGAAAGCATTCTTAGTGGAAGATGAGACTGACATCAAAGTCCACTATTAAGCACTCCTCCCGTGTGGTTTTTTTTGCAACAGTTACTTTAACTGTACCACCTACCTGTAGTCAGCAGGTATTTTTTTGTGTAAAAGGGCATTTAACAAGCATTGTAACAGTCAGATTTCATATCTGTGTCTTTGTCATCACCAATTACATCTGGGACTTAATTGTATTTATCTTTTCTAAAAACAGAGGGGGAGATTTTGCAATGACAATCCCCATCCTTTAGAAGGACCTGCAAATGAGAAGTTCAAATCCCTCTGCTTGCAATGTTTGACTGTTGTGCTGGGGTTTTTTCCCTATAAATAATCAGTCTGAGAAAAAAAACAACACGTCCCCCACCCACAGGGAAAACAAATAGTATTAAGTAACTTCTGCTACCTGCATCTAAATGCACTCAGCCTGCACCTTTTTTGCTTCATCTCATCTACAAAGTGGCATGGTCAAGCTTGCCTCAAAGAAACTTCTACAGCTGCTTTGAGAAGACCTAAAGGATAGCATTGCTCAGCCCAAAGCCAATAGCTTTGTTTCCACAGGTTCAGAATTTGAGCAGAGATAGGTTATACCTCATCGTTATTTCTCAAACAGGAGTCCAGAGAGGTAAGTACTATGGTGAGGCCATGATTAGCCAGAGAGTTAAAATTTAACTTTTAATGAGTGGTTTGAGCCTGCCAGGTCCATCTTACAAACCTCCTACTACTGCATGTGTGAGCAAACAGCAAAGGCCTTTTAAAACAGACAACATCAATTCAAACAGGATGCACGAGAGCATCCTCAAGTTTTCAGACATGTCTTGACGTTACTGCAGTTATTTAGCATTTACCTTTTAACTCTGAATTCCTTGCCATTCCAAAAATCTAGAATTGATTTTTGGCACTAGTTTATCCACCAGTACTTGACTTCCCCTAGGTGAGATCTTTGGTTCTCAGCTGTACAGTGTGCACCTATCCTCTCCTAACTGTTCCCATCTCACAGAAGATAAAGATTCCGAACAGTCCGTTCCCTGAAAGGCACACCCGGCATCCTTCTCAGCAGAGTTCCCTGTCTTTGCTGGTCCTGCCAGATCCCTCTAAATTGCTAAACATTCTGCATTCCTGCAGCACCAATGTAAAGAAGTCTCTGAATATCTCTTGCCTCCAACACTGAAATTTGGATTATCTTTGCTCTGCTTCTCATATCCTTGCCTCACCTTCATTCCCCCAATTTAACCATAACAGAAGTATGCAACCAGAACCGCAGCAGAAGCACTATGAAGTGGAAATTACTTGTTCTTCTAATACCAATGTATTTAAGCTCAAGCATTCACAACTTCTGCTAAAGATCTCACATTTCCAAGTTTACCCAGCACTCTTGCATAAAGACCTATGATGGGATTTTAGCCTAAGGAAGCCCGGTAACTTAAAGATCGTAATTAATGAAAGTGCAGATGGAGCAGATAGAGGAGGTGGAAGGGAGGAAACCCACAAAACAAACAGATGAACACTACACCTCTGCTCCTCCATGACCTCAGTCTTTGCCTACCATTACCATATCCCAGTTAACTCCCTTTTCTTCATCTTCCTCAGAACCACCTTCCTTAGCCAGTTCTTCCCCTTTCTGTCCTCTTTACCACCACCTCTATTTGACTGACTAAGCAGCAAACTACAGGTTCCTCAAAAGTGGCATATTTATTCATATGAGTATGTGCCTAAATGGTCTTTCTGTAGCATTACATACAGGTAATGAGGTGTCCCATTTTAAAGATGAAACAGCATGCTCAGTAAAAACAAGCCCCAAAATACAGGCTTTACAGATAAGAGTGTGCTAGGAGTGCATCCAGGACAGAAAATACTCAGATATGATTAGTTTACCTGTTCCTAGCTGGTGACTTCCCTGCATCCTCCTGCACAGACCCAAGGCGTGCAGACAGTGTGGTAGTTGAAGAGTCTGGGTGAATCAAACTGCAAGGAAAAGGAGCATGTTACAGATGTTTGAGAGATTTGCCACATGCAGCAGCATCAGAACAGTTGGAATTAAAATAAGGTTAACCATAATGTTACCTCTCATTCACACCCATGACTTAAATCAATGAGGGAATAGGGAATCTTTCTCCAGCTGTGGGCCAATGATATTTGAAGGACAGTGCTCAAGTTCTCTCCATTCAGACATAAGTCTTGGACAATACAGGCTCTTCCCACTTCTCATATTATCTTGCCTTCACACCCTCTTCCCCTATATCGCTTTCTTACACATCCTCCTTCTTTGCAGGCTGTCATTGCACCCTTTGGAGGCAGAGGCATTACCCTCATCTCCCCAACACATCATCTTTGCAATCCAAGCAATGCTATCTATAGCTATTGCTAGACAGCTTTTACCAAGATAGCCTGACAACCTTCTGTAACTGTTTAACCTGATCACTATCACCTTTGCCTTCCTTCCCCTTCCGCCCCAGGAGGAAGGACGGCAGATATTCATACACCATCAAAGTAAATTCCTACTGGCAAAACTGTTAACAGATAAAAGCCACTACACTCCAACTGACAGAGCCATACTGGCTGTACTCTGGGATGTAGACACGTTACTAGCACAATAAATGTTCTTCATGAGAAAATGTACACAATACAACTTTGCCCGAGTACCTGTACTTGCCAAGAGTACACCACTCCTTCACTTTTAAAGGTCACAGCCCTTCAAGTTAGTTAAAGCAGAAGCCCATGCCTCCATGTTCCAACTGCTCAAATAGCAGAGCAAGATTAGACAAGTAAATACAGCATCACTCCCATAAATGCTTTTCTCACTGTTTTGCAGTGTATGACAGCGACAGGCAAGAGCCTTATCTCAAATACATTATTTTGGGAAGAGACTCAACTCCCAAGTTTTCTTCTGAAGCAAACCACTTCTCACATGGAAGCCACATATTAGAAAAATAACTTTACTTCCATTACAAAGCTGTGAGTTGCCACCTTCCACTGTGGTGGCATTTAAGTTCAATGTCTTGAGTTCACACCCTTGAAGGTCAATCAGGAACATACCAAATGCAGTATTAAAAGAAGCACCATAACCCACTGCAAAGTTTTACATTTTACGAGCAACACTCACTGAAGGAAATTACCTAATCTCGCTCTCTCCCTTTCACACACAAAAGCAGCCCATGTTTACTCAGTGTTCCCCAACAAGACTAAGTGTTCTACTACAGAAAGTTACTAGGCTTTCAAGAATAGCCACTACTTCCCTTGAGTACTACAAGCTGCCGAAAATAAAGACATAAATACTTCCTTTACATGTTCTGCCTACAAGCTGTTGAATTGCTATAATAAAGATACTAATAACACATCAGAAGACAGAACTAATGATGCCATCTATTATTTTGTACACCTGAAGAGAAGCATTCCGAGCACACATACTTACTCCCCAATTCAAAATCTGGTAGCATTTATCCCAAGTATTGCAACATTACTGCTTTAGGTGACCATGACATTAAACCAGAAGTATTTTCCTTTAGGCCTAAAGCCAACTCTTTAATTGCTTCCATATAGGAGCACCATACTCTGAAAAGCAACATGCAAAGCAAGAATCAGGACACTTTCTGAAGACAGTTGTTTTTGAGGTTTTCCTTTTAAAACTATCAGAACCACCAGAAGAGATTTGCTGAGAGGCACATGTCACTAACACTACCCCTCAGTTAAAGAAAGACTTTGACTCAAGATTGTCTCCGTAGTTTCATACCTGCCTGTTCTTCTGTTTTTAGTGAAATGAACACAAACACCACATCTGACTATTTCTCCAGCCCACCCTTAAATTAAATAAAGGTCCTCAGAAATTAGCTTGTATACCATTTGATAAGTAGTACAGCGTTCTTTCATTCATGGCCTGAAAATTAAGAACGCCTCATTTGAGAGCAATAAGAAGAAATATACTTTGGAAGGAGATCGGAGAACCTTTATAGCTGTCCTTTCAATCCCACTTCAGTTGAAACAGGTGGTTATTTCCACCTTTTCTCTTTCATTTACACAGACAGCATCTCTTTATTTTCTCGCTCAATTGAAAACCTGACAGGTAAAGCATCAGTGTTACACTGACTTGCCTCTCAATACGTTGGCAGTTAGAAGGGATGGGGTTTTGGTTTGTCTTTTTAAACTCTGAAGCTAAAAGCCTGCTCTGCAACTGGTATAGAATCACCGATTCAGTAGGTTAAAGGAAAAAACTGCAAATAATTTAAAACTCCACTAGGAAAGTTGCCACATTTCAACTCAAAAAGAAGAATACTAGAAACAAGCACAGGATTAGAATCTTTTTACAGATCTACTACTAAGTTTCCCAGATGGAAACCACCAGCTTTTGTCTAGGTATGTGTCAGCCTGAAAACAGTTATGATTCTGGAGCTCAGCATGAAACCATTCACTTTACCTTTGCCAGGTTAGATCCTCCTCCAGAAAGATGTTGCGGCTAGCTTTACGGCTCCCAACTGGTGTGCGCGGCTCACCAGGATCCAGCACTGATACAGAACATGCAGAATCTGACAAAGCATTTAAGTCTTCTCCAATGGAGTTACTGTCTGTGGAGTGTGCGTAGCTTAAGGCTATTTTGCGGCAGTAAGTGCAGGCTCGGAGATCCCCTATGGAAAGAGGAACCAGAGAGTGTAAGTGAACAGGAACAAATAGTACTCTGTTCCTACAGGATGAAAGGTGTGTAATGGTAGAAAAAGCAGGGTTTCCTGTTTCAAAACCTCTTTGCTTGTTTAAG
Organism: Falco cherrug; assembly: GCF_023634085.1. Classification (NCBI taxonomy): domain Eukaryota; kingdom Metazoa; phylum Chordata; class Aves; order Falconiformes; family Falconidae; genus Falco; species Falco cherrug. The sequence goes on along the minus strand of NC_073704.1, from coordinate 16,106,920 downwards.
TCTGCTTCTCATATCCCCTTAAAGAGCAAAACCCCAGATAACTGTACACTCAGGGAATTCCTCCAAGTCAAATGATGGATAACACGCGAGATCAGTAAGAGAGAGACAGGTTGTGGGGGTAGGGAGAGACAGCACATGTGCACACTGAAATCATGCTACAACAACAGCCAGTCAGATATGACATACCAGCTGATGTCTGGAAATAATTATCTCCTTCAGGAGACGTCTAGAGTTTGGTAACTGGTGAGTTTCCTTCACTCTCAGTTAGAACATGTGGCTTATAAAATTTTAAAACTACCATCACTAAGAGCAGCTTTTACTTGAACACATTTTTTGCAGTGAACATCCTTGTTAAACAGTGGCCATTTTTGACATCATGGATGTAGTCTTGGTAAAAATAAGCAGGCATGGCATAATCCACCATTGAGCATGAAGAAACTGGTAGAATTAGGTGCTGTGATTCTTTTTGCTTATTTCTAAGCTCACTAGAGACCTGTACAGCATTCTCTAGCAGATGCCAGAATATAAAATGCAGTAGCCCAAACAGAGCTGAGCACACAGAGAATGTTCTGCTTCTCAACAGGTAAACCCTACCTGTGTAGCCCATGAATTTTCCAGGGATTTCCTGGTTGCAGCATCGACTACAGAAGATCTGTCCACAAAGTCGACAGTGGTGCCTCCGCCGGAAGGTGGTGAATTTCTCACTGCAGTCATAGCATTCTTTGCACTGGCTGTCAGGCATCCAGTACTGCTTCAAGTCACTGTCCTACAAGGTAAGGCAGCAGAGAAAAGCCTTTTTTTGTAAATAAAAAAAGCATGTTTGGACTCATGATTGCTGTATAGACCATGCATATGAAAAGGACACTCTCATATATTCATATACATGTGTGTATGTTCACACTCTCGTGTATAAGGCACACATATGCACAGAAAGGATTTTTCATGTGGTTTTACAGGGAGTCAGAAGGCTGAGAGAGTTCTTAGCTGTGAGAATAAACCTAGTAAGCCTTTGCCTTCTTTATCCAAGATGCAAGCAAAGCAGATAAAAACTATCCTGAGCTGTAGAGAAAGGTCAAGAAGAAACCAACTTATGAAGTATTGATTGCTCTTCCCTCTCACTTGCCTCTAGCATATGACAGGCCCTCAAACAAGCACAGTTAAACAAAAAAAACAAAACCAAAAACCAAACAGAACAAAGAAACCCAAAACCTGCAGATTAGTTGAAGCTGTTATCCAGAGATAAATCAAATTATCAGGAATTATCAGCAGCGCAGGAACATCATTTCAACAGCTAACACTGGAATGTACTTTGAAAGGACTATAGATACATGTGAAAAGTTCTGTTATATGATCAAATTCTTCAAAACCTCAGTAAATGGCTGTAAAAGTCTGTGTCCCAGATTGACATTGTTTCTGAACTCCAGGTTAACTGCCATGTGAAGACAACTGTGGAACACACATTCAGCAGATTTACAGCATGCATACAGCCACAGGAATTTTTGTCTTGTTTTTAAGACTTGAAAACAAAGAGTTAAAACTTACATTTGGTGTTGTAGCTATAAAGAACAGAGCAAGACAAATCTCTCAATTATCATTCTGAGCACACCAGCTACAATTACCACAGATGGAGACAACTGCTAATGGTCACATGACAGCTCTAACTGTGAAACACTGCTAGAGTTCAGTTCTGGCAATAAGCCTTTTCAGAAGGACTGACTACCCTGAGTTTTTCTTAGGAAGGGGAAGTGCTGCAAGATTTTTCTCAAAATAACACAAGAAGAGAGTAACCACAGAGAAGAAAGGTGATCCATATTCTGATTTTCACATAATCAAAAAAAAGCACACCCTGGGGGTTTATTTTTGTATGTTCACAAAGTGAAGTTTGACATAGCTGCTAGACAACTCTGAGACCAAAACAGCTATGATCAACGAGACAACAATTTCATGCTGTCCTTACCCAAAAAAAACTTGTACAGAGAGAGGCTGAAGACTGCTCAGTGTAGTCTATAGTGTTCCAAAGAGTCTAGAAATTTTTACAATGAACACTAAGCTTCAAGCAGGGAAAGATGCAGCAAAGAGCTTTGCCACGAAACTGCTGCAAAGCTACAGGGGATGTCAATTAACAGGTTTTGCTACAGCTCTGCATGATAAGCCAAGCCTCTGGTTCTGCCACAAAAAAAGCAGCTGTTCAAGCATTAATGTCTCTGCCCACCATCTCTCTCACATTGCCTCTGCCCCACCTGCACCTGACTGGCTGTTTAGAAACCCGGCTATTGCTGGTGACACCTTCCAGCTCTCTGCCTTGCTCAAGTCACAGCCAACACTCATGATAAGAACAGCCTACAAAGAAGAGTTCAGAACACAAGTCTGGCCCCTATTTGCAGTAAACATTGATAAGAGCAGCCCCTTCCAGGATCTGACACATACCTCCTATAACAGTAAAGTGGTCTCCTGCAGAGACAGACCAAATCCACAAGAAACTGTTGCCTAGAGCGACTCAAGCAAGACATTGCTACAGTGGAGGGCAGTGATGCATTACCATTTGCACCGAAGTCAGTATGCTGGCAACTAACATACTGCTTTCAGAGAAAGATCTAAACATATACATTTACTGCTGCATCCTGTTTTTATGAGCACTTCTCCAACACCTTCAAAGGTGTCTGAAAATCTCGAGGCCCTTCAGAAGCTGCCACAAACTGAAATATAAATAGGGGCCACACTCAATGCCCTACTCACTGCAATGAAATGCTTTTGTTTCACCCTCAGAAATACTGCCCTTTCCACCAAAGCAAAGTCACTCTTACAAGTAGAATAGCATTTTAAGTGAGCTTACGCCAAGTCTACCTGTAAAAGCTACCAAGACAAAAGTCTTTTTCCTCTTCAATCAGTTTAATTAAATGTACTTTTACCTGTTCATGTCTTGCTCCCAGACACAGCTATTTATATCATCACTTACAAATAGTTATGGCTTCTTTTCTCAACTGGATCCTCACCTTAAAGGCATGGTCCAACAAAGCAGAGGAAGGTGAAATCAACAAGTCAGTAGCAAACACCAGACCTTTACCCAGCTGAATCAAACTTGATTAACACTGATTAATATTTGCTTGAAAGAAAACACTGCTGACCAATCACTACCACAGTAAGTAGCAGATGTAATTAATTATCAGAATTCTCATTATTATTTTGACAATCAATGTGTTTTACCTGCCCATGGTTAGTGTCCTGGTTTCAGCTGGGATGGAGTTAACTTTCTTCTTAGTAGCTAGTGCAGGGCCGTGTTTTGGCTGTGATGTGAGAACAATGTTAACAGGACACTGATGTTTTTAGTCGTTGTTGGATAACGTTTATACTAAGTGGAGGAAGGTTTCTTGGGCCCTGCCACTGAGAGGGCTGGAGGGGCACAAGAGACTGGGAGGGGACACAGCCAGGACAGGTGACCTGAACCAGCCAAAGGGATATTCCATACCATGGGATGTCATGCTGAGTATATAAACTTGAAGGGTTATCTGGCAGGGAGGATTGTTGCTTGGGGACTGGCTGGGCATCTGTCAGCAGGTGGTGAGCAGTTGTACTGTGCATCACTTGTTTTCCTTTCTCCCTTTTCCTTTAGATTTTATTATTTTCCCCACTTTCCCATTATAACTGTTTTTATTATTGTTATTGTTCTTACATTTTTATTCTGTTTAAATTATTAAATTGTTCTTATCTCAACCCTTGAGTTTTACATTCCTTTCTGATTCTCCTCCCCACCCCTCTGAGTGAGGGAGAGTGAGCAAGCAGCTGTGTGGTGCTTGGTTGCCAGCTGGGGTTAAACCATGACAGTTAGGAATAAAACCATCAGGTAACACCAGATTAGGTAACAGAAGTGGGAAGGAGCCTAAAATGAGAGCACCTGGTCCAGGTCCAAGAAGCTGAGCAACTGAAATGTTTCACTCCCACAGCATGACAGATGTTTGACACATCAAAAGTCAGCATTAAGTTCCATTGTTTCCCCTGCACTCACACAAGAATTTGTGAGTTTATTCACTCATCCTTCAAACATCTGAAAACCCCCCCCCCCCCCAATGTACCTAAAAAATGAAGCTCAGAGAAGCCTGGTAAACAGTTCAGATTCTAGATAATCTGGCCTACAAATCCTTCCAAAGTACCTGGCTCTTCCCCTCCATGATTTCCTTGAGGCGCTTTAAAACGGTGCTGAGGCTTCTTAACTGAACTGCTGTTCGAGGATCATGACCTCCAAGAGGTGGTTCTACTTTCCTCCGATTGTCTGGAAGGGAAGGGACAGTAGTATTCATTTCTTCCATGATACATCAACATTCACATCACAACACAAAACCTCATCAGAGGGAGAAATGTTCACATATGTATGTACTTTACGAAGTTACAGTGTGTATCACTTTTTGACCTTGCACTCCTCCCCCAAAAGGAGCGTCTGATGTCAGATAGCTTGCTTTGATTGACATTTTAAATACCATCCTTTGTTGACAAGAACTGATTTAAGTTCTGTGAGAATGGAAACGGCTTTTAAAGAAGGGACTTTCAACCTACTGTATGAACCTTGTAATGAAAGTCTTTTAGAAAGCACTGAAGTCTCATTTTAGAATGCCCTCTAGAATATTAATACTTCCAAAGTAATTGCAAGAATACTCCAGGGCTGGTGTAAGTCAATGCCTTAACCTGAATTTATTTATAAATTATTACAGCAAGTCTCAGGACTCAATTGCTCAGTTTTGATTAAAAACAGTAACTCGGAATAAAATGCTCCCAGAAGTTCTCATCTTTGAGGTTCTTTTCTTATTTTCCAAGAAAAAAGCTGAGTTGTTGAGAACTTGTGCAGTCATTCTTGATTAACTATAGCAGAGACTCCTGAATAAAAAGTTAACACAGTTAGTTTCTTTCCTATAAAATGCTAGATTACTTTGAAGCATTGCTGTACAAGTTACAAATAGGATCCTTCTCTCCAGAAGGATCAGGACACACAGTGCTGCATTGAACACTTAAACATTTTTAAGAGTCATCAACAACTTTTCTGAATAGTTTAAAGTTTCTTACCAGCTTCGTTGCTCTCCATCTGACTAGCATTTTATTTTGATTCCCCCTGGCACTGGAAGAACAGACATGGCTGCTTTCTGTTTACTGCTTCAGATATCACTGATGTCAGCGGGAATGCTGACAGCCCCAGCAGAAGCGTGTTAACTGTTGCTGTGCAGTAACAACTAGGCTATTCCTTTGTGTGCAGATAAAACCCCTTAGAATAACACAATTAAAACTGCAGGATTCCATGCCCCCTCTTCAGGTTCTTAGTAGACTTTTTAGTTAATCGGCCCACATATAGCTGCTTAATGACCTATGTACAATAAAGAATCCACAAGAGGAGAGGATTTTAAAGAGATTCTAGAGTGTTTAAACCCAGTCCTGTGGCTAGCCACTTGGAATTAAAAAAAAAACAACAAAAAAAACAAAAAAACCCACACAAAAAAACCCAAATACACTTCTGGACAGTACCAAGTCATGTATTTTATAGTGATTAAAGGGACTTTAAATATTTCAAGAAAACATCAATACCATAGTAACCTTTGCCTCCTCCTTACTTCTATCACAAGATCTATGCTGCATTTAATTCCTGGACTTTCCTGCTGTAACTTCTGAATTCAATAGTATCTTCTTTCCAGGAATGTTGCTTCCAATTCAAAAAATTACTATCAGGCCTCCTTGCCCAGCTAGTGACAAATCTTGTCAGGCAAGCAATTCCCAAAGTACGAACACATACAGCAATGAGGAAATGCCACAGGTAACTCCACACTGAGCTATGCGTGTTACATAAAACAATGTCAAAAGGATGACATCTACATTAGAAAAAGCATTCCGCCAGCAGTAGGAGCACATAGCCAACCCATTTATTACTAGAGAAGCTGACCAATTCTCAGATTAAAATTCAGTTGGCTTTTTTCCTTTTCAGTCATGTGATTTCACCCCTTCTGGGGAAAACACGCTGGAGAGCAAGAATGTAAGAAGTTATTATTCTGCAGTACAGGACACACTGTGTCCAAAACACTGTCCTTATAAAAAGACTCACATGTATCAGTCTTAGGTTGACTCTTAGTCCTGATTCAAATTCTATTACTATAAATACCACAGCCATTTTCTCAGTTAATGCACGCATGATTTACAGAGGTATGTTTTCAGCATTGTAACTGCATTTCCTTATTTCACCATTAAATCTGCAAAACTCACACTCCCTTCCGTAAACATGCAAACTGTAAGAGTATTTTTCTTGCTTTGCCCACATAACCATCCAAACTTCCATTAGTTGCACTTCTGAAGAGATTTCATAACCTTTTTTTTTATTTTATTTGATCCCAAGAGGGTTGACCACACTTATGCATCTAAGTAGTGGTAAGCTTTTTCAGTGGTCCTGAAGCAGCAAACTCAGTATATGCTGCTAAATAAATAAAAAAAACCAAAGAAACAACACGAAAAACCCACACACCTCCACCCCCAAAAAAAACCACCCCACACACCCCACCAGCCACAATTAAAGCTACATACAAAATCAGCTTTTCAAAATAAAGTTAAACTTTGTTTAACTGTTATTTAATCCTTTATGACAATCAGATCAGCTGCACAAATTTTTGCTTGTGATTGTCCAACAAGCACAAAAAGAACTCCAGGAAGTCAAGACAGCTTCCTCGTGGTTTTAGTATATAGAGTCCTTATACTTTTTCAGTCCGGAACTCTATCACATCTTCATCCATTTACTCTTCTTCCCTAGCCAAACACTCATACAAAGACAGTCATTTTTCACTTGATATCATTTTGCATTTAACAAACAAAAGCCAGCTGCATCTCAGCCCTTCAGTGTGACACTCCAACATGAGCATGGAACACATCTTTTCAGGAGTACCAGCTTATGCAGCATTTGCATTTTTTGTATCCATTCCCTTCCCATCTACATGTTTGCTGAACAAAACCTCACAAAAGGAACTGCATCTAGATTTTCCATTTGATTTATTTCTAACCTATTTCTCCTTTTTAAACTAAAAAGTAACTCCTACAGCTACTACAGCTAAAAAAAAAAAAAAAAAAAAAAACAAAACACAAAACCACAAACTCATATTTCAACAGTACCTCTCATCCTTCTGATATGTATTCATAGCTACGGATCCTTGGCAATCCTATACATCCTTTGAAATACTGTATGTTTTCCTCCCTTTTTTCCTACTCTCCCCACCTGAACTGTGATCACTAGGAAGGAACCCGCAATACCATTCCAGCTATGATTACCTACTCGTACTCAGCACACTCTTCTGAGTTCAGGCCACGGAAAGATTTGCTCAGTAAGTCATGCCATTGCTCTGCATCCTCAATTACTGAATCACTTAATATATTTTTCCAGAGTTTTTCATGACCCTAGGTATTTTAGCAGTTATTTAAAATGTGAATGACAAGCCAAAACCACTGTAACTACTTTGTTAGCAACTTAACTGCTATTTTCAGTTTACAGAGAGCTGACCATACACTAACACAAGAGGCCCAACAAAGAGCTTCATAAGGTTTCAACAGTAAAAAAAATACCCCCCGCCAGGGATACCACAGTTTTGCTAATACAAATCAACAAGAATTGATTTCTACTTATTTGCTGCCAAAGCATATCATTTCATATTTAAGTTCACTGTCACAGTTCAAACACTGCATCTTCCTCAAGTCACTGCCATACAAAGTACCGACACAAAAAGGATGAAAGCTGTCCTTAACTTCATTTTACAACATCCATTTTCACTTTCCAAAACCTTTTTCAATAGAAAAGGTACTCTGGTAATAAGTCATGTTCCTTATGATTCCCAGTAACCACCACACAGTTTCCTCAGGCCTTCCTTCCCCTCATACGATCGTTGGACTTCCTTTACTCCTACTAGGCTCCTTTGCCATTCCCTACCACTGCCAGTCTCCTTCAATTGTCTAGCACTAACAGCACTATCCTGCATGACAGAGTGACAAGTGCTTTTACTACCAACGCTCCCTCTCCAATTTCAGCATTTCTAGTTCTCCTTAAACTGGATTTGCAAGCTGTGACATTATTTCAGTATGAGACTATTTTGGTTCGATGCATCTTGAAAGCACTCGGCTGAGAGTACACACAGACACACACAGTCCTACACAACCAGCTGGGCCCACTGACCCTGTGGAAGTGACCCTAGCTTCCCAGCACCCTACTCCAGCACATGAGGATGCAACAGATCACCCAAGAGGAAGGCCGCAGGTTTCAATGCAGTCTCAGCACTGGCTCTTCAGCCATAGAACTCACAAAGCATCTTTTACATAAACCTAGCATCCAGCAGCTCTTCCTATTTTCACAAAAGCCAGTAAGGTGCTATTGTAACACTTTCATGTAAGCAGGCCTGAAGGGAAGCACCCAACTGAAACCCTACATATTTAGTGCTAGCCAGTCTCCTGCAAAAGCCACCATCCCTCCATGTTGTTCCATGCTTGCAGTTGTCAGCCAGCATGGTCCCTGAGCCATGAGAATATTTGCTGTGCAGACACTGCAAGCTAGTAGACAGATGAGGGGTGGGATTCAGCATCTTCAGGAGCAATTGCATTCCATTACTCTTTAGAGGCACCAGCAACCTTTTATTTATTTATTCCTTTTGGTTTGTTTAAGCTTGGCATGTTATTTAAACTCAAGTAGGATAGAGACACCTTTGTGAAGGGCTTGAGCATCTTCCTGCCTACATTTGCCCATGTTACCAAGTGTCTGAGTAAAGGTCAAGCCTAGAAAGACATTTAACAGGCCTGCAGATACAAGGCTGCAGTAAAACTCAACTAGGTTAGACGCTTCACTGTCGCTAAACTGAGTGGGTGAACTGATCCACCAATCCAGGTGTTTCTGAAAATCACATTAGGTCTTTTCATTCTTTAGATACAAAATAATTTCTAACATTATTTGTGCAGCCCAGCATCAGCTGCAATGGCATAAGTAAAATTCTCCTCTGCTCAATGTTCAGAAATCCTCAAAGACCTGATTATTGAGCACCTTTTAAGACAAAAGAAGGCATGAAACTCAATTTTATAAAGTTTGCTTCAAAAAAAGCAACGCCTGATTTTTGGAGAGGGAAGATGCAAGTATTTTTCCCCACTTCAAACACAGTGAGACGACCTGAAAAACTCCTCTGAAACCTCCACACCAACTCAGTACATTTTTATCTGCATTACAGAGAGTTCACGTTTGTTAGAGCACTGAGGTTACTCAGGGAAAGATACTCAACAGCAAGTCAGGCCACTCAGCACGCACTATCACAGAAATTTCTTCAAAAAAACAGCAATTCCTGCTTAATCTATCTTTACTTCTTTTCAGGCTGATTTATTATGAAATTTTTCTAAGCATACTTTCATCTAAACCCAGGGATATGAATGAACGTACTGAAAAGGAGATGGAATAATGCAGCAACAGTTACTTCCACATACCTGATGTGAAATCTCATTTCCCTGGTTGCCTATTCCCAGTGGAAGTCAAACAGCAAGATTATTTCTGCCTTCTGAGTACTGAACAATCTTCCTCACCTAAAGGTTTCTAACCTGTAATCCCCAGATAACTGCCAAGTTATTTACGAGAGGTAACCAAGAATGAAGTAAATTGGCAAATCAGCCAAGGGCACACTGCTGTACTTGGGTCATTTGAGAAAAAGCTTAAAAAAAAAAAACCAAAACACAAAAAACAACATACACACACAAAACACCAAAACCTTAATCTGTTTGTTGTGACAGATACAAATGAATAGCACAAAAAGTACTAGAGGGCAAGGAGGAAGATAATGAATACGTTCAACTGAGACAGCACGCAAATGACTTAAGAGATGAAAATGCTAGTTACCTGTACTGGCCTTTTACCTGGTTACCAAGACTAGACATCTTTCTAAAAATCCCATAAAAGTTCACAATTTTTAAGGTCTGATTTGTTTCTACTAAGCACCATACTCTTGGAAATACTGTCTTGCACAGGATTTTTACCCAACTTAGCAGTTTGCTCAAGGCTATCACAACAAGTGGCCAACAATAACCTAGCAGACAGCAAGAGGGACTCCCACTATCTACTCACTAGCCCTTCCAGATCTTCATAAATCCATTACACAGCTGCACCTTTGAAATGACATTCAATTTCCATTCCAGCTAGAAGAAGTTCAGTATAGCATTTGGCCATAGTTCCAAGGGTAGGAATAAAAAACATGTAGACACAAGTTCCTGTTCAATTCCCCTCAAAACATCTAGAAGCGAAAAAATCTGCATTTATAACTCCCTTGAGGTCACAAACATCAACCCCACTCAGAATGAGCTCTAAAGTTATAGTCTGTATAGTTTATAAATGCAGCTGTTAAGAAACCAAAGTCTCTCAAGACAAAGTAGAAATTTTCAGGATCAAGGTTCAAGTGACTTTAAGACATTGGATATGTTTTGGCAACCTCTTTTGTTCCAGACTATTTTGTAATTAAGACAGCAGAGCCCCAACAACAGTGTCTTGCTGGAACGCTACAGGTGGAGGGAAAATGCTTCTGAGGTTGAAGTGCAACCTCACTCTCAGAAGCAGTGTAGCCCGATAGAAAATTCTGCTATCAATCTAGACAGTCAACAAACATTTGGTCACCTCCTTCCACTTCAGTCTGAAGCATCCCAGACTGCCTAGTACAACATTTGCTTGTAGCACAAAGAGCTGAAATTACCCAGGGTTGAAGAAGATCTTCTTTGCAGCTCACCAGTCAGTTGTTTTTTGTAAGGAACCGGTGACCTCAGAGACTGAGCCCTGGTGGGATGCTGAGGACTGGACCAGCCACCACTCAACGCTTGTGGATCACTCTGTCCTGTCTCTGCTCTCTCTGCTGGGGATGAAAGCCTGCCATCATCTAGAGGTGACAAAAAGCAAGAAACCAACTCTCAGACATGATAAAGAAAACCAGTACTGCATGCAGAACTAGGGGTAAAAAACCTCTCACAAATGGCTCATTTGGATCATGATTACACATAACAAAAACCACCAATTTTTAGTCTGAAAAGTACCATTCAAAACATGGAAACAGACCAGTACACAGGACTTGTCTGTCAAGGCTCTGGCAATTTCAGAAACATCCCTTATGTGAAAAGGGTCTAAAAAAAACAAATCGGCAAGCACAAATTATTCTTGCTATATGGAATGGCTACGCTTGATTATCAGCTTCTGCCTTGAAAAGTTTTTCAGTTATGCTGGAAGCCAGTACTGAGGTCACATTAAAGTTACCACAGCCTATAATAATCCACCTGTTTCCATCAGAGGATCAAGTACAGACAGGTTCTCATCGATTCCAGTAACATGCTCATTTCACATGCTGTTTCAAGATTGTTTTCCCATTCTTTCAGCACAATACTTTGCTGACTCCAGCTACAATTGTGCAGAGACAAACAAGTGAAGCCAATATTGACCGCATCTTACGTTACTTTCAAAAAATTAATAGTGACAGGCAATATTCTACTATGCAAATCAATAGCATTCACACCAGGTAGGTTTTTTTCATTTTGCATAAGAATAGTCTGGACAGATCAGTTTGCTTATGCAAAAAGCTATCTTGGCCCTTTTTTTCCCTAGCCCAAACATTGCAGAAGTATGCTTAGCAGAGCTGGATAATGAACAGACTAAACAAAAGCAGCTGACCAGCTTGCCACCTCCAACAAAGAGATACACAGCTTTTGTACAAAACTGAGGTATATTAATTCACTGCTCTTCACAGTGTATTTCTTTGAAACAAACAAAAAAAACCCTCACATAGTTCTTTAAGAGCTTGCCAACTGAGAATATATGTTTCATGACATATGTAGCATAAAAGCAAAAATCAAGTATTACTTCTTAACTTACAAAATTTTCACATTTCAGACCTCTTGATGGGGAACACTTAAGCCATGCACATTAAGGGTGGACCTCCTGCAATATTGCAGCTCGCCTGCCACCCAGCTGAAGGTACAACGTGGGCAGGAAGGTGAGAAGCAGAGGTAGTCTGGAGCAAGACCTTGCATTGGAAAGACAGGCATACATTTTGCTCATATAGGCTGGAAGAGGGTTATTCCTGCTTTTAGCCCCCCAAAAAATTCATACAGGCAAAGGAAATCCAGATGCCCAGCTAAGAAGCTATACAATATTATCTGCTAACTGGCTTGTCTCTGACCTTCATGGGCAGCCACAATTTCTAGCTGCAAGATGGTGCTTCTCCCACAGCAAAGCTCTACTACGTCACCCAAAAGCAGATGCAACATCTCCCCCAGGAGAACTGATTCACCATCCATTTGGCCAGCCATCTGACATCATCCTCTTATATTCAGAGCTCTTTTTACAAGTTTGTGCAGCAGCAGAGGGCATCAATAATACAGCGGACACAATCCATGCACACACATGCCCCCAAGCACTTACCTTTGCTGAAACGGAAGAGATTTACAAAAGAGCTGTAGGCTGATTTAAAAGGCGGCTCATCCTGGTCTGGAGTCAGGGGTTTGAAGTGAGTGAGATGAGATGGACTACTAGGAGAATGAGGTAGATCACTGGTAGGGTCCAGTGTCGGAGACCGTTTGTCATCTGCGGCCATTTCACGTGCCCTGGAAAGAGTTCAGCAACATGCATTATACACAGGGTGGTGAAACAAAACATCTTGTCAACTGAAGAGAAGGTGTCACAATGAGATGCTAGAGGGGACATTCACCCCACCTACCACAGACCCACAGATATCTGCTATTAACACAGGTCAAGAGTGCTGGAGTCGGGAGCCTATGAACCCTGACTAATCACTGGCAAGAGATCAGCATCTTTGTAGAGAGCAATTCAGAGCTCCTAGTTAAACATCCAGAGCAATCAAAGTAAGTAAACAGCCACTAAACTGTTTTATGGGAACTTGAAGTTTTCAAGGGGAGACTCTGCATGTGTATCACAAAAAGTTTTAAATATGACTTCTGCAGCCCTTGTAACAAGAAAACTCAAGACAGGCACACCTGAGCAAGCACAAGGCATGGTCGTTGTTTCACCAGGTTAACTCAGAATGAGAAAAAGAATTAACTGCAAACAAAAGCAGGACTAAAAGATCGAGTTTGGTGGCACACTGCTTCCTTCCCCTCTGCACTACAGTACAGGGCCTTGTGCAAGTTACCAGAGAAGTAACCCAAACTGTGGATTATTTGTTGTCCTAACACCTCTAAACTTCCTTGCTTTCAAGAGTAGATACATCAAGGAAAAACAAACAGCCAAACAACCAAACCACATTCTATATTAGGAGAAGCTACACTTGTTAAGCCTACTTGCGATGTATCAAAACCTTCAGATGGCCAAGAGTCACACTCTCCCACAGCTCACGTTCTTTACCCTCAATACACACCTGATTTCTTCCACTCTGCCTCACTAAGTCTGCACTTCTAACCTGCTAGGCAAAGGTGCTTACTACCTTCATCTTTGTTTAAGCAAGACTTAGTGAAGCATTTGACAGAATAGGAACATACGGAGCTATGAGTGATGCCTGACTTTTATGCGTGCCAAGGATCAAAACCCTTAGCAGCTGATACACGCTCCTTCATGAAATACCAGTTTCCACAACTTCTCCCTAGAATCTACAGGCATATTCTCCTGACCAGAACATTTTCTTCCAAGTTCTAAGAAGCTACACTAAAAATCTGCACAGTCCAGAGAAAATCCACATGGTTGACAACTGATACTGGAAGTGCTAACAAGCTGCATGCAGCTCATGTGGCAAGGTTTGACCACTCCTACAAGGAACGAAGGAAAGATGTTATCTGCAAGTCATATGACTTCTCAGTGGACTTTTGCTTGCTGCTTTGCATAGTAAGCATGTTTAGCTCAAGAGTTTCTCCTGATAGTCATGTATCCTTAAGAAAGAAAAGAGAAAGAAATCATTCACAAATTTCAAGAGAAACTTTGGTCAGGTTCTTTATGTAAGGTTGAGCCTTAGCATCCACATTCCTCTCCCCTGTAAGTCATGTTACTTTTTGCTATTGTTCATTTCAGCAAGATTATTCAGCCCACGACTTGAGCATGCTTAAAAACCACAGTTCATGAAAAATGCCTTCAAGAACATATCTTCAGGTAAATTTGGAATTGTTTCTTCAGTGCTCAAGGCAACTGATAACTTGCTTTTTAAACGCTGAATGCACAGCACGGGTACGCTCCCACACACGCTACTACATTAAAAAGCCCATTTTGAAGTCTACCAGAAAAAGTTTTATAGGAAACTATGTTCATCTCTCAGCAACTGGCTATAGCCTGGCAAGACAGAAAAACAAGGAAGTCTCTGAACTTGCATACAACATATATGAGATTCTGGAAGAACAAACTTTAGCTTCAAGGGGAAAAAAAAAAAATCACCCACACAGTAATTGTTTCTGTGACAGCAGTACTAGCCTAATTAAAACAGATTGAAGAGAAGAGCACCATGCTTGGCATTAGCTTCAGAAACACCTGGGTCTTCTATGCTGCACAACACATTAGCCATGGAGTATGTCACCCTTTCTTAAAGTGCTTTAGTTCTCCCGCTACAATGAAAACACTGCTTCCCTCCCCCCCACCACACAGGAACATAGTTACTTGTTTCTGTATTATGGGAAACCAGAAAGCAAGGCACACCTAGCAATCACCAGGCACAAAACCACACCACATCTTCCCCAGGACCCTTACCCAGCCGCCGCGCGATGCAGCTACAGCCGCTTTGGGCTGCACCGTCCTCCGCAGCCACCGACGGGGCGCAGGGCCAGGCGCGGCCCCAGGCCACCGCACGCCCCCGCCGCCACGGCCGCCCCGCGCCCCTCGGCACCGCCACGGCCGCCCAGCGCCAGCCCGGCCCGGGCGCTCCGTGCTCCGCGGATGTCACGGCAGGCACCCGACCCGCGCACCCGGCTGGAGCGGCGGAACACTCGTTATTTAACTGTAACTGCGTGACACAGGCGCTTCACCGCCGGCCCCTACGCCGGAGCCACGCCGAGCGCCCTGCCCTGCCTCCCCCTCTCCTCAGGGGGCAGCCTGCCCGCGCGCGGCCCGGGATGGCGCACCCGGAGGATTCCCCGGCGGGACGGGAAGGGAGCAGCGGGAGGCCGCGGGAAGCTGCTCGCGGGCAGCCAAGGCGCGCCGCCGCCGCCGCCAGGGACCGGGCCGGGACCCGTAGAGAGGGAGCCGCTCCCACAGGCCCACACGACAGCCGGCCAAGATCACCCGAGCTAGACGAGCTGTGCTCACCTGCTCCCCGCGGGCAGCGGTGCGAGGTATCGGGGACAGGCCCAGAGCGGCACCGCCTCTTTTCTGCCCCCCTCCCGCGGCCCGGCCCGGCACCGCGCCTGCCGCTCCGCCGGCCCGCCCCTAGCAACCCGCCGCGCCGCCGCCAGCCCTGCCCAATCGCCCGCCGATGGCGGCGCTCCTCGCCGAGGCAGCGCCAATCGAAGCTCCGCGCCAATCCACCCGCCGGCCGCGGCCGCTGGGGCGGGGCCCCGCAGCCGTCCCGCCCCGTCGCTGCACTCCGCCTCGGCCCTGGTGCGGTCCCGGTGCCGGGCGGCTGCTGCCGGGCGTGGCACTCTGGGTTGCAGCCACCAGCCTAGCAGGGGGGGAGCCCGCGGAGGCGGGTGTTCCTCCCCGCGTCATACTCGGTCCCGGCCCCCGCGGGGCGCCATGTCCTGCCCCACAGGGCGGGGAGTCCCGCTGCTGGGGGTCGCGGTGCGACGTGCCCAGGGCTGTGCCCGCCAGGGTGTACGCGACGCGGTTCCGCCGGGGCCCCGCAGCCGAGGCCGGCCCGCACGGCGCTCCCCCTGCGACTCGCCCCAGCTGCCCGGGCGCGCCCGACCCCCCCGGCGCCCGGGCCTTCGTGCCCGCCAGCGCCATCGCTTCCCCTGTGGCGAGGCAGCCCACTTACTGCTGCTGTCTGGGAGAAGGCCGCGCTGCGGGCTGCCTGGCCCGGCGGAACGGCAGCGGCACGTTACGTGCTGCCGCGGCCCCCTCACAAGGCGGCATCGGGGCGCAACACCCGGGCGGGCCGGGGAGCCACGGCGCGGGCCCGGGGCCAACACCCGCTCCTCCCTCCGCTGCTCCGCCGCTGGGAGGAGTGGCCGGTAGGGGGCGCCGCGGCGGCGGAGCCGGGCGGGGGCGGGGGCGCGGCCCCATAAAAGGCGCCGTGCACAGCCGGGCCCCGCATCGCCGTGAAAGCCGGACCGGCGCCGCCCGCAGGTAACGGGGCTCGGCGACCCGCGGGTGAGGTGGGCTGGGGCCGCGCCCTGACCCTTTGTCCTTCCCGTCTCGGGCGCTGCGCCCCCCGCCCTGCGGAGGTGCCTGGAGGCAGTGCGTTTGCGCTTTGAGGCCTTTTTGTCTGGCCGTTCGAGGTGGGAGCTCCACGGCAGGGACCGCTCGAGACGCCCCGGTTGCCGAGCGGGTGCTGGCGCGCTGCAGCCACCTCCCCGGCCCAGGGCTGGGCTTCCTCCCCTCGCACCCCGGGTACCTGCTGGCAGTCGGCGGTGTCGCCTCACGCCGGCTGCGCTGGGTGCCCCTCGCGTACGGCGGCGGCCCTGCCGGGCGGCGCCGTGCCCAGGTGATGCCGGTGCGTGGGGCTCGGCCGCGGCCTGCGCGGCGCTGCCCGTGCTGGGGGAGCCGGGCTGCGGGCGGGCACGGCGGGGAGCGGCCCGGGGAGCGCGCCTCACCCGCAGGGTCCGCGGTAACCCTGAAGCGGGGCGGTGTGGCAGTAGTGACCGAGCGTAGGCCTCCGGAGGGCGAGGGGTATTTGGAAATTCACAAGATTTCTTCTGAGCTGCCTTGGCTAAATGGCTGGGTTGGGTGTATTTAAGGCATGGTTGCTGTAGGAGAGGGACCTTGCGGACTTTCGGCAGTTCTGGAGAGTATAAAATCGAAGGGGAGGAGTGGCAGGAGAGTTAACTCCGGGGAACGCCTGCTCTCTAGAGGAGCTGCTGGGCACGTTGGCGCTGGGGCGCAGGGAGAGATGCTGCTGTGCTGCTGCCCGGGTGCCAGGGAAACGGGGGGCTCCAGCATCTGAGCAGGGAAAAGTCCTGGGGCCGTAAGATAAACATGTAGGGTGCTGTCAGAGTTGTTCAAGAAGCTGCTGTTTCCACGTGTCAGTGGAGATGTATGTCGGTGGAGGTGTGTCTCACGTACCATCGTTATAAGCCTGGAGACAGCTCTGCAAAACCTACTGCTGTGACTGGCACACTCTGATTTGTCTCATTTAAGCAGGGAACAAGCCGTAAAACAGGCGATGGTGCGTGGGTGTCTGTGTAGTTTTTTGTGTAAATGGATTGGACTGAAATCTACTGAGTAGTGATCTTGTGCCCAAGCGGCAGGAGTGCGATACAGTCCTCATTTAGATAGTCACAAATGAAAAATTGGCCCCAGATACTTGCATAAGTAAACTGAGTTCTGACACAGTTTGGTCATGTGAAGGTAAAATTTTCCATAAAGACTGGAGAGGCTGAATACAAATCAAGATACTATCTTTCCTTGGGATAGGAGTGCCTCCAGCTAGTTAATTTTTCAAGTTTATATGCTCATAATAAACAGTCTCAGTAACTCGCAAATTATTTTATTATTTCTTGCTCTTTAAAAAGTTTGGGGAAGCTTGGTGCAGTAGCTACAACATAGCTTAGAAAGTTTATTCTCTTCACAGACTAAAAATATTTAATGGATTGGATTTTGGTAACACAGCACAAGTTTAATTAAAAAAAAAAAAATTGGAACCAGGAAGCAGTCTTTCCACATGCTTGTAACCTGGGGCCCTTGCACTGCAAACCTCATGCCTCTGAATAACTTCATCTAGGTGAATAGACTCTGTGCACAGTAGGACTCCTCATTCTGGATAAAGCCGTGGACCTTGGTATCTGTGAGACTGCAACCTCAGGCATGAGAGCTTGGTATCTCACTGTAGTAGCCTAACAGCTGCATACAAGAATGGGACTGTCTTGGGAGGAGGAACTTGCCAAGTCATAGCTCTTGCATAATCAGAGCTGAGAACCGAGAAACTGTCTGTTAGAAAGCAGAGTGCTGTGTTACAGCAGTTGGGTGGCTTGTGGGGTTGGGCTTTGTCAAGGAACAAAGTGCAAATAGAAGGGCAGAGTTCAGGTTTATTTTTTTAGACTTTGTGAACAAATCTCTTGGGAAACCTCTGTTCCATACAGAAAACAAATCTGTCCAGTATTTGTTTTAACAACAGAAATAAAGCTTGCCATGAGAAAGTACTCTTGATGTTACTCTTGGATTTCTGTACCTTTTTTCTTCCTTCCTGGGGAAGAAAGCAAATAAAGACTCTGACAACGCATTAATCTTAATAGTGGCAGTAACACGAGCTGTCATTAAAATAATGTCCACTAATCCCCATTTTTTCAGAAAAAAAGGGAGAAACAGGCAACTGGACTAGAACTTATATCTAAAAATAAATAGTGCTCATATGTTTCTGTGGTATTTGGGGGAAGAGTTTGGCCATGCTTTCACATTCTTTTGTACAACCATAATTAAAGCTCATGCCCTCAGAACACACACCCTTAACTCTCAGTATTAACCTTTATTTTTATCTTCAGCTAGATCTACCTAGGAGCTGGGGCTTTAAGAATAATACTAGTTAGCATGAAACTAGTGATAAATTGTGGTTATTTTCAAGTCTTTAGGAGATTCCTATATGCTGTGTTAGTACCACTCTTGTCGTTGTGCTGTAAAAATACAGCCATGTGTATTGGTGATGTGTGCGGTCAGTTTTTAATGGGGGTTTATATCTATTAACTTAGGTTTATATCTATTGCAGCTCAAGATGTCTAAAAAAATCCGTGGAGGCTCTGTTGTAGAGATGCAAGGAGATGAAATGACACGAGTCATCTGGGAACTGATTAAAGAAAAGCTAATTTTTCCTTATGTAGATCTGGATCTGCACAGGTAATGCCTCTTTATGATACACAGTCATTTTGTACTGCAGTTTGCATGTGTCATTAGGCATTGATCATGTTTCACTTGGCACTGAGGGCCTTACAGCTCCTCCTGCATTAGTGCAGGGAAGCTAACTAGCCCTTTTTATACTGGTAAAGTAGCCAGCAGACCCTCCTGGTTAACTTGTCTAAGGGCCAACCTCACTAAGTACTCTGGAGAGTATAGGCTCCTAGTGAAGGTGGTTTTGTCAGTATGGCAGCCCCTGTGGGGTTCCTCACAGCAGTAAGCAATGAATGCTTAATTGCGAGTTATCTTTCTTTCTGTACTGTACCTCTGGTACAGGTCTGTCATAGTTATGGTCAACATTTTTATCTCCTGTGTCTCAGCTTTCCAGCACCTGGGCAGTCTGCATGGTTTCCTGCAGCCTAAACAATGAGAAACATGCATGAGGTGTTTCAGCCACTCCCTGACTTGAAGCATAGCATCTGTGGACTCCGAGTAGGTCTATGGCTTCTAGCCATCTCTGTTTGAAGACCTGTCTAGAGGGCAAGAGGGTGGTTGTAGGGCACAGGCTGCCCTGATGTCTGTAAGCTTGAGCTCTGCTGCTGACAGTGTGAGTTCGCTGTTGCAATTACTCCACAAGCCTAGGTTGTGCTCTCCTGCTCCCTTCTGGAAAAAACAAACACTAACAGCTGGTATGGTAAAAGGGACATACCATCTACAGTATCTGGTCAAGCAGAACGGGTAACCTCTTCCCTTTCTAGCTACTGAGCTAGAAGTATTAGAGAAGTAGCTGCATTGCCCCTAGCCATGTGGACAGAGGCCTTCAATGGTATCCGTCATCATTAAATCCACAAGTCTGACCTCTTCCCCTGCTCCTAGAGTCATTTGTATGCTACCTACATCAGGCTTTCTGCTTGCTGGTGTTGAGAACCAAGCAAACAGGAACCCAGAAGCATAATACGTGCACACAGTCTGGAGAACATCCCTTTCCAAAGAGGGGTGGGAGGAGGGAAAGCAGACCCCTGGCTGGGGCAGCACAATGGCTAGATTCATGTACAGCTGGCTATGCTTCAGGGCTGTCCCATGCTGGGCATCCGTTATTCTCCAAAAGCTATTAAAACAGTGAGTGTGGGAAACGTGCTTCCTCTGCACTGAGGGAAATATCGGCAGTTTTGCTGCCAGAGCAGGATTGTGGGTCCATTGTCAAAGCAGCTTTTAAGCCTGGTGTAGCTTCACATGTTCAGTACATGAAGGAAGCCAGAACCTTCAGCACAAGAGGTTTGAAATAAAGGCCCATATTCATTTGGAGATTGTGCTGCTCTGTACCATTAGAATCCCGGACTGGAAGCTTGGAAGTGAAGGCAGAGGAGATACTGGCTATGTCCCATGTTGGCAGAGAGCCTCAGCCATAAACTGAAGCTGTCCTTTCTGCAGCCTCCTACCAGCAGCAGAAGTGTCAGTATATGAGTTTGTTTTTTTCCATTCCAGCAGTATTTGCACTCGAAGAGGGATAACTTCAGTTACGGCAGAGTGCTGAAACTATGGTCACAGGCACATGTGGGGTCTGGTTTCTTTCCTGTTGGACACAAACAAATGTCCTGGGAAGTTCTGACCATCTTTGTGGGTTTCTTACAGCTATGACTTGGGCATTGAGCATCGTGATGCTACAAATGATAAAGTAACTGTGGAGGCTGCTGAAGCCATAAAGAAATACAATGTTGGCATAAAGTGTGCAACCATCACTCCTGATGAGAAAAGAGTGGAGGAGTTCAAGTTGAAGCAGATGTGGAAGTCTCCCAATGGTACCATTAGAAACATCCTAGGTGGCACTGTCTTCAGGGAGGCTATTATCTGCAAGAACATTCCCCGGCTGGTGTCTGGATGGGTGAAACCCATTGTTATTGGCCGTCATGCTTATGGGGATCAAGTGAGTCACTTCAGTGCTTACCCCTCTCTTTATCTGAGCAGGCTTAGTCCTGAGTGGCATAGAGCTACAAAGACTTAGACATCCTTGTGCTGTTGCTTAATCTCTTGCACTCTACCTGGGAGTGGGCACTTGCTAGCACTTTGTACAGCACCTGCCAAAGTGTGAGAGAGCTTGGTTCATGCCTCTTTCTTAAACAGTGTAGCTGTATAAACAGCATGCAGGGCCCTATGCTTGGACTAGATAGGCCTGTACTTAAACACAAGGTATAACTCCTGCAGAAATAAATAAAAAAAACTTAGAGCTCTCTTTCCTACATAGCAAAGTCTTGAGAAAATATCCTTTACATCACGCACCTTATTACTTCTGAGAAGGACTTTCTTGGTGGCAGGTGTTGCTCACAGTAAAAGTGGAACAGAGTGTGTGATTTTTAGAAGTGGGCAAAGTTGCATTCTGTGTGTGGGTGCAGGTTTTGGGTTGGTTTGGTTTTTTTTTTAACTGATCTGCTTCTAAAACTTACTTGCACAGAACTCTTGCAGAGTTAATGTTCATACTGGGCACGTCAGGCTGTGGTACCAAAGCAGGGGAACATCCTGTATCAGAGCTCTCCTGCCAGAGGTAGTACAAGGTCATCAAAAGCCCCTAGCATGGCACGCAGTGCAGTGGCCTTTGGGCAGCTCAGAGGACAAGAATTGACCACGCAGTTCCTCATGGGTAATGATATGTGGTAAAGCAGCCAAACATGACAAAAAAGGCCTTCAACAAGAGCAGAGTGCTTTAAATAGATGAGTTAACCCACAAACTGAGAACAAGTTGTAAGATTAGCTGTGTTGGGAAGGTAAAATAATAAAATTTCCAAGAGGAAGACAATTGCAAAGCCCTGACACTAGAATAGAATGGGATTTGAGGTCCTTAATAGTACTGAATAATTGAGAAGGTCAAAATAATAATAGGAAACAATGGATTAAGGGGGAAGGATTGAAACACTGCCAAAGTATGAGATTAAAGTGAAAGGAATAATACAAGAACATGTAAAGGACATATGTGCAAGACACTTGAGTAAACTCAGAATAACTCAGGGAATGAATTCCCTCAACAGAAGGGGAACTATGTGAAAGAGTGATGAATTTCAAGGAAATGTAACCTTAAATAGTACTGTTCAGGACAGCTGGGAATATGAGACACCCTTGAAGTAAATGTTGACTGCTCTTCTGTGTCTGTATAGCTTAGAGGAGCAACATATGTACCCGTTCACAGAATTCAAAGAACTCTTAGTAAAGATTGGCCTTACAAATGTTATATGATGAATAGAAATAATGGCTGTTATTAAGGTGCTGTATGATTCCCCCTTATTCATGAGATCAGTAGTTCTGATATGAATAGCTGGTTTTGAGGCAGGGAGAGGAGCCTTCCTACTCACAGACCATACAACGCTCTGGATACTCTGCACTTTAAAACTTCAGCGCATCTGCAAGAATATGTACTCCACCAATTAAAGTGGCCAAAGAATCTGTAAGCTTTTTCCTTTAAAAAGGAACATCTCTTCTGAAACAGGCAAACTCTTTTAACTACCTGCCTTTTTAATATCCAGTAAAATCATCCAATGGCCGCAAGGCTGAGTAAACAGAGCTTGTTCAATGGGTCTTTTGGTATGACCATTCATGCTTTTCTGCACCCTGCCCTCATAAATGTGGATTATCTTTTATGGTTTCTGTCCTCCTGATAGATAAAATCATCATGACAATTTTTTATTTTTTTTTAACAGTACAGAGCAACTGATTTTGTAGTACCTGGGCCTGGAAAAGTAGAGATGACCTACACTCCAAAAGATGGAGGCAAACCGGTCACATATCTGGTCCATAACTTTGAAAGTAGGTATTACCTCTCAGTTGTGATTAAAACTGATATTTTGGGTTTAATTCAACCTTGAAGTATAGGTCATACCTGTTTGGTGGTAAAATACAACTTTGAGGTAGAGTGAGGGAGAAGGTCGGGGCCTTCTTCATTTATTTGGGAAGTACTGAAAGTTACTTGAAATCTTGGGGTGGAAGAGTTAGATTAGATATACAATCATACCAGGCCACCTGTCATGCTTCCTTTATGACGACTCTGGTAGCAGCATGTGTGTTTTCCTCTCTGATCAGAGGAAAACTTGCGATCTAAACAGGGCTTGACCTGAGTGGAGATATATTTGAGAACAATTCAGGTATAATTCTTTCTGGGTTTAGTTTGTCTTACAGGGTTCTGTATACCTTTGCAGTTTGTACCCTTCTTTGTTAAGCAGTCTTTTTATTATTTTTTAACTTTTTCAATAGAAATAAGAAGTGACCCTTACTCTGCAGGTGGAAAGGAGGTTAACAAGGATGCTCTTGACTGTGTAGGCTCTAACTGTTTTAATAGATGCAGTCCCAAAGGTATTGGTGTCCCTCCTAGCAAGATGGCTGTGCTGGTTGTAGATGTTGCTAGACTCAGGAGGAGGAGTCCTGAAATTGCAGGGCTTTAATGCATGAAAACAATCACGTGCATGTTGCTAGAACCCAGGGTTTTCTTTAGAGTCAGGATTCAGGAAAACATCACACGAGTAATCTCTTGTTTATCAGTGATGAAAGGGTTCAGGATTTGAAGGCCTAGGGTGACCTGAGTATGTGCAATGTTTTGTTTCTAGTTACAAAAAAACCTAATACATCAGGGTAAGCCACAGCTAGTTAGTATGCAGTTGGCTTGGCAAATGGGTGCCAAGACTGCCATATGACCCCCTTCTGTAATACTTGATTTCTTTGGCATTCTTGCTCACAGGAGCCTAAATCTCTACAATCTCTTATCACACAGTCTTTCACCCGGAGTTCACTTGCTTCACTGCCAGTCCTAATCTATTTTCACTTGATAGGTGACTGATGAGCCTGTATTGAAGATGTCTGGCAGTTCCAGCTGTGAAGGCAACACAGCTGCCAGTCTGATTCACTGCTGTGTTGCATCAGCGAGCAGAAAGCAAGGAAGTGCAAAGATGGCAAATTACTGCTGTTGCCCTGGGGGAGCTCTCCTCCCAACAGTTAACTGTTGTGCCACTGTATCTCCACAATGCATAAGGGAAGCATGTTCTGTTGCTATACGAGTATGTTCAGCCTTGACACTGAATCAAGAGATTTCAGTATGATTGTACAATTGCAACAAGGGGTTGGGTTTTTTTACCTATGTACAAACAGTATTTGAGTAAAACTCAGTAGCTGTCATCCAGCAACTATGATATCATGGCTCCAGAGAACACTGTCTCTGTAGCTGATCAGACCCTGTTCTGTCCTGGACTTGCTGAGGGAGGCAGGGGGACAACATGTATTTTCACTGTTAATAACAGGGATTTCATTCCCTGCCAGTATCAACTTTAAATGACCTTCCAATCTTGGCAAGCAGATAAACCTCCTCTTGCTTTCCCTCTTCATTCTGTATACATGTCCATATAATAACAACCATCTGGAGATAAGGAAAAATGGATATTAGGAAAGGGTACTTTCAAAAATAATAATAAATTAAAAAAAACCTAGGCACTACACAACAGACTAGAGAGGTGGTGACAGTAAGGTGCTTAAAATAAAGTACATGGTATCTGCTTTGCAGTAGAAACACAAAGAGCAGTGCGCAGAGTATGATAAAGCTTTTTCATGAAGTCCTAGGCCCTACTTTCACCCACAATCAGCCTCTCCCATGATCTGAGTGCTGCTTTCTCCCAGGTCAGCTGGGCTGTAAGTTAAAGGCACTTTCATTCAGGCTGCTAACACATCTGCATTACACAAGTCATGTGAGTGTTGGTAGTTCCTTATAGCCTTCTAGGGGCTTTGCCTTGCACCCAGGTGGCTGGCCTATGCTTCCTGCAACTTGCTGGACGTGAGCCTGAGCAGGTGAAACAAAGCGGTGGGACAGGCCAGACGCAGGTGCTGAAATGATGCAGGAATACATGTGGGGACCTGCTTACGCGAACTAGGCAAAGCTGCCTCTGACTGCTGGAGTTAGTTCTGCAGTGCAGTCAAAACCTGAAGGTGCAAGGCACTTAAGATGGGAGCAAACCATTTCTAGCTTTGACCAAGGCCCCTGCTCCAAACTGCTGCTTGCTGCTTTGTTGGAAAAATACTCTGTATTACTTACATGGCTAGTGGGAGTTCAAGCACACTCACTCCTGTCACAGTTTTTCTGTTTAGGCTGGATTAGGAAGACACTTCTTAGGGGGTATTGGATCACAGTATTAACATGTACCTAGCTGCAAAACAAAACTGCCTTCCTATCCCATGTGTTACAGGGCTGCTGGAGGTTTGAGCTGGTAGTGCAAAGTGAATCTTCTTCTGAACTGAGATTATTAATAAAATTAAATTGAGAACTATATCAAGACACTTGGGGATAACACCAGCCTGTCTGCCGGAGTATGCGATGGGGAGAGTGTCAAATCCTTAACCAAAACTAAATCCTAGTTGATTCTCCTATGTTCTTCTTCCACTAACAGACTGTGGTGGTGTAGCCATGGGAATGTACAATCTTGACCAGTCTATCAAGGATTTTGCCCATAGTTCCTTCCAAATGGCACTGTCTAAGGGCTGGCCCCTCTACATGAGCACCAAGAACACCATCCTGAAGCGATACGATGGCCGCTTTAAGGACATCTTCCAAGAGATCTACGACAGGTAACTAGGATAGTTGTGTACTTCCTACTGCAGTCCTCTCCAGCCTTCTGAGCTGCTACAGTTAATTCAACATTTTCAGACACTCAGCAGCACTTTGGGGGGCTGTGTACCTTCCCTGTCAGTTTCCCTTGTCCTGCAGGATGCAGTGCTCAATATCTAAAGCTCTGCTAAATGTGGCTGTGGTGTTCATCTCTCCTAACAGGGTTACAGATTCTTTATGGGCTTCTGTGATTCTGAAGGAGACTTGCAGTGGCCTAGCAAAGCAAGCAAAGAAAGAGTAAAGAGGATGTCAGTTTCTTTTAAGTTGTTGTTTTTGTGGGGCTTTTTTAATCTTAACTCTATGTACCTCACTACGCACAATTACTTGCACAAATTGTGCAGTCCCTGCTTGTATGACAGGGTTGTTCTGTTTTTTGTTTTCCAGAGAATACAAGTCCCAGTTTGAAGCCAAAAAGATCTGGTACGAGCATAGGCTGATTGACGACATGGTTGCTCAGGCCCTGAAATCTGAAGGAGGCTTTGTCTGGGCCTGCAAGAACTATGATGGGGATGTGCAGTCTGACTCTGTTGCGCAAGGTATGAGATGTTTCCTGTGCTACACTGAGGTAGGCTCAGTAGCAGTCCCTTGTGAGCTTGTATCATATGTTATGTAGTGGCCCAGGAGGTGGCATTGGGTCTCAGAATTTACACCTCTAACCTGTGGCCAGTCACAGAGATACTAGGCAAAGAATTTCTGATTGTGCTTTTCCAAGAAAATCCATTGAATGTAGACTGCTTAGTTATACTTCTTTGCCAGATGGCAGTTATACCAACATAATAACTGATAGGCTTTCCATTCTAACGGAAGGTATCCAGACAGCTGGGATTTTGTCACTGACAGCTTGAGTTAAGCTGACTGGTGGTGAGCATACTGGGAGGTGCTGTACAGATAAGTAAGAAAACCTTCAGGACCTAAAGCTAACTGTCAGTTGTAAAGAGAAAAGTTGGTATGTTGAACTTTACAGACTTGTAGTGCTTGATCAAAATCCTATATAACCAAGCTGCATCCAAATATGGATGCAGAAACCCAAAGGACAAGGTGTGTGGCTTTATGTAATGTACTCTTTCTACAGTAATGCCAGCAAACTGCAGAACAAGGATGCATATTTGACTAGTGAACAAAGAAGCTTGCAAAGACACAAATCTCTGAAACCTACAGGGTTAGAAGTGATGTGAATGATCAGTTTTGCCAGCTCACAGTTCCTTTGACTAGAGCAGATGCCCTTGATATGAAGTAGATTTGTTTCCTATCCCCCTGTGCAGAAGATAGCGATTGGCAGCTCAACACTGCTTATTTAGGATTCTTTGTTACCATACTGCATCTTTTCAGTAAAAATCTGTCTGGAGCAAGTTACATGAGAATACTAATTTTCTTGAAATGGTGCAGAATGTCCGTGTATCTGTATCTTATGGTTCAGCAGCAATTTCTGTTCAGACAAGCTGTTATCTTGACAAGTTGGGACTAGCCAGGTAGTTGCAGCAGCAGCACTGTTGTTCAGGAATACTCACATCAAGGCTGAGAAGGATGTAGGGGGATTGTAGGATGGGGGAATTAAGGGCAATTTAAGGGGGCTGTCCAAAGTAGACACTGAACTACTTAAACTTGTGTCCTGTAGGCTATGGCTCTCTGGGGATGATGACCAGTGTGCTGATCTGCCCTGATGGCAAGACTGTTGAAGCAGAAGCTGCTCATGGCACAGTTACTCGTCACTACCGCATGCACCAGAAAGGCCAGGAAACCTCCACTAACCCCATTGGTGAGCTGCTTTTCACTGCCCTTCAGTGATCTCTACATGTGAAAGAACAGGTTAGGAGTAGGAACATCTTCATCCTTTCTGCAGAGAATTGCACCACTGAGTGGTGAAACGGGTAGTTCATAATGCGTTTTTCTTCCATAGAGATAGGTGCAGCCTGGAGCAAAGACAGGCTGGAATGGAGTAAGTGCAAGCAATAAGCTAGACCTAACCTAGCCTTTGAGACATGCTGTGCTCTTCCACAAACAATGGGTTTATAGCTACAATGGCCTTAAAGTTTAGGTTGGTTGGCTTTTATTTTACTCCCCTTCCTAATGCTCCAAAAGACCCAGCCACCCCCCAAACCATTTACATACTTAAAGTGTAGGTGCATCTAAAACGGGACATGAGGGAAAGAATCCTCTACAACTGTGCAGGGACCAGAGTGTAATGTTATACCAGGAAGAAGACTGCACCCTTCTATTGTAAGGACAACTTTCTGTGTAACCAGAGTCCCACCACTGGGACTCACTGCCTCCAGCTATCTCTTTTTGAGTTGGGCAGGAACAAAATAAGAGAAAATGGCATGCACAAAGAGATCGCTGGAGGCAGTGAGTTTCTGGGGTTTGTTTTTCTTTAGAACTGCACAAAATGCAAAAGATGCCTAGGT
Organism: Falco cherrug; assembly: GCF_023634085.1. NCBI lineage: Eukaryota > Metazoa > Chordata > Aves > Falconiformes > Falconidae > Falco > Falco cherrug. The sequence continues at coordinate 16,078,971 of NC_073704.1, read as the reverse complement.
GAAGCTAAGTGTTCTCTTTCCCATACCACATTTTCTCCTTTTTGGCTGTTCTCAGTTTTATTAATATTAAAAAATACTGTCCCACGTGACAGTTTAGAGCAACGTCCAGGGAGTTCTAGAAGGACAGAGTAACCTAGTGTTCTCTCTCAGCCTCCATCTTCGCATGGACAAGAGGACTCGCTCACAGAGCTAAGCTGGACAACAACACTAGCCTCAAGAACTTTGCAGTTGCCCTGGAAGAAGTCTGCATTGAGACCATTGAATCTGGCTTCATGACAAAGGACCTTGCTGCCTGTATCAAAGGCTTACCTAAGTAAGTGTAAGAGTAATCAGCTGTGCTTGGAGGAGGCTGTTTTATTTGGTGTTTCTGAACAGCATTTGCTGGAAAGTTATTTTAGTGTGATGAAGAATTGCAGGAGTCTGGTCACAGAACAGGGCTCACCTGTACTCAGTGGTGTACAAACAGAACGTGAGACTCCCTGCCCCAAGTAGCTTAGTGTAGGTGGCTCTGTCCCTGCTATCATACCAAATACATGGGGGAAGTAAAATAAGGAACTGCAAAGATTTCTCTTATGACGGGCTGGCCACATTGGCCAGGTCCTGCCCTGTCCATTTATTAGGATGGAGACCTGCTTTACTGCAAAATACCACCTGGCTGCCTCTTCTCTGGAGCCTTTTGGCAAAAAACATCAACCTGATGAGTAGGAGATAACTCTCATTGTTTTAGAGGCAAGGCTTAAGAGTTCTTTGAGCATTTGAGTTGCTTTACAACTAATGTCTGTCTTGTGTTGCTTCTCCCCTGCAGTGTCACACGCTCTGACTACCTGAACACCTTTGAGTTCATGGACAAGCTTGCTGAAAACCTGAAGAGGAAGCTAGCCTCTCTGCCCAAACCTTAAAGTTCTACTCAAGCTCCACTAACAAAGTGTCTCCCGCTTACACCAGAGTGTAAGTGGCACAGTATCACACTTGTGTAACATTTCAAATGCTAGACAAAAATGAATATGTACATTTTTTTAAAAATGTTTAAAAGATCATGTTTTCTTAAACCCCTTGAGCTGCTGGGCTGGGCCTTACTTTTGCTAAGCAGCTGAATGTGATAATATTCAAGCTCAGTGTGGGCCTAGATGCCCAATGTCATTCACCACAGGCCTGAGGTTTCTCACCATGACTTTGATCTGTGTTTCTTTTATCTCTTCCTGTCAGACTGAAAGCCAGTCTGCGTCACAGCTCTGGTCAAACCAGCGGTGACTTACTGTCCAACAGACCTTAGAAATCAGAACCGTCCTCACCTTTCCACTACTGTCTACTCAGTATAAGTAGCTCACAGGGCTACGCCAGCTCTACTGCAGCCCTCCTCTTAATTTATCTTTTTGTGTCAACCGGAGCATAGTATCCTGAGACTAAGGGATTTGGTCCCATTGCTACAGTCAGGACTGGCATTTGGGAATAAGCACTTATAAATGCTGGAAAGAAGCCTATAGGCTGAGAGCCTAGTAAAGCCATGCTGCAGTGTCTAAATGCAGGCCATGCATTTAGTTATATTTCTTCTGACTGGATGTGAAATGTAGGAACTGTTACCTCTTCCCCCACCCCACAATTCATAAAGGTGCAAAACTTATCTCCAGTTGTCTGGGTTATTACTTACCCTTCCTCTTGTCATACAGCAAGTCAGATTATGACTCTGAAAAACTATTCCATCCATGGTTGTGTGTTTGGGGTTTTTAGTTCAGACTAAAATAAAAGCCAACTAACATTCTTTGTGTCTCTCCTTCCTTTGTGTGATTAGCAGATACGGGAAAATTCTGCCTCAGAGAGCAACTCCAGTACCTTTCAGCACAGTCCAGTACATGCTGGGACAGACTGTCAGAATGCAATTTAAGCACAAACTGATCTCTCACTTACTGATTTGTTCTGGCCCAGGCCAAGATGTGATCCATAATGTGGTGGCAAGCATCAGGTAGCGCACAAGAATTTAAAGGTACCACTTCCATTGAAATTTTGTTTTGGGACTAATGTAAAGTGAAATTGATGCATCACTACTCAACAAAGATCAGAAACTGGTTATACGTGAGACAAACTCTCACCCTGCAGCTGACTAGCTGTTAAGTGTTGGTTAGGATAGAAATGCAATGTTAGACTAGGTTAGCTAGTATTAACATTTGTTTTGGGATGAGCACATGTTTGAAACACAGCTCTACAGCTGCTAGTAGCTGTCACTGTGCCTTCAATACGAATGAACACAGTAGTCTGCTAGTCTGTTAACAGGAGCGTGTAAGAAGTGCAGCTGCACAAAGTCCCATTGCTGACCCATAGAAGCAACAGAAACAATCATATGGAACATCTGGGGCTTCTGACATCAGTAGCTCAAATTATGATGCCATAGGCAGGCAGGTCATGCTACAATAGCACCTCTAACAAATTCCCTGTTACTTACTAGCTCCTATGTGGCTTCCAGAGTACCAGAGAAAGCTTGGTACTTTTCAGGAAACTGAAGAAATAAAGGGGCATTTTTAAATCTTACACTTCTTTTTTTTGTTTTAACTTACGTACTTAAGTACAGTTTGAAATGTAAGCAGTGTAGTAGTATTTACCTGACTGCAGATAACACTGTTTTCCCTCTGTACTAATGTTCTGGAAGGCTCTGCAGAGCACAGCAAGTCCCCATCTGTCCTTATGAACTGATGGATGCTGCTGCAGTGCTGAGGAAAGGAACACTTGGCTCTGTGTTGGGAGAAGCAGCACTAAGTGTGGTCATAAGAACAGAGCATCCCTCTCCTTGCTCTGCCGTGGAGAACCATGGAGAAAGAGGAAACACTTTTCCTGCTTCCAAGGAGGCACATTCCCTTCGCCTTTACTACCAATACAATCACTTATTTTCCCCACTGCTCCCTCAGATGTTTAGTATCAATAATCTTCAAAGTTAGACACCAGCAGACCCTAAGAAAGCAAGTCCTGGAGGCCAGCGGGCACTCAATCTGCAATGGAAGAGCACACTATTTCCTGAAACACGATTGTGAAGCAGCTGGTATACTGCGAGGCAGGCAGAGCTCCCAGGCAGGGCCCTCGTACTCCCACCGCCAGTGACAGCACTTTGCACCAACACTCCCATCAACAGACCCCAGCAAAAGTTGTCTCCCATCAGAGTACAGCCCAGCTTACCTTTACCACTGACACTGATGTTGTTAGACGTGTCCATCTGTCCCCTAGCTACTGTGTGCTCAGGACTGGTGGCAGGCTCTGTTTTCAACTCCATCGGTATGCAAATCCCCACGGACAGCAAATACAGCGAGGGGATCTATCAGTTACTGACACGGCTCCCTTCCAGAAGGGCAGAGAGCTTTGACTTTAGGGCAGCAGTCAACCCTAAATTCGACTTTCCCGTGGACTGCTCTACCTGTACAGAAGCCACTTTTCACAGGAAATGATGCTAGGCAGCATGCCTCTTCTGCTTGCTGCCAAAGCCTGGGCTGCTTAAACACTTTCATACCCTTTCAGTGGCCCTTGTGGGGGTCTGCCATGCTGGAAGATCAGCCCTCCAAGGCGTACTCTGCCCAGGCTTCTGCAGGGCCAGGAGAGAACCGGCAGAGGCAGCTAGCTGTCTCTGGTGCCAAACACTTGCGCACAAAGACTCTGCAGACAAGCACCCCAGCATTTAAAGGTGGAAGGAAGCAGGAAATAAATATCACAAAGTTTTTATACTGTCCACATAGGAGTTTATTTATATTTAAAAATAAAAATAAGCTATACAAAACATTAAAAATACCCTAGTAAAGACACACTAGCATCTAGGAGCTGGTGGCTGCCTGTTCAACTACTATTTTCCTTCGGACTCCATGTCTCTTGCAGTTGTTACTAGCTTGCCTGCCTTGGCACTGGGACATCCTTCAGGAAGCCATACTTTTTCCTCTTTGATCTTCTTGGTCATCTGGCAAGTCGTTGTCTTTTTGGGTTTCTTGAGAGGCGAGTAGAAGAACTCCATGTTTGTAAAAGGGTCGCCCCGCCTCAGTTTACTGCAAAGCCAAAAAGGTTAGATTGAACCATCAAGGTATTTCTTGAATGCAATGAAAAGGAAAGAGAGGAATAAAACCCAAGAAAAACTAGTGATGCACAATGCAACTGTTCACCACCTGCTGACCAATGCTCAGCCAGTACCGCAGCAGCAACTGGCCCCTCCTGGCCAGCTCCCCCCAGTTTATATACTGAACACGACGTTGTGTGGTATGGAATATGTGGTTTGGACCAGCTGTCCTGGCTCTGCTCCCTCCCAGCCTCTTGTGCACATCCTCACTGGCAGAGCATGGGAAACCTGAAAAGTCCTTGACTTAGAGTAGGCACTGCTTAACAACAACTAAAACATTAGTGTGTTAACAACATTACCATCACGCTAAATCCAAAACACAGCACTGCACCAGCTACTAGGAAGAAAATTAACTTTATCCCAGCCAAAACCAGGACAGCTTGGTAGTATTGGAAGTATCACTCAGTTGTATAAAACTTTAGATCACAGAATGGCAGCCACTGAAGTCGGGGCTTTCACTTAGCTGTCTTTATTTAGCGTGTATTTTATCCTCAGTGCTAATGAGGGATTAGTGTGGAGTACAACGGATACAGTCAGCTAAAAGATGTGCTCATCTCAGCGAGGGAAATAATATCTTTGGCAGCTTGTTACCAGAAGCCTGCACATGCATCTACCCTAATGCAGAATTTTGGCTTAACCACACTGTAGTAGGAGGGTCACAGAAACACAAAGTGGCAGAGGGTCCAGCCCTGGAAAGTGAGCACATGAGAGCATAGCTGGGGTTGCAGCATGGGAACAGTCACAAAAAGGAATAGTTTAAAGCCCAACCTGTTGAGCTTTGGCTCCTTGTAGCAGGCTGGTTCCCGCCTCCGCTTGGACAAGCGCCTTGACATTTCTTCAGAGCTGCAGGAAGACAGAGTCCTGACATTGGTCAAGTCCTGCAGTGGCCTGATCTCTGCAAAGGGAGACATTCACATGAGTTGATCGAAGTGTTTCCAAATAATTTCCAGATATCCTAAGAAATACAGCTGCCAAATAGAGAAGGGCTGCATTACGAGGTTTCTCTGAACACTGCACAATCCTGAATCCAGTCATGTTCCCCCAAAAACTCAGGACCACCTTTGTTCAAAAATCCCAGACCTGCTCCTTAAAAGTCAGCTCATGAATCAAATTAAGTTCCTCACTGGAAAAATGCAGGTCAATAATAATACTACTAGCATCATTGGGCCCTGGTGTGGAAGAAAAATGACACAAAACCAGTAGTTAATAGTTCTAGTGCCCAGGAGTTTACAGCCTGGAGCACAAAGCAAGCTTACGGCACCCAAACAAACTGAGAGACTTCCAGCACGACATAGGACCCTGCCAGTGTTTGCTGCAGCTTTCAAAGTGAAGTCAGCTAAGAGGGGGAGGCCAGGAGAACAAAAGTCCTCGTTCTCTACAAAGCACAGCCCACTCTAGCTGTAACAGGCCTGTTTGTCAACAGCTACAGGAAGGAAAAACCCCACAAAACAACTCTCTTTACAGAGTATTCGGTAACAGCAAGCTCCCAAAAAGGCTCAGCTTTACTGTATTATCAGCCAAGGGATACACCCTCCATATCCTTTCAGGAAACAAACCAGAAAACCACAACCAAGAGAATTTACATAGCTCCTGAAGAATTTCCATTGAAGATACCACCTAGGTGTAAATTCTGAAACCTATCAGCACTAACCACTCTGGACCAAAAACCTGCTATCTTTATTCGTATTTGTGCCCCAGTAATGCTGACTCTAGTAGAGTCAGCATCACATTATACTTTTCAACTGCTTGAGTAACTGATGTTCTAAATGGACTGGCATGCCCTGTAGATAACTGGTAAAACACAGCTCGCAGCACATGCTCCTAGTCTTTTCCCAATATCCACACATGAACAAGTGACCAAAAATTCTTACAAGAATGCTGATAAATCAAAAGCAAATGCAGCCACAGAAATGACTGGCCAGCATAAATGGAAGCATAAATGGTGTACTGGACACTGATCTTTAACTCTGAAAAAAATGGAGAGGGGGGAAGATAAATATAAGCACCGGCTGCATGGATTTTTGGCACTTTTCTCCAAACACAGGCCCTCTCCCCAGCCTACTACTTACCAGGTTCCTGTGAGGATGAGCTTTGAAAACTGGATTCAACCTGGTTTCTTTCTCCAGGTATTTCCTTTGCAGGCTTTCCTTTAAGTATCGGGGAGCTTGCTGGCAAAACAGAGGATTTCTCTGGCATTCTGTTGCCCTTGGTACTTAAGCTCTTGGAAACCGGTACATCTGTAAGCCTGGAGCCAAGACGTGAAGCTGCAGAACAGGTCACAGAGGTGGATTCAAGACTGTGTGAAAGGTCCATGAGATTATCTGTAAGTGGTATCTCAGCTATCTTCTCCAGGAGGGCACCTGGCTCAGACAGCAGATCTTTAATGAAAGAAAATTTATCCATCAGGACAGTTTGCCTGGATGCAAGTTCCACTGAACTTCCAATGTGTGCCTTGGCACCATCACTTTGTCTGGCCAGGGAATCAGTCTCTGGAGGTCTAGAACTGTTCCTCTTTCTCTGAGGCTCTGGTTGGGTATAGGCCTCTATTTTCGAAGCATTCACATCACTGTCAACTTTACCTTGCCCCTTTTCTTGAAGGCCTCCTGTCTGTTTTTTATTCCTCTGAACAGCTACCATCCTCAGAACTCTGGGGATTTTGCTAGCTTTGCTCGAAGCAACAGGCCTGGGAGATACAGTTTCACCCCCTTCACAATCTGTCTGGACACAACCCAATTCTCCTGGAAGAGCCAAAGGATGGACAACGTAAGTTTTCCTGCTACGTTTAAGATCACCTGGAAAATCCTTTGTGCTCTCCTTAGCTACTCCTTGAACATCTATACATGCCCCAAACCCATCAGCTTCTTTCCTCTGATCACAACTGCTTTTCCTGACAGTGTTCTTCCTGCTTGTCTGGGTTTTTTTAGGCCGTTCTTCAGCTTTGGCCTCCGGTATTTGCACGCTTCTTGGCAGATACTCCTCAGAGTCATCTCTTTGCCCAATTACTGTAGTTTTTGTGTTGGCTTTCTGTCTGATGCTCTTTGTGCTCATGCTTAAGTCCTCTTGTGAAGCACAGGCACCTGAGGCCTCTTTCCTCAAGAAAAGTGCATTTTGTAGACTAGAATAATCTGAAACCTCATGACTTGAGAGGGTAGTAACTGGGCTTTTTGACAAGCTCTCCATACTTTGGATCTCAAAGACAGCTCCCTTTTTAACCTGCTGCAGTAAGTCACCACTTCCAGGACTGTGCAGCTGTGCTGGATTCACCACACATGTTCTTCTGAGATCTTTGATTTCATCAGGAGAGTGAGAATGTTGCTCCACACCACAGCTTCCGTTCTTCCTGTCGATGGCCCCCTTCTTCCTCATCTCAAAAAAGTCAGGCTCACTAGAACATGTCGCAACTTCTGGCTGAAGAAGCTTATTCACACTTTGAGCACTCTCTTCACCTTGAGGTATAACAGAACTACTTTCTTCATTGTTTTTATTTGCATTTGTTTTCTTTTTTCGTGTGCTTGCTTTTTTAACAGTTGTTTTCTCACCAGTTTTAGAATTACTTTTGCTTTTACCCTTTACAGGAACAACCTCAGGGACTTGGTTATAGCTGCGGTCTGTTTCAACACTGCACCCAGTTCCTTTAGCCTGTGACTGATCACAGAAAATCTCTTCACCCAAAGATTTTCTATCAGGAATAACAGTGTTTTGAGTAGGTGAAACCAGGCAAGTGGGAGATTTCAGCTGTAGCTGTGTGTTGCTTTTATTGGAGCTGCTGCTGTCCTTTGTGATGCTCCACTGAGCTGGCCAAGTGGAACTGACATGTGGGAAGGTATCCACAACAGAAGAAGATGGAGTGCTTGTTGCAAACAGGGTGGATCGCTTTTTCCTCTGAGTAACGTGCCCTTGTGATAGATGATCAAAGACATTTTTCACCATCTCATCGCCCTCATATGAAAGAGGATGACTTTCCCAGGCAAGTGCTGGCAAATCGTTCGGATTTTGTTGGGTGGCACACGAGGGATCTGTTGGGAAGACTAAATTCATTACTGAGAAACACAGCAGGCAAATGACAGATTTCTCCATACCGCTAAAAGCCATGCCCCACAAATCCAGAACAGAAAACTCATGATTTTGTCTCTACAGGGACTCCCCAAACACACTGTGTAACAGAATTGCGCAGCTGCCTCCCCTCAGAACAGAAACGAAGCCCAAAGCAAGATCCCTTAACCAGCCTGATATTTAGGAATGCTTATGATCTGTATGAGAGTTATTATTTATATGGCAAACTCACAAGGAACAGAAGATATGCATCTAGTCAGATTCTGCACCTTCAGACATTTCTGAAGTTCAGTGCCTATTACTCAGAAAGCCTGAGGGCTCTTGAGCTATTGCAGATATGTTAAATATCCCCATTAAGACAGCCCGTTCTGGAATAGGTAATTCTAGTGGTATCAGCATCACTGAAGCATGCAGTTCCTAACAATCACTAGATGCTGATGGAGTGATAGTTAAGAGCTAACTGAAGCTATGGCACTGCCCTCATTCATTTCAAAATGTAGACATGCAGGCATACTAGAAGAACAGCAAAAGATGCAAATTTACCTCCAAAGACGCAAGAGTCAAGAAAAGCCTCTTGTGCTTCCATTCCAGTCAGCTTTTTCCCATTCTCTTCCTGGTGAGACTGAGGCTTCTCAGCAGGCTGCAGTGACAAAATGTCTTTGGAGGCAACAGGCACAACCTCCAGGGGCTCATTAGAAGCAGGTCTCTGAAGATCTAGTGAGGATGTAAGAACTGCTGTGGAGCTGCCACCTTGCTGTCTTGCATTACACAGCTTGGAAATGGGCACCCTCATTGGTATTCCTGGAGCCCTGGTGAGAAGGATTAACAGCAATGGAACATGTTTCATACCTGTGACAGGCCCCAGAAACCATCAAAAGCGGCTGAAATACATTTATGAACACTTCAAGTGCTGAAGAACACAGACTGCACAGCCAGCACAGATTACCCATTTTCGTGCAAGTACAACTTGTACGGAAAGCACACCGCTGCAGACACAGAGACAGGAGAAAAACAAGAGAGGCAGCAAGGACCTTTCAGCACACAGGTTGCTACCACAGATTCATGTCACTGTGGAACATCAACACAGCTGCTTGGAGGTATGCGCATGGGCAGCCCCAAGGGCTCCTCTGCATTCAAAGGGGAAACCAGACAGAGGAGAAACATAACTTCAAATACATTGTAAGAGATCCTGCTCTGACCTTCTTTCCAGAGCGCAAGTTTACATCATACAAGCAGGTGATTATTAAGCATTTCTATGTAACAAACACCAAAGCAGCAGCACTCACTCACTCGAGGAAATCTTGCAGCGCTCACCAGCTACAAAGGAAAAACTACCTGAAAGCAATGCGCTTTCATCAAAGGAGGGAGAAAGACCAGTTTATGCATAGCCTTAGCATTAGGACAAATAAGACAAGGAGTGGCAGCACAAAGACACAGAGTACAGGAAAACGTCAAGCAGTGGCGGTTTAGAGAAAACATCTCATGTAAACCAGACAACTGGGCACACATATAAAACACAAGAGGAAGTTTAGCATATAAAAAATCATGACAAGCTTGGTGGTATCTGACATTTTAACACCCACCTCATAAGTTGATCATCTGCAATACTATCGGCCCAGCTATCTTCAGTCACGCTGCTCTGCTGGCCATGGGACAAGGATGCAGAACTTGTTTGGAACTGGAAAGCAGAGAAACAGAAGGGTGGTTTAAAGCTCTTGCAATCTCCCTTACAGCCTCCTGTACAGAAACAGCAGCTGTTTCACCCTGGAAAGTATGTGAAATACTGCTGATGACCCTCTCCCATTCCACAATTTATGCAATTTTAAGTAAGTTTAGCAGTCAGATTCTGTCTCCACAGGCTTAAGGATGAAGTTAAACCAGTTCAGATAATCTGAGACTCGGAAGCAGGACTATTTCCCACCCACAAGACAGAGGACATGGAAAGCATCCTATTCCCTATCCCAAGTTCCCATGGCACTTGGAGAAAATAAAAAAGAGAAACTGAAGTCACAACCTGTCACAGCAGAAAAGCCTACTGGCCAGTACAGCCAATGAACCAGAGGAAGGCAGTTTAAAACTGTAGCCTTTCCTACAGAAGTTACCCTGGAAATCCTTAATACTGAGCTAAAAACAAGGATGCAGCCAGCACAAGTCAAGCAAGCGAAGAAAAATAGATGAAGCACCAAACACTGAAGCAAGCAGGCAACACAAAGCACAAGACAAAAACACAGCCCCCTTCCCAGAGCAATGTGCTCATATTTCCTGTGGTTTACCTCAGACAGCCAGGCCATCTTAACACCATACACAAAGCTTTCAAGATCCTTCAAGACATTATTCTGTGTTGAGGTAATAAAGAGAGATAAACAATAAAGACGTTAAATCAAAACATCTGTTCCAACAAGGACACTGGTAGCCAGAGCAAGGTATGCTCTGGGAGAACACAGCTTGGAAGAGTAAGCAAATGAATGGTGACATTTTTCATGTGCAGAGAGTACAGACGATCAGTGACAGCGCACTCCTCCCAAAAGCATCTCCCAGACTGAGATGTTAGTGCTGCATACCTCGCTCACCGCCCCTCCCCATCCCAGCCACACAGTTAGTGCCGTACCAGGAAGGAGAGCTTATGCCGCAGCACAGCATTCTGGAAGTGGCACTGCTTCACTTCCTTCTGCAAGATGGTCTTCTCCTGGGTGAGGCGCTGTGCATTGGCTTTCTCTGCATTGAGGGCCAGGGCCAGTGCTTTATTGTTGTGCTTCAGAGAGACTTTAATAGTGGAGGAGTTGTCTGTGAGGGATATAGAAGTATCACACAGAATCAGCATCCAAGGTTTCATCCACACCTCTTCCTTGATCTACTATTTCCTCTTCCCAGAATAGCCTCCCTCAGATTCAGATCTCTGTAACTCAACAGCCCCCTGACAAAGTCAACAGTATAGTTCCTTCCAGCAACAGAAATCTCCAGAGAACAGCAGCAAAAACCTGCAACACTTCAGACACCCCCTCAGTGGGTCATGCTTGGTCAACGAGGTACTGCTTCAGTTCTTACTGAATGATGGTGTGGTTCAGGTGCTGAGCTTGAACAAGTCACCTATAGCTCTGAATCCCCACCTTCACCCAAGATGAGACAGAAACACCTCCTTTTGTTTGAGTAGCCCCTGACGAGATTTAGATCCCTGTTTCCCAATTTCAAAATAAATAAAAGTAACAGCAATGCCTTATTCAAAGTATCCAGATTATCTCATGCACTATTGTTGCATTACTTCCCCCGTAAAACCAAATCACAGTTAGGCTAGCTTCTGCACAGGATTGCATATACACTAAAAAACACTTTCCATGACTTGTTTTTGCTGTTTGGACCCTGAGGACTCGGTTACCCAGCCATGGCTGTCCAACGCCAGCCGAGGCACTGCCAAGCTGCCTGCAGCAACCCCAACAGCTGCTCCAAAGGTTCCCCACGAAACCTGACAGTCACAGGTTCATTGGGCACCTGAAGTGGCACTTGACACTCATTTGCAGGCTATGGAATTAGCTAGAAACCCGCTGGCAGAGAAGGCACTGCTGGAGGCGGGCACGGCTGGCTGCCTCCACACCGGCTGCAAGGCAGAACACACTCACTGATGATTTTGGTTTTGATCTTCGATGCAAGCGAGGCACTCAGCTTCGCGTTCTTCAGGGGCCCCTTCTTCTTCTCCCGCATCCGCTCCCTCACGCCGCTCAGGCTGAAGGACGTTTCGGAAACCTCCCAAGCTGCCATGGCTACAGAGAGCGACAGAACAGGCTCAGCTCCCGCACCCCTCGGCAAGTGCTCACGGCCGAGCCCCGCCACTCTCCCCGAGAAACGTCCCCGCGGCCTCGCCCCCCGGAGCCCCCCGGCAGGCCCCAGGCTGCGGGACGGGCCGCAGGCCCGCGGCACCGCGACGCGCCTCGCCCCCGCTGCTGCCGGCCTCGGCGGCCGCGACAGGAGCCGCGACAGGGGCCGCCATGACCCCCCGCCTCGCCCCCCCGGCAGGACGCCCCCGCCTCGCCTCGCCCCCCCCCCCGGCAGGGCCCCCCCCGGCAGGACCCCCCCCCGCCTCGCCCCCGCCCCCGGCAGGACCCCCCCCCGGCAGGACCCCCCCCGCCTCGCCCCCGCCCCCGGCAGGACCCCCCCCGCCTCGCCCCCCCCCGGCAGGACCCCCCCGGCAGGTCCCCCCCGCCTCGCCTCGCCCCCCCCCCGGCAGGGCGCCCCCGGCAGGACCCCCCCCCGCCTCGCCCCCGCCCCCGGCAGGACCCCCCCCGGCAGGACTCCCCCCGCCTCGCCCCCCCCCCCCGGCAGGACCCCCCCCCCCCCGGCAGGACCCCCCCGGCAGGTCCCCCCCCGCCTCGCCTCGCCCCCCCCCGGCAGGACCCCCCCCCACCTCGCCTGCGCGGGCGCCCCGCGGCCGGCCGACCCGCCGCCGCTCGCCGCCGCCCCTCCGGCAGCGCTGCCCGCCGGGAGACTTTTGAACGCACCAGCGCCGGCCGACAGCTCGCCCCGCCCCGGTAACGGCCGCCTGCCTCTGCGCGAGGCTCCCGCGCGCGTTACGGGCTGCGGCGCGCGGCCCCACTGCCGCCAGGGCGCGGGCGGCTCGCGCGGGAGGGAGCTCGCGCCCCCGCCGCCCGCTCAGGCTGCGCGGCCATTTTGCGCTGCCGGCGCTGAGGGGAGCTCTCCGCCCCCGTCCGTGGGGAGAGGGGACGGCGAAATGCCGCAGCCCCGGGCGCTGCGGCCGAGCTTGTGAGGCGGGGCTGCCGCTGCCGTGCCCCGGGCACAGCGAGGTGCAGCCGCTGCAGCGCCTCAGGAAAGCCCCAGGGCTGCTCCCGAGGGCCACCCAAAGTCGGGGATGGCTCGTCCGCAGAACTCGGCATCCGGCTCGCAGCTTTCGCCTGCGGAAAAGTGACGGTTTGCGGGCTACTTAAAAGGAAACCCAAAAATCTTAATTACGTCTCGGTCCAAGTTAACGCACTGCTTTCCAGTCAACCTTGAATTTGCCCTCAAGGTGACGTTGCAGGCCGGTGGAAACGCCGCTGCCTGCCGCCACGGGCGGTGAATGGTAGCCCTCTGCAAGGATCCTAAATCCTACCCATTTCTTCTGGTATTTGTTAATACATTACCTGATGAGCATTAAATAATGCAAATTATTAAATAAATTTATTCCTTCCAACTTAATTAAGTAGCGGATTGACAAAACCCTCCATACCAGCCCTGAAAATCAGACCGGCAACATGTAACGATGCTGCAGAACTGCCGGTTGCTTTATTTCTTGCTCTGGGAACCTGTGATCCACATTAAATGTGCTACAGGAAAAGACTTGGGTATCCTTCCCTAGTACATATCCTGTGCTCCATGCATGACAAATTCCACAGTTCAAGAAGCCTAAACTTGATCTTGCTAGCTTTACGAAGTTACTTCACTAAATTTCTTAAGCACACTGGTCAGCAAATTAACAGCAGACAGCTTAAAAACAGAGACCCTTTCCCACACAGCCCTGTTTAAACAGTGGAAATCTTTGCCAGGTGATTGCAGATATCAATTACTCAGGTTTCAAGTTGAACAAGTTTGTGGAAGTAAAAAACAAGCGAGGGCTATTAACTGCCAAGACAACACTTCATGCTTAAGAAGGTCCTGAGCTGCAAATCAGTGGGGAATGGGGAAATACATTGAGAAAGAGCACAGTGAAATGAAATATGAGAAAGCACAAATGAAATAAGGAAGAGAAAGCACAACACAAATTCTGTAAATACCAAGTAGGCTTTTTCCTGATCATCTACATCTCATGATAATACATTTGCTTTTGTGTTTTCTTAGGCCATCACAGAGGGGCAACATTATGATCATGTCTCATAAGCCCATTCCTATTGTTTACTAGGTAATCAGTTAATAACATAAGAAGAACATTCCCAAGCAGGGGGTGGCTCATGCCATTCAGAACTACAGCCTGCCAGCCTGCCCAATCTACAAAATCCAATAGCCTCTCACTGACTTGTTAGCCATCACAATACATGGGCTACCGTCAGCAATCCTGTAGAAGATGTGCCCTGTATCCATTGGAAGGACATCAGGATTTAATAAGTCATGTTGGGATTTCTTAGCTGTTAGAATTTCTCCAAATATTCTAAGTGAAACCATAACACTGATGAAAGAACAGGTAGCAAGATCCTTGCTATAGATACGCCATAAACACTGCAGATAGAACCCCAGATAGGCTCTTGAGAGGTATCACGTCTAGTTTTTCACCATTTTGTACAGTGGAATGCTGGAACAGTGGAAGCTGATAGCTTCTTTTACAAGCAATTAGATCCATCAGAAAACCCAGTGAACAGTCTCTCCCTCCCTTGTTAGCAAGTCTTCTATGTTTCCAACTAGTCATTCAGCAATGAAACTCAATGCTTAGAAGTGTAAAAGGATCATTTAGCTTGAAACTGATAACCCGACCTGAAGGTGCACGTTTAATCTCTTCTCTGTGGTGGATTTTGTTTTTTTCCCTTTTAATTTCTCTCAGCTCAGCAGCATTGTTTCCAAGCAACAGGAGAAAGCTGCAGTCCTGCAATAAGCCGTAGCCTAATTTCCCTGACACACAAACTGAGTGGCAGAGGCAAGAAAGGAACAGCAACATCAAGAGGGATTTCCTCCTGAAGTCAGAGAGGCTCCAAACCCAGATCCCTATTCCAAGAGGCCTATTCCAAGAGCTGACACAGGTAGTGCATGATTTCTTCTATACATGTATGAGAGAGAGAACAGGGGGACAATATCCAGAAACACAGAGAGCTTACTAGGTATGTCATTACTTTGAGTCTTATGGGCCAGAGGGGTGAAGCATACACTTTGATAATACAATAACTTGGTGGGCCAGGTGCTGGCTTCTCTCTTTGCTTTGTCCCGTCAGGCCAGTTGATACTTCATCTCATCCAGCCTGTCTTCTTCCCAGTCCATCCCCTCCTTGTACCACATATATCTGATTAATACACACACCATGCGGAGTGCAAGCCACGTGCTAAGAAACTGGGAAGCAGCAGCAGGCCAATAGATTGCATTATATGAGAGAATATACATCACTGTGATGAGGATGCAAGCAACCCTGCAAGCTGACAGCCAAGATAGGTGGTCATCTTAAATGGATTCATTCTGTCCATTTCCCATTACCAACTCCTTACCCTCACTTTCAGGACTGTGCTTGTTGTCTTCTCTTTCTTGACTAGGTTTTTCTCAGCTTCTGTTGTAATCCTACCTGGGAAATGGTTTTGGCCAGATTTTTGTAAGGGGTCTCCAAGTGTCCCATACTCTTTATCTGTGATTCAGATTCGCTCACAGACAGAGATACTTGACAGGATGCACTTTTCTCTTTCCCAGATCCCATTGAGCTTATGTTACAGTGACAGCTAGAGAATGGAAAGAAAACACCTCAAGAAAGAGATTAGAAAACTCCTGTAAGTAGTAACTGACCACAACCGCGTTCATTGCATTTGAGATGGACTTGTTTTCATTGCAAAGGGTTGTACAACCTCGCTGGTGACAACTGTAAAACCTCAGTCTTCTCTTGCTGTAAAGTATGCACAGATTTCCTTTGAGATGCTTCTAAATTTCTTATATGCAGTCTGCTGTGTGAGACCTAACTGCATATGTGACAGTAGAGATGTCACAAGCCCAGAACTTGCTCTGTGTCAGTGGGAGTGACCAGGGAGGTGCAGAGTTCCTCTCTTGCCATGCAGCCACTGCAGCTGCTGTCTGTAAGTGGTCTCCTAGTTCATGCAGCAGTGTCTCATGCTCTTTGATGCAGGAGTGCCCAGCAGACAACTCCTAGGGGTTGTAAGCAGTGTCTCCTCTATTCCATGCAAGTCTTGTGCCCATCTTCCCTAGGACTGCTTGCATGGATCAGTAGTGCTTAGTCTGAGGAAAGACTGCAGAATCAGGTCTCCCCTGAATGAGAAGAACAAGCACCAGTGAAGCACCTCTTTCAGTCTCTTGGCTGTACAGTGAAATCCTTCTGCGAGTCCCCAGACTTTAAATACTTGATTCATATTTGTACTTCTTCCTAAATTTTGGAGCCATTGGGGAACACAGCAGTGTGGTTTGAGGGAAGCTAAGATTAGCAGCGATGCAGAAAACTAGCAGCTTTCCTACTTAGGAAGTGTCTGTGAGAAATCCGGCAGGAGATTCATAGCCCTGAATCATAGCAAATTTGTCCCTGGTCTTGCACTAGCTTTAGAGTCATTTGTTGCATTTCTTGTGCATTGGATTGCTTATAACCAGTTGTAATTTGGAGTTATTTTCTTGCTTTGAGGGGAGATTATGTTGGCATCAGACTACGAGAAAATGAATTTGATCCGAGAGGACAAAGGCAGTCCACCTTTCTAGATGACATGGTAATCACCAGACTTCTTACTTCCTATCCTCTTTAACTGCCGGGCTACTGAGAACTGAAGGATGGCTGTTTGGTACAGCTAAATAACCTGTTCCTACAATGATCAATAGAAGCCCATTACTGAAATGACTATCTGAAGAGATTGGCTGCAAATAGCATTCCAGTGTAACATATCCAAGATAATTCAAGTTTTTGCTGATTTTTCAGCAAAACAAGGCTCATCCACAGAGAACATTTGATAAAGTGCAAGTCAACTAACCCAAGGAAATTCTTCACAAACTAAAGCTGTCTGCTTTAAAACATTGTTCAGCTAAGCTGAGAAAGTCTTCCTGGGTGTGTTTAAAATCTGTGTTTAAAACCCCTCAAACTTCAGCAAATGTCTTACAACTGATGAGGTACCCAGTGTAGTTGAGACAATACCAGGTTCCGGCTCATGTTTCTGTGTATTTCTCTGGTCTTTCTGTCATCCCTCAGTCAAGCAATTACAGCAAAACAAAACACATAAGGTTCTTCTGTCTTTCCAGGTCCATTACAACTTAGCCTTCAGTGTTGCTTTGCTGTGGCTAAGTGACTTGGATGCTCAGACTACACTGACAAGAGAAAAAAGGTGAGTATTGCAAGGCCTTACTATTGCAGTGGGTTACACCAGTGTGAAAATGGAGTAAAAGCAGCAGTGAATCAAGCCCAGGAATACTTTTTGCATTCGTAACACCAGACTAATGATCTTCTTGTTCAAAACACTGTACAGGAATTTTGCAGCTCGCAACCGATACATGTATCCCAACCGAATTGAGAGGGAAGCTATGATACTATCTTCATATGCTGGAATATTAATGGTAAGAGGGCAGGAAAAATAGCAATGCCTTTTACTGTATGGCACCTGTCTAGATACAATCCCTGTACACTGGATGTCTTTGTCCATTGAAAGCACAGTACACAAACAGTGTAAATATAACAAATCTGTCTCATTTCTATCAGGTAGCCATGAAGTTGTACTCAGCCTTAGAAAACAAAACAGGCAGTTTCAGTAGGTGGTCCTGTGCATGTGTGTAGGTTACTTATCTTGTCTCACCCAAGTGCAAAACAGTGAGCAAGTCTCAGGACCGGATCTCAATAGATTTGTACTAGCAGCATGAAACAATACTATGAGTTCATGTGAAAGCTATTTCAGAGATCAAAGGAAGGGGATATGAATGGGATTTCATACATTCACTTTAAAGAATACTGCTTCTGAGAGGTGAACATCTCTCTTCACCTGTCTTCACAGAACAGCATTCCTATTGAAGAGATCTTTAAGATATACAGCATGAGGCCCTCAGCAACACACTGGCAGAGCTCTGCAAATGTGAGTCACTTGTTGGGGTTTCAGCATCTTTAATAGGGGTCTAAGGGAAGATCTCTTACCTGTAATGGCCTGTTCCAGCATGTCATGCATTGGGCTGGCATTCTCAGAGTGCGATCCACATGTGGATTTGTTTCTCTTCTCACTCAGAGTAAACACTACTGAACTATTCCCTTCTCACATCTGCCATTACAGCTTAGAGCCTTGTGGTGGCCTTTCAGCATCATAATGACATGTAAAGCCTCCTTATGCAGTTGTAGTTATCCATGGGTTACTTCATTCCTGCTGCTAGTCTTGAAGGTGTGTGTCAAAACTGCAGAGTACAGCACATTTCTTAATTGCTTGCAGATTGTATTGTGTGTGGGTCTATTATTTAGCTACTGTTTATTCCAGCTATTCCACACTAATAAGGGAAGAGGCTTCATTCTATGGAAAGCAATCACTACTGCTAGACCAGCAGTGGTTGAGGACATGTGGATGACAGCTGGCAACATCCTACAATAAACTCCAGCATCTCCTTGTTACAGCAGAATATAAACATTCAAGTAGCATTTGAGACCACAAGCTAGGCATGACGGTGTGAATCTTATCTGAAGTTAGCGCTTTTCTTTGAGATTGTTATCTGGCTGCCAAAGATGTACTTTGTCTGTGCCCAGCCTTCTTCCCCAATTAACTCAGGTTTCAAACCGGAAATCATCAGAAGACAATACATAACCTTTGCTAGCTCCTGGCCTCTGGTGCTGCCTTGTACTCCTTGGCCTCACTGAGGAGCTTTTGCTTTGCTGGGCAGTATACCCCTGCAAGCAGTTGTATAAATAAGTAAAACTGTCCTTGCACAGCCCACCTCTTCACTACAGTTTTTCTGCCCTCCTCTTTTGTGTGGACTCTGCAGATCCTTCATGGTCTCCTTGACCCATTCTTACTGCCTTGTACATGGATAAATCTTCTAGCTAAGGAAGTGTGCTGTAGGTCTGACATAAGGCATTTGTCAGAGGAACCAAAAATGTGACATTTGGCCAGAGACCTTTAACCCTGCAAGACAGAGACTTCCTTCCATGCCTCCATGTTTTTTGATAAACTACTGTATGCTGCTTAGCAGAGTGTGCCAGCACTGCAGGTCTTAATCTGGGGTCGTGTTTGGGCAGGTTCATACAATCAGTTCTGTGTTTACAGAAGGCAGCTCTCAGCAGGGCACTGACTCTTGCACAGTGCTAAGACCATTTTTACTTGCAGTGCATTGCAGTCCTGTGGAAGGTGGACACAGATTAAACAGAACAAACCAGCAACTCTGTGACTGCAAGGTTATCTGTGTTACCTATGCACCGCCAGGGAAAAGAAGCTATAGAGTCTAGAAGTACCCTTGTGCCAAATCATACAATAGTAACAGAAAACTTGCACAAGGTTTTACAATTCAGTTATTGCAGAGATAAGAGGTAATGTTACCTTGGCTTGCAGATTAGACTGTCTGACTTTGGGCAGATCATTTAATCTTTGTCCTTGTCAATCTATGCCACAGTCTGGGTCATTATTTGCAGTTAAAAAGCCTCCAGAAAGAAGGAGGTTATGTTTGCTTGGGCACTGTGCTCTGACAACATGGCCTGCTGTCAGCCCATACACCAGAGTTGTTTGGGTCTAGTCAACTCTCAAGACAGGCAGCAGAGTGTGTAACTCCTGCTTACCTTCATCTGAGATTGCCAAGAGCGTATTTACATAAGCAAAGGAATCTGATAGTGTTTAAGATCTTCCAGACAAGTCACATCGCTGCTCTTTGGGAATGAAACCATCTATCTAGGACCATCAGCTCTTATGGAGCTTATAACACCTGAGCAGTTTTAGACATCAGGACAACTTCTGCATTGGCAGTTCAAACACCTTTCTATTTGTATTGGGCATAAATTGCAGGGTTTACAGCTTTCGTGCAAGTTCATACATGGGTTCTGTGTTAGGCATAAATGTCAGAGTTCAGACACCAAGGGCTATTGTGGTGACCAATATGGGAGGAGGCTGTGAACTGCCCTGTGCCAGTTGGCTCAGAAACCCATATAAGCAGCCAGGCATGAGCCAGACCTTCAGCCAGAGGAGCACATAGAACCTCTACTCAAATACATTTAAGAAAGAGCAGCAGCTACTAGGGAAGGAGACATGAGGACACATCTAAGGAGGTAGGCACGGTGGCTATTAAGAGGGACATGCTTTTAGAAGGAGGCATCCCGTCCATGCCATGTCCTGCAGGGCAAAAAGCACAAAGGAGAAGAAAGAAGTCAGAGAAATGCCAGACAGAAATCATTCACATGAGCCCAACCTCCTTTTCTAGCCATCACCTCACAGAAGGAATTGGGACAGACTGAATGTAACCATGAAAAACAAGGGAAATTGGGACTAGGCAGGGGAGGAAAGGTGCGTACTGTATTTAATCTTGATACATTACACCACCACTGGGATCAGAAACCTCGAGCAGCATAAGGGCTACTTCTAAAATCCCTACTCCATCTTTATAGTCTAAAAGTCACCGGTTGGATGCTAGAACATTTGGATGATGGGTTTAGAGGTTTATTAAGGCTTTTTATTGGCGTGCCTCTTTATGGCTTAAATGCCTGGCTGACCACAGATGGTTCCTTTCTGATTTGCACACTGGTGTGGGACTTTGCCAACCCAAGCAAACAAAGTGCTAGGGCAGGGAAAGCAAAGGCACATAAAAGCTCCTTGTGTTCAATAGCTGACCTTCAGGGAGATGATTTTGTTCTTCAAAAGGCAAAAGCGGCTTGTTTGGCTCTGTTGTGCTGTTCCTCTGTTGAACCTCTGCCAAAAATTATCCCCAGGCTACCAGGAAAAGAAACTGTGTGTTTGGTCCATGCAAAACTGGATGCAGATGACACATATAACTGATCAACCAGATGGATTTAAAAAAAAAAAAAAAAAAGCCTTCAGTAGACAAAAAGGAGATATTTAATCCAGCCTTCTTGGCCTGCAGAGGTTTCACCAATTAAAATTGTTTAATCCTACTCTGCCCTGACACCAATACCTACATTTAGCCGCCGTCTTCAAATGGTATCCCATTCCCAAACATCTTAAAAGGCTTTCATCACTGCTAGCCTCACACACCTTGCAGAATCTACCCCACACTTTTGGACATCATCTGCCCTTCAGGTCTGAGAGTGTCCACCAAAGAAGTACCAGTTCAGTGGTATCAGTGATTCCAAGCTTTGGCCATAGCAATGATAAGCTATTGGCCCCTTCTCCCACCAGTCTACTGCCTAGACTGGTGTGCCATGAGCAATAAAGTGGGAAGAATCTCCCATTATATAAAGGCATAATGCATTTGGATCCTATAATAGCTGTGCCTTCTAAAAATATGTTGCATTTTAAACTCAAGTAATTTTTCCTTTTTGCCCCATTAGTAATGGCAAACTAGCTCCAGCCTCCTTTTTTTTGAACAGAGCAAAAAGGTGAACTATTCACCTCCTCCTCTGCCTTACAGTGTGCGAGGCAGAGTCAAGAAAGGGGCAGTTTACCTACTCATAGCCACACTAAGATGTAACCCAGCTCCTGAGCCTTTGGCATAGCACTTTACAGGGCAGCATTCCCACCAGTGTGCTCTAATTATCTCTGATGTGGAGTGGGGAAGGAGGCTATGCAAATCTGAGGAGATACAGTGTACTTCACAAGAGCCTTGCTCCAGGTCAAGTTTCTCTAGCAGCCTACCTTCATAGAAGTGTAATTTCCCTTAAAAAAATTGAGGAGGTATTATAATCTTTAATTTATGACTCAAGTCACAAGAAAGTATTCTGTATGGCCCAGCTATTTAATGAAAGAGCATTTGTGCTGGAATATATAGATTTTATTTTCAGTAACACAGACTTTATTGATGTTTCCCAAACAACCTTTAAAAGTTGCTGTGGAACTGTAATTAGACTATAATAGATGATTCACATGTAATTCACAGTGTTTTCTGGTGCTCTGATTTTATTTTTTTTTTTACCGTCCATGCTTAGCTATACTATTAATGACCTACTGCCACCTGGTGTCCAGAAGGGGCTAGCGGTCACTCCAGTTCACAGTTCATGCATCAGGGCAGCCTTGGCCATAACCACTCTGTTTAATTTTCCCATGTCAAGAACTAGAAATGCCACTATGTGTCACGTAGGGACATTTCACAACGTGTTAGGAGAGGTCTTCCTTTCTGCTGCTGGGATAAGTCGGTGGATCAGCTCTCCCTCCTTTTACCGTGAACATTACACTGTATTTTTTACTATCATGCTTCTTATGGGCAGGAATCCTTTTCTCTAGGAATTTCCAACCCAGAATATTTTTAGAAATCTCCATTTTGAGTTCATACCATACACTGCAGAGGAGTGATGTTTTCTTGGAAGTTTTCCAGCTACTCATGCTGGTTTGTTTGTTGTTCTTGGGTTTTTGGTTTGGTTTGGTTTTTCTGGGGGGTAGTGTTTTTTTTTTTATTTATATTTTTGATTTATATTCTGATGTTATGCAAGCAGAGACAAAGAAAGAACAGAAAAAGTCTCTCTGTTTGTCTCATGTTACTGTGCACTTGCCTAGCTAGATCCTGTCTCTAGTGAACTCAAGGGTACTTCCTTGATGGTCATGAGGTAGCAAAGTTACAAAATTTTCTGAAGAGGAAGATAAGACATTGTTATCAGGATCTCCAGTTTCTGTTTCAGCCAA
Source organism: Falco cherrug (assembly GCF_023634085.1). Taxonomy (NCBI): domain Eukaryota; kingdom Metazoa; phylum Chordata; class Aves; order Falconiformes; family Falconidae; genus Falco; species Falco cherrug. The sequence goes on along the minus strand of NC_073704.1, from coordinate 16,056,435 downwards.
CAACGTTACTTAATTTTAATCATGGGCCTAAGATCATTCCCACTCTATGAGAAAGGAACGGAAATGCTTTGCTGAATCTGGAAACTAAAGGTAATTTATTTTGCAAAGCCCTAATCAGTTTAAGAGGTTAAATCTACTGTTTTCATTAACAGTAACTCTTGGAGCACAGCTTATACCTCCCTAAGAGTTCTAGATTCAAAAGCTGGAATCTAGCCCATCTCAAAATTCAGTTTCTGTGGATCTCAGACTTTGTTATGTTCTCCCTCATCTCCCATCAAAGTAAAATGGTGGAGATTCCTGTTATCCCCCATTGCTTCTGAAGCCTTAGCTTAGATCTCCTTGAAAACTGAGTACTAGCTTTACCAAGATACATAGATACTTAGGGAGCCTAAGTCACATCCTAGTGGGATTTAGAATCCAGAAGATTTCTGATTCATGAGAAGGGAGATCCTAGCCTGAGGTGGACATTAACTGTTGCTATCCTGACTGCTGCTTTTAAGAGTTCTGTACACCATTGTCCAGACATTTCAGGAGCTGCCAAGTGAACAGCTGAGCAGCTGCAGGCTGCATGCCAGGATGTTATGGCAGACCACAGTCCCCAAGCTGCACCAGTACATACAGGGCTATAAAATGCAGTAGTTCATCTGCTGTGTGGGGGGAATTGAAATATCTGGGCAGCAGGGATGGGAACTTCAAGAAGCTGGGTGGGCCAAGCAGCCAGGACAAAAACTGCCAGCAAAGCTGTGCTCATTTATCCATCAGGACCTCTGAAGCAGTTACTTTACTTTCTGCTGACCGCAAAAGAGTATGTCCATTTGGCTTGGCACATGGTTTCTGCAGACATACTAATCTATGAGTTGTTGTCCTTCCAGGAGCACTGGATTCAGCCTTTCAAGATCTCCCTGCACCCATTTGCCATGCTGACTGCCCCTGAAGCTGCAGAGTACACCTGGAAGCAAAGTGAGCACATTTCACCCTAACTCACCCAAGGCCAGGACAGGGGAACATGGGGCATCAGCTGTTGGCTCAGCAAAGCCACCAAGTTGCAGCCTGCTGAGCTCCAACAGCTGCACATGGAAAGGATAGTGTAAAGTTTGGTCTGTGCCTATTCTCTTGCAGGGGGGGAGGCATAGGCATTTTCTTGTGGTAGCCTAGAAATAGCATCTCGCTCAGGCTCCTGAAGTTCATGACAGTTGCAAAAGCAGCATTTTCCTCAAATTGAGGTAAACAACAAGACCACATTTCTAGCAGAATCACCCTTCATTCTGACAATCATTTGTTCTTAAGCTTGGACTAATACCATGACTTTTGCAAAGGTCAGTTATGCTGCTGGCTTGTGAAGGAGCCATCCCCTCCTTCCCTGCTTCTTCTCCAAGTGCAGCAAAAATGAGAATAACTTCAGGAGCATCAGAGAATTTGAAGCTGGGATCCCTTACCTCCAACCATGTATTGCAACTGATGCTATGCAGCAGGTCTGTAAATCAGCCTGGTGGTACTCCATAAGCCCAAGATGATGCGAGGCTCTTTCTCCCTCCCAAGGCATCAAGTACCAGACAGCCACAGCATATCAAAAGACCAACACTTGTTCAGCAAGGAGAGCTAAAAAGGACAGCAAGCAACTGGATTCACTGACCAGAGGAAAGCAACAGGTTGACAAAGTAGGTCTGAAGAACGCACACAAGCCGGTAAAACTGTTTTTGCAACTACCACTGAATGTCACAGCTGCAGTGGCACCTCAGACCACCCACAGCCCACAAAGCCCTTCTTGTCTGCCCTTCTCAGCACGCTTTAGCGTGAGATGTTTCATGGTAGCACTGATTTATACCATAGTGTCAATCCTAAACTGGACTTTCATGGAAACTCTATCATATCTTGGCAGGAGGTGTCACTCATGAGCTGGAAAGTCAGCTCTAGTGATCCTCAACATACACATGGAAGGCATTCTTCTGGCTACTGTCCCTGCAAAATACATTCACTACTGTCACTTTTAGGTTAAAAAAATCCAGTTGAAGACTATTGTTTAAAAAAAACTAACAAAAACCTGACTCCATAAAGAACCCAGTAATGTTAGATTAGCCTAGCATGTACGTGAATTATGCTCTGCTTTTCTATTTGTCCATGATTTGCCAAAGCCTATTGTTTGCTGCAGCTCCACTGAGCAGGAGAGCTAAGAAAACATTCCAGCAGCAGGGCTGGATCTGACCAAATAAAGGGGCTCCCCCACATCCCCGAGTTCAATGTGCATCACATGTCACACAGCAGGAGGGAATCTGATCTGCCATGCAGTCCCCATCTCTCCTGATGGATTCAGCCCTGCATGCTGTGCTTGTGCTTATTAACATTTGCATCCTGCAGGGAGCTACAGAAGCAAAATAAAGAATCTCTCCAGAGGAGCCTGGAACAGATTCAAAAGCAAGGAATGCAAAGGAAGCAAAGGTGTAACAAAGACCTAGACTTCATGTACCTCACTTAGCTGTAGGTGAGCTGGTATCTTCTACCTTAGCTTTGGTAATACATTTGTGACTTGTGTTTTGGGGTTTGTGTTTGGGGGTGGTTTTTTGCTTGTTTATTTTTAAATCTTAGCAGTCATTCCTTCCTTCCCACCCCTCATACCTTGTATCCAAGACTGACATTCCCTCCTCTTCCCTTAGCTACCTCTCTCCCGCTTCTCTGCCAGTGTGTTGGGAGCTTACATTTTCCCAGTGCATCCCTATTGCTTCTCAACACACCATGCAGAGCCAAAGAGAAGATGCAGCACTTCAGAAGCAGGGAGTACACATTTCCCCTTGTCCACAGTGCTGTGCAACTCCCACACATGATCCAGAGTGGGGCAGGAATGAGCTTCCCTTCATGTAACATGAGGGTTGTGCCTTTCAGGATGATGGCATTTTCTTCAGCTCTCCCCTTTAACCATCTTGCTGTCTTATTTCCATAAAGCACTCAGCTAAAGAAAAAGCCTCTACCTGCCGTGCCAGTGTAGCACTGAAGCCTACCTGTCTTCCATTCCCCATGTATGGGTCTCTAACTGTTTGCCTGCATTATGTCCATGCTGTGCTGCCCAAGAACACTCCCTATTTCCCAGATCCTTGTACTAACTCTGCCTTGAGATAAGAGTTGGGTGCACATGGTTCTCCTTCCACAGCCCTCTTCCTCTGGCTAGAAGCCTGGGCACACAACATGGGGTGTTTCTATAGGACTGTTTCTACTTAATTCCATAGAAGTTTCAAGGCTCAATGGGGTAGTAGAAGTGTTCACTACTGACAGGTGTGTTTTACACTAACTGCAGGGTAGGGAGACTCTATTAGAGCTTTTTGCATATAAAAATGATAGAAATTAAGATTCCCAGCTACTTCTAGCCAGGGGCTAGACGTCCATCCAATGTATGGTCGCATATTGTAGCCTGTGCCTCGGAGATGGTCCTGTACTATAACACAAAATATCTGCTGAAGGGCAAACCAATAAATATTTGTGAAGCAAACACATTTTTCTTCTTCTGCCTGCTGATTCTCAGTCACTGAGCCTACTTACAGAGATGCCAAAAGATAGCACTACACAAGAAACCCTGGGAATGGTTAAATTTAATCAGGCATTTAAAGGGTCTTTTCAAAGTCTTCACTTAAAGCTTGCTTTCAGCTCACCAGGTTCACAGCTTTGCTTTTTTTTTTTTTTAAACATAATTTATCACAAATTTCCTGTTAAAAATCAGTCTAAAATAAAATGTAGTTGAGTTGCTGTAAACATGTCCTTTCAATTCTTAGCTGTCCATGGGGAAAAACCTAACCGCAGTGTGCTACACTCAGAAATTACAGATTAACTGGTGAGTCTTTGTGCTGATATTGGTGGGGCTTCTCAGCCACACCGTGCATTTTCCTACTTGCCTTTCAAGCTATGTGAGCCACAATTCAAGGCCTAAGGGATTCAGATGAGAAGGCTAGAGGGGACTTAAGATCAACAGCAACATCAGCCTCCCTTACTCTGTAGCCATGAATTTCTGCAGCATCGGCTGTTTTGGCCTGGTTAGCTCACTCTGCCGGCAACATGATTGCTGGAAGGCACTAATCCCATTTAGCAGTTCCTACCAGCCTCTCCTCCATGGCCTGTCTTCACTGCTGGGACAGGTCTGCCCTGTCACATTCCGCACAGGCTTATTTCTGGAGCTCAGAGCATCCATCAGCATCTAAACAGAGGCTTCTGTTCTTGCAAACAAATTCAGTAGAGCAGTAGGCAGCAGCCAGTGCCAGGACCTAAGCAAATTTCATTCCAATTCAAACAGCATCAGTCTGACCCCTTGAAAGCCAAAGCAGAGAGAAATTGTACTTTGAAATGAGGTCATTACAAGAGGGGAGGAGGGGATATTGCTGCTGAGCGCATTAGTAGGAGAACAATGGTGAGGGGGTGGTTAAGATTAAACAGCTAGAGAGAGAGAGAGATTAACACCTCATGACTGATTTTTGTTCGCTGACCTGCAATAAAATAACCAGTAAGACCCTAACAAATAGATGATTAGCTGTGTTATTCCAGTGTTGTCTTTGCTATTAGAGTACTGCCATGGTCTTTACATTGGCTAATACTTCCTGGATTTATAGATAAGTCTGGTAGAATTAAGAGGAGTAAGCAACAGAAATCTCGCTATGCTAATAAGCATAAAAAGTGTTTAATTTTCAGAGTGCAAGTACCTGCCCCTTTGCTACTCCCTTCCCTGTTGGCTGGCTGGTGCCTGTCTGCACACAAAAGTCAAGCCCAGCAGACCAGGCAGTTTGCTGTTACATTTTCAGATAACAAAAATCAGGGAACTGAAAGGTGCTTGTAGATATGTGCACAGTGGGACTGGCGAATGACAGCCTTCTGTCACCCTGACCAAAATTTCCTCTTTTCCTGAGCTATACTGTCTCCTGAATAAATAAAAAAAGCCTTTGCTGTGACCAGACCAATGAGCCAGGACAACTTCAAACTCTTTTCTCAGCTACGCAAGAAGCAATGGACATAGTTCAAAACTCAGATGAGATTCAGAGTCACAAATTTGTTCTACAGGACCCAGAAGAGACCTCTGATCATCTGTGCACACTTAGCACCAGTTGTTACATGCATGCAGTTGGTGCCTACCACTGCACTGCAATACTATCCGCAGTGGGAAAGTTCTTTCTAAGGGTCTGTTCTTTCTAAGTACCTGAAATTATGGTACAGAGGCCTTGTCCAGCAAGTGCGGAACTGAACAGGGCATCATCCACTTTCCCTTCGGCAATTTAAAAGCTGCCCATTGCATCCCAGAGACTGACTCCAGTAGCAGAACTCATGGTGGCAACTTGGTGCTACAATTCACAGCCCAGATTCTGACACTGAAATCAGGTGGTTTCAGATAACACTCTTGGCTGTGAACAACCCAGCAGCTGAGGCACAGGCATACTGCCTGCAGGACCAAAGCTGCTAACTTAAGTTGCCCCACACAAGCTTGTAAGTCAGTCTTGAGACCATAGCCAGAGTTACTAGAGCACTGCCCATGCAAGCAAACCCCAATTTCCCCCTCATTTCTGCTACAGTAATCCTGACTTCTGACTTGTCACTACTGATTCTCTAGCTATTCCTGAAAATTCTCACTCATTTTGGTGAAGAGCTTTTTCCTAGTCGAATGTCAGGTGGAAACATCTAGCATCCATCTTGGAATGGCAAAATACCCATTTTGCGTGAGAGATTCGTTGATCTGTAGGACAAAAATGTAACAAATCTGTTCTGGAAAGAATCAATTTTGTCAGGGTGGAATCTAACGTATTAAGTGCATAGGACTATACATCTTCAAGAGGCAGCCAGAGGCAAGAACAAATACCAGAGCCAAAGCAATGAGAAATTCAGTTTTAATCAGTCTCTCTAAAACAATGTAAAGGATGCTGGCTCCATGAGGGGAGTCATGGTGGAAGATCCAGCATCTCTGCTGCATTTTCGGTACCTAAGAATAGTTAGAGACGCTCAAAACAGGAACTCACCTGGACTGGCTCCAAAAAGGAGTTCACTTGCAGCAAAGCAGAGTCAGAGACAACACCAACTGCCAAATTCTGCACAGATCATCACCAGGGCAGGTGCTGTTACGGAAGTGATCTACCAGGTACTTGCACACAGATATTCCCATTGCCAGTGCTAAACACATAGTTAATTTATGTGAAGTAAGTATGTTGTGTGATTGCCAAAGACACCCAGGGCTAGACTTAATGGGGACTTGCATTAACATCCATTCTTCAAAGACCTCATGTGCAATCCATGTAGCAGTAACTGTTTCTCTATATCATGCATCATCCCAAGGACCTACCCAGCAGTTTGCAACATGGTTGGACTCAATCTTAAGGGTCTTCTCCAACCTAAATCATTCTATACACAAGGGGTTACACTTTGAGATAGAGTCAGATGTGACATTAAAGTGCTGTAACAACTTTGCACTAACTCTCTGTATTAAGTATTTCCTGCATGCTCACACTGCCTGTTCCCAGTTCCATTGAGTCCAGGTCAGCAACCCAACCAGCCAGCAGGCAAATATCAAGCCCTGAACAGTGTACTTACAGTAACAGCAACAATACATCAAGTCAAGTACAACAGTCAAGCAAACATCATGACAAGGAAATCCAACAGGATGAAGGCATGTGGTTTGAGGTAACCCAGAAAGCCTGGAAGAATAGGGCTGAATATACTGAAGAGGACAGGAAGGTATCAAACCTATGTGGAAATGGTGAGTGCACATTATTCCCTGTCATTTAATAAGGATACAGTTAAAAAAAACATCAGTGAAGTGATTTGTGATGGAAGGATGTGATGGTGGAGGTTTCCTATTCCCCCATCTGTTTCCCCAGAATACACTCTTGTCTTCCTCTTTCCTTTCTTGTTACAGCACTGAAAGCCCTTTTCTTTGGCCTGGAACCTTGTAAGCAAAGCTGTGCTCCACTAAGTCTCCCAAACCTTGCCCTGCTCTCCCTACTTACAGCCACAAACAGTCATTTGTTCCACTGGAAGTGGAGAATATGTAGTTGCAAACAGAGCTCTTTTAAATCTACAAAAAAAGTAGATCTACAAAGGTGTGCATCTGCATGCCAAGTTAACTGATGAATCATGTCAACAAGGTCTTTACATGCTTGACTGACTTTCCCCAAATACATAAGATTATAAATTTGTTTTTGGAGTGCAGTAGTTTCTTTTGATCTGAAGCCTCACCTACTGGTGATATAAGACACTTATATAACCAGCTTTGCATATTCCATGAAGCCATTTGTTTTTAAGAGTCTAAGATTTAGGTGCAAGAAAATTATAATCAGGATAGAATAAGTAAAGGTTTGTTCCAGTCCTGCACCAAACAAGACAAAATACGACAAAGGAAAAGTTCCCAAACAGAGGAATATAGTTTTCTGTAACCTGCTAGCTGTGCTTCAGTGTTAAAGCACTGTGCTTTAGCATTAAACAGCAATCCTTCCTGGTTCCAGATAAACAGCAACTTAAGTTTAATGCAGCTTGCTGCCTTTGAATTTTTAAAACAGACTTTCAAAGGGGAAAAAATTGAACCAACTGATTTATGATGTTAGCCAGTAATTCAAATACACTGGTAAACATCTAGTAAGAACTACTTGATTTTAATCTTTTTAGACTTCAGGAATGCAGCAGTTAACGACACAACACAAAAGGACTGCAACTTGCAATCACTATTTCCTCCTCACACACCTGTGTTAAAAGCTGTACACAATAGAAGGGATTAGTAGGCAAAAACTAATGCCATGTGAGATGGAGACTTTTCCTGTTTTCAGGATAAAGCGGGTAACAAAATACTGAAATTGATGCAAAGTTCATCTGCTCTCTCAAAAGGAAAGATTACTAAGGGACAAGCTTAGGCAAGAGGTATTCGAGACAGAGCGGGGAAGGAGAGGAACAGGCCTACACCACAAACTGCTCAGGTCTGCTGAGTTCATTAGCTTTCAGGCAAAGCAGGTTCTGTAAAGAACCATTCTTATACACACATCTCCCTTTGGGTCAGGTACACCACATGGACAGTTGATACCAGCTGAAAGCGTAGTACACAGTTACACACTAATTCACTTGCACATAGCATCAGCAAATGCAGCCGAAACCCCAGAAAAATAAAGAGTCCTACATGGTAAATGCAATAAATACCATAACTACAATAAAGACAAAACACGAGATCTCCCTGCAACTTAGAAAGGGCCTTTTTGTGTTACTTTTTGCAGATGCAGCATTAGGACTATGGTATATAAAAGCAACCACAGTGTTTGCTCACAGCTTTCAGCCTTCACCTCAGCAAACTGCCAAAAATGGGAAAGGTAAGTGATGCCTCAGTACATCAGTACCCTGCTCTGACACAGACACTGAGATGGACTATGAGTCTTTGCAGATGTTTATATTGCAGATCATTTTTTAATGAAGATGAGCTCCTGGGGCCACTACTATGAAAGTAGCAGTGACCACCTTGACCTGTGGTTCTATGTAAAATCATGCAATTCCATCCAGGTGGAAAAAGGCAGCTGGATGATTTATGAGAACCACACTTACTCAGGACACCAGTACTTCTTAAAAAGGGGAGACTATCCTGACTTCCAGAAATGGCTCAGTCTCTGCAACTTCATCAGGTCTTGCCATGTAATCCTGTGAGTGAGTTCTTGGCAATGTATCACAGTTTAAGAAACTGAGTATAGTTTATCCTTTAAGAATACAGTTATACCAAGCAACTTGAGAGATAGGCAAAGATCACTAAGGCAATGAAGAGTTTCACTGATGATGAAGGAAATAATCTGTTTAATATCAGTGCTATTTCTAGGCCTGTGCATAACTTGGAGATGCTAAAAGAAAGCTGAGTGACTATTTCTAGGTCAAGAATGTTTCTACATTGCACAGGGAAGGGCTAGCAGGGCCAGCTGATATAAAGTTCTGCTGTGGGCTGGTGCGTGCAACTTGCTCATGACCATACTGTGTTACAATTCAATGACACAAGAATACCTTAAATCAGATTTGCAATGAGTACGGCTTTCCTAACATAAAAACTGTGCTGGTTAAATCAGACAAAGAATTAATATTTGCTAAAATACCTCTCTGGTTAGTAAGATATACTATACTGTATAAGCCATAGCAGCAGGAACACTCCATGTGCCCATGCTTCATATACCCCAGGAGTTTGGCACATGGCGATTGCCTGCACACCAGTGTATGATGGGAGCATATAGAGTAATGTTGTAAATGTCTTCTAGTAGCATAATTCTGAAAAGGCCACATTATTCATGCCTGGTCACGAGTAAGTGCCACAGATCATCTCAAAGTCACATGAATACATTTTCTCCTATTGTCACAATATAGAGTCCTTATAAATCCCATTTCTTTAAATCATAAAGCATTCTCCATTTACTTCTGCTACACATGTGATCATAGCCATTTACTGGCACATCTGAGTTCCTCCATGTGGGTAAAAATTGAGCCTCCTCTATTACCTTCAAAAGAGTGAATCTGTAGAATAGAACACAATTTCTCAGAAATGCATGTATTAGCATGTAAAGGCAAATACCCCTTTTTCTGTATGTCTGTCTTGTTCCATAATGTCAGAATCAGTTAAACTTATGTCTTTCCTACATTTTTACTGTGTTTGCCACTACAGAATTCTGTTTCCCACAAGATTCAGCTCTATGAAAAAGAGGAGCTCCAAGGCCAAATGTTGGAGCTTATTTATGATTGCCCATCAGTCCAGGCTATATCCATCTTCCCAAGATCTGCTCCCTCAGTGTTTTAGGTGGCTCTTGGATCTTGTATGAAATGCTCAAATTCAGGGGCTAATAGTATTTGCTGAAACCCAGAGAGTACAGAAGATTCCTTGACTGGGGGCAGTAAATGCCAAAATTGTCTCTTTGCACAGGCTGGTTGACTTGTACTGAGTTATTGCTCCCATGTTAAATAAACCATGAATGCATTACAAAATCCGCATTCAAACAAATCTTCCTTCAGTACTAAAAAGAAATTAAAGTTGTGCAGTCCAGAGGGAAATCCGATTTCTCTCACATTTCAGGGGGAGAGGGGGAATGCTTTGAAAAATATTCACAGTTATCCAGCTGTTCCACAGTACATGATAATTTAAATATAACTGCATATTGCTAACCCTAGTGTGTTGGGGAAGGTCTGATTCTTTCATCTGAGTTTTTCCAGTTTTACAAGTTTTGATCTAGGAGTAGCTTCCAGCTCTATACTTAAAGGGTTAACAATATGCAGTTGAACTTTTAACAGTTCAGTTTTAATCATGTACTGTGGAACAGAAAAGTAAGTCCCATTAATAGCTATATCCAATGAAGTACTAACTGAGGAGGAAAAGGACAGAAAGATACAGAGGACCTCAGAACAAGGTGAATGCTGTATTTGGCATCAAATTCTTCACACAAACAAGCTGCTTCCATGCTACCACCAGTCCAGCAAAGCTTTTCAGTCTTATCCCAGCTGATACCTCCAGAAAGAATTTTTCCAGATCCTTTAATCACATCACCTTTATACAGCAAGTTTTAGTGAACTTGTACTTCATGAACTAGTTGTTTAGCTGCTGTCAGCCACCCTGCCTTTACTAACTTCAGAACTTCACTGATCTGCTGCAGCAGGAGATTGAGCCAAATGCCTCAATTACCAGGCTATTCTGCATGCAAAAAGAATTAAGTAAGCATACCAGTGTGGAGCAGAAACAGGACAACATCTTGTTGTGCTGGAAAAAGTCTATTGCAGGATTGACTATCATTGAAATAATAATGTATATGCCTACAAATCATCACTGAATCCTGTGTCAGCAGGTACTCTGTGCAATAATGAATGAGAGCCATAATAAAATACAATAAAACACAGTTAAGAGATTTCACATCTTAACATTCCTCTTCTCATTTAGTTAGTAGTGTCTAGATTTTTTTTTTCAGGCAGTTAGGCAAATATACTACTGCTATTCAGCAAGGTGCTGGAGACCTTTGGAAAGAGAAAGCAGTATAGAGAGCCCAGAACGACTGGAACACTCTGCAACCTTAACTAGTACAGGCTTAATTTAAAATCATTTCATCTGGGCTTTGAATTGTAGGCTTTGATTTTGTTTTGCCTAGTAAACATTCTGATAATGGAGTCCTTGAATAAAGCCAAGCAACTTCTACAGCAGTGAGGTAGACTGCTTAAAACTCACAGCTCTACTTGCTAATGTCAGAGATCTCATTTAGCCATTATTTCATTCTCACGTGACCCACCAGTAATAGCTTGTTAGTGATCCTCACCAGTCTTTCCCTGACAACACTAGAGAGGAAAATAGAAATATTCTTCACCATTATTGTCCTTTCTTTTGTACATGGGACACTATCTCTGCCCTTCTGCATGTCCTTTACAGCACAAAAAAGGCTGTTCAGCTGCTGCAAATGGCTGGTGTACATAAGAACATCATGCTTCAGCCAGAGAGAAATGAAACATGAACAATTCAGCTCTCAAGGCAGAGGTCTGAAAAAGCCTGTTTCCTCTTGTTCACAAGTGTCTAATATTGTACATTTATAGAAAGCGCACATATAAGCAATATGTGTGTTAGCGTGCTTAGGTTAGCATGCTAACATGGGTTTGCAAAATAATGCAGCAGTTCAAGCACAGTATCTATTTCCTTGCTTAGAACAGGGAACAAAAATACTTCATTTGCTTTCAGCAAGAATAAAATAAAAACCAGACCATCTCCCCAGAGAGCAATTAACATATGCCTATGTATTCCAACAAAGTATCCAGTTCAATTAGTGCAAGTGGGAAATACGGCGACAAAGTGATGTGTAGGCTACATGCCGGCATTCCTTTGGTCAAGGCAAGAACGAACAGAAATGTACTATTCAGTGATCAGAGAGATAGTTAGGATGTCTGGATTCTTGACTCTGCTGTGTCCTAGAGTTTAGGTATGGCTACACCTCTCCAGATTTCTCCACCTGAGACAGGAATGGTGGCAATTCATAGTTTTCAAGGAGCACTGAGAGTTTTTACTTGCTTTTGTTTGCAAATGCTCAGAAAATGTTAAGCAGACATTAAGAACAAAGGTGCCAAAGAAAAGAAACACTACAAATTCACAGAGAGCACCAAAGTTTTCACTAATGTCTTCTAGTTTCCTGTAGCTTGCTTTATGGTTGGTAGCAGGCATTACAGTTTCTGGCATGCACGATATGTTTCTCTGCACAAACACTGCTATTTTCAGATTATCCCTACACTTGAGTTTTTCTGGGATGCAACAGCAGTCAAACTCCATGTAAAAGCAGCTGTCATAACAGCACACTAGTTGAGGGCGGTTGGAACAGATGTAAATAACCAGACTCCTCAGGTCATGGATACCATTTGGCTAACAAGATATTTTAGCTCCCGAGTTTAAGATCAATTCACAGCCCTTCCTGCAGTGAGCAGCCCATCTGTGGCATAGAGTCCTGGGAGCAGCAAGTCTACAGGATTCAAGGAGAAGCTGGATCAGTACTTGGAAGATAAATTCATGGAGGGGCAATTAACCAGTGAGAAGTAACGTCCTGCTCAGGAAGCCTCTTGAGCTAGAAGTACTTGAGGTCTTGAAGTTTGAAAGAAGTATCATCTGTATTTGCTTCCCTTGGTGCATACTCATGGTTGCAGTTGCTGCCAAGTTACTTGGCTAGCTGGGCTGCTGGGCTGACCCGTGATGGCGGCTCTACATCTGTAGCTACAATGAGGAATTCACACATCACTGCCCCTACTCTGGTCTCTCAAGTTCCAAACTTCATCACCAAGCCAAGTGCCCACGGGCACTGTGAAGGACCATATGGGATGCTCCACAAAGCAAGCATGATCACAGAAAGAACAAAGAAAAGTGCAACACTTCCAAGCCTGTCACAGATCTTTGAGAAATGCAAGTACAGGCCTGCACAGAGAAGTTGCTCCTGTAGGTGAATTCAATTTGCTTAGCATTAACCATCAGGAAGAAGTTATTTTTGATCCAAAGAAAGCATGGAGGTATTTAGAAGCAACTACTAGACTTAAAGTCATACCCTTCCCTCAGTCCGCTTTCAGTATTTAAGGCTACAATTTCCTCACTGAGGAAGAACCTCTGAGAGAGGCTAACAGGAGTGATACTATTTACAACACCCATTAGAAGCACAACTACAGCTGTGTAAAAACAGGCCCGCTAAAGATTTGCCCATGAAACTTTGTAGCTTCATGAAACCACCACACAAGACTTACAGTGAAAGACACCTGCAATAATGCACAAATACGTAGCATTTTGGTTGAACAAGAAGCCAGTGAGACAAAACGATCCACTATTGCTCCATGCGGTATAAGCAGGAAACATGAAAATGTGACACTACAGGTGACAGTGTTTTGTGAAGGTTAGTTCAGAGGTGGGTGTGGAAGAAAAGGAATGCAAGCAGGAAAGAAGGGAATGGTCCCTTGGGGTGGGCAGGGGGAAGTTACAGAGAAATGTTTAACACTCCAGAAGAATAAGTAAAAACTGTGCTGTTTATCTTTTTCCTTTGAAAAACAGTCTTGGATTTTTATATATATTTTTTATTTTTTTTTTTTTATTTCAAATAGATAACATTTCCTTGATATTTTAACATTAGTTTGTACTTAGGCCTTCTAAATACTAGACTGAACAGAAAATACTTAAAAGGCCTGATGTAGCACTGGTAGAACTTTTACTCAGGTTACATCCCATTACTCAAATGAGACAAACTGAGAAAAAAAGTTCCTGCTAGAACCCAAAGATGATCATCAGCAAAATAACTTTACCTAAATAGCCCAGAATACATGAGCTTCAGCCTGTACTTCCAATAAATCCACTTTGAGGCTGCCTATTGCCCAGACTTCTAAAGACTCCTGCAATAAATCAATTGACTGAGAATTACACTACACCATATCAAGCAAGGGTGCAGAATGAGCAGTTCTGAGTGCCTCTTGTGATTAATCAGATCAGACTGAAAACTTAACAATGTTCTTCCTAAACAACTTTATGTTCAACTACAATTAAAGTTTCTTCAGCTGTAGAAATTATTACGCTGTTGTATTTGCTTCAATGACTCATATCTAAGCTCCAAAAATATGCACATCTCTCAAGTGAAACAATCCTCTGTGCAGATTTGAAAAGGCTCTCCTCTGTCTTTAACAAGCCATATCCATCCTTCAACTTCTAGTCTCTTGAACTTTGCACTACATTAATACAGAATTTCAGCAGTAAAGCCTGGATGTATGTAAACATTTTTGATTGCACCATTTTCTCACTCATACACGTACTCTCACTATTAAAGGAAACAGGCAGCAATACCTGGTCTGAAGGCTCTTGAAAATCAGGACAGTTTTTATTAGCATACTGTGAAAACCATTTTATAGTGCCATCACTGGGAAACCATATGCATTAAAAAAACTTTGGCTCATATAATCAGGGAACTGAGAGAGATTAAAAATGAAGTGACAGGAAACAATTCTGCTGCAGCATTTCCAGCACTTCCACTTGAACATGTTCCATCAGTAAAATAACAGAAATATTGCTTGACCTACCCTTGACTCTGTTCCTCTGCTTACTCACAGTAATAATAAAGTTGGTACCCCACAAACTACTGTTATTACTTTTGTTTAGAGAATGACCTGGAGAGGGGGAGAGGAAAAAAATTCATTCTCTTTACTGAGCAAAAAAATATTTTTTATCCTGTTCCTGTGGATGCGGCACTGTGCATTCTATATAAAGTACTGCTCACTCCTCCTGCATGCTGAGCTTTCACAGCTAAACCCTGGCAAAAATGGCAAAGGTAAGAACAGCTGAGCGACTGGAGCACTGACAAACAACCTAGGGCATGCATAGCTCTCTGTAGGCAAGTATGTTTGCAAACAGTTTGTTGGTCTACCAACAAATTAGCAGAGGGTAAACCTAGAGTGATTTTATTATCTAGCTCTTTGGTAAGTTTCCTAAAGAAAGCCTTGTAGTTTGCTTGCAAGCTTTCAAATGCTAAAACATTTACACATAAAAATGTTTTGATTTTATTTTTTCTGTCTGGCTAGTTTCCCTTTGAGTTTGTCAGCTACTGAAAGAGATCTAAAGTTTATATATTCTTAGACTTGTAAGATGCACGGGAATATAACAGTTGAAGTACTCTATTCCAAGCAAATGTAGTAAATATTGCCAAACAATGCCACTGAATTTAAGTGTGAATCTAATGATTTTACCGCTGCTAAGATATAGCTGCCCAACGGGACCTAGAGTGCTCAATTATTAACCTGGGTTAGACACAACAGTCTTGTTTTGCTCCTTCGTCAGCAAAAGAGGTGAAAGCTTCAGCACTGTTCACATCTAGGAAAATTATTCCTTCCTTCACCTGTATTCTACATTGCAGAAGATTTCTAGGAGGCCAGGACGGGGTGCAGGAGATAGGCACAAAGTTGAAAGGTTGTGTGATACACAGAAGTTGTCCCTGGAGCTTTCAGTCACAGAGCAATTTGAGTTTCACTTTCTCCAAACGCTCCCAAAAATTTGTCATGAAGCTGCTGAGAGGCTATTTCCAGCATGACGTCACAATGAAAGTTGCACCCCAATTCACAGAGTCCCAAAGGGACATCCACCACTACCACAGTCATTTGTAGTACTAGAGATATGACAACACCAGTTGTGCATCCTATAGAAAGAGGATAAGGGCTTTGCTAGTCTTTGGGCCTGGTAGAAGTGTCCCTATGGACTCCTGCAGTCTTCAGATGGCTTTGTGCAATCTAGGCAAAACAAAGCCAGCTTTCACTTTCCAGTGTGACTGAGGTTACTTTTGTTTTATTGCAGATCACTTTCTTTGACAACAGAGTCTTCGAGGGCTGCTCCTGTGAAGCCATCACAGACCAGCCAGACCTGCGTGCCTATCTCAACTGCTGCAACTCTCTCAAGGTGGAAACTGGCTGCTGGATGGTCTATGAATATCCCAACTATATAGGCTATCAGTACCTCCTGAGGAAGGGAGAATATCCTGACTCCCAGCACTGGACTGGCTTCAGTGACTCCATTAGGTCTTGTTGTATCATCACAGCTGTAAGTTTTCCATATTGTCTCCATGTATGTTACTGCCTATATTAGAATCACCTAATGGGGTTTAGACTCCCAAAGAGGTAGGTAAGTCAATTGGGATTCTTAGCCAAACAAATGGTTGGTTAGTACTTGGGGGTGGGTGGGAAGGTTATTATATTAATTTTTATTTTAATAGTATGTTTACCTGTTAGTTTATATATATATATAAGCACTTCACCAATCTTCTAAAACCGCTCTGGCTATACATGATCTAAACTAGTAAGTTCAGTACAGAGCTGACAACAAAACCACATCTCCTATGTCCCAGTCAATGCTCTTCTTTCAAGGTAGACAAAGTTGGGGACTACACTACTACAGAGGCAACCTGACGCATCCTATTGTAGAGCCACCACCATGTATTTGAGCTGCAAATGAAGGCATATTTGATTCATGATAGATTGGGTTTTTTTCTGAATACTCCAGCCCAGAATAGATCTAAGTTTCTCTCTCCCAGATTAATTCCCTGAAAGAGTTTTACTAAGAGGCGAGAGGTTGCCAAGATGTGAAAGATTTCAATACTCACACATAAGGCTAAGGATTTGAGATTTGGCCCAAGAATAGCCTTAAGAGTG
The DNA here is from genome assembly GCF_023634085.1 of Falco cherrug. Classification (NCBI taxonomy): domain Eukaryota; kingdom Metazoa; phylum Chordata; class Aves; order Falconiformes; family Falconidae; genus Falco; species Falco cherrug. The sequence goes on along the minus strand of NC_073704.1, from coordinate 16,039,800 downwards.
GAAAATGTCCCTCCAATATTCATGAAAAGTTCATCCGTGTTGTAAGCTTTATCTATAATTCACAGTTTTCCTGTCCAGTAGAAGCTACATAGAAAATCACAGCAAGTTTCCAGATAGATTCCAACTACATAGGATAATACAGCTTGCAATTTGTGTCTGTTTGTTTTTTTGGGTTGGTTTTGGTTTTTGTTTTGTTTTTTTTTTTTCTCTCCAGTGACACAGTTCTAGGCTTTGCTGAGCTAAGCCAAGTTCTGGGTCCAAGTGCTGAAAACTAGTGCACATTCTTGTGTCCTTTCAAGCTGTAACGGGAAAGAAGTCAGATGAGAAGGGTGAGAACAGGATGGACTGATGGGAAGTATCTGAGGAGCAGAGAAACTAAGAATTAATATGGAGGTAGAAAAAAATTCCTAGAATTAGGACACATTTATGCATGCTTTGCAGATTCAGAACAAGACTGTGCAGAAAGTTTGATTGCACAGACGTAGATACTAAAGTGTTGTTGGGGTGGTTTTGGTTTTTTTTTTTTTAAACAGAGTAAGATGTTGGTTTTGCACAGCAGCAGTACTCTTGTGTCTATACAACTGCACTTGAGCACCTGCAAAAACTGTATTGAGCATTGACATAAGAGCAGAAAGTATTTTTTCAACATCAAATCTTTGCTGTGCTAGATATAAGAGTCAGAATCAGTCTTGAAGCAGTTTATTATCTTAGTAAATGAAAAACAAAAAAACCTGCCCACCTAAAGCCATGCAACAAAAATAGGACCAGGAAAAGCTTCCCTCTGTCCCAGCCAGAGCCTTATCCAGTTATCACATCAACACCTAGGAACACCGAGGGCATGTGACTGCTGTGGCAATCCACTGAGCTTATTTCTTACCTGCATGTACAGTTTAAGTGTAGTGATCTTGACTAGACCCTGCTTCTGCTTCCTACCGTACTGCAACGCTTTCAAAGCAACTGCAGTTCTACTCTCACTGGAACAGAAAGGACTCACAGCACCGCTGCTTTAAATTAGGACTCAGATTTATTACTGTTAAACTGACTTTTCTGCACATACTAGTGGCTATTCACTGTTGTGTTGCCAGCATCAGTATTCATCTAGCAAGCTGCAGTCACCTAGAACTGCCACCAGGCATCCTGTGCATCTGTGTCTGGATTTGCTTTCACCGCCCCAGGACCTCAGCCAGCTACAGATCTATAATAGGAATTACTTTGCAGGCAGAATATTGGAGTTCATAGGTAACTGCTCTTCTCTCCAGGTTGACTTTCACTACAGGGACATCCAGTCTTGTAACACACTTGAAGAAAGCTGGGTTTTCTATGAACAGCTGCACTTCTGAGGACCACAGTACCTCCTGAGGCCTGGTGAGTACCGATGATTCACTGACTCAGGTTCCATGACTGCCAAAGTTGGAAACTTCCAACCAATGTGGATATTTCCTAACCAGCACTTTCCCAAGCTATACGTCAATAAGCAGTGCCATTAGTACTTTATTAAGGCCAAGGAGTTTCAGAGCCTACATGGATTACGCTTCCTTTTCTTGCAGTGCTTGGCTGGGCTTTAAATAAAAGGCTGAATCAGAAAGTGTCTTGACTACAGTGGGCTTCAAAGACTGTGCTTGCCGGTAGGAGTAATTCTCCTGAAGTCAGTGGAGATGAGCTGGTAACACACAAGCTCACAGAAAACCTGCATCTAAATTGCCAAGTTGAATTCTAATCTGCAGTCTCAGATCAATTTAAAAATAGCCTCTTTGAAGAAAAATATTATTTCAGACCTTAGAGGAAAAAATAAAATACAATATTCATTTATGACAATGAAAAACCAAAAATCCACCTATGACTGAATCCATGGGACCAAATCTGTGCTTGAATTTATTACAGGGTGTACCTTACATCATGAATGGTCTCATAAAAGCAATGTCCTTCTTATAAATAGTTCTCCTGTGAATAGATTGGCAAGTTCTCAACCACAGTATCATCATGGAGGTACTGCATACCAAGCCTGCAGCTGTGACACAAGATGACTTAAGACAGAGCAAAACATTTATTTACCATGTTTATTAATAAGAACTACTTTTGTCAATGACTTTGTAGTGCTATAGGTATCAAAATAAATCTTTCAGTTGCTTATTCACTTCATGATGGAAAAACAGCCTTGGTGCCTAATAGTTCCCGCTGCCATTTGGCATTAAGTCCCAAATTCTGCACAGGATTGCATCGCTCCTATTTCCAGCTCAGGGCCTACACTATGCTCTTTTGTTTAGCCAGGACCTCACACTTGTAGACTTGAACTCATGTTGACCCTCCACAGCACAGAGAAGTAGCCACTTTCCCTAGAGTCTGGGGTTGGAAACCAGAAGAGAGACCCATTATGTTAGAAAGTCTACAACCGGTTTTGTGTGCAAGTGGGCCCCCACAAGTCTCACACATACTTTAACAGCATGCTGTTTATACAACACTGTAGGATCTTTAAAATTCTGCTTTCAAGTTTTACAACACTAGCCATCATTCAGGTCTCCATACCATTTCTGTGTCAGGAGTTCGGCTAGCAGGATCCCTGGAGGATTCACAAGAGCACAGGGAAAGGTACAGCCTTGGTTTCACATCCTACTTAGAAGCAGGCACTGTGCTGCAGCCAACACCTAACATCCGAGAGGCCACAGTGCTAACATTTTGGAAGAATCCCATCTCTAGCAGCAGCTGGTGCTTTCCTAAGCCCATTTTCCTTTAGTTATTTCCCTTCATTTGCACTCTTCACAGAACCAAGAAGAGTTAGGCCCCAAGTTGCTATAGCAGGCATTCACAGGACAACCTTACCCTGTCAGCTGAGAGGGAACAAAGTTCAGACAGATCACCAGAGACCACCAACACCTACACATCCTTAAACCTTGGTTGCTGCCACGTGGTTGTTTTTTTCCCTGACACACTGATTGCTTTCACGAGCCATGCTGCAGATCCAGATCTGCTGAGCACTGCAACATCATGAAATCATTTATTAAACAACTTCTTAACTAAAGCAGAATGACTTGAAGTGCAAGTATGGTAACTTTACTGGTCACTGGCAATAACATGGTGGACAGTAAATGAATGGCTAACTTGGAATGAAATGTCAGTTTGGTGGAAGAAGCAGAACACTTTTGCCATGCAGTCTTGTGCAGCAGCAACTGGCATCTTTGAGCCTGCAAAACAAAAACAGCTGTAGCATGAGTCCACACATGCTAGTGCTAACATAGCTAACCTGAATGACAGCAAAAGAGAGGGGCAGTTCTAAGCCTGAACACCCACCCACGAATCTTAACTGGCTGTTAGAACTCGTAAGAATCTAGGCTGACCAAAGCACATAAGCACATACTATATATTTAGTCTGGAAGAGTCTTTAAGATGTATCCTACACAAGAACATTCCTAGCACAGCTGCAAACTTGTTAGGCCTGTGGTAAGGGAGCCTGTGCTACAGAAAAGGAGCAGAAGAGATCAAGCCACTGCCTGGACCTTTTACAGTGGGGGATTCATTATATTGAAGGCCCCCTGTGGAAACAAGCTGAAAGGAGAAAGCACAAAATGACTCACCACAGTCCCAGGCTACCCTGGGGTAAATCCCTTCCTGAATTTAAGTCTGGTGAATGGTTTAACCCCACATATATGAAAGCAGAGCAACAATTTTGCAAACAACTAACAAGCCCTGAACTACCTGGGGTACGATATGACTGTGGTGACAGGAGGAAGAATAAACACTAATTAAGTTTGCTGGCTTACCCAATAGAACAATTGCACAGGCATTTTGTGCAATCATAGCCAGGGAAACTCAAGGCAAGCTGATCCTGTGCTTCTTTCAGCAAAGTACCATCCCAGAGGCCTTGGCATCTTGCAAGGGCCAGCTTCCTCCTTTTCCAATAGCCACTCCAAATGCAAATTCAAGTTAATTTGGCTTGAATGTCTAGAAACTAGCATCCACAAAGTCCTATTTCTTTACATACAGCAAAAGGTATCATGATCTTGGATGTTTTATATGCACCTGCCAAGGCCGCTCACTTACTTGGAATGTAAAGATTATTTCTTGCTTTTGTGCAAGGGTCTGTTTGTAAAGGAAGATGGAAGAGCTGAGAGACAGGGTAATTTCTAAGCATATTTCAGGTCCTCATTGTTAATACACAAAGCATTAGCCCCAAGATATCAAAGAAAACCTCAGATAAAAGCTTTGCCATAGTCCTATCTCAGCATGATTTTTACTGGCCTGGGGCATTATCTCAGTAGATGCCTTAGAGCCAAACAACAGGTTTCAGAATATCTGAAAGTCAGATACAGACTTTTGCCTTTGTCATTTACTTCTGCAGAAAACAAGTATAGCTTAAGAAAAGCATTACTCTAAGGTGTGTGGTTTTTTCCTGCTACTTCAGAGGTCCTTGGACTCAAAGCTGCAAACCAACATGGTCCATTCTTCTGTTGAATCTTTCTTTAACCTCAGATTCATGCCTCCTCCCTATCCACACCCTTCTCTACCCATTCTGTCACCTGAACTTGCTGACTGACAAGTTCAGTCCATAGTAAGATGGCTGAGTTACTAATATACAGCTACTGAAGAGAGTACAAAACCACAAGTAATGAACAACGTATGATAAATAACCACTGTTTTAAACAGACAGTTGCCACAAATCAGCAGCTAAGGAACAATGAAATACAAACACTGCCTACCTGGCTATTTAAGTTGCATGAAACAACTACTACATAACTATAGAAGGGACAGTGATGAAAAGGCTAATAATTAGCTTTCACAGCTAGACCAGTCCTTAAACACTCACATTTTAAAGTGCCTATATATTGCTGATAATACTTCTTTTTACATCTTCTTCCATTCTTTGACTTCCATATCCTTAGCTGAGTCTTTACAAAATACTGAAATATAAATTAATTTAGAATTATACTATACCTGTGGGGACAGAGCTGTAGTCCACCTTTCCTACTGACCTCTCTCATTATTGCTCATATTTGCCTATAAGAAAAAAAACAGCAAAAACTTGTACTGACAAAGAGTAAACTTAACCCACACTCAGTAATACAGACATCCAAAAGTCCCCTTAAGAACTTTACAGTGAGCTACCTCATTTAGGAAGACCTCTAGAAAAATCAGACCAGGAGACCCTCACCCTGTGTGCCACTAGAACAGACTATCTTGTTGTAAAAGACAAATACTTTATTTTCCGCTAGAGTAGTTATATGACACAAATTGCTTACACAAGCAGCAATAGCTGCCTAGGCCTACTACCATAACTGTATCACCCCAACTCCAGCAAAGTTGAAAATGGCTACTTTATAGTCTGTGAGCATCCTAATTATATGGGTGGTGGCATTTAACAAGGGGGAGGAGTCTCCCATTTCTATTAGTGGATGGGTTTTTTGTTGTTTCACTAGACCCTATTGTAGGACTTCTGTACATGGGAGCAGCTACAGTTTGGAAAAGTCAGTAATGCAAGAAAGCAGAGCAGTACCTCCAGGAAGGATTGAGGTTTGTATACGGCTTTCCTTCGGCCTGACTTCTTCAAAGGGAGAAATCTGTAGAAGTTTGAAATAGGCTGTTGTTTAGAAAAGGCTCTAAGAAAACGTGATAAAAATCTGTAACTCAGAAACCACACTATGAAGAGCTTTCTCTTCCCATATTACTGTGGAAGGGACAAATAATAATGGTTTGCCTTTGCTTCGAAGGTGATGCAGATTGGCTATTTGGGCAGAGCTCCTAGCAGTAACTCAAGCCCTGAGAAAACTCTGTCATTTTAGAGAAGGCAGAATGTCCTCTGTTCCTGGAGACTGTTCACAGAGAGGGGTCCAGAGTGGTTTAAGCATAGGAGATCCTGCCCTGGGGGCAGAGATGAACTCTGATTTTTTTTTTTTTCCTTGATGAAAAAAATCATGTTGTAACCTCAAGGTGAGAGGCTGTTGTGGCTAGCAGCAAGTACCACAGCACATGTATCACAGGACTAGAAATGATTTTGCAGACTCATTTTTGTCAGTGTCCCTCCATCCATGCTAGGAACTATGTTTAGATATTGCAGTAAAAGATACTTCTCCCGCTCCTGGACTGCTGATCTGCATGAAACAACACCGAGCACAGATTAGTCCTTAAATTCCTCCAGGGAATCTTCATCAGTCTTATAAAAGCAAGACAAATACGCAAAGGTATGTTGCGTGGAGCAATCTCAGACTGTCTCTGGGCTCTTGGTGACACTTATCCATCCCTAGTAGTTTTTTATACAACAGACTGTATAATGATATTGCACAGTCAATTCCCTTGCAAAGGATTTCCAAACCTTGCATGAAACCATGGCAGCGGTGTGGAAATCTACTGCAAAGGAATCAACTGTGCAATGAAAGCTGCATCACATGAAGCTGTATAGGATTTACCCAGCTGAGGAGGTGACCCAGTGGCAGAAGGACCAGGGCTGTGGCCAGAGGTTGCAGGACTGTGATTCTCCCAGCCAATGGGAGAAGGCACAGGATTCCTTGAGTCTCCTTTGCCCTTCTTTTGAGGCTGACACAACGATAATTTCCAGCGCCACTTTCCAAGGGAGCAGAGGGATTTGGCGGGAAGCCCGTTCCCCGGCGAGTGCCCTGTGAGCCCCCCTGCAAGGGCTGTGCCACTGGACACGCAGGAGCACTGTGCCTCCACAGGGGCAGCCTGCTACTGGCAGGCCAGGAAGGAGCCACACCGGGAAGCTGAGGAATGTCTTATCATATTTCTCGTTTAGAAATGTAACTTTCTTTCAAGAGCGTTTCCTCAGCCCTACACAAGCTCTCCATACGATGTTACGAGCTGCTTTAAGGCAGTACTTCGGTGTGTGCAAGCCCACGCTCCTCGGGCTATGCAGGCAGGCCTCTCTGGAGCACACCCAAAACCACGTATGTGCTTGATAACCTCTACCACTTGTAAAGCAGCATGGAGGTTTCCTGAGGTGCTCTGTCCCACAGGATTGGGAATGTCGACGCTTTTACGGGCGGGCAGATGCTGGTACGGCAGCGGGGCCTGCCGTCTGACAGGAACCAGCTGCTCCTCAGCTGAGGCGCGGCGGGCTGCGGCACGCATCCATCCTCAGCGCCCCGGCCCAGCCCGCCCCGCGGGACCCCCTGCTCCCGCCAGCGGCCCCGGGCAGAGGCGTTGCGCCGCGGCCGCCAGGCTGGCGCTAGAGCCGCAGCGTGGCCTCGGGCGCTCCGCCCGGAGCGGAGCGGCTGCTACTGCCCGTAGCCAAGATGGCGCCCACGGCCTCCCCGCCCCTCGGCAGCGGCCCGGGGCGTGTGCCGGAATGCGGGCGGGGCGGGCGATGTGGCGAGGCCCGGCCCCCTCCGCTGCCTGGCTGCCGCGCGGCGTTGGCCGGCCGCCCCCCGCCGCGGCCCGGGTACGTTCGGGGAGAGGCGGCGGTGGTGCGGGGGGGCCGAGGGCGCGGTAGGTGGCGGCGCGGGGCAGCTGCGTGGCCCGGGAGCGGGCGGCGGGGCGGCGCGGGGCTTCTCCCGCGCCCTGCGGGGGACGGGACAGGCCGCGGCTGGCGCCTCTGCACGGGCAGCCACTAATCTGCGGGAGACGTCGCTGCCTGGGCCCGCCGGGGGCCGCCTGTGGAGTCGGGTAGCGGGGCAGTAGGGCGGTGGCGGCGGCTGTCGCTGTCGGGCGGGCGGCCGTGCCCCGGCGGGAGGGTGACCCGCCTTACCGCCGCCTCCCCGCGCCCTCCGGGCTCCGGCTCCCCTCAGCACCCTGCTGCTTCCCGCCGCTGGCTCCTGCGGGAAGGGGAAAGCGCCGCGGAAACGAGAAGCCAGGCTCCTCCGCCTCGGGGGTAGTGGTGTCAGGGACGAAAGCGATGCCACCGGCTGCCGCCTAATTCCCCGGGTCGCGCCTGGCCTTTGCGTACGGATTTTTCCTTCCTCCAGCCGGGGCCTGAAGGGTACGTTTTCACTTTCAGAGATTAAAACCGAAGCAGCGCTGGCGAGGGACGGACATGCTTGACACTTGCCTGCGGTTGCTTGTGCTGTGCTACGCTGTTTACCCGGAAAGGAGAGACTGAGACGCTGTTGTTTCCATCCTCGCCTTCTCGGGTTATGATATAACTGCAATAATAAAGCACAAACTGCGTAAGGAGCACCTGGCACCTGAGCATGGTAGGGTCTTGAACGAAAGTAGCTGGTGTCGACGAGAAGACGAAGGGAAGGAATGGCATCCCGGGAGAGGCTGTATGAGCTTTGGATGCTTTACTGCAGTAAGGTAAATATTTCGGGGTGGGAGGTATTTGTGTGTCTTTTTGCTCTTTTGTTTGGAAGTCAGGTATTTAAAGTGTATCTTAAATATCTTTTAACGCTTTTTTTTTTTTTTCTTAGAAGCTGCATAGACTTGTCCAGCTTCTCTGAGGTTGTAATGCACTTAAACTACAACCTCATCTCTTGGTTTGATGTTCAGGTGGGCCTTTTTTGTGCGTGAGGTGTGAATTAATTGCACAGTGTTCTTGGCTCAGTTTAAGCAGTTGTAGCGATATCTTCTAACTATTGTAATGATGTGAATGCACATGTTCACGTAATACTTTGTTTTGTAGGGTCGTGGCATTAGGTTATATTGTATTCATTTGATTCACTGCTGCCTAGCATTTAGGTTTATACTTACAGTTTTCTGTACAGCTCCAGTTTTAATTTAAACTATATTAGTGAAAGCCTTCCCAAAGAGCCAGATTATAAAGTTACTCCTGAGTCTTCCTTTGCTGGTTATCACCATAATGTCTAAGTGCTCCATTAATGATGATTAATTTCCTTCACCTGGCAGGACTTATTAAAATACTGTCCTGTCTCCATTTGCATTTTGCAGGGTAAAGCAATTCATATGTTTAAAGCACAGGTCCTAATTGGTGCCAGGTGTACTGAATATGTACACAAATAAGGTTGAAGATTATCTAAATAGATATCTGTAAAATAAGGACACAAAAAATAACCGTAAAGGCAGGGGAAAGGACTTCTTACTGTCATATAGGAATGCAGTGGCAGGGATAGCTTTTGGTGGTGTTATTCTTTGCATTTGTTTTGCCTTTTCTTTTTGCAGTGTCATGCTTCATATGTATCACAGTTTCTTCAACTTCTAAAACCAGTAGAATAAACATTCTCTTGTTCTGCCCAGTTCATTTCTAGATAAGGCCCATCTGGGGAGTATAGAATGTGAGATTTTAAGTACAGACCATTTTAACAATGCAAGTGCACAAAGCAGTGGATGAAGGTTGCACAAAGCAGTCTTAATTGTACTTTCTCTTAATTTTTGTTTATGTGAGTTTGTAACCCTAATGCTCTATATGTAGTTAAAAATAAAACGAGTGCAAACATAACAGCATGGTATGACTTCTTATGGCTACCTGTGTGGGTGATCTGTTGGGTTGAAACATATTTACATAGAGCTTTGCCTTTTAAACTAATGTAGTAATGCCAATGGTAGTAGGAAATGGACTAGCACTGGAGGAGATGGATGTTTTGCCAGTGAGTTCATCGGTGTGAGAAGAACAAAGGCACTTGGAACAGACTCCAAGAATCTAGGCTTTCCTCAGCTTTGGGAGACAGGGCTGCAGAGATGAGCCAAGCTCTCAATTTCTTTGCCCAGCCGTTCTTTGGCTCTTTCTTCCCTAGTTTTTTATAAAACTCTCTTGTCTGTCTTACACTTTCTCCCCCTTTGCTGGAACCTTTCATTCAGATCGTATGCTTTTCATCTCCATGTTGTCCACATGCTAGCAGGAAGTTTGTGTAAATAAAGGAGTGCTAGTTAAAATGTATGCTTTAGATCACTTAATGTTCAGTTTCTTTCTGAGAACTATGTGTACACAGTCTAGTCAGCTCCCAGGTGGTGGAGGATGGACTATTAAAATAAAAACAACAGCATTTTTTTATATACTCAGCTTCCATGAGCTGTTGGTGGCTTTTTTGGCCTTTTTTTTCTTCCAGACCCATATATTAAGGGCATGATTAGGTGGCTTCATGTGTTGATAAGAACTTGTTCTTAAGTAGGAAAAGATAAATTTTAAAAAATAAAATACCTTGCCTTCAAGTTTTGAAGGCAACTAGATTGACTCCAAAGAGGGAGTCTTTACTTTTTCAAAAAGTGCTATACGCAAAACTGGTGTTTACCCCCACCCTGTTCAGGTTAAAATGTTATCTCATTCTGCTTGAGGCAGGCATCCACCATAACAGTGTTTAATCTCGGAATAAGTTTAGTGATGTTAAAAGCAACTGAAGAAAGTAGGTCTTAGGATGTAAAATGTTGTGAAGCCTTAACATACATTAGATTGTTCAGTCATGTATTGAAAATGTCTGTGTGCTGTACTTTGTTCTCCTTGAAGCACCTAGCACAATGGGAAGGTGTAGCAATAATCACCAGTGACAGGATACAGTGATTTAGGACAAAGTCTTTTCATGCTTGGGACTGCCCAGGGAAGTGTAGTATCGTGTGTGTGTGTGTGTATATATATATATATATACACTGTATGTTGTGCTGTCATGACTTTGTTGTGGCTGACATCCATGGAAGGAAAGCTAGGCAATTTTTCCAAACTACAAAAACTGCTGGAGAGTCACAGTTGGGTAAGGTGGGAATTTGTTGTGCCACAAATCAGAGATGTGTGGCTTTAGCTTTTGCAGTCTTGTTAGGTAAAGAAACAGTGAAATCCAAACTCCTTTTCTGTATGATGCTTCAGATTGTTCTTAGTAAGTAGCCTTGTTTGTCTTGCCTTTTTTAGATAATTGAGTCCTTTGTGATAATAAGTTAAATATAGCACCCTGTGCTACAGCAGCAGGGCTGTTTACGGCTTTGAAGTGATGGATAATGCTGTGTTACCATCTTACCATCTATCCTGGGTCATGACTCTTGTTCTTTGTGATCACTTGATATCTCTCGGGTGTCAGTTGCAACAATTACTTTTATGCAGAGTAACATCAAGAAGGCATTTCTCTATTTTCATTGCCTCTTGTGCATTTTAGGAGTTGGAGATTAGGGCAGAGAGCAGCATGTAGCTTAGGATCTCTACAGAAGCAGTCTTCGGATCATGCCATCTGTGAGGTGGTTTCTTCTCCCTTTTTTCTTTCTTTTAAGGTTGTTTTTAAGGCTGCAAAAGTTCAATTTTAGTTGGTATTCAGTTGTTTTTCATCTTGCAATTTCTAACCTAAGGTTGGGATTTGGTTTTGGATTTCTTTTTTTCTACTTCTGTTCCCCCGAAAGCCATCCTGTAGGGCAGTAACTACAAAGCTGCAGATCAGTCTGCTGTTTAAGATGCCTAATGAAAGCAGTAGCCACACGCAATTTAGGATGCTTCTGGTGTTGCATGGAAGCAGTTCAAAAATTCATTAAATTTTAGTGAGCTTTAGATTTGAGTCACTGGGGTGGTATCACAGCACTGTATTGTTAATAGTCTGAGCTGTTCCTGCATTGAGTTTTTTGTTGTTGTGTTTGGTGGTGTTTTTTTTTTAATGATGATGTCAGGCTCTCTGTAAAGAAAGCCTTGCTAAGGATGCAACTTGCTGACATGTTTTTTGATGATTTTCAGTTTCAAACGGTTTTGTGGTTTCTTTTTTTCTGTTAAATTCTCTGTTAATGTACAATGCTGTTATTCACTTGAATATTCATATGGCTGTAAGCTGCTGTCCTCTCATGCAAATGTAGGAATGTGCGTGTTTTAAAATAGTCATGTGTAGAATAGGTGACACAGGTCCTTTCTGTAGAAGTCACTAGGAAAAATTTTCTCCAGTAGGCTTGGTAGACAGTGGTAGTCAAGCATATAGATTGTCAGTTCAAAGCCTTCAATAACCTACACAGGAGCATGAAAAACTTAGATACCTTAAAATGCTTTACTAATGTAAGTGTACAGCGGGAGAAGAGCTCTTGTAGGTGAGCTTGAGTGGTCTGGGAAAAGGACGTTTTCATGTGTGTCTCTGACCTTGGTATGTTCACGTGACGAAGCTAATCTTTACCAGTTTTGCCTAGTAGCCTTAGACCAACATGGCTGTAATAATATTATTGTTGTAGTATTAGTTGCTTAACCTTTTCTTATATGTTAGTTATGTATCAGTATACACAATTAATTCTTGTTTTATAATCGTCTGAAGTAACTATTACTGCTGATTCAAATGAAAAATGTTGAACCTCCACCTTACCCGTAAGATTTATGTATATTTGATATTCTCCAGTTGTTCTGGTCTGTATTTGAGTCTTAGATATAAAGCATGTCAGTATTTCTGATATTTTATATTTTACATGGAAAGGAATCAGATACTTTTTCATATGGAGAGAGATTTTTCTCCTCTATAAAAAAAAAAAAATAAATACCCCCAATTGCCTTCAGGAGAGATTTCAAAAGCATAAATGGAGGCACTTAGCTGCCATATGCACCTCAGAAAATCTTCAGGTTTTGTTGCATTAGAGTGCTTCTGAATTTTTTCTTACAATCTCATCTTCAGTAAAGCTCGTGATTTTATTTAAATACAGCTTTGTCTTGTAGGTGATATAGTAGTTAGAAAGAAAAACCGTGAGTACATTCTTCAGCCAGCTTCTAGCCTGTGCTTCACATTTCCAAGAGGGGACACACAATCTTGGTGTCATTAATACAGTAGGGACTCTGTGTGGTAGCAGCTGTAAAGCAAATCATAATGTTCTGGTCTTTACTAATGCAGGTAGCTGAGACAATCGCATCCCTTGCTGTGTTAGGAGCAGCAGACTTTTGTATGAGCTGTCATCTTAAATGCACTTTTTTATGTTGTGCTGTATTTCTCGGTTTTATAAAATCTAATTGTATTGAGATAAATATGTTTTCTCTCTGGCATAGTGAGGGATATCTATATATTATAAATATCTTCTTGTTTAATATTGTAGCACAGAACAAAAGCTAGACAGAAAAAACCCCATTAAACGTGGCTATATGTGTTACCCTAGAAATGTCCTAAAGTGGTTAGAGTCCTGTTGCTTTGACTTATTTTTTCCTTCTCTGAGGTCCTTATAGGTTGCCTTACAGGAATCGGAAGGTGGCGGCTTGAATGAGAAAATAAGTGGTCTTGGGAGAAATCATGACTTCAGTGTTAGTCAGGAGCTGACCACTGTAATGAGCAAAGTGCAACAAACTGTGGTGTGCTAGCAGTGCTAACTTTTCTGTAATTGCATGGCTGTCTCTACAATTGGAAGACTATTGCAATGCAAATACATCGAAACTAAAGCTTTAGCATATAAATGCGTGCATTTAATTGGCTTGAGTTAAACTTACATTTGCATTAGGAGGACTAAATGGGTCATTTAAATTAATGTGTACTCTGTGCTGTGAGAAGAGTCTGTAAAAGAGAATAATTTCCATTCATTCCCTGTTCCCATGTCTTAATCCTAGCATACTGTATAGAAGTGAGATGATAAAATTTGACCTTGAATTGTGAGAATAAATCTATATGCCTTTGGATCCTTTCAAGGATGTACTCCTTGGGAGGGAATTCTGTTAGCGTCAGCCACCTTGTGTTGGACAAAAACTAACATAAAAAGGGCAATCCTGACAGTCAAAAAAGTTGGCTTGAAGCAAGAACATACCAATTTTCTCAGTGCGTGGTGTTATGATCTTGCTAAGCTGACCTGCTGGTCGGCTGTCGCTCACAAAAGGGGTCCTGACATATTGTCAGCATCCTTTCACTACTGTTTGACAAAGTACTGCCTCCCAGACAATATTCTATACTTCAACTGAATCCCTCTGTCACCTGCACCAAAGATTGGGGCATTTAATGTGATGTTCAGCAAGCAATAGCAAATGTATATCTTCTGGGAGAGCATTATAAAATTACAAGGGATGGTTCATCAGTTTATAGTAAATAACATGATTTTTTGCTTGCCAGAGATTTTTAACCTCTGTCCCCGTATAAAATTTGTAAATAAGCTGAAATTTATGCTCAGATCAGCTTTTAGACATGATTTTTGTAGGGCTGCAGAAAGTGCTATGATTGCACTGGATTTGTTGTTGTAGTTGTGTTTCTCAAAGAAACATGGTTTTAGCAGAACTATGCTTAGTTTTGGTGAGACACAGTTGTGGTAATTCAACAAGAATATGATCTTTGATATTAAACTGTAAGTCCAGTGTGAAACACTGACCTCTGCATCTCAAATATGATCTCATCCTGACTTAGCTTGCACTTGTCTTCATTCTTGTGCAATTGTTGGTTTGTCAGTGATTCATATTGCATCACTATATATCGCCTTTGTTATGTTAGGATAAAGAAGTATTCAACTTGCAGCTAGATGAACGCTTGAGCAAACCAAATGTTCACTAAAAGTAGTTTTTCATAAGTCCCTGTCACATGAATTCATGCCTCTGGTAAAACTAGTGAGTGAAGTTCTATTAAACAATTGCTGTGTGAAATATCTTTTCTGCAAATTGTTTTAAATAATTTTGCATTCCGAGAGAGTGTAATTTGTAAAGGACCATGTCACAAGTCACTTGTGGACATGTGTTAGTGAAAATATCTTTGTCCTGTCCTTGTGAGATGCTGAACTAAGAATGGATGTAGACAAACAAGAACAGTTGGTCTTTGGTTCTGAATATACTGTCTGCTATTTAAAGACATGTCTCATAATTTTGATATTTACAAATATAGAATCTTTCATATAAACAACTGAGTGTATATGTACAAGACAGTAGTTGCTTAACTTAGAGTAGCCATTACCTTCCTCAATTAGGTACCAGGATGACCACCTGCTGATGGTTGTTCAGTTGACTTGAGGAGCTGACAGGAATGGAAATTGTACTGTTGCCTGTCAAAATGAGGGCCATCCATAGAGAGAAAAATGAGATTTGTGAGGGGAAAAAAAAAAAAAAAAAGCACTTTGCAAACTTGACTTTGTTGAGGAGTCCCCCATATTACACATGCTCCTGGTGTGTATGCAGTGAAGCGTTACTTAATGGGAGTCTTGTGGTAACCACATCAAGCTCTGCATGTATCAAACATACATAAACACTTTGTTAGCATTATACAGCTGGGATGTGATTGTTGCCTTTGAAGTCAGTTATCTTCTGTTGGATTTAGGCTTGATAAGGACTTGTCAGTGTTAGGTTAATGGTTGGACTCTATGATCTTAAAGGCCTTTTCCAACCTAAACGATTCTATGATGCTGCAACACAGAACAAGGACTCTGCCACAGAAAATACAGGCTTCAGGATGAAATGAGACAGCAGATAAATCTAAACAGAGAGAGATGTAAAAAACCCGTAGCATTTCGCAAGCTACAGAGAAATTATATTTCTTACCATTCTACATTTGGCAATAAACATATATGTAGACGTTACTTTTAGATAAAGAAGTGTCTGAGGTTTGTCCAGCCTTTTGCTGTTAAGATTCAGGGGTTTACTGGTGTCCAGTATAGGGTTGAAATTCTTCCATGTCCACAGGTTTGCGGATTAGTGCTTCACAGAATAAATGAGAAGCATCCAGTTCTGAACATACCAACAAATATATTTCCCGTTAATGAACAACAAATATATTTCACACGTTTGGTGAAAGAATCAAGTGTCTCTTAAATGGAATGGTTTATCACAAAGCTAGAAACACAGGTTTCTGGTTCTGTGTGCTGATCTACTAATAATACAAGAATTTAACAAGCCTATGTTTGTTATATGATGGTGTGTGGTATCTTCAGTTATGTCACTCTTAACTTGGTCATCTGGTTCAGATCTGGGGATAGCATGTGTCCTGATAAAGGAATATTGCAGAATCAACTCAAATATGCAGTACGTTTGTGCTGTAATATGGAAATGGGAGAAAGGCTTGTCAGCTGCCTATTGAACAGCATTGTAGCTTAATGCCTGAACCCAAATGTTGTCAACAGATACTGTTAAAATATTTACAGGCCTCAGAAAGGTTAAACAGCTGCCATAGAAGACAGAAGGGCTTCTTTAGTTACTGAGCTTTTCCTGATGAAAGAAATATATATATTTAAGGAGGAAAAAAACCACCAAAACATGCACATGTCTCAACAGTACAGATAAGCATCTCATTTTTTTAAGAAGTCATGTGTTCAGATAACTTTTCCAATATATCTTCTAGTGAATGGGAGGCTGCAGTAGAGGAGGATGGGAGATGCAACAGGCAACACCAAGAAATGAACACTATACTTGATTGTTCTCATCATAAACACTGTTTTAAGTTTGACAATTCACTAAGGTTCCTCCATGCATCTGCAGATCTAAACATTAACTGTTTTATTTCTGCGCTGATAAAGTATTTGTTTGTGGTAATGTTTATTCTGATATTTAAAGGATTTATGATACTCTGTCGAATTTATGGTTGAGGATTACATGTACCTATGGTAAGTAATAGGAATAAGTGTTTAAATAATTGTTTGACTGTTGAGTAACACTGCTAACTATGGCTGTGTAAAATTAGGAATTAAATTTACCTGTAAGAATGACTAATTATATGAGTATCTAAAAGCACAAAGCACAGCATATTTTAAAACAACGAGGATATTTAAGAAGTTAAATTCCAAAGGCTTTAAAGGCTTTTCAATTCTTTATCTAAAGCACGTTTGAGGGAGGCACAAACAAAATCTCAAAATAAATTCATGGTTAAGTGCTACCCTTACATAGCACAAAGAGCATACAATCAAAGCTGATGCTAAACCTTTAATTATCTAATAGATAGCAATTTAACACAGAAAACATTTTTTATTTATATAACCAGTCCTAGTAATTCTGCCTTTTAGACTGAATTTGAGGCAGGGGAGGGATAGGGATGAAGACAAATCTTTGAGGATATATTCCTGAAGTCTGAATGAAAACGGTGAGTTTGCTTTTAATCATTAATGTAGGGAGAATTGGTACTGTTTTTATTGTAAATTATCATTCACCAAAATCTGCCTAAGAACTTGTATGAGTGTCCCATAAGACATTTAAAAACTAATAAGGAAGTGAAGGCAAGGTTGAAAAGGTAGCACTCTCATTGGAAAGAAGAATTTAGCATTAATGCCGTAACAGTCTGTAAAAAGAGAAGTGAAAATGGAACAGTCTGAGTTTGACTCGTTCATTAAGATAGCAAGATTATTCTTTTCCTAATAATTTTAGGAAAACATCGCATCTTCATATGGTTTTCTCCCAGTTTTCACTTGGAATGTGGACGAATTTAGGAACAAAAAAAAGTTTTAAAAGTTGTTGAAGCTTCTTATTCTAAAATTATCCTGCAAAAAGAGTAAATGCTTGGCTTCTGTGGAAGAGTGATGGAAATGCTAACTGACAATATATGTGGGGGCATCGGTCCAGAGTTATCAGTGACATAATCCTCATAAGTTTTATAGAAAGTGTTTGTGGTGGATGCAGGCTGCTTGAAGTCACCTTACTAACTGTCAATAAATGTTTGGCTAATGCATTCAATGATATAAAACTTGTTACTCATTTACCTGTGCTTTTGCTGAATTTTTGACTGGATGAAATGAACAGTTTTGTTGATAAACGACTGAAGCTTCATGGGAACTGTAGGCTAAATGGTTCAGCATTTTCTAAGAAGCAAGGAGGGAAAAGGCTTTATTTTTAATTTTAAATTATTTTTAATAACAATTTTGGTTAGATCTGTAGTGTTCATGTGCATTCGAGGGCAAACTTGGAATCTGGGAGGGAAAATACTGTGATAGGAAGGGATGGTCCTTTAGTATTTGTTATGTATAATAACATAAAATGCAAAAAAAGTTTCAAAAATGGCAATAAGTACAGTGACTCAGGTATGACTGCATACAGGTTTTTCTCCCCAGGACCCTGCATTGCTCACAATACTGGAATGGGTAAAAGCTTTTGGAAATAAAGCAGGGTATAGAGAACAAGGGTGTTAATTGCAGAAATCTGGCCTCATTATTTACCTGTACTACTCATTTAAAAGCTGTACCAGTAGAAGTGCAGAGAATGCCAAGCAGCAGTTGCACAAGTAACGGAAAATCGGCTATGCCCTAGTTTTTGAATCTTTCATTTTTTTTTAAGGGTGCTTTTGGAAAGCAGATTTGGGGGGTGGGGGTTATACTTTCAGTTTATAGTTATCTGCAGTAGAATGTTAGGTTATGGTGAGGTTGAGAAGACAAACAGCTAAATCCATAGCCAAAGAAATAAAAATTTGCTTTAGTTAAATTTGGTGTGATCACATGACACTGAATGAAATACAGACTTCTTTTTGATAAGCTGTACACAAGTTCTCAGCCTATCTGCTGGAAGACTTGACAATATTTAGCTGTTGATTCATTGAAATAATAAGCTGATGCTTTTACTGCACCACCCAGCTTCCTTTCAGCCTGCCTGTATTAAACTTTTATTGTCTCTTGCATCACACTGGAAGTTAGAAACTTTATGGGGCAAAAGCTGGCATTGTGTGTGTTGTTGCTAAAGCTCAGTGCTTTTCTCATGTAGAATGTAGAAAGCAATAGTTTGAATTTTCATTACATTTAGGTTTATTTTGACACCATGTCATTTTAGTTGCCTTGGAGTTATTTAGGACGCTTCTTGTTTTCTTAGGCTTAAAATACAGCTTCTGCTTTTTACTACGGTTGGTTCATTATGTCAGCTTTGATGGGAAAAGTGAATATTAGTAGAATGTAGTATGTCACCTTATGGTAAATTCCTGGTAAGTGCCCTGTGCAGTGGACTCTAGAAGGCTGAAATACTGTATGCTGGTTTGTAAATGGAACTTACTTAGTGGTACTCTCTATCAAATGTGAAGACACTAAAATCCGAGCTCAGATTAACTAGATTCATCTCATGGATGGCATCAGTCACATGCTAGTTCCAAGCCACAAGGCTGTAATTGTATTGTCATTCAGAAACAACCAAAAAAAACCACCCCAAAAAACCCAACCAAAAAAAGAGCAAAAGAAAAATAGAGGCTTTACTTCCATTTTAGTAAGAAAACTTTCATTTTTTTTTTCCAGTTTTGTGGGGGATCTGAAGTAGAAAGGAAACTGAGTAACAGCTCTCAGATGATTACCCTTTTAACTGCAAAATATTATAATTATTTTTATTGTTTTTGAAAAGAGAAGAAATATATTTAATCTGACTTGGAGTATTTATGAGCTACATTTTATCATGATTGACAGCTATAGATTTATTTTGGTATAAATCTCTGTGCTAAACAAAATTTCTTACCTTGTCCCAAAATAGTTCTTTCTGTTGTGATTCACTGCAGTTCCCATTTATGAAACAAAACACCCCCTCCTCTTTCTTTTAATTCCAGAAATGGAACAGAATGCTTGTGTGAATTTTGAAAAAGGAGGTTTATAATTACTTGCCAGGAGCCTTTCTTCTTTTGGATCAACAGCTGACTCCAAAATTAGTGTTGTGATTAAAATGAAAAATTGTGCCTAAAGGTGATTTCCTTGATAATTAGAATTGATTGATCGATTGACTTTATCGAGGCAATTTAGCCAGTTTAGAATAGCTTCTCATGAAGTCTTTCATTAATTCTAAGTGTAGTATTGCTGCTATAAGTGAAGCTTTTCAGGTTTTATTTTGGCATTTTACAGATTTGAAAGGTTCACAGAAAGCATAAGCACTTTGACGTATTTCAGAATAAAGACTGCTTGGAGATCTTGTGCTGAAAATGTTGCCTTTTTTTGTCTGAAAACATGAGTAGGAAAAAGCTTCCTTAAAACAAACCTTCTAATCCCCCAATGAATAGTTTTATTTCAAACAGTCTTGAGAAACGTTCTACAAGTCTGCATTAGGCAGACTACTGCCATTATTAAGACTATTAAATTCACCAGTGCTCTAAAGGCAGTATTTCATGTTTAATTTCCTAACGTTACTGTTTGTGGGCCTAATTCAGCCTTAACGCCAAGGGATTGTTCTTATTTTAAATATAATGCTTGGGGCTGGGGGATTAGTTCCCATAGTGCCAGTGCGATGCAACGGTGCTGCCTCTAAGCTGAACCCGCTGTGCAGGCTGGCTGCCTGTTTGATGGCTGCCTGTTAAATTTAACGACTTCAAACAACTGTCCTGTCAAACAAGTCGGGCTTGTCTGACACTCGGACTCTGAACTGCCCTGCAGGGAATTTTTGCCTTGAGAGCACGGTATGTGGCACTGCAAATAGCCTCGGGTGGATCCAGCTTTTGTTTTTAGCCACTTATAACTTCCTGAACGGAGCTATAAAAACTGTACTGAGCTTTGCCCTTAGTTGTGACTGTTTGCTTGAACCCGTAGTAGAAATGGAGGCTACTGTTAAATCGAAAAGCAACACTTACATAAATACATAAATAGTGTCGGTTTGAAACATTGGGTAAATGTGCCTGTATTCCACAGGAGTGTTTCAATGCCGCTTTTGTGTAACATGTTTTCATTGAACTTAAAGTAGGCTGAAAGAGTTCGGTACTACCTGGCTTGATACGAATTTTAAAAATGTGCAAAAAAATTCTTGCTGAGCTTCTTGCATAGGCAAATGAGTTACTGGGGGGGAAAAAAAGAAAGACTGGATTAAAACATTTCTTTGTCATTCATTTAATCACTCTTCATAAACAGCAGAGAAAAATATTGTAATGTCTAGAAAATTTAGTATATCAAAGACAAGAGCCTGCCGCAAATCAGTGTAGATTTTGGTTGTAGTTTTTAACTTCATTGCTTCAGAGAATGTTACATTTGTCAGAAGGGCATTTGACTAGACCTCCTCTCTGCCATCGCCTTTGTTTGTGGTGTGAAACACTGAAGTACGTGTTGACATTGAGAGCTTGTTTCCCAGTTTCACCAAGTCTAAAGATGGCCTTGCTAGAATTTATAAATATATACGTAAACTGTTAAAATGTTAGATTTCATGGGAAACTTGCTGTTTGGCAGTGTTTAGGCACAGTATTTCTATGCACACTGTAGACCAGTAGACTGGTTTCATTTAGCAATTATTTTTTTTCTTTCTAGCATTGTAGTAATTGTTGGTAAAGAAAAAACAAAACAAAACACAAACCTGTTCTGGATGTCTTGCGGGTAATGGTATGGTGTTTGGGGTTTTTGTCTTTTAGGTACCAGTTAGAAACATTGTACTGCTCAGGCCTGGCAGTCTTTCTTTTTAAAGTGTAAAGGCACACGACAGCTATTACTGTGCGTAGAGGATTGTAAGAAAATGGAGACCTAAAGGGTGGTGTGTTTTCTTGCTGGGAGGTTTGAGTTTTTGTTGTTATGTGTGTCTGTGTGTGTTTTTGTGTGGTGTTTGTTTGTTTTGGTTTTTTTTTTTTTTAATGAAAACCAGAAGTATTTAAGGAAGGGAAGGAACATGGAAGTATTTTCCCTTTTAGGTGCTCTGAGCTACATATGATTTAATAGGTTTAAAGTACTTATTTTTTTTCATTACTGCAGGTGAATGACTTACTATAGCTGTTTCACAGGCCTTCATTACACTATGCTTAGGCTCTGCAGACTTGTGGCTATCAACTGAAGGACTTTTTTGGTTTGGTTTGGATTTTTGTTAGGCTCGCACATGTCCCTACAATGACAGCCTTAAGATAGCCTTGTTAAAACTCTGGTTGTTTCAGTTTATTACTATGAAGTGAAATGGCTAATATAAGTTGGATTTTAGCTTCTTGGAATTTCAGTCTGTGGTAGAAATTATCTTCCAGAAGTTTTAAAGCATACAGTTTCTATATAGTTATTATTCAAAGAAGATACAGAAATTGGTCTTGCATAAAAGCTAGGCAAGTTTCAGGTAAATGAAATGCTTCGGCTTGTGGTTTAGCTGCAAGGTTTTGAAAAATCAATGTCTTCTTATCTCCTAGTGATTGGAAGGAAAGTTGTAACTGGTGAAAGGTGTTTTATTACCATGTGCAGCTTCTGTCTGCTTTTACTGCTGTTGTCGAAATCAAAAATTTCCTTCTGTATTTTTTGCTGATCTCATAGGGCATGTCTGCAGAGTCTGTGTGGCAGGACTGGGAAACAATACCAGTCTAAAATTGGTTTATCACAGTTTGTCCTTGAAGTGTATTACCAAAACATACATTGTTTTGTAAGCTGGGCTTTAAAAGCACCGTGCGTCTTCAGCCAGCACCAGGGAAAACATTTGGAGATGTGGTCTGACATACAGCCTCCAGCTACCTGTGTGCAGAACGACAACAAAAGGGTAATTATGAAAGTAGGGAATAAGAGAATATATTCCATAGGTTTCACTGCTTTTACTGGTAATAAGACTTTAGAGTATTCAGGATGCTTTATTATGGTCTGGCTAAGTTAGACTGCTTCCTTAGGAGGACTGCAGGTTTGATGGAGGAGCTTGCTATTTATAGTTGATCAGTTGGAGCTGGGGTTGAAGTTCAGTGATTTGTTGCATCACAGAACTAAGTGTTCCCATACCCATGGGATGCAGTCTTCTGCCATGTGGTAACACAGGTATTTGTCAGACTGCAACATATCCTGGCTTGGAAAGTTGATCTTTGAAAAACATTGGCATTGAAAAACACAAATACATTCATGTTTAAGTTAGGTCGATTTGTGTTCTGCTGTTAACGTGACTTACCATTTCACCACTGAGAAGATACAGGATAGCTGAAAAGGTGGGTGGGAAGAGAACTCAACAGAAATAAATTCTAAAATTCACTGAATTTAAACTTCAGGTTAAATGGCCCAGCTCATGTAAAAAAAAAAAAAAAAAAGTTCAAGATAAAGATGCTGGGTAAGATAAATGCAGCATACGTGGTGCACAGGAAGCAGCTGATACCCATTACTACTGTCTTTATTACGAAATTACAATTTTAAACCAATATAAAAAGACTTTTTTTTTCCTCCTAAACTTATTTCTGGTTTGGGAAAGTAAAAGAAACATCTGAAACGCATAGGCTGGTCTTCAGAAATGTGTGTTTAGCTGTGTTTTGGGAATGGACTTTTTTGTGTACTTTGCCATGGGTAGTTTAATCTCGTAAGTTTTCTTTCTTAAAACTTCTTCAGTAAACTTAAGATTTCTTGCAGTTTTCAACAGATGGCTGGTGCATGGGGCTGGGCTGATTGCTGCTAATAAAGAAAAAGGAAAACCTGAGTCAGGTTCAAAGTTGGAAAGCTGTTTTTAGCTTGTTTCTAACATCTTCAAAGTAACTTAGGTGTCCAAATTTGTAGCAAAACTGTTAAATGTTGGGTCAGTTTTTCCTGGAATGGTGTACTCCTAGTTTGTAAGTCTTAATAAAAAATCAATTTCTGGAAAGATGACATAATTTCTAGTATATGGTTTATAATGGAGATTTATTTCTCAGTGTTTCTTACGTTGCTAAAGTGATCTTGTTTACTTTTTGCCTTGATCTTATTTTTTTCCCCCCTGGTGGTGTTGAGTTAGTGCTATTGTCTGGATGGAAATCTCAAACTCAAAATGAGTCAAGTGTCATGTAAACTATTTTCTGCTGGCACGTACCAGTAGTGTTATCTGATATTTTGATATCAAAGCTGATTATTTTAATAGCTTGGAATAATATATAAATAATTGGCTGGCAGGTAGAAGGGAGTTGGGTTAAATAGCATGCTGCAGGCAGCGATCAAAGAGTACTGCAGTTCTTGATTTTTACCAGAATTGGGATCAGTTTTAGTAGCAAATTGAATGGAGCAGTATGTGCACTACAGGTAAGCAAAAACTTTTGGCCTTTTATAACATCTGTGGCCTACTCCAGTTATCTACATAATTACTTTTTCTTGCCTATTTTTTCTGCCAATGTTCTCTCTTACTGCTAGGTCTACACTGATAGCCTGCCAAAGGCATTATAGTTTAAGGATAACGAGGGTTAACTTCATCTTAAGCTTGAAGATGATTTAGGCTATATCATTAAAAAGGAGCAAGCAGACGTTGAATCTAATTTTGTCTTTTGTTTTCCTCTTACCTTTCTCTCATCTATAACCTTTTGTTAAAGCAATTTTAAGTCAGATAATGACATTATTTGCACAGCTTCCTTCATGGTACATGACCAAGGAAAACTGAGTTTTCTTAGAAAAGTTTACTGTCAACAACTAGTGATGAGCCTCAGCTGTGTCAACAATCAATTTTAATTTTGTAATATGAATAGAATCTATTTAGTAATTCATGTAATATTTCAAGGAGAACTTGTCCATGCCAAGAAAAAACAAAGCAGTTCAACAAAAAAAAAGTCAAATGAGTTCAGTTTTTGCACATGCATGGGCACTATCATTAGGGACATGGACATGTGCATATGGCAGTTTCTGTTGGTTACTTTGCCATGGATGCCATTGCTTTGTCCTGTGTAGCCTGAGCTATATTGTAAGTGCTAACATCATATTCTAGTGTTCCTCATCTTTATGATCCTGTGAAATAGCTTGCATGTGGCTAAAATAAGTTGCTGTGAATTACCAGAAAGTTAAAGCTTTAAATGTACAAACATTTTTAAAAGCCATAATGTCTGAAGACCGCATCTTCTGCTACTTCTGGCTCATTCTTTAGGGTGTTAGTAAGTCTTGCTTGTTGCCTATCTTTTGGTTTGATTTTCAAGGTGTTTGATCTCTGAATCTAAGAAAAGTGTATTCTGTATTCACCTGTTAAGATAATCTTAATCAACCTCTGTAGCTTAAACTATATCTTGGAAATCTTAAATTTATTCTTTATCTCAACAGCTTCCTTCATTCTGTATGTTGCAGTTTGATCTTGACGGCAATTAATGAGCGTATGTTTAAGATAACTTTATTGTTTGGTAGTTTAGTGCATATTAAATGTGAGAACAAGGCTACGTTACACTTACAGGGTGTGATACCTTTTTGACAGATTTTTAACAGAAAAAGAAAGGGAGTGAAAAATTGAAAGGGGAATAAAAGCAGAAATGAGAAGAAAGGTTATGAAGGAGGGATAGATTAGGAATGAAGTGGAAGAAGGGGAAATAAGGAAAAATGAACAGGAAAATGCAGTAAAGGCAGTGGAAGCAAATAATCAGACCAGATAGGTGTCTAGCTAAGGATTTTATTTGGCACCTGTTGTCACAGTATCTGAACACATGTCATATGTAATAGTGATAGTGAAGTAAGCCATGTCTGGGTGTTTCTGACATTCTTGCTTGAGTTAGAGGGGTCTTGGGGTTATGGGGAAGGGTGAAGTCTAGAATGAGAAGGAGATTCCCATGTGTTGTAACTCTTGTACTTGCTGTGGAAAGATGCTGTTAGTTTTGCTGCATTTCAGATTCTGGATTTCTTGGATTATTTTTTTTTTTTAACCCCCTGGGAAGCTGTTTTGTAGGTAGCTATTTTGCACTGACAGGACTCTCTGTCTACCTTTCTTGGTGACTCTTTTATATTGACATTACCCCAGAATGCTGTCCTTAGTTATTCATAGATTGCTCCTTGGTCTTAACACTGCAGGGAAATGTTATTAGGAAACATCTATGGTGATATAAAGGAAATAAACAAAAAGAAAGAGATACAGAAGAAGCAAAAGAGAAGGATGAACAAAAAAATCTTAAAACTTCTGCAAAATTTTCTAAGTTATAGAGTGGATGTAGAAATAATTTGAAATCTGTAACACTTTAGGCAAATATTTTAAAGTTATTTTGAAAATTATTTAGAACATAAAATGTGGGACTGCATGGGTGCGTATTAATGGACATGCCTGTAAAGTCTTTGTGGAGGAATATGTTAGCCATGCTCTGGCAGCTTGCATTTGAAAATTAAGTGAGACTAGCTCAAATCACATATTTTGACAGAATTTTCCTGTGGTGGTCTAGTATCTTTCCTCCCAGCTGACACAGTACCCAGCCGTGAGGAACTGCTGGTCACAGAGTCTGTGTGCTCTACTAAGAACAAGTAGGAGGCCTAAATTTAAATTCCTGTCTGTTTTATAAGTATCTAGTATACAAGTCACAGGCTCTGCATTGCCTCTTAGAACACTTCATCTGGCTCTAATGTACCGCTAGCTGCTTCCTTACGTGATCAATGAATGAAGCAAAAAGCAAATTTTGTGATTAGGACTGTCATTTAAGTTCTTATTTAATTTTATAAGCCGTAAAGAATTTTGTGTACTAACATCTGTGCTATCAAGACTAGAATATACTAGTAATTTTGTAAAGCTGGTATGTATTACTCTGGAGAGTAAGTGAAGATTGTTGGGGCGGGGGGGGGGGGGGGAAGCTAAAATTTTTTGGTTGGCATTGGTGCTAGGAAGTGGGAACACATGAATTAACCAACAGAGCAAGAATGTCACATCAACACAACGTGGCTGAGACTTTCAAAGGGCAATTGTTTTTTAATTTAGTTTTTAAAATCTTTGTATTCCCTTCTTTCTCCCAGTTGAAATGCATTAAAGAAAAGCTTTCCATTCAAATTAATATGACAGAGTTGTTGACAAATGACCTTGAGTACAATATTGCTTAATGTTCTCTTCTTTTTTACAGAAAGATCCAGATTACCTGAAGCTCTGGTTGGATAGTTTTGTTTCTAGCTATGAACAGTTTCTGGATGTGGACTTTGAGAAGCTGCCAACTAGGTATGTAGAATTACAGACATGTTCATCTTTGTTTGATATCTAAACCAGACCTGGCTGAGAGCCCAGACTTGTTCAATGGCATTACTGCCTTTAAACAAAAGAAAAATTTTTAGTTGTTGAGTGGCAGTCCTATTCTTTTGAAGGTCAAGTTGGGTTGGGAATGATGAAACTAGGCAGATACTGGTATTTGTACTGTATCAGGACATGGCATGGGTGTTTGCTTGTTCTTGCTCATAGAAATATAATCATTATTCCTTGTCCATTTTTTGAATAAGTGTTCATTAAACGTTGCATATGAAATCGTATCAGTCAGTATTAGTGCTTGGTATATGTATCAGCAATGACTGAAGAGAGGATGTAGGTAAAGAGTTTTGTAATTTTGTTTCAGGGATTGCTTTAAGATTAAGTATGAGATGAAATGCGTCATGAAAGTTTTGGATATCTTACCTGAAAACCTTTTAAAAAACAAAATACGCACAAATGATAGACTTTAAAGGAATTTCTTTGTGAAGACTTCAGTTCAGGGCAAGAGTACTGCTGACTTCACTCATGTTATTGACCACAAGTTCTCAGGTACAATCATGAGGTGGTACTGAAATATGATTTTGGAGTTTCATACTTGTATTTTGAATTTGTCTGCTGTGTTCTAAGGATTGTATTTTCAAGACTTTGCAAATAAGAAATAGAAACTTAGGCGCTGGATATTTTCTCTTGCTTTTGAGATGCTTGCATGAACTAAGGGTTTTAAGAAAAAACAGTTGTTGTAGGATTCAGAAATCATGCGAACTGGTGTCAGTATTTTATATTATGGGCGTATTATAGGTGATACCAGTACTGGTGTTTGAATGCAAAGAATGGCCCTCCTTGCATGGTGGCTGGAGTCCAAGCCCTATTGAAATCAATGGAAATTCTTTAATGGGCTTTGGATCAGATCCTGTTTGAAGTGTAAGTGATAGTTTCTACTGTTACAAGGAAATGAAGAATGCTGCAACTGGATCTCAGCGGATAAAAAATGGGCTCCTTGGCTCTTTGTATTAACATTTTTCTCATAATGCCTGTACGAATGCAAGATATGTACTGCACTTACCATTAAGCCAGACTTTCAAATTAATTCTGTCCTCTTTCAGAAGATTCGTTTTCTTTGCAGTGTCAAAAATGCATCTGACTCTTTAGTTAAGGAAAAAAGTTTATCCTTTGTTACAAGTTATTTTTAATATGCTATTTAAAATTGAAATCTGAAGAGTCAAAGAGATTATCTTGGTACTTCGGGTTTTTAAAGTATTTTTTGGTTTATGTGTGTTCGTGGCTTTTTGGCCTTTACAGTAGCATAACAAAAGACAAAAACCAAACATCAATTTTAGCAGCATCTTCATTGTGCTAAATGATGTTTTCGTGAGCATAAAAATAGCGTGTTTTTCTGAGGTTAATGACAGGATTAGTGATTTAGACTGGAAGAATAGGCCCATGTGGATTTAGACTCATTTGTGTAACAGATGTAGAGAACATGTATCAAAACAACATAGGGATGAAGGCAGATCATTCCTGTGCTTTGATGGCTGGATTAAATATTATGCTGTTTGAGAGCAGACATTAGAATTTACAAAAATTGCAGTTTCAGCCCTTATCTGCATTTGTGAGATAATCAGGCATGTGAAGAGTGACGTTTCTCTGGGATTTGTCAATATATATTGCAGGCATTTACATTGTGGAACTGGTAGTACTGAGCCCACAAAAAAAGAACAAGTAGGTCACTGTGGAATTACCCAATGCTGATTTCCAGTGACTCTTCTCTTGGGGCCATAGGGCCCTCTGGACTCAATGTTTTTTACTGGAGTTGCTTATTAAATAACAAATTCTGTCTTTTGGTCTTGGAAATTGTGTGATGTTAACCAAAATGAGCAACTGAGTGGACTAATACTTTTTTTTTTCCTTATATAAATCTTGGTGTGCTTTACAGCTACATGCCTGAAAGACCTTGTGTACTGAAGGGCAAATGCTGGGAAATAATGAAAAACTGTGTAGGGAGAAGAAAGCTTGTACAGATTGCTGGACAAAACTAACCTTTTGGAAGACTAGCATGAAGTTTTGTGTCCATGTAAAACATATGTGGGTTTTTTAGCATCCAAAAAGACACCACTTAAGAAATGTAATGAAACTATTAGTGGTTTTGGGTTTTTTTTCCCTGAAAGAAGGACTCTTAATTGGCACTGTCACTTGCTGATTTAACTGGTAAGAGTATTTCTTTTAGAAATTAAAATATATAATTTCCTGAAATCTGCTTTGGAAATCTGAGAGATGCTACATAGTGCAGAATTAGGAAATCTCATCTCTAAATATAGAGGATGAGTGTATCCACTGGTATGATTTGATTGTGTAAGTAGAGCTTATACAGTTATGCAGCTTATAGGCTTATACAGCTTCAGTTCTACTTCCATCTTTGTGCTTCAGTCCTGCATTTTTAAGTGAAATGGTTCATTAATGGTGTTTTCAGTGATTTTACTGAAAAGGTGAAAATAGCTATGCTGGTGACTTCGAGCATTGAGCACCTGTCTGTTCTTTCCCTAAAAACATTTATTCATCTCGGATGTATTTACTGTGAAAAGAATAAAACCTTTACCAGCTGGTGGGAGGTTTTTTTCCCCTTCATTGAGAGAGAGAAATTGTCATTTGGTTTAATATGTTTAGAAACAATAGAGGTCTCCAGAGTGTTGTCATGCTCTTTTTCTGCTTTTGGTTTGCCTGATCTCGAGCAAAGGAACTTAAAGGAGGCTAATGTAAAGGATATACCATAGAAACCATACTTCGTTAACTTACTGACTTCAAACCTACATAAAAATTATGCAGGAATCATGATAGGAATGCTGATTACATTGTTTCATGGTTGTTGAAAAGTAAAGCCTGGGTTTCTGCAGCACTTTGTTTCAAAGTGCTTACCACTGGCAAAGGAGAGGTTGAAAGTCCCGGTGTGTGAGTTTAAGGTGTAGTAGGTGAATAAATTCAGAGACTAATTTAACTTCCTTTCAAACACCCAACTTGGCAGTTTATATTGCTGCATAACTATGTTAGTGTAATGCAAGGAAATTATAAATGAACCCAAATATGTCAAGGTATTTGTCACATTTTTGAGGCAGGGTATCAGCAGTCAAATAAGAATGTCACTTAAGGTATGATTTTTGTGATATTTTTTTTTTCCCATTCCTTTTGGAATATTTCATTTACACAGCTAGTCTTGTTGGGAGAAATTAATACTACCTGTTCACAAACTTAACTTTCAGATATTTGTGGTGGTATATTAGTGATTTGCTCTGGGGGGAAAATAAGTTTGTTTATAAATATTTATATTTATTTATATACTCCATAATATGTTCAGTTTGAGTAATCCAGATTAGTATTTCCTGTGCCAGTCTCACATAAGGCAGTAAATTCTCATGGGTTGTGCAGTAGCACAGACAGGCAGCTACTGCAGAGAAAACATTCCTCGGGACATGAGGCATGAAAGGTATGCTGTTTGCTCCCTTGTAACACATTTTATGGTCTTACTGGAAAATACTTGTTGGCCATTTTAGGGAAATTATATATGATTTCAGATGTCAAAAATTATGGCATTCCTAATACAGAGATGGCGAATTATCAGACTATGAAGAACCATGCTTACGGTCCCAGACGGTATGGATCTGCTGGCATCTTGAGGTGTGAAGCTGCTATCACAGAAATTAGGATTTTGTTCCTGGCAGTTGTGTTGGAAAAAGTAGTTGCTCTCAGTTTTGTGGTTAGTGTGTCTATCAGTTTAGAGCCTAGGCCCTATAAAATTTATGTTAAGACTTTCTGAATCCCAGGATCTGAAAAGCAAATTGCACATCTAACTGGGAAGAAGCAAGGGAATGAACAGTATTTGGTTCTCTGTATATGTATAGATAACACTTGTTTTCTAGGTCATGGGAGCTTGCTGCTGCTGATACCTGTCTGGTTTTACTACATTGGGTCTTAGTTTTTCCCTTCTGTATAGGCTTCCTTTTCAACTTTAGAAGCTAAACAATGTATTGTTCCCCATTTCCCTCAAAAAATTGATATCACAGTGTTTAGTGTCCATCATTGCATTTCTCCACGCTTTTTGATGCTTATCCGTGTACAGATGTATGTATGCAAGTGTCATATTAGTGAAGTTTTGAGCTAGCTGAATTTTTTTTGTTGTAATTTTCTCCCTGGCTTTTGGCCATGTTGAAGGCTTTGTAAGCTGTAAGGCTTTTGCTTGTGTCTTTCGTTTCCTGTGTAGAGTTCATAGAGAATGTGTCAGGGTGAACAGCTGATGCCAAAAGCAAATTCTCTTTAGCATGTGCAACAGTGGATAAACAGTCTTCATCCCAGAGAATGTGCTAACACATCTATATATTTCTATACTGTTGCTGAAATGGGTTTCTGTATGCTGTTTCTGGATCATTGGTTTAGCTACTGGTTTTATGTGTGTGTATTTCTAAAAACGCTGCAGTTTAACAAAACCAATAGGTAAGAGGACATAACGTTCTTCAGGGCAGTGTCTGGCCTTGGTAGAGTTGTTACATTTAACACAAACACAACAGCCTCTCCTTTTTTTTTCTTTTTTTTTTCTTTTTTTTTTCTTTCTTCTCTCCTACAAATAATTAGATAGCAGAAAAAAACCCCTATTTGCTGGATTTATGATATCCAGAAACTAATAAGGATGTGTCAGCTTTTCATGCAAAATCGGTGTGCCACGAGTCAGATGGTTTTTTGAGGGCACCCTCTCCTGCACATTCAGACCCTGATTTTCAAGTCTTCCTTGGTTTAGTCTTATTGTGAACAGCTTTATTTTTGTATTTAGTCTTATTTTTATGGCTTTTTGTAATTCATCTAAGATAGACATGAGGTTCACTGTGGATGAATGCCAGCTGGCTTCAATAACTGTTTAATAATTGGTATTTCTTTATTTGGGCACTTTAAATCTTCAGTAGAAAGTTGACAATGTTCCCCTTGCGTTTAGTTCTCATGTTTCATTCCATTGTGGCCATCCCTTTCCTTATTTAGGGATTTTCCAGGCCACCTCTTTACCTGCTGAAGATCATGCAATTTCTGTGTGGCAATTAAGGCAGATAGCTGCATGGAGGAGCATTTAGTAATCCAGTTACGGATTTTTTAACTTTATTTTTTCAATGCAGTTCATTGCTTGGAAAAAGGAAGCTCAAGCTGGGCACATTGCCACCAGGCATTTGTGGTTCATTAGAGTTTGAGAGCCATCGGCTCGGTAACCTTTCTTGTAGAGGTTTACTGGAACACTACATGAGCATGTTGAAATTGATGGGTAACATGTCATTTGCATGATTTAACAATTTTGTGTGTGATTTTTCTTTTCAGGGTGGATGACATTCCTCCAGGAATATCGCTGCTTCCTGATAATATTCTTCAGGTCCTCAGGCTCCAGTTACTGCAGTGTGTACAGAAAATGTCAGATGGACTAGAAGAGCAGCAGCAGGCTCTGTCACTTTTACTTGTGAAATTCTTTATCATCCTTTGCAGGTATTTGTTTTGATTGTTACCTCAACAAGGCTATTCAAGAAATCTTGATATAGCTTACAAATACAGATTCTAATGACACATACAATGTAATTTGACACCTCCTAGTAGAAACAGAAATGCCATTTCTCACAATCTTCAAAATAAAAGAAGGAATAAAAGAGAGGGAGGGAAGACATGCAATCATCTTCGTAATAATGTTTGCCATCAGAAATGGAATAAAAGGGGATTAGACACTAAATTCCTTGTAATTACATAGATATATCTATGGGAGTTCAAGATACGGTGTAACTGGTATGAGAAATACTTCTGAAAGAAACTGCACCCTCTTAACAAGAGCTTGATATGAAGTCAGTGAGAGTGAGTTGTACAGGAAGAACTGTTTCACATTCTTAACATGCTTATAATTCCATAAACAGCTTAGGAAACTGATTTATTACCCTGTTAACGCAACTGGCTTCCTCCTGAAACTTACGCCTTATTTTGTAATTCTGTAGAAGCAGGTGAATAAACTGTTTTTAGGAATCTATTCCTCACTATTTCTTCAGCCTTGTATTGTAAACTGCATTAAGAGAGGAAGGAGATAAAATATAATTGGGAATCTTCTTTTCTGAGTATTTGAAGCAACTTTTTGTTCTTGAGTCTCTTGGCTCTCCTTACCCCTGAAACAATACAAAGGGCTGTAGGACAGTGTTTAAGCATCCTGGAATATTAAATATAAGCAGAGTAGATGGTGGTAATGTGTTTCTGAATTATAAGCTGTTGTCAGTCTTAATTGCTGAAAAGTTCTCCTTATGTCATCGCTTCAGTATCTGATCTTTGTGACTTGTCCTTAAAACTGAGGAATAACATGTCCCATGCTATTTCTTTGTTGTGTTCTAAAATAATTTTTCAGATGTTGTTTTCCTGGGGAGAATTTAAAGTGAATAAATGCTTTTAAGAAATATGTTTGCTAAAGTTCTAGGAAGTATATGTGCTAGTAGTATGGGAGAAGTGGAAGTTACTGTCTTTGTTATCAGATGTCATTTCTGAGCTTTCTATTTAGAGTATCCTGGGAATCTACTTAACCTCTGAAACCCCAAATTCTGGATAGAATTGGCCTACAGTGGAGTGACTCAGGCCTTTCTTTTCCTTCCTGTTAGAAGAAAACTTGTGAGCTCTGTTACTGTGACAGAAATAAACATTTAAGTACATGCAGTCTTTTGCAGAGTATTTTTGAAATGCTGATACACTTTTGTATGATTATAGATAGAATGCTAAAACAAACATTGTTTGAACTAGCCTCAAATGGTACACTGTGTCCATTTCTGTGGTTTTTATGTTGTCTTCATAGAAATTTGGCTAACGTGGAGGAGATTGGGATGTGTTCATACATTAACCATGTTATCACCATGACTACGTTATACATTCAACAGGTATGTGGTTAACAATTCTCATGTGTTGTTTTTGCCATCCAATACTTCCTGCTAGCCAATAAGTGTTGTGTAGGGAGCAGCTTGCGGGCTCAGAACTATTCTGGAGGGGATCAAGATTATTTTTCAAATTCTAGCAATCTTCTGACCAAAGCTTTCTTTTTTTTCCCTCAGTTAAAAAGCAAAACAAAAGAAAAAGAAGTGGCAGATCAGACCCCCATGGAGGAGTTTGTGAGACATGCCTTGGCTTTCTGTGAAAGTCTCTATGATCCATATCGAAACTGGAGGCAACAAATTGCAGGGTATGTGTGGACTAGGACAGGATTAGAAATACTGTGTTTTATGATAACATTAGATGAATAATATGTAAAATTTCTGACAGAACTACTGCTGCTTGATGTTAAATAAAGAGTAGTTACATTGTATATTCTTCTGTTGCATTGTACAACTGTTAGAATTGATAGACTTGAGCACTTGATACTATGTTTTAGGGTGTTGGGTTTTTTTCGCCCGAAGAATAGAATGAAATACTTTTTTCTACCAAAATTAATGTAATGAAGTAGGCATACTTGCAACTGAACTTCGTTGCCACCAAAGTTGTCAGAGTACTAATATATCCTATTCCTTTTAGTGGAAAGCTGAGTTGTGGGGCTTTTTAAAAGGTGGGAAATGGAGAGACAGGATATGTGAGCTTATACATAGTCTTGGATAGTTAATGTGTTCTTCTGTTGTGTGTACAAGGGCTGAAGTTGTTTGTTCTTTGCTGCTGTCATTCAGAATTGCTTTTCCTTCAGGTCCTCAGTTTTATTTCTATCAGGATCATTTTAGCAAATGCATCAAATGTTGAATCTGTGCATGCAAATAACTATAGGCATAGAGATCTCATATCTCATGTGACCTAGTCTTGTAAAACCTCAGGTCCGTTCTTGCAGCATACATTCTTTAGAGCTAGTGCAGCATTTGTGCTAGCTCTGTGACTTGCATTTGTGCGGCAAGTCATTTGTCCAACTGCGTGCAAACAGAGCGGGGATCACATGAGCTGTGTACTGTGGTTGCTGGAGTTTCTTTATAGCTCAAAATCTGCAGTGTGCCAGAATACTGCATAGATCGTAGTTTTCACAAGGCCGTTATGGAAACAAAAGGTGATGTTGTCAATAGCATCTTGAATCATTGTGCGCCAAGTTTTAAGGACCGTGTAAGGATCGTAGATTCTGGTATTTTTGTGCAATGTGAGAATTCTGTTTTGTAAGACAGACGGTGAATTGACACCAGTTCTCACATATGGCCTACCAGTGTACTGTTAAGCTCTTCTCAGTTTTAGTGTAGGTAATGCCAGCACATCTCATGGTATCTTGGGTAGAGTATAAATACTCAAAGTCAGTGCATTACAACCAGTAAAGGGGCAGAATTTGGCAGTGAATCGATACAATCATGCTACAGAATAGTATTATGCTTTCTGAAACTGGATCTGATTTAAATATCTTTTAAAAAATATAATGTATTTACTGGCACTCTAGAAGTTAAAGCAGAATTAAATTTGAAGATATACCAAGAGGTATTTGGTTGTAACTGCTCAGCATGAAGGTTCTTCCATTGCTTCCTCCTTTCAAAAAACTAGCCCAGTTTTCTAAAGGGATGGAACAAGGAAGCCAAAAGGAATGGGGGATGGAGACCTGGTTGAATTAGGACAAAAGGAGTTATTGAGGATCACAGTGTAGATACGTTACATCTTTGAAAAGAAATTAGTAAGTGTATCAGTAGAACTATATCCCTTTAATTTGATAGTGCCCCACCCACACCTCCTCCCCATAATGAGCCCATCATGTTTTGTGCCCATTTCAAATTGCATGGTAAAGGAATTTTGCAGTCTAGCTGGTGGCTTAGTTAGAATAAGCAAGGAATAAATAACAGATTGCTGGCTATTTTTTTTTTTAACTAAACTGTAAAAGGTTAAGGTATTTCTAGGAGCTGAACAGTAAATATGGGATTAGCTGTGATACATTTTTTCAAGATGAAATACTACTTGATCTTTTTTTTTTTCCTTCTTTTTTTTTTTTGATCCTGTAGGCAAAAGGTAACTCCTGATTTTTTGGCAGTCTTTTCTATTATGAAGTCATAAATAAGCAAGTCATAAACAAAGGTATCATGTCTAATTTCTTTGGTGTATCTTTTTTAATGTAATTGCAGACGTTTCCTTAGTACAGTTGAAAAGAGCAGACAGAAGTATAAACCAGCTTCCCTCACTGTTGAGTTTGTCCCTTTCTTTTACCGTAAGTATTATAAACAGCATGTTTAAAACTAGTCATCTTTGAAGGAGTGAATTCAGTGATTTCAAGTTCCTTTCCCCTAAGAATGCCTGATAAATGTAAAAGCCCCTTACTTGCTTTCTGAGACTGAGTGAAGTGGGTTGCTTTGTTTGCTATTTTTTTTCTTTAAGCATCATCATCTTGCCATTCTTACTCATCTTTGAAAGCCTGAGTTTTTTCAGACTTTCTTTCAATGCCTAACATGATTTTATAGGGTTGGTTCTGTGAATTGCCAACTTTCCCATTTATTAGGGTACATACAGTGATTGCACGTAAGATCCCTGTAGCAACTGTAATGATAACTTGCATGGAGAAATCATCTTAGGAAAGTGTTCATGCATTTTTGTCTCTTAATATGGCTTAACAGCTAGAGAGAAGGGAACTGTGCCATCCAACTAGCAAATGCTCCTTGGACTGTAGTTTGGGAAACTGCTCTGTTTTGTCTCTGCTTAAGTCATTAAATGTCGCGATGGCTACTTTAGAATTCATGTGTTCTTACAGATTGGCTGTGTGGAAAAGGAGGACTTATGTGGCCGTGTTCTATACTTGAATCTTGGGAAGGTGGGATGCCCAGCTAGTTTGCCAGTTTCGCACACCAAAGTGCTAGGGCCAACAGAATTGAAGCAGCTAGTGCCAACAGAACTTAAGCAGCAGGAATATTCTGAAGGGGCGGGGGTGTGACTGAAGTCAGCCCTTTTTGCAGTTGTTAACTTGGCTTTAATAGAAAATAGGAAGGTTCTGTTCCTGGAGCGGTAGCATTTATGAATTCGGTGTCTCTAGGTTTAAGTTGGATATTCCTTGTGTTCCTTGAGATTCCCTCTCTCTGTAATGTGAAATAGCCTAGTTCCCCAAAAGACCAAAATGCTGATGCCAGGAAAATGCCTTTATCTTTGTGCCAAAGCACTGGAAACCCACTCTAAAAGCTGCTGCTGAGGAATGTCATCTGCAGGTTCCCTCCTCCCCATTCAGTGCATTGCACTCTGGTTCCTCCTAAATCCCTGGAATATTATATACTGTGACTGAGCTACAAATGTACTAATTAGCTGGCAGATACTCATCTGCTGGTTGGCCAGCTGGCAGGAAAGACAGAAGAAGAAATTGCTGAGCATGTGCTTTAGACAACTGCCATGGCAGCACTTATTTGAGGCTTTTTTGGTCTACCCAGTGTAATGATTTATTCACAATCTGCTAGGTACTGCTCTTTTGAATTTGTTGGATGCTTCCCCAAAAGATTCAGAAGCTGTAAATCAAGAGAGTGGTGGGACTAGCAGACTAACAGTGTGATCATCTAAGCTTTCTTTCCTTTGAAGAACAAATTAAAAAAATACCTGTGCAATTTCCTTTCAAAACAGGTTTATATATTCAGTATATAGTCAGAAGTCTTACTTGCTGATAATTGGTAATTGTCTTAAAGGTTATAGTATCATTTTAATCAATATAACATTCTTGCATTTTCAGTTTCTACTAAAATCTCAGTTTTTACAAACCCAAGTCATTATCAGTTCTATCTGATAAAGTTACTGAAAGTTTTATTGAAAGGTTAATTCCAAATAAAATAATCCTTTACAGTTTGTTGCAGCTACTTTGAGCCCAGTGTTATTGCTATAGCAACAATATCCAGGTTATATCTATTGCTAAGAAGAGTTCCTCAGGCTGTTTATAACTAATCAGATATGACACAAGAAGAGATGCAGCGTAATTAAAGACACTACTGCTAGAAAGGTTACAGACCTGCACAAGCAGCCCTAGGAAGTTTGGCTTAAAGGGGGCAAGCTCAGGGACTTTTTCTGAGCTACCTGCACTGCATATGGCAGTAGACTTTCTGTGCCAAAATTGCT
Source organism: Falco cherrug (assembly GCF_023634085.1). Taxonomy (NCBI): domain Eukaryota; kingdom Metazoa; phylum Chordata; class Aves; order Falconiformes; family Falconidae; genus Falco; species Falco cherrug. The sequence goes on along the minus strand of NC_073704.1, from coordinate 16,002,302 downwards.
CCAACCTTTGTCATTCTTGCTAACTGCTTGCATGTTAGCATGTCCTTCTATTTCTTATTAGTGTGGACAAAAAGGGCTCAATTTACATTATGAATCGGATCAACAGTTGTTGTATGTCTGTCGTTCTGTCAGCCTGCGTGAAAAGCTTTGTGCAAGCTGAAGGTCTAGCCTGTGAATTCCTGATAAATGTGGTCCTGTTGTGTTACTTTGATAATGCTGAAATTATTGTGTTTGTGTCTGATTTATTTAAAAGAAAGTGGAAATTACCTAGTTGAAATTTTGTTTAAAATTGCATGATGACAGGGAGCTTTGTTTATCATGTTATTTTTGGTAGGTTTTTTTTTAGAGGAAAAACTTTATCTAATTTAAATGACCAAAGTAAGGAATCCTTCTTTTTATTTAATCCAATCAGAATGCTTTCAAGAAAGTGAACATCTCAAGGAAAGCCTAAAATGTTGCCTGCTACATCTTTTTGGAGCTATTGTGGCTGGTGGCCAGGTAAGCATGTTCTAAACTCTTTTCAGTTGCTGAAGACTCCAAATGCCTGTTCATTGTTTAAGGCTTAGAAATATCCCATAACCCATAAATGAGAAGGATTTGTTATTGACTATGTATTGTTTGTTTGTCTTACAAAGTTTGGGGTCATTCTGTGCAATAGTATCTAAATGTGAAAAGCTAGGTCCTGATTTCAAATAACAGTAGAAATTTGCTGTCTACAATAACTACACGTTCATATGAACTTACTGTAATATTTCATATCATAAAGAAAAAATGTGGGGTTCCCACCTGCAAAGGTAGAAGTTTTGTTACCAACATGTGAAATACATTTAGCTTACTTCCCAGTGTTGGAGGTGGGCTGTTTCAGTAAGAGGCACAGAGCCTTTATAGCTTGGAAGCTGCTTAAAATCTTGGAAAGAATGTGAAGAAAAGGGTATATTCATCATCAGTAAAGCCAACATCCAGTCTCTTGCCTGGCTTCTTTAATATGCTACTTAGTCTGGTCACAAGCAAATGTTACTTCTGATGATCCAAAAGAGAGAGCGTTTTAAAATGTCAGGGAGCAGTAAAGCCAGGCATTGCTCCACCAGGAAAGGGAAGGCAAGCTGAGACTGAGCATGATGACCAGGCAGGTCATTTAAAAAATTTAAAGTATTGTGAATCTGTTTTTCGATCACTTTTTTTTTTTTTCCCCCATGGGTTTCAGAGGAATGCTCTTCAAGCAGTATCTCCTGCCACCGTGGAAGTCTTGATGCGTGTCTTAGCAGACTGTGACAACTGGGATGACAGGAACCCTGAGGAGGTGAGCAGGAAGGCAGAGCTGACTCTGAAGTGCCTGACAGAAGTTGTCCACATCCTTCTAACCAGCAGTTCTGACCAGCGGCAAGTGGAGACGAGTACAATATTGGAGAACTATTTCAAGCTGCTTAATTCGGACCACTCAGCTTTACCCAATCCGAGGCGATGCAGGCAATGGGAGAGCAGATTCATAGCACTACAGATTCAAATGCTGAGTGAGTACCCACTTGTGCAGTTCTTTTACATATCTCTTGATAATAACTCCGAAGCAAGTAATGACTGAACCGTGATAGTAGTATGACTGAATGTTCTACCAAAACATGTTCACTTGGCTTAGCAATTGAAAAATTTCAAACATTTCTTCATTGGCATTACTTTAGATGTATTCTTTTTTTAATCATTCGCTGCAAAAAAACCCAGAAGAAACCTGAGCAGATTGCTCTCATTTAACCGGTGTCAAGATTCACAGAGTGCCAGTCTCCATTAAAAAAAAACCAACAAAACTTTTACTAGGCAACAGGTAATACTCATAGCATCTTAATAATTGCAGAATAAGATGGTTCTATAATAATTTACCCGTGTGGTGGCTATTTTGTGATAGTTCACTTTTCAAATGATGTTATTATAAACAGTGGCCAAAAGTGATGGTCTGAAACACTTGGGTTTAAGTCACTGGATAAGAGCTCAGGATTTGGAGGTTTTTCCACTTTGATGTTCAGAATGGGAAATATAAATAAAAGTATTTCTTTTCCTAAACTTCCAAAAAAACCGGGGCAGTAAAAAATGCTTATGGTATAAGGCTGCTGTGGACTGTAGAATGCAGAGTAGTTACTTGATGAGGAAGCAAGTGTTTGTGTGCTTTAAATAAAAAGCATGCTGCTTATGTACTCACAAATGGCAGTGACTTTAAACAGAGCCCCAGAGAAATCGCAGATACTCAGTAACTGAATTTTTTTCCAGATGCAGTAGGTTACATGATAATTTTTACAGCATCAAAATGTTTGGCTTTAGGCCTAGTGCTCTGTGCTTAAAATGCATGTTGTTCTTGGTCAAAGAATTCACAGCACATAGTTTGTTGTATAACTTCCCCCTCCCCCCCCATGTTTATTATGTACTGTGCAGAAAAAAACAAGTTTGATGGATTTGGGAAGTGTTTTGTCTTTTGTCTTTGATGCCAGTTCTGATTTAATTTTATAGATACCATCACAGCCATGTTGGACTGCACAGACAGGCCTGTTCTGCAGGCAATTTTCCTTAACAGTAACTGCTTTGAGCATCTCATTCGACTGTTGCAGAACTGCAAGGTAAATTTTCCCTTATCAGGATATTTTTAATAAAACATGTGGTTTAATATTGTAGGTATATTAATTACCTATATATATTTTTCCTGAATTTGATAAAATTTTATCATGTCTGCATACTGGAAGTAAACTTTGGATTAGTTAGAGCCACTAATGCCATGAAAGGTCTGAAAGATCCAAGTTGCTCTAAAAAAGTTGGGTTTTTTTCTTTTTTTTCCTTTCCCCCCACTAATGAAGTAGAGGTGTTTCTTGTCTGTCTTGTCATTAAAACAATGAATGCTTATTTTGAGCAAAATACCTTTGTAGATCCTGCTCAGTCTGTAAAAGCTGTTAAGGGTGTTACTGGAGCCGATTCCCAGCCCCTCCCCCCCCCCCCCCCCCCCCCCCCCCCCCTTTTTTTGGTGTTTGGTTGTTTTTTTTTTGTTGCTGGTTTGGTGTTTGGTTTTTTTTTTTTATTGCTGGTTTGGTGTTTGGTTTTTTATTTTATTTTATCCTGTCACTGGATTGCTAGGAAGTCACTTACAACTGCTGCCAGACGGAGGTCTGAATTCTGATTTCAGAGGCATATTTTTCTATTTAAAAAAAACCTTACTGGTGTGCCTTTGTGTTTCAAAATATTTGAGTCTTGTGTAGCTGGCATAAAACATGAGCTCAAGCTGTTACAAATGTTCTTTGATTGTTCATCTCCTTCTATACAGGATTTAGTGTTTACTTAGATGTTGTGTTTTCATCTCAGTTCCAGATGGTCATAATTTGCGAGCTAGTGTCTTCCACCGATTGCTTTGTAGATTTCATTTTTTCCTGTGCCAGAGAACATAGATGTGATATAACTCTGTGGAATATTGTGTTTCTTTTGGTGATATGTTGGTGACGTTACTATTTTGAGCTCTTCTAGTAGTAGATAATTTAATGCTAGCTACGGTATGCAGTTTGATTCAAATCCATTTATATTTTGGATTAGAACGTATTTCAGTGCAGTGATATATTAAAATACATGTGTTTGGTTTATCTCTTAACTGTAGTTATGAGTGGCAGAATGCCAACTGACTTGGTGTTTTGAATGGTGTTTGTAGTTTCTTACCTCCCCCTGAAAACACATTGTTTGACCTTTCCATTCTCCTCTTCTGTTTGGGAATCTGTGCCTATTTTTGTACTGACCTTGTACTCCATAAGAAATTTCTTTTTTAGTTTCTTATTAAATGATCAAGCAGTGTCATGTTTACCTGTTCATGGAGACTCTTGCTATGTTCCTACTCTCATATAAACAAGTGATGGGATTTAAGAAAGCAGGAACAGCTACTCTATTTTTGCAGCTTGCTGCTTTTATTTTTATTTTGCTTGTATGTCAGTCATAAGGTACCCTCTTCAGAGGGTTTTTTCCTGTGATACAGTCTCACATATTACTGTGATTGATTGGATATTATTACGGACAGTTTGCTATATAGTGGGTTTTTTAACCGTTCACAGTCAAAATACCCCCAAGGATGAGAAGTGGGAAGAGGGTGGAGACTGGGAAGGTGTATATTTGCGTTTTCCAATATACTGTATCTCTGTTGTTTTTCAAAGCCGAAGAGCAGAGGTGAATTTAGCTGTGGAATATTTTTCTGTATTAGCTGAGGGTGGAGACCCTATTTCTGGATCTTTTTTCTTTACCTATGAAAATCTTGCTACTGGCTTCACCAGCGAGCTGTGTAAAGCATGTTGTGCAGCGCTGCAGATAGTGGGAGAGCCTGTACGTAATCTGAAGGTCAGAATGGGAGTTGGAGCTTGCAAATCGGAAGTGCAAGAAATTTCCATGGAGAGGAGGCATAAAGAAAATCCATGTAACTGTTTCTGCTACGGATAACCCAAAGAACTTAGGGTATTGAAGGCCATACTTCTAGTCATACTTCGTAGTCATCTGCGTTCAAGAGTGTTCTAAAATTTAAATCTTTTGTTTCATCTTTGCTGGTTTTAAAGGCTTATAGGCAAACTCTCTTCACTTAATTATGCTCTAGGGTTAGAAATCTGCACAAAAGCTTTTCAGAACTGCTGGGTTAAGTTTTGATGATCTAAAAGTTGCTTTTTTGCCTGTGACATCTGAAAAGAGGGACTGCACTTTAGAGATATCAGGCGGTGGTTGTTCTATACTGAATCATTTAACAAGCTGCTTTGTCGGTCCTAAATCTCAAACTGTCGAAGAGACTTTTGAGCAAAGCACAATGACCTGTAGCAGTATGCCTGGTTAAAAAACCATAATATTTATTTTAAATAGAAGAATTTATTACAAGATCCACATGTTTTTAGGATCTATTTCCATTTTACGTGTGTTATCAGAATTGAAGTAACCCATGTGGAAAATTTGATGGTGGTTTTTGCATGTCTGCATTTGCTTCTGTTTCATGTTCTTATTTCCACTTGTTAATGTTATAACCTTCTGAGGCATATTATAGCTATTCTGCAGTGTTAAGTGCTCTTGACTCTGGTGTAGCTTTCCAAATGACCTGTGTTTCTAACTATGTGCTTTCACACCTATGTAAGTCAAAGTAATATCTTGAGCGTTGTCCTTCTGTTTGCCCTGATTTATAGAAGTTGATTTCTCAGGTCGTTCGTCTTTAGAAAGACTGCCTAGGAGATAATGGAATAAAATGTATGATGAAAAAGAGACCACCACAAATGCTTAGTTTTTACCCACTAAAGGAACCTATTGGAGTTGTTTTTGTTTTGTTTAGTGTTGTTTTGTCTTTTGGTTTTTTTTTTTTGAGGGAGGACTTTAATTTAAAGATTTTGATCAGAAAGGTTTTTAAACACCTCAATAGAATCTAAAAACAGAAGATAAATTTTTGTCCTGATTAGGTGACAGCTAAACTTTGCACACAAAGTGACTGCAGTCAATTATAAATTTGAGGTGAGCTTTAAACCTGCAAATTCAGGAACTAACCAGGCATCTGGCTGCTATTCACAGAGCAGTTTCTTAGCTGAAGATGCAGTATAGGTGTATGTTTAATTTTAAGCTATTTACAACCTCTCTGGTTCTTAGGATGATGGCAGAGGTATTTTACCCTTCTTCCTGTCCTAATGACTGTGTGTCCCAGAAATTCTGCTACTGTTGCTGTTTGAAGATTAAAATATTCTGTTTTGGTATCTTCAGTCTTCACCTAGGATGAATCATAAGTGGAAAATGGTGAAAAATTCGTATTCATTTCTTTGCTGATGCCCCACTGTTGTGTCTCTTTGAATTTTTGAGAACCTCCTGTCTTGTTGCATATTTTAAATGAAATGACAGTTGCTAAGCCAGTGACCAGTATAAGTTCAAGATAGGTCCATTTCCTTGTCTTGGCAATCACATATTTTCATTTAATGTGGAGGGCGAAAGCAATTACTATTTAGCAAAAATACGTTGTAATCTTCAATACTGTAAGAATTAACGGAAGGCTAATATTAATGGAGGATTGTCTCTCACTAGTGTGAGAACTTTTTTATCTTTTTTTTTTCCTTTTTATCTTTTTTCTTCTTTTTCTCTTCCTTTTTTTTTTTTTTAATGTGAAATACAAATCCAAGGCAGCTTTCAAGGGTTTGGCTGCTGGTAACTGTTTAATGCAATTATTTCCATTATTCTTGTCTCTGTTTCTAACAGCTGTTTTTAAATGCTAACAATAAAGTGGCAGACAAGAGTGAGAAAGACCTTGCCAACAAATTACTGACAGAAATGAATGAGGACCAGGTACCTACCTAACCTGTTTTTTGCTTCAGTTCAAGTCAAGACACAATCACAGGAAAACTGATTCCTGTGCTTCACCTTAACCATCCTCTTTAAGCCTTCTGCGGCAAGAGGAACTTGTGTTGCTACACACATCAGTATTTCTTGTCTCTGGAAAATATTTTTTCTGTATAAAAGATTGAATTCAATCTCAGTTTTATTAATCTGCTTCAAATTGCAGATATTTGCAATACATTGAGTCTCAGTTATGCTTCTTTTAAGGAAAAGGTGAAGTACATGAATGAAATAGAAATAAATTCTATCAACGTGGTGGTGATTTTTTTTTTCCTTTCCTTCCTTTTCCTCTTTTTTGCTTCTTTGTCTCAGCACTGTGGTGTTTTGGATTCTGGGGCCTTGTTTGTGAATCTCAATGGTTGTATTTGATGTCCTGATTTTTTGCTTGTCATCAAGAACAGATGTTCACAAAACAATGGACAGGCTGAATCAGGGAGGTAGGAATAGCCTGTTGTTTTAATTTTCCCAAAATATTGTGGGAAGTTCAATATGTAAATTGTTGTCGCATTGATTTTATAGTAGAATGATTTGTTCTGAGTAAAAATGTAAAGAAACACTAAATACAAGGTATGGTAATCTATGTATTGTGCTTCTAACTAACAGCTTTGACTTCTTTTAGAAACTCAGTGTAACACTCTAACCGCATGCAAATGTTTCTTCACATCTAACACTATCTTCTGATTCTTGATACTTTATTTGCAAAGTGTTTGATACAGTATTTCAGAGATGATGAAACAGAGTATGTTTGTTTGCACAGTTTGGCTAATTGGGTTCACTGATGGATGCAAAATAGTACTCCAACGTTTTTGCCCTTAAAACCACCATAGAAATACCAATTTAAATGAGAATTATATACCCCCCCCTACTCTCAGAAGATGACTTAGATTGGAAGATTATGTTAATCAATATGATAAGGCTATGGGTGAGGCAGCCACCTACTGTGCTGGTGTGACTTATCTCTTATAATTTATGTGTGTGTTATGTTGGCATGTAGGGACTTGGATGGAAAAGAAAACACTTTACAAGAACTGCAGGTGCGCTTGTCCAGCAGCACATACACACATACTGAAAGAGGCTTCCTAACTTGTTTTCCTCCCTCCCTCTTGAGGTTGTCCATTAGACGCATGAGGAAAACCTGTTTGTCCATCAGAATATTTGAAGTGCAATGTGTGTTGTGAATGCTTCTCTCCTCTGGAAGTATGTGGTTAGTTGTCTACTGTTACGTGATTCCTTGTAGGCCATGGGGTTATAACATTTGGACTGGTGGGGAGATGATTTTTGAAGCATGTTAGCAAACTCTTGGTTTCCTTCCTGGCAGGAGGGCACAGTATAGATTTTTGGAGCTGAACTGTCCTTATGCATTTGTGTGTAACTTTTTTACCTACTAATTTCAGGTGTTTCAGGGACACCTAGACTGCTTGGCAGTATCAACCATTCAAGCCCTCACAGCAGTAATGCACAAGTCTCCAGCTGCTAAGGTAACGGTATTATATATGCAGAGGTCTGTTTGCTGTAAGCTTGTTGATCTTGCTTCTAGTTAGTGTTTTTATCACAATATCTTGATAAACCTTGCCAATGAAGATGAGCAGATGGTGTTGACGCACTCCTGCCAGATAGGAATAGCTGATTAGCGTCCCTTATCCCTTTATATGTGTCTAATGACTGGACACTGAGCCATCTTTCTATCAAAACTGCAAGACCAGACAGTTATTGACAGTTGCAACCTCTGTAAAGGAAGTACATCATTACTTGTCCCATGAGTATGTGGGGTACAGTTAATGGATATTGGCAGGAATTGTCAGGCAGGAGCTTGTGTTGTAGTTTTATCATGGCTTTAAACTAACTTGGGATGGTATTGCCATCCAAATGGTCTTGTTGTTCCCCTGCCTGTCCTTTGTAGTTATTGTGGTTTGATAAATGGATAGGTTGTGGTTAGTTTGTGAATCTGACTGGAAGCTAAGGCTACAGAAAAATAGTGTATTTGCTCTTTGATTACTGAGTTCATTAGAGTCACCCTGTGGTTGAATGATTCCCTAGTCTTGGCACAGGGAAAGGGTTGTGGATGCACAGTGGAGACTAAAGGAAGAGTGGGAGTCATTCAGTTTGGTTGCCACTTGCAATACAGTCTGCATGATAAGTGACAGGCTCAGTTATGCTCCTCCAGAGCATTACTCAGAGTGCTTATTTTTCCACTGACTCTGGAAAGCCTGGGAAGAGTTTTGCTGGAGGTGGAGACTGGCTGTGATTCACAAAGGGTCAGTAAAGTTTTCGGTTTTACCTCCACTGCAACATAATGTATTTTTTCTTTCCATGTTTACTTAAGCAATCATCTCACTTCTGTTGACAGATCGATCCTTAAAAAAAAAATCCAACAAAACCCCTCCAGCTTCATTTCAGTGCAAAGTACAGCTGGGAAAAGAGTATCCATCCAAGAGTGTGATATGTTGGCTGTTAACTAACTAAACCATAAATGGATGCTAGTTTGGATTTTTCTACTTGACTTTTTTTTTTTTTCTTCATGTAAAACCAATTTATTTTCAAAAAACTTCTCTGGAACACTTCTCTAGTTTTTGAAGTGTTTAGGATGGGTGGCTTTTAATCAAGCTCATCGAGGAAAAACTTTCACTCAGAAATTAATATCTGAATACTTGTAATTCTCAGGGGAATCCCTTCATTTCATGCTATAGCTTGCATTAAAAAATGAAGCTATTAGTATTTTGTGGTAGAATTATCATGTTGATTATACACAAGCAATTATATTCTTGTATAGGTAGTTACTAAAATGTAACTTTGATCTTTTGTTTCTCTGCATGCTGCAGGGAGATCCTTCTCATCTGCAGTGTGCTGGAGATAGCACAATGGACATACCAAAAAGAGTCTTCTGGCCTGCAAAACATTATTCTGGCATTCCAATTTTTTTGTGTCTAATATTGTGTTAAATTAGAACCTGCTGCAGTAGACAAGCAAATCTTGTCAATTTTATTTGTTAGTGAGACTGGGATTTTTATCCTCAGGAGGTCTTCAAGGAGAGGATTGGTTATGCACACATATATGAGGTACTAAAATCGCTGGGTCAACCCTCACGGGAATTGCTGGAAGAACTCATGAATATGGTGAGATGTGCTTGCTTTGAGTGCTGAAATGCTTATATCTCTTCAACAGTGTTTCTATCCCTATTTTATCATATTTTATGTCTGAGTTTTCTGCTGTTTTTCAGGCTGTTGAAGGTGACCACATGGCTGTTGGGATACTAGGCATTAGTAATGTCCAGCCCTTATTGCTGCTTATCCAGTGGCTTCCAGAACTAGAATCACATGACCTGCAGATTTTCATCTCAAATTGGTTGAGGCGAATCTGCTGCATTAACAGACAGAGTCGTGCCACATGTGTCAATGCAAACATGGTCATCCGTATCATTGAGACACTAAATTCCCACTCTGTACTCCATTGTACTTGTGCAGAGAACCTGATTGCCCTTTTGGGGTCTTTGGGGAGCCAGTCGATGGGCTCAGAAGAACTGCTTCAACTAATACGGCTCCTGAGGACTGAGGAACCAAAACAAGCTCACCCTTACGCTGTTCCAGTGATGCGAGCCATTCTAGCAATGGCCCGGAAGCAGGGCATGGCTAGTGCCTTGCAGTATTTCAACTTGTACCACAGCATGGCCGGAATTGCTGTTCCATCAATTCATAAGTGGCCAGGCTCTGCATTTTCTTTCAACGCTTGGCTCTGTCTTGACCAGGACCGGGTGGACCCTAGCGCAACTAGCAAAAGTGGCAAGAGAAAGCAACTCTATAGGTATAGTTTCTATAACTACTTCAGCAGCACAAATCTAGGTCGTTTGTTCCCTGTGGCATATGGTACCCTATGACATGTGGTACTTCTGCTTATCTTCATAGAATGCAATGTATAATGCTTGGTTTGTGAAAGGGAGTAGTTTGATCTGTCACCAGAGCCAGGCTGTTACAGGAATAAGCATGATTTTTCTCCAGTATAATGCTCTGTTGTCTACAGTTTCAGTATCCATAACTACAAATTGTGTTAAAGTTCATAGCTTAAACAAACAAAATATAAGAAACCCCCACCCCAGAACAGAACAGCCTTCTCACTACGTCTTGTAAAAGTAATGAGATCTGTTTTCTATAGGAGAGCACAGTGAAAAGGGCACTTTCATTTGCTTACATAGTAGACATTAACATGGCTGGTTCTTGGTATAATTTAACTTTCTGGGTACTAACCTTCAGCAGCAAACAAAATGCAGAATGGGGGAATACTCGTTGAAGGATCTCCTGCTCATTTCAATCCATTTTACTGCACTGCAGTTTCAGGGGAAATATTGAAGAATGTAGCTCTCGTTGTAACAGAATTAGTATTTTCCAAACCCTTGTGTTTTAGAGTGTTACTTCTATTTATGAGTAACCATGGTGGCAGGTGGAGACCCTTTTGGATTCCATGGCTGCCCTGTGTATTTGCGTAGTGCAGCCCTGATGAAGGGTGCCGCCTGATGAACTGCCACAACACACTTTCTAGGGTTTGTCAGTGTGACCCGCTAATGATCTTAAGTAGACTGTAGTTCTAGAAAACCAATGTGGAATTGCACTAAAGAAAAAAAGCTGTAATTGTATTTCAGTGTGATGATATACCAATAACTGACTGGTTTTCTACCATTTTATGTATGATTTTAAAGACATTATTCTAGTTTTGGGAAACTGAAACAGTAGTGTATTGAAATTAATACAAAAAAGCAGATGTTTAAAATTGCAGTTTCAACTTGAAATGTTAAACACATACCTGAACCAAAATAATTAAAAATTATCTAGCTGCTATGTTTTATGGTGTTTGATTGTGAGACAGCTTATGTCTGTTGAGGTTGTTTATCACATTCATGCTTTCCGAGTGTATTTGTGCTTTATATCAATAGATGCAGATATTAGTACAGTAGTTAAGGCATCCACTTGGATTAACGGTGCCGAAGGGTATGTAGCAGGTTTGATAGCCGTTCATAATTTATATTATTTTGTTTTGGTATTCAAGTGCTTAAAAAATGAAAGGTTTCTCAAGGCAAACTTGTGCTTGCAGGGCTGATTTGTAGATAGCTGCTTACAGCTGATTTTCTTCATTATATGAGTGAAGCAAGATATATAAGAATGACTACATTTGAATCTGGCACTAAGGCAAGGTTCTTTTTGATAGATAGTCACAGGTAAAAAAAATCACAGATGACACATTGTCTTACAGTTTTAATGCAGATTTAGGTATAAAATTAAACATTGAACTTTCTGCATTTTCCAGAAGAGTTATTTCATGTGCTGTTTTGGTGTTTACAAAAAATAAAAATCTGTGTATGACACTATGATGTGAAAGGAAGGAAATGGAGAAAACAGATCTACTAACTGTAATAGTAACGTCATGAATCTGCAATAGTAGTAGCTTTACCAGGGGCTGATGGCCACAACTTAATTGACAGAAAGTGGCACTGGTTGCGGGCCAGTCTGTTTTTTATTACAATATTGTACTTTCAGAGATTGCAGCAGGAAGGACTTTGCTTAAGCTGTGTGGGTCAGACTTGAAGCATTACTTGTTGGGACTGAGGTTATGTTTTCATGTAAAAGATGGATGGTTACAACCTGCTTTGAGAGCTTTGTGGATCACCTTTGGCCTGCCTGTCCTGTGCCTTGGGGTCCCTTCCTTGAGGCAGTTCTTTGTCTTGGTGTTTTTTTTTGTTTTTTTTTTTTTTGGAACAAGAACAACAGCCAGTCAAATAGTAAATATTGGACCAGTGACAAACGGCTTAAGTTGGTTCTCTCCTTAATGAACGTACTCTTAGATGATTTCCAATAGTTTTGATGAAGTAAGTGATTGTGTGTCTTGTTGTCTCTTTATGCAGCTTTTTTACAGGAAGCGGTATGGGTTTTGAAGCATTTATTACGTGCTCTGGGGTACTGGTGGTTGCAGTTTGCACAAAGAGGGAATATGCAACGGTGATGCTACCTGACCATTGTTTTTTTGATTCTCTCTGGGTAAGATCTGATACTGAAAAACATTTTGTTTAGGGTTGTACTGTTAGCTCAAAAGTCAGTTTTTTGGTTGTTTTACAAATGGTCTGTTTTGTCATATTAGATCTGTTCTAATGTAATGAATGATCTCCATCTTGAATAGCGCAAGCAGTTTCCATGTAGAACAGTGGTTGATTGAGCTGAATTATGCCTATGTTATTAGGCATTTGTTACAGATAAGCTGGTTACAGGACAGTACTTAGAGATTTTTTTTTTTTAACCTGCAGACTTTTTTATATTAAATTATAACAAGCATACGTGGCTGTGGTGCATGTGAATGAACAAAATATGCTACTGTTTCTGCTTTGCCCTTTTCTGTTCCCATACTTAAGGACTGATGTGCATTATCATAAAAGAGCTGTATCTGTTTCTCTTCAAAAACCTGTTTATGTGTAAACCACTTTAAAATAGAAGCAGCTGATAGGTGGTCTTTTCTTCTTCTTGATGCTTTTGGATTTATTGTCTGAAGTGGTTTCCTCACCAGATTAGTAGAGAAGGAAGCTAAATATTTCCATACAGTCATTTCACTGCTTTGTACTAATGACTGAATTCTTTTATATCACTTAACCAGCACAACATAACTATTGTTCACATGCCTGGAAAGAGGCCCTTTGGTCAGAGCCTTGTGTACATCTACGTCAATGGACAGCAGAAAGTCTCTGCCCCACTTCGATTCCCTGCCATGAATGAAGTAAGTTCACCTCCTGAGTCATACCCCTGTTGTGATGAGCTCTCATGGAACAATGAGAACATAGTTGCCTTTTCTAATTTGGAAATTTATAAGAGTTTAAGATGGCTTAGCCTATTGCTAATAAGCTTCTGTTCAACTTTGGACAGTATCCAGAGTATCAATTATATAATTAAGCATTAATTAATGCTTGTTTAGTCATCTCAATTTTAAAACAAAACAAATAAAAAACACCAACTTGATTAGATTGTGGGTGTTTCCTCAAAATAATTACCTGAGTGTACTGACATAATTTGAATGAAATGTAATAAATCACAGCTCTCCCTGTAGGATTGGTGTGACAGTACCCAGTGAGGAATATTCACAGTTGTTTTCAGCAGTAACTTTTCTTACTGGTATTTTCTCTATGTTCCCTTAATATGCTAATCTTACACCTGCTTTATTAGCTGGATAAGCAGGTTAATCTAATAATTTCAAGTGTGTACACAATTAGCCTAAAAAACCACACCAGCCATCAGAATGAATATGTGTCATGTTTGGTTTACTTTGTAAGCATTGTCCATTCTTTTTGTGGAACAAATCCTTTTTAAACAGGGCTACAACACTAAACATTCTTCCCTCTTTTGTAAGTTCTAATTTGATACTTGTTTAATATGTTGAGTGAATACTTAAATTGGACACAGTCATAGTAAAATCAGTATAACGCTTAAAAAATGTGATTAAATGTAATTTCAATTGCAAGATAAAACTCTGGATTTTGGCCCATTTGTAGAGTAAGCACTGTAAACATCAAGGTAGCTAAAAGCAAGAGAAGTAAGCTTCCCATGAGAGCATCTATTTGAGTGAAATAACTGATACAAGAAATGTGCAGTAGCAGATATGCTGGGCTAGTATTTTGATACGTAATCCAGAAGAGGAGTGTTTACCAGGGTATCCAGAGCACCATCCTTCCTGCCTCTGCTCCTGCCACAGGTGACACAACAGCTGAGGTAACCAAATTGCTCTTAATTGGAGCAAGGGCACTCTACTCTTGTGGAAGATATATGCTCTTTTTTTTGGCCTACTGTGCTGTGCTGTACCGGGGCATGCTGGAATTTGTTGCTCTCAATTTAGTTGGTTTAGTTCAGGTTTGCCAGAGAGAGTCTTCAGATTTACTTTGTAAACTGTGAAAAAAGGAAGTTAGATTTACAGTATGTGTTTTGGTTTTTTTTCTTCCATGTGTGACTCTTCAGTCTTTTACTTCTTGCTGCATTGGTTCAGCTGGTCAAAGAACAACAACTCCTCCTCCATCTCAGATACCAGATCCGCCTTTTTCCTCCCCTGTTATGCCCCATCGGACATCACTTGGGGGCATTCTCTCTACAGGAGGTTGGGGTGGGATGCTTGGAAAGCCAGAGCTCATCACCAAGATGATCTCAGCAGGGACTCAGGACAGTGAATGGGGATGTCCGACATCTTTGGAGGGCCAACTTGGATCAGTTATAATCTTTCATGAAGCACTACAACCTCCTCAGGTGAAAGCATTGTATTTAGCAGGTAAGTGGTGATTGTACTAGTTTTAGTGGCATAAAAGGAATGAGTTATGGAAAAGACCCCACTGAGCTTTGCTCTACACAGACACATAATGAAGAAGTTACAAACCAGAAGAGCTGAAGAGCTGACCTAAGTGAGAGGGCCTTGTAACAAACAAGCTTAAAAATGGAATAAACAGTTTTTTATTTTAAGTATTTTCATTATAAGTGTTGTTTAAAATGTTATGTTTGCATGAGCTCATCTATTTATTTTATGTACAGAACTGCCAAAATCAAAATGTTAGGTAGTATTTTCACTTGTAATTTTTACTTTTTTGCTACAGTTTTCCTACATGTGAATTTACAGTTAACTCTTTAAAGTATTACTCTTGTTTTGATAGGGTACTTCAAAATTGATTTATGCTTGAGGATTTCTCCACAAGAATCAGTTAATAATTAAGGGGCCATTTAAAAAAATACTCTGATAAGCTATGTCTTACAATTCAAGGTGTTTAAGGTATTAAATTCCATCATGAATTGAGCTTGTTAAAGATGAGCATAAAAACACTTCTGTCATCTAAGGGAAATATTTTGTATTACTAAACAAAATTATTTTGAAAATTAGTCATTTTCTGGACATTTGGGCTTGATGACAAAGGGATTGTTGACAAATATGAGATAGGCATTTGTGAAGTCAGAAACTTTAGAGCTGTTTGAATGTATAGAAAACCACCTGTTTGTATAGTTGTAGCTTTTTATCCACCTCTTTGTATAGTTGTAGCTTTTTATCCACCTCTTTGTATAGTTGTAGCTTTTTATCAAGAATGTATTTCTTTTTAAGCAGACCCTATGGAATGAATGATTTAAGTCATAGAGACTACTTCAAAGCATGTCTCAAATAGGTATGGTTCAGAGTGTCCTATTTGTTGTTGCAACAAAGTATAGTAGTATAAAATTTGTGATGGTCATCATCAATATCCAGTGGACTCCTAAATATTTACGTTATAAATATATTTTTTTTTCATAGGTCCAAACTGTTTAACTCCATGGAAGTCTCAAGAAGCTGAAGTAGCAGACCTTCCCAGTAAGGTGCTGCTTCATTATACACCAAAGGTATGAAACAATACATAATTTCTCTTTGATTACACAGTGTGCAGTAACTTCACAGTATGTTCTAGACAGTCTTTTTTTTTTTTTCCTTTGCTGTTGCTGTTCCATAGAACAGGTGACCTTGCCATCTTTATGCTGTGGTTATTATGGGAAGATAAGGAGCAGCGAGAGCTTTCTTAAACTATAGTCCTGTGCAGAGATAGTAGGTTTTACTCTTGGCAAAAGGGCAGAATTACCTTGTACAATTGTGAATGTCAAATCTGAGATAACATTATATGATGTTCCAATGGTTCCAAATTAAATACTTTAATATCAACACAGTGGCACTAACTTCCTGAAATATATAATGTGTATCATTCAGAAATCTGAAGTGTTGGAGGATCTGTAACTTGTTTCCTAAATGATGTTGTAGCCTCTTCATTTGTTTAACAGGCCTGCAGAAACCCAATTTGTCTTGACCTGTCTGCAAATCTTTTACATGGAAGACTAACTGGAAACAAAGTAGTTAACTGGGACATCAAGGTAAATGCATACCGAGGAAGCAGAATCTGATGTAAATGACAGTGGTTGTGTGTGTTCACCTAACTTTTGGAATGCTGCAAGTTGTTATCATAATGCAAAATACAGCATGGTTTTGTAATGAGAATTAATGGGTTAATGCCGTAGCTGGAGTACTGTTACATTACATCTATTGAGAATTTACAAGGGCTAGCTACTGCTCTTAATGTCATAGATAATGCATTAAGATGTTTTGGGGTAGCTGACTACTCTTCATCATCTGTTCAATGCACGTTGTGTATTGAAAGCATTTGGTCATCTCTAGGGGATTCTGTCATGGTTTTCTTACAGTCTTAAACTCTAAATTAGATGAATTTAGGTTTAAGTTACCACTTGTGACTTTTTTGCACTGTTAGTCGTATGAAAAAAATGTTATTGCGATGCAGTCTAACTTCAGAAAAGGTGTGGAGTTAAAATACAAGAATCTGGCATCTTTTTAGGAGATAAGTTAATCTAGCTATCTCATTTACTTCTGGTTTGGGATTGGCAGGGCTAGGTGATCTCACAGTCCAAAAGCCTCACTTCAGAGAAAACGCCAAATATTCACTGAAGTGGGATACCTAATTCTGTCTCTGCTTACATGAGTTGTCCAATATATTTTCCTTATTGTTGGATACATTGGGTTATCTGATTGTTACAGGCTATGCAAATCATCTTTGCTTAACTTCTGCTAGTAGTTGCAATTGGAGCTTAAAATTTAACAATTTCAGGCTAGACCTGTTTCTAGTCTCATGCTCGAACATTCTGTTATAGCAAAACTGACCTATATTTTGGTCGGTCTTTGTTTTGTTTTCTTAACCAACATGTAGGGCCCTTATGCCCTTCTGGTTAATCAGTTCATTTCTTAGTCTCATGCCCCTGACAGTTCAAATCTGACTTTATACAACAGAATTAAAACTTGCGATTTGTCAAATTAACACTGCCAATGAGATTTAGTATTAGTGGTTCAGACTTTGATGGTGCTCCACAAACAGAATACCATTTAGGCAAGTTACATGTCCGTTACATATCTTCTGTGTAAAATAGTAAATGGTCTTCTACTTGCTAGGTCATGTAGAGGAGGAGGAAACAGTGAAATGCACACCAGCTTAATAAATATCTTTTTGTACCTGTCTGCTTTTGTTCCCTGATCACTAACACACATTAATATAAAAAAATCAGTCAGGCTTAGTTCTGTGCATGAAGAAATAAAGTTATTTGGACTGACAGTTTGGTCCAAAACCAATGACATAAATAAGGATTTATTTCTTTTAAATTTAGATTTAATGTATCCAGTACTCTTTAATAGGCAGAATCTTTGATTAAGGACTGTTCGCTTTGAGAAAAAATAAAATCCAAATCTGAGTGTAGGAAACTTGTGAGTAGAGTACCACATTTTTTTTTTTTTTTGTCTTGAGGAAAAATGTATGAGCAAATAAATACGAGCTGGTCTTTTTTTTTTATTTATTTTTAAAGAACAATGAACAATCAACTGTACTGGCACACTAAATAAGGAAATACTGTTGGAGCTACACTGTGCATAAGCTGACTTGTGGATAGTAATGATGAGAAAATTTAGAAACTTCCTAGTTAATTTTGCTGATATGAATAGTCTGAAAATACTGCAGTTTGTTCTCTGTACCCAGTAGTGGGAAGAGGTGTGGGTGAGGAGTGTTTGTATCTCTAGCTTTATGGGAAAATAAGAGTACAAGTTTTAAGAGAATCATTCCTTAACAAACATGATGGGGTTTAGCACCCTCTTGAGGAAGACTACAGTGAGGAAAAAGTTAATGCCTTTGCTGCTGTATTGTGGGTCAGACAAATTCTGGTTTTCAACTTTAAGTTGATTTCCATTTCCCAAAACTGCAAGTCTGTGATGCCTTTTGTTTAGCTCAACAAACATAGAAAGCTACATCCATGAGACCAATTTTACAGATTTAAAAAAACCCCTTTAATTTAACTGTGCAGTTTTGTTAAATTCACCTTCGTGGGCTGGAGAAGGGGGGTGTCATCATAAAGACACATGGATCAGAGTAACAACTGAAAAAATAGAAAATGATGGAGAAAGAAAGGATGATTTTCTCCACTTCTCTCCAGTATTTTTGGCTGGGAAGGGAGAGTGATATCCCACATTAATCCTGGCTTGCAGGATATTGGGGTTTTTTGGCTGTGAAAATTTTACTACACAACAGTTTTCAATTGCCCAGCTTAGTCCAATGAATAGGTGTCTCTGACTAGCTTGCTGAGACCCTGTTTTTTTAAGTGACATTGTAAGTCACTTCTAGAAATCTTCTGATTTGAATACATTGTACCTTACCACAATAAGCATTGTTTGAAGTCTCTTCCTATCCCAGCTTGGGTAGGGAAAGGCAGCTTAGGAGACGTGAATTTTTAAAAGAGGCTTAGAATTGAGGTATGTGTAAAGCTACTTTAAAAAAATTTTTTTTTTAAACTATCTGAAGTTGAAATCTTGCAGTAATAAAAGTAAAACACAGGTGTGCATCCTCTTTTCTTACTGCTTGCTGGAAGTAACTTAGAAATCTGAAAAATAAATTCTTCCCATTTTTAAAATATATTTAGCAGAAGATTCTAAGATCTGTATCCCTCAGTTTCCCATGTTTCAGTTGGGGGAGGAGGAAGAAATGTAAAAATGCACTTTCAAAACAAGAGCTGACAGGAAGGTGTGTGTTTAACTACAGTGTCTAAAACTTGCGCAGCTCTTCTTAAACAGTGTTTTAAACTAGTTTGAAAGTGGCATGTGAAACATTCTGATTAATTTGTGAGTATGTAAGATTTCTTGTATTTTGAGTAAATTTCTGTTACATAGTTTAGGGGATTTTATTTATGATTACATTTTTCTCCTTTTCCTGTTGATTTAGGATATGATCAACTGTATTGGTGGAGTAAATGTGCTCTTTCCATTGCTGGAGCAGATCAGTTTTCTCGGTGGACAGATGCCTGAGAAGTCTGAAGGGGGAACTCTACCTCCAGAACTAGTTACTCCTGTAGAGGGAGACTGGGTGGTATTGTCATCCACCAAGGCGTCAGGTAGGAAAGTACACTTGAACTGAAATAATTTTTAAGCTTGATTTTTAAAAGCCTTCCTGTGAATGACAGGAAGTAATTTTATTATGTGCTTGCTTTTCTGGAGTACTTATGTAAAGCTGAAAGCCTTTCTGTTCCTAGATATCTGATGTAGGTACTGAGCACCAGGAGTTCAGCACTATGTAAAATTAACTTACTAGTGTATTTCAAATGTAGCTATATTTAATAGCATTATTTTTCTTTTCATCTTTTACATTAGTGTAAAAGTGCAGGCTTTTAATTTCTGTTCTGAAAAGTTGTTCTGATTATTTTGAGAAACTACGTTTGATGCAAAGTCTACTAATATCAACAGGAGGAGCTTTCCTACAATTTTAGTGCTGGGTCAGACAGCCACACAAAGACTTTGTAGGGTCAGAACAGTACTGTTTAGCCTTTAACCAAACTTTTATTTTCTTAGGAAAATGTTCAGACTCCTACCTCTTGAACACTCTATCAGATTTCAGTATTTTTAAAAAACAGGAAGGAAGCTTTAAAAATAGATTTGTAAAAACTGTGCTAATACTGACAACGAGCTTTGATCTTAACAAAAAGAACTGGGAAATAAAACAACTGGGAAATAACACCTTGCAAGGAAAAACAGTTTTTTTGTGTGTGTGTTAAATATGAAATGGTAAAGTAAAAAAAAAAAAAATACATCTTTGTCTCTTAATTTTTTGCGTATCATGGCTAGAAAGTGTCAGTTTGTAACTACAGAGGGAGAATAATTACAGCATATGTAAAAGATTGTAACTGAAGAGAAGTTTGTCTGTAACCTACAGCCAGATGGATGAAGCAGCTGAAGTAAGGACCAGGGTCGCTTTGTTCTGGAGTGGCATGGAATGAATGTGACTCTGCACTGGAAGAATCTAAAGACAGCCTACAGCTAGGGAACAAACAGAAAAGGAGTTGAGAAGTTCAGGAAATAGTGAGGAATATGAACACCTGATTTTACTTCTTCCCCTCTACTTTTATGCAGTGGTCCAGCAATAAACATGAGGCTTTTGGTACTGTTCTGTTTTGCAGAAGCCCGTCTGGAGAAGAACATTGTTGCAACTTTCATCTTGATGATAAAACACTTTATTCAGAGACATCATGTTAATCAAGAAAACCTCATTCACTCCCATGGAGTTGCCACCTTAGGAGCGTTGTTACAGAAGGTGAGCAAATTTGAGAAACAGCCTTCAGTAGTGTATTACTTCGAATTCAGTCCTGATGACTTCGAAACATTCCTAGTTTGGCTGGATTGTGAGGGTCTTCAAAGGTCTCAATACATGTTTTTCTTTCTTGTGTTTCTGAAAACAAGGAGGTGTGAGGAGTTGGTCTTGATCTGCTAAGTGAAACATGGTGTTTTGTCTTTGTTTCATGTTCTGCCTTTTTTTATTATAGATACTGTGTTGTATGATTATTCAAACACGACTGGTTTTGTGTTTCTTGTATTGCTTTAATGGAAGCAGACATTGCTGTAGTGGATAAAAGAATCTCAAAATTTGGTTTTAAAAAAATATAAAGGATTGTTTAGGAAATTGAATATTTTGAGTGCTAATGCCTGTTGTTATTTTTAAAGGTGCCAAGCAACTTAATGGATGTGAATGTACTCATGGCTGTACAGCTGTTGATAGAACAAGTCTCAGTAGAAAAGAACATGCAGCTTTTGCAGCAGATGTATCAACACTTACTTTTTGACTTCAGTATCTGGAACAGTGGGGACTTCCCCTTTAGAATTGGTGAGTTCTTCAAGTTGGGCAACTGCACAAAGAGACAGTATTCTTCACTTGACATAAATAAGTATCTAGGTTCTAATAGAAAACTTCATATTGTAGGGCATATACAGTATCTTTCTACAATCATCAAAGACAGCAGAAGACTCTTCAGAAAGAAATATGGTGTGCAGTTTCTTTTAGACACGCTCAGGATTTATTATGGGTATGAATTTTATCTCTTTTACCTCATTTATTGTATGTGGCTGTTGTGTTTTTTCCCCCATTGTCCTAGTGAGAGAACTAATAAATAAAACTGCAGGTTGGCTTCTGGTTGATTTAATTGCTACTTTTCCTTGGCTTTAATTTTTATGATAGGATTCTATAAAATATATGTCAATGTTAGTGCTTGGAAGCAACATTAAAATTACAAAATGGAGGATTTTTACCATTATGAAAAGAGAGGATGTTTATAATTTTAAATTCTTTTATATCCTTGTGGAATATTGTACTTAATGAACTAGGACTTTCTTAGGAATTTAAAAGTTTAGCTTTCAGTCTTGGTGATTTATATCTGCTTATGAATATACTTATGTCATGGAGAAAGACTGGCTAGAGACCTTGCCTTTTCCTTTAGAAGGTGGGAGGGGGGAACCTGAAATCCTGACCTGTATCAAGTCAGTACAAGTCTACGTTTCAGGGCTTTTATAGCCTTAGTAAGTCTAATCTACTATTGGTTATTACTATTCAGTTGTATTACATCTGTAAAAATTGATAGCTTGTGCCATGATATCTGGGTAGATGAAAAATTACAGAACTAGCATGATCAAATCGCTATTAATGCGTCATGAAGAGCTTCTTTAGGTTGTCTTTGTCGGTGTATAGGAGTGGCTGCAAAGACAGCGATTTGGCTCCTGATGACCTTAGAACAATACGGACATCCCTCTATGGACTGATCAAATATTTCCTGAGCAAAGGTGGAACACATGAAGAAATACAGAGCATTGTAGGATACATAGCTGCCACCACTGAGGAGGAGCAGGTATCCAGTTGGCATAAATTAATAGTTTAAACTGCTCATGTTTTGATTTTTCTTCTTGGTGTTTAGAAATCTTGTCTTGTGTGCTTAAAAGGGATGGGTGGGGGGCACATACGCACAAAAAAAGACCACAAGCGAAGTGTTAATTATGCCTGCTTCTGTTTAGTTGTAATTGGGGCTGGTTATAGAAGCACATCGGAAACCTGAGTAAATGCTCTGCAGCTGGCCATATTTTTGCTGGTTATTTTTTTTTCTCCTGAAGAGGGCAGAAAGCACATGATGTGTAATACTGGCATTAGGAAAGTTCTCTTAGTTTACCAAACCAGATTAATTGGACTTGAACTGGTCAGAAATTGTAATGATGCCATTTCTATTTTGTAGACATCAACAGAAATTGAACTTGCTTTGTAGCTCTAATTACAGTTTGATAAGTTGTTCTCTATATAGAAAAAAATGTTTCAAAAACCCAGAATTTTAAACGCAGTAATATTGAGTAGACAAAATGTTTATTTTATAGCAAGCAAAGAGTAAAATTTAAAAGCCAATAAATTTTTCCCTAAACAGACCATGAAGCCTGAATGAACTGTGGATTAATTTAGTTGTCTTAATTCTGCAGCTCTGTGGAATTCTGGACGTTCTCTTCAGCCTACTTCATTCTAGCCCAACTCCAGACCAGCTTTTTTTATTGCTTTTTGAACCAGGGAATGCTGATATTCTTTATGCACTGTTATTGCATCAGAGGTACTCTGACAGGCTTAGAGAACTTGTGTTTAAGGTAATGAATTGAATTATAAGTTCTTAAATTAATCAATTGAATGTAAATTTGCATTTTTCGATGGTCTGACTGCAGAAGTGTATGTAATTGCAAAGATAGTAATCATCAAAGTTTTCATTTTTTCTTCTGTCTTCTGTTATGGCTTTTTTTTTACTGCCATAGTCACAGTGGAATTGGTGTTCTCTTGAAATAAAGTACTTGGATCTTTAAAAAAAATAATAGGTCCATGTTGTTTGAGTTGGCATACAAAGTAAACCTGAAAAGCAGTGGACCAGCATGTTATATAGTGCACAATTAAGTTTAAGAGGTCTGGATGCTCCCTTGTTTTTATTTTGCATTTGTGTGTACTTTTTCTTGCAGATAGTGGAAGAGATGCTGAAATGTACTAAAGTTTATGAACGTAGTAAGCACCGTATGAGACTCAGAGAAGTGGGATACTCTGGACTGGGACTCCTTCTGAATGAATCACCAGTTACTGTTTCTCTGATTAAAAACCTCCTTAACCAAGTTCTATATGCAGGTAATTGGCAAGTGTTGTGTCTACCATTAGTGCTCAGAGGCAAACATACTTGGTTTTTGTTAGGAAAACCAGAACTGTTACCTTACAAAGCTGTTCCATTCAAAGTTCCCATTAGTTTCAGCTAATGTCTTCTAAATTTAGTTCTCTGAAGGTAGTTCCTTTTACTACCCTTGGCTGTAAAGGTGACCTCCAAGGCAATTTTAAATATTTAGCTGTTACATTCTTTTGCATGACACTGTTTGTATTGTTTTTTCTTTCTCCCCTACAGATCCTGCTGTGAATTATAAAGATCTCATAGCTATAGTGCATCTGGCTCATAGATCAGATATAAATGTGAGAGTGGTTATCTGTAGAAAGGTTAGTTGTCGTCTTTAAAACTTGAATTCTGTTCTTTAAGACCATAAGCTGTACAGTGTGGTATCTTAATTATTTATTTGAGACACAGTGGTGGTATTTGTTGCTACTGTTTCCTTTAGCAATTATTTATGTTAAAAATTAAGCACATCTGTCACTTAATGTTGATTTTTTTTTTAATTCAAGTCCTTTTAAAAACCAAACCAAAAAGAAAAGCTTCATTTTGCTCTAGAAGATTCTCTTAATTTTCTAGATTCTCATGATTCTCTATTCTCTCCAGCCTGTAGAAAATAGAAGTTATTAGACTCCTTGAATTACTGAGTTTTCTCAAAGGATGCTTAAGACAATGATAACAGTTTTGGTTTTGTTCTTAATACATTATTTTGATGGAAAATATTATAGTTCAAAAGAGTGGTTGTGGATGCAGGGAAGAGACAGGAAGAAGCGGTGACTTTTTCCTAAACTAAGTGCTCTCTGGCTCATATAATTGGAATTAGTACTCAATGTAGCTGTGAGGCACTAATTGTCTATTTAGGTTTCTCTAAGTGAAAAAAGTGAAATGATGATGTACACTAGTGGTAAGCTATTAATACTGTAGCTTTCTTAATTTTATCTATTTAATAGTTCCTAATCAAACATATTTTCTGTTTTAAATTTTCTTTTTTTGTAGTGGCTGAATAGGATTATTAGTTGTGATAACTGACTTTTGCAAGAATTGTTGCAGAAGAGTGGCTGAAATGTGACACTTACCAGTATGCTTTGATAGCTTTTTTTTCCTGCCTACTCCTGAGAATTTTTTCTTTTTCCTCAAATCTCATTAGCAATTATATTTCTAATGAGAAGAATGATCTTGTGGCTTCTTTGCTTATTACTAACCAATTGTGGCTCTTTTGCAAGGTTCTAAAAAAATGCAAAAAAGTTGTAAGATCATGAAATGTCTAGTTGAAAAGCTAGAATGAATGCAGTTACAAGCTAAAATTAATGTGTAGGTATGGGATATCTTCTCCTGTCTTTAGGTTTTGCACCTCTTGCATTCCCAACTGGATGCAGCACAACAGATTTCTCAGCAGCTGGGCTGGCAGGACACTTTGATTAGACTGTTCCTGAAAGAAAACTCAGAGGTCCGGATTGGCTTTAAAGAGAACAGGGCTGATTCCTCAAGGGAAGAGGAAAAAAAGCCTCCTGCTGAAGAGCTTCAGAAACAACCTGATAAGACAGATGGAGATAAACCTGGCAGCTTTGCATCTGTTAATGGTCTGTTTGATCAGTGGAGTTTAGAAGACAACAAATCCCTGGATGTCCCTGCTCATTTCTCTGTTATGCCCCTGGAAGATGCGCCTACAGCAGAGATGTCTTTTAGGTCAGAGGACCGTGAAGAATTGTGGCACAGTAACCCTTCACATTTGAGTTTAGATCTGTCCAGTGTTGACTCTTACGAATTGGGTGACATGGTGAATCAGATGACAGATAGCCAGCCCAGCACACCATCACCTACAGAGAGCACAAAACCATTCTCTGGGCACCATGACAAAGAGCTGGGTGTTATAAACGACATGGGCTTCACTGCTGATCTTTCGCTATTTGAAAACCAAGGAGTAAGTAATTCACTCCCGACGCAGTTAATTTATCCAAATGTCTGCAATTCCTTTTCATTTTTTTAATCCTCTTGCTACTGGATAATTACTGTCCTTTTTTTTTTTTTTTTTTTTTTTTTTGTCCCTCCCATCTTCCAACAGAAAAGTAAACAATATAGCACTCTTAGTGCTATATATATAGTAGGGATATTTCCTTTTGCTGTGTGCCACATTTTTTGGTTATCTAGTTGGAATAGCTTTAATGTTAAAAAAATAAATAAATAATGAAACCACAAACAAACCAAGAAAAGACTACAAACTCCCCCACCTCCCTTCTGTATTTCAACACACTTTAACTTCCAAAGGAGGTGTGGAGCAGACCTGCTGTGGAAAAATCAAGGGTATCTAAAGGTCAGGTTGAAATAATGATGTCAAAGTGAAGTCAGTATGTATTACAACTTATAAGCAAGGCAGAGTCTCTTATATTTGCCTTTTCATATATTTAGCAATTGGTCTTTAGACTGCAGAGTTTTCAGAAATGCTGAAGCGTGCAAGCATAGGGACTGTGATGAACGAGAAACATCTTGAAAGTTTTTCTAGACTAGGAGGGCTGTAAATATTTCTCTTCTTTTGTAGGGGGGTGATAATGAACTCATACAGTTACTTACAGACATCCTGCTGTGTATAATGTGGAAAGGCATTGAAAAATCTGACGATGCTGCTTGGATTGAGAGAGGACAGGTGTTTTCTGCGCTGACCAAACTGGGGATATCTAATGAGTTGCTGCGACCTTCAGATGAAATAAAACTCAAGTGAGTGTACACTTCAAGGACAGGCCCTTTCATCCCTTTTGAGGAAAAACAGAAAAAGTAAGGGGCATTAGTGAAGCTGGGGGAGGGGTGGGTGTTTCCCGGCAAGATGTACTTTTCTTTCCTTTCTCTTCACATGCTATCAGAAGTATATTCCGCTGCCCATTTAGTAGTGTCATGTGGCCATAAGGTTTTGAAACTGTATTGCAGGTTTCATAAGCCTCTCAAAATCTCTTTTACCTCATTGGCTTATTGAGAAGACTGCCATTAAATCACTGCAGACTAAGAGCTTCAATTAAATACTTAATTGGATTTTTTTAAAGCCACTTACACTTAGAACTTGCAGTAATTGCTCTGGGATTTTGTTTTTCATGCAGCTTGCTGGAGAAGATGTTAGAATGGTCAGTCACTGACAACAGAGATTCAAAAGCTCTGCCTACACATGCTGAAAATGCCTTCAAGCTCTTGCTGATTGTACAAGATTTCCTGCAGGCAGAAGGACTAGTTAATTCAAATTTATGGACAGAAAAGGTACAGTAACTGCATAATGGAAGGACGGTATATAGCCTGAAATAGTAATGAAACAGTTGTCAGCTTGAATACAGTCATCCCTTCTAGGCACATGTTTTGAAACTAGATATTACAGAGTAAGGGTTCGTAGTGCAGTGGATTAATATTGCCCCTTAGTGAGTAAAAAAGTGTGAATATTTACTACAGGGAATGTAGTTCATTGTGCAAATTAAGTAGGCCTGTAAGTCATACTCTTTATTGAAAATCCAGGTCTCTTCAGACTGGAAAAATACTTAAAAAATGCAGGAGCTAATGAAACTGTCAGTTGTAGCCTAAGCAGATTTTGCACAATTTATCAGTATGTATGACTCATTGCATGCCCTGAATAAAAGACCAGTGAAAACTCTTGCTTGTCAATTGCAAACTGAGAGAGATCGCTTTTGGACTGTGACCCATAATTGGAGTTTCAACATGATTTTGTGCATTTGTATGCAAATAGCTCAATTTTATGTATCAGAAATGTGAGGTCTGAGGAAGAAAATTACTAGAAAAGACTAAGTAGTAAGGTAAAGAAGCTTTCTGTCACCTGGCTGTTTCTTCTGCCTTCTTGACATATGTTGTAGGCACCCATAATTTGCCTCAATGTTTATGTGACTTCTGGCAGTGGTCATGCTTCCTTCACTGAGTTGTCCTTGCTTTTCTGTTTTTTAAGGCTAAAGGGGGAGAGGTATTGTATGGAAGCCATCATTATATCTTGATAAATCCTTAAAAGAAATCAGGTTCTTTAAGGGTGTGTCTTTGTAACTGTAATGTTAACAGTTGTCGACACAGTAATTCCTAAGCTGTTCTCCAAATTGTCTCCTTATAAGTAAATATCACTTAATCTTAAAGCTTTTAAATTTTTGTTGATCTAGCTTTGTGAAATCTAGGTAGAAATGAGATTTGAACTTTAGACCAATGAGAGTTGTGCTTATTGCCAACTCTGATTTGAAAATAACAGTACTTTCATACATTATCTTCCACTGTGTCTGAGGTGAATTTAAAGCAATGTAATATTCTAAGCAGGACAGTTTTCAGTCTGCCACAAAACCATTCATGTGATTCTGGGGCTTAACAAAAGAATGATTGTCCATTTGAGTAATTTTATTAGGGAATGTGTCAAGGTATATTAGTTTTAAGCAAACATGTCTGGAGAGTGAAATGTGCTGTTTCTGTTGTGAATGCATTTCACAAAGTTTGTATTGCTTATTGTATGAAAAAACTGACAGAAAGGAGTGCCTCCTAAATTATGTTTTTTTATTTTTTAAAATACATTAATAGTTGTTACGAAGTTTCAAGCATTTGCTAAATCAGATCCTCATGAAAGAAGCCTTGTTTTCCTTCTAGGGCACTGTACATGCTGCTATCACTTGTAAATTATACTCACAGTACAGTCAAATAATTTAAAATACAAAGCAAAAGAATGAAATGAAATCCTATATATACTGAACCCAGGAATTACAATTTGGTATGGTATCTGTGCTATTAATAATAGTGTGTTTTCAAGTGTAGTAATCCTGCTTGTGAAGTCTCTTAACTTTTCTAAGGAAATGGCATTTACTGGAGTTAAATTATAGGAAAAACATAAGTATATATACTGTATGCTGGTTTTGGCTTTATTCAGGGGAGATACTCGACTTAACATGCTGTGCTAGATAGATTTTTGTAGTTGGGAGTTGTTTCAAATTACTGGTTTAACTGCAGTGTCCTAGGATAATTTTCTGGGTTTGGGTAAGTTAGAAGTGTGAATGCAGCCTCTTCTTCGTGTCACCAGTTGGAGTAGCTGTTGTTAATTTTATTTCTTGCAAATGTTCTGTTTTTACAATAGCTCTTGGAAGAACTAGTGACTCTCATGGATAGCCTGTCAGTCTGGTACTCTGCTGGCCTAGAAGCAATTAGGCTTTCACAGGTGCAAGTCCAGTTGCTCCTTGGATTCATTGCACAAGATAACTTACAGGTTTGTTGCAAATTCTTCTAAGTGGTACTGTGTTTTAAGTGCATGTTTGATGTAAGTGTTGTGGTTTATGGGGGAGCTGCCCATACCAATGAGTAGACTGATGGGCGTCCTTCATCCTTCGGTAGGGAAGACGTTTTGTTAGTTCTTACCAGTTGCTAATTTACTCCACCATCTTGTCAGTGTGCACCTCCTGAGTGTGAGGTAGAGGACAAGCTGTTTGAAGATGCAACTGTGTAGGCATTTGTGGCAGTAAGGTAGTGATTCTGATCATGACTTTTTGTTTCTACCATAAAATACATTTAGCAGCACTTTCAGTTTTATCTACATTAAGTGCACGTGAACCCGGACTGTTCTGTCAAATCAACATTTGGAACAAAGTTAGCAGAGCTGTGCCTGGGATGTAAGCCCTTCATGTAAAGCCAAGGTTGTTAGTTTAGGTATGTGATTATATTAATGCAGCTGTGTGACTTTGGGGTTGCAGCTGACTCAGGTTTGGTCACAAAACTTATTGCAGGATAAGTTAATAGTGTCCATATTTGATGCATGTATGCCTGCAGGGTACCTGGGATGCAGCCACAATATGTATGTAGTCATGTGCTAAAAAGGTAGATGCTCAAAATTACTACCTTGAGGATTGCATTCATCTTTCGTTGTTTGTGTAGGTCTGTGCTATGGCAGCAGCCAAGTTGAACACCCTCCTTCAGACCAAAGTAATTGAGAGTCAGCCTGAAGCATGCTACCTCTTGGGGAAGCTGGAAGGCATCCTGAGCAGATCAATTGAAGAGAGGACAGAAACTTACTCATTTTTGATTCCTCTTGTTCGGACATTGGTATCCAAGATCTATGAACTTCTCTTCATGAACCTGCATCTCCCTTCACTGCCTCCTACCAATGGCAGCCCATCTTTCTTTGAGGACTTTCAAGAATACTGCAGCTCTGATGAGTGGCAAGTTTATATTGACAAATATGTAAGTAGTAGATGCTTTGTGTACGATTTTCTTCCTCTTTTTAGCCAGGAAAGCAGAACAACTCAGAAATCATGTTGTGCTTTTTGTTTTGTTTTGGTGGAACCAGATTATACCAAATATGAAGCAGTATGAAGATAATTCATTCAGACATGATCATGAGCAGATGGCACTTTATTGGAAGGATTGTTATGAAGCATTTATGGTGAACATGCACAGGCGAGACCGGGAGAGAGGAGAAAGTAAGCTTAAATTTCAGGTAAGGTTTTGAGTGAGTGCAAGTTTCTCTTGGAAGGACTATCTCAGGAGTTGCCTTCTAAAAGATGGAGAAAATAAGTTCCAGGATGATCCAATTTATTGCAGTCAGGTTGATTGTTTTAAGATTTTATAGGCAGGTGACTATATACACTTGTAGGATATGTCTTTTAATTCTGTTCTTTCTCTTTAAGAGTCTTATCTGTAAGCAGAGTTATATTAGGACAGTAGGCCTTTTTCATAGTACGGCAACCTAGAATTAAGCTCAGCGATAAGCTGCATCTTCTTCTACTCTGATGTTTTGAATTACTAAAAATTCTCCATTATGAGATGAGTCAGTGGGATTATTATTATTTTTTTACGCTACTTCAATACAATGGAAACATTTAAATTTAAAACAGAGAATGGATCATAATTAATGTGTGGAAAAATTGTTTCTGAACTGACTTTTCTTTATAAGATCCAGACTCAGTTTAGGCATTAGAATTAACTGGTAATTACAGCAACTAGTTAGCCATCTCTGGTTTTCCCTTTGCCTTCTTAATAAGGGCTCTTTGTAGTAAGTCTTTTTTTTTTTTTTTTTTTCAAGCCGCTAAAGGAAGAATACAATGTGAGTCACGTTCTAGAATACCAGAACTTAAATCCTACCTATTATAATAGTATTTCCAATACTGACCACTTTTCTCATGGTGAAAAATTGCGTTCATATGAATTCAGCATTGATAGATAACGCTTTCTTCACATGTTTTAAGTTGAGGTTTGGTGCCATTTCTTCCCAAACTAAGCTTTTTCAAATTTAGCATCATCTTACATTTTCAGAAGGTTTTTCCAGTTTGTTTGTTCCTTCTTAATTTCTGAGAATTCTTGCAAGCCACAAAGCATGTTTTTGAAGGTCAGAGTTATTTCAATGCTAGATTTATTGTTAATGGTCTTTCAGGAGCATTTTGTGGAACCATTCAGCAGAAAGGCTCGACAGGAAAATCTGCGGTACAACAGTATGCTGAAGCAACTCCACAGTCAACACACAGCTACTCTGAGACAGTGGAGAGCAGCCCAGCTTTATTTGCTCTCTGAACGTGGTCCTTGGTCTGAAATGTAAGAGTAAAGTTCTTAAACCAGATATGCTTAAAAGGAATTTGCTCACGTGACTAGCTTACTGTTTAGTGTTTATAGAACAGTATCAATTTGACTTTGATTCTTGAGATGTGAAGTTAATCTTGAATGCGTCTTTTATAGTGTTTCCTGCATTTAACTATGCAAATGTGAAGTCTGAAGTGTAATGCTGAGCTGATTACCTGGATACTAGGTTTTCTTGCTAAGTGACAAATAAAAATTAATTATCTTTAAAGTGATTGCAAAAACTTTTTGAGAGATCCTATGAGATTGGTGGTTCTGTTGGAAAAGAGAATACGCTTGTTAATAAAGACTTTGAGTTTTTATGCATGAAGCTAATTTCACTTTGAAATAACATATTTTGCCTGTCTTAGCTTTTGGGGAAGTTCTGGATAAATTTTTCTTTTCTTTAGTCTTTTAATTGTCTTTAATTGAAAGTGTAAACAGTATTTATTTTCTACTGAAATAAATTGTTTACAAAGTGTTTTAGGATGATCAGAGCTGCAATACGAAATATAAAATTAAAATGCAGTTTATTGCTTTTGTGTTTGACAATGCATGAGTGGATGACAAGTGTTTTTCTAAATTTGTACTCTTTCGTAATCAGTTCTTACAAGTCTCTACCTTCTTTTAACTGTTTTTTATGAATGTTCTTGTTTTCCTAGGAAACAGCATCCTATTCACTGGAAACTTTCAAATGTGGAAAATTTTTCACGTATGAGGCTAAAACTAGTGCAGAATTACAACTTCAACTCTCATCAGGATGCTAGTGACCTGAGAGATAATTTAGGTAAAATTGTATTTGCTGTTTCACTTGGAAATCTCCAGTCTTTACTGAAGAAAGATGCACACTTCACCCTTTGTTTTTAAGAATTAGGGTATGGTAGATATTTAAATCTTTATTTTTATTTGCTCTATAGTAAAATGTGTAACATGAGTGGTGCTTTGATGTGAAACAGTGTCTCCCTACTGAGTAGAATTGATTTCCCCTTTTTCATTGAAATTTGTATTTTTTGCGGGGGGGCGGGGAAGGAAAAATTAAAGAACTCCTTTGTTTTAAAATAAGCGGCCACATAGCTTTTTGGCATAGGATTATTTTTTCAAGAAAAGTAAACAATGAGATCTGAGTAAGCAGACAGTATTTGCGTAAAAACTTTTAAAGCTTACAATTAAAATATATAGATATGAAGCATTTTGTTTCAGAAATGTGCCAAACAGCTCAGTTACTGGTGTAAACAGTTCTTTAAGTTAGGTGTGTTGGATATCAAGACTAAATCCCAAAAAAATAACACTCTTGTAAGCCCAAGTAAGCAAAATGCAAACACAGTGTATTTCCATGAAATCTGTGTGCTTTGACAGTGTCTGGCAGAACACTGCAAAATACTTTATTTGAAATGTCCACATCAGAATTCTGTTTAAAATTTTTGAATGTGTT
Organism: Falco cherrug; assembly: GCF_023634085.1. Lineage (NCBI taxonomy): Eukaryota > Metazoa > Chordata > Aves > Falconiformes > Falconidae > Falco > Falco cherrug. The sequence continues at coordinate 15,969,923 of NC_073704.1, read as the reverse complement.
TCTCTTCCCTTAATACTATGAGGATTTGACATATATTTCAGTGTAGTTCAGGGAGTATTTTTATTGTTCTGCTTGCCCCCAAAAGTATTCAAGTCTGGTTGCTTCTTACTCAGTTAAAACCAGCATTCAGTTGCAGAAGATACACTCAGAAGTTCAGCTTTCCAAAAGTATAGCAAAAATTATTCTGAGCCCAGTTGTCTCTTTATGATAGGTGTGCACCAGACACAGCCCTCTAGTGAGTCTCTGCTTCTGGAGGTGGTGAAGCAGGTGAAAGTGAGTGACTTGGAAGATGATGTTCTTGAACTACCGGAAGAAGATATAGCAGCTAGTTCCAATTTGTAAGTACAGCTGGATAGAACAGTGTAAATTTGTCCAGTCAAGTCCATTGTGCCTGAGACTGAAATACCAAGCCTGAAGAGTGATGCTATATGAAATGATGTCTGGTAGTCTAGTCTGAAACATTCAAGACTGCTGATGGAAGTAGCTTCATATGATTATTTATGCTGTACTTTTAATGTCATTCAAATTTGATTCTTTTCTGAACTGAACTCTTTAACAAGTACCAAGCAACTGTATAATCTGCCCAACCCTGTAACACTTAGTGATATTTTTGTAGGGACGAGAAGGATGAGCAAAGCCAGAAAGAAAAGCTAATACTGTCTGAAGACTGTGAACTCATTACAGTAATTGATGTGATACCTGGCAGGCTGGAGATCACTACCCAGCACATCTATTTCTTTGATTGTAGCATTGAAAAAGAGGAAGGTGAGCATTATCACTATCTTTTTCTTTTCAGTGCAGTTCAGCATTCTGTTTTTAGTGGGTTGAGTTTGACCTTTTTTTTTTTTTTTTTTTTTTTTTTTTTGAGCATCAAACAGATTGTGAAGAGACAAGATGTGGATCTGTACTTAAAATTGATATTCTGCTTAGTGGTCAGTGGCTGGCTGATCTGTTCAGAATCAGGAACCTGGAACTGTACTCGCTGAGCTGCTAAATTGATTCACTATTCTTAGTATTTCTTAAAATTAAGTTTGCTGACTAAGAAACTGTCATTACCTCTAATTTGCTGCCTAAATGGCACCTCCCTGTTCTCTCTGACAAATAATGTGTCACTCATACATTGATTAAAAAGTAATAGTAAGTAATGATTAAAATAGTAGTACTATGTAAACATTAATCACCTATATTAATTTACTGAACTTTAATAGAATATACACAGTTGAGTGTGAGAGTAGTGAACTGAATTGCTTGACCAATAATGGTAAAATTTTCTAAAGTAGTGAATCAAGAAGTTATCTGTTTGGTAACTCTAAACATAAAAGCTTTTATTTTGAACCCATTCAAGAAAGAAAAGGGGTTTGGTTCATGTCTTGTCAACAGAACACATTTATAATGTGTCTTTGATCAGACAGCAAAAATAAGTTTTACACTCCATCAGATATTTCCTGCTGCATCTTTCAGCAGAACAATAGATGAAATTAATATTTTCTCAGCAAAACAGTTAATCAAGCCACACATAAAGTTTACTTTTTCTAGGAATAACTGAGGTGATTGGAAATGAAACTGCATTATGTCTCTCTCTCTATGTCTATAGATAACTGCGTTATGAAAAGGTTTTGATATATTCCTTGTCATTAATCAAAGTGCTCTTCCTAGGGGTAGGCTTTGATTTCAAGTGGCACCTTTCTCAAATCAGAGAGATACATTTGCGTCGGTACAACCTGAGGAGGTCAGCTTTGGAGATCTTCCTTACAGATCAAACCAACTATTTCCTGAACTTCAATAAGGAGGTATGGCTTTCCCAAATCTCCATGATTTATATAATTAGCACAAGTTTCAAGTTCAAGGTTATTGATTATGTCTTATTTGAATCTTGTGTCTTTCATAGTACTGTAAGACTAGCGGCAAAAGGTTTGCTGGATATAGCCATTATGGGAAATTACACTGCAGTCTGCGAAAACCCCGATCTGGCATGTAGAAACTGCTTAGTTGTGAAAAGATGGATAAAACAATCTTCTTTTTCCTGTCTCTCTCTGTTACAATAACAACTATTCAAGTAAAATTACATTTGTAGTAATCTAAATATCCTGAAGCCCATGCATTCTTTTCAAATATTCTGAGCAAATTAATTATAAAGCAAAGGAGACTTTCTGTTTTACCACAACATTGGAAATCTCTGCTATTTCTATATTCCATTGTTCAGGATTAGTGAACATCCCCACGGCCCTCAGAACCCAAGGATAATGTCAGTAATCCTTTTATGTGGGACTAAGATAAATCTCAGAACTTAGGTTCAGTTACATACTAGTAGGTCAGTTTATGAATAGCTCCTATAAAGTGTGTGGGGGTTTGGGTGTTTGGGTGTGGTGTGGGGGTTTTTTTTTGGTTTTTGGTTTTTTTTTTTTTTTTTTTTGAGTAAAGTAATCTTTGCGATAGTTTTGTAGGGAGAATGTTGGTGCAATTTTACTTGAGCAGCAGCAGTATTTCCTGGAAGACTTCTGTGGCAATGATGATTTTCTGTGTAGCATCTGCAAAAAACCAACCAAACAAACCCCCCCCATAACATATGTTGCCTTTATATCCTATGTAACTGAAGGACATCACATCCACCCATGTCCAAATGCAGCAAGAGATAGAAGTGTTTAGAAGTGTAACTGTGTTCCATTTATTTCACATTTTAATTAGCAGAGAAGTTGTTTACTTGTCAGCTTCAATCTCCAGAACAAATTTTTTATTAATGCTGTTTTCTAACAGGTACGAAACAAAGTATATAGTCGCATACTGTCACTGCGTTCTCCAAATATTTCTGGGACCAGATCTCCACAGGAACTTTTTAAAGCCTCAGGTTTGATGCAGGTATGAGACGTCAGCATAAATGGTCTAGAGCTTTCCTGTGCTGAAGGAGTCCTGGAAGGTCCTGGACTAATGATTTTAGTGGTTGGGGTTTTTTTTTCCCTCCAGAGTTTAGATGGCAACTGCCAAGTTGTGTACTCTCAGTCTGGTCCCTGAACCTTCACATGCATAATTGTTTTGTGTTTGCAGTCAGTGAGGTAAATGGGTAGAACCAGGTTCTATTCACATGATTATAACAAGTATTCTAACAAGAATGGAAAACACGTAGCAGTCTTGCTTCTGTTTTTAGTCCATGATCTCGGGTGCATGTTTTGGAACTTCTTTCACTACATGTGCAAATAATTTTCCCTGCTACCTGTTCATGATGGGGCTTTTGACAAAACCCTTGTGAAGATTAAGCAGGAAATATGGTCTTAAGGGAATTAGTAATGCTGATATAAAAGGCAAAATGTCTGTATTGCCCTAAACATGGATAAATTTTAAATGTAGTAAATGTAATTCTATCTTCAGTCTCCTTATGCCACAGTTATTGTTTTCTCTGAGGGAGGAAGCTTTACAAATCACTTGTAAAATATTGGAAATACTTTGTTATTATCTTTATCACCCTAATGATAAAAGCAATGATGTGGTACATTTCCATAGTGAAAATATCATCAGTAATGAAATGTCTCCATCACACTACAGATAGATATTGAGCCCATCTGAACACAGCTCTGTCTGTTCTTTGGTTTAAAAATATAACAGTGGAGCAAAGACACAAGGACAATGGTAGTTTACAAATTCCTGTACCATTAACCAACAGAAGAATTTACAAATAAGTTTTTACTTTAGAACTCTAATGGGCTTCAGAGTTCTGTTCCCTTTTTTCTTAGTACCCGTTTAGCTGCCTTGGTTTTGTTTCATTTCTGTTTTTCTTCTCCTTTTTTTATTCTGAGACTGCTAGTTTTCTGCTGCCCTGTATTTAAAACATCCCCTGGCATCAATCAGGGACATGAAATATAGGAGCACAAAGGGAAAATTAAACTTTATTTAGGAGAAATTAAGCTTGGACTTTCATACCATTCTTAGTCTCGTGCTTTTCACTTGTCAGTACTATCCTCTGGCAGATAAATACTGATAAAACATGTAATTTGCACTGGTGGTATCTTTGATGTAGTCACTTCTGTTGTGTCACTGTCGTCTTTTTTTTTTTTTTTTTCCTCCTTCAGAAATGGGTGAATAGAGAAATATCCAACTTTGACTACCTTATTCAGCTGAACACAATGGCAGGACGAACTTACAATGACCTTGCTCAATATCCTGTGGTAATTAAAAAAAAAAATAGTTTTTAAATTTTTGCCAAAGGTATGTATTATTTCTATTTTGAAAGGTGAATTTTTTAATGTTTGATTTTATTTTATTTTTTTTCCCTCTAGTTCCCCTGGATTTTACGAGATTATACTTCAGAAGAACTGGACCTGAATAATCCTGCAGTGTTTAGGGATCTGTCCAAACCCATAGGGGTGGTAAATGAAAAGAATGCTAAGGCTGTGAAAGAGAAGTATGTATTTGAACACTTAGTTCTGTTTCTGTGGTTTTTCTGAGCCTCCAGGCTAATAGCACGTTTTAAAAATAATGTTGTGACAGTGAAATTTTTCAAGCTAGTTTTATAACATCACAGATGCATTTGCAAATGTTGATTTGTTGTTCTTGTTCCTGCTGCATTCAGATTAGTTAGTTTATATGGCACTGAAAGGACAAAAAATAGTGTTTTAAAATTTGAGTTGTTTCTCAGTTGTGGAGGTAAAAACCTGAAAGGCTGTAGAAACAATTTAATTGCCCAGCAGCTTGAAGAGTCATACTGTGTCCAATGTCTGCTTCAAGTTAAGGAATATGAAATCATACTGATGAGTTGAATTGCCTGTGCTGAGAGGGAGCATTGATCCTAAATCTGTGCTTCCTGCTCTTTTTTGCAGGCATAGATTATTGTCTTTGAAGTACAATACAACTCAAGAACTTCCAGTAACTCCTGTAGGTAGTAATGACATATACTTAGACCCACACATCAGTATAGCCATCCTTCCTTTTTTGCTAGCCTGGGGAGAGAGTGTGCTACCATACTACATTGCACTTGTCAGGCATCTTCCAAAACCAGCTTTCTTCGGAAAAGAACAACGTTGGAGCATGGAGAATTTTCTTTGATTAGGCTCTATCCCTGACTGTAATGAAACTGGTTCTCTAGCAGTATGTTTAGCTGTAGTTTCTCTTGACTAGCCTTGTGACACTGAGGAAATATATCAGCCAGATGGTGGCATCGTACTTCAGAGTGTGTTTGCCAGTAGAAAAGGAAATGGGCATGAGTGTTAAATGTCTTTTCTGCATCCTGACACAGTCACACCACACTCTTATTTTTTTATTTTTTATTTTTTTTTCTTAAATCTTGCAGGAAACTGTCACAAGTCCCTTCAATAATAAATATTCAGTTTAGTGATGTGGGGATTTTTGTCTGTTGTATGAAGTCCTGCAAAATCAGTCCTGTCTTGCACTTTATCCAGTTTCTGACACCTGATAGCAAATGCCTAGGCAGAGTATAACAAGAGCTATGTGGTGGCTTCACCCGGTGAACACTTCTATCTTTCAGCAGTCTTCTGCTTAGGGACTCCCTAAGTCAGAATTTGAATAGTCATGTTTAATAGAAGTCCGTGTATTTTTCTCTTATAGATTGCTGTGATCACTTCTTCTGAATCCTTACCTCCACTAAATATAATCCACATGTAAATCAGCTGTAGTGCTCAGTTTTATTTATAAAGATTTATTTTTTTAGATATGAGAATTTTGAGGATCCCCTTGGGATGATTGACAAATTTCACTATGGGACACATTATTCGAATGCTGCTGGTGTCATGCATTACCTCATTCGGGTAGAACCTTTCACAACGCTTCATATCCAGCTTCAAAGTGGCAGGTATGCTGTGAGCAAATAAGCAGCACCTTTCTTTTTCTTCCTTATCATTTTAATGAGGGGAATGATCAACCTAAGTTTTCTGATCCACAGATTCGACTGTGCTGACAGGCAGTTCCACTCTATTCCTGCTACCTGGCAGGCGCTCATGGACAACCCCAATGATGTCAAGGAACTTATTCCAGAGTTCTTCTACTTTCCAGAGTTCCTGGAGAATCAGAATGGTAAACTGACTGCTCAGAGTATTTTCTCAGAAAACTGTTCTTGTATTATTCAGAAAAGAATTGTTGCAACCATTTGTGAATGCTGTGGAACTTTTCTTATTTAATCTTTAGTGCGCTTGTAGAAATTACTTTAATCATCATGCTGGCTTCAGACTGTTTAATGAAGACACCAGTTGTGTTAAGCAGCAGCCTAAATGTTTAAAATTTAGACTGGGGTCTTAAGGATGGTTACAAATAGCATTGGTTACGTAATGTAAAATATCAGAGGTGCTCATCCAATCTTTGAAAAAGAAGCTAGCAATAGTTAATACTGATGAAATAGTTCGCAAAATTTAATACAGATTAATTAGCATTCTTTTTACTGGGTTCATTGGGTGATAGTTTGGACATCTTTAAACATGTGAGGTCTTTCATTTGTTCAAGATAAGCAGTATATTTTCTGCATGTTACTGTTCTCTTCCAATGCAGTGTTAAATCACCTGATTTTAGAGCCATGTAAGATCTCCGTATCCCTCAGAAGGAGGGAAAAAAAAAAAAAGCAAGCTGTTTCACTTGTATATAATGCTGATTGAAAAGACAGCATCCTGCATTCTCATAAAAGACTCTTAGCCATTTTCTGATTTACATTTACTACACAGGGAGTTGTTTCTCTACCTATTACAAAATTTAAAAATGGATTTTTATGTTTGTGCTGCTGCTAAGTCAGCCTGCTGGCTACAATCTACTAGAGATCTAAGTTAAAAAAATTGGGAACACCCAAGTCACACTTTCAAAAGTCATTTAAGTATTAAGAGTTGTTCTAATGAAAGCTGGTGCGATTTCAGACTTCTTGAAAGCCTTGATTCTACAACCATTTAAACCTATAAGTAACTTCATTCTTATGAACAACTTTATTTAAATGTTTTGGTCTCTTAATGCTGGTAGAACAAAGCAAATGCAGATATATTTGTGGATAGGTATGTAAAAGATTAATGCTACTTTTAAGATTGGGACTTAAGGTTGGAATAATTTATGTGCTTTGAACAATTGTTGTCCTGTATCATTTAACGTTATAAATATTCAGAGCAGAACTTTGCCTCCTATGTTGGTGGTAGGGTTATTGGAGATTCACATTGAGAATTTTTCAATATCCTTCCCTTGTGCTGAGAAAAGAATGCTTTTTAGTCTTTATTGAGAAATCAAGATATTTGAAAAATTTTGTAGTAACTTAAACTTCTCCAAATTCTTCACTAGGTTTTCACCTGGGTCAGCTTCAGATATCCAAAGAGGTGGTAAATGATGTTGTTCTCCCCAAATGGGCCCACTCCCCAGAAGACTTTATTTATAAACACAGGAAAGCTCTGGTAAGATGATGTTTGTACATGTGAAATAATGAAAAAGAAAGCGCATCTTCATGTTGTCACTGTGGCTTAAGTGTAAAATACTGGGACTACATTTGAACTAGAGTTGTGGTTGCATTTGACATTACACGTACCATTAGAACTTTCAGTTAAAAGCATTGCGTGTTGATAAAATGTTGAAAAGAGAAAAAGGGAAGAGCTTGAAGATACTAATCACTTGGGAGTTTTCTGCCCTAGGAGATAAAATGCAGGATTAGGTGGTTTTAGGTGATAAGGCTTCCTCTGCTTTTTAAAGATTATGCTGTATTTTATTAGGGAACTAGCATCTTAACTTCCCTTGCATAGTTGCATTTCAATAGTCTAGATGTGCTGCTTCACTGTACAAATTTTCCCTCTTAGTCAGCAGTTACTGCCCTAACCACACATGGATGCTTCTGCTCTATAACTTGTTTGTAGATGCTTTTAGTTTAGGAATTACATTTCTTTCGCAGAAAATAGTAAATACTTCAAGAAGGGAGTGGTACTCATTCTTAAAAGAGCATTTTTTCCTTTTAGGAATCTGAGTATGTTTCTGCTCATCTTCATGAATGGATAGATTTGATTTTTGGCTACAAGCAGAGGGGACCAGCTGCAGTGGAGGCACTCAATGTGTTCTATTATTGTACTTATGAAGGTACAAAGCAGTATGCTCTCTTGTCATTGTCATCAGGCTTACGGGTTTTCAGTATTAGACAGAAAACACTAAATTTGTGAGCATGTCATACAGTAGCATATGGTAAGGCAGCAGAATTATAGATGAAATGTGGCAGCATAATAATTGTAATTTGTCATCAGATAACCAGGATAATTGGTGTTTTGATCAGAAGTTGTAAACCTGAAATGTTAATAAAGTTAGTGTTTGTTTGTTTTAAAGGGGGGCTGGTCCAGTTGATTGTATTTTGTTTCTAAAAGTGCTTGGGGTTTTTTGTTAGTTTGTAATTTCCTCGCTTAAAATGATTTGTGGGAAGAAGTTTCTTGTGGTTTAGGAGTCAAGGCAAATTGCTTACAAACAACAAATATTGAAGACAAATGTTACTCTGTTAATTCTGTAGCTGGATTTTGGGTGGCTTTTGTGTGCAGCTTACTCCATGCATGAAGTATATTAAATTAATTTAATAAGAAAAGCCTGCAATTCCTGCACTTACAGATACAGATACACTTAAAATTCCATGTGCAGAGTGGAGTTTTCAGATCGTATTTAATATGGAGTGATTGGAGGCTTTTCTGGGGTAAAGTGTGATAATGCTGCAGTTAAGTTTTGCAACGTTTATTTACTATATCAGTTCTCAATAAGTTGTTTGGATTATGTTCTTTTTTCTTGTTCTACCCTTCATCGTTCTGCTTGTGATCCAGGGGCTGTAGATTTGGATGCTTTAACAGATGAGAAGGAAAGGAAAGCTTTAGAAGGGATGATAAACAATTTTGGGCAAACTCCCTGTCAGCTGTTAAAGGTAATGCTCTTTGTTCCCTCTCAGTCAGACCTCTGTGGTTAAATCCAAGTGAGTTACAAAGGACTTCTGAAAAAAAGAAAATATAATGGCTTGTAATTTTAGGAATGTTAAGTCTTTGCCATGTACATTACTGTTTGTAAAGGTTACACTGATGAAAATATAGCACACCATTTTCAAAAGAAATAAATTTACTTTCAGAAGGAAAATTAGGTGCTTAAAAGTCTGTTTTCCCATTGTTTGCCAATAAGATTCTGAGTATCTAAGGTGACTTGAACAAGTAGATAAATCTGTCTGATTTGATATTCCTTCAAATATTGTCTCTTAGGAGCCCCATCCACAAAGGCTGTCAGCAGAAGAGGTAGTGCAGAGACTCACTAAAAGTGATACCTCTACTCTGAATCTCTTCCAACACCTCACTGAGCTGAAGTCATTCTTCATAGAGGTAGATGTGTTATTTGAAATTGTTTTAAAGTCTGATCTGAAACTTCTGATGTACTTGAAACAAAAGATCACAACCTAGATGGAAATAAACTTGCTTTGTATTTAAAGAAAATATTTCAAAATGCAATGTGTATAAAATGAGCTCTGTGTTTTTAGTTAGCTTCACAGAGGTTGAATCCCATAAAATGTATCTGCTGGCTGCTTGTATAGTGGTGTTGGAGTATCAAGTTAGCCACTACACCAAGAAAGCTAAAAACATCTCTGGTGGTATCTGAGGACCCACTGAACTTGGTAGCTAAACTTACTGATTCAGGACAGAGCCAGGGTTTCATTTTTAGTGTTTGTGACAAAGCATACCTGTGTGAACTGAGTATGTGCGTACCGGTGCCTTACAGTGCTGTACAATCTGACTGATTGCAGAGGCTTTGGGCCTTACTCTTTACAGATTCTAGATTTGTCCTTTAGCTCTTGCATATAATCAAAGTAAAACAGTGTCCTTCCTTGTAGGGAATCAGTGATGGTGTGCCCATTGTCAAAGCTGTTGTCCCCAGGAATCAGTCACGTTCCTTTATTTCTCAGGGAAGCCCAGAGATCTTGGTGAGTTGCATGTATCAATGCTATTCTTAAACTGCAGACAGTTAAGAAGGGGTATTTTTTTTCATACAGCTTGTAGAGAAACACTGCGTAATAACTGTTCCTGTTCAAGTATGTTCTTTTAACCTGTGAACGTCATGTATAAGATAAATATTTTGTCTCCTGAAGAGAAGCCAGTCTGATTTTGTTGAATGGCATTTAGACATGAGTGTAAGTTGTAGTGAGGTGTATTTTATGTTGCCCACTTGATCCACTACCATGGATCAATTTCTTAATGCAATGCAGCCCAGCTTTAAAATGGCAGGATTGAGTTATTGGCATTATGTTTATCATGACTTTCCAACCCATATATTAAACTATACTGTATGTGGTGTATACACACTCCAAAGGCCTGAACTGTTCCTACTGACTAATACATGTGCTGGTACTATGGCAGATGGCCAGACGATGAAAGGAGGAGTGGTTTTGTATTTATGTCTGTACCTATGGTCTGCATGCTGGCTCCTGTGCAGTAATGCCTATGTTTTGCAGGAAAGAATATTCCTTTCCAATATTCCTATTTTGTCAAACTTTTTTGACTAAAAAAGTCAAACTTTTTTGTCCTGGCTTTATGTGGTATGTGCTTATGTAATTTGGCATTTGGACATGTCTAAAATTCTTACTGTGTTTTTTTTTCTAAATATCTGATGAAAATAGCTTCGAATATTTAGATTCCTTTCTTAATTTCTCAGAAATAGAACTGTAGTACAATTTTTTTAAAAACTTCCTGTATTAATGTGTTAACTATTGACAATTGATATTTCAAAGAAGAGAAGAAGCAGCTTAAACTAAATGACTGAATTGTAATTAAATGTTTCAGAGGTGTTGGCTGGCTGGGGTTTTTGGTTTTTGTCTCTACATGCATCCCCCCACCTCCTCCGTAGGTCAACCCTTCTGACCGATCTAGAACATAACATGCACTGTTCTGTGAATTATGTCATCTGAGCTGGATATTATTTTTTTTAAAGAAATACGTGGGGGCCAGAGTTGTGAGGTTTTTCTCTTTGTGGTAAATTGTCAAGAAGCTTATGCTAGATTTTATGCAAACTCCGTTTCCATCAAAGGCAAGTAAAAAATATGCCTCTGGGTTTCACCAGTTTCTCTGTCAAACTTTTGCAGGTAACAGCAAGTCTGAACTGCATTATTGGAACTCATGGTTGGCTACCTTATGATAAAAATATTTCCAACTATTTTACGTTCATCAGAGATACCACAGTGACAAATCCCAAGTAAGCAGACAATGGGGAGGGGTGCAAATGAATGCATCTACAGTAGTAAATGCTGTAATTGTTCAATAATCAGTGGATTGTGCTGTTTTCATTGGATGAGTGTTCACCTAAGAATGCATCTTCTGATACTCTAATCTGTAATACTGTTCTAGTCAAGAGTTATGTAAGTGACATTTCAAGGTTCTTAGAGGTACTTCTAATTTTTTTTTTCTAATGATTAATCAGAAAACCTCTTGGAATCAGAGATGGGCAGTCTTCATGCATTCTTATAGTATAGTTCAGGTGTATGTGGTAGGTTTCTTTTGGTTTTTATGAGGTTCCTTTTTTTTCTTTAGTGTTAAAATACTTTGTAGGGACATGATTTATCAAATTGCATAAAGACTGAAAAGATCAAAGCTGAAATCTTACTTTCACTTGCTGATAGCAGTGAGAGTTTTGCCATGGATATCAGGGGCCCAGAATTTGACCTTTATTTTTTTAATGTAAGCCTATTCTGTAGATGAAATTTTTTATTAATTTTTAAGGCTATAGGAAATGCAAAATACATTGATTTGAACTAATGTTACTCTTAACGGCTCATAATTTGCCTATAGAACACAACGCAACATGAGTGGTCCTTTTGCACCGGGACTGGAGATAACCTCTAAGTTGTTTGCAGTATCCCATGATGCAAAACTGCTCTTTAGTGGAGGACACTGGGACAACAGTATCAGAGTGACATCTCTTACAAAAGGCAAGCTGATTGGACAGCACATCAGACACATGGGTTAGTAACTCTTTATATTGTGAAATGAAAGGGTTTATGTATTGCACCTTAGTGTTTGGTCTTTTTGGAAAGAATTGTAGTCGGTTCACTTGGGCAGACAAGCACAGCTGTTATAAAGGAATGGCAGCATAAGAACAGAATACTGGAACTGTGATTACATGTAAATACTTGAGCATGTCTCTTTAGTCATTGCAGTGATGATTTAATGTAGTTTCAATGTAAGGCTTGACTGCTGTTCTTAGGTAGCAAGGCCGATTAAGTCAGGTTGGTGCACCTGGGTGTACAATGACTTCATTGTTAAATAACAGTCTCATCAGCCCTTATCACAGTGGAACACGCATGCTGGCTGCAAATCAGGATACATTGCTGGCGTACTGCATGAACATTGTCACTCTGTGGAAATGAGTCTTAAATATCTATGTGATAACTTCCTGTTTTCTTTCCTTTATCTAGATATTGTGACCTGCTTGGCAATAGACTACTGTGGAATTCATTTAATTTCAGGGTCCAGAGATACAACCTGTATGATATGGCAAGTAGTTCAGCAGGTGGGTTATTTAGGCATACTCTGAGAAGCAGTTTCTGAATGCTTTTCTTGTTGTGCTTCTCTTTGTGCTATGATGGCTTACTGATTTCCTTTATTTCAGGTTTGCAGGGAGGATAGTCCACTAAAGTTGATTAGCTTAGTAATTTTGTTACTACTTCTGTATTTGAAATATTCACAGTACACATTAGTTACTATATAGCTGAAGTACAGTGTTTTAGAGGCACTCTTAAAAATTTTATAGATTATTTTCAGGATAGGCTAACATTATCCCCCGTTGTACAGGTGGAAGAATGGAAGAAGAGCAACACTGCTTCAAACTGTTGGAATTAGTCAGAACTGTGTTTATCGTTGAGGATTTTTACATACCTCTGCTACTGTTCACTCCAGTAGTTGCATTTCAGCATTGCGTTTCCTCTCTGGGGAGTACTGATGATTACGCTAGGAATTAGCAAAAGACAACGCTAGTCTGTTACCTGGATTTAAGTGGCATGTTAGAATTCTTTAATATTGGTCTTGTGCTTTCACACAATGAAAGTGTTTGTGTGATGCATGTGTGTACTTATATTCAAAATGTGAGGCCATTTGCGTTTTATGCATTTTAAATGTTCATTTCTGATTGCTGCATTACATATATACAAGTAGGATTAACTGCAAGGGGGAGCTGTCATGTTACGGACAGAACATTTGGTCAGGTCACCTTGTTCTTATCATTGAACTGAAGTCAGCAGGTTAAATTAGTACGGTAGTGTGTAACTGCTTGTCTTTTTGTGGAAGCTATCTTTATGGTGGCAGTACTTATAATTCTTTCAACAAGTACTTTGTACCAATTGTGCATGGTCAACAAGGTGAGACTAGTGCTCACAATAGTGGGTTTTTTTGTCTGAAATAAGGATAAATGTTGGATATCTTTTAGTTTATCTTTCTAGTGTGAGTTAAGTAAGTTATACTCTGGAGGTTTATCTTTGGAATTGTTTTTTCTTTTTTAATTTTTAATGGTTTTTTTTTGATATTTTTTATTTAATGGATATATAAATGATGTATGTATTGTAAATTCTTCTGAGAGTTTTATTTTGGTCTTTACAAAGTGGCAGCAATGGACTGCACACTGTCATTTCTGTTCTACTAGTCTGCTCTGCATTGTCACCTTCTTTCCCAGCTCTGTATTTTGACACTTATTCTGCATTTCTGCATGCATCAGGCTTTCAGGGCTTGGTTGGCAGTCAAATTGCTGTCACAGAAATGAGAATAAATGGTTCTCTACAGAACTATTTACTGTACCTTCTCTCTAAGCACAGATCTTGCCTTATAACTGGTTTAAGAATAGGTCTGTATATGCTGACGGTACACTCACTGGAACAAAAGTACTAAATAATTTTGACGCCCTGCAGTCATGTGGGAGAATGACTTTTTAATGAGCATCATTGCAAGATTTCCTTTGCATATCATACTACTGATAGTCACCGAGGAGGATTGTTTCCTTACTTTTCCTTAGAAAATGGAAGAGTTGCTGTAATTTTAAGCAAAATACCTTTCAGCTTTTCTAAACTCAGCTGTGAAGATAGTGCGTAATTCCAGGGTAAACTGCAAGAACTGAACAAGACCAGATACACAGCTGAAGTGGGTGGATGGGTGGGTGAAGAACTGCTGTTAGGACTGCTCACTGTGGTCCTTGCACACCTGGACATCTGAAGGGATAGAAACAAGTCAGCTAAGTAACTCTGTCTTTCATATCCATATAGTAAATGTGTGTGTTCATTCTTGTGATTTCAGTAAATAGGGCTGCTGACATAAAAGGCAATAAATTAAAATTGGAATGGGTGAGTTATGCCTTTGGTTTTGGCCTATGCCAAATATACATCTCGCACAAGTCGTACTGAAGATACCAGAAATTTATTTTTTGTTTGTCCTTCAGCTGCAAGAGAATGTGTCATTGCACTTTTTGTTACTCTCAGGGAGGAGTGCCGGTAGGCCTGGCACCTAAGCCATTACAGATCCTTTATGGGCATACTGATGAAGTTTCGAGTGTTGCCATCAGCACTGAACTGGATATGGCAGTGTCAGGATCCAGGGTAAGCATCCTCATACTTCTCATTTCTTTGCCTTTTCTCTACTCGAACCATAGAGCATGTTTGAAGTTGAAGAATAATACAAAAAATGTGACTTTCATAATTTTTTTTTCTTCAGCCTTGCACATAGACAATATGTAGCATCTCTCTGGCTGCCTGCTTCAATCAGGCTGTTGCAAACTGCTCTGCACAGCGTAGGGCTCATATACCATGTTGTGTTATTCTCCACAGATGAGCTTTAACACGTGCGGACTTACGTGAAGATCTTAAGCTTCTCATGGAAACAATTCTGTGATAATTTCTTCCCTGCTTCCTTACCCTTGAATGTTCTGTGCAGCTTCCTCATGCTCTGCCTTACTGTACTACGCCAGCAGGCTGCTGAACTCTTGACTCTGTACTGCACATAATGCTTAATCATAAATGTGACCTATGGAATAGCTGATTTGCTGCCTATCCTTCCCCTCTTGCCTTGTTTGCATTTGTCTTTTCATGTGCCTGTATTATATGGCCTTGAGAGGAAGGCTTCTTTGTGTAGTGTTCCTAATGCTCAGGAGTCTTGATCTCCAGTTAAGGATTTAAGTGCTTTCAAAATATTCCCTGTGTATTTAAATACTTTGTGTGTTGCGGTTAACTTTCCTGCTGAGTAACCAACTTACCCAAAATCTGGTCACTGCAGGATGGGACTGTTATTGTCCGCACTATTCGGAAAGGTCAGTACGTGAGGACTCTGCGGCCACCTTGTGAGAGTTCTCTCCTCCTGACTGTTCCCAATCTGGCTGTGTCCTGGGAAGGCCATATAGTTGTCCACACCAGCATTGAAGGAAAGACTACTCTTAAGGTAGTTTTGTTTATGGAATACCTCTGTTTCTTTCCCTGAAGACTATAATCATAAACATACCTAACTTTATCTTTCTTTCCTAAAATAATGAGGCTTCTTGAGCATGCCATGTCTGTTTCCTTTTTTTTGTGTTGTTGCTAGCCAATTTGAATGAAATTTGATTAAAAGATAAATCACAGGCATACTGTACTCCTGTGAGTTTCGTGAAAATCTCCAAACACCTGCAAAGAAGATGCCCAAGCATGCACTAATGAATCTTCCTGGGACAGCTGCTTTGAAATGGAAGACTAGGGGAAGCAGCTTCCACTGTGCACAGAAACAGAGGCTTACAAGGGGAGCAGTAACTTCTGGGTGCAAGATGCCCAGTGACTACACTGGTGTTTCTTAGTTTTGGATTGGGGAGATAGCTATGAATTTCACAGTCTGGCTTACTCTGTCTATTGAGTAGCTGTGTGGTTGCTTTAATAAGGGTAGAGCTGTAACGATTTCTGTGAGCATGGGAAATTTCTTGGAAGACAAATTTATCAGATGTAGGCATGCTACCTGCATTGGGAAAATGGGGAGAGAAGAGCCCGAGGTATTGTTAGACTGGAATAACTTAAGATGCTTGTGTTAGCTGCATCTTTAATCCATGAAGAATTCATTGCCTTGTCCAGAAAATGCTTCTAGATCTAGCTCTGTGGAAATACAGCTATTTTCTTCTGCTTTTCAATTTGGGGTGGGGGAGAGGGGGGGTGGCAGCAGGCCTGAAGGTGAGACTTCTCTCTTCCTTTCTTCTTCCTTAACAAAACCCCTTATAAAATAAGGACCTATCCATTAAATCCATGGATGTTTCCATAAAACTTGGAATTTATTAGATGGATAGGTAAGATGTTACCATGTTAGATCAAAGGGTGATGAGGAATAACTTCAGACCTTTCCGTACAAGACATGGTGTATATACACATTGCATATAGGCTTGGTAGTCTTGTGTCATTCAGCAAGGAAATTGTTGTCAGCAATATTATCTGTGGTTTGCTGCTGAAGTTAGCTCCTAATAGTGAGCTAAAGATACAAATAATACACCTTTAATCCATACAGACCTCTGTGACAGATTTTCTCTTTTATCTACTCAGGATAAGAATGCATTACATCTCTATTCTGTCAATGGAAAATATCTGGGTTCTGAGACTCTGAAGGAGGAAGTGTCAGATATGTGTGTGACTGGCGAGTATATCGTCATGGGCAGCTTACAGGGATTTCTTTCCATACGAGATCTCTACAGGTAATGTACAACTGACAGCAGTTTATTATTGAGATGCAGATACAAAGGCTTATTGAGAAATGGCTGTGTAATGTGGACTTTGCGTGGAGCTGTAGGTGGTAGCCATTACTTTTTTCTGTGTTCCTGAAAAAACTTGTTTTATGGGGGGAACTCTTTTAGGGAGACAAGAAAAACAGAGGTAGTACCAGACCCCTTTCTTCCCCAGCATTCATCCCAATTATACATCTAAAACTGACAGAATTTAGGAAGAGCTGTGCCTGATATCTGCAAGCTGGAATTGTCCCTATGTCTTATTAGTCACTTGGAGCTCAGCAACTGCAGGATCAAGTCTCATGTAGTTCTGCACAGAGTTTTAAACTCCATTTACTGCTATGCTCCATAGAACATTCTGCTTCTCAGAATGTGAGTGGTCTTTGTCACTTAGGCGGTTGCAGGACTCATGTTACTGTTCTTCAGTGAAAAAGTCATAACTTACTGATTTATGCATCCATGCCTTTTCTGGTTATTTGGGCTCTATTCTGGGATATGATTAGATCATTCCTTGTGGGTTTACAATAATTGAAATTGCAGACTGTGTGATTGGGAAACTGTGTTCTGTAGTCCATCCTGTGGAGAGCAGTTTCAACTGCAGTATGGTTCTTTGCAGTATATGCAAACAAATACATGATACGCTTTCTCTGTGTGGTTTTTGTTCGTTTCAGCCTGAGTCTGAGCATCTCCCCCTTAGCCATGCGACTACCAATTCATTGCATTTCTGTCACCAAAGAGTATAGCCACATCCTTGTTGGCTTGGAGGACGGCAAGTTGATTATCGTTGGTGTTGGCAAGCCAGCAGAGGTAAAACCCACCATCAAGAACTTTTTCTACCGAACAGTGGGAAGTTCACTTATTTCTGCTTTCCAGTTGAGCAAGCGGTCTCCTCTATGGCAGGGTAAATTTAAGAGCAAGTTTCAGTTTTCAGTGGGAAAGAAATAACTTTTGAGACTGGTCTACTGAAATTTCTCATTAAGAATGAAAGGTTTATAGGGATCGCAGATGGGAAGCTCAGCTGGACCAACTTCCAGGCTTTATCGCTGGCATCTGAAATAAGCAAAGTCATAGTAGCTACCCTTTTCTGAATATGATAGTGTTGTCAGCCACTTCTTGATGAAATAATTTTCCAGAAGACAATTGGAAACAACAGAGAGAAAGCTGCTTTATTTTTTATGGCTTGACAGATATTTTTTAATATGCATTGACTGGCATAGGAGGAAAAAGACTTCTTTTTGTTAAGGGTCTCTAATTGCCATGCACAAAGAATCACTTGTGAAGGTTCCTGATATGCTCTGTGCTCCATATGGTGAACATAAACTTGTTGGTACTGCATATGCAATAGCAAATACAGAGCATCCATCTGCCAAATAGCCCAATTTTTCTTGTGCAAAACAAGTTTTGCTTTAAGTACTTCTTGTCTTGACTTTCAAAGTACTTGAGTTAGCTTAAATCTGCTTTTCTTTATAACCCAATCTCTGTTGTGCTGCAGTGTATTTATTTGAAAATGTGATTATCACTTTTGCATGACCTTTAGTACATGCCAGAAAAGTGTGTCTTAAATTAAGTTTATATTTTAATTGTGAAAACAGAGCGACTTTATTTGCCAGTATTTTAAAATGTTTTAGCTAGAAGATACGTAGTTTAATATTTGAAACAGGCTGCACGCAATGGTAGTCTGGTTTTCCTTGCAGTGGGTGGGGAGAGGTTTCCACTGGCTTCCAATTGGACAGCTTTTTCCTACTGTAGAATTGACAAAGAGCTGCTTATGATGTGGTTAAACATATGTTTGTAACAGCAATTTTAAAGTCACTGTAATTTCTAAGCTTCCTATTCCATACAAAAGATCTTTTGTAGGCTGAAATTTATGTATCTCATTAGAGTGAAGGCTTTTTTTTTGGGTTTTTTTCATTGCTTAATCACATCTATTTTTCTAACTATGGAGAAAGTATTGTTTCAAAGACTGAATTCCTTTTATCAATGTGGAGGCTTTCCAATGACTCTTTTTCCAGCATTTTCTGTTTATAATTCAGATGATCTGCAAGCTTAATATCCATGTAAATAGATCTTTTTTTAAAAAAAAACACAGACATATAAGGAACAATGTTATGTCCCAGATTTTCTAGTTTTCTATAATGGTATCAATCAATATATTTCAAAAGTGTGCGTATGTGGGGTATTTATTTGTTGGTTGATTTATTTGTAGCCTGGAAGGAATATATTAATTACTAGAATTTTACCTTTATACAGAAGACTGTGTTGTAGTTCTGGCTTTCGGTGGTGATACTGATCCTTAGGATAAACGGAGAGACTGACCTTCTTTAATGTGCACAAAGTGAAATGCTGCTTGGTGTTAAGATTGGCCTCTAGTGTTTCTGCATCAATAGTATCCAGTATGAAGTATAATAAATGTTTTGGTATTTTTAACAATTTACTTAGCTGTTTAGGATGTTGCAAAAGTCTGAGGGATTATCACCTGTTAGTGTTAATCCCAGTCAGCACTGTGCCTTTTCTAGAACACTGCTGCTGCCATGATACAGTTCTTAAGATTGCTTAATTTGTAGTACTAACTGCTGGGAACCGTTCTCAAACTTGTGCTGTTAAGGCATGCATCATGTTTGTTAAACTGCAAGGGATTTCATAACCTAATCAGCTGCCAGGCTGATCACTACTGGCCAATCATAAACCTTGTACTTAGGAGTAAATTAAAAGTTTCTGAAAAATTGTTGTCAGATTGCAAACCTACCAGATGCTGGATTTAATGTGGCCTCTGGTTGCTTGTTATCTGTCTTTACTTATGGAACATTCAGTATGAATTACTTGTGGTTTAAATTTTATTCTGAGCACTTTACCCAGGATCTTTGGAAGACTGTATAAATTTGATATCAGGAGAAGATAAACTTTTTCTTTTTCTTTCATTCCGCCATCACTGCCCTCCTGCATTTTGGTTATCTTTTCCTATTCGCTTCTAACAATTTCTGTTTGAAATCTCTGAAATAAAATGTCCTTTCTTCTAATTTGGTTCTTTTTTGCTTGACATTCACCTCTCTTTTTTCCTTCCTATCAGAATAGAAATCTAAACACTGTTTCTAAGCCATTTGAAGTAGGTTAAGTATTAAGTACGTATTACTTGGCGATATCCCTTTAGCTGTTCAAAATCAGGGAAGGCTGTGATTAGTGTTTAGTCTGTTGTTTTTTGTCAGTCCCAAGAATCATCCCTAAGTGTAATTTTGGTTTAATTTCAAATATTTTTTGTTGTTACGATTTTGTTTATGCAGTGCATTGTAGTGTCTGCATTTCACCAGAATCAGTGTCTGAATTCCTTTTTAATTTATCCACCTTATCCCTTCTCCCTCCTTTTGTTTCTCTGAATTACTTTTAAACAGATGCGCTCAGGTCAGCTTTCCCGAAAGCTGTGGGGATCAAGCAAACGGCTCAGCCAGATTTCATCAGGAGAGACTGAATATAACACTCAAGATTCCAAGTGATTGCTGCTTCTACCTTCTCTCATGGATTCCAGAAACATGTTTAATTTTTTGGTCACTTTAAATGTATATCTCAACTTTCAGGGGCTTGATTCTTAAGTCTGTTAACGATGAACCTATAGTAGAGGTATAGTAATAAGCATGTGTACTCATGCAAGTTAGCTGGCTTGCATATTTTTTCTTAACTGTGTTGGATTGGTCACAGCACAATCCCTGTCTAAATAGCTGCTAAAACTGTGTTTCAGAAAAGAAGGAAAGAAAAAAAAAAAAGAAAACCAAACAACACCGCCCCTCTTCCCAAACCTCCAAATGCAAGTTTGCTAATTGAATTTCAGATAAGTAGCGTTTGATTTGAAGGTGAATAGGGCTTGATGCTCC
The DNA here is from genome assembly GCF_023634085.1 of Falco cherrug. Classification (NCBI taxonomy): domain Eukaryota; kingdom Metazoa; phylum Chordata; class Aves; order Falconiformes; family Falconidae; genus Falco; species Falco cherrug. Next base: position 15,949,398 of record NC_073704.1, on the reverse strand, counting down.
TTGATCACGAAGAAGATATTTGGCTTTCCTTTGGTAGCACTGTAATTCCCCAGCAGTAAATTAAAATTCTGGCAGTTGCAGTGGTTGAATTCAAAACTGGGATAGCTGACAGTTATGACCTTTTAAATATGGGGGGTTTAGCCCAATGAACAATTTCTTGCAATTTGTTCCTGTAAATGGCTATTGCTATCTTCTTTTGCATAGTTCCAGCTTCAGGCTGCTCTGCAAGGAACATCTGTGTTGCACTACTTGATTATCAGAAATTGTTTAAAGTACAGACATGAATAACTTCAGAGAAGTTGAAGGTGGTGAAGGAGCTGAAGGAGGTAGGAAATACTTGCTGCTGAAAATTATTTAAATGGTTAAACTAAACTAAGGCACACCAAGAAATTCTGTAATATATTTAATATCTTGAAGAAAAAGAGAGGAAGAATCAATATCTATATTGGTCAAAGATCAGTGTGTTTCTTTAGTCAGGTAACTCCTGTAAACAAAAGATAAATTTCCACTGCAAAATGATTTAAACCAACATTGCAGCACAATTTAATTAAATAGTACCTGTTTGATTCTTGCTTGGTGTTCACCAAACCCGTTGTTAGCCACGTGGGGTTTTTTTCTGTAAAAACAAGCAGGGAAACAGATAATGTATCCATTTTCAAGGTGTGTTTAAGACCTGGGAAAAGAAAATAACAGATCCTTACATGCCCTATATCCAACAAAGCAGTTTTGGTTTGTATGCTATATTTTGGAGAAGCCATCACTGAATTTCTTTGGTTTAGCAATACGTGATGATAGAAGGGTGTGTGTGTTCCTATCGTTCTGACATTTTTATTTTATTGTTTAAATTATAAACCCCATACTGTTAGAAAAGCCTGGTGCCGTGGGAAAAAATAAGAATTTTTGGATCAGCGTGTGAAGGTATGTGTGCATGTGTATATATGTGTGTATGTTTGTGTATATATATGTATATACATGTACGTATGTCTATTAAAAGGAGAAAATACCGTGGGGTAAGGGGAGTATAGATATAAAGCAGAGCTGTAAGTGATTGTTAGCTAGTACGTTCCCTTTTGGCTACCCCTTTCTTCCCTCTACCATCACTTTTCTTGTTATTTTTATTTATTGAAATGAATGTGTGTTGCATCTCCTATAATTGTTATCAGATATTCCCTGTGGCTGGGGAGCTGTTGAACTACCTGAGGAAATCTATAATGTATAATCTTTTCATTAACTTTTAGCACAATATTTATTAACATTGTAGAAATAGTAATACCTTTTTACCCTGCAAAAGGATAATCTTTAAAAGTTCTGTTAAGTCTCATTAAAACTGTTTTCTCCTCCTCAGTCTTTACTGGAAACAAAAATCCCTTTTAATGACTGATCAGTGTGCTGTGTAAAGAAAGTTGCATTGCTTTTTCTTAACTTTTGTAAGCTAAATAATCAGATTAGTGAACAAGTGCAAGTGGATCTATGCATAGCTGCAATGTTCTGACTAATCACTGTGATAGACTGGATTGTCTGGAAAGTTAGAAGAAAGTAAGAATTATTTCCCTTAGTCACTTGCCAAGAGAGCATTAAATTTTCAGAAGTAGAGCAGTGTGGGTTTTTTCAGACTCCATGTATGTAAAAAAACCCAAACAACTGAACAAAAACAACCAACCAAAACAAACCACCAAAAATAACCTGAAACCCAAACACATCCCTTATTTTCAAATAAGCTATAGAGAAGTGAAAAATACTATTTTAAATCGATTACCTATCTAGTAAGAACACTAAGGATAGTACTGAGTATGCATATGAGAATGTGAAGTGTGCTTGTCCGTTATGGTTTTGTGAAGAAGGGATTTTGGAGGAGCTTTTTTGAAAGTGGTTTAGAAAAAATTCAGTTCAGAATACGAGATCTTTCTGTGTCATGGGAAGTTGAAAAAAAGAGCTCATTCGGGGCATTGAGTTGATGGTTTTTATCAGTATGCATAGGTGTTGTGTTTAAATGCATATATGAGGTTAAGTGTTTACTTGCAGGGGAAAGGGGGCAGGGAATGATGATGTTTTGGCTAGCAGAATCAAGTGGAGAAATTAGGAGAACAGGTCTTTTGTAATTTTTGTTGAGAGCACAGCTTTCTTCTTGTCACTTGCACAGACAAGGTTTGCGTAAGGTCGCAAACATCCTACTGGGGGTTACATATGTTTATACAGTACTCATGTGAATCTTTTTGGTAGTTTAATATTAAAGAATACTGAACTCACTGTGTCAGTGTAAGTAAAATACAATGTCATTGCAATAATTGGGGATGAAAGAGTTTATGGTGAAGAGCTTTGATATTTGAATACCACCATTTCAGTGCATCACAAGCATTGGGTGATCTTCACAAGTATCTGGGACAGCTTTAGATGTGGACAGTTCTTGGGTTCTCAAACTCGAGGCTAGTTTGTGCTCAGCACAAGGCAGCAGCAGCAGAATGCGGGAGGGACAGGTGAGCTCTGAGCTGCTTCTGCTCTACGCCGAATGGCAACATCCATTGCCTTTTGATCTTGTATTTGGCTCTTGAGGAACGCTTAGCGTTCTTCCTTCTTGGAAAGACCTTGGAAAGGAGGTTTGAAGGTCTGCACTTTGCCTTTATCTAAAATCACCTTTAAAAGATACAGGTCATACATGTGAGCGTTAGCTGGTATGTTGTTTCCTTTGGCTTTAACTGATTTGTGCAAGTCTTTTTTAAAAGTAGAGAATAACTTTTCTGATCAGCTGTTCAGGCTGGTTGAATTGCAGTCTCTTATGCAGTGCACTGTGAATTAGTGAATTGACTTTCATATTTTTTTGATTTCCTCAAGTGAATAAAGTTTAGGATCACGTGTTGTTTTTCATGTAGTATTGGCAAAGTAAGATTCTTCTTTGGTTTTGAACTAAGATTTATTTAAGTGTAAAAAGTAAAGCTGTGAGATGAGAGACTTCTGATAAGGAATTCAGAATAAACAAGTCTTAAGTGACAGTTGTTTCATAACATTACATTTGTCAAGATCTTTTTGATGGTATCTTCTTTTAATTTTTAGAACAACCCTCGTGATACTTATCAAAGCTTAAGATATGCTTACCTTTGAAGCAGAGTAATTAAGTAGGAGTGTAAATATATGTAGTAAACAAAACTGAAAACTGACTCTCTTTTCATACCTGCATATAAATAATATCAAGTAGTTAGCGGTATTGAGTAACTTCTCTGTAGCACAGTTTTGAACTTGCACACCAAAGGATGATATTTAGAAGACATCTCTCCTTTATTACAAGTAAAACGTTTGTTAAATTTCTCTTTATCAATTTACTTGTTCTTGATAGTATTTTTAGTTGTCTTTATAGTGAAGAATCTTACCTAGTCTGTGCAGTTTTTGTACTATATAAGCATTCAGGAAGTGAAATGTTTGCTGTTCATGTTAGCATCTGACTTGTGTGAATTATTTTTTATCAATGTATTAACTAATATGTGCTCATAGGATATCTAGAAACCACATCTTCCATCTTCCGTGTACCTTACCACCACCAGCACAAAATAATAATCCCAATCTTAAACTAACTGCACTTCTGCACTTCTGATGGTTAGTACACATTGTGGAAATTAGCTCTTAGGAAGACTATTTAATTTAAGAAGAAAAAAGGAAAACCCAATAGCACAGACATGTATTATAGTTGCTTTGCTAATCTACAACATTGATAGAAACAAGCTTTTTTTTCCTGCTGGTATACCTTAGATCATGAATATTATCACAGAACAGGTTTATCAAAGTCTTTACAGGCTTTAGTCTAGTCAATTGGCTGCTTTATAAAGATATTCTTAAAAGTTGTATTTCTGTGCCCTTTAAATGAAATGCAAAGAACTAAGTTTCTGCACTGTAAAAAAATCTGTATGGGACTGGTAACAGTCCTAAATCAGTCTGCTTTAATATGGTCCTGCAGGAATGATAAATTTATTTTTATTTGTAATGTACAATAATTGGGTAGATCTTTTTACTCTTGCCTTAGTCAATGGGAGCTGTATACCTCACTTTCCTAGACCATGTCTCCCTCTTCCCTGTTCCTTCTGCAAGTCTTTCCCAATCTTAATTAACAAAACCATTAGAAAACATATGTACAACAATCAGATGCTCCACAGATTTTATACTATGTGTGTGTATTTACTTGAAAATGTGTACCGATATACCAATTATGGTATGGTAGGGAGCTTTAAAGCTAGAGAGGGGAGCAGAACATGTGTCAGCCTCCTTCAGCTCCTATATTCAGAGTCTGTGTAGACATTTCTCTGTATTGTCACCTGAAGGCACTCCTTTCTTCCACGGTTAAAGGCGCCTTGCTGGCCGGGTTAGATGCTGTGACTGGGTGCTCTGAGTACTTTTTTTTTTTTTTCCCCATTCAAAGAATTAAAAAACCCCAAACCAACACATATAAATGCATATCATAATGTGAACCTAAGACCTGACCTAATAAATACTGTTAGATGAAAGCACTACATAGGGTTATATTTAGTTGGGTGGAAATTCAAACATGTGCTTCAGTGCTTTCTAGAGTGGGCTTTTCATGCTTCTTGGTTTAAAAGCTATGTCAGTTTCAGCTGTGAACATGACACTCCTTAGTAGTCTCCTTTTGGGGAGAGTAACAGTTTTTGTGCAGTGGTATGCATGTGGGTTCATCGTACACCAATGTTAGATTCAACTGAAGTGTTTGGAAGATATCTTCCCCTCCATCCCAGGGAGCCAAATTCTCATTATTACTAATTGCTCTTGCTAGCATGTACTTATAAAGGAAGCAAGGGTTTTCTGAAAAGCTACTGCAGCTAAAAAATATTTTTGGGGGCTAAATTTGGTTGTCCCCTTCTTCACTATTATAGTTATCCAGATGCCTGAACGCAGAAATACTTCTGAGTGGCGGCATAGCGCACTCTGCACAGTTTGAGTTGAGTGCTGTTCATCTTAGTGCAGTCTTGAACACCCCATCTGTGAGGAACTGTTTGTAGTGTTTAATCAAAGGTACCCTTTGTTAGCTTTTAATTCACCTTTTTGCTGTGCATCTGTGGAAAATTGTTGTGTGTTTCTTTTAATTACCGTTTACCCAAATGGCCCAGATAAAATCGGTGTTTCACTTTTCAGGAGGGAGTTCTTCCAGTTGTGTGTTCTTTCGTTTTTCATCTACTGGACTTGGGAAATTCGGCAAGTATTTCCAGAGCTTCGGTCTGTGGTTATACTCAGCACAGACACAATTTCATAACACATTTTCTGTCCCAGAAGCATGATTGTCAGTATAGATTATGGTTTAAAGCTGCTAAGGTGTTTTGAGATTGAAATATAAAACATCTAGCCATATATATCATAGATCTAACTGAACTTAGAAGCCACTTCTTTATTTAGCTTCCTATCTAGTCAGTATTTTCCTCTTGAGGGAGCCATATTTTATGCCTTGAAGTAACTTTTTAAAATAAACTTAGTCTTGCACCTGACAGCACTGCTTTAGTCATACATAACTGTGAGCTGTTGCTTAAAGAAAGCCATGAGGGGGAAAAAAAATAATAAGGAGAACTTGCAATACGTGTTCTAATTCAGTCCCTTACTATGCAGGAGCGCTTAATATAAGATTAGATAAATGTAAGACTTAACCTCCATTTGGTCAGTGTTTTGATGGAAGCTGTGACACTACTCAGTGTGCTTGATGAATTTTTACTAATGAGGGAGTGAAAGCAAAGGCCTTACAGCAACAGTTAACCATATATTCTGATAATTCTTACAGATTGTGCAATTACATGATTACAAATGGATTTTTAAATGCCAAAAAATGCCTTTTTTTAAGAGCTAAATGTTAGGTCTGAGGAGTGTCAGAAATACCTGCTTTCAAAAATGACCCTTCAGGCACTGTAATGAACTTGCTGTCAGTCTTCTGTGCAATATCTTTCTCCCTTCTGGGTGCTTTAAGAGTATACTGTATGTCTTATTTTATTTTACCAGTATGTTTTAAGAGTGTGTATATTGGCTAATGATGGGTGTTTTTCTGTACAGCATGGTGGAAGATGTTTTAAAATTTTGCACTTTTCTAGGATTTGCAAGTTTGTAACCTGACAATTTTTAACATGCACACTTTTGTACATAATTAGCATTGTATATATTTAACATGAGTCTGAAGCAAATAAAAGTAATTGAATGCATAACTTCTCCCTTTATTAATAGCACAGAAATTAAACTAATAGTGTGGGATAACACTAAACGAATAATTCTTTCATTTAGCAGGTAAAGTTAGGCAGCAGGGACAGGTGGCTTGGATGTCCAGTCTTAATTGCATTAAAGTAACTTTTTTTTGGTGGGGAAGGAATCAAAGTGGATACATGAATGTACAGACCCTTTCAGACTAAGAACAGCAGTGATTACTCAAGTATTGCAATAAAAATTGTCTTTTTGCTGGGAAGGAGAGATACAAGTTGTGAATTAGGGTGGGGAAAAGACTCCACGAATGCATATTTATTTATAAAGCTAAGGTTCTCCACCCACCCTGGGACTAGAAGCATCTCTTTCCTTCCTCCTCATTGTCTTCCCATATATTTTTTCACTGCAGAATGTGCAAGGCTACAGATTCTGGAGATTACTGTCAATCAGGAGGAAACTGAAATCTGTTCCAGGCTCATGTTCAGTTGGTTTCTTACCCCTGTAAACAAGAAAAACCATGCTGTGAGCTTTAACAGGAGCTAGGACTGCTGTGCTTCCATCTGTTACTAAGGACAGAACAAGGCATCCTTATTCATAACAAGCAGTTTTGACTCCCTTCCTTGCCTGCATCATGGGACATACATACTAGATTTCTTAGTTATATGTTCATATGTTTAAAGACATGACTTCCCTTGTTCTAGAGTTCAGCGCATGGGGACCAAGCCAGCGTTCCCCTGCCCTTCAATAACAGAGCTGACTACTGGGGCTCTTTCTGCGAACAGTGACTGTAGTTTGAAAACACAAGCATCAATGGATGTAATGCCATAGCACTTACTGGGTAAGTCAGAGTGCTGTCGTACTGCCTGCTCTTTTGGAGCATAAAGCAATACTTGTATTTTCCCCCAAAAATAAATGGAAGCAAGGGATTAAGTAACTTCTGATGTAGGGTACAGGCAGCATGTGCCAGGAGTCTTAACAGAAGTCTTCTTTCCTGTCTGAAGGAGGGTATCAATTTAAATGAAGCATTTACCTCAGAAACAGACGTGCTCCTGTCACTCCTTGCAAGGTGGCTTTGTCTCCTTCCACTAGCAGCATTGCACCTTCCCGCAAGCCCTAATGGTGATGGAAACATTAAATGTTATTTTCAAGCTATTTAAAAGGCTAGAATGCTTGTCACAAGCAGGCCAGTCTTAGTGCAGCTCGCCATTACTACAGACAAGGCTTTCTCACTCACCTATTTCTAACAAAGATGTCAAGACAAAATTGGGAGAGTTACCTTGTTTTAGAAGCTGGTTTTCTTGTTTATTTTTCACTTTTAAAGGAGAAACCATTAAGGAGAAAAGGAAAGTGTGGGTTTTTTTTTCCACAACTACTTCTGCTACCACCATTCTTAGATCCAGTTTGTGCCAAGCCACAGCCAGCTGGGTTTCCTAGAGCACAAACTACACTCCAAGCTCAAGCACAGGGACAGGAAACCCAGAGGTCGCACTTCCTCACTGTAACTACGAACATACTACTGAATGAGCAAATTCAGAAACCTAGGGAGATTAAAACAAATTGTAAAGTTAAGAATACCTGCAAAAAGATTAAGGAGCGGTATCTTAACATCTGCATGCACACCACCCCCAGCAGACAACATATGACTGGTGGCCAGTGACTAGAAGTTGCCAGAGCTGCCTAAAATACAGGGTTTGGCAACAGGACTCCAAGCATCTCATTTGTTCTAACCCATTTTCTACAAGTGAGTGAAATCCAAGGTTGAAGCTCTTAGCAAGAATGTAACTGGCCTTCCATGCCGCAGTTCTGTAAGGCTTATCAGGCTGGGGAGCCCACACTGAAAGCTGGTAAGAATGCATTTAAAATGATTACCATACTTAGAGCCATGAGCTTCATGACTGGGAACTACTACTCACCAGAACGGGAGGGGTGTTTGGTTCTTCATGATACTGGCGAATTCTTTCCTCCCTTGTTTCCTGCAACAGTGAGTGTAGATTTAGCTGCCCAGGCAGTACGGTAGGACTTGCAGCTATCCAAGCATGACACCAAGCAATTTCATAACATTAAACAAAGCTGGCACTTCCCCTCAAGGAGAATGGAGTGGCAGGTTTGACTTTAATAGATATGTATTCCACCCTTCATCACTAGCAGCAATTGCTGCAGGTTGATCAAATAACTTACACAATCCCAGTCCCCAACCCAGTCCCCAAAACCCTTTAAACTTACTTCCACTCAGTTAATCCAGTTTTTTGGTGTTTTTGGTTTGTGTGTTTTGTTTTGTGGGTTTAATGCTAGCTCCACATGCTCAACCTTGGAGCAAGAGCACTGAGGAAGATGGTGGAAGCAAATGTCCAAGATGTCACCTTCATGAAAGAGGGTAGTGAACCATGAATTTCCACTGATAAAATATGTGCTTTTTTGTCCTCAAGTAGGTATTACACTGAAGAATTTCCTTCTGTGAACAGTTCTGCCATGTTTCCTGGGTGTTTGCTGCTGAACTGAGCAACAGTAGTTACAAGAAATGGAACCAGAAGGATTTGTTGGTAAGGAAACACAGGAACCCAGCAGGGACTTGGTACAGCACAGAGCTTCCAGCCTCTTTTCTGAGAAACAGTGGAAGTTATTTATAGGGAAAAGACTGCCTGCTTATCTAGTGACAAGCTGATTAAACGAGTACCTACTTCATCTAAATTCTAGAAGTATGCTCTGATCCTCCATCTCTCTGTTGTCCCCTAATTCTTAATACTTCCTCTAACCGTGAAGGAATTTTGACTACAAGGAGGAAAGCATTTGGGCTATTAAAACATGCACCACAGAAGCTGCTCCCTGAAGAATTAACTGACAGGCTATTCAAGAATCAGCTCCTCCATAGTGGAGATGTTAGTCTTTCATGCTTGATGGTTAAAATGTTTTTCTTTCAGCTGTATTAGTACCTGTGCTTGCTCAGTACTGGATGTTACAGGGTGTGCTCTCTGCAAGGACACTGGTGCCTAGGTAGTTTCTTATACAAGATCGCATGCAATCTCAAGATCTCTTCTGATGGTTCCTTCAGATATTCCTTTAGATATTTAAGCCTCGTAATGTATGTTTAAGTTGGGTCTCCTCAAGCAGCAGGCGAGATAGACTATGGCAGGACTTTCCCGAAACACATGGATTGCACATTTGAAGTTTATCTTTCCCTGTGCCATCCCCCTGCCCCAGGCCCAATTCCATGCCTAGGTATGAAGCAACAGTATTTTAGACATTGCAAAGCTGCTGTTTGTGAAAACACTTTGTTCCGCTCTCAGTAATACTGTTGCCAACTTCTCTTCCCACTCAAAAGCCTTAGGAGGGAGCGAAGTGTTACTGCCTCACTAGCATTTCCACTTGCTCAAGGGAGCAGCTGTTAAGACATTCTATAGCTTTGTAAGGCCTCACAAATATACATTGTTGTTGCACCTCTGCACCCAGGTTACTGTGTTAGCTCTGGCATGCTTTACTTACACCCATGTGAGTGCTTTTAACATCTGGGTCCAGGTAGTGGGGGTTAATATTGAAAGGAACTAAACCTAGAGCCTGCAGGGAAGGTGGATAAACAATTGGCATGTCATTGGTAGTATTGATGCTGATGGTAGCAACGTTAGTTCCTGCGCTGGATCCCACGTAAGGAATCCCATCCTGAAAGACAAAAGCAATGATTAGTATGCAGTATTACAATCAGGAACTACATTTTATAGCATTTTTTAGCATCTTATATCATTCTCAGAGACTTAGCAATCAGATCGCACTTAGTCCACATCTCACTGCTAACTTCACAGATGAAAAGCAGAACAAGAATTCAGGTTCTGAGGTGCACAACAGCTTGTATATGTCAGTCATGGTTGTCACAGAACTACTTGTTGGATGTCCTGGACTCATAACACTGTGACCCCATCACAAAAGAACTTAGAAGGTTGTTAGTACATATATTGGACTTTACTAAGACAGATTTATTATGTGCATTGCATTTACAGGAAATACCTGCGCTAGCTTTTAACTAGCTTCTGAAGAGAGCAGCCCATCTGAAGCTGAGTACAATGTTGCCACAGCATCAGCTTACCAGTACTGTGACCAGCCAGTTTAGTGCTAGTTCAGGTATTACTATATGCTGTGTTGTAAGTGGAAGGATTCCACACAAACATGCAAGTATACGGATAATAGAACAAATTGTAAAAATAAGCTATCTTGAGAGAACCGCTGCTAGTATAAGTGTAACCAAACAGTTATCTAGACTTCACCGGTACTTGAACACTTTCTGGCTTTTCTGCCCACAACAGGCATTGAATTTCTGTATATTAAGACGGCCTAGCTACATAACCTTTTTTTCTTGGAAGCTGGCCTTTTCAAACATATTGTGCTTGCATAAATCTGCCTGAAGTTGTTTGCAGTTCCATATTGCTAGGGGAACACCTGGCTTCTGTTCTGCTCCATGGATGGTGTATCTTTGTGGTGCCTTATGAGATTTGCCACCCAGAAGGGGGCTGCTGACCAGAAGGACTCGATGGCACTCGTACCTCTCAATTCCAGATCAAAGAGGTACACAAGGTAATTACACCATTTTCAGTGTCAACAGGACATCGACTAAAAGGCATGTATGGATCCAACTCTATTAATAGTTTATTAGCACAAAACTGCAACTTGAACGTGTCTGTATCTATTAGCAAAATAGAAAGTGGACACCTCAGGCTGAAAAGCAGGGTTTCTGGACATACATTATGTCCTGCACGGCTCTTCATTGGTATTTTACACCGAGTAGCTTGCTTCTAAGGTATTATGCAGCATTGTACATCCCAAGGTCTTGCAGTCCCACATCTGGGAAACTGCCCTAGAAAGTTTGCTGACCTCAAGTCTTTTCAGGCTTCAATGACTAATGGCAGCCTTATTTGGCCACAGATCTCAGTCCACCAGGCTGCGTGAGATGGCTCAATATTTGAAGTATATTAGACACAAAGATGCAGAATGAACTTGGATTTGTCTGAACAAAAGCTTATGCATGAGATCCTGCCACTCAGACTTGGCCAGCGTCCTGTAGCATTTACCTCAAGAACTCTTTTCCTGATCTCCTGTATCAGACAGTTGTCGTAGAGAGCTTTCAGGAGACGGAATGTGTTCCCACCTCCTGCAGAGAGAGAGCCCAGCTTATTTAACATGTTCTCACCGCCAATATTCATCGAAGCTTTTACAAACTTGGCAGGCTCAATGATTTCTATGCTCTATTCAGGGTAGTATCCTGCATTGAGCAGCAGTAAAACCAGAAGCTTCAGAAGAGTGGTCACAGGGCAAGCTCTGGGCTCATGCCCCAAGTCCTTCTTGTAACACTGGTGCTGGCTCTTTGTCAGCGGACACTGCTGTAATACCCAGGAGCATGGCATTAGGACTATGCTCAGTTGGAGCCCAGTAGTCCTGAATCTTTTTAGACTTGATAAAGTGATGATCCAGCTGCGATGATTGTGTTTTATCACTGAAGTACTGTTCAAATGAATAATCTGAAATTTACTGGAGGTGAAGGTCCATTAACAAATCTCTCCTATTTCCATCCCCACCACTAAATGTAGGGTCTTACTGTTCCCCATCAAAGTACTGGTTTCTGTAGTTTCTAATGATTGCTAGGCCCAATTTTTTCGTTGTTGTTTCTACAGTGCCTGCTCTGAGCAGGACTAACCCAGTGCCCTATGTAAACCCTCATCAGGGAGCAAGAAATAAAACTTACCGATAAATATTGCTTCAGATTTCCTTACAGCTTCCACTGGATCACAAGATTCATGAATGCTGTCCAGCCCATAACCTTAAATGAAAGAGTATTTTGCTTTGCCACTTCAGTTCGGTGGAGGAATGTGGTATGTTCAATTCCTCCCTCCCCCCAAGCCAAATGTCTTGCCAGACAACTAGGGAAATTTCAGAGAACTCTACAACATAAAGTATATGTCCTACATTGGTGCAGGGCTTCTGCATCCAGCTGTACCAAAGGAAATGTTTGATTTACAGATATACATGCTCTGTATCTTAAGAGCGGAGCATTTCACTCGGCAGGCACAGGCTGAGGCACGCAGTCCTGCTGAGCATTACCGGCAAACTGGGAAACGAGAAGGAAAAAGCTGTCAGTCTTCAGCTCGGCTGCAAGTCTGAACACGATGTGCCACCGCTGGGTCTAGCATTACTGGTGCAAATATCTGATCTGATTTTTTTTTTTTTTTTTTAATGGTTAAAATGTCTGGCTTTGACAGATTTGCCTTGCTGGGGTTCGCTGAGTACAGGGAGTGCCAGGAGAGCCAGAAGGTGGATGTTTGCTGGCAGCAATCTTTCTGCAAAAGAACGGAGCAAAGTGTGCTGCCCAGGGCAGTGAGTAGTGGTTATTACTGGGGTAACAGGTTATCCCGAATGGTGGTGGGTATTGGGCGGAGGTGTCGCTGTAGGCTGCTCTGGAAAAACCTTTGCTCGAAGCAAAGCTGAGTTGCTGTTCATCACGGAAATGCGTGGCCGGTTGAAGTGCGTTATAGTAAAGGGTTTTGCTTAACACCCGCGGTTGCACGGCTCGACCCCAGGCTTAAGGCGTCAGGGAACAAACCGCGCCCCGGTGCGCTGGAGCAGGTAGAGACGCGCTCGGTGTTTAGGAAACAGCTTCCTCCCCGAGGCGCCCAGAGCGCGCGCAACACGATTTCTTCCGGGGGCCTTTAGAGTAGCTGCTAGCGGGCAGCGGGACCCCGCGGCGGACCGACCCCCCCCCCCCGCCCCGCCCGCTCCCGCAGCGGCGGCCCCCCCGCGACACCGGCCGCCTCCCCCCTGCGGCGGCCCGGGGCGCTGGGGCCGGCCCCGCTTACCCCAGCTCTCGAACTTCTCCCTCGCGGTGCGGGCGTAGGCGTCGCGGTCGTGCAGGGCGTAGGGGACGAAGAGCACCCGCTTCACCGCCCTGCGAGGAGAGAGGGGAGGCGGCGGTCAGAGCTGGGGCGGCCGGGCGGGCTCCCGCGGGCCCTGCGCGGTGCTTACTGCCCGAGGAAGCTCTGGATGTGCTGCTGGCAGTGGCCCAGGTACCCCCCGCCGTGCAGGGTGGAGTTGGAGACCAGCAGCAGGCGCCGCGGGCCCCCCATGCCGCCCGGCGCCGTGCCCCGCCGTCGGTGCGCGCAGCCCGGCCCGGCCCCGCTCGCCCGGCCCGGCCCGGCCCGCCCCTTCCTGCCCCGCCGCGGCCCGCGGGGTGGGGCCCCGCCGCTCCCGCCGCCCGGCCCGGCCATGCTGGACTTCGCCATCTTCGCCGTCACTTTTCTGCTCATCCTGGTGGGCGCCGTGCTCTACCTCTACCCGGTAATGCTGCTGCCGGTACCGGGCCCCCGGCGGGACGCACGGCACAGCCCGGCCCGGGGGGCAGGCAGCGAGCGGCCGAGAGGCCCGTCCCCCACCGCGCCCCGGGCCCTTCCCGCCGCCCCTGGGCCGCCCGGCCCCGTTCCGCTGCCCCACGCCCAGAGCCCGGGCCCGCCGTGGCAGCCGCCCGGCCCCATCCCGCGGCAGCCCGGCCCCCGCGCCCCGGCCCGCCGCGGTCGGTACGTGCCGGTGGCTGAGCCCACAGGGGGGCTGCGCCGGCTCCCCGGCAGCTCAGCTCGGCGTCCGTGCGGGTCTCCGGGGCGAAACCTGGGGGCGAGATCTGCGTGGCAAACCCGACCCGGGAAATCTGTACGCGGGGATTTACCCCCTAACCGGGTGGGTGATGCTGGTGTGCCCGGTGGGCCAGGCACGCGCTCAGGTCGATCGGCCTCGTAAGCCTTGGCAGGCGCGAGGCCTGAAGACGTGGCTTAGCCAGCTCTTGTTTAACGTTGCGAGTGGCGTAGCAGGATTGTGGTGGAAAATCCATCTCTCCCACTGGGAAGCTGTGGGACTTGTGCAGAATCTGAAGTTCAAGGGGGTTGATGCGTGTCTTTTTACCCTAGGCATCTAGGCAAGCTTCAGGTATCCCTGGGCTGGCTCCAACTGATGAAAAGTAAGTGATTTCCATCCCAGCACTGATCAAGCTCAGCATTGGCAGAGAGTGCTGTTCATGACGAGGTATCCTCTTTGTGTTCCTCAGGGATGGCAACCTGCCAGATATCATCGCCAGCAGCAGTTTGCATGAGTTCCTGGTGAACCTTCATGAGAAATATGGCCCACTGGTCTCTTTCTGGTTTGGAAGGCGTCTTGTTGTCAGCCTTGGCTCCATCGATCTCCTGAAACAACATATTAACCCCAACCGATTGCGTAAGTGCCCTTTGCTTTGTCTTTGAGTCCACTGGTTCCTTCTGGCCGTGCTGGGCATCCTATGTCCAAGAGAGCTGGAGTTTCGTTCAGAGTAGAAAGAAAACGAGGCTCAGTGTGCAGCTGAAATAGCGGTTAAGGTATGACTTTGGACTTAAGTATTAGTGGCAAAGAGTTGCTGCTGTCAAATGGCCATCAAGAAACGAGCATGCTTGTGCCTTCTACCATCTCCCTACAGGCAAATGTTTATGGAAAAGATCACTTGAAACAGCAAGGTGAAGGTCCTGTAGCTGCTTGGCATACATTTGAAAAGCAGTTTGAAATATAATTTAAGAGGGGAAACTTTGCTAAAGTAAGTCTGAAAACTACTGTGCTAGTTTGCGATAGCTCCCATGTGTGGTTCAGTGTAGAGGTTTTTAAAGTATTATTTGAAGTTGTTCTTTAACTTTTGTTTTTCTTTTGCGTGTAGAATTTTGTGCTCAAAACCTTTAATTGATCTTCCAGTCTTGGAAGTGGTCAGTGGTGCTGGTAGCTGAGTTGACAGTCTTAGTCCTGGGAAGGTATTTTAATTTATGATATAAACATTTTAGGTGGGTGTTTTGCTTCCTAAGGGGATCACAGACGTTTAAGTTAACGCAGCTGATATTTGGGTTTACCCTCTTGTTTTTCCAGTTTTCATCTTGCAAAGTTGAATGAGGTGCTGGTTGTACACGTCTGACCTGATCCTTTAGGCTGCCTTTAGGCACAGGCAGGTATCTCAGCGTTACTTAGTGCTGAGGTTGTGGTGGGTAAGCGTCCTGTACAGTTGCATGACAGGCTCAAAAAAATGGTGATGATCTGGGGAAAGAGTGGGAGTTCATGAAGATCAGCAAAATGCAGCTGATAGCAATAACACTCCAGAAGGTGGGAACCCACCCTGAAAAATCTGGATGCGCTCAAGTGTGTTTGGGGGAAGTTGAGCAGACAGTCACTTTCTCAAAGCTCAGGGCAGTGGTGACAGGCCCCTGAGCAGGCAAGTTCTCGGAAATGTTCTGAATTTGGGAGTACGCAAATACTGGAAAAAAACAGATACAGTGCAAATGCAGGAAACAAAGTGAGCCAGGCAGCGACCGACTAATCTAGTGTCCTGCTATGCCAAGGGCTAAACATATTTTTTTTAAGGATGGGGATAAATAGGAAATGCATGCCATACTTCTTTGGTAATTAGAATTCTAGATAAGGAAAGTGATAGAACTGTGTTTCTGTCGGGGTTTCAGTTCAGAATTTGCTTGGACGCCACTCGGATCATCACTGAAGCTGGAGGTAATGGGATATGAGAAGTGAAAGAGGAAGCGAGGCTGGATTATGTTGGGAAAGCGAAGTGCTGAGTTGGGGAGGTGAAATACTCCCACTTAGGTTAGCAGCCTGCCCTGACGGTGTTACGCTGGGACCCCTTGTCAGCACAAGGAAGCAGAGTCAGATGGGCACCCCTGAGGGCTGGGATAGCAGAAACGGTGAGAAGCAAAAGCAGGCTGCACTAATTGCCTGCAGGATGACATGGCCGTAGAAAAAAAGAGGGTACATTGAGTCATGTGTTTTCTGTAGAGAGAGGAAAGCATCTAGGCTATTGCACAAGATGAACATGAGCCAGACCTGGAATCCCATGTATGGCTCTGACCTCTGTACTTGGGCATGATTTTGGGTAAAGCAAGTGCAAAGAAGGGCTGCCAGCGCTCTCAGAGGAGCAAGGAGCCTGTCATGCAGGAGGAGCCAGGGACAGTGTGTTCTGCCCCACAGATGGAGGAGCTTATGGCGGCTCCTTCTAAAGGCAGCAGTGGCAGGTTTAAGAAGGAGGGTTCTCATGATCTGTACTGAACTCAGACCTGAAAAAGCAGCGATGTTAGTTGTATCAGTGCTTTCCTTTTAGCACTGATGCTTGTCAGAAGTGCTCAAACTTTATTAGAGGTGAGGAATCTTATTGTTTTTCCTGGAGGTTTCAGGTATAAACAACATGTAGTAGCTTAGCTGAGTGGTTGTAGCAAAACACTTGCTTCCTCTACCATTTCATGGTGAGTGGTTATAAGTGGTAGCTCTCAGCCACAAACTGGCTCTAGGCAGCTTGTAGTTTTGTTGGAGGCCTGGTCTTGCACACATCTCTTCTGTGCACACGGTGCTGTGGGGCAGGAGACAGCCCACTGTGAACTGGCTCATATCCAAGTCGTGGCTCTCCAACGCCACCAAAAAACTCTTGCCATGCAATTTCTCCTCAGTCTGCTGGGGCACCTGAGGCCAGAGCTGTTCTTCGTAGGTGCCTGCTTGTTGGTTTCCAAGCTGGAGGTGTAGGGTTTGTCTCCAAGTAGCAGAGAAAGGTTCCTTTCATCACATCTGTGTGTCACAGGTATGGTCAGACTTCTGGGAGAGAGAGAGAGGTGCTGGTAGTGCATCTCTTGTGAGAGCCTTGAAGTTGGACTAATTGCATTCATAATTATTAACAGGTTCCCCATGCCAGCAGACTGTTTTTTCTCATGCTTAAAGCAATGTTTGAAGCTGGTATGATTTCATGACCTCCTTAAAGCTTGGTTGAGATGAATTTGCAAGGAGAATTCAAAGGAAGTAAAATTTTGCTGCTGTTACTGGTGATTCCCATGAGAGGCTTTGGGGAAGCAGTCCGGGCCTCCAAAGGGTGTGGATCTGAAGAGAGTAGACGAGTTCAGGACTGCCGGCATCAGTGGGTTCACAGACCCACTTGGAACACTCCTATGAGTTGATGTCACCTTTTGTGTTGGGCCAGCGAACCTGAAGCACCCTGAATGCTGAAGATGGAGCTATGGGTCGTGGCCTGTTTGAGCCGGACAGCTTTGTTGCTGTTCTGTGTTTGTACTGTGCAGCTTCAGAGGTCCTTTCCGTCTCTGATGTTCAGTTCTGCTTGGCATCTGTCTTGACTATCCAGAGTTAGATCTTTTCTCTATATTTACTTACAATGGTGTCCAGGATAGCACTCTGATGCTCTTGTGATGAAGAAGAAGCTTTCCTTGTAAGTAGAAGGAACAGCTGAAATTTTGAGATGCTTCACTAAGAGGACTGAAAGTGTAACCCTTGAGGTGTTTTCAAGACAAGGGCAAAGGGAGAAGTCCGTGGAAGCGTTAGTAGGACTGAGCCCTGTCTCCAAGAAGTGGT
Organism: Falco cherrug; assembly: GCF_023634085.1. Classification (NCBI taxonomy): domain Eukaryota; kingdom Metazoa; phylum Chordata; class Aves; order Falconiformes; family Falconidae; genus Falco; species Falco cherrug. The sequence goes on along the minus strand of NC_073704.1, from coordinate 15,931,839 downwards.
TTGTGCCTTGTGGAGTCACTAGCCTCCTGCACCTGTGGAGAAATAGCCATTCCCAAACACTGTGAGGCAGGGCCAGCCCTCAGCAAAGGGCAGCTTGGGCTCTGCAGTCCTGAGTTCGTAACAGAGGGTGTTTTAGTGGCATGGGGCTGCCAGCTTGCGTTAGGGACAGGGGAGAAAACATTGGAGCCCATGGCTGATCCAGCAGTTTTCTTTCATACACACCAGGAGAACTTCGCAGTTTCTGCAGGTGATGGTGCTAAGCATCGTCTATCCTCTCCAGTGCCTCTGCTTGCCAGATTTGCTGTGTGGGCTTTACCGACAGCCATGTGTCTTTTTGGCTACCCTAGTACTGTGCCTAGCTCTGCCAGGGCCAGTCAGCAGGGAAGCGTGGCATGAATAGCAGCAGCCACTCCATGGCAAAGTACCTTGGAGGAGGAATTGTCAGCAGCAGCCAGAGTCACATAGCAGCCTGCTCCACATGGAGAGCCACAGGTACCATCTGCTGTGCCAAAAGACACATGCACATACTTGTCATTTAAAGTTGGGGAGAGCGTGAGATGCAGAACTTTAAAAACATGGGAAGCGAAATGGTGTGAGAGAAAAGCATTTAGGAAAGTTTACCATATTTATGCCTCTGGCCTCATTAGCTGCTTTTGTGTCATTAGGTAGTAAGTCCTCTACAGGTGGGAATTATCTCTGCTTGTATGTTTGTCCAGTAGCACAATGAGGCCCCAGTCTCTGCTGGGAAGCCTAGATGCATCCACAGCTGATAGTCATATGTGTCTAGCCCAGCCCTGATGTCTTCTGATGCCTCAGGGGTTTCCCTTTCTATCTGGGAGAAATAACAGATTGTGATAAACAGTTGAAATATTCCTCTTGAAAACCCCCTGATTGCTGCTTCCAGATAGTTCCTTAAAGATTCTGCCCATTCTGCAAGACCCACAGGAAAGTTTTCAGAAAGAGAAACGCGTATGCCATGCTTCATGGCACAGCTTTGCGTTGGCACCTAATACACTTTAGCAAATTTAATAAGTAGAGGCCCTGGTGGTGAAATTCAGATTTAAAGATCTAACTGAAGTGAGCCACGGGTACGGAAGATGGAGGATAAGTGCTTGTGTCTAGTTTGTATGGTGTTGCAAGTGTCTGTGCAGAAGGAAGATAGAAAGTAAGGTAACAGAAGTAGGAAGTGTTCTGTAGCTTAGTGGGGTACCGTTCTCTGTAAGAGCTTCTCTGCCGGAGGCAGCCCCGACTGAGAGGTGGGTGTTAGTGTGGGCAGAGCTCATCAGCAGGGAACTCGGTGCATGCAAGAGGAATCACGCAGGAGCAGTAGGGTGCCCAGTGAGGTTTGCTGTGAAGCCAGGTAAGGAGTGCAGAGAGCAATCTCTGGCTAAGTCTCGCATGCGAGCTGGTACATCTTGAGTGCATAGCCATGGTCAGGGCAGGAGGGCGCACCTGATGTCAAGGGGCAATGTGCTAGAGGGGCTGCAGATGAGGCTGCGGGAGAAGGGGAAAGGAGCATGCCACTCTTCCCATTGTCACCGAGTCAGTGGCACAACCAGCTGGGAACTGGCAAGCTGGGAACAAGCTTCCAAGGCATTGTTACTAAAGAATTACTTGGTAGAGCCAGCAGGCAGCCTCTGCAGGGGGAGCTGATCGCAGGGTGGTACCCTGCCACACAGGAGAGAGCTTATGAGGTCCCAGCCCACGCTAAGCAAGAGAAGCTTGACAGTCCGAAGAGACTGTTCCTGGGGGAAGAAGCTATGCCTTGCTTGCTGCCCAGAAGTAGCAGCACCCGGTTAAAGAGGTTGCTGTTTTCATCATCCCCGTGTGGCGTGACTGCCTGACTTTTGTGTGGTGTTTTCTTTCTTTGCTTTCAGTGGATCCCTTTGAGACGATGCTGAAGTCCCTCTTGAGGTACCAGTCCAGCCTGAATAGGGATACAGGAGAGAGCCACACGAGGAGAAAGCTGTATGAAAGTGGTGTGACCAAGTGCTTGCAAAGTAACTTTGCTCTCATCCAGAAGGTGCGTAACTGCCCTTGTACAGCAGAGAAGCCCTGTGTGGCTCATGGGAAAGTTTAGTGAGGACAATCACTAGGATAAAGGAGCTGCATTCAAATTAGTGCTGAAACTATAAGCCATCTGAGACAGCAAACAGCCTCTGCCCATTCCAGCATGGTGTGAATATTTGGTTTCTCTTAGCTCCAGTGGGTTAGGGGGAAGGGCTGGGTTTGGTGGCTTTTTGTGCTAAGATACCAGATGCAGATAAAGGTGGAGCACCTGGATTCTAGATTTATTTCCCAGGACAAGAAGGAGGAGCAAGGAATCAGCTATTGGAACCACAAACAGGTGAAGAACTGTTCTGTTGACTCAGTCCAGCAGCCAGAATATGATCTCTTTGCTCAGTTTGGAGCTACTAGTATTAAAGGTTTTAAGGTTTCTTCTGTGACAGAGGGAAGAAGAGAGTAGGACAGGGCTTGTTGGGGGAAAACCTTGGGAAAAAGCAGAATAATTCAGGCTAAAATGTTACCGTTTAAGTTAACAATGGAAGGAAACCCTGGAAAGAGTGTAGCTTCATGCCGTAGCCATGGAAGTGTGGTCCGCCTTAGGAACTGGGTGGGAATGTCTCCAGGGTATGTTTGGTAAATAGGCTGCTGATATTACTGCCAACTAATGGTTCCTTCCCTCTCAAGCTGTCAGAAGAGTTGCTAGCCAAATGGCTCTCTCTCCCTGAGGCACAACACGTGCCGCTTTGCCAGCACATGCTGGGCTTTGCCATGAAGTCTGTCACGCAGACAGCTATGGGCAGCAGCTTTGAAGATGACCGGGAAGTCATCCGATTCCGCAGGCACCACGATGCAGTAAGTGTCACAAAAAGCCAGGAAATCTCCCTGTTACATTTGTACATGCTAACAGTGCACAGCTTGTGTCTGCGTGCAGTTTGGTACAAGCTACTGCTGAGACTTTAACAGTAAGCTAATACTAAGCTTGAGAGCTTGAGGGCTCTGCCTCAGTTGTCCCAAGCTGAAACTATCAGAAAGATCCTAATGCTGATCCTGCTGTTGTTAGCCTAAGGTGTTTCTAAAGGATCTGTGGGGATCAGGAACCCAGATCCAATGGCAGCTGAGAGGTGTTTGGTACTTAAGTCTGTTAAACTCTACTGGGAATGCTAGTGGGACTTCTCCTTTTCAAAGATCTTCTGAAGGCTCTGTGACATTGTGGAGAGAGGAAAATATGAGGACGTCCTAAGCTGTGTCCACATCTGGGGATGTCAGATCTGCTGGTGATAGGGTGGGAGAGAAACAGTTCTGCCTCCCATTCAAGGTTCCCATGCCTTTTCCCCTACAGGTGTAATTACAGTTGTTTCAGTTAGATTCAATTTTAGCTAGCATAGATGTAATATCTGGAATAGGACTTGGTTTCCTGAAGAGGAGACCAGTTCCATATTCACAGGAAGTCTCAATTTTTTTTTGGTGTTTTCATTTTCCTGAATAGGGAAGAACAGAAAAGTCCAAGCAGTCTCAGCTTATGGTGAGTGATGGGTGCTTTTCCCTCTGTCCTTCTTTCAGATCTGGTCAGAGATTGGGAAAGGTTTCTTGGATGGGTCCCTTGACAAAAACATGACTAGAAAGAAGCTCTACAAAGATGGTAGGTTCCTCCCAAAATCACAGTCTTCCACTCTGATTAATACTTAGAATTAGCTAGCATATAGAAGCACTAATTTGTCCAGCTGTCTTGGCTTTTCTGCAGAGTTGGTCATCATGGCATAAGCTACCAGATGTGTCCTCCTTACTCTTGCAGAAGATTGTTGGTTTGAAGTTGAGTGACAACCCTGCTATTGCACAAGAAGTTTGTAGTAGAGCTCTAGTTCCAGGTCTGGGTCTGTCCAGTCTGGAGACTGATAGAGGATCCTGGGAAGTATCAGGGTGTGCTTGCTCCCTTCCTGTTCTGTTCCCTAGCACCCACTTTTGACCTCCGTTAGAGGCAGGCAACTGTGTTAGGTGGAGACAAACAGAGCCACTTGGTTTGGCCTGTATGGTCATTCCTGTGGTGCTGCACCATTTGGTGAACGCGCTGCCAGTCACTCGCTCACAGGCTGGAAGACACAATTACAGAGGTGCTGCTTTGATGGATTCCTTCCACATGATAACCTCTGATGTGCTATTACAAAGTAACATGATTTTCAGGTCTGTTGTGGCAGTGCTTTTGTTTCTCATAGATTTCACAGTAAGTTATTCTATTTTTCAGTTGTCCTGTCTTCTTTGTTGTTAATAAACCCTTTCAGTATTGATTGATAAGATGTTAAAGAAAAGTAGCTTGTATCTAGAACTAAGGATTTGGTTGTAAATCTTCCAGACTCAGTGTTTCCTCCTTTAAGTTGCCGTGGGTTTCAGGACCTGAGGACAACTACTGCCCCGTTAAAATGGGTTTCTCCCATGGCACCTGTTCAGGACTGTTCCTGAGCTGTAGTACGATGATGTGTTAGGACACAATTTCATGAACTCCAGATAGTGATGCTTGGTGTTTAAGTGTGGCTGGCCTTCCTATGCAGAGGGGAGGGACGAAGGGTGGTGCTAAGACGAAGGGGCTGAATTGGGCCTTGGTAAATCGAGTTTCATATCCAACTTCTGCTCCATGATTCCTGGATAGTCTTGAGTAGGTCGTTTAAATCGGACAGCAATGGCACTTAGGTCCCTAACTCCCCCCAGCTCCCACAACAGGCACTGGGAGTTAGGCACCCACATATCTTCAGATGTGTGGACTCGGTGCCAAAACCCCTCCCGCATGTTCCCCACCTTCCTTTCTCTGCAAACTCTTTAGCACAGAGCCATCCTCTTACACCATGCTTGCAAAAGGGACAGCATCAGTAGCTGGAGGTGCTGTAACACTTTAATAATTTTAACTCTACAGGCCATGCAACTCGTGTTACCTGGTTCAGATGTTTTTTGTGGGGGCTGATGAAACATGTTCTCTGATGGTTCAGCACTGACTGTTATTTGGCTTCCCCTTACATGAGTTCAGCTCAAAGTACATGTCTTGGTTGTACCTGTAAGGACGGCTTTTTATAGGCAGGCTGTCTTATTTGCTTCCTATGTTTTCAACTAAATTGGAGATTCCACCTTCCACATGTAACAGGGGCTGCTTCTGTAAATGAGCCCAGCAGGGACAGCTGGTCTGAAAATCTGCATGGAGAGATAGATTTGCTTCTCTGCAGCACTCAGGATGACCAGGTTTTAAAATAAATGTTTCTTTTTGCTTCCAAAGCTCTGATGGAGATGGAATCCACCTTAAGGAAAATTACAAAGGAGCGCCGAGGCAGAGCATTCAACAGGCACATCTTTATAGACACCTTGCTGCAGGGGAGCCTCAGTGACCAGCAGGTCTGTGTGGCTGTTATGTCATTACACAGCAATGGAATTTTGCTAGATGGGCAGCTCATTGCATTGTAGCCTTTGATTAATTTAAGTTTTTGCATCTTAGGTCAGTTTCCTTATTAAAGCAGGGTTTCTTGTTCTTTCTTCCACTCCTACAATGTTTAATTGCATTAGAATTTGGTAGCTTCCCTTGCCACTGCTTCATTGCTGTTTTTATAAACCAGAAGTATGTTAATATTAAGCATGTCTCATGTGCCATTCCAGTGGAAGTTCTATAGAGAGTTCAGTCTATGTCTTCTAGATATATTTCCTGCTCTCTGCACTGAAGGGATTTCATGTGCTTGAGTGGAGAATGTGCTACTTCTTTTTTATCTTATGAACTTCATTCTCTGAAGTAGATTTTATCTCCTAGATTCTGGAAGATACAATGATTTTCTCCTTGGCAGGATGCATAATCACTGCTAACTGTAAGTACAGGTTGTAGGTAACTTTCCATCCTTACACTCAGCTGTCTAAAACTGTGTGTGATGACATGAGACTTATTCTAGCCTAATAGAAAATTATATTCATCATTCTCTTTCTCCTGAGCTACAGATGTAGAGAAAAAGCTAATTTTTACATCAGACTCTTGACACAGCCTCACAGCTAGTTGTGTTTGACAACTTTCCCAGTCTTTTGGTGAACCTTAGAATTTCTTCCCATTGCTTTTTGCTTGTACTCTAACCCCAGCCAACTGATGCTAAATTTGATGAAAAAGCACCAGAAGACATAAGCCACAAAGATCATGTTGTAAAATATGTTTTGGCACATGGAAAGGAAATTAAAGCAGAGTGCTGGAATCTGACTGGCTGCTTCGAATTTCTGGAGGATAGGTGTGTTCCATGTATGGAAGACTTTCAAAGAAGCTACTTTGGGATTTGTGCAAAGATTATGGGAAAAAAAGCCCAAATAAAAATACAAACCGGAGCTGTGTAAAATTTGTTGTGATAGGGGGTGATTATCAGGCCCTGTATCTCATCCAGTGGGGATGAGACTCCAAAGAAAACCTCCCAGGTGCAGCTGGGTGTTAAAGAATGTGGAAAGTAAATTTGGCAACTATGATAATACTCTCCACAGAGAATAGCCTCTCCAAGTACTCCAAGATGACTGTTATTTTAAGGGGCTTGAATCCTCAGGGATTTCAGATAGTTCTCTTGAATAGACAGTTTGGAGTGGTAGAAACATTACCTTGTAGCTTTAGGGAAACTGCATCCTATACACTTATTTCCTATGCAAGGTTTCTTTTTCACTCTGCTGTTGAAGATATATACTCACAAAATAGTTGCAGGGGAGACAAGTATTGGCCAGCTTGCTGCAGAGGGCTATACTGTTCTTGTCACTCCCTGTCAGGAGCCCCAGATGTTGGCTGGCTGGAGCACTTGCCTGAGATGTGCTGGGGAAGCCCTCTAAAGAAGGGAATCTTCTGATGCTTTGGACAAACCAGTCTTTCTTTTGCATGGTTGGTCTAATAACCCTGGTTCCCCAGGTTTTGCTGGGCTCTGTGGTCTCTTCCCCAGAACTGTGAGGCTGAGTGGCTCAGCCTCCTGCACAGCTCCCTAAGCTCCTCATAGCATTGGAAAGACAACTTTATTTTGCAGGATCTCTTGTTGCATAGGAGTTCAGCCTCCACTCTTGCCACTGCATACAGAATCAGTACAACCTCTTGTTAACAGAGCTCACCCTTTTCTGGGTCAAAAAGTAATGTTCCACGTACAGGAAGTAAAAAACTGGACACAGTTTGTAAAGAAGTGAATTTTCTGGGTCCAGTCTTGTCTTGATTTCTTCCCTAGTGTGTACCTGGGCAGTCTATTTCCTGACAACCTCAGAAGATGTTCAGCAGAATCTCTACAAGGAAATGGACCGCGTTCTGGGGAAGGGACCAATTACGCACGAGAAAATCGAACAGCTCAGGTGGGTCCCATGGAAGGAACTGCAGAGGAAGGTGGTTAGTTATCTCATGTGGTGGGGACAGGGGCTTCATGGGCTGGAGCCTGACGCCCAGCCTATGCTGGGCCAGAAGAAGACATCCAAAAGATACTTGCTTATTTTTTCTGGAAGTCATCAAACCACAGGATGACTCACAGCACAGAGAGAATCTGCTGTAGGGCTCCAGACGTGGGGACCAAGCTGCTCTCTTCAGGTTGTCTATAGGAAACCCTTTAGGTTCATGGGCAGAGGAGAGCACAGAATCGATGCCCTGGCTGCCAGGCCAAAATTTGTTTACTTACTGTCTTGTTTGGTTTCTGTCCTAGTTTGCCTTCTAGAAGTAATCAGTCATTTTAGTGGTTGGATTCATGTTAGACATATTTAGAGAGAAAGCATGTAATAATCTTTTCAAAGGGCCGCAGAATGGTGACTGGTCAACAGTGTGCCTTTATTTTTCGTGCATCTGTTGGTGCCACTGGGTGCCTTTTCTGTTTGGACTGGTGTTAGAATTTCAGTAAGGGAGTATTGAGTATGTGGGTTTCTCACTGCTGCTTGTATGGATGAGAGGTCCAGGAAGAGGGCTGGTGTGTTTATGCTTTTTAGCAGAGTTTGGTATAAAATGTGAAAAAAGTGTGGTGAAGAGAAATTTCAATAACCTTCCCTAAAAGCTGATAATGAGATCTAAGGCTTCTGGCAAAGATGCTGTGCCTTCTTGCCAGAAAAAAAAATAACGAAGTGCCTCAGTGTGGTTTGAGGCAGCTTCAGGAGCAGGCTGTGACCCTGAATGCAGCAGGTGACTTGGCTTTCTTTGCTGCCACTTGGATGTAGACAAGCTTCTCTCTGGGAGGGTTAAACTAACCAGGTCTTACTGGTTGCAGATACTGTCGGCAGGTCCTGTGTGAGACAGTGCGAACAGCAAAGCTTACGCCCATTGCTGCACAGCTGCAGGAGCTGGAGGGCAGAGTCGACCAACACACTATCCCCAAAGAGGTAGGGCACTGCTGGGAGCACTAGGCGACCCTCCTTTCCTGGAGGGAAATTTGCTGTTTCTTCTTCCTCCCACTGAGCAGTGAGGCAGGAAGAACGTTTCTTCGGACACTGTTGAACCCGAGCAGCTGCTCTGTCATCTGAAAGTGCAGTTTAGCTCAAAGTTTGCCCCGCAGTTCCTCTGGAGGAGAGGCTCTGGGAATCCATGTTCTCTTGTTGAGCAGATTTGCTTTTGCTTCTGGGTCCACCAGGGCTGAATCATCTTTTGAAGGGGCTTATGAGCTCAGTTGTGCGTTGAAGAGCATGATTTCAGGCCTGATTGTATCACCCATATTTCCCACACAGAGTGGTACCTTCCATTGCAGAGAATAAAGTGTTCCATACATCTATGCCAGCAAGAGAAGAGGAATGGGATCAGACCCTCTCTAACCACCAACAGTTGTAGCATGGGCCTTAGAAGTCAAAATCATAACATTTTGGCATGGATTATGGAAATCTGTAGATAAATATAGAATATTATCTTTTTAATGCACTGAAGAAATAGGAGTAGTCTACAGAATAATCATCATCTAGCAGGGCTGCCCAGAGATGTCTTTAATTGTGTGTTTCTTTTTGCTCTGACATATGTGTCCTGATTTTCTTCACAGACACTTGTGCTTTATGCTCTTGGTGTGATGCTGCAGGATAGTTCATCTTGGCCATCACCATACAAGTATGTAGAGTCAAGACTTATTGCAGCTCATTTTTTTCCTTTTTTTAATTAATACTATTTAGATCTTACAGCACAGCCTGTTTGGCTGCAGGGCCTGCTTTAAGTAGATTTTGGAGATGAAAGGGAGTCTAAAAGAAAATCAAGCGATGAAGGTCTTGGTTTGTCTCCATGGGTGGGATTTCAGGGCGATTTAAGACATGATCTTCCCGTGTATGTGTTAGAGTTTGATGAAACCTTTTTTTGGCATGCACACACACACACAACTTCCCTGGCAAATGCTGGTAACTTCCTTTTAAGGTTTTTTTGTGAAAGAGAAGCAGTGATTTGAATTGCTTTGGAATCACTGCTTGTCATCATGAAGCAATGACGCAAGGGAAGATGTGTCAGTCTGAAGCTTTGTTTTCTCAGGGGGAAGGGAAATGCTACCTCATTACTTCTATCTATGAAAACACAACCGGATCCGGGCCACTATTTTGGAGGTTAAAGAAGAAAGTTGCTGTAGCTTCCTGTGGCCTCCAGGTGGCAAATATTAACGTGTATCTGACTTCGCTTGGGCTGGGAAAAAAATGTGGGTTACTCACTCTAGACGGGAAGAACAGACAGCTGAGATTTAGGAGAAAGAATAGAGCCTTTAGAACAGCACTTGTTCTCTCCTGCAGGCGTAGCTCTTACAAAAGGGTCAGGCGTTGATGCATCCACCCATGAGCATCTTGGCAGGGACTGCCCGCTAGGACAGGGCGCGCACTGTGTTTAGGAAGGGTTTGCTGAGGCCTTGTGGGAGGGACAGTGAGGACTGCTGTGAACATAGTGTGTTTATTCCGAGGTGAAGGGGACTGAGGTTTGGCCTGGGTAGATGTGTGTTTCTGTGATGGAGACAGGAGATCAGCTCCTTGATCCTTTCACCTACCTACTGTACAAAACCACTGTTTGTAGCTGTTTGCCCTCCCTATTTTTTTGCTGCATTTTCTTTCCTTTTACAACATCTTCAATTTGCTGCTTTAGTTCAGAGGGAATATAAGTTTGATGCTTCTTTTACTGAGGATCACCACCCATGTGCCCTTTCACTTTGGTAGAAGCAGAGCAGGGATGTTTAGGCAGGGAGAAAAAGACCTGGAGTATAAGCAGAAAGTTTTAGCAGAAAGTGAAAGAGAACTGTCTTCCATGCATCAAATTTCCTGTTTGGTTTTGGTGGGTTTTTTTTAATATTTGAGTGATATTTTGTTAGTCTCCCTGGGGTTAGTTGATTATGGAAATCTTGTTTTAACTCATGCCAGCCCTGGATAATAGTTTTCTCACATCCTCCACCATCCTAATGCTAGAAACCGCTTTTCTCACTTGAATGAGTCACCAGCTTCCCTCCCCCAGCACAAACACATACACACCAGCTGCTTGAGGAGAAGGGTGAGGGGAAAGGAGAAAAGGGAAATATTTTTGGAAGTGAGAGAGGAAAGGACCCAGAGGGAGAGAGAGGGGGAGACAAGTCACTTGTGTTTGCCCTGGAGGGGAATAGAGGGCAGGTAGCAGCATCAGCTCAGCTGTGTGCTCAACCTAAATACTCACTGCTGAGAGGCAGTGCATGTTAGTTCCAGCCCTGTGTCACATTAACACAGTTTATCAGCATTTTGACCGAGCTGGGACACAGCTGACCAGCCGGGAATACAGATGGAGCAGATGCACAGTTGCCCTCATATATCTGTGTGAAATTACCCAGCATGATTTAGAGAGAGATTAGTGAGATTCTTTATCTCATCACCAGTTTCTTAATCATGTGTGCGCGCGCATGTGTCCAGGGAAAGGACCCTGTGCCTGCACAGAAGGCCTCAGTGTATTTTGTGTTTCACAGGTTTGACCCAGAGAGATTCAATGAAGAATCAGCCATGAAAAACCTCTCCTTGTTGGGTTTTTCAGGAAGCCAGGAGTGCCCAGAGTTGAGGTGAGCATAGGGAAGGAAGTCTGTGTGTGGGTCTGTGGCAGACAGGAGAGAAGGTGCTTTCAGCCTCTTCCTGTTGCTGCTAAGACAATCTGTCCAAGCTGGCTGTTGTCCTTTTTCAGATTTACATCGTAGCAAGGGTTTTGTTCTTTTCTCCTGCCTCTTCCCTCAGGTTTGCCTATATGGTGGCTACAGTTCTGCTGAGTGTCCTGGTGAGGAAACTGCATCTCCATCCAGTGAAAGGACAAGTCATGGAGACAAAATATGAGCTGGTAACCTCACCAAAGGAGGAAGCCTGGATAACCGTGTCTAAGAGAAGCTAAGAGCAAGTAAAACAGGGGGCTAAAAGTGCCAGCAGTGATGCTCTGAACAAGGGTTTCAGGGGGAATCATGCTGGTGCCATGCTGACTCAGCCAAGGAATTTTACATCCAGGGTTTGTTACCTTCCACATTTTTAACCGCATACCTCTCTTGGGTACTTTTTCTAACTCAACCAGTAGTCGTATTAAAGTAGATTTAATCTGTATGCCTTTTTTACATTTGCTTTTGGATCTCTGGCCAAACCATTCCAAAGGAAGCAACAAAACCTTGTAGTGGTGTATGTATGAATTATTGGGTGTCAACTAGTCAAAAGACCAGACCTCTGGTGAATCCAGCCCCTTTCCAACAGTAGCCAGGGATGGGTAAGAGTGCCTCTCATACAGTGGAATGCTTCTTCATGGATCCTAGCTAGGTAAGACCTTGGAGAGACAAGGACAAAGCCTTTCTCTATATATAGGTACTTTTATTCAAAGTGTCTTTCCTTCCCTTGAGCTATAGCTATAACTGTCAAGAAGAGCAGTTATATCTTGTGAGAAATATGTGTGAGTGCATGTGAGAGAGAGAAGAAAAGAGAGAAATAAAGTGGGGTGGGAATTGCACCACCGTTTCTCTTGCTGTGTAATTTTGCCATGCTGTGGGTTTGCAAGAGAAAGGGTGACTGTGAAATGCTAGTAAACCAAGAGGAATATAATTGGTTTGGCCCCTGAGAAAACAGAAGCATCAGTAATAATATAATTAAATGAAACAAAACCGCAGAACTAAGCCCTGAGAAAGGGATTCTCTATCCTGACAGTTCTGAGGGCAGTGTCTAATCTAATCAGATCAGAAATTGACAGATGCTTGCAATTCATTCAGCACTGGGTCAGCATGAGACTGGTCCTGCAAATACTGGAAAGGGAGAGTGCTGATTTTATAGGGCTCTGGATTAATGCTGTACTTTATAACTTAAATGCCTTTCAAAGAATCCTTTTCTTCCTCGAAAATGATACCAACCAACACAATGTTGCATGCCACATGTTCACAAGCTTTTGCCTACTTCTTTTTCTCTCTTTTGGCCATCAGAGGCCAGCTCCTGAAAGATTTTTCAGGCCTGCACTGAACAGCTTGCAAGGCAAGAATCTCTTTACCTTGTCTCATTGGAGTAATTGCTGACTTCCTTTTCAGGGTGTGTTTCTCCGTTTTTTTTCCTCTTTTTTTTTTTTTTTTAATACTTTTTTTCCCTTCTTACATAGGATCACCCTTTACCTGATCTTCATAAGCCTTTTCCCCATAAACTTGACTTCTCTGTTAGCTTTGGTTCCTAGCCCCCTTCCCACCCAGAAGCTGTGGTGGTAGTTGAGGTGTTGCTCAGCCTGCAGCTGTGTATGCCAGCTGCTTTTGTACACAGCTACTGCTGCACCACAGAGCAGGCCAGGAGTGTGTGCCTCCCATTAGAGCTACTTTCTGCTGCCTCTGCAGACAGGGCACACATCCCTGCAATTCCCATTTCTACAGATATCGTTCCTTTCACTGGCACCTTCCAGGTCAGGAAATCCGCTGCTCTTATAAAAATGTTTTGGCTCTTGTATTGCTGCTGAATGCTAGCCTGAATACAGTCCTGTCAGCTGTTACGGGGTTAACGTCTGATGCCAGCCTGTGTGGGCACCAGACAAAGAAAATTCTGCTCTTGGGTTTAATGTGTCAGCTCTGCTTTTGGTGGAGCTGTAGAGATTCAGATTCCCTCACCAGTGCAGTTCATGTTGGGGGAGAGGTGAGACACAGACGCTGCTCTACTGTTTTTTGTCTGCTGAGCAGAAAAAGGAGGGTTGTGCAGTTCAGCTTGCTGCCTCTCTTGCATTGATTTTTATAATGAACTGCAAGAAAGCTCTTGCTAATCTGACCTCCATTTAACTGAAGGTTGGTCATGTCCCCAGATGGCAATTCATGTTAGGCTTTGCTTCACTGGTTATGCAAAAAGGCCTGCTTTTCTTGAAGGTTACAGACGTTTCCTAAACCTTCTGGAGAAAGTAGTATGGCAAAGGTTTTACTTTAAAGCATCCCTGGTGTGCAGAGGAGGCAAAGTGGGGGCTAAGTTACTGCATTCTTGGGAGAAAATGGTAGGATAGCGCTGTCCCTGCTAGGAACCGGACAAGGAATAGCTGACTGTATTTAATCGAGTGGCAAATACCTACTTTCTTGTAGCTGTATCTTAAGAGCGAAGCTTTCAAATACCAAATTAGCTTTCCAAGTGCAATTGTCCAGACTTCTGTTAAAGCATTTCTTTGCCTTGCTGGATCTGTATGGCTTGCAACAGCCTTTCCCCAGTTACAGGAATGAAAAATGGGAGTAATTCTATATGATTCATTACAAATTTTCTATCAGCCTGCACAGGTATTGCATCCCGTAAGACCACGCTCTCAGCCCAGGCCAGGAACCAAGCATGCTACAAGAGTCCAAGACTGATAGGAGAGAAGAATGTGGCCCAAAGTGCTGGAGAAAGCCAATAATTAGTTTGTGTTTGCTTGAAACTGCTGTCAAAAAACCCACCCTGACTCATCAGTTAAGCAAATGTGTTGAGCATGGAGAGAAAGGAAGGGGGGGCTAGGCGCTCTCAAGCATTTGTTATGCGCTGCTCAGAGTGACACTGAGGTCACAGCCACATTGTTCGCTGAAGTCTGTAAGTTTCCATTCCTCACTGTATGTGTCGGTCATTTCAAACAGCCTAATTAGGAAGATTTAGTGCAACACTCATCAGCTCAGCTCTGGATCCTTTTCTTGTGCAACAAACCCCCCATTTTTGTATGGAAATGTTCATGGATCAGAGCTTGCTTGTGGGCTTTTAATCTATTTTGATTGGAAGCTTGAAATACTATTTTTTCCCGTTTTCCCCCTCATCTCTTTTCCAGCATGCACTGTCAGCTGGTTCTTGTTTGGCCTGGTTTCCTAAAGAAGACTTGTGTTTAGTGTGCCCCGCTGCCCACTTATGTTCGCCCATTTTCCCCTTTCTCTTCTCTCAAGAAGTAACTTCTGAGCCCTTGGGCCAAATCAGCTGCATTTCACAGGGATCAGGGTTTGAAATTCAACACTGTTACGTTCCTGCAAATTTGGAGGGTGGGTTGGGGAATGACTGGGCATAGGGAGTCTGTGCTAGACATGTCACAAGGCTGCAGCCAAAGCCGAAGCATTGTCAGATGCCAGCCTGGGGAAGAGCCCGAGTCAGCACCTGCGCTGTAGCAGACCTCAGGAGCCCAGTCAATAGAGAACAGGGTGTTGTCAGTCCTGCTGCTGAGACCCGTGCACTAAGGACACATCTAGGGCCCAGAAATCCCGTCTGGCCGCAACGTGGGGATGCGGGCAAGCATTGCAACCTGTGGGAGAAAATGCCTTAGTCTAGGAGCAAAGCCAAGAGGGGAGGTTGCTTCTGTAATATAGGGGATTACTGCTTTTTATGCTTCATATTCCTGCTCTGCTCCAGAAAGCTGCTTCACAAATTCCACAGGACGGTTTTGAAAAGCACGCAGAAAAGCGGCCATTTTATTCCTCAGACTCTCACTGTAGAACAAGCTTCTGCAGAGGGCTACAAACTCAAACTCATGGAAGGTAAGAGGCTAAATATATCTCCGTACTTATGCAACCTGCTGCTTTGAGCAGCAGGCAGCCAGCACAGGTGCTGGGAGCAGTCATGCCATCACTAATTGATTGTCATGGCTGCTTCTGGCGGACAAAGTCTTAAACTTTTGCCCCTTATACTGGTGGCAAGTGGTGAGACAGTTGTGTTAACATAACTTTGAGCAGAGCAGACAGCTTATTGAGCTAGTCTTCCACTACCTCCAAAATATGCATGAATGGTGTTACCTCTATATTTTAATTAACCTGGGCTGCATATAGAGGCATTATGGCAAATTAGTAACATCCTTCTGTTCCCAGCAGTTCAAGAACTTTCTGGTACTGGCTGTGGCATGCAGCACAGAGTTGAGGGCTGTATGTTTTATTTTCCATCATTAAATGGAAAGGATGGTCTTGACATCTTCTGTTCTACTTGCTGCAAAAGTAATTGTTGGTTGCTGGGCAGAGTGGATGTTTGCTAATTTAAAATACCTTGGGCAACACTCATGCCAGCTCCCCCATTAGCTGTGCAGTTATGTGAACCTGGGGCTGCTGGCAATCCGAACTGGGAAAATGATGTGTTGCTCTCACGTGCATAGTTTGTTCGTGAACATTTTGGTACTGCTTAACCCAGGTAAGGAGCATTGCCTAATTCTTTCTGTCTCGGGTACTGTGCATGTTTTTCTCACTGACAGCAGGAGATATCTGTAGAGTCTCACCCCTCAACAGGGCCATGTATGACCTTCCCAAGGTTTCTGTTAATGCTAAAGAAGGGGCTCCCTGATGCTGACCGTTGGGTACAGATGTGTGCTGATCAGCAGCATGAAGTCTGTTGACTGACTTCTTGTGCCTGGATCTTCTGGTAGCTTTGGGGTGAAAGGAATGGGGTAGAGCAGTACTGCCATGAAAGCACTCTGAGCATGCAGGGCTTCGCTCGCTTCCCTACCCCTTTTATCAGGAGTGACAAGGAAGGGGAAAGAAGGTTTCTAATGAGGAGGAAAGTCTTCATCGTTTGTGGGTTATGCCACCAGAAAGTGGACCTGTTGCAATTGCCATGGCAGCTCTTGCTGCTTCTTTCCGCTCGTCTGAAGCAGGAATTGCTGGAAAATATTCCAGGCATCTTTCTCTGGAGCCTGAGAGTATGTATCCATCTTGGCATCTCTCTCTAGATGAGCTCAGGACTGTTTTTTAGCAATTGCTTTTCCACTAAACAAAAGGCCTGTTTGACATCTCTTAGAATTCAATGCCAGGTTTTTGGCGGTAGCAGACGGGGAAGAGGAACTACCACATGCATGAAAAAAAAAAGGCGAAGAAAATGTTCCTCACATATGGAGGGTGGGGAAGGAGAGAAGATAAGGGTTTCCATGGCAACATTCCTTGAAGTTAAGTATTTTTAAATCTGTGCGAATTTTAGCATTCAAAACACAGTTGTGTTTCCCACAAAAAAGATTTGGGGGAGGGCTGGAGTGGAAAGAATTTTTTCCCCTACTTTTCAGGTCATTCCTATTTCTTTTACAGAGGAGCCTGAACCCAAGGTAAATGAAGTATGTGCAATTGCTCTGATGTTAATGCTGCTGTGAAGAAAAGCCTTGCTTCCAGGAGGCAAAAAGCATCAGTCATAGTTCTGTATCTGCACCAACATCTCTGGCACAAGCACTTGATCATCTCTTTAATGGGAAAAGCAGTTTAAATAGATCAATGCTCGGCCAGTAAAAAGTCACAAGGACAAATCTTGCAGGATTCCACATTAAAACCAGTGTAACTTGGAGCAAAGTCTTAATTATAATTGACGTACAGATAAGTGATAGCAGCGGTGATAAGGTAACTGAAGCCTTTTACCTTGGCCAAAGAGGAGACAATGCAGAACTGAAAGAGCAGAGGAACAGGGTAAAATGTGTCCCTGGTGAGTGTCTCTGTTATCTCGACGACAGTGAAACATTGCTGAAGGTGGGCAAGGGATGCTTCAGTGAGACTATTAGGCAGGAAACATTTGCTCTTTGTATGGGGTATCAGCGCTAGGGCCACCTCTGAACCTCTCTGAAGCTTCTCTGCTCCCATCTCTGCAGTGCTGAGCAACTCCTGGGCACTGGCACGCTCTGCTCCCACCTCCCTGCTGGCATCCAGGCAGGTCAGCGCTGTCACAAGCCTGGCAGTGAGACATCCAATGCTGTGCCTGCTTGGCTGCCAACTTTCTAGTCTCACCAAGAAAGGCTTTTTTTTTTTTTTTTTTTAACAGTCACTTCCAACTCAGTCATGACTCAGACACTGCAGCAAGGGTAAAGCGATCATCTTCCCCTTCAGAGCTTTACGGCAGCGGGCCCTGGTTATCCTCTCTGAAAGAGAGCTTGCTGGGCTGAGCCATCGGCTGGGTTCAGTTCTTTAATTAAACTGATGGAATGAGGTGCTCCAGCAGGGCTGTGTACCTGCTGGCTCAGGAGCTGTGTTTCAGCAATAGACTAAATGATTCCTACAAGTACTTTGTGTTCAGAAGCCGTGGGGAAGTGGGGGCTGGGAGGGAATGGTCATATATAAAAGAGAAGGTGCTATTCGCCTGTTAAGGCTCTTGTCCTGACCAAATTTCCCCAGGCCATGAATCCAGGAAAGGAACAAAAATCTGCTGGAACAGTAAGAGAAAAACAGTAAGTCATATTTGGCCATTTACCTTTTGGGGTGAGGGAGGGGAAGCAAAAAGGGGTGTCTGAAAAAGCAGAGTTCATATTGTTTAAGTGTGGAGATTGGCACTTGGTAGCACTCTTTCATGTTGTCCGAGACCTTGATACAGAATAAGCAAGGCTCAGACCTAGCCAAGGCAACTCTACTACCCTTGTCAACTTCCCTACACCTTCATTGATAAAGCCTACCAGCAGCGTGGAAAATAGCTGCACTTTTCATGTCACTGTTGGATCCCCTATTGGAATTCACTGTTGTCAGATGTATTATTTTTAATTCTGGGAATAGTATTCATGCCCTGACATCAGCACTGGTGTGAAAATGCACATTCTGGCTTTGCAGTTTCTTGGACTGAAAAGCAACTGACTTGCTCATGCAGGGCTCGTTAGCTGTGAGTTATTGGTTATATAGATCATGTTTATTCCATCTCTTCCTTTAAGACCACTGTGATATTTTGTGCTGCACACAGATGCTCTAGCTCCATGCATTTGCCTCGCAGCTGAACCCTGGGAGATGCAGGAATGCTATGGTATCTAAGTAACAGAAATGCAGCCGCTTGAATCCCTGCTCAGCAGCCTTCAGTATCCAGCATGTCACAGGCTGACTCTTAGTCCATCCTTGGGTGCTTGTGAGTCAGGCTGGTACCATGCCGGGGTTTGGGGCACCATGGGCGTTAGGCGGCAGTCACTGGATGCTGCCGTGCGAGGGAGCAGGAGGGTGCTGCCTTTTTGCAACATGGATACACCGTGTTCTCTTAGAGCTCAAAGCTTCCACAAGTGCAGTTCCTAGGCCAAAAAGCCCTGCCTTCTGGTGGCTCGGCTACCACCTGCAACTGGCCTGCCTGGGGAGAAAGAAGTGGTAGATTTGTTTCTGAACATGCCCTGGCTTTGTGAAGTGGCTCTCCTGCTTTTGCAAGCTCTTCCAGGAGCCTGAATGGGGGAAAGGTGCCTCGAGAGGAGTGAGCAGTGTGAGTTAATGGGAGCTGTCAGGGATGTCTGCAAGAATACCATCATCGCATACGATGGGAAACCAGCTGGAGGAATGGTTGCAGCCACCCCATATTCATTGGTGAGCAAGATATTTGGGAACAGGGTGTGTGTGAAACACTTGAAGTCCTTGTGCTGTGCAGAATTCATACTAAATTTGCCACAGCCTGTGCCTTGATTTGATGGTATTGCTCTTCTAACAGGAAGGAGCAAATGGATGGCTTGCTAACAGACTGCTCTAAATTAACCTCACGCATGGGCCTGGGCCTGCAGACCTTTGTATGGCTGTGACTATTATTTATGCTGTGTGATTGCCTTGAATACCACTGGCTATTCATACCATGGCCTAGCACAGTTGCATTTAAATCTTAGTTGTGGCTTTCAATCATTAGAAACCCAATTTTTGAAGCTGTTGAGTTGTTTGGATTTTGAATACCCCATTAAGCACCTACTTGACTATATAAACACCTAGATGTCTTTATAAGTCTGGTATTGTTGTGATGTGAAAAGAAAGGAAATTATATACAGAGGGTCTGCTGGGTCAGGCCTCTGGTTTCGTATCCCCGCAGGGATAACTAGGTAAGGCCTGTTGCGATATATGCACCATAGTACATAGGGAACCTCTTTTATGCTTGAGGGAGCTTGATGGTGACTTCTACATAGTAAAGGTAAAAAAATACTGAAAATGTACATCCTGCATTAGCCTTTATATATTTTGTAGCTGTGCTATTCCAGTGTGGTAAAGTGAGCTGAGCAGTCACATTTTCTCAATTACCCTCAAGAACTGGAAATCCTTATCACCTCTGTTTCTTTCTCTCACTACTGCAGCACTGGTCTTGAAATTGTCACCACAGCTAAAAATCCTCATTCTGTAAATTAAACTGTGATTTAAAAAAATTTTACAGTGCAGCCTCCTCATAAAACTCCAAGTCTTTTGCTGATGTGACTCACTCAATTACTCATGTGGGCAGACGTTCAGATAATAAAAGTAGTTAATGGAAAGCTGTGAGAAGTACTGCTGGTTCCTGAGGAGGCAGGGGAGGGGGAAGGCTACTGCAGGTATTTTATCCTAGGAGTTGCTGAATTCACTGAACTCCCAGCCATATTTTTTTTTCCAGATAAGGATTTCTCCATTCTGCTTTTTCCTTTGTATAAAAACAGCTTGAAAAATCAGATTGGCAGCAGAGGAGCAAAAGTACACCAGCTGTATATGTTTGCTCCTCTTCCTACATATTAGAGATGATAGCCAATCTATGCCCTGAAATAATCTCTTTATCCTAGTGATGTATATACTTAAACAACACTCAATACTCTAATGAGCTCTGGATTCCTGAATCGAGGAGTACAGCTAGCAAGCGGCTAAATGAGCCCTTGGGTTGGAGGTGTCACCTATACTGACGAGGACCAGATTTTTCTGGAGTGAATAATAGGCCCTTGAGATTTGGTGTGCAATAGGTCAGGTAGCACAGCTAGAAGGCAGGTTTCAATGGCATTTCAGTGAGTGCAGACTGGAGGAATATGGCACATTTTGAAGCTGGTGAGGCAGAAAGGTACTGAAGAGTAGTAAGGTACTACTCTGATGTGAGAACCCCCTTATGCAATGAAATTGTACATGTATGATGGCTTGAAAGAGACTTGGGATTAAGGCAAAACGGGAGCTAGTGGAAGTGGACAAACTGATTAGAGCTGAGGGCTAGCTGGCATTGGCAAAACAACCAGAACAGTTAACTCTTCTGGACTTTGAGGAGTGTGCTACTGCAAATGGCTGTGTGAGTCCCTTCCAGCAACAGCGATGGGTTTGAAAAAGGAGAGAACACGAGGATGTGCATATTCTTCGTGCAAGATGAGCTGGGAGGGAGGCTATAGCTTGACTTGTAAAATAGAGCTTCTGGCACAGAGAAGCAACGCATGGGTGTTGAGGCTGTGGACCTGAGAAAGTAAGCTGTCAAATTAGATGTAGCAAATACATGCTGCAGAGAAGTGCGGAGAGGGAACGAGGGGAACTAACACGTAGCTGGGCCTCGTGGGTAGTGAGCACGCAGAGCAGGGAATGAGGCTGTTTAGAGAGGATGAATTGCCTTGGTGTTCCTGATTCAAATAAATTTCTGTGTGAGACCAGGGATCTGCACAGACTTGTATGATTACTTTGAGCAGCAGAACTCAGCTTGATTTCTCTGTCAGTAACGGCTTGACCCCAGGCTCTGTTAGGTGAGAGGTGACCAGCCTGTGGCCGCCCAGCCGTTGACCTCTCACCCCATGTTAGGGATGTCTCCTGCAGCGATCCTGTTTCCCAGCTGGGGAAGCAGTAGTCTGATAAGGGCGCTCTTGAAACCAGCGTCACAAGCTGCTGTACACCGCAGCTGCACACCCAGCTCAGCCCCAACCCCCTAGGAGCTTGTTAGCTGAGGCTGGCATCTGCAGAATAGGTTACCCTGCTCCATTTGAATTCAGGGCTGTGAACGTCTTGCTCCATTTTGTTCCCTGGAAAGGCCAGTCCTAGAGACAAAGATGGAAAAAAGCCCAAAATCCTTATATGTGTATGAGGCAGATCAAACCTTGTGTGCTGACACATAACAGTCAGTCATTTGGGCCCTGTCTTATATTCCAGGGTGCAGATGTTGTGACTTTTGACTAGTTTTTAGCAGGATAGGTACAGTTAGGCTCTAACTCCTGCTAAAAGCTCGCTCATACGATTCAGAGATGTCTTTGCCTTTGAAATAAATGAGTCCTTTAAGCTCCCTCTCAGAGGAGACAGTGCGGGGAGGCCTGGCTGCCTTCTGCACATAAATATTCTGTCAAACCAGATTCAGGCTGAGGTGGGTGAAGCTGCTGTGACTGATGGGGAGCCATCAGTCTCCATCTCCTGTTAGGCAGTACTGCATCATTGAGATTTGTGCTGTTACCATACTGTCAAAAATAGATGTGGGTGAGAGAAAGGGCTAGATTTCTCCTGTGTTAGCCAAGCAGGGGGACAGAGGAGCTAGAAGGAGAGAGATGCAGACTGTGATAGTGAACAGAAGCTGTGCAAAGAGGAGCTGCTTGCACAGCTTTGTGAAAGGGGATTACTTGATCAGATGCATGACAGAAGGGGGAAAGATGACTTCACAGATGTGATTTATTATCCTTCCCATGCAAGAGAGTTATGCTAATTCCAGGAACAACACACATTTGTTTGGTGGCTCCTAAGAATATGCAAGGCCATTAAAGACTTTTAAAAGTGGTTTATGTGGTAAAAGCATGATTACAAACAGGACAGGATTAAAAACCTCCAGAGGACAAGTTCCTGGAGTTATGTGAGTACCAAAAAAATCCAAACTTTAATTACATACAGGAAGAAACAAAGACCTCGTAGAATGGCTCCGACGGTTGCAGCTGCAGAGCAAACTTGCAAATGTGAAAAAAGCATAAGTAAGCCTGTAACCTCTCCAGTTTGCGGCGAGCCAGAATCAATAGTTGAGAGAAGATGAATTTTGCCGTGTGCTATACTGGAACGTTAACTCCACTACCTACTTTTTAGCGTCTGTCTCCTCAGCCGCTGTATCAGACCTTACCTGGGGGATGCCATAAGGGCTGGGACAGGATGGGAAGGGGCTGGCAGTTGGTCTGGGTTGGTACCTTTGAGAAGGAATACTGGCAGGAAAGAAAAACAGATTAGAGCTGTTCTTTCTCCCTGCCCCCCCCCTCCCCCGAGTGCTTTGTTGTTTGAACCCTTGGAGGGAAACTGGTGAGCAACTATACTTTGTGCTGGCTTCTCTTTGAGACCATTTGTTGCCTGTTTTAAAGTCTGAAATGTTAGAAAGAGATCATTATTTTTCCTGTGTAGCTTGACCTCTTCCTCCTTTGGAGAGTTTCTCCCTTTGTAACCGGTTCTGTCCTCACACAGTGCTGTGTTGAAATAAAGCTGATGAAAAAACTTGAATTCCTAGAAAAAAAGCTTGGTATTTAGAATGAGACATGTCCTAGAACAGACAGTCTGAATCTCTGCAACATGCCCTGTCTCTATCCGGAGGTGCTGTGAGGTATCAATCACGCACTGCCTCTGTCTGCGGTGGCTCTGAAATGGCGATGTTAGGGCAACAGCTTCCACGAGATGTAAAGTACCCCATGGGTCACTTCTGCTACCTTTTGTGCAGTAAGCACTTTACCCAGCTGCAGTTTCTCATAAGCAGAGAGGCTATCTGTGGTTACAATCTTGATTGCCCAGCAAATTACTGAATGCCCGAGGAAGCGGGAGGAGAATGTGCAGCTGCAGGGTGTGTGGGTTTTTCATTCTGGTTCACAGTGAGGACTGGAGGTTGAGTGTTTGAGATGCCTGGGTATCCTGATGCCATTTGTTGCAGCACTGGATATGTTTGAGCTGCATTCTCAGCTGGGACGCCACCCCTGGCATTCTGGAATACCCGTGGGAGTGGGAGTTAAGTAAACTGCTGATCGCTTCAGGTGCTTTGGATTATGAGACTGGCAAAGACCTGCCATCCAGCCAGAGGCAGATCCAGATGCTATGTGAAGCAGGCAGGATGGATGACTGTGTCTTTGTTGAGGGAGTGAAGGTACATTAGTTACAGACTCTTTTCTTCAAGTGCCTGATTTCCCTTCTCTTCCTCACCCCTCCAGTAAATGTTACCTGCTGGCTAAAGGGCATGGGCCTATGTTTGTGGTCAGTAAGTCTGGTGTCAGAATCCTTTGTCCCTTACCCAGCTGCAAAGCTGCTCTGCTCTCATGTGATGCAGCAAGGGATTTTCAGCTTTTGTTTCTACCGTTTACAAAATGCGAACAAAAACGGTTTTAAGGGAAAATGCTCAGAAATGGGACCCTCGTAAAACCTGAGCAGAGTTATTTACAGAACTGAACTGAAAACCTGCAGCAGGATCTGCCAGATCTGACCTGGTCACCTGTCTAAATGGGATGTTTACTCACATACCCCAGTGAGGTGATTGTGCTGTTCAGTTTTCCATATAGCAAAGAAAATGGTAGAGGCTTTTGACTGTGATTTCTTACTGTGGTGCCAAAAATAGGTGGCCTTTGAGTTACCCTATTATTACTTTTCGCTAATTAAGAATCGGCAATTCAAACCGTTGTACGTGGGATGTGCACACAAAATGCCCAGCTGCAAGACTGCACATGACCAAAGGATCGGCTTGTCTGTTCAAGTTCTTGTGAGCAGGGGACTCTTGGGTGATTGGCAGAGGTAAAAACCTAATGCATGCGAGAGAACTTGGAAGAATAATGGTCTCCCTGTGCTTTTGGATCTCAGCCTCCAATACAGAGTCCCCAGCTAAGTGCTTGCCTTTCTGTTTTCTGGTGACTGAACAGCATGTTTAGGTGGAATATATGTTTGCTTCCCAGTCTTGAAGATATTGATCTAAGGGAAAACCTTGCACAAAAGGATTTTAAAAAGTTGGAAAAGTTAAAGTGTGTAATACTGTAATTAAGGCTTAGGGAGTATTAAAACTTAAAATAAGTTTAGCACATCACTTGACAGATGGGAAGTCATTTATGTAAATTTAGGGAAGTGGTAGTTGGATTCATTTGGTTTAATTTAAACACTATTTCTAATTATTTTTGGTGCGTGTATAGAGGATTATAGGATGGCTATTATTCAGACAGGAGGTCTCTTCATATTTAAATTTAAATCCACAAATGAGTACCCTATTAAAATGTAAACATGCTGTGCTAACAAGCACCTAATTATGCAGACAGGTTGGCCCAGCTACTTTGGTGAACAGCTGTGTGCACATATTTCAGATAATGCTTTTTCTCAGTGGCAGGGCCCACTGAGGGGTCAAGCGGTGCCTGACCTACAGGTGGGAGCTTCCTGTAAGAAGGTTTGCTGCTGCTGAGTGCGGATCTGAGACTAGACAGGCTCTTGCGGGTTTCCACCAAAAGCAGGCCCTGATGGCACCCAGAAGCACGGAGGAAAGATGACACAGTTAACAGTTCCCCCTCCCTAGAGTCTGGTGCTGCTAATCCAAGTTAAAACTCCTAACAGCATCTTTGTAGAACCTTCCTCGTTACAACTTGACAGCTCTCTCCTTTTGCCACAAAAAGGATCCTGCAGGTTTACTGGGGAGCTGCCAAGTGACAGTTTGACTTCACACCTGAGAAGCAAATGAATGAAGAGAGAAGGAAAGCCTGAGCCTGCCTCCCACCTGGCACAAACACGAACAGTCCTGGGAGCGTGGGCATGAGCAACCCCTGGAGCTGCGGCAGCAGCAGCAGATGTAACATGGGCAGAGTCCAGGCTGAAGCTGCTGTGGAGGAGGGAGCGTGGGGCCCACATACCAAAGTGCGAAGGTGTTATTTGTCAACTGCAGGCCCTAGGATGGGGTGGAAGCCTAGTCATGGCTGATTCTTGGAGATGTGGGACAAGGCTTGGAGCTCCATGCTGTACAGCAGCCCTTTGTGAGCTGATTTGGGTTGGCTTTTCTTCCTGGAGCCCTTGCAGCAACGGCTCAGATCAGCTCTCATAAAAGGCGTGTTAACAATCATCAGGGGGTCTGACAACCAGGATTTATTCTTTAACTACAGCAAAATCAGTATGTTTGGCGATATAACTCACGGATTATAAACTTTGGGGGTAGAGGGCACCAAAAGCAAGACTGCATGACACTCACTTCTTCAGTCCTTGTTGTTTGAGGGCAGGGAGTGCCAGTATCCGTTGTGGAGAGCTGCAGGCAGCCTGACACACTAGCAAAGCCCTGCACTGCAGCGTGGGTGCTAGGTGAGAGAGTATAGGTGCTCTTGCGTACTCGCCCTTCTTCTCCCTACACACATTGTGGTGGGGGTTCGCTAGCAAGGTGTTTTGTGATTCTTAAGACTTTTTGTGAGATTAAGAGTATTGGTACTTTAACTGCCCGTAGAAAAATTAAAACACACAATCAAGTAGTTGAAGTTGTGAGTTTTAGCCCACATTTAAAAATGGGAGGAAAATGCTTTGCCCATGAGGGTTTTTAAAGCAGTTATAATGAACACTGTGCCTGATTCATCCTTCACAAGGGAGAACTAAGGAAGGCAAGAGGAAATGTCTCCAGGCAGACGTCCCTCAGGGCAGGGATTTCTATCTCATTTTTCTTCTATGGAAAGAAGCTTACAAGGACTGGCCTAAAGACTGCGTTTGTTGCCCGAGCCCACCAGGTGTTTGCAATCCATTTGTAATTCTGGAAGCCACCTGGAGGCCAGGCATATCTAGCTGGATGCCTCTGCAACAGCTTTCAAGATATGAGAACAACTGTTCCTATAGTAGCAGGCTGGTGTACAAGGACTGCAGCACTGGGTCTGCTCTAGCTCGTGACTGCCACAGGAGCATCTGTAACACGAAGGCTGTGAAAGTATCAGGCTGCTGGCTGAGTGTGTAAGGGATGCCAAATAACCCAAGGCTGCGCTACAGAGGCAGCAGGAGCTCTGTGGAGCCTCATGGGAACATGAGGTGAGTAATCACAGCTGCAATTCATTTCAAAGAGACAAATAAGCTCTTCTAGAGAAACCTGGGACACTTCTGCTGAGAGGGCAGATCACATTTTTTTTTTATTTTTTTTTTTTTTTGGTGGGAGAAAGGTTACTTTTAGGTTCAGGTGAAGGAATTCAATGGGCAAGCTTTCCACATTCCTCTAAGGCATTTTCATCACAATTGCAGAGATAGGGAGTGCCTTGCAGGGACATAAAGGAAGTCAGCATTAAGGCCTGGAACTGACCGAGCAGCCTTCCTGACCCCCGGCCTCAGTGCTGTGCTTCGGCCATGAGGCTCCTTCCTCTCTTTCTGCTGACCCTTCGTTATACCCTTCACTCTGTCCAAGTTGAAAAGCCGACTACTTGGCAGCTGAGAACTTAACTCTTCCTCTCACCCCTGTACAATAGCAGCTTTTCAAGCAGAATCTGCACAAGAGACATTTTGTCTGTCCCGTGCCCTCCGAGGAGCCGAGCAGCTCTGTGCTGGGCCCCTGGCCAAAGCGCCCAGAGGTGGCCACAGCCGCGGTGTTACACCTGCACCGTAGGTGCAGCGCTGCTAGCACGCTGCCAGAGTGCAGCAACGCAAAATGGTGACAAAGCAGCCAAGGCTTCCCCACGTGCAAACGGCTGTTATTGTTTGCTGTCGGTCCTTCGACCTAACGCTGTGGCGCGGCGGCTGGTGCCGGGGAGCAGCCGCGGGGCCGGGCCCCCACCTGCAAGCGGCCGTTAGGAACCCGACAGAACACGCAGGTGTCGCTCGTTCCAGCGGCTTTCCCCGCGGCATGCTGGCGGGGCCCCGGCGCCGACCCCGCTCTGCCGGCCGCGCTCCGCCGGGCCGGAAGTGGGCGCGCAGGGGAGGGTGGGGGGCGCGCGGGCGCATGCGCAGGAGCTGTCGCCCGGCCGCGCCCCGCCCCCGCCGCGGTGGGGGTCTGGCGCGCTCCCTGCGCGCGGCGCGAGGCCGGGCCCGGGCGGCCGGTAGCGCCGGGGGGTGTGTGTGGGGGTGTGTGTGACTGGGGGGGGAGGGCGGTGCGGGCGCGCGCGCGGAGGGGGCCGGGGGCGGAGGGGGGCGCGGGGAGGGACGGACGGACGGACGGACGGACGGACGGGGTGAGAGGATGTGAAGATGGCGGAGCTGCAGATGCTGCTGGAGGAGGAGATCCCGGGGGGGCGCCGGGCCCTGTTCGACAGCTACACGAACCTGGAGCGGGTGGCCGAGTACTGCGAGACCAACTACATCCAGGTGCGGCGGGCGGGGCGGGGCGCGCAGCCGAGCGGCCGCTGTTCCCGCCTAACGGTCGCCGGCCCCGGCTGAGGCGGCGCTGAGGCGGCCCCGGCGGCGGGTCGCGTCCTCCGCCGCCCGTGGCTGTGGGGCTGCCCGAGGCGGGCGAGCGGGTGAGGGGAGCGGGGTCGCGCCACCCCCGTCCCTGTGGCGGTGGGAGGGTGACGGGCGGGTGGCACCCGCTGCTGCGGGCGGGGGAGGAGGGAGCGCCTGGTTCACCTCAGGCGTGAGCTGCCCCGGCGTGACGAGGCGTTTAAACGTGTAATTGATTTCTAAATTAAATCCCTTCCACTTTGCGAGCGTGCTGAATATTTATTTCGGTTGTGTCGTTATCGCTTCCCTTTCGTCCCTTTCCTACCTTCTGCTCTCCTTTGCTGGCGGCACTGAGGCGATACGGTAAACCGAGGAGGTACCAGGCTCTTGTAAATACGGTATTTGCGCTTGTTAATTTGGAGCGCAATGGCATATTTTTTAATTGGGATGTGCCTGGCAGTTTATGTTTCCATTCCCAGGCATGGGTTGCGGTATTTCACAGGAAGGGCAGCTGCCAAGCGGTAGGTGTAGGCTGAAGGCATGGTGTAGTAGAGGTGGTAGGGAACTGGGGAGAAAAATCAAGCTCAAGTTGCTACCGCAGCGTGTGATCTTTGGGGTGACCGCTCTGAAGCTAGGCTGGTGTTAGGACTTCGGTTTTTTTCCTTTCTTTATCTCTTTGCTAGGAAAGGAAGCAAAATATTGTCAGTTTACTTTAATAGGGATTGTAGGGCCAAATGAAAGAGTTTTCCTCAAAACAAACAAAAAATCGACCAGCTAAGAAGGGTCTGAGTGTGTAGGAAGGAAAGCAGGGGGACATGCGTTTGCGCTGTCAGTGTTGAGAGAAGTACAGAGGGTCCCAGTTTTGTTTTTGCTTTCAGTCGCCTAAGCAGAGAGTGCTTCTGTGTTTGCAGAGGGCAAGGAGGAATGAGATCTATGGCGAGATCATTCTGTCAGTGAAAATGGGAGGGAATGACAGAGAATACTTAAAATGTCACTGTAAAAAAGCTCTGACTGTTTCTTTTGAATTGTTGAACGACCAGCTGTCCTTTAGAGAGAAGACTGCGTATTTTGGGTCATTTACAAAACATGTCTGTTACAGTGAAATATAGATGTATTTTATTATGTAATAACTTTTTCTACGTTGAATTAGTGTGATTTTAGTTCTTTAAGGGAAATATGTTGAAATATTTTCCTTCAGTCACAACCTGAGGTACATGTTTTTAAATTTATGTTTTTTTGAAAACTGGGAAACTGATTTTTCTGGAATAGGGGAGAGGAGTCTTGGAAGGCACAACCGGATAGGAAGAAGTGGATGTAGTTCGGTTATTTTTGTTGTTCTTTCTCTGACCTTTTTTTGTATTCTTTGTATAAACCCAAATTTATAAAATCTGTATGGAACAGCTCTGCTTTTATTGTTTTAATAAAAGCTACAGAGGAGGACTCCATGCTGCTTTGTACAAACAGAGAATGAAAAAAGATGCTTATTGCCTCAGACAGCGTACAGTCCTTAAGGACAACCTGAGATAATGGGAGATGGATACAGACAGATGGTGAGTGAAGGAAAAGAATGAGACACTCTTGGTCAGCCTGATGGATTCTGTCCACCACACAGCAGTGCCCCCCAACTGTTGGCAATTTATCCAAGCATTGTGACAACAGAGAGCTTTAAGGGGGAGGTGAGAATGAAGGAATGAAATTGTGTTGTGAGTGTTCACTCTGAGGTGCAGTATGGGTCACAGTGTGAACATACTTAAATTTTAAACAAGTGGGGAATGGAGGCCATCAGTCAGGCTCTGGCCTTTGGAATTGGCTGACAGGCGGTAGAGTGAGATTATTGTAGAGAAGAGGTCCAGTGTAAGGGTATTCTGGGTTTAGTGATGTGAGTGTCCCAGTAATGAATCTGCCAGTGAACCTGCCCCACCTTCATGTTGCCAGAGCTACATATATTCCTGCACAGGATCTGTATGCAAAGCTAATATTTAATTGTCTGCAAGACTGGGAATAGGTGTATGGATATGTGTTGCTTAGGTGGATATTGGTGATTTTGTTTCTAATAATTATTATTCTAGTTCTGTTATCTCCAATTAAGTCTAAATTATGTTCAAAATAGTAGCCTTGGATTTTGTGGCAAAGATGGCTTGTGATTGCTTGGAAGCATGTGGAAGAGTAATTGTCCAGAAAGTCATGTAGTGTAGGTGGCCTAATTCTGCTGTCATCCTTTAGTGTTTCATTGGTGGACATAAGGTTTTGCTGTGGGTATTCTTGAGATTTCCTAGAGGAGGCTTAGAATGTGACTGAGATCTGAGCTTGATCTGCAGGATGATAGGCAGTGTGGTGATGGGGGAATGCATTACATTGCCCTGTATTTGTCAGTAGATAAGCCACTCGCTTTTTGTGGCAGTTGGTGCTTTGAGTTTTTATTCTGAAGTACAAAAATTGTTGCAAACGATAGCATAGGCACAGGCCAGTTTAACAGAGAATTTGAAGTTTAGTGCTAAGGTGAATGTGTTTTTTCTTTCCCCCTGTTGGCAACATCATAGCAACTTAAAAATAATCAAATGTAATCTCTTACATGTGGAAATTGCTAGTTCACAGTAGTAAGAGCTGTGGCAATTGTAACTCATTTGACTTCTGATTGTGAAATAAAAAATCCATTCTTTAAAATTTCGGCAGTGTTTATTCGAATTATGATTGATGCTTAGCTCAATTACTTTAGCAACAGGGAATGTTACATAAATTGTTATCCTTCCCTTGAGGCTGTGATACAATAGCGTATCAGAGTACATCAGCTTAAAATTTTGCGGAACATAATAGGAAATACAGAAAATATGTAATAAATGGACCTGCAGCAAAGAAGAAAGGCTGCTGTTTGGGTAATTTAAAAAAAATCATTTTTTGTCACCAGTTGTTCTTTATAAATTTTCCCACTGGGTAAATTGGTCTCCCTCTAGCCAATGAGTTACCTAGTAAGGCGATCTATTTTTCGAGAGATACTGCTCTCTTAAATAAAAAAATAAATAGATGGAAGAAAAATTTCAAGTATGATTTCAACTTGCATACTGCAGCAGTTTCATAACTTTTCTGTGATTATGATTCTACTTTAAATAATAATCCAGTTTTAAGCATAAATGCATAAATTGCTTACTTTAATCTGCTTGTGTTGCTACAGAAATCAAATAACTTTTCTTGCCAAAAAGGCCTTATTCTTCTAATAACTTGGAAAAATCATACAGTTGCTTCTATTTTATACTTCTTGAAGAGAAGGGGTAGATGGGCATTTTTATTTAGGAGGATGTTTTTGTGGTATCTGACACAGTGTCAACCACAGGTTAAATTACTGTCTGTTCAATGCTTTGTGTACTAGGGCAGTGTCCTCTGTTAGAAAGTTCAGTCTAAACTGTGAACAGGGTAATTCTATAAAATTTGATTGTCTGATATGCTTGATATTATAAAAAATACATTTGAAGTCTGCATTGATTTATCTTTGTATTTCATAAAAAGCAGAGCATAGTTATACTGGACAATGTGCTGTGTTTACCAGATTTTCATATTTCCGTATTATTTTTGTTCAGGAGTATACTAAAGAAAATTTCTACTTATGATGGTGCAAGTAACAAGATCAAGCAATTGTGCAATTCGCACATCTTGTTACTGGTATACTAACATAAATTCCAACATTATCTTGTCCTGTCCGGTTTCTTTGAGCTTGTCCTGCATAAGCCTATTCTGGAATAATCTTGTGTTTGTTTCTCATGATCATTGCTCTTTTAAAAAATGAGCTTTTCATTTTGTGCAGTGCATGGAGCTTTCTAGAATAACTGAATGCTCATGTCTGTTAACTTTTTGTTGAAAGAGTCTGAAAAAATTACCAGGTGCAGGCGTTTCAGCCAGTAAGTGTGTAGCAGGAACAGATTTGGGCTGGGGCTAGTCCCACCGCCAAAGTTAGCATGCAGAATTGAGTGAAAAGCCAAGCCTCTGTGCCCTGCTTAGCTTTCAGAAGACGTGGGATTTCTGTGTGCTGAATTGTCCAGATTCTTCTAAAAGGCTTTATATTTCTTACTTTTTCAAGATTATTATGCTTTACTTGTCAGTAGAGACTGAAAAGGAAGAGTGAGCTTCTGATTTTCCTCTCTTTGCAGTCTTCAGGTTGCCATGACTGTGTTGTGTTTTATATACAGAAACAGCCTACTGGTGTTTGTGAGGGGAAGGATGGGAAGGGGATTTTTATTCCTGTTCTTTATATTCCACCCTTGTGGTTATTAAAAGTACCTGCTTTCAACTCCTGCAGATAGTTTTATTTAAATGAAGGTGAAAACTATGTGTTTCTCAGTGATTTTACTACAGCCCATAGACTGGTGAGTTTCATACGTGTTTTCCATGCATCTGTTAATTTTACTTAGACTTTTTAAGCAAAACAAAGTAGGTGTACATTTGGAAGCATCTTCAGGTAGGTTTAACAAGAGAATAACGCATCTCTTAGCATACTAGTTGTAAATTACATAAATGTTTGTCCTTTACATGTGGTAACTTAGTGGTTACAGCTTTAGTAATGTAATGTGAAATTCCTGTGGAGTTGCCTGTAATGACCAGTACCAGTATATAACTTGTGTAAGTGCATAGGGTATTGCAGGTATTATGTTTTATAACCAAGTTCAAGAAAGAGCTCTATTCTCTTGATGAATATGTGTATCACCTGAACAAAGGCAGCTGAGTTAGGTTTGTAAAACTTATTTAACCATCAGAAATGTGAATATCAGAGGAAAGTTGTTCTCAGCCCTTCTGTCTCATTCCAGAACTTCAGGAAGATGCTGACAAGCTGAAACCATTTATAAATACTAGGAAACTATTAAAACAGCATTAATGGATATATGGAAGATATGCTGTAGTATCTTACTCCTGAGTGCAACAAATGAATACATAGGTGTATCTGGCCCACTAGGCTATGGTAGGACTTCTTAAAAACCATGTGAGATTTAAAAATTGAAGTATTATGCTGTGGTGAGTTAACCTTGACTGTCTGCCAGCTGCCCACCATGCTGCTCTCTCACTCTATCCTCAGCAGGGTAACGTGAGAAAGTAAGGAAAAAAAAAGAAGCTTGTGGGTTGAGATGAGGACAGGGAGATGTTCACCAGTTACCACTGTGGTCAAAACAGACTTGACTTTGGGAATACTGATTTCATTTATTGCCAATTAGAAATAGAGTAGGATAGTGAGAAGCAAAACCAAAACTAAAACCACCTTCCTCCCACCCCTCCCTTCTTCCCAGGCTCAACTTCACTCCTTCATTCCCAACTTTTCTACCTCCTCCTCCTGAGCAGCACATGGGGAGGGGGAACTGGGGTTGTGATCAGTTCTGGGGTTGTGATCAGTTAGTAACGCTTTGTCTCTGCTGCTCATGCCTCCTCACATGCTTCCCCTGCTTTAGTGTGGGTCATTCCCTTGGGATACAGTCCTTCACGAAGTGCTCCAACACGGGTCCTTCCCACAAGCTACAGTTCTTCAAGAACTGCTGCAGTGTGGGTCCTTCCTAATGGGGTACAGTCACGCAGGAGCAGATTGGTCCAGCGTGGGTCTTCCACAGGCTGCAGTTCTTGCTGGAAAACCTGCTCCTGCATGGACCTCTGTCCCTAGGCTGCAGCTCTTGCCTGGAGCCTGCTCCGATGTGGGCTCTCCATGCGCTGCAGCAGCTTCTTTCAGAGCATATCCACCTGCTGCAGCATGGGGTCCTCCGTGGGGTGCAGGTGGGTGTCTGCTCCACCATGGTCGTCCTCCATGGGCTGCAGGTGGACCGCCTGCCTCACCATGGGCTTCTCTGTGGGCATCTCTGCCCTGTGCCTCCTTCCCTTCCTCCTCCTCTGACCTTGGTGTCTGCAGGGTTGTTTCTCTCACAGTTTTCTCGCTTCTCTCTCACAACTGCTTTATAGTATTTTTTACCCTTTCTTAAGTACGTTATCACAGAGGCACCACTGGCATTGCTGACTGGCTCAGCTTTGTGCAGTGCTGGGTCTGTTTTGGAGCTGGCTTAAAACTGGCTCTGTCTGACCTCTTCTCACAGGGGACACCCCTGCAGCCACCTCCCTACCAAAACCCTGCCACATAAACACAGTATGTATGCTCGAGGGGTATTTCTTCAGTACACTCCATTTGCATTAACCTTCACTCGTGTTTGTCCTTATCGCTAAATCCCAACAATTAAGGGGAAACTAAGCTTAGCAATTAAGAAGACTATGCAGCCATAAAAAGTGATGCACATTCGAAAAGTGATGCTTTCTGCTGATTTGAGGCAGCTGGCTAAGTGAAAGTCTTATTACTTTCTTCAGTGTCTTACCTCTGATGCTGCCTCACGATCAGCCTGCAACCAGTTTCACAATCCTTTTTTCTCCCATGTTCCCTTTAAGGCAGAAAGTATAAGTATCTGAATGGTGGACTCTACTGGTTCCCTTATAGCAGCACCAATAATATGAGTGATCTTTTTGGATTCTTTATTTTTTCTTTTCCTTCTTCCCTTTTACTTACTGTATCTCCAAGTGCCTAAGATTTAAGGACCTGATAATTTAAAGCAGGGGTATTCAAACTTTTTAAACAGGGGGCCGGTGCGCAGATGAAGTGGCAGGCAGTCATCTGCGGCTGCTTGGTTTCCCCCCCCAACCCCCCGAGGCCGGGGGGGGGGGGGGGGGGCGGGGCGGGGCGGTTCTGTAAATACCGGGGGCCGGATTGAGGACCCTGGGGGGCTGTATCCGGCCTGTGGGCCATAGTTTGAGGACCCCTGATTTAAAGGAAGGTTGGCCGAATACTGTTGCTGGAAGCAGAGAGTTAGATAGCCTCTCTTGCATTATTGGGATATAAAAAAAGAAAAATCTTCTGAAGTAACACCAAATGTTTTCAATATTTATGACAAAATTAGGAAAAAAAAAGTGCTTCAAGTACATTGTTTGTGTCTTCTGAAATAAAATTCCATGACAGTAGTTTAGTCACAATACATGCTCATTGGAGTTGTAACTATATTAAAAGGTTGCACAAATTGTTATTGCACATCTCTCTATTCAAGGTTTACAGTGAGCTGCTTGTTAGGTTGGTAAGTTTAGTGAAAATAATCTAGGTATAGGACCATCTTGTCTGTTTCCTTTTAAGTAAGTCAATGTAGCTGGCAAAGTTGGTGAAGTATTTATCATTCAACCAATTTACTTTTCCCTTCCATTAACTGTGCTGTGTTTTGCCAGGAAAGCTAATTTAATACATTTAATAGTGTCACAAGTTCAACCTGGAGTTCAGGAAGAGTAGGATTGAGTCTCTATTGAGCGAATGTGGAAATAGCACGAGCCATTCTATTAGTGGTAATGAGAGCTGCTGGTGGTAATGCTTTATGTATAGGTGTGAAAGTAAAATTTGTAAATATGCAGGTTGCTAATATAAAGTAGGTGTTGTAACCCTGAATGTTAGTTACAAGTGGCATTCTAGTTGTTCCCTTCTGTAGTTTATTTTCAGATTGTGGTTATTGAATAATATTGATCCAGAATTGTAATTCAGAGTAGCAAGCTTCTGCATCCTACAGTTAATAAGCTCTCTACAATTTATTGTCTGTTGCTCATGTTTTACTTACGTTTGCAGTCATTAATCTTTGTGGCTTAGTGCTGTAGGTTTTAAGGCAGGAAGTGGTGTACCGCCGTGGTGCACCATGTAAGACAAGAGCCAGTCAGTGCTATAAGCAAATGAAACCTTACCCTGTTGTGTTCAGCAGAATGTTTTATTGAACAAAGCATTGATTTAAGTGCCGTTTTTTGCAGCAAATTTCCAGTAGAGTCTCTGTCCTAGAGTCTGCTGGCCCTTTTTTCTTGGATTTTTCAAATACTATGTCTCCACACTTAATTGTGCACTCTTGCTTAGTAACCTATGCTCTGTAAATTTTGTTGAATACCTATAGCTGGAACTTTACTTGTTGGGCTACTCTATGAAGCAAAATTGCATGTCAGCAGATCAAACGTAATCACAGCCCACTGAATTTAGGTGCATTTCCTCTTTTCAGGGTTCTCACAGGTTAGGTTGGCAAGTTTTTCTGGAACTGAATGAACTGGTACGTTCTTGCAAATGAGTTGTGCCTATTTCAGTGAGAAATCTTAATTTTCTGGTTCCCCGGTGCAACGATCAAGTTGCTCCGTCTAATTTATAGTGATGTGCTCTGAACTATGGACTCTATACACAAGCTATTCACTTTTCCTATAGCTTATTTCCCAGTAGATGTCATTGTAATATCTATTCTTAATGGTCTTTCAGTTTGAAATGTAAGTGCTTGTTTCATTATTATTGGCTTAGTGTTACCACAGTGAAGTTGTTTTATGCTCAGTGAATTGCAGAATGAGGAACAAAAATTACTTGGTTTGGGGTTTTGGTAGCCTGTATGTGTTGGTCATACACAGAGCTGAATCTAGTTTTGAGCTGAACTAATAAATTTAGTATTTTTTCTTAAAGTTAAAAACTTTTCTAGATAAATATGAATGTTTTTACTAGGGTATTTTGTAACTTTGTTATGAATTTACAGCTTTAATATATATGAACTCTGTCAAAGTCCTTGGGAATAACTTTGGGGTCTAATATCTATTTTTGAGCTGGCTGCTGTTTTGTCAAATTTGATTTATACTATAGGTCATATCAGGTTTTTAAATCTATGCTCTCAGAAGATTAGATAGTGGCTATTAAAATGCGATTTCAAATGATATTATTAACAGATTTTGGGGAAGCCTGAGATGCTTTTGTTTGAAGATGCTTATTTCAACCTGCATGCCGTCATTATCAACATGATTTTAGTTCTTTTCAATTTTCAAATTGACATTTAAACGAACAAATAGATGAGCTTCAGATGAACTCTTTCCTATATTGTGAACTACTGTTCTTTTATTTTTGTATGACTCGTATTATGAATTCTGTTGAAAATAAATGATAAAACAAGGTGATCATCCTGATTTTTTGATGTTTTATGGGAAAATTAATAGGAGGTTGATAAACATTGTTAGATATGAAATTCTGTTATTTTTTGGTGAATCTTTTTGGTAAAGTATTAGGGTAAACCTTTCAAGAATGTCTGAGGTTTTGTTTTTTACTGTTAAATAAGTTCACTGGGTTTAAGGAAGATGAAAGAAGTGGTTTAAATTTGAATTTTTGTATCGTAGCTAGGTAGAACAAAAATTAGTAATTTGTCCTTTTGGGTGGCTTATTGAGAGGAAGGTTTAAAAAACCTATTTACTTGCTTGCTGGTGTTAAATGTGAAGTTTCACTGATGGACTGAGGGTTTCAAAAGACTGTCCCAGTCTTTCCAGCAGTGGAGGGCAGGTAGCAATTTTCTCTTTGTCCAGTGCATTACCAGCTGGGTGACTGGCAGTGGCTCTAAATTTTGTGCTGGGTGGAGAAATGCTAAGAGACATTCAGACTGAGGTTATGAAGGCCTGCCCCCTAACAGGCTTGTCCAGTGTTGAAATGTTGGGGCTGAATGGGCTGCCTGCTGGATCATCCTGAAAATGTGTGTTTTGTAGATTTGAAAACTTGCATTTAAAATTGCTAAGTGCGTAAATGCTTCCTGTTACCCGCCTAGAAACCTTTGGAATGTAAGGTGGCTGAAATTAAGGCAGTGCCTGTCTAAAGCTGCAGATACTAGGCTTTGCTGCTGTTCAGGGGCAATATTTCTGAGCTGATCTAACATCTTTCTGCTTCTAGTTCTGACTGTGCCCTTGTCCTGGGTCTCATCCTTATCTGATCATTTGTGAGCCCATTCAGTTAGCTAAACCAACAGAAAACTAACTAGAACAAGAAAAGCATTGTTGCTTTGCCCAGTGGTGGTGGGAGTGTGAAGCGAGGGAGGAGGAGGGTAATGGAGTAGGGAAGGAGTGGGACCATCTCTGCTGAGGATAGTGTGTTGATAGTTTGACGTGTTTTAAGCTAAGAGACTAATTCTTCAAGGTATCAGACATCAAACTTGGTTATCTCAAGCTTTGTGCAGCAGTGGTGCTGCTCTTTGGGCCTGAAGGTTTGTAGTGAAAATGTCAGGTGTTGTTTCTGCCCCTGCCCAGGGAAAACTGTGCAGCAAGGGCTGCTGACACTTGTTAAGCATGGAAGGGTCATGACAGATAACCTTTAGGTAATGTGTGACTTGAAAGCAGAATTAGTGCTTATCTTTGTGTGTAGTCTGTCTCATAGAACAGTCAAAGTCTATTCTTAGCAGAGAGGGATATATAAACAGAGATGAAATAATATTTTTGAGTCTGTTCTCTTTTCAAAGAGAAAATTTTAGTCTGTTTCACAAACAAAATATATAAAGCTGTTTATTAGTGAGTAGTAAGAATTCAAAGCACGCTAATTTGTCTTGATTTGCTTTAATTATAATTAAAAAGTATGTTTACTGAATCTACAGCAAAAAATCTGAAAATTATTTTGAAGTGTGTCCTTTTAAACTGTAAGTTTGAGAGGTGTTGGATATTGCAAAGTTTGTATTTCCCTGTAATTTTTTAACTAGGTGGCAAGTTTGTAAGTTGGCATGAGAAGTGGAGCTTGTTTGTAGCTTTATACAGAAGGCAGAATGCTTGCTGCAGATTGCAGAAGTTTGTTGTCTCCCTAGTATTTTAATGGGTAAGAAACATGTCTGCTGCAACTTGTGGGGAGTGAAAATATATTAAATATTCCAAATTAAATGGCTGTCTTGATTCAGTTAACATACAATTATTTGTTTGCCTGGCAGGTGTGTGTGGGGGGACAAGCACAAAGTATTTAGCTAAAAGGAGAAAAACCCCTCTTATATAATAGAATTCTAAAGATACCATGCCATTATGGAAGGTTTACAGTAATTTTCACTATTTATAAATATATCGAGAAGGAGTAATAGTAAAAACAAAAGCCAGGCTCTTATCCCCACGCTGCTGACAGCAAAGTAGGAGGCTGAGGTGGATGACAGATGTCAGAAAAATTGAATAATGCCCGTATGAGCAGAACCTTGAAAAGGGGCTGTTACTTTTGACAAAAGAATAATAAATTATAAGAATATGCTAGTAATGTTGTGAAGAGTATGAGCTATGTACACTGGCTTTCCAGTTTTCTTGGGTAAAGTACAGGGATACTAAATATAATTTGATAGGTAATGCTATTTAACATAATCTGTGGAATTATTGCTATGAGGTAAGGCTTGGGATTTAATGTTCTTCTGAGAGGCTAGACATTTTAAATAATTAATGAGAATATAAGCAGTTTTATCATTTTTGTATGTTTTTGCCTTGCATGTATTCTGAATTTGCCTGTGATGGATGAAGAGGTTTGTATTGTCCACTGTAATCCATTTCACTGGAATATTTGGGATATTGCTTCTATTTAATGTTATATTTTTTGTATCCTGTATCCTTTGAAATCTTACTGTACAAACTGTGTTGGTTTGGCCTTCTAAGGAAAGGGAACTAATGTGTCCAGTTGCTCATGTTTGTTAAGTAAGATTAGATAAATTTCATTTGTGGAAATATATATGTGAGTGCTGAAATGGTGCTAGTGAAATTAATTGGTTTTTTGCCCATGGCTAATAACTAGAGAACTTCTCAGTTTTCTCACTTTATTCAGCTGGTGTGATCTCAGAAATTATCTTCAAAGATTTAGGCCTGTTTGTTTTCTTGACCTTGGGGATCTGATGCCCGTGGGGTGAGGCTCAGAATGATGGAGCATGCAGAAGCCTCAAGGAGCAAGCTCTGGGTGAGAGAGTAGTGTGTAGTGAGCCTAAACTAGTGAGGATGTAGTTTTTGCAGCCTTTGTCAGGTTCTCAGTGCACTGTCGTAAGAGCAGCCCTTTCCTAAAAGAAAGAGAAGATTCTTTCTGACTATGTGTTCATCTGTATAAGTCAATCAGTTTGGATAATAGAAGATAAAAAGTTCTCTGTTACAGTTGTCTGGTGGTGATAATAGTTTAAACAGTCTCCAAATTGAGGACACTTCTATAACCACTTGATGTGACGAGATAATAGAGCTATTGTAAATCATTACCATGTTGTGATCTGCTTAAAACTGAAACTTTAGATTTTTAAAAATACATATGCTGTTTTTACATTTATTTTGGTAAATGTTCTTACATGTAATACAAATAGGATAGGGTGAATCCAGTTTTGATGACTGGAGCAAGGAGGGATAAAAGTCATAATTTTTGTTTTTCTCATTTGTACATAAGTCTATAATAATACATACCAAATGCAGAGATCCTTGAAAACAAAAATTTTCACTGTTATAAGCCTGTTGTAAACATTTGTAGCATATTAGATCTGAAGTTTGGTTTGAGGGTTCTGCAGAGTTACGACTTGGGTACAACTTAAATTCCCCTTCTAATAAAGGGGACCAAAAATGCATTTTTAAACAATTTTTTTTTTTAGGGAGAGAAATGATAGTCGTGATATTTTTTGGACTGATTTGACCTTAGTTTTCAGGCCTCTTGGTATTACTCCATGGTAAATTGTGTATTCAATGAAACTCTCAGGGCAGCTCTGAAAGGCCAAAATTCTGAAAGTGACATTGTTTAGTTGCTGTTGGAGATGGCCATGTTGAGCTGTAGAGATTGAAATACTAGTAGTAATCAGGTTTTTTTCCAGTTT
This sequence comes from Falco cherrug, assembly GCF_023634085.1. NCBI lineage: Eukaryota > Metazoa > Chordata > Aves > Falconiformes > Falconidae > Falco > Falco cherrug. Next base: position 15,891,950 of record NC_073704.1, on the reverse strand, counting down.
ATATGTATTGTGTTAGTTTGTCAAACTGCTTTTTTTTTTTTTTTTTTTTTGTGGGTTAAACAAATATATGTCATTCTTTTCACTACATGCCTCTGCGCAAACCAAATCAGAACTGGAGCAGTCAGCTGCTTCTGCCTAATTCTTTTGGTTTTAAGTAACACAGCTTTTATGTGATTACTTTTCATCTCTAGGTCTTATGCTTTACAAATCAGGGTAAATACTGCTTTTGTTTACAAACTGAGTGGAAGGAACTTTTTTTCAACTACCTTTTGGTCTGGATTTCATATGCACTTAAGGCTGTGTTTGAACACAGTCCTTAAAGAATTGTTTGCACATGTTTCTTCTGCAAATGTAGCGGAGGAAACGGTGTATTTCCTGTGTTATAGGGACAAACTGTCGAGTAAGATGACTGGACGATGGTGTGTCTCACCTAGTATCATCTAGAGAGCTAATTCCTGTGTCTGGGAAGGTGGAGGATTAGAGCTTATGCAGTTGGCAGGGCATTCTGCATAATGGAGGAGAGAATGGCTTATGTAAAAAGCAGCTTGAAAATTCCTGCTTTCTCTGTGCCTCTCTGTCTTAAAGCCTCTCTGTCATTCATATTGTGAAAGTCTTCTTTCCAGGATAGTTTTATTTATCACCATAGCTAGATAGGTAGGGAGGTGACATAACTTAAACATGTCTTGTCAAATGAAAAGGTCATTTGTGCAGCATTTCAAATCATTAGGGTATAGAGAAAAGACCTTTTTTTTCTGATGGTAGTAGAACTTGCTGAATATACAGTTGTAAAAATCTGTTAGGCAACTTGAGAACAAATTAATTCACATTAAAAAAAAAGAATGTGAGGCAAGAGAACCTTCTGTAACATAGAAAATTCATTCATCATTTGAAATGTTCTTATTTTGTTGCATTACTCTAATGTTTCTATTCTTGTGACAGCTAAGAGCTCAGAATTGTCAGAAAAAGAATGTTGTTGAAATTGGGTGAATAAGCACAGTTTGAGACTCATAATTATGAGAGTGTCATAATTATGGTGAATGTAAACACAAAGGTTTCATATCTTCATGTTACAAGATATTCATATCTTGTAATGCAGCACAAAACTGCTGTGAGAGGAATCTTGTGTTCTTTCACAAGTTTGCAGTGTCACTTTATATTTTTATCCTATAATCTTTCATTTGTGTAACACGGTTACACTAAGCATAATGATGTGAGTAGTCACTACATTTCAATATAGCGCTTATAGATACGCCTGTAAGTTGCAGGCACACTGTTAGTGCAGTTTGAGTAAGCTGGCTTCAAGACCGCATGTAATACTTGCGTCCTTAGTGATGTATTTAATGGCTGAGAGCTCTTGCCGTTGTGAGAGTTACCAGAATGTGTAAAACTGTCTGGTGTTCCTGCTGTAGTTGGGCCTGATGAAGTTTGGCCTATATGGCAAACAGCATAATAATTCTTGACTGCAAGATTAAAGTTACTCTTTTACTGAAATATTCATGATATAGTTTAGATTGTATAGCACGAAGGAAGTGGTTTCCCTGTTTGAGACAACCATATATGACTTTGAAGATTGTGTGCCAAAATTTAATTTTAAGACTAATACTATTTTATCTGAAAGAGTTTATTAGTCAGAATTTTGTTAGGTGAAGACAATAATGGATTGATTTACTTTATGAAAGTTCTGAGTTTAAGTTTTATGGACTATGGATGTGGCTGTTGTTAGGGGGGAAATAGCAGCACATTTATAGCTTCTGCCAAGATGTCTGTGACAGATTGGTGTCTTGTCTGTCCAGTATGAATTTTTACCGCTCTATAAATATCGATTGGAGAAAAAAAAAATGGTGTTCCATGGCTTTAAAATACTGTGTCCTCGTTGATTTATGTGTGACTAAGGGATATTTATACAGGTCTTGAGCAGAACACCACCAGTACATGCAGAAATCAGTATCTGAACAAATCTAAAAGGGCTTGGTGGAAATCTGTCTCACATCAGACAAACAGCAAAAAGAAATAATATGTGCCTGTTTGGGGAAAATAATATTAAAAGAGTCCCTGCAAGTGCTTTTGTGGTTAAGAAAACGTTTTTTAGTGGAAGCTGAGTTCTGGAATGTCATTAATACATGTGCAGATGGGTAGCAGTTAATTTTTGGGCATTGCAGATGCTCTATGCTACTTTGAGAGGCCTGTCCTTTTCTGAAGCACCCTTTTAACTTTTGTGGTAACTAACTTTTTGGGGACAGACTTGGCAGAACTTACTGTGCCATTGTATGCGCTGCTTATCTTTCATTTTATAATTGCTTTCAAGTTTACGGAGCTCTATCTTGTGTTGGATCCCAAATAATTGATTGTTTGATTCTTTGGAAGGCATGCTGATAGAACTATGTCCTTGGCTGTTGCCTCTACAAGGTCCTGCACAGAGATTTGCTTCTGGGTGTTGGCTGGGATATTGTTGAAACTGTTTTGTTTTTTTTTTAAGAGTCTTAGCATGTCATTTTGTGTGGCATTCACATGAGTTAAGTGCTGTGTTCAACTGACGTTCAAATGTTAGAACAAAGGAACTTAAACTTTAGAAACAGAAACTTTTGTTTGGTATTGCTGTCATTCTCATGAGGTTAATCATGTTCACTTAAGTTTATTAACCTCCTATGTTTTTGATTCAAAGAAGATATTTGGTACATAATCTACTTTGGATGAATAAGTAAAAACAACCACACAGAATTTACAGAGGTTCTGCTGAGGTGTCCAGTTCCATTATTTTGGCTGTCAGGTAATACCAATGCTTCCCTTCAAGACAGCAGTCTTTAAACATTCACTCTATAAAATCCTTGGTATTGTTCTGAAGGATTTTTCAGACATTTAGTCTTTTCAGGCTCATCCTGACTTGATGTTCTAAATCATGGTCCTTTGTAGCTAAAGCAAGAAATCCCTTATTGCTGGTAGATTATGTGTTTCAAGTTCTGGCTTTTCTTTAGCAGGAGGAAAACTCTCCATATTGCTAGAAAGAAATTCTGAAATGGCTCTGTGACCTGCAACACAATTACAGTGTTTTTCAGTCTGGGGAATGTAAGAATTATTGTATGTGGAAAAAAACTTTGCCCAAGTTGAATTTGTTTTATCAAACGTATTGTTTTTTATACCTCAGTGTGATACTTGTTAATTCTTAAAATAAGTGTTTGGCTAATTTGCAGAAAGGAGTAGTATTTAAATTGTGTGAAGGTGACTGCATTACAGTTGCAATGTAGTTAATTTGGGAGATTAAGTGCACATACTTTTATGCATGTAAAATGTTTTTATATTGCTTTAAAAAAATTGTGTTACTGCTTGGATGGAACAGTCCCTTTCTGGGCAAGGAGCACTGCAATTAGTGTGAAAGTAGGTCATGCTTAGGAAAATGTGTGTGTAAAATACAGATCTCACTGGAAATAATTACAGAAAACTTGATGCTGTGGTGTTTAGTTACATGCTGCAGGTTGAATATAGTGACTTTGCTTGCTGTTCTTGAGCTACATAGCAATTGACAGAAGGTTCACTTCTAATTTTGAAGTAAATGGACCAAAACAGCTGGTTAAACGGGAAAAGAGAATAACTACTTTACAGTGCCTTCAGAAAAGGGTTTTTTCCCTTATTTTCTGAGATTCTTAAATTGTAACAGCATAGTAAAGTTTGAGTCTAGTTAAAATGGAAAGCCTCCTGAAACCTTCTGGGTTTTTATGTGCTGACAACTCTGTCAAAAACATGAACAAAATTGATAAACTTCTGAAAAACCTTTACTTCTAGCAGTCTAACCTTGGGAATTATGCTGGGACTCCCCATTTAAGGGCATGACTTTTATATTTCAAAAACGTTCACTAGTTACTTGGGGAGTGCAAAACAGAGATCTAGAGTTTGGCTAACGATGTCTGCATAAGAGGCTAGAATCCCATTCTCCCTCTGCCAATATTGTGTTTTGTCCAGTGCTATGGTAACAGGAGCAAAAGGTTGTAAAAACCTTCTTTGCCAGAAAAGTGAGCAGATACAGCTCTTGGGGCACATAGGGAACGAATCTACTGAATAAGAAGGCATTTGGTTCTGCTTAGCAGTTTTCAGAGTGAACTTTACTTTCTTTCACTTCTTTTAGTTGATCATGTTAGTTTTAGTTAGTCTTCATCCTTTGTTCAGTTATGGGTAGTATAGCAGAGGTCAACGTTCAGCAGGCTGAAAATGGAGGTCAAGAACAAGTTGACCTGTCATCTGCTTGCTTCTGCTCTTTCTGGCAAGCTGTTCCAACGAGGGCAAAGAAAAAGACCTGTATGCTGTGTGGCTTGTTGTGATTTTTCAGAGTCAGATGAACATATTTGTGTTTGGTCATGTAACAGGGTGCAAATGTGCATTTTGGTGATAGAATTCTGCCATGTGGGATGATGTAGCTTTGGAGGAGCTGGAGACATTGACCTTTAGGTGGTTCTACAATAGGCAAGCAAGGCTGTCCTATTTGTTTAAAAGCAAAAAAGAGAAGGTGGGAGAGACTGGGGAACCTTTCTTGAAGAAATGCAGGGAAGCTTCTTGGTGTTTTAGGTCTGTGCTTTAGAGCTGATCAGCTGCTGCTGCAGTTGTCCCAGGCTCTACTAATTTGAGCATAAATCTCTAGGTTTTGGCATTCAAGTATGCTGCCAATAGTTCTTTTGCCTCCTGGAGGAGTGTTGTGTGTTAGGAGTGTTGTGTGAAGGCTTCTTATTTTGATCTCTAATTTTTTAATATGAAATAAAAGATTACTTTTTTTCTTCTCAGATTGTGGGCATGTATCTGAAGATTGTTTGTTTCTTTCAGTATGTCTGAATTGGCAGCAGCTTTAAAAAGTGCCAAGGAACAATAATTTCAAATTTAGAGTTAACTGATCACTGTGAAGGGATTTGTGTAATCCAAGTGTAGTTATTTCCTAGAAATGAAAGAGTGATTATGCAAATACCTGCCGCCAGTTAGTTTAAGCCCTCTCCTCTATCTACTGTCTTTGAAATAGTGTGCTCCTGTTAACGTGGTAGCTATGTCTTTAATTCTCTTAAAGCTTTTTTTAGTCATAGTTATCAAAAGTAGCTATTTTAAAATATAATAACTTCTAGAATGATAACATTTTAGGCCATGCTAATGTGAGGAAGTAGAGACAATGAATGGCGATTGCAAGATTATGTTAGTTGGCTTGGCAATGTGGGAAGAGTTCTGAGCATAATGGGATTGTATTTATTGTAGACAGACAGCAAATGCTTTCCAGCAGCTTGTGTTCCTTGGGCTACCCGACTGCTTTTTACAGTGCCTAGTGAAATGGGACTCTGCAGTACAGCTCAATGACAGCTTGATGTAGCTGTGATAACTGATGTGGGTGTCATCTCCACGTTTGCCTGACTCCTTTGGGAGCTATTGGCTGAACAGGGTGTATACCTTCCCTTCATACGCTGCAGCTACACTCTGGCAATTACAAGCTGCCCTGCCATCAGACTGATCACATCAGTATACTAGGCTGTAAACTGTCGTGGTGGGTGAAGTGGCTACACGTCCTACTTAGCTTTTCTTGCTGTGAGATTGTAATGTCTGGCAGTGGGCACATGGAAGGAGAACCTACTTCGTCTGCCACAGATAACTCTGTGATTCTAAATTCTTTGGCCTCAGTCATTGCTATGTAATGAATTGAATTGAGAGTTTATAGTGGAATGGCGGAACTGGCAAAGTTGGGAAATAACAAATGTTACATAACCCCTTGTGACTAGATAATGTTTTGGGAAGCTGAAGTAGATCTTTCTTACAAATGGTAGATTTAATCAGATTTCGAGAGAGATAGAGATACACAATCTGTTCATCTGGTATTACTAAGGAGAAAACAATCAGTGCAAAGAACTTTTTTTGTGCAGGAGACTATAATTACTATATGATTGTAGTTTGTTCCAACTTTGAAGGCCACTTTGCATCTGAAAAGTAACTTTTGCAAATGCTACAGTGTCTTGTTCTATTTTTATCAAGTAGCTGTGAAACCAAATTTGAGTTGAACTGAATTAATCAATGGGTTTTACTTGTACTCTCTGTGAAAACTTCTGGACACTGAAGCATCCTTGGTGAGTGAAGAATTGTAGAACAGCAGATACATGAGTTAGTAGCGTTAAGCCTGCAGATCTTTGCTGTTTCTGAGGTTCTTCATTCAGTGCATTTGTGTTGGCTTAGTCTCTTAATGGCCACAAATATGTTGATTTTGTACTGGTATTAAAGCCCAAAGTGGCCTTGTATTTGGAACTCTAATAATAATTACGTTGTTATATGAACTGGAAAATGATCCACTTCTCAGCTGTGTTATTGCAGAAGAGCTAACAGAGTAAGGTGAAGCCTGCATTGATTAACGGAGTGAGCAGCGAGTCTTAAATGCACATGGGGAATAGGTTTTTCTCACTGCTGCTTGCTTCTCAAGCAAGAGCTACAGCTGATGCTGTAAAGCAGTGATGAATAACTCTACTACGTTAACTGCGTTTTAGATGTAAACACATTTAGATGCTATCATGCTGACCAGTATCTCGTGATCTGTCATTTTAAACTATTATTTATGTGTTGAACAAACTTTATTTTAACCTTGTCTGGTAGGTTTATATGAATGCAGCATGCCCTGGGTTTTTTTGCATAAACGTGACTTTGGCTCTACTTTCAAAGAATAAGCCAGTTCTGGTGAGAGCAGGGCATTTGCATGTGAAAACTGGTCGGCTTGTGAGTGTATGGAAATAAATACAAAGTTTGATCCAGGTGATGGCTAAGGGAAACAGATGAGAAATCTGTTGCAATGATGCTGGCAGTGTGAAAACAGGGGTGGAAGTTATTAGATGTCAGAGAAGCTGTGCTTGTCCACAGCTATCAGTTGTTATCTTTTTCTTTTGGGTGCAGTAGACTGATATTCTTGTCATAGATAACAAACCAGTGAGTGAGTTTTGTCTTTACTGGCAGTCTTGAATGCAGTATGTATTTTAAAAAGTTGCTTTTCCATTTAGGAGGTTAGGCTTCATGTATACTTCCTTGAAGGGTAGCTTTGCTAGCTTTTATGCAAACCTACATTTTGAGGCTCAGCACAAAAATGAAAATATCAAGAGAATCAACTGCAACGAAAACAAAAGACTTCAACTTGATGCAAATGACCTGATACTGACTGTATGGGATTATTGATACTGAGTTTCAGCTGGTTTAAAAATTAGGAAGTCACGCTTATGGTCGAGAAATTCTAGTGACAGTGCGTCATTAGTTTTTTGGTAATCTGAAAAACTGAACAACCTGATGTCAAAGACTATGAAAGTGTGAATAGTAAGAGTATAGTCCTCAGCTAGAATGATTGTTAATAGTATACAGATACATTAAGCTAAATTATCATCATAATTCAATTATAAAAATGGAAATAGCATTTGTATTTATATTCATATCAGTAGAATATGATGAATGCAATTAGCCTTGCATTTGGAAATGGCTTTTTGAATATATATATATATAGATTGTTCTTTGAATGTTGTTTGAATTATGGAATCTAATGATAGTTTTAATGCATTCTTAATTCTAAAACTAGTATCTTCTGTATTGATTATGTTTGGCCTAAATGCCAGAGCTCCTTATACAGTTTTGGTGATTGCTGTGCTTAGACTACTGTGTGATCTCATCTCAAAAGGTGATGTGTTTGATTCAATTTAGAATATACAGAATTCACAGTACTATGACAGTAGTTCTAATGCCATTTCTTTTGAGTTGTATTCAGAAGAGGTTACTTCAGTAACTTCATACTTAAGATGTTTAAATTTTAAAAGCACTTTGTGTGAACAGCAAATGAAACACTTTCAGTTAGGTGTTGAGTAGAGACTTTGGATGCAATTGCAAAGAAATGTACTTCTCAGTTTGTCAGATGTTGATAAGGTGGGTTGGTTTAGGTGCCTGACTGTAACCTCTGTGCGATGGTTCACCTACGACTCAAGTTTCGTTGCCGTGCTGGTTCTTTTGTTGTGTATTGGCACTTCTGAGAGCAGTTCGCTAACAAAAAGGAGTCATGTCACTGGGATACTGACACGCTCTGTTCTTCATAGGTGGGACAAAGAGTTGTCAAGCAGGTTACTTTATAGTTAGCTGTCCAGGTAAGGTCGTGTTAAAAAATTTTGTGAAGTAAAAACATTCCATCTCCAAAGTCTAGTGCTATCATTCTTATTGTGTGCTAAATTACCAGTCCCATTCATCTTGTTGCTTCCCCTGTTGAGCGGTCTCAGTGTTATCTTGTTACTTGTGTATTCATTTGAGTGCAGAATAATAGAAAGTTGTCAGAGAACTTCCATGTGTGTGTGAGAAATTGTTACCCATTCATATCTGAAATGTTGTTTGCTTATGTTTCTTAACATTTGATTAATTCATAATGTTCAAGGTGTAGGATGCATGTAAATGGGCAAGATGACTACCAGCTCTTCTTAATTTTTAAATAAATGCGTATATGTTTGAATAGGATCACAAAGCAGTCAAGTTAGCCCTCCCTCTTCCTAAAATAATAACAGCAATAATTACACAAACAAGCAATTATGTAGAGAAAAATGTTTACATGTAGGGATGAATAGTTTAGAGATTGTAGTATTACAGTCGGCAGTGAACAGGAAAAAAAATATCTACCTGCAACTCCAAGTACTTTGGAGCTCTGGTTATACTGAAGAACAGATAGACTGGGCTTCTCCCTGTGTTCAATGTACTAATAGATTACAGGGATCCTCCTGCACATCTGAAAGGGAAGTATTGAGGTTTTCTGGTAGTTGTATGGTATTTATTTTTTTTAGGACCTCTGGGAGATCTCATTTCCTTCTGTTCTAATACCTCAGTGATTCCTTCTCCTTTTTCATGTTTGTTTCACCTGCATGTTATTGACTAACTACTTAAGAATTATATAGTACCTGTTTTTCATTCTGGGAATGAACAGTTCTGGTAATGAAGGAGGAGTAAGGGATATTCTTTAGCAAGTAAGTATTTAATGAGGTAGTTTGTTAAAAGAGAAATTTGTATTTTTCACTGACAGTTATGTAACTTCTTGGCATGATTTGGGCATAATTATTGGATTAATGGTGCTCAGTTTTCTTCTCAATCATTTTTTTCTAGCTTAAAAAAGGACCTTAGAAAGCATTTGGATGGGCTAAGCAAATACCATCTGTGCAGTTGAATAAATGTGTGTAAAATATTTAATTATGTATGAGGCTTTCAGTAACTTCAAGGAATTCGGCAACAATTAAAATGGAAAGGATGATGTAAAAGCTCAATCTTGTATTTTTCACAGGAAAACTGAAGTGTGCTTTGTCAGTATCACAGTTGGGCACATTTCGTACTGAATAACACAAACTTGTTGAACTCTGTGGCATGTGGCTTTTGTTCTTGAGGCTTCTTGAAGCTGGTGCAACCGCATCAGAAACCTAAGGTGTTCTGCTTGCTGGTCTTAAGACAAATGCTTGCTTGGGTTTGTGTTAACAGTTACCAAAAGAAACAACTGTTATATTGGTTAAATGAAACTAATCTTCTCTTTCATTCTTAAAATTTCACGGTTACTTTTTTCTGTCACATATATTAAATATGAGTTTTGTTTCACTGAACAGTACTGTTTTGAACAATAGCAAGAGATGCTGTGTATGTTACAGAAGTGATTATTACATTCTCGATGCACTTTTCAGTGTAGTTAGTCCAATGTCAAACTGTTTAACCTCAGCTTCCACTCTGATTCCTAAATATTACTGGGTAAATGCATTGTATGCTGAAGAATTGATTTGGGTATGAATTGAGATTTTTCCATTCATTTTTTTCTAAGAGATTTTTAGGTTTAGGCTAGTTGTGAGTAATAATAGGAATGAAAAGTGCTCTTTTTTTTCCCCCTCTCAATTCAATGCTAAGTATTAATCTTGAAAGATTTTTTTTTTTGTCATATTGATATTAAAGGCAACAATTTGTGTTAATCTGCAATTAGAAACACAGTTTCTTTATCAGCTTATAGGTCCAGACTTTTTGGGTCATCTAACAGAATTTGTTGGAGAAGTTCTGTTAGCCCATCTGACAAACAAGCTTAAAAGTTGGGGAAAATGATTTAAAAATATTTATTTTTAGAACTACAGCAGGAGAGAAACCTAACTGCAATAACCAACTAAACTGCTAGCAGCTTTTAGCACTTCCTCTCATGCACCAGTTTCAGATCTCTCTTAATTAACTATTTCCAATTCGTAAGAGCTATGTTTTTCTTTTTTCACATGTTGCTCTCTTTGAAGTCTTTCCTTTTCTTCTAATTTGGTAGCATTTCTTCTGTTGTCTAGTTGGGTTGATGTTCTGTAGATCTTACTATAGCGCCCATGTTGCCTCCATTTGTTTCATTGTAGAATTTCTTTCTGCGTTAATAGCTGTCTTTTAGTACAGAATTGTTCCTAACAGTGGCATAACAGACTTCACCAGTATGTTCTGGCTGATCTCACTTTGGGGTGGGAGAATGCATTAAATTTTCTGTTCTTTTGTAGCCCTCCTTTTTGTGCTCCATATCATAATTTTGGCATTTTGCATACCTTACTGCATGTTTTATTCTCTCATCTGCACCACACTCTCCATTCAGTATAATTTTTTCTTCTTTGTAATTTGTTTTTTTTATTGCTTGTATAAGTACAAAAGTTGGTATTTTTTTAGGGAGGAGAAAAAAACATTGAGAGGTTTAATTCCTAAAGTAAAAGGATATATTAGCAGTCCAGGCCATTTCTGTTTCAAATCTGGTAATGTAATTGTGCTATGTAAATGGAACTTTCAGCGTGGCTAGAAAAAGTGATGCCTAGGCTCTGCATTCTGACACGAAAAGTAGTCATCTTTGCACTTAGTGCAGGTTGAATTCCAGATCCTTTCTAATGCTAGCAATTTGGGTTATACAGTCTAATATAAAAAAAAGATAAATATTTTCATCATAGTTCCTGAGCTGTGTTAGACTTAGTGTCCATCTTTGTTTGGACCATCATGTGGAAGCGCAAACTGTTACTAATTTTCTAGTGTCTGAAGGCAAGCACATACTGTCACACTATGTATGTAATACATGCCTTTTCTGACTGGATGTAAACTCTGGGCATTTGTAGCTGACTTGAATGACTTTGATCTTCTGTTATCTAAAAGTGCCAGCTTTGTATAGAGTAGTCACTGTAGTCTGTGATGTAGCTCTCAGACTGGATCCATCCTGTGAAATATTTCCATCTAGTCTATTGTTTTGTTTTCTGGAGGAGGCAAAACAACTGTTTTAGTAGTGGGTGCTTCCTACAAATGGAAAACATTCTCTAGGGGAGAGCTGTGCAGAGCAATGGTTGCTGCTGTGTCTAGGTGCATGGGGTACCGCTTCCTGCTGCTGCAGAGGTAACCTCTCCCAGTAGCAGCTGACATCATCCTCACCCCATATGTAGCTGGTAGGAGCATCAGATGAGCTCTCTGTGGCGAGTTAAAATGGTGCTCATAATTACTGTTGAGAGCAGGGGAAAAGGATGCTGCTTTGTGACTCAGTGTGGACCACCTGATGTGTGCATTGTGTGGAGAAAAATGATAAACACAATAGATGCTAAGCTGCTGCATGTAAATTGGATAACGTGGGCACAGAAGACATCAATGATCCAAACATTTTTTATTTTTAAGTCTGTGAAGATGATCCAGCTGTGATGCTTAATTATCTTCTTAACTTTGAAAAGTTGAAGCTGGAAGTTTAAGAGGTGGAGATGTAGCAGCATTCTTAATACAGTTAATGGAAAAATATTAAGGGAAACAAATGAGACACTGTCCACAGGTCTTGTGGAAACAAAAAACCCAAAACAAACCAATGTGCACTGTCTCTCTCTCTATATATATATACTGGAAGGCTGGCAAAACTGCAGTGATCTCTACTTTCCAGCACTTGTTCCTTTTCTGTAGTAAGTTGAGCAACTTTGGATGGTTCTTCCCTCTTTATTCTTGATTGTGTGCTTCATTGTGTTCCTATGGCTATGCAGTGGCTTACATGAGGGAAAACTCATAATGTGGTTTATGGATCAGATAATTTTCATTTTGGACTTGCTTCCTGGTCTAATTCACTACAGCAAAGGGAATATGCAGTTTGTGTTGGGAACCTCTACTTCCACAGGTACTGCTGATGAAACTAGAACCTGAGTCTCCGTAATATCATGATTAGGTGTTCAAACCATAGTTCAGTAAACATGATTTGCTCTTCCTCTGTGGTGTCTATTAAGTTTTGCTAGGGCAAGTGTTTGCAAGCTTGCATGTCAGGGAAGATGATGGAATTGACAGGACTTTAAAATAACCACTTGTTTCTTAGGTTATTTGTAAACTAGCTTAGGTACTCAATCCACCATGCAGGCCTACAAATACAGTCCTTTCACAATGGGATGGATGTGTTAGGACTAGGAGTGAGAAGCTGCCTATGTTGACAGTGTTGCAGAAGAGTGACTTGTCAAAAAATGGCTTTTATTTCTTAAATTAGTATCCATTTAAAAAAAGTATAGATCGAGCTGATCTAACAGTTGGAAGCATTGCTTCCCTAAGAGTGGTGTGTGTCTAGATGTTACGATGTCCTTTTTTTTTTCATAGGCATGCGTAATTTTGATGTGAGTGCTAGATTCAAGATATTTTAAGACGTTGGAGAGATATTCAGTGGTCTGTTTCATGGCATTTAATTTAGGTCTGGGCACTGAAAACTTGCTACCAGTTCTTGATCATGCTGACTGCAGTGTGTCTGCGAACTGGATGGCTTCAGGGATTCTGGTTAATGTTCTTAAGTATTCACAGTAACAAGTCTTCATTTTGTTATAATGAACATAGCAGAATGTTTCTTGTGTTTTCAGTGTTCTGCGTAAAACGGTTTTCCAGAGGTTACTGAAACTGCTGTAGAGAGGCTATGAGTTTGATTAGGACCAAATTAGTGTTTTTATCTATCACTAAAGAATTTTGGTAGGAGTGGATATTGAAAAACTTTTTGCTTGCCTTACAGTCAAGTATGAAGCACATTGGCTGGTATTTTGGTGTTCCAAATATCAGAGTATCAGATCTTAGTCTGGTAAGGGTTATGTTTGAATTTGGCTTACTGATAACTTGGAATCATTATTTTACTTGCAGAAATCCCTTTAGTTTACATACTCGGATTCATTATCAGTGTACTGTTTAGTTGTTTAAATCCATTGCTAGGTTTGAGCATGGCAGCAGTTCTAAGCAATATAATTAGGTGTCCGTCGGGAGTATTCTTTGGGAGCTTGTTACATAGGAGCATATAAGATACCATCTCTGGAAATCTGCTTTCCAAATTAAAAGTTAGATTTTATGCTAAACACAATTTACCATTTCAAGTTAAATTTTAACTGATGTTTATTACTATATCTCCTCAGGGGAACTTTAGATTTGATGTAAGTATTCCAGGCTGTTTTTCCTAGTTATTGTGTTAGACTCAGGTTTTCACCTCTTGAAGGTTTTTAGGGTAAACTTGACTGTTTTAAAATGCTGTCATTAATTATTTTTTTTTATTGCTGTTGTGAAGTGGCTTGACAATAGTACATTCAAATAGTAATTTTAATTTGAAAATTCAACACATTCTGCATCTTTCCATATACAGGGAGAAAGTTCAAACCTCAATTTTGCTGTGCCAAGCGTGAGTGAAGTTTGCTTCAGAGAACTTTGGGCTCCCTATAAAGGCATGCAGAGCAAATTACAGTTGTTCAGGTTATCAGCCAAATACAAATTACATTTTTTTTGTGCCAATAACAGTTCAAAATGTGTTTATATAGGATTGCTGTTTTATGAAATTTGTAATGTGTTTGAACATTGAGAAACCAGTTCCTTGCTGATTTGAACTGGTGTGAATGGGGATGACTTGAGTTTAGCTATTGGGTGACATCAGTGGGAGGACTAGCTCTGAACACGTATTCATATTTGTGCTTCTTTAAGCAGTAAAACCATAGCAGAGGCTCATAATTTCCAAGATGATAGATTGTTTTCCTTTTGTTCTTAAACACTTTGGCTTTTAATGAAAAAATACTGTGTTTGCTGGCTTCTGCTCTGCTATTCTGGATGTACAGTGTGCTCATGTAAATCAGCAATTTCTATAAATAGACTATCAGCAGCTGCAGAGCAAAACTGACAAGCTTCTGGTCATTTTTATTTTTGCCATTCAGAAGCTGCTTGAATAGCTGTTAAAGTGCCCAGTAGTATGTGTGCCTGCTGTAGTGAGATCTGCAGACTGAGCAGAGGTTATGAGTAGGGAGATGGAAAGAAAGAGTGGATTTACAAACAGTGTGAGAGTAGAGGCAAAGAGCTCTGTATTCCTTCATTTGGGAGTCCTTAAGCTGAGTTTAGAGCTCTTTTATATAAAAGCCTGCTGGCTAAAAGTCAGGAGTTCTTAAATGGGGTCTGGGGATAGCATTTATCTTAACTTCTTTATAGCTGGATGTAAGACAGCCTTTACAGGTGTGCTTTGTTGGGGAGCATTATCAATACCATGCCCTAAGAAGCTGTCTCCTAAAATGTTCAGTTCCTTCTGGTGCTGGGTCTGGTTTTGTCTGCTGCTTGGGAAAGAAACAGCCAGGCAAGAATGCTTACCTTCTGCAGCATTCCTCCCTCTTGCACCACCGTGCATACGGCTCTGGTATGGCTGAACAGCAGCTGCTACCGTCCTCCTTTGTAGAAGCAGGCTAGGAAGTGGTAGCAGTATGGCCTGCAAGAAGGAATGCTGACAGGCCAACCAAGTCACCATTGTTTGTGGACACCAGGGAGGTTTCCAGGAAAGAAAAAGTATTTAATATCTTTCATGGAGCTTTTAATTGAAGTCTTGTGTCTGTGTTTACATGTGTGGTGGTTGTTTTTGGGTTTGTTTGTTTGTTTGTTGGCTGGTGGTCTTTTTTTGAAAGCTAGCAACCTTCTTTTAAGAGCCTTACTACAAGGTCTCAGGAAGTACCTTGGGCTGTAACAATTATTTTCCTGAAATAGAGATGTTCTTTCTTTTGGTGTTTCCCAAAGTACATACAATAAAATGGATGGTAGATTTGGTTTGTGCTGAAAGATGTTGAATGTCTTTCTATTCCCCCCCTTGTAATAAAAGCACATTTCTTGAACCTTTATACCCAACCTATGTGAATAATATATAAAGGAAAGGGAATTATGAAATACAGATTTATAATGGCAGTTGGGAACAGAGAACATTTGTCAACTGTTTTAGAAACAGCATCATCAGCCTGTGAGGTGGCTAAAGATCACCTAGAAGTGAAATTCGGTGTATTCCAAAGTCTCGGAAACTGAAAAGTTTCCTAGCATCTTAATTGTTTGTTTTACCAGTGCTTTAATCTGCGTTCTTTGTACTGAATTAGATCTTTCTAAAATTAACTGTTATTGGAGGAGAAACACAGGACCTTGACAGCTAGACTCTTAGGTTATTATTTTTAATGTTGTTTGAAATGTATGTATGTTTTTAAACTTCTAATGGATGTCTTCTGTCTTGATAGCCTAAATATTTTCGAGTGCTCTACTACTAGAAAAATGGAGCATTCTGATTCTTCATAGAAGAAAATATTGACAATGTCAAAAAGCACAAAACATGTTTGAATAGAAAACACGGACTTGTTCTTTTTAACAATTATTCCCTTCACGTTTTATTCAGCTGCCATTTTAACAGAGTAATTATAGTTCATTCACTGTGAACTACCATTTGTGGCAATGAGGTCTAAGTAATTGGGAGGGATGAGGAGTATGGTACTTGGCAGACCCTTGCAGGCTGTTACGAGATCTATTTGAAGTATGAAGTTTAGAAGAAGAAAAGAAAAAGTACCTCAGAGTGCTTTTAATGGTTATTTCTAAAATACAGTATAAAAAGTTTCACTTTAAGTATTTCAGGAAAAGATGAGTATGTTGTATATCAGCTTAATTCCTTTCATAAAGTATAGAAACTCTTAAAATACAAAGTTAGTATCTTTTGCAGAATGAATGGAAAGGTGGAAAAACTGTAGAATTAGTTTGACATGTAGAATTCCTTGATCTTTAAAGACAGGCAAAAGGAGTACATTCTGAGAATCTTTGTGTGAGAGACTTTACTAAATAACCCTTTTATTTCTGCTTTTAGTCAGCAGATAAGCAGCGAGCCCTGGAAGAAACCAAAGCCTACACAACCCAGTCATTAGCAAGTGTAGCCTATCTGATCAACACTTTGGCCAACAATGTTCTCCAAATGCTGGATATCCAAGCATCCCAACTTCGACGCATGGAATCTTCAATCAACCATATTTCACAAGTGAGATGTTTTTCTGGATTCTCTCCCCCCCCCCCCCGTCTTTGTTTTTGAAATGTATTCATAGCAAGTAAAACTCTTACCTGACATTTTGTGAATGAGAATAGTCACATTTAAAACAGAAGGATGCGTTTCTTCTTATAGTAATTCTGAGAATGGCTCTTGTTATGTGATTGGATATCTGTGTTAGTGTGAACATTTTACATAGGCTAAGAGATTAATTGCATTCTTTGCCAGTTTGTTCTGTGGATAGGGGGCCATTCTGCGTAAGTGAAAAGCACAGAAAAATCACTAATGGAAAAATCAGAATCTTATGTTAAGGGACAAATTAAGCTTTCCAAATCCTATTTGGTGACTGACTTTACTTGGTATTTATTGGCTAGAGGCTCTTAAAATTAAGGGAAAGAAATATGGAATAGATGGTGGAAAACAATACTTGTCATCTTTTTACTTTTCCTGTTGCTATAATACTGGCATCTAACGATAAAAGCAGAGATGGCAAAAGTAGTTTACTCCTGGCTTTTTTTAATAAAACTTTGAAATTACATGAACAGAAGGCAAAATTAATGCTTCGAGTTTGTGTATGGCTGCAGAACTCCTGCCATTGCTGTTTTTCTGAGCAGCAATAGACTAAGCTACTATTATCAGGAATCCCTGTCCCATCTCTACTGATGTGAGAATTTTGGCTGCCAGAGTGGGCTGAGGATGGATAATAGATTTAGTAGAGGTTTACGTGCCAGTGATGGATTAAAAGAGAAGTTTAGAGCAATGGTACAGCACTTTCTGGTTTTCTGTTACTGGAGGGTTGGTTGACATCCTTACTGAATATTTTGTGTCTTATTTGACCAATACATTTTTGCTGCTAGGATTTCTTGATCTCCATGCAATAACATAATAAATTAAAATGAAGACTATTGTGGTATTTAGAAAGACATTTGAAAGTAGGAGCTGTGTAAGGTGGGAAATTAGCAGATTGAACTGATCTGTTGATTTGCTGGTGCTGGAAGGATTGCTAAACTCTAATAGAGGTTTGAACCAGTGAAAGAATTGAATAATTTATATGCTAACTTAATGAGCTGACTCAGCTCACTGGGAGGTCAGATGAATTCCAGAGCAGGTGCAAAGGAAGATGTGGGGAGGATTTTCTCTTCTGGTAGTAGTATGCTGTTAGATTGCCTCAGTTACCTCGTGCAACTGCATCCTCAAAAATAAGTTGAGAAGTTTGATTTCTTCTTCTACATGCCTCTTGTTAATCCACGGACAACTTAATTACTTTTTTTCCCCAGAAAATGTTGCAAATTACTCTGTGTGTGTGTACATATATGTGCTATATATATATGCTGTGTATGTGTGTATATACCTCTGTGTATGTGTGTGTGCTTGTGTCTGCGCTTTTTGACAGGCTAGTGACAGCTGACAAGTATTTCAACTATTTGAAAGCCTGACAGAAAAGACTGTAATATGAATAAAAATATTCAGAGTTCACTGGATTTTGCATTTTATAGATGTAGAAAGTTCATTTTGTCAGACTGTTTCTGTAAATTAGCTTTTGTGGAAGGGCAGTAGCATTTTAAATTTTTTCCTTCTGAGAGGCTGAGATTTATGCAGATTGAGGTGCTAGGTAAAATTGTCTTTAGCATTTATGCAGAATGGCTAGTTATTTAAAATGGAGCACTAAATTACCAGTGCCCAATAGCTAATGAAGGTGTATCTGCCAAAATTCAAAGGCTGCACTTGAACAACCAAAAAAAGTTTGTGTGTTTTTTTTTTAAATATTGCTGTAAAAGTGAAAACTGAGTTTGTTTTTTGTTTTATTTTGAGTCTGCATCATCTATATGTAGGATGCTCCCCAAATCTTCATGGAAGAAATGTTACCAGAGGAGCAGACAGTATTTGAATTCTGGATATTACATACATGAAGTGTGTTGATCCAAGGAACTTAATAAAGTTGAATTGGATATGTTCAGAAATTGTTTCATCCCATGATACCAATGTTGTAGACGGTTATTTTTCTTTTAAAAAAAAAAGGATTTATTTTGTTACATTTTTTGTGTAATAAATTATTTATTTTCAGGAAATTTGATTATAGTTCTCCTGGAACGAGTCTAACTTGCAGAAGACTTCCTTGGTCTTTTTTTATCTTGGGTGTAAAGTTTAGTGGACTGTTTCTAGTACCACTTAAAATGCCTCATGATATAATACCTTATTACCAAATTACAGTTTCAGTCAGTCAGACTTGAAATGATGCCAGTAACACAGAATAGAGAGCAGGTTGGTAATTACCATCTGCGCGCAGTGCATCATAGCCTTAATGCTTTGGTCAGTAGGTACGGAGATTTAAGTTTAGAAAACACTAATGCAAATTGCAATATCTGGATTGCTTTTAATTCTGATTTGGTATTTCATATATTCTCCAAAAAGGGACCAAAATGATTTATCTCTCAGTAAGAAAACTTTTTTCAAAAGTGCTTGTTTTGTTCAAGTGTAGCACAGACTGGAAGAGATGTGATTAACTTTAGAAAATAAATATTCTAGTTCTCTGTTCATTGATATAATGCTGATTTCTATCACTTTTTATGTTTCCTTCTAAATGCCAACTTAATGAAAGAGCTGAAAAGGAAGCTGATAATAATTTGTGGTTTTTCAGATCATATATAGGTCCTGAATAAGGAAATTGTTACTATTGAAACTATTTTTACGGAAGTGATTAAGTTCTAATGGTTTAAAATTTAGGATTATTTTGATTTGGTCTGAAAGCTGATGAATCTATTCTTACTTGTCTTCTTGAACCTTGTCCAGAACTAGATGATATGCAGTGTTTCATATTTGGCTGAAAATTTAAAACCTAAGTACAGATAATCTGTATAAATATTTATACTTGTTAAAAAAATTGTGTTGCAGTTTTCGAGTTAGCAGACACTGTGAAATGTTGCTAACGACCAAATTCTTTAAATTAATCTGGCAGATTTTCAGGTTTTAATATTTGGATGATGAAAAATATTTTTTCAGGTTTAGTTATAGAATATTTCTGTTAGCAAGGTCAACTTTAAAACTAGGATGCTAATGATGTAAAGAAGCGTGTTATCACAAAGATGGTAGTGATGAGTTACCTCCAGTGGCACTGCATGATGGAGAAATCTGCTGTGTTGTCTTCTTACAGAGCCTGACTCCCCTGATACTGGCCATGAGAACAGGGATTGACTAGACCTCAGATTTGAATTTACCTGTGGTCAGTACGTGTTGCTCAGCTGAACTGTAGCAACATGTGTGAGCTGGTTGGTCTCTGCAGGGAAGTTCACTTGGACCTTCCGTTCATGTCCGTAAAGGCTTGTAACAGTTGTCAGTTGTCTTATTCTTGTAAATTACAAGAATAGCCAAACTCTTTCAGAAATGGTAATGTGTGCCTAATTGTCAGTTGTCTTATTCTTGTAAATTACAAGAATAGCCAAACTCTTTCAGAAATGGTAATGTGTGCCTAATTGTCAGTTGTCTTATTCGTGTAAATTACAAGAATAGCCAAACTCTTTCAGAAATGGTAATGTGTGCCTAATTTTCTACAGTATATATTACCTGTTCATGGAGAAAGTAGCTTTTCAGCATTTTTGTATTGTTATGACCTCTTTGTGTATAAATTACATACAATTCTGGTTGAGGCAATTAATGTCACATTTCTAACATCAAAATTAGACAGTTACTCATTTTAAAGCAATAATCCAATTTCCAAGGTAATTTGCAATTAATTTGTTTAAATTCTATCAAATTCAATTATAAAAAATAAAGGGCCAACAACACTATTTTTAAGCAATGTTTTCTTCTAAGATTTTTTTAAACTGAATTTTAAAAGCACAGACTAACAGACTGACAATAAATTTATCAATTTAATTTAGCATGGTTTGAAAAGAAGTGGTGCCCTTCCTGCCAATCTCCCACTGGCTTTAGATGGCTGAGCATGACATCATATGGTATGGAGTATCCCTTTGGTCAGCTTGGATCAGCTTTCCTGGCTGTCCCCCCTCTCAAGTTCCTGTGCACCCCCAGCCTACTTGCTGCTGGGATGGCATGAGAAACAGAAAAGGCTTTGGCTCTGTGTAAGCACTGCTCAGCAGTAACAAAAACATCCCTGTGTTATCAATGCTGTTTTGAGCTGAAATCCAAAACATAGCCCCATACCAGCTACTATGAAGAAAATTAACTCTACCCCAACCAAAGCCAGCACAAGTGCTAACTTAATGCTGCAGGAAAATTCACTTACGGGTAGATGAGAATATTTCTCAAAACTCTTAGTTTAGTGACTTTTAAGTGAATTGGTAAATAGTGTTAACTCTGGAATCCCAGAAATTATTTGATTTTTTTTTTTTTCTGTTTTAATCTTTACAGATCTTGAGGCTATTTTAATTGAATTCAGTATGGAAACTTGATGTTTCATACTGGCCATAAAATTCATAATAGAAAAAAATGCAGTGGGGTATACTTTTTTTTTTCCCCCATTAAGCTACCCCTTGGCTTACTACAGGTATTTTGGAAAGCATATGAAAAGATGAGAGTAATGAGCCTGACTAACAAACCATCATTTAAAAGCTTTTGCCGGAGGTAATAGGTAACGGAGCTGGGGGTGGGGGAGAAGCACAACAATGCTGTTTGGATTTCGAAGTTGAAATTTCTTGTTAGAAAACAGTGTTTTAAGTTACAGAAGGACTCAGTGTATCCCATCTGGTTTTTTTGACAGACTTTCCAAGCCAGGTGTTCTGTTAGTCCTGCTCTAACCCCCGAAACTTTGTAACAGAAGTTTCTAAAGTGCTGAATAAACATTCTGGTGGCATCTCCTGTCTCAAGGGATTTATGCTAGTACTGGAAACAATAATTACCTGCATGTTGAGGATAAATGTTTTCATTTTCTTCAGTAGCAGGTTAATCTTTGTTGCTTTCTCTACTAATCAAATACCTCAGTGTTCCTTTCTGCATTTTTATAAGTGTCTTAAGAACTTACGACTCCAGTAGTCTATGAAGTAAGAAAATGAATTTTTTTAAAAAACTGCCAGCAATGTGCTTTTCAATACAATTTCAGGAGTATGTACCAGAATTAGGTGCCTTTTTTGTACTCTTAGTCTTTCCATAGCTATTCAAGGTAAAAGAGGTGTTCTGAACCATCATGCAAGAGAATTCCCATAAGACAAGCTTCAGGTTTTAATTCAGTCTTAATAAGCATTTCATTGTTTGTTACTTTAGTCATGCCTCACTGATCACCACAGTCTTTAAGGAAACTGGTTATACTCACAACTCCTATGAATAATTAAAAAGCCACTTTTCATTCACGAAAACAAGTTTTCTCAGTGCCAAGATACCATCACTACAGTAACACGTGCATTAAATACCTATATTCACATTGTATTGATAGATAATTGCATTAGAGAATACTAAATAGATCTTTAATGTTGCAGAGCTCAAGCACATGAAATGGAGAGAAAGGAAGAAATCAGCTTGCCGACACTGCACTGTCACCTTCTTTCTGATTTGTAGATCAAAATTAAGGCTTTGAGAGTGTGGTGTCCAAGGCATAAACTACTTTTGACGATATTCAGGCCTGTAAGATGTTGATGTTTCAGTACCCTTGAAACATCGTATATAGCATTTGAGGTGCAGCTGCTGTTGCAGCTGAGGTTGTTTAACAAATGGTATCAGAAGCCTGTGAGACAAAGAACATACAAGACTCAGTGTAATGTTTCTGCAGTTCTCTAGTGACTTGTCTAGATCACAGATAGTCTGAGATAATCATAGAGATTGAATTCTTCAGTGGTTTTAAACATGAGACTGTCCTCCAAGTTGTTGCAATCACATACAATTAGCTTATCAAAAAGCATGTGCTTTTTAAGTCCTCCACAGATGAGGTGAGGATTCTGTAGGACAATTTCTGGTATCACTGCTGCCTGTTCCAGAACTTCTCCTTCCACTATGCTGCAAAACCAAAGGTCTGGCACATAGGAGGGATAAAAACCTGTGATGAAAGATAAAATATTGAATCTTACCCTGATGCAAATGGTGCATTTTTGGTACTCTGGCCTGGAACATGTTCATGTGCTCTGTTTGCACGGGTGCTTGTACAATCTATAATATGCTAAGAGCTGTGAAGATCTGATCTAGACTATTGTAATGGGGGATGGTATCTAGACCTGATCATCACAGGGATCTTCAGAAAGGACTTTGACGAAATTGATTGGAGGGTGGTTTATATGTTAAGCAGTTGTAGAAATACATGTGTTTCTATTAAGCTTGTAGGAATTTTTGCAGAGTTTATATATTGTCCAGATCTGGGTGGGTTTTTGTGAGGGTGATGGAGGATGTGTCCCAGATAGTTTAACTACCCCTATTAAATTTAAAATCACTGTTTAACGAACTCAAGCTTTCCAAAGAGAGGGTTGCCAGTATGTTTTGACCTTGAACAATCTATTTTTCTGTTGCTTTGTTTTAAGAAATAGCTGTGCAACTTTAGTAGAAACCTTAGAGGTCTAGGCACATGGTACTAGAGGTGGCAGGAATGTACATGACCGAGTTGTGTTCAGAGCTGAAATTTAACAAAGTTGCAAGATCTTGAAAATATGTTGTTGGAAAATACTAGGTAATCTTGATAGATAGTAATTTAAGCTTTCATGTAGTGCTCCTGGTATTTGTGGCAATTCTCTGGAAAGAATGTGAAGAAACAACTTCTTGGAAGTGTTTGGTTTTTTGCTTTTCTGTTTTAAAATTTTTGTAATTTTAAAGGTTGTGATGATTGCAGAAGGTAATACAGGGTCCATTTTACTTGTTTTGCTATCAGTAGCACAAACAAAAGGGTAAAAGGGTGTAAACTGCCCCACTGCCGTGGTCCTTGCCCATAGAAAAATAATAATTAAAAAAAAGTGTTATGAAAATGAGTTCTCATTTGTACCTGTTCCTTCGTTACTACACAGCCTGTCTCCTGAGTGTGAAAAGTCTTTTCTGGTGCCGTTTTTGTTTAGAAATCCTAGTAGTGGTGCTTCTGGCTGTTTTCTTACAGTTTTTTTAGCCTGTAGCTAAAATTTGTTCCAACTCTGGCAAATTTCTTATAAGGAAAACTGTTTTGTGAGCAAGGCATTATTTTTGTTTTAAATGATGCAAGTAAGTCTGTGCACCGTGATTTATTTTCCTGGAAGGGATAGATGGATAGATAGACTTCTTGGTTTCTCCTAGTCTTGTAACCAAGCAAGATTCAAATACATGTCTTTAGGCAATGAATTTTCATCAGGACTTTGTCTTACACTAGAGATGATCCTGTGGTACTCAGTGTGATATGTGGAGGGAGAGGTTTTCAGTGTTGGCCTTAGGTGTTCTAAGTGAAAGCACTGGGCTTAACCACTGGCTTTATTGTGGTTAAATTAGTACTGGGCACCTTCTAAAATCTAATGATTGCTTTGTGAGGAGTGTTTTGTAATGACTGAAATACCTTGTTGATTTGTCTGTGAGTGAATTTTTTTGTTCTGTCATATGACTACCAGTCCTAGTTTAGCAAACTGTTTTATAGTATAATAAAACCTGCCTATGGTTTATTTTTCTGGTCATTAAAGTTAACATTGGAAAGGTATCTTTACACTTCCATCTAATTGGACCCTGTTTCAGAGATGGGCTTAGAGAGCAATTGTAAAATTAAAAGGGATAATTGAAGGCATCTTATAAAACAGTATCAGTAAATTAATGGGAACTAAGACCGGAAAGGAGAAGGAATTTTGCTGAACTGGAAAGAATGAGAGTAACAGAAAATGCAAAGAACCCGTAGCTATTAATGTGGGTTTAGAGGTGGAGAGTTCAACAGCAAATTAAACAAAGATGATGTAATCTATGTAGTGATGTGTTTAGCACAGTATACAGAGATCTTCGAAACATTGGAACTGATTCAGTTATTTTTTTATACTGACTCTGTATTCAAATGCATACCACTGTTAGTAAATACACTGCGTCTTTTGTAGACGGTGGACATTCACAAAGAGAAAGTTGCTAGAAGAGAAATTGGTATCTTGACTACAAACAAAAACACCTCAAGAACTCACAAAATCATTGCACCAGCTAACTTGGAGCGACCAGTTCGCTACATCAGGAAACCTATTGATTATACAATTCTAGATGATATTGGACATGGAGTGAAGGTAGGTGATATTGTTAAAACAGCCAAACTGAAAATTCATTGTCTTTGTATATTTTCAAAATAACCTAATGCTTTTCATGGTAATATACCAGTTTCTCCTTGCCTGGCCAGTATGTCTATAAATGTAAGAGGAGTTGTCCAATTTGCAGCTGCCCCTCCCAGTTCCCTTGCCCCAGTGTTTCTAAACCTTGCAAACCCACTGAATCTTATTTCTGAGGATATTCAGGGCTGTGGGTCTCTCCTTTTAAAATGCTTCTGAATACCTACTTGTGTGATGTTGCTATTATTGTTTGAATCAGTTCCCAGGGATCACTTTTCTGCCTGGTTTAGCACCACAAAGTATGATCCAGCTGTAATTGCCACTGGTTTACTTTGAAGCTCACCCAAAGAAAGGGTTCGCATGAGAGATATTACATGGTCCCTTTTCTTCTGTCAGTCAGTTATACCCATATCCTGTGATTTGCTTTGTTAAAAGGGGTTTTCTACAACTTTTGTTCCATATGGGGTTTCAGAATGGGAATATTGCTGCCAAGTTCGAAGCCAGCTAGCTCTTTCTCCCTTTTAAGACTAGGAAAAAAGGAGGAATTTCAGGGCAAGGATCAGACTGAGGCATAACTGGTGGCTGTTGTATGCGAGTGTTAGTGCACATTAAAGCAGTAATATCATGTGTGAGATTAGATATGCATTTTTAAAAGCACATCCTGAACGTAAACATGGTCTTAGCAGGTGTGAACTCATTGTTAACTTGTGCTGCCAGGGAAACAAATAGGGAAATGAGAACACTGACAGTGTTAAAATTCCAGGAGAAGAAAGGTAAATAACACAAAGCAGTGCCATTTTTACGTGACAAACTAAAAAATCTGTAAACCCTGCTAAGTAGCAGTAAGGTAAGATGCTTCTTACAGGCAAAGTACACCAGAATTCCTTTTGCTTGACACCTAACTGCATTAGGTTATCTATGTTGTTCAATTGAAACTGTCTGCTTGGATAGCTGTTCAAGTGGCAATAGAATGTTTAACCAAACTCTTAAAATTCAAATTCTGAACAGTGCAATTTAAATATCTTTACTAAGAAATTTTACTCATGGTCTTCTCAACATCCTGTTTGTTAACAGAAAGTCTTTTTTCCCCATTTCTTACCAGAAGAGTCAACTTCAGTTTGTAACTAAAAAGATTTTAAAAAGACAATTGAGTCTGTGAGTTTGATTTGGAAATCCAAACCAAAGAACCCCAGCATTAATAACTACAGTTTTGACCAGGAAATTATTATCAGTCTTGTATTAAAATGTACTGCGAAGTCTTAATAAATCTTGAATTTATGCAGGTCAGCAGAACTCTTTCTGGATATGGATGGAGTATATTAGCCTGTAGGATTGTTGTTGCTCATATTTAAATAATCACTTTTGTTTTAAGGAGATTATTTTAGAACTCATTAAAGAATAGTTTTTAATTGCTCTGCACTGGCTTTAAACCACTGTAATTGGTATCTCTTTTACCTCAGTGTAGCAGAATCATACTCATTGAGATGCGATGAATTATTTTGAAAGAGCATGGTTCACCAAATGGATGATGACTCAAATGTGTATTTGCATCCATTTGTTATGCTTGTGATATGCTTGAAACATCTTACAAAGGATATTTACAATGTACTATAGTTATTTAGAGAACGAAAAAAGCATTGTATACTTGTGAAACAGTAGAGCAGAGAACTTGAAATCATGCTGTCTGGATATCCATAGATATGTTCCAATCAGGTTAATCCTGTGTTCAGCACAGGAGAAAGAACCACTGTCTTGCTGATGGGAAGAAGGCGGTCAGTTGTGCTTATGAACCTGTTGGTTTTGTTCTGCCTGAGTAACTACAGATTAGTTTACTAGATCTCTGGCTGGAAAACCAAGAAAAAAAAAAAAAAAAGAGAAGGGGTAGTAGCTTTGAAATTGCCTATTTATAGCTTTTTATTGCTTGAGCTGTGGCATTGTCCCTTCAAATGAGTATTCAGAAGGAGTTACTGCATAAAGAGCATTAAAGTTCCAGTTAACATCAGGGTGCCTCAGTCTGCATTCTTTGTCGTCTTTCTGCTTTTTCTGCTATATAGCTTCTCCTCTAGTACTTGGACCCAGAATTATGCATTGTCAGGACAGTCAGAGAGCTAATACCACAGGCATTCATTGCAACCCCGGAGAAAGATGGTAAACTGAACAGAGAATAATATAGGAGAAAAAGGGAGCATCCTTGGCCAAGAAATCCAGTATGCCATGTTGAGAGAAGTAGTATAGGCTCTTGAGCACCTGTTCCTTCCATTCAGAAATTCGAAGCATCAGTGAATACCATCTGCAGGAAAAGGTGCTCTACAATATGGTTTCTTAATAGGTGAGAGAGAAGTCAAGTGCCACTCTATCATTCCAGCAGTCCCTCGGCATCTTCCCTCCCTGAAGCTACAATGATGCAAAAATCTAAAGAACCTTTTGTGTGGAAGAGACTTGCTTTCAATTTTTGCATGTTTCCTGAGTTAAAAAGTCTTCCAATCTGTCCTTCCCTCTAAAGAGTTCTTCAGTCAAGAGAGTGAAAATAAGAAGTTTGATCCATTTGAAGCGGTGTATTAAGGCACTGTAATTACCAGGCAGTGCTGCTGAGGAAAGGTCTTTGCTCATGGACCCTTGAACGTAACTGGCCACTCTGGCCTGTGCAGAGGGACCTGGTTTTCCAGTGTAGCTGTATGAGCAGAGACCATTTTAGTTAATAGATTTGTGGAACTTTAAACTCAAAGACAAGAGATTTTCTAATAAATCAGGTCATGTTTCTTTTTTAATACATTAGGGTCTCTTCTAAGGGGATCAAGCAGAGTGGTTACTCTGGCAGCTCCACTGTTGAGATTCTGCATATTTAATGTTTGGTGTTACAAAAAGTGTAAGAAATCTAATGATATGTTTAGATTAGCTGAACTGAAAACAGATCAAATTATATTCATATGGAAAGACTAGTATTTCTTAAAAAAATATTATGGGGAAAGAAGATATGTGGTATTGTGCCAGTTAAGATGTAGGACTTAAAGCCTAAGTGGTAGCTTTTTGACGTTAGTTCTGCTGTCAGTTAATGTCTTAATATATGGTTTAGGAAATACTGATATGTGGTGCAGTATCTATATAGAGTGCTGTACTACTTACAATATGTAATGATTTGCCTCTATCTTTGTTAGATCTTGTGGCATCAGGTTAAGAGTTAACTAACAGCATTGTCTAGGGAAGAACATATATTAGCATAATATTCTAGAGACTTCTGTTTCAGTGAGTTTTAAATATGGTAATGTATGTAACAATTTAAATGAGCTCAGGGTAGCGGTAAGGCTACTGTTTGGCAGCTCAGATAAATTAATCTCTGAACTTAATCCATCTAGATCTCATGATCCATTCTGAAAGCTGATTTTTTGTTAGCACTGTAAGAACTTGAGTGAACAGTGTACAAGCATTTGAGCATTGTTTTTAAGGTGTTAAACTGCAAGCTTTGTGTTCAATGTATATTAAAAGTTTCAGCTTGAAAATCTTCTGTTCATGACACATTCTGCTTTAACCACTCTTTCTATGATCTACTGATACATTATTTTGTTAATGCTGAATGCTTAACTTTTTTCTTTCTTTTTCCTTTCTCTTCATATCCTGAAGTTCCAACTAACCTTTCAATGCTTTTTTTCCTTACCTCTTTTATTTGCTCCATTTATGCATTAAGTGGTTGCTTAGATTTAAGGTAAGAAACCCCAGGGCTGGATTTCCATTCTTACTCTTCCAAGACTATTACACACGGGGAGATGATTAATGTGATTGTTACTGATAGTTTAAAACAACACCCACTCTCCCTCCTGTGTCAGACCTTCTGTTGAATGATTTCATTGCAGATAAATATTTTGTGATATAAATTGATGTATTTATGTAAGGAAGGTAGCACAGTTCTTTTGAAAATGTGGCAAAATATTGACTGCCTTCAGCGTAACTACCACATCATTTACAGGGGAGGAATGTTACGCTAACCATGCGTGGACAAAAAGATGCAGTGAGCAGATAGGAGCTGAATATGAGCCTCCCCCTGTGTAATATTCTTTTTATACTATATACGGTGTAAGTTATGATTTGATTTGGATTCATGTTTCAGTGTGAGATTGCTCAGATAATGAGCTTCAAAGGTGCGTTACAAATTCAAATCTGTATATTATTTTTTAAAGTTGCAGTATCATTAATTTTTTCAGAAGCTACTAGCACTGTTTAAATACTGAGACACTCATATGGGAATTTTCACAAATTTTATAGATGTGTAAAATATTTAATAGCCCTTAAACAACTAGCTAAGTGATTTAGTTGAATATTAAAGGAATAGTGCATCAAAGAACTCAGACTGAAGTATGTCAAATTCTCAAGGATCATAAAGAGTTTTAAATGTTACTAGCATTAGTGGCTGCAGAAGTGGCAATAAAAAGCATCGAATCAATTAGACAAGCAGTTAAATGAAGTTAGATGGTACTGTGTTGGAGTTCATAGCACAGTAATTAATAGATAGGTTATAGCCTTTATTGAGTGTTGTGATATCATCACCCTTCTGAAGAGCAACTGGTTTGGAGAAAGAGGGAACAAAAATTTTTTAGTAGCAGCCGCCACAGTTTTAATGAGGGAACTGTATTTTAGAACATAAAATACTAATATGTAGTATGATTATGTTAATTAAATGAAGTTTCAAGTTGATGTGAAGTATTTTTCATGGCTAAGTATTTTCCATGACGGGAAAAGCTAAAAGAAAAACCTGCATATTTTGCTTGTAAACCCAGGTATTTACTGTAGATACCCCAGTGATGTTTCTATGGAATTGTCCAGATGGTAGTTTTAGTAAAGTGTATGTAGCACATCTGATCACAATGGAAAATGTTTAATAAATGAGAGAATTCTCACGTAATTTGAAATTTAGTTTTACCTAAGTGTGCAAGGTACAGTCTTTCAAGTCATGTAGCATTTAAATGCTTTTTATTTGAAAATTGCAAAACATATCGCCTCCCTGGCTCTTTCTGTCCACTCAAAATGGATACTTCTAATGCTGAAAAAAACCAGTTTGCAAATACAATATTTTTTTTGTTCTTTACAGTTGCAGTTATAAACAAGTAAGGACCAGCCTATAATAAATTTAAAATTGTATAATTATAGATTACGTGTGAACTGCCATACCTGTGCATCATCTGCAGTGGTGATAAGAGGCTTTTCAGAGATTTTTTTTTTTAATGGGTTGTTTGTTATAACACCAGTTAAAATATTTATTTTTACTAGAGTTAACCTGATCAGAAATTTGATCTAGGAAATCACAATATGTCTATCAATTTCTCACTGCCAAACCATGAGAGTTTAATAAAAAATAATCTAAAAAAAAAAGGCAAAGTGCAGCACCTCTCAGTGGACTTAATTTATTCTTTAAGTATCACTATAGTCACTGTGCATCAGCCTGAAAGAAGAAAGCTTAAGATGGCTACTAACCCTGGTTCTGTGTGAATAATGATTTTACTTCAATTACAATAGATTGAAGTGTTTACCCTGCATTTATTTTTCATGGCTGCAAAGAAACCTCAGTTTTTTACTTATAACTATATAAGTTACAGTATTAAACTGCCTAACTGTGCTTGTGTCTGGGTAGTTAAATTTCAAACAAATTTAGAAGAAAATTCCAATTGCAAGTCAGAGGAGTATCTGTAGCATCTCTTGTCAACAAATCAGTTGAAAATGACATTGTTTAAACTTTTTTGTATTTACCAGACTTGGTTCTTCATTTACTTTATGTAGGTGGATGTGGTAAAAAAAGTAATTCCACTTGCTGAACCTTATACTTGTTGTCATTTGCCAAGGCATCGTTGACATTTAGATACTTCACTTCCCTATCAACTGGTTTATCAACTGACAAACATATGGTTTAGTTAGACAAGGCACGGGAAGGTAGTTTTCATTCAGCCTTAGGTTGTTTTTGCTGGAGCCAGGTGTAAAATTGCTCCAGAAGGTTGGGTGGCGGCCTGAAGTATCTGAATATAATCTATGGAACATTGCTGATGGGACACTTTTTCTTACTAGATTTTGGCCAAAAGATGATTCTTGTGACATCCTGAAAGTTCTAGAAAATCAATGTGACCATAAAGCACCACTTAAAAAATTCTGATCTGAGTCCAGTTTTGGCTGTGAGAAGTAGCTCCTCCTGAGGTTTGATTGTTTTTCTCCAAAAAAACTGGATAGCAGATATTTCACACAAACAAACCCCTTTGTTTTGGTAGCTGACCTGACAATGAGATGTTCTTCAGAACAGTAAAAATGTGGATTGAAATCTTTGTTGCGTGTAAGTGCCTTACAGCCACGTAAATACACAGTGCATTGGTGCAAATAGTTTTTTCACTTCTGGTGTCTAGCTCTTATATCTGACCAACTGTGTATTTCAGCATTTCTTGTTTGGTGAATTGTTTTACTCATGAAAACATTCCCAAGAATTGAATTGAGTAGATTGCAGGATTTCTCTCTTTTAACCAGTTTATTTCACTACAAATTTCTTATACAGTGGTGTGCTAAAAACGCTCAATCTTCTAAATGTTTGTAAAAATGTAACTGTGAAGGAAACTCAGTCTTATTTTTAGGACCATAAGAAGGTGATTTAATCACTGGGATCTAAGAAGAACTAGTTGCCAAAACTAGAAATTGGACAAATAAGTCCTTAATGATCATTTTCTAAGGCCTCTAGTCAGTTCCGTATCATGTCTTGATGTCATCAGACATTACCTTTGTAAGCTGACACTGTAGCTCAATACAGAAAATGTTGGATGAAATACTGTTGTACCCTTTTTAAACAGAGGCCAAAAAAAAATGGGAAAAATCCCTGCATGCATTCTGTGCAGATGCTGTGCACTCCTTGTCTGTTCACAGGATTAGCTTCCTGCTTTTAGAACAGTCAGCTGTCATGTGGGGGATTTTTGGGTTTTCTTCCCCTGAGCTTTGTGCCCAAATCATTACTTACTGTCTCTCTTAATTTTTTCTTTTTTTTAGACAGTGGTGAACTGTTTTGGCAGTTGTGAGAAAGGGCAGCAATACCCCTTTGTGGTTTTGGTTGCAGGCTCTGTTTTGCCAGATTTTCCTCAAAGAATTTGCAAGCTCTTAACTACAACAGCCACAAACCTGTGGGGTCCTGCAACCTGCAGTCAACTACCAACAGACTGATGCATTCCTCTGCTTTCACTGTCTAATTTAATTAGTTGCATCTGGATAGTTCCAGCTGTGCAGAGCTAGGGGAAATGTTATCAGAAACAATGCAATTTCTCGCAAATACCAACTTACTCCAGAAAATGGATTTTTGAAACTTGACAGCAAAAGCAAATGTGACCTTGAGTTCTGGTGATTGCTTTGGATTTCAGAAGTTTGAAAGGTGTGTGTGTGTGTGGATGAGGATTTGCATATGGAAACTATCTTTACAACACTGTATGCAAAATAGAAAAGGCAATAAAGTTTTGCAAGAGGGGGCATTAATGGATTTTCTTTTTTTTTTAAACTCCTACTAGAAGTCATCATATAAGGGAACAGTTGGAAATGTTACAATGTTTGTATCTAACTGAAGTTGCAACTTAGTTTTAAATTTTCTTCTTTTTTTTTTTTTTCTTTCCTCAAGGCAGTCTGTAACTGTGATATTATTTCCACACATCTGTTAATTTCTATTAGAACTATTGGAATAATTTTATATTCTTCATTGCTCTTCTGTGCTTATTTGGCCACAAGTTAAAGGGGATGTCATTCAGATAGGGTTGTTAATTTACAGTAGCAGATCTTGAAGCCATCGATCCTGTCAGATTTAAGACAGTCCTGTAAACTTTAATTACTGAAGCTAAGCTTACTGTCAGTGCCATTTTCCCATCTTTCAGTTTAGCCTTTCTTAAGGATGGCTTCTTTGGGATTGAAGTTTCTTGGCTAAAAAAGGATCCCTTTTTCTTTGCCCACATTTCTAAAGCTTTCTTCCCAACTGTGTCAAGGATATGTTTATTTGCAGTGTTAATGAAAGTAACTAGCAGTCTCTAGAGTTCTGCGTTAGTCAGGCAAGTATTACTTCCACTTCTTACTGTATGCTGTGTGATGGCACTGCAGCTTCCATCTCTACTGTTCTTTCTTTTTATGTAGCTCTAGCCCAGTGGAAGCCTAAAACTTAATTTTTCTTCCTGCAATGATTGTATACAAATGCTAAGGTTCTTTATGGTGAAATACATGAAATTTTATAGTAACTGTTAGTGGTTACATCATGTGGTCAGAAACAATAGCTTAGTTGGATACAACACCTAAATGGACTACTCGGGGGCACACAGATTGGTCTGAGTTTGCTGTCATCAAAAGACACGCAAAACCTCTGCCCCACTGGGCTTAATGTGCTGTTTGAAATACAGCGTGACAATGCAGCAAATGTTTCATTAAGGTGAGTTCTTTGTTTGTTTGTGGGTGTTTTGGACAACTCAGGTAGGTGTGTGAAACAGGTGTCTTAAAGAGGAAATACAGGGGGTGCTGCAACTTTAAAAAAAAATAATTCAGATTTTGTGCTATTTCTTAATTTTCCGTGTATAGAATAAAATATACTTCATTTTACACTTTCCCTCTTCCCTTCAAATAGTTGTAGTTCAGTGCTTACCTCATCCCTCACTTGAATTAACTTTAGATTTCTTGTTGCTTAGAGTTGGCTTAAAGGACTTCATAATGCTGTGCAAAATAATTTTCTCTGAAATTGACATTGCAAAGTACTCTTGCACAACTAAATCCAAACATCTGGTTTTGAATCTGACAAAAAAAATCCAACCGCTTCCAACAATTGGTTTTCCTTTCCTCCCAACAGACTGAAAATGTGATAGTACTGGGATTATTTAAAGCCAGGGAGTCAAGTTTCAGTGGGCTACAATACAGAATATATTACTCTTTACACTGTTCTCAACATCTATCAATTTACAAGTCTAAATATTGCCAGGCTTTTAAGCAAGTTGTTATAGTCAAATTTTAAAGGAGTATTTTGCCTTTAAGGACGTTTGCAAATACTCTTAATGCCTTGAGCACTGTTTCTTTTTTTTTGCATGGGAGGGGAGGCAGTAGGCAAGACTTAGGTTTTGGAAATAACACTGTGAAATAGAGCGTGACAGCAACATCAGAGAAAGGGATGTAAGCATACTTACTTAGGTTTGCTGAATATCTCTGTGTCTAAGCAATAATTTGAGCATTCATAAATCAGAGCTAGTAAGGAGACCATGTGCTGATTCCTGTAAGGGTGCATGCATTGAGAGAATTACACTTAGTTGGCTGTATACAGATAAGCAAAATGCCTACATTGGTAACAATTGTTTATAGAATCACAGAATCATTTAGGTTGGAAAAGACCTCTGAGATCATCAAGCCAAACCGTTAACCCTGGACTGCTAAGTCCATTGCTAAACCATGTCCCTAAGCAGCACATCTATGTCTTTTTTAAAATACCTCCAGGGATGGTGATTCCACCACCTGGGCAGCCTGTTAAAATTTAAAGCTGCGGTGGTGCAACTTGAGGCCAGTTCCTTTTCTCCTGTTGCTAGTTATCTGGGGGAGCAGACTGACCCCCACCTGCCTGCAGCCTCCTTGCAGGCAGTTCTAGAGAGCTTGAGTCTCCTCTTCTCCAGATTAAACAACACTGGTTCCCTCAGCTGCTCCTCATAACACTTCTCTAGACCCTTCACCAGCTTCGTTGCCCTTCTCTGGACACACTCCAGCACCTCAGCATTGCTCTTGTAGTGAGGGGCCCAAAACTGAACAGAGAATTTGAAGTGCAGCCTCGCCAGTTTACCGTGCCAAGTAGAACTCACCAGGGCCGAGTACGATCACTTCCCTGGCCCTGCTGGCCACACTGTTTCAGATACAAGCCAGGATGCTGTTGGCCACCTTGGCCACCTGGGCACACTGCTGGCTCATGTGCAGCTGGCCATCAGCCAGCACCCCCAGGCCCTTTCCAGCCGCTCTTCCCCAAGTCTGTAGTGTTGCGTGGGGTTGTTTTATCCCAGGTGCAGGACCCGGCACTTCTCCCTGTTGAATGAACTTCATACAGCTGGCCTCAGCCCATCGGTCCAGCCTGTCCAGATCCCCCTGCAGAGCCTTCCTGCCCTCCAGCAGATCAACACTCCCACCCAACTTGGTATCGCCTGCAAACATACTGAGGGTGCGCTCAATCCCCTCGTCCAGATTGGTAAAGACATTAAACAGGACTGGCCCCAGCGCTGAGCCCTGGGGAACACCGCTTGTGACCGGCCACCAGCTGCGTGTAGCTCCATTCACCACCACTCTTTGGTCCCGGTTGTCCAGCCATATTTTTACCCAGCAAAGGGTACATCCGTCCAAGCCATGAGCAGCCAGTTTCTCCAGCAGAATGCTGGAGTGCCAAAGAATGGGGAGTGTCAAAGGCTTTACTGAGGTCCAGGTAGACACCATCCACAGCCTTTCTTTCCCTCATCCATTAGGCGGGTCATCTTGTCATAGAAGGAGACCAGCTTCATCAAGTGGGACCTGCCTTTCATAAACCTATGCTGACTGGCTGGTCCTGATCCCCCAGTTGTCCTGCACATGCTGCATGATGGCACTTGGGATGACCTGCTCTGTAACCTTCCCCAGCACCAAGGTCAGGCTGACAGCCTTGTTGTTTCCTGGATCCTCCTTCATGCCCTTCTTGTAGACGGGCATCATATTGTCTAACCTCCAGTCTTCTGGGACCTCCCTGCTTTGCCAGGGCTGTTGGTAAATGATGGAGAGCGGCTTGGCGAGCTCCTCTGGTAACTCCCTCAGTAACCTCTGGTGGATCCCATCTGGCCCCATAGACTTGTGTGTGTCTGAGTGGAGCAGCAGGTCACTAACGGTTTCCTCCTGGTCTGTGGGGACTTCATTATGTTTGTCCTCATCCCTGCTTTCTGGCTCAGGGAGCTGAGTACCCAGAGGGAAGCTGATCTTGCCATTAAAGACTGAGGCAAAGAAAACATTAAGTACATCAGCCTTTTCCTCGTCCTTTGTGGCAATGTTATCCAGTAAAGGATGGAGATCATCCTTGGCCCTTCTTTTGTTTCTAACATATTTGTAAAAACATTTTTTCTTATTTTTCACAGCAATGGCCAGCCTGAGTTCTAGCTGGGTTTTCACCACTCTAATCTACGTCCTGATTCCTAGATGATTCCCCGATTCCTATGGTTCCTAGGTTGATCAATCGGGAATATAGATGAGTTTTATAGAAGTTTGAGTAA
Source organism: Falco cherrug (assembly GCF_023634085.1). Taxonomy (NCBI): domain Eukaryota; kingdom Metazoa; phylum Chordata; class Aves; order Falconiformes; family Falconidae; genus Falco; species Falco cherrug. The sequence goes on along the minus strand of NC_073704.1, from coordinate 15,856,260 downwards.
ATTCTTTTATATAGAAGTTACTTCATAAGTATTTTAACCTGAAAGAGGGGGAAGGAACAACTGCAGTTACATCACATCACTGCTAAATATTTTTCTCCCCATCCATTTATTTATCAGTTATTGAAGATCAAATTGCTACAGGTTTGGTGGGGGGAAAAAGCACATACGTGTATTTTTCTCTATATAGCTTTCTTTCTCTGTTTACATATACATAAATAATAACAATAAACATTATATTAATTTTTTTTCATACCATACTGTGAAAAAATTAGAACATGAATGGGTCATATTTGGAGGTTACTTTGATTTCTGCATGTCTGCATGAATTACATTAAATTGTGTCCTATTAGATAAACGCTGGTTTTGAATACCACAAGAGTATTTAAAAATATTTTTGCAAATTTACCATTCAGTAGTGCAGCCTGGAATAACTGCCTTTATCTCAAAAGATGACTGGGAGGTGTAATCAAGTTAGATACAGTGTCTGTATTGTCACTGATTTAACATTTATGTGGTAGCTTAAAGACAAATTCACTTTTTGCATATACAATTTTTTAAAAGCCCTATGTAATGAAGAGTCCTTTGAGCACAACTCTTGACTTCTAGCAAAGTGGAAATTGCATACAAAATGCATGGCCTCTCAATTTTTTTGTTTGTTTAAACCTTCCCCTTCTTAGAGTTAATTGCTAAAAGCATCCCAGTGTCTCTCCCCCTAGAAGCTGACCTTAGTGAAGGCTGTTTTTCTCCCCATTCTTTCATGCAGGTCAGCACACAGAACATGAAGATGGGTGGACTGCCTCGTACAACACCACCCACCCAGAAGCCACCAAGTCCACCAATGTCGGGAAAAGGAACTATTGGGTAAGTGCAGTTACTGAATGTGTAAATGGCTTTGGTGAACAGAAGGGAAAAAAAGGGAAGATTTGTTTTCTGTAGCGTGGGTTTTTGTTTTTTGGGTTTTTTTTTTTGGTGGTGTTTTTTTTTAACCATTCACAAAGGTCAAGAGGTGTTATATCTACATCCTTGTATACTGATCATGTCTTAGATCAGTTAGCACATTTCTGCCAGAAGGCAGTGGGTGTCATCAGCCTTTCCCAGCAGGAACCTTTTTATCATTGCAGAACACTTACAACTACATGCTTTAGAGTAAAAAGTCGTTAACTGTATGGCTTTGACAGGTGGTGCTAAACAACTGGAAAATTAGTATGTGGCACTGTTCATTAATTATTAGTCTACTATGTGACAGAGGTACTTTCCTATTAAGTCTATGAACTTGGCTTTGGCCTTAGGAAAATGTGTTATAACTGGGATGCATGCTGTTTTTTGGTTTCTGGTTATTTATGTACATACAGACCATAGTGATTTTGTTTTGAAACAAGGTACGGATTACTTTTGGAACAAGAATGGGATGTGCAACACAGAGTTTATTAATAGGATGATTGAAGTACCTGAGAAACATCATTATAACAAAATTACAGAAAAACATTTTTGTTAGCTTCCATTACTGATTAGCATGTAGCTGTCTTTTAAAGAATGAAAAGTCTTTGGTTTTGTCTGTATTACCTTAATTTGCTTCTGAAATATGGTTGTCCTTATGTAGGCGTCACTCTCCCTATCGTACGTTGGAACCAGTACGTCCTCCAGTGGTACCAAATGACTACGTGCCTAGTCCAACGCGCAATATGGCTCCCTCACAACAGAGCCCTGTTAGAACAGCTTCTGTCAATCAGAGGAATCGCACATACAGGTATTCAGTGTAGTCCTGTACAAAGTGTGGTTAGTATTATATAAGCATATGGACAGAAAATGCTATGATAAATACCAAATCCATCTGCACCTCTACAGTGAAGCCTGCTACTTCATGATATGGGCTGGAGGCGCCATTTGGCATGACAAGAGTGCACTCTAATAAAACCAGAATAGTGAATCACATTGGGCTTGTTCACTTAATCCTCTAGTCACCTTAATTTTAGTGCTATGCCTTAGTTACAGTCCTTAATGAATGATTAAAATTGTGGAGTATTTCAAGTAGATAGTGGTATTATTTTACAAAATACTTACAAAACTGGTAAAAGACTTTGTATACAACTTGCCTTTTAAATGCTGAGGGACTGCATAGTATGCTTTTAGTTCATATTTTTATTTGAACAGTCTTTAGGGTTTATAGCTTGAGTAGCTGAAAGAGCATTGTATTTTGAGGATATTGAAAACTTCAAACACAGAATAAAGCTGAACTGTATTACCAAAGGTTCTGCAGATGGCTAGCCTTTTCTCTAGGATAATAAATTTTATGTTGTGACAGTTCGAAATACTTCCCTTGAAATCTTTACTTTTAAAATACCATAAATACATGAGGATGGCTAAACACATGGACTTAAAAGAAAATCTTTTTTTTACTTTATTATCTTAAAATTTCCAAATTTCTTTACTATCTTAAAATTTTCAAATTTCAGTAGTCTCATACGAAAGCATATATATCGGAGTCTAAACAACTGTGTGTTTTGTAAATTACATGAAAAAGACTTGTGTTTGCTCAGTAGGAGTTTAACAATATTGGAATGAAGTGCTTTGGAACAAAGTTTCGGCATTGTTTCATTTTTGGGCAAGTTCACTAAAAGTAACTGAAAAACCTGTTGTGTTGTAGTCAAAATTAACAGTTTTAGGAAAAATTAAGCTTTATGTAGATTTCTACCATCCTTGTTTCTTTTCTCTTGTTCCCTGTTACTTCCCTGAATTAGTAAGGTACTATATGAGGGATCTTATTTTTCAGCACGCATACCAGCATATTCATACCCTGGGTTATTTTGGTTTCTTACAGCAGCAGTGGAAGTAGTGGAGGAAGCCACCCAAGTAGTCGGAGCAGCAGTCGAGAGAACAGTGGAAGTGGCAGTGTGGGTGTTCCTATTGCTGTTCCCACGCCATCTCCTCCCAGTGTCTATCCAGGTAAATGGTAACTTGCTGTTCCTCCTTCGGACTCAGCATTAACCTTTAGCATTTGCAAGTCTCCTAAACCCCAAGAGAAGTCTCAAAGGTCGTTATCCAGAAACATGAAAGCCTTGAAACTTGCGTGCTATAGATAGATAGTATGAGTTGGAATCAAGTAGTATCTTTTCTGGGAGTGTCTGATGTGCTCTAATGCTTCTGTTATGTATTTATTTATCAGAATTTTTTGCCTGGCTGCCTGCATGTGACTAGGTAGGACACAACACCTTTTTCAGTGGGCTGGGGGAAGATTCTCCCTTGTTCTTTTAAGCAATGTTTTTTCATTGGCGGTTCGTGCAGATACACAGGATATTTTTAGAAAATTAGATTAAATGACAGGCAGGCACAGAGTAAATCTTTGGTACATTGATTCAAGCCTGACTGAGTTGTCACAAAAAGGCACTTGTTCAATGTAATTGCCCCAGTCTTTCCAGAAATAGGGTTCTCCTTTTTCCTTTGCTCAGCCCTTTCAGTGAAGAAGAGTGTCTAGTTGGCTTGCAGTGTGATCTGAAATACATGATGCTTCTGAACCAAGGAACTGGAAATTTTTGGCTTTCCTCTTCTCTGTATTTTCTAATTCGTACAGAAGCTAAAGGCAGCAGTGCTACAGATCAAAGCATTAACAAACAAAATGTAAAGCCATCTTTCAAAAGTAATGGCTTTCAGTGAAATGTTCTGAAAAGAACAAAAAGGGTTGTTCCCTTCAGACCTGGAAAGAGGTGGATTTGCTTGACCCTCATTTATCGTCTACATAAGAATGAGCCTTTCTTTAACAGGTCCATTTTTCTCTCATCTCCTCGTGCATTCTAAAGTATTATGCATCTAATAAATAGCTAACACTGGGTAGTCAAAGGCTTTCTCTAATCCTTGCTAACATATCTCCTTATTAACGCCACCTCTTCCTCCTCTCTTCACTTAGCCCCTGCTGGCTCGGCTGGCACTTCTCCCCTTCCTGCTACCTCTGCTCCTGCCCCCACTCCTCCTGCTCCTGCCCCTTCCTCCGCTGCCCCAGATGCTGCTGCTGCTGCTGCAGGAGCTCAGCCCCTTGCTGATGGCTTCACCTCTCCAACTCCCCCTGCTGTTTCTTCCACACCCTCTACAGGTGAGTGTCTGCTCCACCGGGCAGATGAACCCAGAAGTGGTCACGAGCCAAGGCTTTTCAAAGTTGCCTCAGAAGCAGTGATTTATCTTTTTCTAAAATCTTTTTTAATGTAACTAGAAAAATATCGGCTAATACCCAACTATAAGGTAATGGTTGTAGTAGACAAATCAAGGTGTGCTAGTTTTTCAAACAGCAGTCATTTAATTTCATCATTATTTTTAGGTGTATATAATAATTTATTACATTATCATTTTATTGTGGTTTGGATACTAAGAATCTTGTAGACTAATTATGTCTGGGGGGAACCAGCACTGGTAGTTCTGTGTCTGATTACTCTCTTTCAGTAATGGGAAGTTTGTTCACTACTCTCAGTCATGGAATAAAAAAGATTCGTCTAGCAAAGTATGATTTGTATGACTTGTTTCTTCAATGCTTTCAAATGACAAGTCTCCTTTCAATGAACTGATTAAAAGGGCATTTTTTTTTGGTGTTCAGTAAAATACAAGTTTTTATTACACAGTATAGTACTAAAGCATTTTGTTTTAGTAGGTGGTACTTATGGTGTGTATTGCAACTTGGTTTTTTTAATGCTTATGAAATAACCCTACGTTTTTCATTTTCTCATATGCTGAAGTTGCAGCATATAGTACTAACTAACCATAATGCTGTATCTTACCAGCTTTTGATGAGGACTTACAGCTGCCCTGTGAAGACCTCCTTTAGCCAAATTTGTATATAGCTACTAGTGCTTTGTTACTTCTAACTGTGAAGGCTGATCACCATGGTGTGAACTGGTTTGTGTGTTTATTAGTGTTGGTCTCTTTTAGTAAGAATTTCACCAGGTGCCAGAAGCATTCAGATCACATTTAATGTAAGGTGCTGTGGCTCATGTAAAATTAGAAAGTTCTTGCACTAGAATCCATGACTATGACTAGAAGCTTCCGAACTGTGATGAATTTTGGTATCAGAAGATGCTCCTGATGTCTAAACTCCTTTCATGTTTAGAAGATGAGCTGTGCCATATAGGGCCTCGATCAATTTTCCACTTTTGATGCACTGTCAGTATCCCAGTTCTTAAGCCATACTGCTTCTGTATTTTTGACAAGTCAAAATCAAGCAGGGATTAGTATTTTAATGGCTATAAACTCACATTCACAATTTAATAAGAGAAATTTCAGGTTGGTTACTATTTCTAAGATCTCTTGTTTCCCAGCACTGTTAGTGAGGTTGCGTGCATGCCTTCTCTGAAATAAATGGTAAACTATCCAGTCTTTTCAAATACTTCGATGAGATTGTAGTTTTTTCTCCTTAAAGATCTCTTATCCCTGTTTCTTCTTTTCCTTCCTTCTCTCCAATCACTACCAATTTCTACCAGTGCATGGGGAGGCAGACACACTGAAAAGATGCATTAGGAAAAATGTGAAAAAAACTATATACCAGGTGGATTGCTTCTAAACTCTTCTTATTCCTCGTCCGTAAAAAGTGTGGGTTTTGAGACATACGTATCTGTACAAAGCAGGAGGAATGTGAATCTCTAGTTCATGCATTTGCTCTTAGAAGCAAGTAATAGAGCAAGCAACTTGCATTTTATTTACTGACCTAGTGTGAAGTTTTGCAAAGCAATCAAAACATAGTGGAGAACAATGAAGTTTTTTAAAAATGGCACATTCATTTGGTCTGTTTCTCTGTTTACTTCCCTGCATGAATGTCTCCTCAGCCACAGTGACATCGCTTTTCTATTGTATTCTGAGATTTACCTCTAGCGCAAATGGTGGAGGCAGAATAGTTAGGGAGGTTAATAACCCATATGGGTTTAATAAATCCAGAGTACTGTTTACTTTTATATACAGTGCATAAGCCAGAGAACTTTACGTGAGCACAGAAAATAGCTTAATGGTCTTCATTCGTTGCTTGCTTAGATTCAGCATCAATTACTTTGATATAGGAAGTGATTAAACTGGAGAGCAAGATTTTAAGGAGTTGTTTCGATTGACAGCTCCCTGAAAGAGGGTCTTTGAGTATGATTTCATTTATTCCATCCTTCAGGCAGTTTCTAACGTTCTCTTATCCCCAGATGATTCTCTGGCTGTTTCCTGAACGGCACTAAGATAGGTAGTATTGTGTTTTTCAGTTGTAGAAGGTAACAGCATTGAATCTCGAAAATGGCACAGAGCTAGTTTGTATGTGTACATTGCTTAGTTGCTGGACTCTGTGAAGTGTTATTTTTATGCAGGTTTATAAATAACTAAATTTGCACAAAGTTATTATAATAAGTTATAAAAAATGGATAACTGGGAATTATTTTCTTTCCTTTTGAAGCTTTGTAGCTTAGACACCTTTGTATTTTCATACTGGCTGTTGTGAACAGTGCTAAGTATGGGCAGTTGGGATAGCTGTGTTTTGTGTTGCTATCGAGACATCCAGTGTCCTGCCAGTCTGGAAGCTGAACTGGCTGACTGCTCCTGGGATGCAGACTGTTTGGAAAAAAGAACCCCAGACCCAAAAACCTTTCCAAGCATTTGAGTCTTGACTGCAGATATAAAAAAGGCAGGCGTCATTCTTCTCTTTGCTAATACATTTCTCTTTCTAACCTAGGTCACACAGTTCAGTTCTACAGCATGAACAGGCCTGCATCTCGACACACCCCCCCAACAATAGGGGGATCTTTGCCATATCGGCGTCCTCCGTCGATCACATCACAGACAAGCCTTCAGAACCAGATGAACGGAGGACCGTTTTATAACCAGAACCCAGGTAGGAAAGTTTTTCTGCTCTGCTGAATTCAACACAGTGGTGAATGGAGTGCCCTTCAGATCTCTGAAATACTGTATTCTGTCTCCATTGCAGATCTAGCAGTTAGTCTCAGGTAACTTCCAGTATGTTGCTGGTAGCCACGCCAAAGCTGCAGTCCAAGTACAGTGTTCAGCTCCCGTTATTGCAGGTGGCTTAAAACAATAAATGCCACATAAATGACTTTTGATTTCACAGTCCCTATTAGACAAGCTTTAGTCCTTTACTACACCATGTGTCATGTATCTGCTTTGGCGTGGGTTGGGTATTTGATTTTGCGCCAGAAGGCTGATTCTTCATTAATCAGTCTTTATCTTGGATGCTTTTTCCTTCTGATTAATGGACAGTTCAAGAAATTGCAGTTGTTGTACAAGGGTAAGCATTAGACACCTTGGAGACATCAGCGGTGTTGATGTGGGATGCAAGGGAGCTGTGTCTTCTGCTAAGTCCACAGGCGATGTTATTTTAATGGGTGACCTGTCTTATAAAGCAGGATGAGCTATTAACTTGGAGTGGCGTGTCCTGTGTGCCAGGCATAACGTAGTAGATTTTATCTAAGGGGTCCTTTTCCCTGAAGGGAAAAACGTGAAGGTTTTGATACCAGAGCAGGGGAGTCTTTCTTTTTTGACAAAGCTACAGAAAGATGCAGAGGATGTACTGAAGGTTCTGTGTCAGGAAATGCCCTATTACCAGCAAGATCGAATGTTGACTTTCAAGCGCTACGGTGCATTCGTGTTTTGTGGTTGTGGTGGTGATGGTTTTTGGTGGTTTTATTTTTTTTTTTTAAACTGAGCACTGAACTGGGAATTAGGTCAAATGCTGCAATCTGCATTTAAGGGATTTGATCAGGTTCAAATATTACTGCTTGTGTACTAACTACTGTGGAAAGAGATGTGTGCACTTAACTTGAGAAGGAAATGGATGGTCCTGCTTGGGGACAGGGAGGTGGAAGAGTTATATGACTACATTGTAGCCCAGTTGCCTGAAATGTGTGGTGTTTGTTAAGCACACTATGTGCGTATGGAAGGCTGAAGGGGAGTAGGCAAGAAGGAAAGGGTAGTAGCAGTACAAAATCTTTCAGGATTACCTTTGCAGTAAAGATGATCTTCAGTATATCCAGAGAGTGTCTGACAGCTGCTGTGCATTTCTGCTTTAGCAAAGGGATAATTCTCTGCAAGCTACCATTGCATTGTTAATAGGTAGTCACAGAAAATGCCAAAGAGAATTTAAATAAGTTACATAACTACAGTTCAGCCTGTGTACTCAAAAAGAAGATGATTGTGGTGATTAGTCACTTGAGCTGTAAATCACAAACAAAATACTTCAGTTATACAGGCATACTTGATACAACATAAATAAGCAGTTGTAGTAAGAGACTTTAAAATTATTTTTATGTCTAGCAGAGTACAGAATTTATTAGCTTTGCAGTTATACTAAACCAAGTTTATTTTGGCCTGTACCTTGAAAGGAGAGGGTGCTCAAGCATGCATAATTGATGAAGACCCAAAGAACAGAGGGACTGTTCTGTCTGTAAGGAGCAGGGTTAGTAGTGACAGGATAGTGGCCACAATTGCTTCTCAGCATTCCTGAAGAGGGGAAGGAAGCGCAGACTTAAGTGGTGGAAAAGATACCTTACAATAGGCAGAGGAGTGTGGCAGCTATGTCTTTGCAGGCTGTTTGGCAAAAAAGCAGTACTGTTTTTTTTCACTTCCATTTTTTAGTATGTTGGCATAGTCATTTTTGTTTATTCGCTTCACGGAAGGATGAAGGATACTTGCCTTGCCCTGTTCTTTTGAATGCCGCTTCTAAGATAATACAACTTCTGTACTTCATGGTGAGACCTTTTTAATAACGGAAAAGAAAATATTAAGAAACTCCAATGACTCCAACGACTCCAAATGAGCTCAGCATATGTCTGTCCCAAAGCCACCCTTGCCAGCCATGCCACCTAACAGGTGCTCTAACTTTGCAGCCTTAGATGTTGGTGTCTAAGCGGTATAGAGCTCAGCACAGGCTAAAACCCCGTGGGAGAAACTGCGCAAGTACTGAGATGATGGTTTGCACTACACAGTATTTGTATGTGAATTCTTACCAGGCCAAAGCAATCGCATGGAAGGTGCTTTTGAGCATTTCTGAATTAATTTACAGCAACTGTACAGATGAATTCTTAATTTACCAATGGTCTATATGGAAGGAAGCTGGGAGGGAATATTTAAGCTGGTGTTTATCTCATCTTTTGAGACAGCAGAGGTACAGTAAAGTTCTTCTGATGCACTTTATAAACAAAGTAATTATTAGTAAAATACTTAATTGTGTTGGCTCCTAAAGGCCAAAACTAGCTTAAAGTCATTATATATCATATACAGACAGTATAATATGATAGTCCCTGCACTATGCGTAGACTGAAGCGCTAACCAGATAGTTAAAGGAACGATGTCAGCTAGTGCTAGTATAACCGTTTTAATTAAATTACACAACCCAAACTAAACTAAGGGATTATTTTTTTTTGTTTTCTTGGTGTGCTTGTCTAGCGTCATTTATTTTTCTACATGGAAAACCTTGTTATTACTTTCAAAGAAATATATATAGCACACGAACAAAGTACACTGGAGGGACCTATGAAACTGAAGCTAGTCTTGTATGACAGATAGGAATTCTGTGAATCCATATGACATTGAATAGAGGAAACATTTTGAAACTGAACATTTTTATAGCAGATATAATTAAAAAGGCAGGAGTTTCACAGTTACACAGGAATGCTGAATTCATGACTATTACTGCATTTCAGTAGGACTTGAAATTCAGGTTCCCTTTCCTTGCTTTGAAAAAAAATGCAAGACCAAATCTTTTTCCAGGTACTGTGGTTATACTTGAAGGAACAAATACTCTCAGAAGTCATATCAGTCAAGTGAAAGAACCTGTAATTAGAAACGTATTTCAGTTTTTCTCAAGGAATATCAATTAAGTGGTGAGATAATGGAGCTTGCTTTATACAGAGGTACAAGGATTTTTTTGCCACAAAAAGGATGGTTGCTCTGGGTTTTTTTTGTTATTTGGGGTATGTGATTGTGAAAGAAATGTGAATGTGAGTGACAGAAGACATTCAAAGCACTTCAGATAATACTTACTGAAACAAGCAAACTGAAGAAAGTTTGAGACAAATGCTCTGGAGTTTTGTATGTTGATGTGAATTAATTCTGAAAAATACTACATCATGCCTGACAGTTTTCTTACTGGCTCTGGAGTTAGTCTGCAATTTATTTAGTTCTGCAAGCTACATAAATGTACTGGTACATGAAGTGTAGAGCTTTTTCCCTCATTCTTTTGGACATGACAGTGTTTTTTGTATGCCACTACTAATAAGAAAATTAACTTAGTTGTGCTTTTCCTGAGGTGTGCTTTCTGAAAAATAATCTTCTAACTTGCTTAAAGAATATTTCTGCATTACTCTTGCAAAGTGATACTAAAACTAGATAAAACTGGTTAACTATCTGAAACTTTCAATCCTGGATTAAACCACAAATTCAGTGTTACAACATTTGCAGCTGGCTCAGAGTATATTCTTCAAATGTGAATTCACATGCATCGTACAAAGACGGCTCTACCAGCACCAGTGAAGGGGCTGTGCCAGAGCTCAGTGCAGTGGTCTGTGAAATCAGGTGGGGAGGAAATGAGGCAGCACATCTGGAATAGGCCCTGCTTTCTCAGCAGCAGCACAGTGCACTTTGTTCTACCAGTAAGGTCAGAAGTCCTGTGTCTTCCAAGTACACTCAGTTCTCAAAAGCATCTTTTTCTGTTTTGCCTAAAATAACAGCCTCATTTGATTGTTTTTTTTAGCCTACGTTTTGGAAAAAACTAGTTATATCCATTTTCATTACTAAGGATTTGTGGATGCTGTTGCAGAAGTCGCCTCTAGAAATAGCAGTTTGATTGGAAAGGTGGAGAGTTACAGGGTGAGAATCCTCTTGATACATTTGTTAGTTAGGTCTGTTCATAAAGTGCTAGATTGCTGTAGTAATAACCTTCAGCTTAAGGGAATCGCACAGTAGATCAGAAAAATACTTCAGCACGGATTCTTAATCTTATGAAAAAGAGCTGGGTTGGAAATTTTAAAAATAGAGAAATCTCCTTGAAGTAGGGATTAGGAATATGCTTAAGCCACCTGAGCTGTTTCTTTTTTGAATGTCAGCTATTTTATCTCAGCTTCTTGGCAGACTGCTACACGTCTGAGTGCTGATGATGTCTACTTTGCTGCTTTGTTGTGTTTCTAACTGAATGCCTCTCTTTAATTTCTGTGGCAGCATCCCTTGCTCCGCCTCCCCCCTCCATCCTACAGGTAACTCCACAGTTACCGCTAATGGGATTTGTGGCCAGAGTTCAAGAAAACAGTAAGTTTGCTGCTTCCTTGTGCTATGATTTATGATCTATGATTTAGATGTGGCTTTTGTTTTGAGTGGATGAAAGATTTGTCTGCTTATAGCTAGAATTCTGCCTTCTCTACTGCCTCTGCAAGTTTGTCTGAAATTGTGAAGGGAGGGAAAAGGAAGTAATTTTATTGGAGAAACCTGAACCTTTCTTCCCTGGATTTTATTGTCTCTACTGTATTTCCACAAGTCTAGCTGTTGGTGCCAGTGCAACTAATTGGGGTATGGAGTATTACTTCAACCTGCTAACATGGTTCAAGAGACATTTTCATGGTTATACTATTGTGTATTTTCAGTTTCAGATACTCCTCCCCCACCACCGCCTGTGGATGAGCCAGTGTTTGATGAATCCCCACCTCCACCCCCACCTCCAGAGGATTATGAGGAGGAGGAGGCAGCTGTGGTAGAGTATAGTGATCCATATGCTGAGGAGGACCCTCCTTGGGCACCGAGGACCTACTTAGAAAAGGGTAGGTGTGGAATTAGTAGAGATAGTAGGGTCCTGTTTGTAAGAACATTTTGTATAAGCTCCTGCCATTCTGCATTGGACATGGAGTCTGCCTAGATTGCTTCATAGCTGGTGTTTGGTGTTGTGGTAGAGGTGCTCCTCCAAATGGCAACTTAAAGAACAGAAGTTAAGCTACTCTTCTGAGTCTTGACTCTTTCACCCCTTCCTCCACAAAGGGAAGAATCATAATTAGCTGGCTAATTACATATTGTTTAAATTCTCTGTAATCTACTTAAGACTCACCTTTCAGCAGCCTGCTGAACCCTCATAATCAAACACATAGGAGGCCAAAAATGAATGAATCGGTGCTGCACCTGCGCTTGAACTTTGAGCATCTGGTGCGTCTGGGGAAGTGCCGCAAGGGGTGTCCGGGGCTCTGGAAGCCGCAGTGCTGCAGCAGTGTGGGACTGCTAAGCTAGAAGGTGCTGGGTCTGTGCAGGACTGACCGAGGCATTGCTGCGTGGCTGCATCTAGATGTCTTCCAGTTCTGAAGCAGGTGTGTGGAGTGGAAACATGCTAGAGTAAAACTACAGGTGAAATAAAGTGAGTGGGTAAATGACTTAGGGGCACTTGAATATGAGAAAATTCTACTGCCTGGTGTTCTCCTGTGAAACAGGGTCATGTAAAGGGTGATACAAAATCTAATGCTGTGAAGCAGCCAGGCATCTCAGCTGAGCGATTGTTAGACACATTCACTCTGCGTCAGGGTAAAATAAATAAGAATGCCACCAAGAAAAACCCAGTGAAGGACTTGAGGGGAGGGAAAAAACCCAGATGGAAGAGACACTTTCTGCCAACTCCTGCCCAAAGAAAATGTTACTACTCCTGAGGGAGATGGAGGAATATGTGGGAGTTTTTTTGTTGTTCCCCCACCCTCTGTCTAGCTGGTGTGTTTAGTGCAAGGAGTACCCAGGCTTTGCTGACAAGCTGAGACCATTTGTCATACAAAGTGGCTGACTTGCAGGGTGTTTACATGACTCGCTTTATCTATTGACCTCTCCACACCCCTGATTGACAGCAAGTGTCACTGTTATTCTGTTGATGCACACAGGCTCTTTGTTTGATTGGAAGTTGCTTCAGCTTATTCTTGTCAGGGAAGCTTATTTCCATGAGGGAGGACAGGGAAGAAAAGGGATCTTGTATACAAAGTACTCCACTTGCTGTGCAGTTTGGAGGATATTCTCGATTATTGATACTAGTTACCTGGCTTCACAAAATCAGGTTTGGGGTGCCTTGGGGCTCCTGATGTCGCATTTCTTTCTTTGTGGGAGGATGGCAAATTTCAGTACAGGTCATTTCAGAAAATACTGGGTGTGCTACATTACTTAATGAACTCCTCCTTATCAAGCAGTTAGAATGCACAATTATCTGCTCAGTTTCATTGTGGCTGGTGTATCTTGTGCTGGATGAAGATGGCAGGCATGTTACTTTTTGATAGGACAGGTAGTCTCAAGATTTTCCTCTGTATTTTCCCAGACATAAGACACTCTTTAGCCTAATTCTACATTCATATCGCTATCTTTGTTATGTTTCTGTTATTCCTGCCACCTGGCTCTCAGAAAACGCTCAGTGGCATTTCAGCTAGAAGCAAAAGAGGAAAAAGAGGATCCTGATGTGCACTCCCTGCTTATAGTATCTCATACTAATGCAAAGAGGGTGTGTGTGTTTGTGGGCAAGAGAAGCCACAAAATCATGTGGCACATGGCCTGGCAAAACAACTTTCTATTTGAAGAAATAGCAACATTTGAATTACAGCATATTGTTCTGATCTGCTTTTCAGTGTGATTTCTGAAAGCTTGTGAACTAAAATGATTTATATAGGTGCATATATGCACAGATTCGTTCCATCTCAGCAGGCAGTCCAGGCACTTGTAGTTTGATATTTATAGGAAAAAGCACGTGGGATAGCAAAACTGTGATGGGAGTCTTTAAAGATTAGCTGGAGAAAGTCGGGCTTTTAGTCCGAACATTTTTCCTGAAGAAAAGCAAAAGTATAGGAAGGCAAACATTCTCTCATACTGAGGTAGAGTCCCATGCAAAAACAATTTTGATCTGTATTGTGAAAACTAGATGACTAAAACGCCTAAAAGGTTGGTCTGTTCTTAGAAACACAAAAGTAATGAAAAATTAAAGTGCTTACAATGTATGAAGAACTATTAAATAGTAGGTTTAGGATACCAGAAAAAAAATGAGATAGTGACATACCAGAAAGAAATGAGATAGTGACATAGGTGTGGATTCTGTTGTAGTTATATGAATAGCTCTACTTATAGTCAGCCCATGACTTGAGATTTGACTGCTTTGCTGAAGTTGGGAGAGAAGTGCTTGGCTGTGATTTTTGTTTTTTTTTTTAATTTATTTTTTGGTAGCAAGTGAGCTTTAAAGTTAATGAAAAGCCCCATGCTAAAAGAGGACTTTCATACTCGAAGAACATGTATACTTATCCTGCTGTGAACTAATACTGCTTTATCTTCTGCAAAATTATTCCTGTGGCAACTCCTTAAGTTCCTATAAATAGTATTCTGTGCCATGTGATTCAAAGTGGACAAAACTGATGGAAGGAAATAGTTGTTCAAACACTATTAACCCCAATAAGTAGAGTAGCAATTCCTAGGATTTGTGCTTGTTTATTTAAATTCATATGAAATCATTTCTAATAGGTTTAGTGTAGATAATCTTTGCTAAAGTGAGAATGTAGAAGCTGGGACCCCAAGGAGGTATCAAATAGAGGGTTGCTATATATTGAAATGGGATTCAGTATGATCCACTACTCAAACCTACAGCTGAGGAAGGTAGTGAGCAGCAGATCCATCTGAACAGATGGAGAAACTCTTAGATGGGATACAGTTATTGGGGTTGTTGAACTTGAGGATGCTACCAGATGGCTGTAATAGCAACAGCCAACCTGCAATGTCCAGGGAAGTGCGCTGCAGTTTTCCGTTGAGCTCTGTGTCTGGGTGCATGGTGTGAAAACATAAGAATGTGCCCCAACTTTGCAAATCAGATGAACACAAACAGGTTTCCAGAAGGAGAAATTGCCCTCATACCACAGAGAGAGAAGTGGCTATCGGATTTCATGTGGATAACCCCCCGGCCTACATTTTCGGTCAGTTGGATGTAACAGAGTTCAGCCAAACTCTGTGTAATTGTTGAAGAACGAAGATCGCTGATCGGAAGAATGTCCACCTAAATGAGTAATTCTGGTTTTCATATCCGCATTGAAACGCGTTCAGATATAAACTAGAAGAGGCCCTGGCTCCGCCTCACAGGGAAGCATGCTGCCCCCTGAGTCAGTAGTGCTGGTTCCTGTCCCGTCTGAAGCCTTTTCTGCAGTGCTGGCCTGGGCTTGTGGTATGTGACAAGCTCACAGCTTGAGCTGGTGGGGCTACAGACAGAAGGATTTAACAGCCTTTTAGAGAGAGGAATGTTGCTGGTACAAAAGTAACACGCAGGAAGCACTGGTGATGTAAAAACAAAACCAGGCTTCAGGTAATTTTATATGAGGCTTAACAAGAAGCGAATTTTCATCATAAGCTTAGGGAAGAGTTTTCTGCCTGTGATCATGAAATAATGAATCCATTCAGTATCGGAAGGGACTAGAGCATGCTCAAAAATGAGAAAGAAAGGAATTGGAAGTTACTGTGATCCTTGGATTATTATTTTCAAGAGAATGAAGAACAACAGCACAGTGACTCTAGGAAGACATGTTTTTAAATGAACAGGTATAGAAGGCAGTTAAGAAGGAATTTTGAAAGGACTTAAATTGATCGTATCACATGTTCATATAGTGACTTCTGGTTTTCAAGCTAAAAATTCTTTCATTTCTCCATTCGTGTTTTGTTTCCTTAGAATGGTATATTTAAAACTAGTGGGAATGAGTTACTTAACAACTGTGCTGGCATAAGTGTAGAGCCTGCAACATGTGTTTTTAGAATATGCTCTGGTCAAATGATACAAATCTCCTGTTTGGGAGATTTATTTTTAAAAAAATACATCCCTGTATATACTGATTCTCCACTGGGATTGATCTGTATATTTTACTTTATGATCTGTTCAGGATCCAGGTTTCCCTAGTAAATATTTGTACTGATGCCTTTGTTGCCTCAAAAGGAAATGACCTCTTTTCTTTTGAAAAGAATGATGAGTTTAGTAGGACTTTTGGACGCTGTGCTCATGAACACATGCTGTTAGTTTTCTCTCCTTGCTTTGGTTTAGAGTATCTTCCCTTCTATCCCCAGTATGAGATTTTAGGATCCCTGTCCAACATGCATTTTGTTTCAATGGCAGCGCTGCATGTTTCATTGCCAAGTGCTCAAAGCAGGGACTGATGCTGTTTGTTAAAGTATTCAGAGTCTGGCGTAGCTAATTTTCTGTATGGAACACATAATTATAGGACTGAGAATGGAAAAACAAATCAAGTTGATGTCTATTTTCTGCCATTTCAGGACAGTGCTCTCTTTAATATTTGCCAGTGCTTTGTTCAATTTCTTTGACTTTCCTAAAAGCTTTTGTGCCTTCAGTAAAATACTCTGCAGCTGTGGGAAAGATGTCCTGATACAGCAGGCATACATTCTGTTTCAGAGACCCACCCTTACTTCTCCCTAGCCCTTAACAGGGACTCACCCACCTTGGCACTGTATATATTATATATATACACACACTGGGAGTGACTTCTAGCAACATGTTGGGACTGCACGTACACATTTTACAGGTTTAGATGTGGGGGTAGCTAAGGTAGATGGAAGCCTGGGACATCAGCCTTGGCTCATTCTGTCTGTGATCTGAAGAGAGCTCTTATTACTCTCCCTCTGCCACGTTTTCCTGTTGACTGTTAGTTGTGCAGAGATCTGGTGTAGCACTTATATATAATACATGAGTCTTGGAGTAGGTCTGAGTGGTCACAGTCACGGGGAGTTCCATTGGCCTCCTTGTATCATTCCACACCAGAAGTTTATCGTGTATTTGCAACCCTTTCTTCTGCTGGATCTGGAAATAGAAGAGTTAAAGTAGTTCTGGCTCATGTGCTTCAAAGCATGAGCTCTTGTAAAAGGGGTTGGAAGAATCTGCCCCTCCCAGCAGGTCATTCTGCACACAGAGGTGAGGCAGTGCAGTTCTCCCAGACTGCCTTGAATGTGGAGAACTTTGTAGGAGGTGGGTTCATTTTTGTCTTCCTCCCTGTACCTCTCCTAACAGTTATGCTCTGTTCTTTCCTAGTGGTGGCGATCTACGACTACACAAAGGACAAAGAAGATGAGCTCTCATTTCAGGAAGGTGCCATCATTTATGTCATCAAGAAAAACGATGACGGCTGGTATGAGGGAGTCATGAATGGAGTGACAGGGCTCTTCCCAGGGAACTATGTGGAGTCGATCATGCATTACTCGGAGTGAAGACTAGAGGACAGAACGCCGCATCTCCTGCTGCAGGAGCTGGCAGGGCTTCCTGGATCTCCACCAGCCTCTGGGGCCCCATCCAGTGTAACTGAATGAAGGATAATTGTAACAACCACTCTTTTGGGTTTTTTTCTTTGGTCCCCCTCCCCGCACCCTCCCCATTATAAAACAATAGTGATTTGTTTGAACCAATGGCTCTTCCTGCTGCCAGCAGAGGCTGTCCTGAGCCATCTGACCTTGAATTAAGCTGACCCATTCAGATGTAACAAACTCCTTGAGTAGCTGATACTTCACTCGAATTCTGACTTCTGACAGGCTTTGGGATCTGTCTCAGGAATCCTGTGTGCCCTCGTGGTACTACCCTTTGCAGCAGTGCCTGGCGCTTGGGATGTCCTGGATGCTTGCAGTGAAGGGTTACTGGCCAGTGGACATCCCTCCTGTTTCTACACAACACTCCTGTGCAGCTGGAAGAACAGTCGTGTACTAGGAAACACTGGGATTTCTACACAGAGCCATTCCTGTAACTGCTTTCCAGATAGTTGGACACATCTTTAGCGTAAACACTTCTGCAGCTGCTCTGCACATGTAGGCTGACGTGGGCACACAGAGCTGGCTTTCATTCACTCACCTTTCAGTTTAGACAATTAAGATGGGTGCAGCCCACCCCCATTTCCTCATCTTTTGAATGCCACACGTTTGTTTTGTGTTCTGCACTGATGTAAATGTGCTCCTCTCCACAGCGAGCTGCTGGCCATGGGTGCTGCCGGATTAAACAGAACTCACAGATGCTGTTGACGGTGAAGGCAAAACAAAGTTTACAGGTCCTCCTGGGGTTTGAGGGTAAACTCTAGGGGCTGTGATCTAAGGTTCAAATCTGCTCACGCCTGCTTGCACTAGAGAAACTTAACCCCAACTTTAGTCTTATGCACAATGTAATCTTAAAAATCCAATCAGGTATTGTAAATTGGCTATTTTGTACTTGATGACTAGATTTGCATATGTACTGTGAGAGCCCTGTGCAGAGGCAGGACAAACGGCAATTGTCGTCTTCATGTCTGTTGCCAAAATCTCTTCAGTGGAAGTAAAAAGGGCTGTTGTGTGTACTGGTTTCCCATGGAAATCCAAGCAGTAACTAGTAGTAGTCCTAGCTCTTCCCCCAGCCCACTCCTATTATAAAGAAATAGATATTTTGAGCTGTACTGGTGGATCTGGGGTGGAGTAATACCAGGTGAAGGCTCTGTAGCCCCTTGTGTTGATAGTTTGCTTCTTAATCTAGTCTCAGTTAAAACTCTGCTCCGTGGTTTGCCTAGCAGATCAGTGTGAAGTGACGGCTGTACTAGTCTGCCCTCAGGAAGGACTAAACGTTATCTCTGGGTAAATGTCATGCATTGACAGGTGAGTTTATTAAATGCCCTGTTGCGGTCCTCTTAGCCTGCGAATTGAGCTAATCGCTGTATCACGTATCCCTGTATCCCTCCTGGGCCAGGGCATCTTCCTGGACAGCTTTTGACTGTCACCTGGCCAGGTTCCAGCTGGTACCAGCAGTAGCTTGTCAAAGGCAGACAACGCTGCCGCTGTGTCCCGAGGCAGAGCAGCGCACAGGAGAGCACTGCTGGGGCTGGGTTTGTGATCCTCTTGGCACCGATGCAGGCGACGGGCCCAGTCCCCTTGCTGGGTGGTGCGTGTGATGTCAGGATGGAGGTGCAGGTGTGGTACAGACCTGGCCAGGGAGGTGCCATAGCTGCTCCAGGGGGAAAACGAGGAAACGAACGGGTGAGGTGTGTTTGTGGGACGTGGGTGAGTGTGATCACCCTGCTGTGAGCTTGTGGAAGGGTGTGTGTAAGGAACTAGTTTGGTTGAAGCCTACGGGAGGTACAGCTTTGAAGAAACTGGTGAGAAGAGGGAAGTTACTTTCTCCCCTGCTCGGTCCACAGCCCGCGTAGCCAGGACACTGCTGTCTCCATTCTGGAAGCTGGCAGCATTGTTTGGCGTGAGCGTTAGCCAGATATCCTTCCACCTTCCTCCCTGAAGACCTGTCTCTCGCAGCAGGACTAGCGGAGGCAGCCGTGTTCGGTTCCCTCGGCCTGCCGTTTCTCTGGGGGGAAGCCTGGAAACAGTGGCCGTGCAGTCACTGGGGTGGCTGTTCCCAGTGTTACGCGGCAGGTCTACGCTCTTTGCACAGAGAGGTGGTGCTTGCAGCCCATCCAGCGGCCCGGGTGACCGAGCAGCAACACTGCACAAGCCTTTGGTGCTCACAGGGTGGCTGTGCCTTCCAGGACTATCAGAGCTTTCACGTTTCTCTTGCCCTGGGTATGTTTGTGGTAAAGACTGAGCACACGGTGCTCAAACGCGTGGCGTTATGGCAGCTTTGTGAGTTACTAAACGAGAGCTGAACCTCTCCCTGTGCACCCATGCTCCGGCTGGGAGGTCACGCATTAGCGAGACGTGTAAGTCTGAGTAAGAGCATGCGCTTGAGTACTTCTGGCAGCTGGATGGGTGGATAGCTTAACTTCTGCTGCGTGTGATACACACTTGTGTCCTTAATCTCCAGCCAGCTTGGAAGTGTTTTGCGCTGTGAACTCGGGGAAGTGCTGAACACTTGCCGGAGCTTGGCACAGAAGATGAGGCTGCAAAACCTTGCAAGTGGAATGCGTGAAGCTCCTTAGAGAACTGGTTTTGGTCTGATGAGCCAGAGGTTAGTTCAGTCCCTGCTGATAGCATGTGGAATTGTTTATCCTGCAAGAGCTGCTGTGGATGGAAACTTTTAGGTCACCTCCTGCTGGTTTTATGCTTTATTATACAGTACTAACGTAGCGAAAACTTGAGTTTTATGCATATTTTTTATTTTGTACAGACTTTAATTCTGTGGCTTGTTTGGGGATGATGTGATGTAATGATCATAGACCAGGCCAAGGTAAACAGGCTTTGTATATTAATGTTACATAGATTGCATGCTAGTAAAGTCAGTGAGGGTCGTGTTTCCAGTTTTGTCCCTTGTACTTCTCCAAAACCTTCTCCCCCTGCCCCTTTTTAATTTACATGTTGACTTTAAAAGGGGGTGGAGAATGGGGGCGGGACAGGGAGAAACACCTCTGTTTCAAAAAGATGCACATCTCATCACTGAGTTTTGCTGCCACAGCTGATGCTGTTCAGCATCACAGGCTGTTGAATCAGCAGCATGAGAGGTATGTGAGGTGGGGGAAGGAGACCCTCCAGATTAGCCCAAAGAGTGCCGTACGGCCAAAATGAGTATGTGTGTCCTTTGTGAGAGCTGCCTTAGCCCAGCCATCTGCTTTCATAGTGCACAGAAACCGGTCAGCACAGAAGTCAGTCAGCATCCTCTAGCGGTGTTTTTGCCTTGGTTTGCTGTACCAGAGATTTGTTTCTTGCCCTTAACCCCGGGGACAAAGCTATTAACTACAGCTGCCTCTCTGCAATGTGCCTGCGTGAGAGGAGGTGTCTGACTGAGTCTGTCCCCATCTAGTGCTGAAGCAGGTGGTTTTGGTGCCTCCTTTCCAGCCTAAGAAGGATGGCTGAGGCTGCATGTGTCTCACCCCCCACCCCCTCCCAATGGATTCATGCGTTTTGTTTCTCTCACTGGCTGTTGCAGCAGAGGGCGGAGAGGGGCAGGAGAGGCAAGCAGCAAATTTTGCACTTGAGCATCCAGATGGTGTGAGCGCGTGCCTGCTGGCTGGCGTGGGCACCAGAGAGCTGAAGCAATGCCTGAAGACTTGCTGGACTGACTGTTGACACAGGCAGCCACCAATGCACTGAAGAGCCATTGCTCTCGCTGGAGGACACGAGGTGCAGTGTGCCCCCAAGGCAGATGGCAGAGCTTGGTGCGTGTTACCGGGGGCTGACCACATTTCTGGGGCTTGGCTTGTCCTTGGCGCTAGTGGAGTTGGGTGTTTCTGAAAGCGGCTGGAGCAGTCTGCGGCTGGGTGTTTTACCATTGGGTGCCAGGGAGGCTTAGACCCAGCTAGTTCTTGCTGGAGCAGTTTTGGTCTCCTTTCACAGCTCCTGGGCGTTTTCTTCTTTCTTTGCTGCTGAGGGATCTTGGTGACAGCCAACGCTGACATTGGCAGTGATGCAGCTTCTGAAAAGCGGCACTTCTATCCAGGGCGTTTCAGTTGATCAGGCAAAGAAAGTGAGGCAGCGGCAGGACTGATGCTCCTTTTCTGGCAGAGGGTAGGCTGCCTGCCTGCTGTGTATCGGCATCATTGTTGAATAGAGGTGGAAGAGGGGGTTGTACACTGATACCAGCTGTTGTGCTCTTATAGTGTCTCCCACCTGTGCCCGATAGTGATTTAATGCTGTGCTCTGCCCAGCAACTTCCACCATCTTCCTAGCACGCACTGCAGCTGTGCCTCTCTGCTGGAAATGAGCTCTCTTTCTTAGTTATGTCCCTGGCCTTCAGGCATAAATCAAAACCAAAACTTTCAAGTTTTCCTTTCTGGAAAGGATGGGACTTTTTGTGGGTTAGTAAACTGGGGGCATTTACAGAGCTTCTCCTCCCAGAGCTGGGACAGGACATCTTGTCACACAAGTGGAGTCTGTATTCTCTGCAGGGCAAAATGTTGGAAGCTACTAGAAGCTGCTGTTGGAAAGACCACGGTGCTGTGGGTCCTAGGGTGAGCGGTACTTGCATTGAGA
The DNA here is from genome assembly GCF_023634085.1 of Falco cherrug. Lineage (NCBI taxonomy): Eukaryota > Metazoa > Chordata > Aves > Falconiformes > Falconidae > Falco > Falco cherrug. The sequence goes on along the minus strand of NC_073704.1, from coordinate 15,834,408 downwards.
GCACAGAGTCACTGCTCGAGCACTGCAGCGTTTCAGAGGCATTACACACCCCGGGCAGAGACTTCAGTTCTTGCGTTGACAGCAGTGGCGGTTGGAAATGTGGGGTGCTGTTGCATTCGCTAAGGGAAGTATTTGCCGCCCTAATCGCGGGAGAAGATGGTGTAAACTGAGCACTGGCGAGCAGGTGATGGGCTACAGTGTATGGGGTGCTGCTCTCAGCAATTTACTGCGCTTACAGGTAGATTCACTTTCCCCAGCTTTTGGCAGCTCTCAGTATTGGGCTCTGCCACCTTTTGCCGGTAAAAGGGTGTTACACAGGTCAGAGTAGTGCAAGAAGGGAACAGTTTGTGGCTGGGTGTTGGTTGGTTGGTTTTTTTGTTTTCCCCCTAGGAGCTGAAGCCAGTGTGTAGTAACAGTCCTGTTGATCTGCTTTTGATTCGAAACTGCAAGAAGGGTGGGAGCCCCACCTCAGTCTATGGGAAGGTTACTAAAAGCTTGATGTGGCCAAGGTTTGCCAACTGCTGTTACAACGAATAATTCACTGACCATGGTGTTCTGCTGCTTTCATTAAACAAACCCCACACACCCATGTGCTTCGTGCAGTCTCCTGCCTGTGCAGGAAGTGTTTTTCTCTGGTACTCTAAACAGTTGTGTTAGCAACTTTGCTTATTACAAGACGTACAGTAATGTCAGCAGTAGCCTGTTGTCCAAAGGTGAGGTAAGCCTACACCCCGCTGAACACCGACTGCGGTGGTGGCTGCTGAAACGTGTGCAGTACCTTTGTTCCAGTTTCTCTTAAAACCTCAGAAAAACCCTACCGCTATTGACTAATGAGGAAGAGCTGTGTAAAAATTCATTTCCATTACAGCGCCTTGGTAAAGTGCTGACATGTCTGAGATATTTTTTTTTTTTTTTTTGTAAAGAACAAGTGCTTCTTTTCACATTTGAAAAAGTGTCTTTTGCAACTTGCATGGACAAGTAGTTTCTATGAATTCTCTGGAAATGTCAGTGTCTAACATGGATTTTGTCCATGCACTTTTTTCTGAAAGCAGATTACCCCCCACCCCCACCCCGCCCCTCTGGTCTGCAGTCGCAGGAGCAGCACGCTGTGCTTTTGCTTTTGGCACTGCCGATGCGGTGGATGAGTGCAGAGCCCACTGTAAATGACCAAGCCCGCAGGACTCTGGGGAGCTGTATGCCGCCAGTAACGTTTTATTGTGTGTGCCATTTGAACCACCTTCCAGTGAGTGCAAAACCCAATTTTTAAATTTTTTTAATTGTACTTGGAATTAACTGTTGCTGTGTACTAAACCCTCTTGTTACGAGCCCTAAATAAAAAGAACAAAGCACACCCCATGTGTTCTGTGAGCGTGCCGCTGCCGCGTCACGTACTTTTGTCTTTGGCTACAGACTTTTCAACACGGTGAGCGCAGGGATGTCGCTGGTGTATGCAGGAGCGCATCACCGAGGAGCTCCAAGTGCAGCACCTCCCGCAGCAAAGGTACGATCCCTGGCATCCAGCCTGCTGCCCTCCTCCCGCAGCTCCTCTCTGTGTGCCTGCTCGTGCCCTGTAATCGCCACTAACGTAACGCCTCAAATCTCGGCTGTAAAAGCTGCAGCTGCCGCAGGGCCAGCCTGCGCGTGTAGCCCGGGAGGAGGTGACCAGAGCTGAATTCCCTCAGGGGACCCCAGAGAGGGGCCGCAGCAACACTTACCGGCCATCAGCAATCCTGCACGAGCAGGGCTGCAGAGGACTCTGCAGGCCTGAGGGAGGAGGCAGAGGGGAGAGGTGAGCCTTCGCACCCAGTGAGTCCTCTTTAGACCTGCAGTTGGTGTGCACCATGCTGCTGGTACGGCCAGCTCACCCACCGGAAAGAACTGTGCAAAGGAACAATAAAAAGCAATTTTATTGAGAGTGAGTATATAAATGGTAACTTCCAGGCCATCAGATACCTGACCCCTACGGCGGGGGAACCACTGATGCCCTCAGAACACAATGTGGGTTCTGAACTCATGAAAAAAGAAAATGGCAAGACAGAGGATTAAAACAGATAATTAAATTTAACTACATCTTTATTGAATTGTGCATATTCCATTGTATAATGATCTATATTGGGTACTCTATAACGTAGTATTTCTTTTGTCCTCTCCCATGCTTAAAAAAGTATATTTATACATATATTTATATATATATTTATAATATGGCAAAGCTCCCCCCAACCTGAAGCTATCAGTCTAAAAAGAGCTTTGATTTTTTTTTTGAAAAGGGAAGAAGAGGGGAGGCAATCCCATTGAAAGATAAAATGTGCAATTTTCTTTTTAAAGCAGTAAACATGAATGTATTTACAGCACTCAGCACAAGCTTGCTGCACAGACAAATCATCATTGCAATGACACTTTTTTTCTTACATTTGCATCCCCAGTATTATACAGAATATCACCAGTGACTGCTAACAATTAGTGTAAGCCATAAAACAACCTGCTGCTCTCATTTCTGGTCCACTGCAGTCCACTAGAAGGAGACCTAAGATCTGCAATTACAACTTGTGACAAAGTGTTTAGTTTTCCTTTTAGAAGGACCAATTCAGCAGCCGGGAGCCCTGGGCACGGGTCCGTTTGCCCCTGCCCCCTGCAAATGTGTACCCAGGTACCAGTGTTGGTGAAAGGCAGGAGAGGCACAACAGCGAGCACTGGCAGCCCTGTTCTCTCACCAACAGCTGCTGCAAATCGGCAGCACTTGAGCTCCTGGCAGCTGACCTGGGGAGATGCAAGCACTTCGTGCACATCTGCGTACCTGGAATTTAGCTCTGAATGCATCTTTGGCATCTTGGGAAACATGGGAGGGACCTATTTTCCACTGTAAGGAACAGTTTGTTGGTTCAATTCCCAAGTCTTCTAGAAGACAGGATGCCTTTAAGCATGTAAATAAGGGGGAGGGGGGGTGTGTCCAAAATCTGTTACTCAAGTTCCTTCTCATTTCCCTTGCTAAACCCTGCTGTGAGGGACTGTGCGTACAGCACTAGTTCCTGTTCCTCCTGCCCTTCCAACTGCTCTCGCTCTCCTCACCGAAGATACGCAGTTCTGAGGAACAGAGCTCACGGAGTCCTTGCCCTGTTGAGCACCTCTGAGCACCGAGCAGTCATTACCCAAATCGCAATTTTTCCCATGTTCGTGGCAATTACTTTAAATTTACGTTGTAAGGGATAAGCATGTGCCGTCGCCTCATTTGCAGTTTAGTGTCCTAAACTTTTCAAAACTAGACAGAGCCTGTGACTCAGCGGATCACAGTATTGGAGAGTGCTGACCCCTGCAACCCAACACTGGTTTTGTCAGTCTTCACGGACATTTTAATTGACAGAACAAAAAGAATTCAGAAAGGAAGATCACTGAACTTGAGACAAACTTACTCTTTCAAAACAAACGCTTAAAACCAACCAGCACACTATAAAATGGTCTAAGAGAAACGATCCCATCTGGAGTCTGCTCCAGTTGTGCAAGAGAATGCAAAACTTCCCACTCCTCTCACCTCCAAATGAGGAGCGCTGTTTGAACAGGTATGTAAGCTACACCTTGACAATGGAAAAAGGAGGAAAAACCCAAACTCACGTTCTGGCTGCACCCTCACTACCTTCTCTATTGCTTTCCTGGAGTGCAACTGATTTTGACATGACTGTATTTAAGCAATACTCAATAGTATGACCCACTTACAATCTTAATTTGAATAGGAAAGAAATTTACCTGCGATGGTACCACTGAAGTAAAACAGTTTAGTTCTGTGCAGTTTCTGTAATAAACGGGAAGATTTCTCTTTTGCCCTTTTGCTGTTGAAATGGCACTTTTGGTTCCTCAAACTCTGCAAAAAATAATTTTAACTCAGAGAAAAACTGGTCATACTTTATCTCTGAGCTGATCTACCTGGTTGCCTAAGGACACAGAAAGAAGAAATCAGAAAACCTTTAAATGTGCAAGTCCAGAACAGTAAATCTTAAAATGCACTTGTTGAGAAAACTGCTCCCTCTCCCATCAGACCTGAAACCAAAGTGATCCAGGTACCTTCACTTTGTTTCCCTGATGTGTCAGTCGGTCACTGTTGCCCTGCAGGAAACTGCAGAGTAAGTTCAGGAGAGGAGCTCTTTGGCTTTGAGGTCGTGCACCAAGTCAGAGCCAGCAGTGGTGGTTTTGCTGCAGGAGACCACTGCACAGGGTGGAGCAGGAGCTGTCCTCTTCCACAGAAAACAACAAGATTATTTTATTGTGAGACACGCGCCTGACCTCCTCCCCTAGCCACAGGTTTTGAAAGACTAAACGGAACCCCTGGCATACCCGCCTCAAACACGCTGCCTGTGGTTTGTTTAGAACCTGTAGTTGTTTTTTAAAATAATTTCTCCTCTGGGACTAGTGCTGATGTAAGACCCTTCTAAAGCAACTCCAAGACCTGAATTACAATAGATGTGTCGGAAGGGACTCGCTCCCGGCTTTCTACACCTGTGCTGCAGGCACAGTGAAACCTGGCTGAACAGGAGGGCCCTGCTGCTCACAGAGGTGGCTGCTACCGCTGCGTGGCAGAGAGGAAATGGAGACCAAAGCTGGGACAGATTGACGAATGCAGCTGTACGCTCGCAGCTGCCCCTGCAGCGGCAGGGCTTCCCCAGACACCCACCTTAATAGGTGTGAAGGGCAGGCACTTCATCATGTCACACCGCTGCAGCTGTACGCTCAACATGTCAGAATCGAAGCAGCTGCTGCCTTTGTGTCCAGGGCGCGAAAGCTCAGCCCTCACACGCTCATTTTAACAGTGCCCAAAGGGTTACAGCCCGTGTTTGCGGCACGCTCTGTGTCTGAGATCTGGCCCCTTTGTTTTCCGATTTAAATAAACGGAGCAATTATGAAACCAGTGCAGATGGGGGAAAACAACTTGCTTGCAAATAAGGCATAAATATTTACTGTCACAAGACCAGTAAATACCCTGGAACAGCAAGTTATAAGGAAGGGGTCTCGTAAGCGGAAGAGGCAACCAGGCTGTCTGAACCATACTGTAGCCAAATTTCAGTGCTCAGCTGAGAGAAAACAAGTTGCAGCCACTCACTGTATTTCTGTATCACTGCTGGCTTAGGAAGGAATACTGGGTGCCACCTTTGCTGACGCTCATTCGTTTTGCTGCAAACTTAAGAGTTAAACTTCTCTCTCCCAGCAAGCTGTGTAGCAGCCTGCAGTAGTAAGCATGGACTCATCATCTAGGGAGGGATACTGAGGAAATGAACTTGGGCACAGGAAAATGAGAACAAAGCTCAAATGCCTCTGAAGAAATTGCACTCAAAACATTGCTCTGCCACGTCTAAAGCCCAGAGGTACCCGCACTGAATGAACAAAAGAAAAAGGGCTGGAACCGACACACACCAGTGGAGCTGTTCTGGGGGAAGGGGGGCAAAGAAAAACAGATGGGGCAAGCAGAATTCCCCGACTGCTCTCACCTGGGCGCACAGGCTGCGTCAGCCCAGCCGCACCTTGCCAGGGAGCAGGAGAACATGCCCACTTACCCACCATCGCTAACAGCTGGGGCGTTACGACTGTATCTGCGCACCTTTCGCGCCACTGGTGGGTATGAGCCCCAGGAGCTGCTGCAGTACAAGGCAGCAAGAGGACCAACGTTGAAGATTACAGCACCCATGAACTGCAGTGCAGCTTGACAACCTTCCTAGGAAGTTATTCGCCAGCTACACTGAGCACGCTTAAAATCAACAATGCAAATGCTTTTAAGGACACTTCATAAGCACAAAAATAGTAGAAACAAAACTTTGTGAACAATTTGAAAGATACAAAAAAGTGCCTTTCCATAGCAGTGCTTTAAAAATGCACACAATGGTATATACTCTTATTGCTCAAAAAAACTAGTCTGAAATATTAAAACAATTTCCAGAGGTGCTGAAACAGATTTTAAAAAAATCATATGAAACAGGTCAGCAGAGACAGCACCATTAATTTTTCTCTTTTCACGATGTACTTATTTAAAACTATATAGTTATAGATGTGTCATTTCCCCCCCTCTAATTAGCAAAGCTTTTTCTCCTATTCATAAAGTATTCACAAAGACATTTATTTTCTTATTTGGATTTTAAAAACGCTTTATAAAAAAAAAAAGGAATGGGGGACACTGTCACAATATTTCTTAAATCTATCAGCCTGAATTACTGTGATGGAGATTAGTTTACATCTTTTTTACACACTTGAGGATACTGTCAGGTCAAGCTACTTCCTTTGTTTCATTCTTTGGGGGAAAGAAAGCATTTAAAATTTGCTTTTGGAGGAGAAAAATTAGACAAACAGTAAGATCATTTGCTATCTCAGCCTTGACAGTATCCCCGTGGTGACGAGGGAAGTTGCCACAACAGAGGATAGGGTAGGTACAGTCCAAGGACTGTAGTTACTTTACAAAGGCTGCGTACCACCCCCCTGTAATGAACATGCATGATACATAAGACCACTTACGCTAACTATACTACCTTATCACAACGTCTGAATACGTGGGTAGGACTGTACAATCCAGCTACTGAAGTACAAGAGAAAGGGCTCTAGTACTTGATACGGTGATTGACTGTGAATCGATGGCGAGCGAAAACACAAAAGCAAATACATGGTCTTATTTCCTGCTCATATGGGTCCTTAAAATAAAGTACCAGCAAATGTTATTGCCTCTCAGGGTTGGGTTTGTTTGGTTTTTTTTTTTCCAGTCTTCTCCCTTGACTGCTAGAAGTGCAACTTTGTAATTAACAGATTTTATTGGTTGCCGTCTCCGGCGGGTCAAAGAAAAGAGAGAATTCCCACTGCGCTTGGCCTGAATTTACCACTCCCTTCTCTACTTTCCGAAGGGGAAGTTCCCTGACGGTTTCTAATGAATTACAAACAATACTTTCTTTAAATGTTTCCAGACACTTGTTGTTGTAAAGATAACACATCTTACCAGGCACAGACAAGGGGAGACTGTACGCTGTGTACGCCTGTGCGAGAACACAGTGCTCTCCACAGAAACCTACCTGCTCGTTCAGGGTAAGAATTACACGTACAAGTGACGTACCGGTGTGGGTCGGCATCGATTGCAGGAGTCCTGGCAGCTTTCAGAAGGGGTTAACACAAATATATTCATCTTCAGCCATAGAAACAAATGTCTGAGCCTACTATAAAGTTAGAATGCACGACGGATTGGAATAATATATATTTATCCTACTTACTGCATGGACTCTGAAAGAATTTGTAGCAGTGTATAATTTTAAACTATTTGGAAGGGAGGGGGAGGCTCTTTATAGTATAAATATATTTCACTCCAGCCCACTATATATAAAATCTATTTTCCTCCTCAGAACACACTCATTTTCAGTAGTACTATGACCAGAATGTTTTGGTATGTTGCATCTGTACTTTTCAACCACTGGACAATGTACAGTTACTAGCAGAACACCTCAGCTCTGCACCACTTACCCACCACAAACTGCTAAGAGGTTTGGGGGTGGGTGTTATTTTTCTGCCTTTCTTTGCGGTGCCCCCTACATCTTCACCTTTGTGGTAAGATTTGCCTAGTTACAGAGTCCAATTCCAGATAATATAGTGACTGAAACAATAAATACGATTCTACAAAAACATTCTGGTTATCTTCTATAATTGCGACGAAATATAGCACAATATATTATATACCTACACTTATAATACATGCACAAACATGTCTCACGTGGACAGACGCTACAAAAAATTACCTCCTACTCTCCCCTAAATGCAGAAAAAGTAAGAAAATGGGCTTTTGGTCCAATCCATATGAAGGGTAAAAGAAACTGAAAGGGTAAGTCAGTGCCTCTCTACCCACCACTCCCAATAAAGTATCAGCAGCCCCAAGCTCCCGACTTTTCGGGCCTAGCCACAAAAGGGGAATGTCTTTACATTTAGCCTTAGCTATGGTTTGAGATCACCTCTTTTGACGGGGCTATCATCCACATCCCCGCGTTGTCTCCAAGTGCGCAAGATCACAGGCTGGCCGATCCCAGAGCGGCCAAGTCACGGAAAGCACGGGCCCTTGGGGACCGACTACCAGTCCCGCGACAGCTTGGTGTTCTGATCCCTTTTGGGAGGTGCAGGGGGCGGCCCCCTCCGTAACGTTGCATAGCCAGATATATGACTGCCCCCAAAGCTGCTCGTCTTCTGCTGGTCAGCCAGCAGCTCTGGCGGCGGTGGAGGCAGGGCCATGTCGTCCATGGTGGCCGTGGGCTCTGCCCTGGACATGCGCGCGGAGGAGAGGGAGCCGTGCCGGGTGATGGATTTCCGCTGCAGCGTCCGGTTGAGGTCGGCCAGGAATCCCGGCTGAACGCTAAGGCTGGACTTGGGTGAAGTGGGCACTTGAGGGCCTGCTGGCCCTGGTGGCTCTGCGGCCTCCGCCTGCGTCAGTCGGGTGCTGTCGTTCCGCTTGGGACGCGTGGGCGGCGGGGCTTTTTTCACAGACGGTTTTGACCATGCCTGAGGCTGGGGATTGACAACGGCGACTTTTGGGGAGGTGCTGCCTGAAAACACGGATGGGATCTCAACCGGCGGGAGAGGAAGATCTATTTCAGGCGGCGGCGGTGGAAAGTCTGAGTCGGATGGTGGTGAAGGGAATTCGACCACAGGTTCCTTCCCAGACATGCCCGGAGCAGGAGCCTTGGCTGGGATCCCTCCTTGCGGAAGGACAATGGGCAGGCTCACCCCAGAGAGGTTGAGCTTTCCTGGCTTCGGAGGGGCTGCAGGAGGTGACGACTCCTTGGAAGGAGACCCTGACGGCTCTGGTGGGTGTGCAAATTTGCTGACAAGGCGGTCCACCGAAGGTCTCTTGGACTCGTGGTACTCAGTGGAGCTGGCAGACTTGATGCTGGAGTTTCGCTGAGGTGTCGGAGGTGGTTTCTTCCCTCCGGGGCTTGATGTCTTGCTGGTCTTTTTGACTGGAGACCCTGACTTGTCAGGGGGGGGAGAACCTGCAGAGGAAGCCGGGGAAGGAGGTGGAGGAGGAAACACTAAGCTGCTCTCTGGTGGAGGAGGAGGGAAATCTGGCGAGGGAGCCAAAGCGGGCTGCCATTTGGGCTTCGCCTTCACTGCTGGAGGCGACTGCGGCGCCCCGCTCAGTGGAAGGGGTTTCAGAGGCTGGGGCTCCGCGGCAGGCGGGGCGGGGGGGGGGTGGGAACTGGCTGGCTATCTGCTTCACCACCGATGGCACTGGGGACTGAGGGGACGGAGGGGGCTTCACAGAGAAACTCTGCTGCTTTGGGAACGTCGGCGGGGGGAGCGGGACTGGGAGGGGCTGGGGGCAGTGGGGGCACCTGGGGAGAGGTGACACTCGGCTGTTTTTTTATTGCAAGGGGCAAGGGAGCTGGCACCGGGGGGGTGACATGTGTGACCCCCGGCGACCCTGCCTTCCCACCAGGCTGTGTGGGGAGAGCTGCCATGACAGGCTTTGGGGGAGCCTGGGGTGGTGGCGGGGCCGGCACTGGAGGAGGAGGCGGCGGCAACAAGGACGTGGCAGTGGCCTGGCCTATGTTTGGTTGAACCTGATGGATTTTGGGGGGGGGGCGGCGGCGGCGTGAACTGTGGCACAGAGGGGGCACAAGGTGCCGGCTTCAGCTGCGCCATGGCCGAGCCGGGTGTGGGGGGAGGCGGGGGAGGCGGCGGGGGCGGCATGACCCCGTTGGGGGGCACCAGTATCTGCGGCTTTCCTGAGGGCGGGGGGGGGCGGGGGGGGCTGCTGTGCAGCAGGAGCTTTGGAAAAGGGCCCGCCGTGCTGGGCAGCGTTCTGCAGCCTGGTGATGGTGCTGTACTTGACAAACATGGTGGCGGGTGAGCCTGCAGATGGGGCGGCCTGGCTGGGGAGGGGCGGGGGGGGGCGGGGGGGGGCGGGGGAGGGGGAGGGGGAGGTGGGGGGGGCGGCGGGGGGCAGCGGAGGGGACGGCTGTGATGCTGTGTAGGGGGTCGCCACTTTTGTCTGTGGGGACACAGGAGGTGCCGCAGACGCGAAGGGCCGACCTGCGGGCTCCACACGGGCCTATGGGGAAGGGATTTTTAGTAGAAGTGGAAAGGGAGAAAAAGAAAAAGATAAGAGAGAGGGAGGGAGGGAAGGAGACAAAGAGATTATAAAGTCAAGGTCTACATGTGCCTGTCATTACAAATTAAGCGGCAGATTACAGCATGCAGGAAGCATTAGCAAAACAACGCAGCAAGAGCCGGTTCTGCGCGCTGAGAAGCCGGGAGCATGCAGCCTGCCGGGCAGGCGGGGGGCGGCGGGCAAGGCCAGCGCGGCCAGGTCTACCGGGCTAGGCTGAATGTCGGGGAGGAAACAACACCCCAGCCGTGTGGCTTCTGTGGGGCAGGCAGCTGCGCCCAGTGAGAAGTGCTGGCCCTCCTCTGGGCCAGTGACCCAAGGAGAGCGCTCCCCAGAGCGCCACAGGCCTGACAGAGGACGTCAGGCAGAGCGAGACTCCACGGGCATCTCCTCAGCTCGGGAAGACTAGGGTTAAACCATACGTGCCTCCCAGAGCATTTGCCACGCTTTACATTGGTTAGCTCAGGCCTTACACTGCTCAGTGTTACAAAACGCAGAAATCCTGAGCGGCTCCAAAACATATGAAGGGCAAGCTCTAAGCAGGAATACTACTGAGATCCACCTACTCCACATGCTCTGACATCCAAGACTGGCAAGGAAAAAAAATGAGGAAAGAGAGGGAGAACTGAGGTTTCCTAGGAAAATTTTCCCAGAAGGAAACGTTTAGAAATCTGCAAAAGAAAGTTAGATTCTGAAAGAAAAGCTCTACATGCAACTATTACGTTAAGCAGAAAAAGAAAGACAGGGAAAAGCTAAGGGAAGGAGCAATGGGAAAGCCGCAGGCAATGTTTTAGTCTACTGGTTGGGTTTTGCTCAAGTTAAAATTGTTTTTCTAAACCTGTAAGCCTACATTCCTGTTAAAAAATTAAAAACATAATTGCATTACTCAAGTTTACAAACATCCTCCTAATACAAAGTGGTTTAGCTACAAGCCAAGCTGTGAATTTCACAGTGCACGGCACAGAACCCAAACAAGCGTTAGAAATACATCACCAACATAGCAACTGACCACACTGGGCACCTATGCTTCATTAGTAGATACTTTGCCACAAGTCAGCCCAATTACGCTCATTTGCACTGTATGAGCAGGTTTGCGTATCACTTTGTTCTAAACACAGGTGCACAAAGTTTCTCTATGGGCAGAACACCACCAAAAGAATTAGAATCAGAAACAACAAACGGTGATTTACAACACACATGGGGTGTGCCTTTACCTGTCACATTAGGTCTAGAAAGCAGGAGTATAACAGTTCTGGAGCTAAATCAAGGTGTTCACATAACAACACAGGAGAGAAATCTTGATCTCTTGCAAGCGTTAGTCTGTAAACTGCCATTCCCCCAACCACTCAGGTTAATAAATTTCCAAGTAGCACCACCTGACCTTAATTGTGCCCTGTATAAGGCACCACGGGTGTGCTGACCTTAGCTGTGCTGAGCTTCGCTTTTGACACCTGAGACAGCAAAAGGCAACAGGAAAAATAAAAGCGGCATAAAACAGAGAGGGAGACGAAGGCATAACAAAACAGCTATCCCTGAATGGCAAGACCCTGGAGAATCTTGAATTCGTCACTTAGAACGCACACGCCGTGAGCACACGTGGTGATGCCTGCTGTCCCATTTGAAACAACGTGTTCAAAACCTCACAAGCAAAATTAGACATAACGAGATCTTCACTGCCCAACTGTGAAGAATGTGAACAGATGAATAAAGTATTCTTTGGGCAAACAGCACTCTTTCAAAATATGGAGTGGACAGAATACCTGCATTTTGGGAAGCGTGGGGGTTTTTAATCTTACATATATTTGAAACAGAGAGGAATTTTCCTCATATCCATTGAAGACAGTCATTTTCACAGTGAGCAAATTAAACACTCAGGACAGGGGAAAAAGAGTACTGTGCATCTCAGGAGGGGAAGCCCCTCCCATCTCCACAGAATCAAATTAAATTTCCACAGCCAGAAACATATTCAGTGACACTTTAGTTTACAGAACCTTGAAACAGACCATTGTCCTTGTTCATCCTTAAAACAATGTGACATGCTTCTGCGATTCGCGAAGAGGTACTCATTGCATACTATCAATTCGTATTTATAACATGCATCTTCATGACTACCTGGAACTATCAGAAACGCTATAAAAAGAGTAGTATATATTTTTTAAAATAACTTTTTTGGGGTTTTTTTTAGCTGTTTTTCCTAAGAAAAGTTTTGGCAATTGGTCCGTTTGCCATTTCTTTTCCTACGGCAGTTACTTTTGGACTGGTTAGCAAATTTCAGTCAAATACAACAGACAGAAATCTCAACACATTTTCAACTTCAAGAAACTGTTACGAAGTTACTGGCACCCGGTAAATGATGGAGAAGCAGGCAGAACGCTGGCTGAGCAGCCGGCTGCTGGCCTGGCGGGCTGGCCAGCCTCAGTGCCACCTCCCTGCTGAGCCAAAGCACGCTCCCTTCTGCCCGGCTGGCGGAGGGGGATGAGACAAGGATGGCACGGAGGGAGAGAGCTGTTGCAGATCGGGGAGAGACATGCTGGACAAGTCTCCATGAATTCTGCCACTTGCAGCAACCTGCCCATATGAACTTCTGACGTCAGCTCTGTCACCAAAGCACTGTGGAACAACTACTTCTGAAATAGCTGTTTGGAGACTCATCTGCCTAAACCAGCATGTCTCACAATCACTGCAACTACTTTTTCATGTAAATTACAATTTTTTCAACACTGTCGTTTCCTTTCTTGCCACACAGTTTAACATTTTCCACTGCCAGTGTGATTTATTAGTTAAATTCCTTGGGCCAGACCTGTACAGGATAAAAAAGCATGTACTGTAGTTTCACTGAAGGTGAATTTGTCACCAATTTACTCAGAATTTTTTAACATGGCTCTGAATTATAATTTTACACAGTTCATTTAATTTGGATTCTTTGAAAGTTTTAGGGCAATCCATTCACCTGTGTTACGCACCAGGAAGAGAAATACACCTTTTCTCGGATTTGTGCATAGGAAAAAATTCAAACTGAAGAAATCTTGAAACATGGATGGGCCTCAACAGGGAGCAGTCCAAATATTTTCATTTTAAGATGGTTTTAATCAGATAACAAAAATTCTTGGGGTTTATTTAAATGCGTAATTGCCAGCAGCACTACGGAATTGATAAAAACAGTGACCCGTTTGTGGTAAACTTTTTTCTAAAACCTCACAGAGAGTTTAGTGGCAAGATTTTCGTATTAAACCCAAACCTTTAGGAAACAGTAACGTTACAGTTCTCATAGCACTACTCTTCCACCTCTGTTGGATACATGCTAGACAGCCTCAAGTGCCATATCCTTCTCATCTACCCCGCTTCTGCAGAAATGATGCACCCTGTACACATACACAAGCCATCTGCTGATGAACATGCACCAGGTGTTGCACTCATGCAGTAGAAAAATTTGGATCACAATTTAGCAAGCTACATTCCTGGGCTGAGGACTACATTACTATTAGAATCAGACAATTTCCAAGCCAGCAGGCACTCCAGAAACATTAAGAATCCCAAAGAATGCAGCCATGTCAGTTTTCACATTGTGCCATATGTGCTTTCTTATTTGAAAACATGATGTTGCGTTTTATTTTTAGTTACTTATCTGATGCACCAATGTCAGTTGTAGTGCCCTGTGGGTTTAGTTTTAAAAAGTCTGCTTCTTTAGCTTGAACCTGAGGTCTGGGGCAGATACAGAACTGATAGGAGTAAAGACAGCTTCTCACAGCACCCTGCCAGTGTACTGCCACATGTAGCTGCCGCAGTTAATACTGACGTCACGGCTGTTCAGGAGCCTGGAAATACCTTTGCGCCTGACAACAAACCAGCTTAAGCGGCAATCCTGCTGCGTTTGGAAGCATTCTCTGGGAACTACACCAGTCAACTACCACAGAAAGGACAGAAAACCAACAAAACCATGACAGACCTGAGCCCCACCTTCAGTGAGTTCAGATCTTCTGTAAACTCTCTACCAGCAACAGGAGATACCAAATCTGCCTCAATCCACAACTGCTGTCAATTTTAGCACTTTTGCTTTGACCATATCTGTGGTTACTATTTCCACTTCCACTGAATATAATAGAAAATATTTGCGTAAAAACTACTGGAATACTCCTTAAATGGATATACCTGCCTTCAGGTCTCAGTTATTCACATCTTTACAATGGAAAGATGTGGCTAGTCAACTGCAGGAAAATCTTAGTGAAAGAATTTCATTCAACTTGTTAACAGCTGATCTTTTTATTTTGTCTTTATTCAACATTATTGAATAGGATTCTATGGGAAGGGCTGTATCATGCCTTCAAAGAACAGAGGGCTCTGTGCACACAAATAACAGCAAGAACAGAAGGTTCCCAGGCTGAATTCCCTGAAAAAGTGATTCCTGAAATAACAATTATATGGCAGTGTATGTCAATAACAGAGAGTTAAAAAAAAAAAGAAATCCCACTCAAGACAGAGGTGGAAGAGGTATCACTCTGTCTCGTACATTTTGTTGGGCGTTGGTTCTCAAACTAAAGTCTTCTTGTTACCTTGCTGGATTCCTCCAGTTGAGTGCCTCGTTTCCAGGCCTCGGAGAACATGGAGGTGACAATACTTTGGGAACGGACATGTCCAGCTGGCTGCGTGTCAGAAACTCCACTGTCAGACTGATTAGAATGATTTGATTGAGATTCTGTTTAGAAGAAAGAAACAGTTAGCATATGTTTCTGAATTTAAGAGTAGAGTTGGTGTGCTTATAATGCAACCCTGTGTGATTTTAGTGGTCACAATCATTAAACATGTTATCCCACCAAAGGACATTGTTCCCACTAACCACTGCATAAGCTCTAGCTCACATCCAGGCCCATTCTGTCTGGAAAACAAAACAGTGCAACAGATCCCTGGTATTAACCAAATCTGAAGCTCCATAAAGATGACAGCGTGTCAGATACGCTGCAAAGTAAAAACACACCACAGTTGAATAGGTTCTGAAACACTGAACCACTCCTGCGCTTTGGGAAAAGCCTCATTTCATGCAACGCATGCAGTCTGCTCTCTCCAGCATTCCTTCCCCGCGCAGCCTTAGAAAGACACTGGACATCGGCTGAGGGCAGGCAAACCATGCTAGCCAAGGCAGCGCTCTGCTTCCGCCTGCTCCATTCCTCAAGGGAAGAGAAGGAATGATGCACATCCCACAACTAGTGCTCTGGGTCCACAGGGTATCTTGAAAAGACAACAGCAGCAACTGCCAGACCAATTTATCCAGCCTGGTACCTGCTTTCTGTGTAGTCCCAAGCTGTCCTGGGGAAAAATAGCATCTAGGCACAGGCTGGACTGCAGCTCTGGCAGAACATGCATGGCTGGTGGGCTGTGGCTCAGCTCCTCACAAGAAAAAAAAATTTATCAGAAAAACACCCAGCTTGGATGGAGAAATTGTCAGTAACTGAAAATTTAGCACTACACCTGGCAAGCTGTGCTACAGAGTTGAAAAATCACAGTGCCTTCCCAGTTTGGCTGAATTTGCTTGGCTCATTCTCACAGGCTACTTTCTGAACCTTTCCACTTCAGCAGCATTACTTCCTGACTGTATCTGTGACGGACAAAACCCTTTCACACAATAGCCCGTTTTCAATGAAACTTGCCTAAGGGTTCAGAGTAAGCTGGCAAAGCGTCAGTCAGCTCTGAACAGTGAAATGAGACTACACAAACCATTCATCAATTTTTAAACTGTTATGCACTACAAAAAACCAGTCCCAGTCCTGCTGAGAGGTAAAACGGAGCATATTACTGCAGGCACACAGAGTTTGACAGGAACAGAAACAGTATTTTCAAAGTTTGTCTCTAAAGAGATTGTCTGGATCTTTGCCTTTGGACAGGGAGTATTCCTCATTATCCAACTTCAAATATTCCAGTCAACAAAAGCAGTTTAAGAGCTATACACACACGCTTCATGCACCATTAAAATATGTATTTGATTTCTTTTTTCAAAAAGGTGAAGACAGATGCATCAGGAATTTGAATGAAAGTTCTCTCAGCGGCAGAAAAACATTATTTTTCAAAGGCGAGCAAGAAAGTTCTGTATGTTCCAAAACCATACACCGCTGCAAGTAATATAATAAAAAAAGTTTTATAAAAATATGTTAAATATAAAGTCTATGTTTTGGATTAAACATAGCATAAAAGACTTTGGAGAAATAGTCCATTTCCTGCAATAGTCTCTCCTGAGGTCTCCAGATAATGGGTAATAACAAAGGTAATTAAATCTTTCTATTATGACACAGATCACATTATTACCTGGCAAACTAGATGAGCTGGAGCCTGACTTGATACTGGAGCTAGACAAGGAAGTCCAGTCATATGCAGATTCTGTTCTCTTCAATGCTTCCTGATAGTTCATGTATAGTTGCTTCCCGTACTAAGCAAAATGACAAACACATTTAACAACTCTATATAGGCTGTGTACCCTTTTCAGACTGTTGAGCTCCACCTCTCTCTGGCTTCCCTAGTTCACCTTTTCCCCCCCCCAGAGAGAAACAACAGGCTCTGTTAAGGAACTCAGGCAACATTGATTGGTTTATCCACAAACTGCTGAAAGAAAGAAAACCAGTTTATGGTAGAAGAGACAGCATCAAGCAAAAAATGGGGCAGTGAATAAACTAAGCCAACCTTGGCATCTTAGAAAACAGTTCTGTTTTCTCAATTCTATTTTCCCATAAGCCTTCCTTTTAATATCTGTAAGGGAACTGGTTAAAGTCTAGCCGTGTCAGTTAAAACTTCCTCATGTGACAGATGTGCAGCAGAAATAAGAAGAAAGGGCCCAGTTACTGAATTATCACATCAACAAAGCCTAACCGTTCTGCCAGGTAATGCAATATGTAAAGAGGATTGTACCTTTCACATTCAGAATAGTTAAACAGAGGGTAGTTTGATTTAGCATGTATTTTGCTAGTAACTGTAAATGGTTTTACACAGATAATCACAACAACTCATGCCAACAGTGCAAGACTGCCTAGAGGAGGTTACCTTAGCAATGCGGATGCCATTAATCCATTGGTGTAGAGTTCTTACATCATCACAGCAAAGATACTTGATATACTGGGATTTCTTCTGGATCTGAGGATGCTGCAGAAAAATTGTTAATCCTCATCAATATTTTAATAGCTAGGAATGCAAGGAAAGCCATTTATCTGTTGAGGTCTATACAGACAAACTTAATGCTGGAAGCTCTTCAACAGTAGTCCGCATCTGAGCCCACTTAAAAATGTTTGAGAGTACTTCAGGAGGTGGCAGTGGGGACTGCCTCACACACAGACTGGCACCGTGTCCAGCATGCACTGACTTCAGGTTTGAAACACTAAGAAAGGGTGAATCTTTCAGTTATTCTTGTGCTGTACCTTTTAACCAGCAGTCTTCTGCACCTGTAAGGCTCTTCAGAGACCTTCATATTTTCAAGCCAAGTGGTCAGAACAGTGTCAGCTTGTACAAACCTTTCCTAAACACAGGCAAGAGACTGCCAAAGCATAAAGAGTGGTCTCCTTTCACTGCTCTGTGGGCTAACTCACCACCGAAGGAGACCACTGATACTTCACCTTCATCTCACACCAAAACAAACTGGAGCGAAAAACACACACTGGTCTTCTCTGCTTTTGTATGGCTTGAGTGAGACACTACACAAATTGTTAAGCACAATCCTATTTTCAGCTTGTAGAGCCTTCAAGGCCCCCACCCTATTGACTATCATCCAAAATACCTGCTGCTCCCACATGCACATATAAAAAAAGAATTTATCAATCCAGCAGTCAAGAAAGAAATGGGTATTTTTAAAATATCAGACAGTGGAAATTATTCTGGATGGATTATTCAGTTGTTTCCTGTCCATGCTGTAGAAGTCATGTGTGTCTCACCTGTCCAGACAACGCTGAATACTCAAGTTCTTATCATTCCCTCTGTTAGCTTACAGTTCAGTGACACAGATGCTAGATGATTGTAGGTATTTGTTTTTACTGAAGACTGAAACATATCTCAAAGACCTTTTAATCTCTTTTCAGAGTATTTTCTCCTGTTGGCTTCCAATGAACATGATAGTCCAAAATGAACATGAACATATTTATCTCCATAAACAGAACATAATAACTAATTTAATGATGACATTAGATAATTGTTTTCATTTTTCACTACCAGCCTCTTTCACATACATGTTGTATAACAAAGAAGAGTCTACAGAAGCACAAAAAATTACTGACTAACAAGCCATCTTTTTCCTGGACTTGTTCAAAAATTTGGCTATATAGAAATAGAAGAACCTCTCAGAAATTTAATATTTAGGACCAGGGAGCTAATATTATATACTAGCATACAAATGTTATATTTAAAAACAGCACAGCATCTGTCTTGTACAGTAAGGTTCAAGATAAATAAAGGAAGCAAACATGCAAAGACAAATCCATTTTGGACTTCAGTGAGAACTGGCCTTTCAGTTTGTATTTGCTGTTCACCTCTCCAAAAATATGTTCGTGTTTTAGAGATATTTCCCAGCTTAGTGAATCTTTGTGGCACAAAACTGAGTTTCTATTTAAAAAAAGTATGGCTTCTATACATTGGTACTAATATAAAACACTGATATAACACTTTAAGAATTGAGAAAGGCAGAACTCAATCCTGCTTAATATAGTAACTTGGTATTCATCAGTTTCATGCTAAAATAGCAGCTTCATTTTGTGTTAAGTTACCTGACTAATGCTACTCCATTCATTTACTAAAATAAAGGGACAATTTAGACATGTTAGACTTGGACTGTAACATTTTCATGTCTTTATGTACAGAATGGCAATACTAATTTTTTTTTTGAAAAATCTACTTAGATAAGAGATTGGTTTACTCTGTGTGGTCAACAAATCCCAAAAAATAATTCATTGTTAACCTGTTCAAATGATGTGGATAGAAAGTTATATGTAAGAAATCAATTTACTTCAAGGAATTTATACATACCAACGAACACTGGTATTTTTGCTTTTAATTGCATTCAATTAACGGTGCCAGTGACCTAGAAGAACTGGAAATATTTTTCATGTTTCAGCTGTATCCTTTCTCCCTTAATATCATGTCCCATATTTTATATTCAGTATCTACCTCTCAGTGGGTCCAAATGCCTGTTGCCCTGTCTGTTGAAAGATGAAATCTTCTTTTCACACAGTGGACAGGCAGCCACACAATCCAGGCACATAAACCATTCTGATTTACTGACAAACGCAAAACCACATGAGCTACAGATCAGGGAATGTAAGAGGTCAAAGGAAAAGTGTTAAGTGCAGCTATAACTATCTCTTGGTACTTGCACCATTTTCAAATCCATGAAGACACTTTACTTGCTGTGAACATACTGTGAAAACCTGTTTTAAAATAGCTTTGTAGCTAGCTATCTTGCAGGAACTGACACCATTTTGAACACTGTGTGGGAGTTGAGAGAGACTGGGAGAAGAGTTGATGCAATTTAAAATAGCCTGAAGTACTCACGTTATTAAGCTCACAGTTTAACATCAGCTCACTGCTTTTGTAACATTTTTTTCTACCGGGTCTTTCTATCTGTCCTTTACACTCAGAAGTTTCTTCCTTTACAGCACCCCTTTTCCCTCAGGTTGGGCAATATGGGTAGACCTGACTCTTTAACACCAGTTTCTGCACAACTCTGGACCTACATTCTGAGAAGACAGCAACTTCCTGAATTAGTGTTTCAAGGGATATTATCTCACTGAACCTGAATAATGTATAAAGTTGCCAAACAGAAAAAGAGTTTATTTACTGTTATGTTTTAGAGTATGATCAACAATCATATGATGAACAATTAAATAGACAGACTGGGACTCACCAGTCTGGAAGTAAGACAATGTTTACACAGTCATGAGGAGCACGTAGAACAGGCAACAATTGTTCACTAACTGTTCACTTCCTATACAAGAACTAGAGGAAAATAAAATGGAAAGCCACTGATGGTTCAGAACAAGTACAAGAGCGTACAAGTGTACCCAGCTGCTGCTGCGTTCTGAAAGTTTCTTGGAATCCCGTAAGTGACAAGGCATACTCAAAGAGTCAGACTGCACCTAGGGCTATCAAACAGCCAAGATCCACGCCCTGGCTCCCCAAACTTCTAAAGGCTGAAAAAGTGTTCTATGGAAGTATCACTGCAAGACTGCCCTGTACTTCTGATTTTTCCCTAAGCAGCTTGTAAAGAAAGATCACTGTCAAGAGAGAAACCTAGAGTGCTAGATCAATTCAGTAAAGCCATTCTGCTGCAGCTCTTTGCGATCTTTTTTCCTTCCCCACCCTGCAATCCACATGGATCTTCTGGCAGGTGGAAGAAATCTGTCAGCTTGATGTGGAAGTGATTCATAGCCATGTCTTCCCTTTACACTAGTCCCCACACGGCATTTTCTCATCGTTTTTAATGTATTTCTGTCAAGGAGGCTCATTACAACTGCACAGAAAATGCAGTTAAACATAGCTTTCTCATTGTCACTGTAACTTACGGCAATTTACTTTTCTCATGTGCAGAATGAAGATAATTTAGAGATTTGCCCTGAAAACTGACAGGCATAGTTTTCCAATTGTTGTATTACTAGAGGAAGGGTATTCTAAATTATAATCTCTCAGAAGATTAATATTGTGTTAATCACCTCTTACAATTAGGAAGTGTAGTCAGTCTAAGAGACTAAGGTTAGTATGGAAATGTTTCAAGCCCCTTAATTGCTCTTTCAGTATGAGAATTTTCAGAACAATTAACAAGTTACCTTTAGCACTAAACAATAGTCTGTAGGTGCTTTGTATTTGTTCCGATAATCCTGTCCATAGTAAACACTGACATGATCTAGCTGTAGAAAGCACACAAGATCCCGTGAGACCTATTAAATAATAATAAAAAAAAAAGTAATTGACAAAGTATCTTTAGAAGAAAACCAGACACTGACAAAATCAGTCTAGTGTTAAGATCCAATACTAACATAACATCTAGTTAAGGTCTAGTTTCAATCTGATTTGAAAACTTGCAAGAAGGAGATACAGCCATGCATAAACTCTTGCATTTGATGTTCATTTTTAACCAGGATATCCTTTTCCAAATTCACTCTGGTTTTTTTGTGGTTTGGCTGCATTTTGCATTTTGACAACATTTTACATCGGACTACTAAAGTTTATTCAGAGTTGGTATCAGGAGAAAGTAAATAGGATTGGCTGATCATTAACTTTTTAACAGCTGTTGGTTACATTTTATTTTGGTAATAATCAAGGTGTCCAAATTCCAGTGTGACTGTGAATAAAATTGTAATGATGTTTGGCAGCGACTGAAGGATGCAAAATTTCAACAGGCTGTATTGCATATAGATTGTTCTAATGAAGCAAAAGGCTGCGGAGAGAACACGTGAGATGTATTCAGCTCTAAAGGGAGCTGCTGCACCAACAGAGATTTCCTCTTCGCTGCCAGCTGTGTGGGAAGTGGACTTCCTGTACGGGGGTACGGTTGGTGCTGTCAAGACTGATGCGTTTACAGACACCTTCAACTCACAGTAGCTCAGCCTTGAAGCTATAAGGCATTTGTAGCAGCTTTCTGCTTACTTTTTGTTACGGATACACACAGAAGTCACACTGAAGAAATGATATTACATTTATGATTTCCAAAAATGTAGCACAAAAAAGTAGTCCGAAAAGAATCTCGTTTATATGAACTAAATAAACCAAATGAAACTATGCAGACTGATTGCAGAGTTGGTCTGATTATTCTGTGATTGGCATTTGCAGTGCAATTTGGTCCTTCATCTGAATTCTACTTGAGCAAAAGACAGCCTCTTAACTCCACCAATCATTTTTCCTCAAGTGTCTCTAAACACCTTAACCCCAGCCTCACTCAAAATGCAGACCCTTGTCTTTTTGTATTTTTAAATTTGATGTTTCATATCAAGTGCCACCACAGTAATTTACACAATATTCCCATGATAAAGCTGCATTTTTAATTCAGTGATGTGGCACTAGGCACAGCAGAGAGAAGCCAAAATTTAAGGCCGACTCCTGTGTGCACGATTTGCCAGCAATAAACAATTCAGGAAAATTGCTTTAAAACAGCATACCTTTGCCTTCCCTTTAGGGACGTAATAGATTCCAGAAGCTCGAAGAAGAAAGTAACGTTTCTTCCAAGACTTCTTACCATCCTCTTTCAGCCACAAAACTCCTTCAATCTCTGGCACAGTTACAGAACTTCCACAGAAACATTCCTGCCAATAACAACAATGGTTTGAGAAGAGAGAAAAACAGAATATACAGCATGCAGTGGTTTGTTTTTAATGACTGAAGTTTTGATTCTTTATCTAAGGAATGCACATTTTTTCATGCAGCGATATGAATTAGAGATTAACTGTAGAAGCTATAAGGTAATTCAGACAAACACAACAGGGGATCTTAGAATTTTCTCAGTGCAAGTATGACAACAAAAATATTAGCAGCTACTGTAAAGATTTTCTAACCGCTGATCAGTAACAGATCTCCCAACAGCTTTACTGGCTTTAGTCACGAGGTCACCTTACAGGTATAGTCTCAGAAGTCTAAGTATACACAAAACCTAATTACATATCCATCAGATACATCTATAATTCATTCCATATACTTTTCTTGCTACCAATTGCCCACGGTACAATTTCTGTTAAGGTTCTATCTGTGAAAAGCTAACAGAAGAAAACAAACACTTTAAATACAATCCAGATTAATATGCAGCACAGATTTATTAGTAACTGTACAAGACAGAAAGGATTAGACAATTACAACTCTCTGCATGTCACTGCTTCAGGCATCTTTTTTTATCCACTATACTCACACGACCACTTACTAAAACCCATATTAATAGTATACTAAAGAGCATGCATATGCTACTATAAAGTTAAATTGTATTTAGTATAGTCCAAAATTAAATACCCAAAATATTTACTTTTGTGTTAACTACTGAAATCATAATCATTGTTCTGTGGAATCAATCAAACAGAAGCTATGACACTTCAGTAGGGGTACATGTCTACAAACATGTCACAAATCCATTCACTTTCCAGCTTACAGAAGCTATGTTTGCTGTTTGATTTATTTGCTGCAGACATTTTTTTTGTCCTTCGTTCTGTAACCTATTTCATGTGTTCAATATTAATTGACTGCCTTTTCTGTCACTCATTTTTTAAAATATAATATTTGGTTGTTTATTTTAAAATGTAATTGAAACCATTTTTAACTGCTTTGCAAACTAACAAAATTTATAATATTAACATAGACCAGTCACTGAACCAATTCCATAGAGTTCTGTAGAGAATAACAATTTGGAGAGTACTCATAAGAAAAATCTCTACCAGCACAGGTCAAAACAACAAGTGACAGCTGTGCAAATTTCAACTGGTTTTAGCCAGCCATATTTACAGGTAACCTCATTTTGATTATCACTGTGTATGGTATTTTAGTTATTAAACAAAATAGAGACACATTTTTATTAATGACATCTGAAACAGGGTAACATTAAAACAGCCATTTATCTCAAAAATGGAACACATTCCATTCACAATTGTTCCGGAATTACATTCAGCTCCATCCATCAATTTTAATCACCACAATCTTTTAGACTTTAGCTTCAAGCTCTGAAATGACCACTATGCCCTTTTTGTTTCGGCAGTCTTACCTCTAGCAGCACCTCTTTATTTCTGTCCGCCATCTCAGAAGTTTCTTTCTTCCCCAGAAGATAGTTCTGTAACAAGAGAAAGCTTAATATTTCTATAGGCATTCTGAAATCAAGCCAAACAACATTTCTCATTTACCTTTCTGTAGCAGCAAGAAAAAAACCCAGCAATTATCTAAGAGCAATACACTAACTTAAAAAAAAAAGTTGTAGTCCAATTGAAACTACCCGTTAGACTGCTAAATAATTCATGGAACTAAGTTATAGCCACCTCTTCCATAAATATCAATCAGTCTATATTCATATGTAACAGCCTTATAACAACGTTAACCTGGCTTTCCACAAAATAAACAGCTGCCTGGTACAATGCATCCAGAGATAAAAATACTATGAACTTCAAAACCCCACAATAAAAATATGTAAAAACCAGAGATCTTTACAATTGTTACATACTGCCATTATTTATGTGTTCAAAGAAGCACGCTCAGAAGCAATGTACTTCTTTCTACCTTGCCCTGACAGCTTTGCTGAACAAAAATATTTATATTTTCATGAAGAATTACTAAATACTCCTTGTCTTCTAAAATGAAGACATATATATGCATATATGTATAATAACTATGCATAGGTACTGTCTCTTATTATAAGTTTTGTACTCTTCTTCAGCTTCGAAAGAACTGGGACAATGAAAATCTTCCTCTTACTAGGAAAGACCCCAAACATACTCAACGAAGTTTAGCCAGTTCAATATTTTAAACCAAAGGGAAATATTGGGTTCATGCTGGTACCTCATTCTTGATGACAGTGCCTACCATATGTACTGACAGTAACTATATCAACTACGTGCTTCTGCTTCATTGCAAAACACTTGAAGACGACCTGGTTTTCAATTCTTGCTTTAAAAATAAATAAATAAAGTACACAGACGGTGTCCCAAAGGATAAACATGCAAAACTGATACTCAGTTTAAATCCAACACATTACCACATAGAGGCCATACAGATATAAGAACAATCTGTGACCCCAGAGGGAATACATTAGGTAAGAACTGAGAGGTCAAGCGATACCATATCCACATATCTCAATTCAAATTCTTCAGAAATCACCTTCTGCTTTTCTGTTTCTTTTCATCCACTCCCTTACAATATGGAACTGCTGCCAGCTATCAGACCCGTAGCTACCACTTGATAGATGAGGGGCCTTTGAGGCCATCTGAGAGAGAAGAGGGGCCTTTGCTTTCCTAGCCAGGAAACAGCAAACGCAGGTGAATAGGGGCAGGTCCCAGCTTCCACAGGGAAGGACAGATGCTCTCTTCTCTTCATTTGCCATCTGGCCATGGAGTAGCTATTCTCTTCGATTTTCTCTTCCCGTTACATTACTAAAGCAATGTAAGAATGTACACTGGAGAGGCATTACTATTAGCGGTATCTTTTCTCTTTGCATATTTACGTATTTGAACAGCACTAAGTATTGGTGTAAATGCCATGAAACTGCTTGCCTTCACCTCCATTAAAACAACCCACAAACACATTAGCAAAAAGATTGTTTCAGCTCATAGTTTTCTGCTAGGGACTTGATTTTGTGCCATCCACAATGTCAATGCACACGGTGCTGAAACGTGAAAGTTGCCTGACATTTTAAGACACAGGCAAGTATCAAAATAAAAGTATGGAAATTAATGCTGCCAAAAAAGTAAAAAACTGCAATCAGGTGTGCATCCTTGCATGCACACATGCATTCATGTTGATTCTCAGGCTTACCTGGGGATTCTTGAAAAGTGCATATTTCTCTATGCGTTCCACAAACATTAATTTGTTTTGACTATCTCTTGTCCAGTTCAGAAGATTTTCAACTAAATTTTCATGATCTTCAAAGATCCTTTCTGCAGCAATAACAAGGGAGCAAATACATTTGAATCTGTCACATACTGTGATAGAAATTACTCTGCAGTCAAATCTGGGAGACAAGGCATATATGTAGAGAAAACACAGTTCAAGGCCTACTAAAATGGGGAAGAAGTTCATACTAAGAAATGTAAAGAACTTAGCCAACTTTCAGACATGCCTGGTTAAATTCTACATATACACTCACACAACACATTCACTTCTGTCTCTTCAGGCGTAAGTTCCATCAATACATGAAGTATTTTTCTTTTTTTTTTACCTGACAAAGCCTACCATCCCACATGAACACAGCAGACTCAAATGACAATATTTCAAAAGTTTTAAGTACAGATAAGAAGGTTATCACATTTTTATGTACTCTGGTCCACACAATCCTGGCAGGAATTTATTAGGCCGCTTTTTCAGCGCAGAATTTGGTTCTACATCCCCAATCACTATCTCACTCGTAAAGTATCAAAAAAAGTAGTAAGACAATAGTCAGAGGAAAACAAAATAGCTCTGAAATGCAGAATACCCAGTTAGTGGGGGTATTGTAGATGTCTGAAAACTGACACTGTCTATTTCTTACAATCTATCTCACTGACTTAATGATGAATCAACAATGGCTTCTGAGAACTCTTGAGTTTTGACTCTGTTGAAATAGTTATCACTAGTACAAGATACTGAAAAACAGGCAAAAGAAGAGGGGAAGAAAAAAAAAAGAGGAAAATTTACTGAAACGGTAGAGAAATATCTTAAAACCCTTACTCTAAAATAAAGAAAAATACATCTTTGAGAAACCATTAGACCAACTTTCTCCTCCTTTCAAAGACATAGATGTAGAATCTTGCTTTCTGCAATTTGTTCCCTCTCCACATAGGCCACACAGTGGCATTTCAGCAAATTACTTCTTTTGGAATACTTCGGAACTTGCTTGACCTTTCAATTGCATCTGAAAGCAGAACATGTTTTTTTCCACAATTACACCACATTTTTACAGAAGGTATATGGCACTGATCACATCCAGACCTAGGAGCTATCGTTAATGAAGACTGAGATGACAGATGACATTTCAACATCTTTAGTAACTAAGAATACTAAGCAGAGTGAATGCAACAAAATGTCATCGGTAGGGAATGAATTAAGGTTTGAGATGACAACACAACACTACTGCGGTCTCAGTGAGATCTTTCTAAGTTTTCAAGTTTTAACTCACGACTTCCATCAAGCTCTATCAGCAACACAGCAATACTGTCTTCCAAGAAAGTAAAAAAAGGTGTTACCTAACAGAAGAATAAAACAAAAAAGCTTCAGAGGACTGTGATACAAAAGCTGAAATCTCACCCGAGCCTAGTAAGTGAAACTAGATAGCCTTCAAAACGTATCAACCGTTACTGCAAGAACTGTAACTTCACTCAAATATGAAACAACATATTCAGTGAGTGTTTATGTGCTTACAGTATGCAAAACTGCATATAATACAATGTTCCTATTATTAAGCCTACTCACTAAAATTCAAACATTGTACCTGACAGACACTTCATAGACCTACTCCGCTCTAACTGAAAAAGTGGAAACAACCTTTGTCCCAACCAAAAGAAACCTTCCACAGTTGTTTCTGTTACAAACTTGCAGGGTAAAACTGGACAAAGAATTTAATTCTGCATTCTGGAAACAGTATCACTGAGTTCTTCTGCAAATACATATAAAGCTCCTGGTTAGACCATTAGATAGCAACAGGTGGCCTTCTACATCAAGAATGTGTACCTAAATCAGACTTCAAAAACTCATTAACCACACACATTTGAAGCAGACCACATAAAATGCAAAGACAATCAGGAACTCCACAGGCCTCATGTCTTTCTCCACAGCTTGTTAACTTAAAGCTTTCACTGCATTGTATTGAACTGTGCAATTAATGAGCGATCAGCTGACAAGACAACATGGTAAAATACACTCTGATGGTACATAGGTCTTCTGTGTCTTGCTAAAGGAAAATATAGTAAAGGAATTCCTTCCTCTCACATAAGCATTGCCAGAAAAGAATGTTTCAGAAGATGAACCACTGGCAAACTAACGTAACGCAATTACACAACAACACAACAGGCTTTGCTGTAATTGTTTTTCAAGTTCCAGTAAATATCATTAATCAAATAAGCTGCATGTTGGATTGTCTATTAAAAACACATACACGTGAACTCTATGAAAAACTACCCAACAGCTGCTGCATCAAGGATCAAGGAAAGCCAAACTGAAGAATGGAAGAGGAAAATTAATTCTACCCTATTACATCTCTCTTAGGTTTATCACGTTGTAGTCTGAATTTAAAATTCTGTAATTATAATATATGATGTTCTTTAACTTAAAATTTTCAATACAGCAAATTCTGTCATTCCCAGTGTGTCACTGAGCCCATACAGTAGGACAAGCATATACTTGCAAAACACCCAACAAGATGTTAACCCTCATTTCATTCCAAAATCAGTTCAGTTGCAGTGTTAATTTGGATAAATATCAGTTTATCTTTCGGTCTGCAGCCTAGCTCTTCGTTTCTAACAGAAGTTGAAAAAAAAATTCTAGTATTTTTTCCTCTATTCTTTCCAGGCTGCACAGTGAATGAAAGTGTCTTATGAAAGCAAATCTTTGATGGAAAAGACCTTGTGTTCAGGATCCTGCCACCTACACATTCAGAGGTTTTTCAGTGATAGAAACATAAAACTATTGCAGTATTAATAAAGTTTTTATTGATACTATTCTCATTGTAAAATGTTACAGAATTACACCTTTGATTTTTATATACTCAGTTTGGATTTACGTAGAATTTGTGCAAATTCTTTCTGGTTTCAAAAACTGGGTAACTTTCAAGGTTTCATTTATTAAAATGTTAACGTTTTGAGCTTAGTAAGATCTCTTTTTCATATGAAAAGCAGAAGATTCAAAGGACACCCTGTCACCCTACAATGGCCTTTTTTGTCTAACAATAAGCAAAGTTAACATGCTACACTGCCTCAAATAGAAAAGGTTTCACCAAAGGAGAGAGGAAATATTAATTTGCATATTTGGGTTCAGTCTGGGCTCAATAGCTCTCTGATGTAATTATTTTCTGATTATGGAGATTAATATTGTTTTTCTATCATTTTTCCCCTTCTGTTGCATTCCAATGGTATATTGGCTAAATGAACAACCGACATCGTGGTACGTGCAACGCAGCACAAAGGGGCTTCAACTGCCCTTAAAGCCATATTGCCAATTGCATTAAAATATTTAAAAGCAAAAAAATGCAGACAGCTTTTTGTAATAAAAGCTATTAGAATCAGTACAAGATACTATTTACAAAGAGGATGATGCATGGTAAGCTTTTTATCCCTTACCTCTTTCTTCTGTGAAGAACACAAGAAAACCAAGAGGTTCAGTGACTAGACATTAGTAAAATTCCTATATCACACCTTAGAATTTAGATATGCTAAAATCATAAAGAAAACATTTCTAGATCATTCTGAAACAGCACCATTCATGAGCTTTATTACATGAATGACCATTTACTACAATAATGAATGGGACGATGAACATTATA
Organism: Falco cherrug; assembly: GCF_023634085.1. Taxonomy (NCBI): domain Eukaryota; kingdom Metazoa; phylum Chordata; class Aves; order Falconiformes; family Falconidae; genus Falco; species Falco cherrug. The sequence goes on along the minus strand of NC_073704.1, from coordinate 15,805,156 downwards.
AAGACAAGAAATTAAATCGTTCTGAGGACATATAGACAAGTATTATATCAATAAGAATTATAAATATTTATAATTATTACTTACCCATTTGCAATTCAGAGATGGTTTCCACCAATGACCAGTCTAAACTGTAACCACAATGCGATTTGTCCATCAGATTATCTAATACTTGTCTCACTGTCTGCCTTTCATCCACCATCATTGTTTTTGAGCTGTCATCAGACATATGGACTCTGATCACCAACTATTAAGCAGAAAATTAGGATAACAAGAAGGAGGATTAATTTTCCACATTTCAAATAAAACCATGTTTTTTAAGACCTTGGGTTTTTTTTATAAGATTTTGTTTAAATAGCATAAAATATTAAGTTCAATCAAAACAAAGCCATAAATGATGGTTAGATGACGCATCACAGACACTTAACAAGATACTGTTCTCCTTCAGTAGGAGAGAGTAAATATAAAGGTCTTCCCAATACAATGACAACATGCTTTAGTTGTGTATCTAGAAGGAAAAAATCCCTCCTGCTTAAGTGTCCTGTTCTGATTAATACAGTGTCTTTGTGAAAATTTTTCTTAGGTATCTAGGTGGAACAAACATAGACATGGAGTTCTGCACAACATCATACAGGATCAGAATTTTTCAGATTTGAAATTCAAGCTTTCCGCCCACTTCCTCCATATTTTCTGAAAATGCTGATTATGTAAACCGTACACCTATAGTAAATCATCTTTTTCTGAGGTGTATGAAGCACCAGTGGGAAAGAATTCTCCTTGTAAAACACAATGGCTTTTCATAGGCACTTTAAAGAGGTCATTGTCCAGGAAAGAAAAATGCAGCCATTTTTTAACTAATCAAAAAACGTAAGACAATTGATTCTTCTTGCCAAGCATTACTTCCGTTTTTACACCTTGTTCAGCTGGAAAAGTTGTAACTTTTTAACTTTAAAAAGTTAAACTTTAAAAAGTTAAAATTAAACTAACTAATTAAAGTTACTAATTAAAAAATTAGCTAAACTAATTACAACTAAATGTAAGACACTGGTTGGCTTGTTAATTCCCATCTTCCAACCAGTACATTAATTCAGCTTTTGACACATAAACAGTAAATATGAAAGGCTTTTTAATCTACTGAAAAACTCCAAATGTAAAATAAGAATGCTAAATTTCAAGGGAACACTTTATATTCTTTGAGAGTGCATCAAGTAATGTCAGTAGACTTTCTCCACTTGCTAACCACTGTCTGTAGCCTGGAATGCTCGTATTCCATTTATCACTGGAAAATCCTGCTATGCATAATGGGAAGGGGTCTGTCAAGAAAACAGACCCTAATTTTAAATGTGTGACTGCTTAGTATATGAAGACAATTTCAGGAGGCTAGAAGACCTTTGTTTCAGCTCTGGGTAAAGTTGGCAAAGTCTTCTCAATGCACACTAGCTGCAAAATGAGCTATTCCTTAAGAAAAACATAATGGCATTCTATATGCTAGGGTTTTCTTGATTAGGTCCCATCTAGATAAAAAAGTACATTACCACTCAAGATCAGAACAGTAGTGTTCTTATTTTATTTAGGGCAACTTAAGGGTAACAGACACACATGAGAAGAATTTTGTCTGCATTTTCCAGGTGAAAAACTATAAAATAAAGATCTTACAAACCAGTACCTTTTTCACTTGTGCCTCTTTAATCTTCTCTAATGCAACCCTAATCTTCTCAGCTTTGAGTTTAGCAGCCTGTTCCTCCTAGGGGGACACAACACACAAGATTCCAGTTAACACAAACTTCAGTCCAGTTTTAGTGGATCCAATTTTGAGGCTACCATGCTTTAAAACATTTAACTGAAATGCCGATTTACCCGTATGTAAATCCTCAACTATTTCTTAGTGATGGTGAAGACTATTACTTTTTAAGACAAAAAGTGTTACTATGTGTCTCTAATATTTAGAAATACAACTGCCATTATGTCTACTGAAGGTATATATTTTGTATAGACACATTTGGCATTTCTCAATTCTTTCATATTTTAAGTAGTCTTGTGCACTGGTACCAAATATTTTAGCATATCATGTATTTACAGTCATAGATTTGGACAATATGAATTCAACAAGAGTGTACAATAGAGTACACCCAACAGATTTTCGGTTGATCAACATAAAACATAAATAGCACACTGAAAAGTATCAGAATTTAACATAACACAGAAAGCATGGAAAGCAAATCTTATAAATAGGATGCCACACTGTGCATTGGTTTGGAAAATTTTAAACTCTTAAATCCATTTGCAATAAGTAAGCAGCTTAAACATTACCTTTATCTTTACTAAGTCCAGGCTGTATTTCTCCTTGCTTTAAGTATTTTAAGACACACAAAGTAAATGAGCATTCTTTTGTTTGATGCTCTTCTAAATAATCTATTTTTGTTACAACTGGAAATGCATTAAAAATTAAGATAATTTAAATCCATTCTACCTGCTGATGCTAAAGAAATGTGTATATTGTAAGACTAGCAATACTGGGTTTTAATTTCTGGAGATTATTGATATTTCTGTTGAAAATGGGTTTGAAAAATGCAGCTAAGCAAGCAACCACTCTTTTTAAGATGCCGTATGCAGGCTTCAGATTTTATCAAGCTTAACTTATGGATGTTCATTGTGGCTAATATCTAAGATGATCATAGTTACTTTAAAATCTCTAGAACAATAAACGAACATATTAAATAAACCAAAAAAAAAACCCTCCAAAATATTCAATCTCCTTAGAAAAGAAAAATTAAGACTTTTCTCAGATCAAAAGTAGCTCAGCCCATCACAACACTACTCAGCACACCACAGATACTTAGTTCTCCATTGCTCTCTTGTATGAATGTAATTTGCGGTTTCTTTACCATGTGTTTAGATGGTTGCTTTCCTTGTAAAAGTCAAGATTCAGCTATCCTGAAATCCACAGGAGTTAAAGTTTTCCACTTCTCAGTGAACTACTATCAACTCCTATCAACTGCTAAAGGGCATTCCCTATGCTACTTACTATATTCTTACTTAACAGCATTTGCTCCCTCACACCTGTGACTGTACTACATATCTGAAAAAACCTCCGCTACACAGGACAATAGGCTGCCCTGTGAGATATCTAATTCTTTTCAATATAATGAACCAGTAAGTTGACACGAGCAAAAATAACGTGAGCTTGAAACATTATCGGGGCACTCAATTACCTAGGAACACAGGTTTTTATTAGTCTACAGGGAACTGTGGCTTTTTCTTCAATAACAATGGTATCATATAGCTTAGAAAGGTTAAATCAGATTAGCACTCTCTTAAAAGTAAACAAACAGTGCCATAATAACTAGAATCATTTAAATGTAAAACACACCTAGAATTCTAAAATAGTCTTTCTCTTCCTTAACATTAACCATTTCTACCTGTAGAAATAAATCATAACTGAAAATCAAGACTTTAAATACTTTCAAGTTTCTAGAAGTGATGCTATGAACCTATGCATTATGAAATCAGCAAGAGCAAAAGACTTTATTTTATAGTACGTTTGGAGAAACTGTAATTTATGGTTCAAAAAAGCTGCTCATTAGCCCAACCATAAATCTTTATTGCTGTACAAAGGTTGAGAGCACATTTGGTTTTGCTCTTCACTAAAGTCAAGCAGCACAATTTTTCACCCTATTTCACTATATACCTGTGCAACTACCTATAGCAAACCCCAGCTGGAGCACTGTACAGCCACAGTGCACAGGCAACAACAAAAGAGCAAGCAAGAAGGAAGAGGTGACCTGGGGGCCTCTCACATACTTGCGCCAATACAGCTAAAACATCTTTGTTGATGTCAAAGTTTATAATCCATCATTCCCTAAAAATCTTTTAAAAATAAATATGTAGACCAAAAAAGATTGACGATTTATTATTTTAATGCCTACTTTTCATCCCCCACTCAATTTTAATGTGGGTCCAGAGACCAGGATTTCTTTGCTTTACTAGAGTTTAATAAAGTCAGTTTAAACTGAAATAAAAACGTAGAACTACGATTATAAAAATAACAACCAGTTTCAGCCAGTAACACATTCTAAAAAGAGATCTAAATCTACTTACTGGAAATGCACAGAGGAAAAAGAAGCAAGAATTAGAAATTTCTGAAAGCACACAGTAGTCAAAGATTTTAAGTTATTCAAGAATTGCCTTATAGTTAGTCTTCAGACTTCTGAGTATCATTGCTAATGTGAAAAATGGTATTTCATTGGAGCAGGAGGAATAACTATGTATTTTAACTACTTAATAATTTAATAACTACAGAAATCCTCAAAACTCACAATTCTTTCAATTTCTCTCCTAATGGCCCAAGAAAACAGCCCCACATCCCCTCCTCATCAATGCTACCCCAAAACTGGACTCAGACACAAACACAGGCTCTCTCTCCTCCCCTGCACATGGAACCAAGACCTCCTCAATAGCAGGAACCATGTGCAATCCATCAGCTTGTACAAAGCTAACAACATTTTTCATTGCACATAGAAAAAGGTGACAGGTGGCAAAACCACCTGTCTGCAGTTGCAAACCATTCAATGCCACAAACTAACAAGGCCAGGACTTGTGGTCCAAGCACATTTAACTTGGGTATTTATTTCCTTCTGGTAACAACGATGCGAGTTAGGTTGCCAAAGGGTCATAAAAATGCACATAAATGGCAGTACTGCTGCCTCGGTCATGGTTTTACAAGTGGCATATTTTATTTCCATGTAAATTCCTGATATGGCTGATCCACCTGTCTCCCTTGTGCAGCATTACTTCTCGGTTACAGCAGTCACAGTGCTGCTGTGGCCAAACAGACAATCCAGGCAGGGAGCTGACCTGGTTGAAACTTAACACAGCAGAAAGATTCAGCAGAATCCACTCTTTGGTAGGACTGCCTTTACGGTCACATAGATGCTGTGGAAAAGCACAAAGGAGAGACATATGCACCCACTGTCTAAAAACACAGAACAGAGGAGCGTCGCTCCCACCTCTGACAGGAAAAACAGAATCTCCTTTAGTAGCAGTACACATCACTGTAAAATTGCAACATAAATTCCTCACTTCAGTGGGATGCCTTTGGGACTATTATACTTGCATTTCAAAGCTTTGAGCTGAGATTACTTTTGGTTATGGAAAACATCACACCTGATTTAAAGACTGCTTGGAAACATACTCATGGTAAGAACTTGTTCATCCAAAGTATCCTAATATTTTGTGAGCTAAAATTGAAACGAGTACTGCTCTGCAGTGCAATGGTCTTAAAATTAATTAATTTTTCTTTGTATTTTTATATCAGTACTCGGTCTTCAATAATTTTAGCTTATACTGGAATACTGGAAAGAATAACCCCCAAAAACCTCAAGTTAAGACTTCCTTGATATAATGACAATCACAGTCTCCTGCCCCAGATTCCAGTTAAATGTGCAGTTACAAGATGCTTCACCTGTGTTTTACCATTAAATATGCAAGATGTGTGCTATGACAAAGCTGACCTTGCTCAAATGACATTATGCCTCACAGTTCTAGGTTGGGGTTTCATTTTTTGTTTCATTGTACATTTTTAAAGTGTCATTAACTGATCCCTTTTACAGAGATCACAGGCAGAACAGAAAAAAGGGGAGGGGAATCACTTACAGGTTACAGTATTTAGGAAAGCTAGTAATGAAATGGTAAGAGGTAAGTAACAAAGTCCATGTTTCAATTAAGTTAGCAAGCAGATACACAGATCACAAGACACATAAAAGAAGAAATTCTTTTATGTTTAATATTTTAAAATTTTATCTGAAGTTTTTCTTTGAATGCAGATAAGACAACTACACAAGTAGCACTGACTTCTGAAGGACTTGAAGCGGGCATCCACTGTTTATTTTTCCAGCTACAGTCTATCCTCAGGTAGAAAGGCAGTCACCTGTTTTGCAAAGACTCTCCCTTCCTGCAGAGTTTTTATTGAAACAGAGGTTCTTGTTGCCTGAGAACACCATATTAACATCTCAATTTGTACCTGATTCCCCAGAACTTCCAGACATGTTTATTAGCCTCATGTTTAATGTCTATTGATCAGAATATTCACCACTAATTGTTTTCTGTTGGTTGTTTTTATTTACTATTAAAAAAAAAAAAAAAAAGGAACACTAGAACAAGCATGTATGTGATCAACACTGGAAAGGGAAAGCCAAATGAGTGAATATTAACATCAGTTCTTCTGTATTTCTTTATAAACTCATTACGACAAGTAGAACACCCCTACCCTAAAAAAACAATGCAGCAATGGTGGCACAGCCCATTTATAAACAATGGACTTGTGTTTACATTAGTAGTTCATGACCATTCTCAAAACGTATGTTTTATTGTATTTCTACTCAACATAACTCAGAATAACCTGCGACTGTGTAAAGCAGAAAGCGAAACGGCATTACTCTCTTCCAAAGCTCACTGGATGTGAGTGTACAGCAGCCATTGGTGTGGCACTCAAATTGGGTAGCCAAAGGAAAGATAGAGCAAAGAGATCAGTGTTAAGAAACAGTTTTTGGTGTGGGCCAGAGGTGGGGGACTTAGTCCAAACCAGACCCAGAAATCAGGGTTAGTCTTTGCCCCAGCATCCAGATCATCAATGAAGATGTTGAAAATACTGGACCCAGTATTGAACCTCTGGGGTGCACCATTGGTTAAGTCTCCAACTAGGCTTTGTGCCATTTTGAAGGTATGGCAGAATAGAATCTTATTCAGTGGGGACAGACATTCTTCTATCCCCTTGAAAGACTACTCAAACTAGATTTGACAAAGCCAGTAGCAACGAAGAAGAAAAAACCAAAACACACTTGCAAGGAATTTCACTGGCTCTTACCCCTTGAAGCATCCATCTGCACTACATTATCTCCCTGCCTGCTTGTGAATAGGACCTGTCTTGTAACAGCTCTAGGCCAGGCTTCTCACTGGGGCTATCCAAGGCAAACAGTTATAGGAGAAGAGGTACTAGATCTGGGACTAGGAAAAAGCATGAAAGGCAAGAGAAGAAAAAAACAACAAACCAACAAATCAGGAGGGAGAACAGACCTTAAAACACTGTAAGGAAGTCAGAGTAGAAAGAAGACTAGAACGTAACAGATGAAGCACTAGGACTGGCAAGGAGTTTTAGCTGGACAAAAAGCTCAACTGATACATAGAACAGAGCAAAACACACCGCTTTGAGAACAAAGGCTGTTTGTCTAGCAATGTATCCACAGAAACATATTGTAATTAATTCCAAGACAAAAGTAGCATTAAACTACACAGGAACATGACAATAATCACAGCAGATTAGTACGAAGCAGCCTGTTGAATAAAAAATTTTATATAGTTTTCTGCATTGCACAAAATCCTGCTACTAACCACCTACATCCTTTTTGGGGTTTCCAGGTCTTTTCACAACTTCCTCAAAAACTGGCTGTTTTCAGATTGTACTTACATCCTTTGCAGATTAGAAATCAATTGCTGTTATCTTTAAATGGCATTAAAAAAAATAATCTCAAACAGATGCTTCACTCAAGAATGAGCACATCTGAATCAGATTGACCTAAGACGCACGAAGCCAACTTCTCAACTGATTTATTCAAAGGTCTGAAGGCATTACAGTGTGTGATAACTGGAGTCTAAAAAACCGGAGAATCAACATTCGTAAGAAAAATATTTGCCTTTCAAGTCGACAAGAAAGGATGAATGAATTACTAGGTATTTCGGAAGAGAAGGCATAACACAATTCCTTTTCTGCAGATGCTGACATACATATCTGAAGCATGCAGTCATTAAATCACTGTCATCTGGCTTCCTGAATGGAGTTTCAGCTTCCCATGCATCAGAATGGTAGAAGAAATGGTAACTTCAAAATTCAGCATGTTACATTTATATATCCTTTCTTCATGTCCTAAACTGGGATATACTTGAGCCCCAAATACTCTCAAAATTAGCTGCATGTGCTCTTTATTTCACATCCATATGCTTAGTTTTCAGTATTCATTTGATGCCTTAATTCCAACCCTACAGGGAAACAAGCTTGCAGATCTGACATTAATGATACACTGCTTTATTTTCAACATTCCATAACTTCACTGATATGCTTTCACCTCCGTTTTCAAATGGGTTTGCACGCTGTGTACACAATAAACACATGGAATTACATTTAAAAATGAAGAGACCACCACAACGAATAGATCATTTTCTGTGCTGAGATCTGCCCTATGCTGCGACAGGAACTGTGCTTGTGCATGACTAACACAAAAGGACTCCAGTCTATAACTATAATTTTTACAATTAGTTGTATTACCAGAGGACAAAACTGGTATTATCATTCCCCCAAAGTCTCTCTAGTCTCAATATAAGAGGCAGACAGATCAAAGAAGGGCAAGAATACAAGAAACAATAAGAAATAGTTGACACCAGAGACACCTGCATAAAGCTGCAATATAATCCTACAGTTCACTGATCGAACAACTTGCTACAAGGAAAAGCCCCATTTCTTGGGACTGCTTCTCTCATACTGGGGCTTATCTAATGTTACAGCAAGCTGAAGAGATCTAAGGAGCAAAGTGGACTTTCATTTCATTGTTTTAATAAAGATATTTCTCTCTGCAGGAGGTCAAAAAGAACCAGTACTTATCCACACCAGGACTGCGTGCTCACCAGTCAGCAGTAGAGAGCACAGCTCTACTGAGACAGCCCTAAGCTGCGCTAAAAACAAACATTATCCTCAGAACATCAGTAGCTCACCAAAAGTACCTGACTCAAAGGGCTACAAAGTCTAATAAGCCAAGACAAAGATCTATAAATCCAAACATTTTACTTCAGCAGTCCATTAGAATCACTAATGTGACGCAGTCTATGGTCATATGATGCAATGGACTTAATATTTTACATATTCTTTTAATTTAAGTTCCATATGGTAACCAACACTCATCCCATATACAAATAACCAGAAGGAAGGATATGAAAGATATGGAGATGAAACAGAGAAAGTTATGGTTTCTGTTTGTGGCACAGCTGTTGTTAATCTATTTGCAATCAAACAAGGTTTGCCGGTTTGGTGGCAATTTGCTTTGTTGGGGGTGCAGGGACAAGGAGCTGACTTTCCTTTTCCAAGGAAAGGAAAGAGGTATGGACTTAAATTTCAAGCAAAACAATCACAAGAGCAGAAAACTATTTCAGTATGGCTGTTTGTACTCCTCTAGAAGACGGCCTGAAAATTTGTTGTCAAGATACATGCTGAGCATTGAGAAGAACGTCAAAGTATTTAAAAAAAAAAGCAGTAAACTAGTTGTAAGATTTTACTGGGAAATACAGAATGCTTATGCCCAGCAAACATTATCCTTATTGTTTTGTGGTCACCAAGGTACATTTTGTCACTTCAGGCTTGCCTGAGGTTCCTCCTCTAGAGTGTCTATTTGCAAAAAATAACCCAAGGAGTGGTTTGCAGTAGGCAGCAGCATCAAATATATCTGACACCTCACTACTGAACATTCAAAGTTTGCTCAACAACGTGGAGCTGTTCTGCATCTCAGCTTGTTTTTTCATCAAGGAGATTTACAGCTTGCTCCATTCCTCCTACTCTTAGTTTCACAAGGAAGTATGTACAGAAAATGTAATTCTTAAACTGAATGGCAATTTGTGCTCTCTTAGTACATTACTGACCCCTTTCCTGTAAAGAAAACAAATTTATAATCATGATTTGTACACAACTGGCTCATTAGACCACTGTCTTACTAGGATATTCTCTCCACATTATATCAAGACAGCATTCAAAATGTTAAAAAAAAAAATCCCATTACTTACTACAGTTTATCTTCAATATAACAAGTAAACTTATCTTAAGGATACTACTGCCTTTTAACAGTATGGAATACTCCTATATATTTTCCACAGTTGTGATCTTTGTTATTTTTTCAACTAGTGAATGGGAATAGAAACAAAAGAACTTCTAGCTCAGTACACTTCCTTTTCAACCAAGGCATTTTACCTGCTGACAAGGCTATTAAGTATTTGCCAAGAACTTGAACACTTTGATAAATCTGCAGAAACAAATAAAGTTCAGCCTTTAAAAGCACCTTGGACAATCAGGAAAAGCATGTAAGTATACGCACAAGTTCCTGGAAAGGGCAGGGGTGGGAGGAGCATAGCACACACCAAAAGCATTCTTTCTATATAGAAATAGTCACATACAGGTGGGAAGAAGAAGCATCACCTTGGTCAGCAAATGAGAAGGCTTTCCTGCAATGTTTCTCAGAAGGAGGGAGGTTTCCCTGTCCAAATAGGAGTGCTTGTGCAGAAAGAAAGAGAAAGAACATAAGTCAAAAGAAATCAGTATAGTAATTTTGTAGTGTCTTGATTACAGAAGGCAGAGTTTAAGGAAAAACCCCCCTATGTCATCACTTTATTTCCCTCCCATACAAATGTGAACATTCCCAAACACTACTAGCCTAACACACACCAGTATAAAAGCAGTTGTGCTAATAGCATACATTGTTATAATCTTCCCCTGTACAAAATGTCACACAATAGAATTAAGAAAAGTTTTGCTTACCTGCTGCTGGTTTCTTTTCTGCAAGAGACAACTTATTTTAAAAGACATTTAAAACTATAAAAGTAAGAAAATATGCACTTATACAATGCTTTTCAAATTCCTGTCCAGTCTTCTAAGACTGAACATTCTACCCTTGTTATGCAAATGTAAAACCATTAAAAAAATCGGTCATTCTGGAGACAAGGAACTGATGTCATGCTTTCTACACTGGCTGCTGCTTCCATAGTTAAAGAAAGTATATATTACCATAACAATAATCCAACTCTGACTTATAATTTTTTTTTTTCAAAAAGCTCTTCGCTTGTACAGCCCAAATTACATAATCCAAGAAGTCAGAAACAAATCCCTGCATTTCTCTTGGAAAAGAAATCAGCAGAAAATATCTTTTAGTCTGTTTAAAAAGGGGATGCAAAATCAGTGGGAACCACCAGAGAAGGACTTCTCTAAAGGCAAAAATCAGTTAATGACAGTCAGCAGAGTGATTATCTTCTCCAATATCTGCTACAGAGTAACAACAAAACCATCAGCCCACAGGAATTTGCACATTTGCAGAACCACATAGTCACAGGTCTGCTAAGGAAATTAGGCTAACACTTAATGTTCTGTGACACAGTATATCTCCTGTGTACCACCCCAGTACTGTGAATCTTGTGTCATGTGGCTGCATCTGGCTCAACCTTATTAGTGTTGATTGGTGCAATTCTATATAGAACAAGGCATGACAACTGAGCCTATTATACTCTTGTTTAATAATTAGCAGCACAGAACGCCTGCATCTTCTCCAGGGCCACAATAAGTTATAGTCTCCTGAAAAAAATGAAGAGACCATGTCTAAAACTTCATGCAGTTCCTGCAGGGGGAGATTACTTGATGTGACTACCACGTGCTGGGCTGAGTAATTAAGGATGTCTAGCAGGCTTTAAAAGACTCCGCACAGCATTTGAAGTAAAACCTAAGCTCCAGCCCAAGCTCCACCTGGTACTTAGCCACTAATATAGACGCAGGTTATGCTACAGACTGAATGAAGATTTTCCTGCCTGCAGATTAATTACCATCTGTATCTACATCATATGTTTTAGAAGCACAGCAGTGCTGCCTAGTGACAAGTTTTCACATATCAAGCACACACGGATGAGAACTTTGTGATGCAGGACCCGGTATAATTAAAAGTTCTTGTCCATTGTTTGCAGTCATACAGAATTCTTATGATTATTTATTTCAGGAAGTCTAATCTATCATTTGGGGCTGATGAACTAAAACATTCCTCTTGTACATACACAGGATTTCCAGCAGCTTCAATGATACTTAAGAAAGGCTATAATTTAAAGAACAGTTCTTTTACTCAGCCTGAGGTGATGTTAGCATTGCTGGTGAACAATACAGGTTTAGAATGGTCTCATTATAACTGAGAAAATATCTCTGAAATAAATCAGTTGGCTCAATCCAAACCTCAAAAATACACATAAAAATCCAAAGACAAGTTCAAGGAAGTGATTTTAAAGAGTTTCTTAACAGAGTTCTTGTCAGACATCACATAGACTCCAATTAATATGGATCACTTTTTTCTTGGTGAATGGAGCACAGCAGTAGAAAGAACATTACAATGTACATTTGTAGTCTCTTAGTGTTTAGCCACCTTCTCTCTTTAGTCTATCAGTTAACAATAGTGTCAGGATAAAGAGAGGATACTGAATCTTTCTTTAAAGGAAATACTATTTGCTGGAGAATATTTCTCCCACAGAGAAGCTCAAGGCAGACCTTCCTTGTATCACTAGTCATTTTGGCTATTGCCATCTTGCACTGAAGTACAGTGGAACTTTTCTCCACTAAGGAAGTTTTATTCTATTCAGAAATGGGAATGCCCTATATTTCTTACAAAATAATAACCATTGGAGACTTTTCTAATGCTGCTTTCTAGACCTGCAGCAAAATATGAAAACAGATAACCACAGGAAAGTTATTCTGGAAATGAAGAATGATGGTATCTCATGGGAACAGGTGTTGACCAGTAAAATGCGAAACAACAGTGTGATGGCAACTACCTATGTGAATTCGAGCTGGAGAGACATGTCTAAAGACAGAAAGGCAACACTTCTTTGCCAGGCACCTTTTGTGGGTGGCCCCTTCCTACTGCACAGCGCATTTTGCAGTACTGCAGAAACCCAAAAGTTAGAATGAACAAGTAGCAAAGCAACAGGAAAGCCCAAGTTCTAGGAATTCTAGCTTGACTAAATAACAACTATGTGCACACAACATTATTTAACTGTTTGACTGCATAAACCATTAGAGAAACGAAAAAAGTTACATTTTAGAACAATGTTACTCTTTCACAATCCACAGTTTCAAAGCATTTAATCTATTTCAAAGAAAGTCTTCAGCTCAAACACCAAGCTTTGACGTGAACAGATGTTGCTCTTTAATACAGGCTCCCAGGAATACTCCATTGTTCAGGGGAAGATAAATATTTTATCATTTTTTCTTAAGATACCACAATCACATCGGACCACACAGAGGATCTAAATAGCCCAGTCTTCCCCTCTACTTGGGGAGGTCAAATATGCGTCGAAGCTCTGACAATAAAAATGCCTGATCTTCCCAAATAAATTAACCTTTGTCTATGCCCCATGTACTTTCCCAGACTAAAAATAACACCAATGAAATCTAGGAAAACAAAACCAAAACATTAATTACTTCTAGGTAGACATTTCTAGTCTTCCACCATGAAAAGCGTCTGTTCTTCCATCTGCTCTCATCACAACAATGAGAACTCATGCCCTGGCAATAAAGAAGTCTCTCCACCAGTACATCATCTTAGGTGTGCTGAGGAATCAAAACCCATTCCAATTACACAAAGTAGCATGTCCCATCCTCACAGTCCCATGCACTTTTCTATCCCGTTGCACTAAGCTGACTGCTTCACAGTACAAGGCCATAATTTCTCATAATGGGTATTTTCAGTTTAAATATTTTTTAAATTGTCATGCAACCAGAATATTAACATATCCTTGGAAGGTAAAAGTAGCTTGAAACATTGTGAAAGGATCAAAATTTGACAAAAGCTTCAGAGAAAGCAAAAATGTGCAGTTCTTTATACTAAGCATGAAGTTACATAAGAGCTAGGTGGTAACACTGTTGGAAAACTAATTGCTGCATCCACTGAAGCTTATTCAACATGAGTAACATTGAGGCAAAGACTTGATGCTCAATTCATTTACCAAATTCTTTGAAAGATCACATATTTCTAGGCCAGCACTTAACTAAGGGTGCAAACCCAACTAGTACATAACATGTGCACAGTCTAAAGCTAGCTATAATTCTTCAGTTCAGCTAGGGTTTTTTAAAGCTATATATTTTTTTATGTATAAGATAGCTTTCTCAATAAATCCAGCCACCAGTTACAGCCATACCTTTTCATAAGTTTTTGTATAAAATGAATAATGCAAATGCAGTGCAAATGAAAAAGCTTCCCAAAGTTGTTTCCACTATACGTAGAAAAAAATCACTTAACAGACATTAGCACATGTTAGAGTTTTGTACTAAAAGAGGATCTATAAAACCACCCTGCCAATAAAAGAATTTTAAAACCAACACTTATACTTTGATATTTTAAATGATGAATACAGAGCCAGACTCCACTTAAGATTCCTAGTTAATCTAACACCAGCACTGCTCAGGCAGAACTCAAAATACCATAGCCTGGTGAGCATCCAGGAAGGCAAACGTGACAGGCCTTTAAGAGGATTCTTAAAAGGCAATAAGAAATTCTCCTCCTTGTCACGTCATCAAATCATGTAATTTGCACTTCCACAGAATCTGTTTAAGTGAAGAATCTGTCAATATAAACTGTGCTACAGGACTCTACAACAGTAGCCCTGGGCAGGCTGCCCATATCAGTAGCCATGCTGCAGACTGAACTGCACTAAGTTGGTTTCTTTATAATCATCAGAATATACTCTTCCTTCCCCCAAAAAAGCAACTATGAGGCCTAGTGTCATGTATTGAATATGTTTGCAACTTCTTTTCATGCCAAAATCGCTTATTTTGGGGACAATTTTTACACAATACCTAAAAAGGTATTCAATTATGTTTTAGTGCTTCCTCATAATATGAAGCAGATTTTGAACTAAGTTGCAGAAACTCAGTTTAGTTCAGAAGATCTGGATAGAGAAAAAGTAGTGAAAATTATTACAAAAAAATGGGACAATTGTGGTTTTAACTCACTTTATACAATAAGTATAAACTGACATTGCAATGATGACTGTTTTGGACTGTCTTCCACCGTAACTCCCAGCAGTACTTATTCCAAATCACACTGAAAACTATGAATGTTAAAAATAGTAATAATAAAAAAAATCCTCAAAATACTAGAAAAGATATGCTGATGAGAACATTAACATTCTATAAAATAGAAAGTATACCTTTCTCAAGGGATGACAAAACAGCTGTGCACAAAAATATAAAGTACAGAAACATTTTTACATTAAAAATGGGATATGATGACAAACAAAAGAAAAAGCATTTAAATAAGCCCACTAATGTCTCCATTACAAACTTTAGCTGATATGGATAATCACAACAAGAAAAATGAGATTGAGTACAATTAACTTGGTCATTTAAAGGTTCTAGATGCTGTTAGGACAAAAAAAAATTTGAATGGTTTTCATGTGTAGTTCATTCAGCAAAGACAGCTAGCATTGATCTTTATAAAAATATGGAATAGAGTCTTGTTCCAAATTACATTTGGGACTTCAAAGATTTCCTATATCCTTTCTTTGAAGACAGGAATGTAACATCCATTATCTTCAGGCCTAAATACCAGAAGTTCATCGACCAGCTGTTCAATATTGCATTTCATAGTGTTTCCAGAGAACTCAACACAATACTCCTTTTAAATACAAAGTAGCTGCGCTTATGCCAGAAAATTTTTCCAGTGATGAAACATTTTTATATCCATCACCAACCTTACATCTACAAAACACGTTTCCTAAATATGATAAAACACATGGACTACTAGGAAAATGAAAATATCTTTCAGATTTTCAGAACATAACTGGTTGCACTAACACTCTACATGGCCAAAAGCTCAAGACTGACTCCCCTGTTATCCTTGTCAGTTCCTTTGCAAAAAGTTCAGTGTGTTGTTTTAATTCTTGAGGTTCTGATGTCTCACCATGAAAGTCAGTTTCAAACCAACCAACCTGAAATTATTTCTGAACTAAGTTACTGAGCATATTAGAATTATTTGTTGCAGTTAACTGATGGGTGGATTTTAAAAGGAAAAGATCCTTTTAGAAGAGGTGATAAACTGAGCTGTCTAGGGAGGTTCTGAAGGATGCAGGCTGTGTAATCCATCTTACAGCTGTAGCATTCCATCAGTCCACAGGTAACATGCCACACACGTTGCCTCCTTCCTTCAACTCTACTTGCACATTTTTGGAAAACGTTGATAATCGTCATACCGAACACATCCATCTTCTTGTTGCACATCTTATTATCACTTAGTACAGAAGTGGGTGGGACAAATTTGGAAATACTCAATGTCATCACTAAGAGGCAGAGTTGTATCTAATCCCTCTAATTTTAAGGTGAGGGCTCAGAATACATACATGGTTTAAAAACAGTACAATACAGTATGAAAGGTGCCAAATATATTGTTTACATTGTCAACTTACAAATAATGAACAAAAAGTGCATGGAAAGTGTAAGAAAAAGATGAACTGGCAATTTTCTAAGATATTTTATCTTACTGTTCTAATGCCTTAAAATATGTTAAATAGAAAAACTTTTTTCTGGTTAAGTATCTGTAGGTTCAAAGACATCGTTCATTCAAGGTGTGTGCAACAGAGTAACTTACCTCAGTACATTAAGAAACAAAACAAAAAAGGGACAATGACAAGACACTGAGGACTTGTGAACATAAAATGTAGAGTCAGAATCATTCAGGTTGCAAAAGACCTTTGAGATCATCAAGTCCAACTATTAACCCAGGACTGCCAAGCCCACCATTAAACCATGTCACTAAGCACGGCATCTACATGTTTTTTAAAACACCTCCAGGGATGGTGACTCCACCACCTCCCTGAGCAGCCTGTTCCAGTGCTTCACCACCCTTTCAGTGACGAAATTTTTCCTAACATCCAACCTAAACCTCCCCTGGCGCAACTTGAGGTTGTTTCCTCTTGTCCTGTCACTGGTTATCTGGGAAAAGACAGCGACCCCCACCTGCCTACAGCCTCCTTGCAGGTAGCTGTGGAGAGCAATAAGGTCCCCTCCTCGAGTCTCCTCCTCTCCAGACTAAATAAATGTATCTTGCCACATTTACTGCAAAACTATTTAACATTAACACATGCATCTAATTAAACCAGCTGGTGGCACTCTTGTGCCACTATACTGGATTGCACAAGATGGTTGAGAAACACTACAAAAATCTTTTTAAAAGCCTCCTTCTGTCCCTAAGAAACAAACTAAAATGAGGGAAACTGAGTGAGCAGTATCCCACAGAAAACTATAAGCTTGCAAAACTTTTTTGAAAAGCTAACTACTACAGCTTTCAGCTACATCAGTACATTCAATTCTTTAGATTCCATCTTAAAGAATTAGAATCCACTGTTTTCGAAAGAGAACTCAAGAATTAAAAACAGTTTAAACATCATTTTTGTAATTTTGTCCCCCTTTGGGAAAGAAGAACTGAAATTTTTCTTTGCAAACTCTTTGAGATTAGGTTTTCATATGGAATGCGTAAGAGCATACAATATAAAATGATGGACAACCAATTAAAAATATCCATTTTCTGTTTACAATGGGGGTTGTTT
This sequence comes from Falco cherrug, assembly GCF_023634085.1. Classification (NCBI taxonomy): domain Eukaryota; kingdom Metazoa; phylum Chordata; class Aves; order Falconiformes; family Falconidae; genus Falco; species Falco cherrug. The sequence continues at coordinate 15,787,780 of NC_073704.1, read as the reverse complement.
ATTCACCATCCCTAAAGGTATTTAAAAGATGTGGATGTGGCACTTAGGGATATGGTTTAGTGGTAGACCTGGCAGTGTTGGGTTTACGGTTGGACTCAATCATCTTAAAGGTTTTTTTACAACCTTGATGATTCTGTGATTATATGACTGTCAAGAGCAATCATGCTTCAGAAAAAGAAGTGTAAGTTAAGTAGCCTTACCCATTTAATAACTGGAAAATAGGCAATGACCAACTTAAAGACAACTAAAAAGATTGACTGCAATGATATACACTGTTACCTTACTGCACTGTTGGGATACTAACAAATCAAGCTCAAGTCACTAACGTGATTTTTCTGTTGCAGACAAAGTGACACAACTATTGACATAAAAAGAAGCCATATAAACATGTCATAACTTACAGGAGTCAATTCAGCTTCCTCTTCTGGAAAGTTAATGGGATGCTTGGACTGATTGATGGAATGTCCCATAGAAACAATAAAAATGTAGGAAAATGGGGAGGGAAGGATGCAAAAGGGAAGAAAGGAAAGAGAAGGAGGAGAAAGAAAGGCTTTATTATTGCTTAGAAGAGGGGAAAAAAGAAGCACTGATGACAATTATCTTAAGCAAAGGCAACAAAACTAGATTAAGAAGTTGCACTGTCCCTCATCCAAATTTTTTTTTACGAACAAATGAACAATGACTTGAAGACAAGGAGATTCAGGCACTCTCCTATGGGAAGGGAGAAGGACATAGGATACAAGTATGTTTTCAACCACAGTAAGAGGGGAAATAGTAGTCTCAAAAAAAAGCACTGCAGTAAAACACCTGCAGGCACACACAACACACTTTTCAACCTTTGTTGAAACAAATCAGAAAACAAATCCAGGTAACATTCTCTTTGAACAACTACTCTCACTAAGCCAAAAACAGAGTTAAATCCTCTAAACACTACAAACAGGAAAAAAAAAAAAAACCCAACCCATACTGTCACCTTTACACAAACTTATCTGCTTCCCATGTCAGTTCCTCCATACCAGTAATTAACATAATACACTCTGGTGACAATTACTAAGTACATACAAGAACAACGTCCATTTAGTAGAGATTTATATAATTTCCAGTTGGTTATATACTATTTTACAGCTCTAGGTGCCCTCATACTACAACTGATTTAAAAAGAAATGAAGAGGAAGTATTTCTGTATTCCATATATTTCTGGAAGTATTTCCATAATCTTTGGCAAGGGAAGGAGGGGGAGAAACAAAAACAAAACCCAAAAGAACAAAAAAACCACCTAAGACATTTCTGTCTCAGGACACAATGTTCATGGTGGTGACAAGCTTCTTACTGCGAAGTTTTTAAGGGATTAAAAATTGAATATTATGCTGCTAAAAAGTGGAGACCCTAAGATTTCCAGTGACTCATTCAACGCTTGCTCCTTCTCCTTCAAAGGTACAGAAGTATTTGTTTCAGGCATGTTAATTTTGGTAATTGAGTTACACAGTTAAGGTCTGACAGATCCAAAAGGGGTTACAATTTATATACTTATCAAAACCTCAGAAAAGGAAAATAGACACTTAGAAACTGAAATGGCCGCATTAGGTAATGGAGCTGCCTGATACTTCCACGTACAAGATGTGTTTTCAGTTGCTTATAAAAAATCGCCAAGTTATAAGAAATTTTTCATGATGGGTTACTGTTACAGGATGATTACTAGTAATTTACACTAGACAAAGTATTTCCAGGAGAGGAGAGGAAAGTGTATCTCATTTAAAATATAGACGTTTTTAAAGACCTCTGCACATCTGACCATGAAATAGATTATTGGCAGCAGAAACCTCAAAGACTTGCTTTGTGCTGTGCTGTGGGAAGTTGCCCAAATTTGTCTGAGCATAAGCCTTTAGAATTAGAACGGTAGTCCCTGAAGCCTCAGTGAAGTCTGGAGTGTCTAAATTAAAAAAGTCTCAAGGTTGCATCTTCTCTTGCAGCCCTTCAACTGGACTGCACACTACTAACCTTGAACAAAAAAAAGAACAGCCAAGTCTGAGAATGCTTGGGTCCATGGTGGGAGAGTACAGCAGCCTTCTGTAAACTGCAATGTCTGGCTGCTGCAAAGCATATTGGAGCCAGACATGGGAAGTGGGAATCTGGAGCTATTACTGTGCTCCCAAGTGGCCAACCCTCCTCCTGGAACTCATGCAACTCCATTTCACTGCAGGCAACTGGAACTTCCTAACTCTTAAGTGTTCAACTTTGCAACTTAAAAACAACAACAACAATGAAAAACACAAAAAAAACAACCCCCGAAACAACAAAATTAATCTACAGCAAGTGTTCTTAATAATGAGGGATGCTTATAACTTCATGCCAGTCTACACCTGTCGAAATTCACTGCAATTTAAGAAACGTGTCTGTGAACATTTCAAATTAAGAAACTGCTGCACCGTGGGCATGAGGTGCAATATTTGCTAGTCCGTGCACCTCCTATGATGCTTCCCTGTCGAACACAAGTTCTTTGGGACACAGCACAACAGAAAGGATTGTAAAACCTAGTAAACATTTCAGTTCAAGTTTAGTTTCACTACTGGTTTTAAGAAATCTAAGACTGAACTGCCACAAGAAAGAGGCAGCCCTGACCTTCCTCCAACCGTGTGCTCTCACATCATTTGTGTGGACAGCGGTGATTTTGACCAAGTAGTCCAGTGGATCAATGAACAGCTAATTCCAAAGGACTATTTTTCAGGGAGACCACAAGCCGATTCAAATCACTAGGCAGCTGCACAAACATTAGTGCCAATACAAGATGTGGCAAGACTGGCAAAATCCAGCAGTCGCATGAACCTAAATTAGCATAAACCAAACATGAAATCCCCCAAAACAGTTTGTTGGCAGGGAGGAGGTTTCAAGTAGTGGAATTTTCCCAAAAGAAAAAAAAAAACATTACAGGGAAAAAATACGTAAGATGGAGCATAATTTCATGGAAAATGGGTCTGATCTGTCAAAAAAGAGATGCATTAAGCGGAAGACTGAAAGAAGGAAGGAAAAAACCCCAACCCTAAACCTTAGTAAGGCTAATTCATGCATAACTGCATTAGAGAAAAAATACCTTCAACCTGTGAAGGGCTCTACCTGCAGCACAGAAAACAAGTATCAAAGCAGCTAAAAAACCTAAGGAATAAGAGTACACATAGCTTTAATTGGTTTTGTTTGGATCTGATGCCTTTTACACTAATAACTGTATTAAGTAACATTTGCTTACACGTCTGTTGACTTCTAAACTATGAATCAGTCCCCCAAAAATTTCTGTAGACATCAAATCGTCCAAAGAACAATCACTAGAAGAGAATGGGTATACACATCCGGAGAGTTAAAAGTCACAAATCTACCCTTTTGGTTAAAAGTAGATAAACTATATGAAAAACATTATACCTGCATTCATAAAGCAAACCGTTGATGTGGCTGGTCTAAAATCTTGCGTAACTTTAACAAACATGAGGCTAGTAAGTGCCCAACACAGGAAACTGTAACCAAGGCTGTAAATTCAGTTAACTAAAAATGAAGACTCTTCTTTGTATTTGCAGACAACTTTTTTTAGACTAGAACAGACTAAACACTAACCAGCAAGCACAAAACTGACACAGCTAAAAGGCCAGATCTCAGCTGTTCCTTCAGAACATGAAGTCTCATTTTTTGGTTCAAACTCCTTTAAAAACCTGACAAATCCTGGTTTTCATCCTGTAAGTTCAAAGTATATACAACTGAAGAAAACAGCATAAACTCTTCTCTCCTCTTTAAGAGTTTAATGTTCCACAATCGGCTGCTGTGTTCTCAATTTTTATCATTTGTTCCAAATTTGATTTTTGGCAGCCTGAAGTAAGGACAAACAAGTAATCTGTTGCTAATTTCCTACAGATGTAGTATTTCTTTTCCCTAATCTAATTAGATGTTGCAGAAAGAGTAAAAGAATTTGTCTCTGTTTTAAGTGGACTGGTGTTATCTACAATTAAATTGACTGTTTTAAAAGCTCCATTAATTAGTCACAACTTGCAGAGTGACTTCACTGGAAACTGCAACCAAAGCATTCAACTGCCTGCAGTGCTTTTGATAAAATTTGGTAACATCATGAGGCAAGCATTCTCATTTCTCAACTCAGGTCTAGTGGCTTGGTCCAAGACTGCTTCTTCCAAGAGATATATTGCCTAGATTGACATTGATCTATGGTATTCTGTCTCTTGCAGATGAATCTAGTAAGAGTTCCGACCACTGAGCAACCATTTTCTTAGCTTGTCTGTATCAATGATAGGTTTTATTGAGAAAAAATTCTATCATAGACACAAGTATTTTTCTTAAGCACTGTGAAGTCAGTATGAAAGCAGTGAGATTATTTTAAAGTGTGGTAATTTACACAGCACCAATTCAAACTGTCTTCTACAACTGATGCAGTCTGTGATAGTGACTTCTTTAATCAACGCGCGTAAAGAGACAGGAAGGGAAGCTAAAAGGGTAAGAACAGTCCCTGGACTGCAGACAACTTCCATCAGCAACAGCAATTCTACTGTTAGCATTACTCATCAAAACAATACATTTACATATGCACACTGAAATCTCACCATTTTAAGAGGGTACCAGCTCAGCTGACTACCACTGCTACCAGCTCATTCTTTTCTTGTAATAGGCAAGAGTCTCCTGGAAAACGAAGGCGGATGAACGTTGAATTGTGTGACTTCATCTTAATAAGTCAGAACAACCGGAGAATAAAAACCATCAAGTGTTTGGTATCTCCAGAAGAGTACAAGGGAATGAAGGCCAAGCACACTGCAGGCAAATTTAACTGATATACTATGACTTCGCTGGAGACAGTCACCTCACTACTGCCTCATGTAAGGGGCTACCAGGAACATTTCCTAAGAAGCAGTTTTAACTGCAGATAGATGCATTTGGGATAGCGGAGTTTGAGTCATTTAGTTGCTCATCCACAAAAGACTCCAGCATCACAGAACGACCAGAAAGAACCGCGTTTAGGCATAGGCAATGCCTTTGTGTTCATACTTAAGGTAACAGAATATATCATAACTGTAATTCTTTAGTTGATACCAGCTTTGCCAAACAAGACATGTATCATACCATTTTCCTGTTCCTTCCAGGGAGGGAACTTTTAAGCTTAGGCAGTGTGAGGCAAACTTGACAGGCAATCTCAGAAGATAAACATATTCTTATAAAGCGTAGCAGAAAATGTAAAACATAATTAGTGACCTATGTGAAAAAAAAGTTACAGTGTAAATTTTAAATTCATGACTATGAAATAAATCAGATAATCTTGATTCTCTGATCAGTGTTACTAATACAAGGATAATGTTTAGGTTCTCATTTCCCTTTCACTTATTTTAAAGCTATACACCTCAATTTTTAAAACCTACCACTCCATGCATGTGCAGTAATTAAAAGGTTTTAGAACATCCCCCTTGGATTCCAATGCAAGATCGTTACAAAAAAAAAAATAAAATCCCTTCCTATCATTGGCTTTGCTGATTCCGTAAGCATAACATTAAAAAAAAGTTTAGGTGCTAGTTTTGAAGGCATCGGGAAGAGCGTGTTAGCAATCTTTGGGTTCTAGTGCATCACATGACGAAAACTGTTTTACTGTCATGCGTAAACTACATGATGAATAACCAAGCACATTTGATTACCAAAATACTTAAGTATTGTACTGATATGTTTATCTCAATGTTTTGAAAGCCTCCAAAAATCTGGCAAGTGAAGAGCCATTTTACATGCATTTCAAGAACATCTGAAAACTGGAAAGCTCACACTTCTTCTGCCAATAAAACTGGAAGCCAAAGTAATGCTTCAAGATGACAGATATGCACAATTTTCCTTTACTGTTGACTTATTAAAAAACACTTTGTGACTAATAATTGGAAAAAAAAGAAAGAGGAAGAGATGGTCTAATTGTGTTTCAAATTAAGTCTTTCCACTGACTATTTTCAGCTTAGGAAAAGGATACCTGGAAATACTCCACAATAGACCGTGTACAAAACTGGGGACATAACAGAACTGTCGGAAAACGAAATTATTTTTTAGGAGTCTCTAGCAGAAACACAAAACAAACATCTGTCATGCCTTGTTTGTTGCATATCTATGACTACTCTCACAAACTGAAGACTAACATCCTTCACATCTGCTAACCACACAAAACATAGAACATAAGGAAAACTACTCAAACCTTCAGCTTTCAAAATATGAAAGCTCTATTCCTCCAGAGCTAAAATAAGACCACAACTGCTCTTCAAATCACCTACAAATAATATGTGAGGTTCAGCAATCCAGCTCTATTTTAAGACACTGTTGCCTACCAAAGGCCATGCATACTGTATGTTGATTTCTCTCCATACAGAGAATTAACTGTACTTTCATACAATGTTACATTTAGTAATCTCCCATAAAACACGACCTATAATATTTTTTAATTGGTAAAAAAGCTTCTGCATTATGCCACTGTTATGCAAGTGTTACATTAGTGACAACAAGTCCATACAAGAACCAAGGCGAAATTGCTGTGGAACACAAACTGTCTTTCCTTACACCCATTTCAAGTATTCCACTTTATCCCACAAGAGTTATTAGCCAACACAGATTTGTGTATGCCTGCTGAGCTTACATTACAACGTTACTGTCATACTGCCAAAGCTCACTTGTTTTCCCCCCCAAAGAAATGTTAACATTTACTCCATACTGCCACCTCCACCGCTGAGTGAAGCAAAGAGCCTGTAGTTCTAATGCACTGGCAGTCCCTGGTCATGATCTTCACTTCTTATACATCAAGTCTAAAACTACAATGAGTTAAAGTAAAAGCTAAAGAAAAAAAAAAAAAAATCACGTAGCGTTACCAACTGCTAAATTATGCATTATCTTTGTATGTAAGTCAGAATCTCTCAGCTGTGCAAATTGGGTTACAGACAAAGAACTCCATGTTGAGCTGGGGGGGGGGGGGGGGGCAGGGAGGTGATGCTGTACTGTCCCAGACCAGATGGCAGGCTTCAAGCTTATCTGCAGCCTCTTCGCTGAGTATATGCAAGACAGTAACAATGACTGTCCATGAATGGACCCTTTCACTGATCAGACAACTAGCTACATGAACATGATCAACACAGTGCTCTATTCTCTCCCCACTACTTCCTTCTCTCTATTTTCAGTGAGCTGTGCTAGAAATAGAGGACAATTTCTTGGTGGCAGACGGACCAAAGAAAGAAGAAAAAAGATAACATGGGTGGAGGGACAAGTTATTCATATAGTCATCACTTCCTCTACCTTTAACTCATGCTATTATATCACTTATTCGGTCTACACTCATGTAAGGTATCTCAAAAGCAGAAAGCAAGGTTTAAAGTGTACGCCACTCGTTACACAACTAAAAGCACAGAAGACAAAATGTAACCTACCAGTTTAAGGAAGAACACTGTTCAAGCAAGAAACTGGCGAAGAATTTTGTGAAAGACAAATTTCAGTTTAGCAAAAGTTATGGGGGTTGGGGTGGGGTGGAAACAACTTTTCTTATTCAGCAATGCTTAGAGGGGACTGAAGACAAGAACGTACTGCAGACAGACAACACTTAGTACAAGACAAGACCTCGAGACTACAAACCAGTAGTCTTTGAAGACATTTATGTTCACAGCATCCAAAAAGACAGTGTTATAACAGAATTTTTATGAAAGCAAGAAAATGAGAACAAATCATGATGACAACTAATAAAACCATGACTTTATGCAACCCAGGGAATTCCAGTCAACTCTCCTGAAAGTGGCACAGAGACAAATTCAGAATGAGAACAAGGTTTGTCCTGGCCAATAAGACCACCGAGAGTTATCATCTGCTATGAAGCTGATGTACCTTCAGCTCCAGGAAGATCCTACAGCACAGACTGCTAGAAGGTAAAGGAATACAACAACGCTAAGGTGCCTGTCCAGTTGCTCAGGCAAGACTGAATAATCCATTAACACCAATGTGTGTATCCCTGCTCTCCCTTTCAGCCTCCAGTTCCTGGCTGGAATCCCCCTACTGGGTGAGCATCAGCACACATCAGACCCCTCTGGGCAATTCACCCAGATAACACAGAGTGAGCCCCAGAATAAAACTGACAAGTTTTGGTGTATTAAGTACCAGTAAGCGCCAAAGCTGGGACACAGGAGGGAATGGCAGAGTGTAAATAAGAGCTTTGGGGAAGGAAGGATGAGAGGAAAGGGAAGTAATAGCCTCCCATTTTTGGTGGTTGTGGAATTGCAGCCTCTTTCCATAACATTTTTCAGCAGTATCAGTTAGAAAGTACACTAGACTATACATACCTTCAGGAGGTCAGTGCATGGCAGTTCTTTTACAGGATTTCCCTACATTTCCAAGTCAGAGAGCTCTTAAATACATAGCAGAATTATTTTTCCAGCTGGAATACTGAAGTCAGTAAGTGCAAAGCTTGATTTCTTTTTTCAGGCAAGCATTTCCTCCTATCAAAACAGTCTTCTGTTTTACTTAGTTTTATTGGAATCACAAGAGGAAGAGTGTAACATTAAGTTGCTGAAGAAGGATGACTTTTTAAAGTACCTATACTGCCTGGAGAGGACAGAAAGGATAGGTCAAAAGGGCAGAGCTGCCAAGTCACTGACCTCTTTCATAAGAGCCACAGCAGCAGAGAAAAATTTTAAAGGTCAGCTCAACTACAGTCAGTCTCAAGGATGACATGCAAAAAAGGAAAGAGCTGACTTGAAGCGCTGTGAATAACAAGTCTCAAAACACATATGCTATGGCCATGAAGTAATTGCCTCTCCCACTTGATGCATAAAAACCGTGGGGGTTTTTCCTACACGAGCACTAGGTCTCTTCTTCTAAGGCTACTTCCTCAGAGGGATGTCCTCTATTAGAGACAGCATCGAGTCAACTGTGTGGGTGGAAGGGTAGAATTCAGCCCTACTAGGAAAAAGTGTTTTGGTTTAAAACCTTGCTGTGAAGATTAATTAACCCTTAAAAGGGTAGTTTTCAGACACTAAATGAATGCAAAAGTAAATTAACTCTTTTGTTGGTACCAAATGATTCTACCAAAGAATCCTTGGGTTTCTGCCCATTTCATTCAAGGTGAATTTCATTCAAAAAATACCACTACAGAATCTGTCACAAACTCCAAACAAATGTGATTTTCCCCTTTTCTGTTCATTGGTGATAAGAAGAAAAAAAAAAAAAAAAAAAAAAAGGTTGCTTCACAGTAAAAAGTCCCATCCCATCACATAACAGTTTTAATACTGAATAGCTGAATACCAGTTCTGTACTCAGAGTTGAACACCATCCTCAGCCTACTGAAATTAAAAAGAATAGAGCAAAAACAAAACAGCACTGTTAATGAGCCTACAGGTTTCTGCTCTCAAGAGAAGAGCAGAATTCGGCTCTCAAATTACCAATATTTTCTGGTTACCTCCTTCAAAGGAATCATTCTTATCAACTTATCTGGGCAGAGAAACAATAGCCACGTTCTTACAAGAAGCAATCACTTGGTTTACAAAGGCAGCACTCACAAGTCTTTGAGAAAAGCTTTTGGGGGTGATTTTGAGCCCTGTAGTCAGTGGCTAATTGCTCAGAAAGCAACTGCAATACTTGCAGCAATATAGATAAGCTTCCCGTGAAGACAAAGCAACTTGTTGACCTCTGTCTCTTGATTCACCAACATCAAGTTACTCATGTGCAGCAGGTGGTTCGTTGATTAATTATGCCATACAAAGAACTGAAAACTCTGGGAGACAAGAAGGGCCATATTATGGATGACTCAAGCATATTGCTCCTGCGGTAAGAGAGGCGGAGATCTAGAGGGAGATCTTCAAAATCGACTTCAGAGAACATCCTGCATTTTTAAAAGTTAAGAAATGCAAAATTCAAGTTTTGCTTGTGCTATGCAAGTTACAGAAGTGATTAATTCAAGTCAGTCATCTTTTTAGCCCAAGGAGAGACAAAAATGCAATGTAGCCTAACTTTTCATATTCAAAACAGGTAATAAATATCTGCATGAATAACAAGAGATCCAAAGAAACCAAAAATAATCTTTGTCATACCACAGAAGGAAAATGACTGACAATCAATCAATATAATCAATGACTGTCACATGCTGTCTCCAACACTTAGGCCTAGAGCAATAACACAAAGGTTTGCATTTTAACTTTCCAAAGAGAAAAGGACACATTCCTATCTACCTCTATTTTGCTCCACTCAGTAGGAATCTCCAATAAAAATACAGTGAACACCAACATTTTACAGAAAAAGCAAGTTTGCCTAAACTGTCACTCATTCATTTCTCACCATTTCAAATAAAGATTTAAATCTAAGTGTGACCTTGATGAGTTGATCATTACACTAACAAGCCTGCATCATTCGCTCTTTACATCAGATGAACTTCTGCTGCGAGTGGATAAAGGCATGCTTTCAGCACGGCTCATTCAAACTAGTGTTAATTATTGATTAGCATAAACTCAGCTTGTTCCAGTTCTCTCCCGTAAGAGAACATGCATATTAGTACAACTGACTTTTGAACTGGCCAGATTTCTGTTTCTGCGATCGTTTCTACAAGACAGCTTCTAGTTTTAAGTTCCCTAAATTCACTGGAGCATTTTCCCCCTTTCCTCACACAAATCACCAGCACTTCAACATTCCCCAAACCAGGTGTGTTTTTACTGAAAAGTTTCCTCTCTAATTAAGCAATGCCAAGGCACCAAAACTCCAAATGAACATCTGCTATTGTTGTATCCCAGGCCAGTTGTTTTTCTGTGCTGTGAATTGCTTCAAAGAGTTCTCCCTGACATACATGAAACAAGAATATTAAGTAGCAGCAAATTACTGGTATAGTACAGCTCCAGATAGGCACTCATAGATTGCTCCATGCGTTTCAAGTATTAAGTGTATGTAACAGGAACACAGTCTTATCAGTTGTACTTTCTGCTTTCCACAGCTGTGTGCTCCTCACATTTAAATGAAAAGCAATATATGAGATTTACTTAGAATAAAAACTTTAACTATAAACATTAAAATCCATGACCGGCTTAGGAGGAGTAAAACATAGGGAAAGCCCTTAAAAAAAAAAAAAAAAGAATTAAAAAAGTACACATTATTTAAAACGATGCGTTGCAGACAGATACAAGAACAGAGAAAGAGGTAGCCATAGTATGTGCGTTCCATGCAAAAGCAATTTTAACCTTTAATCAACCCCACTGTACTGAAGATACCTAGCTAGGAGCGTCAACATGGGGGGCAGGGGGAGAGGAAAGAGTTTGAAGAAATAAAACCGAAACCAAATCAAAGCCTTGAATTAGTGACACACTACCTCAGTGATTGGTTGCCCTTGTGATGTCAAGTCCAGTTCCTGCGGTCTTGTCACCTTATCAATATCCAAGGAGTCCATGCTGGAAGCTGCAGAGGTTATGCTGGAACGGGAGGAGTTGCTGATTGAGCGCACCTCAGCATCACTCACTGTGCCAGCAGATGCTGTCCTCCTGTGCTGAGCAGTAACTACTGGTTTGATGTCTTCTGCAGACTGTTGGGCTGCCTCATCCATGCTCAAAGAGGCCTTCTCTAACTGTGCAGTGATGTCATCCAAAGATACGTTGGCATGTGATGGTTTGGTCACCTTACCAGATGAGGAGGATAATCCTTTCATGCTGCCGTGCTTAGTAGAAGGTCGGCTAGCAGGTGGTTTCTGAGCTTTGGATTCTGTGGCGAGGCGTTTCACTGCAGCATTGTTTGCTGAATGAGACCCAATGCTGCTGAGCTCCTGCTCTATGGAACAGAGATCAGCCATCAGGGCATCTAGATCCACAGTCTCCCCCTGATTCAGGGCTTCTGCAACAAACAAGAGTTTTCAGTATGTGCAGAGTTACTTCATTTGTGTTATCAAATGTAACAGGGTAAGGGAGCAAAGGAAGTTATATTTTCTTTTCCCACCTGTACTGCAAAAATCTCTGCTCACTGCTAAGCAGAAATTTATCTGCACTACTATTCTTGACTAGTCTAAGAGTAATTTAAAAAAACAATATTTAGGTTCAATACATTTGTCAACAGAAGAAATCTGTGAATGTTGAGATTACATTTGTAAAGTTTAAATTGCTGTCCTGTGAACAGAATCTAAAATTACATTTGTACAATATCACAACTCAACTTTTCAAAAAAGCGTAGGTTTTTTCTAAGTGTTTTCTGCAAAAGCAATGCAAGGTATGTGACACTGCTTTAAAAAACCCACAAAATACTATACACATACTAAAGGCCTTTAAATAAAGGTTTCCTGCACTACAACCAGGAGAAGCTATTTTAAGACAGGGGAAAACACGATTTTTAACGTGAAAGCATTCTGTAACTATATGCCTGCATCTTGTCTCACAAAGCAAGATGCTCTTTCTTCCCATTTAACAGATACATCAATCCATTCTTTCATGAGACCAGACCCCAGAATGTGTATTTCTATACAAACACTAGACTACAACTCTCAGATACTAGGTGCTATAAAAGATACTACTTTAGGATACTCAGAATTCTGTGCCATCAGAAAGCAATGACTTCAGCAAACACATTACCACTTCACCTAGAGCTGTTTTAAATGCTCTTATATTTTACAATGTTCTTATTTATAGCTGAAACAGTTTTTTTTCCTAAACTAATATTTGAGGGGGTAAATAATTCAACAAACCATTCAAATTGTACATGGAGAAGCGATACGAGAAGTTAGCAAGATTGGTTTCCTGACGGAGAGGTGATCTCTTCACTGGTGCCACAGGCTTATCTGTATCCAAACTCTGAAAAAGACAAAAAAAGGGCAGAATAAAGTTTGACACGGAATGGAACAAGCAAATCTTCAAGATGAATGAAAATTAATTTTGTCTAAGATAAATTTTCAAAAACTTCTGGCATATAAAGAGAAATATCTCTTTTTCACACTTTAGATTGGAAACATACATCACCATAACACAGAGATTTAGCTTCAGATATCCAATGGAAAAAAGATGTTAAACACATTCTTTTGTTTAAAATAAAAAAAGACAGAAGCATATTCCAAATGCATAAGTGGTGTTACATGCTATGTCATTTTGAAACACAAGACAACTGGCTTACCTGCAACATCTCTGCAGCAAACTGCACAAGTATCTAAACAGGTTCAAACTGTGGCACTCTCTCTAAGAAATGCATCATCAGCTTGACAGCAGAATCATGACATAAGCACACAAAAGCATTCAGTAAAGAATTCTATTCTATTAGAATGAATTTTCAACTGGCTAAATTCAGCCATTTTTCTCCATAAGTTTTTGCTGTGAAAAATGTTTGCGAAAGCAAACTCCAGACAGTTTACATAGGATAAATTTTTTTAGAACTACTATAGATACTTTTTTTTAAAAAAAAGATATCTTTCTACCCAATACATTGAATTGTTATGTTATAAAGGCTAATATGGCATGGGCTTAATATTATAATAAAACCCATCACCTTTGTAAGTAGCAAGCAGTAGGGTACCATGATCCAGCTGGTGACCCAAGGGGTGCATGCTGCCCCTGGAGGGACATCTGTTACACAGGGAATCTACTTCTTGATGTTGCTGAGGCTCTACAAGCCTGCAATGGGTTTGAATTTAAACAATAATTGTACTGATAAAGCTTTCCTGAAGATATGCTTGTCTGCAAGAAAGGCATCTTCTTGGTCCAAGAGAACGAATTTTCTTACCTAAGCTTTTTATTTCTGTTTTCTACATCTTTACTCATGTCTTTGTTAAAAATCAAATGCACTATTTTTTCCATTATTTATTTTTGCTTAACTCTCTTCTCTCCTCAGTTTGGCTTTAACTTTTAAAAAAAAAAAAATTAAAAATCACTTTATAAAGAAGTCAAACATCACTTAATAAGAAGAAGCCAGTGACACAACCTGGTCTTCCATCAGGTGGACAAACAAAAATGACCTCTAATACTTATGATTTAGCTTACATATTGTCCCACACAGAATAGCTGGGGAAGAAGAAAAAAAAAAAACCAAAACAAAAAACCACAACTATAACCCTAAAGGCAGCAGTGAAACCAGAGAGAGAAGAGGTGAGTTAGGGCTCATTTCTTCAGACTGAACCCATAGGCTGCCACAAAAGATTTCCTGTAAAGCAAACATATTCTAGTTTAAAGAATCTAAAATGTGTTTTACTGAATTTAACATCGAGTTATTTCACATCCTTGGAAACACATTATTTTCACTATTATCAGAGAACATTTGGAGAACTGCTGAAAACTGCCGCAGTACCAAAAGCTTAGTTCTGAATGATCATGAAAAGCAAGGTAAGATTTCCTTCATTTAACCTGCACCATAATGCTGGATAACTAGAGCAGGATAAATGTTAATTTCCTCTTCATCAGTGCCAAACACTATTCACACGTGTTGAAATTTTGTGACTATATTTTAACACTTTTATTAGACCAACAGTTAAAGAAGGCAAAGTGAATTCAGATGATCTCAAGGGCACCTTAACAATTACAAAACTTTTAACAAGCACTTCATTCTAGAAAGAAATCTGGGTCTTACTTTGAACACACACCCCCACACACACCCCCACACCCCAAAAACAAACATTTAGGAAATCTAAAAAGGAAGTTAAAGTTCAAGGAACTCAGGGACAAAAAGCCTTTCCTCCTACTGCTCTTAAGAGTCCAGCTGATAAATAGCAACAAATACTGAGACTACAGGAGAATGCACTTTGGACCTCATTAGCTCTAATCATCCCCTCTTTTTGGGACAGCTGCATCAAGACATAATCACTTTCCAAACTAACTGCATTAATTTGTTTATGTAAAACCATATGAGATCATTCAAAGTTTTGGGGGAAATGTAATTTCTCAGTAGTCACAAAAGAGAAGGGCAATCAGGCGATGTTGCAGACTGTGTTGTTCAGCAATATGGAATTGAGAAACAAACTATGTGGGTCCTCCTCTTAACTATCTGTTAGTAGGTTTTAATAATTTTTCATGCCTGCATGTCAACAGTGCAGCTGTAAGCCCCAAGTATGCTTATATTTCTAGGCTGCTCATACCTTAAAAAAAGAAAGGGGCAGATGAAAAAAGGTCTAAGGCCAATTACCTATTGTGCTCCTCTGTCAAGATCAAAATAAAAAATCATTTTCCCCTAGAATGCTATCTACATTTAGATCTTGCAGGCAAGGATTTAACCAGAAGACAACAGGTAGAGCCTGAATTTGAAATGCTGTCACATGATTACTTCACTTTTCCTTCAATCTTTGGGTAAGATGAAGATGAGAAAAGCTGCCTCTTCTCTTAGCTTACTGAAACTTGAGGTATCATACCTTTGCGTAAGTCTACATGACAGAGGGAGATGAAATATGTTATTCAAGAGGGCCAGCTCACATGGCTGAAAAAAATGAAAAGAAACAATAGCAAGCAGTCACAGAGAAATGGCCTATCACTCCAGGAGTCTGGCATACAATGCAAAATGCAAGACCTACTTGTGAAGGAAAGGAAAAGCACTAGAAAGCAGTGCCAAAAGTTGTCATATCAGCTGCCTCTCTGATGCAGGAAGAGTACTCTAGAATAATGGTAAATCCCCTAGGATGTATCAGGGCACTTTACCATGTCATCAATAGCAACATTCACATTTCTTCTTCCTTATTACTGTTCAGGTGCCACAAAAGCGTGCTGTCACAGCTGGATAATATCCAACTATACATTTAGAGATACAGTCTACCTCTAGCCAGCTAAAGTCAGTGTTTCTCTATATACAGGAGGACAAAATACCAATTCCATAGTTGTCAGAAGAAATGATACCCTTTGGGAAAGGTCAAACTAGCAGGTTATGAACAATTAATTTAACAACCTTGAGATGGGGAGAACAAGCTAATTTAGAAACCTCTAAAGAGTACTGAGCTTACCACGTGCTACAGTCTGCCTTGCTGCAAGTGGCAGTGCTAAGCAGTTAGCATCCAACTGAAAAGAAACATGCAATGCTTATAAAGAATTATTCTGTGAGATGACTGAAACCTCCCTAACCTGTGTGAGTTTGTCCAGTTCCCCAAGCCAGGCCCCAAACATCTTGTCCAGATCCTGATCTTCCTTATCACTATCTTCTTCTGCACCATGGTCAAGTTCTTCATCTGATAATTGCTCCATCTGAAAAAAATAAGTTTGATTGATCATCAAATTGCATCGGTGTCTAAGAAAACTGGTGTCAGCTACTAAGTTTCTGAAAAAGTGTTCTGAAGTCAAAGCACGTCTGTCCATAAGCTTTATAAAAATTGCACACATTCACAGTTTATTATTCTGCTCACAAGTAAAGAGTTAGTGTGAAAGCTGCATTGGGTAATTACAAAGCCATTCCTGCAGCTCACTTTTGTCAGAACTATGCACAAAAAGATGAAGAACAGTCCACAACATTTAATACACCATCAGAAATCATTTCTTGCTAGCTTTGCACGTGCATTCATTGCCAGTTATTGTTGGCAAAGTCTATTGACTTTACATTACAAAAATTCAACTCCTGTCCAAGGAATTCAGCTGACCACAGTTAAGCAACACCATTCAACCCACAGGAAGTGCAGTCTCACTGCACTGCAAATAGCTGACTCTACACATCTGTAAACAGAAATGCTTAAACAGGCCACAGAGAATTCCAGCAATACATCCCATGAGGCAGTTTAAATCTTGGACGCTGTACAGATCACCTCAGTGGTACTGCACAATTTTTACCCAACAAAGAATCTCCTCCCTGGAAGCAGAGAGTCACCATTACAGCTATCAGACCCTCCTTCATTCAACAAATTTGAGTGACCAAGATAAAGACTTAAGGTCTCCAAAGGTTATCTGTTATCACCTCAAAGGAAATCCATCTTTCGTTAAACAAGCCTCTGCTCCCTTCCCCAAACATGTCCTCTAAACCCCTTACATGGAGCTAAGACACACATGCCTTCCTGGGTACATCCACACTGTTAAACTCAGGATCTGGTTCAGAATGAAAATTTACATACTCGGGGGGGAAACAACACAGGCAACAATTTGGGAGCGATCAGGCACTACAGAAGATAAATCCCAGAAATGGCCTATAGAACATCCAGAGAAATATGAGAGCAGATAGTGACCGAGAACTACATAAAAATATTCAGTCTGCTGTAGAGCTTGGCTTGGTCAAGTCACAGGCTACATAGTAATCTGCTATATAGCTTTCAGAAAGCACCATTTTACATTTCATAGATTTAAAAGCAAACTTCTTAAATGCTAGTCTTCAGGAAAAGACAAATCTTGGTCTGAAAGCCATCACAGTGTTTCAGAGTTGAACTGATGAGGGATATTACAAAAGATTATAAAAGGTGACCTCAGAGAAAAACTGATCAATCCATTTTTGACTTTATATGACAACAGTTCATACAAAAACCCTCCATGATTTAAAAATAGCCTTTCCTTCTATTTATATATTGATTACATTTCACTTTACCTTGACAAAATAAACAGGGAACAGGAGAATTCAGAGGCGATCTACAATTCTGAGGTCAGCAGAAACCAATGCCTCCCATGGCTGCAAGATACTGCCATCCAGTTGCTCTAGGCAAAGCTGCTTCAGCTTCCTACTGAGATTTTACTTTTGTGGGAGAGCACAATGCAGCTGCTTACCTTAGAATGGGCAACAATACTAAGGCTAACCTGGCATGGCATACTGCACTGAGCAAACACTGAACAAATTCCATTCATCACTTGAATCTCATTTCTTCCAACACTTGTTTTGACTCCTGTTGAGTACTTCCAGCACTCCAGGGAAGGGAAGGAAGCTCTTCCTAAAAAGTAAGAGTGATGCCGAAATCCAAAAAATGCCAATATGCTTATGTAATAGAGCTGCATCCTTCCAACAAGACTACACCAGTTTTTATGTTCTGTAAGTCAGGCATGCCTCCCCCTGCAAAGTTTCTCTCCATGACGTCACCTGAAAGCCCTCATACAGAAACGGAGACAGCAGGGTAGCAGCAGCTCATACCCTGCCTGAACTCCCGCAAAACAGAAGCTGTTCCACTCCCATGACCCTTCAAAAGCTTTGCTTTACTACTCCTTAGGCTTTTACATGGACCAGAAATATTGTAAATTCAAGACAAAACACATTTATACCTAAGGTAACATGGTCAAACTGCTGCAGCTGTTCACATTTGACAACACAGCATTTCTCAATGTCTAGATACACTTGAAGTAAAGGATTTTTATTTGAAGGCTAAGGGAAGCTATTAAAAGTGTGCCTTAGGAAACACAACTATGAACTGGCAAATCAAATAAATGGAAACTGTGATATAAAACAGACAGAGCTCAGTATTTACAGATACTTTACACAGCTAGCCTTCCCCTCTTTTAACTGTTTTTGCCGTTTACAGTTAGATGGAACTTGTTCTGCAGTGCATTCTATGGCACTGTTCATAACTCCTTTCATTAATAGAGAAGCTTGTTCTTTTTACTAATATTTCTGAGGATCTAAGCCGTGGAAAGAAACCAGAATTCTCGATTCCCCATAAACTGTTGCTTTAGCTATTTTAACTTGGCATCAGAGAGACTGCTTTAGTTCCAGTTGCTCTGAGGACAGAATTAGCAGCCTAAAGAAAACTTTTACAAGTAAAGTACTGTTGTGTCAGCAAGTCTGGCACTAAACCTTGCAGTATGTGCCAACTCCTTGTAGTCCCCACCCAAGCTTCCTAATGTCAGCTGCATTTCCTATGAGCCTGTCAACATTTGCGTGCAAAAGGCACACAGAGGGTAGTGTCTCACTTAAGAAACAGCTAATATTAACTTGCTAGTTCTGTAACAGGGATCTCTCTTAGCACAAGCTCCACTGGAAAGAGATATCCCAAAGGACATTAATTAAAGGATTAATTCAATAAATTAAGGCAGAGATAAAATGCTCAGTTAACAGTATCTGCGCTTTTTGACGTAACTCAAAAAAGAGTGCACATTCCAATTAAAAAACCAGAAAATGACTGTAAAAAGGAAAATTTCATTCTCACTGTTGTTGATGACAGCAAATACACATCATACTTTTGCAAATTATAGAAGTTATTACACCTTTCTATGGCTACGACATTTTTATTTGTAACAAGAAAGAAAAATGGCCTAAGTTGGGAGGGTGGGGGTGTGTTTTCTTGTGTTTTTGGGGGGATTTGTTTGGTTTTTTAAAGGACTTAACTAGAACTAAATTATATCTAAGCAATGGGAAAGGAATAATTGTTCTAGTGTGACACCACAAGGTCACTTACATTCCTAAAGCATTTGCAGGGTAGCAGAGTTTAAGTAGCCGTTGCTTCTGCTGAGCTCATACCAGGTGAAGTGCCAAAGTAATTTTAGGATTCAAGTCATTTTTCAAAACTTCAGCTTCCATTCTGTTCAAGTGCATGTCACAATAGAACTTAATGAAAAGGAGCAGCAGCATTCTGGGATGCCTGGATAAAACAGGGTACCAACATGGTATGGTCTTCCATATGCAGACAAGGCTTCCTGCCCTGAAGTGTGGTCTCTGTACTATTCCATCATCCACTATGGACTGCATCCGTTGACTTTAGCTGTTTGAAATGCTGTTTAAACAGGCAGACCCGTAATCACTGTAAGTCAACTGTCTAGTTCTCAAAGCAGATCATTAGATTTGTTCACATTTAAATGCATGAAGCACAATATTCTACTATTAATGTGTGAAAAAATACAGAGTCACCAGTTGCAACATTTAATCATAACCTACTACTTTAATTACGTTGTAATTAAAAAACCTTACCAGAAATGTAGAAAAAAAGAAAAACATTTACTCTTTCAAGCTGATTCTTATGCAAGCCATTGTAGCTCTTAGTATGCCAGGACAAGCATGAAATGATGTGATATCAAAACACATGAGGGAAGATGAAAAGCTCAAAAACAATGCTTCAAATGTACCATTTTAACATTTTCAAGAAAAGACACCATCACAGAATGTAACAAACTGCTGTCATCAGAAAGCAAAAGGTCTAGGACAGAGGTAAGTTACAATCAAAAGTGTCTTTCACCAAGATCCTATTCTGCAGACCTGCACTTTGAGACAGTAGCTCCTACCTTAAATCAATCTAGTTCAAGACAAAAGGAAATTTTATTATAGTAACAGTATTTCCTTATAATGAAAACACTCTGCACTGAAAAAAAAGTAGGTGTAAAAGAACCATTGCAAGATTTGTCTATACCACCCTTAATGATGGAAAGATTATCAGAGAAAGAAAAACAGAATTCTGAGTCCAAACGGAAACACCAATATGCTTAAAGGGTCAGCAGCAAGAATGTGTTTATTCACTTTAATTTCAGAAGCACTGTAGTAAGCATTTTGAACTAGAGATGCTCAAGTATGTTCAAAGGGAACTGACAGCATAAAACCCCAAAATGAAAACAAACCATCTTTCTTTCAGGCAACTTATGTTTTCACCCCCAGTCTTTCTTATTATTTGAATACAAGCTTGGTCAAGCTCATACTTGTTACTGAACTCAGGACTTTCTTCCTAAAAACAACTATGGAATTCGTTACAAATCTGTTTTAGGGGTGCAGCACACAATACACAAACGTTCAAAACACCATCTGAACAAGTATTTGGATTTAGATTTCTGCAATTTAAAATCTAGCCTCAAGACCCAAAAGGAACTATACGGCATACTCTGGTTTAGAAAACATACTTTGTTTGAAGCTGGTTTGGAAATGGAGTCCTTCCATTTGTGATCATCCATGTGTCATCATGCCAGTGTTCATTTCTGTTTAAGAAGTTGTGTATGACAGAACACTACAGTAGCATACTGTATGAACATACAAGCATAGTGTGGACACACAAATACAAGAGTAAGATTGTAGCAGGTTTTCACCTCTAATACTCATCCACCTGACTGCTTAAAGAAATAAGGTTACTTAAACTGAAAAAAAATTTAAATGCTTTCACAAATGACAGCCAAAGCTCACAACCATGTTTCTACACATTTTCTCGAAGTTCTGGTAAATAATGAAGGGTAGTTTGAGCACATAAACTACTTGTTTCACATTAATACTCTGTCCACATGACAGGGACCAATTAAATCCAGCATGTTTTTCAGTAAAAAATAATAAAGTCTTATGCTATAACTGACACTAACATTTCTCCTTTGAAATTAATACTGCAGCACACTAAGCCAATGATACAGTGCAGATAATTTGCTTTAGTATTTCTATGTTTCTTCTTAATAAACACAACATATTCTGAAATTAACTACTCCTGAAAAAAATATTTGGAAAGGAATTAGAAAGTTATGAGAAGTTCTTTGTGCATTACCTAATGTCCTATAACCCAGTTAACATTAAGAGTAATCTAGATGAAAACCTGAACAAAAGAGCATTTGTTTTCTTTTAGTTTCAAATAGCATAGGTACTAGCTGAATACATCACAAGACTCCTACAGTACAAGAGACATTTCAACGCCTCTCAAATTCAAAACCTGAGGTAAAAATCTGTCAGCCAAAAAAATAATTTTCAAAATGTCCCAAATAAAAATCTTATGTCAAGTGAAAACCTCCTTCAAAAACATTATTTTGAGCCAACTTTGAGTTTTGTTTTTCTTTTTTAAAATCATTCTTCGGGCAAGTTTTCCAGGCTTGTAGTCACACAACAGAGAGAAAACATACTGAACGTCTGATAAAAGATAAAGCTTCAGCCACTTCAGTAAAAGTAAAGACATCTTTTATAACCAATAAGCTCATATGTTTCTGAAATTACTTAGGCAATAATTTTAGTAGTTAAAAGCCTGCATTTATGTGTTATACAAAGATAGCATCTGTTTCCACATTTTAAAAATCAAATAAAGTCTGTGCACTCTTTTGTAGCAGTTAAACAGGTAAGCCTATTTATGCAATAGGGCTTAAAATGGAAAAATACTCAATCTATGCCTTGCACACATGAACAGATTCATATACTCAGAAGTACTGTGGGTGACCTCTTGGGGTCCTGGACAGCAGTATCCACCTACCTCAATGTAAGATCCAAGAAATAGTTGCCTCTAATGACACATCAATAGATGGAAGATAAAATTAAGGTGTATTAAGCATTCATAGTTGTTAATGTATTTCAGTACTGGGTCACTAGATTATTAAGGAATGTGACAACCTGTTTCTTGCCCTTCTTTTTCTCCCTTCCCAACTCATTAAGCATGCTTTCTTTATATCAACACGTTATCTGCCACAATTCAATTGATCTGTCCTGTCAAACTCAACTGTGTTCCAACTACCACGGAAGAAAGGGGCTCAGAATTACTTTGGAAAATTGACTTTAATTCCTTACTGATTTCTCAAAAAAACTAATGAGTCACAATTTAGAAACAGGGATGGCAAAACGGAATAAACATACGTTTACGCACATTGGGTTCTTTAAGCTGTTCTTCAAAATTAAATCAGGGCACACTGGACTTTTGCAGTAAATCCTAATCTTCAAAGATAGAAAGTCAAGAGCAGAACACGAAACATACAAAACTTATTCAAAACAACTGGGAAGAAAATAATTATAAAAACATTAAAAAAAGTTTTAAAAGCAATGTGCAGTTTGAGCATATTTCAAGTCTTTTACTTTATATCAGGCAGCTGGCCTGGCCTGCAGAAATCCAGCAAATATGAAAACCAGGCATCCTCACTGTAAGGCCTTATTCTCTGGTTTAGCTGGGAGGCACAAAACTGGACAGACCACAACATTCTCTCCCTTACATACTGATCTGTGCAACATGCAAGAATGTATCTTTGAAACCACAAAGCAGCAATCTTTGTGTCTGAAAACGTATGTTTGGAATTGCAAACAGGTTATAGTTTCAGTAAAAGATCAATTAAAAGCTGCTGAAAGTAACAGTTAATTCAAACATACACAGCATGAGTTCTAATGCTACTCCTAAAATTAAGTACATGCCTGCACAAGACCTTCCCTTTGCCTCTAGCTGTTTGTCTTTTAAGCCCAAACAACCACCTTCTCACTAAGTTCTTTAAAATATTTTTCTTTACATTATCTGTAAGTTTGTAATATAAACATTTATAGTGACACAAGTGAACACATAACTTACATAAATGTTAGCAACTGCTAATAAAACAATTCTCTGAAAAAGCAACTGGAAGAAGAAAAAACCTCTTAATCGGGTATCAGATGATAACATCAAAGCAAATTGTCTCACTGTGGAATCCCCAAATTACATCAGTGCCGTACACAGTAAATGCGGGTTTTCTAAAACTCTGCGCTGTTCATGAGAGCACTGTTATGCCTTTGGGATTATAACAGGCTGTTCAAGAACTACGCCCAAAGATTCTAACCAGGAAAGTCAAACATACCACAGCTGCTCCCTGGTCTTCCATAGATTCAGAACCAAATCTTTAGAATGAAGCAGACCATGTGTTAAGCAGGGATATGACAACACAGTACTCTTCACAGACCATACAAATATGAAAGAATAAAGCTCTTTTTGGCTAGCAGCATAAAGAAATAGAAAAACGTAATTCTACATATTCACATCCACTGCAGCTACCGACTCCCTTTGTATTTAATCGAAACTTGTACACTCCCTCTCTAAGTTTAGTTGACACAAGCACCCACAACTTCCTGAAATAAACAAACTGAAGATACCAGAATGTTTACTTCATCATCTTGATTTCTAACAAACAATGGGAAATGCTTCTGATGTGCCACAGCAAAACCACCCACAGAATACCTACCCACCCACCTCTTCCTTGTTTGAAAGCTTGAAGAGAGAGGTAAAGTGCAAAGTTGGTCAAGTAGAAGTCTACCCTATATTCCACAAGGTTGGTTTCTCATTATCACTTAGGCTGTCTTTGTGTTATTATTAAAATTTATATTGACTTTAGCCTTCCATAACTGCAACCTGAATTTTTAAATTAGTCCCCACAGGGTAACTCCTTGTATATCGAAACACACTTCAAAGATCTTTCTTCCTCTAAGGCAGGGGACACACCAAAATCACTGAAACATCTACTGAATAATCTATCTAATTGCATCTGAAATTCGTGCTGTTGAGAAGGCACACAGTAAAACCTTTATTCCCTCCAATATATTTCCGTGCCTGTCTCACATCTAGCCAAACAGATGTTGCCTTGAGAAGAAGGGGCTTTATCAATCATTGTGTCCTATTTCCTGAACCAAAATTCCAGCCAGAGTACCCAAGTGGACATTAAATTAATTCCATAAAAAGAGCATCCTAGATTACATCATGTCTCACAGTGGATTCTTTATGAAGACAACCTGAAGACAGCTCTAAAAAACTGCTTAGCCAGAGATCGTGAAAACCAAATTTGCCTTAGTTAAAATATTTAGCAAGCACAGGATAAAATATAGATGTTTGCTAAAACAATGACACTCATTAGTTGCAGGAGCCAATGTATTAGTCTTGCCAGCTAAGGCAAGAGATTTCTCAGTGTGAAAACAGACTGACATCATGAAAGCTAGGAAAATGTTTTAGATCTATATTAAAGTATAGTCTGCCTTCAGTAGGCAGAGATGTACTTAAAAACACATTAGCTCCAATTTTGCAGAATCTTCATTATGCAGTTATAACACAAACACTATTGTAGCATCTCTTCCCATTCAGTTTTAACTTTGGAATGGTGTTCAAAAAAAGAATAACAAACATTAACAAGCTGATGCAGAAAGAGAGGCAGAACTAAGTTTGCAGTAACTTCAAGAAGTGTATTTTTGTAAATAGTGGGGTTTTTTTTACCTAACCGATCTTTTTAAAATATTAGTAAGAAGTAGACAGAGGATGCATTTTGTATTATAAGTGAAACAAAAATATCTTAGAGCAGCTGCAACCTTGACAAAAGACAGCTAGACGACTACGAAACCTTCTGTTTGGACAACTTAAGCTTTATTAAACAATTTGAGAATGTACAAATTCAAAGCTTTAAGGTTAGTTATGCTTGACTCCGGACAACATATACTTTGAACGTGCTTATGACAATATTTGAAGAGTACATAAATATACAATCAAGTCAATCTCACTTACAAGTTTTTAGATAAATGGCAAATTTTGCTCAAGTAAATGATCATTAAAAAACATCTCTTCCTTACCCACTGAAGAACCACAAGTGACTCACAATGAGTTCTGCTATTTCAGCCCTGAATTTTTCTTTCAGAAGAATCCTTCCTACAAATACTTGAGATTATACTTCCTCTATGTTGCAGGCCATTAAATTTCCCCCAGGTTGAAGAAGCCTCTACAGTAAGTGAAAAATTACTAAGCAAAATAAACTTCAGATGTCTCTAAGAGGTGATTCTTGGTCCATACAAATTAGGAAAAAGAAAAGCCCTCAGCCATTTCTTACTAATTTGATCTGAGGAGCTGATGTGGAACAGATTTCAGCCAACTCTAGCCACTCGTTTGAGTACACAGCAAACAGACCATGCAAGCATCTCAGAATGAGGATTACCTACCTCAGACCACTGGGCTCCTTGCTTCGCTTTCCCAATTCTAATTATGGCCACACATTTCAGGAAAACATAACACCCCCAAATATTTAATTAATTGTGAAGGTGGGGGGTGGGGGGAAAACTATGATGAGCAGCAGCACAGCAGCACAGGGGAAGACAAACATTCCCGATCAGAGCAGGCAACTCACTTAAGTCCTGAAGCATAATATTAGACTCCATTACAGTAATTATCCTAATACACTACAGAGCTGCAAATGAGATGAGATCACTAAGGGCAATGTACACAATCCTGTTGTCCCCAGAGTACACAAAGGAAGTGGACAAGAGATCCAGAAGTGTACATCCCCATCACACACATCCCCATCAGCCAACCTGATGCTCCACTAAAGCTTATACAAAACTTTTAGAAAAGGAAATTAAGAACTTGGATGTCTGAAGTTCTACTGAAACTTCCCAAGGGCTTAATGATTCAAGTAAAAATGCAAACCTTTAACATCTTTGTGTGCATTTATCATCAAAATTACACCAGCCATGTTGGAAGAATGAAAGAAGGAAGATTTCCATTTTACAGATAAGGGCCAAGGCAAGGAACACAAAGCAAACTGCTCACGGTTTGGGAAGACAGAACAAGGAAAACTGACTACATCCATAAATGTATCTTCAGCAACATTCTGCATGTAAAAACAGAACATAAAACCTAACTAAAAATGCACAGAAACATGCATGGTATTTTACATAACCAGTAAACAGATTCTGTTTTGCAGTGAAGACATTTTCAGACATACTACTAGCAACAGTCCAAATGATGATCCAAAATGTCTAACACATTTTTCAAATAAAATGGCACACAAATCTGCAATGTCTCATTTGGCTCTCTTTTCTCTATAGCTGTTAATGTTGACTGAATTATAATAGAAGAAAAAACAATACAAAAAAACCCCAAGCAATACCAAAACAAAATCAAGGCTGTCTTATTATGTACGAGGGCCACATAACAGCCTTCAAAAGAAGGATTCAACTAAGACATGCGAAACATCTTTTTGTGAACTACTTTCCTCCCTCTCAGACATAAACAGCTCCATTCCTGTCCTTGCTGTTCAAAATGCAGGTTGCATTGACTATTCTATTTGCAGGCAATGCAAAAAGAGGTATTTTATGTCCGCACGATTGGTAAGGAAACCTAGCAAATAGGAAGCTTAATTCAGGATCGGCAGGTGACTGAATCAAAATGCATGAAACTGCATGAAGGGATGTGGACTCTGTAGGAAGGGATGACTCAAACGATACGTGAGAAGAGACACAGCACGAAAGTACGCCTTTGTATACCTCCATAGTTAAAACTTAACAGGCACTGAAAAACACTTGTCTGCTGCATTAAGGAAACCACTTTACTACCAACACTAAACTAAGCCCTAATTTAATAATGCAACAGAAGCAGGTGAGACTAGCCTGTGCACAGGTGCTATACATTCATGCCATGCTGGCCACTCCCTGGCTCCACAGGTACCCAACCTACCACACTGCCCTGTGGATCTTCTCTTCAAATCCATAAAAGCACTAGAAGTCACAATGTATAATTTTTATGAGCTTACTTGCCTCTTGCAACTTCATCCATTCCAGAAAAGATTACGTAGCCTCTCTACCTCATCAGCAAACTAAGAATAGCATGAATTTTGTTATAATTTTTGGCCTTATACATAGATCTCAGGAAATACCCAAATATTCTTGTAGCTGTGGCCCAGTAATAACAATCACCAGCTAACAGCAGCACTTTTAGGCTCACCTTGCACTTGGGAAGGGAAGAAGCACTTGCCAACCAGTCACTGTAAAATTCACATCCCTTTATAGACCAGCCTGCTGTGCCTGTAACACGGTCTTTTTGCACCAGGAAGAACAACTCAAATATATTCACTTTTACACCTATATTAGGCTGTCTTTCAACTATAAGAAAGCAAAATAAAGCAAGTAGCTGCCAACCACCTGTAAAATCTGGACATCTTAACAGTGCTTATAAAAGCCTGTAAACACGAAGGATAAAACCAAGCAGGAGGGAGGTGTAAGAAAATTTAGGTCATAGGTCAAATTACAATGCAGGTGAGAGTATTTCCTTATAAGACCCTGAGCTACTCGATGCTTTAGTACAGTTAAAAACTAGTTTTTGCTTCAAGGGACCCTCTCAAAGGTTGAAAATAATCATTACGCCAATGTTCTCTGAAGATACCACACCAGACACTGGCAATCTTATGATGTGGGTGCCATCTAGACTTAGAAGCAGCTGCCAAATCCCTTTCAACAAGGACCTAGTGACAGCCTATGAACCATGGTTCAAAAAAATGGAAGAGCAGTGCTTTAGCTGTGATAAATAAACTTCTAAAAACCCTGAAATTCTTCACAGGCTGCTTTATATAAACTTTTGTATCAGGGTATATATTCTTTACACCAACCTCAGCTGCAACAAAGTTGATTTAGGATTTCTGGTAAGAATTAAGATTACATTGTGAAGAGCTGCATTTCACTATAGCTGGAACTACCACCTCCAGGAAGAAAAAAAAAAATACAACTGTGTATTTTTCAGAAAACTGACAAATGAGTGTTTGCTACACCTGAAGTACATAGATGCTTCATTCTGAGCATTTATGAGTCAACACATTTTGTTGTTTATAGCTAGCCATTACAAAACTGCATAACCTTAAGAAACACCACTTGAAAAAAAGCGTTTAGAGGATGAGTGGGGAAATAATCTTTTGGCTGGAAAATTACCAAAGAGGGAAAAACCATATTCAATTTAGAAGACACCTGATTTACTTTAAACCCACTCCTAAAAAGCCGAGCAGAACACCACCACCGGCTTAAACAAAAAATAAACTTTATCTAAACAACAGACTACCCTGGCTCAATTAATTTTACATTTTAAGCCACTAGTGAGACCAGATTTAAGTATTTAAATCGGCAGTCATCTTTCATCCTCCAACTTCACTGCAAACTGCAAGCAGGGACATGAAACCCCTCTCTACCTCCATGACTCTTTCTCATCACCAACCTCTACACAGAAGAATGTGTGTCTACTGAGGTGTCAGGCAGATGAGGAACCACTGTGATGGAGGAAAAAAACCTAGACATACAGCACTGCATCATGATGTTACCAGAAAAGAAAGAAGGACTATGTAAGGAGAGGTTTTTCCATGGAAAAGCTGTGCCTTGTGGGAGGCCTGGAAGGATTGCATAGAGGAGGAGCCTTGTGAGTCTAGGAGAAAGAGCGATGTGGGGCACTGGACAGAGATAAGTCCTGGCAGTCGAGACTGGAAAAAAAGACT
The DNA here is from genome assembly GCF_023634085.1 of Falco cherrug. NCBI lineage: Eukaryota > Metazoa > Chordata > Aves > Falconiformes > Falconidae > Falco > Falco cherrug. Next base: position 15,759,026 of record NC_073704.1, on the reverse strand, counting down.
GGAAGTTAGCAGGAATGGAACAGTTTTTATGACAGGAATGGGGAAGGGATCATTTGACAGTAAACCAACACTGCTCACTAGCTACTGAAGTGAGGCACGTGGGATGAAGGGGCCTTTGCCACACAATGAGATTTGGGAGCAACTATGTGGCATGAAAAGGAGAAAGTACAGACAAGTTTGGCATGATATGGACGTAGGTGGAAAAACATGTTTATGAATCTCACAACTGAAGGAGAACCGCTGCTTTGAAAGAATACTTTATCAGCATCTTCCCTTAGGTCTTGCAGGTGATAAGACACAATTTCAGATCCCCATAAACCTCACATGGAATAGCAAGACAGAAAGCCAACTTCCTGCTGCATAAATTGCAACTCACCATTTTACTTGATATAGGAAGAATCCAAGTTGTATTTTGACAACCTTAACAGGCAAGAAAAAAAAAACAACACACCCTTGAAGGAAGTCCTACAATTGCACAGCTCTTCTTCCCATACTTGCTCTTTTTCTCCTCAAAAAGTAAGAGAAGCACCATTCCAGAAGTGATCTCAATCCACAAAGCAACTTCTGAGACACACCTGGTTGAGCAGGGTGCCAAAGCCTGTAACAATTCCACCAGCTGCACAAGGCGCTGAAGATGAGAGAGTCCGTGAGCAGATATAAAAAGGCATGTTCATCACTGATGGTTGAAAATACAATTTAAACCTTGTTTGCGATTTTAGCAGAATGTCACTGAAAAACTCTCTCCAAAGTTTCTAAAAGAGAGAGAAAATTGACAATATTTCACCCTGCATTTTTTACTTTTTAAGATCATCTTCACTTGGGATTTTGCTTCTGCTGTGAATTCAACTTCTACTGTGAATGCAACATTCTTTCTCTGGAAGATATTATCTTAAACCAAGAAGTCCACATAATAACTCAAACCAGTACCAGCAATTTGAGGTACAGAGCTATGAAATCCATCACAGACTGCTAACAGGAATCTAAGCATTGCCTACCAAGCACTGACCTTAACGTCTAGTTTATAAGCCTCCTGAAACTCATTAAACAAATTTTTTAAAATGAATTTTTTATACTTAAGATGTGCTCTAAAGATGTATGTTCTTACTGAAAATCTGCATTACTTAAGCTTCTAAATAAATCTTGGCAGCAGAGAGTGAGGGAGGAAAGGGATGAAAAACACGTAAGTTCTGGACTCTATTCCCTGGAAAAATGCACTTAAAGCAAGAAAGCAGCCTCAACAAAAAAGTTTTGTTGTCAAAGGCTAGAGCAGTCTAAAAAGCCAGTTAAACACCCACCAATGCATACCAAAAGGACTTTACCTAGAATTTAACTGTAGAGATTAATCTATAAATATTTAACACAGAATCAATGTTTTAAAGCACGTATTCCTGAAGAAGTAAGAAAATCAGCAAAAAGGAAAAAGTGTAAGTCATGCCACTAAGGAAGTGAACACAAAATTTCTATACAGTAGAACAACCATGGAAGACAAGGCTGACAGCTGGGTCTTGTTAAAGAAGGACTTTAAACAGAAGGATTTAAAATCATGGGATTAGACCAGCATTCCTATGAAACACTGTTCAGATCCTAAGCTGCAGAGGCCTTGTCTAAACAGCTCAGCACCTGAGTCACATAAACAACTACTGTAAAGTCTGCTGCCACCACGCTTGGTAGCTTTGTGAATGGAACTTTTCTTGCATATGAAAACTACCTACAGTAGAGTGCTTTACTACTGCAACTTGGGGGGGGGGGGGGGGGCGGGGAGGGCACGTGGAAAATCAATCCAGTGAGTCAACAGACTCCATACTGCCACTCATGAACATAATTTTCAGTGTTTTTTTCAAAATGTTTCTTGAGCACAGCTAATTCTCCCCAAAACTTTTAAACTCATGTTTTTTTTAATTCAGTAAATGATAATCATAAGCAGCTGGCTGAGTGCAGCTATTATACACACAGACATACATACACTGTGCGTTATGTTCTACATTACATTTATATTGAGCTTATTATAAACACACTTGGAAGTTCTGTCACTCAGTATTCAATTATTCTTGCTTCCCATCTAAGTTTGATGGGAATCAAATGGTAAATCAAATGGTAAATCAACAAACCAAGGTAAGACAGCTTTAGATTATGAGAAAAAAAGAACACCAAAGGCTGACTAAAATAATTTTAAAGTCTACAAAAAAAGCTTTTTAAAAGTCACAATTTTTAGATCAGACTGATACAATTTATGGCTAGTTTTAAAGCCATCTGAAAGTAACATGGGTACTTGCTTTCCATGCAATTATTTTTTTGTTTAATACAAAAAGTAAATGGGCCTTTTTAAACTTCTTAGCAAGGGTCACACTGACTGAAAAACGCTGCACAGTAGTCTCGTTTCCATGCTAAGAAACACAAGTTCATAGGGACAGGAATGAGATATTCCATGGCACTCAGGAGTCTGGGGGACAGATACTCTCCTATGACAACTGAACTGTGAACACATCAAGACTCCCTGCGGCTTTCGAGCAGTTAAGAATGGTACTCTACAGGATGGCTCATGGGCTTCACCACACAGCACCTTCCCACAGAATCCTCAGCAGCAAAATGCAGGATTATTTCTTTTAATAGCAACTGCCCTTTGACTGCGATCCTTCCTGGCAGCCACAGAGCCTCTCCTCCATCACGCTGGGTTTATATAGAACATGCTGCTTAGTAAAAAGTCATAGGTGAATTCAGCTTGTCCATTTCTCTAGATAGGGGCATGACTTCAAAACTAATGAATAAAGAGAAACTGTAAAGTTATCTTTCTATTCCAGAGCCAACTTTCTACAGTCCCTTCCAAAGGGACAAACACTGGAAAAATGTTTCTACAAGCTTTCCAGATGCTTTTTTTTTTTTTTTTTAAGCTCCTGTTCCTACTGTTTAGAACAATCACTTATACATTGAAGCTTGAGCCAGCCTGGTACCTACCTCACTGCTGTCAAGAAAAGGAAGGACTCTCCCTCCATCCACTAGCACTTTACTCCAGAACATCACTGAGCCAGCTCAACCTCCTAAACCACCAGAAAACTCACTCAACACTCCAAACACCCAAAAAAAAAAAATCTTTCTGCTGGGTTAGCAAGCAGAAATAGCTTACCCTTTGACTGGACAAATACTAGAGCCTACACATTCTTTTGTGTTCATACCACACAGCTGGGAGAAAGGACAAAGAAAGAAACTGGGACCTCCCCTTTCTGACAGCAGCATGTCCACCTGTAACTTGCAACTCTGCTTTTAGTTCACAGTGTACTACAAAAAATACAAACACATGGCTTACATTCTTAAGTTCACAATAAATAGAAAAGGCTACCTTACCAATTAGTACAGAGAAAGTGTCAAATGCCACCTGCTGTAGGGCATACACAAGCACATATGCACAACATTGAAAAACAGTTATAATTTTACTGCATTTGCATATCTTTACATTAAAAGCAGGTGTTTTACCAAATCAGTAAAATTACTTCAGCTACAAACATATTTAAAGCTGTACTTTTCATTACAAGCATTTAATGCTTTAGTGCTTTTAAGATATCAAGTTAACCCCTAGACAACACTGTATTTAAACAGAAGTTGGAACAATTGAGGGGATGGGAGGGAAAGCTGAGCATTACCATCCAGAAATACATTCATAATTCTGAATTCAGAAAGCCTGCAGCATTACCTCTGTAGCACTAAGGCACAAGATACAGCATGGGTATGCTGTGTTTTCATTACAGAAAGCTCTCAAATTAGACGCTGAACACAGAAATGGCATTTTCCCTGTTGCACTTTTTCATTTACTGTTTACAAGCATTGGTCAGACATTTCTGGAACCTAAAAATTTATCTCACAAGCTCAGGATTTGGCATATATCTGTGGAATTGACTTCAGAACCAGCCCAAAGACAACACATATAAGCACATCTGTGCTTGAAAGTATGTATGTGGGTATAAATATAAAAAGTTAAAAATATAATTTATAAAATAATAAAACCCTTGCCAATGTAGGTTACTTATTCACTAGAGTAGTTCGTAGGTATTGACAATATTGAAACGTTTGTGCAGGAGCAAAGGCACAGCGCCGTTAAAATGCATCACAGAACTGATGACATAAGGGTATAAATGAATACTTGTTGCAATACCAATTCCACTAAAGTAAAATTTAAAAGGAGGGGTTTACATTTTAACAGGCCTGTATACGTAGCAGTTTTCCCAAAATATCAGGAACAAATGAGACAGTCTTTCCTTAGATGTAAATTCTCCTTTGCTACATGAAACCTTATGAAGAAACGGCATGAACCTGGAACAGAGGAAGTTCAGACTGGACTTGAGGAAAAGGTTCTTCACTGAGGGAGTGGTGGGTTACTGAAACAGGCTCCCCAGTAAAGTGGTTACAGCACCAAGCCTGTCAGAGCTCCAGGAGCATCTGGACGATGCTCTTAAGTCATATGATTTAGTTTTAGAGGGAGCTGGACTCTGATCCTTATGGCTTCCTTCCAACTTGAGATAAGCCATTCAGTGAGACTTGGAGAGGCTAGAGAGTTGGGCAGAGAGGAACCTAATGAAGTTCAACAAAGGCAAGCCTAAGGTCCTGCACCTTATGAAGGAAGAACCCCATGCACTAGTACAGGCTGGGGTTGATCTGCTGGAGGGCAGCTCTACGGCAAAGGACCCAAGAGTTCTGGTGCACAGCAAGTTGCTGTGAGCCAGTAGTGTGCCCTTGGGGCCAAGAAGGCCGATGGCACCCTGAGGGGCATGAGGAGGAGCGAGGCCAGCAGGGCGAGGGAGGTGATCCTCCCCCTCTGCTCTGCCCTGGTGAGGCTCATCTGGAGCGCTGTGCCCGGTGCTGGGCTCCCCGGTTCGGGAGAGACAGGGAACTGCTGCAGAGGGGCCGGCGGAGGCTACAGGGATGGCGGGGGGAGCGGGGCATCTCCCTGGTGAGGAAAGGCTGAGGGAGCCGGGCCTGTTCAGCCTGGAGAAGAGAAGGCTGAGAGGGATCTTACCAATGTACACAAATATCTTAAGGGCGAGTGTTGGGGGGATGGGGCCGGGCTCTTTTCAGTGGTGCTCAGTGACAGGACAAGGGGCATAGGGGACAAACTGCAACACAAGAAGTTCCTCCTGAATACGGGGAAGCACTTCTTTACCCTGAGGGTGACAGCACTGGGACAGGCTGCCCAGGGAGGCTGTGGGGTCTCCTTCTCTGGAGACATGCAAAACCCACCTGGGATGACAACTCTGTGCAACCTGCTCTATGTGAACCTGCTTTAGCAAGGGGTTGGGCTAGATGATCTCTAGAGGTCCCTTCCAGCCCTGACCATTCTGTGATATCCTATGATTCTATTAATATCTCATTTAGATACAGCTATAATTGTGCAGTTTACTGCCAATACCATGAACTTAAAGTCACTTCAATTTTTCATTGTCTGAAGCGTGCATTACCTAATTGATACAGGTTGCCTCTCCTGGAAGTGTAAGAAACATTCTGCAGTCTTCATGTAAAAATTAAGCCATGACATACAAGTTCATATTTGTTTCAAAGTTTGTATATGGCTCCATTCAGATGAGTACGCACAACCTGCTGGCACCACCAGCACGCAGCTGACTGCCTGCAATCTGCTGTGAGCAGTGAGAAAGAGAAATGCGGTGACGAGCTTCAGGCACACAACACAGCAGCCTTCCTCCTACATTCCTTCACAACCTTCCAGACTACAGTACATGCATTATAAATCTTTACACGCTAGTAAAACTCATCTGTGTTTTGGGAGTTTGTTAGGTTCTTTTCAAAAACCAAAAAGATACAAGCATGAATGGTTAACATAACATAATATTTTCAGAAATACCTAAACTCAAATTCTTTCATAAGAATACTTGGACACAATTTAATAGTTTTTAAAAAACAGACAAACAAAAAAAAAACCAAACAAAAAACACAACTAAAAAAACCCCCCCAAAATAAACCAAAACAAAAACCCCTAAACACTCATAATTCCAAGCAAGGAATACTAAGGGCTCACAAAATTCTGTGTAATTAACTGCCAAACTAAGTCTGGAGTAACAGGCAAAGTAAGAATTTTCTAATCTTTTCCCCACATTGCCAGAGTCAAGACTGCAAAATTCCTTTGGAATGACACTTTAAAAATATCTTCTGCTAGACCTTTACTTAGTGTAAAGAGTACTTACAGGAATACTCTGTTGTAGATCCCCGAATACCTTAACTCAAAATGAACCCCTAATTTCAACTACAGACAATTTTTGGTTTTCAGTGTTTGAAATTATCTTTCTGTTATGGAAAGATGAAGAGGGACCCTGTATCGTTTCCTAGAGAAGGAAGAATGACTACTTCCCATTGTCCTTGTCCAGCACAGACGCATCTCACTAGCACACTCTCAAGGCTTCACCAACTCAAATGACATCTTGGAAATGTTTGGGATAGCAGGTGTACAGAGCTCAGTACTCAAACAAGGGTACCAGCCAGTTACACACTCAGCAGTAGCTACAGTTTCTCATAATACTCTGCACAAACAGCTTGCTGCCACTGAAAGCAGGGCCTTTGTCTTCTCAATATCTGGCTCTAAAGGTGATCACAAAACATATCTGGGTTTATTACTATTTTGTTATGTAACTGAGAATCAAACCCTTAAACTTCAGAAATCTTCAAGTAAGCAACAGTTTGTCAAAAAACAAACATTCCTGCCTCTTTTTGCCATTACACCCTAATATCAGAAGTCATCAAGGATCATTCTCTCCTGAACTCAAATGGAAAACTTACAGACGACTTTTCTCAACGAGTCAGATATTTTAATTCCTCCATCTTTCCCTGCTAGAAATGTGGTACTACAAAAATATGTTTTAAAAAAGAAAAAAAAAAAACTAAACAAAAAAAAAACTTTTACAGACATATCAATGCTACAATATTGTTTAAAAAAATCTGAACCTTTCATAGATGTATTGTTTTATTAACACACATTACCTCTGTTTTTTCCTACAGAAAAGAAAGATTCATGTCCTCGTTTGAAAACAATTACATGCAACTTCTAAGCATTGGTTCAAAAAACAGGGCTAAAACCAAGCTTATACTGTAATGCATATTAAATTTACATCATGCTGAAAGAACCATGCCCTTCCCAAGGCAAAATACTACCTCAGTTTACACTATCACTGCAGCCAGTTTCAGTTCCTTTCCAAAATACTTAAGCCTGTGTCCACAAGGCTGACTGCCAGTGCTGTCATTTCCTTCAGCATAATTTGGAAAGCAGCAGGGAACATGGCTCACAACAAATGCAGGAATACCTGACCTACACAAACAAAACAGAACCTGCCGTCCACTCTGAGCCCATTTTTGAAGTCTAAGTATGCTCTATTGCAACTTAACCATAGTGAACTCCTCCCAGGATTAAGGGTATTCTGGTCAAGAATTCTCAGAGGAATATTTTCCTGCTATATATAACAAGGACAAACTCTTGTTCTAGACATACATTCTTTTGGCAGGACGAGGGGAGGAGGTTATATCTAGTTCACAGAAAATTAGGTCACCCATTTCATAAGCAAATATAAATTGCATGTTGAAGTTTGTAAGCATTTCATAGGTAGTCTTCCTCAACAAAAATTTGAAGAGATTTATCACAAATTCTACATACACCTAGATTAATTATAAATGCAGGAGGAAGGAAGTTTGTATTTATAACCTTAGTCAAACAAAAACCCCATTATATCATTTTAACAGCTGTGTAACAATTTGGCAAGCCTCAGAGTAAAGTTTTTTTCTGAACATCCCAAAAGAACAATTATTTTTGTTTCCTCAGAAACAACTTCTTTGGTATAAAGACCTCTCTAAGGATTGAGTCAGAAGAATAAACTACAGAATACAACACTAGAAGTGGAATGTGCACCACAATGACTATTTTTACTGCTAAAGCAGCTGTACTGAGTTGACCACACTGTATAAGGAATGTCATTTCTGACACTAGAAATGGTAATTACTTGGATCGCATTCACATCTTAAGGACAAGGGTTGGCAAGAAACCACTGATCTGCATTAATTTGTTGTAGCCACAATGAACCACAAAGCAGCAAAAGTAGCTATTTAAACTGTAGGTGACAGCAACCATTTAAAAAGCTACATTACAGTAAGTCTCTTAATTCATTAGCACCTCAGTATTTGAAAGCAAAATAATTACCAAGTTATGTCCGTCTATCGTGCTATGAAGAAGTTTATGCAGATGCAGAGGTCTGTGGAACATTCCATTAGCCTTCAGCTTCATTTCCTCAAATTGCAAACAGTGAGGTGTGAATTGGCTGGAAGATATTTTTAGTTTCATTTTTTGTGGAAAGGCTTATTACACTTGAATCTTAGCTCTCTATCTCAAGCTGAATTAAATCAAAAAAGCAGCATCATGAAAAGATTTACGATGAAGCTTATAAAAAACCCTATTTCATGGCTTTTATTGGTTTTCTATCTTCCTTCAGACCTCTAAACATCCATTCAGGTCTAAGTCTTGCTGGCAACTTCTTCCTATTACCTTTCCAAATGATTTATAAAGTTCTGCTGATAGGAGCTACAGCCTAACATACCTTAAAGGGCCTTCATGTAACAAATTAAAACAGGTTTACAAGCCAAAAAGGGAAATCAGTTTTGCAGAGTTACAAATTTCATTCCACTGGGAACTTCCTGCACATTCTTCCTGCATCCCAGTACATCTTGCAGTAAAGGTAGCTTATAATTGCTGAAATACACAACTAAATCCCTTATGTATAGTTATGTATTGATAACTTTTGCCAGGGAACAGGCTCAGACTGTAAAGGCATGTTGTATTTGATAGTGCCACACATCTGTTTCTATCAGCGGGAGGGGAACACTGCAATGAAATGGAGCTGCTTCTTTGGAGGTTCTAAAATCTATAGAAGCGATGGACTTCATTCATCTTCACCCTGCAGAATTAGAAATGTCATTCCATCTCAAAGATGAGGTATTACAGCTCTTACTATTAAATCACCACCTCTGCTTTTTTTTTTTTTTTTTTTTTTCCCTTTTTCATTCACAAGAAGTGCGTTAAAGTGCATTCATACAGGTCAGGGCATCTCATCCTGTTCACTTTCATCACAGCAGATAGTTCACTTGACTAACTCTAAAGCATGCAGAGAGATGGGTAGAGAACATCTGCCTGTAGCTAGAAATACAGCTCTTTTGTCAAGGTGTCCTCTTGACATTAATCTTCCCAATCTTTCTACTCAATTGTCAAAGTAGACCTAAAAACATAAAGAAACTGGTTCCTGATCATCAAAACAAACATGGAATTAATTAGGGCAAGGTACAACTCCAGCTTTCAGCTATGATATTTCAGTAAAACCAACAAAGAGTGACATCTAATTTTAAAACGGGTAGTCTAACCTACTAAAACATTTTCAGAACAAGATTTTAAGCACATCAGTCAAGAACACTTTCATCAATGTTTTTCAGGAATACTTCCAGTGATATAACAGGGCTTATGCCACATTAGACTTCAGATGGAAACGTTTCATGAGGAAAATGGGTTTTCACACGGCAGAGTTGTTTGGTTCTAAGCATAAATGAAGGAAGTTAACTTTGGGTCTTTAAGATAAATAGAAAACATAACAGAGTCCACTAAAACAGACAAGGCATCTGAATTTTCATAGTGCAGATCTCTTAGGAGAAGAATAACAGATTGAATTATGTCATTTATGACTCAGTGGCTGAAAGGATTTGACATAATTTGAAGCAACAGTTTTTAGACAGGTCAAACAATAACAAACCATCTCATAAAAAAATAAAAACATCCAGCATCATCTCAGCCATATATCTAGCCTTAACAATCTCTGGGCATTTTTGGTGCATTTAATCTCTATATACTTTTGTATAAACTGGAATATCAAGAAGTTGTTTGCCAAATTGACATTACAGGTTGAGGTAGGACAAAAATCAGACTTTAAATCAGGTCAAGGACAACCCAAATATTTAATAAAGTACATAAGAAAAGTTAGAAAAATCCCCTGTGCTTGTTGACACCACTGTGTAAAATGTTTCAGATGCCACATCCAAAATAACCTCAGGATATAACTAAAAAAACCCAACCAAACAACTAGTGAACAATGTCATGCGTAGACACAGAAATAATCCACAAGTTCAGTTCATAGGTCATGCTGCATAAGAATGAGATGAAACTCTACTCTACTGAGTTTTATGATAAAATTGTCATAAATTAGGCTTTTCCCACTGTCAAGTCCTGCAAAAGCCTTTAAACCTGCCAAAGTGACTAATTCCAATCACTTCATTATGGTACTGGAGATTTTTTGATGCAAAGCTCCTATATAGGTAAAACCAACCATCACCCCCTGTCCTGGTTTCAGCTGGAATAGAATTAATTTTCTTCTCAGTAGCTGGTGCAGTGCTGTGCTCTCACACCAAATCGAAAACAATGTTGGTAACACACTGATGGCTTTGGCTGTTGCTGGGTGATGTTTGTACTAAGTCAAGGACTTCTCAGTTTCTCAGGCCCTGCCAGCCAGAGAGCTGAAGGGGCACAAGAAACTGGGAGGGGGGGATACAGTCAGGACAGGTGACCCAAACTAGCCAGAGATATTCCATACCATATGACATCATGCTGAGTATTACACAAGCCAGGGGAAGAAGGAGGAAGGGGGGGACATTCAGAATTACTGAGTTTGTCTTCCCAAGTAACTGTTACATGTGATGGAGCCCTGCTTTCCTGGAAATGGCTGAACACCTGCCTGCCCATGGGAAGCAGTGAATGAATTCCTTGTTTTGTTTTGCCTGCATATGCAGCTTTTGCTTTACCGATTAAACTGTCTTTATCCTCACCCACTAGCTTTCTCACTTTTACTCTTCCAGTCCTCCCCCACATCCCACTGTGGGGGCAGCGAGTGAGCAGCTGCGTGGGGCTTAGTCACCCGCCAGAGTTAAACAGTGACACCTCCCTCTCATGATCAAGTACTGGAAAGAACCAGAAGATCTTTCCTTCCCACCAGAAGAAAAAGGTTAAGACTGAACAGTCTGCAGGGCACAGCAGACAATCCAAGCCATTTGTATACACGAAGTCAGAAAATCAAAAGTTTCCCTGTATACATCTCCTGATTTATCTAAACAAATCAGGTCTTTTTCCAAGATGAAGTGATAGCAGAAAGAAGAAACATAGTGTTGAAGAGTCAAGAAATATTAGACTTAGAATAGTGTACTTGGGGCAATGTTACACACATACAAAAGACAGTATGCCATTTAAAATTTAATTTTACAAGTCAAAGACTGGAAAGGAAAACCTCAAAAATCTTTTTCTTAAAAAACAAAAAACGCCTCACAACAAACCAAAAAACATGAAAACATAAAAACCCAACCATGACACTCCCCATCCCTTTTCAAGTAAAGAAAAATAAATGAGAAAAGTCCTCCCTCTGCAGCAAAAAGAGAAACAAGCCCAAAAGTCAGTGGAAGAAAGTTGGAAAAGATTTCCACGTATTGCTGCTGTTGCAGTGCTAAACATCGCTGGTCACAAGGACCAAGGATGGATTCCCAGTGCTCACTGCTATCACCTTCTAGCTGCAACTGTACTGGAGAGGTCAGAAAGTAAAAAACTTTACTTTTATTTACACTAGTATACCTTTTCCACACTTGCTCATAAAAAGCACTAGAGAGGAGGCAGGTAACATTACCAACATAATCCATTACTAGGAGTCGTCAGATACTTAAGTCTCAAGAAGTCTTTAGAACGTTTCCACACAGACCATAGTTAGGTTTTACAGTTGGGCTGGGTCCTCTTTTGGATTAAATTACTTATACACAAGGCAGGTTTTAAATTGTGCTGGTGAAGAAGCAGCTTCTGTTCTCATACAGCTGTTTGGCATTGTGTTGAAAATGCTCTTTTGCATTTGACAGAAATCCTGCAACACACTTTGAAGGATGATACATATAAATAGAATAAATAAGGAAGCAATTACCTAGGCAACGTTCCCATCATACTGAAGGAAGTCATACAAAGAATTCTGTTTTACAGAAGAGAACGCTGAAGGTATGGGCCATGTTGGTTTGCTTTCCTTCTATTGTTCAATAGTATTGTAAAACCTTAACCTCACATTCTGATACTGCCTGAACATACAGCAGTGTAGCAAAAGCCTGACAAAACTCTAATCAGTGTGAAGTAAGTGTAATGACCACTCTTCAAAAGACTGGTCACCAGTGTGCACATGGAAATTTTAGTCAAGAAACTAGCCAAAACTCCTTATTTACTGGACAGCAGCTAGAACGATCAGCAGCGAATGACTCAACAAGTAGATGCTAGTAGTATACTGTAACATCGCGTCCAGCTGTTTTGCAAGAGCTGCCAGCGGACCTTCACACTTATTAAGGGAACTGACTGGCTATGGTCCCATGGCACTACCGCTGAGAATGATTACCAGGAATCAATACCTGGCTGTTAGCACTATTTCTATGTCACCATCTCTATCCATACAGAGATGAAACAGCTCCATCACAAGCCAAAGCATGCCCCACAACATCATTTATGAAGAAACACCTGTAAAAAAAGATGGTATACATCCTAAAACCTTGTTTATTCCTGGTCTCACCATTTAATCTGACATCACAACCTTCTCTCAGAAAAAAAACAATTAAAAGAGCAATACATCTGTGGAAACATTCACAGCCTTCTGCACTAAGTCTAACTAGTAAGGTCAATTCTAATAGTACCTCCTTCCAGCTTTATTATTCCTGACAGTTTATATTTTTTAAAAGGCAATTAAGTCACAAAAAGCAAGTTCTCAGCCCCCTTTTCCAATTCTTGTGCATCATCTAAAGAATTTTTTCCCAGGTGAGAATATGCAGAAAGCACAGGACAAACATAACGAATTATACCACCCAACCTCCCCCCATGTGCATTTTGGGACAGGGCACACCAAGAATAATATTCTGTCCAGTTCTCAGTGGACACAGTATCCTGTGGGACAATTCCAGACAACAAAACTTAAGAGCATGCATGCAAAACTAAATCCAAGTATAGGAAGGAATTCAGCACAGAAAAAAGGATTTTTCTACCTATCCAGTTTCAAATCAAGCAGCATTTCAGAAGCAAACACTCCAAGACCAATACCCCAAAAAAGGACAAGAAAGCTCACATACAACTTTTGAAACTACTCATCTGCAACTCAACTAGAGAGCTGGAAGACTGTATAAAGAGAAAAAAAATCATGCATGTAACAAGACAGCAGAAAGTGCGGTTCAAAGATGACAAGGACAGCGTTTAATCCATAATATAATGCTTCCTCTGTGGCAGACCTAATGTCCTCTTTTTAAATAAAGTCCTATTCCTCAAGACACTATGAAAGATCTGCAATACACCGAGGGCACAAATCAATTTTTTTTACAGAATGCAGTGTCATGGATATCATTTCAGTGCTTATCTTGCTCATCTTTGGAGGAGATCAGAGCAAGTTATAAGCAGGTTTTCTAAACACGATCGATAAAATATATTAAGCATAGTAGCAATAAAATATGAAAATTACATCATTACCTATCTGTATTCCATTAAATACCAGGCTAGGGCATACACACCTAATGACAGCAAGAGGATCACTATTTACTAGTATTGAAACATAAACCTCAAACCATATGTTCAAACTAGTTTCATATAATACGTAGATGATTCTTGATGCACACAGGATCAGACTGCTGCTACTCCTGCACCTCCTGGTGAAATGTTAATACTCACATTATAAATGTAAACAGAATTTCAGGAATAAGGAAAGAAATCTTAAGGAAACTCAGGGCTTCTTTTACTGCACCTTCAATTCCCCCACAAAGTAGCATTCTTTAGTTTAACAGAGTACTCCATCACAGCACTTCAGTTATCCACAACCAGTCATTTCAGGCAAAATTTTAAATTTTATTTTCAAAGGTGAAGCTATAATATGACATTTTAACTGGTTAGCCATCTACAAATTCCGAATTCTATAAAATAAATAACAAACAACTTTATACCCTACATATTACGGTTTTGAACAACGCCTGCCACTATACTCCAGAAAGTTTGATAACTTCAGTCTGAGTGGCTTGGAATAAATAGACATGATAAAAGGTGATGATTTAAGATGCATACTTTATGTACAGTATCCAGATACAAAACAATATATTTAATCATTCTGCAAAACCAAGAAAAGCCCTATTTTTTAATATACGTTAGTTCCATATTCTTATCAATAATACTGCCTAAATCATACTAAAAATACCAACATTTTAAGGAAAGCAATCCAGCAAAAGTAATTTTAGGAATGAAGAAGCAGCTGCTGAATTTATCAGTAGGCTATGACTTCTCCACTCTTATGGCACATCATAACATAGTGAAAGCATGCACAGTTGTAAACCTAAATATTTAAATCTATACTGCACAGCAAAAAAAGAATGCAGACAAGGTAAGGTCAGCTGCAATTTTGAACATGTTCATAAGAGAACAACTGGCCCATTATTTTGCTTTTCAACTCACTCTAAAGTTGAAAATTAAGATTTAGGCAGCTTTACCTGGAACAATATACTACACAAGACACATCAGTATCTTGTAGCATTTTATCATGTTTCATCAACTCACATACACAGAAATGTTGTTCTCAAATGCTCACAGCCTGTCAAGAGTTATATCAAAGAATATGCCAGACTAACCTTATCTCAGAAAGTTAATAATGAGAATAAATACAGAAAACTAAAATGTTCTGGTATTCTAGTTTCAGATGAGGTACATTTAAACAAAAAGACAGACCACATACCTTCATGACTGACAAAAAAAATATGGAGAGGTGTATTCCAAGCTCAAAAGGTAGGGAGTTTATTATGCTCTACAAAATCAAGAAACTAAATAAAGCCTTGGGAAGACATTGCTCTAAAGCACATTCTCCTGTTTTGCAAACGCTGTAGACCTATTGTATTACTGTTTTCAGGTTTGCTTCTCATTGCCCAAATGCTAATGCACCTTTTACTCAACAGTATACAGAGCTACGAAGTTGACCCATGATCAGACTATACGGGGACACAACAATTTGTGTCATCTTCAATATAAGAAAGTACACACTTCACAAAAATTAGTGAAAAACATCAATCATCAGAAGGTATTAGATACGAGGAATAATTTTAAAAGTCACAGATAATATATTAACATGCCTTATGTACTACACTTGGATCAGTCTTCAGGCCAGAAAGCAAGCCAACGGAAGTTCCATTTAAACTCTTCTCATGACAACCATAGCAGACAAACTCAACATTAAATTAAATCAAAGTAATTTGTGTCAAGTTACAGTTTTTCTCCTACAGTACAAGTATTTTAAATTTAAAGGCCACATAAACCTAACATACTTTTAAAGGATCAAGGTCCAGGGGGAAAAAAAAACCCAGAAAGACACATAAAATCCTTCCCCAGACTTTTGGGCATAACAGTCTAGCCAAGCTATCTTCCTACATGACACCTGTAAATATATTAACTACCTGGTACTTCAGGAGAACAAAACTTAAGTGACACCTCTTTTCAAAAGAGGGATGCCCAAGTCCTCACATTCCAGAATGTGAACCACTGAAGGTAAAAGTGCACAGTCTGAAAATACTTTGTTTGCTCTACACTGGACTTTCAACCCCACAATGCACACTAGTCATTCCAGGAATATTCCATTTGTTGATAAAAGATAATCTAAAATTTCTCATTACAAAGTATTAGTAATAACTAATTCCAAGGGCTTTTTTTGTTTTCAATCGTTGTTGATTTTGAGGACCTTCTCAAATTTTGCACAGATTCAAGCTAAACAGGACTAATATCAAAATAGAAAGTTTCACTTAAGCTAATCACAAGCACTTGAGGTTTTTTGTGGGTTTTCATTTTCTTTTTAACAAAAAAAGTCTGATTTTCACGAACAGGGATTACCAGCACAAAAGGTTGCGCTGTATACTGCACTATCAACTGGAGTTTAGTTAATACAGAGCAATCTTCATAAAGACATTGTTTCACTTTCAGAACTGTGATGTGGGTATGTGGTCCCTCCTAAAAATCTCACTCATTTCCCTATTGCTTCTATTTTCTGCTCTGCCAGCTGCCAGAAGGGAAGACAACATTCATGCTTTTCTACAGGGCCCTCCTTCTTCTTCCATGTAATTGCCGAAAATGAGACTTCTCATTTCTGCTATGCTTCTTAGAAAGAATCTCCAAGGTCTCTAATCCAGAACAACCGAATGTTTCTTTAGGAAAATAATTCCTTTTCTTCCTCCCTGGGCAGGAATTTACTGTTGGCACTCACATCAATCTGACAAACAGGCTTTCAGTTTCACAGAACAGATCATAAAATATCACTAAGTCACTTATTGATAGACACACCTGAGTAAGGTGAAAGAAAAAGTGATCTTCTGTTACTCAGCATCAGCCAGTTGTTCTCCTGAACTATGACGTGCTCACAGGTGGCCAAAGGAATTCACAAGTCAGTATTACTACCTTGCAAAGCTACTAGTGAGTGAAAACTACTGGCTTTCTACACTTCCTCACCTAAACAAAATGCCCCTATTTAATAGATACAAGTGTTTTTCATAAGCCCTTAGACTCAACTTCTGTTAACTAAAATCCAAACTACTAGACATGTTGATCACTGACACACGCAACAAACTTACAGAATGCTCTTCCAGGAATAATGAGCAATCACCCACGTTTCCATCAAAGCCACTCACAACTACATGTCCAAGTAAAAGGTCATTTTCTTAAGTCATGCATAAAAGAAACAAGTGACAATTTCCTTAGAGAACCGAGGTCTGTAAGGCATTTTTCTTTAAAGGCTCAGAGCAACTTAAGGAGTTTTTTCACTACGGGAATTGGGTTTTTTAATGCACTATAAAACACAGTTGTGGATAACACTTTTAGTCACCTGTGAAGAAGAACGATTATAGACACCTGGGAAGTCCAAACTTGCATTGGTATATTAAAACAAATTCCAACAATGATTAACTCAATTTTAAATAGTCATGGTGATCCTTCTAGCAAGGAGAAAAGCAGGAAGCAAAATTACTAAGGATAAATAAAGAGAGCCTGGAATGCTTGGCTTCTGGCATGGAATCAGAAATCCTATGCAAGATGCCTCATCACTATACAATCATAAACTAGGCAAGTCAGGATCAAATCAAAGCCAACCATACCCGAGTGGGAAACGGCTTAAGAGTAGCCAACAGGCTGTATCAAAGACTTAGGCTTTTGATTATCCAGACACAATCCACTGGCAATGTCCTCCCATAGAACAGTGTTGAGGAAACTCCCTGGGCGGTGAACACTGTCCGCACTTCTGAAGGAAGCTAAAATAGATATGCCATTTATTTCACAGAGCATGTCTTTTCCTTGAAGACACAAAGTTTCAGAGCTCACACAAATTTAAGAACTTCCAATCTTATCTTTGTGCATTTGCGGCCAATCATATAAGAAAACCTGAGCGAACACTGTCATAGTCATAATGAAATGGTTTCACATTTGTTAGAGTACTTTTCTTCCCACCTAATACTTCTTGTTCTAAACCATAAAGAAGAGGCATAACAAGCAATGAACTCGACACACAAAGCAGAAAAAACTTGGGATTAAATTAAGGCAATTAGCATGCAAGTACAGTATTTCTGCAGAACTAATAAGCTTCCCATGCCAATTTCACCTTTGGAAGATCATCATTAAGCTGCAAAAGTCAGCCTCATTCATGAGATGTTTGAAAACATCTTAAAAACTTACTGTTTTCAATATTGAGCTAGAACCCATCCCAGCTTTGTAAACCAGCTTGCCTAAGTAAGTATAGATAACATATAGATATGAAAATGAATTAATTTATAAAAACCTGGTACAACACATTTCCTACAACAGATTCTAAAACCCTGGACAGATGCCTTTCAGTACTCATAAGGTGCAAATAGCAGCCTGTAAGGGAGTTGGTCTTTATTTTAAAAAATGTTTTTACATCCCAGAGATAAAAGAAACTTTAATTTCACAAAACTATATAATCATGGTCTAGGAAGATGTACACAAGGACATAGCTTCGCTTCCCCTCTCAACAGCTCCCCAAAAGTAAAACCTTTCACTGCAGCTCATCACCCCTTCCATTTTACCAACCTGGCACGCCGTGGATCAAGCTGTAAACTCGATCACAGAATTTATGTGGATTAAATCTCACCCGTTTCTTCTTTTTTAAGAGTATTTTTAACACACAACAGTTCAGTGATCACTAAAGCTACATAAGACCTAAGAATATTTCTGTCAGAAAAAGCATAAGAAAAAAAAAAAAAGTTGTCACTGACCTCAAATGCTTCTCTTTCACCTTTCTTACTAGCATTTCATTAAGGGACCTACCTACCAGAAACAACACTGAGTGGAATATACAGTTCTTGTGGTTGGGTCAGCCCTGTCAGAGATACAAGCAGGGAGAACTGCAAACTTGTGGCTATTCCAGGCATAACAAATGCATCTGTTCAGAGATTAATGACTGGAAGAAGTTTATGAACAACGCATAGAGTAATTCTACTTCCTCCAAAGGACCTGCACATTTGTTTTGCTAATGCTACCTTCTATAGCACCTATAATGAAGTCTATCAGTGACATCTCATCATGAGGAGACAGAAAGAGGCGAGATGGAAAGCCAGCAAAAGTGTACACAAGCTATTTCCTTCTGAACATTTGTCTTTTCACCACTGGCACATCACAAGGATCAATTCAGCAGCTTCACAGAGTTAAACATAAAAGTACCACTACAAGCCCTCTGACAGAGGAAAATATTAAACATACCTCCAGTATACTGTCTCAGCGATTAAACCAATTAAATGGGCATTTCTGGCAATGAGATTTTCATCATACTAATCAGTGAAATTATTTAAAAGAAAACCAGGCACATTAAAAAACCATAATTTTTTTCATCACTGATTGAGAAAACACAGTTGGGCAAAACTGTCTTAGCACCATCTCCACACCAAAAAATCCCTTTATAATTTCTGTGCTGTAAAGGTAGCATTTTTCACAGTGTGCAGTAACTCAGTGAACTTTTCATGTTGCCCTTACCTCAGTAGGCAATTTTATGACATATATTGAAGGAATTTAACTGCAAAGGTGATATGAGAGTAAGAATTCAACCATGTGAGATGGGATTATTTTATCATCAATGCTTGATACATACTCATTACTTGCACTTCTAACACTATTTAATGGCATAGCCTTCAAAATCCAATTTTAGAAGCAGATGATGCAAATTTACCAATTACAGTTTCAGTAAGGCTAGTAATTTTCGGACACCTCTGAAAACATTTTTCCTTTTACAATGACAGTGGCAGTGGACTTCAACTCTATCACATGAACAGAAGTTTCTGCCAGTTCCCATGCAACTGCTCCCAAAGCTTTCTGAAGGGTAAAGGCACTGGAGAGGATGAAGGATGCCTATTAAGTCTCCCTCCAGGCCCCTTCTGTAAGTACGTTTTATCTAGCATATTCTTCCACTTCATACAAGCATTTCAGAGAAATGATCAGGTTCTCTAACTTTTCCAAGACGTTTTTAGATGAAAATGTTATACTGACATAAGTAATAAAATCGATCAGAGCCATGAAATGGGAGAATGATGTCACTTCTTGCTCCTGTTTCTTTCTAATCCTGATCTGCTAGAATTCACCTATTGTGCTGCAATAAACAGCAGTAAGATGGTTTGGATCTGTGCTTAACATAGCTTCAGCAAAAGAGCACTCTAAGTATACGAACACAACTTGCTGTTCTAAACATTTAGGCTGACAGAGTACTGACACCCTTACACAGTACAAGACCATTTCAGCAGATGTCAAATAAAACAATTAGAACAATATACTAACATTCCAATAAGGAATGATTTTTAAGATAATTCTGACACAAGATGAGAACAATTCTCATTCAGTTTACCATGCTCCATGCAACATCAGTGCATTTTTATCAGCAACAACTTAATTTCTTGAACACTTCAAAATATTTACTTAGGGAAAATGAATATACCAAAACAGTTTTGCTACTGTGTACAGTAATTCTCTCACCAGAATCATTGTAACATTTTTGAATAAAAACTTTCATTTTACACACTGCTCTCCTAAAAAGACGAGAGGCAATGAAAATTCTATCACCTTCCTGATTACATCAATTTAATCTGATGAACGTCTGAGACTAGAAATTCAGTAACAGGTAAAAATCATGTTATATGACCAAGAAAATTTTAAATTATTTTTGTAAGTACCTCTGGAATTCCTCCTTCTTATCCAGTCCTCTCTGTAGAATCCGACTAACTCATTATGAAATAAGACAGCAACAATTTTCCTCATATTTAACCTCTGGCCAGTTTCAAACGCTTGTGCTCATCGTCTTTCTCCATACATTTCCTAACAAATCAAGGGATAGCTCAAAGAACAAGACATTTCCAGTGCTCTTCATTAATAAATGTATTTTTAAAAAGCAAGTTCAACAAAAACATCCTATGTAACATCTTATGTTAAACACTTCAACTAAAGCCTGTCCTGGCAAAGAATTAAAATTACTCCATAGGACAAAACAGAGAAGTGACTTTAGCTCACTGAAAAGTGAAAAATACCAGCCAGTGTATCTGCATCAACTTGCGTAAAAACTATACTGCAGATACTTTTCTCAGTCTTTATAAGATTTTCAACTTTGAGTATGATTACTAGCAAGCTGAATCATTAAGGAATTTTACTTGTCTCTTTCACAGGGACCAATATGCTTAACTGGATAGTTATTAGTAATTTCTAGTATTAACCTCTTGAAAATAATACGGCATTTTCAATGAACACAGTTTTTAAGTGATGGTAATTCCTGCAGATTAGCAAGAAACTTAAATCTCTTGCCAATCTGAAGAACAATTTTAACTGGCAATTATAGCACAAGTTTCTCCACTAACCTTGTAGACGTTCCTAAAGCTGGAGACCATTTGACGTGCATACTCACTCAAAATGTGTGACTGTCAATCACAATATACTTTTTGAACCCTTAAAAGGACTCACTCAATACAACTTTTTGTAAGTTACATTTCCTTAAACAAAATTTCATTCCACATAGAAATACATTAAATGCGACTACTCAGCAGTCTGCCGTCATTTTTATGTATTATGAAACCTTAGCAATAAAACATATCTAGATTGCCCCTTTTTATAACACTTGTTTATCTGAGACTACCTGATTCAGCTGTAAATCAACATACGTTTTCTCCTAGCAATTGCAGAGAAAGGGTGTGAAACATCACAAAATAAGCACCTATCCATGCCCAGTTAATTGTTGGGTGCTGAAATACAAGCTGGACATTTTTGGCTTTTATTTTACAGTTTTACAATATTTTACAATTATTTACAATTGCAGAGTTCTAGATTTTTTCAGCAAGGTCCTCAGTATGAACTGATGTTAATAGGAAGCTGTGAAGCACATTATTTCAGTTCTACTTGAAAATTCAGTAATAAAACTACTGTTTAACAGAAAAGGAGGTATGATTTATTTTGCAACCTTTGGCTTCATTTGTTACAAAAAAGATTTGGATTTTTCTATTATTAAGAATGTGGTCTGAATTACTTAACGGCTAGGATCTCCAGCACCGTTGTTCTTGGTATTTGCATAACTGGCTTAGTCACTCAGATTTAACTCTGTCCCAGTTTGGTAGGGTTTTTTTTCCCCTCCAGTGGCTGAAAGACATTTGAAGAAGGAAGGCAAGTTTTACGACCAGTAAAGATCAGATTAATACAGCATAAACATGTTCAATTATGAGCACAAAGAAATAACTATTTCTGGCTAGAAATACTAGCTGATTTTATTAAAAATCTTGATGCAGAAGGAAAAGATAAAGGAGCACACGTTCATATTCTTGCAAAACTCAAATAAAACAGCAACACCAATAGTTTTACAGCAAAAAAAAAATTCAGCGGTTTGGGGAAGGGAGAAATGAGGCAATATCTACATATTCTGATACTCAGAACACCAAGACATCCTCTTGAAAAATAAAGCCTCTTAAAATCAATCCTATTGATCCTACAAAAGTTACCACAGCAGTCTCATACACTCCTTTAGACCAACAAGTGTTCTCTGTACCATGGCTTACCTTATTAAGAAAGGAATAAGCTGCAATATACAGGAAGTTCAAATGGTTCATGCCAATGTACTACTCCCCTGGAAAAAAACTATTTTAAATTCAAACCCGAAGGCAGCATTCTTAAGATAGTACACAAGGAAGGCAGACTCAAGACTATATAAAATAGCATCTCTTTTCACACTATTTTTTATATTCCTTTGAGAGATTAACAGCTAGCAAACTACTCAGCTTTCCTGAACTTATCTCTTAGCAATACTTTTTTGTCTGTCATCCAATGCCAAGTCAGAGAAACAGTGGTAGAAGGACTTTGTTGCATGCTGTACGAGTTAAACATCCAAGTAATTTTAAGGAAACACCTATCTGAAGATGAAATATGTAGGAGGGCAATAAATAAATTCCTTAGCGCCACTTACTTCAATGTTCTATGAAAGCAAAAAGCCTCCCTAACATGGACTTCAGTAAGGTAATTTGAGTGTCACCCACTGATATGAAAAAACACACACCAACTTAGGTGATGAAAAATAGTTGTATATTCCACTATCCACCACACCCACGCAAGAAGGATATCAGCATATCACACATGGACATCTACATCTTTATATAACTTATGTGTAAAGTATTCCCCGACCCATACTTTTGTTCTTCAAGATGATTTAGCAACTGATTTTTCTGTTCTTCTATTTTAATAGGAAACTTCTCAGCAGAGAAAAGATGATTAAACGGACAGTAAAATAGGAAGATTTGCCAGTTTAGATAAGTCATTTCAATAAACACCTAAATTCTTTCTTCAATAAATATCTAAATTAATTTTTCTGCTCAAAGGTGTTTTAGAAGCTGACGTGTCCCTGTCTGGAGGACAGGGGAATGAAGGGGAACAGGCGACGAGACGATTTGTTTGAAATAGAGTGGGTGTGATTTTTATAGTCTCACAAAACGGTGGATCCTCATTCGTCCATCACATGAATGGCAATATAAAGGTATCAGCCATGTGAAATAGTATACTTGTATCAAACCGAGCGTATCTGTATTCCCTCAGTAAATGAGAAATGACACTACACATACTGCTGTTTGTCCCCTTCTGAATACCTATAACCAGGCAAAAAAATAAAAAGTATTGAAATGTCAGTAAAAATGCTAAACCACAAAGACAGTGCCCAAACATACAGGTGGCTATTTTCTGCCACGTGAGGTAACAAATCCAAAAGAAATAAAACCTTCCAAAATGAACAGGTAAGTCACTGTCGCCTTAAAACAACCAGCATTAATACAGGAGAAAAATAAGTATACCTATATGAATTTTACACAGGTCATGTGACACTCATCTATACAGACACTCCTCTTTTCCCTCCCACCATCAATGATTTTCCCCATGCAAAAAAAAAAAAAAAAAAAATCATAATATTCCGCTCTCCCCATCTTCATGAAAACCGATGCGGACAGCAGCCTTGCTTGGGAGACTCTTCACAAACCAGCCTCCCTCAGCAAGTCTCACAGCTAAAAAGCTTAATAAGATTTCAGTCGGGTTTTCGTTTAAATAAAAGACGGTAATGAACAATCCAAACCAATCTTTTCTTTCTGCACCAAGGAAGAAGACTTGCGCGTGTTTTGTTCCCCGGGCGGCACCGAGAGGCTCGGCGATGCCTGTGCAGGGACTGGACTGCCTGCGGCTCCACAGGGTGGAGGCTCACCCGAGCTGACATTGTCTGGATGCCACCGACTACATCCCTGGCGCATCCCCGGTCACTTCCCAGCCCTTCCGTGGCATGCCTTACACCGGGAAACCCGGGGCGGGGGGGAACGCACGGCCGCCAAAACCCGCCACCAGTCATCAGCACTGCAAAGCCCGCTTGAGGGGGGGGATCACCCGACGACGCCTGGGGCGCGGAGGGGCGCAGGACGCTGCCCGGGGGCCGCCAAACCCTCGCCCCCTCACACGCCTCAGCTGCGGCGCCCCCGCCCAGCCCCGGCTGTCCCCCCGCGGCCGCCCGCCTGAGGGGAGGCGGCAGGAAACGCCGCTCCCCGCCCGCCCGCCCGCCACGGCCCAGCGGGCGCCCCCGGCTCCGCCACCGCCCCCCTAAACCCCGGCAGAAACGCGGCTCCCCACTCACCTCGCCCCGGCTCCGGGGAAGCCCCGGCGGGCTGGCGGGCGGCGGCGAACCCCCACAACACCGAGGGGCGAGGCGGCGGGCACGCTCCCGCGCGCTGCCGGCGGCGGCACCCGGGCTCGGCTCGGCTCCGCTCCGCCCGCAGACCCCCGCTCCTCCTCCCGCCGCCGCTAATGGTGGCCGCCAACGCCGGTTCCCACCGCCGCTCCCTTCCTTTCCCGTTTCTTGTTTCCGCCCAGCGCGGAACCGCCTCCGCCCGGCTGCCAGAGCACGTCCCTGCCCGGCAGCGGAGACACGGCTCCGTCCACGCCGCTACCGCCCCGGCGCCCGCCGCCGCTCCGGGCTCCCACCGCCGCTCACTTCCGGCGCGCAGGCCGCACCTCGCCCCGCCCCGCCGGGCCCGCCGCCAGCGCCCGGGGGGCGTTCGGGGCCCCGCCGCGCCGGGGCGGCTGCTGGCCGTTGGGTTGGGCGCGCGAGCGGCGGTTGGGCGCGCGAGCGGCGGTTGGCGGCCGGGTGCCCTGACGAGCGCCGCCGCCCCCGCCGCGGGGCCGCTGGTTCCCGCCCAGGCGGCCGCGCTACCGAGCCGGTCCGCCCCGAGCCGGCCGGGCGCCAGGCGGCGCGGAGCGGGTCCGCACGCGGCTGCAGCGCTGGGGCGTTTCCGTCCCGCGTCGGCACCGCGCGGTTCTGCGGGCAGCGGGTCACCGAGCCCCGGCCACCCCGCGGGGAGTCCCGGCCGCGCTCCCGCAGAGCCGGCGGCGGCTGCTGCCCCGCGGGTCACGCCCGGCTCTCCTCCAGCCGCAGCCTCAGGGCCGAGATCACCATTTTTTAACCACATACAAAGGGGCACAGAACGCGGGGCGCTGCGGCAAGCCGTGCCGCACGCCGTGCTGCACGGGCGGAGATCCGCTTAAACACAGCCCGTGCGGGGCTCCCGCGCTGCAGCGCCGAGGCGGCACCCTCCGCGCGAGCCGCTGTCGCACCGAGCCCGGGCGCGGCCGCGCTTCGCACCGGGTCCTGCCGCCCCGCGTTCGACCAGGGGAAACTTCGGTCAGCTAAAGCACGCCCTTTTCCGTAAATGAGAGCGATCGTACCAAATCGTGCTAGTTATTTTAGTTCTGAAAATACTGATTTGTGGCCAAGGGTATAAGCTAGGTCTCAAGCAACGTGGAAAAGCAGCTTTTAAAATATGAGCCAGTACACGGAGAAAATTATTTTCATGTGTACATGCAACTAGGTCTTTTAAAAGACAAAGTTCACACATACAATTCTAATGCATTTAGCAAAAAAATCTTTACTATGTAAATTATCCCTAATTTACATATATATAAATCACATCCAAATTTTGGGCAACATAATAAAATGCTGACAATTAACAGTATCTCTGACAACCTGAGATCAAAGTTATGGATGCAGAAATATCGGACGGTTTCAGTTGCAACTCTGGTAATTTATAAAAGAAATTCAACGTGGAGTAAAAGTACATGCAATCTTCACCAAGAGACTACAGTAGCCTTCTGGAGTTGCAAATAAATTTTAATCAAGCCATTCAAAATAATAGACCACGACTGCTACACTGCTTCATAGTTTGTGGAAATTAATAAACCTGTGGGCTTACATTATTTAATAAATGTGCTAAGTACTTCAGTTTTCAGTGCTTGCTGAGTATCAGCAGTGAGAGTGAGCTGGCAATGGCTGACTGATGTAGTCAGCAGGTTTAGACTGTGTCTCCAGGTTGTATTAATCCCACCATGCTTTCCTAATGGTCCTCCGTGACCCTGAAGGGATTAGAATGACAACGCTTGCCCAGAAGTAGAAGAGAAATACATGGAATAAGCACAGCTAGTGCATGGGCAATACAAGGAACAACTCAACTTGTGTGTACCATGGCCAGGTTCATCATGTAGCTCCATGGCAGCTCCAGCTGCATCTAACCCAGCACAGAAGCACTGCAGAGTCACACTGACCACCGCAGCAGCTTGGGACCTGCATGGCCATAAAGTATGCAAAGCTTCATCACTCAAACATGAAATTGTATCAAAATGAAAAACAGGCTGCAGCTGACTAACCCAAACTCTGCTTTTGGCATGTGGAATTTTTTTTCCTTTACATCAAACTTGCTAAATTGCCCAGAGCCTAAGCAGACAACACAGTTTAATCCAGGGTACAGGTCAGAGCCAGACCATTTTAAGATTGAGGACCAGACTGGGTCCATGTGCATCCCACAGAACCACTATCCAATTACATGCAGCAATTACTAATGTAAAACCACCCCCCAGGCCAAAGAAATAGTACATACCTGCAGTATGTTGGGTAAGGTTTTCATAGCACAGAGGATTGAGTCATACATCTGCCAATAAAATTAACAACTAATGAAATAATAAAAATAGTTAAGCCCTTTGGGTAGGTTAGAAGGTCGGTTTAAATGTGTATCTGCTTCCAAATTAGAAAGGATAAAATGGATCATTGTTTTTCATCAGGGCAATAATTCCATGGCTATTGACCCTTCTCCCTAGATGTTATCTATCAATCTCCTTTTTAGGTATGGCTAAGTAGCATTGGCAACTGAGCTTAACTTTGAATCCCTTCAAAGCTTTTTTTTCTGTATTTAAATAATTCTGAATATGAAAACATAAATAAACAAAGGTTACGTAGGCTTTTGGATCATTAGACAGTTGGGGGAATTTCCATAAAGGACATACCAGGCAAAGGCTGGAAATAGGAGAGTTCAGAATTAAAACAACTCCCATCTTGGTTGCTTTGTTGGACCCAAGAAAGCTGAATAACTTGTGCAGCAGAAATTTCACATTTTAGTGAAGACCAGTTGGGTCTGATCCAGACTCTATCAATAAAAAAAAAGTATGTGCATATATTGGTACATCTATATATACATGCAGCTACACCATCATGGAACTTTGAGCACCTGTGACTCCTGTCAGCTCTAACAAGGAGAAGAGCAGTCTGCCTGTTTTCACCTGCTTCTTTATCAGTTTTTTTGCCAACTACAGTGTTCAAGATACAAAATAATTAAAAAAATCTTGCTTGTCATTAAAAAATAGCTCGCTCAACCTATACAGTATCTATTGCTGCTCAGCTAGCTATAATGGCATTTTCAAAAGGGAGTTATGACAACAGTATTTCTTAGCAACAGGTATAGCACCCATAGCCATTAACATAAATAATTCAGCTCATCCAGCCTAAACATTAAAAACATCTTTTCTCAGATTTTATCTACTGTTCAGAGTAAACAAGAATATCTTGAAGAGGATCTGACCTTGAAGCAACAGGTGTAATGACAACAGTAGCTCATAATAGGAACGCAGACTTGGACAGGAGCTTTAGGGTTTCAAGCCAGCCAGCATGATGCATAATCCATTGCAGAAACTGTTCGTGTTCTAGGTTAAGGCTGCTAAGCTTTCTCAGGGCTACTGTTCTTTGGAGAGGCTGCCACAGTTTGCATGTGGGAGCAAGTTCAGAGAAGCATCACAAATAATGGAATGAAAACACCATTTTCTGAACTCATTTCATCAGTGTAAATCAGGAAAATCTTGTCTAATTCCAGCTAAAGTACTCCTGAATTGCAGTGGGATGACAACTCTGAATCCAAAGCACAGAAGGGCTGTGAATAAAAATATGACCACTGTCTTCGTTACGCACTTTCCCTTCATTCCACCTCTGAGAGCTACAGAAGTACTGCCTTCCCATTTCTCAGGTGACGATTTCAAGAGCAGAGGGACAAAGCTATGTCCCTACAGTCAGAAAGGAAGGCTTGTTCATAGCCGGGGTCTGAACTCTGCTCTCAGCAGTGCCAAACCAATCCCTTGCTTGGGAGACTGCTCTTCATCACAGACTTAGTGACTGATACCCTTTTTATGGAAGTGCCAACATTACCATAATACAGACTAGCAAGTAATCTACCTATAGCATTCACTATTGTTACCACTCCTTTTAACGAAAACTCAAACCATCCCATCACACATCTCAATAAACCAGCAGGGCTAACACATGGCAAGAAAACGTTTCTCATTGACCCTCAAAGCAATCAGCTTATGCTGCTGAAGCAGGAAGCTTGTTTGTCCCCTGCATTGTTGTAATCTAGCGCATGCAGCTGCAAATGTTGTCTTTGCTCGCAAAGCTTCCTAAATCCCTTTTTTAATTCTACTAAACTCTTTGCCTTGATGACTGCCTCTAGCAATTGCATTCCATAGATAGAAAATACACTGTGTGAAGTAGTATTGAAAACGCGTTCTAGAAGGTTTTGCTCTGTGAATTGGGGCATAGAGGCTGCAATTAACTGACTTCACTAGACACTTGATGAAGTTTCATTTTATGTGAAGTTCCACTTTCCTCCATGATACACATTACCCTCCATTACTCTTTATTCCACACAGCTGACTGTCTGGTTCCTTTTTAGGTCCTCTGAGAAAAATCCTGGCCCTCATGAATGCATCTGAGCACCTGTGCAGCCATGCACATAAAAATAGGGAAGCAACAGCACACACAAAGATTAGGATCTTCCGACATACAGGGCACCACAGGGACTCTCTGGACTCTCCTCCCAGGCTGAAGTCAGTAATTGATTTTAATGGGAGCAGGGCTGAGCTAATGCTGGCACTGTGGAAAATCCCACCCAAGGGATTCAGTGATACTGCAAGTGCTTGAGGCAGGTTAACTGCGGGGCGTTTCTACTAATGGGGAATGGCGCAACTGTCTTTATTAATTTTCTTTCTCCAAAGTGCAATTAGAATGTATGTTTTTTTAATCTTTAGGAACAAAATAATGTTAAATGCTTCTATTTCTAGACATTCTTACCGAGAGGCAGGTAAACAACAGGCTTTCTACAGCAGTTACAGGCTTTAAGATCTATCACACTCCCAAAATCGTTTAATACTCCCTAGGCTGCCTTTCCTTTTCCTTCATTTGACTTAATATGATTACAAGGAAAAATAATGTAGCTGTGCATCCCCATCACAGTACTGGGGCCACAGAACTGGCCGTTCGTAAAACAAGGTTTTTCAACATTTCTTGGAGATGTGAGGAGCCAATATTTTTCTGTCTGACCCTACCTTTAAAACACAGAGGAAAAAAATCTCAGTAGTAAAGGCAGTTGGGAAAGGCCCATTAACATATGAAAAAAAATATATGTCAGGAACTGGAATTAGGTGCCAACAGCAGCAAGGGGGATGATGCAAACATATGCTAATGTAGAGGACACTGACTCTATCATGGTCAGTTTTGGAGAAGTCACTACTGGTAAGGATGGTCTAAGAAAAAGAGGCCAAAGTTTTGGCAACAGCTTTGCAAACAACTCTGCAAATAAATACAGCCTGGAGTATCTTTGCTTTCTTTGAGTGATGCCTCTGAGAATTATGAGGTTACTCGTTCGTAAGAATTGTAAGGTTCTGGCACATAATTCACTTAAAATACAAATAGAGATTCTTTTCCACACATGCTTTCAAAACGACTAGAATTTTCAGCATAGGGGCAAACATCCCACATGACTTCAAAAGCATTAAAGCATCCCATTTGCTGTGGTATAATGGCAGAGGTTTGGTCATTAACATCACAGTGAAATGACAGAAGTATATCAGAAGTTTTGCAGTCATGAGAAACATTGCTTTACATAAAACCACCAAGTCCACAATATGTTTAAGGTACTAAGAGAGGCGAGTGGCAGAGTGGGTGGGAAAAGAAATTGCATTTGTTTCTGCTTGCTACTTCTACATTGCAGCTCAAATTTGTCCTGTAGTTCTGATGAAAAGTTCTTCTCTTCTTGCAATGACCTTTTTGATACAGCCTTACTGACTTTTTAGGCATAATGGCTCTGCTTGATATCAAACTGGAAGAGCCCCAGGGTAATCCAGGGATCTGGATTATGCATTTCCCTGGGTTAGGCTCAAAAGCGCGTCTCAGAAGGTCTTGTGAGTTCATGTTATCCATGTTACTATTACAGAGTAAGGCATAAAAGAAGCAACAGTCATTTACCTTTCAGATTACTTTTAGCCTTCTGTTTTTACTTCCTCCATGACAGCATTTCTCATTTTATGCTGAAAAGGTTCTATTTCATCTCACTACAGAGCTGATGTCTTTTGTTTACAGAGTTAGAAAGAGTGGTGTTCTGTAAATGTTGAAAGTGTCTTTCCTTCAAGACCAAACACTTTATATGCAGTTAATCCTCATTACAGAATAATTACCTGCTAAATCTGATTTAGTAATTATTAAGGTATGTGTGAATTCATGAATGTGCAATAAAATCAAGTTATCAGTAACACTGCTGAGATGAACAGAATTTTGGAGCTTCTCCTCCTGCAGTGTGAAAACCCAATATAGCACAGCTAGCTTACTTTCTTTATAGAGTCAAATATTCTAAATTCAGTCAAACTCATTTGCACACTAGCCATGCAGGGGGAAGCTGTGTGTACGTACTGCAGCAGCATAGTACAGTTTCTGGAACTGCAGGGATAGATCTACACATCTCTGGTATACTCAGTGCTGATGTTACTGCCAGTTTTCCCAGTTTCTATTAACTATTCTTTCCCAGCCATCTTCAGCGCCAGCTGGTACCAGTCAAGTTGCAAGACTGGGAAGAAAGTACAGCTTTCTCCAGAAGTTCTGTGTTATTTAACTGTACCAAATGTTTACAGAGCAGAACCTTTTTTTTTTTTCCCTGTCATTTTTATGTATATGTGAAATATTTGACATATGCCTTATAAATCATACATTAGGATTTACTGGAATTTCTGTCTTGACCACTTATGTGACATTGGCTGGACTTGTCGCATTTTTTAAAGAAACAAACTGGTGCAGTTGTTCTTTAACTAGCAAGTGACTGAAAATAGTTGTGGGAAGTTTTGAACAGCTGTAGATGAAAGGACAGATTTTTGAACAGTAAATTTCAGCTTTTTTCTCATTGTATTTTAAAACTTCTACAATTTATTTTAAAACTCTCATTCTGAAGTGAGAAGTGGAAAATAAGCATTTCAGCATGTTTAACGTAGCCTGTGTAATGTTTCTGACCTTATCAAGGAGAGCTGTCATGATTTTTTGAATGTTAGTGATGAGGCAGGAAAAATTAAGTGGCACTTCAGAATAACTTTGAAGATTTTTATTCAAGATTTGATGGGCAAAATTCCAAGCAAACCTCATTAGTAATTCTCGCAGAGAAAATTTCTTCTTGAATCTTAATGTGTACTTTTGAGGTAGAAGACTTAGGAGCATCTGTTATGTTTAAGATAATTCAACTGCCTTAGCGATCAGTGCGATTTCTCTCTTAGACTAAGAGATACATGTGCAGAGTTATGTACAGGTACACACATACAAACATACATTATATGTGTATGTAATTTGTACTGAAGTACCCAGGGATTACCTTTAACTAAATGAAGAGGGGGATTACGTGAACATATGGCGTTAAGAAAGCTGGAAATGAAATCCCCCTCCATCTTACTCTGCCACACTTATATTGCTTATTAGAGGATTACTTCTGAGTCTGTGTGGACAAGCTTTCAGAGGAAGGAATTGACAGGCATAAAGTTTCACACATTGGTCCTGGTTATGAAGGGAATCCTGCAAAATTATACTGCCTACATGAAAGGTAATTCATCTTCTGCTAGAATCTTGAAACTCACTTTTCACTTGTACTGTATATGTACATGTGGAGAAAGAGAAGACCTAGCTGTTTCTTTTGATTCATCATCATATCGTGACAAGTAATTTTTCTGTAAGTCAGACTATAGTCATAACTGGATGCTGCCTTCTTATTAAATGCCTTTTTATAAATGTGACTGGAAAGCTCATAAGCCTAGATTAAATTGACAAATTTTCAGCCAAAAAAATCTATACATCTACTTTAAAATGTTATTTGTGATATTAGACTTAAAACTTGCCATCTTTCTGATTGTTTACCTGACAACTAGGCTTAAAACAGATAGAAAAAACTTGCAAGATCTATCATACATACCAACTGGTAGCAAACTGTATCACAGTGTGAAAACAGCTTCAAAGGACAGAGCCCTTTGTCCCTCAGCAACTGTTTGCCTATGCATTTAGCTAGCGTAGCCAGTTCATGTTTAGCAACCTCAGTGAGTTCATCCAGACAGTAATTTGGAAGTCACCTTAACGACACTTCTGTTTCTAGATCTGTATGTATGCTAGGTTATTCTGCGGTCATGCTACCTCCTCCAGATCCTCCCACATGCTCATTCATGTTAACTAATTTTCCCAGTAGACCCTCTTCACACAAGTTTCAAATCCTTGCAAAACCAATCAAAGTTTAACCATGTCTTCCTCTTCTACTGACCAGTCATCCTCTTCTATAAGTACAAGCCGTCTTCTTTTTGTCCTAAAATAAACTCCCTGGACAAATATATGAAGCTTCTGCATATTTTTTTACTTTACTTACTTTAAAGAGGTCCTTTAAAACCTCTTCCGTATGCACTCCATTTTGGTATCTGTAAAGTTGGTAACGCTACCAGAGCAACCAGTAAGAATACAAATGTCTTAAAATAGCAATCTGGCAATGCTTACAGTGCACAAACTCAATGTGTGCAACTGCCTGTTTTTATCTTTGCTATTCTTGTCCTTCCTTTCTCATTTCCTCTACTGGATATTCTTCCACTTCTTGTATTGTGTCAAAGCCGAGGGCTCTTTAGCAAGATGTAGGTCCCCTGTTAAATATACCTGTGAATACCTGGCATAAACGAGCACTGAGAGCAGGGACAGGACTTGGGTTACCACACCCGTACTGACTCATGCAGCAGGCAGCAAACCCCACGTACCTAGGCTGCACTGGCTGTATGGCAGATCTGCTGCCCCAACAGCCAGCATGCAAGCAGCGTGCCTGATGCCACTAGACACAGCGGACAGTTGGTCTGGTTAAAACAGCCAAACTGGAGGTGCCCAGCTATTGAGCTGTCTGACCAAAGCAACAGTTCCTGCAGGGCTGCTTCAGCAGTTCTAGACAAATAGCCCCATCCATCACCTTCCACCAGGACAAAATTATTGCACAGGAGCCCGTGTTCTGTTACAGTACAAACAATGAATGGTACAAAACAAAAAAGCCTGGTCTTTCCAGGGACTTACCCCTGCTGATTTACAAAAGCACTGGAGAACATTCAAGGTGACCAGCTGCGTTCCAATATCACCAGAGAAGGGACCCAGGCTGTAGCTGCAGATCTACCTGGGGCAAGCTGTGCTGTGGTGGTGTGGGTTACAACTCTCCAAGCTGGGCTGCACATCTGCTGCAGCAGGCAGGTATCCTGCACTGCTCACTCCTCTGCCAGGACTGGGGAGCAGCAGCTTGGTGAGAAGTGCCAGGCTATTTGTGGCAGCAGGAGGGTGTGGGAAAGCCCTTAATGCAGCAGCTGCTTCCTGAGAAACTCTCCTCTACCACAGCTGAAAATTGGTGGTAGGTAGGGCCTGTGCAGCTGGGCCAGACTGGGGGAGTAGTGACGATTGCAGCTGTGTCTCCTTTAAATAGTTTATGAGCAGTGCTCACTTAATTTTTTGTTTTACAACCAACTGGAAATCAGCCCCAGCAGCACTTCATGTGTTCCTTGTCTTTTGTTTGCTTGGGTATGTTTACTGTATGGGTCTACTTAAGATCCAACTGTGACTATTTCATGGGTTTGTTGTGCGCAAACACATCAAACGGTCAAAGACATGAGACTGAGCCCAACACCTGTGCTTAAAACATTATGGTTTTGTCTGGAAAGCCAGAAAAATGGGAGCATGATCTGTTCTGAGCTATTCTCACACCATTGTAAACAATTTCAGCTAGCTAAATAGAAATCCTGCCACTAAATACAAGTGTCGAGTTGCAATCAGATCCTCAGCTTGCCAAGACCACCACATCACCGTAGTTCCAGATTTCCCTGTCAATGAATAACCTGGTAGTGCCTTTGTGTGAGGCAGCTGATAGCAGGAGTGTGGTTACCTACTCGCTCATCTGACTGCTCCTGTGCACATCCACCTTTTGGTATGTCACAGTGGACTCCCAGGAACCTCTGAGCATCCTGAGGGAAGAAGCATAACTTCTTTTCCAGAAGAGACAGTACCCCGAGCCTGAATTACAGCTTGTCAGAACGTTGTGTGCAGGACAGTGTAAGAGGTATTGAAGCTCAGACCTATCCCTTGAAAACAAATATCCTCCTTCTTTCAAAAGACTTCAAAGAGACAAATTCTCTCTCTGCTACATCCTTAGGTCTCCAAAATCTTCCCTAACTTCACCTGCCCCCTCACCATCTTACCCTTGCTTTCGGAAAGGTATGCCTTACTCATCTGCTGTTTCTGTTGAGACATCTTAGTCTGCAACATCCACTCCAGTGTAAAGGTTCATACTGCATGCAATCTTCCATAAATGCTTCCCACTTTAAGATTTCAAGATCCAAATGGCTTTCTAAGTGTTGTCTCCTTTGAACCTAAAGAATCCACAGATGGCAAGGAGATGTGTGCAAGCAACACATGCTGGTAATTCTCTCTGAAAGTCAGGCTAAGACCATTAAAAGCCTGTGCCATTATATGAGTATCAATCAGAGAAAAGAAATTTTTGCAGCGTTTATAGCTCTAACATATATGAGGGTGTCCTAAGAGGAAAGTATTTTGGTCAGTGTAACTAATGCTGAACTAGTGTAAGCTATATGGGTTAAAGTGTATTTGTTTTCCCTTGCATTAGTTGTCCCTTTAGAGGGCCTATGTGTTTGAACAGTTGGCACATTCAATCTAGCATAGACTGGCACGTTCTGTCCTGCTACATGCATTCCTATTCGTTTCTGATCAAGCACCACATGGGATAAGCACAATAAATCTAAATTGGAATTGAGAATCAGTGCTCATTTTTAATTTTCTACTGTTATTTAGTTTGTGATACAAATATGGCTGGAACCCAGTGTGTCTATTTAACTTTGCTATATATTTAACTTCACCTTTCCCGCTGAAATGTGTCATCTGTACTAAAGAGAACAGTTCTGCAGCACGAATTCCCTTCTGTCTAAGTAGCAATTGCTGTATAGAAAGAGAGGTCACTCTCTCTGTAAGGGACATTAAAAAAAATGTTTATGAAACAATTTATTCTGCATAAAAAATAAAAAGGAATATTTCAAATTGATGTGGTTTTGTTGCTTGCTTCTGCAAAATCAGTCTTAAATGAATACTAACAACAACAGGCCAAACAGGGTTGGAAGGGAGTGGGCCAAAGGTCCCTCTTTCTTAATGGAAGTGATTTTCTGCTAAAGCTGAAGCAGAATTGTGTGAAGCTAGAAAAGGTCTCAAACCTGGCTGCTTAAAGTTAGGAATCTATGTGTCAATGCCTGAATAAAATGCACTGGTTTTCCAAAATGGTTGATAAGCATCCATATTTCTCATTGAAATCTACAGGCATTGCATATACTTACCCCACTGGAAAATCAGGCCACTTATATTTAGGAGTTTAAATATGACATTTGGAGCTTAAATTTCATCTCCTAGAGATAAAATATTAAGCCAAAGTACGTAAAGCCTATTTTGAAGTAAGATGTCTGATCTAATGGTAGAGGTTACAGTTAACTAGGAAATGATTCTCATGCTCACCTCTGACCACCT
Source organism: Falco cherrug (assembly GCF_023634085.1). Lineage (NCBI taxonomy): Eukaryota > Metazoa > Chordata > Aves > Falconiformes > Falconidae > Falco > Falco cherrug. The sequence continues at coordinate 15,723,240 of NC_073704.1, read as the reverse complement.
CCAAAAACATTACCCATATACCGAGATACCTTAGCGGTAGCCTAGGTTTCTAGCAGAGGAACATGTTTTGAGAATTCCTCCTGGAAAACCTTCTGACAACAATGTCCTTCATGAATATGAGCCCCAGAAGTCAGCATTTTCACAAGGAAAAACATGTTTGAATGCAATTGTTATCAAAGTAAGGATTTTGCTATTTTGTCCATTTGGCTTTAAATTATTGCAGAAAAAATAGCCATGTGGCTTCCATCCTGGGCAGAGGTACCATTGCCCTCTGAGACGAGCTGGGTGCCTGGAGCCTCAGTGCTCTGCTGACCTGTTGTCTGGATGTCCAGGTTGGAGAAGGCTGAGGGTTTTTGGGGAAAGAACATCGCACAGGCAGTGGTGAGTTGGCATCGTTGTTGAAGCACACAGCCAAAGACCTTTTCCAGTAAATGCCTAGCCAAAATTAAACACAGATAAAAGAGTTTCCCTGCTTCTAATTCATGAAATAGAAACTTTATCTGCTTCTCACTGCTTGGCCTGTGATGCTAAACAGGTGAGCTGATCCACTTTTCTGGTTAACTATTACTATAGTGACTGGCTCCTCCTGGGGGAACAGAGGTAGAGGTACTGGGTCTTAGCTCCTCCTTTGCTTTGAAAAAGGATCAAAGACCACTTCCCTTCAATCCCTGAGATCCTTGTGCCTGCATTTGAACCAGGAAAAATCATTGTGACAAGGTGGGACCCAGCTTCATCTTTCTGTTTGTCCCGTGGTGCATTAAAAGAGTGCTACAGTGCTGTAGCCACAGCACTACTTTGCCCATCACCAACATATGATAGAGTCCATTCTCTCACCATTGTGGAAGAATAAGGATTATTCTTTTTATGTTTATAATTTTAATTATAAATTTTATAATAATAATAATATTATAATTTTAATAATAAGAATTATTACTTCCAACATTAATCAGAGCATCATACACAGATTCTGCTCATGGGTTCCAGCCTTTATGGATGTAGAATCCCAACCTTTGCTTGGTACTTTGACCTGTGACAAGGTATTGTGACTACCAGCAAAATCACAGGCGAGTCTGTTCAGGGCCTAGCAGCAGCGGTGGTGCAGCTGTAGGGATGTGGAGATTGTCCTCTCTAGCTAGTTTAAAGTTAAAATTGTAGTCACAGCATATCTGGAGACACAGTGGTGCTCTTGCATCTGCACAGCTATCTTTAGTATAAACTTCCAGCATGTAGCCCATTTATTTTGCATGGTAGAAAAGAAAACGTCCCTTAAATTCAAAGATTTTCTCTCATCACCACTCCTTATTTTTAAACGTCCTGGCAAGCATGAGATTCCTACACACTGCATTTTTCTGTTCCCATTTATTTCCCCTCAGCTCCAAGGCTTGGTGGTCACAGCCCCTTCTCCCTGGTTTGTCTGGTGGAAGGGAATCTAAGAAAATCACTAAAATGCATGTTCTATTTCTGTGTGGTTTGAAAAGGGATTTAAATGGCAAGTACTGCAGAGAGGCTGCAGGAGTCTGAACGTTATTTTTTAAATACCATTTGGACAGTGCCCATTGTAGAAAGTCCTTTATCTTCTAGAGGCTAAGACTTCCCCAGTTGTGTAAACATGCTCTTAGAAGGCAGCTGTATGTTAGATCACTACTGTGCTATCCACAAATGGGGAAGGCTGGTGTTCATGCATCTTGCAAAGCCCTGATTCCAACCCACTTAACATAGGAAAGACCCGTGCTGATTTTAGTGGATCTTACCCATGAGCAGTAGTGAAAGTGTGCGATCCAGATTCAAGAGCAAGGTCTGCTGGATACGTATCCAGGTAAAGTCTGAGTACTGGTGGGATCCATGATGACAATGCAGGCTCCCTGGAGCAACCTCTGAGCACTGTGTGTGACTGTAATCTGCCTCAAGCCATGACCTGCATCTTCAGGAATCTTTCTGACATGGAGTAATTTATCCTTTCAATACATCTGCAAGGAAAACTCTATGACTCTAGCAAAAGAAGTGGCCAGAGAAGCAGGGTTTCTTTTGTAGGTGCTGAAGAGGTGGAACTCCCAAGAAATGTGAAAAAAAGCTAAGGGTGTACCTTCTTTGTGGAAAAAACCTAGGCTTCTACTTTAATCCACAAAGCGTTTTTGTCTGAAAGCCAAAATTAAAACTCAAAAGTTCCTGGCTTAGACCAAAACCCCATTGTGGGATAGTGTTTCATTATAGAAGTTATTTATCTACTTAAACTATTTAAAGACAGGAAGTGTTATCTGTGGCTAGGATTAATCATCTCTGTCACATAGTCTGTCTCCTGAATGAGAGATTAATGCAGAGTATAGCTTCCTGACAGTCAAGAAGTGGTATGGATTTTGTTAATTTCTGTGGTAAGAAGCAAAGCCAAGTAAACTGCACAATGCAACTGCATTTTGGGACACTGTCAGCCAAAAATATCTCAGCTGAGATTGCTCATTGTGCCAAACTTGATAGACAGAAATGGGCAAAGAAACTTCTATCACGCCCCAACATCTCAGCCTACTGTGCCGAAAAGGGAGAGTGACCAAGACATTCTGCAGAGAGGAGGCAGCTTCCACTTTTCCTGCCAGACTTCTGTGCTCCCTCAAGAAAAAAACAAGAGTGCAAGAAAAGCAGGGCACCACATGGAGATAGAGCAAACACATGGAATGGCAACACCAGAGATGCTGGTGGAGAGGCAGAGACAAAATGGTAGAAAATGTGGCAGCTTGAATTGGCATTTGCTGAGATGCATGCTCAGTCAGCCCCGGCACCTTGACCACACACAGCAAGCACACAGGCAGGGCACAGTGAGACCTGACCGCAGAACATCCTCTCTGGGCTCTTGCATTGCTGCCAAGTTGCAGATATAGTGTATTGTCCTTTGTGCACATTCACAGAGAAGGGAAACTTGTGACAGTGAGCCAGGGTATGATTTTACTTGTTTAACTTGAAGGAAGGCGGTCATCACACACATCTTTTGTCTCCCCAGATGAGGCTGCCTTGTCTGCTCTGCTATTTGTATAGCCGTCTACACAGCTGAAATATTTGCATTTTTTTCCCGGGCCCTGCAGCCAGTGCACCACTGTTTGAGCTGGGAAGATGCCAGACTCTTACTCAGTTGTAAGACTGGGCTGGTGATCTAGTTGGCTTTGTTATGTTATCATCGGCCACAGCAGCAAGATAGCAGACACCACCACCAAGATCATCAAAAAGAACATTCACTCTTAAGAAAAAAGAACAAGCTGGGTCATAAATTACACCACAAATCTATTTCAAGCCAAAAATAATATCTATTATTATCAGAACATGTATGCCAGAAAAAAGTCAGGGCTTGACCTGCTCTTGTTGGATGATATGATGTGCTGCTGTTAGTAATGATGTGATTGGAGCCATATGGGATCTCCAGAAAATTATGTGCTAATTATGCGTTAATGTGATCAGTTCATATGTGCCTAATGACTGGCTCTGTAGTGCTGCTCTACAGTTTATTCCCCAGCACACTGACTACATATGTAAGAACTTCAGAAATAAATACAGGAATTTGCTCTTTGAAGAAGAAGGAATCTGTGGGATAACTTACTTTTTTTTTTCTTTTTTTTTTTTACCTTAAAATGGTGATGATGTCATTTCAGATCAGAATTATTCCTGTTCTGGTGGGGGTGAAGATCGTTTTTGAAGTATAAGACAATAGAGCACTGTCTTCTGTACTACAGCCTGAGAGTAACAGGACAGGATCAACTCGGTGCAAACATCCCCTGTTTATCTTAGCAGGACATTCAAAGATTATTTTTAATCCTTTGAGTGCTTTATACCTTTAAGATGGTGTTTCTGAAACCAAGAAGCGCTCACCGTAACATTCAGTATTGATTACTTAAAATACAGCTCACATTCAAAGTGTTTTTGTGGTATGCTACTGAATTAACACGGTTTGTATTTCCACTCTGCTCTTCCTAAAAGGTCTCATGTTTCCTTGAACCAGCGGGCAGCTTAGAGCTCCAACACACTCCTCACCTTCAGTCATCCCGAGGTACTGTTTGGAAGGGCTGTGCGGAAGCTGACATCCCTTTCGGCCCCTGCTGACACAGGCTCAGACAGCAGAGCTGCACGGGCGCAGGCCATGCATGACAGCATACTCACACAGCACACGCTTTGAATGGCTGCCCCATTCCAGTGGAACTGTTCAATGCATTCGTTACACGTGGTGTTTGGGGAGTGCGCTCCGGAGCTAAAGGTACTGCCTGGAAGCTCAGCTTCCCTTCATCCTCAGCATGACTAATGAAAACAAGGTGCATCTTCTACACTACAGTAGACACGACAGCTGAAACTATGCCTCGAGACACAGCTGGCCTTCTCTGTGTTATTTTTCCCCTCTGTGCTGCTTTAGTCTTTTCATCCAGCTCCTTATGGGCAGCAGGCTGTGTGTGTGTGTTTCTCTGCAGATAGCATTGTTCCCTGCCTTTGAAGTGCCTGCATGTTGTACTTTGCTTTTTTCTTCACTCCTCCCCATGTAACCCGTGGGGCGGATGCTTTCTAGATAAGGTCTAGGAAATGGCTGCATGTATATATGTCTGTGAAACATAATCAAACAAAAGGAAAGCTGGGACTGACCCTTGAAATTTCACTGCAAACGTTTTTGTGCATGCAAGTGGCTCAGTCGACTTCAGAGAGGCTGCTAGTGTTTGTAAAGTGTATCTGTGTGGAAAAGACAGCAAGATGGACATTTCATTTATTGTTATGATAATGTAACTAGCTTGAGGCTGCTAGGAGATCATGAAAAAGGATGTCGAAGAAAGACAGCAAGTTCATAAAGTCTTTCATTTTAAGACATGTAGAGAATTATTAGCAGAGCAGCTGTAGCTTTTTATATCATTTCATAATGCATGTGATGTGGCATTTTGAAATTAAAACCCTCTTTGTGGCTGACTTTTTGTCACGTACGTCATGGCCAACAGTCCACATTTTCCAGAGCATTCTCGACTGAGTCTGCACAAAGGCTCAGGCACCTTTGAAGGATAAGGACCTTTAAAGGGCAAAACTGTTTTCCAAGAAGAAAGTAAGGTGAGTTTGCCAGATTGAACTAACCAGCTCTAAGGAAGAAACAGTCTGTGTTTCTGCATCCCTGTAGCGGAAGAGCTGAGACATTCCCAGGCGTGGTCCTGGCAAAGTCCAGTGCCCATGTATTTCTGGAATGAATGCCAGCTGCCTCCGCGTCTTCTCACTTGCACATTGCAACGCTGTACAGTCAAAGCCACCAGGACTTGCAGAGAGCTCCACAAATGATCTCAGGGGAAAGTAATCTAGGACCTTTTGCTCCTGAGAAGAGAGACCCCTGAAACTGGAATCATGTTACTAGAGGAGAAAAGAGCCTTTTGACTGAAGAACAGAACCTGCAAATGCTTTACACTTTCATTTCTCCAGGAACTCCTGGGCATTTCACCTCAGCCATTAATTCTTCCAAACACAATCACTGTAAAATTAGAACTCATCCTGCTCACGTCAAACAAAAAGATGAGCACGTGGAAGTACATAGCTGTAACGTAACTGCTAGGTGACAGAAAGGGTAAAGGACTCCTGCCACTAGATTCAGCCACAAAACCTGCCTTTTTACATCAGAGAGGTGAAATAGGTTCTGAATCATTGTGGAAACTTGGGAAAACCACTGAATCATTTCTCGTTTTAGTTTCCTCATCTCTGAATAAGGAAACCTTTTTGCAGGGAGGGGCTTAGCTTAGACATCCAAGCTCCTTCTACTCTGAAGGAAACTATGACAAGCATATGCCAATGTTGTCATATACCCAAAGGAAGCAGCACTAAGCCCAGCTCCCTATAGCAGGCTTGTAAGTAATCAGCAACTTTCAGTGAAGATACTAAAATCAATGATATCTTCACACATACTAGAAGGCCCTTTTGAGGCTTAACCACCAAACATGACCTTGCAAAAATGTTACATTTATATGAAAAACAAGTTTGGACACTGATAAGCGCTTCTGGAAAATTACACTTGATCAGGCAGATTGACAAGCATTAGATTGTTAATCTCTTATCCCTTCAAAGATCTTGTCCACTTGGAAATGAAAATGCGTCATTACAAAGGCAGGGAATCTACCTTTTCAGTAGATTAAGGTGCTGGCTACCTAATGTCTTTTGTTCGTATGCCCAAGCCTGTGCAGGATAGTGCCCTCTCCTCTCCCTCCCGAAACGCTGCTGGAGATAAAGTGAGCTACTGCTTCCTGAGAGCTTCTGCTACCCGCAGGCCATCCTGCCTGCACCACCTGTGAAACCAGTCATTTCACCTTTGCTGATACTTCCTGCAGCGGTAGGCAGGTTCATGCAGGCTCCCCTCGGCTGCCTCTGCATCTCTGTCTCTCCCCCTTCAACTACAGTAATACCTTTGCCTGGTATTTTTTGTTTGGGTGGGCTACAAATCAGCACGCCCCCCTGCCCAGGACGGCAGGGTAAGGGTCCAAGCACCACCGTTGCAACGCTCCCTGTTCTGGTGCTTGCCTGTGTAGTTCAGGGACACTGTCTGTCCCTTCCCTCACCTCTCCTAGGCTCATTCCAATCCCCACCCACCTGCACCTTAATCTAATATCTGGCATTTACATTTGATTGACTTTTGAAGTAAATGGGTCAGGTTATTTAGCATAGGCTGCCGGGTTGCGATTGCAGTTCTTCACATGCTGAGTCACCCTGGCAGCAGATGTCATCTGCTTCTCATTTGAGGGAGAGGCACACAGTGAATTAAAAATGCAATGTGCACTGCTAAAATCTTATACAGCTGTATTCAGCAGGGATGAGTGGGAGTAACAAGACAGTCAAATTGCAGGGGGTTCTACTATGAAGGCAGGAATTCAGGGGAAAAGCTTTTGTACAAGCGTTTAGTTCAGTTCTCCACGTGTGCTTCAGTGAACTGGCTAAATATAGAACACTCAAACCTTTGGAAAAGCAAAGGAAATGGAGACCCAGGAAAAATAAGCCACTGATGGTGATGCAGGAAATACTTCTGAATTAAACCATTTCCGCTGCAGCCTTTGTAATGTTCTCAGAAGACCACAGTTGTAAAAAATGAGTCATTCCTGGGCTTGAGTGTAACATTGGCTTGACATTGTTGACAAGGGATCGCAAGGGATCTGTGTGGCAGTAGGGTAAACTGTGTTTGTTTTTACAGACATGTATAAAAATATACATCACTAGAAAATCAAAGCAACAGCCACAACAGACCAAAGTCTTTCCACAGGAGGCAGAAAGACCAATTCTCTGAGAGCCAGTGACCCCAGCTGCTCTCAGAGCTGAGAACTTCACTAGCTGTCAAGACCTGACCCAGAAGAAAGGAAATCAGGGCTGCATTTCATTATTTTGGCACAATGGACTCCAACAGCTGCAACGAGGGTTAATGAACTGCAAGTCAACTTCCAGAGGCACAGACCACATCAGCTCTCCCTCAGAATCAGGGACATTTGTGTCCCTGAAAATCTATCAAAACCATTGCAAAACCAAGGTCCTTTGTATGTGGCTCAAGTTGCTGAAGTGGAAGAAACACCCGGAGTAAGAGCAGGTCAAATGGGGCTAAGCTTTCTTTCTTCAAAGAGTTATCGGGAAAGGATTATGAATCCAGCAGCAGCACTGGCCATCAAATGTGCTCAGATGTCTGAGCTGAACTCAGGGTATCTTTCAGCAAAAACCTTGTTTTGCGTTCCTCTAAATGTATCTGTTCTCGTAGGTGTTTATGGCACTTACTGGCAGTTGACATTGGAAAAAACCCACACCGCTAGACTTGTATTTATTGAAAAGAGGGAAGGTTTTACTGAAACGTTTGCCTCTGTTTTTCACAGAAAAGAAATTAATAGTTTTCTACTGGATTGAAACTTATGTAAGTGCAGCCTGTTGGCTGGCTAGCTGGGATCATGGTCACAACCCTGTTTCACTCATCCTACATGGCACTGCAAGTTCTGAAAGCAAATGTTTTTAACCTTAAAGCAGTCTTGGTTGTAACTGTAGAACTTCTGCCTTGTTCCTGCCCCTTTAAATAAACTTCAGCCTGGTATCTCACTCCAATTTACATCAACAGGATTTCAGGAGCGGGAGGCTGAGCACATTTTTGCCTTTTATGACCTTTAAGACAAAGATTTAAGATGTTTTTGTAAGATGAAAGAAAAAGATTTGTAGGGCTAACTCGGGGATTTGGAATACCTAGTTTCAGTGAACAAGATTTGAGGTGGTCATTTCCCAGAAGGTAGCTTGGAAATGCGCTTCATGGGATGCAGACACCCCACTCCCAAATCTGGGAGACTCACATGGATGCGGTTTGTGCAGTCTCGTACAACTTCATCTTCCCACAGCCCACCGCTGTGCTGAAACAGCCCCGGCAAGAGCCAAGATCTCGGTGCTTCCCACATGCTTTTGGGAGGCAAATTTCACACAGTGGAGCTGGAAAGCCCTTCAGATCATACCATGAGCTTTGGCTTATTTTTATTTCATGGCTTTTTTCTACTGAGATCTATTAATTAGGACATTTGACTAGACTGGAGAAAAAAAATCTTAGGAAAATAGACTCCAGGGAACTATCTCATCTTAGTTGGGCAAAAGAGCAAGTTAGCTCATGGATGACTTCTGTCTTCTTTTCCAACAATATCTGCTCTTTCAAGGCTTGTGAGTCTGCTTCATGTTTCCCAAAACAAAAGCTATAATACTACTGAAATCAAAGTCCTTGTAAGTAATTTAAGAAGGTTTGCAACAGTTTCCTCTTCAAATAATCATGGATTATATGGTCATGGCTGTGAAATTTCTCTGGAGGGAATGGCACAGCCTGCAAACCCCTAAATTTCCAGCATTTTATTCTGCTAAGGGCAGGACAGAAGACTGGCTGCAGTGCCCTTCTGCCAGAGAGCTGTAGTGGCTGTCACCCTCGCGGGCTGGGTGGAGCACTGGAATATGGAGTCCCTTGCTCCAAAGTGATCCTAAATCAAACCTGGTGCATCAGACAGGAGGTAATCACACCCACCATTTTGGTTTGAGGCCTGTTCTGACTACAAAGACTTTTCCTCAAATTACGAGGCTTGAATTTAGTAATGAGCAGCACACGTTAAAAACAACTAGGCCAGTTTCCAAAACACTCCCTCCCGGTTAGACACACTGCATGCGGTGGTTGATTACCGTAGCACAGATGTGTCAGATGGCACTATCTATATTATCAGGGGAGAGGTGCCCAGGAAACAAAAACGTGAGCTGTACTGAATCCCAGTGTAAGCACCTACATCTTATTTTTCTTTAATTATTTCTTTTGCAGCCCAGAGTAGAAGCCTCATTAGAATGCCCAATCCTCAGTGCTTATATAACAACTTTCTCCACTCCCCCTCTCCTTCTGTAGGCTTTATTTTCACACACACACACAAAAAGAGGATGCAAACGTTCTTCAAAAAATGCAAGTTGCCTAAGCCTTGCTACCTCTTAGGGAGTATAGGGCAGTGGGCAACTGCAACTTGAGCAATCAGGGCAAGTACAGAGCACCTAAAGACGCGTGAGTTCTGAGTGATGGCACGAAGTCTGTCTTTGGGGCATAGTTACATCAACTTACAATGTGTTTGGCACATTATTTGTTGCAGTTTTCTCTTTCTTGCTATTTGGTCTCAGTGCCTCTATGCATCTGACTGTTTTTAAACAGCCAATGGGTGATTTTCCACATTCTTTCAGCTCTCAAAGTTAGATCACTGAAGCTATTTTCCTTGGATGGGTTTCATGCATGTGGACTGTTGACTACCTTCTTGATGTGGTCTCCTGCCAGCATGAACACTTTTTTCAAGGGAGCTCCCTCTTGTAGCTGTGCAAGCATTGTCGGTGGGTGCTGGGAGGTGTCTAATTGTCTTTTGTGAAGTAACGAGAGCTGTCAAAGAATAGAAATTCAGGCTACTCTGAAAACAGACTGCACTGTCAGTAGCAAATGTAAGACAAACTGCAAGCTCAAATCCCTGCTTTCTCCCAAGAGGGTTTAGTAAGAACACAGAAATTCAGTCAGTGAGGAGATGGGAAAGCCCCTGGTGTCAGCAAACTGGGAAAGTTTATACAATGTGGCTCACTCACTCTTGCTCTCTCGTGTTACAGATACAGAGCTTACAGCTTTCCAAGAGTCCTAGGAGGTTACGTGGTTCTCAAGAAATTAAAACATCCAGTAAAAGTAAATTAGACCTAACTACTGCTTTCAGGGAGAGTGCTTCCTTCTCCTCCCTCTTCTCTCCATCTTACAAAACCAACATGGCCAAATTTATGATTTGTAATGAGAGGCCCTAGTTTAAATTTAGAGCCGTAGGAAGCCATTTAAACCTTCAGCATGAGAAAAACTGGATGACAAAGTCATCATGGGTTTATAGGGCAGTACCAAAGCTAGCACACAAAATATCCAGCATTTTAAATAGCTCATTCACAAAATCTGTGTACTACATTCTGGAGGGAGTCAAATCCTGTTTGCCTTTTGGGAGTTGTCACATTGAAACCAATTGGATTACTCATTTGATTGAGGCAAGCAGGATTTAACCCTCCAAGAAACAAAATCGATTTGCTAAATGAAAGGGATTAGTTTTTTCTGTATAATGCCATGTAAGAAAAAAAAAAAAAAAAAAGACGACAAAAGGCGGGAAGCTGGACAGGACTCTTCTGTGCCCTATACATCTTAATTTTAGTTGCCAGCTTCTTTGCCTTGCCATGTTTAAGTCAGCATGCTAATGCTAACTGATGCTTTTCAGTATGCAGGTCATACCAGGGTAAATTGTTTCTGGAGGGTGGAGCCGCTCTCTTGCTTTTGTGTTGGAGACAGTGTATACTGTTTGGTCTCAGATCCAGACCAATTTGCGGTGGCTTTAAAGTTGGGCAGAGTTTCTGATTTGGCAATGCTAAAGGCTGGTGAGCCAGCTGCAGGTTTTTGCCATTCCAGTGACATGCTGATACTGGAAAACAGGCTGCCTGTGGTGATGGCTTACAAGATAACAGGTCAAGTGTATGACCCTTTCTTGAAAATAAAACGAAGCTTACATTCAAGGTCTTAGTCTGGGTGAGCTCTACATTTGGATTCATTCAGTACAGAAGGAACCCCTCTGGCAAGGTAGATAGTTAGGCAACAGGTCCTGTTGTACTGAAAGAAATTTCATCCCCTGAATCAGCTTGCATGAGGGAGGAATGGTGTCCTTCTGTGAATGGACAACTTCTGCATGGCTGGGATTAAAGAAATCGCAGCCACATTGCACATGTCTTACCTTTTGTCATCCTTCCTGAACACCCAAGACAAATGTCACTGAGCAATCCTAGATTTCCATGGTCTTCCCAGAAGATGCACATGCTTCCAGGTGCCTCTTCTTCCAGGGTCAGTGTATATTTGGCTTCTGCTCATGAGCTCTGCTGCAGTGGAGCAGCCCCTGGTTTGAGCAGCTGTGCTCTGTACAGGCTGTAGGAGACAGATCCAGTTCTTCCCGTCTCTGCTTTTACAGAAGCAGGGAGGGTCAGCCCCTCTAAGACAAACCTGGTGGGCAGGGTGATACCATTCAGGACCACGTTCAGGCTGAAGGTAGCCACCAGATTAAGACAGTTTGCCTGGTGGTCTCTGCATTTATACCCTTATGTGGCTCAGTAATCTTCCCACTTTTTTGCTAGAGCTGCATTCTAACATGAACTTACTCCTCTCAGCACTCATAGTCTGTTCTGAAACCTGAAACCCAAAGCACCGACTTGGAGCAGCATCTGCATCACACATAAGGAAAATTCTGTATGGGATAAGAATAAGTCCTTACAGCAATGTCAGATTCATGCTTCTTCTCGAGACAGGGGGCAATATTCAAATGAGTGAGATAAGAGTCTGGCAGAATTATAAGGACCTCTGTTTGGAAGATCCCACAGAGACACACGAGTGCTTCTCTTCTGTCGATACATGTCACAAGAGTTTTGCAGAGAGAAACAGACTGCAGGCTTTCAGCATGAGTGTTTCTGAATCTATCAGTATGAATCTGTTACTGATTGTAATGCTATCTCTGAATTAGTTTTTATTCTTTCCCCAATTCAGAGAGACCCAGCAGCGGAGTGGTTTCACAGCAGATAGTCTCTTCAATCAATGTTTAAAGGTTTTGGATGTTATAATGGTTCTTACCAAGGCCAAGATTTAGCGCAGGAGGAGGCAGCATATATGGGGAAGAGATTACATGTACATTACTTCTCGACATAAATTGGTCTCCCTCCAGAAAAACAGCTGTGAGCTCCACACACCCGGGATAGCTGTAAGTCACAGAGAGTGGAAGATTTATTATTTCTTTTAATACTTCAGCGATGATGTTATTTATCTGCCAAATAACAGACCTCTTGGTGGCAAGGATTTCATGTTCAATCAGACTGCCATTTGAAGTAGCCTGAAAAGTCTGCAATCTGCTATGCAAATAAGCAAAGGAGAGAAAAGTTTGCTCAGGAACAGCTGTGACCCATGAAGAGCAAAACAAACTCCACTCTGGCAAGGAGCTGCCCCCCTGAGCCCAGCTACTACAGTCTGCACAGCAGACTGATAACCTCTGTTTTCCCCATGCTGGTGCCAAGGCATTAACTGAGAAGGAAGGAAGGTCAAAAGATGGGTGTTCTGAATGAGCTGAATGATCAAACTGTGCTGCAAGCTAAATTCAGGTTAGTGTAACATCCCTCAGAATGCACCACTTTTTCATGTTGCTGCTCAGGCAGCCAAAGCCTAAGGCCTCTGCTGCTGAGGAACAGACAGTGCAGGATTGCTTATACCTCTGTTGTACTAATTTTTTCCCAGCTGCTGCAGAAAACATCTGCCCTGTGATGACAGTCCAGGTTGTCACATCATCAGACAAGCTATCAGGAAAAGGCAGCTTTCCTGCCATGAATCTCTAAACACCTTAGGAACAAAGGTAAAGAAGTTCAGTCAGGAGAAAAGCTCCCATCTTGTCAAGCATTACAGTGTTGGTCCATGGATTTTCCACCACTAGTGAGAGGAGGCAACAGGAAAGGCTGGTCTTTGCTTTGAGGAACAAGGAAAGTACTTTTTGGGAGGGGATGCACCAGCTGGTCGGAGTGAGAACAGGGAGATGCTCCGCTCTGCTGGATGCTGTACCCAGACAGTTGTGTAAGGAGAGAGCCATGCCCACCCACAGCCAGCATCAAAGGTGCTCCTGGGGCAGGCTCTGGCCCAGCTGAGTGCTGACCCTCCCTGCAGCCTGGGCAGGGCTCAGGCATTTGCCCCCACAGGGTTTCCCTTCTCGGCTCCTCTGCCTCGAGGCACAGAGGCACCTGCTGCTGTACAGGCAAAGCCCTCTTCAAGATTGGCCTCATCTACATTCAGAGCCAGATGTGGGTGATGCTGCCTGGGGATTGCACCAAGCTGTTTACTTTTTCTTCTAATCTATTAGAAGACTTTGCCAAGGTGTCTTCGAATGCAGCAGAAATGCCTGTTATTCTTGGACCTTACCAGTGTCCTTAGTTCCTGTAAATGAAAGGTCAGCAACCCAGAGCGTGCATTATATTCTAAAGAGGCTTTTTGCTATTGCAGTGCCAAGCTAGGAGAGAGCATGAAAAGAGAAAAACAGGCAGTGACTATTGTTTAAGTTGTTGTACTGTTCAAAGTTTGAAAAAGGTTGCTCTGAGCCATTGTCAAACGACCTCCGCTTTCAGTGCAGCTGGGTGGATATTCTGTAGTATAGGGCTGCTGGGCTGAATCCAGCCCTAAGGCTTTGAGAACAGGGCTGCTGCAAAGAGTGACATGCAGCTTTTCTCTGCATGGGTATATCAAGATGGGAGTAGCTTAAAAAAAAAAAATGGGTCAGAGTATTTCTATTTTAAGTACTCATCAAGAAATAAAGAGGTGCAGCTTGGTTTTCCTAGTTTGCATTTCAACATTTGTGAGGAGTGTCACTGTAAGGGTGCCATTGCTGAACTGGCAGCCTCAAGTGCAGGGCACCCGCTGTGGGGGGAGGCTGCCTGGGGCCCCACCACGGCGCTGCCTGCAGCCCAGCTGCTCGCAGGATCCTGCACCCAGAGCTCCCGCTTCCTGCGGAGTAACCGTACACTTAGGAAAGTGTTTGCAATAGCTAAGAAATGCTCTTACAGTTTTTGCTCTGTTGATGCTAAGTATCTGTCAGGCTGCTCTGGAGTAAAATAAAGCACAATATCAGGTCAAATTCACTAATAGCAAAATCCTATTAACTCTGCATTTTCTCACCATACAAAGGCTAGTCATGGGATCCTCAGTAACAGTAGTCCCATTCTGCAGAGCAGATCTTATTGTACATTTTGGGGGCCAGACATTCAGTTGATGTAAGTAAGTGTATCTACAAGTTGTAGCTACTCTGTTTTATACTAGCTGCAATGCTGACCCTCTGTTCATTGTACATGTTACAATTCTCTGGAATTTCTCTTGCCACAGACTGCAATAAAAAAGCATTGTCTGGTGGTGAAAGGTCAGTAAACAGATCGGAGATGGATCAATCTCTTTGTGATTATGGTTGTGCTTTAAGAATGATTTTGTCCTTCCACAAAGGTAACATACATAGTCTGCCTAGGAGTTTTGAGCAAAAATGCTTGTGCACAATGACTACAAATAAAACAATGAAGTAAACTGTTTCTACTTCTAATCACATTTGTTATTCCTGACTTTAAATCTGTCTATCTGCATGTAATTCAACCTCCTAGAAGCTGATGATGTTTACTTGCCTATTAAGTAGTGAAAAAGCCTTCACTCATGGCTTATAAGACCATCCCCAGGGCAATGCCTGTTAATTTCTAATTTAGCCTGGTTTAACTAGCCCAGTTGTTCAACAACCCTTAGACAGGCAGAACTAGATTTCTAGACTTGCTTTTGCTCAAGTTCGCTGCTATCAGGCTGAAGGTGAAGAGCCTGTAATCATTTAAGTGCAATACCAATTTATGGGCCTGCACCTGCATCCTTCCTGGAGCTGGATGGTTTGACAAGGGAAGACACGTTGCTGGTGGCAGGGCAGGAGGGCAGCGGCACACAGCCACCCCAGCTTATCTTCCTAGCCTGAACTGGTCCAGCTTTTCATAGAGCACTGTCATTGTTTCAACCTCATCTGCTGTTCCTGTGAGAAATGCTAAAGCAACAGGCTGGGGACCACAGGCTTGTGTCTGCCCACAGGGGCAGCAGCAGGACAAGCACCCTTGGCCCAGCTGGCCTGGAGAGTTTGTCCTGAGGCCAGCCAGTGTGGGCCACCCTCCAGACTGTTTGCTCATAAGGAGCTAGGCAACAGCCTACGGCAGTGACAGGCAGTCCAGGAGGAGACCAGCAGTACACTTGAGCTGCTCCGAGCATCAGGATACTCCATGCCTTCAGCATCTCCTCTTTGCCTGCCAGGATGCTCCCTTCCATTTATGCCCTGTTCTCCCAGAGACACATGCAGGAGCGGCCCAGACATAGACCCTGCGAATGCCAGACACGGTCCCAACTAAGCCTGCATCAGCCCGACCGAGTGAGCCTTACAATGCTATTAGTACCCTCTGTTCCTTCCACCCTTTGTGCCCACCCTGTTTAAGTACCGGTGCGTTTTTACACAGCTCAGTGCCTGCTCCAGACCTATGGAAGCCATGCATGCAAGTGCCTGTCAGGCAGCTTGCTATGCGATGATCTCAGGCTTCGGAGCAGCGGCTGTCATTTTGTGTGACTGGAGGCTGTTTCCCTTACTCTGACCTTACCAGTAATCACCATTTTTTTTTTTTTCTAACACTACCAACTGGTGGAAACAGATCCTTTGTGAGGCACAGACACACATATTCATTAGTCTTCAGAAAGAAAAGAGAGCTAAAACCAGCAGCAGACGTTACTACTCAGGATTTCATCCCTGGATTTCTAACTTGATGGTATGTAATGAAAGAGACTTTGTAAAACAGAAGGAATATAATTAGATCTCTTAAGTTTTTGCATCTAAATTGATGAAGACACTATAAACAAGTATTAGTCTAAGAACTCCACAGGCATCTGCAATTTCAGAACCACTTCAGATTTTACAAATCACAGTCTACTCTGGATTTTCATCAGAACTATTAGCATTGATTTCTTACTAAACTTCTATCTAGTTGCATAAGGGAATAAATTTCATATTCTCTTTCCCTGTTTTTGGTTTTAGTCCTTCCACCATACTGCATGGAGGCATGATTTATTTTTCCTTTGCAAGAACCCATAATTAAAGTACACATCGATTACACAAGATCTGACATAGCTGCAGACTGTACCTATTGCAAGTCAGTTTTGAACCTAGGGAGTATGACACAGCTGAGACTGCATATGGTTTAGTGTTATATGGGAGGAATTTATGAATATACTTGGAAGCAGAAATCAGATTAAAAGAGACTTTTTTTTTTTTTGCTTGCCTAAATATGAAGTAAGGCTGTACGTAGATTTTCTGCATTAGTTGGGGGAAAGTATTATGAACACTTCCTCTAAGCGATGGCATCATTAACTGTTCGCTTGACATGTGAAAAGCTTTATTTTGTGATTTAAACAATGACATAGTTATCAGGTCAAACTGACCTGTATTATTTTAAATTTTTGCCACATGCATGGGAAATAATTAGAGCACAATTGAATATGGAACATTCAATTGACATATGAATTGTTCTGAATTCCTTCTTTGGGGTCAAATTTCAAAAAAATACCAAAAATTGTAATCAATTTAACAGCAGCACTAACCCATCAGTAAAGCAGAGAGAGTATTCATTCATGCACTGCAAACACGTTTGAATATGGAAACGTATTTCAGCCTCAGGCATCGAAGAAATGCTTACATAGGATGGGGAGAAAGTGGCTGTAAAATGTCAGCTGCCTTGACAGTCTTTTTATGAAGCAAGGAAGTAACGTGAATCTGTTTTGCCTGCAGATCTGGATTTACCTGTGTCATAAGAAATGACAGAAAGCCTTTGCTGGGAGTTATTCCAAAAAAATATAGAAGCTGAATTCAGTACTTTGCCTGTCCAGCACTTGCTGAGACTTTATTAGCCAGCATTGTTCACATCTGCTTATAGGGAGCACACCAGAGGAGCATGTGATCCAGCTGTTGCTATGGTATCTAGTGGGATTTTAAGAGAACAACAGAAGGAACAGTGGCAAGAAACCCTCCAGCTGACACCTGAGTTAAAGGGACATTGGCAAAAAATACAAGTTGAACATACTTAACTGTTATTTGTCAGTTTTTTTCTGAAGGAATTGAGTATTTAGCACTTCAGTGAGAATTAAGAGCAACTAGAGTCTCTGGAGAGAAAGAATAACAATACCAATAATATTATCATATGATGCATTTTGAAATGCCTCCTTAATTTACCAGAATGACATCTGCTTTAAACTGAGCTCTGAAAACATTCAGTAAGCCTAGCTCATCATCAGTGCAAGAGGATAGAAGCTGCAACAAGGTCTTTTACCACCTCATACCTGCACACTCTTCATACAGTCCCTCTACTGCCTTCTTCTCATCTCACCTCCTCCAGGGCACACTCTTTCTTCTCTCTGCTTCTTCCTCTCTCCCTTACTCTTCCTCAGCTGCTCTCTCTTCATTGGCTCTCAACGACTTCACTTAACCAGCCACAGCTGTGCCTTATCTACATCGGCCAACCCACGGCCCCTGAAGCCAGCCCACAGCTGTATATTATCAATGCTAATTAACCCAGCTTCATTCCACTACAGATAGATACCTAGTTCATTACAGAAATCGATGTGTAGGTAAGGGCACAACAGCTAGCACCTTGAACCAATGCTTCCTTGTCTCCCCCCCATTCCGCCAGACTATAGATAATGGAAAAACATCAAAACCTTGTTCCCCAGATACTTCCCAAAGCAATTCTGCTCACCCTAATACCCTGCTGCTGTATTATGCATACAGCCTATCAGAAAAACAGACATACAGAGTGAGGTACACACAAAAATCTGTTCTGGGGGCTGTTTTTCCATCTTCTTCAGGCAGAGGTTTTCCAAGAGCTGTCAACTAATAAGCAATGAAATTCCAACGAGTGTTTGTTTGGCTGAGCACAATACTCAGCCTTTTGTGAGCCAGCCAGCAATCTGGAGCCTGCAAAGCCTCAGGAGACTGGGCTTTCCCCTCGCTTCTGCTGGTACTTCCCTTCAGTGGGTCACTCAGAAATGCTGGGATTACTGTTCTGGCTCTGCTGCATGCCTATGGACAGCCAGGCTCAGCTGGTGATAGTCAGTTTCGTGACAGTGAAAATAAATGTACTATGCGTGGAGCATCCCTTGCTCTGGGCCCTTGAAGACATCCATGGATAAAAGAGCACTTATCTGAGATGATGTTATATGTGGTCATAAAGTGCCTGTAAAGCAGCTGTCCTTGCTTCTGGGGAAGCTTTCTGTCTGCCATCCCATCCTTGAAGCCTTAGGGCTACTTTCT
Source organism: Falco cherrug (assembly GCF_023634085.1). Lineage (NCBI taxonomy): Eukaryota > Metazoa > Chordata > Aves > Falconiformes > Falconidae > Falco > Falco cherrug. Next base: position 15,704,851 of record NC_073704.1, on the reverse strand, counting down.
GTGCCTGGGCATTAGCCTACAGCCACCCAACGTGCTCTGAGGTGGAGGGACTCTGAGGCTAAGGCCCAGCAGAAGCCAGTGTGATGAGCACCCAGAGAGCTCAGTCTGCCACGTTGCTCTACCCACCTGGCTGGGGAGGCTACAAATCTCCCCATGGAATGCCTGTCCTTCCCCTCTGCCATGGTGTAGCTGTGGGTGAATGTAGTAGGATCCAGGAGAGCCTACAGGACTTGCCACTGTGCAGTACCCTGGCTGCTTCTTGGGAACCAGTGTACCAAGGGGTGTCAGTGTCCACCCAGCTGGGAAGAGCTGAGGTTTTGGATTTCACCTAGTTGTGGATGAAGCTTCAAGTGAGGCTGATTTTTGTCCTGATGCTTCCTCCATTTATAGCATTAGTCCTGATGCTCATAACCTCTGAAAGCCACCACCATGTCCACTGCGTATCTGCACACTACTGTGTGTGCCTCGCAGAGACAGAGCACCAGACATGATGCTAATGAAAGAACAACGCACGCTGTGCTGAACAATAATTATCAAGGAATCTGCTTTGCTGACTTGAACACAGATAGTTTGCTCTGCCAAAGCTAGGAGAGGGCTTAAAAACATATTTCTTCTCCTGGTTCCTTTTGAATGTTATAGACTTCATGAATTAATTAGGAGAATACTTGGTATAGTAGGTGGAGATATGAAAGGCTGTTTATGTTCAGCAGGAACACAAAATGCTTTGTAAAACTAATCTATAAAACAAAGACTGCAAGAACGTTATGCAGTTTAATAGCTCACTTATACAACTTGATGATAAAATATGCATAATCCAATATTATATGGCTTTTTTTCCCCTGACAGAATATGAATAATTTAAGATTTTTTCTTTCAACCGCAAACCTCTTACCATGACCTAGTCAAACATTATTATCCTAGAATGTATTACCCTGCAAACTAAACTGGGAGACGTCTCACTCTGCACAAGTAGTCCCACTACACACACGTGACAGAAGAGCAGGGCTGGGCTAAGAGCTTGGATAAGAAGAAGTGGCTCTCATACGCTTCCAAGATATTTCTTAGAATTGGCCTCTGAAAGTTCATCTGCTAATTCCACAGTAGAGGAAGGCTGTAACTTCTAGTAACACAGAAAGAGGCACTTCATGGCAACACTCCTCAGTTCAGGAGTGTCAACAAGCCAGCTTATCAAAATGCTGATAAAGAAGCAACAGAGAAGAAGTTTGGGAACTTCTGCCGAAGGGCTGTTCAGCATGCTGGGGAATGGAGCGAGCGGAACGCAGGGCAGCGCAGCTAGTGAGGCTGCTGCCTACGTGGTGTCTGCCCCTCGCTCTGGCCTGAACTGTTCAACCTCTCGTCCACTGTGCCAGGCACTAAACGTTCGTTTGCAAGCTTCTTCCTGTTGACTCCCACGGAATACCGATGTCTGTCTTTTCCCTTGTTTTGGTTAATTTTGGTCATCTAGGACAAAATCACAGCCTTCCTTCAGAAAGGCAGACCTTTGCCAAGGACTACCAGAGGCGGGAATTTATCCCTGATATCTACTTCTTACCTTTCTTTTTTTCACAGAAGCTACTTGCACTTTTATACAGAAGCTACTTGCACTGTCTGTTGGCATCACAGGTGACTCTCTCCAGTCCACATTTTTTCCTTTCTCTATGTATTTTTGCATCTTTGCCTTGGCTTTCTTTGCCTAAAGCTTTCAACAAGCAGAAGTGCCTTTCAATAAAAAAAGCTAATTAATAAGCCATGAGAATTTTCGCTGCCTTCTGCGTCTGTACATCCCATGTACATCTCCTTCTCTTCCCACATCCTCTACACCTTTGTGTTTGCCTTTCTGTGCTTCTGCTGCTCAGCTGTGTACTAGTGTGATCTCACCTCTGCTACAGTAGTAAGTCATTTCCTCCTGCCCCCTGCAATCCCGTTTCCCTTCATTCCCTAGCTGCCAGCTCTCTGTATCCCTGCATATACAGTAGGCACCTATAGCCGTTTCCACATATACGTGGGAGGTTACAAATGTATGTATTGATCCAATCAGCTCTTGAGTGGCTGTTCAGCTGCAGAGGTCTTGGTTTCTTATTATTCCGGTGGGTACGCGGAATAGAAACCTACTGACATGGGAAAACATGAAGGTCTGGATTGGCATGAGCAAACTATTCAAAGGTGACACCGTGCATGTCCTGTATGTCCCCAAATGTACTGTCATGTCTATTTTATATTCCTACGCATTTGGAGACCAAGGATATTACTCTAAATAAGCAGTTTGCTTTGAAAATATCCTTTGTAGTCTTGCTGGTTTAGTGAACATTGCTCAGTTACCCTAAATTATTTCCTTAGTTACATTTTTATTAAAATGTCCAGAGTATCTTGAATATGAGGTAGGTTCCCAGGCATTAAAAAAGATTAACACCACCAGGGTTTCCCTGGAGATTTCAGAACACGAAAGGGCAAATTGCTGGCATACAGAAGGCAAACTCCTGTTATGGCAACGTGTTCACAGCTGTTCTGAAGGGAGGCAAAGCCTTGCAAAGGGAGGTCAATAAACCAGACAGTAAATCAGGTTTATGAAAGTCATGACTGGTGGGACTACATTAATATGTTATCTGGGAAATGTATGACAGCCATGGATGAAATAACTTCTGTCTCGGGAAGGCGGGTGGGAGCAGATTGACTTAATCTATTGAGAAGCAGGGAAGAAGCACTGAATATTGATACTTTGGGAACTGTCTATGAACTAAATTACAGTGAGAGTCAGAGGCAAGTGGCAACACACACAAGGCTCTGTTTAAAAGATCTTAAGTGACATAAATGGAAATGAAGTTTTGCAAAGGGGCTTGTTCTTCTGTAGAATCTCATGCTTTTTTTTCCTCCCCTGTGTTTTATACTTTTTGGAGCTCATAGTGTGTTTTGTGTGCCAAATGTATCTACCTATTGCCCAGTGAGAAACTATTTTTTTCCAATACAGAGAGCAGGTGTTATTGAGAAAGGATTCTAAGCGTGATGGCAGGGAAGTTAAATTTGTTGAATTTTTGTATCAACTTTCACATACAGCTTTCAGAAGTAGTTCCAGTGAACATATACTTCTGTTTGGAACTTAAATTTCAGTTAGTTCAGTTTACAATATCTAATGGTTAGAAAGATAAACTTACTAAGTCCAATTATTCTCTTTATAAATACTCTAAACAAGGCTGCAATCTGGTAACTGAATGTGATGATTTACTTGGAAAGTAAGTGGGCAGCTGGCTGCTTTATCAGAAAAAATGATCCTTCCCCAGTGCTTCCTAACTCCCTCTGAAAGCTGTAACTGTTGCTGTTGTGCAGTGAGATACTCTGAATACAAAGAACAAAGTGTTAAATGGCTGTGTTCCAAGCACACATGGCAGGGGCTTTGTTATGACCTAACTACACACTATGTGAAGCAGTGTTTTTAAGGAGTAGTAATGATTTTTATTAGACCAATATAATTGGAAAACCAGGCAAGTTTTCTTCAAGTCTAGAATAAAAGAAGTTGCCCTCAAAGCTAAACACAGGCTGAGAACAATTGCTGTGAATTTAATTTTCAAACCTCTGTAAGATTCTTTGTTTGAAGTTGCCTTAAGATTTGCAGCTCCCTAATAGAGAATTAATTTAAACGCCAGATTTGAGCGTCTGCCTGATTTTTCTGTATGCAACAGTTTTGCTGCCTGGCAGCTGTTTTAATCTGCAAGCATGAATAGTACATGCGATATTTTGTTTTATAGAGACCACTTATTTTACAGCGCTTCAGGTATAAAATGTACTCAGCTGACACAAGAGTACTGTGGTTCCAACCCCAAAGAACACAGGCATCTTTAAAACTTATTCCTTATAGCCCGCGGCTATGAGTAAACTATCTCTGTTAGCTGGGGTTGAGTTCAGGCTTGTTCCCCAAGCTGAGTGCTATGGAAAGCTATAGAAATCTACAGAAACAAGACCAAACTGGAAGGAGCACAAATTAGAAAAGGAAAAGGAGGGATGTGCCAATGAGCTCTGTAACCTGTTTCTTCCCCGGAGGGTGCCTGAAGTGCACTACCATGGAGAGTTCACTACACTCTGTAAATACAGAAATTTCAAAGATGTTGTGTTGCCCTCAGTTACTGGAAATCCCTTCTAAAGCGACAGAGTCATCCATCCTAAAAGCACTAACACTAGCAGATCCAGTCAGAGTTCTTTGATCAAATAGTGACAGCCCGAAATATTACTCTGAGTGGCGCCAGCCCTATCCTGCATTTCAAGGGAACAGCAAAGCACCATTAGTTGAATTACACGTTTGGTCCCCAGGTTGCATTAAGCCCTTAGAAAAGGCTCTCAAACTTCGTATCCCTATAAGTATCAGATGAAATATAGAGAAACATGAAGGATGAGGGAAAGAAAAGAGCTCTACAATATAAGAAAAGACATAGAAGACCTTGTTTCTCCTGGGAACGCTGTCTGCCAGGCTGGTATAAAATGGTGGTGTCAAACACAGATCTGCTCATTTGGAGTTTGGGCTGTACAACAGTGCTTAGCTAACAGATGTTTCTGAATGTAAAAGGACACTATTGTCTGTAGGACTTGCATGCTCCAATGCTATCTAGCCATTAAAATCAAATTATAGAATCAGGAAGAACCAAACCTCCTGTAGTAACATCTGTAGTATCCAGAAGTGAGGCAAGAGCCATTTATAATCATGCTGCTTGTCCTAAGTGCTATATCATATTACACCAAGATTTTCTGTAGGTGCTTCAAATACAACAAGGCAACGACAAAAACGAAGGAGAAGGGAGGCAGCAGAACTTTAAAAGCTCTGTTCAGCAACATCTGCTCTTTACCACAGGCAGTATTATGTACACACACTCACTCATCTTCCCTGTCTCTCTAGAGTCAAAGACTAAATCAGATTCAGCCAGAAGGTGGCCTAATTAGATTGCTTTTATATTCAAGGTAGCACCACCTGGAGTCATGAACACTATAAATTATAGGAGTTCTCTCATGACAGAGCACTACAGTGCTTGATAAATAGGAGAAGGTAGAGCTGAGTGGCTTTAAAAATCAAGACAGAAGGAATCAGAAGAGCGTGGGAGACTTCTGGGGCTGCATCTCAGTGTGTTTCATGAAACAGTATTATGTATTTAAGAATAAAAGGGGTGACTTAGACAAGAGAAAACACCAGCATGCATAGTGTTTACGTTTTATGGACTCATCATGAAGTTTTAGGCTCTAAATATGCCTTCATTTTCAAAATGGGGGGGGGGGGGGGGGGCTGGGGGGGGGGGAGAGGAGTGGGGGAGAAGAAAGGTTCCTCAGATACATGCAGATACATGGTATTTTTAATACCAAACAACACTGCTATATAGATATCTTACCAAAAGGCCCAGAACACATTCTGGGAAAATTCCAGTATGGCACAGGAGCAGAGAAGACAGAGTCTCTGCCTGTTATTGCTGCTTTTCAGAGTATGAAAGCGCTAGGACATTACACAGCAAACCCCTCAGCAGGGACTGGTGGTACAGTATGGCCAAATTTAACCACTTTTGCGTGGTCTGATTTAAAAAGACCCTGGCATTTAATATCATATGAAAATAAGGCCTTGTTCTGATGCATCTATAGATGCACCCAGAAATCAAGCCACTATTCATAAACATCCTTGCCAGGAGCTTTACTCACAAATTGCTTATGCAAAGCACAACTGTCAGAAGTCTGACAGATGTTCAGGTTAGCCACTCCATATATGAAGCAAGTATAAACTAGAAAATAGAGTTAGATACAGGACAGCATCAGGAAGAAAGAGAAAGGCACAAATGTGTCTGAGGATGGAGTGGAAAATACATGACAATTTTTTTTAAAAAGTATATATATATATATATAAATTATAATAAAAAATGGTGTTTTTTTAATTAGGAAGCCAACAGACCTGTACATCAGAGAACTGAAATTCCATACACAGGGTATTATTTGCATAACTGAAGTTTCCAAATGATGGAAGTACGGGATCTTTTTTAAGATTCAAAAGAACTGTATGACCCTGCCACACCTTCCATCATAGAGTAATAGAATATCTTCATTTGGAAGGGACCCATAAGGATCATCAAGTCCAACTCACTGCTCCTTGCAGGCCTACCTGCATCATGTGGCAGATGATTCCGTCATCCCAGGCAAGAACAGAGATCTGTTTTTTGCAGTGTGGGAGTAGCTGATTTGGATGCTAACACCTGGGAAGCACTTTCAACACAAAGTTAACTTCCTTTCGTAGAGCAGTAGTGGTCATGAAGATGATAATGAAGGCCAGACTCTGCAGCCTGTCTGTATCGGGACACAGTGGTGAGATAAAGAATGTGCCCAGAAGCTGATTTTGAGAAAAAATGAGGCATTTCCAACACAATCAAGCTTTCCATACAGTAAATGATGTGGTAATTTTGAAAATTATTTTTAAAGAAAATGGTGCAAATTACTTCTTCTGGTATTTTTCATTTGATCCCGTTTCCCTTTGAGTCTCCACTACTAAATGTTACGTAGTTTGAAATAAATCAATTCCACTATATTTGCCAAAGGTATCAGAAAGCACAGAAGCGTTGTCATGGAGACAGCAATTCTTAAGTGAAGCAACTGAATCCCTAAAATATTTAAGCAACACTTAGTCTGCAGGACAAACATGAAGTAGAATATTTGTGACAAGAAGCTAGGCTGGAATTCCTCATATTGAGATCGAAAGAGAAAATAAACTAAAACCCATCCTGGGAAATAAAACCAAGTGGCTCCTAGATATGTTTCCATGAGAAAAAATTGTGCACAGCCACTTTCACGTCTACACAAGGACATGTCAACTCATCACAGAAAAAGAAATAAGCATAGCTACATCTATAACTTTCACCTGCTTCCTGGCTGAAGTGGTACAACATTGATGAGGAAAGCAGGTTTGTCTGGGTGGTTCAAACCATCAAGAAGAATGAACTGTATTTTCATTTTGTCTGCCATTTCTTTTTGAGTGACTGCTTAACCTACTGAGTTGACACAGTGAGTCGGTGATACGCGAAGACACAGACACCTTGTGAGAGGATGCTAAAGAGGTAGCTCAGACCTCCAGAAATCTAATTCCTATCATTGTTTTAATACCAAACCTTCTCAGACCTGAAATAATACAAGGGGCAGCTGCCAAAGGCAATCTGCTGATTACCTTTGCCATCACACTTAATTAAGCTAGCTTTGACCTGGTAATTACATCTACAAGCAAAAGGGATGTGTTTTGTGGGACAAAAATTGGATAGCTGAACTCAAAGTGTACCCACCAAACTGACTGTGTCCAGCACTGTTGGAAGGTATTAGGAAATGAATTTTGACCAAGTTTCCAGTCTTTCCCATTTCTCCTGGCCCTTGTTGCTCCTTTCTGACAAGCTGCTTTCCCTCCTCTCTGTATCATCTAGTAATTTCCTCTCCTCATTTGCACTAAGCAGCAAGGGGAGAATATCAAGGAGTCAGAGGAAAGGAGCAAAACACTGGCTGAAAAGCAGAAAGAAGAAATAGAAATCTGAACAGAAATCTCCAGCAAAACTCCCATGGACCTTCACTGGGATATCTGCCCAAGTGAGGGAGCGTGGGGAGGGCAGGAAACAGCCTAGAGAGATCTTTAAAATATTGCAGAGCTTGTAGTTAATTCAGATCAAGTGTTCCAGGGGTCAGTTTGTGGCAATAAGGAACATGTACTGAAGGTGTAGGAGGGACACATAATTTTTGCAATAGTGCTGCTTTCCCAGGCTCTCCCAAGTCTGTAATTTTGAGAGCTATACCCTCAGGAGAACACCGAACACACTTTTCACTGAAAATGAAAAGGTTCGGTGTGAGACAATTTATGGTAGGCCAAATACCGCAAATTTATCTATTTGGCCTTATAATAAATCCCCCATTGATTAATGCAGCTTCCAAAATTTACTGATACAGGAGCCCTGCATTCCCTGAAAACACTGAATGGTTAGAGGGCTGCAGCTCTGACCGCTAGTATCCACAGCGCGCAGCGTGCCTCACCGCCTCCTGTTGCTAATTGACAGAGAAAAGGAGATGGGCAGTAAGTAAAGGTTCCTCACCTGTTAACTGGCCTACTCCCACATAAACCATTAATAGCTGATAACTGTCACGCAATGCAGGGGAATATGGGACCCTGCATTTGTCACACCTTGGCACCCCCACAGTAAGTTTGTGTCCCCTCTTGATCCTGGCTTCCTGCTTCCTCTCCCTTTTGCAGCCAGCTCCAACCTCTGCTGCTTCTTTTCATGGCTCTGAATGTTTACAACCTTGCTCCTCTCTCATTGTTTTTCCTTTCTAATTCCTGATGAAGGCTCCTCCAGGACTTTCAAACAATGTCAAGCCTTTTTAGCCCCAGTGTTTACACCTACCAGTAGCAACTTGCTCCTCCTCTCTTCACATGCCAAACTCCTACCTCTTTACATTTATTCTACTTGACAATCTCTCTTTGACAAAGCATTTACAGCAATGCTGCTCCCCCAAAATACGCAGTCTTAGAACTTGTTCTATTATTTTGTGGAAGGCTCTTAGAGGTTTGAAAATCAGTGGTTATCTCATGCAGCTCAGGGAACTGACTGGCTTTGTAAAGCACTGACCTCTGAAGATGTGCAGATTAATTGCAAGGATCCACTTCCTGAGCCATGCACAATGGGGCTTCAGGGGATCAAGTGACCAGTTATAGTAACTTCACCAGTGTATCGCTGTTATGAGTGCACCGGGCTACTCAAGTAGTCCAGAGTAATCAGGGTGCATTGTGTTCTGGGTGCAAAGGCCTTCCTCTCCCACGCACTCCTGATGCTATTCAGGGGCTGCACAATGGAACAGCAGGATCACCCTGTTCACCATCAGCCTTTACTCCATGAGGTTAGCCTGAGTAGCTGCTGTGAGACAAACTTACCCCTGCCTTTGGGACGCGCAGCATGCACCAGCCACTGCACTCAGAGTCTGGGTCTGGATTTCACAGCTCACGAGTCTCTGTAGTCCTTGCCCAGCCTTAAAGCTGATGGAGCTCTTAGGCAGGGTCACACTTTGACTGAACTGGCCTTAGCACAAAGATGGCCCTTATTAAACAGCCATACGAATAATAAAAACTTTTGGTTAGTTACCAGACCTAGACAACACATTCAGCTCCCACAGAGCACTCTCTTCTCCACACATGCAAACACTGTAATTTGTATTATGCCAATTCAGTAATGGATCATTTAGTAATCATTCATTAACTGAAACACTCATGTACAACAGCAGCATAGCATCTCATCTCTGCACTTTCAGAAACCCGCAAGAGATGATTAGAAAGGCCCTGAGCCCTCAGAAAAGAGTCTGGGAATGCCTTTGTTTTGAAGGGAACTAAAGACCAATCATTTCCCTGAAATGCTCAGCCTGTTCTGAATGCCTGTTTAAATCAAATACAGATAAGCTCTACTCCTTTCTGCAGAGCTGTATGCCTGCTCAGACACAGAGAAAAGAATGTTGCAACGTAAGTGCATGCACATCTCCACATAAACCAAACCCCACACCCAGGTCTGTGATCAGCTGGGTGCCCCAGAGGACGAGGAGGTATTTTAACAATGCTGCAGCTTGTTGGTAGAGAAAGAAGGGGAGGAAGTGGAGAAGGCATGGGAGGCAGAAAAAGAAGAACAGATTTTTCATCATAAGGATGACATTTACAAATACCATTCCCTTTGGGTGAGGTTACGTTTAAGCTAGACAGCTCAGACAATATTAAAACTGAGATGAGGCTTTATTTCTGAAGTGCTTTTCTTCTGCGGAACCTGAAACGCTTTCAGAGAAGCATGAATTAAGCCTCACAGCAGCAGTGTGTATGAAGCAATGATTATTCCCCATTTAGTAGATGGGGTATAAAAATGCAAAGAGGTCACGTGAGTGGTTCAAGGGCGTACAGGAAGTCTGTGGCACAGCACAGAAATAGAATCCAGACCTCTTGACTCCTAGACTTGTACTTTAACCACAAACTCATCCTTCTTCCCTTAAATATTCAAGAAGTTGAAAGCCACACAGCATCAACAAGTCAAAGATCTGAGCGATGCTTGCCTTAGATTTTGTAAGTATATACCTAAAATAGTATACGCATAGACAGGAAAAGATAATTACCTGGGGCATTACATAGTAAGTGTAGTATAAACGGCAAATTTGTTTTCTTCCTTGGTGTGCTGCTGAAGTAGGACTCCCTCAGTTCATTCTTGTTCCCAGCTGGGAGAGGATTTCAGGAAATGGAGTTGGGAGAGGACAGTTAGTGCGTGTTTGTTGACCTGGACCTTTCTTACTTCAATCAATGTGATATTTACAAGAAAAATAAATAAATACATGTAAGTGTTTTGCACTCTGATAAAGATGACACTACAAGGAGCATGCAGAAGCAAAGGATAAGCTTTTTTGTCTGTAGTAAAAGCTTCTACAGGGTTTAAAAAATGATGTTAAATTATTACAGAAAGAAACAACAAATAAGCCTGGAAAGATTGTTGCTTGTTGTGTTTAAATGGAGGCATGGCAGAAAAAATTACCGATTTCTGAAGTGTAATTCTTCAGTGTTAAACAGGAAAGGCTACTCTCCAGAGAGATTTCTAAAATGAAAAGTTGCTGTGTTGTCACTGGTTAATGCTTAAAATCTGCCTTCTGGGTTCAATTCACCAACTTAAAGCATCATACAAAGAAGGCAATTTTAGACAAGTCTAACCTTCTTTCATGACTAAGGGAAAACTACCCAGTCATGTTTTCCGGTGTTCAGTCACCATGCAAGTTTGTGTGACACTGGCTATTTACTTTTGGTCTGAAACAAGGCCCTTCACAGAGACTGGTATGTGCTCTTTACTGAGATATCATTGGATTCCAAGACACAGCTGCATCTCCAGTACTGTTAGTCTGGTTGAAGGGCATTAGTCTCAAAACCAGGGAGACCCAGAAAACATTTGCCTCCCTGAAGGGGTTCGTCTTGGGTGAGGACTAGTAACAGTAAATTAAAAGAAAGAGAAAAAGGAGAGCCATCTTCCTTTTCTTTTGTTTTGTTTTCTAGCTCTGGTATTGAAGGCCTATTTGTCTGAATGCATGTGTGCATTCTTGATTTCTACCCTCACTGTTTTACAGTGGTACTTTAAAAAACACTTAATAGATTCCTTTTAATTGCCCAGCTCCCTTAGTAAGCAGCCTACTGCACTCAGCAATTGAAACACCAAATTAAACAAGACATCAATACTTTAAAAGCAGTGCTTCAGCTCAGAGATAAGCAGAAAATAACTTATTTCTGGGCAGGTCCTTGGACCTGGAAGAACTGCTGTTCATACAGGGCCAAAGACAGACCTGCTTTTTGCCTCATTCCAAAGGAAAGGAGACTTGTGGGTGGGCTGGCGTGGGAGTCCAGTCCAAGCATTTTGTTTGGATGCCAGCCTTCCTCCCTACACTGAAGCAGTTGCTGTTTTTGCCTATATATGCAACAACATATGGACCAACAAATGCAAAGGAAAGAGAATCAGCATGAGACCAAGCTACCAGAACAGCTACATCCATTAGACATCTCCCCAGAGCAGAATTGCCACCCTTCATTAAGCCATGGCCATTACTTGCTATTATTACTGAGTTTATACTGCTTCATTGGGGTTTTCCCAGTTGTACAGGAACACAATGACTAAAGATTTGCTGGGGGATGGGTTAGATTAATTTTCAAGTCAGAACTAATCTATTCTACGCAGACAGGCAGTTGAGGAAAATTTGTATTACAGAGAAAATGCACAGTCAGATACATTCAGGCAGAAGCCAACAAAATGAAAACTCATGCATCACTGACCTCTGAAATTTTGTCCCTTTTCAAAGCCCCATCCTGACACTACACTGTGTGATTTCAGCGCTGTACCCTAGTTGTGCTTGTTCTGTAGACTGCAGGTTAGAGAAGAGTGCCTTTTTGCTGCTCAGTCATCCATACCTTCAAGCTTGATGCTCATTATAGTCCTGCAAGCAGGTCAACCTCTAAGCTAGGATCCCTTGCAGTCTAATGGCAACGTGAACGACTGGATTTACTCATGAGATGTTACTGGAAACCGACAGAAGTAATTTGTACAGAGAAGTAATCTGCCCAGGCAAAATAAATACAGAGCTGAATCTTTGTACGAAACTCATTGCAAACCTGAAACAAGCTTTTTGTCATATGCTATCTGTTGTTAATTAGGCAAAATACAGTGCAGGGCAGGTTTTCTAAATAGCGTGTATTTGTCTCTGTTTTACAGATAAAATTCTGTGGCCTCAAAATGGACTAGCATTTCACAAACCTGAACTGACAATAAAGAAAGAGACTGAAGACATACAAAGAATGGTCTATGTTTACAGCATTAAAGGATATGTTCTTTGCTGTTGCAGTGCTGTGACTCTAATCACTAAGGTGCTGAAAAGCCAAAGGAATTCTCTTGCTGCATGGGTCTGCACTTGCACCAAGAAAATGATTATATTGGAGTGTGTCACATCAGTGTACTCACAGGCAGCATCAAATAGGGAGAAAAGGTCATGCTGTATCTGATTCAAAACTGGTAGAAAATAGTACCTTGAAGATCCCCGCTGCGCTCAGCAGCAGAGGGCTGAGTAATTAAATGGAACACAACAGCACTCTGACATACATTAATTCCCCTGATAGTTATTTCTGTTGTTTGGTGCAGTACCAAAAGGACAGGAAGAACAGTGATAATTTTCTGTGGGATTTTTATTTTTCATCTTAGTAGCATAATCTCATTCTTTTTAAAGACACTTGATGAATTAACTTTGTAGGTAAAAGCCAGTGAATTACATTTCATTTCTGCCTTGCAGAATTAACAATAATTTTCCTCACGTTAGCCAGCCAGAAAAGTCTTCCTCAATATTGCCATCGGGCAATATTGTCTCCATATCATTTGCAGAAGTTGCAGAATAGCTAAAATATATCTGCTACCTATGATTTTCTTGATGCCTCCTATTACTTGTATTGCAATCGTGCCTAGGTGACCTGGCACAGGCTGCGTTCCTCTGGGCTGGCCAGTTCTTGACACAGAAACATCCTTGTCCAAAGAATTTGTGAGAAATGGAAGAAGAGAGAGTGAAGAAGACCACTGAGACTTTCAGGCCCAGCTCCTCAGACTTTTCCTTACCATGAAATGACACTGCAGTGTTTTTCTCTGTTACCATGGCATTCTGCAAACAACTCCAGCAGACTAGCTAGAAATGAAGTGGGCAAACCTCTAAAAGTTTGGCAGTTTGAATAAACGTCTGTGAGGATCTGGCTGGACTTGGGGACAGACTGTCCTTTGGAAAGAAACCACAGAAACTGGTAGAGACGCACCCCTTTCCTATGGGCCTCTGCGGAGTCTGGAGGAAAGGGTATGAGGCAAATAAGATCTATAACCAGAACAGTTGAGAGATGGGGGAGTGGCTGGAAAAAAGTGTCCCATGGTGAGGGGTCTTGTACAGTGCAGAAAGGTAGAAGGGATTAGAAAACAAAGAGATGAATGGAGGAGACCAGAGCAAGGTGCTCTCTATTCCACAAAGAAGAGCAGGATGCATATTATAGATCATGTATGATCACAGTCATGGGCGTCACAGGGAACCTCTTGGAAGGCTTCCAGGCCTGAGATCTTGGAGGAGGGCATGTTCTCCTGAAACATATTACCAGCTGCAAAAGAAGCAGGAACCACAGAGCTGTAAACTGAAGATACTAATAATCTGCACTCTGGGCAGAATTATAGGAGTTCATTTAGGAAACTACTGGGAGCAGAAAGAAGCAGAGTGAACCCTGCTAGACCATTAAGTCATAAAGAGCTGGAGCTGTCTGCCTTTCCCAAGACTATTCTTACTTCTGTTCCTAAAGCTTCCTGTCACAGGTTATGTGAGAGTTTAAGTCAGCCTCTTGGGTTGGGATGGGCATTTTTTTCCTGAATAAGCAGTACATACAATAATACGTATATTGCTTCAGGTAATGCCTCCCTTTCCAGGAAGCAGTGCTGTTCAGAAGGGACACACAGTGATCACAGGGATGGCGAGGCCATTGGCCAGCCTCCTCTCCTGGGTGACTTGGCTGAATGTGGCAGGGTGTTGGATGCCTTGCATCTGTGTGTTCCCGTTCTGATGCTATTATGTACGCATCCCAGGCTCAGCTGAGGCTGCCAGCAGGAATAACCCAAAATGCCACGACAATGACTGTTTTGTTGGTTTTTATGGAACTGAATCCCAGGAGTACTGGAAATCTTCAAATACAGCTTTTTCCCATAAAAAGAAACTTCCAGATGCATGAGCTCTGAGTGTTTGTGAACAAGCAATGTTTGGCTAGTAAGCTTGCTCTTTTGATGTCTGCCACTTGTCATCTGATTTATAATAAATAGGTAATAAGTTGCTAAATACCATAGTAACTCGTGAGAACATTAATGCATGATTTGCTGGTAAAAGGGTGTATAATTTCATTGAAGGCCACCACCAACCTGACCACATATATTAGCAGGGTTTCCTTCTCTGGATAGATTGTTCTTGAATAAAACTTCCAAAACTGAGAGCAGTCCTTACTAAAAACTTTCATGGGTTTGACCAGCCAGTGAGCAAGTGCTATGATGCTCAAAACTACGTGTGATGTGTAGTATGTTAATTTTACCAGACAGTCAAGGAACCTCCTTTTATGTTAAATATTTCAAAGAAAAACAGGTCATTTGTTCCACAGGTGGCAGGATGCTGTGCGCAAGTATTCTCCCTCCATTTATGAACTTACAGTAAGGCGAAGGACTTCGCCTGCAAAGATCCACAAAGCTTTACAAGTGCCATATCTGCTCACTGTGATGTGTTATTAGCTTTCCAATGGCTATAGAAAAAGGGGCATGAGGGGATCGTGATCCTAAGCAGGATATGTACACCACCTAAACTGCTCAAGATCGATATCTTGGTCTAGTTAAAACCCTCCAGCACTAGAGATGGAAACCTGTGGTCAGTCTGATGCTCTGCTTGAGTACTCTTGCATTTAGAAAGCTTTTCCTAATGCTGAAGCCTTGCTTACTGCAGTGCAATGCCATCACTACTTGCCTTGCCTATGACAGACATGGAGGACACGTGATTTCCTTCCTCTTTGCAGGAGTCTTTTGTGTACTCAGTGACTGCTATTCTCCATTCAGTCCGCTCTTCTCTGAGTGAACATGCACCCTTCAATCCTTTCCAGACTTCTGCCTGGTCCAACCCCACTCCTCACCTCCTTGCAGCTGGGCACAACTTTCTGGCTACACAGTGCCCCAGCCACCACTTGCTACTCTGGCTAAGGCACTAGCAGAACCAAGCTGATGGATGACTTCACATAACTTTCAGTCTAGTCTCCCAGTTTGTGCAGTGTGGTCATTGCCCTTTTCATGATATTAGTGATTTGTGTTTAGCTTGTGATCCATGAATGGGTCCTTACAGACCTTCTCTTTTTCTTCTGCAAACCTGCTATCTCACCTGTGCTCATACTTGTGCTGCAGACTGCTCCTGCATGGCTAGTGAACCTTGTACTTTATGCTTTTTATGTAAGACCAGTTCTACAGTTTGTTCATTTTTTACCATTCAGAACCTAGCCCCCAACAAGCCTGCATTCCCTCCCACCTAGGGCTGTATGGCCATTTGAAAAGCAGACTCTGTTCATCATCCAAGTTATTAATGAAAGTAACAAACAGTGCCAAGCCAGACCAGACTCCTGGGGAACTTGGAACCGAGGAGCTCAGTTTATCTTTCTATTTTGACAACAATTTGTCTGTAAGTACTAAGCCTTGTTTCCAATCAGTTTGATACTCACTTTTTATCTGGCCATATTTCTCTTTCTCGCTTACATAAAGCTCTGCCAAAAGCCTTATGAAAATCAAGATATATGGCATTTACTGCTTCTTCCTGTCAGCATGGTAAGGATTACCTCATCAAATGATGAAATTAGATGGTTTGACATGATCTGTTCTTCAGAAAGCCATGTTTTTTTCCTCTAGGTACTTATAAATAATGGCTTGAGTAATTTTTCCAGTATTTTTGCAGGGACTGAAATAAGCTGATCTCTCTAGAATGCTCGGACTCTTCTTTCTTCCTTTTTAAAATAGAAGTATAACTTTTGCCCTCTTCCCTTCTTTGATATCTCACTTTTCTTGAGAGAACCACAAATGGTGCTGAAATTACATCAGGTAATTCTCCAAGTATTCTGGACTGCAATTCATCCAGCCTAGTTAATTTGAATATAGTTGGCTTCTTTATGCCCTTTCCAATCCATTCTCCCCTCATACCAGGTGCAGATCATGCTGCTTTGCTGTGGTGTCAGTTGCATTGGTTACCACCAGCGGCTGGCTCCTGAAGCCCCCAATACAAAACCAGCACATGGCTTTCTCAGTAACATTTTCCCTTTTTGTTTAGTAATTGGCCATTTCCCTGGGATTTGTTTTACTTTGAGTGTACATGCAGAAGTGTTTCTTGTTACCCTTTGGGGACTTTGCTCATGTTACCTCATTTTGTGCTCTTGCTTCTGTATTTCCATCTTTCATGCTAGTGCCAAGCTTGTATACTTATTTCCAGTAACCCTCTAGTTTCTTAATACTGATTTCCTCTTTCTTAGCAGCCTTTCCCTTACATCTGCCCAGAGCAGGATCCTCCCAACCACATCTCCAAACATTTGAAAATATGCCTTCTTGAGATCTATACTCTTTATTTTGCTGTCTTCCTTCTCCTTTGATTTCCAAAGGAAGGCCATGGAAGATGGAAGCAGTTAGGTCCCCTGAAAACGAGACTTTAACTATGTTTTTATGATTTTGATCACAAGGCCAGCATTTTAACTGTACAACAAGAAGAGCTCTAGGCCTCCTGTTTCTTCAGCATTACTGCAGAGACGTTTTCTGCCAGACTGCGTTACAGTGCGGATGCCTCTCAAGCTTTCTTATCTGTGCATGGTATCTGATACAAGCTGCAGAGTGCTCTGTGACAGTTTTCAAAAATTGGCAGCATCTCCAGCTTCTAGAGCTTCTTGTGCTTCTAGGCACCATCAGGAGCAAACAGTCTCATACCATCAGGGTTTTCACAAAAGCTGCAGAGACAGCTGATTGTGTTACCCCAAAACGCATTTGGTCTTGCTGGGAAACATACAACTGTCTCCATGGGTTTTTCACTACACCCACTGCAGTGCATTTACCCAGGTATAAATCACCCATGCCAACTGCCCACAGTGTAGTGCAACAGTATCTTTCTGTAATCGTATTTCATTTGCATACATGTGCTACCTAAGAGCAAGGATGGCTTTGAAAATTTAGATGACAAACTAGAGAAGACTTGCATGTGTGCCCTGTGGAGAAAGGGCACACTTAGAAGGCTTTAGGCCTTATGGTTTCAAAAGCCAAACGTAGAATATTTTTCAGGTTCTGAACCATTTGGATTAGAAAACGATCTCAAGCTGTTCAGCTGGTTCCTACTCCTACGATATGTGAGATGATATGTCTGAAAGTCATCAGAATTCAGCCTGTCTCTGTCTTGAACAATAGCGATGCTGACGGAACAACCACAAATGAAATAACAAATCAACAAGCTAATCTACATCCTTCCAGCATCACTTCCTAAAATGTGATGTAACCACATAAGCATACCACAGCCTATACCTTACATGTCACACAAAACCTGAGCACCTGCAAACATCAGGGAGTGCAGACCTAAAGTTAAAATTTGTGGCTTTACATTAATGGAAGAACACTTACATCTCTTGCCTTGCTTTCATGTTCTGTCCAGAACTAGAAGCAGGATTAGCTGGCCATTCCAAGAAAAAAAAAAAAAAGGGGGAAAAATAGAAAGAAAGAAAAAAAAAAGGCAAAAAAGATTTATAACATTTCTGACCAAGATGGAATAGAGCAGACACCAAAATGTGGGGAGACAGTCTTCTCACATCGTCCACAGTCCAGGCTTACCAGATTAACAGGATTCAACAGGTCAAATAATGAGCTGGTATGAAATCCTGGCCCAATGAAATTCATGGCAAAACTCCCATTGATTTTTCTGGGGCTTGAATTTCAGTCTGGCCAAACTGTTTCCAAACGCTGACCTTTTCTAGAAAGCAGCAAATGTCATGCAGCGTTTTTTACATTAATATATTCATATTTAGTAGACAAACTGGAATGGTTTTGGGCAAGGAAATATACATGGGGTGACTTTGCTGCCAGGTCAAAATGGGCTCTGGAAGACACTGTCCCCACCATAGGTGAAAGTGTTGACAAAGGAGTACTCTGCAGTGCAGGCAGATAGTAACCAAGTAAGGTGCTCTGTGGAGCTACAAATTTGGGCATGAGAGTTATGTTATTCTCAGCAAGATGTAATGAACTCAAATGCTAATCAGCAACAGAAGAGTTTTCCCTGTTGTGCAGCTTAACAGAGGTTGATGCTGTTTGGAAGAGATGAGTTGGGTTTTCTGGAACTTCAGCATACCCAGCGACAGCACCTGGGCCCCTGGTGGTTTGCTCTCTCCCAGCAGCTTAGCTGACGATCACTGCTCTCCTTCAGTGGATGGGACAGTAACAGACAGGCATTCCCAGCATGGGTGCAACCAGGGTCTTGACTGTGGAGTCGCTGCTTCTGCTTTGAAATCTAGGCTGCTGTCTTAAAACAGTACATTCAGCTGATGACAGCTGAACAATATACTCCACCTTCGGCTGCCTGTTCGTGCCTGACTTGTGTACGGTGTGTGCTCCTCTCGCTTCCTGCCAGTGTTTACAGCCAGGCTGCAGCAAGAACTCAAGTGCCTCTATGCTGTCTCCTGCTCTCCACACCTTTGTGGAGAGCCTGTCCACACCTTTGCTTCTGCCTGTCCAGAACTGATGTTGGCTCTAGAGCTCTGATATTAGCTTAGGTTCAATGCATTATTTTAAGCTAATGAGCAAATGAAAACTAGCATAACCTATCCCCAAGGATGAAAGGAAGAGCCAAGAGCAGATGTTGAAATATCAAAGTGATGATGTCAGTTAAACCTCTTTTACAAAACGGTCAAGTGGAAAGACTGAAAAGGAAGGTTGCACTTTTCCTCCAATACAGGTCAAATAAAGAGCTAAACACTCCTTCTCCTTCCATCACTGCAGTACTACTAAAGATTGTGCTTTTTCAAATAGTTTCCCTGATATAGCTGAAGACATTTACCTTCTTTATACAGGTTTATTGGCCTCACACTATTAATCCCCTCTAGGCATTCAGAAAGAGGAATCCATTTCTACTAACTTTATTAGTGCAATGCAATTTTCCCAGACCCAGAGCTGAATAATTATGTTAATAAGTGATACATTCAATTTAGTCCATTTTTTCCTACTTGTGATTTGACCATCACATCATCCTGACTTCTATGTTTGTAGGATTAATTGTAAATATTCACCGAACAGATTATACAAACACATTTCAGTCAATGAGTTTTTTGCAGACCAATGTCTTTGAAAACACCCAATTTATTTTGTACCCTTGAAGGTATGTGGTTGGTTGCCTAATTGACATGCCATCGTTTCTGACAGAGAAACCAAAATTTTTAAAATAGAAGAATAATGATGGAAGCCTATCAGTTATCTGAACCAATAATATTGCCCCTGTATGATGATCCTACAGATTAATACTAATCTGTGTTAAAAATTGTTTACAAAATTTTTAGGACTCACAAATAAATTGTTAAACTAACGGCTTAAATAAATATGACCCCTGGAAACCAGGAGTGAGATCTAATCATGAGAATAGTCACGAATCACTTCCTTCTAGTTCCAAGAGCTCTGCTGCTTATTAGTTTGCCTTTTATCTTGCAGGGCTGCTCTGTGAAAACCTCCAAGGATATTACATATAATACAAGACCCACATGCAACTAATCATGGAAATTTGACTAATACTAACTAAGGGAAATTCCACTGAATAGGCAAAATTTTATATAGAATAATGTGTTTTGTAAAAAACATTTACAAAATCACTTCTAGTTATGAAAGGAGGATTGAATTAATGTTTATCTTTGTGATATGCCACATGGACACTTTGGAGACTTGTGGGAATATTTCTTAACAAAAAATATGTGCAAGTACCTTAAGATGTAGAATTAGGGCTAATGGAGTCATCGGTAATAATCTGCTGAAGCCAAGGAAAAATGACACCAGAAAACCTTGTGTTTCTGAAGCATAAAAGTAAAAGCTCAGAAATTTAATAATGAACTCCAGTTTTATTGTAAAACCTTAGTGGATTTGGTGACAAAAATGTACTTTAATTTTTATAGACTGTCAGACTATCCTGGAATCAGCAAAACCAGAGTTTTTACATTGCTTTTAATAACCTGCAAAGCTTAGTGAGATATTAAAATTTGATTGTACTTCAATATCTTCTGAAAGATTATCCAGACAGCTGCAGTAAGCAATATGTAGCAGGACCTCTTCAGGGTCAAACTTGTGTATAGGATTATTCTGGTTTTATTAGAAAGGAATCCGTATGTATATGAGACAGCTGCAATGTGAAGTGGAAGCCCGTATACCTAGCTTTCTAATCTTAATAGTTGCCTACTGGCTCAGATACAAGTTTCCTAGGCAGTTCTAGCACGTTGTTCAGTTACCTAGCACACAGTGTTTGGTTATCAGTCAGTTTTGGGATAATCTCTGGTTTAAGGGCCAGGTTTAGCTCGTAAGAACAATCACGCATCTGCAGTCCGCTGTCTCCCACGAGCCCTTTAGCACTGGTCATGCAGGTCAGCCATGTGATACACGCAGTCAAAGGACAGCGTGACCAGGCTGTGCACGTGCCTGTTAGTTCACACAATGAGGGATAAACCTGTGCCATTACTTGCCATTGGCATGTCTGGGGTACCAATACTTGTTGGCTCCATGTCCTAAGATACGTTAGAGGAGACACCTAAACATGCAGCACCTAGGTGGCTCCCTAATGGACTTTATGGCTTGCACCAGCAGACAGAGTAGACACCTCTGAAATCAAGCATGGAAATTTTTTTCTGCTTCTTGTGTGGATATGACTTCCAAAAAACCCATCATACAACTTCTTCTCCTCCTCTTTAAACAAGCAAGGATTCCTACCCTCTGAACGCATGAAGGCCTTTGTAAACAGCAAAATGGTTACTTTAAATTTCCCATTTAAAGGAATAGTTTAAAGGAATGATGACATGTTGAATGAAAGCAGAATTTCGTTTCTAAGAAAAAAATCCATTATAAAATTAATAAGTACTTGCCAGAATTCACTTGCATATTCAAATGACTAAGCAGATGCTTCCTACTGTGATTTGAAAAGGATCTCCTCCTGCTTTAGGCACTTTTCACAGTTAAGAATCAGGAATTTTGGTCCCTAGTTCCTGTGTGGAAATGTTTAAAACTCTTTCTAATATATTTAGGATGTTTTCCTATGCAGCCCAGCAGAAATATTTCCAGTGTGCTATGACTCAGTACTTTTTCTGAAGTGGCAGAAATACAGTGAAAAGTCTGTTTCTGATAGTATTTTGGCAGAAAACAACTCTGTGGGTTGGTGTTGGCAACACCACAGTCTAAGAATAGGGCACTTCTCAGGCAGAAAGTTGTTGAATTCGGACATAAACTGGGTTTGCCTAGGCGCAAAGAAGCCACTGTCTTCAGGGAAAGGAGTAATTTGGAAATGCTTGTCCTATAAGTCAGAGTGTATTAGTGTCTACCAAAACAATTATTTCTTGTGAGGGCTACTCAGAGTGAAGTAATCTGGAAGAACATATTCCATTGTACGAGCGAGGTCGCTGGGTAGCCCCTCTGACACTTCCTCAAAGGGGCTCTCATTGTATGGAGTGCTCTATTCTAGTTTCAATTGTTCATAAACATGAGTAATGCTTCCTTCCAAGTCTGTGTAAGAGGGAAGAACTGTAAATGGATGGTGCTCCACCGTACATGTACCATGCTGATAGCACTACCACTAAATTCACAAAATGTAGCAATGGGGTGAGACAAAAAGTAACACAAGGATGAGGAAGTGAAAGAGTTAAAGCATTTAAAAATTGGTTTGATCATGACAGCCTTAACTAATATTCTGAGCTGAGCCTGAGCTGTCCTGGTTCTGCTGAGCCCAGTGCAGGTGGAAGCATTTTCTCTAGCTAAGGCTTTACCCCTAGACACAGGCAATGCAGATTGTTCTCTACAAATAGAGGCGATGCAGACAGTTCCCTGGAAACCCCAGCTACAGCATTCCCTTACTACAGGTAACATTTGCCAAGTGACTCAAGTGTCTACACTGCCAGTTTGATTTCATTCTTATTTCACCCCAGGGCTCTGGTTTCCTGATTATCCATACTGTACGTGTGCTGCTTTTGGCAGCAATAATTTTGGTCAATTGTTTCTCTCCAAAAGGAAATGCTGGCACAGTTGGCAGACCAGCCAGCTCCAGGCAGAACATATTGGATGTATACCTCCCAGGCTTGGACTCCTGTTCCATGCAACTGCCATTCAGCACAGCCCCAGAAAGCCTTCCTCCCACAGCAGCCTTCTACAGACCCTCAGACCCTGCAGGACCTGTAACACTCCACCTTGCCCTCAGATAAGAAAACACAGGACTAGCAGGCAGAAATCTTCTTGATATTTAGGGGTCTGCGTAACTTCTCTGGACAGCTTCACTCCAACCAGGTCTGGAAGCTGTCTTTTTGCACAAAGTTGAATTCGGAATTTGTCTGCTCTAGATTTCTAGGCCTTAAGTTTTTTGGAAGATGCTTTCTCTTATTTAAAATTGCTTGTAATATTCCTGCAGTGTTCATTCACATCTTTTGTTTGCAGCAGGATAAAGGAGAGTGAAAGAAATTCTTTCCAAGAATGAGGCATTCTGAACTCCCTTATATACAGGACAACACTACTTTGTTGCCATTTCCTTCACGTCTTTACTGGCTATTATCCAACTTTTCCCATACCTCTCTCCTTAGGAAGGACAGGAGATCACTGGCCTGTCATTCACTGCAGAAATGGAAGAGCTAGTCCAGCTCCCTCCAGCTGCCTGCCAGCAGCTCTAAAAGAGAAGAGCTAAGGATTATTTTTGCAGGACCTCTTTTCCCTACCAGTCCCAAGCATTGGGTCCTCAGCTCAAGTAAACTGGAACCGTTTTGACAACTTCAATGGTAATACGCAGGAGTCTCACTCACCTTTTCTACCCAAGAGAAACAAGGAGCAGGCAGTGCAGTTAACAGAAACTATTCTCCCTCTAAGCTTAATCTGAAAAATCTTCTATCCCAGAACATTTAGCATGTATGTACTCACCTGTGGACTTAATTTCAGGTGTTCCTACCTAAACGTGACCCCTAATGAAGGAGCAGTCATATGTCACATTACAGGCAGGTGATAGATGGAGTTAATCACGGAGCTTTGAGCCATTCCCTCTCTATCCATTAATCCACCTCCTTTGAGACTTGTTCTAACAGTCCAAATCAGGAATAGGTACAACCATAAGAAATGGTTACAACTTTGAAACTTGGATAAGGTTTTTAACTTGAAAAGAGCCAGGAATGTACGTGTGAACTCCTGCCTCTTTCCCAAGAAACACTAATGAACAGCTTCTAGCTATCGGCATTCAAAATAATCAGCCTGTCATGGAAATGTTTATTTCCCCAAATAGGGGAGGCTTCCCTCAAGCTCTCTCTCAAATTTTTATGTGTTTGATGGTAGCGCTTAGTCCTGTATTAGTGACACATTTATGGGCTGCTACCTTGAGGGCTGGAAACAAAAATTTCACATCTTTCCAAAAAAGAAAGCTCCTTTTCCACTGTGACAATATTAAGCTCTGGCCCTGGAAGGCTTCTACGTACCAGACATCAGTTGTAACATTTTAAGGTACAGAAAACAAACTTTAATTTCCCTCTGAAGGAGTATATTGATTTTTCCCTTCCAGGCGTGGTGTTTGTACTTGTGGTATGAAGGCATCTGACTTCACAAAAGGAAGGGTGTGAAAATACTCACAACCCAGTAAAAATTCATTATTGTGCAAGGAAAATGACAATATAAAATGGAGGTTGTCAGAAAGCCGATCAGACCTTGGAAGCTAGAAGGCACAGGGCTACTTGTAGAGGTCCCTAGCTCTGCCACTAACCTGAGGTATGTCTTCAGGCATGTGTCTTCACCTTGCTGTGATTCCATTTCCCATCTGTAAAGTGAAGATAACAACATGTAAATTTATCTTCAGATGACAAATGCAACATAACTCCTTAGGGTTAGCTTACTGGTCACAGTAGGGGGTAAGTAACAGATAATTCATTGTCTCTCTAGTTAGAAATAACATGACTTTGTTAAACTTTTCCTGTCACCCCACTTCTGCATCTCTACAGTAGCTAGTTAAAGCACATTCTTCTTGTAATGAAGATGTGGAAAAACTCCTTCCATCTGTACCAAGTATGCATAGCACTATTCATAACAGATTATTACTTGCAGCAGCAATGGATGAATAAAGACGTTTTAAAATTTGCAGTTGTAGGGAAGAAAGCATTTACTTTAGCAGTTGGCAACATATAAGCATGCAGAACAAGCAGAATAAAGCCTACTAGTTGCTCAAAATCTGTGTTACAATTCTTCCTGATGGGGAAGAAAGAGGAAGATTCTCTCAGACAACTGTTAAATTTAAGCTGTGTATGGAGTCGCAGCATAGTCCAGGGACTTAAAAGTTAATTGTCTACAGCAGTTAAATGTGAATTTTAGTGACCTGCTGTTCTCCCATTAGACTGGAGTCCTCAGGAATAAGTGAATGCTAGTATATTGTTGCAATTACACTTCTGGTATGCATGTACATTTTTATTTGCCTGATATCAGGACAAATAAACAATTTGGGAACAATTATGGCACTATGCAACTTCCAGTGATTTAAGTGAGACTTCATTTATTTTAAAATCAACTTCTAAACTATCCGCTTGTTTAATCATAACAAATGCGGAAGTTCTTTCTTGACTGTAACAGCTGAACACTTGGCTCAGTATTCTTTACTTCTTCATTCTTTAACATCAAGGCAAACTGGCAGCCTGCTTGGGATTTCTTGGGACTTTTTTAAAGATACCCAGATAATCCTCTGAGAAATCATACTAGATCATACCAACATTTCTCTAAAACTCAGGTCATAGCTCCTGTCAGTGCTTGGTTTTCTAACAGCAGGCATGAAAATGTAAAATCAAATACCTGGACTGTTATTTTATTTACATACTCCGATGAATAAAAAGGCCAAGTCCATAGTCTAGATTATTATGTACCCTGAAAACCCATTTATAAACCTCTTCTTTACTTATCTTAGACTGCAATTTCAGACATTTTGTGATGGGATGGAAACCTTCTTTTTCCTGAACATGGCCAAATTGCATTTTTAGCTCTTTCAGTGCTCTCACAGCTCTAGCTCCACTGAAATTATAATGTTAGTCTGGATTTCCATCACTGTGACATCAAGCAGAGCCTGTCTGCCAGCATACAGACAGACTCAGCAGACTGAAATCTGAATGGAAAATGGGGTAAGAATAGGAGTGAATGGTGCCTGAATCAAGGCTACTGCAGAATACCCTTGTGTAATGCTCGGGGTATAGAAGGAGAGATACTTAGAGGGGTGGGAGAATAATGAAAAATTAAGAGTGTGGGCATATCAGGGGTCATTTTCAGGTTTTTTTCCCCTAAATATACTTTCATGTGATTTGTCCTAAGTGCAAGACAGCTGAAAGCTATGATATCTTCTTCCCCTTCCCCTACGCACATGAGAACCTAGGCAACAGAAATAGATCATACATTGGAAGTGACAGTCAAGTATCTAAGTGATTGGAAATGAACTGTTTAAATCAGAGGAAGAGCTACAATTTGGAGAAGGAAAGGAGCCATACCCTTGGGAACACAATGATGATTTGTGCCCTTTTAAAACCCCAGAAAACCAAGAAGTGCAGATAAGCCAAAAGCTTTTTTTTGCCTTTTTTTTTTTTTTTTTTTTGGGGGGGGGGGGGGGGGGGGATGGGGTGAACCCTTACTTCAGGGATCAAAGAAGAAACCATTAGGCAAAGCTAAAATCATGACTGAAGTACCAGAGGCTCTGGAAAGGGCAATACTGGTACCACTGTTCATCAGCACAGAGAGAAATGATACATCACAGCTTGGTCTCTAGGGCCATGGTGGGTAATTTCTCAGTGGCTTCTCTTCCCTTTCCTCTATCCCACCGGTCCTGTCCCTGTTAAAATCAGTGCCTTGGTCTGCCAACCATGGGAGAGGCACATGGAGGAGCAATAAGGGATAGAAGGGAATAAATGTGTCCATGGCCACACTGAAGAGTGCGCACAACATTCCCTCTTGGTTTTTGTTAGCGGTGCTCCTAGAGCAGAATCTTTTCCTTTTTCCACAGTCAGGTTTCCATCTGAATGGTGTCCCTTTGCCAACACATGCCAGTGAAATGAATGGCAGTAGCTTTGTCTCTGCAATATATTCTGTTAACTCTGTGATGAGGGCAGAACGCACTCAGACTGTATCCCAAATACAGAAAGGATCTGATGACCAGGATGCAGAAGCATGCAGCAGGCTTAAGAAACGTTAGGCAGGTTCAGTTACCTGAGCCAAAAGATGTGACAACAATGGTTTTCATTTCTGAGAAAGGGCAGTTCAGCAAAAAGATACTGAACTTTGTAACTTTGTTGGGGGATTCTTACTTCAACTTAAGCTGAGACTATTTCATTGAGAACAGCAGGTACACTCATATGACTCAAAAAAGGTTTCAGGATATTTATCTAGAAACCACAAAAGTGGGCTAAGAAAGAGAATCTGACTTTTTATTCCTATTTTTTGAGTACAAAGAAATTCCAAAACTTTCAGTATTACAGTCAATTTACACCAATTACAAAACAAAAGAATAATGTTAAAACTCACAGACTGCAAATGGATATATTAGCTAAAACTCTTCTTAGATTGTATAGGTAATTTCTGATAAAACATGACCTAAAGACCTCAGCTACTAAGGGAAAAGAACAGTTAATGGCTCTTCCCATCCCTTTCTACAAAAGCCCAATTTTCTTGAAAGTCTTCTTGCTAAACACCTCTCCTTTTCTCTCAAATTAATCACAGATAATGACAGGCATTGATACAGTTAATTATTTCTACTTTGGTGGACAAAAGTAAATAGTTAAAAACCAGAGTTCCTCACAGTTATAAATACCATTAACTGGCTCTTACAATCCTGCTGTTTCAAGGGGAGAAGTGAGCTTGCAGGGCTAAGAAGAGTGAGCATTTACTAGGTGAATTGAAGAGAACTTTAAATAAGAAGACCTGTAGTGAAAGCACTGATTGAGAAGTACGCTTGCTGCATACTGCCTCTGTCTAGACATCAATTGCATTACAGTTGCACTCATTCATAATTTGGGATATTTTTTTTTAATTTTTATTTTCAAAAAAGGGGAGGTATACCGAATTACTATCTCTTGCACCATTTGGTCTGCATTTAGGTGGCAAGCAGATGCAGAAAAATGAAAATGGACAAACTTAGATCATCTACTGCCAAAACACGTCAGCATTCCCAGGGGCTGGGAAGGCAGGCAGAAGCAAGCCAGCATGCCAAGAGAGGAAGGTTTCTGCTCCTATAGGTGAGGAGAGATGGAGCTTCCTGACCACACAACTTTCTGAGGGGCCAGGTTTAGCCACCAGGAACTTGGAAACTGCTATTTGCTTCTATCGTGATGATGGGAACAGCGTATGTCTGTAGGTACTCTTGGCAAAGAAACAGAGCTGCACATCCAGGGAAGTCCATTTCTGCTTGACAGGAGCAACCCTGCGGAGCCCCAGACACAAGCACACTTCTTGCAATACGGGGATGAGAGTCCCTGTTTTGAAAGGTGGGCTTCCACTCCTTTCAAGCATTGCCGAGCTTTGCAGAGGCAACTTCCTAAGGCTGAAGTCATCAAACAATTTAACTTCCTGTTCGAGCATTGCCATTACAGCGGTTTCACTTGGCTGTGTATCATGTGCTGCGGAGGGAGGAGGAGAGAAGTTATGTGAGCAACCAAAGGTGCAGCCTGGCCCCACAGGGAAGAAAGGCTGGTGGCGCGGGGCCCTGGGAGACGTGGCAGTGCCTGGAGGGGGTGGGGACAGGGCGTTGGGCCCACCATTAGCACCATGCTGCTGGGGATCCTCGTGGTGCTCTGCTTCATCCCCACTGCTGATGTAACAGGTAACAAAACCCCCTCACATTTCAATCTTTTCCACTATTTTTTCTTACTTTGATCATCAAGGGAGAGAAGGTCTAATATAGCTCTGAATTATTTTTGCACAAATTACTCTTGTGTTTGGATGAAAGAGGAGAGACAGAGCATGCTGCTAAGGCTACGCATGGATCAACTCGATATAACTAAAAGGCTGATTTTTCTCCTGCCACGATTATCTCTTCCAAAATAAGACCCAAGAACTTTCTTTTAATTTGACTTGGTTTTAGATTCATTGTAAACTGCATGCATAGACAGAGGGGTTTATTTCTCCTTCCATCCAGGCTTTACAAATTTTGTTCTCAAGTGCCTTCTCCTGGGGGGCAGAGGGGCTGAGCAGACCTGGTGCCAGCCAGTCCCTCCCTGGGGGCAGCCTCTCCACCACCCCCAAGTCTCCTGGGTGAAGCTCCAGGTCCCACCAGGCCTGGCTCAGCATGATGGGCTCCAGAGCTGAGCCCACCCACATCCTCTAGCAAATAGAAGGACCAAAAGCAGAGTTGCTTACTGAGCTCAGCGATGGGAGGATGGGAATTGCCGAGTTTCTGATTTTTGCATTGTTTAGTAGTTTGTTGATATTTACTAGATATCTAGCTTCTTTCTGAAAAGATCGTCAACAACAAAAAATGTTTATTTGTGATTTTGAGATCCTGAGTCTTAGTGAATTTTTCTAAACCTTCAGTTGTTGTGGCTGAGGTTTTTGCCTTGGTGTTGTCTTGCTGATGCAGTGTTCGTATGTTCAGAGTTAACACGTCTTTCCAAGGGTACATCAAAATGCAAAGCTAAGCAAGGGATGATGGCTAGTCTTGATAATCTTGATAATCTCGAGACAGATAATTTTTCAAACTGCTGGCCTGTGAACTGTTGTTATTGGGTCTTCCCCAAATAGCAGTGTTTTGTATTTTATAGGGAAGTTACAGAGAGGAACAAAAATCTGTTTTCCAGTACAAAACTTTTCACATATAGAATATATTTAGAGAGTTGTTTTTTCCAATATGGGAGATACAACTGAATCTACTTTTTCCTTATTTCTGCCTTATTTTTCGATAATTCTTTTCCTTAGTGAAGGCATTGTAATTTGCCTGACACCACAATCTACATTTCTTTAAGAGATCACAGGGTTTTTCTCTTCCTTGTCCTTTTCCCATGTTTATAATTCTGTGTTTGCAATATCATAATTATTTCCACAGTGGGCCCTTGGGTTGTCAGAGAAGACACTGATTCCAGGAGGGGATAAGTATCAGCAGTGGGTTAACAGTTTTAAAAACATTTCCATGAGGTGTGAACAGCTTTTAAGTGACTCTTCTGAACTGCGGCAAAATAAAGTACAGTGTATGGTTATCAGACATAGGGGTTAATGCCACGACTCTATAGACATTTATACACTTTGCATGAAGAAGTTGAATCTCCAATAGCTTCATGGAGGCTGTTCAACTGCTTAAAGAGAAGCACATGAGGTCACTTGCTTCCTGGGGCCCTCGTCTTTTTCTCACATTTTTTCTCCACCTCTTCTCTTCATTTTAATTGAGAGGATTGATCCTTAGTAAACAGAAAACGTTAAGGCAGGTCAAAACCCTGCAAGATTTCCTCAAGCCACAGAGTGTATTATAGGCCTCAGGTATTTGTGTTTTGGGGGAGACAATAGAATTTGTCCCGTTCTGCTGTTGCTAGACTGTACCAGTAAGTGCTGCAGGTTGAGTCTGAATCATGGAAAGGGACTTAAAAGGTCAATTTGTTCATTTCCTTTTTGCAGAAACACTAACGTTTACAAAGGTTGTCCTTGCACCCCTTTTTTTTTGGCTAAATCATTACCATGCTATGGTCTGCCAGAGCGGCAGCTAGATTAGGTTGCCTGTCCCATGTATTTTGTCAAGTAAGTGTATAAGTGGGTTCCCACTGCAGTGTACCACAAACAACCTCAACTTTTTACTACCCATATAACCTTCTGGCTTATAGTGTTAAAATCAGCCTCTAACCCACTAAGGTTATCAGAATACAGAAGATGTATGAAGCAAGGTTAACCAAGATTAGGATGAAATCTACAAATTCTTGTTATAAAAAAAAAAAAAAATCACCAACTGACAAGAAAAAACCCCATGCTCACACTGGGTTTGATTAAAGCAAAAGTGTCACCTGGGCTTTAGGCAGTACTATGCTTCCTGCAGTACCGGCATCAAAGTAGGAAAGATCAGCAGAAAGCAAGTCTTTAACAGCTAGAAGGGGCAGAGCCCTCCAGCTGCATGTCACACACCCCTGGGTGATCTAAAAACGAAGTAAAAGAGAAAGACCCTTGTATCTGGGAAAGAAGAGCAAAGGTAATTGAACAACAGATCAACAGCAGCAAAAATGGAATAGCTTTGTTTATAACATAGCTGTGTGTCTTTCTGTGTTTGGATTAAATAAACTCTTTCAGGTTTTCCCCTGTCCCCCAAGGGACTTAAGTGAGCCTTTTCTTTACTGTGCTTATAGAAATACCAACTTATCCCAGATTCCTTGCTCTGGCAAATAGCTTCTTGAAGTCAACTGGCATGGAAAAGAGAAAAAGAAGAGTACAAAATATTTTTAGCAGAATATTTTTTTCCAAAGTTGATGATGATTCATGGAAAGCTCTGGAAAAAAATACCTCAAAATAGTTATTTTCCATACTTTGTCAACTCTATTTCACTTTCTTGGCAAATAAGAAAGAAAGGAAAAAAAACCTCAATGAAGTTTTGCTTGCATCGTGGTCCATGATTAGAGTCAGTATTTTATGGATATTATATATGGATGGCATTTTTTAATTCATTATGCAAAAAAACTTACATGTGATTATAACAAATGTCTAGCATTACAAATAAGGTATAAAAATGCTTGAGAAACTCAGAGATCTTACACACCAGTGCACAGAAATCCTAAGAACCTGAGAAAGCTTGCAGTCTGTGTACATTAACTGAAATGATTTTACATTTTTAGACTTCACAGCTTTTTGAAACTGTAGACAATTATTTTTCATATCTGCCATTTTCTTGGCTGGCTAAAGCCAAGATATAGATATTTATTACTATGCAGCATGACTGAACACAGCTCTGGGAATGGCAATCATAACCGTATTTAGGGGAAAGCATACACTAATGGAAACACATACTAAATGTTTCAGAGTTTCACCATTTTAACAAACACAAAGCGACACGAGAAGAACTGTCTCTGTGAAGGCAAAAGCAGCCTCAGCCCATGTCTGCTCAGAATGGTCCAGATCCTACTAAGAATCTAATTAAATCCTATTCAGATCACAAATGAAGTAAAGGATGTTTGGCCTTACTCGGTTTTCCCCATGCGACGAATATACATTTTGGCATGACTGACTTTCTTCAACTAAAAAAACCCCCTAAACTGGGAGGAGGAAGAGGATGACAACAGCCTGTCTAACATACCTTGTGGATTAAGCCTGCCTTGCCTCTACTGGCATTGCAGCCCAACAAATTGACATGGTGCTAATTGGTTCCTATAGATGAAAAATAAAAAGATCTACCTCAATTTAGATTTGAACAAGTAGAGCCACTTTGTGAAAACTGGTTTTGGGTGCTTAGCTTAAAACGAAGTGGCCTTCGTTTAATGATCCAGGATAACTTTTTCCCACTCTTCAGCTACCGTACATCCCAACATGAACAGCATGGGCTAGGTTATCAACACTCAGCCTACATACCAAGAGAGCAGACCGCACCATAAATCCAAGAGGTAGAACAATTCTACCACAGACTTGCACATTGTCACTTACGTCAAAGATCAATTTTCTGGCCAGCAAAAATACAATCAAATACCTTGTCTAAAGGGGTGGAATCCAAACCTCACCCCTTACTAGAATGCCTTATAAGCCTATGCGAGAGCTTTTGTCGGAAAATGCTGATTCGATGAAACTGAAATGTTTTGCTGAAATGTCTTCATTTCGATGAAAATTCACCACAGGCAGAACCTCAAGTAGAAACCTGCCTTGTCTGTTATTAATCTGGCACTCAGTTCCACGACTCAATGATCCGTGTCTCTTTCTGCTCAAAAGCCTGGATATGTCCATCCTTCATCAAAACAAAGTTTCACAGTGTTTGGGTTCCCTGCAAACATGGGATTTCAGAGCTGTGATGAGCTCTGCTCCTCTCCTCATACTATGTTGAACAAAGAGACACAAGGAGTATGGACTGCAATCTTTCTCTGCTAAAGATGAGGCAGTAGAGCATTCCCTGCTCGTGTCTTCCTGCTGTTATGAGAGGAAAGAACCGGTAAACAAGACTTTCAGTGAGAAAATTAACAACTTCAGCAGTTTCATGGGTTGGGCTGGTAACTGGGGACCTGCTAGCCATGGCTTGCTTTTACTGCCCACACCCTACCACTAGTGGTGACCATCTCATGCATCTCTTTGTGTTTACTCCCTGGATTACCTTCATGCCAGAGAAGTATCCTACTCAATAGTCTGGGGAACTCCATCTTCTTATGCAGGTGTGAACACACTAAATTTAGCCATTTGGTCCTAAATATTGTTAAACATGGTGAAATACTTGTTTTCTGGGCATTCTGGATCTGGCTGCCTTCCCACTCCGTTTCCCTTACTAGCCTTTTTTAAGTCTCATTACATGGACTAAGTAGAAAGAATACAGGTTCTGCAGCAGATTTTGAGGACAAGAGGTACAATTCTCATTCTCACAACCACAGCATTTCTCAGGGATTTAAAAAAGGCTACTAAGACCTCATATGAGTTGAGTTTGCATGAAGACTTACAGAGTCATATACACACAGAAAAGGGCTGTCCTTAGTTCTAGCAAGTTCCTAGCTTAAAAGCCAAAACTTTCCTCCTCTTACTGGTCATCATTTGAAAAATAGGGCCTTATTTGTACAGGATGATTTTTCTTGGAAGACTTTCTTGGAAGTCTTTCTGCATAGTCCTTGCAGTGTTTCATTGTTTGGCAGATGGTAGCACAGAGGTCTACATGTCAGAAAACATTTCCTGTTTATGTATCAGTCTGGTCAATTCAAATTGAGTTATACATTCATGTGACATGTTTTTTGCAGGCCACTTGAGTGCTAAGTGCCAATGCAGTGTCAAATTAGTCAGCTCCTGAGCCCGCTGAGAGATTAGGAATCTACTACAGCTGCTAGCTAGAGAAATTACTTATTTTACATTAACATGATAACAGTTTAGTTTAGTGGGTTTAGTGCTCATCATCCAAGGTCCAGACCCTTGAATTTGTTCGACAAATCCACTTGCAAACTATTCAAGTCTGCCCTTGGATTAAAAAGCAAGTGTATATATGATACTCTCTTATCTGACTGCTAAACTAAGCATTTAATTCACGGTGTTTTCACTCCATAATGTCCCCTGGGAAACTGCTTGCTAAGGAAAGGATAGACTAAGGTGGTCTTACGTATCCACGCATGCACAAACACACAGAGTAGCTTTCTGAGCCCTGACCTTAAATCCCAATCACATGGGCCACTTTCTGTACTAGTGTTCTGACTGAAGAAAAACACTCCTGACCTCACAGTCTCCCCTAGTGACTATGTAATTATTTACATAGAGGGGGATTGCTGCAACAAGAGCTCCTGTGAGAAACTGCTTCTGCAGCTTGGTGGTTACATACTCCCCAGTAGGGAGTGTCAGCAGTAGAGAGGAGATATGGAGAAGAGTTGCAAGGGAGGATGTGTGGTTCTGAAGTCTCATACTGTATTTTATAAGCAAGTGTTTTTCTCACTTTCTCCCCTCCTCTGCCTTCCAGAAAACAAGATTTTAGTGGCTCAGCATCCTTTCCTCACCGTAGCTAACAAAACTGCAACTCTAGTCTGCAACTACACATACAATGGAACAGGGAAGGAATTTCGAGCTTCACTGCACAAAGGAACAAACAGTGCAGTTGAAGTTTGCTTTATTTCATGGAACACAACCAAAATTAGCAGTAATTCAAATAAAGAATTCAACTGCGAGGGGATTCATGATAAAGACAAAGTAATCTTCAATCTCTGGAATATGAATGCCAACCAGACTGACATCTACTTCTGCAAAATAGAGGCCATGTATCCACCCCCATATGTCTACAATGAGAAGAGCAATGGAACCGTCATTCACGTGAAAGGTAAGCTGGGAAATCTCTGTAGGCCAGTATCCTCCCTATACACACTCCCTACATGATGCCTTGAGGCAGTTTGTTTCCTTAAAAAAAAAAAAAATTTGGGTGGCTTGGTAAAACTACATTCCTGCTCCTGATGTCCCGAAGAACACATTTTAAAATTATGATTAATACAAATGGTGCATTGGAACAAGGAGTATATAAGCAGAGATTGAGGTTTTTGCTTTCATATACTTAAAAGTTCTCTTTGTTCTTTTCCTTAAAGAAACACCCATCCAAACACAAGAGCCTCAGTCTGAAATGTCATTGTGGATTATGGTGGCAGTGGCTGGAGTTCTTACTTTCTACAGTATGCTAATAACCACAGTTTTTATTAACCACTGGGTAAGAAACTACTGTTTTCCTTTGCTCTATATACTCTTTGCCCCTGGTTCATTTCTTAGGCTACACTTGCCATGTTTACCACAAACTCACTGATACCCCTCGCCACAGGATCACAGTGCTTCTCCACCCTAGCTATATGTGCACACCCATGCTATGCCCCAAAAGAGCTGAAACACCAGATGCTCTCCAGGTGGACAGTCAGGCCTCTGCAGTAGAGTCCTTAAGCAATTAGTAATGCCGTAGTGTTGGCAGTGCCCTGCACACCAGCAATACTGGGACGCTGCCTCTAGTTCTGCCAATTGTCCCTGTCATGGAAATCTAGCACTACAAACATTCCTGGCAAAACCCTTTAACACTAAACTGACAGAAGGAGCTTTCCTACAGTAAAACAATCTTTAGGGAGCCCTCAGTTGGCCCAAGACCATCTGCACCATAGCCAGCAATTCCCCCGAGTACCCACTAGTTCTGGCAGCTTGACTGCAAGGGAAGAGGAGCACCAGATCTCAGTAGTCCCTCATCTGCCTCTGTACATTCACCCTAAGAAAGCCGAGACAGTCTTACAGCTTACTATTTTGCTTTCTAATCTCTCTGGAGAGTTGGCTGGCCCAGGCCATGTTCAGTTCTGCCTGCTGGAGTGAAGAGAGAGTGAGGCGTGATGCAGAGGTAGCAGAGGAATGTGTTCCTAGACAAGTCTTAGGATTGTGATCTCCTAGAGCTGATTTACACTACTTACTCCATCTGGGAAGGACTCGAACAATAACGGTAGAGAACTCTGCTCCTTATACTCTGCCTTTTCCTTGTATCTTTGTTGTTAAATGGCGATTTTCATCACATTACAAGGTAGCCTGCAAAAAGGCCCCAAAGTCCCTGACTAATGTTAAATGTTGCAGGTATACAGAAAGCCACTGTCACTGCTAGCTGAAGCTTGAGATCTGTTAAATGTTTCCTAAAAATACACTTGCTCAATAGAAGTCTCTTTCTAATGGAAAACAATCGAACAGGGCATTGCCATAGGAAAAGGCAGGTTAAGTGGTCCTTCTTTGTGCCTTGTTGGAGAGGCTGATGCCTAGGAGAGCTGAGAGGATTACAGCAGAACAGCTGCCGGTATTTCAGTGCTGAGCTACTGTGGCTGCGTCTGGTGAGATACTGTAGCTTCAAATCGGTCATTTACAATCTGAACCATTTTCTCTCTGCTATATTTGTTTGGTACCCAATGGCTACGCACTTTGCTAACATGTCTGCCCCCAGCAAGAGTGACAAGGCTGCACTGCGATGTGTGCCATTTACAGCATCTGTTATTACCTGCTGTTATCACTGCTGGTGGTATTCTCCTGACAATATGCACTCTGAGTGTGGGTGTATTTAGAGTGTTGCTGAATGTAAATACAGCTACCTAGAAGACACTGTGAACTGTAAAATAAGGTCCTAAAATCTGATACTTGACAGCCATGGCAAGCCTATTTCACTTGAGTTCCTGAAAGCAGCTGAAAATTTTTCTGTCCTCATACAGTTCTGCCTTCCCTGGAGGAAAACCACTTTCCTTTCTGAAAGTGCCAGTCTTTGATCCTGTAATAGTCCAGCACGCACTCATGCTAGCAAAATGTCTTTCTCCCATGCAAAATTACCTCTTAGGTGAATTGAAAATCCTATATTACAGAGACGAACATATACAGGTAAAGCTTTTGTTTCCAATGATTTACGTGCATCGACTGCGTTGAATGACTTAAACAGTATGTAACTTATATATGCAAGGTGTTGAATGTATATAAAACATTAATATAAAAAAGCTTAAAAGTTTCATAGTAACTGCCCCATTCTGCGTGTACAGCACAATTCAGCCATCAGATTTGCTAATGCAAACCTCCAATTCCACAGCATCACAAGTATATTGCATCACATGCAAATATTTATGTACATAGGAATGAAATTTCAGTGAAAAGGAGATTGAAAAGAAGTAACATCAGCATCAAGGAAAAAAGCATGGAAGCACTTTATCTAGACCCTGATCAATAAAGTCTAAAGCTATGCAAAACCACCAACCTTGTGTGCAGCCTGTAGGAGAGGTTCAAATGCTGTAGCCACAAACTTCCTCTGTGATTACAGGCAAATTATTTCACCTGTCTTCTGTTGCTCTGATTTCTGAAAGCGATGATGCTTCCCCTGTCTCACAGGGGCATTATAAGGCAGGAATTCAACAGTGAAAATGATTTTTTTGAGGCCCAGACAGTGAGACAAATAAAAGATTAATATAATCTCTGATTCTTTTGCCCCTTGAAGGAAGGCTCAGAACAACATATACATTGTGTGTTACTGCTGTAAACGGTAGGCAAATCATGATATACACAGCCTGGGATCATTTTTCCTGCTCTTTTTGCATTTGAGTTAAGCTAATTTATTTTTTCCTCCTAATAAATGAGGACAGTCTTCACTGCTCAGACGGTATTGCTTCTGCTGAGTCATTCCACAGCTGAGAATTGATGGTGAGAGGCATCAGTTTGTATCCTTGGTTTGAAGCATTCCTTTACCTGGAGAACTAACACTGTAAATCTCTCAGCAGATAAGCTGGAGACTTACATTCAGGTTGGGCAAATTCCATAGATTATTTTATGAGAACATGTTTCCTAATTCTTCCGTAAAGGTATTTAAACCTGAGGCTGCCTTATAAATATGCCTGCTTCCCTGAATGAGGACCTAGGGCCAGAACTGTCAGCAGTTAATATGAGCATTGGGTGAGACAATTTGTTAATTCAAAGAAGGAAAAATTAATCAAATCCATTATTAACTTGTCTCAGGTCTTATTAACAGGCAAACCCCCTCTACTCAAAGAATCCCTGTTCCCTTTCTTCTTCTCCCTTTTTGAATGTTCACCCCAGGCAGGACAGACTAATTGCAGAAATGTTTCCGAACTTCTCTTCACCTTTTTTTCCCACAGCAAAAATCCAAAAAGAATATGTACCATCAGAGTGACTACATGAACATGACTCCCCGGCATCCACCATACCAGAAGAACAAGGGTTACCCACCCTATGCACCAACACGAGACTACACTGCATATCGGTCCTGGCAGCCGTGACACCCACCAGCTGACCCACCAGTAGCCTTATGTGCTTCTAGGCAGTCACTTGCTCTTGGATGTGGAAGGACAGCCTCTCATTTTCTCATCATGTTTGTTGTTATTGACCATGGATACCTACACCGTAGCAAGTATTGGCTAAACTTCGATGTAAGATACTAAAAGAAAAAAACAAACACACAAACAAACATAAAAAAGCAGGGGAAAAGTAAAAAAGGTTTGTTCTCCATGACAGCTGAAAATGAGATACAAATTGTGTTGAGGGTTGTCAGTGGGTAAGACAGAAAGAAGGCATCAGACCTCAGAGCTGGTCTCCTCCTAACACTTGTGGTTTTGCTCAGCTGTTGGGAAGAGCAGAACTTCCGACCTTTCCCAATAACTGCTGCCTTAGATTTAACCCTTAATTTCCTTCCCTGTATATCTAAATCTCAGCAACTCTTGTTGCTGTTAAATAAGGCAAAATGTAAAAAAAAAAAAAATAAATCTTTTCTTCCCTACAAGACCAGGGCACCATTTGGAATTCAAAACACATGCTTGAAAGAAAGAGGGGAAAGTCAGCCAGAAGGCACCCAAGCTATTAGGCTATGGCACAAGTGGGCCACCAGGACAAATCGAGCTGATAGAAAATGGCTAAACCTTCAACATGTGAGGCCTTAGGCTGGACACTTTGTAAATGTTCATAAGGCCATTTGAAGTCATGACCAAGCAACTCCACAGAGTGAGAAGGTAATCAGTCTGAAGACAAAATCAAGACAAACAGGAAAGGAAGAAAGATCTGTTATCTTCATGAAGAACCCCATTTCTGTTTTGTTTGCCTCCTACAGCGACAGAACGCAAAGTTGTATGGGAAGCATTAGAAGACACAGAGGTCAGGTTTTGAGGAGAGCTTTACTTCCATTTTTGTTTCTATCCAAAAGACATTCTGCTGAGTCCTCCTGAAAATTCATACACATCTTCTCGCACCTAGGTTGTACCAGAGCTCTTTCAAGAATCTGGGTCCGGTTATGAGCAACTAAAGATCACCTGAATTTTTTTCCTATAAGCCCCTATTTTTGGGGTGTGAGGAGGTCCCTCATTCCCACCGTTGTAAATTGGACTTGCAAGTGCTCAGCCACCTGCAGGGCTTACTCTGGGCACTTTGAGGAACTTTGTGTTGACTGGATGTTACCTTTCTATCTAACAATGTTCTTCAGGAATGCTCCATGCTGGAGTAGGACAAAGGCTTTAGCAAAACCTGCTTCTTTCTTTCAGTTAAGCATGTTTACATTAGCAAGACATCCTAAACTGTAACTGGTGATGTCTTGGCATAAAATCCCTTTTCATACTGAGGAGATGAGGTTTATTTTATAGGGACTACTGAATAAACAATTAAATGAGAAATAAATCCATATTCCCACCTTGAAATAAAATTAGGATTGTATAACATTTACTTTCCTCCAAACTGGAATAAGAAAATCCTTTCTCTCTTTGAGGGCAGGTGACAAAAGTAGAGATATGGAAGCGTGACAACAATCTGTTTTGACTTCTTAACCCAAGAAAAAAACTGTGGCACTTCCAAATTGGAAGTTTTTATTTGAGTTTGCTGACTGGGCAGGAAACCATTAATTCTGAGTCATGTTCCTGGAGGGTGCTGTGCCACCTCTGAGCAGTGGTGAGATGCCTGCTGTCCCCGCAGCCAGGCACAGCTCCACCAGGGCAGGGTGCAGAGCCACAGTGGCAATGGCAAGTGAGGCCTGAGCACCCACTGCCATGAGGCAGTACTGTACATTTGGGACGGGACCCAGCAGCCCCTGGGAGCTTTGCTCTGGGTCAGTTCAGCAAACCCAAAAGCTTATGGTTGGGTTGAAGAACTTCAAAACAAAGCCTTTTTATTTATTTCTTCTGCTTTCCCCTCCCCACATGCACAAATTCCCCAAGGCTGACATTATTCCACATAACTTTTTTACTCTCTTTTCCTGAAAAGCCCCTTACTGCGCAGCATGGGGGGGCGGGGGGGGGGAGGGGCCAGGCAGTCCCCATGGCAGTCCCCTATGGTCCCAGCTTGGCCCTCCTTGCTCACCCTGCCTGGGGGGGGGGTGTGTTAGTGTCTTGCCCCCTCTTTCCTCACTTGGAGGGGGGAGGTGGGTGGTCCTGTGCCAGGGACATCCAGCCTCTCCTGGTAGACAGCAGTGGCCTGGGCGCAGTCCCGCGTCAGGCACTGTCTTGCCATGCTCCACGCCATCTACCAGTGCTGTCACTGCGTAACACAACATTAACAAGTGCTCTGATTACAATGCGCTGTGAAAAATCGCATCTTCTAGTGCAAATATGTATCAAAAGCATAAACCAGGGTAAATGTTCTTTGTTTAACTGCATCTGTATATATTTAGATATAGATACATCTACTTCATTGTATCTATATCCCTTAGAGTTTATTATACTTTTTGCAATCTTCTTTTAAAATTATTAAATAGATACATTAAATTAAATCCTGAATAAATGCATTGGGCCTGAGGCTAGTCAGAGGAAAGTATTACTTTCTAAAGCAAATGTTAGTATAATTTACTTTCTGTCCCCTAACACTTTTGTAATTTCCATATATAAAACATACTGATAGCTCCCAGGACATGATACTGGAAAGTAAGTCCTAGAACATGTGGAACAAGTATTAATTCAACTGACCAAAAAGCGAGAGAGATACAGGGAAACATCCTAAACATATAATGAAAAAAATGAGGAGAACCAGGACAAGAAAGGCCTCAGCACTGTGTTAAAGTAGATATCGTCTTTGTATTAAAGCACTGTAGGGATATGAATTACAGACTATTAGAGTTGAGATACCAGTAAACACCTTTGATCCACCACTGTAAGGGACTAAAAGAAAGTGTTTGCAGAGACGCAAGCCAGTTAAGCCTGAAGTCTGGCTCTGCATATGTGGATTAGCATATATGACAAACAGAGCAACCCTAATTTATTCCATCTGGTTTTAGGCAACACACAACATGCCAGGACAACCCTGGCCCTCCATGGCCCTGCCTTGGGGTCTATAAGCTGTTTACAGGATGATGTAAAGAGAAACCTCCCTCTGTTGCTGCTCTGAACTTGGAAACTGGCCCTTATGGAGGGCAGCAAGAGATCAATGGGGTTTTCTGCCTTGCACACAGGTCTTAATTCAAATGTAAATACGACCCTGCTGAACAGTGATTTCATTTTTCATCCTCCTTCCCCCCACTTTTGGATCTCAGTGTCAAATGAACATCTGATCTGCAGTCGTCATATCTGAACGGCAATCAACATATGTTGCAAGGGGTCAACCAAAGGTTGCACAGCTCCAGCCCCCTGCGCGCTGATTCCTGTTCTGCACGTCTCCAGCACAGCACAAAACAACACCCTGGTTATTCTGGGCTTCCAGGAACCAAGCCCCTAGGAGACAAGTGCCAAGGAGGTAGCCTGTGTTATCTTTGCAGTATTTTGAACCTTTACCATTGGGGTTGTCAGGTTTACTAAAGCCAAAAGTCTTGGACATTCCTTCTAGTTTGAATCCCCCAAATTCAATATCCTCATCCTTTATCAGATTTTTTCAAAATGCCTCTTCTTTCTTCTGGAGCTGTAAACATGAACCCTGGGTGTCTGTCAAACAACATCACATCTTCCTTCTTTGCATATCGCCTCTTTCAGTTTCACTCCTATGCCAGCCTCAGCAGTTCAGGAATCCATTCAATTTGTTAATCTCTAACACCATTGTGCAGCCTTCCACATGCACCCCTGACTAGTTATTTGCTTCACAAAGACTGTCTTGTATGCCACATTCCTCTTCAGTTTGGGGTAAGGAGTTGCCACAGGAGATTGGAGCCATGTGGGGATTGGGTAGATACGTGCTTTCTTGTTTGAAGGATTCTGGGACTTTCATCCCTTTGATTTTTCCCATCATTTTCAGATTTTCAATCCTGCCAAGCAACCACGTGGGAATCCCACACCACGTGCTTCCCACAGTGCCTTTAATTTCTGTACGTTTCATTTCCTGTGCATAGCAGGCTTTTGGCTATTGCCAAGTTCATTATGCCTGTAGACATGCCCTGACAGCAGAAGCAACTTTGGCTGCTGATGGTATGTTTGATACTAATAAATGACATGGTACAAAAAGCTTGAGTTTTAGGAGCACACAAGCAAAGGCTGCAGCGCTGAAGATCAGATCTTTCCGTTCTCAGCAAGGCTTTTGCTGTGCAACTGGAAAATACTTTTATTCAAGATGAATCACAGACTAAGACATAATTTTGTTAGTCACTCACACTAGCCAGAAAACAGGTTAGGGTAATGAGTAAAACATCAGCTTTCTTAAGGTCTAATAGAGAGTGGGGAAGGCTGAAAACAGCACTAGGCAGTAATTTGTAGCCAAAGTCAGTGTCTGTAAGTGGCTGTGAGAGGGAAACATTACTAGCTGCTTATCTTGATGCAAATGGATTGTTCTTCACAATTAGGTGCTTTTGTTAGAGCATCACATTACAGTATGTTACTATTCCAGCCTCAAGGGCATGCAGATAGTCTGATGTAGCCAATTTGGCTGACAAAGTATTAGGAGGCTGCCAATTTCATACAAACTCATTTACAAAGAGACAAAAAGCTGAATGGTCTCAAATTCACGGTGGTTTTCATTTGTTGTTGGTTTTTTTGGGTTTTGTTGTTTTGTTCTTTTTTTTTACTGGATCTCCAGGATCAAGGCGCAGGTTCTTACTTTTTCTCCTTTTTATTGTTAATAAAAATGAAATGTAACTGTATTTTCAGGACCCATACACTTAACAGGAGCACTTCAGTTCTGGGGAGCTGGCTCTGTCTCATTCATCTGACCATTGAAATGACCGGGAATTTTCAAATGCCAGTTTTCCTAGCCATTATATCATTACGTGGCCACATTAT
This sequence comes from Falco cherrug, assembly GCF_023634085.1. Lineage (NCBI taxonomy): Eukaryota > Metazoa > Chordata > Aves > Falconiformes > Falconidae > Falco > Falco cherrug. The sequence continues at coordinate 15,662,259 of NC_073704.1, read as the reverse complement.
TTCTTTTCCTCACTGGTTTGGTTTGGGTTTTTTTTATTCCTTCAAGGGAACTATTCTGCATCAGGTTGAAATGTTTTCATGGGCTGGAACAACTCCAGTTTTTCAGTCAGGAAAGATTACTCCCTAACCAGCAAAAACAAAGACACAAACAAGCAATTTGTAACACTACAGTTCTGTGGAAATTCACATAGTGGTTTCAATCTGGTAGGAGGATCAAATAGTCTTTTTACAAAATCCTTTTGCTCTAAAATAAAGAAGCTTAAGAAATTACATACTAAAGTACCTTAAAAGAAAAGAGATCACGTTGCAAAATTAAGAAATCAAAGGCAGGAAACGCCAGAAGGCAGCTTTCCTATCCAGCCTCTCTTCTGCCCTCTTGTGTGACCGGAGTGACTCTTTAATTATAATTGCATTTTTTCCCTGTCTGCAGGGACTTTGCCTGCCCCTCTGAGCATACGCTGCTGACAGATGCTGCTCCGCTCCCTTGCAGCAAGAGGCCCCAGGTACCGTCGGAGCAGGCGCTCCGCTGGCACCACTGCAGGTACAGAGTTGGAGTGACATCTCAAGCCCCTTGCATGGAGGACTCTAGCAGGACACAACCATCAATCAGGCTAACTTAGATAATAGCTAAATTAATGCCCGACAGCCTTGTCAGTGCCCCATTAAATTAGATCACTCTGTTGTGAGTCAGAATGAACTAATTTTCCTGCTATGCTTGCTGCCTGTGACAGCCCTTGGGCTACTTTAATCTTCAAACACCAGTGGTCAAGATGAGAGCTGTTTATTTTTTTCTCATGAAGATGACGAAGTAAGCTGCTTTTGTTTCTTCCTGGGCTTCTTAGCCTTCCCCAGCCAAATCAAAACTGGCTAGAGAAAGGATATTTTTTCTCTGTTTGCATAGGTCATTGGCTCCTGATGCACAGGGACAGAGGCTGAAGTCCAGGGTGGAATGTCATCTTTGGGAGCATTATCTTGTGTAGCTTTTTCACTCATTAGCAGAATGCTAGAGTAATGCCAATGTTTTATCTTAACAAGAAAGTGTGAGACTATGAAGATACAGAATTGGACAGCAAGGGCATAGCCTCTTTGCCTGATGCAGACACACAATGTTGACACTGCTTTCAAGACCAGCCCCGTGATGGAGCAATCCACCCCTAAGGAGGCGAGAAGTGAAAGGGGTTAAAGGAGAAACCACTCTGAAACCACTTCAGTGAAACTCTAGAACAGCCCCTCAGGGAATGGAAATGAACAAACCAGCTGCAGGATGCACTGCACAGCGCAGGCTCCTGCCTCTCCCTGGCCATATACTAGAAATAGTATTAAAAACACCCTAGCCCTTGCCTCAAAGAGTACTTTTTACTGCATAGGCATCAATGAGAAACTAGCTGCATTGATGATGAAAGCCAGGTTAGGTCCTGTGTGTGGACTTGGGTGCACTGTTGAGTCCCAGGAAACTCTTGAAATGAAGGCAGAAAATTATATTCCAAGGGCAATGGCCAAGCAACCACAGCAGGCTGGAAAGGCAGGATGGATGAAGGGCTGACTGCAGGAAAAGTCAAGTTAAGCAACTCCAGGGCTTCTCTCCAGCAGTAAGAAAAATGCATTAGTTTGGACTGTAGCTCCAGTGAATTTCCTTCAGTAAAAGCAGCCCTTGGAAGGATGAAGGTTCTGCGGTTATTTCCTGTGATTTAAGTCAAAATAACTATGCATATATACTTAACCAGAAAAGATTATAAAAATACCCTTATTTCTGCCTTTTTCTCCTTTCTGAAGTAAAGAATTGCTTACTTACATGTTCTACATTTAACCTGTACTATAAGGTTTTAAAATCGGAGTATTCCTTTCTTGTTACTATTTTTTTTTTTTAATTTTTATTAAGGAGTTTCTGTTGTAGTTCTGCAATCCGACTTCAGACCACAAAGGCAGAGGCAAAATAACAACCGGGGTATAGGCGGAGGATGTAGTGCTGCAGCTCAGCCCTGCATGGTAGTACCCATGCACTGTGAAAGACAGCAGGCGCAAATTTAAGTTCAAAGAATCCACAGGTTACATGAGCAACTTGGTGAAGAAATGTCAGTTAGAAACAAGCAGCAGAGAACAGCTCTGCCTTCCTATTGCTGTGGCTTTGCTTGGTGACGATGACATACAAAGATTAAGTCTAACTGCATGAGCTCCAGTTGTTTATCTCCTTTATTATCATCGCCAGTAAGTGAAGGAGATGTGTGGGTGTCACCTGCAAAAAAAAGAAGTTGCATTTCTGAGAGAAAAACATCTGCAGATCAGAGAAGGCAAATGATCTTAATTGGTGCATATCCAGTTTCCTTCCTGTCACTAATCTGCAGCACTGCATTCAGCCTCCTGGATTTCCTTAGCTTTATTATGCTGAAAGAGAATGCAAGAGAGAGAGGCAGAGGGGCTTGAGCAATAGGAAGTGCCCAGAATGATTGCAGATCACCAGGGTCATTTGTAAATCACTGATAGCCTGGCTCCCAGGGCAGAGAGTTTGATTTTCCCTCTGCTCTCCTCCCATCTGCTGAGCTATGGAGATTTGCAACAAGAAAAGCTATCTGCTGTGCAATCAATTTACAGAAGAACATTTTGTTTAGGCTGCTATTGAAGGATGTTAGCAGAAGCTGGAAGCCCTGGGTCAACACCCATGACATGAGTATTAGTGTCTGTGCAGAAGATGTAGAAGATGTGGTTCTTTTGTGCTTGCATGTTTCTGTCTGTGACAGAGTGAATGTCTGTGCACAGTTAAACACTGCTTGCTGCATATATTGCACAGAAAGCACTATTTTAAGAGAGATTGAAAGCATAGGCATCTCCTACATTGGATCTACCGAGGGATACTTTGTGTATATACATACAAACCACTGTACAAACACAGATGCGAGCTTTTGTCTTTTCTCCCTGTCATTATGTATTTATGTAAAAGTAAAATAGAAAAAAAGCCAGTGAGCATGTGTCTTGGATTGCACATCAAGCACAGTATGCTCATTGGGCCTAAGATACTTTTAGATTAATGATGTTTGACTTGTCTGTGTGCTGACGTGCCTGGGCCAACTCATTAGTCTCCGAGATATAAGAAGTATCAGAAAAATGAAAAACTATAAATTTAGACTGCCTGTATTTAAAAATAAGACTTTCCTCCAGCTTCAAATTTGCTATAATTTGCTCTAGCCCTGTATTTGAAATATATTAATAAGATTCTCCCTTTTATCACTAAACTCAGTGCAAATACTGGTGACCATCCCTTTTTGACCGCAGATCAGAGAGTGGATTCCCTGTGACTCTGCTAGCTGTTCTAATCATCAGGCAAGAGCGCATGCTGCACTATTCTTGTGCCCCAGCTACAGCCCAAGCAAACCAAGGACTTGACTAATCCTTCTCACCCAAGTGCAAAATACAACATTCACCTTCCCCACTAAACAGACCTCTTTACAAAAATTAAACTCACTTGTTCTTGATAGCTGCCATAATGAATGCTTGGTCAATAATGATTAATTCCTTGTTCTTGCAAACAACAGGTTCTTGTGTCCGTTTACTGAGGGGAGGAAGCCAGCTGATGTTCGTATCATTAGTTGTGTGAGGAAGTTGCACATCTGTGCAATTTGCTGTGGGAGTGTCTTCTTCCCTCATGTAAATACTGGGTTGCAATCTGGGTCAACAAACTAATGTTTCGCACTTTTAACTAGACAACAGCACAAGAAAATTATCAGAACCAAAGATCTGTGAAATTTGAGGCACTGATCAATCCAGTGCTGCCTCTTGTTGAATGGCATGAGTACTAGCAGCTGAGTATCATCCTCAGATCGGTTAGAGGGTTAGAGTGAGTTCACTCTGTAATCTCTCCAAGTTTAGGATCTCAGACCCATGCAGATTGAAAAGGCACAGCAAAATGCTGAAGGATCCAAGGCAGGGGGTAAATACAGGGAACCAACAGGTTTAACTTGCTAAAAGCAAACCGTTTTTGCACTGGGAACAGGAAACCAAGAGGCAGTGCAAAGGATGTCACGGGTGTTGGGAGGGCCACTTACTGTGCATACCTATGTGACTCATCATCACTGTGAACGCTGGCTTGCACTCATCTGCCCCTCCTCCCCCACCTGGAACCAGTGGGCTCATCCTGCCTGGCCTCTCCATGCTTCATCTCTGCTAGGGTATCATCTGGAAAGCACTTGGGCTGGCACTATGCTGGGCTAGAAGTTGTGACATATACAGACTATACATGTGACACAGGCAGGAGTGATGTGCCAGTCCCTGCTTGAGGAGATTAAAAATGAAAAAAAGAAACCAAGAGGGAAGCAGAGGCATGGTGCTCATGCAGACATGTATGAAACTCAGTATTTATGAGGGCAGAAAGCACAACTGGGCCATTCTTCACACTGCTTTTAAGCTCTACCCACTGCACCACACCACATGTACACGTGCATCTTGTGGGGGACCCTCTGCTCCACGAGAACAAGAGGAGCTGGTGCCTTGAGCCTGGAAATGTCCAGCCTGGTCACACAAGCTGCAGGGCAAAATGGCTTCTTTTATAGAAGAATATGTATTTCTCTATGCATTTCTCCCATCCTACTGCACCTTGCACCACAGGAAACTGCCATCAAATGTGCCTGTGTGTCCTGTGTGGATCTGCCTGCTTCTCAGGAACAAAAGGACCTAATACCTGTCTGATAACTTGTAGACTTTGGTTGGTTTTTTTTTTTGTACTGAGTTTTCCTGTGGCCACAGAGTTGCCCCATCTCTCACAGACTTTCTATTACTCAAAACATCCCCCAGCACTTATGGACAGTGGATGACAACTTTTGGTTACCAGAAGTCAGGGTTGGGAAGCATGTGTCCATTTAGAAAGGAGATGACGTATTTGCTGTTGTGGGAGTGAAGGAGTATGAAGAGAAGGGCATGGCAGTACACTGTGGTAAGGGGGTATGGGAAACAGAAGGCAGCAGAAAGTCAACGATTTGTGTCAGAATTTGTCTGTGACACCAGGCTGGAGCCTTGTAAAGATCGTCTGAACTATTGCTCTTCAGGAAAGATCAGGGATATAGCTCATTACACAGCAAGGAGGCAAGCTAAAGTGATGTGTCTGGCTTGGGAGCAGGAGGTTCATACTGACTCACATTTTTTATTCTTCATGAGGATTGTCAGAGTGCTGACAGGACACCCTTGGCATACATTCCCTTTGCAAACTGTGGAACTTGCTTTGCATACCAAGAATAAGTTAGTCTGCAATTTATTCTTGCACAGATTGCAAGCAGACTCATGTACAGCAAGAATAAAGACATGCCTGATCAAAAAGTTAAATCTACTACTATGTGTATTAATATGCATCATACCTTCCACTTTCTAGAACAGACTGAATTCTATTCCTTCATCTATTCCTGCAGATACCGTGAAGCTCTTTGAATCTCTGGGTAGCTAAGAAGCTGGTCTAAGACACCTTCTGTCCCTACAACGCAACAGTTTGGTGACCAGGATCCACTGGGATAAGGGGCCATGAGAAAGTCTTGCAGAAGCAGTGTGATGTGGAGATGACACAGAGAAGCAGAGATAGATAAGCTTTATCCTCAGTACTGCCTCTGGACTTTAATTGGCAACTTCCTATGTTTCTTCCTCACTGAGTCTCTCTGGGCTATGCGTTACTAGTCACTACATTTTTGTACAGTACATGGGACCCCAAGTCTTGGTCAAGCTCCTCATATTGTAGTTCAAATGACAGTGATAACTTCAGAAGGTGTCATATTAGATCCCTGTCCCTTCCTCAGCAAATGTCAGCCCTAAAAGCCATGGAGGGGAAAATATTATAAAAACAAACCTGCAAAGTTGCAGGGGCTGGGACAGAAACACATAAATGTTCTTGTTTTCTTCCTTCCACACATTTCACTTCCTTTCTGACAGGCCTCTTATTTACCATTTGGAACACATCTGGCCATCAGGGTTGTGGTCTTACCAAAGCTTATTTTTCACTTTATCACTTATATGGCTACATGAGTCATCATCAAGGGGAAGCTAAGAAAGCAGTATTAACAGAGAGCTCTGTAAGTGGAATCTCTCGTTTCACAACCCAGAAACCACAGGTAATCCCCCTCACGCTGTATTCAAGCACAGCTCTGCTCCGAAGCACTTCCACCAAGGGAGAGAACTGCTGATGCTTGACTCGTAACAAATGCACAACATCACAGTACTGGGGGTGAGGTAAGGCGGAGGAACTGCATACACTTCAAGCACATATACACAAGCCAGAAGAGGAATGAATGTTTCTTAGAGGGCACGAGAAACTTCTTTTATGGTTCTCTAGCCCCACCTCACCTCCCCAAATTAGAAAATATTGAAAATGCTTTTCCCCAAACGGAACATGTGTGTATGGTTGGGAGGGGGTAAACATATACACATCTAGTCAGTTCAGTGAGTATATAATGTTTCTTTTACAGTTACACTAGTGTGCTTTTCTGTTCCCTGAGCCTTGCTCTGTGTAAGGTCTCCTTGCATAAATAGTGCATGCTGCTCAGTGACTGCTGATTGCCCTGTTCTCTGCTTGGCAAAATGTGGCCCTTTCTAATAAATAAAAAAAAAAAAATCCCCGAAGAAGCTTGCTGTTTGAATGCATTGGTCAGCCCTTTTGCAAACTAGATCTTACTGTCTTGCTTCATCCTGGGAGACCCAAAACTCTTGAGGCTTTCCACATGCATTTTGTATCAGAACATAAACACAAAGACCTATGCTCCATCTGGCAATAGTGTCTTGTTTCCAACAAAGCTATCTGCTCCAGTGGAAGATATTAAGTCTTCATGGTGGACTAGCTTGTCCTGAAAGAATGTCTTTCTATCATTAGCTAGCAATCATCTCATGGCCTTTAACAGGAGCTTTGAGAAATTGTCTTTATGATTTCCATTTTATGCAACTGCAATCATTGTGAACACAAATACGTATTTATATTACTGTTATAATCAAGGATCTATTTTTTTCACACTGTACAAGCCCAAAAAGTGATATTCCAAGAGTTTAGTGGGTAAAAGCAAAACAGATGAGAGCTGATTGACTGGGAAATAGAATACAAGAAAATGCAAGGAACTGTAATGTGATTGGCATGTGTAACTGTTGCTTTTAAATTGGGTGTATAACCAAGGAAAAGGGAATGAAAATACAGGATTATATATTGTTACTGCCTTTCAGGCTTAGCTGGCTTTGTTTTCAGTCAAGAACCAGTTTCACGCTTGAGAAGGGGAAAGCATTTTACATCTCTCTGCTACACGACAGTGAACTGTCAGCAGTGACTGTTTGGGATTTACACTGGGGCAAGAGTGTGAAATTTGGAACTGGAGCCATCTTTTTTTTCCCCCATAACAGCACATATAACCTGTCGCAGCCAGTGATCTGCAGAGGAGTGTCGCCAGTTTCTGGCTAACTGGTTCAACAGTCTCTCTCTTCCCAGGCTCTGACACCTTCATTAACTTCCTCTCTGCTCCCCTGTATCATTCCTGGACTCCACTCCCCTGTATCATTCCTGGAGAGTTTTGATAGGATGCTGTCAGACACATGTGAGGGAGAGGTTTCCTTGCACTGGAAGGAAGAGCTGATCCCATTTTCCTTCTCTGACAAACTATGGTGCTTTCTCCTGCCAGCATGTGACTCAGGTAGAACTGGGCTCTGCATTTTATGCCTCACCCTGACCTTGACTGCAGCATTGTATCCACTTCATTCATTAATTGCAACAGTCCTCTTTACTGCAGGCTGTAAAAGGGGAGTAATAAACCTAATGGCATTATGTACTGCAGTCTCCAGCTCATGTTTCTCATTCCCTCAAAGAAAAGACTGCTCAGGAGAAGGGACTGCTGCTTAATTAACCTCCTTCTGCAGTGAGGAAGCCTTGGCAATTGGATCATGTTAATTTAGATTTCAACACCGATGCTCTATTGTCAAATACCTTTTATTTCAAAGGAGCCCTCCATTCCTTGGATCAAGGAATTTGTCATCTGCAGCCCATTGGCCTCCAGGTTCCAGCTGCACTTGCAAATATTAACTGACAGGATAGGGAAACTGGTTACAGTGATGCTGAATGAAAGCACAAGCACCGTGTCCTCTTTGCAATATCAGCATGTGCTGGTATTTGTTTAGCAAATACTGAATTTCACTGATGACATCAACTGCAGGAGGAGATACCTCTACATTAGAGCTGAAATCTCATTCCCTAGAGAAATAGTATGGCAACACATAAGTTGGTTTGAAGGACTAAAACAAATATACAAGCACAGAAGCTATCTAATGGTTCTTTTACCCTCAAATCTAAGGTCTCTGCTCCTGAAGCAGAGCTCTCTTGATATGGCTTAGTGAGCCTTGTGCACAGAGAGGACAGCTATGTGAGAAGAGTTTCTTCAAAACCTCAGAAGAAATTTAGCCATCCACTTGGCAAGCCTGGGTCCTGAGAAGATGAAAAGCCCTACTGTGAAGAAAGAGAGACACAAAGAACAGCTGCACATTCAGAACAACCTTCTCTTACAGGCAAGCAAAATAAGGACAAACAGAAGCTCTTCAAGGAATCAGATACTCTGAATCAACAAAACCACAAATCAATACGGGATCTGTATTCCCCAGGGACAAGTACCTGAAAGTGATTTAAATAAGTCAGGAACTCCTGAGCCACCAGATGTACAGAGACCAATTCAGGTACTACAAGGCTGAACTATGCATGCCACCTAAATAATCCATTAATATTTTAGGACATGGATTCTTCTAAAAGCCTTTGAGTTCTCCATATACTTTGAGAAAGCCCTATATGAGGCCAAAATGTTGGATCATCTTATATTTTCCCTGCTGAATAAAGCAAATAATTTTGCAAAAGATTTGCGGATGCTTTTACTTAAGAAGTATTTCAGGAGAAAGCTTGAAGCTTGAATCTTTCATCTAGATGGGGAGCCTGACTGTCGAGTTTTTATTTCTTTCACGTGGCAAGGAGGATGGAGAAAAAGTGGAAGTAGCTCCATTGTCTCAAAGCTAAAATGGTAACCCTTACCTCTGTAAAACCTGTTTCCTTTTGTATTGAGATTTTTAGGTTATGAAGGGCTAATTCCAGTATGGAGCAACTCCAGTGCTGCAGAAAAAAAACGTGGAGATCTTTTTAGTGGTGTATGTGTCTATGCAGTGTGATATATCTGCAAACCATACTGAATTACCTGAACAGAAAATGTGAAAAAACAAAGGCAGCCTGCAGTGAGAAAATGAGACGTTGTATAGAATCCATCTGCCAGTGAAGCAGTTAAAAAGATGGACTTCTTAGAACAGCAGTGATTGTCATTTGTGTATGACACTCAGTGGGCTATGATTGCCTCAGACAATACTCATATACTGCAGCACCTGGTGAAGACCATGTGATGATCACTATGTAGCCCACTACATTTTCAATAGTTGGCACGGGTTTAATGCCGAGCTAAGCTATTTAACAGGCGTGAATGAGAATAAGGGCTTACTCTCACAACAGAGAGTGGGGCAGAAAGACTTGCTTGTGTGTTTTTTATTTCCTGTAAATGTGTTTCTCAGAAGGTTTGTGGGCACGTATCTCCCTCCTCTGGTGCACAATAAAGTAACACCCTGGTAGAAGACGAGAGAGATTTATTGTGGCAAAAAATTAAAACTGGGGAAGAGTACTCAGTGAAGGAGCACAAATACTTAATAAATCTCACAGGAGAAGCCTTTTGCTTCTCCATTTCATTATACTATCATCATATAATACAAATATAATAGCTTTCTTCTACACCTGGGCACCTTGTATTCATGAATAGTTTGCCCTAGAAATAGTTCAGAAATTTGTGTCAAATCTCCATGAAGGTCGAAGAAAGTGTATCTGCCCTGATGAGCAACACTGGCAAACTGGTAACAATGAAGGAGGAGAAGGCTGAGGTACTCACCAATTTTTCACTGTCAACCTCTCTTTCCACACCTGTTAGGGGATGGACTGCAAGACAGGGACTGGGGGAGCAAAGTACCTCCCATTGTAAGAGAAGATCAGGTTTGTGACCACCTGAGGAACATATATGTAAGTCTATGGGATCTGATGAGATGCATCCCAGAATCCTGAGGCAATTGGCTGATGTAGTTGCCAAGTCGCTCTCCGTATATTTGAACCCCATTTTTGAGAAAGATAGAAAGGAGAACCCTGGGAACTACTGACCTGTCAGCCTCACTTCTGTGCCTGGCAAGATCATGGAACAGATCCTCCTAGAAGCTATGCTAAGGCACATGGAGGACAGAGAGGTGATTCAAGACAGCCAGCATGGCTTCACCAAGGGCAAGTCCTGCCTGACCAGCCTAGGGGCCTTCTTTGATGGATTAACTACATCAGTGGACAAGGGAAGAGCTACAGATGTCATCTATCTGCGCTTCTGTAAGGCCTTTGACACGGTCCTCCATAACATCCTTCTCTCTAAACTGCAGAGATACGGATTTTATGGGTGGATTGTTCAGTGGATGAGAAGTTGTTTGGATGGTCACATCCAGAGGGTAGTGGCCAATGGCTCAATGACCAGATGGAGACTGGTGACAGGTAGTGTCCTGATCCAGAGCTGGATTGAGAGCAGCCCTGCAGAAAAGGACCAGGGGATACTGGTGGATGAAAAGCTGGACATGAACCAGCATTGTGTGCTTGTAGCACAGAAGACCGACCGTATCTTGGGCTGCATCACAAGAAGTGTGGCCAGCAGGTTGAGGGAGGTGATTCTGCCCCTCTACTCCACTCTGGTGAGACCCCACTTAGAGTACTGCATCCAGCTCTGGAGCCCTCAGCACAGGGAAGACATGGACCTGTTGGAGCAGATCCAGAGGTGGGCCACAAAAATTATCAGAGGGGTTGAACACAGTTCTATGAGGACAGGCTGAGAGGGTTGAGGTTGTTCCGCCTGGAGAAGAGAAGGCTCTGCGGAGACCTTATTTCAGCCTTTCAGGCCTTAAAGGGGGCTTATAAGAAAGATCGGGACAGTTTAGCAGAGCCTATTGTGATAGGACACCAGGTAATGGTTTTAAACTGAAAGAGGGTAGATTCAGACTAGATATAAGGAAGAAATTTTTTGCGATGAGGGTGGTGAAACATAGGAACACATTGACCAAAGAGGTGGCAGATGCCCCATCCCTGGAAACATTCAAGGTCCGGTTGGACGAGGCTCTGAGCAACCTGATCTAGTTGAAGATGTCCCTGCTCATTGCAGGGGGGTTGGACTAGATGGCCTTTAAAGGTCCCTCCCAACCCAACCCATTCTATGATTCTAAGATTCTATAATCTTCTCTGAACTCCGTTCTTTCAGTCCTATCAGACTGATTCTGTTTCTTACCAGGACTATGCAGAGACCCATTTCCCCATTTTACTAGTTTTGTTTATTCACAAAAATGGCATGACTGTTAAGTTTCCAGTCCACATGGTTAAATATATGTAGATCTATACTTGACACTTACTACAGTGAGTCCACACTCATGGCCAATGACAGAGAGCCTAAAGAAGTGGCATTCATCTCATCTAACTTTAGACACCTCCCGTAAACAGGTGATTTCTCTCCACTGATTTGAAGGGGGGCTCTGGAGAGCTACCTTAGATATAGACACCTGCATTGGCTAGCAGCCTGCCTTAGGTAGTTCCCAGAGGAAAACCTTCCCACCTCTTGAGCTCCACTTTACTTTCTGTTTTGTTCAGCTTCTGTTTGAGCTGGCTACTCTGTCAGAAATCCTGGGAGAAAATATCATTGGCCTAGTTCACATCAGCTGGAAAGCAAGACAGATCCTGACAGGGAGTAGCAAGATATCACGGCTGACATCCATCTGTAAGAAGAGCAGGTATGTCCTTGTAGGTGGGTAGAAAACTGCTTGCTGCTCCTCCAAATGCTCTTGTGACCTCCAGCCCCACTGATGAGAGTAGCGGGGCCTTTGCTTTACGACCAGAGAGGCTCTAAGGGACTGCTCCTGTCTGCTTGTCACCCAGACCTGGGTATTAACCAAGTGCTTGCAGAAGGAAGACTCATCTCCTCCAAGTCTGGAGTAACTTTTGCCTAAGCAAGACTGGTCAAGGTGATGCAGAAAATTCAGATTAAAGGAGAAATCCTTACGGTGCAGACTTCTTTATTCTTTATTACAGTTAAGGGAGCTATCTTCAAAGGAGGTAGTGTCCCCCTGCACACACACACACCCCCTTCCCAGATAAATCCACATAATACAACAGCTTCAAAAGAAACTGCTATTTTAAGAACAGAAATATCTTGCCCCTTTTTACAACTTGATTTTTAAATTATTCTGACACTGGTTTGTTGATGTGCCAGACTAACAAGGGACAAAAAGAATAAATACATCACTATAGTACTGAAAGAAGGCATTAACCGAAATGTACTTTAAAACAGGATAGGCTAGTCAGCACCTCAACTAAGACTTCCTACTGGACACTTCATTTTTAACTAGAGCAGCACATCCCCTGTTACAATGATGTATGTATTTGTACATATTTTGTATGTATTAATACATACAAAAACACTCCTTGCTAGACCCAACAGTCAGTTCTGTGAGCATTTACACAATATAAAACAGGCAATTATTTTAAAATTTCAAGACACTGAAATGATCTTTCTAGAAGGACTGATTCTGCCCTAATGGTTCATTGCCATCTAAACAAACAAGAGGTGCTGCCAGAGCTTGCTGTGCTGTCAGTGATATTTGGACACGTTCAACTAACATCATCAGGTAGTGTCGTGATTTGCACCACTGTCAGCAATGGGCCTCAGCTCTCTGGCTCTGACCCGCTGAAATGTGCTGAATGATAATGGTCTAACCTCATCCACCGCTCTTAACTCCTGCCTAGCTAAGTCCAAGTGTTTCCTCAGATCAGTTAGAAGACAAGCCTGGGAAAAGAGGTTGCTTCTACTTCTTGAAGGTCATCCGCTTCTGGCTTTTGAGTAAAGCTGTGCTGTGGACCTACAGCAAGAAAATCCTGACCCAGCTTTTCACACAGGCTGGTGTGGTTGGGCTCAAGACGTTCAAAGACTTCACAGGAAGACTTAGGCGACACAGGCTACGTGCAAGCCCTCAGAGAAGAAAAACTCTGTAGGCCTGAGTGCTTGCTAAGAGAAAAATAATTAGAAGGCTTTATAGGACCCAGAGCTTCACAGAAGCAGACAACTGCCAAAGAGCTACTTAGCTCAAGTGGCTTCACAAAACTCCCTGTCTCTGTACCATGACTGCTCAGTCAACCATGGCAGCGGCACAGTAACCAATCTATGGTGATGCGGAGGATGGGAGTACACTGCTAATCTGAGCCCAGCCGTCCTCTAAGAGCTACAACACTCAGATGAGCCTGAGGTGTTGCCTGAAGTAACTGTGTCTCACAGTGGGAAAGGTACAAGCAACAGCTCTACTCTTTTGATTTTTACCTAGTTGCACAGAAATTTGGCTTTTCCCCTTGAATACAAGGGTATTCCAATCTCCAAAATTTTAACGATTTGGGGTAAAAATGTTATCCACCCAGTATTCAGGGGTCATTTGGATTCATAGTCTCATTTGACCGTGATGAAGAAATAGATGAAAATTGGAATATTTGGATGATGACTCAGCAGTGTTCAGAGTGAGGGTTGCTAATTATGGTGCAGGGGATGTGTGCTACAAACCCAGACACAGTGAGGTTTTGCAGTACATCAGTGAGCTTTTGCACGCAAAGGCTGAGCAACTTGCTAAACAACAGAAAGGTAGAAACTGATACAGGGTTGGTATATTTTTGGTTAAAAATACATAAACATATAACCTCAACCCAAGCCCTCACAATAATTAAAGAAACTAAGCATCTGTACATGAGCAGTCTTTGAGCTAGAAAGAGATAAATAAATAAAGCAGAAGGAAAGAAATGAATCAAGAATTAAAAGGAATATCTAATAATAAAAGAGGAAATGAGAAAATACAGAATATGATCCTGAAATTTAACGCTTACCTGTGCCTTTATTGCTTTCAGAATAAAATGGCAACGATCATAATTTTAAATAGTTCCCTGTGTATGCCCAACACTTAGGAATTTGATTGCTTTACTAACTTTGACCCAAGTGTGCAAGGCAGAATGATTTTAAATGACCGAAATGACATTGAAAAATTCTGCAAGCCATTTCCCTGCCTTTAAACTTGTAGAGTTCGCACAGCATTTCAGTGCTGTCCCTGGACTGAAAAAAAGGGGTCCATTCTTGCATGGGTGCTTTTGAGTCACGGATATTAAACAAGGAATGCTCAGGCGTGGTGGGAGAGATCATGTTTTTCCTCTCCAGGCTCTGGCGTGAGTGGATTCGGTACGCTCCTGTTTGCGGTAGGTCTGCTTGTGGGTGTGCCGGTGGAAAGGCACCGGGCTTCAGCAGCACCCAGAGTCACAGAGAGCCGCATTCACGCCGCCACCGTGGAGCACGCCGCGCTCTGCGAGCCCCTGCGGCAGGGTGAGGCCCGCACTGCCCCCAGGCCGCTGCCGCCCGCTCCCCCCGCCAGCCCCGGCGCGCCCCCTCCCCACCGCCCGGCACGGCACCGGGGTTCATGCCGGGACGCCCTTCTCGGGCTCAAGGGGACACCCAGCACGAGAGACGAAAAAGCAGGCGGTAGGGAGGTGTGAGGGTGACGCGTTGGGGGGGTGATGTCCTCCAGCCAGGTGCTCCTGCCCCCGGGAAAGGCACCGACACAAGCGCGAAGGGGCGCGCTGCCGCCCCGCCGCCGGCCGCCCCCCGCCCCGCCGCCAGCGCGCCCCCCTGCGGCCGCCGCCCGCGGCGCTGCTGCGGCCCCGGCTGGGGCAGCCCCGGGGCCGCCGGGCCGGGCGGCGGGTGGTGCCGGCCGTCTCTGCGCGGCGGGCCCCGGCTGCTGCGGGCTGCGGCGGCGCTGGGCCCCTCCTGCCGCCCCCCCTGCCCGGCCGGCTGGAGAGGGCAGTCGGCTGCTGCAGCCCCCGGCACGCACCCTCGCCCTGCACACCCCTCCCCCGAAGGGCCGCATCCTGGCTCTCCTCACACACTGATCCACAGCCCTCCTGCCACAAGCGGCTGGGGGCAGGAGGGCGCAGCCGGGAAAGGTGGCAGTTCCCACTATCTCGATGAGCAGCGTTTCCCCACCTGCTGATCCATCAGGATCAAAATTCTCCTTCTGCATTTAAAGGCCCGCAGGGGAGTCACTGACAACGCCCCAGAGATTTTGGGGTGTGCTTTGCCTCCGCTTTGAGCCAGCATCTAACTGCAGCGCTGCAAGAGCAGGAGGCTCGGCTGACCCAGCTGGAGGGGAAGCGGCCGTGTCCCTGCTGCCAGACTGCCTGTGCCTTGTGCTGCGAGGCACGGGGGCTGAGCCCTCCCTTCGACACCGGCAGCTTGGGAGCAGAGCCTCGGCACACTGCATGTGGGAAAAAGAGTTTGGAGGTGCCTCCTCTGCTGAGATCCCGTTCAGCCTCTCCCCGGGGTCCCAAGGAATCTGAAGCATTTCCGAAAGCAACAGATGTTCTTGCAAGCAGTGTCTTTTGGTGCTGAGTACCAGAGGTCTCCCAGGCCTGGCTTGGACAGTTCCCCCATGGGAGGATGTGGGGAGGGGAAGAAAAAGGTCGGAGGGCTGTGTGCTGATTCTTTCTCTCTATGAATGCAAACCCAGGGAACTGGAGGCTCCAGGAGGTTCACCACAGTTCTCACAACTCCGTTCACTCCATAGTGCTCACTTGTCTCAGTCGGTAAACAAAACCCGATGGTACAAAACCCAGCAACATGCTTTCCTTGGTCTAGTCAACTATTCCTGGCTTGAGCTTGTGCTTCCTGGTTTAAACCTGCGCAAGACAAACTGTGACTCCATCCCAGGAGAGCAGGAAATATTCCCCACGTTCCTCGTAAGCTCTCAAACTACTAATAAAATTTTGGGCTTCTCCTCTCACACACACGTGCCTTCAGCCCCCTAACAGTTAAGACAATTGCAGCAATGAGCAATGCATGATGATGATGAAATTATCAGGAGAATTAGCCTCTGCACAAACATGTCCAGAGGGCTCCCAATGTTTTTTTCCTGTGTGGAAATCCCACCAGAACAGCTACAAGGGTGCTACACACCTGCAGTGCCTCACCTGCTGACTGGGGAATGGGGCTGTAGTGACTGTGCAGTGAGGAACGGAACTTGAAGGACCAGATTTGTTCAAGCTCCTGGCTGGACCCCTGTGATATTTATAGCACCTTCTCCTTCTCTTATGTAGCACTTGACATAATGCGCCTTGTGTGCCTTGTCTGGGGCCACGTTAATCTCTGCAACCAGACCTCAGTGCAAATGGGTCACCTGCAGAAGGGCCCGAAGCTTTCAGCTGTGGTCTGCCCAGCAGGACTGAGAGCAATACAGAGTAGAAAAAGCAAAGAGCACGTTCCCTTCTTGACGACATCCGATGGGGGCCCCCCGCTGTGCTGGGCACCCATTCAGCATTAAAGCAAAGACCAGCAGTGCTGAGGAGGGTACGAAAGGAAAGACTTCGCTCACACTTGTTTCATAGTTACCCTCAATATTTCATCATTCCTGCCTAGGGCACAGAATTGCTGGTTCTGAGAATATAGTATGCCAAATGACATTTGGCTGTGGTAGACCTGTTTTACAATGACGTTTCGTACAAACCCACAATTCTCAAACTGAAAAGGGGGAGGGTTTGCCAGAAATGAATTCTTCAGGAAGGTATGGCAGATGTTTTTCTAAGAATACACCGCATAATAACACATAGTACTCTTGGCAAAGGGTCAAGGTGAAAGGATATATATTGCCCTGCCCATCTATTGAGGAGGTCTAATGAGAATAGTGTTGTGTGCTCAGCTCATGTTTTACTTCTTTTTACGTTATTTTTTTGCCATCCATTTATAGCAGAGTCTTTAATTAATTTGCTGTACTTAAATATTTCTGAGGGATGCTGAATTTAGATAAATTAAACTGAGATTCACTCCCTCCATCCTTTTATTTTCCCTCTTCTTTTGGGCTGGCAAGTTACAGCGGTCAGCAACTGTAGTTTCTTGTTACAACGGCAACCACAGCCCACTTACAGGCACGAAATGCAAGATTACAAAATCTGTCCCTAAGGCCATGGTGAAGATGGCTGCACCATAAATGTGAAGCATGTATATGTGGGTGTATTTAAGGAGAGGGGAGCGGAAAAGCTAGCAATGCTTTTAAGATTTGAGGCCCACTCTTTAATGTAAAAGGTATGCGCTTCCTAGAAAGGGGGGAACCTTATTAAGCTTCAGGGTGCCAAACCCCAGAGTTACAGGAACATCTGTTCAGACAGCTTGTAAGAAAAGTTCCCTTTGCACCATTTTCCTGGGGCTAAATCTTGCTTTAGCTTGTACGACTTGTGTCTGTTAGTAAATCAAACAGGCCGAGGAACACTCCTGGGAAAACCTTTCAGCCTCCAAAGCTGGGTGGCTGCACCCAAACTGCTTAACTGGAGCTGGTACTGGAACATCCTCACTCCACATGTGTGGAGCTCTTTGGTGAGGGCACCTGCCGTGTCACCCCTGCCCTGGTGTAATGACTGGCACCTCTCTTGCCAGCAACACAAGCTGGTAGCTAACACTTGATCTTTCAATTTAAATACCTTACAACACTCAGGCACAGCTGCTGGAGAATGCGTGTGGGTGCAGCCAGAGTATTCCTGAAGCCCAGAGCCATTCATTCCAGAAGCAAGTACCTTATGGCAAACACCCAAAGCAGCATCTGCTGCTCACATAGGCACGTAGCAGGGTTCTTCACGTCTCCCTCGTTCCTATGGCTCTGACTGATTCAGCAGGATTTACTGCATAAACTTGGAGAGCTGCAGTGAAATTCTGGGCACCTAGGACTCCTTTTCCCTGAGCTCCTTCCTGAGGTCCCCAACATGCCCAGGTTTGCCTTATCCTTTGGAGAGTTCAGCCCTGCTTTAACCCCGTCACGTTCACTTGCCATGTCTGTCTGTCTCAGAGTGAACTGCATGACGTATCTGCCTCTGGAAGACATCCTCCTGCCAAAATTCAATATCCCTGTTATTTCTCACAGCAGTCATTCAATCAGCCCCTGCTTCAGCCCTTTCTATCAGAGTAAATGTGGCATTTTCATAGACTTTACTACTGCAGTCATTGCTTGGGGCATTTCAGGTCAAAGCTGAATAAACCTCAAGTGCCTTGCCAGGCAACTGTGCAGAAATAAATTTCCATTTCAAAGATTCATTCCATTTATTTATTTCCTGAGCTGACACTGCTCACAAGATCAGCTGTATCACAGATCTCACGTTTAGGATTTAATTATCATCACTATACATTGAATATACTGTATATGGTGTGCTGAAGAGTCAACTCAGAAAGATTTAAACACAAACAAAATGTATATGGTTGGAGAGAGAGTCTTGAGGAATTCTCCAGCCCTGTCTTGACTGTCAGGAGAGGTTTGTGCCAGGTAATATTTTAGGACATGTTTTCATAATTCACTTTATTTGATCTCAGTCAGCATTGTCAAGAAAAGACAGCGCCATCCAGACTGCCCCTTTGGCCTCCACCTACACCCTTGTGCTGGCACTGGGATTGATTTGGCTGTGGGATGAACTGGAGCAGGGAAAGGATTTAGTTTGCACAGCTACACGAGGGCTAGGGCTAGTGCTGCTAGAAGGAGGGAGAGCCACAGGGCTAGGGATTTTGGGGGGCAGGGAACGATCCTGCCTGTTTTGGTAGCAGTTGCTCTTCCATGGGGTCAGGCTGTCAGTGAAATCACACCCGCTGGACAGGGGCCCTTCCTTCTTCTCTGTGGGGTGAGGTAATTCCGGCATTGTGCAGCGTCTTCTCACTCGGATCACAGTAATAAACACAGTAAAGCCCCATAAGTTCAATAGAATAAAAATATGGCAGTTTTGGCCTGCCTGAGGGAAATGCTGAGGCAGGAGTGAGACAACCACTTTAGCTTAAAAGATAGGGACTGAGCCCTGGCAGTGGCACATACCTCACTGTTGGACTCACTGCAGGCCAGTCCTTCCTTAGCCAGGAAGGCTTAGTACTGCCTTGTGTGAGGCTGCTGTCACAACAGGAATCTTTTAGCAGCTCAAAAGCAGCACAGCAGTGCCTACACCGAAGCTGTGCCCACAGTGTCACAGCAGAGGTGGCCCTATTGCTAGTAAACTGCTGCTCCCTGAGGAGTGTTTCCTCTCGGAGGCTGATGATTGCCAGTGCAAATTAGAGCTGCCTGCAACCTGCAGCTAAGGAGTACAAAGACAAACTTTTTGTCATGTCTTCATCAGAAGTCAACCCTGATGAAATGTAATTTCCTATGAATACATGTTGATTGTCTGGGCTTCACAATGTCCTTGAGATGAGCACAAACAGCTCAGAAGATAAGGTGCCCTCAGCTAAACCCTTCTCCTGCCTGCTCTGCAAGGACTGGAGCTCTTGGTGGCATTGAGATTAAAGAACCGATCTGTCCTTGATAAAAAAATACCTTGGTATCTGCCCTCCCTTTCCAGCTAAATGAAAACATCTAGCTATCAAGGGGGAAAAATGTTCAACAATTATACAAACAACTGTGGTAGGCATTTACACAGTTTGGAGTGTACAAACTCTAGCTGTGGCCTTTATGGCATTTGCTATTAAATCACGTTACTAGGCAAAAGCCTTGAGGAAGCTGTGGGCACTTAATCAACAAAGTGGATCCCAAGAACAGCAGCTGCAGGTTAGCTAAAAATGTGGTTAATCCCTGAAACCACAAAGCAAGTGGATTACCATGTGCACCCAGCTGGGGCACCCAGGACACCACCGTAGGGCCCTGGTGGCTCTGTGCATGAGCGAGAAGCACAGCAGAGAGGACACAACACTCCTTGTGCAAATTGCAAGCAGCAATACTAAAAGCAAGAGGCAGATGTGGTCCTCTTTAAGGTCAGTTAAGGGCCTGGTAGTATGTGGGTGAATGAGGCCAGAGTCCTGCTTCTGAGAGGCTGCTGGAGAGGGAGAGGCTGTGATTCACTTCAGGAGAGCGTTGGTTGACTGTGAGGAGGAGGCTTCCCACCATGCTCACTCATGCAGTGTCTGCAGCCACAGGGCACAGAGAGGAGAGAAATGAAGAGAACAGGGGTGTGAGTGTGTGTGCTGCAAGAGGAGGGGGAGATGAAAGCTTCTTTCTTTCCCCCCCTCTGCTTCTGGCCCCTCAATCTGAACTTCTGTGTCTTATTTCTGTTGTGTTCCTCAGTCTGTTTTCCCCAGAGGTCCACCTGCCAGGCCAGACCTCTGAAAGAGGAGAATCCCTTCCTCCCCGTGCCAAACAAGAACATCTGCTCTACTAAAGATGCTGAGCAACAGCAGATGGCAGGCCAGTCCTGCCCTCCCCGCCATCCCTGTACTCATGCTACCTGGGAGTGATGGGGGCAGGTGGCTGCTCCTGGCCCTTTCTGCTGGTGCCGTCAAGTAGTGACAAGTTTTACTAGTAATTTCATGAGCCAAGTCTAACCATTTCTGCCCTCCCAGCTGCATTTGCCACGCAGGATGGCAGCAGTTGATATCTCAAAAGATAAAGACTATTTTGTCATAAGCAAAGGAAAACTAGAGAAGATCAATGGCAGTGGTGGTGGTGGTGGTGGTGGGAGGATGAGATGAAAACCGTAGACAAGGCAAAAGTCTGAATAATCAGATGAGTGAGGAGAATTATAGTGTGCAAGTGAAGAGGCATTGAGTCACACTGCAAGCTTGTACCATAAGATCATCTATACCTATTTCCCAGAAGGTGATTAGTTTGCATAATTCAGAAGTTTTATGAAGTGTGTTCATTGGAACTTGACGAATAATTAATTTTTTTTGTTTCATTGGCAAATTTGGAAAGTCAAGAGGACTCATTTCAATCAGACTGAAAGGAAAAGGAATCGATTTTTTTGTGAATTGAAAATTAAAACAAATAATAATTTGGAGGCTTCAAATGAGACATTTGTTCCTAAAAAAAATTAATGGTTCATTTTGATGGTGGCTATTTAAATATGGTTTGAAATTTTAAAAATAACAGGAATTTTTGAAAGAAAATGTTGCTTTGAACAAGAAAAATAAAATAATTTAATTTGGAAAACACTGAGAATTATTTCACTGGAAATTCTGAGGAGTTTTTTTTTCTTGATATTAAAGAATATGATGTATTGGCCAAGCTCCTGAAATACATTACTACCTCCTATCCTGAACTTTTGTCTGCAGAAATTTGTTTCAAAACCAAAAGCCCTGTTCCCAGACTTGGCAATTCATCGTGCAAATCCAGGCTTCTCAAGGCTCCAGAGTCCTGCCTAACCCCTATGGTCCAAAGACCTTGGTACAGAGATACCATGTATTTTCACTGAATCTTGACCTCTGGCAATAACCCGACACAGGTTGATATATCAGGCAGGTAACGTACCAGCAATGCCACTTAACAAGGTTGTGGCAGCAAAATCTGTTGACGCAGTTAGGTCCTTAGAGTAATGAGAACCAGGCCTTCTGCTCTACACTTTTTCTTCCACAAGATGTAAGTTGGTTGCTGACGTTTGAAAATCATAAAAAGTAGGTTAATACAATGGCCATTTAAATGAGCAAACATAGCAAAAAACCTTAGGAAGTGAAACTTTCTCAAGAAAGCTCTGCTTCACTGCAGTTCCTCTTGCTGCAAAGGGTTCCCTTCACATTTTTCTCCTTTCACCCAGTACTGCTTCTAGACAGCAAAAAGGTAAAATGACATTTTCCTGGCGTAGAAGACACTGTTGTTTTCTTTGCAAAAGAGCTGATGATTTAAAAATGAAAAAAATATTGTTGGCGGGGGCTTGAAAAAAGCTTTAGGAAAAGATGTACATGCATTTTGTCAAAAATTTCCCCCTTTCCTTCAACATTTCATCAAAATTATAAAATTCAAAATATTTCCTCCCATTTTGCATAAGGCTGATTTTCACTGGACCCCATCCAACACACTTGTTTTTTTTGTATGTACCAGATATAATCTCACTGCTATCTAAAAGAAAAATTCCCCGAGCGGTGTGTTACCCACAAGCCCATCCTCCTTTTTATCCCCTCTTACTGATTTTGCAGTCCCGTTTTGTAATGTCTTTCCCTCCTAGAAACACATTTGCAACCCTCCTTGATTCTCCCCTTCATCACTAGCATACAGGCCAACCAAACTGCCCACTATCATACTTTCTGGTATACATTATTCCTGTGGTCAAAACATTAAGAATTCTTTTGGATGCTGGATTTGAGTTTTAAAAGCTAGGTTTTCCTAGCCAGGTTTTCAGGTGATGATAGGAGGAGGAGGCAGCTGGAGCTGTGAAGCAGGACATCAGTTGGATGCTCACTGCAGGCAGAGGCTTTATAGCAGATATTAATCAGCGCTCAACTGAAATAACCAGGAGAGCAAGCTGGCCACATTGACATATTCAAGTCAATATTCTTAGAGTTGCTGTAGATGTGATTGTCTAAGAATATGAGAGAGATAAAGCTTGTAGGGGGCGGTAATATCTGTTGGCAAGCAGATACAGTAAGAAAAAGCTTCTGAACAGAGAGGTAGAAGCTTGTCAACTTCTTCAAACTACCACTTTGGCTAATGAAAGACTCAGCCCCCCCCCTGGCACATCTGGCCTCTCTGATATTTCAGGGTTTTGTTTTCATACTTAGCCCTGGTAGGGACTTCAGGAAAGGGGAATTGCTAAGTCCTAGAAATGTGGTTTCAAGTACTTTGGGAAGGCTAGGGAGTTTGAGTTATCACTAATGCAATGATAAGGCTTTGTACATGAGATCAGATTCTGTGGTGAAGAGTAGGTGATCAACAAATCCTGCAGCTGATACATTTTTGGAAGGTACAGGACCTGCCTTTATTCTGCTGACTCATATGATGCCAGCCACAAACCCAGCACTTGGCTACAACATCCCATTTGCAGAGAGGTCTGGGTTATGGGGTGACAGTTATTTTTGTGACAACTACACTTCAAAAGCAAGGAAATCCTTGTAAAATCTGGGATTTATTCTACAATCCTCTGCCAGGAATTCCTTATCTTTGTTTTACAGAACCTCCAGCCTATGATTAAACACATATTCTGATGCAAACACACAATCCTTGCACTCATCCCTAAACTTTCAGTAACATGGTGGCCTACAGACCAAAGAAAAACAGATTGAGTGTATCACTTCCATACATCAGGGCATCAACCCTACGGAGCTTAAACATAATTCCCAGGAACAGACTCTCTGACAAGCTCTGAATACACAATCTGTGATAAAGCCACTATTCATTCTATGATTTCTGTAGATAAAACTGCAAGGGAAGAGGCAAGGAGAAGGTGTGGGAAGCAGAAAAGCAAGGCAAGGTTATAGCAAGGAGGGATTCTGAAGTGGTCCCCATCCCTCAGTGCTGTGTTTCCATACCACCCTGCTCTGTCATACAAATTTTAAAGAGCATTATTGACAGCGATGCAGGTGATGCACTATGATCTTTACTAAAACGTGTTTTCATTTTTAAGTGGCTTCTGGGCTGGTTTTGTCTGGGAATATGCTTCATTCACAGCCTAACAGTGACATCTGAAAGCACTGAAAAGCTACATATACCCTTCACTCATCCAGCCACTCATATTTCTGCTCAAAACATTCTTTCCCCTCTCATTTCTCTATCTCCATCTCATCATGAGCCCTCTGAGATTTCCACACAGAAGTTGTTTTCCTAAGATGTCCACCAAGGCTTGTGGCTTCTGTTCCCAAACTTGGTGTGCCCCTGGGAAGAGATGCATACTTGTGCTGTAGTTCTGAGACAGGTTCCCGCACAGGCAAATCAGACCGAATGTGGATGTGGTTGAACGTGACAAAACACCTTCGGAGAAGCCTCAGCCCATGATCACTATTCATCTCATCTGCTGAAACGTTCTCTTTGCTGGCATTGGCAACTTTTGGCTCACTGCTATGTATTCAAAATGTTACTGTGAATCTGTCAATTTGAACACCTTGTCATTCTCTTTGTGCCTGTCTGCTGGCTTCCCCCATCTGATATATTACTAAGTTTCCTTCCTTCATTTAATTTAATTTAATTTCATTTCATTTCATTTCATTTTCCAACCCATCCCATTCTAACTATCAGCTCTCATTCACTCTTCAGAAATTGCCTCCACACTTTGATTGGCAAACAAAGCTGATCTTCATCACCCACTTGTCATCAATTCAAAGAGGTGCTTTAGAATGTGCTCCATGCCATCCCTTGGATGAACTTCCTACCGTCAACTTATGAAAATGCCTTTCCTTGTCAGGTCTCCTGTCTTTCAAATATTTGGATTCTTTGTATGTCCACTTAGCTGGAGCGCTATCTCCTTTATGGAAACTTCTTTGAGTCCTTTGCTTTATAAACGTTACATATAAAGGTTTAATTCTAGGTTTTCCAGGAGTCCTGCTTTGACCTTGTAGTTTGAAATGCCATAAATTAAACAAACAAACAAACAAACAAACTCAGGGACTTAATTAGCCCTGTGAATACTGGAAGTAGGCTCTTAAGCTATATACCAGACATGAATT
Source organism: Falco cherrug (assembly GCF_023634085.1). Lineage (NCBI taxonomy): Eukaryota > Metazoa > Chordata > Aves > Falconiformes > Falconidae > Falco > Falco cherrug. The sequence goes on along the minus strand of NC_073704.1, from coordinate 15,637,774 downwards.
ACGTTCCTCATCTGTACCCTTTAAAAATATTTGTTATGCATCTCATTTGTGAGGAGACAGCACTCCTTACATGTCTTCAGCAAAGCTTTATAATGATTTATTCTTGTGTCCCACATTAAATGCAAACTTCTCTACTCTCAGACTCAGAGACTATCAGAAATACAGCTACATTTTGCTCTTTCTCCTTTTCCCAATGCTTTAAGAAACAAAGGGAAGCAGAAGTAAAATCTTTCTTCAGTATGTCTCCACAGCTGCAGCTCCTCATGGGGTATACTTAACTGCTTATTTTTAGGCTTGAGGTGTTCCTTTCATTCTTTTTTGCTTATTCTTGAAAAAAGACTAGCTCTCCATGCTCACTCTAGGATGAAGATGTCTGCTTTATTCTGTGTTCACTCCCAAGTGATTGGCCTATTAACAGGAGATTTGTGGTGCTCTGCTTTGGAAAGCTCTTTCCTTAAATGTAAGTCCTTAAACAACTGCCAAGATACTTCTGTGTTCAAATTCCTCCTAAAATCTGACCCTTGCCACAATCCCGTACAGGAAACTGGAGAAGAGTAGGGAAGCTGGTGCATAAAGACCTTTTGCCTGTGTTGCTTCTCAGTTGTGTCTCTTTATTTCCTCTTACTTCTGTCTGATTCCATATAGTCTTACATTTTGACTGCAGGCTGCACAGGGAGGGGGCAATACGTTCACACAGGGAGGGGTCCTTGTTGCGATTAGGGCATGTATGGACCGTTACAAGAAACATGGAGCAAACCCAGCCAGGTAAGGGCTACAACGCAGACCTTCATGGCTGCAAACTGTTAGTGTGAAAAGTTGGGAGGCAATTTTCCCTCTGTGCTAGATAACTATAGATGCCCTGAATTTCAGGAAAGCCTGTTGGATATAATTAACTTTACAGTAGGGGAAACTAAGCTTAGATGCTAAAAAAAGAAATATCAACAATTGTAGCACAAAGAAAACAAATGCTTACACATCCACCCACACCTCAGATCCTTCTGGGCAATCTGCTGGTCAGCAGAAGTGCACAAGAAGACCAACCCCATGTGCCCTGAGAAGCTGAGGAAGGACAATTCCTCAGCTAGTGCTGCCCTCACCTCTGCTGAGGCTGGACTGAGGACACAGGCTCAGGACTAGAGAGCAGCATCTGCAGATCCAAGTTAGAACCTGACAGAAAGGCCATATTTCTGAGTAACTTAAAATTATCAGTGGTTTTCTGGTGTGAATTGTGGTTCCTTCAGGAACCAAGACTGATCCACCAAACTTGGTCATATCTACTTACACTAATCAAATTTTAGTCCTTTAATGGTAATGAAACAATATTTTTCCAGTCAGTGTGTTATTTCCTTTTCTCTTTACCTATTGTTTTGTAGAAAAGATTTTTTCTTCAACCATGCCACTTAGAGGTCTGGATTTTTTTTTTCAAATGACAGTGTATTTCAAAACCCCAATAGGTTTGTGGCAAACTAACATGGTAAAAATGTGAACTGTTTAACATAATAAGACATGATCTCACATTCTGAGTTTAACAAAATATCCTGAAACCAGATACTTATGCAAATGATAAGCTTCTCTTCTCCCCATTACATCTCAAGTAATTCACCAGGCAAGTTCCTGTCACAGAAGAAAAAACATGGGCAGCATGAGACAGGCTTTAAAGTGTGAAAATAATTTTGTGCATAATAACATTTTGCAATGGGAATTCTGACAGGGTGTCTGTGGGAAGGTTTGCCCTAACAAGCATTCAATGAAGAAAAGGAATTCAAATCTCTAAAATGTGAGCAACTAACCCAAAATGAGAAAGAAACGTACACGAGAAACCTAGTTATTTAACTTACAAGCAGTCTGACTAATCACACTAGAGTAGCCTAGCATTCAGTGTAAATCGCACGTCCCTCTCTGAGTGAAGTTCAAAAAGGCTGTGACACCTGAACCACTCCTAAGCTGATTCCTCAGTTGAAGGCTCTGTGGCTTTAGAGCTGCAAGGCCCTCAGTCCCCTCCCCTGCTCCCACACTTTGATATGGCAGCATATGCAGAGTATAAAGGTTCCCTGTGACCTGGGGATCAGTATTACCCCTAAGAACAAAGTGTACTATAATATAAACATGTGTGTTAAAGGGAAGATATATCTTATACTGAGCTTTGGGACATATGTTGGAGATGGCCTGAGGAATATCCTTCCTGAAAGACCTTCTGAATCTCAAAGTCAAAGAGAGGGGCTGTCTTTCACCCTTTCCCTTGCCCTGGCCTTAGACTATGTGTCAGGTTCCAATTATGGGGAAAGGGTGGAAGAAAAAAGTTCTCAAGATAAGGAAGTCAAGGCAGGAAGATACCAAACTACACAGACAAGACGGTGCAGTAACTATAGGTACTATGGCTGTAGCCCACAAAGCATGGCTGTGATATACAGGGAAGGTATACTCGGCAGAAGTCCAGAGATTCCTCATCAGCTGGACTAGCTAGAAGAGGGGCACAACAGAGAGAAAAGGTGTCCACAGCAATTCTTGCGGATCTTGTTTTAGGAGGAACTCATTTTGTTACCAATATCTTGCTCCATGCCGTAACTGAGCTGGGAAGGATGGGAGCAGTGAAGGAGAGACCTTATTTGGGACAAGATCTCCATTTTACTGGATCATCCATTTGCTATATGCATATATTAACTCAATATCCAAAGTCTTATTAGCAAGGATAGAGGGCACCATAGCAAGGTGATGTCTATCCATTGGGAGGGCAACACTCTGGGCTCACCTCAGGCTGCCCTGGCTGTGAAGACAGAGATGACTTAAAGAGACTCCACAGGGAGATGTATTGTGCCTTACTTAGAAGGCTAATCATCATAGCATGATTCTTTTAAGGAGGATCAAGGGTAAAAAGTAAGAAGTGGGTGATCTGAAAAGCCACCCTGAGAACAAAACAGTTCAGGAAACAAGATGAATACCACTGGAAACAGTTTGCCAGAGTGGTCTCACTTGCCAGAGAGGAGCACCAGAGTGCTGTCTCTCACTGTAGCTGTAGAAGATACTGTGGCTACGTGGGGCAGTGAGCATAGAGTTTTGTGTGGCAATCCTTTGCAAATGTTTAGTGGTTAATTGCACCATCAATTTGCAGTCTCAGTCAATTATCAGGAGATGACATTATGGTTGATGAGGATCAAATGCATCATTTGTTTATACAAAACCCAAGCCCAAAAGGTACATAAGGTAGGTAATTTGGTTAGTGCTCTGGATATGAAAATGTCAGGCATAACCTGGTAAATTCATGCCATAAATCTTACTGATATTCTGGTACATGATGTTGCAATAGCATTTATTTAATATTAAATTTAATATTAAAATTTATTTAAGCTTTTCTAACCAGTAATACAATATGGGCCTCATACAATTATTAGGGTGCAGTTTTTAATTTTCCTGTAGCTATATTTTTATTTATCATCAATTCTGTTTTGAATGCTGGTTAAAATCTAATTGACTATAAATCTGCCATGGCAAACAATTTTGCATCACCTAAGTGTGGAAGCAGTAAATATATTTATATCACTAGGTACTGATATGATTTCAGGATCAAATATTTATCCTGTATCTTTGTATCGGGCAAGCTACTGTTCAAGAACTAATGCTGTTAGTTTTTGTAGGTCACAGTCCGAAAGAAGGTCTTTGCAATCTACTAGATCTACATATCAAAATGACAAAGCACCTTCTAAAAGACCTTCTCAAAGTGTGTGGGGAAAAAATATGACCTTCTGTGTAACTGAAGTGTAACTTCATTTTTATGAAATTCTTTAGGCAATGATTCATGGATATGATAGTCTATATCACATATAGATATGACAGATATATGACATAAAAAAGCAAAATTATTTTCAGATCTTACATGATTTTTCAAAGGCCAATGGGTGAAAACTGTTTCACTGAGATTTAAGATGACACAGGTGCTCTAAGCAGAGATAGCAATAATCAAAGCTCCTGCAGAGTTTGTCATCTGATGATGTCAAGGTACTTAGACAGTAAAATCCATAGGTAGGGAAGGTTCTCTACAGATGTGGAAGTCATTAGCTATAGACCTAGATAATTTTTTCTTGGAAACAGGAATGCCTGAAGAAGCTGGGTTATGATTCAAGTCACATTTCTGATATGAAAAGATGAAGTCATTTCAAATGTAATCAGTATTTTGAAGGGGGCAGCAATTTCTAAACATCAAAAGCACTAACATTAAAGCAAGCAAAGCAATTGGGGGTGGAGGAAAGTCCTCCATAAAAAAGCTAGCTCACACTGATTCACTGTGCCACATTAGGCAATAGTTCTGTGTGTGTTGTCCTAGTAGGAAATACCTGATGATTGCTAAAATATTAAATGCTATGATTGTGCAAGCTGGCAGCACCAAAGGGCCTGAACTGCTCTATTGGATGATTACCTTTCCTCCCCCAATTCTTAAAGCAGAATGGATGGCAGTTTCAGATTGAATATGTATTTTCCATCTGCTGAAGAGTTGTTTTTGTTCATGCTGTTTGAGGTTAACTGTGCACGTACTAATCAAACCCACTATTTCCTTTCTCGTAAAACCAAAACAAAGCTTCATGTTACTTTCAGGTACAGCATCTGAGATCAAAGCTATATATATACACACTGACTCTGTGTGGGTTCAAACATTTCGAAGATTCAGTATCCTGAAAGGTGTCGCCTCTTTTCCAATCCTGAGAGTTCCAGTTTGTCTTAAAGTCTGAAGGCACCAGCCACCTTCAGCCCCTTCAGCATCTGTTCCAGCACAGGAATGCTCTCAATATTGGTCACCGTGGGCTTTCTCTGCACAGCTACTGCCATTGCCGAAGGTGGGTAGATGAAGGAGGCAAGGTAGCTGGGGGTGTCTAAATTTTCTCAGTTTCACATCTTTGCAGGATGTGGACTGGGTACAACAGGGAGAGGGAGATGACATTGGACCCCTCCATAGCATAGTCTGGGAACAAGGTCTTGGGGCACTACAAGGTATCTGGAAAACCAGACACAGACTTTAGAGCAGTAGCACCTGTAGAGAAGCTGGGCGGGATTCACAGTAGCTCAGGAAGGAAGAAAGATTTTGATAAACCAGGCCCTGGGAGTGAAGTTGTTGGCAGCTGGTAACATGGGTGTAGAGGTTTGAATGGATGGAGAAATTCTACTCCTCTTCATCCCAATTTCTCACACTGCAGAACTGAAGAAGATAAGCCCTGCCCCAAAATGGACTGATATAAAATGAAATTGAACAAATAATACTGAGTCTTCACATCTTATTAAAGCAAAAGTCAGTGCCTTCCCATTGTGCAGCAAGATAGAGTATACAAGCTGTAAAAAGCAGTCAGCAGGGATGTACATGGTTACACTAGTTTTCCTTTAAGATTTGTAAGAAATTTTTTTCAGCACATTTATCAGGCTTTGCTTTATCAGTGTTGCCATACTGTGACTTGGGGATAGCTTGTTAAAATTGAGGAGCAAAAAGATCAGAAACAGAAATATGCAAACAGGTTTTCCATTCAGTTTTACTGTTACTCTAATGGTTCTGTTCCATGTTCCATATAGGATGTCAACCTGTTTGTTTCTAAACATGCTTACTTCTACCGGGTAGAACTTGTGGTTTAAATCCTAATTTCAAATTTCAAATTTCAGCTTTACCACCTGAAGTCTATTTTTTTACTTTCTTATATGTATTAAGAAGTTTGTGTTGAGGAAAACTGAAGCATGCAGGTCACTGCTTTAGTAAGTGGGCCAAATTACCTACTATTTAAACAACAAGTAATTGCTGAGATTTATGGTATTATTTATAGTAATGAAAGCACTTCTTGAGCTTTAAGTATCTTAATGTAATACCTATGTGAATTGTGGTCTTGGAGTCCTTTTTTTGGAAGGATTTAGCAGCATTTCTAGGAATTACTCATAGATAATAGGAGGTGGTAGGACTCCCTATTGTGCAGGTTTCAAGTAAATGACTGCAGATCATTTCTTGACAGTTCACTTACCGTCATGCTCTTTACTTACAGTAATGGAAGTGACTCAGCCAGCAATGGTGCTGGCCAACAGGCAAGGAGTCGCCACCTTGGTGTGTAAATACAAGCACATTGGGAATGCAAAGGAAATTCGAGTGACGCTGCTTAAACAGACAGGTGACCAGCTCACTGAAATTTGTGCTTCAACCTACACAACGGAGTTTAAAATGTTCAGTGTGGAAGAGGTCATTCAGTGCCACGTTAGCCCTAGTCGAAACAATGTGACCCTCACCCTCACTGGCCTTCAAGCTAATGATACTGGTCTTTACATCTGCAAGATGGAACGGATGTACCCTCCACCCTATTTTATGAACAAGGGAAATGGGACACATCTCTATGTCATTGGTAAGCCAAGCAGCTTTACATTACTGTGATAGTCCCATGTTAAGGGAGTTGCTATTATGTCTCAGGGGTCTTCAAATTTCTATTTGTAAGAAGTGAGGCTGAACACTGATTCAGGCTCCGAGAATCATGATTAGCTCTTATTCCTTTCAGGTCTCCCTGCACACACCTAGAGCAGACATAGTCGTACCCATGCAATGTATTTAGCAATATATGGACACTTGACAGCATAAGCAATACCATACAGTGTGCATGTATGTCTAGGCAGTTAGGTATCTAAGTGCAGAAACAGTGGAGAGTAAGGTGTATGTTCTTCTGCAGATAAGCCTGTTGTCATTGAGGTTGAGTGGCGGGCAGAGACTCAGAGCTCAGTCCTGGTGGTATCCTGGGGTAGCATATGCTGCAGAAAAGCAGGGCGGAGGCTGACTTATTGTCTCTAGGGGCTTTCTCATGAGGGTTATGTATAATATGACTTGTGTGATATCATATGTTTTAGATCCAGAACCTTGTCCAGACACTGCCATGTATCTCTGGGTATTAGGAGCTACTGCCTCAGGATTTTTCCTTTACAGTATTGTCATCTCAGCCATTCTCATGGCCAAAGTGGTAAGTCCCATTAACTCAGCCCCATGCTGCTAATAACACTCCTTTGTGTGATGAGGGCAAGGAGAGAGAAATGAGAACAGGGAAGAACACTGGGAACAGGCACACTGGGATGCTCCTTTTTACTACTGCAAAAATCTGGTTACAGTAATGCAAAACAAGAGAACTTGCTGGAGCTGCCATTTAGATTTGTTTGTGGCTCATTTGTGTTGCCAGAGTACCAGAAAGCAGTCAGCTTCCACCAGCTGGACTGACCCTTGGCTTAGGTTTGTGTGCTTAGAACAGGTTGGAGTCCTGGATGCTTCTGGGATCAAAGGCAACAGTCTCCACATGTACTCTGATTTCACAACTGATTCATACAAATCCCCAGGATCTGGTTTTTGCTTTTGTCACCATTCACGTCTGCACAAAGCAAATTTAAAGAGTTTTCCCCTTGTGATGGGAGGGAATTGTAACTTACAGCATTTTTAGGTTCATAGCTAGAAATGTCGGCACAAAGGCATGAGAAATGTAAGCCTGCGCTGCCTCCTTCCATGGGGGTCTGCAGATGCCAAAGCTTAAAACCAAACCGTATCCCTGTCCAATATTTTTCAATCAGCCCTTGTCCCTAGGAGCTAAATTTAACTGTCCAGTGTGAACACTCCTCGTTTTGAACCAACAATGAACTCTGCAGCAGGAGCATCTTCAAAGGGCTAAATTAATGGCAGAAGCTTGGTTTTTTGCTAAATTGCCCCTGTAAGTCCCGATTCTCCCTCAAATGTCTCAGTGGGTCTTCTATGAAGAGGGGTGACAGGGAAAGGTGTCTAGAATACCTTCTACTCACTAAAGCATTGGTTTTCTCTAAAATGTGCTGGTCAATGATTATGCTGTGATAATTTGTTTATTTTACTGTCTTGCCATATCTTATAGATAAAGAGAAGACGATGTCTTACTACTGGGGTCTATGTGAAAATGCCTTCTGAAAAACTAGAGAAAAAAGTGATTCCATTCCACATCACTGTTAACTGAAACAAGGAAAGAGAGAAACCATTTCCTGGCTGGGATGGAGAGTCTTCTAATTCACTTAAGCTAAAGAAATAAAATTAATTGTCTTATTACAAAGGTGTACGGGAAGGAGAGACAACATTCTTTGTAACTTCTATGGTTTGGAGGAGAATAAATAGTTTATGCATTAATATTCCAAGGTTAGCCCTGTCACATAAAAATGGCTACATTAGGCCATTGATTCTTTGAGTTGTATTGTACCAATATATAGTCTCTCTCTATATATGTATAGCATTAAGAGCTATTGCTGTTGCAGCTGAGCATCTTACTGTCAAATTTCACCATGTCCACTGATTAACTGAAATGCAAACACTATTACGACAGAGGTTTGTGTGTCATTGCAAAGCTAATCCTATAGGTCTGAGGGGCAGAGGCGGGAGAGCACACTAATGTACAAAGGAATGTCGACTTGTTTCCCTGCATTGCTATTTATTGGTTCCATTTCTGGCATTAGTGCTCTGCATTTCCACAGAGGCATCACTGTAGGCTGGCACTGATGACACTGCTGCTCTAAAAGCCTGATCTCAGCTCCTTTCCCCGGCATCGTGTCCCAGCGGTGCCGTACTGGAGTTGACATTAATGATATCTGAGCCAGTGCTGACAGCTCAGTTGGAGAGAAAGGCTGCCAGCAGAAGCCCTCTTAGGCTGCTGTTGAGAGGATGTTCAAGCTCTGCTGGGGCCTTGTGTTTTACAAATGCTAAATTAGCATCTATCCAAAAGGCAGAAGTATGTTGCTGTGTTTAACTGAGTCTATTTTCCATGAAAATACCAACAGTGTATAATCTTGTTTATTAGTTATGTACCATTCAATAAAAACCTTGAAGCTTTGCCCAAATTCAAGTTCATTTCTTATTCACCATTCTCAGAAGACACAGGAAGTGGCTACATGTTAGAAAGCAGTGATGACAAGATGAACCTTTCCCCTCTGACCCTGTGTTTTGCCCTTCTGAGGGAGCTTGTGTACTCATGCCAGCCCTCACTTTCTCAGCTCTCCTCCTCAGGGGGCTGCCATCAAAATCTGTCAAGTCTTCTATTTTTCTAGTTAGAGCTGCTGTGATGTGATTCAGAGATGCTACCAATCACCTTCTCACTTCCAGCCAAGTTACTTACTTGCAGAAGGTAGTTGTAACGACTTTGACAGCATCTCCTGTGCACGTTTATACAAAAAGCTAGTCCTAGTTTCAAATCCTGTTTTCTTTGCACCTCTGTGACACTCTCACTCACTAAATGTTAGCTGACACACAAAGCTGCTAGAGCTTAAAACAATTTTAGCATTCTCAGGTACTGCCTATTACTCTGCCTCTTTGCTATCAAAATTTCACCTTGCAGCCCAAAAACTTGGCAGCATGTTTCACTCTGTTTCACAGCTGTGAATCCATCTTCTTGGCTCCATAACTGTGAACCCAAACCTCACAGCCCTCTATGTCATGCCTGCAGTGGCAGCAGCTCCCAGAACACCAGATCTCATTGATTTTTTGGTTCATTTTTCCCCTCTTGCCACCTCATCTGGCACCACCTCCAACTGTACAAATAAACATTCACATTCTCGATTTGCCAATGTTTGCAGGTACTAACTGCTCTCTCAGTGTTGACCTACAATCGTAGTGCATTAAGTAAAAGTAGCATCTGATGACATATCCCTTTTCTGAAGGCATTTCAGTATTCTGACATCAGTCTGAGATTTTTCCCCTAATTTTCCACTAACCTGGTGTTTTGGGGGTAAAAAAATGGTCAAAGGTCACACATCTGATGTCACTGCAAAATGACTGAATTTCAGCCTATTCAAGTGGAGCCTGCTCAGAGAAATTTGTTCCATGATTGGTAATAATAATTTGATGCACACATCCACTTGTACAAGCTGTAAAGTCTTCCAGTAAATTTACCCTAGGAAAGCAAGATTAATTATCCAGAGCAATTTTTTTCCATCAAAGCAAGTAGTAGCTCAGACATCCCCTGAATCTTGTGACTGACTCCTAACTGGGAATCAAGTTTTTCTTCTTTTTTCTTTTCCTTGACAATTCCTATACACTGGGACCAAGAACTTAGTTTTATTAAGCAATCTAAAAGCATGCAAGTAAATTATTTTCTAAAGTTTATCCTTCCCGGGTGAAGAGATGCTTTGGACTTATATCAACAACCCCATGACCTCTGGCCACAGCTGGCTGTGGATCTGTGTCACTGTGCAACCCATGTATATTCCAATTCACCTTCACTTCTGGCAGCTAAGTTTACCGTGGTTACGTCTCCTGCATCCACCTGGATTAATCCCTCTTAGTACACTAGCGTTTCCTTAAGACATTTAGCCTGTAATGACCAGAGAAGAATTCTGCCCTAAATAAGCTGCAGGTTGCTAAATTACCTGAACAGTGAAGGTAATGGGAGAGCAGAGGAAAAACAATCATCTGACATATGCACAAGTGCACAGTCCATGGGGCTGGATGGGATCCACCAGAGGTTACTGAGGGAGTTACCAGAGGAGCTCGCCAAGCCGCTCTCCATCATTTACCAACAGCCCTGGCAAAGCAGGGAGGTCCCAGAAGACTGGAGGTTAGACAATATGATGCCCGTCTACAAGAAGGGCATGAAGGAGGATCCAGGAAACAACAAGGCTGTCAGCCTGACCTCGGTGCTGGGGAAGGTTACAGAGCAGGTCATCCCAAGTGCCATCATGCAGCATGTGCAGGACAACTGGGGGATCAGGACCAGCCAGCATGGGTTTATGAAAGGCAGGTCCTGCTTGATGAACCTGGTCTTCTACAAGATGACCTGCCTAGTGAATGGGAGAAAGGCTGTGGATGGTGTCTACCTGGACCTTAGTAAAGCCTTTGACACTGTCTCCCACAGCATTCTGCTGGAGAAACTGGCTGCTCATGGCTTGGACGGATGTACCCTTTGCTGGGTAAAAATATGGCTGGACAATCGGGACCAAAAAGTGGTGGTGAATGGAGCTACACGCAGCTGGTGGCCGGTCACAAGCGGTGTTCCCCAGGGCTCAGCGCTGGGGCCAGCTCTGTTTAATTACCAACGATCTGGACGAGGGGATTGAGCGCAACCCTCAGTATGTTTGCAGGCGATACCAAGTTGGGTGGGAGTGTTGATCTGCTGGAGGGCAGGAAGGCTCTGCAGGGGGATCTGGACAGGCTGGATCGATGGGCCAAGGCCAGTGGTGTGAGGTTCATTCAACAGGGAGAAGTGCCGGGTCCTGCACCTGGGGCACAACAACCCCACACAACGCTACAGGCTTGGGGAAGAGCGGCTGGAAAGGAAAAGGGCCTGGCGGTGCTGGCTGATGGCCAGCTGAACATGAGCCACCAGTGTGCCCAGGTGGCCAAGGTGGCCAACAGCATCCTGGCTTGTATCTGAAACAGTGTGGCCAGCAGGGCCAGGGCAGTGATTGTCCCCCTGTACTCGGCACTGGTGAGGCTGTGCCTCAAATACTGTGTTCAGTATTTGAACCCTCACTACAAGAGCAATGCTGAGGTGCTGGAGTGTGTCCAGAGAAGGGCAACGAAGCTGGTGAAGGGTCTAGAGAAGTGTTATGAGGAGCAGCTGAGGGAAACGGTGTTGTTTAATCTGGAGAGGAGGAGACTCAAAGGGGAATCTTATTGCTCTCTACAACTGCCTGCAAGGAGGCTGTAGGCAGGTGGGGGTTGGTGTCTTCTCCCAGGTAACAAGCTACAGGACACGAGGAAACAGCCTCAAGTTACACCAGGGGAGGTTAGGTTGGATATTAGGAAAAAACTTCTTCACTGAAAGGGTGGTCAAGCATTGGAACAGGCTGCTCAGGGAAGTGGTGGAATCACCATCCCTGGAGGTACTTTAAAAATGCATAGATATGGTGCTCAGGGACATGGTTTAGTGACAGACTTGGCAGTCCTGGGTTAACAGATGGACTTGATGATCCTGGAGATCTTTTCAAACTTAAATGATTTTATGATTCTATGATATGTCAATAGCAATATTTTGTGTGTGCTCCTGCACTTAAATAATTTCTGATATGATATTTATTAATTATCCTACTGGAAATTACTTTGCCCAAATGCTTTGGCTGTTCTGAACTCTCTTCAACCTTAGTAGCTACTTTTTCCAACCTTTTCTTATCTCTGCAGTGCTAAATTCTGTCTGGCTTTCCTTACCACTGTAGCAGCCTACCCTGAGCTAAATGTTATCAAGTACACATTATCATTTTTGTTCAAGCCAAGTTTGGCTTTTGAATTTTCTGGCAGGGTAATAGGCACACTCAAATCAGCACATTGTAACAGTGAAGACCAAAGTGGAGTTTCAGTTCAGATTTTATTGAAAATTATACTCTCATAATTTATATCTGGCACTAGAGTGATGAGTGGAGCCTAAGAACCCGCAGAGATGATATTTATACCTATCTCTATATGGTCCATATAGCAGCTAGCCCTGAAGAGTGCAGAGCCCAGACCTCAGGGAATTTCCACGCCTGTGCTGCCCTCTAGGACCTTGAGCTCTGTGCTGTTCCCTGATACTTAGAGAGCATCTTGCCACAATCAGCACTCAAAAAATTTGACATATGCAAGTCAGATAGTTTTCTGTCAGATCACAGCAGTACCAATATGAAAGGTGCAAATTCTAGGTCAGTGTACATCCCAGAAAATGCAATAAAGAGGAAATCCTGACTCTTTCTGGGAAGAATGTGAAAAGCAAAGGCAAAAGGATTTGGTCTCAGAACTCTGCTCGTTAGAACAGGGAATTTAAAAACATAACTGAGTATCTTACCTGGACAACCAAATCATGAGACTGTACTGCTCAGTGAGGTTCAGGAAGAGTCTCTTTTGATGTACCCCTCACCCAGCCAGGAGATCTGTTTGTAAAACAGAGACAGTGAGTTTCTGGCTGCATCTGAGTGGGCATTCACAGTATACTTGTCTGCATGAAAGACCATGACATATGCATACACAACCCCTCCACACTTCAATATACTACTTTCATTTTAATCCATTTTTCATTTGAACTATTCTTCTCCTCACCATTTTCAGTTATCAGAATCCTAGCTGATACAGAAAAACATGTGACAAAGTCTCCCGCCTGGCTACTCTGAGTAGGCAATGAGTAGTCCATTGTTTTAGCATTAAAGATATTCTTGTGGAATATTCAGATTCCCCACTCTTTGGAGGAATATGTGAATCTAAACTCACTACTCATTCAGGCCTTGAGGTCTATAGGGAAAATCCATTCTGTTTTCCACAGATCTTTACCAAATTAAAAACAATAATCAAGGACCCCTAGGCTATGCAAGAACAGACTTTTGTTGACCTATTCCTATCCTTCCTAACCTCCTGAATTTTGCTCAACTTCCCTTGGGCTTAATTTCTTACTTTTTAATAACCAACATTTGCATTGTCCAGGTAACTTCTAACTGGTTTGATACAATTCTTGTCTGAGCACTGACTTCAAGCTTTGCAGCTCCAAAGAGTATGAGTGTATGTATGAGGGCCTGTGATAAGATTTGGAGGCAAAGTATATTGGAAGGTAAGATACTACTGCCCTTATCCTTTCACTAGACAAAAGCTATTTCTGGGGAGTAAGCCCTGAAAAATAAAGCAGAAAATGCATCATTTTTCCCTGTGTTAGGAACAGTCTGAACCATGACCAAAGAGCACTGCCTCTAGGAGAGGCATAAACAGGAATCAGATGCTGTAGCCAAGAGTTAGATCATGAAATCCAAACCAAAAAGGCTGGTTTATAGCTGATGTATAGACTGTTTTATGCATTACGAAAACCAATTTATTTTTGACATTTGTAAACTGTGTGCTTGCTTGAACACATAAATGGTACTTTGAGCTACCTTCTATCACAGCCGGGCTATGGGGCCTCTGCAGTCCCTGGGAGGGTAAGGTAAATTTTGAATGCAGGCTTATGGCAGGGAGGGAGGTGTGGGGAAGAGGTGAAGTTCAGAAAATTTTTGGGCTGCAGAGAATGAGGAAAGAATTACAAATACACGGCATCATACTCTGCTGATCCTGCAGGTTCCTGAGCACCACTTGGGCATAATTAGTCCTGTACTTCTACACTCAGACATTCAGCGCTTACATGACTTTGTTATCATTTTGTGTGAATGTTTTTCATGACTGATAAAAAGCCAGTCTTATTAGGGGTACTTTTATATTGTATATCAAAGATATACATGGTGAGGAACAAAGATATACATAAAGAATGGTGAGGAACTGTAGTATGTTTGAGCAGATGACAGTTACTGATAAAAGATCTTTAGTAACTGTGGGATGGGAGGTTGCAAAAATTGTACTTGAAGTGAGTTTAAAAATTTTTGTTCTTTACTAGAGGAACAGAGCAAGGAAGAGTTCAGGTAAGGGGCAAACTTCATTGGGAATCATTAATAATTACTGCTGATGTGACATGGCAGATGCTACCATGAAGTAGGAGATTATTAACTACTCAAAATGTCACAATTTTTTCCCTTTTTAACTTTAAAAATGGAGATTTCTTTCTGTATTACTTTCTATTTCCATATTCAGCTGTCTTTACCACAGTCAGTCATGATTTTATATCTTAGTGAATGTCTTTTAGTGGTTATGAAGTTACAGTTGAAAAAAATGTTCTCAGTTTCTTCACTGATGTTTTTTCTTTTTTATTCTCTTCTGGCTGTTGTTTTGAAAAAATAGTACTTTAAAATGTTCACTTTGATCTGCTTCAGTCGCTGCTCTGGGGTGGAGTGTTTCTACACAACAATGCTTCTGTTCTGTTTAAACATCCACATGACACAAATGAGGTCCCAAAATTCTCTAGTTACTTTTATTCACAGGAGCAGCAACAGGCAAGCTTCCTGCAGCAGAAGCAGTAAGGCAGAGACATTTTTCAATATAAGTAAATTACAAATCAAAAATACAAATGTGCAGTCAAAATTAGGATTAAAGAATCTGGACAAATTCTGTTATAGCACTATCTTTATAGGCATGCAATTTTCTTGCAAATGTGCTATGTAGTACTTCATTCACTAGTAGGACTGATAATAAGGAAGCAAATCTCACTTATTAGCTATAATACAGCCAGTTCAGTAATTAATGAAATATTGACTGTTCAAAATGAAAAATAATGGCTCTTTGTTTTCATTACAAACTCTTTACATGTAGGGCAGCCATTAGAGTATCATTGCTGGCAACTGGGTAGCTGCAGTTGCCCAGAGTTACCCTGCCAGAGTGCACAAAAATCATGTCACAATCCTGAGAAACCATATATATCAGGTAATCTGACAGCTATGACCTTGACTAAAGAAATAAATTTTGAAATATGATTCTTTCATCATTTGTCTGCTTCTGGATTTATTGTGGGTTTTTTTTTCAACAAAAAGCAAGACCTCATTTTTAAGGAAAATGGAATTTCCATGTAATTACATGATTCCCATCGGTGGGACTTTAAGAAGACCACTTCCTGTAGTGGTATGTGATGCAACTGGGAGAGCTTGAAACACTGGGTAACATCTGGTTGGACCATGCTGTGTCAATGGTGGGATTTATCCGACATTCATGCTCTGCCCTGTGATGCAGCAGCTTGTGTTGAAAGCTGGAACAAGCAGCAGAATGCTTTGTACTTCCCAGCCAGGACCAGTGCCTGGGATCTGTGTTTGCTATGGGACATGAACATTAATGTTTGGGCTGATGTGGCCATTTACATGAAAAATATAGGATTGCTGTTTTTACAGAAATAAAAATACCTACACTGAGCAAATACTTCATGTCTCTTTCAAGCTAGAAACTGGGTGGCCAGACCCCAAAGGCACCTAGAGTTCAGCACACACAGGTAATAAATGAATTCTGCTTTACATGGTATGGGTCACTGCTAACTTACTACACCTTAGTCCCACTATTAGATCTTCTTGTACCTTCCTTGAACTAGCAATGAATGGAGTCAGCAGAAGTATCGCTTACTTCTGTGCAAACTAGAAAGTTTTCCCCTGGAGTGTGAGGGCATTGGTAGGTACTAACTTCCACAGTACTTAGTGCTGGGCACTTGCATCCTCATAAACTATAAGAAGTATCTCAACCTCCTTCCTCCTTGTGAAAATTCTCATTGAAAGTTGGTGTCTGTTGGCCTTCAGCCACACTGCAGAGACCTCTCTTCATGTGCTGTTGTGTGGGGAAAGCTGAGGTGTTTGAAGTTCTCTAGAAACTCTGATAAGACTTCTTTTCTTCTTATATGTTTTCAGAGTTGGCCTTCTTACCTGCTAGACACATTCTCTGGTTCTGCTATTGTCATATTTTTACTTTATTCGAACCCAAACAAATAAAAAAATAGGTGATTAACAATAGGCCTTCCCTTCTCCTGCGCTAGAAACAATATTAGGCAGTACTACAGAAACACAAAACCTGCTCAAATTGATTTGCATCATACAGATTAAAAGTTTAGATGCAATGAGCCAGACAAAAACTGTAGAAATACTTGGGGGGGGGGGGGGGGGGCGGGGGAAACATGAGCCAAAAATAATCCACGCTTGAAACTCACAAAACGTGGTATGTTAGCGGTACTTAAGATCAGAAAGCAAAACAGTTCATTTCTCTGTAAGTTATCAAATCCTTCTGGTAAGTGACACTCTGGAAACATTTAATAGCTTCATAACTGGCTGACTTAATGTTTTACATGCAGGAAAGATGGCTAGAACAGCAGTAATCAGCAAAATAAGTTGGTTTCATAGTTGAGCTTTGGTGAGGTGTTACATCGTGTGGGTAGCATTTATAAGAGCTTTCTCACTTTTAATTCTGTAGCAAGGATGACTGTCTGCTTCACAAATTAATAATATTTTCCTTTCTCTTATAATGCCAAAGTAATTCATTATATGTAATTTTATTTTATGACTATTAGTCTACTCTTCTTTTTATAGTACTGTCTCATTAAGATGGAACATCTTTTAAGCTTTTTTCTCTCTTCATCTCTGCAATAATGTAACGTCATTATAATAATTTTACCAATAGATTCCAAAGTCATGTTACTCCCCCTCCTACATGTAAGCCACAGGCGCATATCTGGTGTAAAAATTCTTCACATTAACGTCATCATTTACACTGTAATTTTCAGATTAACTTCCATTATTGTTCCTCGTGTTTTTACTTTGTATTTTATGATTAAGAAAGACGAGGCTTTCATGTACTGTTACTAAATACAGCAGTTCCTCTACTACCACTGATCACAAGGAAGTTGTGGTTCTTTCATGGGAGTGGACAAACATGCTTCAGATGCCTCAGCTGGATATACACCTTAGGCATTTCCTTCACAGTTCCTGGAAGTCAGGCGGTCATGATGCCAAGTGTGGACATGCGTTTCCTTTCTCTTATGTTTTTCGATGCTGGATGCTCCATAGGACCAGATTGCTAGTGTCTCGTTCAACAAATACGTGAAATAGTAGGGAATACAGGTTATGTCTTACTCAGTAGGTGGATGACACGCAGAGGAGGGTAACAACCTGCACAACACCTGAATGAAAGTCAGGGTGCAAAAGGAGTCTGGAGGAAGTGAGAGGAAGTCAGCCTGTCTGCACAAAGCATGAATGTCATCTCTAAATGCAGCACTTTTTAAAATGATTCTCCCCAAAAATTCAGTTTAGGTATGGCAACATGGGTGTTTCTGGAGTTACTTTCCAACAAGCAGAACAGGAAACATTCAGCAGCTAGGTCTGCTCTAGATAGATGAAGTATTTGAATTGAATATCCTCTTCCACTGATAAACTGCTTGCATTAAACATTCTGTCTATGTCTACTTCAGCAAATTTTTGTGTACAGAAAAATTCTGAGGAAAAGGAAATATGTTGGTATTTCAAAATTAAATACTTCGACCTTTGAAATAGTTTTCACGATTTAACTATATCGAATTGATAACAAAAAACCTGTTGTTCGGCAAACATAAAATTAACTTTCTCTCAACTTTCTGGTTGGTAAATATTTCAGATTATTTTCAGATATGAATTTAAAACTAGTTATTCTCATAAGTCTAGTCTTTGCAAAAGAACAGAAATTATCCATGTGAGTGTCAAATCTGTAAAGAAAAAAGATAATGAAGCTTTAATATCACAAAACCCAGATGAGGCCAAGTGTAGCAGAAACTATTGTGTTGATCTTCCTTTCTCACCTTAAAATAAAACCAGAAGCTGGAAATAGCTTGTTGTAGATTAAACAGGTAGTGTGGGAAATTAGAATTAGGATTTAAATCTATTAAACATATACAATGAAATACAGTAATATAGAAATATGCATATGAAATATGCATAGCTCTATATTGAGCATGCCTGAAGGCTTCCCATGCTACCTAAACCTACACTTTATTATAATTAAGAAATTGTAAAAAAAATCTGTCACTTATTCAGAAATACGTTGTCTTGACTCTGTTCTGAAATGTAACCTATACATTATCTGAAAAATGAAGTGTTGCCAGTTTCTGTCTAGTTGCTAGAAAATATTTCCATGTTTTGCTGAAATGCTGTTTTCAGTTCTTTCAACATGAAACTGATGCTCTAATGGTATGTGATCACTAGAGATACCATGGCATTTTTGTAATTGTAAAGTGTTTAAGGAGAATACCCCAGAAAAATCTCAGATTAAGACATTTTACAAGTCATGCAGAGTTCTCTCTGGTTCCTGCCCTAATTTATTCACTTAGGTATGCATGAGTACATGGCTGCCACTTTCCAGTGGTGGGTGAGCTGGTCCTATTAGTCACCTTCACATAATTAGAATTGGCCAGAAAGTTCATACAGAGAATGCTCATTTGTTTAAAAACCTCTGTGCGTGTGTGCGCATGTGCATGAATGTGTGCAGCAGTTAACCCATTTTTGACAAAACTTTCCATGGGTCAGAGTTAGACTTTCTGTTCAGTGCCAAAGACGGGAATAAGAGCCACTTGCCTGAAGGCTGTGGTACTCGGCTGGGAAGTGAGACACACAGATTGCTGCTGCCTGATCCCACATCAAAGCCAGAAACACACTTAGCCCACTGACTATTCGAGGAGGGTGCTCACTCTCTCTGCACTTTCAGTGGGAAACTTTCAAGACTGGCAGGCCTTCCTTATTTTTACTGAAAATCTGTGAAAGATTGCAATTTTGCACTGATACAGATTGGGAAATTCTTATCTTGAAACTTTGCAAATGTAATAGCAACCATTGTAATGATTGATTTGTTTATTAAAGCTGTTTGAAACTGCTGAAGAGGGCATGCTATTAACAATGCTGTTCCGTTGTAGCACGGATCAGCATCAGGTTTAGTGATGAGTACTGTGAATCTATGTCTTGCAACAGAACTAGGAATCATTGTTTTCAACAATTTTGAGATACTTAAATATCCTTTACTCAGTAGATTTTTATGACAGAATAAACTGTATAATGTTCAAAAGCAATAAGCATCATTCTTTCTTATGCAAGAAAGATCTCTATTCTGAAAAACTCGTATATAACTAGTATCACACATTTAGGTGCTGCTACCTACCAAGGATTACTCTTTTGAATTCATTTCCAGCTGGAGCTTTAATCTATGCTGGTAATACTGTGTTTAATTTTTCTTTTCCCTTTCCAAGTCACACACATGCTGCATTCATGCATCTTATTTGTACTGTTTGGAGGTATTTAAGCATAAGATGCCATAGCTCATCTTTCTGAAACTGGCAAACTGTAGCAGACTCTGCCTTTGGTTCTGGGCCCTGCCACAGCTCACTCTGGGATATTTCCAACAGCAAGACAGGCTGTACATATGTGTATTTTTTGCCACCATGGCAGTGTGCACTATATACATATTATGCAGAGACTTTTTAATTAAAACAAAAAAAAAAGTTGTCTCCTATACTTTTTAAGTTCAGGGAATTCTTGTTTAATGGATCTCAAGTTTGCCCCTGTAGGTTACTTCCTTTTTGTCATGTTTTGCTTTTCAAAGCTTTTGTGAGTAGTCTGGGACTTATAGGTTATTGTGTGGTTACATTTCTGAGTAAATCCACAGATAGTGCTGTTTAAAGATGAAATCTCTAGCATTTTTCATGATGAGTTTCTATTTCTTCCTTCCACAGACACAAAATAAGAAAGTCACCATTAACTCACTGGCTGTGGGTATACCAAAAGACACTCATTTTTGTGGTAGGACAACCAACACAGCAGCAGTAACTATTTTATATGTGGTAATACTGTTATTTGCAATAATCAAGAAGAGTACTAATAATACAGTACCTGCTTTACAGTGTCTGCAGGTATGATTCAAGATCAGACACAGCAGCCAGAAAAAAAGGTAAGAATGATGGTAAAAGGCACTGCAGCAGGTGTACAGATGGTGATTTCAACTTCTGAATTCCCAGGTGGTAAAGCAGAAAGCCCATCCCCTTTGGTGTTTCTGTTGGAAAGGGTGAGTCAGCGTGAGACCTAAAACTTACACAGACACATCACAGAGAATGGCACAATTCAGACTGCCTGGAACAAAGGCAGGAGAATTATGGGGTGTTGAGGTGGAAAGGCTTAGCTGGAGATTGTCTTGGTCTACACCATTGCTCAAAGCAGGGTCAGCTGCTGTGCCAGTGTTTGACTACCCTCAATAAATTTTTTTTCTTATATTTGCATGGAATTTATTATATTGCTTCTTCTCCTGTCACTGGGCACTGCTAAAAAAAGCCTGGCTCTGTCCTCTTTACAATCCCATCAGGTATTTATACACACTAATAAGATGTCTCCTGAGCATTTCCTTCTTCAGGCTAAACAGTCCCAGCCTCTGTGAAATCAGGAATGGCTCTTCCTTGACTTGGATGTGTAATTAACCAGTTAGCCGATTAGGACACAAGACATTACTTACTTCAAGCACACAGCCTACAGGCTGCTCACAGTCCTGTGACTATTTTTTTCAAGACTGCTTGCTTCCTTTGTCTGTACTGAGCACATCTGACGGCTCCCACCACTGACTGTGTTGCAGGAGACTGTTACATGGATGAATTGCCTACCCTGCAGTGGAAATAGCAAGTGAGTCAGGGAACTTGCAGTCATTGACTTACACAATCACCCCAAAGTAGCACCTTTTTCCTGTAAAGCAATAAGCCCATCAGAAAAGCATTACAATCCTATAAGCTTCAAGTAATATGCAGGATATTGCACTTCTTAGGCTTTGATGTTATATATCAAACCAGATTGCAATTTGCTATCATGGTCAGCAACACTGGGAACCTAAGAACACAACTGAGCCAGTAGCAGGTCAGACAAATGATGCACTCCACCCGCTGTCCACTTTCCAACAGTGACCAAGAGCTTTTCTCAGGGAAGAGTATAAAATCAAGGAAAGTATACCATGACACCTTCCTAAAATACTATACCAGACCTCCCTCACAAGCAGCTCAATAACTTCAAAGGGTAGTGTCTTGATATGTTACAATCCTGAGGGATTCCTCTTCCATAGATTTATCCTGTCACTTTTTGAAACCCTGTGGACTTTGAGTCCAGGTAAACAAGGATGATCAGCTGCTCTGTATTACAGAAGAAATGGAAGAACTTGAAAAATCTCAAACAGCCTTGAAAACAGCAGAAAACCCTAGACAGACAAAAGGTGATATCTGAAGTAGTTTTCAAAGCTTGGAAACAATGAAATGTTTCTTTTCATAGTGGAAAAATAGTTGTTTCCGTGTCAACTACAATCATGTGCAGCTGTATTGTATAAAGCTAATTAAAGAATCACCATTTGCTCCTTGGTAAACCACTAACACTAATCACTTAGTTACGAAAACGTAACTAGAAGGAAAGATGCAAATGGCCAAGTTAATTTTTTCCCCTTCAACTGTTCTTTTTTTTCTTCAAGCAAAAGAGGGACCAAAACAGTCCATCACACAAGCATTACAGAGCCCTCGCTGATGTCTCTAGAAAACATAGTGTAACCACAGCAACCCAATGAGAAGTGGTGTGACTGGCTCACTTTTTTTTTTTTTTTTCCCTACCTAGCACAGAAGAAAAGAAACCAACTGCCTGCAGAGCTAAACACCTGGATCAATATAACATGAATCAATAACTTGGTAACTAAAGAATCCTATATTGTTGATTGCATATGTAGTAAGATCCCTAGCTAAGAACTAACACATTTGTACACTCCCCATCATACTGTGAATACCAACAAAGCAAATAATGCTTGAAAATCCCTGGGCCCCAACAGGCACCTCTTAATATCAGGCACAGAGATAAGTCTTAAAAAAGATCTGGGCTAACTAATATGAATACAATCACATCCAAGAGCACCTTTGAAGAGGTACACAGCAGCACCTGAAGGGCTGATTTGTCAAAGGGAGGATAGTTCAGCTGACAAAACCAAGCATCAGCTGCGATGCTGATTTCTATGCTAGATGCTGAACACAGCTTCATTGCTAACAGCTTCCCAATGGGCACACCTTGCCTCTGCTGATGCACTATAATAGTCAAGGAATAAAGAATTCCAGCAACCAAACAGGGCAAGCAGCAAGAGCGTTGACTTTGAAGAGAAAGAGGACATTTGTGTGTGACTTTTCAGTGGTCACCTGAAACAATGGAATGAGCAGCTGATCTATAAACAGATCTATGGAGAGAAACTTGAAATTTATCACACCAAATTGCCAGGGCTACTTAATGAGACATAGCTCCATTCCTGGTCTAGCAGCAAACTAAGGCAGCTCCCAGGCTGAAGGGGATTCCTGAAAAATGCTGAAGTTAGGCTTGGGAACAGTGCTATGATTAGCCCCAGACACTAATGTAACATTAATGTTTAGCAGCAGTATCAACACAGTGAGAACACAGAAACACTAGGTTTCACCTTTTATGATAGTTATCTAAACAATTTATGAGAGTGTAAATGTACAGCTTTTCTGATGGGCTTATTGCTTTACAGCACAAAAAAATCGTAGGTTAAGTATCTTGCCTCTCCAACAAATATCCCACAGGGGGTGCTTAGTGAGGAACATATCAACAGGAAAAGCATTTGGTAATGCTGTCCTGAAAGACTCTCATAACCTACAAAAATTTGCAGGTTGAAGATTTTTCTCGGGTTGATGTCATTGTAACTCAGCTGACTAATGAAACAGAGAATCCAGGATTCTGTACTATCTATACAAACAATATGGACACCTCTATTTTCCCAGCTTCACTCTGCCGCAGCAGGCTCCAGCAGGCTGCTTGACTTCTCCTCTGGATATGGGTGTGTTTTGCTGTGGCTCAGTCAGAATTGCATGAGGCTACAGACCCAAAATTGAAGAAGCACCTTGGCTAGGACAACAAAAGCCCTCTGAGCAAACACTCACTTTTAATGACCAGCAACCACAGAGCGAGATCAAAGAGACCAAGCGTGAAAAGCCTGTTCTTTAAAGTTTGCCAGCAGTCAGTCATGGGCAAGCAGGGAGCTGCACATTCCTCTGTGATGTGTATATATCTGCCTGGGCCAACTTAATAGTAGCTGGGAATATCTTTGAGCAGAGCTTACTGAGAACAAGGGTGTATTCTGAGAACAAGGGTGTATTAGCTACTGCAGAGCTTGCCTGAATGTAACTAGATACTTCCTGCATTCAGGCTTGCTCTGTGATCCAGGTAAGAGCTAGTTTGAATACCTTCAACCTGAACTGTATAGAGCATGCACTAGAGACACAGAAGGACAGCTAATCAAGATGGGACCTGGGCACTTGCAGAGCTAGTTGCTTTTGCTGTGAGTGCTGTGTCGTGGCTCTATCGACTTTTGTAACTTGCATGCACTGCAGTTTCTTCTGGTTATACTTGCAGGGTGAAGTCCCTGAAAGTCAAGCCGATTTGACATGGTAATTTGTGGCTGTGGTAGCCCTTGAAATCAGGAAGAATGTGGTATCTTGAAGGTCCAGGTTCAGCAATTAAGAATTTCTGCAACTTATTCTTATGAAATGGCTATGCCTGTTTCCCAGGAGCATGGAGGTGAATGGAGGCTGGGAACTTCAATGAGGAAATACAGAGTCTTCCATGACAAAGGCCCATCCACTAGAACATCCTATGGTGATCTGTAATGTGATCAATGTGGTTAACGTGATGTTTTAGAGTAGTCATTTCAATCACTTCTGTTCTCTAGAGAATATAGATATCTGATTTCTACTTTTTGCTCATCGTCATTCTAATTTTTCCTGCAAATTCTTTTTCATGTGGTGACAGCATCCAAAGTGGCTGCAAGAGGGGTGCCTAGACCCCTCCCTTACAGTGAGCTCCCAAAGAACACCAAAGGTTATCAAGCTGTTCTTCACTGGCTTAAACATAGTCTAGGACAAATAGCAATCACATCAGAAGGTTTATAGACAACTCTTGTTGTCTTGTGTCTTGTATTCTTGTAGGCAGGTATTTGCTCCCAGGTTTAATGTTGGTTGACTTGGTGACATTCTGAGTGGCACCAAACTCTGCTGACTTCTTGGGAGTTCCTTCAGCCTCCCAGGAGGTGTGGCTGTCTCCTTCACTCTTCACTACAGTGTCTCCAACTCTTCATGAGCCATGCACTTGCAGATCCTTGCTGTGATTCCCTGGTCTTTTACATACAATGGTCCCTTCAGCTGTCTCTCAGCCACAGCATATTCAGCTGTTTGCACAGGGATGAAACAACCTCTGCACCCTGCAGGTGTTTCCAGCCAAGCTACCCTTCCTGAAGGATGTCAGTCCAACAGCTGATCAGAGGCACCATCCACCCCAATGGCTTACACAGAGGCTGAGTCTTCCCTCTGCATGAGTAGGGCAGACCTCTGCCCAGGAATGCCCTGGGCACCACAGTGTAAATGCTCTGCTTGTGCCACAGACTCTGGGTCTGCCAAGCAGATCAGAGAAGGAGATGATGCCTTTGACCACTGGAACCTCTGTGTGGCTGCAGGGAACTGTTCCTGGCCAGGACCCAGAACTCAGGGTTGCTGTGACAGAACTCTTTCTGGTATGAATGTCTTTTGTATCCTGGACTTTGTTATTAACCCAGGATAAGGTATTAGCATGACCCTCTTCCTTATTCTCTTGAGGATGTGATGAGATGTATGCCCTCATGAGAATTTTGTCCTCTTTTCCAATTTGACACATGCAAGCCAGTACCACATACTTCCTTTAACATGTTCTGCGATAGATATTTCCAGACCTTGTATGGCCACAAGCTGTGCTCATCATGAGTAAGTTTTATCTTACCGGTTAACTGCTCCGATTTCAACAGGTTTGTCAATATAACTCAACTCAGTAGATTGTTCCTGATCGTGTAGTAAGGGGGCACCTTCCAACCTGAAGCCTCTCTACTCTGCATGTGGGTAATCACAATTTTACTAACAAGCCAATGTGGGTTTTGGCTAGAACCAGTATTTCTCACCCACTGCCCTGAGGAGGGGCTGCTAACAATCAGAACGAAACGCAGTGACACGAAAAAGAAGTGACTTGTATTCAAACTCCTTTGCCTCTTGGTCTTCCCTGGCCTGCTAGAAGGATTGTTTTTACAGCTTGTTCTTTCTCATCTAGTTACCAAGCCGAGACAAACAATGTTCAAGTGCCTACGCAGAAGGCCAAATCCCTCATTCTCAGATGTGACACTTCCAAAAACCTTCTGAGCCCTAAGAAACCTGCTCTGTCCCTCCAAGCGCAGGTGTCAGAGATGGAAACATTGCACTGGTCTCTGCTGTCCGGATTTCAAAATTTCTTTTTGGTGCAGCCTCCCCCTACCCTTTTAGACATAAAGCCACGTGTATGTGAGGAGACTCACGTGGAATTGTAGGAGACCACAGAGGAGTCAAACCTCAGTAAGTGCCAGCAGCCAGAGACCCGACGCCGGGCACCCCGGTGTAAACCTGGAGGGGCTGCACGGCAACCACGAGCTACGCTGCGCTGAACTCAAGGTGAAGGAGACCACAGTCTGGCGCTTAAAAGTAGTCCCCCCAAAACCCAGCTGCGCAGGCAGGCCGGGGAGTAGCCTGGATAAACAGCGGTTCGTTCCAGCCGCCTTGCTCCGCGCCGCAGCGAGACCCGCCGCCCCGCCGCGGCTCTACCCCCTCGGCGGTGCCGGCCGGCCGCAGCGCTCGGGGCCGGGGCCGGGGCCGGGCGGCGGAGCGCGGGACGGCAGCGCCCCCGTGTGGCCTCCCCGCGGCGGCGCAGGGGCGGCCCGGCCTCGCCCCGCTCCCGCCGCCGGCGGAGACCCCGCTGCGCGGCTGTGCGCGCCTGGGCACCGCCCCGGCCAGCAGGGGGCGGTATCGGCGCCTCTCCGCGGCTGGGCCCCGCCGGCGCCTTCCTGAGGGGACGGTCGCATGGTTCCAGGGGCTCCGCTAGCAGAGGTGCGCGCAGGGCACGTCACCGGTGGGACGCGGAGGGCTGTCCCCCACGGGCCTGGCGCTGAAGCCGGAGGCGGGGCGGTTCATCGCCCAGGGGCTGCTGCTCCACCGGCCCCGTGCCCCGCGGTGGCTCCCCCACCCCCGGCACCCTGCCTGCGCAGCCTCCGAGGCAGCTCTGGGAAGTCTGCCCGAGGGCAAGCGAGCCTGGCACCAGTGCCCGGGCGGCCCAGGGGTGCCCCAGCGCGGCACTGCGCCCGGCTTTGCCCGGCTTTGCTCTGGCACCCACAGGAGGAGCGTGGCTGGAGCAAGCCTTGGGTGTGAGGGAGCGTGGCTGGAGCCAGCCTCCAGCATGACGGAGCCAGCGCTCTTTGCGAGTGCTGCCTGCGGTAGCTTTGGCCCACGCGTACAAAGGAGTTTGTTCCCAAGGCAGTAACCTGTGAGATTCTGAACGACAGACGCAAAATAGCGGAGGCTTGCTTACATGTTTGAGAAAGCTGTGATTTCACTCTTCGTACGCCTCCCAGTCCACCAAGGCCTGAGCTGACTAAGCCTAGCTCCAGTTAACCACTAACAGCAACGGCAAGGCCTGGCCTGAAAACACTTGAAAGAGACAGCCGGGAACAGTGGCATGTGTGTCCTCAGCCACTGTGGTGTTTCTGGAAGGCCAGGCCAGGGTTACACTGCTTCAGTTTTCAGCTTGACATTTGGTTTATTTCTTGTCTGCAAGAATGCATCACAACTTTGGGGGATGCTTCTGTTGGAGAAAGTTCCCCTTTATTATGCTGTCAATGCAGTGGCAGCAAAAGTTTACCTTTAAAAAGTAATCACAACAATGCTGAGAGAAAAATCACACCACAAACCCCAAGCACCACCACATTACCTGGCTCTTTCAGTCCTAACTCCTTCAAGGCAGCTGACCAGATAACCACATAACAGGACTCCCCACCCTACTACGAGCTTTGAAACAGTTGAGGTGTGAAAGTTTTACAGAATGCGTTTAATTCATCACTGTCACACGCAGAAGACAATTAAATTCAAACCCCAAAGCAGAATAATTTTCATGGCCACCCAGCTCATCAGGCATGTATCTGTCATGCACTGCTTTACAAGTGGCAAGACAGCAACAGTCCAGGTCCCCAGGTTTGCACTTCATTTGGGTTTTGTGTATTTGCTGTCCATTCTGGAAGACCTCCCTTCTGAACCCAGATACCAGCAGTGCTGGTGACAAAGTCCCACTCAGCAGCATGTTGGCCACAGGGGGACTGCAATGACTCCAGAAGGTATCCTCCTCCCTCCGGAGTACTGTCCATGAACCCAGGCCATTTACAACCCTGGTATTCTCTAAATACCTCCTTCACACTCAGGCATATGCCATTGACATATACCTACTGCTCACAGTCCTCTTCCCAGTACACCCTGAAGGGCAGGAACACGGTTGTTGCCTATTGCTGTTATTCAGGACAGTATACCTTCCACAGCAGTCCCACAGGTCTGCAATCCACACTGCCAACATTTGCACATGACCTTCATTGGTCCGTTCCTATCTATACTCTGTGTCTCGGAGATGTGGTTGGGTACCTCTTTAGGCAACTGTATTGCAGCAGGCACAGGGGCTGGATGTGCAGGGGCAAGGCAGCTTCTGAGACCAGATGGAGACAGCCTAGGTGGCTCTCAGTGCCCTGAGCCAGCCAGTACAAAACATTAGTCACAGGATCTGAAGTGTCATTGAGAATCATGGAATGGTTTGGTTTGGAAGGAACTTCTAAAGGTCATTTAGTCCAACCCCCTAGCAATGAGAAGGGACATCTTCAACAGCATCAGGTTGCTCAGAGCCCCGTCCAACCTGTCCTTGAATATTTCCAGGGATGGGGCATCTACCACCTCTCTGGGCCACCTGTTCAGTCTGACTGGATTTGCCACTTAGTGCCTGTTGACTGAATTCATAGGTCAGTGCCCTTGCATGTGTTATGTCTTTGCTTAATGCTTAACATACATGTTTTTTTCTTCTTTTAGAAAAGTTGACAACAATGAAATATTCTCAAGCATCATCATAAAAATAAAAATAAAAAAAAAAGTGATTAATGGGATACCTGAGCTTGTACCAAGAAGAAAAACCACACACACTCAGACCCCAAATGGGAATGTCTCATTAGGTCTGCTTTGCAGGGAGGTGTTTGCCCTGCTGCTGAGCTGAGCCCTGGTAGCCTCTGCTGGCACGTTGATGAAGAGGATATTACAGCATGCCCCACAGGCCTGTGGGAGGGATCAGACCAATGTAACAGCAAAGGAGGCATCAGAACAAATGAGGGAGCACATGAGCTCCATTGCAGCCTGAAATCTCTGCATCTTCAGTCACTGCAGCTTGTTTACACACCTAATGAGGAGTGATGCAGATGGGAAGTGGGATTTAAAGCCATCACAGAACCTTAAAAGTAGTACAGTGGAAGTCATTGTTGTTACTCTTATTCAGGAGGACAGGAAATGAAAACGCATGAGTGTGGAGGCTTTCTGCTCCAGCCCTGAGGGGAATGACCCAGAATCATGAGAATATAGGCCAGATATTGAAGCAAAGAATGAGAAGCAGCA
The DNA here is from genome assembly GCF_023634085.1 of Falco cherrug. Lineage (NCBI taxonomy): Eukaryota > Metazoa > Chordata > Aves > Falconiformes > Falconidae > Falco > Falco cherrug. Next base: position 15,608,948 of record NC_073704.1, on the reverse strand, counting down.
GGAGACAACAGAATATAATTTGTGTGGATAGACTGTAGCAGCCTCTGCAGAAAGAGTCACAAAACGTTTTATTGAGAGAATATTTTATATTGCTGTGGGCAATCCATCATCATCCACAAGCAGAAGTGGATAACTGCTGGTGAGACAGAGCAAGCTGCTTCAATGTAAACAGCACCTTTGTTACATGGTGGACAATGCAGTAGCATTTTGCTAACATGGACATTGTTTAGGGTGATAACAGTAAGCATAATAAGAGTTATGTGATTAAACAGAGCAAAGAAAAATATACATTGTGCATCACAGGGAAAATCTTTGCTTTGAATCAGTCCTCTTAGGGAATCAGCTGGAGTGTTGTTTTCTGAGTCACTTAGAGTTAGAAGGAGAGAAGCATTGAAGATCATGGCAGAGAACACTGGTGTATGGACCAAAGGATGAGCAATCCTGTTCCTCTTTGGAGCTGGGTGTATCACTGGATACATTTTTAAAGGCATAAAAATGGTCATAAGGACTTTCCAGGTTGTTAATAATCAGTAATGGCAAATTGGAAGCAAGATGATGGGAGAAAAAGGAGTTTATCACTGTAGGGTAGTGATGGGGATGGGACATAAATAATGAAATGGGGCTTGGGGGAAGGAGAAGTCATATCCCAGAAAGGAGTTACTGCACATGCTGAAGGGCAGCCTCTGCTTGAGGGGAAGGCTAGACAGGGATTGGGACACAGTCAAGTTAGAAGAAGAAAAAAGTCATCTCTGAGAGGATCCTGTGGATGAGAGTGAAAACCAAGACAAAGAGAAGATAAATGAGTGAGGATGGAAAAAGGAAACACGTGTTTGTGAGCAAAAATAGTTGCAGTTATAGGAAGCGTGTTGTGGAAACGGACTACTTGTCCCAGGTGGTTAACAGTAACCAACTGTAGTGTTTGCAAGAAACATGTTCAAATTGCAGTCGTGATGTCTTTGTGAAGTAGGTAAGCACTGACAGAGGAGGGAGGCAAAGACGGAAAGATCGAAAGGCAATGGAGGAGTCTCTGTTGGTGCGGGACTAGAAGATAAGCATCCCTCACGCTTGGCTCTGAGCTAGACTTTGTGTCTCTTTGTTTATGAATATACACTATGAGTGCCCCATGCTCTGCTGGCTCATCATAAAATACATTTGACCACTGAAAGAAATCACTGCCTAGGTCAAACTTCATAGTGCTGCCAAACATACCCCAAAGTGTACCTTGCACTGGACCCTTTCGAAACAAAGCGAGCCACGTGTTCTAGCAATCCCAAATGCCAGGGAGCAGAAAAGGAGAAAGGATAATTACAAACTTTAGGCTATAATGACAAGTGAAAGAGAGGACAAATATAAAGTGTTTACTGGACAGTGGGACTTGCTCCCATTGTAGCAAGATCTATGCCAACTAAGCTAAGCTGGTAGCTGTTCTTATCCCAGGAGGGAAATAGATATGTATTAATCATCTCTGCATTGTTATTACTGATAAGGTCACAGAGAGGGCAGGGCAGGAGTAAATTGCTCCAAAATAATTATATTGGTTTAAAAAAAATATATATATATATCTTCTCTATCAAAATTACTTTGCTGGCAAAATATGTAAATTTTTAAGACAAAGTGTTTGAGACCTAACAATACTGACTTGTTTTAAAGCTTGTTTTCACAAAAAATAGCTAAACTTTGCTCAAAAGAGTACATTCCCCTACACCTTTACTAACCTTCCCAGCCAGCAGTAGGCTTTGTAGGGACTCAGTCCCTGGCGCATTGTCAGCACAATCCCAAAGGTGTGGGTGATGTACTTTACAAATTATTCACTTCCTCCCTTCATTTTGTAGCAGCAGCAGCTCTTTTTACTGTAAGACTTTCTGGCTGCTTTTCCTATGCTTACTTTGGGGGCAATAGAAGTCCTGTCCCGGGACACAGCAGCTCTGTTGTTTCAGCACTCCTCATAAGTTGTTATGGGCATGGAAAAATGGTCCTACCTGGAACCTCAGTAGATCCCAACATGGGTCATAACTTCATAGGCAAAGGTCAGGAGTCAAATGTCTTTTTCAGCTTTATCATTGCTTGAACCTCCATATATTACTCTTGAGCTTTAGAATTGAAAGTATTCTGCAGAAACTTTCTCTAGTTAGAGTTGCGTAAGTTTGGCACCAGAGACTTGAACTGAAAATTTAGATCAAGTCCTGACTTGACTCAGGCTTAGTTCTGATTTTAATTTAACAAAAGACAAAGATTTGCAGGGCTAGGCAAAGATTTGAAGAAAGTAAAACTCTCTGCCAGTGTCCATGTGAACAGATCTTTAGCAGTAGTAGTGGAAGAAATTAAATCACTTTTTGAGGAAGAGTAAACCAACACGTGAAGATTTATTCACACAGTACAAAGTAGGAGTGAATCTGTAACCCAGTCTTGTTATGCACAAATTATTTGGTGCCACGGCATGACCATTACAAGGACTTAACCCCAGGAGTGTCTGTCAGGCACCACTATTAGTACTTTGTGTCTTCTCTTTGAGCAATCAGAAACGCTAACTACATCTAGTATATTAAACATGATTTAGGAGCTGCTTTTACAGCATGTTATCTGCACTAGAATTAGTATTATAGGCATAAATAATCAGCCAGTTCTAAATGACTGTAGAGCATGTTATCCCAAAGGGTTCTAAAACATTCCCAGAAGACAGACAAATAGCAGGCGGAGTTGAGTGTGCTGCACAAAAGCAGGGAGAGGGTAGGAGAGAAACTTTTGACCTAAGGCTCTAGGACAATAGGTCAGATCTCCTCCTCTCAAAGGGCTGCGTGAAATTTTGATGTCCATGCAAAGCAAGCCTGACCTCCAGGGTGGAAGTCTTATGTTGGAGTGAGCCTTCAGGAAGTCACAGGATTGAGGATATCCTTCTGCAATTTGGACATGTTCTTTCAATGAATTCCAGGACCAGGACACACAGTAGACTCCTACCCTGCTAATGAATGGTTTCCACACAGAGCAAGACCATCGGTTATGTAAGACCAGCTGAAACTGGTGGGGAGGAGCTAGGCTGCCAGTTGCAAATATACATTTATTGTAAGTTAGTATAAGGAACAAGTTGCTGACCATGGGCCATCTGCAGGAAATGTACTGTAGATGATAATAGTCTCTATTATGATAGACTTAACCAGAAACAGTTTTTGCAGAAAATAATGTCAGAAAATCTTTCATCTTCCTGTCTGTGACAGCAAGCCATGAGGTAGGAAAAAAATGTAGCAAACTCCACAGGTGTGGGTGACAGCTAATGCTGACATAGCTATAATGTAGGCAGGGGTTAAATTCAAAAGTCCTTCTGATTTTCATATAATTTCCCCTATTGCCCACAAACCACTTCCTTTGCTACCCATGAATTCTTTCCAATCTTCACAGTAGACAGAAGGCTGGTGCCTCTGCGTCAAGCAAGCATGAAGTCGGTTGCTGTAACTTTCTGGGTCCTCTGCTTTCAGTTTGAAGCCCTGTACGGTGAGTAGTATTTTGGATTATTCTCCTTGAAGTAGATGTTTTTATGGAATCTAACTTGTCCAATGATGAGAGACAGTAAATAAGGCATGTTAGCGAGGGGTTGGAGGAAGAGGTAGTTAAGGGAAACAGCTACAAAAAGACTGCTCTTGACTTTAATATCACTGGAGTTAGAGGGAAGAGATAATTCCTGCCAGCACAGGGCACTTGCTCTGAAACTAAAAAGTACAAGTTTTTATCGTTTGTATTCTTTAGCTCATCTGCTCAGTGTTACCCTCTAGTTTGTAAACCTGTCCCTGTTCAGACTGTAGTGCTCCAACCCTCTTCTCTTGCTGGGCATAAGGTCTTACGGCAGTGTGACAGTGAATGGCTTTATAAAGAGAAGCCAAGTTACTGATATTAAACCTGCTCTTGTTTGGGCAAAGAACTTTTATACTATGAAAAATGTATATGGTATGGAAGAGTGGATGAGATAATTTTGGTGCAGGCTTGAAATGCAGAGTGATTTGAAAGGGAACGTAGCATTCCTAATGCTGTTTGAGAAGGCACACAGTGACAGCACTGATATCAGTCCAGCCATAAACATGGATGTAGTGCTTTACCACAGCTACACAAAGTAAAATACGTTTATCTGTAGCCTTTCTGAAACCTACATACTACTGGGCCAGGATGGAAATACATATAATATCTAATTAAGAAGAGTCTTTTTTTTTCATACTGTCCAAGGATTTGGTATGATGTGTTATACAAGTAGGACCCGAGATTTAGTGCACACAGTTACTAAGCGCCATCTAAACATGTTTCTTCGAAGGTCATGCCAAGGGCTATTGAGTACATTTGCTTCTGTAATTCTAATGTTACAGGATAGGTTTTTAGTCCCTCTGCAGAATTTAAGTACTCCTGAGGTTTCATACAGAACTTAAGCTTTCATTTAAATAAAAACCAGTTTCCAGCTCTTTAGGTGATACAGATACGCTTCTGAAGGTTAACTAATACAGTGACAGTATACTGTGCTTTCAGATAGATTGTGAAGATGAGTGAAATCACAGGGATGGAAGGATTGTGATCAGTACCTCTAAAAGGACATGAGCTGCTTTTTCTCCTCGAAAAGTTATTCTTAAATCTACTAACAAAAAAGCCTATAAATTCTGTTAAATATTTCTCGGCTGGTCAATTTAGCAGTATACTTGACCAGCATACTTCTACATGTGGCTGGAACTATCTAAAAGGCCCATTCATTGTGGGAAGAAATAGGCTGCAATTTTAAGGATGCAGATAATTGTTCTATCTGGTTCCAGCATTTCTCCCTTGTTTCTGCCTTCCTTCAAATGCGAAGGGTAGGATTTGGACACGGGGCTGGGGACAGGAGATGGCAGGAGAAAGAGACTGCCTGTAACAAGAAACGGTATCAGGTTTTTTACCTTACAGTGCTTTCAGCATAAAAAGTACTAATTATTATAATTCTTGCTAAAAAGAAAAGGGTTGTAAAAGATCAGCTTTATGTAAGACACATTGAAATGATACTTTCATTTAGAGAACAAGGTAACACTCCAGAGAGTGCTGCCAAGCACTGTGGCAAGGTTTTGGGAGTAAAAGCGGAGTAACTTCTGAGATTTTGATTTTGGGTAGTTTTTGTTGGGTGGTTTAGTTATTTGGGGTTTTTTGACTTAGCGATTAGCAAGCCCTGCTAGTGATCTACGGATAGTTTTTTTTCAATGTAAATAGGTCACAGAAGATGATATATGTGTATTATGATTTGATAACCCAGTTGTGATAAAGAAATCCTTTGTAAGAGCATGGAGCCTCTCTGGTGCCTGTAGAGAAATGTAGCCAATGGGATTTTGTAGTACAGCGCTGTAAGATTCCATAGCACTTGAGGCCCTTGCTATGAAACTTTGCACACAAGCTTTTGCATGCCAGCATTTGCAAAGCATTGTCACACATTGTCACACACAAACAACATTGTTCACCCACAAATCTCCTGTTGTCAATACAGGAGGAAATCATGGTAATTTCTTAGAAGGTGACTGAAATATTATCAGGCACAGCTGCTGTGCTAGTGGTATATTTTCTAAGAGTTTCCATATTTCACAACATATGTTATACCATAGAAATAATTGACATTATAGATGGCTTCCTAGAGTAATTCTGGCCATTACGTGCTTTGCCCAGAAGCACTGCTTTCCTCTTTTAATCTTTGATTCTTGAAAGATAGGAACGTGTTAGTTTTAGACATATGACTAATGATACTGAATTGACAGTGTCATCTTTCAGAATGCCTTGAAAGGTCAAAGCTATAGCAACGTAAAGGAACTGTGTGTGGTTTCATTACACATTTATTATTAACAAAACAGGCATGTTTGTTTTAAAGGCAAGGTCTGCACTCTCCCTGCTCATCTTCAGAGACAAACACACCCAAGTGAAATTATGCTTGTTCTTTGTATTACTTATCTATCTCTTTTCTGAGAGCAGGGGCAGATAAAAAAAACAGCAAGAAAAAGAAAAGCAGGGGTATTCTACTCTCCTACCCTAAACTCCAAGTTTTAAAAATCAAAAATGATTTTAAAATTTCTGTTAGGATCAAAATGTGTAATGGATTGGTGATGTTTGCAAATAGCATTGGGTCTGCCAAAGAACAACCAGAAAGCTCAAAATTGCAATTCCATTAAATAAAAAATAACCTGCCTTCCATTGGCCTCAGTGTCCAAGCACACTACCACAGAAATTCCCAAACCTCTGCCGTAGTGCTTTCCCACTGCAGCAAAGATGAAATCAAGACGCAAATTGTCATGGTTTAACCCCAGCCACTAACTAAGTACCATGTAGCTGCTTGCTCACTCCCCAGTCCCAGAGGGATGGGGAGGAAAATCAGAAAGAGATGTAGAGCTTGAGGGTTGAGATCAGAAACTTAATAATGGAAATATAATAATAATAATAATAATGATGATGATGATGATGTTAACAATAATAGTACAGTTATAATGAAAAGGAGGGAGAAGGGGAGAGAGATGAAATCCAAAAGGAAAGGAAAAAAGAAAACAAATGATGCATAATACAGTTGCTCACCACCCACTGACTGATGTGCAGCCAGTCCCCAAACTGTAATCACCAAGCCCCAGCCAACCTCCCCAGTTTATATACTGAGCATGACATCCTATGGTATGGAATACCTCTTTGGATAGTTTGGGTCACCTGTCCTGAGTGTATCCCCCCCTCCCAGTTTCTTGTGCGCCTCCAGCTCTCTGGCTGGCAGGGCCTGAGAAACTGAGAAGTCCTTGACTTAGTACAAACATCACCCAGCAACAACCAAAGCCATCAGTGTGTTACCAACATTGCTCTCACACCAAATCCAAAACTCAGCACTGCACCAGCTACTGAGAAGAAAATTAACTCAATCCCAGCTGAAACCAGGACAGAAATGCACATGACTGTAAATACATATACATAGAATGTACACACACACACTCTTTCATAGTTTAACACAGCAAGATGTTACTTTCATAGATACATTTATCCCTTGGATTGACATCTGAACCACATTTGCCTTCACACTCTGCTTCACGTGAGGTGAGCCAGGAACAACTCTATGTAGCTCCACAGTGTGATAATGCTATTAAACGAATGAAAGATTTTTTTCCCTCTTGTCTCAAAACCTTCATATGTAATTGAATTAGCTCTTTCATGAAAAATACCAAAAAGGATCCTTATGGCCAAATGTAAGCAGTTTTATTACTGAACCAGTGAGATTCTTCTGTTCATTTTTAATAATACTGTGATGTAGTCTTTTATTCACATAGTTTTTGAGGTAGTATTAGGGAGGTTTGGTGAGTGAATCTCTCAATATTATTGGATGATTAAACCTTAGTTTCCTATCTCCCATCCCACAGTACATTTGTTCTGACTGTAGCTTGGTAAATGACATCCCAAATGTGTCTGGCCACTAACCACAGAGTGTTACAGGTCCATAGGATTACCCTAGAAATGAACCAGTACAGACAGGCACAGGAGAACAGCAATGAGGCACAAGAAGTGGGGAATAAACCACCTTTTAGTGTGCAGGGGGAACATTCACATTAGGAGATGATGCAGAATAGCTAGTGAGTTGGAAATTCATATCAGATATCACCCGTTGTGGTCATCCACTTAGACAATTTTGTATTTTAATCTCGGGCACTGTTAATCTCATTTTAAAATGCATTCTCTTTATACTATGCTAAGCACTCTTCTGTTTCTGTATGGTTACTTGTTTCAGAGGAATACTAATTGCATCACATTTACCAAAATGCTCATTCAGAGAAATACATTACTGAGTCTGTCTTGAAAATAGGAAGTTAAGGCTTCTGGGCCTGAGAGGATGTGAAATGATCTTTCAGCTTGCCAGAAGGTCACATGAACTACATGGTTAATGGCCTCTCTGCCCTTTTCCATTAAAAACAAGGATTAAAACCATGATCTCTGACAGGCATTTTAAACCACCTGGTATGAAAGGGCAATTTCATTAGCCAACAGCAAAACTGAACTATTCTCAGAGAAAAGCCGAGAAATGAAATTCAAAGCTGTTGCTTTAGCACTCAGAGCAGGGTAGCCCCATGCTCCTCTGGGGTTTTGAGGGAATATGGCACCGCTTGGCTCTGTAGCTGCCCTGACAGAGTCAGCATCTGCCTCTCCTCTCAGATGACCAGTGACAAATGTAGAGGTCTCAGCTACAGGTGGATGCTTCTCAAAAGTAGCAGGTCAACTTAAGTATTCACCATGCTCCCTAGCTTCTGCTATAACAATACACTTGGTTTTTTTCTTCCTTTCCCTAAATAATTTGCTGTTGGGCCTAATTTTAAAGGTATATGTTACCAAACTACAGAGCATTTTAAAAGACCTTTACTTCAAATACTGTTCTCATAGCTGCTGCTTTCTTTCACCATACAACATGCAAGTCATCAAGAACTGTTTCTTTATTTGACCTTTGCTTTCAGCTTTTCAGACTATATACCATTATAAGGGCTTGCACTTTCTGTATCTGTGCCTTCAGCATATCTAGAACTCTATTTCACTGTGGCCTGGTGAGTTGTGTGTTTTGTCTGTCTTATCTTCACATCAGTGGTACAAGATGCCAAATACCTTGTCTGTTATCACACACTTAAGTAATAGTTCTGAGAGAAGTACAGGTATTAGAACTGTTGCAGAATTAGATAAGGGTGCTGACTGTGCACAGTAAACCAGGAAGAATGTGATAACTAGGAAGAGGGTAAATCAATCAAAAAGATATAACAATTTTTATTGCTTTCCAACTGAGCATTGTAAAGCGTCTTCCAGAAGTCCATTAGCTTATATGTCACACTAAAAATACTTTAAACAAGTATTCATTACAATGCCTTTGCCATTGGTAGTAACTGGGGAGCAAGAATTCAGAGAAGGATAAAACATGCACACTGAAAGATTGCCTCTGTCCAGAAAGAGCTGAGAGCATACAAAGGTACCCAAACGAGAATAATCTGTTCCTGTGAATACACGGGCTGGTTGTCAAAGGTAACAGGTGCTTTTGTTATCAAGAAAAAGATTCTTTATACTGTGTAATCAATTCAATACCTGGCACAGTTGGGGACCTACTTTGTGTGGATCTAGACTACCATGTAGCAGTAACCACAAGAATAGGATGGTGCATAAAAGTCTTTAAGTATTTGCCCCATATTTCCTTATCATCACAAAATCCTGATGTAGAGTATATTTCAGTCTAAGCAGTCCCTGAAGAACTTACTTAGGCTACCAGAAAACAAGGAAAGGCAAATACAGTTTGTTTTCTACTTGTCTGTGTACCTGTCTGTACCTTTAATTTTAGGGGACTGCAAAAAGAGAAATTCCAAATGAAACACTATAAGGCTGTGCTATGCTGCCAGTACTGACATACAAACCATTTCAAAGTGGTACATGGCACCAGCCAGCCAGGAAATTCCACTCTCAGTACTGCCATAGTGGGTGGTGATGGAGGCAGTGACTTAAAAAAACAAACCTAGAACAATTATTAAAAATGTGCCTGTCTCCTGTAATGGAGGCTGCCTATGCACAATGGACTGAATACAGTTTGATAATCTTGAAGAGAAAAAGTTGATATTGAAAAAGGAAAAAACCTGTATGTATTGCTTGAATATTTTCTTGCTGTATGTATTGGAGCATTTTTACAGAAATTCATTCTAGATGTGCCTTAAGAAGACATGTTGATGCAGTGTTGAGCAGTGGGGGAAACAGAATGAGTGTAGACCAAAATTGACACTTTGGTCTGGAAATGAAGTATGATGCTGGCTCGTTGCAGGCTCTGTATTCATGAGAAATCAAAAGTATGCTTTTTTTATTTGGGGACACATTTTCTCAGTATTTTGGGGGAAATTTTACTTTCATCTCAGCTTCTACTTATGAAGTACATTTATTATTTTGCAGAAGTCTTTTAAGAGCTAATACATGTCGTGTGTATGATCAATATTCGTTCCTGCTTAATGCATTTTTTTTCTACTTTGACTTTTATATTTTGTGCTTTTATCACATCGTATAATTTTATAGTGTAGCACATATAGGATCATATAGGCTAATGACACAAATTAGAAAATAACTTCAGCAACTTAACATGGCATAGCTCAGCCCCTGTTCTTGCATCTCTCTTCTTTACTTTTAAATAGGAAAAAAATTTGTATTTTTCAGGAGTTGATAGCTGCTCATCAAGACCGTGCAAAAATATAGGTAAGACACATTTACATAATTAAAGTTATGGTTTTAAATGCTTTTCTAGATCAGAAACTACTGCCTTGTATTGTCCTCTTTTTTGCAGCACAGTTTAACGCATTTTCATCTGAGCGAGTTTCCCATGCTGTTGGTTACTGACTTTACAAAGTCAAACTGGGAGGTAGCAGGAGGTCCTTGGTCAGTTTATTTTCTTTTTCTTCTCCAAAAAATGTGCAAAATGAGAGTGGCACAACATCTGAGAGTTTTTCAGACAGTTTTTGGGAAGGTCAAATGTGGTTTCTGGATTGCATGTGTGTGCATGCACATAGTGACATTTGTCCTCTACTCCTCCCATTAGTGATAAAGGTGCTATAGCCATTGAAGTAATTAGGTTTAAACTTTATGTCATGCCTCAAACCACTGTCTACTCTGGAAAGGAAAGATAAGTCTGGTGGTTAAGGCACTTATGTAGGAGTTTTGTCTTCATGTCCCATTTCAAGTTTTCAGCTACATCATCAAACTGGCTGGCTGGCTTAAGTTTCAATCACATGGTTCACTTGCTTTGTTTAAATAGTTTCTTAAGATTTTGGGGATTCTTTTAATTGCTGTGTGAGTCACCATGCTTATTGGTTTTGTTTCTTCAGATCAACCTCATGTCTCTGACCCCCAGGTGATGGTGGAATTTGAAAATGGAAACTTCAAGTTCACATTCCCCAACCCCAAAAATGTGAGTGAGTTCAGCATGACCCTCTTCAAAGGGAATGAAAAGAAGGAGATCTGTGCACTCCATTTGAGTGAAGAGAAAGTTATCCCCAAGAGTAATGTCACTTACTGTCAGACAGAGCATTCAAATAGCAGCACCAGTTTCATTCTTAAAAATCTGGAAAGCAAGCATATTGACATTTATACCTACTGCCTGGAGATGTTCTTACCCCCTCCTTACATAGAATGCCGGCTGAAAGAAACCTATTTGTACATCCAAGGTAAGTTAACTTCTCTTCTCCCCTCACTTCAGTTTATTGGTAAGTAGACATTGGGCATAGCAATGCTGCAGTGAAAAGTGTGACTGAAGTTTGCACAGGTATTTCTAAGACAGCTTAAAACTACTTAGCAGGGGGCTGATAACAATGGAGCTGTGTTGGCAGACTGCTCAGCATGGCCTCTCCATATTTATTCATCTTCTTGGTCAGGTTTTGCAGGCCATGCTGAGTTCTGCATATTGTTGGTGGCACCCAAGCTAGGTAGACTATGTCTTCTGGAGTACTGCAGTCCCACCTTTGCCTGCAGCAGAAATTTCCCATTGTCCATTTTCCAAGCTGCTGATTGTAAATCTTATGATTTTTTCTAGTTGTTAAAAAAAAAAAAAAATCCATTCTGAGAGCTATCTTCATATGCTTAGGATTACAAAAAAAAAGAGCTGTCAAGTATCTGTGATAGTGGTGGTATATGAGACTGATGCCACATCAAATGGCCACTCTGATGTGAAGAAGATGGTGTTCTCCTCTCTGAAGCAGGCCTTCAGTTTAGAGCCTTCTTAGGGCAGAAGAGGTCCACAACTACTGTGAATTTTTTGCCTTTTACTGAGAAGGGCTTGGACTAACTTCAGAAGACTCACTGCACAGGCTTTAATTTTGAACTGCCTTTCGCTCAGTGGATCTTTAGTATATTAAGCTGGAAGAGTTAATAGTGGTTTTGCTTACACCCCTTCTTGGTTCTTTATACAGTTCAGTTGCAACATGGTACTGCCTGTTGTCCTTCTGTTGCTATCTTTTCCTTTCTCTCAACACCAGGACTAAACAAAGATAGAAGCTGAAAAGCTAAGGCTACAATTATGAGGTTGCATCAAATTATCTCTCAGCCTTCTCTGAACTTAACAGCTTCTCAGAATCAAGCTGTGACATCCCTTTTGGTCTGCAGTGTTTCTGAAAGCTGTCAATTTCCATTTGTATGGATAGCCAGATGCTCATAGCTATTGCCAGATGTTTCATGCCCTATCATGTCTTCTCCCAGATCTGGGCAAGGATAATCTTGTGTCCCTCAGTTTGCCTTTCTATCCAAACATGACTGACAAAGTCCCCCCTTCTTTTGACCAGGCTGCCCTTTAAATCATCTATGGTACTCACTGAATGTAAGCTTAAGCCTTGCTCAGATCTGAAATACCATCATGCTCTCAAGCCTGGCTTGGCCTCATCTACACTTGCAGGCTGTGCACCAACAGTTTCAGCTCTCCTGCAAAACTGCAATGTTCTGCTTCCTGCTGAAAACACTTTTCCAAGGAAAATCCTTTGCCAGAGCTCACGTTTGCTATTTTATTGATATGAAGAGAAGAGGGGAAAGAATTTTCAGTTAGGTATAGCAGGGTTGGGGTTGGGGGGGAAATGCAAATTTTCTGTAATGACTGTTTTTCCTCCCCATATCCAGACAAGGAAGACTGCATTTCACTGGGATTCATGTCATGGATAATTATTGGCCTGATCATGTTTGCCATGATTTCCTGTGTCTGCTGTGTCATAGCCTGTTGCTTAAGGAATAAGGTAAGCAAGTCTATGAGATTCTGCAGAACTCTCCTTCCAAGGGTCATGGATGGGGAACTTAATGATATTTAGAGGGTGGGACAGGCGTATACTCACTCAGCGTTTGATGTGTTTTTTGACAAAGAGACTGAGTTGTTAATTTACCACTGAAATCTGGTTATTGATGACAGCGGCTCAGATTTAATTTTTTTAAGACAAAATTGTTTATTGATTTAAAGGCTGGGAATCAAAGGAAAGAGGAGAAATGCTGCACAGGTCAGCAAAATTACTTTGGTAAGCAATTCACCTGATTGTTTTCCTCAAGAAGGGAAAACAAATCATAAGTGGAGCAATTCCAACTCTGTTCTGGAGCAAAGCCACTTAAACAAAGAACCAGGTGGCTCAGGAAAGAAAGGAGACCATGGACATTAGTTGTTCTTTTGGACAATGAAGATTTTTCATTTTCAGTTGGTTTTATTCCAAGTTTTCTACGTGAGTGCCTGTCTATTCTGACTTTAATATTCCCACTGATGACAGTCAGAATAACTGCTCGACTTAAAGAACAAAGGCAGGAGTGGCAGAGGTTAGTGACCACAAATTAAATTCATGGCATTTTCTCTCTGTTGGCAGAATCAGCGGTGTGAATCCAACTCCCATGAGTACAACAGTGAATACATGCCCATGGCAGCAGTGAATGTAGCTAAAAAAACAAGAATCTGAGGTTGTATTAAGCCTAGTTGTACTTGTACCTCTGCTTCTAGCTGTTGCAAGGCTTTCTCTGGGAGGGAAGGAGCTGCTTGCTGTGTCTCCCTTTGATTCTACGTGGGTGGGTGGGTGGGATTGTTGCAATAGCTTGTTAATGGCGTTCATGCTGCCATGTAGCAGAAAGAGGCAATGAAAAGCAAAATCTCTGGAAAACTTCTGAATTGGAATGGTTAGCTGGTTCCTAGAAATGCAACTGCTTCACATCAGTGCAGAGTAATGATCTTATGCATGAGGAAGAGATGTGAAACCATTCCATTCATATTCTTTAGATGATTCATTGTACCCAAAATCTCTCTGGGGAAGTGATTTGTTAGATTTACTGAGTGTTACTGGCTAAGGGTAAATAATCTGTAGAGAATGAGGAACTTCCTAACTATTTTAGGCCTTGCATGTAGCCAAAATCAGTTTTGGATACAGAACAGAATCAGGATTTGGGGTGATTTAGATGTACGGGGGTTGCATGTAACTAAATTCTCCATTCCTATTCCAGGAACAAGTTGCTTGTGGCATGGAGGTACTGGCAGCAGAGGTTTCTAGCTACTTGAAGCCAGACAATGGGAAATCAGCTTTCATGATGGTCCCGTGCTCAGTCATGGAACACTCACTCTAGTACTGTACTGAGCTGTGTTCTGCTCTAGCCTTGTGCATTAACTGGCACGCTGCCTGATCCACTGACTTGTACGTGAAATGCTAACGATGTGTTAAAGATGTCAGCTTTTAGTTGAAGAAAATGTAGTGAGTTTGCTTGACAGTAGATTCCTGTAGTGCTGCTACAGGGGGAACCTTTTTTATTTTCTACAGTCTCCATGATAAACTTTCCACTGGGGACAAAAAAAAGGGAAAAAAAAAAAGGCAAAAAGAGACTACCTCCAATGCAAATCCTCATGGCACAGCCATGAAGGACTGTCAATGTATTGTGCATGCCCTTTTCTTAGGGCTACTTTAGCCTGATTCTATTAACTCATCCTCACGCTCACTGTCAAACTTTTTAGCACCACACTAGGAGAGTGCAGTATGCACACACACTGTCCTGCACCAAGCTATGGGACAGCAGGGAACAAAAAATGAGACACAGTACATCAGGTATGTGCATCTGCATTTTTTGTGTTTGTGCTATCAGTACATCTTTGTCATTCACACCTTGGGGCTCCTTTTATGTAATTAAATTCTGAATTCTTTTACTAACTGAAGAATATATTGCAAGACTGCAATTGTTCTTTAAATCAGTTCACACCTGCAGGGTCAGTCCCTAAACTAGGAGGCACGATCGATCTCTCCTATTTGTATGTCTTGCAGCACAAATACAGCAGTGTCCATAAGTCCAGTGTATTCATGGACTCTGCATTGCAATTATCTTCCTCTTGTGGTTGACACAAAACATTTACCAGTTCCCCAGTGGGTTCAGGGGTTACTTGACCGGCCTTAAATTGCTCAGAGCCTTCAGGATGAATGAAATGATCAGTCCTTCATGCTCCTTGTGAAATCCATCAAAACTCTGACCATAAATGACCAGCTGGGAATCCAGCTTGCATTTGTTGCCAGACACCTTTTGTCTGCTGGAAGCAAAGCAGTGCATTGATTCTGAGTTTCTCTATAATACATTCGAAAAACAAATACTAGTCAGAGGACACTGTTGTAAAATGTACATATCCTACTTGTCCAGCAAATGGAAGGCTCGTTTCAAATCTGATAGGGCAAACAGGGACTGTCAGGCATGAAGATGACATAAGCTGATATGTCAAGAACAGGGTTTTCCTCAGCAAACACCTAAATACGGAGAAGTATTGCAAAGAGAAGGTGCAAGTTGTTAAATGTGACATCAAGCAAAGGGGAAATGAGTAAAGTATCAAATGAAGTGGGGACTGCCAATTTCACAGTGGGTACCCTGCTTAGATAACCAGCTCCTAGGCAGACATGTAAAGGGGCACTCTGGTATGTTGGGTAACATTACATTCTCTCCTATAGTTCCCCACATAACCTTTGCCAAATTACTTGGCCTTCACAGCAAACAAAACTCTCTTCTGTACATCCGCAAATATACTGATTTAACCATGTAAAAAAATATTGATAAAATTATTGCCTTTGAAAGTTACTGTCTTTGAAAATTGTTGCTGAAAATAGCTAACCCCTACTGCCTATGAGAAATGCTGGATGCGAGACCCTATGTAATAGCAGAGTCCTTTCCCCTGTGACATTTCATGAGACTGAGAAGGAAATTCAAGGAATAAAGAGTTACTGAAAGAAGGAAAAGCTTGAGTTTTGCCTTGAGATGCTGCTGGATAAAGGACAAATTATTTAAGTCTGAGCAAGGTAGTTCAAAATACATACATGTTGCTCTGGAGAGATAAATGGTTTATACTCATTGAAACAAAGCTTTTGGAAGTCTCAGGTTCCATCACTGCTTTCTTTTTGAAGAAGAGATTTTTATTCTTAATAAATCACTTTTTTATTATGCCCAGATGTCCATAAGAAAGTTCATGTATGCATGCATGTTGTGTGAAAGAAATAAGCTCTATAAAATCCACATGCAATAGTGTGAGAGTACAAAGCAATTTATCCCTGTGTAGCATCTTAGTGGGAAACAGGGAAAGAACTAAGGGGAGAGGACATGAAAACCAAAAATTTGGATCTGTTTCTATGCAGTGAGGTAATGACACTGTTCGGATCTATTTGTTTCCTTTTATTTTCATGAGAAAGTCTATTTTTCTATTGTTCCATCTCTTCTTCCTTTCTTTAAACCCCTTATGCCATATACAGATAATGTTCAGGATTGCTTTGGGACATTTTTCAGTTTCTTTCTGCCGTTCTTCAATGCCTCCAAATCAAGAGGAGCTGGAATAAGATAAAGAATGACAGAATGGGGAAAAAAAAAACTATGAAAAAAGTAACATGAGCTGAGTCTACAGACTGTGTGACAAGAAAGAATTAAAATAAAAGGAAACAAAAAAGGAGTCAATAAGAGTAAACAAAAAGCCTTATAATCTAACAGGTCAGCATTTCAAAAAGGAAGAACTCTCTTCGGAAACTCCTAGTTTTGGGAAAACACAATTTTAGCAGAAGGAAAAAAAAACCCAAGTGAGAGTATTTTAGCCAACTCTTCCACAAAATCCACTTTCACGACAAGCAGAAGCATGAGTAACATCGAAATAATATCCAAGAAATCAGAGGTTTGAGGGTAAAATAAATTACTAAGACACAATCTCAGGCTATGTTTTCTCTGTTTGATAAATAATGGTTCAGGATTGTAACAGAAATTTTACAATTGTATGACAGTCCATGATGGGGGTTCTACAATCTGTCCCTCTCCCTCTCCACCTTTGCCTTCTATTGCTTTATGGGGAATATGACTGAAAAAGCATTTTGGCTGGGGCTTTTCCAGGAACTGAATCCCTAACAACAGTGTTTGTGTAAAACCAGGTTCTGTCATACAACATATAACATAGGACTCAGTATCAGTAAGATGCTTTCATCCTTTCTGATTTATCATCCTGTAAGTTGTCCCACATGTATTTACACTCACTGATGCCCTTTAGATCTTCCCAGTCCATACCAGTATGAAGTCAGTAAGTCAGTAAACCAAATAGGTATGTACAGCAAAGAACTACTCGTAATCTCATTGCAGGTTAAGTCCTGAAATAAAAATTTACAACTTGAATAAATTTAATCTTGCTGAACAGATAGTATGACCTAAGGTGAACAGGTGAAAGATATTAAGGATGACAGCTACGGCTACTCCAAAATTTAAGGAAGGATAAATGACAAGAATATCCTAATTTAAACACCTGTGTTTCTTGAGAAGGTTTGAAATCCAGACCTTGAGATATATTTTGCAAGCTTATCTTCCCAGCCTGAATTATGAACCCAAATCTGAATGCTCTTGGAGTTTAATGATTAGATTCAAGACCATTATTTTGTACTAATATATAGCACTAGGAATGAAATGACACTATGAAACATTGCGGGGCGTTTTCCCTTAGTACTGGTATTCGGTTAACTTCAAACTTCAAGGAGTTTTAAATTCTGTCATACTTCTTACAGGCTTTTACAAAGTTTAATTAAGGCTGGGGAAAAGAGGCTTTTGAACCAGAGTAAAGCAAAGTGAATTGAAACAAGGACTGTACACCATTATTATTAGTGTTTTACAATGTGGAGGGTCCCTTATGCATGTGAATCTGTAAATTGCCATGTAGAAGAGCACAACAATAATAAAAATTAAAAAAATAGAGGTAATGGAAATTATTTAGTTAAAAATAAATCAAATCAATTTGTGGGGATTTCTGTCCATATAAAGTTTACTGGGGAGCTGGATCTAAGTCTTTGCCTTTGGTTCACTTTAACTGCAGTGAGGCACTCTATATACTCAAGTCCCTTGAGCTGTCCAGTCCATCATTGCTATAGCAGTCTACTCACTGTCATAAAATTTTCCCATTTTCTTGAAAGATGAAATTTTGAGATCTGTATTTATGTTCTGTGATTATGAGTCCAATTCAGTGTGGGGTTTTGGTTGGAGAGTAAGGAGAAATAGGAAGGATTAAACAGGATTTCTGGCAGAATGAACTGGACAGGTATGAACTGGAGATAGGAAGAAGAGGTCAGGGGGTGAACTTCATCTAAATGAGTATGCCTGAGCTATTTAATTCCTCCTGGGAGCCACAAGATCTTGTATGGCTTGAGATCAATTTTTAAAAAGTGATAAATCAGCTCTAATTATCAACAAGAAAGATTTAGCTGCTGCACACATCAAGCATAATAATTTTTAAAAACTGCAAACATTAACAACTTTGAAATACAGAACATCTTCCACATATTAAATCCTGCATCGGTCCTCCCAGTTTTTAGTATGCTTTTGGCAAATCCATCACCAATGATATTTCATCCTCTGCCCCAATGTGTTGCAGGAGCAAGTTTCACTGCAGCTTACGTAGTTTGTTGCCATCTCTCAGAATTGAGACAGAATTTAATGTCTGGATTGTGCAAAGACTTGCAGGGGGGTATTTCCCTTTCTCCCTGCTGAGAGGGAAGGCTGATTTGCTGCCATAGGGTTCTGAAAAAGTGTCTGAAACACTGAGAAAAGTGGAAATGATAGCTCCAGCTGACGAGAGCGGGAGGGAGCATATTACCTTCCAAAGGTGGCTGTTTAATTGAACATAACCTATGGAGCATGAGAATTCTACATAGTTTTCAGGATACTGAAGCCAAATTTTATAGGAGGAAGCTCAGAACTGGGATTCTTAGACCTTTTCCTGGCTACTTCCCTCCACAAAATATAAGGTACTTGTGTTTATCTATTCAATCAAATAATTTTCCCTTTGTAGAAAAAAAAAGAAGAAAAAAAAAAGACAGGATTTGCCCATTAAGGCTCTTTTGGGCCTGAGTAAAACAGGGGACATTGCAGTAAGCACCTGGCTGAGTGCCAGCAGAAATGCCTATGTTGATCCTCCTATCTATGGATCCTCCTGTTGATCAGGCTGGCGTGGGGCTACCACACAGCTGGGCAGGACTGTGACCATGAGACAGAGACAGCAAAGTCTCGATGAGGGTCAGAGCTGGAACCAGCTTAGTGCTGCGGCTCTCATGAAACAGATATACCTAGGTAGCTCTTACTAGCTATTACATTCTTGAAAGCCAGACCAATGCTTGTATTTCTGTCAGTTTTCCTGGCTAATGTCCCTGCTGTTTCAGTCACATCCACAGCTCCATGGAAATCTACCTGATCTCATGCCCCGTCTCCTCTTAAGGCCTGTGCTTCAGAGGCCCAGCCAGGACTCGTCCAGCAGCATGGGGAATGCTCTGGGGCATCAAGCAGCAGGAATTTACAGTAGCTCACCTGCACAGAAAGGGGAAGCTCAGGGGAGGCACACGGCAGAAGCCCCTGCTTGGTTATGAGCAGCTCTCTCACCAGCTTCAAAAGCTGAAGGAAACTTCAATCAGGAATCCAACCCACATGAAACAAACCCTGTCTTTCCTGCTAAGTGTGTTGGTAATCTTTCTGTTCAAAGATTAAAGAAAAAAAGTGTGCTCTTCACTGGAAAACATAGACGTACTAAAGAAAACGGCCACCCATGTTGAATAGTGACTCATGATTCATAATTTCCACTGAAAATTCGAGTAAAAGGAATATCCTCTTTGCTCAAGATGGTGAAAGCATACGTTTTACTTGGTGAGAAAAGAGGCCTCTGTATGTTTTAAGAAAATTCCTGTCACTAAGCACAGTTATTAATTCATACACAAGTCTCCAAGTGACCCCAAATGCCTACAGCACACAGAGCATGCCTCTCCTTCTGTAATTACAGCTAGCCAAAACATCTTTCAGAGACTTGAACTGCGTTCCAGTAATGGTGACCCATTTCCCTTTCTATGAAAAAACAACATTTGATTAGTAGACACCAATAAAAACAGCAGCTGTGAAGAAAAATATGCAGAGGAATGTTGCTACAGCTAAGCTAGTGGAACAAGAAGTATGCGGTGGAGTTTTTTAATCTAGACATTCAGTCAGATAGCTTTGCTGGCTAATCAGAGCATCACACCATGTGACCATGGAATAATTTCTGAGTAATTTTTAAGCTATACTTTCTCTGCTCTCTGTGATGCTGGCAAATGCAAACAAAGTATGTGAGTCTAGGGCAAGAGCAACAAGGATAATTTTTCAGGTATTTAAGTGTGACGGAACAATCCACAAAGGACCTGCTTGGGTCTGCAGCACCTTGAGGTGCCCTAAGAACCTATCAGCAGAAAAATGCAATTCCTTTGCCTGAATACAGCAGCTCTCTGAAGCCACACTCCAGTGGCTGGATTCACAGGTATTGTCACAGGATGAGTAGTTTTAAGGTGAGAAAGGGAATTTTTTGAGTGGTTAGAACATGTACCTAGAACATGGCTCATTCTTCAGTATTTCTGTGTGATCTGAGATCTACTAAAGAGTTGAGAAACTGAAACATTCAGCCTTCTCCAACCCATTGTATAGCTGTTATTGTATAGCTTGGGCAGTGGATGCCACAGCTGACTGAAGTACTGTGGTGTCATATCCCAAGGGCCTGGGGGCAGCACTTCACCAGGGCATTCGCTGCAGCAGGTCACAGAGTTAGAGAAGGGATGGAGCATGTCCCTGCAGCCTAATGGTTGCACCCTCGTAGGACCATCCCAAGGACTGCTAATGAACTTCAAGTGAAAAATTCAGGAATAAAGCACTAAAATAGATTTTGAGTCAGAACTATGGCTTGCCCCTCCTCAGGTGACTGCCAGTGACTAGTGGACTACAGAGATTTCTCTCCCACACTCTCCCTCTCCCCCAGTGAATGTTCAGCCTGTTACATGATGTTTAGACCAGCCCTCCTGGCAGAGGCTGTTTGACAGCCAGGAAGATGCTCAGTAAAATACTCTGCATGGGGTAAGCCACACGCTACTAAGACAATTACAAATCACCTTGATTAGGCATTTTTCAGCTGGTTGCTGGCTAGTTTCTGTGTCTGCAGACATATGGTGACCCATATCTGTCAAGGGCAAGGGAACAGCTACGAGAGTTTAGAATTTCAGGAGGCTTTTGTGCAAAACCATTTTATACATCATTGTCTAGTATCTCACACATCACCAGTGTTTCCTGTGTCACCAACTAATACTGCTGTAAGGAAACTATCAGGCATGTCTAGAGCAACCACCAGTTGCTGACCCTCAAATATACAGGGAAAATTCAAGCTGGCAGAGAAGTTTTAGTGCAATGAGGGAAACAGGAAAGAGACACTGGCGTTAGGGGGTTCTGGCTAGCAGAAGCAGCTTCGAGGTTTCAGGCATGTGTAGGAGGAAGAAGGAGAGTCTTACTCTCTCCCCCTTCTCCCTCCTCATTCCTTTGGGATTTCTGGCGGGGACAGCTGCCTAATTTTCTCCCCTGCAGGAGCCTCTGCTCATAGTGTGTCTTCTGCAGCTCTGGAGAGAAGGAAGAGGAGAAAGGGCTTTGCATGTAGCTGTGCTCATACAGGAAGCAAGGAGAAAGAGGTGAGACTTGCTTTGTCTGCACTTTAGGGAAGATTTTACTCAATAGCTGTCAACTCAACTGGGTCCCTTGGAGGGAGGAAGGGAAAAGAAAATGATAAGAGGCTAAATGGATGAGAAGAGGTCAAATTTGTTCCTTTGGAGAACTTGTATTGGAGTAATGCTCTGCAAAGCCACTTTATTTCAGAGTGTAAACTGTATGGGCAAATATTAATGAAACTCCAAACAATGCAAAATCCAAGTGACCTGGACTTTCTTAGCCAAGGTTGAGATTCAGGTTGCATTCACTTAAAATACAATTAATCTGTGACTACTCTTGCCACATCTGGCTATTTTTGATTTGACATGAAAATAATGCAAATTTCACAGTTCTTTCATGACATGCTTGCATTATAAGTCAAATATTTGGTGAAGCTCTGCGGTTTTCATTAAATTTGCTTAAAGATTTGAGCTAAATTCAATCCCTTTATTTGCAGAGGCAACTTATGTAAAATGAACTCAAATAAAATGGAGAGTCAAGCTTTTGGCTGGTTCCTGGTTACTAGGCAGTCACTGCTAAGAACTCTTCAGGCTAGTTCCAGAATTGCTACAGTAAAACTCTCACTGAAGCCACTCTCCTACTGGCCTCAGAGGTCCCTGGGACCTTCCTTTCCAAGCAGCTCTCTGGGGTTCTGTGTAAGGACTGGACAATCAGGACTAGCTTTCTTCACAAACCTTCTCTGGCTCTTCAGGTTTTGTCAGGGCCAAAGATTTCCCAGGCTACCAGCAAGAGACTTCAGCACAGTAAACAGCCTGAGACTAAACTGACTGTTGTGAACTTTGGAGAATTCCCAAAGGGCTGAAAGTGGCAGAAAACAGTCTCTGATGCCAGCCCCTTTTCCAACACAGACTTCTAACACATAGTTTGCTCTACACATCAAAAAGACTTGAAAAACAATGCAAAGAGCATGAAAAGCAGCTGCTGTCTTAATTCTGTACATGTGGATCTGACCTGCTGATAACTCTAGGAGGGTCCACTGAACATATACAGAGCAATGCTTAGGATCTTTACACAGTGCTGCAAGACGTCACAGAAAATTATGCTCATAAATAACAGTAAATAAAAATAACAGCAATGTGAGTTCACATGTGGGGAATCAAACCCTTGTTTGGAAGTTCAGCTGGTGAGGCCAGCCAAAAAAAGCGTTTCTTATTGTGCCACTGCTCTGCAGGGCTACCAGCCACAAGAAATAAATGAAATATTCTCATAATGAAACCACATATAGAACCCTAAACCTATAGAATAAGCAGATCTTCTAGAAGATGTTACTCTCTCCCTGCTTGCATTCAAAGCAAACACACGCTGCTACTAACAGTCTGCCTTCTAAAGAAACCCAGACAGCTTCTCGTGTCAGCCTGGGATCAAAATCAGCAGCTTCAGCAAGACTTATCTTTGGGGAAGTGACAAGGTCAGAATCTTTTATGAAGATTGGCTGCATTTAGAGAATATTAATTTCAATATTACCAAGGTAAAATTAGTAATATTGAAATGAGTGATTAACCACACAGCTTCCAGGAACTGAAACCCTACAAACTAAATCTCTTTTTGAAAGTCGTATTTTATCTAAGCGCATTGAGACATTGATGATCAAATAACCTAATCTATCAAATATGCATAAGTGTTTCTGAGGAGCATAAAATTGATGCATATTTTTTCATAAGCCTTTCATGCTGCCAAATAAATACATACATATCCTCGCTTTTTTTTCCCCTAAAGAACTATTTAAAGAACCAAATGATATTTCTCACAAATAATTTTGATCTCCATACTGTTCTATTTCATTCTTCACCTCCTGCTCCTTCATATCTGTCTTCTGCCTTTAATTTGGAAGTTCCTCAGCTGAGTGAGTAAGCTTTATGCCATTTATGTATAGCAAGGCCCTGATCCTTCCTTTGAGGCCTTCCAGTACACACGGTGTAAAAAGAATAAAATTATAAAAGCCTTCACTGTCTCTACACATCTTCTGAACTCCAGCTGCTCCCAGTTCACCCAGCTATAACAGGCAATGCTCACTTGGCTGGGAGGCAGCAGCTATGGAGGTGTCACCTCAGCCACTGCCTCTGTGCGTACTGCGAAGCCACAGTGAGTGCGACCTCATTGCACGTGAGCTGATAGGGCACTGACATCCAGCTTTGATCTTGACCTTCACCTTTTGACTACAAACAAGTCTGTGTCAAAACCGGTTTACCATCAAGTACAAACTGTCATGGGTGTATCAGGGACAACTGCAGTCTACTCACTTCAGGCGCAGCCAAAATGGGTACTGTGCAGAACTAGTAAGTCGCTTCCTCATCACAATCAGCAAAGAGCCTGTGAGCTTTGCTTGGGAAATCAAAAGATCCCAAATAGCTCACAGCAAATTCCTCTCTCCAGTTTCACATCTTGGTATTCTCCCCTTGGATACTGGCAACTCAGAGTACCACTGCTGATGGGAAGGAATTCCTTAGCAAGGATTCAGGCTGCATGATTAAGGACTTCAGTGACACCTGTGGACATCTGAAACTGGATCAGTCAGGAAGCAAAGCAGGAATCAAGCTCCTGAATCTGGCTAACACAGCACAGCTAGCAGAAGAAAAAGGTCCACCTAGAACTTCCGTGCTCCATTGGCTTACCATTCCTTTCCTCTTCCAACCCATGGACACCTCTAACCGTAGTGCCAAGCTGAGCTGAAAGCTGAACAAGACAACTTTGTTCCCTGCCTCTTGAAAAGTGCCTGATCATTGTAGCCCTGGAGGCACAGCTGTCATGGCAAGGTCCCCATCATAAGAAATCACTCTTAAGACAAGCAGCCCTATGGCAAGACCCTTCCCCCTGAAATGACATGACAGGTGGGTTCAGAGCACCCTAATATATTCTGGGGCTCAAGGTATATCTGGGTCTTCCATAATTATATTCAGGCTTGTATGTGATGAGTTACTCTGCTCTAGCTCTTTCCCTGGATCCTGTAGTATGGGTTTTCCACCTGTGGGTCCCCTCCATGGATGCAGTGAGTGAAAGCAGGGAGCCTTGCAGGGCACGGGTGAGCTCTCAGAAGAAGGGCAGGTCAGATGCCCCATTTGGGAACAACTGCCCCTGTGGAAACAATCTGAGCAGTGGGAAGTGGGGATGAGCCATTACCGACTCTATGCCCTACAATATTCTCATCCATAGAAAGACAAGGTGTCTAGTGGATTTAGGGTAACACAGTCAATAATCTGTGTTTTGCAACTATCTCTGTGTCTCTTATGCCAACTGGAGATGCATTGGTGCACAATTATAATAATGATCAAACCCAAGGAATTGGGATAATCTGGTAAAAAAAGTCAATGCACAGTAACATCAAATAATTTCAAAACCCTCTGCAGGTCAACACTAAGATGGTTTCTCCTGATGAAATAAAGGTCCTGTTTGTTTGTTTTTTAATGTGTGGCACTCCCATATAGTCCAAGAATATTTTCATCCTGTTATATGTGGATCTTTGGTATGCTACTCAGATGTGAAAGATTTCCTTAGTGAGCAAAGCTCATGAACAACAACAGATAATATGCAGCCATAGCCATGACTGCTGGTATCTCCTTGTCTGTCTGGGTGAGAAGGATGCAGACAGCAAAGAGTGCTCTTTGAGATGTCCTAGTTGTAGACTGCATTGTTGTTCTAAAAACTGCTTAGACACATACGTGGTTTTTGCTTCTGAGAATTGGGTTGAATGATGGTTGAAAACTTCAGTATGGATGCCACGCGTGTGTGTAGTTAGAGTTATAGATGATAAGGAAATCATTATAAACAGTGTCTTATATTACCTATTGATACATGCTATATATAGAGTATATAATTATTATTGTATATGCACACCTACGTTATTATAATCAGTCTGTTCTGGATAACATCTAAACAATATTTGTAGATTTATACCCCAAATACAAGACCTGGAAAAGTCAGCAAATTATATTATTTTAAATTCTGAGTATATGAGAAGACAGGGAGATACATACCCTATAATTTTTTTTTGGCAATAATTCCAGAATGGGAAGAATATTACTAACTTTAGGATGAAGAGTGTCTACAGCTTTTGGTAAAAGATTTATGGGCACAAAGTTAGTGGGCTATATTTTCATAATGCCCCATTCTAACAGTTATTGGGGTCAGCAGGGTTATTTCAGTTTCATGAGGGGAAAGACAATCTAGACTTGAGCGTTCTACACTGGAAAGGGTGATCTGCTGGGGTCAAGAGTAAAGCCTCTTGGCCTTTGATTCATAGATCAAATTCTTTGCCTGTGAAAAATGGCACTCCCCACCTAGGACGAGATTTGAAGGCTCTAAAGCATATTACCACAGTTTTTTTGCCATTGTGAAAAAACTGCATTACGTTGGTCCGTTACTGAGGGAGGAATAGTATGGCATTGACAGCATGATGACTGGGAAGAAGAAGTTTCTAGAATGGTGTAAGAACAACAGGGTTGAAACTTGTGATCTGCAGAACATGATTCTTAATTGCTTCCAGCAGGGTGTTTGTATTTTGAGGTGGGGCTGAGTCCTCAGGAGGAAAGAGATCACATCAGTAACGAAGAAATCCTTTGTTACAAAAGAGGA
Organism: Falco cherrug; assembly: GCF_023634085.1. NCBI lineage: Eukaryota > Metazoa > Chordata > Aves > Falconiformes > Falconidae > Falco > Falco cherrug. The sequence continues at coordinate 15,582,884 of NC_073704.1, read as the reverse complement.
GAAAAAGTTCAGGATAGGGAAACAGTATTCAGAGACTTATCAGTAGATAGCCTTGGTATGTCTCTGCATGTGTAGGTACACATTTATATTTTTAGAGATGTGAACCATAGCATTTTTCCCCAGGCAGCTATCATAGATGGACAAACATACTCAACCCCATCAATACAGCCACTGTTGTAAATCTCACACAAAGGGAACACTGAGAATTGCCATGCATTGAAGGACAGAGTTAAAGGAGGGCCTTTGGTTTTAAGTGGTGATGCAGTTGCTATTGGGAAACTCATGGCCTTTGAATTTAACAGATTTTTTCCCCACACATTTTGTTGTCTGCTACTGCAAAACAGAGTGATACTTGCTAACAAAACCAACATACAATTTTCTTCTTACCAGAACAAGGCATAGCTTATTTCTGCATCTCTAAAGCACACCTTCTAGACCATTTGTGAATACTAGAGTTTGACTGGGACCCTGTGGCTTTTTTAAAGAAGTTCAACTACTGTGGCCTCTGGACCCTAGGGATATTCGTTTTCAGGAAACAATGCATGTGCTTTTATTACAAGCCCAAACCCAACAAAGAAATCCACTATTATAATTCTACCAACTTATATGCTCCTTCCTGGATATCTTACAATCAATCCTCATAATTTTGACACTCTCTCAAATTAATCTGGAGTTGCCAAACTTGAAGCATGGCTTCTGAGAAGGCTTTTCTCCCTCATATTGTTTATCAGAGTAGGTAACAAACTTACATTCTCTCTCTAGCACATATACAAAAGGAGGCATCAGAAAACAGTGAGGAAATGGTCCTCCTGAGGAATTGGAGCAAAGGTTACAGGATAGCTAAAAATCTCCCTGCTTGGACCTCTTAACAGCGGTGGTCACGCTGCATCCTTGCAGAGTAAATTTCTGCCCTCTAATTCCTTCTTTAATCGGTGAGTACTTGTTGAAACATACCTGGTCGGGAGACAGGTCATATGTTAAATCCATATAATCAATGTCATTCTCAGCAGTAAAAAGTTGGTAATAAGCAGCACAGGAGAGACCTTTATGTAGAGGCTTTCTCTTGGCTAATTTGAGTAAGAGTTGAAAGTTCTGGCTCAGACCTTGGCACACACTTCAAAACAGCAGTTGAATGAGAACCACATTTAACATAAGTTTCTATTACCTATGGGAAAGTTTCTCATCTTTTTTCTCAGCTACTTCTTCCTCACAAATGGTGGGCCCCATTTTTATTGACCTTGTTTCTAAAGGCTTTAGAAGGACATGTGTAACAGGAACTAAATTATTTTTCTTTTAGGGTTCCTTTTCTTACTGTACATCAGACACAAATGCTTCCCTGAGAGGACAGAATCCACCTTACTGAAAACTTCCTATCATTACACAAGGCTTGGCAATCTCTAGCCTCTTTCTTAAAAAGAGTTTTTTTGAGACAGGCTGTCAGGTACGTGCCCTAACACATCACATTCATCACAGCGAATCAGGAACCCACTGAATGACATATTGTGCGATAGTGCTAGCATATGGAAGGAACTTCATAACTTTGACCACAAGCAATAACTATTCTTCACCAAAATCCAAAGGCTTTCTGATGATCTAGAGTTTAGCTTGACTATTACCTTACCAAGAAGGAAAGTTATGATGGCCTTATTTGACCTCCTTTCTCTGGTAATAGTGTCAACATAACTCACAGGAACTTAGTGCAAACTGTCCTACATAAGGAATAAACACTGTTCTTTCCTTGAAGGGTTATGCGGCATAACCTATCTGCAGAAGGTCGCCCACACACCACTGCTCTACAATGTTCATGTATATGCACCAGATAGATTTTTGTGAATCTCTGTGGTGAAGAGGAATTCATGAGTAGCCTCTCAGCAGGATTACTTATAATAAGGGCTAGTTTACCATCCCTGGAAAACATTTAAGCACTGTTAGATGTTGGTTTTGGTGGTTTTTTTTTCCAGCCATCTGTTCACTGCTTAGCAGTATCTTAGGCAACTTAGCCTACCTGTGCTACCTTTGCACGTGTGGAACAATAATTCCTGAAGGGATGAATAATGGCAGTGCAGCATAAATTATGCCCATTTTTTTGTCACCCTTGGGAGATCTGAAAAGCAGTTTCTTCAGAGATGTTGTTCCAGCTGTAGGGATAGTGTTTTTCCACTAAATCCTCCTCCGAAGAATGTGAGAGATTCAAGGATTTATCTGACGGGATTGTAAAACCCAAGCTCATGATTTATGGGCAAACTCCAGCACAGGCTTTGCTGCACAGGGTAGAGTAAAAACTCTCATTGCTTATGTTACCTCCTGAAAGCATCCCTGTCCAAACATCACCCACCTCTGAGACTTTCATCTAGCTGTTGAATTTAGCATGCCACCCCTGCTACTTCTCTTGCTCTTTACTTGCATGCAAGCTTCACTTGCTATTTACTATTACAACAACACATCATCAGTAAGGTAAAACTAATCTGTCTGATCATGGTCTAACCCAGCTCACGTTCCTTCTTCTCTGTTTCCTTTCCTCCTTTTACAGCTTTAGCAATTTCAACCACATAAACCCTGTCCATGTTTGTAGTTGACTTTTTATGAGTCTTGAAGGTAAAAAGAGCCAATGCTCTTCCTCAGTAATCTTTTATTTAGCACCTTGTTCTCTGCACTCTAATAACTCCATCTGCTTTGAAATGTCACTGGCCTACATCTGTTAATAACCTTTTTCAAGGCTCTTTTGATTTTTAACACACTCACATAGTCGCCTTTGGTAAAATGAAGGCCCCTCCTTTCTTATTTCCTTTCCCTTTTCCCTTTCTTTTTTCTCCTTTCCTTAGGGAAGGGTTTTAGAAGAAGGTTTAAGACCTCATAGCTCTAAGGCAGTGGCAGAAAATGGAGCCCAGAGCAGAGGCAAAGGATTTCTAGTCCTGCTGTCAGGTGTTGCTGGCCATGATTACAAGCTGGTTTCAGTGCTTCTATCTGAAGGAATTCAGTTGGCTACTTAAGGGCAGTCCAGACCTAGAATATACTCCTGCTCACCGCTATAGGAGATTTAGTTCAACTGTACCTGTGTCTCCCCATTGCTACTTGCAATGCAATTACTTCAGTGGTAATTATTTTCTGCTCTCACTTGTAGTTTAGGTCACTGAGGGATAACTACCGTATGCTGTCTAGGAGATACAAACCTCAGCTCCAGTATGATCAAAGAGAGTCAGCTGAGTTGGTGGCCAGCCTCCCACGCCACCCCAGTGCCCGGCTCCCAGAAGTGCCACAGCTTGACCTCACTAGAGTCCAGCCACTGCAAACCACACTCAGCTGCAGATGTGCTCTTGCCTATGGAGCAGGATCATACCTTGCACTTAATATGACTCACGAGGAGGGAAGATGACATAAAACACAGCCCGCCCCATTCCCCTAGGTACTAGAAAACTGTTTTGCTCATTGACAGAGCAGATGGCTTCTTGCCTTCAAGTGAGTGGGAAATTTAGGTGCAGGGTCTGGATCTTGCCTTCAGCTCAGAAAGCTGAAACAGGGGAAAAGCTGCTGTAGTGAGTGTGCTGCTTAGGTTTATACAGCTGTAAGGCTTTATATGAAGTGAGACTAGGAGAAGTCTTGGTCTAGGCTTTCCTCTCAGGAAGGCTCATAATTTGATTTTATCAGGTGAGTCTCAATCTAGTTTTAGAGTGGGGGAGGGGGGAACCTGCTCAGATCACTAAAAACCAAAGCTGAAATAGGCTTTACTGACACACACATTACCAGTTTCAGCACAGGTGACTCAAGAAACACACAAACTGAGTCACTATCTTAGTGATGTCAATGCTACCTCCAGTGAATAACTGAAACTCATCAAAAGAGTTGCATGAAAGAGCTGCTCCTGTTTTAACTCATCTTGACCCTTTCATGGGACAACTAATGGATGTTGTTTATTAGCTGTGGCAACCTGTCATGTTTTCTAACTGGGAGAAGTGAAGAATGGTGCGGTGACCATGGGTAGGGACTACATGACCGCTCCATACTGGGAACAGGCCATTGACAGTAGGCAAGTGCCTCTGACTGTGGCTTTGCTGCCTCTGTCAGCTGTGCCCCAGAGTGGCCTCCAGTTCTTGAACCAAATGGCTTGACCCAGTTGCTTCTGTGTTGCCCATAGCCATCGGGCACATGTGTGCAGCTGCCAGCCCTCTTCCCATGCAAGAAGAGCAGAGTGAACATGAAGAGGTAGGCCAGGAGTCTGGGTTCAAGCCTAAACCCCCGCCTAATGCATTAGCCAGTGTGACACCCGCCCATCATGAAATTGCTAGAAATTTTCTTGAGTAGGGGCACAAGGGGCATAAATTTACTACTTTAATTAAAATCAAAGTACCCCATATCTTTGGGAAGATACTGACAGTATCAGAGCTGTAAGAAGATGTGGTCCAGATCCTTACATTGTTCCTTTACCCCACTTTGATCCCAGCACTTAAATTTAGGATGCAGCAGTTAGAACAAGCTCTCAGTGTGGTGAACTAGGATGTTTTAAAAAAACCTCACATTTTGTTTCCTTTCTGCCGGGTTTAAACTTTTAGATTAAATCACCCTGCAAAAGATGTTTGTGCAACAGGAAAATGTGGTATCAAGATTATCAGAACAAGGTAGACAATAATATATTTCATGTGACTCGATTGCAAAAAATGACAAGGAAACCACAGGACATCGGTGTGAATGCAATGGAACAGGGCCACAAAGCATGTGTTGTGTGCCACAGACATAAAGGTTTATATGGGCTTGAATGACATTAAATTTAGATGAAAAGAACCTTCAGGGTTGGTTGTTGTTTTTTTTTAAGATAGAGACATGTCTTTTGGCATTACACAGCTTGTGGCTATTGAGGCAGATCTGAAGGTAACAGGATGTGGAGCACACACTACTGATTTACTAGCACAAATGGCTTACACAGGCATGGAAAGTAAACTGCTTCAAGCCCTTCAAGATCAGAGATAAGACTTATTAGCAGGATCGGCTGGGGAGTTTTTTCTCATCACTTCCTTGCCATGCTAATTTGGTACAAAGGTACTTCCCTGACTGGCCTATTTGCAAAACATGACACCTAGATTTTGTATCAGATTCCCTGCATGAACCTCCATGACATGACCCCCCAATCCCATCTTACTCTGTTGTTGCATCTTGCCTTTGTCATTTTATCCTGCTTCCTCTCATATCTCTTGGGTCAGTATTAGCTGTTCTTTTGATTCCTGTTTTCCTATGGCACTTTCTTCTACCCACAGGTGGGAAGTAACGACATTACAAACACATCTGAAATATTGCAGAAATAGGCAATTTGGTCACTGTGACCCCTTGCCAGAATGGTACTTTGCAGCAACCTAAAATGTTAGTACTTAATACCAGTCTGCAAGAACTAAAATACACAACTATGAAGTACTATGACAAGTAACTCACAAAAGATTCTTTACTCTGCTTTTTCTGTATGTTTTTCACTATTCCAGAATTCAGTTATAGAAGTATAACTGGGCCCTGAAAAATTTTGTGCTGAAATGTAATGGCTGCTAGGACATCCAGTACAGATATTTTGTAGAGCTGGTGGTAGCCAGGTGGCAATCTTCTCTCTCCCTTAGAAAGCCTTATCCTTCTGTCCTTGTCAACTTACCAGTTTTAAAATTTAAGACTCACTATAAATTAAAAACTGCAAATGCAGCTTCTTAAATATCAGTATGAAAGCACCCTGAACAAGACTTGCTACATAACATGAACAGAACAGCTTCTGTCATCCTGATGTAGTTGATGGCTCCTTCACACGTGATTTGTTAGGTATTTCACGTTCAGCTCTGTGCCCAGTCCCATAGGTTGAAGCCAGGCTCATGACGCAGATTTTCCACAGGTTATGGCTTCCAGCCAAAGACCTGCAAAGTAACGTCCACTCCTGACTGTCTCCAAGGGGACTGTGAGACAGAGCAGATGGTCCTCAAAGAGACTGTTCCTTAAAAGCAAGTGCTATGGAAAAGAAGGGAAATCAAGCTCTTATCCTACCACTTGCCCACTAGCTGTGTACCCCACTCCCTAATTCTAGCTACCTAGAATGTGCTTTCATCCCAACAGCTCCCAGTAATCCTATAAGTCTCACTCTAGAAAGAGAGAAAACTCTCTTTGACCTACTGTCTTCTAACTTATCATCACAGTTTCTTCCAAGCACCTTCTGGAGAATACTGAAGAAAAGACTTTCCTCAAAGCTCTATCTTTGCCTGCTGCTTGGGAGGTCCTTGCATGAAGAATCATTGCCTGGCTAACACCTATGAGAAATGCCATATGTGAGCACAAATAATCTGGGCACAGAGCCATTTGTAAACATACCACAGGCATTACTATTTGACAAGAAAGTAACCTACTTGAATTTTGCAAACCTGACTAATTTTAGAATAGCATATTTTATAATTTTCTGTTCACAATTAAAGATCTTGACAAAATCAGCCGGTTGATTATCACCAAAGGAAAATTACTTTAAACAAAGAACTCTCAAATACACAAAGAATATATAATAACCCCTTTCACTCTACATATTTCCTTCTGACTTCCTCAGAAATAACTACTTTACGTGCCAGATTCTGCTAGCCTTAAAACTGAAATCATGCTGTCCAAATAAATAGGACCATTCATGAACTATGGTACAATTCAACATATGCAAGTTCTCTATTAAAATGCCTATGTGTTCTAAATTTTTATGTTGATATGAGCCCAGATTCTGCATGGTGTACTTTCACTGTGCAAGAGCAACATCTTCTACATCTGCTTTTCCCACATCAAGCTTTTTTAAAATAAATAGATACATCAAGTTTGCCCAAGACACAATGTTCTGTCTTTATCACAAAACAAACCAACCAGTGGAATGGATCTCTGGTGTGATGAGTAGTATATGGAAGCAAGAGAAAAAGCAGATGAGCCTACCCTTCATTAAGTTGTTCTTTTTCAGAGAGTAAATGTTAACAGGACTTTTCAATGCTCAGCAAAAACTTCAAATCAGACATTAAAATACTGGAAATACTTATTCAGAAAAAAGTTATATACTACCGCTACACCTAAGGTTTTCCAATGTGTTCAGTAAACTAATTTTTTACAAGAAGCACCTCTCTCTTTTATACAACCATTTCACAATCCTAAAATGCGTCAATGCAAAAGCGTCCCAATTTTGATTTTGAAAATGTAGTCACCTTTCTTCTTAGGTAACAGGACTTTCAAGATTAAAATATCTATTTCAGGCACAGGATTCCAAAATTTGCTCATATATGTTCATCTCTCTAACAAATATGGCTAGACAGTAATGATTATTTAGATGGTACTTTTAAGATAATTTTTCTGGGAAATTTGAAAGATTTAGAATAAAGAATTAATAGATTCATAAACTACTCAGATGCGTTGTTGAATTCAGGTTACTTACTTTCAAACAGCCCTCATTTTGAAAATACCGTATGTTTTAATCTCCAAATTTGTGTACAGTCTGAACACTTAATTGAAAGGTGTCTTTGCAAATGCACTTTGTTACGTATTTAGGGAGGGCTAGGAGCACACACAGATACTGAGAATGGGATCACATTACTTTATGCAAGTCTGGTCTCTCCTTGTTTTTATTATTAAAACTGTGTCTGTTTGAAATATAGACACTATGTTGCTAATACTCTCGAGCAATTTACTGCCTGGCATTTTGCAGGTTCTTGTATGAATATTCCTTGTATGTTCTTCATTCTGAGTCTCCGTTATGTTTTGTCTCCCCTGTTTAGACCTCAGTCACTTGAAAGGTGTAACACAAATTTAATTTGATTTCTTTAAACAGACGGAATATAGAATTTCTCTGGTCTGTCTCTGCTTGGAAGACAAAAAGTTGTGTTTGATTAAAACACAACATCCAGTAATACATATGCAAGCTGATTTAAAAACATCAACAAACAGAGAAATCCCACCACTTCTTTTGCAAGTTTATTTTGCTAGTCAATCACTTTCAGAGTTAAAATCCCAAAATCATTTGTGTGGATAAATCCTTCTGATCAGGCTCCTTTCTGATTTACTGCACATGTGCCAGGGCTTCATTGCTCTCTGCTCTCATGGCATTTGGAATTTGGGAGTGGACCTTGAAAAATTCTCTTAAATCTTTTGTGAGTAGTGATTTGTTGTTTGCACTGTATTAGCAGATAGAGTGTCCAGCTAAGATTTCACCAATATATGCACAGTAACTCTGTTTCTGCTACAGTACCAAATAGGCAAAATGGAAGGTGAGAGGAGTCCTTCCTCTTTTTACAGCTGTAAAAATGGAGCACGCTGCATGCCTTTTTGAGCTTATTTGGGATAGCTTTGAACAAGTGCCACATTTGGCTCAACTGAATTATTCTGAATTTACAAAGGAATAAAAGAAGATCAGAATCTGGCTCTGAAACTTGCCTGAGAGGAACAGGAAGTTGTGGGAACTGAACCCAGGAAGAAAATTCATATCTACAAAGCCCTGGAAAAGAGCCAAAAAATTTATAGTTATAATGAATTAGGACAGGAGCCCTAATCTTATTTGCTGATACCCAACTGCTTACTGCCTCATATCCTGTAAACTCAGACTGTGCATTGATACACTCCCACATATGTGGCACCAGACCGACACCACTTTCGTCATTTCAGTCTAAGCTGACTACAAATTTGGAAGCTTTTAGTCAGCAGCTAACTTGATAGTTTCACTGTCTTTAATGGATATGAGCAATATATGTTGTGCCTTGTTACATACATTTTCTTGCTTTGCCAGTAAAAGCATTCCTGTGGCCGGAGTAGTGCATGCCATGTTGATTCTGAGTGGGTGTTTGGTGACAAGATGAATCAAGCTTAATACCTCTGAGCTCCTGTACAAAATTTTACCTTTTGGTTCAGATTTTCACTAGGTCCTTTTCTGAGTTCCTCTGATTGTCTTTTTCATGTTTTGACCTGTAACATCTCAAGTGACACAATACAGCTGCTGCCCTCCACTATGGCTATTGCCTTGTCCATCTAATAATCTGAACCCTGAAATTGTGGAAGAACCTCTTGGCTGGCCCAAGATGGACCACAGACAGACCTAACTAATGGTTTGTAAAGCAGGCTTAGTAGTCTACCTTTTGGCATATCATATTTGACTGTTAATAGCTATCGCTGTTTTAATCTTGCCTTTGTTTCACTGTAATATACAGAGGGTATTTCCACAAGTCAGATTATTTAAAAAAAAAAACAAAACAGTTTTTTGCTTGCTATGTGGTGGATTTGCATATATCACTCTTGTCAACTGTAATGAAAGTTACACATGTAAAAACCCTTGTGGCAGATTGTGATAAGGCAGATTTGACACACATCACTCTGCAGATAAGGATGCTACAAGACTCTGACATTTGTAGTGAGATGCTTCAAGGAAGGACTGTATATAATTGATAATGAAATGCAGATGGCTTGAACAAACTGAATGCCAGGAAGGTGACCAGCCTTGGAAGAAAGTTTGTGGCAGAACCCATCCCACAGAAAAAAGCAGAGATGGAAAAGGCAGGCCAGTTTTGCCCTCAATCCTTACTGCAGAATTAGAACTACTGAAAGTAAAAAAGAGGAAGGACCAGGGAGAAAACAACCTCTTCAAGATCAAAAGACAGGGTTGAAGATTTGGCAGTAGCATGATAGTTTGCCTGCTTCCTTCTTCCCCTCTCCTTCCATTTTGCAAAAGAAGACCTTGAGTGCCTGGTGGAGGTCCCCTTCTTAACACACTATGCCTTTACTGCAGGGTTGAAAAAAATGCAAGTGGTTATTGAAATGTCACACATCATTTCCCACACCACCTGCATGAAGAATTCTTTGTCTCTTCATTAAAGAAATGGTATTCTCTATTTACCTAAATGACAGACATACCTTTCCCCTAACTTCTACTTCTGGCTGTTACTCATAGCTGTTTTAGAACTATAATACTGATTTCCTTGCCACTACCCTGGTGACTGGTCATACAGTACAGCTATTGCTTGTGAATAATAGCAACTAACCTTGGAATCTAGCCAAGCCTGTAGTAGGTTTCTGGACTCTGCTTAAAAAGATAGTCCCCTCAGTTTAGTGAACTTGAAATGTGGAGTCTGGGACCTGCCTAAAGAAGTATAGTTATCACCTGCAAATGAACTAAGCCAGGGTTTGAAATCCTCAAGAATCCCTGAAGCCAGAAAAAAGCTTCGAGGGAAATCTTAAAATCATCAAACCTGGGAGAAGGCTTTACATTTAGGTTGATGCAATAAGGTTGTTCTCTATCCCATTAACATCTTTTTATGCTAGATCCTGCTGGCTCACAGACTTCTTTCTGTGCTTAAAGAAAGTGGAATCTAATAGCCTGCTATCTCAGAAAGATGCAACTACCTTTTTCCATATATTACCATAGACAATTTTTTGCATCAAGAAATTGTTCACCATCCATGGGCATTTTCTTCTAACAGCTAAAACCAGAACTACTAACTGCTGAAAGAAACTAAAGATGTCTCAGGTAACTTGCTAAGAGATGACTGACTGCAGGTCAGCCTATGAAAGCTTGGCATCTCAGGTAAATAACCTAGCTGTTTTCATGTGCTACAACAGTCTGTGTTCATGCTTTCAGAAAAAGATAGCACACAAACCGTGTGACAACAAACAAACCATGGGCACTTTTAGAAAAAAGAACTACACTGAGCTGAAATGTGAAGAGAACCATACTTTCTGTTACATTTTATGTTTTTTTCATAATCAAAAGAGATCTTGAAAAGCCAGAACACAGAGATGCTGGCATAAGAGACCATCAACAAGGATTACATGGATAACCTGAGTAGGTACACAGTCTCCTTTCAGAGGTGACCCATGTGAGCTGATGAAATGCGAGTCCTCCCTGTGCCACAGCAGAGTCCAAACCAACGAGCGTCAGAAGGCCCTAAACCCCCCTTGCTGACCTGCAGCTGTATCAGAGCTGAGCTGGGCCCAGGCTAACGGCCAGGCCCCAGGAGCCCAGGTGAAGTGATGCTAAGGCAGCTTCCCCACCACTGTGGTGGGTCTTGGCTCTCTGCAGGAGACAGCATGCTGCCTGCGGTGGCACTCATACCAGCATCTCTTGGCCATGCTCCACAGGGCCATGTTCCATGTATCAGCTCTGAGGGAGGCAGACCTGCCCCAGGTCATCTGTTGAAATCTCATTTGTCCAATACCCCTCTGGTGCCCATCACTAAATCCTTGACCTAAGCTTTTTTGCGTAGTCGAGTGAACTCCCCATCTCCACCCGTTGCCCGCATAATCCATTCTAATCTGTTTCCAATGTCCCACTGATGCGTCACATTTTTTTTCCTCGCCTCACATCTCTTTTTCCCCCCACAAGGGGGCGGCAACACTGCATGCGCTGAGATTTTTTATTTCACAACGGAACACGTGCCTCAAAGGAAAGTGGGGGGGAGAGAGGCCAGAGGGACCCAAGCAGCAGGTTTTAGATCTGGAGCAACTCCCTTCCCCCCGGGGCTCCACAATTTTAATTCCAAGGTTTCGATTCAGAAACATCTCTGCTGACAGCTGCATGAAGCCTCTAATAGGCGATAGTTGCATAAAGCCACTAATAGGAGATGGTAGCTCACAGGCACGTATTTGATTTTATTTCTCTGTTTTGTCTCTTGGCCCTTGCTTCAAACAGTGAGACTACAAAAAAGGGCATCTCTGGAATTAGAAACCTTCATGGACCTTAAGAGAAACCAGTCGGAGAGCTGAGAAATACCAGACGCCAAATGTCTTTTGAAATAAAACATACACGAGACAGCCAACAGACAAATCTTATTCAGGGAAATCACAGTGAAGTAAAAGCACAACTAAAATTGCCATAGGACAGGGAGAATCTAGTGAATAGAGAACAAGCTAAAAAAAGCCCTTGTACTGCATAATCTGACACAGTGACAGCTACAGGTGAGACAAGATAAATATGCAGAGAAAATGAAAATCAAGAAAGGAAAGGAATTACTTAGTCTGGTCTATGGGTTTATGCTTACAAATACAAAAATAATTCTGAGGAAAGGAAAATGTAGGCTAAGTACTAGACAAGCTTCCTGTACAAAGTAGAAAACCCACATGCTCTCTTGCAGGCAGTGAATGCCTATATTCAAGCCACTAATTTGGTTCCCTTATTCTGGAATTTATAAATCCTGGGCTAGGCTTCAGGGGCAGGACACAGCTAGCAAGAGAGTGTTTTTCTGGCTTCTGCTAGAGCTCTAATTTACTTAATCTACTAAATAGACACATTTTTACACAATGCTGTGATTAGGGAATTGTAAAAAACCCATGTAATGCTCTTTCCTCCTCTCTCCACCTCCACTGTCTGTACATAGCATTTCCTCTGGTAAAGGCAGAACTGTTTTCACCGAGTCCTACAACCTTAGAACCAGGGGCACTTGATGAAACCAGTAGGAGATTGGGTTAAAACAGGTAAAAGAAAGTGCTTCTTTACAAACGCATAGTGAATTTCTGGTATGTGCTGCCACAGGGGGTTGTGGAGGCAAGCACAGCAGCAGATAAAAAAATGTTTCAGACAAATTAATGGACAATAGGTAAAGATGTAATGTGAAAACTCTGGGCAGGATATCTCTAACACCCTAGCACAACGACTGTGATGCTCAGGGACTAACAAGCGGTATGGACTGCAGATTACAGCCAAGCTTGCATGGGCTCCCTAAACAACTGCTTTTAGTGCCACTCCTGGAGAGAAGACACTGAAATGATGGATCATTCATTGGTCTGGCTCAGGAGCTCACTTCTGTATCCTCATGTTCCCCCCTTCCACTCTTCTGATGTAAGCAGGGCTATAACAACCACAGCTTTTAATGCTATGGTCACTCATCAAAGTGGCTATCCAGAAGCTGTGTAGAAAGAGGGAAAAGTACAAATCAGTGCACCTTGAAAAGTTGATTTGAAAAAGGACTAGAAAGTATTCACAAGCCTCTCAAAGCCACCACCTTGAAGAGGCCCTGAGACAGATGCTGCACACAGAAAACCTGCTGGAAAATGCAGCATGAAGTGTTGGTGGAACCCTTTGCTATCAGAAGATGCAATTCCCACAAGCTAAATGCCCTTCACCAAACTGCGTCGGTTTGGCTTTAGTTTATTTCAGCAACCAAACAAAAGGGGGAAGGGAAGATACTCTTGGTATTGGCCAAGCATCCCATTCCAGTGTTTTTTGAATGAAACATTTTTATTTTCCTTCTTTTGGTCAAGTGTTAAGAAGATTTTGTTTTTAAATATAAAATATTAAATAAAAGAAGGGAAACCAAACTTAAGCGTAGTGGTCCGTGGATTCTGAGTAACTTTGACACTTATGGAACATGAAATTGTACTGAACAGTCAAAGAATGAATATATCTAATTTTAACAGGCACAGCAATGGTATAAAAACAGATAATGCTTAATTTATGGTGCAGAAATAGCCATCATGTCCTTGCTGTTTTCGTCACAGGAAGGTCTTACCAGGGAAACTCACTAAGGAAGTTTTAGCGTTTAGTGCTGTAAGGAGCACAGAGACAGTAAACATAAGTCTTTGCAGGAGAAAGCCTCAAATGAAATCTGGACTTTTCAAGGCTCTAATTTTCCTAATGTCCATAAAGGAATGTCTTTCAGGACCATATATTTATTGCATGAAGACCAAACCCTACAATTTCTCTTCACAGGACTAGGCAAAGGACTAAGTTCTTTTAGAAACAATTAGATTATTTAGAAAATAAGTTCTGCAAAAATACTTCAGCTCTGACTCAGGAAATTCAGATTCTGGATCAACCTTTCGCATGGCCTTACGCAGTTCATGTAATCAGCCCTGTAGGTATTGGCAGTGACAGACCACACCAGCATCACACCACCTGGGTGTGCACATAATCCAGTGCACCAAACAAACCCATTTTGTCTATCAGGCATAACACCTACTTACCTTTGAGAAGGGGTATTTCCCTACCTTATGAGGAGGAGGAGGGGGAATAACATCAGAGAGATAAAATCCACTAACGATTCTGTAGTATTCAAATATTGCAGTAGCGTAGGCGGCAAGAATAGAGCTAAATTGTTATTGTACTCTATTCACACCTACTTGTGGACATACTGATTCATATCAGGAGCATTTGGAGAATACACTGGATCATACTTACCATTTTTCATTACAGGTATGAAAGTGGTGTTTGAATCTAGCCCACCCTTCTATGGCTTTTCATGTACCTCTTTTCTATTGAGGTGTATTTCTTGAAATGACCCTTTTGTAGCTTTTGTTCTGAAAGCAACTTTGAATAAAAACTACTGGAAGTTATAGTAGCTGCTGTACTATCTTTACAATTCAGTTCCAGGTTTCACATTAAACAGTTCCACTGCCTGTTTTTAAGGCTAAGCAGACAACTTTGTTCAAACGACTACTGACATCCCAAGCTGCATAGAAAGATATAATAGGAATAGGCTCTTGTCCTAGACTCACCCTATGGGATGTCATAGAACAGAAAGCCAGTTACTCTTAATATTTTGGAAGTTGTATAAATAATACGTTTAACAGTACATTTTTGTTCCACAGTAGTTATTTGGTGTTGATACTGGGAGACTAAAAATATGTGAAGTGGGGAAAAAGAAGTCTGGAACAGTAATATTAAAGTAGTTAACATGTTTCATGCATTAGTGCAGTAAATGCTGTAGAGGTTAAATTATCTGTGGACTTGGCACAGACAAGTTGCCAGGATTCTGCAAGTTCTAATCTCATCTCCAGCTCTAGAAATAAGCATAAGAGAATTAACTCATCATACTTTATTGCTTGAAAGCATCTATAAACTAAAATCATATTTCAGATATTCTTCCATAATTGATTCACAGTTTTACTACAGTTATTTTCTTAATGGCCTTTCCAGGCCATAAGTCTTAATACATAAGCGGGTCCAAAACATGGAAACTTGTTTCCTGATGCACTGAAGTATCAGGACAGGAGATCTGTTCTCAGTGAACAAAACTCTGTATCATTTTAGCATGAATTTTTTTTTGCCCCAGGATTTGCTAGCTGTAACCACACAAGCGTTCCATAAGCTCCTCTTGGTGTCAAAATTCATTACAAAATCTCCTGCCTAGGAGATGTTTCCACCTTTTCTTCTTTTCCCTTTTTCTTTTTAAAAGAAGTGAGATAATGCTTGAGAAAGATGCCAGATCAAAAGCCCTCAAGTCCTCCTTGCTACATTCTAAATCCCGTGTCAAGAAACACTCATCTCTCCTCCCAGGCATGACTCTTAACCCTTTGTCTAATAAAATAATTGAAACCTGCTCCTAGACTTCCCTGTGCTCAGTCATCTCCCTTGAAATCCTCAAATAGGATACCCGGTTGTTGGCCTTTGAACCCACAATGAGTATATGGAAGTCAAAGTAATTAGTTTAATACATCTAGAGAGCACAGAAGTTCCTCTCACGTCTGGGTCTGATCCTGCAAGGGACTGCATATCCTCAGCTGCCTTTGACTAAAGATGTCTAAATGTTTCTGAGAAGGCCAAGACTAGCTAAAATTAAAGATCTGGATGGAAGAAGTCAGCCAATATTAAAGAAATGATAAAGTGATTTTGCATTAGTAAAAATAAAAAAAATTGCAAAAAATATAGACAATTATGTAGAACGATAACAAAAAGATAAAATTAATAGCAAAGAATGCTATAGAGGGGGCTGAAAAAGTGGGGCTGATAATAAAACCAGAGATGGAGTAACGCTAATTCCCAAGACAGCAAACTTGGTGATGAATGTGTTAGTAAAATCCTGCTCATCACAGCAGAAGTAAAATGGAAACATATAACTTTAGGTAGAATTATATATTGCCATCTCGTGGGAGGGATAATACAGGTGCACATCACCACTGGCAGCACTTCCCTGAGAGAGAGAGGAAGAGAGGAGAAAGAGGTGTCTAAACCAAAGCACCAGAGGCCTTTCTCATTCCCCCCAAGGCACATGGGAAGATAATTTGCAAATGTAAGTCCCAGTTTCAGGGAAGGGAATTCCTGCCAGGACCCTTTGCTTCCTGTGAGCCTGAAAGGGTCTCCCTCCCCTCCCAAGAAACCTGTTAGCCGTGCTGGATCTCTGTGTCTCATGAGCTGAGCTGCTGCCTACTGATTTTCTTAGGTCTCTTGAACTGGCAGAGAGATACTGAGATCTCTGAGGATTCCTCTGCCTGTAACTCCTGTCAGTGAAATAAGAACACCTTGCTGAAGAGCGTGGGCACCTTCACAGATTAGGAAATGAGCCTCACAAGTTAAGGGTTTTCCCAAAATAGCTAAATATAAGGGAAAGGGACACAGGCATTCAGAGAAGAACACAGTTCCACTACAAAAAGTCTCAAGGCAATTTTTGAACAATCTGGACATATTATTTTACTTTCTTTCAAACTTCCTGTATTTTTTTCCTAACTTCTATTGTACTTTCTCTTATACTTTTTCTTGAAGAAGCAAACTAATATGGTACTAAACTTTTATATAAAAATATTAGATTTGTTACATGCTCTGCCACTTTCCCATGAAAACAGACTGTACTTTTGCCAAGGAGTTGACTGTTCTACATTCAGAGCCAATTTTTCAAACCTCTTCACTTCCTGTCCCCATCACTGTTTAGAGAAATAGTTTTTCCTCCACAGACAGACATGTTTTCATACCTACTGCTAGCTTTTTAATTGCAGTAGCTATAGTATTAGGTCAGGCTTTAGATATTTGAGTTATAAGAGTTGACTGCAGCCTCTTAACTAACCTGTTGGATAAGTTCTGATTCAGCAATATATTACATGCTGGATTCATTCTCTACATTAATGCAAATACAGCTTTTAATGCAGTTGGAATACAGTGATGGAAATTTTGATTCAGCAGCAGATTACATTCTGGATTCATTCATAATATTAATGGAAGTTTTAAGTGCTGTTGGAAGATGCCACAGGAAGATTTTTTTCTTTTTCATTTCACACTGTTTTAAAAAATACATTTGAGGGCTTTTTAGAAGTTGCAGTACATCCAGATGACACATCAAAGAGATGCAGCTCTGCATCTGGCTAATACACCAAAGGCCTTGCATTCATGTACCCTGACATGTCAGACATGGGCCTAACTTCACTCGTCTGAATCACAAGCTTGGATCACTGAGGACTGACCTGTCATAATCTGCTATGAGCCACTGGGGGGCGGGGGGAGAAGGTTTGAGCAGGAAAGTAACCTGCATAGCTGAGATTTCTATGGTCCCATGGGTGTTTCGAGGCAGGACTTAACAACTGCAAGGCCACATTTCGCAGAAAGGTTTTCATGGGTCTGCTGGTACATCTAGCTTGGTCAGGAAATGGGAGGTTCACTTTTTCCACACTGTGCCTTCTTGGAAGGAGAAAAGATGCAGAGGCAAGTACAGAATGTGTACATAGTACCAAGAGCAATGGCAGAAGCCACTGTCAGAAGGCGGCATGGGCCTGGCAACTGAGAGTGTGGTCTTCAAACTCCTATCACTAACCTGTGAAAAGCGTCCTTTATTTTCCACAAGCTACTTCACACCAGGCCTAAGACTACTGTAGTCTTTTGGAAGAGGTCTCCAATGTGGAATGTTTTAGCCTGGAGGGCAGGGCCTGCCTAGTTAATGCTGTAGTAAAAAAGTCTATACCCCCACTGCAGGACAAGTAAGAAGTTTTCCCTCAAATGTCCCATATCCCCAGTCTCTCATTCCTTCCCACAAAAGCACCTGAAGCCTTGCAGCTGCTCAGCTGCTTCCCCTCTAGCACAGCACATTCAGAGCTTCTCAGAAACCCATTAGAAGCCCAAGCTCATTGTTTCAGAGGGGTGTGGGATTTTCTGTCTCACACACATCATGATAGTCATTGTGTAGTTGCTACTAAAATTAGGAGCCACCTGCATGTGGTTTCAGAGCTCTGGAGAATCCAGCTGAGCTTGCAAGATAGGAAGAAGGGAGGGTGGGTGTCTGCTGGAGCCCAGATACCTGCAGTGTATGAATGTATAGAGGGTAGTCATGAAGTGTATCAATCCTCTTGCTAGATGCTGGAATAAAGCCCAGCCCTCTGCAGACTTAGAGCAGAATCTTGATTTTGTGCCAGAAGAGCCACCAGGATGGCTGACTTGCAAATTTGAATCAATGGAAATATGGACATTTTGTGATCACAAATACACCATTTGGATAAAGGTTTTCAAATTAAAGCACACAATAGCTTCTCAGTATTGTAAAATGCTGCAGTGTAGTCCTACCTCAGCCTGAAGGTGAAGTTCAAATTGCATTAGAGTATAAATCACCACAAAACAGATGACTTGGTTCTCCGTGGACATTGCAGCTCATGAGCAGCAGCAGCCTGGATGAACTTACCCTGTTGCAACTATCCCAAACTCTTCAGAGACATGGGCATTAACAACAACATATTTGAAAAGGCTTTAAGTCACAAAGAGTGTTGCTGAACCTAATTGTGTCACACTCTGCATTTTTGCTGACATCTCATTTCCCCTCTCTTGTTTTGTGGTGAAGGTATAAATACGGTTTATTACCGAGTCATCCTTCCTGTGGTAACAGATGGAAGTAACAAAAACAGCACAAAGAAGGATTATTAACATCTATGGCAAGCTTTTCAATACTCTGGCAGTTAATTTTGAGTACTGCAAGCTGGAAGTTATTATCACGTCCAAGTGCACCCAACCTCCAAAGAAAGAAAAATAAATAATATGAATAACTGACATATGTTTGATAGAATATTGATCCAGAAAGAGACATAAAATATTTGAAAATGTATACAACACTGAAAGTATTATTAGGAATAATAAAGTTTTGAAAAGTGACATAAAATTTACTAGTTTTATGGACAAGCACTTAATTTCACCTGTGTTAGGTTTCAGCTGCAGAAGAAAAAGGTTGCTGTTGAACAATGGGCTATTACATGAGCAGTTGCCTCCTGCAGCTGTAAGCTCAAAGCCTGCTTTTGGATACAGAAAGAATGTGGTGATCCTAGCCTTGCTCCTTTTTCTGTGTAGCTCATAAAACACACTGACAAGCTGGCTGTCCTGTTGCAAAAAAATGCAAGATTGGATTAACTGGATTCAGGGTTGAGGTGCACTGGCTGAACTACAAGATGAAGCTTGTACAGAACATGCATTGTGTCTAGTTCAAACTGGAGCAATTAGCTGTTCACTTTCATGACTATTAAATGCACTCATAATTAAAATTTAAAAGTCTGAAGTCTATACTATTTTTTCCAAGACCCAATTACGAGTAATAAGATTTAAGTTTAAGTTTAACTTGCCTCTTAATAGAGGGTAAAGAGCTCTTATTAATCAGTCAAACAGGAATTGCTATTGAAGAGCTATTACTGAAGAATTGCTGTCGAAGTAAAACTAATTAATATCTGTCACTGCAAAGAGTTAACTACAGAAAACTTTCCTGCTTAACTACCAGCACTATTAAACCATCATGACTTATATCATCAAAAGAAAAAGTAGGAGAGAACACACTGTCTCTTTTGACACCAGCTTTTATCTTTTGCTCTGGCGAGATTCTGAAGTCTTTTTTCATGAAATCTGACCAGACAGAACCGAAGCCAGGTCTGGCTCCCCAATTAGCTCTAGTAACGTGGTGTCGGATCACGTTCTCAAACAGCTTCCCCTTAACTGAACTTTCAGATCACAAAAATACAGAAAGAGACAATCTGTGAAGAAATTGAGAGGTTAATAACTCTTACTCAGGTGACCCAGGGATGGCTTTGCCACCCTTGGGTCAAGAAGTGGTAGCCGGCTCCTGAGATCGCACAAAATAGACTCAGGTCTCCTCCATGACTGGGATCACACATTAGCCCATGGGTCTGCTTGAAATGGAGGAGCACTATCCACATTCAACAGCCAGAATCAAGCCCACTCATTAACTTCTGTCCCTGGTGATATACATGTATTCCAGCGAAGCACTTGTGCCCTCACACCTATGTATTACTGTGGCAAAAGAGATGGATAAAAAACACACCTTAGAAGACCTAAAGTACAAGATTTGATGGCTGTCTGATGCAATATTGGTTTTTTCTTCTTGTCTTTAGGACATCTTAGCACTAATTGCAGATTCTTACTAGTGGAGTACTTACTGGATGGGTTTTATGAGTTAATGCTTCATAAAGTGCTAGATTCAGCTTCTCAGGTCTGTTCCAGCCCTGGAAACCTGCAACAGCCTCTCTGAAGAAAGCTTTGATTGCTTATTCAGAAGTCCTCATCAGAAATTTAGCAGAAATAGAAATGTTTGCAGTGTGAAAATCAAGGCTTTAAGCAAGCTAACAATTTTGAAGCTGGCCCTGCTTTGACAAGGAAATTGGACCAGGTATCTCCAAAGGTCCCTTCCAATTAAAATTATTCTCTGTTTCTACAATCATGTCTTGTGTTCCACTGCATGTGCAGAAATACGTGATGGTAACTGCATATAACTGGATCAGGCCCTAATCAACCATATTTTTTTAAAAAAATCAACCCTACTTTGTTTATAGTAGCTCTCTCGTGATGGCTTTCCTGAAAAGATATTTTTATCAGCTGTAACTGTAAACCATATATCCCAAATATTTTCCTGACATAAAAAAATAACAAACAAAGTTAAGATTTCACTTAAACTCAACACAGCACACCTCCACTGGCTATTCTTTGTCTCTCTCACTCTCCTTTAACCTGAGAAATATTCAGATTTTACATGTCCAACAGCAACCAGCATGGGACTTCAGGGTGGCAGCAATCTCCCCTGCTTCAGCATGGAGGTGAGGACCCAGCACACACTCCCATTTCTCCAAGGCACCTCAGAGCCAGGAATGTGTTGGCTAATTAGAAAGAATTAAAAAAGCACCAACAAATCTGAGTAACGGACAGAAGTGACTGATTTATGATGAGGGATTAAAGGACCTCAGGTTAAAAAGTTTGGCCAAATGATGACTAAGGAAAGGGATATTTAACTATACTTGACATGTTATCTTTCTTTAAGGAGGTATAAGGCTCAAAAGAAAAGAGTTTCCATCTACATAAAGGCTAGAGAAATAGTTTAAAATGGTCCAACAGGTTCTGATCGGAACTGATTAAAAACTAAAGACGCAGTTTTCTCAGATGTGCAAACCAAGATAGTGCCACTTCTTTTAACTTCTTCATAACAGCTGAGGATCCCAGGCCTGCCTGATTTTGATCTTGACACTTGTCTGAACGCAGAAGTGACAGACCGTGCTTTCCCAAATTATCTCTCCTCTGCTAACCTGACTGGCAGCTGTTAGTTTAAGGAATGGCAGAGTAACTCAGTCTTTGTACCCAGTAACTCTGCACCTCCTTGCTGAATGTCTGTACTTTTGATTGCAGTTGCACTGGTGCTCATACTCTTCATGAAAATGGCTCTCTGTCCCCTAGAAGCTGCAATAAGGTGGTCTAGGTGATTTTCAGGAGAAATGCCTGAAAAGGGAGACCTGTGAAACTGCAACTAGTCCCAGCATAGCGGTGACGGAAGCCCCATCATTTGCATCAGTCAAACTGAACTGGCAACAACACTGGTGGATTTTCCAGTGGAAACAATATGGTGAGAGCTCCTGGGGAAGTGAGTGAGCTGGCCTGCATTTTGGGGGGAGGGAGGTTAATTTAAAACTCCTCCCAATCCACCCTCAATGTCATAATCCCATACCTCAGGCTGCAGTGCCTGTGCCCATCAACATGACTTAAGGCCTGTCAGTTTTCTGCTATTTGGACTGATGCTCCCTCACCTTCAGTCTGGTTTTCATAGAGTGGCTTTGACACCTGCTCCAACCTGGGGAGAAGTCCTGGTGCTGACTGCTACTCACCTGTCCTGGGCCCATGACACCCAAAATGCAAAGGGCTTAAAGTAATTTTTCTAAGTAGCTGTGAAAGCAGACAGGATGACAAATAAGGAAGGTGATCCAAAGAGTAGAAGAAAAAGAAAGCAACTGTTTTTAGTGTAGGAGACACAGAAATGGCTGAGAATCTTTCTCCAGTTAAGAATCAGTGTGACAAAATGGTTTCAGATGGAGAGCTCTGGCAATGGGACTTGCCTGGCTTTCCTACACAGCATCTCCTCTAAATTTCATATCTGACTAGCAAAAATCTCTTTAAGAGGTGATAAAGAAGGCCAGCCTCCAGGTCCACTACATCATTCTTATTTCTAGGCAGTCCAACCAATTGGGACAACAAATCATGCTTTGGCTTTCCAGCTTTCAGCTGACCACGGGAGAGGAGCTGAGCCACCTCCCATCCATCTAGGTCTTGGAGGTGAATTGCTATGCAAGCAATGATTAGCTAATCCATTGTTTTGGATGAATATTCCCTAGCTCTCCCAAGAAAAGAGAATATTTCACTTAGCCATTCATAATAAAGACAGTTGAAATGCTCTACTGTTAGCAGTTACTATGGTAACTACTGGCAATTTATTTTAAAAAGGGGAAAGACTCACTTTTTCACTGATTACCTGATTTAGTTGTGTTTTCTTCACTTGAAATCTGATATTACATGTAAAACAGCTACCAAAGACCACCATTGTCATGGCCAGCTCAAAGACCCAGTGATCTAATAGGCCAAATCTTGCCCTCTGATCATGATGTCTCAGTGACTTCAACAGAACTACTTGGAAGAATAACCCAGCAGGATGAAGTTTAAAAACCTCTGCCTTTTGTGTGCCTACTTCAATTTATTGTATTGAGAAAACAACATGCTAGCTCTTTGTCAGATAAAGGTCTGAGCTCAGCTTTAGAACCAAGCTCACCAACTTGAATTTGAGATTGGGCGTGAGGGTTTGTTACCACTCAGTTTAGTTATCACCTTTTCAGTACTAAACCAGCTTCCCTTGTTGTTTTGCTAGTTGCCTTTATGTTTAAGGTTGCTACTTACTACCTGCAGAAAACAAAAAAATCTGGAAACCTCTGATCTTTCCATCTATTTTCATACATTTTTCTTTATATAAAAGCAAAGCTGCTTGATGCTGGAAGCATGAGTGCCATTCTTTATTCTGGAAAAAATAACAGCTTGTGCCTTTATAACCTGCCAAATGAAAACCCCCAAACTTAAATTCTAGTCCAAATTTTGCAGCTGGATCCAACATCATTGTAGTATCATGAGGCTGGAGAAGGAAACATAGAAGCAGAACTATCTTTAATGGCAAAGCAATCTGTATGTATGTGAAACTATTTTACTGATTTTACATGTTGCAAAGGAATATAATGATCATTTAGTCTGATCCTCTATGCTTCACAAGTCTTCTATGCTATAAAGTTCACAAAGAATATAAAACACATTTCTACTGAAAAATATAGCCTTTTTAACATGAGAACATTTGGGAGCCATTAGCAGCATAAATGAACTATCAGAGACAGTCTGTGACATCAAGAACAAGGAAAGCCAAATAGTTTAAATCAAGACAAAGAAAATACCAAGAGACAATGTAAATTCATAGTTAAAAAGGACAAACTGGCAAGCATCTTAAAGTGATATTATGAGGGGAAGGAAAACTGGCACAACTTCATGGAAGTAGTTGTTCTGGGAAATCAACTAAAATACACGGCATGTAAACATAAAATGATAAGAACTATCTGGCATTCAGATCCTATTCATAAAAAAAATTTATACTTTAAAAAATCAGGCTGTTTTAGAAGGTGCTGACTTTGTACATTTTGGCTTTATCAACAGTACTTCAATAATGTTTAGGAAATACACTTCACAGGAAAACCTCGGGTGTTCAATTAATTTTAAATCTTTTAGAGTAGGAACAGAGATAATAAAATTATAAGGATAATAGTGGCTTAATGCTTTGTGGCTCACATGAAATTTATATATTCCAATATAACCTCAAGCTGTACATATGGCATTAGGGGAAAAAGAAAATTAAGGAAAAAGAAAAAAGAAAAGGTTCCTGGTTGGAAGAACAAGAGTGTAGTATGGAATCTGACTGCAATGGGCATTTTTTGGCTTCTCAGGTATTGTTGGGTTTTTTGTGGGCCACTATTTTGTTTGGATGAAGTGACTAGGAAAAGCTGCACTTTCAAATGCCATCTTTACTGCTGCCCAACTCTCTGAAACCATGAGCAATGCTAACTGAACTGAACAGTCTAAACACACTGAGACTTATTTCAGAAGACTCATCTCCTCCCTATGTAAATTATGCTCAAAGGGAATACAGTGCAAACCACAAGCCTGGAAAAGCTTGTGAAAATATGTCTGGCCCTCTCAAATTGCAAATGCAAAAAACCAAGGGAGTTCGCTTCTGCTGTGCAAACTCTGGGAGCTGGGGAGGAGTGAGGGCTGGGGGATGTGGAGATGGCAGGGAAGCAAGGAGCAAGGGAAAGTGGGCTGGTACTGGGTGATTGGAGCTTTAGGGTCCAATTTAGCAGCCAAGGGTGGCTGTTCTCCCATCTCATTCTCTGGCTGCAATTCCATCATGCATTCTTCCTTGTGGAGAAGGGCCTCTGAGTGCTCCTAGTAGTCCCCAGAAGTGTGCCTGTTAGATTTCTTGGGAAGTTTGGAAGAGCTAGCTAAACCGCAATCACGCAGTGAAATATTTTGAGGTATTAATTCCAAATAAGAATGCCTTGTGAAATGAAGACAGTTTTGGGAAAAGAAAAACAGAGGGAAGGTTATCATCCCTGAAGACCTTATAGCAGAAACCCAAACTTTAGGAAACTTTAGTGTGCTAAGTGGTGGGCTGGCTTCCTATTCCCTCTTAAGAGTGAGTATGGTACAGGGCCAGCTGGGTGCCTCCTGGAGACCTTGGTCTGCCTGGTCTACAGGTCTGAGGCTGCAAGCTCTCAGAACATATAAGGGAGCTTTCCTGTAGCATTTGTGGCTGTTCTGCTCTTCCTCCTTCCCAGGGCAAGGCTGCTTCCAGACAGATTGCTGTAAATAACTTTGAAACACTGGGGGTGGAAGAGCCTTATCATCTGCAATGTTTAAGCTGTTGACCCTAGGATGGAAAAGGAGAGAGGGAAAAAGGGTGCAGCAGGTCCCCACCAAAATAAAGAAACACCTGACAAAGCCAACTGACACTCCCAGGAAGAGCCATTCAAATCCCTGCTATCAGAAAACTCATAATATTTGAAGTATGAAAACCTCTGACTTGCACTCCCTCTCTCCACAGCCCAAGGGGAACCCTCCTGATCCATTTAAAATCAGAAACTGGATCTCATGCCAGATTTCTGGTACAGGTGTAGACTAAGAGTGCAAAAGAGGAAGAGATGATTTCATCTTTGCATGCAGTGTCATAGTCTGCCCATTGACAACTCAGTATCTCTAAAGCCGGAGGAGATTATTGTACACATAGGTACTGCACAACATTCCCTTGCTGTCCTTTATGGCAAATCTGACTCCTGTGTGCTCATTATGCATCATCAAAATCTGTGGAAGAAACCCTGTTTTGGGTCCCTTAAAGTTCACAAATCTATAAAGACAGCACATCACAAACTCCAGGGACTGGCAACAGGGGAGCTCAGAAAGTGAGTATTCAATCCTTATTTGCCACAACAATCCTGGGTAAATCAGTTGCTTTCCCAGGTTTTGATTTTCTTGTTTGTGAAATGCAACATGTTCTACCACTGCTTGGCCATCTTCTTTAGGCTGTTTGCTCTTCAAGGCAGTATCTACCATGTACTATGCATTTACACAACGGCCAGCAAAGCATTACTACTCAGAGCCGCTCTACCAGCAGTGAATGCATTAACTCCCTAATTCACCTTGCCTCTACTCTTTGACTGACTGTTTAGTGGCACATATGCAATGGACTCATTTAATTTCATACGGATGTGTATTCATGTTGACTCACCCAGAAATGTCTTTAGATTAAATATTTGTAATGTCAGCTCATTTTGCAAGTGAATGAATACACTCCAGAGATGTGTAATTTCTTTTTTCACTGGACCAGTTCTGTTCAAAAAGGGTTATACTTTAAATTTGCAAACAGCTATATGAGCCTATTTAGCAGCCTTTTCACTTATCCATGGAGAGCACTTAAAATATTATTCCCTGACTTCTTCACGTGAAGGTCTCATCAGGTCTTTTAGGAATGACAGGAAAGGGCTTTTAGAAAGGCATGGACCAGTTGAGGAGAGCCCAAAAGACAGAACCAACAAATAGCAGATGTCTAGAAACACGTGATTTACAGGGAAAGATGAAATAAATTGGGATTGCTTATTCTAAAAGAGTCTTGGAGAGCCCATGATAAGTCTCCCAACACATAAAAGTCTGCTTCACAAACAAGAGGGATAACCTGTTTTCTCCTGGTGGATATAATGAGAAGTAATGGATTGAAACTGCTGCATGGCAGGCCTAGGTAAGATACTGAAAAGAGCTCTCTCTCTCTCTTTTTTGCTCTCTAAGGGTATAAAGCACTGGAATAGATTGACCAGGGAGATTGTATGGTCTCCATTACAGGGGGTCAAAAATGGCGTAAGTATAATACTTCTTTCTTTCCTTCCTTTGGGCTGAGGGACACAATAGGTGACCTCCCTCCCAATCCTGTGATTCTTTGTGCTCCCAGATTTATCTTCATGTATAATGCAGACACTGAGCAATAGAGATAATAGAGAAACCAGCATAAAGGAAATCTTGCACTGAATTAAATCATCACTACTTGAAGTACAGGAAGTACTTTTGAAGGGCTTAATTTTATTGCTTATTATTAATTTTATCTCAGGTATTCATTTTATTCGTTGCTACACACCAGTGTTGATTATTGGATCCAGAAAGAAGAAATGTAACGGAGATCCTCAGATATTGTTATTTTATGTTAGATGAGCAGAGCTGTAAACTTGCAGCAAGCTTGGCAAAAGCAGGTGCTTTTAGAGACAGAGCCCAAATGGACTCTATGGACTTCTGCCATTTGAGCAGCTGCCCACATCTGCCTGGAAGCCCAGGAACACCAGCAGACACATTTCTAGTCCTTCCCCCTAGCAACAGCCTTGAAAACCAATCTTGAGCTTTGAGAGATTGTCATTGATTTTTCCTTAAGATCACAGGTTGTTCACAGCTCCTTCTGCAGCCCCATGCTGGATGCACAATGCTTTTTTGCTGTATTATTACATCTCTTTTCTCTCAAATAAACTGCTGAGACCATTGTCAATGTTTAACTTACAACAACAGCAGGAATAATACTGTAGTCAAGTTCAGCCCTCATAGGATAACACTGAATGGATAAAATGTGAAACTATGCATTATCTGATGCATGAATAATGCTGGTAGAAGCTGTTATTTTTTCATGCTCAGCAGAGTTAAAAATCAATACAGTTTTGTAAAGGTTTGATCATTTCAAAACTTTACAGTTTCAGAGCACCATTTTTTGAGAAAAATGCCTATTTGGGTATTTGATAGAGTACAAATAGCACTGGCACACAAGAGTCACATGACACATTGGCTTCATAATCTTCCTTTCTCTCTCTGAAAAACAGTTTCTGTGCCCAGTGGCATGACTGCCTTGCTGAGACTATCCCTGACTGCTCTACACATGACTGCTGAGGTCCCCCAGCTGCAGCCATGGGCACATGGGTGAGTAGCTGAACAAAAGTTCATCCTTTATCACGAGGCAAAATCAAAGAGCTGGGAGCTGGAGTTCCAACAGGCACAGGGAAATCTAATTAAGTTACAGAAACTCACCCAGCAGCTCCGTTCAGCAGCCTGTGTTCCACTGAAACAAACTCACAGGAAACCCACCTGCAGACACTCGGTGGGATACACCTCAATCCGCAGTGAGTCACATCCTTTCTAGTATGAGGCGGCAAAGACTCACACCCAAGGAGCATGACAGTCATCAGCTAGGGGCTGCTTGGCTCTTACATCACTCCCAGCTGTAAATCAGAAACAGGAGTGGAAATGTGGCATAACTGAAGGTACCATTTTTCTCCTAGCTGCCTGACCAAAGTAGAAATTCAATAAATGAGCAGGAGAAAATGTGGCGAGAAGGGACATATTCAGCCCTGGCATATTCAGATAGAATTCTACTCACTGTGGAGGCAGGAGTGCCTTCTTCTAGCTTAAGATTTGGCTCAGATATAGATAATGACCAAAACAAAAGAATTACATGCTGCTGCAGTGAAATAAATTTATGGAAGCACATATATGTCTTCAACCCCAATTTTTTTCTTTTATCTCCTGAGAAGAGATCCATATACACACACACACACATATATATATATATATATATATATATATAAGAAGGAATTCAAGAAGTCAACATCAGAAGAGACTCCAGGGAAGGAAGTCTGTATTCCTCCTATAGTATTAAATACAATTTTCTACATGTATCAAAAAGGCTCTGTTTGGAGATTCAAATTCTTAAGACAAACACGCAGAAAACCAAGCTTCTAGCAGTAGTTGATGGTGTGTCATTAATTAGACAGGACCTAGCGTGGCTTGAGGAACAACTGCAGCTTGAAAAGTAAAGCTAATGACAGTATGAGGCTCACAAAAGGGATGCACAGCAGAGCCATGTATATGCTGTCCCCAGACTTCTGAATTCTCACATTGTTTTGATTTTGAAAGGTGTCATATGGCAGCACAGCAGGCTAATGATATAGCATGTTCAGAGGAATTACTTTAAGGGGCTTTTTTTTTCCCCCCAACCCAGTGAAAAATAGTAGAAATAGTGAATTTTTGGAACTTAATGGGTTCATACTGTTCTTTCCTCACATTGTCAACTTCACTTAATTTCCTCCTTCCCATTAATGTGCCTAATGCATATGTCAGGCGGAAGCCTGACACACTAGTGGCAAACAGACTGTTGTATGAAGGCGGCAAAGTGTTAAAACAATTGAGCAAGTGAGTACTAAAGTTTGCTGCTCTGGCCATATGGTACAGTGTTTAATTTCCCGTAGTGAAAGAACGTGGCTGTCATAGAAAAAGATGATGAATAAATTTACTTGGGGCAACTTATTATAATGAAGAATGACTTCTCAGAAGAAGCAAACAGAGGAATTTAGAGTCTGATGAGAAACATATGGGAAGCATTAAGATATAAGCAAGGGTAGCAAGGCTGTGTGCTTTAAAAATGAAAGACATTTAATCGATGCTTGTTGCTGGTGTTGACATATGGAAGTGAGAAATGGGTTTTGATTTGGAAGACAGGAAGAAGGTTAATAGCAGTAAAGGTGGTTGTGGAGTGATTGATGCTTGGAGTAACTAAGGCAGAAAGGGAGAGAACACTTCATGCAATCAGGCAACATACTCAGGAGAACAATGTAATCCAGAAAATAAAGAACATGAAACAACTGGGCAGGTTGCTTGGCTGTAAGAACTGACAGGCCAAAGTAGCAATGATCACATAGTAGCCTGTGGAGAGCAGGGGAGACCGAGACAGGCAAGAGTGGCAGGACTGGCTGTGCAAGGGCAGACCAGAGGAGTTCGGCCATTTCTCAGGATCAGTCTGGTGCAGAACCCCTGTACAGTGAATGATGGAAGGAGATGCAGTGGGGAAGGAAACAGCAAGAGCAATGTATGGAGTATCCAGTGTTGCCGCTGGATATTTTCCCAGCATGTATGCAAGGCAAATGAAGGGGAGCGAATGAGGTCGCATAGCTCTTTGCTTGTAGCAACTCTTTCCTGTTTTATGTGGGCATTTTCTTTCTCCAAACCTGAAGGGCACACTCAGCCCTGATGGTTAGCTCTCTGCTGCAGTTCTCCCACAGCTCACAGGTATTGCATGGGAGGAAATTACAAGTGTCCCAAACCCCTGCAGTACACAGTGACAGGTGGGGGCAAAGCAGCCTGACACTGCCTCCCCTGGTCCTTGCTCCTCAAGCAGCCCCGCCAGCCACCCAAGTGCAAGGCCCACAGTGGCCTTAAACTTCCCTGTGGTCTGTCTGCTCCCATCAGTACTGGGGTATACTTATGTGAAAGGAGGCTGGAGGCTCCCTGCTCACAAACTTCCTCACATCATCAAAAACTCTCACTTCGCCCCTTCCCGAAGCCTGGACTGGTAAGTTAAAGCACCAGCCTCTAAGTACTGCTTTTAAACTCCCTGAAATCAGACAGGCCCTGACATCGGAGGCCTCACAGACAGCAGCCTTGTGCAAGCTGCATCACGTGCAAGAGCTTACTGATGGGCTTCGGCATGCCTCCTCCACCAACATGCACCCCCAGCTGCCCGGGCTGTGCAGAACTGTAGAAGGGCTGAGCCTAAGTCACATTTTTCTCCCTGCGATGGATTTCTATTAAATCCAGCTTCCCAGAGGTGAAAGGTGAGCTCATGAGTTGCCATATGATTTAACATTTAATACCAGCTTACTCTGCCTGTTTCTGTTACTTTCTCGAGATGACAGTCATAACTCTAGCACAGAGAATTCATTCTTACCTGTTAAGTGCTGACATTGCATCTAGATAATAAACAACATATAATACGAATGCGTAGCTAACCAACAGCTCACTGTAGGTACTTTTCATTTTTTCAAGTACAGAAATGTGCTAGCCTGACCTTTAAGCTATGCAAGGTTAAAGAATATATTTCAGAACGAAGAGCTACTGACATGAAGTTTAGAGAAAATGCAACATAAGGCTTTATTTTTCAAGGCAATGATCTGTTTTTTACTAATTGTGCTTTGTTAATGCATTTAATATGATACAGTATAGAAAGACATGGTTTTCACTGGAGAGATTGGACAGCTTTAAAATTGTAACAGAACTTGGAGGAACTTCTTAAAGGGAATGAGGCAATTGTCTCTCTGTATGGAAGACATTTCTGGTGGGAGGTTGCTTAGTGTCAGCCCTCAACAGCTGCTATTGAAACAAATACTATTCTGTATCTTCTGTATTTTGATGACCTTGGCATGAAGAGCTGGTGTATGTGGAAGTGATTAACAGATGCACAGAGCTGAAAGGCATTGTCAGTAAAGTCTATCACTGTATCAAGTGGGAACAACTCAGAAACCAGAAATGGAATAAAGTTAAGTAGTATGAAGTCATGCACTTAAGAGACCAGTAATAGAACCCCTGCTGTAAGCTTTGGCTCAGTAGTTGGAAATTACTGAGGAGAAAAACCTAGGTATATTATATTTGATCACTGAATGATTATGAGCCAGCAGTGTAATATGGACATTAAAAAGGCAAGTAAAACCCTAAGAAGTCCTGGGTGAAAGGTTTCCAAGAAAAATAAGGTAGCATTGATGTCATCAGATAAGGCTCAGGACTTGGTTTGGAATACTGGTCAAATCTATTCAAGGGAGAGTTTCAGAACAGGACAGGTCTGGAGAAGAGGGTGGAGCAGGCTGCTGCCTATTAAGACATCATTACAGGCATATCCTCACGGGAAAGAACTATTTACGTTGAAGAATGAGGTTGGCACAAGAAAAAATAAGTCTAAATCAACCAGGAATAGACTTTGAATGGAAATCAACCTTCCAGAATAAGAGAAATCCTATCTAGTTTCAAGTGGGGTCTGATCTGATTATGAATCTGTATATAATGTGATTAGCAAGTGAGTTAATTTCTGTCTTCATTTCATACTCATACACTGGACATAAACAAAAGATAGGCAAACTAAAAGGAAAAAGATATTGGTTATGGCACTGTTTCACAAAGGCCTGCATCATACTAACTTGGCACTCCTGACACCACAGATGTTTTAACATGTGGTACGTGCTCCCAGCCTCCAAGTAGTGAGGAGCTACGGCCAGTGCAGACAGCACTATGGTGAATCTCTGTTTGCCTGGTATCACAGGAGGACGAAGATAAAAACAAACAACTCTGGAATGGACCAGACTGACACCAGCAGCCAGGGAGAGTTCCAGAATAAGGGAATAAGAGATATGATGGAGAATCATCTGAATTCACTAAGTTCTGGCCCTGCAGAGCTGAGCAAATGAAAATCCCCCCTCTCTGCTTCCTGAACTAGGGTAAAGAGGCATACTTGTGCATTGGATCAACCGGACCTGGAGGTCCCTAGAAATTGGAGGAGGTCTGTTGTACATATGAGGCAGTGCTACAGTCAGCTCCTTCCCGTATCTCCTTAGGCCAGACCCAGGAGAGGGTAGGTGAATCCAAGTTTTAGCTGAAGGTAGAGTGATTTTGTGGGTCTATGATTCATTGTTTCTTCAACAGCAATGGTGTCATATAGCTGGGGTTTGAAGGCTCGGTCTTCTGACAAAACCTTTAGACTTCCAAATAAAAGACTTTTGCGGGTACAAGGGCAGCTTGTAGCCCCCTCCTCTAAACCATCAATCCATCTCAGCCTGGAATTTAATTAAATATTTAATGAGCATAGCAGACAAATATGAAAGACCTTGTTTAATTTTGAAATCATACTTTTACTTATTAGACCTCTGAAATACCAATTTGGTTTTAAATGATAATATTCCTTTAATTTTCTCATAAAGGCCACAGAACTTAATTAATGAGAAAAAATCTAATTTTTAAAAGTCAGAGACAGGTAGTTACAGAGAGAATCAAAAAAATTGCACAGTTGTCTCATAAGTGTGCTGAGGTACTAGGAAACTGAATCTGAACCAGCCTGCCTGTTGACCAGATAGGGTTGAGCCAGACAACTTCAGTATGATGTTGCTTTATCAATGGGTATTTTTTTTCCATTATTCACCAAGTAACTGGTGAGACAAGGGAGAATCCTTTTCTTGCAGCAAGCACCATAGCACTTGAATATCCAAGAATGTTAACAATGGAGATGCTGTAACAAGAGGTGAAAAAAAGGACTAAATCATCAATTGTTATGAATTGGCACAGCTCCCTTAAAATGAATTGTGCAGCTCTGATAAGTAAAGCCATACTGAGCTTGAGAAAGCAATGAGCTATTACTACAGCTAAGCTAAGGATCTGGCCAAAAATCTTGCAAAAGAGTAGAAGAAAGAGGGAGTTATATGCTGCATAGTCAGAGGGCAACCAACATCACACTTGTGAAAGAGAAGCAGGGAGTGAAGTGAGAAGAGGTTAGGGAGAAAATTAAATAGCCCAGCACCTTGAGCACTCACTCATGTCAGTGCAGCTGTGTCCATCCAGGCCAGCCAGGGACAGTCCAGGGAAAGGACATTCATCTGGGGCAGCCAAGGTTTTGAGGGATACTTAAACTCCCTGAAATACAGCTAGAAAAATGTGCATATTTTTAAATTGAGTCATCCCTGAATAAAGCATAGCTGAAGTTTACTAAAGGTTCAGGAAACC
Organism: Falco cherrug; assembly: GCF_023634085.1. NCBI lineage: Eukaryota > Metazoa > Chordata > Aves > Falconiformes > Falconidae > Falco > Falco cherrug. The sequence continues at coordinate 15,549,787 of NC_073704.1, read as the reverse complement.
AAACTGGTTGTGCAAATCCAAAAAGTAGTTCAGGAATTCACAAACACAAAGCAACTGCAGATTGTTCCTGTCTATTGAGGGAGCCTAAGGAAACCCATTTTAGCTTTTCTGTGTGTGCATGTAGTAGGTGCTCACTCCACCTGCTCCGAGGAAGCCCCAGCAAACCATGTGGATGCTGCCACCAAAGCAACTCATCTACCTGGAGATGAGGACACCAAAATGCTAAAGGGCTCAGAGCATCTGTCACACAAGGAGAGGCTGAGAGAGCTAGGATTATTTAGCTTGGAGAAGAGAAAGCTCAGAGGTATCTTCTAAGTGTGTATAAATACCTGATGGAGGAAGTAAAGAAGAAAGAGACAGAGATTTCTCAGCAGTGCCCAGTGGCAAGACAAGAGGCAGTGGGTGTAAACTAAAATAAAGGAAATTCAATTTAAACAAAGAAAAAAACATTTTCACTAGGAGTGTGATGGGACAGTCCTAACCAGCGGGCTTTGAGCAGGTGGGGGGGGGGGGGGTGGACTATACTATAAGATCTCCAGAGATGCCTGCCAACCTCAGCTGCTCTGCAATGCTGTGAAATACTGCTCACTGAAATCTTGCTTACCTGCTGCTTGGTTTGTGTGGTCTGGAGTAGTCATTTAAGTAAGTCTAAGTGAATTGCAGGCTTCCAGTGAAATTAATTAGCAAGTGCTCCTTTGTCTGAATAGATCCCAGGTCATTTTTCCACCTCTTCCAGTGCCCTTTTTTGGCCTGTCACCTCAGGCCTCCTGATAATTATATAACAAGTACACTTCAGGATGAAGTGATTATAGACTGGGAGCTGTAATCACACTCTGCACAAATCGTATTTTCACCTATGTATGCGCTGTAGACCTGTGACCTGGTTGCAGTGCTGTCATACATACTGCATAAGAACAAAATCTCAGTCAGTACCTCTTAATCCAGCCAGCCAGGCTGCTCTTTACAAAACAAGCAATGTATCTGCTTTAATGTCTACTTGAGGGATGTAATTATATGAATATAGGGAGGCCACGTATATGGGTGCATAGTTGTGTACTTACTGTTCAAGTAGGAAAGCCAGAAAAGCACTTTATGTATACACACAAGTGGCCACCTTGTAGGTTAACAGCTCTTGGAGCCTACAATCTGGAGTGTCTAGATAAATGTGCACAATTACTTTGTAAAACTGAAAGGATTCCCTTTACCCATGTTGAAATTTGCCTTCAAGAATGCTGAGGCTAGAGACACCTGGTTTAATACCTGTGGGAGTGAATGGTAATAGGCCATAGATTCTACTCTTTATAAAATCATTCTTTCATACTTGAAAAAGCCAAGAGTCACCTGAAAAAAATGTAATGTATTTTCTATCACAAAAAGCCAGATTTTATCCTTTGAAGTATGCAGTTTGCTGGGAGGTGATTGGTCAGGAATTCCTGGTGCTTTACAGAAGGCATCAAGCATAGGTTTACTTCATATTGAACTTCTGCAACTATTGAAACTCAGTAATTTCTCATTCTTTTCCCAGATTTGTCTCTTTCCTTACTGTTAGGGTAACTGCACGCTTAGTTGTCCACTAGTCAGATCCAATACCTGCTTCAGAAGAAAGAGATTCAGATCATCTCCTGTCCAGAGGGACTGTAAATAGCAGTAAATAACTAATTTGGTGCCATCACAGCACAGGCAGCACTGGAGTCTGGAAACATTCAAGCTCATGGGGAACAGGGGGCTGAATGCAAAAAGACCCTCGTAGCATTAACCCTTCAACATGAAGCTGGATATATGGAAAGTGACAGCTGTACTTGTCTAAGAGGAATGCCTGCCAGACAATACAGAAAGGTTAAAGAGAAGCATGATTCCCAATACCTTGTGCAGACTTGCATAAGGAGATAGGGGAAGTATATGGTTAACAGCAGAAGACTGTGGGCCAGCATGAGGAAGAGCCAGCTTGGAAGAGCACTTGTGTAAGAAGCCACAAGGAAAAAGGAATATAATCTCATCACTCTGCAAAATCCTGGGAAACATTAATATTGCAGTATCAATTATAAGTCACAGGAAATTATTATAGCATTGGTTAAGTACACATGAGGTCACATTTGAGATGCTGTATGCCTTTCTGGTCACCTTACAAAAGAAGGATATTATGGAAAAGTACCAGAGGGCAACAGAGATGACTCAGACACACAGCACTTTTTAAAAAGGTTAAGTAAACTGAATCTGCATTCTTTACAAAAAAGAAGATTACAGGACTTATTAAAGTACTGCAGGCAACTTCTGAGAGAAGAAGAAAAAGCTGCTATAGCCTATTTGAGCTAGGGTGCATGAGTGTCATCAACAAAGAACAGACAAACTAAAAGGACTCATGATACCTTTCAAGGAATAAATTAGCTGGGAGAGAAATGGAGAGCTGCTAAATAAGAAGAAACAATATGAGGGCAAAGGAATTATTTAGAGAGGGGGGAAAGTATGGTCTGACAGGATAAGATAACCTTGGGCAGCTCTTGTTAAATAAGGAACAAAATACTAATCCAGCTGGGTTTCTGTAAGTGGTTTACAGGAGCTAAAGCATGCTTGGCTGTATAATGTGCACAAAGCTGCTGGGGGAGTTAATGATGTGAATTGTTGTGACAACACGATAATCAGTTGACTAAAAGATGTATGTCTCTCTAGACCATGGAAACGGAATTATACCATCAGCACCAAAAATGTCAGAGGGCTGGGAAATGCCACAGATTTCCTGTTTTCTGCGTTTTCTATAAATTACATGGTCTCACAGGACTAGAAGGGATAACAGTTCCCCAAAATCCATGAATATTACAGACTGCAGGAGGAAATCCCCTGGATATCAGAGCATGTCAGGAGGTCTGAAACATTGGTTTTGGGACTGCCTGCTTTCATGCTGTGCTTTCAGGAACACCCCTGTGATAGCACAGTTTTTTTCAGGAGTCACGTTCCTCTCATCTTTCTGTGGATGGAGGCACTATGGAGTGAATTCTCACAGGATGTGTTGGAAGGAAAATCATTCCCAGCTTGATGTGGGCTGATATTTTTAGGGATACTTTCTCCTATTCTTTTGTTTCCTTGCCTAACCACGTCTCACCAGTACCATATGTGAAAGCCTGTGTAGGGTTACAGCCACAGATAAGGTCAAAGCTGAGTTTCTCCCAGCAAGGTACCTGCCATACCCTCATTCATGAAGGGCTAGCTCCTAGGTGGAGCTGAGAAAAAGGCTCAGCGCAGCCATGGGGTGAGGATGGTACCCAAGTCAGGCACCTTTAAGTCCGCTCAGTCATTCTTATTGGCCTCTCTAGATGTGGGGCAGGCAAAGAGAGCTTCTGTGCATGGCTTCTGCTGGCAATGGGGGAGCTCTCTGCTGGCCCTTGGAGAAATCAGTGCTGGGTGAGGGGAGGGAGTGCTTTACTTTGAGGCCAGCCACCAGCCAGCAGGCAAAGGAGCTTTCTCCTCTTGTCTCTCAATGCACAGCAGGTCTCATGCAGCTCTCAGCCACATCATAAGCAGATCCTGAGATGAGAAAACTTGGCCAGCCCTGCCTGAGACCTCTTTTTCCCATGACAGTGGTTAGAGGGGTCCCCTTGTGCTTATCCAAGGTGCAGGAAGAAAGTCTAAGCTACAGACAGGCTCTTGTAATGCAAGACTCATACAGTAAAGGACTCCACTAAATTAATGACAGCAATGGTTTTACGGCACTAGAAGAAAAGGGAGCAGAAACATGCTCTGCAACAACAGTGTTGGAACAGGTGATAATCAATCTGGGAATTGCTGAACTTCTTTCGCTCCCCTAGGGCTTATATACCTGGACACATGCAAATACACTGTGTGCTTTTCCAAACTCTAATAATGAAAATCCCCTGTACCTAGGAAAGGCCAAAGATGGTGGAAGCATCTACAGAAAGGGCAAAGTAAGGAGGAATAGTTATTTACATCACTGTGATAAAGAGGCTTAAGAGAGCAATCTCAGTGGCTCAGTTTGTGACACTGAAATAAGTAGGAGCCAACAAGTGGCAGGAGCTGCCGAGCTGCTTGGGCAGTGTTCATTTTTTATGCAGATCTTGGAAATTGTTACCACTTTACGAAAAACATAACTAAATAAAATGGCTTGGAGGCAAACAGATTTGAGTTTAAACAACATGAATTTGAAATACGAATAATGATCTTGGTAGATTAATCAACCCAAATGTTGGGGTGGTTGTTTGGGGATTTTTTTTTCTCTCCTCTGCAGCTGTATCTTGCTAAGTAACACATTTTTATTTCAAGGCTGTTAATGCTGGAGCAGCTGCAACACTCTCTGGGAATTTTTAAAAATCATGAAATTAAAGGCAGAGACATAAAAACAAATCCTTCACAGCTACCCTGGCTGATGCTATTATAACATAACAGTCATTTTCAGTACATCATATTCTTGGCAAATGCTACTTTTAGTCAGTGCAAGTCATAACACTGCATGTGTCTTAACACATTTTTCTCTTTGCCACCTAAAGATAATTATCAAATATTAAGAAATCGAGCTTCACGGCCTCCCTTCAAGAATGTACTTCATCTCTTCCCCCCATGCCCCCTTCCCCCCCCCTTTTTTTTAATAAAGACATGGAGTAGCTGGCTCACCAGACTTTCAGTTACAGCAGGTTTTGTTTATTTTTTTAAAGAGATCTGGGTTTCTGAACTGTGTGCACCTAATTGCATAGAATCAAGAGATGTGATTGCAAGCACAAATTAGATATTTGTATATACAGTGATGAAACTGGCCAGTTGTGTTTAGTAACTTGATTGTAGGACCTGAGTGTGTGATTCTGAGCTCATAACATTTCTCTCAAATACAGGGGTTTTTTTGGAAAAAAACAACCAAAACCTAGATGTTGAGTGACCTGCCCATATGTACCTATGAAGCATAAGTAAGGATAGAAATGGAGCACACTGCCCTGTGTCTTTTGTATCAGGAAAATAAACCATATTTTATAGAAGCCCTATTCAATTGCAGAGCTGCAGGTTTGTTTGCTTTGAGCGGTTGTTTGAGATGAAGAGCTAGGAATCCAGACTTTCATATCACATCAATGCTGTTCAGAGAAAAGAGGTGAAAGAATAGGCAAATCCTCTCTCCATTGCAAAAGCACTGCCTCCAAACCACCTTTCTTTCAGGGTGTCAAAAGCCTCAACATGTTCCAAATCATTTATAAAACCCAAAGCTCTTCCCTCCTTAATTTCTGCCAACCATTTACACACGTGGAAATAGAACCATGGCCACTGGGAGGCACAGTATGCTTAAACCCCAGAATACATTAGCCATTTAGGGCTGAATTTGTAAAACCACCTTCTTCTTCAGTAGATGCAAACCAAGCACAGGTCTCCTTTAGTTATTAAGTCCAGACACTTGAAAATACAGGCTTGTTGCCTGATTGATAGAAGCCCCAAAACTACAATGCACTGCAGGAAGAGTGCAAGAAATTACTCCATCAACCTACAGAAACTGCCAGGCCAGAAACAGGTAAAAAGGTGCCGTGAGCCCAGGGAGGACTCTAGAGACTAGAAACAAGTGAAAAAATAGCAATTGCTTCTTTACCCCTCCCTTCAGAGACCTTCCCTTTGGAGGGGGGGGGGGGGGGGGGGGGGAGGGGAAAGTCACTTCTTTCCCTAAATCTAGTGAAGAACATAATCACAGGAGAAATCCACATGGACCAGGGGGGTTTCACAGAGCTCCTCTGACATCTATAGGATTGCTGTTAGGTTGTGTGAGCCACATCCTGCTGGTTTGGTCCTTGGTAAATGGAGAACATAAGGCCTTAACCAGGGCAAACAGTTAATGGGATTCCTGGCAAACAGCAGCGTGATCCTGATCCAAGGCCTGCCTTTATCTTATTATATGGTACTAGAAAATATAACTGGCTGGACCAGGATAGATGTCTTTCCCTCTCAGTCTGCTAGGGATAGCAGAGAGGAAGAGGTTATGGGAAGAAGGTTCTTTGCTCACTACAAGAAGCTAGAAGCTGAGAGTGAGTGATTCTTGCAGAAGACAGGAAGAAAATGGCTCCTGTCATCACAAGATACCATAGAAGTGAAGGGGAGGGAAACTGGTGGTCTGATTTAGGTGAACAGAAGATGCTAGTACCTCCCTCCTCATCGGATGGAATGTAGTGTATATGTCTGAGGCAGGGGACAGCCTGCATCTCCAGGACTTGTGTGTTTCTGGCAGGATTTGGGCAGGTGTCTGTCTTCCCATGAAAAGCAGACAGGCTGTTCTTTGGCCTGATCCTGTAAAAGGCTGAGTCATTTCCAGGGCTTAGTACCCCTCATCGTGAGGGCACTGCCCCAGCCAGTTTCAGAGATCTTTTTAAATTTTTATTGTCTTTTGTGTCTCTTTCTTTTTTTTTTTTTCTTTCTTTGGTAGGACATGTTTCAGTTTTTTCCCCATGAATGGTTTCCAGCATTTTGCCTTCTAAGGCTGATGACAAAGGAGAGAGCGTGCTGACAGAAACCAGCCCTATCAAAGCACGATAAAGTTCTTGCTGTCTGCCTTTATCACAGATCTAAGCAGTGTCAGGCACCCAAGATTTAAACAAGTAGCAAAGCTAAAAATACATGGAACAAATGCACTTGTTGTTTTGACTTTTAAGAATTATTAGAGATGATATCTGCTTTGTATTTAATATACACAGTGGAAAGCGAAGGGTGCTTCTAGGAGGCTTGGTTGCATTCAGCTCTTGCCTTGCAAGCACAACACAGCTGAGACATAAACCCTGGGCCTCTGAAGGTACATTTATCTGCAACTCGTCTCTGACCCAGAAGGGCCCCTGTTCCTGTGACTGGATCTAAGTGGGTCGGTCCCCAGATCTGCACAGAATTCCAATGCTTTCAGTGCTTGGGCAGACGCTACTGCAGGATTCAAATCCTTGTGGATGTCTAAGTCCAGACAGAAGCAACATCCAAGGATCCTCATCTGTCTTTGGAGTAAGGGCTCATTCCCATGTCCAACAGTGCTCAGCAGGACAAGGAGCCAGCCTGCTCTCCAATCCACACATTGAAAGTGGTGAAATCCCCTGCAGAGAGGAGGAACCATGCACAGACTAACTGCACTGGTACCTACTGATTCTCCAGAGCTCAGGAGGGCTGGGCTTGCAGCTCACAGCTCACACTGTGTCACTCTGCTCTGCACTAAAAGCAAGGACTGCTTTCAGGACTGCCTGTGCCAAGGATAAAAACAGCAGGTCATTCAAAACTGGTTTCAGCTTTTTGGTTCACACTCTTTATATCACCCAGTCCTTCCGTTTCCTACCACCTTCTGTACCTGACTCCTCTGGACACTTCCTGGTCTTGAGCATCCATCTCCTGCACTCATCCCCCTGCCAACCTCCTTCAGGCACTGACTTGGAAGCACCAGTACACAGTAAAAACAAGGCCTACACTACACTGATTGCTGTAACACACAGGATGTCTATAAGCTTGTAGTGGCAGGCTGACACATCCTCAGCCCTCAGAAGACACTGAAGAAATGAGCTAAAGAAACAATGAGTGCTTTATGCCTCTGATAGTTCTCAGGCCTGGACAACAGCATCACTGGTGGGATTATATCATGGTTTCTACTTCATGCTATGCCCAGTTACCCTGTGCAGTTCATTGCCACTCAGTATTAGGGGAAGCCAAAAGTAGAGATGGTTTGAAAAATGACTGGACACTTTCAGGGCAGATACACCCACAGTGTTTTTTAAACACAATGATTTATACGCTTATGAGGTCTATTAACTGCTGAAAAGGTACATAGCAGGGAAGGAGTACTCTGCACTCTCCCCTTTTCCTATACTTCTTCCCTGAACATCTGCTACTGGGCAGTGTCAGAAATGGGCTGCAGAGCTAGAGGGATCTTTGATCTAACCCAGTAAGGCCATTACAATGTTCTAAAAGACTGAAAACTCCTGCAGTTTCCTTATTATTCACTTTTGACCCCAGCGCATATCCTTAAGTGCTGCCTGGTCTCTGCTACCCAGCTAATGACCTCACCCTTTGTTTATTACGTGAGGACTACTCTTTCTTTGATTAATCTTTCTCCATATTAATATCAAACAGTCTTTGGCCTTCTCAAGTGGATTAATGTTTCTGCCAAATTATTCCCCCTCCCTCCCTTCCACTCAGATAAAGAAAATGGATAAATGATGACCATCCATCCAATGGGAATGAAATAGATGTATTTTAAATATAGCTTGGAGGGGGAAGAAAAAAAGAAAGAAGAAACCCTACCAGTGAGTTAGCATTTAATATGAACTTGAAATGATTTGTGAAATAGAAGATCAAGAGTCTTAAAGGCTGAGACCTATATTTTGAGTTTCTACAAAGCTGAGTGAGAAAATTATGAACATTTTTTGTTGTTCACTTAAAGCAGCTTCAAAAATGGAGCTATATTTCTTGAGGAATAAGGAAGAATGTGATAGAGATTTTTAAAGTTTTTCAATTTTCAAGGTGGAGGGAAGATATCTTTTTTAAAGAGCAATTACAATTGTGTTTTACAAAGAACTTGCCACTGTAGGCTAGCTAAAACATGAGCTTTTTGTAATTAGAAAATACTTTTTACTCAAAAGATCTCAAAACAGTTTAACTATCCAGAATCATTTGTTATATGCAAGACAGCCACATGTTATCCTGTGTCACTGTCAGATAAACTCAGGTCAAATTAGGTTTTCAGTCATCTTGATTACTTCAGTGAGTCGGACAGCAGTGACATTGGACCTGCTCAGGTAAGAACTGCTCCAAGATAGTCCCAGGCAGTGACAGAATGAGTCAGGAGTGCTAATTCCTCCCCTATTACTCTAACACTTCAATTCCTCCAGTAAAGCTGCTGCAGACATTTCCTTTGCTACTATGGCATCTCACATGAGCTGGAGGAATGGAGTTGCTGAAGAGTTGTTTTTCTCCTCTGACAAGTTTTCTAGCAAGTTTAATAAATAGAATTTGAAAGTGTTTTTGTTTTTTTATAATATTCTCCCCTACAGCTGTGTGAATGGCACTGATCAAGCTATTATCTGCTGGATTTGCAAGAACATGAGCTAATTTCTGAGCTCCTAAAATACCATCTGATTTCTGTCCCTGATCAAGAGATCACTGTCTGCAGCAGAATTTCAACTACACTTTTTGCACAGTTTTCAGCAAGAAAAACCCCAACCCAGTCCCAACATACTTGGAGGTGGAGGAGAATGGGACTTTGGCTTTCAAAGAACAATGCTTCAACAAAACAATTTTCCCACACAGGGAGTCAGCATTTAGGTGGGGGAACATCTAGCTGGAAAGCAGCTTGACAGTAAAGGACCTGAGGATCCTGGTGGACACCAGGGTGACCATGAGCCAGTAGTGCGCCCTTGCAGCAAAGAAGGCTAATGGTATTCTGGGCTGCATTAAACAAAGTATTGCCAGCAGGTCAAAAAAAATGATCCTTCCCTTCTACTCAGCACTGGTGAGGCCACCCCTGGAGTAGTGTGTCCAGTTCTGGGTTCCGCAGTACAAGAGAGACAGGGAACTACCGGAGAGTCCAATAAATGGCCTTAAAGTTGGTAAAGGGACTGCAGCATCTCTCCTATGAGGAAAGGCTGAGTGAGCTGGGACTTTTCAGCTGGGAGAAGAAAAGGCTCAAGGGTGACCATATCAATGTACGTAAGTACCTGAAGGGAGGGTGCAAAGAGGTCAGAGCCAGGCTCTTTTCAGTGGTACGCAGTGACAGGACCAGAGGCAATGAACACAAACTGAAACACAGGAGGTGCCCTCTGAACATCAGGAAACAATATTTCACTTTAAGGGCGACTGACCATGGGCACAAATTGCCCAGGTCATTTGTGGAGTCTGTGTCCTTGGAGATACTCAGAAGCTGCCTGGACACGTCCTGGTCCTGGGAAACTGGCTTTAGGTGATCTGGCTTGAGAAGGGGGTTTGGATGAGATGATCTGCAAAGGTCCCTTTCAACCTGAACCATTCTGTGATTCTCTGATTTTCTGAAAGCACTGACTGTATCAGCAGTAGTAAGAGAAGATTTGGGGATGAGGCTGCTTTTACAGTTACCCCAGATGACAGGCCAGGAGCAGCCAGTGAGCTTTAGACACAGCCTTTCCTCTCTGGTCATATAACCAATACATTGCAGTGCCAGTTTGGAGATGAAAGGGCTTTTTCCATGCTATGTAAGGATACACTGACTCGCACAAGGACCAGATAAAAGATTTATAAAATCAATTTTCATGATTGTCCTTTCTTCAACGTGTGTGCTACAAATCTATGATTCTCCCACGTGGAAGAATGTTTTAAAAGTGGTGGTGCCTGCTTTGGGCATGGAGCAGAAAGCCAGCAGCACTTGGACCCAAGCCTATTTCTAATGGTGACCTTCCATGCAACACAGTTCCAGACCTTACTTTCTGGGGTATATCACTTACCCATCTCACTGCATAAGCATTATCTGCTGTGCTCATGGAGTCTTGGATTTGATCTCTGGGAAATTGATGGGACATTTGCCACTGGCTTTGGTAGAACTACAAACAGATCCAGTTTACTCCTGTTCTATGTCCTTCTAGTTCACAGCTGCACTTTTTTCTGTGCCCTCTGCATAGACCAAAAGATACAGGTATGTTTGTATGTACACTGAGTTGTTTCCACAGCATAAAAAGCTTTGCCCACTAGGTCTTTTAAGTAACACAGACTCAGGTGTGGCCTCCTGTAATTTAAAGAACTCAGCAATTTAAGTCAGAAACCTCTTCGATATGACTCAGGGTCTGTAAACCCTCTGAAACCTTTCACAGAGGAATCTCATACTCTTTTTTTTTTTTTTTTTACAGAGGTTCCACAACAGAAAATAATTATAAGGAACCAGTTACAGCCCCTCAGAGCTGGTCTCAATAACCAAGTTACTGTGTTTGAAAAGCAAAAGTTCACTAAAGTAGCCACAATACAGATTGTATCTGTCTCAGGTCTTCACAAGAGTTTATTTTCATTTCTGAGACTGCTTTTCCTACGGCTTTGTACAGAATTAGCAAGTGACTGATTGAGTTTTAAGCTCTGTCCCCAGATGCACACAGCCATAGGCAGCTCCCAGGGCTTCTGCATTGTCTGGGAGTCAGTGGAAGTTGCTAGCACAGAACAGACAGCAGAATTCTGGCCTCTGGCCAGTGCACCACTATGAAGGGCTCAAACCACTGTACAAAAAAAAAGGACCCAGTCCCATCCAAGAGCACCTTAAAAAGCACATTATCATGCAGATATCCCAAAATGGATTTTATAAAAAGCAAAAAAACAGTGGAGAAAAACCCAGTTATGAAATATAGCTGTGGTCTTGATTGAACGTCTGTCTCTTTCCCCCTTCACAACTGCTAGCACAGTCACAGTAACATTAAGGGAAATACAAGCAATTTGAGTAAAGAAGCAAGCAGAGGTGAGACTTTGAGGATTAGGGTAGGGCTAAAAACCCCACGAGGAATGCAGATTTTGAGGAAAGCCTTTTCACTGTGTTGAAAAGCCCAGGATGCTGGGATCATTTAGATCAAGTGTTCACAAACACCTGAATTCTTGTGTGCACTTCCAAGTGATCTGCAACACCAGAGGCTTGGCCAGAGCTGAAGGAAGCACCTGCGTTATAAGTATTTCAGCCAGGTAGAAGGATGTGTGGTGTGGGTGAGGGCAGTCCTGCTAAACAGTGTCTTGGCCACCGCACATCCTTCTACTTGAGGTTTGCTTGTGTGTCTTGTGATGGATACATGGGTGGAAGATTCTGAAATTCCCTCTGTAATTTTTCTCTCTTCCTCCTCTAAAAGACTGCCAAGGAATGAAGCACAATTTGTTCAGTGGAAGCTGGTATCTCATTCCCTTCTCCTACGACACAATAACCTGGACAGCTTTTTGCCAACAATCACAAAAATATAGAGCCATAGACACTGAAGCATGTTCTACAGGTAGACGTGCACAACAGTTACCATCTGGTATAACTGGGGCAAAAAGATAGGCTGAGACTTTTCTAAGTTGGTGCACAGTTCCTCTGAATTAAATATGGGTTCTAAATTCTTATTTAGATGCAAATATAACTGGCTTAATTTTTAAATACATACAGGGTTTTTTTCCTGTAACTTCAGTGAAAAAGCTTGTGGTGCTCAGCAGTCCGGAAATTTAGGGTCTAAATGTTCAGGTGCTTACTGCTCTGGGACTTCCATAGAACTTCAGCACCTAACTATTTTTGAGGAGCTTGGATTGGGATCTTAATTTCAGGTACCAGTTTGACCATGTGTCTTACAATCTAAAGAGAATACTTGGCTAGCAACTCATTTATCTTCCAGATAGTGTTAAAAATTAAAGATCAGCTAAATATTTGTTTTGCATCAGGACTTCTTTCTGTGGTCTGCAAAGGACTAAAACTTGCAACTCACATCAAGGCTGTATTCAGACCTGGCAGAGTAAATGGGGATGTGTAGCTCCTGCACTTGTGTATGTTGACTGCAAAACTGTATAGGCAAGTGAGCGGTGTGACCTTGTGCAGTTATTTGCTGTGCACTGCCGCCTAACTTATGGGCAGCCTCTGAATGAATGAGGCATCTACCTGCACTGGGTGTGAGTACCACAACCCCTTCAATCTCACCCTATTGGATCTATGTTAGGTCCCAGGAGGGGCAGTGGGTCTGGAAAGGCTGTGTAGTCCTGTGCATGGGTCATTGAGTTCTCTTCAGAGACCTTGTTCTGGTACATGACCTTTAGAGCATCCCTGCGCTCCTCTGCACTTCTACTTCTCCTCCCAGGCCTGCCTTCCTTCACTGCAAATTCCTTAGAGCTAAAAGTTTCTCCTTTTTTTATCCTTCAGTCCTATGCAGGGGTGTTGAAATACAAAAAATAATAGCTACTGAGAAAAACAAAAAAATATAAAGTCATTTTTAGTTCATAGATGTTATAATTCTGTCCATGAGGATGAGATGTAGCACTCTATTCTTGTGATTGTCTCTAAGGTATGCCAGGAAAATGTAAGTCAGGTCTGTGCTGAATTGTTGTATACATTATCAAGAAAAAAGCACAAGTCCTCCAACAAATCTCACATTGTAGACTTACATCCCTCTCAAAGTTGGTCTGTCTTCCTTATTTTAGCCTCCCACTGGGACAAAATAAAGTGTCTGCTTGCCAAAGAAAACTTTGACTCCTTGAAGAACTGACACATGAAAAACAAACCCAGAGCTGTGATGGCTAGCCTTCCATTTTTCATTGAAAAACCTACCAAAACTCCTGGAGCAGCACTACCCATTCGTTCTGTGCTTCGTGGCTGCCTGTATATGTCTAGAGAGGCAGACAAAGTGTCACGTGTGTCACCGCTCAAGGAGAGCTGTGGGGCCTTTCTGTGGCTGGGATGGAGCTCAGGCGGGTGTCACTTGGCCGGGCCGGGGCAGGAGTGATGAGCTCAGCCCCGGGCTGCCACACGCCTCCTCCAGATGTCAGCACAGGACTGCGCAGCTCCCACCCGCCGCCCGCCCGGGACACGGCTCACTGCGGCCCTCCGCTGTGGCACTGTGCGGAAGGGTAGGCGTCTATGCTTCCCTCTCTGCTAGATTTGTTTTTCTAATTTCTTTTTACTTGAATGTTTACCAGCTGCTTTATTACCAGGCTGAGCTTTCCTTGCAGTCTCTCCCTCTCTCCTCCTCCTTCCCCGTTTTTGTTCCTCGAGACAATCACTGCCTCTGGTCCCAGCTGCCACTGCTGATTTTTCATTACAGTTTAATTTAAAACCGGGATTGGAATGGAAATGTCTTTTTGCCATTTGGGGTTTGTGAGGCCTGTGGTTTTACTGCCAAAGGCACAAATGTTAGCTACTACTGTTTTTCCAGAGTACAAGTGTAAGGGGCCTGCCAAAGGGGGGCAAAAAGGTCGGGAACAGTAGGGGGTGGGAAATAAATCCACCTCACAGAGAGAAAATAACCCGATTCTTTGCTTATGCATTTATGCTGGTACATGTGCTTGGTGTGCTAGAAGGAGGTGGGGTTGTAACATGTCTCCGGGCATGGGGTCTGTGCAGTGTGCTCATGAGCAGATGTAAAAACAGACCAAAGCCCTGCTTGTTTCCTTAGAAGGGGGAAAAAAACAAAATAGGCTAACTACTTTTCATTTAAAGCTCCCTGGCTCTCTTGCTTTATATAGCAAACAGAGTGTTACATACCACCCTGCTCAGTAATAGCACTTCAAGGGAAAACAAAACTGGAGTGAAAATGCGTGAGAAAAAGACCTGCTAGTCACTGTCTTCAGTTCTCTTTTCCTTGTCTACACCAGACAGTAAGAGCTACAGACAGCACTACAAGCTTTCCCAGAAGGTCAACAGCATGCCCTCCTAAATCAGTGTCCCCCTGCATGTCCCCAGCTGGCAGAGCCTCTGCTGCTCCTTCTGGTTTGTTTTACCCAGGCTCCTCCATTCATCTATAAGGAAATGATCAGAGAAAGAAGAAAGAAGTAACAGTGTTTCCAAGTTCAAAATTAACTTCAGCTGGATGGAAATTTAATCCTTTCTCTCTGGAGATAAATGGAGGAGGATGTTGCGGACAGTCGCAGTCCTCAATTTAAATATTTAGCATCAGCACAGGAAGCTACTGTTTCCAGCGTAGCAGATTACAGACAGAAATATCTAATCTCTGATCTGTTACACTAAAAAACAATTATTGTCTCTTCTCCTAGGGCGGGCCTTATCTTTTCCTGGCTACATCATTTCAGATGTCAGATGGAATTTCTGCATTATCTCAGTGGATCATACTGACCCTTAACACGTCCTACATTTCAGCCTCCTCCCACACTGGCCTTGAACTGCTCCACATCTGAAGCTTGTCTGGTATCAATACGGCATTTCAGTGTCAGTCCACCAGTTTGAGAGCGTCTGCCACTCTGCAGAAAGAGGCACAGAGCCTGTTCTCCGTCAGAATTTTTCATATGTCTCCGCCACCAAACAGGTTGTCAGTTACATACAAGCACTGACAATACATTTAGTGGGACAGCACAGCTTCTGGCCATACACAGTTTAGCCTGCTTTCCTTACTCTTCTCCAGACTTCTAAAGATACTATAGAGCCCTCTGACATACTGGTTCCTTTCCCACACCCAGTCAAAGACAGCCATTTCTACACCTTCCTGCAGTGCTGAGTGCCCCTCCAGCTCTACTTTCCCCTTATACTTGGCTGTAATGTATATAGTTCTAAAGATGAGGTTATGCTGGTAGAGTGGAAGATCTTGCTGATGCCTCATGCTTGCCATGACGTTAGATGCACTGAGGGGGTGCACTGGGGCTGAGGTGTGTGCAACTAGTAGGGGAGGATGAAAACACTGAATTTGACAATAGAAGGAACCGATTAAGGCTCTCAAGAAAGGAAGAAGCATGATCAGAAACAGCAGGAAAAGATTTTAGCTCTGGAGAAAGCTCAGACAAAAAAAAGCTGATCCACAAGGATGAACCAAAATGCAATAAATGCTGAAAGACATCATGCCCAGTCCCTGATCCACCCTCAAAGATTTTGCAGTCAGGTTCAGAAGGAAAGGATAGTTTCCAGAATCACTGTAAATGAAGAGGTAACAGGATTTGGCAGGAGCACAAATACGGTAAAGGCTGAACAGAGAAATGCTGAAGACTGCTTATCATCTTCTTCCACTTATGATGCATAAGTTTCTCTGTCCACTGGCTGTGATCATCCAAGAAACGTTCTTTTGTACAGTGATCTTCCTGTATCCTTGTCAGCCTGCAAATTTCGTTCTCAACATCTGTTTTCTTTGCTGCCTCTCTGTTTCCAAATTAGACCTATGTGCCAAGGGATAGTGACAGAAGGCTAACAATGGGGGTTATTTAGTCTTTGTGATGCCCTGTTCACATACAGGCAGCCTCGGACAAAGATCTGGCTACTGTCCACAGGAAAACTCAAACAAAACAAGCCTGAAACAAGCAAACAAACAAACAAAAACCCAACCAAAGAACAATTTCCCATAGCTTTTCTTCCCCCTCTGTACAAACAGAGTCTGCTGGGGTCACTGAATAATTAAGGAATAGATCACTTAGCAGAGACTTGGATTAATTGCAATGCTTGGCTAAAGGTAAGCTGGCCAAGGGTTTTATTAGAGAAGGGAAACTCTCATCTGCCAGTTCAGAGGGATATAAATGTCCAGACAGGTTCCATATTCCTGAGGAGCAGCCATGTCTATGAGACAAGGAAGAGTCTCAGGCACATTAGAAGAAATCATCTATTCCCATGAAGACCATTTGGGGGAATACCAAAGCCTACCCCAAACTGGGGAACCCAAAAAAACCATGTCCACCGG
Organism: Falco cherrug; assembly: GCF_023634085.1. Classification (NCBI taxonomy): domain Eukaryota; kingdom Metazoa; phylum Chordata; class Aves; order Falconiformes; family Falconidae; genus Falco; species Falco cherrug. The sequence continues at coordinate 15,533,501 of NC_073704.1, read as the reverse complement.
GAGAAGCTTTCCCAAGGCTCAACTGGAGACAGTAGCTCAGGGTTCAAGCTTGTGTCACTCTGTGCTGGCTCATCACCCCACCACTGCTGGCAGTACCAGAAACTCCTGCCCAAGCACACCTGGAGGAGGCTGCATACGGTTACTCATGTATTTGCATTTTGCAGCGTTGTGGGGCATATCCTGTGAGACTGCACCCACTGTTTCTGGCTTTGGGCCTGCTCCCTGTCTGGGTTTGCTCCTTAGTGTTTCCCTTCATGGTCTTTCCAGTCAACTACAGCACTGAGTGCTCTATGGTCCTCTGCCGGCCACAGGAGAAACCTGCTCCTCCTGCAGTCCTAAGGCAGTTCAAAAGGTATGAATAGACTGCTAATTCTGGCATCCTAATCAGTCCCGTCATTCTGAGATTGAGTTTTTCTCCCTCCACAAACACACTGCTGTTCCCTTGGCCTCAACTTCTGAGCTGTCTTTCCCATGCTCACTGAAGTCACCACATGGCTCTGCCAGGAGGCATGATAAACACACCCTCTGGTGCACCCCTTACAGCACACCAAGTTATGGGAAACCTATGCCTGTATCTTCCTACATCACCTGCTGACACAATGTCATGCTGGCCTTCCTGGCTGTCCCTGTGATTTTTATGGAGGACTGTCTCACAAGAGTCTCCAGATTTGCCAGTCATCACAGCATCTCTTACCCACCAGAACTTCTTTCCTCTCTTTCCATTTGTCTCCCCCCTGACAGAGCTGTAGGCTGCTCTTAATTGTCCAGATCCTTATTACTTATTTCTGGGAAATCTATACAGGAACAGATAAATCTCCAAGGCCAGCTCAGATGGTAATATTGTGTGACGCAAGGAAATAGCATCTTCCACATAAACATTTACAGTTTGCCCTCACACTTTGCTGCATTCTTCATCTTTCTCATTGACTTTTTTCTTCAGCAGGAACACTTCGCATTACTTGAGCACTTTGCACCTGAAGATCGTGTAGAAGGCTACAGACAGAAGTGAATGAAGCTACCTAGAATCTTAGAGACAGAAGAAACTAAGAATATGACTATGTGGCAAGTTATCTATTGATACTTTTACAATTTCTAACCTCTATAGAGGTTAAAGGTCCCCTCAAATGTTAAAGTAGGCTCTGCAAGTGGTCTCAAAGGAACAGCAGTTCTCTGCTCTGTTCTTAGAGGTAACTGCTGGCTTCTACACAGATGAGATTTCCTGGGGAGATGTGAAGAAGATCTGAAGAGTTCTCTTAATTGCATTTAAGGCTGTGTTAAAACCATGAAAATGGCCAAGGAAGAGACAATCTTCTGAGTGCCAGCATGGGAACTGCATGGATACTAAGAGATGGAGATGCTGCTTCAGCCTGTAGTGCTATTGTTACCAGTTTGTCTTGGGACACATTCTTTTCCAGGAGTTCTAGGTCAAAATTCCTCACATGCTACTTCTACCAGCCTAAGCCCTTAAAGTCATACATGCAAAATCCCCCAGCACATCTGCACTCCAGGCAATCATTGGGAGAAACATGTTGCTTTTAGTTTTCAGCCCTAGCCTACTGATCCTTCTCCTATGCAATGGTAAACAGAATTCCAGTGGTTTGACCTTTCTTGCAGAATTGATGTCAGCACATGAAAACAATAATATTTCTTATCCCTGCTGTTCAGAACACACTTAAAATGAACAGGGAAAAAACAAATCAAACCCGGGCTCCTCAGGCATTGTACAGTCCGATACAATGCATTTCCATCCCAGTAAGGATTAAACACCAGTGCTATGGCAACACCGGAACATCTGTTGAAGGCATCACCAAGTTTATCAAATTAAACTGAGCTATGTGCACAGTGTACAAGAAGCAAGACACATGGTCTAACTGCAACTTATGAATACAAAAATACCTAGGAAGGCTGTAAAAAGTTACATCTCCACAAGATGCATTAAAAGGTAAATATGTTCTGAACTATTTCAGATCTTGTCTTGCTGAGAAGCTGATTAAAGCCCTTAAGTGTCTTACTGCTCAGGAATACTAGAGGCTGTCATCTGTTTTTTTTTTAACATAGTGGGAATCCTATCCAAGTTCGTTAGCCTATATTTATAGACTCAGCTATGGAAGAAAATGCAGCCTGATTGTCAGCTGTCCAGTTTAACAAGAAAATGGATTTTTGATCTCATTTGCTGCTACAGAATTTTTTTCAGAAACCTCATGGAAAATCTTATAAAACACAGGTTAGCTGCCACATATGGGATGCATTAACTCCTCATTTCTGCTGGTACTTAGCAAATTTTTGTCTAGTGACTACACATGAACTTTCTGCATTTTTGTTTTGCTTTGCACTGCAGAGCACTCTGTTGACTTGGTTTGGTTTTGGAAAGCATTAAGTGTAGAACGCAGCCCCAGTATATCCAAGAGAATCAGTTAGTTATGTTAAATCATGTGGAACAACATTCAGGTTCTTTGGCAGAGAGAAGAGTCTGATCTTCAGTCCCTTTCTTGGGATTTCAGAGCATTGGCCATTGTTTCACTGAAAGTTTTGCCCCATGCAACGCAGAGGCACACCTGAGGATTGTGCATTTGAACACAAAATATATCCCATTCTCCAGGAAGTAAGGGGGGGGAAATGAACCATCCATTTCTAATGTGGTCTCTGAATTAGGCATATGTGTGTATGTGCACGCAGACATATGTATACAGGGAGTTCACTGCCCATATATGAAGTGTGTATCGTGTTACACACACCTATCCTGGTGCCTTTGGCATATGCCCATTGGAAAGGCCAGCTCATCCACACCAGCTGAGCATCTCACTATCATCCTGATGGAAAATGGAAAGATACTACAAACAACTACACAGACTTTCTCCCTTGGCATCTGAAACCCAGAAGTTCTGGGGATCTAAATAGCTCCTGGATCCTCTATGTTGTGGGGGACAGGAAGCAAAAAAACCCAACAACAAAGCCTTAGCAGTCAATAATATTTCTGGGTTTCAGCCATTTATTTAGAAGAGCCAGAAAGCAAGCCCTGTCAAGGCTTCTTTCTACAATATCTGTAGAAATGAGTTTTCTAAGTCATAAAGCAATAATGTGGGTCATCAGCACACAGCCGCTGTGTAACACTCTTTCCCCCCCACACACTTCTCCTGCCCCTGGTGTCCCCCAACACATCCTGGTGCAAGGGAAAGACATTGCTCCAGCATGGCCCAGCTTTGTGACAGCAGGCCTGCTTCAAAAGGGGCTGAGCTGTATTGGCAAGGAAAAGTGGGGAAAGCTGTACATCATTTGGCAACACCAAATTTATTCAAGCTGGTGTGATTAGCACTTCTTTTTCTTAACCTGCTTTTTCCTGAAAAGTGTAAATTATCAGAGGTTGAAGGGATTTTTTGATCTTTGCTTTCTGTTTGGATAACAAGGGGGCTTGGTGGACTGAATGGGCTTAACGAAGATGCACACCTTGTATTCATGTTTATGGCTTTGAAATACTCAGCTCAAAGCACTAGAAAATGGGTTTGTGTATTTAACTTTCCTCTGGGAAATGGACTACAGCAAAGGAAAGGCAAAACCTGCCAGATATTGAAAGTCTTTCTTCATAAACTCAGGGCTATTTTTAGATTTCTAATGTGAAAAGTCAGCAAGATGAAGAGTGAAGTGATCCATTTCCAGCAGTAAAAAATGTCTGGATCTTCATTAATAATTCTTCACAGATAGCTATGTGTCTTCATCTGACAGACTGACAAACCATACTAAACAACAGTTACTGCACAAATGGAAAAGATATAATCTCACTACCCAGCCTCATGGTGCTTCCATTGTCATGTTACATTATAACTGGAGTCTCCACCTTCCCAGAGAGACATGGCAGCAGGGTTGTTTTATTAAGACTTGCACAAATGTGCTCATGATGGATGAAGTTTAGTGCTTTGACACGGAAATGTGCTTGGAAACTAGAGCTGACACATGATATGAAGAAGGGGAGGGAAGAGAAAAAACCAAGAACCCAAATGTATAATCTTACCCTTGATCTGCCTGTCAGTGATAATTAGAAAAAGCCTATATCAAAAGCTGAGCTGCAAACTGCCCAGAGGATGGGATTTCATAGTTCCCAGCTAAATGTCCTAGCTGGCTTTTATAAAGCTGGGTTAGTGGAAGTCAATGACACAAGTTCTATTCCTGGCCTTGATTCCCTTGTAAAATAAGTGGCTTCTCCTTGCAGTGGCTATGAGGCAGTGGAAATAAAGTCTTCCCTTTTGTCACACCCTCACATATAAGGACAGAGTAAGTTGTATTATTTTAACCTCCTGTGTGGTGCTGCAACCAAGCCCTAACTTCTCCAACCTTTGGACTGGTTTAGAAGAGAGTCTCAGCTAAAGGAATTGAATCAATCTCAGCTGCTGGTGGAAATGGTGTGACCTCATATGCAGCACCAAGTCTGTGACAGTGACACTGCAAAGGAAAGACCAGCTTATAAAGCTACTAGCCTGGGCCAATTGTAAAATGACAAACACAGCCTAAGCTACTGGACTGTTTACTTTCCTCCCTCTTCCTGATGTTATCAGTATTTCCTAAACCCTGCCTGTCAGACATGCTTTGTTAATAACCCTCCAGTACTCTCAGAGCAAAGGTTGCCCAACAGCTTTCTCATCTTCCTGCTGCCTGTCAGGAGAGGAAATCACAGCTTTCAGGAGAACCTGACACAGAGGGAACTGGATAGCAAACTGGGGTCAAGGGTAAGAATGCACGAAGGACTGAGAAAGCACAGGCACTCCAGCTGGCTGCACAGGAAGAGCTTTGCCTTTGCTTTCCCTTGTTTACTGTGTTGGGATATTCCAGGAAGAAACTCAGCAGGCTTTACATCTGAAACAGCCAGCCAAGCGCAAATCACAGCTCACAAAGCAGCATGAGGGAGCAAAATGACAGCTAACAATCTTGGCATAAGTTTGTGACAACTTAGGTCTTTAAAACAAAGGAGTCTGAAAATGTTGTGGACAATGCTACCAGGATTTAACACAGCTGTTATATTCCCCCTCATCTTAACTGCCATCTGTGAGAAGCCCCAGTCAAACCAGAAGTAACAAAATGCCATCAGAATACACCTATCAACTTCTTCAGCAAAAGAAAACTTTCCCAAGACTGTTACCTGGAAAAAGAAAAACAAACAAGATTTTGAGAGGAAAGTGCTTTAAGATATGCTTCTATGTGAAAAACATGCTTAGTGGGACCCTCTGGTTGTTTAGCTAGCCTGCAGGTCCTTGTAGGTCATGTTGACCAAGGTGGGACAGACCAAACCTCTGCATGTATTCCTCCACACTCTGAGCATCTCCAATCTCCATACTTCTCCAGCCCTGAGCTTGAGCAAATGTCTTTTGACTCAACCAGCTCTGCAGCAACAGAGTGCCACTGCCTTCTGTCTAGTCATTTCATGTAAAGAAGTCTATGTCCAGCTGTCCTCACCGACACAAAGATGTATTACTCTCTGCAGTTCATATAGATAACACATAGCTATGCTGGGCCCAGGAAAAAATATCCCAGGTGTGGCTAGCTGTGAGAAAAGTAATTTTGGCTAGCCTTTGTACTTGTAATAGCCTGGAGGAAACTCTTTCTCTCTTGCATACCCAGAAATGGAACCCTTGCTTCCAAGCAGGTAATGCTAGCTTAAAATGTGATAGCCCATTATCAGAGTTCACTAGAAAAATCTCTCTCAGATCTTCTGCTGTTTGTGCTAAGTCCACCTCAAGGTCTTTGTTTCTGCATAGGAATGCTCCTGACTACTGATGACAGTGATGCTTCCTATAACTGTGACCCTGTCCTGCCTGATCTCTCCTACCAGCATGAGAAGAAAGAATATTCCACTAAAAAGAGACCAGAGAACCAAAAATTCACCAGGGCTGGAGTCAGCTGAAATAAGAATGACCTCTAACCACAGTATGTTTAGAAGTCTCAGTAAGGGATACAATATATTGCCCATCATTTGAAGATGTTAAAACAAGTCTGGGCATCTTCCTAGGATAAGCTCTGTCAGAAGATATCAGCCTAGTGAGGTGCTGTGAGTGACCTAAGTTAGGAGGGAGGTTGGATCTGATGCCAAAACACTCTATTCTTTGGGAAATCTGGGTCCCCACTCTTCTTTGATAGCTTCTGGAAGTAGGAACTCATTCATGTCTACCCCACCACCACTTCAGTTGGCTGTAATTAGGTAGACTGTGTCTTAGCATAAATGAGATCCCCAGTCACAATCCTTTTTAAAGAAAATCATCCTATATTTTGTAAGTTAAATGGAGTTTGGCTGGAGAATTAAAAGGAGCACTGAAGTGCAGCATTGTGCAATTCACAGGACAAATTTTCCATGCACTGGTCAAGATAACCAGATAAGATTGAGCTTAGAGGAGTGAGGAATGGTTGTAATTCAAATGATCTAAGTTCAGATTTGTTAAAAGTTTTCAAATCAAATCACTGGAGACAATTTGTATTTTTCCCTTATGAAGAATTTTGATAAAAGTGACATGGTAAAGGCATAGTTGCTAACAGATATTTGTTGTAAAAGGCTGTAACATTTCTGCTGGAAAAAATAGGTTTTCTTAGAACACAATTTACCTTTAGAAGGTGGGTATCTTTTCTTATGTCATCTTAATTATTACATCTTAGTTATTATTTGGAAAAAGATATAACCTTTAATATAAATAACCATTATGTAAAACAATCTTCACCATCTGTACAATAACTGGAATGTCATCCACTTGACATAATTAGAAATAACTACCTCTTAGAATTCTCGTTATCATGAGATTCCAGAACAGATAAGTAGTGTTTTACTGATTAGAGAACTGAGGCACAGACAGGAGAAATGGTTTCATCATCATCATCATCAAGTAGGCCAGCAGCAGAAAGGCATGTAGTACTAATCTATCCCTAACATTCACTAGGCCATGGCAGAGCCATTGATCAGAGATGGCAAAAATGTAAGCAGCAGATGATGATCAACTTCAGAATGTTTTATATTGGTTGGTTGGGTGTGGAGGGTACAATCTTTTGTTGAACAAAGAAATTGGAGTAGATGAGAAGACAAAGAAGGAAAGAAAGAAAATAAAAGAACAAGATGGTCAGCCTTGGGATGTACCTGAGTGCCAGACAGATTCCTCTCAGGGATTCCAAAAGCACTGAGTGATTTTGATCTTCCTGTTAATTGTTTCATATTTGTTTTTCAGAGAGCACAAGAAAGCCAAGGCAGTACCCAGGGGAGTGGCTGGCAGCTGTTCAAAGACCAGTCTCTGTAAAATCAAACAATGTTGAGCACGAGTGTCCAGGAAAAAGAAAAATAAGCAGACACAAGGAGAAGTCTATGGAGAAGCAAGATACAAAGCGATCAGCCACCCCACACCAAAAGACACACTGAGAATACTTTCCAAGAGCAGTCACAACCTTTGACTTAACTGCTGCACTTACCTTCCCTGTGCAAGGATGGCTTCTCTTGATAGAAGCCAGCTGCATTTTCTATACCCCAAGCTGAAGCTGGGTGCATGCAGGAGCAAGTACCTGCAGACTGAGGAAAAATACTGTCTGAAAATCAATTAGAAATATACAGAACTGGCCTGGGAGGTAAGACAAGTCAAAAGAGCAATTGAGATACAGAAATAAAGAAGTAAATGTGTGACTCCCTTCAAAAGCAAATTAATGCCAAGGGGAAAAAAAAAAAGTTTCACTTATGGGAGCAGGAACTGCTACCCTTTCAATTTCAAAGTATTCTTTAAATTGCCATTGTCTTGGAGAAAGACTTTTCTGGAAAATAGGTGGCTTGGATTTGAAAATGTCATTAGATGTAACTCAAGATGCCAAGAAAATACAAAGGATAAAGCAGATGGGGTAGGTAATAAAATGCCAAACCTTCCCCACTTAATTAAACACACCTACCAGATGGTAACAGTGCAGAATCTGGGTCCTGGAGGGGGAAGCTCAGCTGCAGGCCTTGCTACACCCTGTCCTTAAGCCACTGATTAATGATACAGAGGGGAGGTACCAGGGGAAAGGTTACTTTATACACTTCAGTTTTCTTTTCTGTCTTTCAGTGTCAAGACCATAGGACTGACCAGTTTCCATGAGTTGCAGTTATTGTGAGCAGAAGGATGAATGAGGTCTCAAGATTAGGTCAAAGGCAGAATGGCTTATGACAGACACTGCTTTCTTCAAAAAAAATTTTTTAAAAGTCCTTGTGGATTATGGACCCTATTTTGTGTTTTCCATGGGGAAACATTTTTTTAAGTGGATATGATGAAAACTGGTGAAATACTGGTAGCTGTGCCCCAATTAGTCGCAAGTTGCAGAGCTTTTGATGTACCTAGCCCAGAGTCAGCCTAGAACCCTAGTTTTCAGGCTAGCTCCTGACTCACTTCAAAACTTGCTGGTGGGCAGTTAATCCTTTACTTGAGATTAAGCCAACAGGAAACACTGCCAGCATTCTTACATTTACTAAGTTTAAAAGTCAGACTATGTGACTTTGCAAGATTTGTGGTATGTACCTGATTTTGGTGGATTTAGTTTTCCTTCTAAGCTAGTAAGAAATATACAGAATATACTTTCTTTACCCTGTATTATTCTTCAGGCTTTTTTGTACAAAGCCCATTTCAACCTATAAGTCTATGGCAAACTGCCTCAGTTATCTGTTGAAAATTCACCACTTTCACGATATCACTGATCTCTGGAATCATACAGCATTGGGTTTTTCCTCTTCGATGAAGCGACCACCAAAGTCTAAAGCATCAAGATGCCCACTGGTAGGCTGTAGAAATGAGACTAACCAAGTCATCAGAAGACCAGGACTTCCCTGTCTATGGCCCAGTGATAGGCACATTCAGAGGAGCTGCAAATATCACAGTGAAATGGCTCTTTCTCTCCTGTGCCAGCCTCTCACATTATTATTCTTGTAATAATCTTGTACTAAGATCTAGAACCTGGGGCTCTTACATGCCTATACATGATCATATATAGTCTCTGATCCGAAGCACTGACAGTCTAACTACACAATCTAAACAGAGTAGAAGGAAACTGCATTTTCATTCTATAAAAGCAAGCAGAGGCCCACAGAAGTGTCATGACTTGCTGACACAGGAACTGAACTCCTATCTCTTATTTTCCCCCCTCTCCACCCACCAAACCTCTATTAACAGCATAGCAGTACCTCTCTTTAGTAGCATTTAAGGGCCACTCAATAGCTTTTTCAAATGATGAAGCAATTTCTACTCATCTACTACTGGTATGTATGACAATTCTTTTCCTTCCAGAAAGTCCCAGTGACAGAAACTTTAAGTTAGGGAAGGCACTCTAAGCAGGACTTCACCATCCAAATCAAGGCAAGACAGCTAATTAGTGTAACAAAGCACAGGAGGAAAGTTTCATGGAAGCAGGACTGCACAAGATTATTATAAAAACAGCAACTGGCAGAATGCAGTCATGTAAGAGTCAAGGCCTGGATTAGCTATTTCTGTGGAATGATTTCACGACTACCCACAAAAATAGCATTTTCCACTGAAAAAAAAAATCTGCCTTTGGCAGCACAGGGCATGGACTCCTTTCAGATCAAGAAACCATACAGAGAGACCCCTTAAGAGAAAAAGACTGTAGCATTCCCAGAAGAGGAGATGGAAGCCAAATTACCCAGGCTCTTCTTCAAAACTTTGCAAGGAAGAGGCTACTCCTGTCAAAGGATGAGCTCTTTGCACAGGACTGAGCAACAGGGCAAACAGGCTCGAGTAAGTTGCCAGGTAGGGAGAAGGATACTTGTTCTTCCAGGGAGAAGTCAACACAAAGTCCTTCACTAAACTAGCCTCATGCTTGCCAATTCCTCACAAAACCCACAGAGTTTTACAGGGTAAAATAACTCCTTCCAAATGAGCCCAAGAACATGCTGAGGGATATATTCTACACAATATTCTGCTTGGAGGGACCAAGTTACCTTGCAAACCAAGGATACTTCATTTTCAATCTCAGCTTCCTTCTAGTGCACATACTAGCTCTCAGTCTCATATGTTCTTCAAGACAGATGTAGTAGAACTGAGGGAAACGCTGATAGGTGAGAAACAGCCTGCCTCACAAACAGATGAAAAAGGCCTAAAGGACTAGAGCAAAAGATTCTCCTCATTTCAGAAACAGGACAGGTTCTCCAATAAAAATACTATTTGCACCAGGATCTAAGGACAACACCAAACCCCTTCCCAAACAACACTCAACCCTTTACCCCACTTCCTTACCCTTCCTCCTTTTGTATGCTTCAGTGGGCCTCACAGGTTAACAAACTCCAGCTGCATCCACTCACTAGACACTTACCCCTCAGCTGTCTGCTTCCAGCCTTGCAGACCTGACAGGAAAGTGCAGTTTTGGCCTTAGTTCAGATGATGCAGTGATAAGGGCCATGGAAATACCCTTAGTTAAAATAAACACTGCACCAGGCTTTTCCATTTTAGGATATTGAGGTCACCAGATACAAAGCCTAAGCCTCCCTCTTCCCTCCCTGTCCCACTGTAAGAAAGAGATGGGGTCGCACCACAGCTAGGTTAATGCCTGGTGGGAGGAACCTCTCTGGATGGCTGGAGCATATCTAGTGTTTTCAAGGTCTTCTGGAAATTGGGAAATACCACATTTACAAACATTCTGGAAAGTAATTCTGTAAGTGTGCTGCTGCAGCAGCACTGCGTGTTGCAGTGGGGCCAGATGTACACTCAGACTGCTCCCTAGGGCACTCCAGAGCTGGGGTGCTTGCCCTGAAAACCCAGTCAACAGCCAGCAGCTGCCCTTGAGACTGCTCCTCCATAAGAAAACACATCCTTTTTTTGCAGCAGCCACTGGTGGATCTTAACATGCAAATGTACCACACAAATCAGCTGGCAGTTCATGCTCTTCACTAAAGTGGTGAATGATATCTGAGGACAGATGAAAGCAAAGAAAAACTCAAACATCTCTGACTTCAACTGCCCCCCCCCTCACCCCTTCTCCTAATCTTTACCTCATCTTGGAAAATAAGGAGGAAGTGCAGCAGCAGGTTGTTTTTTGTGATACCCTAATCACTGGGAAAGAGAAAATAATTGTCATTCCTTGGTTTGATGGAAACTGTGTTTAGGGAACAAGCCCCTGCTAACAGTGCTTTTCATTCCACATGAGCTGTCAAGAAGCTTAGTTGAGGCCATCCAGCAACCACATAGATCAAATGAGGTCAGCACAACTCAGAGCCCAGTAGTTCCTGCAAGAACCTATAGGAAGCTCTTCTGTCTGTCCCAGCACATAGGGACTTCAGATGTGCCCATTTAAGGTGATTGAACCCACAGACAGGATAATGAAAACCGATAAATACATAGTTGCATCTGTGTGGCTCAGTACTGACTCAGCAAAATAAGTACCTCCAGACTAATGTTAATAAATTAATCCCTGATAACTTCAAGGCCTGCTGCAGTGCAAAAAGTGGCATTATTTTGGCACTAGTAACATGACAGGGTCAGCAATTAGAGATGTTTGAAATATTTTTTTATTTCCTTTCGGCCTTGTTTAAGATGTAACCCTTTCTCCTCTGCTGGGGAGGGAGTCTACCTGCTGATGTTGTGTTTCTGTGTGCAGCTGAGAAGGCAGAAGTGTAAGAACTGTCAGCAGGATGGGTTACCTGTGTTCCTCTCTCTGGACAAGGCACTGACCAAGTCATTTTGTTTCATCTTGAAATGGGGATGGATTGCTCTTGCTAATTCCTGAAAAGGACCATACCAGTCCTCAGACAAAAAGCTTTGTCAGTGGCTTCAGCAGTAGCAGCAGAATGAGGGCCCAAATGAATGGCTCACAATCCTAAATCTGCAAGTGCTGAAGTGAACAAATGCACAAAGAAATCAGTGGGAGAGGGTCCTAAGGCTAGGAATCACTTCTGGTTGCAAAGCTGACACCAGTTTCACTCTCAGGAGCCGAAAATGTGCAGAGAACCTGGATGGATCAGAGTTTCAGTGAAAATCTGAAGAACAGCAAGAAAAAGGAGGCTAGATGCTGATAAGGTGCTTTAAAACTTACATTGACTTATATGTTTGTTGTATGTGTTCTCTAAACCTCATAAAGCTTCATGTCATTGTATCTCTGTTTTCTGTAGTTCTTTTATCAGCATAGGTAGTTCAGGCTCTTTTTGCTCTGATGGAGATGTCTGATTTTGGGTAAATCATCCTGCTGATCTGCCTGTTTATCCTTTTCATCATGTCCTGTGAATTGCTCCTGCACAATTTATATGGCGTAGATGTAACAAGCTAGAAACACAAGATTTTGCCTTTCCAAAGCTGTATGAACCTTCTTTCCAAAGATGTTCAAAGTATTCAAACAGGGTATGTTTTACAACTCCCCTCTGATACTGTATTAACATTTGGGTTTGGGCTACTGACTCTAATCAGCCTTGTCATGTCTCAATGAGTACAAAAATAGCAAAGTGAAAGCCATTAATATGAATATATTGAATATATGGATATATTGCTCTTATAAAAGTGAATGCTGAGTGACTTGAAACTTAAACATTAACCAAACACTTCTCAGATCATGCCTTTTAGATATTGGCAAAAGTCACCAAATTCAGATGCAACTGCTGAGCTGTGAAAGTTTTAAACAACAGAGTCAGAAGAGGGACCATTTGCAAATCACTGATGCAGACTAGAATTTCTGGTAGATCCAAAGTAGGCCAGTGTTAGAATGCTTATTTTACTTTCTTCCTTAAGTGCAACAAATCTTTGTGGGAGCTGTTGCTCTTCTACAACTTGCTTGTTGCTGTCCTCAGCAATTACCTTTCCCATAATTCCTTTGGAAAAAAAGTCCATCATTGGAATTATATCTGCTTTTATCCTGAAGGTTAATAACTATTTTCTCTGCAAGGAAGGAACTGTCTTGCCTTTTTGTAGGATTTTTTTTTTTTGGCTGTAATCCTAAATGGCATAGAGAAGAGTTTTCATATGTTAGATATTTGAAGGGCTTTGAAGATTTCACTTCACAGAACAAGTAATTTTAGAGTTCTGACAGATGGGTTTTATGTGGTCCGAGGAAGAAAGGGCAGAAAAGCAGCAGCAAAGGGTACTGTACTTAGATACCTAGTTGTGTTGATGCAGCATGCGTAGCAAAGGGGGGAAATGTTTTCTGTGAGGGTCTCACTAATTCAGTAAGAGCAGATCAACATTATGGGCAGCATGCCAAGGAGCAACAATAAAGGACACATGTTTGTCTGCAAAATGGAGCTAAGGAAATATATTTTCCTAGCATTGCTAAGTAGGTATTTAGTCATTAAGAGAGTATACAGTAAAAGATGCTACTGGTAGTTATGGCTTTTAGAACCAAAGGATTTTCATTTCAGCTCCCTGGTTTTCCAGTTTTTGCACATTTAAACCTGTCCAGTCTAAGAAAAAAGTAAAAAACTATGAAGGATTGGTTGCAGGTTTGGGTTGATGGTGGGTAAAAAGTTGACAAGTACTTGGTAGGAAAAGCAGTGGCAAATAATTGTTGTGCATGTGCAATACAGTCTAAATGTCTGTTAGTATGGGAGAAAGACATCCTCTACCACAGAACTATGATGGCTAATGACATGGCTGTGGGCAGTCTCCTACACAGGAGGGACAGCCAAATGTAAATCTTGACTGGAAAAGAAACTCACCAAAGGTCAAGATTTGGGGCTGTCCTATCCCAAAGGAACGTATAAGCCATGAAATCCCCTTCTTTGTTTAGGACTCCAGATAGATCCTAAATTCAGCAGAGCTCTGAGTCCTCACAAAAATATCACCAATAATAAAAACTCATTCTGAAGTTAAGGAAAAACTGCTTGCTGAATTTTATTGCTACCTCAGTATTATTTTTAATTAAATAAAAAGTATTAATTCTTCCCTGTCCATTTGAGCTGTGCAAGAGATGGCTTGCAAGCAAGTGTTAGCAGAGAAGCAGCAATGATTTTCCAGAACAACCCTGGCACACCCACTATTGCTGAGTAGATTGTGCTGCTCCTGCTGTTATTCCGCAAAATATCATTTTGAAGAGGCAGTTTTTTGTAAGGACGTGCTGGTCTGTCCCACCCCGGGCAAAGTTAGTAAGTTAGGCACGTGGGAAAATAAGACTTCAGACATCTAAAAAAATCAGAATAACTATTATTCTTTCAAGGCAAAAAATAGCCACGTTAGGCTGTACCTATCCTACTTTCCTTTCGATAGCTCAGCTGTAACTAGAGAAGCAAGACCCTCTGCCAAAATCCCTGATATTTGGGGGAGTGATCATTCAAGGTGACAAAAAGGTAGTCCTGACCAACTGAGGTGTCAGAAGGTGAAAGGCTACATACATTAACATATCCTTATCTGCACCATCATCCTTAACCACAGGGAGATATGGTCAGACCTCCCTTCCACCAGCCCCTCAGTCAATCTTGCTGAATTATGCCTTCTGAAATATGAAAGCTTTTGTCTACAGTGGCTTGACCCTCAACTAACAGCTGAAAGCTAGGTTACAAAAAAATCAAGCCTTGAAATTCCAACTGGAAAGTGAGTAAGAGCTTTTTCCCTTGCCATTTCACAGTCAAAGCACACAGCACTCAAAGATCAAGCTAGAGCGATGGGAGGCAGGTGAAGGATAAAGAAAGAAGAGCTTTTCCCTTTTTAAAAATGAAATAATTAGCTCAGTAAGTGCAGAAGGAGGAGAGAAAAGAAAGGGAGATCCTTTTGTTAGGCTTTTATAATACAATTCTCTCTCCTGGCCAGGTGTGCTTGCAATATGTTACTAGATTGCATGCACTGATGAACGTAAGGAGTAGGGCACCACTAAATGACTTTCAAAGGCACCCATCTGGGGAATCCTCACTTCTAAAAGCAGGAGATGTTCTATTCTGTGAGCAGTGCACTTTTTTTTAGGGACTGCCTGTTATAGTGGACGCTACCAATTTCCCTGTAGCAAACAAGTGTTATTCCTCTGATTTTAAGTAATGGATGGAAATTTTGGTTACAATGGGCAGTTTCCTAGGCTTTTAGTGCTGTTGTGATTAGAACTTTGACAATGAAGGGACAAGGGTTGAGGAGCTGGCAAGCATTGAAGAAAACCAAACGCCCTATAAGTGTAGAAGTTCCCATGAAGTAGCAAGCCCTATAGATGTAGAAGTTCCCATGAAGCAGCCCTTTGTATGTTGGATAATATTTAGTTAAACAAATCTTCTGTAAAAATAAATCTTTGATGTATTTAGTGACTGCTTGGAGTAACAGTTTTGTATGTTCTTACTGTCCAGGAGCATAAACAAACAAACAAACAGCTGACTTACATTTTCCCTACTACCGTTAGCAAAAACCTCTTCCAAGATTCACTTTCAGCCCCTGATTGCAGCTTGAATTTCAATATTAAAGGACAGAGCTAGACCATGGAAAGGGGAAAAGAGTTATGAGTAACTATTATACAAGCTCCTTCCCTTTGAACCTTGCCTCACACATTGTTCACCAGTCACACAGCCTTGCCTCAGAGCTTCTTTGTCAGAATATAATGGACAGAAGTTTGAAGCACAGCTCAGTTCATTGTAAGCACTGTGTAAACCTTCAGGGTAATTGAAATGATACATACTGCAGGAGTTGTTTGAGTAAAAGAATATCCAAAAAGAAGAGCAGAGCAGAGCCAGTGTAAACTGCTCTGAAAGCAAAGGTGAGTGTGTTGTCATGAAACCTTGAGGCCTGAAAGAAGAAACCTACCCTGCAGGGAAGTTGAAAAGCTTCTCAGGAAATTTTCTTATATGGAGCTACATCACATGGGGTAGGAGGAGAGCAGGGGAGTCTGTCTGAGCCAAACACAGGGCTCTGCTGGGAGGCATAGGTAAATGTGCAGAGACACCAGGAAATAATTACACTTAAAGCCAGTGTTGCTGCAAGAAGCAAAATGAACTGTTCATGAAGAGAGAAAGAAAAGAAGCCTCACTGATTCCTGGAATATGTGGGGCACAAGAAAGGATTAAAAAAAATGAAGAAGAGAGATGGGAGGAAAGGATCCTCACTGCATCTAGAGATCTTCATTGCTTTAGCTGCTCCCTCGCTCTTCCTCTCTGTACGTTTCTCCACATAGATAAAGGTATTATCTGTTCTACTCATCAGGCCCTTCACATATACTTACACCATGTGCCCTCATGCACTCCTTCTTACACTTTCTTGCTGTAAAAATCTTTTTAATATTTTTGTATCACTCCCACTATGTTATCATTCATTTCAACCCCCCACTGTTTTCCAGGTTCTCCTCTTTCACTGCATCATTAAGTTCATGGAAGTCCCCACTTGCAGTTGAGGGCTGGTCAAATCAAGTTACAGCAATTTCAACAAAAGGTAAATATGACAAAAAAAGGTATTTCAGGTGGTTTCAAAGAGTGAGCTTGTATGGAATGGAGCAAAAATGGAAAAAAGAAGATGAAAGTTTGTTTAAAACAAAACAGCATTTTAAAAACAATGCTCCCTCCTTATTTTTCCCTTTTTGTCTGAAATTGTTCACTATCTATTCTGCCTAAGTTCATGACACATATCTGAAATTACTTCACTTTCAAAGTGTCAGAATGTGTTATCAACTTGTATTTCAAGTACTGTATTTCAAGAATGTATTTCAACTTTTTTTGAATGAGACTTTGAATCTCCCTGTACCTCAAGACTCCCTCACTTCCTCCTGTTCGATTGCTCTGAATATTATTCCCATCCTGACCATGGTCCAAGTAGCACCTATGACTGGCATCTTTCCTTCAGTACTCCAACCCAGCCTACACACAGTTCAGTCAAGGTTTTGTGCTGACTCTCATGATTTCACATCTTAATCACTGAAAAATCCTTTGCCCCAACCTGTACAAATGATGGCACCATCATCACCCGTTGTCCCATCAATACCCATACAGAACAGCAAAACAAAATTCCTTTTTGAGAGGATTCAGGGGAAGCATGTACTGTGAGGACCTCTGATGCTCTTCTATACAACTACAGAAAAGAGCTTTGAAGAAATCACTGGAAGATGAGTACCAGACTGGTTAAAAATCACTCCCAAAGAATATATACCATTAGTGGATCTGTCTCCATATGGAGAAATACCTGAATTAGGATCCAGCATGGATCTGTCCAGGCTTGTCTTTCATTTCATGAGTGACCTCAGTGAGATAACTGAGCATATGCTCAGAAAATATGCATGACACTGACCTGCCTTGTTCTTGTTTTAATTTTCCAGGAGTTTTTAAAAATCTTTGAAAAGCTAGAATACAGAGATGAAATACTTGAATCTCTTAATTTTGGTTCATCCAAAAATTTAAGAATGTTTTATTCTTGGTAACCTTAAGAGAAACTGTTTTGTTAGTATGCTTATGGCTGCAAACCAGAATTTGGGAGTAATCAAACAGCACTCCACATCTCTCTCTCTCCCTCAGCTCAGTTCTCCATCATATTCCTTCATTTTGCCAGACATATCTGCACTGAGTTGTATTTTATTTCCCAGCAATGAAGTAATCTGAAAATACACACCCTTCCCCTTAAATGTGCTTCTCCAGATCTAGGCATGGAAGCATTTGGCAATAATAACAGAAGGGCAGGATGTCATAGATGCAAAACATTGGCTCTGAAAGATCTGGCACTCCAAGCTGTAAAGTTAAAATCTGCCTGACTCCCTGTACTTTATATAAAGGTCCCTATCTTTAAGCAATAATCCAAGGCATAGTTTCTCCACAGAGCCCTTCAAAAAACAGTTACTGATTTACACTTCTGTTAAGTTTACACATTCAAAAAGCTTTAAAAAATTTCATTTCCTTTCAAAAGCACAAAAGGGGTTTGGGTTTTGTTGTTTGGGTGTTGTTTTTTTTTTCTCTCTCCTTCTCATTCTGATTGTAGAGGTCAGCTTAACTTAATAAAAAAATATATTGTGTGTCTCCAGGCCACTAGCTTTCAAACGACACAGCTCCATAAAAACCTCATGAAGTCTTTCCTGAGAAAGGCATTTATTCAGATAGACTTGGGAAATTAGAATAGAGATTTAATTGTTAAACTACATCTAGTGTGCAGGGAGGCTGCTAGTCAGCAGCCCCCAAGGTTGCAGTCCCCCATCCACATACTGGCACGCTGAAAAGCAGTGGTGCAGGGATCCTGAGTCAGTCCTGCCAATGTGCCTGTCCTGCTGCAGAGCTCAAAAGTGATTCAGCATTAGTGGCTCTTCTCATGCTGGGCTCTAGTGCCCATCTACTGAGGTGCTTAGCTGGCTGTCTTATGCTGCTACTGGGTGGGCTGCTCTGGCTCAAATCAGGCACTTGATTATTTTGTAGATTGGGGAGGAAGTAGTCAGCATGTATTCCTGAGGAAGAGCTTCCAGGGAGCGAGCTAACTATACCCCGTGTTTGGGAGACTGGTATTCAGCAACAGACCAAACCTACCCTAAGCTTTCAAGTTGGTCTTCTCAGGACAATAATTACTTGGTTGCAAGAAAAGGTGAAAAGCTGTCAATCCATTCCCAATTCTCATTTCACTTATGAGTTCCTTGAGCTTCTCAGCTCCCCTCAGGCATCCTTTTCTCTGACATTTCTGCCCTTAGCAGCTTGAATATGCCTCCCAGGCACTATTCATTGCTACAGTAATGGCTGGGCATCCTTTCCTATTAAGTCACTAGTTTTTTCTGCCTTCACTCCCCTCCAGGCCCAGGCTTTGGAGTGCTTCCTAAAAAATCTCTACCCAACATAAGTTTTCCATCCCTCTTGATTCTGCTCTCCTGCCCTCCCACCACTGAACTTCTAAGCTCTTTATAATGCATTGTCAGGTGCCCTCTTCATTTCTGGGAAGCTGAGCACAACAGCTTTATCTAAATATTTTATGTGCTAAACTACAATCCCCTCTCAAAACATTGTTTCACCAAGTCCCTCAGATTGCAGCTGAGTCTCTGGTGATGTTTTTAACGGCAAACCCCAAAGATTGCTATTTATGTCACATGCTGCTCAAAAAAAAATTCTGCTCTTGCACTGCCTGCTTCCCATAGCAAGTGACAAGCTTTGCTGTTAGTAGTGAGCATGTCATCACACACTGTACATTTCAGCTTCAGCTGTAATGATTTCTTAAAGACTTTTAAATTATCCAAGTGGTGAATATTTGGGCGTACAGACTGTCTTGTAATCCTGTTTGTTCTCGGTACATCACTGCTAAATTTTATCTGCAGAACTAAAGCTACCATTGTAATTATAGCCTCCGTAAGGCTGTAACTGTCCAACAAAAAGAATTAATTCAGGTCAAAACAGTATTTGAATGCCATTATGGCTACTGTGGGCTGCCTAGTAGTGCAATGACGACTTGCTGTTGTGTTAATTGGTAGTCACAGATGTGGGCATTGAAAAGGAGCAGCTAGAGTTGGGTGAAAGACAAGCTCACATAATTAGTGGGAGTTGGGGAGGAGATGGACACAAACTTGCAGGCAAAAGAAGCTCCCTGCTTGCTGCTAAAAAAAGCATCTCTGTCTCTGGCTGCAGATGTTGCTTGCTGAATCTTACTTCCATCTGCTTGGAAGATGGCTCTCCAAAGGTGGCAGACCAAATCCCATTCTCAGACAAAACACATTTCCTCTGTGGCACCAAAAGGAAGCTCTGAACAGAGGGAGAAAGCAACAGTGAAATCTGATCTCAACCAAGTACAAACATTTGGGCCAGAAGAGCCCTTGGTGTTGAGACACCCTTGAAGACAGTTTGTTAAAGCAATTTCCCTGACTACCAGAAGAGACCACTCAGTGGCACAAGATGACATCTGTTCCCTGGGACACCTCACAGTGGTGCTCCACCTCCAACCCCCTTTAGCTGGCTGCTGCATCTGGGCACTACTGTGCAACCAAACCAAGTCCAAGGCTAGGCCAACTGCTTCATGTGGATGAAACTAAGACTTGGGGGCAAGCCATGGCCTACACTCATGAGGAAACATTGCAGTGGGAAGAGAAATGAAAGATACTCCTCCTGGATATTGACCCCCATTGCTTTGCCTGAGGCCAAGTGTGTTCCAGCACAGAGCAGGTTGCAGAGTGCAGAGCAACCCTAGGAATACTGTTCCTTTACACTTCAGACATTCTTTCTTCTCACCTCAAAAACCAGGCTACCAGACATGGGACAATAGCTCCTGTCTAAACCCAGCTACCTCTCTCACAGCCTGTGCAGAGCCTCTTTCCCAAAGCAGAGGGTCACCCTAACGTTAGTTAACAAGGTAGTTGAATGCAATGTCATTCATATGCATGTTCAGTTAGAAGGCAACCTTCTTTCTGGAGGGGAGGGTGTCCCTACAATTCTTCTCAAGTTAAGCCAGCCTAGCTGAATTCCTTCCTTTGGCATACATTATTTTTTAGGGAATTCTTCTTTACTTTTCCCCATGCTCCGCTTTACTCTTTGGATATTTTTTTACTTCCTTGAGAGACTCTTTCAAAGAAGCAGCACAGTCCATAAAGAATTTGAATCAAAAGCCCAGTTTGGTGCACGTTCACAATTTCAATTAATAAGAATTGTGAGTCAGTATGTATATGATGTTATGTGTGTGGATTCATGAGGATTTATATATAATCATGGGAAGTGGAGCCTTGAAGACCTCTTAGGATAACCTCCTCCTCCTCCTAGAACAGAAAAATCTCTACCCATTCCATGCCTTGCAAACAGGAACCTCTGGCTTTACCCTGTCTTCCACTAACCTTACAATACAAAAAGTTCTCCTAATCATGACTTAAGTCTCATGCTCCTTTAAAACCAATTATGTCTCTTCATCTCTAGTTATGGGTAAGGAAAAGAGATTATTCCCTTTTCTTTGAAGCAAGATTTTTCCTGTTTGTAGATTTATCATATGTCCCCTAACTATCTTCTGGTAGACTGAACAACCTTAAATACTTCAGTGTGTCTTCACCTGCCATATTTTCTGAATTTCTTATGGTTGCTGTCAGTCATTTCTACTCCCCAGCCAGGCAATCCATACCATGAATTACAGGGGCCCAAACTGAATACTTCATTCAAGTACTAAATACAGCAAAGAATGTTGTCCTTAATTTATAAACAATTTTATATATATCTGCTAGCACTTCTACTTTTGTTATAATGCCATCATACTTTTGACTCCTGGCTCTGCAGCTTTATTTATTTTTTTGTTTCCCATCTAACATTTTTGCAACAGGTTACTCCTAATAAGATACAGATATTTGTACATTGTTCTTACAGAATTTCATTCTACTGTTTTGCAGATAAGACTCCCAAACTGGAAATATCTTTCTGAATTCTCTTCCTGCTGAGCAATGTGCCTGCAGGCCCTCTGTGCCTGGTGCCACCTGCAAGTTTAACTAGCAGACACATTCTTACATCAACTGTGTTGTTCACTGAAGAGCTACAAGACTCATGCCCTCCAGAATCCACTCACACAACACAGCCTCACTATAATAGGTGCTGTCCAAGCACAGCACTGAAAGATGACTGCACCAGCAGAGCTTGCTATGTCAGTAGCCTTGCTTTAACACTGTTTAAATCTCTAGCTAATTTTCACCCCGTCTGCAGCACTGTGACACAGGGCCCTGATCCCACAAAGTACTCCGTTGACATGAATCCCCAAAGCACTGGTGATTCTCCAGGGATCTGGCAAACCATGGCAGAGTTCTGGTTGATGGTAATTGCCCAAAAGCTGTGCTGCTGAAGTTCATTAGAAATTTAGTATCTACAGGTCTGTAAGTGACCTTCCTTATTATGTCCTTTCCAGGTCTAAAAAATCCAGTTACTGCAAATGCCAATCTACACAGACATCCCTTTAGCTACAAGCAAAGAACATGATTTCACTTGTGTCACTGGAAAAGTATGTTCCTCTAAATTTAAGTACAATAAGGTCTTGAGCTTTATCTGTGCCTCTGACATCAAGGCATGCTAATCACCTCCTTACAGAAAATATGCAGACATGATTTATGCATTTGATAAAATTCTATCAATTTACAGCAATCAAATTAATTAGCTAAATTAATTCCTGTTAATTTATTTACATTGCCTAGGAATATTTGTTGCCTGGATAGCTCAATTAACTGCAATGTTAGTTTCAGAGAAACACCAAAGTAGAGTTATTCAGTTGTAGATCATGTTTAGGCTGTGACCTCAAGCCCTATCAGCTTTGGCCAACTCTGAAATCTTGGAAGTTGTTATCTCACAGGTGATTCACTCTCTCAGGACTTCAGTCAGCTTAGGAGGTGAGCACTACTCTGAAAAGCCAGCCTTTAAAGCACAGGAGCTAAATAGAGAGGCCCCTTTGTCTGACTCAACCAAGGGCAAGTGGTACAAACAGCCAATCGAAGTTAACACTTTAAGTCCTACTGGAGCCTCAAGTTTGGCTCTCCACTTGTATTTTCGTGCAGGAATTATTCCACAGTTTGGCTTCTAACGACTTAATAACTTAAATAAACTCAAGTTAGCTAGTTTTTCTTCTGCAAGAGGGCTCATGGAATGCCATCTCCCATTGAGGGAAAAAGATGTTATGTCACTGTTTTGCTGTTGGCTTTATGAAAGTTTTCCCGTCTCCTCTTCTTCCCTCCCTCCTTCTCCCTCACACACTTATTTTCCTCAAGTGCTTCATGGAGGCTTTTATAAATAACTGGACATATTAATTCTAACAAGCACTTTGGCCGGTCAGATTCATTTCTGTATAACCCCTTGCAGCGCTATTCAATAAAATGCGAATAATTACCATAGCAACTGCAGCATGTGGTACATATGGTGCCTCTGAGAAACAAAGCATTTTCTTTCTTTTCTTACCCTTAAAAAAAGGAGCCACGTACATTAGTTTGTAACACAAAATGATGTCTTACAGTATTTATTAGAGGGGAAAAAAAAAGGTTTTCAAATGAAAAGCCATCTCTCGCTCTGCTTAGAAGCTCAGATAATCAATTCTTCATGTATCACTGTCCTTTAATCTCTCATTTCCTCACATTATCAATGTCTACTTTTTTTGCAAAATGGAAACAATAGGTACTTAGACAACAAAGTACCCTGATTACCTCTTCCTCTGCTCTTACTGGATGGATGCTCCAATAGACAGCCAGCACAAAGTGAAGGGTGTTGACTCATGGAAGGACTGGATTAAACCTAAGAGTAGCAGCCACTCAGAGCTGCCTTGCTGATTGCCTGGAAGCTCCCTTCCCCTTGTAAGGGACAGCTGAGCTATAAAATGAAACTGCAACTGAAGAGCTGCAGTGTACATCTCGTGTCCTGAACACGCTGGTAACATCTTGTTATTAACACTGAGCTGCAAAACTAAGCATTGCAGGAGTTGTTTCACATGCAGTTCCACAGACAGCAGCACCACCCAGGAGTGGGGCTGAGGACCATCTGGAACCAGTAACTGCATTAGTCTTGTGTTTGTGAGTTAAGGTACTAAAATGTTTTGCTAAGATGAAGGTGTGGTAGCTTTTGAGCCTGACTGGCTTCCGCTAAGATCATCTTGTTGACCATGCAGCTAGAATCACATGTTCATATGTGCATGACATGGACATTGAGTTTTCTGAGTGTGGAAGAACAGTGCATTCTAGGAGATCAGTTTCTCAAGCCCACAGCTCCAAAAGTCAATTTACAACACAGTCACCATGTTCCACAAAAGATCTCTGAAGTAGCATAATTTTTTAGCATCCAGTTAGAAACTGAAACTGAGGACGGCTGGCAGACAGAAGAAGCTGTTTACTCAGCCTGCAAGTTAGGTATCCCTAGCAGAGCTTTCCTCAGCCTGTAAGTGTTGTGATCCTCTTGAATTCAGAGGGGCTGAGCAAATACTACCCTGTGTTAGCTACTACAAATCTCATATACTTTACACCATCATCCTGCAGCGGGACATCTTGCCCAAAACGTATGTCAAGCCCTTTATCGAACTCTTCTGACACAGCAGGCTGTAAGGCTTACTGCCTAAATCTAGCAAATCCCAAGGGGCTTCTAAGCGACAAGGACCATTCCTTCAAAGCCTCAGAATTTCTGTACCAGCCTTTGTTTGCAATTAAACTCTTTCCTTGGTCTCTCTTTGTTTGTTAACCTCCCCACAGGACCAATATCAGAAAAAGATTTCCAGAACGTGCAGATACCTTCTAGGCTCAAACTCAGGAAATTGAAAAGATGTGATGTGTATGTCCCCCGGCCTCTGCCCCACCTTCCCCTGCTCACACATCCATCCATCCCTGAGCTGTACAGAGCCTAGTTCTGCAGGGGGATGAAGCAGCATGAGGAGGGGTCGTAATACTGCAAACAAACCCCTTTTCCTGGGTGCCCCTTTCTACTTGAAAGAATGACTCATATGTAAAGGATCCCCCTTTCATAGCTCACATACCCCTGGGATCCAGATGGTTGGATTCTTGAGTGTTTTAAGATTCCTTTTGACAACATTGGCTAGAGGTATCTGTAAAACTGGCATGAGAGAGGATTAGTTATACCTAGCTGTATACATTCTTGTATGCATGTTGCACATGTGATATGTAAATGTGGACCTGGTTTTGTCTGTTTCCAAGCTTTCTTTTAGTGATCTATTCAAACTTGCTTGTTAAATCTCTAGCAGGCAACCAGCAGTGCACATTTGCTCTGCAGTCTTCAGCCACCAAACTCAGCTGAAGGAGGCACAGTCCTACAAATGCTGATCACCAAATGCAATTTGGAACCGAAATAAACATTACTTTTCAAAATGGAATTATTGGTTACCTTTTATCCTTGATGGAATAAGGCTGCACACATGATAAACACGAGCTCACAGTTTAACTAATAATACTTTCAATAAATACAAAAGAACCCCTTAGCCTTTTGAGGGATTTATTATTTCACCAAAACAAATCTTGGATTGTGATAACATGACTCACCTGAACACAGCCAGTCATGATCACCCTTCTCTGCATTTGGATTAATCCATTTGGAGCCGTTCTGCCACCACCCAGGAGCAATTTTTCAGGCAGAAAACCACTAGAGAGCGCCTCTTCCACAGCGATGGGGCGAGCACTGTAAACCTGCTTATGTGAGAGACTATTTTGCTGAGAAGTGGAGAATTCGGTGACATGGGGAATTATTATGCACCATTCATTTCCTTGTAATTTAACTCTCAGTAACAAAAGCATAATGTATAGTCTGGTTTACTGGGCTGATTTACAACACTTTAAGTGAAAAGACGATTTCCTTCTTTTCATGCTGACATCAGCAGATACAAAATGTGCATCTCATAACATGACATCTGTAGACAGAGCAATGCAGATAAAAGCCCTAAGAGGTTGTGTCACAGCAGCTCAGGAGCAGAGAAGCAGGCCCAGAACCGCAAGGCAGTGCCTCACACTCTTGCTGCCCACAAGAAAAGCCACCAGCAACACCTTGCCAAGGCAGACTGGCAGGGTCTTTTGCTGGAGTCCTGTGGTTTGGCACCTTCTCACAGAGGCTGGTGTCTCGGATCAGGCAGTGTGAGCTTGCCTTATCTTATGCCAAAACACTCTCTTTAGAGACCACCTTCTTTTGGAAATCCAAAGTTTCATTGTGCTCTCTGGGCATGGGAGGGAGAAAATAAATCATACTCTGATTAGGTTGGTCATTTTATGGGACCATGTTAAAGCACCATGCTGATACCAGGTGTACCCATAAATTCCCTTTATTCCTTCACCAGATGTAAGAAAATTGGATAAGACCTCAATGTGCAGTTACCTAGACTTACAAACACCAGCTGGCACTTTTTCCTTTTCACCCTAATCTGAAAGGCTAGAGAGAACCTGTTACACATCTTCATACAGCCTCAGCTTTTGCCCTGGACTCCTTAACTCAAAACCTCTGTGGGCAACTCATAAGTCTGGGTTTGCTCGTTTAAGAAAGAAAAAAAAAAAACCAACAATAAAACACAAAAAAACCCTTACTTTCACAGTGAGACAGGAAAACAACATACTTTCAGCCTTGATCAGAAGTGCTCCATTTCTGCCCAAAGGTGAAAAGTAGAAAGGCACACAATATGCTAAGGGAATATGAAATCTCACAAGAATGAATTTCCTCTCCTCACTTCTATGTATCTTGTGGTTCAGAGTTGGTCAGAAAAAATGTGACAGGGACACTAATAGCAGTGGTTTTGAGAATTTCAGAGCCGAGTAGAAGGCATCACCTCATGATTTCTTTAAACAGGTACACACCTTGAAAAAAACAGCATGTTGTAACAGAGAAGTGGCAGGGACATGAGAGCCTGCTCTGGTCCTTTTAGGCTGTCTGTGGGACCTACAGGAGTGACAGAGACTCCTTTATTTTCAGCTGAGAGAGCAGGGGAGAGCAAAGGGTGGATACGACAATTGATGCTCAAGGAGGCAGCAGAGAGAGACAAAATGTCACTGCATCTAACCCAAGACAGAGCCCTGCAGTGTCTGGAGGGACAGAGCAGCACACAATACGAAGACAGTCTTGTTTCTGAGACATGGCACATGAGAATGAGTCATGAGAGAGGCACCACTTTTCTCTGTGACAGCCATGGAGCCTCCTGAGGAACGAGATGCCATCTGCCAAGTGCCCACTGCTTTGCAATGAAGGAAGGATGCGCAATGCCATGACAATACTGGAGAGACTCTACAAACAGAATGGACAAAAGGGACAATAGCAATATTTATAGTAGGCCAGATGCCAGTCTCTACCTTAAGCCAGGAGATTCCTTTGGCCTGCTCAGCTGCTGGCAGTTGCCTATTTTTACCGCAGAAATGACATTCCTGCCCACAGACTTTATGTGCTTATAAGACTCCTTTATGTGCCTCACAGCCACCATCTCATTCTCAAGCAGATTTCTCGATCAAAAGGATGACCTCCCCTGTGCTTTTGTCCAATAGAGTGAGACGTGAAGGAAAAATAGTCATTCTGGATAGCAAAGGTCAATGAGCTTTATGTCTTTACAAGCAATGCATCCAACACCTAGTGGAACACAGAGATGCAAACCTCAAAAGACCTTCAAACCTCTAGAGGGTAGGAGTTCTTGCCTGAATTTTATCCACCATCTGGTCCAGGATAAGTCTGAGACTACTGCAAGGCCAATACCATAAAAAGCAATGCACTACCACCGCTCCACTACCACGTCACTTCCTTCCTCTTCAAGATTTATTGCAATAAGCAAATCTCTCAGGACAGGTCATCTCAGCTGGATAACTGTGGCTCCTTCAGAGGAACTGATAGGAGATAGTATGGAAAGGAGCCAACTCCACAGTGGTTTAGGTCTGACACTCCTCCCAGGTGGACTGAGTGAAAGCCATGTCTAGATAAAGAGCTCCCAGTCTGTAGGCATTGTATTAGAAGGGCTCTCAAAGAAAGAAACTCTGTATGTCAGGTACACTGGTGATTAAACAGCAGTGAATCAGACAACAAAAGGAGCAGCTGGTTAGTCTGAAAACACAGGGAGTCCCCTTACGCTGAGTCCCTCTACCTGACATTGTACAGCCACTACCTCAGCCTGTAGGCAAATCTGTAGAAACAACATGCTATATAGCAGATGACTGGATTTCAAGTAAGTTTTTTGTCTTAACATGAATTATCAGGGTCATTACAAAGCAGCTGGGATGTCTGGTTCATGTTTTGGTCAGCTCATTGGGACATACCCATAGCATCTTCGCAGCAGACAGGAGCAGCAACACGCCACAGAGCTCTGTGATTGAAAGCTTAGCCCCATCTACTGCCTCTTTGCTGGAAAGAAGTGCAAATCTGGTATAAGCAGGTGCAAATTTCACTGAAACCAACATTGTGCTCTTGACACTCAGCATCTCTGGCAGCCACAGTTATGGTCTATTGAAGTTCTTATACCCACAGTTTTTGTGGGATTGGCTGTCAGTCTACATCAACTATGGGAAAGATTCCAGCTTGAATAACTGCCTGATAGCTAGTGAGGAAACAGGGACCATGCAAGCTTAGCTTTAAAGGTCGCAAGCACTGGTCAGCAGCTAAGATGGTTACCGTGAGCAGAAAAGTATAGTTTATTGCAATAAACTCTCTAGTTTATCCAGCTGACTCTTATAACTTCAATAAATTCTCAGGTACATTTGTGTTCACACTGAAATAAGAAACAAAGCCGAATCTTATACAACTCCCCTGGGAGCTACTTACAAGACTTCATGAAAGTTACAAACTCCCTGAGCACTGATGGTAAAGTATGCTCTTACTAAATAGACCAGCAAATACATTCTGCAATTCTTCTAAGTTATGCTCATGAGAAAACCCCCACAAAATAAAACTTTTTTATCACTCCCAGTGTACATAAATGCTAATGAATTCCCTGATGAAAAGTTTGGTTAAAGGTAGAGGTGGGTTGAGAATATATTCTCCCTTAAAATATCACCAGTGTGTAGACTCCTCATTCTTTAGACTAAACAAAGAAGTAAAAAAAATCAACCAACCAACCCCAAAAAACCATGAAGGTACACAGGAAGTCCCAGAAGTATCCTACACTGTTGTTACAAGCACATATTTGGCAGATACCACCATACTTTCGATATGTATTGGCATTACTAAACTCTTACATTGCAGCTAAAATCCAAATCATAACTCGTTAGCCACCAAAGGTATGTGGTTATGTTTCCCAGGCTTGATTAGGTGACTTACAGAACCAATATAGACTGCTCAAATAAAATGTTCTGTACTTCAACATTTGCACATTATTAAACACACTATTATTTGTATAGCTCAAGTATAGCCAATTCAACTTGTATCAGTTAGTTACAAGCTTCACAGTGTGAAAGCACAGTTAATTCTAACACTTCCAGCTGACATGATCTGAAACTTTAGTATTTTTCCATGAACTCACTGGAAAATAATTTCAAATAATGAATCAATGTGAGAATTTCACAACTGTTTGTGAACAGGAAAAAAAGAGAATTGTTAAATGAATTATTTGTTGAGAATTATTCCCTTCTGTCTCCCAAGAAGCCTTCTAAAAGCCATAATGTGCTCAGCAACAGAAGCTACAGAAGTGTTTGTTGAAGTTACATTATGGGGCTCCAGGCTTATTTTTGGCTAAGACACCTATTCAGTTTCTGGGTAGAGCAGTTACTGTACAGATTTTCTCACAACCACCAGCACTGCAAACTGAGCCTGGGATGAGAGTCATGCTGGATTCCTTTCGTTCTGTTTAGCATCCAGGAAAGCAGAAAAGCTCTGCAGCCCCAGCAACAGCCTCGGTAAAGCACAGGGAGCTGCACTGCCTTCAGTTTATGAAGTAGATTTGCACAGGTGCTAAAATGAAAATGAACTAGCAAGAGTATTCTTCTTGTCATGCAGAGGAAAGAACTGGAGGCAATCCTTTTCCCCAGCCATTCTGATGCTGCAGTGCTAATGGGAATATCAAGCAACACAAGATATTTTTGTCAGAAAAGGGAGCAAATGCAAACAATGAACAGATCTCTTGAGCAAGACTGCAGCTTTACCCAACCACTTTTCAGAGTCAGCTCAATATTAAGTTTCATGTGATACCTGACACTCTTCATTAATTTTGTGGGTTTAGGGCTTCTAAATCATACATTTCTATTAACATTGTTTTAAAAGCCAATATATTATCAGTCTTATCTATTCAGAAAAGTTTGCATGGAAATAATTTAAAACCTTCTAGAATAAATAATTCAGGCTTTTCCTTTTTATTACATACTAAGAATATCCTCATGTAAGTAACAATTGTAATGTCCCTGTAAGGTGAAATTTTTACCATACAAATCTGTAACTATGTTTGCAATGCTTTTAAGACTGTGTATAATCTATTATGTGTTCTGGTTTTTCACCACCTGAAAAAATGGGGTGAATGGAGATATTTCTTGTTACAGATTTTAAATTTATTTTTTTCACCTGTGTTACATATTGGCTTTTGATAGGATTTTAGTGTAGCTGTATGGTATAAATTGTGAAATAAATAGTAAATAAATAGGATTTACTGAGCACAAGAGATCAGAGGTGTAAGGATGAGTGTAGGGATGCTCTAGCTTAGCAGAGACGTACCTTCCCTACAGATGACTTTGGAAAACTTCAGTATCATTTCATGCACAATGGATAGTTGGACCTACTTTTTTGATTTTTTAACATCTTGAACATCAAAAAATACTTAAATTAGCTTTGTTTCAGCCAGGAAAAGACAAGGAGGGGAACCAAAGGGCAAAGTTCAGTCTTCACATAATCATGAGTGGGAGTGGTTGTGAACTTCCTTTTCCTTTCGTCAGCTTATGCTTAGCAATTTGCCCCATCATCATTTCCTACTTAGTGTTGGTACTTGGTGTTTCAGCCTTACTTTTGCCACCATCTTTTCTTTCCCAACACAAACACTGAACTGAGAGAATGATGTAAACTTTTCCACCTAAGTTTATAGGGAATCTGAATAATTTCATGTCTGGTTATTGTAAATGACAGGGCTGATAAACAATGACTAGAAACCCAGAACTAGATACCACCAGACATGCAAAAAACTTTGCTGCAATTGGTTCATGTAGCTCACATTCCAGACAGAAGGAGAGTTACCTACCTCTGTCCTTCCCAGGTGTTCTCCAAGAGTTTAGGGTCAATCCAAAAGGGATGGAGAGGGGAGGGAGGGGAGGGGGGAAGGGAGAGGGGGAGGAGAGAATTCTCCAAAATCGGTTTTGAAAATCTGAAGGTCAGAATGGTTCAAGGATGGCTTGGATAACCTGTGATATACACTTGTAATTTCTCCATCATCATAAAACCACATTTCTTTCCACAATTTATGTTTTTACCCAATTAACCTTCAAAATACTTATGCTTTAAATACGTCACAACTGGTCCTATGCAATTTTTTCCCTATAGAGGAAGGCAGTGTGCCCCAGGAGCTCTGCACTTCCTCCATCTCTCCTGCACCTACACCTAAAGACAAAGGCCCTGTGCCTTAACGCTCCAAACTACACCATGCTCCTGCAGAGCAAAAGATGCTGCCAGCAAGTGCAAATGGTTGAGGCATCACAGATCCTCAATGCATCACCCTCACTGGCACCAAAGACTGAGGAAGATGCAGGAACACTTAGGAAAGGCCGGAGCCAGGCAAACAGTTCAGCTTCAGTGAGCCTTCAGGGCCAGTGTGGCCCCACTGACAGCCAGAATTAGACCTCAGCCCTTCTTAAGCCTCTGCTTACCTTTTGTTGACTGCTATTTTTTTTCTTTTTTTTTCTTCTTGTTGGCAGTCGCAGTTATCATGCAGATAGAATGCATAAAATATACGGGCACAAAACCATAGTAAAATTATTTGGTATTTGTTTTGTTTTCAGAAGGCATGACTTTATTGTCAGCAGCTTTCCAAAACCACTGCACAAACACTGATGGGTCCTGATAATATCAGAGTATATACAAGGACAAAGCATGACAAGTATCTGACACCATGAAAACCAAGATGTTTCATGTAGCCCTTGGCATTGGTTAGCTAGTTCAAGCCAGTAAAGTACACAATTTCTGAGCTTAAGCCTGCTTGTTCTTTTTCTGATTTCTGAGGAATTTCATCAGCTGATTTTTTTTTCCTAATAAGAATAAAAAATAATTTGAAAACTCCAATCTCATCTCTATTCCTCCAGCCATACTTCAGGGGCCTATAAGTACCTCAGGAGCTCTCACTTAGCAGGCACTTGTGCTACTGTCCCTCAAGCCTCCTGCTCTGAGTGCAAATGTCAGCAGTTCTTTCTCACCTTCCCAGAGCTGCACCCAGAAACATCGTAGGGGTCTTTCTGGCTCCAAGGCACAGAACAACTATCTGAGCAACACCTACTAGCTGGGCAGCAGAAAGGAGAATGACCCTCCACACCTTCCATAGTCTTGCTACCTTTTGTGTTGTGAATGGGGACTGAAAAATAACATGTATTCCACGGCCACAGTCTAACATCTCATCATGACCAGATCCTGACTAAGGTCCCACAGTGGACAGGCAATACAGTCAGGAGGACTGTGCCAGCCTATCAACACAAGATTCTATTTTCAAGGGACAAAATCATTCAGAACCATCCTTCTGCTACCCATAAAACAGGAATTACAATATTATTTTTTCCCCAACTCTTTTGGACACTGATTTTGAATGCATTTAGGCAGATATGGGAAATTAAACACACAAGTAAATCTCCCTGAGTGCTTAAAAAGTGCTCAGGCATTTAAATGCTATCATGAAGAAAAGTTTGAACCTCATGGGTAAGAACCATCTCTCACTCTGAGTGTAAAATACCTGGCAAACACTTACTGTCTTAATGACAAACAGGAGAAGGAGAAATTTGGTCCTTAGCTTGTATGAGTAAACTTTTTTCAGTTGCTGCCTGGCATCTTTCAGGATCACTTTGAGATTAAAAAGGAAAAAAAAAAAAAAGGGACTTAGCCAGCTGAATTCTGCCCAGTTCAACAGCTGAATCTGGACTAACTCCATTGATTTTGGTGAAGTAATCTTCTCTTTATACTGCATTAACAGAGAATGTTTGGCCTGGGATCATCTCTAAAAATTTATCCTTTTCCATATCTTAAAAAAAAATCAAAAAATACTTGGGAAGGCAGAGAGTTTAAAAGTAAACAAGAAAAAGGAGAGAAGAAGAGAACATTTGGGGTAAGAGAAAGTGGGAAAAGGATGAAAGAACATGGAGATTTTTGAAAAGACTTCCAATTGGATTAAAATGATGATAAATGGAGGTGCAGCACAGGGGTCAGGCTCCTCTCGATAACAGGATCTGAGTGCTCTCAAACAGTTGGTGTCTGTCAGTTATGTGGGAACCCCTTTGGTCTCTTGTGACTAGAGTTTTTCATCGTGCTTTTCTGACAGGATAAAGCAGAGCAGCTAAACAGGATAATTCCCACATTCTGCTGGGTGAGTCATTTCCCTCATACTTTTGAAAAACCTTGCAGGCAAAGGGGAGCCGTGCTGACAAAGCAGAGGAAGTGCACTTTTTCGGATTTCACAGGGCTCCTGGTTCAAACATGTGTCGCTGTGACAGAGAACACCTGCAGCATAGTTCAGCAGCAGTCTGGCAAACACAGCCAATGGGCTCGGCTGGGGCCCTGCATAACACGTGGGCTAGAGGGCTTTATTCTTTATTTTTATGTTATTTATTTAAACCTTCTGGGCAGTAGGATGAAACTTTCAGCCACTGCACTTTTCTCTCTTGTTATACAGCAAGGTGCAATGACTGAATTAATTAAGCTGCCCAACAGAGAAACAATCTCTACAGCCAAGAGACCCATGCTGCGAAGGAGAATATGTATAGTTTAATGCTGTTTGGCAACGCTGAGCTCAACTGGAGCATCACAGCATTAACAGTAATCCTTAATGCCATTTGAGGATTATGAAGGTAAAAGGGCTGCCACTGATAGTAATCTGAGCGGCTGGTGAGGTTGCTGAACCTGGTGTTTAGCAGACTAATTATCCCCCCGTGGCTCACAAGTCATTAATAAACAATTAAAATATTAATTTCTAAGAACAGTCTCAGATGTATCAGGAGAAGAAGGCTGGGTTAGTTAGTCCATTGCCACTTTGGTCCAATTTGAGTTCAGCTGTTCTAGCAGCCAGAAATGATATCTCTGAACCATTCTGTGCCTTAGCCCCTGACCAGGACCCAGAGCTCTCCAAAGCCTCTGAGTGAAAAATAGCTTCGGCCAATGACCTCTCACAGCCTCCTCTTTCTTCCCTGCTCTGGTCATTCTTCCGACCAGGACATTCACCCCATTTCCCTGGCCTGGCCACTGTAATACTTAACATTCGAGGCAGAAGTCTGCAGCCCTCCTGCCAGTGTCCAACATCCACCTGGCCTCTGGGCTGATGGGCTAACAGCAGTTGCAGCTAAGCACTGAGTGGATCAGAGTATATGCCAATATATAAATTTGCAAATATGCAAATAAGCAAATATGCCCTGTCCAAATTGAACCACACTAACCCTTTCATGCAAACCTTTGCAGTTTAACCCTGTGCCAAATGAGGGAGAAAACAGAAGGCAAAATAAGGCTTCACTCAAGCCATGGATCAGCTGAATTCACACCACCTCCCCATGGCTACAGCACCATGATGGGAGGTCATCTGAGTGGTTTCCAGGGCAGAGATGCTGGGCGGAAAGCACCTGCCAGTGACGCACACCACCAAAACACACCAGTGGACCCAGATGCTGCCTGACAGCATATGGCAGGAGGCCCGTCCTTATGTTCCCCACTTGTTTTAACAACTTTAACTCAGCCCATGGCTTGTGCTTCCAGCTCTGCACACAGTGGCCAGACTAGCAGTCTAGGTGATTTCTTCTTCACTATTTGTTCCTAACACTCACTCCTTTGTGTAGTCTTTGTACCCGCTTCTTCTATTTCTTTAGAGAAGATCTGTGTAAAACACTGTCCTCTTTTGACTCTGGCTTGAAAATCCCCCCTGATGGAATGCCTGCAAAACGTCTGATAACAGCCAGACCATGTGCAAGAGGGCACTTTTATCTTTTAAGCTAATGAAGAATGTTTCATTGTTTAACTTGCCTTCTGTCTGGCCAGAGGCTTCTGCTTAGTCTCGCTTACCATACGTACAGCTAATCAGGTCTTCAGTGACAGAACAATCTTTATTACTTATGCCCAGCACTTAGCATGACAAAGTCCTGAACACATGCTGAGGCTGCAGCACAGAGTGGTAGGATAATTCACATATTTTCAGGTCAGCTGGGCTTAATGAAAATCCCAAGATATTTAGAGAATTGGCTGAAGATGTCTCTGAGCACCAAGATTCCCCAAAGGAAGGGTCAGGCTTCAGAAAACTGCCAAAGAAAAATGCTTGGGGTTGGGGGGGTTGGGGGGGGGTGGGGGGTGGGTTGGGTTTTTTTGGTTTTTTTTTTTTTTTAAATAGTGAAAGGAGGAGTCGTCAGGAAATAATAGAGCTAAAATCCAATTCCTGGAAAAATGTTGGAACAAATAAACAAATTACTTAAATAACTAGAAGAAAACAAAAGAGAGTAATAGCCAACATGGATTTGTGACAAGGATACCATGTCAAACCAGTCTAACTTCCTTCTATGACAGGGGAATAGCTTTAGGGGGAAAACAGAAAATGTCAAGGTTTTTGACGTTGACATGGTACTTTGAAATAGAAGATAAGGAAGGGTGGGTCGGACAAAATTAGTCAGGCAGTGCAGAATTGGTTGGAAAATCATTCACTGTCAAAATGAGAAGGTGGACCTAGTGGGGTTCCATAGGGATGATTTAATATTCTCACTGGAGCCTAGATGATAGATTAGAGAGGACACCCACCAAATCTACAAACTATACAGAGCTTAAACAGCAACAATCAACAGTGCAAGTACAGAACCAGGCTGGTAACAGTTCTGTAAGAAAGGATCACAAAGCTGAACATGAGTTGACAGCACCATAGCATCTGTATATGAAAAAAAAAAGGGGGGGTGGGGGCATAGAGCAAGAGCATAACCTGCATATCATATGAAATAATGTTTCCAAGCTCCACTGTTAAAGGCCTCCACTGGAGCATTACCCATTTAGAAGAAATACAGGCTACTTGGGAGGCAAAAGAAGATTGACAAGAAAAGACAGCATAAAGACTGCAAAAACTAGTGGTACTTGGTGTGGTGAAGGTAACAATAAGAGGAGCTGTACTAAGTCCTGAAATGCAGAAAGAACAGCTTCAGAAAGGGATGGGTTTGCTCTCCCACTGGTGGTGGGCAGGATGAGTTGTAATAGACTGAAATTACCACAAACATTAGACTAATCATTAAAAACTGTAACAGGAGTGTACCATAGGCCTAGATTTCCCAGGGAGGCTATCAAATCATTGTCACTGAAAGTTTTTAAGAATGGTAGACTAAATATATTCAAAAAACAATAGAGGTGAAAAGGCATTAGAGCAGGGAGCTGACTACATATTCATACTGAAAAAAGAGTGCCAAACTGGATCATCTTCATCCCAAAGTTCAAAACCGCAAGCATTCTTGTGCTTCCTGATCTGTAATGTAGTCAGGGAGGATTTTGTTCTCTTACAGTACACTTTTCACAGGTGTTCTGCCTGCAAAGTGTACAATTAAGACAAATATTACCGTACTACATTAAGAATTTACACCTATTTGCAGACGTGTAAGCAGAGAACAAATCCTTGTGTTTACAGTCAGTGTCACATTAGACAGCGAGACATGTAGATCAGAGTTGTTCATGGGTAAGAATGACAAAAGCACAATCCAATTGCCTTTTGGATACTGCAGTTTATTCGTCATTTCTTCTGAGAGAGGGGCATGCATACATCTGTACACCAAATTGTAACCCTTTTCCCACACTTTTGCTAATAACAACTTATTGTGTTCCTCTGGTGTAGCAGCAGTTCTAAGGTGTGAATGAAAGGAACAGGACAGAATCTCAGCCTGTGATGGATGAGTAGTTCTAAGTGTGACTTACATAACAGTATACTTTTCTCATGCCTAGAGTCATATCATTGCAAGATGTGATCTTTTTAGATCTTGTAAGTAGGACTAAGCCCAGGTAACACTTGACTAGGAGACTTTAGAAGAAAATCTAAGGGCTGGGGGAAGTGTTTGGCAAAGCTTTGAACAGCTCCTCAGCATGGGGCTTGAGGTCACTCTAGAACAAAATGGGCCATGCTTCATAGAAAACACAGCCTAGTTTTTACAAATCTGAAGAAAGGAGAGAGAGGAGAGGAGAGGAGAGGAGAGGAGAGGAGAGGAGAAAAAGAGAAAAAGAGAAAAAGAGAAAAAGAGAAAAAGAGAAAAAGGGAAAAAGGAAAACAGGGCAAAGGAGAAAAGAAAAGCAGTTGCTACAAAATGAAAGAAGTTTCTACAAGAAAATATTGACTATGCCACACACAAAAGTAAAAGCCCATAGTTTTCATTTGAAAAATAAAAATTAAATATTTCTACATTTTCATATATTTGTTCCTGGAGAATTTCTGTTCTCTTAAAAAACAATAGTTAACATATCAGCATTTTGTCCTAAGCAGGAATAAAAAAAGTCCTGAAATGCTGAAGGTTTCCACAGGACTGAAACACCAAATGTTGATTATTTTTATTTCCATCTTTATTTTGTTTTCTTTTTTGTCAGCTGCATGCCTCTTTCATTTCACAGACAAGGGGGGCTGTGGAGATGACTTATTCTGGGAGAGCTGTCAAGAAGTTCCCAGCTGTCCACCCTCTCCCTCTCCTGGGGACTCTTGCTCTGACTGCAGGTACTATTGACCTGCTTGTAAACTAATTCCTGGCAGTGACTTGGCTTTTCCTTAACAGTTTGAGCTATAATTTGCAGCAGTTCTCAAGCTGCTTCACAAACAAACCAGTGGTGGGGGCAGGAATGCCTAGGACAAGGTAAGGGTAGACCTGGTGCAGAGCAGGGTAGAATCTCCAACTTTGAACTTCCAGCTGTAAGATCCTTAACCCAAAACCTTGCCACTGAACTATTTCAGCAGTCAAACCTCATCTTGACTAGGGTGCAAACTTCATTTCCCTGGACAACTTCCAGCTGGAGTCAGCATGCTACTTCTGATTTGAAATGGATGCTATTTCCAGGGAGGCTCCTGGCTTCTGAAGGTTGACTTCAGAGCTGGATACCAGCAGGTAGGGAAAATAAGCAATTGCAGTCCTATAGGCTGCTATGGTTTCTAGAGGAATTTGAGATCTTTTCAGCCAAAAAACTTGTGAAGGTTTTTTCACTGGTCCTCCTCTAACTTATTCATATAAGCTCATGTGGGTCAGGTCTCTGTCTGTACAGAGACCTATACTGTCTGCACTTTGTATACAGCAAAGGCTATTAAGCCTTCTGACCAATACTGATACTGGGGGTTTTTCTGGGCAATTACAGAGACTAAAAGCTTTGGGAGAGGAGGGAGTTGTAGAGAGTAATAAGGTCTCTCCTGAGCTTCCTTTTCTCCAGGCTAAAAAACCCCAGTTCCCTCAGCCACTCCTTACAACTCTTCTCCTCTAGACCTTTCACCAGCTTCATTCCTCTTCATCAGACACACTCCAGCACCTCAACGTCCTTCTTGAGGGGCCTAAAGCTGAAAACAGCGTTCAAGGTGCAACCTCACCGGTGCTGAGTACAGGGGGACAATCACTGCCCTGATGGGCTGAAATCTCCAGTTTGGATCTGTCATTAAATGCAGTCAGTCTTTATGACACTTCCACAAACAAAAATGAGAGGTTTTAAATCATTCAGTGCCTGACAACTAAAACTGCAGAAAAATGAAAATACCTAGCTACATTTCAACAGTGAAATACTTTGAAGAGGACGGCTCTACAATGAGATTACTTTGTGCTGGGGTGAGGACGGCAATACTAACAACATGGCTAAGTCTCCTGCAAAATCTAGACATTTTCAGGAACCAGATCAGACTGAATGTCGGCACATCCAGTGAAAGCCTTGCTGCACCTCCTCTTGAGAAACCCAAGTGAATAACACATCATTACAAAACAAACAGGAGCCAAATAAGCATTTGCTGCAGGTATGCGGTCATCGGCACTGGAAGGATTCCCAGAAATACAGTGTTTTCAGCAGCCCCTTCATGGATGAGAGGGAGGCTGTCCATCAGCTAGGGATCAGCATTTTATTATTGATGTACTGATTAGTTGGGATCCAGCCCAAGGAAGAGAAGCCCTGCAGTGGTGAGCTCTAATTAATTTAACCAGCACAGCATGAAGCCTGGTGAGTACTTTTTGGATCTGCTCGTAGAGAGGCAGAGGCTTGCAGGAAGGTCAAGATGAACCAATAATCAGTCAACTTGGGATAGACACTTGAGCCAGGAGCACAAGAAGAAACACCTTCCCCTGATGACACAGTGAAAGTGGTCAAGCTGCAGTCAGCTTGGCATAGTGAGGCAAGGACTCATCAGTCAGAACCTCGAAAAGTTTTCATTCAGCTGCAAACTTGTAAGACAAGTCTTGTATCCACAAGAATTGCTGTAGTGCTGTGTCAACACAAGAGTGTGGAGAGAAGGGCACAGGCACTCTGAAAGTGCAGCTGGGAAAAGGACAAGGATTGAGGACAGGCTGAACAGTCCAGCTAAGAGGAGAGGGGCTTGCTCCAAAAGTGAATGCTCTGGCCATGGACGAAGGTGAGCCCATCAGCCTCACCACAAGCATCAGCATCCCTGTCTACTCATCCCAGCTGCTCAGCTAAAGGCACAGGTGGAAGGAAGAGGAGATCTTAGAAGGGAAAAGCAGTGTTCATAACAGGGAAGGCAGAAAACCAATAAAAATCCCTTCTGTGAGCCTTTCTTCAACAGAGGAGGAGACCTGACAGACCTCAATTGACAAAAAGATGGAAAGGTGAGATAAGAAAAGCCATGCTGGACTACAGCATGTAACAATACCTAGTATTGGGAGTCAGAGGAGGACTCATCTCTTTCAGAAGGGATCTCAAGTTTTCCAAGAATTGGGTTATATCACATCACATTTTCACTTTGGCAGAAGTTATATATCAAATGAGAATATTTCATCTAAGCCTTGCAGATAATTTCTTCATCAACATGCTTTATTAAAAAAGTGATTTGAAAAAATCCTGACCTTTTATAGGTCACTTCTCTTTCCCAAGCCAATCAGATCTCGTTGTTCCCTGAGGTCCTAATCAATTATCAGCCCATTTATTTCACTTGATATGAAGACTGTGCCCAATTAATTCAGAGATGCATTAAAGTGAAAGGTTTTACAATTGAAATGAATGCTTCTTACTTTCTGTCATGTCCTGCTCAGGGAAATTAAGTTTAAATAAATGTTAATGGAATTGTCAATAATGCATTGCATAAAGGTCAGGGTGGTCAGGCTTTAATACAAGGGTTGTTTTTATTTCTTTATTATTAGAATATGTTTTCTTCTTTTATCTGGTAAAAGAGGAGATGCATACCGTTACCACATCTGTGGTATGTTGAAGATTCATTGCAACAAATTGTGTTTTCATACCTTCTCAACCATGACTATTTCCTGTCTCCAGTCTTCTGTCATAATTAATGCTAAGTTAAACAGGCTCTCCATTTGACACACATCAGGTAGACTGAACTTTGTATTGGTTAAACAGCTCATTAAAAAGACTGGTCTAAAAAGAGCCGAGATCTCAGATTCTACAGCAAAAGTCTTCACCCATTTGAAAATACAATGGTTTCTCAGGGAAGTAAGGCAGAGAGACAAAGTTTTTAAAACGGTAAATAATTGCCAGCTGCGCCCACATTCCTGCTCATAGATTTCTTTCCTTCAGCTCAGTTTCATGTTGCCAGGTTTTCTTGGGTACTTCTCTGTATGAATGGAGTATGTGGAAACCCTTGTCCACTCTACCTTTGTAAAGAGCCTTGGGTACAGGGACTCCATATACTTCCTAGCAGGCTTATCAGTAATCACCTCCTGCAGGTACAAAAAACTTACCTTCCCTGCAGCTCTGGCTGACAGGGAAAAATTCCCTCTGTTTTACAGAGATGACTCTTAAAACTGAGAGGAACTACGTCTAGGATCTGTAGAGGGACCTTGGCATCCCTGGTAGTCCAGCAACACTCTGCCTAACAGCAAGGCAACTGCCTAAAACCAAGCAGAATGCACAACACACCATATGGTCTTGTTAGTGCCTAGCAAAGGACCTTTTGCATTCTGGGGAAGACCTGAGGATACCTGTGAATGCTGAATATCTCCAATACTCACATCTCTGCAAATCTTGTGCTAGACATGCCCACTTTTATGCCAGTCAAGAAAAAACTTGACATCTCCTTAGTATCATTCCAAGGCTTCAGTGTCATGGATACCCTCTCTATGGGCTGTTTGGGACTTCAGAAAGTAGAGTTGTGCCAACACACCATTTCTCTCTGCTTGTTCTGCTGGAGAGTGTTATAACAGAAATGAGCAGTGGGCAGCTGCCCTGAGCACTGCACAGCTGCTTATCCCACTGTACACAAGCACCCCATCCTTCCATCTCTCCCAGGGCAGGCCTTACTACACAATACAGGCTAATTCCACACCCATCTGTCACACGCTGACTGAATGTGTCTGGAGAGGTGGGTTTGGCAGTTGGTTTGGGTTTAGACAGAAATAATTTAGAAGTGCTTTACTGAATGGAACTATACTTAATACTTCTGCTGTTACACTTCCCTGCTAGAACTAGTAAGAGAAAGTACAGTTACAAGTATGGAAAAAGAAGGGAAAAGTTGGTGGCAGGTGGAATATGTGCCTTCCACCTCAATTGCCCACAGCTGAGAAATGGATTGTTTTAAACCCGGGAGTTTGCACATGTAAAATGGCTTTGTTGATGCAGGGAAAAGCATCTTGTTCTTCTTCCTTTGATGGTTCAGTTGGGAATTGCTCCAGGAAACATGCCATGTGGAGGAAGAGGGCTAAAATTCAGCTCCCCAGTGTTACCCATTTGTCTTCTACAATGTGGCTGCAATTATGGCATTTTCATTGTTTCAACAATCTGTATAGAGGGAGCCAGGGTCCCCTCTGGTTTCAAAAAGTCCCTGGTCAACAAATACATTGCTTAAAAAATCCGGGTAGGAGGCTAGGAAACACGAACTTTAACTTCATGGGGAAAACTCTATTGCTCTCTTCAGTTTCCTGCACTTCAGTGACAGCATTTACAACATAAAAACATCTTCAGAATAGGATACAAGTTTCTGGAGTTAGAGATGTTGTCTGTGTATAACATGGAAGCAGTTTAAAATCAAGAAAGTTGCTCAGTTTGGAACGAGCCTGTCATGTGGCTGCCTTTTCTCAAGGAAGATTTAAAGAATGATCAGGCCTTCCTCAGATTTTTTAGTCTCAGCATTCTTTCTTCTACATCTCTTTTGTTTGTGAAAAAAAAAAACCAACATAAAACCACCCAGCCAAACAACTGTGAAAATACAGCTCAAATGTAATCAGTTCATCTTCTGCTGGAGTTTGCAGAGAGCCTGAAACATCAACTCTGAGATGCATGATCTGCTCTTTTCATTTCAAAGCAAGCCAGTTCAGATTTGAACTGAATTTGTTTAATTCCACCATCGTTAGCTCCTTCACAGTCCTCAGCATGTAAGAATGGTGAAGAAATATAGCACTACAAAGATCTGAAATACCATTAGGTCCTTAACCACATGAGGCAACACAGGAGATGCATGATTTGCTTTGGTGAGGAAGAGCTCAACTCTTTAAAGTTTGAAAAAAACTGCTCCAAGATACTGAGCATCCTCCATTCCCACTGAGCCCCAAGTAATTAGGTAATGGAGCTTATTTTCAATCTTTATACTGTGCTGTTCTTAAAGCTTTAAGCCAAAATACTTCATCACTCATTCTGAGCTGCTTCCCACCCGGTGAAGCTGAACCAGCACTTACTACTAAACCTGTCTCTGGTTTCAAATTCATTGCTTGATATCACACCCAGGAATGGGGCCAGTAGGTTTTTAGGCATTTATTTGCAAGTCTAGATTAATACAGATTAATTTGCTACAACCATCTGTATTCTTAAAAAAAGTGTACTTATTTCCTTTAACTACCTTAATTTTATTTTATTTTTTAAACATAAAAAAAAAAAACCCTGGAATTTTGCACAAATATGGACTCAATCAATGGTCATTGGCTATTTTTTCCTGTCTCAGTTATGAAAGGAGATGAGGTGTTTAAATTACTAGATTTCACATGTGGAAGGAATAAGTCTGAAGGAAATAGGATAGGATTCTTTCCAAGCTTGAATTACAAATTATCCCAGGACCCAGGAGAGGAGCAGAGCAGAGCAGAAAACAAGATTTCAGGAGATTCTTTGTCAAGTTAGTTTCTCAATCAGCCTGGAAAGGCACCTTGAGGACCCAATTTCTTCCTTATGTTGCATGCCTCCACTGGTGTAGAAGCTTAAGGACTCCAGTTGGTACCTCTTTCAATAGCTGTTTATATGATGTGCTGAAGTATTTATCTCACAATAATGCATTTTAATGTCGATTTTGAAAGAAAAAATGTTCATCTAATAGATGAACTACTTCCTCCAAATAGCTTATTTGTTAGCATGAATCTTGTAGGTATGTACTGCTCACATATTACTAAGCTACAAGCTCAAAGGGATTATTTTAAAAACTTTCATAAGGTTTGATACATGGGTATTATTAAACAGTTCAGATATTGGATAGGTGGAAATTCACATCTTCCTTTAAGCCCTTTCAGTAAAGCAAGAAGAGTTATCTCCGTCCATTCTCTTACTCTTCCATGTGAAGTTTCTTTTCCTAAACAGGTAGCTCTTTCAGACAGTCCAGTAGGAGTAAATGACTTCACTATTCAGAGTACTAGCCCAGATACTATAATCAGCCATGTGCCAGAGGGTATTGTTCCTGCTCTGAATACCCACAAATCTAGAGAGGAGTCTCTGCCTAGAGGTTATCTTTCCTCTGGCATCAAGGTAAGGCAAGATAATTTCCCTCTCTGGTGCAATGCAGTTCCCATGTCAATTGGTGCCAAAAACATTCTGCAGAGAAACAGTAGTAAAAGGAAAACCAGCAGCCAAGCTCCTGTATCAAGTTTTAAATTTAATTTTTTAATTTATTTTTTAATAATTGACCTGTCAAGATAATTACTGCAGATCATGGGACGATGTCTTTAGCACATTTGGGAAAAATGGAACCATTTGGGGAAGGATATACATTTTCAAAAAAATTGCTACCTGGACTGAAATGCAATTCCATCATCATTTTAAAGGCAAATGTTATGGAAGAGGGGGAGGAAGGGCAGATGAGGAGCACAGGGAGAGGGGGCTGAGGCCTTTTTTAATTTTAATTTTTGTTGGGCTTTTGAGAGTTAAAAATCCAGTGACAGATGAGCTTGCCCTGTAAAGGCTACTATTGAAATTAATGCAAGTAGAATTTTCTTGGAGAGGACTGCAACACAACAGGCGTTTTCAGTGACATCTTGCATTATTCAGTGTACAGTTTGCATAGACCTTAACTATAAAGCTTGGTCCATTTTGTTTGACTGTTATGCTTACTTCCAATGGGGCTTGTTTACACTCTGCTCTGCCCTCCGACTTCTCTCCTCCAAATACTCCCCAGGGACCATGAGCTAGAGCATCTCTGCAGTCTGTTACACAGCAGCATGCTGCAAATTCAAGCCATTAACATGACAGCACATCTGATCCCAACACTACTGTCCACCATTCCCTAGCTCTCCTATGGGAACAGCTGCTTTTAAATGGCAGACACCAGTGTCTTGTGTTTTGATATTCAAAAGCTTAGTGGACCATGCTCTGCAGTGGGAAGAAAAATATAAGCTGAATCTGCCTGAGAAGAATTCTGCTGCAGTTTAGCTTTCTCGGTTATTTTAATGCAGCACTGACCAGATAATGAAATCCTTAATATTGAATATGAGCTTCTGAAGTCACAAATGTCATCAGTTTAAAGTGGAAGCATACATCATCCATTCTAGTATAAAAGAAGCCTAAATCATGGCTCCTTTGAAATGAATATGAAAGCACTTCTTAGCCTGGATAGGCCAGAAAATGGTCATAATTATCATAAAACATAAAATTTCACTTCCCAAAGGAACAGGCGTGTTCTTTTCAGGGGGAGAAAACAGCCAGATGTCTCAGTTGTACACCAGACTCTCACTTTCCATTTTTAAGCATGCTTCTAGGTGTAACAGTTGATAAGGGAACTGTGAGAAAGCAATCTAAGCATCACCACTTAAAAGATCTGCCTGAGTCTGCAGATAGCCTGAAATGACAGCTTTGAATTACTCCATTCCAATCCAATTTGGATTCCAAACAGAATATTTTAAGTGGCAGTATTGCCAACTGCTTCACCGCTTAAAATATTTTGAAAAGAAGAGGAAGTACCAGTGTGAAGATAAAGTACTTCTAGGGGTAGGTGTCCAGTAACAGCACTGGGAGATAGAGGAGCACTTCAATTCTTCTCAGAAGTTGTTTTTAAATACTTGGACAATACACTTCTGACTGCTGACTAGGCCTACAGCTGAGACCTATATTTCTATATTTTATAGTTGAACCTGCATTTAATAAGAGACAAATCATCCTATTTTATTCATTAATAGGAAGACTGCATGATTGACTTACTCTGCCAGAATGACAATG
This sequence comes from Falco cherrug, assembly GCF_023634085.1. Lineage (NCBI taxonomy): Eukaryota > Metazoa > Chordata > Aves > Falconiformes > Falconidae > Falco > Falco cherrug. Next base: position 15,488,572 of record NC_073704.1, on the reverse strand, counting down.
ATGCCACTGTCTGAGAGGCTGCAACTGATCACTCCTGAATGAACTAGGGCTATAAGCAAGAACAAGTAGTAGAGGAATAGGAGTGGGACAAAAATGCATCAGGCCACGGTTTAACATGAAGGAAAAATATTTCAAAGTTGTTCTTAACCTTGGCTTAATATCCCCAAGGACAAGAAAGCCCTCAAAGCCATTGCTTTAAGGCCAACCAAATGAAGAAAAGAAACTTTCAGCTATTCTAAGCTCTATCCTTTGCACTTTTTTTAGTTTAACATATCTGTCCAAACCCCAGCTACCATACTGTGTCGTACTGGTTTCTGGTGCCTGGCAAGCTCTTCTGTTTTAATGCTGCTAGTACATTGGGGGATCTTCATGTCTGTAGCAGAACCCAAATTTCACTGCAGAAAGGAAAGAGAATTGATTTGCTCTGAGTCACAATTACAGATTCAGCTTCAGAGCATTCTGAAAGCTGCCATGAGGCGTTCCCAGCAGGAATTAGTGTCCAGCTGGGACCAAGTAACAGTGACTGCCTGACTTCAGAAGCCATTAAAATATAGACGCACCACTTAACACTGGAAGAAAATGCCTTTTTTCCCCTCCCTATCTTGCCTCTGCTTCTTAAATCACCACTCAGCATTATTTTAAAAGGGCACCTTAAGAAGCTTCCATTCTGGTTTTTAGGAAGTACTAAATGAGAGATCAAGACCAAATATGACCAGAAATCAGCTTTGTTGACAAGTGCTGATGCTGAAACAGAGCACTTCACACCTGAAATCATGTTCACTACTCAGGCAGAAAGCAGCAGAGGAGGCAGGGAGTTGAAGCAGGGGCGAGAAATACATATGTTACTGTATAACTACAGCTCTGTGTTCAGTTTACCATTCAGTGGCCCCAATGCTTGAGCTGTAAGTGGACAGAACAGAGGATGAACAAAAGCCCAGCACTGCCTTGTATTTCTCCTGGTTTAGCTCATTTCTTTTATACAAAAACTCACAGACTTTCCTGGCCATTGGTTCTGGAAAGAGGTTTGTTGGTAAGCAAGTTTCTAACTGCTGTTTGACTTAAAGTAGACCTACAGGAATTCATGCTGTCTCAGCAAGGGGCTGTGACTACCTGGGTATCCAAACAGCCCTGGTGCACGAGGAAGGGCTGAAATCAAGAGCAGAGCTTATTAGCAACCATGTGCTATAACATAAGACAAGGCAGCTCCCACCTGCTCTAAGTACCTAAGTCATTCTACACCACCATGCCAGAGCCTATCTGTATCTAGGGCTGGCCCCTTGTGCCTCTCTGGATTAACCTCTTACCTGACCTACTGAAGAATACATGAGATTACAGGCATGAGTGGGCCCCACTACAAGATCCACTGTCTACCTGTGGTTTAGCACCACAGCATCTCTCTTGGAATGTAACTGGGCATGGCCCACTGCCTCAGACACAGACCTACACTGTGAGCCCAAGCCCTCTCACAGGAGCCAACATATGAGTGAGCAAACAAATAAAGAGGCCTGAAATGCTCTGCACATAGAGATTAATCCAAGATAATCAGTGCCTTTAATGACAGACATTAGTTCTCTCTGAGGTTACCGCACAGGAAAGAACCAGAGACAGAACAAAACAGATGTGCCTTTCTGACAGGTTTTCATCACAAGACCTTCCTCTGGATATACTGGAGAGAACACATTCCCCCAGCAAGCTCAAGCAGCTGCCTCTCTCCAAGTACCCATAAGCAATAGCTTGCAAGAAAAAAGAAACCCCTCCTGACTTGATGCCTGATATTCCAAACCTGTTGCTAGTTTAAAAACCAACCATCACATGGGAAAACAGGGAGATGCTGTCAATTCCATTACTCGTAACTGCAGATAAACCCTGCTGACACAGTGTTTTTGCCAAGTGATATTGTGACCTGGGGCAACATAAGGGCTTCAGTCCCTCCTTTCCACCTGGATATATCCTTGGCATGTCTGCTACTACACTGTATTGCTTGGTAAGAAATTAGAATTCCAAGAGCAGGGATATATCTGTCCTCTGACTTGAAGAAACACATAAGCCAGACAGTTCATGTTTAGTATGCATGGGAGAAGCATAAATGCCTTTTATGACTGAACATAGATGACGAAATGCTGTATTTGTTGAGGAGAGAAAAGGGGATGCCCCCCATCATAATCTGTGATTTTTTTTCTCCTGTCTCTGCCTTGATGCATTTACAGTAAGTTTCTTCTTTCAGAAGCAGCTAGGTTCATCTATATTTCCACAGTGGTCACAGGATGATTTTCCTTCTCCCTCCTGGAAAACATCCACTCCCCTTTCTCTCTAAGAAAAGGGCAATCCCTCCCTCCCACCCCAAGAAAAGCAGAGAGCTGGAGACCTGCCATATATGACTGTCACATCAGTTTAATTTTACTAGTAACAATAAAGAGGGTCAGTACCCAATTCTGGAGACAGTGGCATGCATACTAAAACTACTGATTTTCCAGCCCCTACCCCTTCAACAAAATGATAAAGGCCTGTAGCACTAGAACTGCCTGCAGCACACTGTAGCCAGGGGTTTGCCAGGGAGCCAAATGCAGCAAGTACACAACTCCTTGCTTGGAAAGACTCAGACTTACAGCTTCTGCTTCAGACATGAAACAGAGTGAATGAGCCCCGAGTCTCCACCATGCAGACATGCAGTCTGTGTTAAGAATTCTAGCACCTCATTTTGCCCCTTCCTGCCCTCCTCCAATATTCTTTTTTGGCGTACATGGGTATGTGAAGGGTAAGTCCCAAAAGAAAAACAACCTCTTGAGATAGTAGCTGAGGAAGCCACAGTTTACCTTTCCCACCTGTACTTCCACACCATACACCCAGCAAAGCAATACTGCCTTCCCCAGCTCAAGTATATCATCAGCTGAGCTGTTCACATGAACATGCCCTGAACAGTCTCAGTCAAAACTAGCCAGGTGAGCTAACACAGCTTAAATGCCAGGCTTTCACTAACCCTCTTAATTTTGACTAAAATGTGATAGGCAGCATTCACAAGAGCAGCTTTGCCAGCAGATTACAGGAAAATATCTTCCACGAAGAGCTGGTGAGAAGTAGCTGGTCAACTTGTGTGTCAAGACAAGTGCAGACAGAAAAGGATGCACCACAGATGTGAAAGCCAGTCAAACAGTTAAAAAGCTCATTAAATCACTGAGTCTAGTGGCTAAGCACTTCTAAAGAGCTAAAGCCACCCAAAGCCTAAGAGTGGGCACAGGACACACTTGTGTCTTTCAGAGCTGAGGCCTAAAATACACATTTATCTCTTGTCTTAGGAAAAAGATGTCCACTACATTAGCACTGTCATCACAGCATTTTCCCTGTGGCTTTCCTGCCCCAAAACCTCTTCAAATCCGTTTCAGTGCTGCTAAAAGACTTGCACATTGTTTTTCTTCCCCCAGCATGCTTTTTTACAGTCTGCAGGTATAAGCAGGCCTTCTGAAAACAAGAGGAAACATTTTAAAGTGTCTTATGAAACAATATCATGTATGTAGCACTGCAGCAGTATGTACTCTAGAAATCTGGACAATGTGAACACCAGACCCTTAAACTTACTCCCAAGACTGAGACAGTGATGTAGGTATGGAAAGTTGTGTTCGCAAAGAAGTCAGACTGGATATCATTGGCATGCAAAAAAGTAGAGCACATTTAAATACCATCTAGTTGCTCCTCCCTTCACCATTACAGATCTTTAAAAAATACATCATCAGGCTTGAAAGAGCCCAGTGTATTGCTTCCTATAAGGTTATATCTTAAGAAAGGATCTTGCAATAGATCACATTTGTGAAATAAACCACAATGGCTGGCATAATTTTGGCTGAAAAATGTTACAAACTAATGTCAAAGACAGTGTCTCCAAACAACATAACTGTGGCAAAAGTTGATTGTGTAATCCTGATATAAGCCTCTCAGACACAAAACTCAACTGAAAGTTCATAAGGGAAAAAAAATGAGGAAAGAGAAGGTAGAGGCTTCATGAAACTCATGTGCTTTATTACAAAAATCCAAACTAGCACCACTTCAAGTCTTTTGCAGCTGAAAATGTCCATAGACTTCTAAAGATATATATGCATCCAAAACCAACAAAATGCACTCTGGACCATAAATAAACCTGGTCCACCAGAGTACTGAAGTAATTCCAAAATATTAGTTTATCCTGGTGGATGCTGAGTTGTTAGGAAGCCTCATTGCCTAAGTCCCTTTAGTTGTAACTTTCTAGAACATCTTGATTTCTTCCTGGAGTCAAAGAACTTGTAGGACTTAATGTGTTTAGGTTGGAGTAACACCCCTTACATGATCTTAAATGGGAGTCAAACTAGTCTATCCCTGTAAATCAGTCAGCCAACTGAAACACTGATTTCAAATGAGTTAGCTTGAAACTGGAAGAAAGGATTTGAACCTCACACACATTTTGATTCTACTACATTAGGACCTTGACAGGTTTAACAGAACAGCTGGGTCCTAAATTAGCTGGAACTACTCTGGAAAAAAAAATAAAAATACCTAGGTATCTTTAAGATAATGTCAGTGAAAAACATCTGGTCATTGTTTAAAAAAAGGAACATTCATGATGAATGACAAACAGTACAATTTTATTTTTTTTTTGTAATGCCACTCTATAAATTAATGGTATGCTTCTGTGTGGAACTCCGTTCATTTCTGGTCGCCCATCCTGGACAGAAACTGCAGTGAGAGAGAAAAGCAAAATCACACGTTGTGTTCTGTGTTTGGTAACATACTTTCGTATGCTGTCACACATTTTGTTCCTCCATGGCATTTTGACTCTTCAGCCAGATCCTTCTTTATGTCTTTTCTTGACTGGTATTGTCTACTTCTTAAAATGAAACACCAATTAATAAGTTGTTGGTATCCCTATGAACACTGAACTCCAAGCTATTGTGGGATTTTTACTTAATGGTTTACATACTCCTTCTTAAAGATACTCCCATTAGAAGTCTTTCATGTGAATTAAACACCCCTCCTCTTGGATGAACTAGGAAGAACAACTGCTTTGCACCCTGCGAAACTGTGCTTTGCACCCTGGGAAACTGGTGCTCTAAACCTCTGTCCTTTTGTCATACCCAAATAGCTCATGTATGTTTGGTTGCAATTCCCCTGTTATTACTGCTTCATTGCCTTGTTTCTGTAAGATCTCCCTTAACAGCATGTATGCAGTATCTATTTATTGAGGAAAAAGCTGTTCACACAAACTTGTTAGTCCACCTCTAATCATACTGTGGGAGATTTCTATTGGCATAAAATGCCACATGCACTTCACTAAAATTTTACCTCATCAGTTTACTTTGAGTAATTTCTTTCCTTAAAGCTACAGTACCCTTCTCACACCTCGGTGACCTAAGCTGTCCTTTGGGTATAGTTCATAGCCAGGAATTACAGTATCTTATTGATTTTTATCATTGCATCATATTTCAAGCTGTCTATTCAATAATGTCTATGCTATCAAGGTCCTCTTCTCATACTAAGCAGGAGTGTCTAGGACTGTCAGTCTCACTGCCATTCATAAGTACTAACATCCACTAAAAATAAATTAGAACAAAAGTGATGTGACAATGAAAAGCTGTAATTTGAAGATATTGAAGAAAAAGGCTTCTGTGAAATTTGACTCGTATGGAATGTGTCATATAACATGACCCAAACTGTTTGACAAGAACAAATTACCACAACACTCCCTATCAAAATAAGCCAAAGCCATTAAAATATACAAATAAATCCCAGCTCAAGTATGAGAATAGCATACTGTGTTACAGGAAATAATGTTTACTAGATTACACTATTGGATTATAAAAATTATAAATGTCAATAATTAATCAAGAGCTCCTTATTTTTTCATAATGGAGGAATTTTAAAAATCTTAAACTGAAATCAACTTCAGAAGTAGACTGTGTAATTCCATAGGGTTACTACCATATTGAATGAAATAGAGATGCAAAAGCTGAAAAAAACCTGACACCAACAAAATGTAGATTAACTGCAGAAGCAGACAAAAGGCCGCAGCAACAGATCAAAGAGAGAGCAGCTTGGCAAAGCATGATGGAGCATTACCATAATGAATTTTGTGAGTAAGCAGTGTCCTTTAGAATAATTCTTTTGATCTCTTAAGAAGGCATTTACTACAATCAAGAAAGGGTTTACTTAGCAAAAAAATTAAAAATAAAATTAAAAAGGAGTAGACTTATATAGGATTTAACTTTAACTCATTCCAAACACCTCCAGGATGATGTTTCATAGATTTCTAACAGGCTTACCCTGATTATCTAGTCTGGCCTTCTGAATTCCAGCCAAAATAACTTCCCACAGTAATTCCTGACTTGTATGCTCTAAAAGTAATTTCCTCCTGTTTCCTTTTAGGATTAAGAGTGAAAGTGAGAGACTAGTAGGCATTTCAATTTAACTAGATTTCAGGTCAGGTGCCTGGACTAGAAGGAAACCCAGCTCATCAAATGGCTGAGTTGAGAGCCAACTCAAGGCTTCCCTGTAACACAGGTAAAATTGAACTCTCTTAACCCAAGGACAGACAGACAGGGTTGGGATGCTCTTAGGCAGTTGAGATGGGAGAGTAAAACCAGACAGAAAAATCCTGGGGATATAGGTTTGCTGTTTCTACTGCTGCTGGATGCACAGGAGCTGGGGCAGCGAACGCTGCTGCTGGTAGGACCCATTCTGCCATCCCCATTTCTCTCCATCCCACAGTAATTGACATTTCCACCCCTGCAACTTTCTCTCAGCAAAAGCAGGAGCCATCAACAGTGAAAGCCTTAGCTTTGCAGAGTACTGTAAACTAGCAAAACCGTAGGATTGTGGTTGCCATTGGCAACTGCTGGCTGTGCCTCGACCTGGCCTCTTCTGGGCTGTGCTGGGCTTGCAGTGAGCAGGCAGAGCTAAAGTACCTCCACAGCAAGAGTCTTTTAGACTGGACAGAACCTACTTTGTTCTGTTCAGGTTTAGGTCCAAACTAGATTAGCAAGTTTACAGGAATTGCAGAGCAGACTGTTGCCCACTTAGGCATCCAGCTGCATGCTGGTGCCATCTGACAGGCCAGGCCATGCACCAGCAGATCAAAGGGAGCCATAACTGTCATTACAGCTAACATAATGAAGACATGGTGCTAACAATTGTTTGGAGCAGGAGTCTGCTTTTTTGAGGATTTTTCCTGAGTGCTGCTAAAGGGGCCCTGGTTGTTCTCAAACAAGCAAGTGAAATCTAAGGTGCTCAGATCTGCTAACAATTATCCTCAGAGCTGCTCTTGCTGCTGCCTTTCTCCAATCCATCCATCACATGGCTGCCTCAGAGCAAAAGCCACATGGCAGGTTGAGCACTCTGTGGGGCGGGAAGCCATTACGCCTTATTAACTTTGAGTGACTAAGCCTTTTGTGCAGGAGCTGAATATAATTAGAACACATTTTCATTGCTAAACTGTTAGAGTGAGGAGGAGCTGGGCTTGGGCTTTTCTTTTTGTCCTACCTGTCTGGTGAGCTTGTGAAAAATAGCAAGGCTGAAGTTAAGAAAAATTCAAAATTATTTGTTGACAAAACGATAATAACAACAACAATAAATAAAAGACAAAAGAACAGTGACTACACGTCATTTAAGCCACACACCTGATGCAAAAGGCAGGTATCTTTCATTTCAGAAAAAGAAGAGAGTTACTCAAAATGGAGACAACTGTTCACACAGGCTCAGGCAAGTCCCTTTTTGTACTTAACACGGCTGTTGACTTTGGAAGATTCCGTTTTTCAGTCTTAAGCTACAGAAACTGCCAGAGCCATCTCAAATTGTTTAAAAAAGGCTTCAACAAGCTGGAAAACTCTTCCACCCTTATGGGAATTCTTGCAAGGAACTGAGCAAGCTGAAATATGCCAAAAAACAATGTTTGGCATAAGTAAGTAACTGTGGCTGCTGCTGCTACAGTAATTTAAGACAGGCAGCAGCTGGGAAAGACTGTTTCTCATGGTAACCCTTTCCATGTGTGTCCTCCACCCAGATGTAAAGTCAAAGACCCTCCTCTCAAAGGAGCAGCTTTGAAGTTCTTAAGTGATATTTAACTCCAACAGCATAACCCCTTCATCCTTGTCATAAAGCAACCAGTAAAATAAGATACCACACCCCAAAGACTCCAAGACTTTGAAGAGAAGAGTTAAAGCAGAGGAAGGAGAGCAACCTTGTTGCTCAGGAATCCCAAGAATTGTGCTACATTTTAACAGCATTGTTTGAAGTCAGAGAATGCAAAGCCACTCAGTGAGATTTTTATCTCCTCAAACAGCAGTGGTAATAGAGACTCCACCATCTGAGTGTGCCTATGACCTGATTTTTGGCTGCTTCTCTGAGATACTGTTGAATTCATATGCTTTTAATTTCTGAAAGAAAAAGTGTTTGGGAAAGGAAGTGAGTATGAAAAATATATCTGCAATCTGGGAGCTACAGTTACTAGAAAGGAATTGTCCATTTCATATTTGTATATATAAACGCACAAAGTGATGATGAAGGACTCTAGATTCTCTGGGAGATTTTTTGGAGTGTAACGAAAAAAAAAAGCCCTCATAATCTCACAATGTGGCTTGTCATATACAGCTCAACGCTATTCATCCATGGAGGAGAAGCAATGGGGTCCATAGCATGATCTTTCCCCATTCCCAATAAGCCATGCCCAGAACCTTGTGGTACTGGCATGAGGAGGACCTCCACTACCTCTTCATCCAGACCTTGTTACTACATTAATGAAAAAAATTTGGATCCCACAGCTGAATGGTAAAGTTGCATCTATTTAACACTGTAAGTATTATTCCTGGAAAGAGCAGGGTCAAGCATCTAGTGCTTCTGTATTTCTTGAATGAATGGGGGAGGAGAAAGGGGGAGCACATGTGTTTGAACAAAACGGCTTATTTTTAGTGATAGTTCCACTTCCATCCACATCCTTTTCTACTATTCTGAAAACATTCACACTAGCTAGTTCATGACTAAAAAGAAAAACAAAATATTCCGAATGCTCAAGCATGGCTTATATTTCCATGTATATGTGGGTATATCATATTCACATGACTATTTGTGGAGGAACTGTTCAAGAAACAAGCTGAAAAAGGGGCCTGAGAGCTCAGGGGGAATGCCATAAAACTTGGGCAATCAAGCACACAAATACAGTACAACAGTCAGCTTTCAAAGCATAGCAGCAAACAATTAATGAGAAATGTATTGGGTGACAACTCTTATCAGCCACTTCTGAAATAATTGGAAGTATGTTTACAAAACTCTGAGCATATTCAATGACAATTTGAAAAGTGAATACAAAACTCAATTTATTAAATAGGTTAATTATTTCAAATAGTTCAACCACTTCCTGTAAATCACAATCTGAATAAAGCAGCCCTGGCTGAGAAGGCATTTCTGTTCGGCATGGCTTGTCACCATGGCTTTTCCTATGTCAGCAAACAGTGCCTTCTGGTTTATGTAGGCTGTGTTGGCTCCAGTACTTTTCTCTGTGTAGCTGCTCATTGCTTTGTGAAGGATTTATAACAGTATTAAAATGGACCATTTAAACCCACAACAAAACAATGAACAAAAGCTTCTCCCCATTTTGTCAATATGGTGAACATAAAGGGCTTGGTGGATTAGCTTTACTCCTGAAGGGCCCCCCCAAAAGGATTGCTGATGAACCACCCCAGGGCCCTCTGAGGCTACCACACACCACCCAGGAGTTACCTTACCTCTTCCTGCACATTCAGCTACCCATTACCACAGGCCGTCTCCTCAGAGGGGCAATAGCATCCATTTCCTCAGCAAGGCAGTGCCGATCTCCTTTGCAGGCACCAACAGCCATTTCCTCAGTGGACACTGGCATCCATCTCCTCAGAGGGGAACTGGCATCCATTTTTTCAGCGAGGCAGCACCCATCACCTTGGCAGGCACCTGAGACCATCTCCTGAGCAGGGCACTGGCAGCCATTTCCTCAACAGGGGTGCTGGCACCCATTTCCTCAGCGAGTCAGTGCCAGTCTCCTTTGCAGGCACCAGCAGCCATTTCCTCGGTGGGCACGGGCATCCATCTCCTCAAAGGGGCACTGGCATCCATTTTTTCAGCAAGGCAGCACCTATCACCTCAGCAGGCACTTGAGACCATCTCCTCAACAGAACACTGGCAGCCATCTTCCCAGCAGGCACAGGCTGCCATCTCCTCAGCAGGGCACAGGCCCCCTCTCCTCAGCAGGGCAGCACCCATCTCCTCAGCAGGGCACAGGCCCCGTCTCCTCAGCAGGCACTGGCTGCCATCTCCTCAGCAAGGCACTGGCTGCCATCTCCTCAGCAGGGCACAGCCCCCCTCTCCTCAGCAGGCATTGCCTGCCATCTCCTCAGCAAGGCACAGGCCCCATCTCCTCAGCAGGGCACAGGCCCCCTCTCCTCAGCAAGGAAAAGGCCCCATCTCCTCAGCAGGCACTGGCTGCCATCTCCTCAGCAAGGAACAGGCTCCATCTCCTCAGCAGGCACTGGCTGCCATCTCCTCAGCAGGGCACAGGCCCCCTCTCCTCAGCAGGCATTGCCTGCCGTCTCCTCAGCAAGGCACAGGCCCCATCTCCTCAGCAGGGCACAAGCCCCCTCTCCTCAGCAGGGCACAAGCCCCCTCTCCTCAGGTACAGCCCCCTCTCTGTGGTGCCAGGCACTTCCCAGCAGCCCCTCTGGGTGTAGGCCAGGGCAGGAGGTGCTGGCCGGGGGGCTGAGGTAACTGCCTGCCTGGCTGCCAGGTGAATTCTGTGCTTGTGCCCCATGAGGGAGGTGGGCAGCATGAGAGAAAGGGCAGCAGGATGAGGCAGCAGGGCAGGCAGAGCAGCTGACACAGCAAAAGGTGGAGAATGTCAGTATTTTCTCAAGACTCTGCTTCCCAGAGGCTGCAGGATGGTGGCAGGACCACATACAGGGGCAAGTCACAGTTGTGGTTCCCCACATGAAGGAAGCAGAACCCTGGGCAGCATCCCTGGCCTGGGTTTGGAAAGCCCCAAGGAGCAGATGAGGCAATAGAGGGTACAGATGGACATCTCCAGCCAAGAAAAGACCAGGGCACCCAGATCTTTTTCAGAGTCCAACGTACACCTGTGGGGGCTGAACCTATGGGCTCAGCCTGGGCCAGAGTAATACTGTTATGGTATCAAAAGGGAATGCACTGACTGGTGTGAATCCGCTCCCATAGCTGCTCTCTACATGACAATGATGACACACAACAGGGGAAACCCTAGAAGTCATCATGACTGAGCTGTGTTGAATTGCAAGTGAGAGATTTTCACACAACAGCACTTTGTCCAGCTGCAGACATCACCCTTGCCCTCACTGCAGGCCCTTGCTATCAGCCACACCCTGCAAGGTGCCACACAAAGAGGTGACGGTGTGCTGAGGTCCTGCAGGGTGGGAGGCCTGCAGCTTTGCATCTCCGTGTGGCCTGGCCTTTGTCCTCTGCATCCTCATGCTGTGGTTAGCCAGCTAAAACTGGACAGGCGCTGCTGCTTCCTTGCACATCTGATGGCCAGAATGCATCTTTCTTTCTGAGGAATCCACAGAGGAATGGCAAAGGATAAATCTGAAGGTGGTAAGTCATGTAGGTGTGCTCTTGTCTTGCTTCCTCCTCAGACCTTGGCCTTGTACTGTCTCCTAAGTACAAGAGAAATGACAGACACAGAGGGTATCTTAAATGCAGCAGTGGAAATAATTTTGGGAAAGGGTTCTCTGAATGAACAGACCTGCAAAAAATGCAGTTTAACATCTGCTGAATCATCCCAGAGTATTTGCTATTGCTTCTCACAGTGAATGAGTGTTTGCAGGATCAGGCCCCGTGCCCCTTGTTATTTCACTGGATTCTCAGGTACAGACACAGCCTGGTAGAACAGAAATAGCAAACTTGAAAATTTGCAGGTTTTGCCAGTTGAATTTAATGCCCAGATATCTTCATGGACTGAATTTTTTAGAAAACCTTAAAACTAATACATATCTAAATACCTGTAGATTTCGGCCAGAACATTGTAATTAAAACCATCTACATTTACTAGACAAACCAGTCTAGGCAAATAAATCAATGTACATCCCTACTTATTTAGAAAACTCACTACTGAAAATACTTGTAATTTGAATGATCTGAACAAGGAGAGAGTTAAAGGAATGAAAATCATGGTAAAGATGAAAATTTGAAGTATTTCTGTTCACATCACTTAATTTTTGAGTACTTTTATTTACATTAATCTAATTGGAACATAATTAATTTCCATTTATGGTTTAAAATCTATGCTATCACAACCATCTTCAAACAGCCAGCTAAAAGCCAGGGCACTATAAGCATCCAGCAAGCTGCTCACTGCCAATGTTCTTCTGAACTGCTGTCTTTCTTCAGTTTAGGCAACAATTTCACCTCTACACAGTCCATTGCACTTCCTCGTTCTTTTACATTAGAGTAGGGTGTCGCAAACTGAAATGCAGTATTTTTAGAATCATTTAAATGGACAATATAACTAAAAGCACACATGAAAATCTCTTGTGCCTCTTCAGATTTGGATTGCCTGGCACTCTTTCTCTTATATTCCTTTATTCCCCAAATCAAATCCATATCCCCACATTACTTGACAGTGTGCCCTGAAATATCTACCAAGACTTATGTATAAGGTGGGTGTTTGTGGCATTTATTAGTTAACAGGAAATAATTTACTGCTAAATTGTTTCTGGTGATATGTATTAGACTGCTGTTATGTGGTATCTGTTGTCGGTTCATATGCCATATAATCTGTGTGCTTTACAACCTATAAAAGATTAATCATAAAGGCAAGCTGTAATTTCATCACAATCAAGGTAAAAAACTTGCTTTTATGGTTGCCTGTTTTTTATTACCTACAGATTTTATAGTAAGTATTAGATCTAAGATATAAAACTTAATTTATTTATGTTCAAAAAGTTTAAATGCTTCTGGAAAAACTTTACAGTCAGGAGAACACACAGCAAATGCAAGGAGGAACATTATGAAGTAGGCGTCAGTGTATTGGCAACATTATTCAACACAGAAGATGATCTGAGAGTATATTTCTCAGGACTGACTTTTTCACACTGAGTACTAGAAAATAAGTTTGGGGGTTGCATTTCTGGTTAATTTGCTTAATTCATTATGCTGTCTTACCACTAGACTATTTCACAGCAAAGAACTCTACCATGTTCAAAAGCCTTTCAGATACATTTAACCTACTACTTTGCCAACGGGATCTAATAAGTAGTGGATTTTTTAGGAAAGGAGCTGAAACTAGAGATGCTTTGAAAAAAACCAGTAGTAGAGGAAGGCCTTCTACACTTTTTATTATTTATAATGATATCTAAATAGTTGTTTGTCTTACACCATTTGCAATGTAAGCAGTATCAGTCCTCCTATTTTTGCTTGAGAGGAAATGGGTAAAAGGTGAGACTCTTGGAAATACTGTGCAGACGGGGGCTTTCAGCCAATAACCAAAAGAAGGGAACTAATTAGCAATTGCTTTATCAAGGAGCTTTTTCTGGTATGTTACTAGGCTATTGGAGTTCGACAAAATGCACAATGACGTGGCTTTGTGTTCTTTCTTACGTTATAGAACAGTCTGAAAAAATGTTTACTTTCTTTAAGGAGTATCCCTACCTCCAAATACATCTTTTTCATGTGTTAGAATTTCAGGTATCTTCATCCCAGGAAAATTATGCAATTACTGAAGTTACCAAAATCATCACAGTATAAAAAACACTGGAAGTTGAGCAGTCAGCAAGTGATGAGGTTTATCTTCAGTTTGTTTAAAAAGATTTGCCATTTCTTTTTTCTCATAAAACCACTGACTTTTAATGCTAAAGATTCAGTACAGATACAACAATAAACAGGCTGCAAGGCTTTTCTACAAAACTGCTCGAGACCAGAACTGCCTGTTCTGATATTCTTGATGTAAAAAAGTTGAAATCAGCTCATTCTTAAAAATATATACAACCTTTCAGGCTTTCATTATAGAAAAAAGCAAAGCAGAAATATAGTTAAAAATCATGCCTACATCTCTTGTACTAAATGTCCCTTCACTGTTTTTTAGATGTTGGTCATGTCTGTTTTAATGTCATCATACCATGAATGTGTTTTTCTATACAAATCTTTCAAGAATAAACAAGGTAAGAGCAGAATCTTCCAAAAAGATAGCACATTTTGGAAATTTTCAAGTGGTCTTCATTAAAAAAAAGGAGCACAGTATAGAAAACGGAGAGTGTTTCCAGTGATATCTTTGAAGGTGAATACAGAAGATCTCTTTAACAGTCCCTCCAATACCCATCCTTTGTTTGCCAACCAAGTATTTTTGTATGCAATTGATTCCATCTCTCCATGATGAGTTGGATGTTCCTATTCCTCTGTGGTTATCACTAAGAGATTTGATTCTGGGCAAGCTGACAGAAATACACCATGGCAGCAGCATCTTCAAATTATGAACGGTACAGGCTTTCTGTGTAAACATCAATTTTTCCAGATTGCTACTGCCTGAAAGCTTTAGATGCTATGCTCACAACTTGTGTCTATGGTAATAAATCTTGTGAATGTTTAGCAGCAAAAATGTAGCTAGCACCAGTGTTGATTGTAACAGCCTTGCTAGGGCAGGCCAGAACCAAAGCTTGACAACCTGAGTGGTGCTGAAGTGTTGGCAACTGTCCACCTTAACCCTAACGCCTTCTTACATCCTTAGGCCATCACAGAGTATACACTTGTACTGCTGCAAAAATCTTTCTGGGCATTGGAGATAACTATGCCACTGTTGGAAAAAAGGCGCTAAGTAGCCTGCATTAAGACTGTCAAACTGGCAATCCAGCTCCATCTGGATCCTGAATGATTTTCTATCATCATATAACAGTATAGGGTTCATTTGCCATCTGGCTTCTGAATCAACTGCTGTCGTAGAAGCAGCACCCAGCTGGTCCACGGTCAGGATTAATTTGTTATTTGGGATATCTCCATTTTTAGGTGTCCAGCTTAAGTAATTTTCCTTATTGAGTGGTTATCAAAGGGGTTGCAAACACTTGTTACTGGGATACTGGAAAACTTTAGCAAACCCTCTAACGGTACTCACTGGCATCAGCATTGCAGCAGCAATCAGAAAAGCACTGGAGCAGGCATTGTTGCGGTAGCTAGGCCTGGGGTGTCAGCACGTGCTTAGTTCATGGCCTAATTTGGAACTGAAGTACTTCCGTATTTTTCTTACTGGTTCCGGTTGGTGGCTTTGGGAGCAAGAAATACTAAACTGAAAAAAAGGACCATCTTTAAATGCATAAAATTTGGGACACAACTGTTAAAGTACTGAAAACTAATTGCTTTTGAAAACTTTTGCCTATTTGCTTTAATCTTTTGGCTGTCGTCAATTGTTTCACAATCTCAGTTGTTTACCCTTTTCCCTGAGCTTTCCCCTGAACATATCTGGTTGAAAGGTGTAATGAAGGCAACTCATTCAACGAAAGTCTCCTTGCCCCAAGGAAACTGTGAGGTGGAGCAGTACTTTGCCATAAGCACTCCATGAACAGGCACAAATATTAGAAAGCCATTCGTTGTAGAGCTCACCAGCTACTGGAACATTTCATTTCTCATTTTTCATTCTTACTTCTTTTAAAGCCATTTGTAATAAAGCTACAGCCTGAAGTAGAAGAACTCACCTTAGCTGTAAAGCTTCATTGCAAAGTGGCAAATTGCAGTGTATCATAATATCAACCTTATCTAAGATTCATGGAATGAATTATACATATTGCATTGCCTTAAAAATGAAACCTGGTGAAGTATTACTGTAATTTAAAAATCTAAGTGGATTTGTATAGTGAGATTTAAAATTTAAACCTGTTTAAATATTGAGCTGATTGGGAAAAAATATTTTTGAGAAGCTGTATTCAATAGGAAAAGAATCTCCATACAGAGAAAAGACAGCCCCAAACTAATTTTGTCATAAGAACAAACCATAAAAAACGTATTCACTGGGCAACTTCCATCTAGGAAAGCACATAAAATCACAGCCACCTGAATGTGTTAATGTCCCTTAGTGTGAATTTATGCTGAATTAGGAATTCAAGGGAATGCAAGGTAATTTACCCCAAAGGGTGATAGCAGACACATTTTGGGCAACTTTATTTTATTGATTTATTTTGATCAAATAAAAGCAAACAATTACTGTTGGTAGCTGAAGCATGACTTTTTGCATGTATTTTTAAAAGGACAAACAATAGTGAGACCAGATCCCACCCAGCCTCTTGTGGCTGACACCTATTCTCAAGTGAAGTGGTGTTTTAGCCCACATCCTCCAATCATTACTCTTGTGACAGCCAAAGGGACACCCCTGTGAGAGCAAGGTGTCAGATTCTATCCTTGATCTGCTAATCAGCTGACCAGATCAAGGACCAAACTGGCAAAATGATCTTTCATTTTATTAACACCGTGCTGCCAGAGTCTCATTTTACCTCGTCCTCTGTGAGTGTTGCAGGAGTTTATAGGTACCATTTGATACATACCTGTTTAATAATGATTGACCATCTTGCTGTTCACATACCAGCATTTTTTGGCTCTGATAAGGATGTGGTAGAATGTTTTAGCTAGCAGAATGGAGAGGTTTGCCCAAACACTGTCTCACAAATGCACTTACATTAGTGAGGTCATCTTGAAACTGATCTGAAATCAGGCATCGGTTTTAATCTCAGCATTAATTGTTATGCTTCATACACCATGTGTCCTCTAAAAAAATATGCAATAAAGCAGGCTGGTGAAGTTAACCAGACAGATGGCTGAAATTCTACATGTGAGATGGATTGGTAAATGGATAGGTAAGGACATGGATGGGTGTTTCAAAAGACAGAGAAAAGGGTAGTTGATTACAAGGCTAGATAGAAAATGGAAGGTATTACAAAAAGAAATATGGGATAATATAAACAGAGCCCTTAATCCAGTTGACTGTAAATCCCTTTTTCTTAATTGGTTTAGAAACTGTGGGCTGTAATGTGAGACAGAGGGCTTTCAGCTGCTTTTCTTCTTTGCTGTCTGGAATCACATTAAGTGGGAAACAATAGCAAAGCTGACAGCTCCTTGTCTGGAGGGGCACTTGGAGCTAATCTGCTATTGAGACTAATACAATTATATGGGATTATAGGATTGCCACTGATACACAGATTAAGAAGCTCCCAGAGGGAGTTGCATCTTGGGGTATTACAAAGCAGGAAAATATACAAGAGTCCCCTGATTATCCAGAATTCAAAGGGGAAAGCTACAAAGACACAGTTGTTTTTTCCTAGACTCTTACAAAATACCACTTGCATGCATAAGGATCTCACCACAGCAGTATGAGAATAATGCAAGAGACTTTAATGTACATTGCTTACTCCATACAGTGCTCCAGACTTGTCCCAAACAATCTGAGGTCAGAGACAAAAATGCTCATTTCAAATTGCTCTCCTGCAAGGGTGCACTTCAATGCAGTAATCTGAAATGAAGGTACAACCTAGATCCAGTTTTCATATAGCAGCTAGCTGTCCTTGCTTTCTCCCTTCCTGTGCATGCACAACATATAAGGACACCAACCCCTGAACAGAACAATGTAAAGTCTCTTGGGCTGGTTTTGAATATCCATAAATACCATAGTTGTGAGCCCGGTCCTTACTTCCTCTTACAGCTTTACTCCATATTCCCAGAAGAATGAGCACAGAGCTGGGTTATCACAGCCCACTATGAATGTATGTGCTGTAGGCACTGAGCTGACTCTTCTGCTACCAGCTTCTGGGTACCTCAAGCCTTTAGTGAATTACACTTTTAACAGCACCATAAGGTGTGTAAATGCAAATGGCTTAATTTTAAAGCTTATTAACCAGCTCAACACAAGTCACATAAAAAGTCTGCATTAGTGTAGCTAATCAACTGTAGCTGTCCCAAGTCTCAAGTTACTAGGCCATGTTTCACATATAACCCTTTAAGTACATATATTTAATATATATTCTTTTTCCCTGGCCAGCTGGCAACAAAATGCAAGCATGCTGTTCCCATTACTCCTATTCCCATCTTCAGGACAAACAGCTGCAATGTTGTTTAACAGCATTTGCTCATATGACAATAGCAAATAGAGATCTTCAACAAACCTTCCCACCTCCTATTCTAAGTTTGGTCCAGGCATCTAATAAAAGGTATTCCCAGTCCTGAGTTCTACAGTAGGAAGAAAAACAGAAACAGGAAAATGAACTATTATTATCTCATAGCAATGACTCATGGAAAAGCTAGGAATAACATTTGACTGACAGCAAAGCCCAGTATTCACTGGACCACACTGTTGTAATTCAGATCTGGCACCTACTAACTGCAGCAAAGGAGAGAGACTGGTTTTCTCATTCCAAACTTTAAAAGATTTTTCCATGCATGCAGGACAAAATTGTAAGAGAACAGATACAATTTGTAAATTTAGTCAAGTGCATTTTTTATAATACTAGACAATATCTCCTTAAAACTCACATTCTTTAAATCTTGACCTGAAAAACCTTTGGCCTTCAAAGAGCATGAGTGAGAGTTACACATGGACCCAAGCATCCTTGGGAACTCACCCTTCATTTTCATTTAACCAAAGCATAAAGTAAAGTAGCCTTCAGGTCTTGAACCTGCATCAGGTACTACCCAAGTGCCAAGACAGTTGTAAGATTAAAGGAATCAGGTGGTGGTTTAGCCTTCAGCTTCATCCACCTCTGGCTTCTTGAGTAGAGCATGAGATCTGGTCTTCCTTGGTGGTGTCTGAAGGTAGGTTTCAAGTAGCCTCCCATTGTCTGGCATCATGCTTTTACTCACAAAAGCCAGTTCCTCCATCTGAACCAAACTGCACACACTGAGCATTGTGTTGTATATGAATCTGGAGCTTGAAGCATTGCCTGAGGGACCAACCTGAATTACTTTCCTAGAAAGAACATGCTGCTTGCCAGTTATAGCTGTCATCTGAGAAATATCCGGCTACTGCAAACTGGGGAAAGAATACTCAAGAGTTGATTCTGAGAAGCAGTTCATTGATGGAGGAAACAAGACAAATTCCTTGAAGTTAAATTAATTCTAATCATGGTCCCTGTGTGAATAAATCAAGGGTTCTCTACTTCCTACAGACCTTCTCCCATATTGACAGGAGGTTTACAACAAAATGAAAAGCTGGCCTTTCTGTAGCAATTCTATTATTTATTGGCTAGTTACTTCACTATTGACTTGACTTAGAAGGAAAGCAGCTTCCCCTTGTTGAACTGCTGTGGTTGGGCCCTGTTACAGCTCCACCATCTATTTTCTATGTCTTTTCTTTTTTCTTCCTTTTTTTCCCCCTTTAGAAGTGCTTTCCCTCTGATCTGCATTTTTCTCTCTTTGCAACAACTACCAGCCACTAAAATTAACCAGTTCCTGCTGAGGTTAATATAGCATTGTGAAGCTGGAGAATTAACACCCTAACATACTCCATGCAGACAGAATTTCAGCTCGAATACAGGTCAGGCTGCTTGCACATTCAGAAAAAACTTTTGTGTCCAAAAACCTTGCCTATTTTTTTTCCTTGCTACGTTGTGTGACTCAGTACAAAATAATACCTCTCCTTATAGATCTGGGCTTGAAAACACAGTATATTCATAAAATTTCTTTTCCTTTTTTAGCAGCCAGGGCACCATAATTTATTTTTATTGGTAGGAAAGCTCAGATTGTGAAAGCACTCTCTCTAGGAAAAACATCATTCAAGCTTATTCAGCAGATTAAGAGTCTGTACCCCAAAATTAGAGGAAACAGAGATCAATCAGTCTTTATTTTTGTTTGGAGTACTGAATTTTAAAAAGTGGACTGAGTGGGCGAAAACAGAGAGCATGAGTCTGCCAACCCCCTTGGACATCTAATCTAACTTAAAGTGAAGAGCTTTGTGGTAGAACTATCTGACAACAAGACCAGACTCTGTGCATGCAGGTTCCTCTGTGTGTGAGAGACAGATGGATACAGCTTCCCATCTGGCTGGGCACTGGGGGCAGACAGAGAGAGACGCAGGTGCATCAGGGAATGTAAAAGGCAGTTAATATGCAGTATGGAACAGGAGTGCTATATAAAACACTTTAAAGTGGAACAAGTAGCAAAGTGTCTTGGTTTGAAAGGTGAAAAGCATCTTGTTAGGGTCTGAAGTGGGTTTGAGAACAGAGTTTACTGAGGAATTTTTGTGAGGGAAAGTGCAGTTTGGAAGGAGAGAACTAGGGGAGAATAAGCAAACAGTAGCCCCGGGAAGCTAAAGTCAGGAAACAGACTGCCATGCAGAGGGCTGCTGATGTACACTTTCAAAAGAGGACTGTCTAGAAATGAGGCCATCAGTTTTACATGTACGTGAAGTCTGGATGGGTGCCACAGACCTTTTTACTTATAACCCACAACCTATACTGGTGCAGTGCTTAAACAATTACAAACAAAGATGGGCAGGTTTCGCTCCTGAAGCCCCACAGTGTTAGACTCTTGTGGTTTAACCTCAGTCAGCAACAAAGCAACACACAGCTGCTTGCTCACTTCACCCACCCCCCCGCAGTGGGATAGGGGAGAGAACTGGAAGGGTAAAAGTGAGAAAACTCTAGGGCTGAAATAAAGACAGTTTAATAGGTAAAGCAAAAGCTGCACATGCAAGCAAAGCAAAACAAGGAATTCATTCACTGCTTCCCATCAGCAGGCAGGTGTTCAGCCATCCCCAGGCAAACAGGGCTCCATCATGTGTAACAATTACTTCAGAAGACAAACGCCATTGCTCCGAATGTGCTCCCCTTCCTTCTTCTTCCACCAGCTTATATACCTAGCATGATATTCTGTGTTATGGAATATCCCTTTCGTCAGTTTGGGTCAGCTGAGCTGGCTGTGTCCCCTCCCAGCTTCTTGTGCCCCTCCAGCCTTCTCGCTGTCAGGGCCCAAGAAACTGAGAAGTTCTTGACTGAATATAAATATCACTTAGCAACAACTGAAAAAACCCAGTATATTATCAATATTATTCTTATACTAAATCCAAAACACAGCATTGTAGCAACTACTAAGAAGAAAACGCTCTGTCCCAGCCAAAACCAGGACATAGACCTGGTGCCTCTCTCCCAGGGCTGCCACCAGGAGCCATGCTGTGGTTGTCATCAACAGAATGGACCCCCCAGCAAACCATGTGCGAGGGTCCATGGCTTTGCTTTCATGCCTTCTCACAGGACCGGAAGTGGTAATGAATGCTGCTGCCAGCAATGGCCTTGAAAACATGTGAGCAGATAAGGTAAGTTTATCTTTAGCAATGCTGTGCTTTTAAGCGGTGTGCAGGGAGCTTGAAGACAGCATCCTTAGCAGCACATCCATGCATCACTTGCAGTAAGTAAATCCATGTGTCCACATATTTGCCTGGGCAGAGCTGTGGGATTCATCACAAAGCAGAATACAGCTGCATGCGTAGGAGTGTGTGTGTGATTCAGAAAATAAATGAGTTTTAAGTAGTACAGGGTAGATTAGATTATTATACACCTAAGCAAGAGATCACAGATACTATATGTTATACTGTGGAGGGAAGTTGACTCTCGCCTTTCTTTTTGAGTGTACTGTACAACTTCAAATTGCATTGCGAGTGAAACAGATTACTTGTAGTACCATGGAAGGAATCAGCAGCTACATTTGTTCACAGATATAACCTGGATTTCTCAGGTATTTAAGTACAATAGCCAGCTGCCAGCAAAAATGTTTGTTGCCATTTTGGTTTACATATTTATGTGAGATTGAAAAAGTGAAAATGATGAATTATTGTGCATTCATTACTGAAGAAATACATAGACAATTCAAGACTGGGAAAAAATACCACTTTGCTGGCAGATTTATATACACAGCTTTAATCTTGGTTATATTTGAGAGGAGCTGAATGTTTATGGTTATCTAACCAAGGGACTATAAACTCTGAGAACAGATGAAGACAGAAAAATAATGTAATTCAAATGAGTATGGAGGGTCAATCAGAATTAAGAAAAGAAAAAGGAGAGGAAAGAAACTGATTTAAGCAGCATTAGGGAGTTAGATATTTAAAATGTTATTTCCCTGGTGCTTGACTAAAAACTGCCTTGTGGACATGCAAGATGTTAACATGTGCATGAAATTACGATGAAAATTCACCAGGACCAAGATTCCTAAAAAGGAAATAATAATTTTGGAGGGGTTCTACCATGGGCTGTTCAACTTAGACTCACAAGAGTCTCAGCAGTCTCTCTATGAACAACTCTTCAAAAGTCTCTTTGGTGAAAAGTTGAATGTTAGAAACCAGAGACCCCCAGCATCATTAATCATGTCTTGATAACCTTGTCCTGTACAAAAAGAGGAGATCCCAGCATTTTCTATACATAACTCTCACAGAGTGCTTTAGGATCTTAACCACTGAAGTTATATTAAGGAATGATCCCAAAACATGTCAAGAAGCATCACCACAGACAAGTGCATTCTGAAATTCACCAACTGCATAGAGGTGTTCAGCACCACAACGCAGTAGTTCAGAATAGGAAGTAAAAGCTATTGTAAGCAAATAAAACTGTGTAGATAAAGTTCAAGTGACAGAAAGTAATAGTCCAAATTGCAGGCTGATTAGATAAGTTTCTTAGGACTTACCAAGAGCTTACTGGGATTATTAATGAAGAAAAATATCTCAGGAGTCATAACTGGGCATCCAGTGCCAGTCCATATGGCCTTGGTTATTCTATCTAGTTTCCACCTACTGCTCCAGAGGATGATGGGGCTAGAGATGCATACCTGTCACAGTCCAGATGCGATGTTCAAGAGCACCTGAAATACTACTAGGTGCCTGTGTTCAGACACCTGAATCCCAGCCCATATATCTCACCTAAAATATACTAAAAGCATATTCATTAACCTAATACTGTGAAGAGACAAATAAAAACTACCATGTGGTGGGCTGGTACTTTGATGAAAAGAGGCAGACTAGGGAGCAGTAGGCCACAGTTTTGCCACAGCTATGAGCAATGAAGTGACTACTCCTCTGTCGCAGAACTCTTCAAACAAGCAAAAGTGGAGACAGCCAAGTGTGATGAGCCCCTATTTACCCTAGGATACAACACTTCCTTCACATTGCTCAAGAGAGGGAAAGAAAGAGACGGAGAAGAAAATTTTCTACCACCTACCCACACAAGAGCTGGGGCAATGAACATGTGGGGCAATACATAATCAATGTTTGCCTGAAAATCATTCATTTTTTGTTCAAGTGAGATATGGGAATCAATGTGTTAAAAACAAACCATGTTCATATTTTACACTTGCATCGTTTTAAATTATATTAACAAGGTTCATTCAGACCCTTTACAACACAGAATGAAAGAATATTTAGAAACTTCTAAAGCTGCACACTGTGAACCTAACAGTCTGCAAATGCTTTGTTAAAATATAAAACTTTTCAAGCTAATATAATGGATTCATGGATTCCAGGTCTGGAGGGATGGATCATTATGCTCATCAGCTCCGACCTCCTGTATATGACACAGTCCACAGCATTTCACCCAGTGATACCACCATCAAGTCAAATAATTTATAGCTAAATCATACCATCTTTTTTAGAAGAAAAGACATCCAATCTTGATTTAAAGACTCTAGGCGATTAATTTACCACATCCCTTTACCATCTGTTCCAGTGGTTAATTATCTTCAATTAAATGTGTATGCTATTTGCAGTCTGATCTTTGTGGACTGTAGACTTCTATCTGCCTCTCTGTGTGGACATGATGGCTCAAAATACTTCAATATTTCCTGTGCATTAGGACTGAAATGTGATGTCTAGACTGGAAATTTCAGGTTTGGAATTTTGTTTTGGTTTCTTTTGTTGAAACCTTAACACAAAGACTTTCAAGGCATTGGCAGAACACACTATAGTATTTCATTTTGGAGCAATTTCAATGACTCAGTGTTAATGGCATATAGTATTCCAGATTTTGAGGAGTAAAAATATTATGTGCACTTCATCTGTTTGTTTAAAGTGGTTTTTCCTAATGAAGGCTGTACTGTGCTGAAGTATGGAAGCAGGATTTTGATCTAGTGGCAAGAATAAGGAGTGCTGAGAGTTTTAATTCTTCTGTCCTCATCCCAGTTCTGCCACTGCAATTTGATTTGTGAGCCAGGGGAAATCACCTCACTCAATTGTAAATACTTACAGGGGCTGTGTTACAAAGTGCACAGAGATTTTTGGAGCTGGGCTGGTTGAACCACATTAAAAAACAACACCTGCCTGACACTGTGTGCTTTTGAAAGCTTAGTAACTTCAATTACAGTGATTTAAAAGTCCAAACCCTACCCCAAATCTTTGAGTTTTAAGTGTGTCATACCATTATGAAAAGTACTTTATCTACCAATATAATTCTGTATTGCTGTATTTATAATATATAAATACATTTTCATGAGCAACCAGACACACACCCTTTTTATAC
The DNA here is from genome assembly GCF_023634085.1 of Falco cherrug. Taxonomy (NCBI): domain Eukaryota; kingdom Metazoa; phylum Chordata; class Aves; order Falconiformes; family Falconidae; genus Falco; species Falco cherrug. The sequence goes on along the minus strand of NC_073704.1, from coordinate 15,464,099 downwards.
TTGTCACATGCAGATGTAAAATCTGATTGTGGTGCTATCACTGTTTTACTACTTAACCTCAGTTATTGTTGTAGCTGTGTCCCCTTCATAACCTAATTCTGTATCATGTTTACTTGAATAATCCCACTGTCCATTAAACCCAGAGCTCCATTCATTCTCTGGTATTGCAATTTGACTGGTTTTCCTTCAAAAACTTTCCTCTGGCTGAATAGTCTAAGTTCCTGGAGGATGACCATTTCAAATTACCCTTTTCTCAGAAATGCTATTACCTCTGTGAAATGCAGCTTTAAGGCCTTAGTCTGTGGTTTTGACAATACAGAATTCAACCTTTTCCTCTCTCTACAAACAATTACATAAAGCTCTTTCAGGTTACTGATTTCTGAGCAGATTTGATCATCGGAACGTAGAGAGTTCCTCAAATACCTGATATTCTCACTACCTAAATCTCTCTCTTCCCTGTGCCACCACAGTCTTCAAATTTATCAACAGCCTGCATCTTTCTTGGTAAAGTAACCCAGTATTCCTGGTTCTGCATCACACTTGGTTCCCTTGAGCCACATAAAAGTAGCCTTACATGTGGAGTAGAAAGCTGAGAATTAACTAGTGTCTTCCTTCTTTATTCCTTAACACATTTGTAAAGTGCCCTGCCCCATCTACGAGTTGTCCAGCTCCCTCTTAGCCAGGTCACTCTCACAACTGGTGTATAAGCTCCCCTACAGACATTCCCCCAGTTGCCCTTTCCTACTGATTAACAAAGACAGAACTCCATAAGGGGATATTACATACCTGGCTGTAAATGTAATGCTTACAACCTACTTTGCAGTTAACTCCTCTCAGTATATGCTTTTGTGTGAAGGAGCAGCCCTCTGCATGCACTGGTATAGCTTTGCTAATGCAGCTCAAATTCATACTCTTGGTCACTGCCCAATAACTTCTATGTACAGACAAGACCATAGTGATAGAACCAGCCATGCTATGATAATAAAGGCTTTGTTCCTTTCTCCAAAGGGATCTTCAGGATGCACAAGGAAGCACCAGTGCCTGCTTCCACTGCCAGATGATGCTGCATTATCCCTTCTGTTCATGAAGCAATTAGCACTGAATTCTGGCAGGATACCATAGACAGCCAGAAAACCAGAACTTAGGTAGTTAATTCCTTCCTAATCCTCCTCTCTTTCAACAATCATGGAATGCTCCTAGATCTCCTTCAATCAGGAGTCCTAATTAAAAGAATCCTTTCTTGAGCCTAATTAAAACCTAAGAGCCTAAGCACAATCAGGTAGCTTAAGAGAGATGCTCCCAAGATGACAGGAAGAATTTTTTGATGGAAAATGAACTTCAAGCAACCACAAGACTATGACAGTAGTATAGATGCAAATAGAGACACTTCAGTGAAGTCCACCAAATTCCTCTTGATTTTAATTTTCCTCTCCTTTGAACTGGTATAATCTCAAATTTTATTTCCATTACCTCAATTTTTCTCAAACCATCTGGCATATTCTGGATATTAGCTGAATCAAGATAAATAACTGGAGATGATGGCCACATGGAGTTACACAGATTATCTCATGGGGAGGCAGTTTTGCTAAGTCATGAAATAAGTAAGAGGTGCAATTTTTCCTCCCTCCTACCTCTGCTTTACCCTTGATGGATAATGTGTTCCCAAGATACATCAGGCATTGTGAACCTCAGCGATATTTGTGCTTACATTGTTCAGACAATAACAACAGGTGAAATATGCTGTATATCTCTTTACATAAAACATAACATGAAAAAGCACTTCCCTTGAAAGATCTGTTTACTCAACTGAGCTTGGCAGCTAGTAGCTTAGACACATTTGAGAGTGCTAGAAACCTATGGCTAGGGAAGCACACTGTGAATCTAACAAGGAATGACACTGCAAAGCAGGATTATCTGTAGCAGGAGATAATGAAAAATTATGCACTTCTGTACCAGAGTGGTCAGCAAGGGCTCAGTTTTGTGTGGTATGGGCACCTTGGCCAACCAGATGACCCTTTAAGTTTGCATCCTGCTGTCCTGCAGCAGCAGACCTGGCCCAGGACACAGAGCAACACTCCTCTCATCAGAAAGCAGCAGAAATAGCTTTAAAATATTGCTTTGCTTCTGTCTTGCATTGAATTGTGTGAGACACACAAAAGTCAGGTCAAGATATCTGGCTGTTATGCTGCACTGAGAACAAAATTTCCTTTGATCCATATTACATTTGTGCCTTTTTATTTCATCAAGAGCTGACTTGCATTTAGGCCATGGGATGGAATGGAATTCATTATCTCCTGTTTCTTATCTTCTTTATTACTTTGCACTTCTCAAATTAAGTCATCCTAGGTTTTTTTAACTTCATCTGGCATAGACTCTCCCATTCCGCCATGCTGCGTCTTTAATAATTTTGTTGGGCTGTTGTCTGGCTTGGCCTCTGCAATGGCCATTTAGAAATGAAGCCACCAAAACTATATGCAGTAGTTTAGCTGGAGCTATAACACCAAATCGATGTAATCCTGCTTTAATATGTTCTAGATTATTCTTCTCCCTCTTTCATATGATCTGACTTTTTTCTGTTGGTTGTTTTTGTTTGGTTGGTTTTTTTGGGTTTTTTTGTTTGTTTGTTTTTTACCAGCTGTGCACGTAATATCTTTATTGACATCTTTTTTTTTCCCCAGAGAGGTTGCAGCCAAGTAAAACATAATCTCTGCATGTATGTACATACATACTGGTGTGTAGTTTAAGTAGTTCTTTCAAAAGTGCAACGTTTTGCACTTCTCCATGCTAAATCTTCTGACCTCCTGTCAGCAAATTTTTCTGGAACTTGCGACTTATAGGAGGTCTCTGGTCACTTTCTCCCACTTCTACTTGCTTTCCCTTCTCTCTCTCCCCTCTCCCCCTCCTTCTTTTTTGTTCAAAATTTGATATTTGAGATTTTTCTCATAGGATTTCCACTTCCTCCCTCAGTCCCAGCTCTCAGAGAGCCAGGCAGTATTAGTAAGAGGTCAAGAAAAATGTGGCCCAACTGAAGCTGTTCCAGAGTATCGTGGTGAAAATCAGCAGAGAACTAAAATACATGGGGGTAAGGGAAAAGCAAAGCAATTGCAGTTGTTATGTAAACAGGAAAATAAACTGAAGGGAGTCAAGATAACAGATAAAATAGTTATAAAGGAAAAAAAAAAAAAAAAAGAGTAGATAGCCATGATAAGCAGTATCACAGTTTGAAGTGAGGGGAAGTAAAACAGAGCAACATTATTTTCTAACATTAGGAATGGTGGAGCAGTGGGATGGATTGAATGCAGAGGTCTGGGAACCTCTGCCATTCTTCAATAACTGGCACGGCAGGCAGGGTAAGGTAGGTGGAGCAGAGCCCATTCTAAGTATGAGTATTCAGGAACAATTCCCCACCCTGTTCTCTGTGATTCTGTGCAAGATAGCTCCTCCACATGTGCTTAGCAGCATTTCACCTTGTTCACAGCTGATAGAATGTAGAACCCATCTTTTACACAGGGTCTTACAGTTGCTGAAGTTAAATCAGTGGCAATGCAGAAGTTATAATGGAACAAATGAAAAAAAATCCTCATGTGGCTCCTGGGTGTCCCACCAAATGAGTATCACAGTGGTAGTGGCAGTCTACAGCTCCAGCAGAACATACATCGTCTCAGGGAGGGTCTTCTGGCTTGTTCGCATGGTTGGTGACACTAAAGAATCCCTTCCTCTGTCCTCTGCCATCCCCTGTTTGCATTGCAGGGTGAGGACTGTCTTGCTAGATGTCTCAGCAGCGCTAACTGTAACAAGGATTTTAGCTCAAGTCAGTCTGCTAAGTGCTACCATAACACAATTAACAGGCAGGAATAGAAGGTATTAACATTGAGAAATTCCTGACTGCATATTTCTGTCGAAAGGAACAGCAGCATGTTACCTGTGCATGACAGTAGTATCTTTATCTATAGTAGTATCTTTATCTCCACTGTGAAGTAACTCATGCTTTAGAATCAATTTATACATATATATTTATATCTAAAATATATGTTAAATATAAAAATCTGTATTTATAGAAATATATGCCCATATATAAATATAAAATATCAGTCTTCTGAGAGGAAAAATAAACCAGTGAAGTGACTGGTAAGAGCTATCATTAGGATTAACGATTTAGGCTTAGATGCCAGAGACCTACACTGAAACCAAAGCCCTGGAAGCAAAGCTGGACACAATCCTGCTTTTAACCATAATTCATAAAGCAAACTAAGACAGAGCTAAAGGAAACAAAAACATTACTTAAAAACATTCATGACGAAATACATGTTTGCTCTCCAAAGCTTTCTGGGATTTGTTAGTTTTCTGAGCTGTTAAGAGTCATGTAAACCCTGACTACAGCTCCTTATGAAGAAATTCACTTACAGTTCCTCACAGAAAGGTGAGAAAGTGGCTTTGATGGAACAAAAGAAAATGTGCTGCTTACTATGCAGAGTTTATCTTCTAACAGTTCCTGTTTTACTGCAGAATCCTACATCAAATCCCACTGATTTTGAGATTCTCTGAATACTAGATGCAACATTCCCTGATAAGCACAGCAAAACCCATTCATACGAGTGTATTTCAGGAGTTAGGGGGTTATGACATCTGCGTGCTCTTTCTCACAAAAGTATAAACTGGTGATAAAAATGATAACACAACTTATTTGGTTTACTGCTACCTCCACCTCTTCTAAAAAACAGCCAAAAAATAAAGTATAGCGCAAGGGACAACTCATTTAATGACACAGAAGCAATTCCTTCAATGCTTTTTTGATTCAATTAACAATAAACACACAGAGATGGTTCCTGCTGTGCAGTCTATCCAAAGGTATGGATGTTTCAGGGTATTCTTGACAGAAGAACCAGACTCACTGAATATTATTCTTAGCCCATACACTCTTTTTTGCCATGCTGTTCATTAGGAAGACTACCTGATAGTTATTTACAGTGGTATGCTAATATGCTTTTCAGTATATGATGATATACTTGGGAGTACAACTAACCATTTGAATTGTTTGCCTGTGGAATTGTAGGTCATTCAAGATTTTCAGTGCTTAAATCTACACAGATTGCTCTGGAGATCCCAGAGAACTGGCTGCTGTTTACACATGTACAGACAAAATCCCTTTAAAAGAAGTGAGCCTCTGAGTTGGGAACTGCCTTGCCAGACATGAGACTCCCAAGAAGACAGATCGTCTCACATATTGATACAACATCACAATGCAAATATCATATTGCAGTGTCGGGACAACATGCAACAAGTGTTTTGTGGCTCTCTCAAAATCCATTTGATGTGATCCATGCCTCCTCTCATTCCTTCTGTCTGTGCACAGAAAATGTGGTTTGTTTCTTCTTTCTTGCTGGATACTTGGAAAAATAAGAGATGAAGGCTTGAAAAACATGCTGCATACCAGTTACATTAGCTGCCCTCAAGAGCCACAAATAGCCCTATTATTCTTCCAGAATATTTATATTACAGTACTGCCTAGAGGCTCCATCTAACAGCAGGGCTGTACAAAACCAGGCTGTGTGCCAGCCACAGTATAAATGCATGTTGACATACAGCCCATTCTCCAATGAGCTGGGGATCCTCACTGCAACTTCTCATATTTACCACAGAATTAAAGATATTTTTTTTTTCTCTCAAATGCTCCTGTGAGACAGGGAGGTTCTAGGTACCTGCAGCTCCCGCTATAGCCAAAACCCTGGATAATTCTGACTGACAGGAAATTAGTGCAACAAAACTCAAGGTGTGATCTTAGGAGAGGGGAAGCTGGTATTTATTTACAAAATCTCTGAGTTAGTTTTACCTACTCATACTCTTACAGATTTTATACACTCATACTCTTTTTTTCTTTAAGTACATATTTTATATGGATATGTATTATTGTGAAGAAGCAGGCTATTTTGATAATTATCTCCAGGTCATATTGTAAGTGGACATGTGTTTACAATACGTGCTGGAATTATTATGTGTTTCAAACTAAGGCAATAGTAAGAAATCAGGGACCTTTCTGCTGCAGAAAAGATTGTGTGTATAAGTGGGGATGACTTATACTAGCAAACCCACCTCTCAACATCAGGAGTTTGAAGAATCTCTTCAGATGATAGAGCAAGAATCAGGAATGCAAAGTGCAGCATTGCTGAAGTGTTACAATAAAGGCTACTTGCTTCAGTTGATACACCATCCTTTTATGAGGAAAAACATGTCAACTGAAAGCAGCTTATGTTACATTCCTCACAAGGTACCCTGCCAGGAGTAACAACCTCCCTACATACGACAGGGGCTAAAGGTCTCAGGATTAGAGTGAACAAGGTCAAAGTTAATTAATGCTTTAACTAATCAGAGGGTAAGTGTTTCCAGCCACAGGCAGCCTAAAATACTGGCTTAGTCTGCTATATATATGGTCTGGAGCTGCTGTGATTGTAGTAATTTTTAAAAAGTGTATGTGTATATGCATTTGTTGCATATAATAGTGAACCTGGTATAAAACTTTCAAGAAGTCAGGCATGTCTTTTCAGACTGATCTTCAGTGCTGGGTACCTCCATTTAATTAGTTTATACAGACAGGCACCTAAGTACCCTCAGCTTCCCAACTTTGACTGCAGTTTGGAGCCTGCTCAGTGCCTGGACAAGTGCAGCACTACAACAGGCTGGCTTCCAAGAGCAGTGACCAGTTTTGCTACTGGGTACACAGAAAACTGCACCCGTAACTCATGGCCTTTCTCTTCCTGGACAGTGTGTGGGCCGGAGGTATAGAGACAGAGTTAGTGTAAGTTCTGGGACAAGATCAACAGAGCAAAACCAAAAACAAAATCCCAAAACAAACCAAAAAAAGGACGCAAAGAAGAACAAGAAAAGTGAAACCCTTTTGCCTCCAAGTCATAAACATCTCTTTTGATCTCTGTATCTCCTATTTCTGATCTGACAAGTGTTACAAATGCCAAGCCCACACCCCGCTTCCCTCCAGTGATTAATGTGCTACAGTCTTTCTGAAAGCTTAAAGAGCTTTCCCTCCGGGCCACAACATTTGATAAAGAAATGAAGCCCGGCGATTAATAATTCCCCGGGCTGAGTTTTTGTTTAATAACTATTCTGTCAGTGATAGATCTAAAGGGCGAGGGTGTGGATGTGCGTGCATGTGGAGGGAGTAATTTGATTGTGGCCAGGAGATTTGGCAGGCTGGCATTACAAAACAGCTCTTTAGCGATGGCTGGAAAACCAGCATGACAAATCACTCCCTTCTCCGCTTCCCCAGCCTACCCCCTCTCAACAGAGCTATCTCATTAGGCTCGAGCCAGCCAATCCAAGCCTATGATTTGGGAAATATTTCCTTCTTGACATTCAAGAGAACAATTCCTTACCCGGGGAAAATTACATTTAAAAATAAATGGAAAAGCATCAATCAGCTAGGAAAATATATTCAGCTTTTTGGATCTCTGGAGAGAAAGTGATTTTTTTATTTTATTACATTTAAATAGGACTGAAGACCATGGTTTGATTTTTTTAAAAAGTGAGATAACTGAAAAGATAGCACCGTAACATTTGCATATAAACTGTTACCTTTTCTTTATATAGAAACAGTATTTTTCATTAAAGCTACATCTTGAATATTTACAGACCTGTAGAGATGTGCTAGCAGATACCTGTTAGTAGAGACAGATATGCTACACAGTATGAGAAATTGCAAGGCATATCCTGGGGTGATTTGTGTGCGGGTTTTTTTTAACCAGCAAGCCAAGTATCTTTTCAGGTGAGCTTTTTAAGAATTCTCAAGACTTCTTTCAGGATTTAAAAGAAAGATATAATTAAAATAGCTTTCCTTTAAAAGCAGTTCTCTCTACTGGACAGGATCTTATTCACTCTTGCTTCTTTAGTCCAGAAAAATATGAGTCAGCCAAGACACTAAAGAGTAATTTTTTCATGTGTAGTAGCTTCAAACTTGGCCCATGCAGGCCAATAATTGTTATAACATCTCAGCCTATGCACCGAGCCAAAAGAAAACAACCACAGTAGCGACAGCTTTCCTGGAGCATCCAGAAATCTTAGCTGATGAATCCTGCACCTTCCTGCAGATATAACACCCTGTCTCAGGGACCCAATATCTTACAGCTCTGGACACCTGTCCTCTCCTAACCATAGCTAGTACTACTCAGGCCTCTCCATAGCTATGCATCACCTCTCCCACTGAAGATTACGTCCCTGTCAGACAGGTTAAATGGCTCCAACGCATTTCACCCAGAAGGAGCTGGTTGGCTTAGGCGGCTTAAATAAATGAGTCTTTACTACACCAGCTGACTTGTGACAGATGGATCCAGAGGAGTCACAGGAAAGAGTCTCAGGGTGCTCACCCAGCATGATACAGCAGCAGAATCAGTAATATAACCCAGGTATTCTGAGTCCTAGTCCAGCTTCCGTGTTGATGAAACTCACTGCCTTTACAACTCTGACAAAAAATACATTCAGCAAAACCTTCTAATGAGATTCCACCACAAATGTATCTAAGGAGATATTTTCATATTATGAGAGAGATTATGAATTTTATCCAGGGGGTAAATAACCTAGCAAATTAAATATGTCATTGCTAGGCCATGAAAGAAGAATTCATTGCATCACCTTTTCCTAATGGGACATTATAACTGATCGTGTTTTATTTCTGCAGTCCTGCAAGCTCTACCATGTCCCATAATTCACTGCAAAGCATTGGAATTCAGGCTTTACCCATATCATTACATGAAGATGAAGTGCTAGTGCTGCTCTGAATTACGTTTCTATTCATTTTACTCATTTTTTTAAGTATTTGCTTCCCATACATAAATTCTTACTATTATATAAAGACTCGCTAAGGCACCTTGCTGGCAATTTTGCCTCTCTTTTACTCTGAATTAATAACAAAATGCAAATTAGTAGCAGTGCAGGGTTTTTTTTCCCTTCTACTTAATACAATGCTTGAATAACAGAGCATTTAAAGATTTACAATACATATTAATGCATTTAAACATCCTTCAGAGTAGATATACCTTTGTTTTTCATCTTCTCCTTCTTTACTCACCCTTTCCTATATTATGCGTCCTCTGTGCACCTCACGCTTCAAAACAAGGCCACCTCATCATATGCTTTCTCTCCCCCTTCCTTTTCAGTTAGCAGCAAAAACGACGTCACTACTTAAAGAAAAATGACCCTCATCAGCTCCACCCCCCCCTCCCCGCAGAATGAAAGCTCAATATATCTGGTCACCTAGATAAATCCAGGCAGCATTGTCAAGGCTGAATGTCAGGCCACAGTCACAAAGGCTGCTGCTCTATTAAATTCTTTAGCCAATAAAACACTGGTGTGGCAGCCTTAGTCCGTGCCATTACAAACAACTGACTACTGCTTATTAAGTCAGACAAACGGCAGTTTCTAAGTCTATGCCAGATTTTTACCTCCTTTACCCAATTAAAGCTATCAGTTGTACATACAGTTTCTGTTTTGTCAGTGACACTACTCAATTACTACTTTTTACTCAATGGTGCAGTGACAGACATCCTTTAAATAATAATAATGAAACAAAGAAAAAAAAACCACTTAAAAAAACCCAGAACAATTCCCTGTATTATCTACCACAGATTTTATGTGGAAAGAATTTTAAAAAATAAAATTTCCTCCAGCAGCACTTTTAGCCTTGTAATAGGAGGATGGTTTTGTGGACATGATGGTGTGGATGAAAACTAACTGCACCACCATCTTCCATCTTCTTCCTGGATCAGTCCAGCCCCACAACACTGTTAACTATTCTTGCTTTCCCAAGAAAATATTCCTTCCTCCCCTTCTTCTCTGGGGTTCAAGAGGTTTAGTGGTATCTTTAGGAACTGTCAGCTCTCCCTAGCTCTGTTAGCTGGTTTTTATAAAGATGATGCAGGTTTGGAATCTATCGCCAACTTCAGCATCATTTTGTGGATGTATTTGGTTTGGATCCATCACCATGCTAAGAGATTGTGCTCTGATCTTCCTAAACTATCCTGGGAAAACACAACCAGAAACAATAGCCTTCCCTTCTGGCTTAAGACTCACTAAACCCAGAAGCTAGACTGACCCACCATCTGCCATGTGCACAACACCCAAGAGCCATTGCCTACTTGCTGAGCACAGTACTCAAGAAGGAATCTGAAGAAGTTACACAGTCTTCCAAAGGCAACCCACTTAAAAACCTTGCTTATTTATAACAGGACCTGAATTATCTGTTTCAGTAACTTAGAAAGGAATATTCCAACAGGGTCCAGGAAAAGCCAGTCCAGCATATGCCAGGTACCAGCTGCAGCGCTGGAGCACATCAGCAGCTTTGAGTGCTGAAAACCAGCGCTGGGTGGCAGGATAGGACAGCACTTAGTAGTGACTCCCAGCCCTGGTGCAATACTTCCCAGCTTCTCCCAATGTTGTCTCCTTGTCACCTACAAAAGGCTACAACAGCTTTAGTTTGGTGGTGGAGCAGGAGAAACCCGTGCACCCAACACTGAGGACTGCCATGTTCTACTAGGTCTACCTAAGGAACCAGGCAGAACTCTCCCTCTCCCCGCAACCACGGAGGCTGCAGATACTGGCTCACTCTTTTCTCAGTTTAAATCTGAAGTAAAAACAACAACACCTTTGAGAGGGAAAAGCGCGACTGGAATTTGTCCAGGCAACTAATCTTGTGGGTGTAATTTTAGAATGGAGCAGTCTGGTAGTCACATACATTAACAAGCATATCTTGCACTGCATCCGTGTGTGACGTAAAACCAACTTCGCAGTCAGCAGCCTTCCCCCTCATAAAAGCAACCACAAAAATCTTCCCCCATCACCACGAGTAAGGGTAGGACTAACTTGCAAGGTGATCTCCTGCACACAAATCAGCTGTCCTCCATTCCTAGGAAATTAATCTGTTGGGTATATGTGTGAATGTTTTTGAGACAAAGTCAGCTGATGGGGACAGAGACATTTCTGTTCCCCTCAACCAACCTACTGATGCCTCTGTGCACCATTGCAATCCCTTTTCTACGTGTTTGGGTGCTGTGTTACAGCCCAGTCACTTTGTCTCCTTCTGGCCTACTGTGATTCATACCAAATGTATGCAGACCACTCAAACACTCAGGCCCTGCCTGAATGCATAAAATGCTAATCTCATTAGATTTCTCATTTTCAGTGTAATATTGTCACAGTGCTATGCACCACTGGCAGAGATTAGCAGGCTTGCCAGAATGGAGCCCCACTAATGAGTTAATCCAAATAACACTCAAATCCCAAATCAGATTTAAAGCCATCTAGACAGAGGACCCGCCAAGGATGGGCGAGGGGTAGGAAGGGAGAGGGTCAGCCTTGTTTTGGCAGAAGTAGTTGTCGATTAAGTGAGAGGGGGCTATAAGGGAGAAGCAGGCATGCATTTTTTTCCTTGGTAGGACAGGGTCAGTCAAACTCCAACTTACCATGCATGGCCAATAGCCCAAATGGGTCTGAGAAATAATCTGCAGTAATACATACATCTGTACAGACTGTCAGCTTCTCGCTTGAGAGAGACACACTTAGCTGTACAAATCAGGAGCTAGCAAAGCTTCTGTTGTCATTGTTAATCTACAGTGCTTGCAAGGTCTAAGCAGCTTATAGATCTGAGCTTGATTCATTCTACACAGGAACCTGGAGATGAGGGGAAGGGTTGGTTTTCATGTATTGGTTTCTTACTTTGCCAGTGACCCAACATCCTAAAGAGCCACACAGAGGCTCAAAGGAAAAGCACCGAGGGAAACAAACATCTCTTACTGTTTTCATTCCAAATAGGTTCTTAAAACATAGCTGCAGACTGAAGGGTAGACCTGGAAAGGATTTTTTTTTCTCTCTCTCTTTCCCCGCCCTGTCCTTTTAGATGAAATTGCTTTTCTGGTGGGAAAATACCAAATTACTGAAGCTGAAAAATTTCATGGGCACATACTGGCTTCATTACGCCTCCAGTAAGACATAGCTCTACCTTAGATTTAGGAAAATCTGGCCAGACCCCAAAGAAGCACCTCAAAGCAGCCTGGCCAGCAGAATGCTGTCCCAGAACAGGAGAACAGGGTTACCCACTCCTCCAACAAGGGTCCAAATACTAGCTCTTCAAGATAATACTTTCATTTATCTTTAATATTTTCCACAAAATACACCTTGAAAGGCCTCAGCTTTGCTTCGTGGAGAACAAAACCTTTTTTTTCCATGTTGGCGTACTTCCCTGGACAGAAATGGTGTTTCCTGTCCAACAATTTACCAAAGAGTGCCTAGAAAACAGCATGACTTGCCATTGCACTTATTTCCTCCTTGTGGATCCAATCCTGTATGTTTCAGTCAGGAAAGTAGTTCACTGCCTACAACATGATTTTTTTGCCAACAGTAGGGAACAAGTCTTGCATCCTTTAATGAAAATCCAAGAGCTTAGCACTAGGACCACATAGCTGCAGAGAAGAGATGCTTGTGCATCATCAACAAATTTAACTCCAAAGTTTTAATTCCTTATTCTTTCATTTAACTATTGATGGATGGAGCTAGAAAGAAGGTTTGACTCTCAGATGTGGAATTCAGCTAAGCAAAGCTGCTGAGAACCCTATTTTGACAGGTAAATGTAGTAAATTTGTTATGGAAATCTCTCTCTAGGAATTTTATGGAACAAATGCTGTGTTAAGAAAACCTTTCTTCCCAGAAGCCCTGCTTCTCAGCACATCCTGTACTGCTGTACCTTTGAACTATCATGTCAACTATCAGAGCACGCAAGCCCACTAGTCTGAGCCAGTTCTAGAGAAGTAAATGTGAATCTGTTGATTTTACATCATCTTGATCCAGGCCTTAAACTGCATTGCATGCAGACAGAATAGATGCCTATGTCTCTTTCTACCTCTCACTGAGCAAACAAGTATTAAGCAATGCTTTCAAATAAAGGGGGTCCATTTTCATTTATGGTGTTATAACCTTGTTAAATTGTCCTGCTGATAAAGCATGACAATATGCTTTTTTTAAGCATGAAATAAATTTTGCAAGTCCCTTACATCTTTTTAACCACTGACAAATAGATCCCACTGTAAAGGGCATGAAATAGCCAATAGTCCCAAACTTTCCAAATGTAACTAAGCTGCCAGGAACATGCTTTTGTGTGCACAGATCCTTCCCCTTTCAGAGACAACTGCCCGCAACAGTCTTCCTGCCTCATGCTAACAAGGTACTAATAACAATAGTAATCACAGTTTGTCTGCTCAGCTCACCCCAGGAGCATGGCAGCAAATTGATGATCATTTCTCATTGTGAATTATGACACAGGCACATCACCTCACCCCTGGAATAAAGCAGCACCTGCCAATCCTGTTAAAACAGCAAGGGGAGAAATGAAAACCCTGCCGTAGCCAATCTGATACCCTGCTGACTCTAATTACCCAGACGGGAGTTTTACAATTGCTTCCTCCACCAACTCGTGCTCTGCAGTCTGCAGACTTTGGCTAGTTCTTTCTTTTGTATGCCTACCACCACTGAGTAGATTGGGTTCCTAATGAGTCTTGACACTAATGGTACAGGGAGACAGTGCAATTACATATCCCCCTCCCATTCAGAGCAAACCTGGCAGGAAATGACCTGAGACCTCACACCCTTCTACCCCAAAGAATCCAGTTATAATGCCTCAGGAGCAGGGCCAGCTGGTGCCCACTCCCCCCTCCAGCAGCCCTCACTTCACTTCCCTTTCCATTGTGCAGGTGGCTGGAAACAGTTCTTTATGGCCTGATCCATGACTGGTGGGTTGAGTCTAATACAGAAGCCAAAGAAGCCTAAACACGTTTGGAACTGAAGCCCATCAAGAAAGAAAAAAAAAGAAAAAACCCATTATTTCACACATGTGCTGGAGAGCTCTAACACACAGTTGTTGTCTATTAGGTGTTTAACAATGTGTGTAACTCAGACTGCTTTAAAGTGAGGAGGGGAGAGACAGGTGCTTCTGTGATTTTCATGTTGATTGTAGTCCAGGTGTAAAAGAGACTGGAGCTACCTATTGAACTGTGAGCTAATTACAAGATGAAACAGATGTTATCTGCTAATGATGAAGCAGATCCATAAGCATCATCTTAGCTGGTGAGGAATAAATATGTCTTCCTCTCCTAGAGTGAGCAGCATTCTAGAAAAAATGTCATGTCTTACCCATGTTGCCACATCATCTGAACAGCTCACAAAACTGTCAAAAGCCCTGCTAAAGGAGAAAGCACTAGCCCCAATATGCAGGTGGGAAGGTGAGGCAGAGAACCAAGGACACACACAGAGTCTGATCAAAGCATAAAATAGGCCCAAATCAGTTTATTTGCACTCCAGTGCTTGAAAAACAATCTATTGTTTGCCTCATGCTAGTAACTCTGAACCTAGCATTTATTTCATGTATCGTTTAATCTCTTTCACTATTTTACTACCCTATGATAGCATAATCTCCTATTTCTGTTAACCTCACTGGTCCTTCTGTTTCTCCTCAGGGGCCTGTAAGTCTTCTGTCTCACAGCTGTGTGTCATGACATATGGGGCATTTCTCTTAGCCCTCAAAGCGTTCATCTGACCTACAAGGTTGTGCCTTCTTCCCTTCACCCCAAGGTAACAAGGAACTGTGGCAGTTCTCAGCTTCTCACCAGCTCCCACCTTGTTACTCTCCCCACACACACCCTGACAGTTTCTCTGTACGCCATGTACTTTCTCTCCTGGACAGCATTATCTGTAGTACTCTAAGGCTGCCGTCAATGTGAGTGAGCTCTCTAATTGCAATGCTTATGGATTATTACAGTTTAACATCAGGGGAAAAGATTGGAGAATTTATCTCTAGTGTAACTCCACTGGCAGCAATTACAGCATGAATCATTTCAAGTGTCATTTTAACCTTTTGCATACTCTTCTCCCAAATTTTGTCTAAAATGCATGTAATTTTAATATAACAATATTTTTATTCCCTATTTTTAATCCCACTAATTGCTTTTTTCCTTATTGACAGAGGTGCTCTGAGCCACATCATATCCTGTAAAGTTTTTAGGGACAAGAGATTATGCAGAGAAACCAGCACAATTATGCAGGTGTTGCTATTCTATAACCCACTGCACAAAGCATTCCATACTTGCAAAACATGAAAAAGGAGCAGTAATTTCAAGTGGCTCGGGGAACTCTTAATGGTGTTCATTCTTTTTATTTTCCTCTCCAGTTTTAAAGTATTGTTTACTGTAGTATTCAATTAAGAACAAGGATTTACTATAGCAACCAGAGCAGTGAGAGGTACTATTCATAGAGTCTCTGAAATACAAGCTTTTAAGCACCTTCTTAGCAACACTTGTTGCTAAACGTATGGAATAGGAGAATGTGATGTGGTGTATTAGGAGTGACTTGCAAACTAAACTGTCTGCAGGAACTGTATTGCTTAAGGTGTTCCTCTTCCTTTGTGACTTTAACCTCGTAGAATTAGTGCACTTACTACCAGAGAACAACACTAATAAAAATACAAAGACATCTTTGGACAAGAACTACAAAGGAGGATCTTGTCATACGGCAGCTTTTCTCTCTGCCACTATGTGGCAGCAGAAGTTGCTTGTGATTCACTGCATCAGTATCTTCATAGACATTCCAGCTGTGACCTTGCCATCACTCATTCTGGGGACCCTCTCTCATTCAGCATCTGCCAGCTGTCAGCATGGGACTCCAGGGAAAATTACAGAAGATTTCTAGAAAATTACAAGGGGCAGAAAAAGGGAGGATTTGATTTGTTTCTATTTTCTCTGTTTAAGGGAGTTCAGGTGCCTGCAGTTTGCCAGCTTCCTGACTTTCTTTCTTTTGCCTGGGCGTCTCTGTAGTCTTCCACTTCACTGTTTTAGTTTTTCTCATGTCTCTCCATTTCGCACACTTCCACTTCCCATTATGTCATTTGCCTGCTCAAATCCATTCTTCAAGAATGGGAGAGCAACGAAAATCCTCTCCCCTTCTGATGCAGAGACTGAGTATTATTTAGACATATCAGGGAGTATCGATCATTATCTTCCTTGACAAGCCTTCCTTCCTCAAGCTGCACTCCCTTCACAAAGGCAACTTCCAGACCCAGCAAAGCTGCAAATGGGTGTGCACTAGGAAAACCCACAATTAACAACTGTGGTTAACCACAAGAGATAAGACCATTTTAAACATGCCTGTCTTTGTCTAGACTAGATGCTAAGTGATGTTTGAAGTATACTCACTTTAGATATTATGAGTAATTCTGTTTTCACATTTCCACCTGCTTCCCCTACTGGTTGAGAACATCATAACAAATATATTCATGGTTCCTGTGGATTTGATATTCAGGATTCTCACTCTTTCATCGACCGAGGTACCATTGAATCCAAGCTGGCAGTGTTCCACACTGCAGGACAGAAGTGCTGATCACTGCATCCTGATTTCTTATCTCATTATGGCCTACGTTTTTAACTGATGTACTCAGTTGCATTTTCTACTTCCTTCCTAAAATCCAGCTGCTAGCATGGCTGGGCAACCACTTCACTCCACTGTGGGATAGCTATATTAGAGCAGTAGCCAAAGCAGCGATTTTGTGTGTATTGTTTGTAAAACATGTTGGAATTAAGAAAGCTATATGCAAATACAGTATTACTGTTCTTTCCAGAAAGTATCTGCAAACGTGTTCAAAACTACATTTTACTATGAAACTAGGGAACAGTGTTAGAATTACATAAAGGCCAAACACTCCTTTAGATAAAAACTCCTGGTTTGTATCATTATCTAGGGTATGGCTGTAGAAAGCATTTGAGCACGTATAAGCAAGGACCTGATCAGCTGGAATTGGGTGCTGCTGATTATAACTGTTATTTCAAGAAGACTTAAGGGAAACACAGATGTACACCCTAGGCTTGGCAGAAAGAAACAGCTCCAAGCACTCACGCAATTACAGCTGAAGAAACAGAACCACTGTGGAGTATCAGGCTGCTCATTAACTTCCACTACCAAGGTTAACACCTATATTTCGCCCTCTCACGTACACACTATGAAACTCCCTTTGATTGTCCACTTCTCTCCTCCTGCTATAGGACCCAAATCAAGCCCTGATTAGAGTGTTTTCAATCTTCCTTAAAAAGCCATGGACAATTTTAAGTGAAATGTTGCTGCACAAATTGTTTTAATTGAAAGAACCCTATTTTCTCCTTGACTAGAATCATACCCCAGGTAGCAACAACACTGACAAGAAAATCAAGAGGTGGCCTGTTTGCCAATTACCTGAGCATCACGTCTGCTTTATTCAGCACATTTTCAGTAGGATCAGGTTACATTCACTCAGATTTTTATAGCCCTATTTATTAATGACTCTCTTTATCCAAAAGCTAGAAATTTCACTGAATCACTTCAAAACGATGTTAAGACAAGTTATACTCTTTGGCAGGCTGATGCCAAACAAGAAGTGTAGCCAGGGTCTCATTCATTAAAAATCATGCTATTCAGCTCCAGTACGTCCATTGGTTTGCTATTCTGGAAGGCATAATTTTATGCTGATACTTTCCCAAGTCCCACATTGCTACATATTTTGAATATTTTGTCCCAATATGGTCTGATTATTGCTAAGTGGGAAACCACTGCCAAAAAATTTCATGCAGGCTGGATTTCATCTCAGAAAAGAGTGGAGGATGAATATTACAAAAGGCCTTGTACTGTGCCATCCTTCAGCTCAAACTACTTGGCAAGCCACAGGCAGGCTTGGTACCCATGCTAAGCTCCTTGTTGCTCGTATCTCCATGAAAGCTCACTTCAGCATAAATTCAAAGCTCTGTTTCCTTAGCTGGGAGCCAGCAGGAACTGTGCATTCCCTGCGGACTGTGAAAGAAATCCCCAGGCCTAGACCTCCAGACATAATGCACTGATTGAGCACCTGAAGTCCTTCTGTGTTACCGTACCAAGGCTCTTCATACTCCATTTTTCAGCACCCACAGTAGCACCTCAGCGCACTCCTGTGCATTACTGCAGGACCAGCTCCACTGGAAATGTAGCTGTAAGTTGCCTTCCTTTTATATGTGAGAAAAATAAAGTGTTTCCTCACAGTCCAAAGCAGTAACACAGGTTGTAGAGACTCCGGATTCAGCTCACTTCATTATTTGAGATGTGTTAGACTCTTAGCTCTCTGGTGGAACAGACTGAACTACCAGGGTAATTCCAGGAAAATACTTTTGCTGAAACTATAGAATTGTTGTAAGAGATGAGAAATGTGATCAAAGGGATAGAGAAGTCCCTTGAGAGATAGTAGATATGGGGTCTAGTTCTTTGATCAAAGACTTTACATTAAAACTTCCTATTAAGAAGTTATTAAGAAGTTGTTTGGGGAAAAAACAACAACTGAGAGACTTGAAAACAGCTGAATTGAAGGTATTTGCCAAGCAAACCCCCTGCTCCCAAGTGCTTTCTCTGGCAGCAACCCCAGAGGGAACTGAAACCTCTTGGCAACACACACCTTCACTGTTAGAGCTTACTCTGTATTGAGATATGGGTTCAAATTTCCTCAGGAAGCCCAGTTGGTGGTGGGGAATACAATCAGTCTACATGAGAAGTGTTTTGGAAGTAGGGTATTCTGAAAAAGAAAAGCTTATGCCCCAACTTTCAGGAAAGGGCAGCTGTTTGTGAAGCCTAAGTGGGCAGACGCCTCATTTGACAGGGCTGAATGTGATAGTTGGGTTCCAGAAAGGGGCACAACTTTAAACGTTCTTATAGCTTCATGGCTTTTGTGAATTGCTCTCTGAGATGCCTATTTCTTCCTGGATACTGCAGAGATAATCCAGGTACCTCAGCCAGGTTTGTGATATTACAGGCTATAAATGCTTATGTCTTTGTGGCTTTGTGTCCTAGGTGTTACAAGAGCTGATATGATTTTATGCTATTACATTATTCAGAAACAATTCTTTCATTCACACTCTGATGGCTTCTACCCCACATGCTCAGGTTTGGAAGGCAACTCCCAAGGAAGAGATGCTGCCAGAAAAACTACCAGTGCTTAACATAACTGTGCCTTCAGTAGGGAAAAAAAATAATATCCAGGTTCATAATAGTAGTTTAAAGCTGAGTAAGCTGAGATACTATGGGCCATGCTCTCTGACAAGCCCTCTCGATTATCAGCAGAGATGAATGAAGTTACCTTTTCTCTGCATTGCTGATGACTAGGCCAGAACAGCTGGGCAGGGCTGCAAGCAGAGGAAAGGAGATGTTTTTGCTGTGACAAGATCAGCTTTAAGACCACCAGTAGGAAGAGGAACTGGAGCACCCACTTGTCACAAATTTAGTGGGACAGCCAAGGGTTTTCAAGGGCTTGCAAGTAGTGATTTTTCAGCTCAGCAGCTGAACCAGAAAAAAAAAGCATAAATATTTTATTGTCTTTGGATTTAACCAAAGCCTTTGTTTTTAAATCCATCATCCTTCCTTTATGCTGAACAAGTACCCCATCTAAGCCAAAATGGGATATTTTGTTTTCAAGGACTTGTAAGACAAGCAAAAGAAATGAAGGGTTAGATTCATGGAGGAAGTAGAAGAGTCTGTCTCCAGTTTAACAGTCCCTTAGCAAAGGTTGGCAAACTTACCTCAGATTTGGGAAGTCACCCCTCAAAACCTGATTAATAATGGGGGTAATGATTAAAACCCAACTCCCTGCTGAGTGTTTTGTACATTAGAATAGCAAGTTGTGATCTCTCTGACCCCAAACGTATACAGCCCCTTGAGGAGGATCCAAAAGCTTCCCATCTCTATATACCCTGTTTCCTGTTAGCCAAGGCACATTTTGGTGTGAGGAGATGTTAAAGGAAGGCAGTAGATCCTCAGGCTGAGAAGTAATTGAGCTGAATTCTATCATGTACTAGAGGTTTTCACCATCTACTTCTCTCTCATCCTGTTCTGCTAAACTTATGCAGTAAATTAGACTCTATGCCAGTCTGGCATTACATTATACCAGGAATATAGCTACAGCAAATTCTGCCCTGGGGTAAGAGATGGCCTTAGCATCCCTTCCAGCTCCCTCTTTGTGATCCTGTGATCCCTCCTGTGATCCTGATTGATGAAGAATCCTTGGGTGAAACAAACCCACTATTTACTATTTGCTTGCGTAGCAGAACCTATTACCTAAGGGTGAATGAAACGGGATAATGGCTAGCTGGGTAAATCACAGAAATGGATTTTCCCTGGACACTCTCTAACCAAGCTGAATGTCCTACCATTATACAGCAAATTATCTGGGGCCAAAATAGAAGGAGAAACCAAAGGAACCACTAGATAAAGGGAAATGGCTAAAGAAATATAAAGCTACTTTCTCAAGGAAGTTGAATTCTAAATGTTAACTGGACTGTGGCAGGGTTTACTAGAAAATCCCTGACTTTGAGAATTATTTTCATTTATTAAAATATCCAGCAGAGTCAAAATGTCGATTTTCCCTATTTACCCAGAAGTTATATCTGCCTATCTCCAATGGCAGTCCTCTCCCAAACATTCACTCCCAGGATGGAGACTCATTCCAGTGATTCTGATCCTTTCTCTTGCCAGTGACAGTCTGTGGTGTAGCTTTGCCTCCCGTTAGAGTTCCTGAGGAAAGCCAACACTAGTGCCAGATTTGGAGACAATACTGTCCCTCCATGGACTGTAATATCAGGTTGCAAAGCAAACTTTGCTTTCAAACAGCCACAACAAAATAACAAATCCGCCCCTTCATTTTCTACACTCTATTTTCCTAATTAGGTGGGTGGGAGAACAAATGTCCACATGCAGAAAGTAGGTGGGCATAGGCTGGATAAATCCCATGCTCCCAATTCTTGGCATGGAACAGCGCAGCCATTATCCCTTCTAAATGTCAGGGAACTAGCTCCAACTCTGCGAGGTGCCAGACACCTGCTCCCACTACTCCCAGCTTTGCCTTCTGCTGTTGCATCTCTCACTCACAGGCCTTGGTGCAATTCCACTCTGTACAAATTGAGCCATAAGTGCCAGGAAAGTGGGATTCTGAAAGCATTTCATAGAAAGGCGCAGACCAGGGCAGCAACAGACCCACAAGGAGGGACACAGCTGCCATTTCCATGAAGAGGAACCACTCAATACGGAGACTGCATATTGATAAAAAGCCAGCAGAGGGTTAAAGCAAGATGCTTTCTCACAGGCAGATGAAGTGAAATGGATTTAAGGATTTTTTTCACAACAAAAAGAGGTGGAAGAGCCACAAAAGGCTATTGAAAGAACATAGTGAGCTCTCCTATCTGACACATTGACACAGAAGCAGCAGCAATGGAACAAGACTGTCACATTGAAAAAGCAGCTCTTCCAGCCACAAGCTGGGCTGCAGGGCAAATCCTGTGCAGTGAAGTCCTCAAACACAGGGGAATCTACCTGACTTACTGCAAGGAGGAAGCAAGACGGGCAGAGCCTGCCTCAGGGGATCATCATTCCCTTCCTCTGATCAGGGCTCCATACACGCTCCTATCTAACAGTTTAAGATGGGCAGCGCCAGTGGATCCATCACCATGATGTGTAATAGAAGAGAGAGCTGCAAGGTGGTGTGGTGGAGGGTAAAGACGTGAGAGTGCCTCTCAGTTTCTTTCTCTGCCCTCACTCAGACACACACTGCTCATTTGGGGCATGTGATGCCTAATGGACCATTCAGCACCCTTCCCATCCTAACACCCTTCCCATCCACGCTACATAGCAAAGCAGCCCAATGGCAGAAAGAAGAGGTGCCTGCTGCAGATCACTGCAGCATTCCAACGTGGTCCAGCAAACCTATCATTATTCTTTGCAAGGTGGAAATGTTTAATGCCCCAGGCAGCTGTCAGCCCATGCACTTGTTGGAAAGGCACAGATAGCTCTTCCATAGGGACAGTGTGGTTCCCTACTCCCTGACCTGCACAGAATACGCTGTAGTGCTCATACCACTCTTGTCAGCTGAGCTGAAAAAAACCCACTGGTTTAGTCTGGAACCAGTTGGAGAGCATGCACACAAGCATGCTGCTCTTTGGGCACATTTAGTGGAAGGTAATGCCAACAGGCAAGAGTAGTAGTTTTTCCGCTGGGGGCTTGGAAGCAGAAGGAGACATGTTACCACACTGGAGGCACAGGTAGCATGGGTGAGAAGAAGGAGGAACATGTGCCACAGCCCAAGATGGTGACTCCTGTAAAGAACTGCCAGCTGGGTTACACCACTATTTACAATATACATTTCTGTGAATGAAGGTGTATCAGTTCCACATTCACGGGCAAATGGAAACACAGTGTGCCACTCCTGATGTGCTTCTGCTTGTTACACAATTTATGGATATGAGCAGGGTTATATATCTGCTGACTGCTCCACAGCACATCACAGCCCTCGTTGCAGAACAAGTTTACCACTCTGCTTCGTTTGCGCCTCTTTGAACAAAGCTGCAGACTGCTAGCCATAGCACTGCAAATCAAGCAAGCCATTCAGTAGCAAATTACAGACATAGGTAAGAAAGTAAGCCGGTAGCTTGCTTTCTGGTTCATCATATGGTTTCACTATTTTCATGGAAATAGCAGAGCTGTTCAGTTTTCATGGCAGTAGCAATACTGTCACCACGATTTTCAGGTACTTCACATTATCTGTTTTGTAAAAGCCTTACGCATTATTAACTCATATTTAATGCATAGTCCCAGAAACAGTGGTGCCATCTGAAGATAAAACATGTCTTGCACTTGAGGAATTCTGTATCACCCAAGAAAAATGGGACACACTTCAATGACACAACCCTTTCTGCCACACCATGCTGCTCTGGAGGCTGTCTAATAAAGACACCAAATAACACACCAAACAAAACACAACTCTTCTTGTGACTACTGAGTGGTTTCTCTGGCAAAGAGAAACATGGCTCTCCCAATACAAACCATTCCTCAGCCCAGTGTTTCCAAGAATGACAGACCAGTTCTCCCCGTGAGTAGCCCTCAGAAAAGGTTCTAATTACACCATGCTAATGCAGAGGAGGAAATGTATTGATTGGCATAGAAACAGAAGAATATTCCCAGACTACTTTCCACCTCATTTCCAAACTCATATGACTCCCCCATATGTCAGCTCGAGTAACAGTGTTAACTGTTCCATTTTCAGTGGAATTGGTGAGAATCAACTTGAAAGCTCTTATGTAGGAATGTAGTCTTTCCCTCTGAGAATCATAAACATTAATCAAACCATACACAGCAAGATAATAATTTTAATTGATACTGCATAGCACCTAGCAATTCCCAACCAAGTTACACAAGTTTGAACAATGTTCAAATAAGGCTAAGATGTCCTTCAGGAGACAAGAGGCAAACAGATGGAGAGGGAGCACAAGAAACTAAGAAATGAAGTGGATTTCAGTCACATTCTGAGTCTTATTTATTAAAGAACAAATCGCTTTATATTGGAGGGTTTCTGTTACTGTAGGGTTTTTTAAAAGGAAATCATTATTGGAAACTGCAAGATACATGCCAAGCACATATTTTTCTTACTGAATTCTTTATTTCCTAACCTCATATAGTGCTTCAAAATATATTGCTATGGGCAAGTATTCTTCTGAAGGAAACCTCTGAAAATCACTATTGATAAGATTAACATCTAGCATATAAAATAACATAAGGCAACAAGTAGCTGTATGTGGAAAGGAGGAGAAATACTCGCCTAACCAGAGGTCAGTAGGTCAAATTTTGACCCCTAAATAACTAGTCTGAAATAAATCCATTTACCTAACCACTAACCTGATGTCAGTGGGTTAAATGAGCTCAGGATCTGCCAGCCAAACACACAGCACACTTGAAATCTTGTTGCTTGGCTGATATGAGTCTCATTGTTGGGAGCCATGTGGATTTCCACTTCTGGAGTATCAGCTTCTTTTCTGCCAGCAAAATCCACAGGATCTGTTTGTCTTGGAACCAGAAGGTGCCAGCTGTCTACTTCACCCAGTACGAATAAACGCAGATTTACTATTTCAAAAAGACTTATAAATTATAGTGGTTGTCTGAAGACAGAAACAACCTTTTTAAACTCCACATGCAATCTGCAAACATGTTTTTCTTTTAGGCTACAGGTAGCCTAAAACCTGAAGACTGCATATGAAGATCCCTAAAGATCAGCCTTCAGAGAGAGAAAGTAAGTCAGATTCTAGTTGGGCTATTGAAAAAAGTTTCCTGGTTATGTTTGCATTACATGCTATCTTGGAGAAGTGCCTGATTTCAGCTTATACAGGAAGCATTAGCATGGCCAATTGTGCTATAAAGATCAGAAATAACACACAGTCCTTCCTGAATTTGTCGCACATCATCTAACTTGAGAGAATGAAAGAAGAGGGAAGTCAAGGCAATGGAGAAGGAAGAGGAAGAGTCAATGAGTCCTAAGGGCAAGGAAAGGGGATGACTGCCATCAATTTTAGGGAGGAAGTAAGATGAGATGAGGGTATCTAGGTACCATTAATGTTTATTTGTTTTCCCACCTGTGCAAACCAATCCATGAAATTTAGCAGGCTACTAGGTCTGCCCTGGTCTCACTGCTAGTGCAAGCACAAAAGCAGCATCTGCTGTTGCTATTGCAAGAGGAAAACCAAATATCTGACAGCAGGGAAGGGAGAAATAATCTAGATGGCTTTCTCCTCATTTAAATGCAACTCAATGCTAAAAATCTCAGCTTGCGCTCATTGTCCCTGACACACAGGGCCAGCAAAACAACCACAAATCTTGACCCTATTTACATGATGGCAGGTAAAGAACAAAAGGACATTTGGACTTAATTACCCCTGTGTGAAAACAATCTCAGATTTGGATACAAAGCCAGAAAGGAAAACCTTTTTTCCCAAAATTATTTGAAAGCTTCCCATGCAAGATTTCAGTTCAAAAGACCCACCCATTCAAGGTGGCACAAATATCACAAAATACTGTGACAGGGACAGAAATCTCAAGAATATCTCAGACCACTGCAGACCCGAACCACAGATCCATCAGATCTCACACATGAAACACAGGATCTACTTCTGATCCTACCCGTACTCTTCTCACCCACTGTTTTACCTGTCTTTAGTGGGTGACTAAGCAGCAGCGTGGCTTCTTTCCTCACTCTGGGACCCTTCACATCCTTTGGTTCTCCAGGCTGTGGTATCCAGCGTGTAAAGTTACACTAGGCAAAAGGCAGATGGTCTCTTGCATGCAAGTACATGCCCCAGCATGTGCCTAACATGACAGCCCGTGACAATATGACCCAATATATAGGAGTATGCACCAGCATGTCAGATGCTTCTTCTCATTATGTGTCCCACAACTGTTGTTTCACATTGGAAGGAGCCTAAAAACATATAGAGTTGGTCTGAATGCCAAAAAAGCTGAAAACACAGGTCCACATTTAAACCAGCTCAAATACCTTGACCTAGCTATAGAAGTGCACCATCCAGACATCATTGTAGGAACAGTATTAAGAGAAACTCAGACTAACCTTACTACTTCACAGATCTCCCCCTTACACCTTAGAAACACACTGTCAGTGTTTAGAAATGTTATTTTTTCACCTGTTTACTTTAAACTTTTTTTACTTCTGTGAAGGCATTGTCTCTCTTCATTAGCAGAATTTTCACAGAAATAGCTTTGTTCCAGCTTAAATATTTTAATAATTTACTCAATCAGTATGTATTTGCTTATTTCCCTTTCAACTAGTAGCGCAACCATGTGAGTGCAACTATGCAAGTGGGTGAAGCAGCTGTGAAAAATTGTTTAACTATGACCTTAAGCAGCCTAGTTATGGCAGAAACCCTCTCCCATTAATCAGTTGCATTTTGTCTGTAGTATTGACATTGTACTCTTTGTGGAGCCTTTCACTGCAGAAAAGCTGGTGGATAGCTCAAGAATGTCAAAATTACATTCAGATTTCAGGGCACCAAAAAATAAACAGGAGGAGAAAAAATCTTGACAAAATTCTTATGCAGCTTCCAAATGCTGCAACATGTACTTTCGGAAATGCGGTATGGCATTTTCCTGTGTTATTTGAGAAAGTGTGTAATCTCCCAGTTGTTGGGCTTATCATACAAGAAGTTGCCAGCAAATAACTGTTATCTCTCAACCATAAGATTTCTGTCCCTGGCTGACATTGCTGATTAAAGAGTTCCTGTGGTGAGTGAGTGTGGAAAGGCAACCATTTTAGCTGGCAGTATATTGTTCCCCATTCATATTGTTTAAAAAAAAAAGGATGGTGCTTACACAAAGGACGAACAGCATCAGAGCTGGAAAGGCAGAAGCAACGATGAGTCTATAGAAAAACAAGTTACAATTCAGCACCAATGCAAGATTGTTGATGAGATGTTACACTGAGGCTGGCGGGCCGCATTTAGTTTGATAGGTATGATATTTTTATTTATGCAGCTGCCTGACAGAAGCTGTAGAGATCACCCTGATTAGAAAAAGGCAGTACCAGAAGCTCTTCTGTCCTGAATAATGCTGCACTTGTGAATCCTGGCAATTCCTGCAAGTCCTGATCAGAGGGATACACACAGCTGAGTATGTCTCTTGCCTACTCAACAGCACTCTGGGGGTAGCAAAGATTTGCAGGAGAACGGGACACCTGGATTTCTGCAAAGAAACATTGAGCAGCTAGACAGTAATCCTGCTGGGGGCAAAGACTATCTTTGGAATCAGTGTCTGTGCAGCACCCAGTGCTGTTGTCTTAACGGTAAACAGTTTGATAGAAAGAGAAAACTCCAAAGCAAAGAACAAACACAGTTGGTGTTCATAATCTGAATAGCCATATCTGACCTTTCTCTTAGCTGTCAGAGAAGAAGAATATATTCTTTTTATACAGGCAAACCCCAGAAATAACATATGTAAATTAAACAGGGGAAACAGAGCACATGAAATGGAAGGGTTAACACATTCTTTTCTGAAAAAGGGTGTTACTCCCTCCATAATTGGTACCAAAGCAGCTTTGGGCACAATGCATCCAACAAGAGAGCATGTGGCCTAATTTGGCAGTTCTTCCACCAGCAGGAGGCTCTTCTGCAGGCTAGTCACAGTCCAACTGAGGCTGGCATCCTTGCCTGGTTGAAGCTGACATACTGTGCCACATTATGAGTGGGAACAGGACCATCCTAACAGATTAGCATGGACACAGGCTTGCCAGAATACCAGTATGTGGATAATACTTAAGTGTTACAGGGGGGATCTCTGTCCAAAAATTATGAAATGACAGTCTGTCTTCAGCTTGCCCAGCTACAGTTAAGAAATCTGTCACAGGGTACCACAGCTGAGCTCCACACATCCCAAAGCCGTTTGTGCAGGCCACGTCAACGAAGAAACTCTGTTCCAGGAATCAGGTTCTCTAGAGGACATAGGTATGAGATGGTCCCCAGAAGAAAAGCGAGGCGAAAGCCTCACTGGACTGGTTATTTTTCTTGCAGGAGTGCCTTGTTTGGCAGGGAAGCTCAGTTACAAAATTATTATTATTCTTCTTCAGGGTAAATTATATACCTGTGGGCTTCATGGTAAGTTTTGTAGTAAGGAAAAAAGGTTAGGGTCAGACTGTGATGAAGACTATACAGATGCACAAAAGGTCGTAAGGCAGGAGACACCTCTCCCCATTTCTTAGTGCCTTGCAAGGTTAAAGCAATACTCTGTGTTGGGTCTCTGTGCACTGGCCCCCATTTGCTCCTTGGAGAAGTCAGCTGGCATGCTCCTGTGTCTCAGCAAGCAATTCAGGCTGGGCACCTTCAAAGCTTGCAGAATATGAACTGAATTTTTGCAAGATACTTGTTGCACGTAACTAGGAGCTATGGTCTGTAAGGCAAGGAAGAGTCATACTCACAGGATCAACATCACCACAGTTCACTTGGCATCCTCCTTTGCCTCTCAAAATCAGGGATTTTCCCAGCTGTAGTTAGAAGAGGGACCTACCATTAGGCTGCACAGGTGATTTACACAAAAAATACAGTTCAGCACCCTTTGCAAGCAATTAATGTCACTTCTGAATACTCTTTTCAGAAGTTTTTCGTAATAAAAGAGGGAAAGAACAACTATATTTGCACAAACTGTGGTTAAAGTGTTTGACACTTTTCAAAGGTGTGTGTTGAAATGCAGAAACATTTTAAAACCCAGATAAGATCTTGAGGAAATGTTTACTGGGCCTCAGAGAAAACTAAACCAGAACTGCCAAAACTGTGTCAGTAGATTTTATTACAGTTTACTTATTTAAGATAAGAATGAAAACAAGCAGAGTTCTGAGCAAGTCTGTACTCCCAAATCTCCTTTTAGATCTGTCTGTTTACATCTTGCAGTGTTTTAGGAGTTACACAAAGGTGGCAAGTTGCTGAATTCTAAATGTCCTTCAGTAGATGGAACATTGCATTCCCGTGCCTTTTGACGAGTCACTACTTATTTGTCACATATGTCGTTAACACAAGGAAATGTATTCAATGGAGAAATTAATCCAGGCAGCCAGCCATGGACAGGTGAATGAAAGTGACCAAGCGCAGGTTGGAGCAGAAAGCAAGGGAAGGAGAAAGGACCGTTAAATCTCTGCAGTCTCCAAATCCTTTTAATATCAAACACAAAGGCTTTGGAGAGTGAAATCAGCACTTCCCAATGCAGAAACCACTTTCTTCCTGCTCCTGAACAGGAACCTGGGTTAGGACTGTGCTCTTTTCTTGACATTTGACTTCTCTAATCCGTGTTTTCTCCCTTGACCTTAGGACAGAGGAGGAACAGCAGTTAGCATTTGGGTAGGCTTCTTAGCAGGGATGTGAAGAGCCTATGGATCTTTCATCAGGGCCCACTGAGGACTCATTTTGGAAGGAATGAAGAAGCTGAAAGCATTGCCAGCATTATGCTGAGCTGTTGTTCTCTGGAGTCCAGTCTTCAGCCAGATTGTGAAATCATAGGACATGGAATTGAGACAAGGATAAACCCAAATACAAAATAAGGTTTCTGCTATATCACCTCTTTTCACTGCTGTCCCCCTAGGCACGTGGACACCACAACAGGTCATTGTCAGGTTCATTATTCTAACACAACATTTTTTCCTCAGTATTTTTTGAAGAGAAAAGTAACATTCTGCTATGATAGCCAAAAACTGCCAGGAACCAGCTGACTTACCAGGCAACACAGAAAGTAAAGGAACCCAGATCTTTGTTCCAGCACCTAAATGGCTGTGAAGTCAGATGAAATTTGGACTTAACAAACTCATTCAAGCTTTTCTCATCATCTTTGAGGAAGCAGTAGCAACTTTGATGCTCTTCTAGCAAAGAAGGGCCTCAGGAACCTCAGATACTTTCTCTTCAAATAGATGGGTCCATGCAAACTTTTTGGCACAACTCCCACTTCCCACCAGCCAGTGGCTCATTTTTTCCAAGAGCTGGCTTCAGGAAACTCATCTCACTGTGGTCTTCCATATTGTGATCTATTACTTGTTCCTAACTCAGAGACGTAAGCCTTTCCTACACCAGAACAATGGGAAGGTCTTTAGCATTGCCACAGTGCTGTACCCTGCTCACAGGCATGGCTGAGTGGCTGACAGCCCTGGGAATCAGGAAAATTCTGTGCTCTTTCCTAAATGGAATGGTGCTTCCTCCCTTAGGAGGCAACTCCTGGCTGTGCAGGCTAGTTGGGCTCCAGCAGCTACAGCTGTTATGCATGGCATGGAGAGGCACATCTTGCAGTAGCTATGCTATGAAGAGGTGGGGGTTTTGTTTGTTTTCTTTACAGAAGTGGAATATTTCATTATTTGAGATGTGTTGCTTTCAAATCTGTCCTCTGAGAAACTGAGATCACTGCAGCCTGGAGACCAGCCAGGACTCAAGGGAATTACAGTCCTAGACTAATAAATTTTGGTCTGACCTAGAGCAACAATAAATCCTGAATAACCCCTCTTACTTCATTCATGTTACTCTAAGCTCACCATGGTGTTTCAGAGTCTAAACATCGTCCATGCCCTCTTTTCCTGAAATGACAGTTTGATAGAAAATTTATGTCTAAAGAAGCATTCTTGGTAACCTAAATCCTTTCTGTTAATTCAAAATGCAACAAAAAAGATAGGCTCTTGTACTCTGGAGAAGATGTCTAATCTTAATACCTTCTGTTGTCTCCCCAAGCCTTTCAACTTGAAAGCAGAAGTCCTTCTCATCTTTCTTTTGCTGGCCTAATCACAGCAGCTGTCTCAGAAAACAGATGAAATCAAAGTGTAACCTGGAATCTCCAGCAGAACTTGGGCATGTCCATTTAAAGGCCTCCTACCTCCCAATAAAACAATGTTTCATGTCACACACGAGTTCTGTTGTCCACCAGCTCCCATCAAGCATGGTAGAAATTGCTGTTATCCAGCAAGGATTAACCAGTTTACAGCATTAGCCAGTTGACCCTCACAGCACTAGTGAGGTCAGGAGGCTGAACCAGGTAGGGGAAACTGGATGCACAGTTTGAAGTAATTTACGCTGTAGGCTGGGTTTGTGCAGAAACATTGGCACGTATCACACAGTCATGTTTAACTGATTCTGAAAATCTGGGCCTAAAAGTTAATGTCAGATGTTGAACTACAGATAAAACTAAGACTTGTTATATTTTGTCCCCAGTCCTGCAGTACAGGCAGAACTGACTTTCAGTTTGCAAGGCTTTCAAAGGCAATCCTCCACTCTAAACCCACACCAGCCTCCTACATTCACACAAAGACCCCAGACTGTTCCTCTGTTGCTCACATGCACTCATTTGTGATTCACACAGATGTGGCTTGCATCATCACCACAGCACACTTAAGATTAAAAAAATCAAAACTGTCTCCTGCATTCCCACATATGCCATGATTGCTTCTGCACCAGGGGAGCCCTGATATTCTCATCTACCTTCATGAAGGATCATTTGTCACTTCAAGCCCTCTAGCCACCTGGAGCATTGAAATTCCATTTACGTAAATTCAGGGCCCAGGTTGTCTCTCTGCTCTCACTGGCTGTCATAAAAGCTTAATTCATGGGTGGTCACATCAGCCTTTCACCCTCTTATGATGTCTTAGATTTACAAGTAGCAAACAAAAAGCAGAAGAGGAAACACATTCTTCAGTCTGAACCAGAATAGCAGGCTAAGCATGCAAAGAAACCTGAGGGATTTTATACTCTGAAAATAACTTAGCACACAAATTAATAGCTAGTTCTTCCTCTCTTTAATTCAGGCTATCTCAGAAGTCCCTCTTACACAGGAGTCAAGCTCTGGAAAACCACTGGTACCTTAGGGCACTTCCTAGCGGTCGTCTTCTACAGAATGGATTACTTAAGGATTTCAGACTTGGATTAAACTCCTTGGGAAGATTCAAATGTTGCCTTTCCACACCAAACAACATCCATATCTGTTCTTGGCATAAACTACATTCAAGCTGCCTTCTCTTCTTGCCAGAACTAGGTCCAATGGGACTTAGCAACCATAATTTTTTCTACCATAGCTTCCAGCTCAAGACTTCCCACCAAACAGCCACCCATTTTCTGTGGGTTCCAGCTCTGGAATTATCTCCAAGAGATTCAGTTTCAGTCTCATAAAGGTGAGGGCATGGGCCTAGCTCCACTCTGGGACACAACAGACAATTCTTAGAAATCTGCAGTTCCGTCTAAACCTGAGCTGAATTTGACCCTTATGGAATTTTAACACATCTGGCAGAACTCTTAGATTAGAGCCACCTTCTCTCCATTTAGTTCATAGTTCAAAAACCGATATTCCCCATCCATTAGCATTTCACAATGAGTTATTTGTTTAGTAGCAAAGAGAAGTGATTAAAATATATAACAACGTGAAAATCACATTCTCATCCTCTGCACTGCTGTATAATTCATGCTGAAGAACAAATGAGATTACAGCTCTGGGACTGTCTCCAGAATGAGTTACATTTGTCCTGTTTCTCATTCTTGTTATAATCTTTGTCAAGACAGTAGAATGATATGTCCCATTTGCTGTCCCCTTCACAACATTTGTCAAACTACTGCAATAATAGAGTTGTTGGATGCCCATATACACATCATGAATTATTTGTTGATGTAAGGAAAGTTTTCTTGCATTTTCATTGAGTAATCTGTCCTTGCCTTTAAATCCAGAAGGAGGTACCGATGATCATTATTCCTTTTTATTGTTTTTAGGATAAGATTTGCTACTCTCAACCTTTTGTTTAGAAGTGGTAGAGGAGGAGGGAGTGAGCAGCAGGGTGGCAGACACAGTGTATCACTTTGCTAATTGCAAAGAGGGATCCAGGTGTTGGCAAAGATCAAACCTACTAATATAATATCACCAGTCCTAAAGGACAAATAATTGCAACAGATAAATCACTGTTCAATAAACACAACATTAGAACAGTCATTTACCCCTAAGCAAACAGCTCTGAGAAAACTTACCTTTTTATGTAAGCATTTGTGCTGGATTGATAGTCATCAACCAACAGCATTTATTTAAGCTGACTTCAAATGTGGATATGCTCTGGTTGCTGCTGAGTAAATGCAAATAGGAAAAGCAAAGGAAAAAACTGAATGCATGGAAAATGGTAGCAATGCTTCAAAATTAATGGGAAAAGGAAGGAACAAGCATTACCCTGTTTTGCTTGCACTACTGGGAACGCCTCACATGGCAGAATATTGAAAGGGGTGTCAAGCAATTACCCCAAGCAAGCAATCCCCTGTTATTTTAGAGGTTTAGTTTAAAGACTTGCCTGCCCTGCCTTGGTTGGAAACTGTGTAAGATGAAGCTCATTCCTTGGTCTTCAATGTATGAGTCTGAGTGGTCTGGAAATTAGGTGGTTTTGAACACTGGGCCATAGTTGGGAAGCACAGCTGCAGGCTCAGACTCCTGAATGAACTCCTCCCCTCTAGGGAGGGACCCACTGACACTCCATTACCTCTCCACCCACCCCCCCCTAGAGCCTGGTGGCCACTAAATGCAAACTTCTGAAAACAAGGAAGTGGAGTCTATGGGTAAGAGAAATGTGATTAGAACCAGGAAATACGTAGTTAAGGGGGACCCTGGTCCTTCTTGGGCACCTTAGCAGTGAGCAGATGACTGTAAGTAGGTACATATAAGGAGCATTCATGGCTTTCTCTGCTGCATCTATCTTCAGTAATCTCCATTTGCTGTGTGAGCTGCAGCTGTATAGGGAGATGGTTTTGCTTCACTGGTACACTCCAAGCAGCTGTACTCTGGCAGTACCACTGCTGGTGCCAGCCACGCTGGAGAGAACCTGAAGGAGTATACCACAGGAGGGGAAGGAGAGAAGGTCATCTGCATCAGACTGGCAGAGAAGAAAAACCCCGCTTTGGACATTCTGCCTTGGGTGACAAGACACTCAGGATCCAGACAGTTCTTTGAAATATAAGTTATGTCACGGGAATAGAAGAACAACCATTTTGGTCCAGCCCAAAGGTCCATCCAGTGCAGTTTACTGTCAGTCCTAGGCTTGGCAGGGCTAGTAGCAGGGACCCAGATCATACTGGAGCTAGCACAGGCAAGACCATGCGGCAAAGAAACCACACAGAAGGAGCACAAGAACATGCTACCCCCTCAGCAGCAGGGAAGAATGAAGTGGTCAGCTTAGCATGCCGCTTGTGGGGGAGGGATAAATGTGCCAGCAGAAAACCTGGTCAAAAGCAGCAGCAAGCCCACAGAGAGAAGGCAGTCTCTCTGTGGGCACCAACTAAAGCTGTTTATGAAAAGGGTGAAGGAAGGGAATTTACCATTGATGAGTCTTGATTAGCAAAAGCATTTGTTCTTCCCAAGTCAAAGAGCCAGGGGGTTCACTGTAATATATATTACTCTAAAACAATTTATATCACGTGATAGCTAGAAATTAATGGAGACTTCCACCTCCCCAGAGAAAGACAGGTGTGACCAGCAGCATGGTGGCTAGGGCAGCCACAGATGCAGAAGGGGTTGTGGACCTGGTTTGACCCATGCATGCAGCAACTCAGGTGCTTCTGCTCTTTAGCTCTGTCCTAAACTGAATGTCATGAGCCAGCTGTGCACTCAATTCATCTTTCTTTAGGAGCTTTGCAAGCTTAAGAATCCTAAATGACAAAGAAATCAAAATAGGGAGACTGTCATTCATGCCACTCAGAAAAAAATGAACTTTTCTCACCACACAAACAGAAGCAGCAATATGGCAGTCAGGTCTGTATTTAGAAATGAAAGAGTAGCAAGAATGCTGTCAGTTGTTTTCAGAGATTTTACATTCTTCATGGGTACTTTTTGTATTGCTGTTTGAAATATGCATTTCCAAATGTGAAATATAGGCATGAACATTGTGTACCAGTTTTTAAAAAAATAACAAAATACATAAACCCATGACAGTGAACAGATGCCTGGAGAGAATAAGAATAGAGAAAGCATAAGGATACTCCTTCATCCCCCTAATACCACCCTCTCAGCATCCAGCTATTTTCAGCTCAAGAGATGTCCTCCCTATCCCAACATTATCCTTCCCTTAACCGTAAGTTTTGAGTCAGCCTGTTCAGGTAAGAGTCAGATTATAGTCAGCTGTTAATGATTTTGAGCAATGACCTAGAAGGATTTCTATTTTAGACTAAGATGGGATACTTCACAGTGGTTAACCTTGCCATGAAATATAAAATAAAAAAACCCCACAAGTCAAGCTTACCAGAGGCAAAACACTATCTCTGCTTTTGCACATGTCTATCTGTCAGCCACAAAGAGAAGGAAACCACTTACCATAAGATTCCCCAGTGAGAACCAGTTTTGCATTTGCTGCTGTTTACAAAAGTTGTGTAGGTTGAAGTCACTTTCATACACCTTGAAAGCATGACGGTTTCATATATATATATATATATAATTATTTGTATCTTTATTCCTGGTTATATGTTGCATTCACCTTAATAATTTATTGCTCCTTGTTAACTACAGCAGTTGTGTTTATGCACAACCAGAAGAAGGTATGAATTCTAAGGAACCATTGTGGTGTTTCACAATGTACTGCAGAAGGAAAGCAAGCAATTGCATAATTATTCCAGCATGACATATTCATGCATAAAATTAGGCCTTCTCTCCAAGCAGTCTGTCAATAAGCCGTGTAAGTCTATAGGAGAGCTGTTCATAACACATTCAATTTTACCTATCAGTATGATGTCCAATTACTTGGGAAAGGGTGAAAGACTTTATGCCACATCTAAACATGACAGACATAACCTTTAAGTACTGGCAAATGCCAAGATGTTGCTGGTGGTAAGCATTCTGAACATGTTTGTGCTTTTCTTTGTACATGGATTTCCCTTTTTTTTATATATATATAAATGCAAATTATCAAGTTTTTTAAAACCCTGCATTATCACATCTCCCAAGGATCAACTTTGGAAAGTAGAAGGAAGTTTTACACTGCCTAACCTTCCCTAATGCATTTAATATAATGTAGGTTTTGTTCCTTCCACAGGTACTAAAGCAGCATTTCCCTGACCCCTGATTTCAGCACACAAGTGTCAAGTTATAAGTTCAACACTAGGTCAATTCACTGAGCCCGGCACAAAAGGAAAAAAAAAGTAAAATAAGTTTGTTGTATTGTCCTGAGTAAAACACATTAAAAGCCTCTACTCCATCTCCAAATTATAAAGCTGATCTGTACCTCACAAGTCTTTTGAAATAGGCCAGCATGTGTTCCTTCTTAATAACTCCCAGCAGGGAGCACAACAGCAGGTCTAGTTTATCTTAATTATCTCTCTTTATCTCCATAGGAGGAAGAGATTACTGCCAGTGTGTTGCTGGCTAGAACAGAAGAAGCCAAAGAGCACAAGTCATCTGCATTTCTCCACAACTACTCCCACAGCTCAGGTAACTACAATAAGAAAACCTGATGGAGGGAATTGAGACCAGGAGAATATTTTTGTTGTTTGGGGTTATGCATTGTAACTGGAAGTGGGCGGTCAGAGTCACAGCACATGTAGAAGAGAGAAAAAAGTTTCTTTGTGTAAGGGAGGATGTGTTTTATGCTTGTTTACTGCACAGGGAAACAACAAAGAGGAAGCTGCCTGCAGTCACTGGGACAGCATGCACTAGCGAAGACAAAACTTTAAAAAACACAGCCTTTGTATTAACCATACAGAGAGACAGTGAGTACTAGGGATACCTACAACGCTGAGTGCCCTTAAGATAAAGAGAGACTGTTAGGACTTCTATTTTATAGTGTAGCGTGTATATGGTAGTTCTTCATACGTTATTGCAGTTACCTTTCTGTCAGTTGTTGACTTCCTGCGCAACACCATACTGCTGCTTCTCTTTTGGCTAGCTTAAGGAGCAGGCATCTGGAGTTTTATGTTCCCAGGAAGATGTTGTGGCCTTTGATTTGAGGACTATGGCCTATTCAGTATTGCAGTTTCATTGCTTTGTGGTGATTTTGGTTGCACCTTTAGTTAAAGGGTCAGCTGTGACTATTGATGTGTCCTTGCTTTTGTTCTTTGTTATTAAAGGAGTCCCATTCTGTTTTCAGCAGGGCATCATAAGCTGCCTTAGGAATCTGATGCACTGCCCAGAGAAGTTCATGGGGACTAGAACAAGACTTTCATGTGTTTCATAGGGCCTCATTAATGAAGCAAAAATAAGATTACAACATAAATATGTTATCATTTTCTCATGTGCTTTATTCACCTGTAGTGATCTTCCCAAGATTGCCTTTCTCTTAACTCTTCATGGCTCTGAGGAACAATCTTCTTGCATCATTTACATCCTGATTGGAACCAATAACTTAGCAGTAATTTCCAGAAACATTAATGGAAATATTTAGCATGTAAGACTCAACAGAAGCACCTTGCAGAGGTGAAAGTTAAAACAGACAATACCAAAAACTTAGCTCTGACTGACCTTGTCTGCTCCACATGCTGAATAAACAAACATCACAAAATCACTGCCTTGATGGCCTAACCTAGATTATTATTATACTCTTCCTCTGTTAATTATCATGTATGAGAAATTTAAACTAATTTTTCCTTTACGTTAAGAGTTGGATTATGGTGCACAGATCAGTCCATCAGATCAGTTTATGGGACTGTGGCAGTTTGCAGGTCTCTGTTAAATAGTGGGTTACAGACAGTGCTTTTTGCCCTCGCTGTAATTTATCTAAAGGCAGAGTCAGCAGATTGGGTCATCACTAAAAAGGAAGCTCTGGGCCTAAGATTCCCCAGTTTAAGGGGAAAATGTTAAGTTGACTATAAATCTAAATAAATGTTGATGAGTAGCCTCTCCTTTATCCTCATGCAGTCAAGGGTGGATTTACAAGACTGAAGTTAGTAGGAAATCCTTTCAAACAGCTTAAAAAATTTTAGCCAAGAATCCTTTTCTAACAGACTTTTGGCAGCATGTGTGCACCCTTCTGGTTTCCTTTTTGATGAGGATAGTGCTATCCACATAGTGAAGAACTAAAAAGCAAGATACCAGTAATAATAATATATTAATTTCAAAAGCTGGCAAGTTCTCTTCCTCTAAATCAGGAAGTGCCCTTGAGCCAGCTGGACAGACTGGGTACTGGCTATCAAAGCTGTTTTCCAAGATAGAAGTAATTCGATAACCTCTTTCAAGCACAAATCTTTATCATTTTGAAACATGTTCTGTATCTGCTAGCTGTCTATAAAAAACTGTAGCCCAGTAAGACCCTGGTTCTGACAGGGGCCTTCAGGACCATACAGCTGATAAATCCAAGTGGTGATGAAGATGATGACTGCTTTAATAAGTTGTAAAACTCCTACTTTTGGCATATAGTCAACAAGTGAAATAGTTGCCCGCTTCACTGTTCTAGGAATTCCACAACATTCTGTCAAATCTAAATCTTACTCTGAGGCCCATGTTTGAAGTTTCAGCCATACATGCCTTCAGGACTAGTGGTCCCAGTGTCTGAGCATGGTGCTTATGTCAGAAAGCATGGAGAGGTGTCCTGGTTTTGGCTGGGACAAAGCTAATTTTCTTCTCAGTAGCTGGTGCAGTGCTGTGTTTTCGATTTGGTGTGAGAGCAATGTTGGTAACACACTGACGGCTTTGGCTGTTGCTGGGTGATGTTTGTACTAAGTCAAGGACTTCTCAGTTTCTGAGGTCCTGCCAGCAAGAAGGCTGGAGAGGCATGGGAAACTGGGAGGGGACATAACCAGGACAGCTGGTCTGAACCAGCCAAAGGGATATTCCATACCATATGACATCATGCTCAGTATATATAAGCTGGGGGAAAAAGAAGTCAGGGGTACATATTCAGCATTATGGTGTTTGTCTTCCCAAGTAACCATTATGCATGATGAAGCCCTGCTTTCCTGGAAATGGCTGAACACCTGCCGGCCGATAGGAAGCGGTGAATGAATTCCTTGGTTTGCTTTGTTTGTGTGCGCAGCTTTTGCTTTACCTATTAATCTTGACCCATGAGTCTTCTCACTTTTACTCTTCCAGTCCTCTTCTCCATCCCACTGTGGGAGGATTGAGCGAGTGGCTGTGTGCTGCTTGGTTGACAGCCAGGGTTAAACCATGACAGGAGCTTTCGTAGCAGCAACAGTAATGAGAGCTTCTGGCTAGAAAAATATCCATATGCAAAATACTTACCCACCTGCAGTTTATCAGTGATGGCCCAAACAAATGAATTACTTCTCTCCTGTGAAAAATGTAATTTTATGGTGGGAAAGAGTGATTTAAGTATGCATGGCACTCTTCTGAAGAAATGGAATAGGGGTAGCATATGTATATCTCTGTTCAGCGAACCTCGGCTGACGTGGTGATCTGTGCTTGGTGATGGCAGCAAAGGAAAGACTCCATTTTGTATTACATTTGTGCAACTCTTCGTTCTGTAAAAAGAAAAAACCATGCCTCACTTGTGTTAATGTTCGAGACTGTTTGGCAGCTGTTTATTTCGTGCTGTATTTATTTTTGTTGCTCACAATCCTTTGTTATTATAGATATTATGAGGTTATTTTAATTTTTACTGCACTCAGCTGGAGAAATCCACTTAGACACAACCATCAAGAACCATTTTCTTAGTCTACTCCTCTGTAAATGGGAAGTGGTGGGGCAAAAACCCACAAAACCCAGGTAAAAAAACTATCCATGTTGTGTAGTTCTTTTTCCTCTCACACCCAAGACCGATTTTCTTCCATGAGTGGCTTAATGGCATTTCCAAAAGGCTGAATGTTTTCATTCTTTCTAGCTAGATTTTTCTAAGCAATCAGAATTCTGCTGCAGCATTACATTAAAAAAAATAAAAATAAATAGAATGAGCATTTCAACTACAAGCAGTCTTTGCTCTTTCACTGCAGCATGGCTCCCATCCAAAGCCAATTATGTAAAACAACAGCACCTCAGCACCATTACCAACAGCCATCTAAAGGGAAGAATTTCACCTACTCAAAGCTGAAAACATTTTCAAGAAATTTAATTATTTTCTTACTTTCTTGCCTCTAGCATGTTTTTTACCTTACTTCACTCTAAAATGCCTTGGGTGTTATTCATCTAGAACATATGGAGCACTATATAAATCCAAGTTGTTGCTAATTTTACTTAAAAGTCAGGTTTTATTTTCTGTTTTTACTTCTGCCTGTTTACACTCCTTGAAACATCTTTTGCATTGCCCCAGATGTCGCTTCTCACAGTGCTTCATCTTTTGTACATGTTAATCTTGCTTCCTCAGTACTTGCGATTTTTTGCTTCATACAGTGATGGAGAGAAATGCGATGCCAAAAAATAATTGTCAAAGAAAATGGCAAAATGATTTAACTTCATGCTTTTAAATTCAGTATCAATTAAGTTTAATGGTCAAAATCCTTTCATCGATTTATGAAACTCTGTAGATCATGATTTCTAAAGGAAGAAGTGACTGTGAGACAGCTCTATCTAATAGAGAGATTTCTCTCTATTTTACAGCTTATGTCTTGACTTTAACATACTGTGGAAATAATTTGTAGCCTTTTGTTCTCATATTGGGCTTTCAATGATCTTGATCAAGAATTCCAAGTATGCTGATAACAGTTGCTGTCAAAGCATGCTCCCTGTGCTACAGTGGGTGTAAGAAGGAAGAATCAAAGCATGATTTACTCTCAGATATGGCACCAGTCAGC
Source organism: Falco cherrug (assembly GCF_023634085.1). Classification (NCBI taxonomy): domain Eukaryota; kingdom Metazoa; phylum Chordata; class Aves; order Falconiformes; family Falconidae; genus Falco; species Falco cherrug. Next base: position 15,424,050 of record NC_073704.1, on the reverse strand, counting down.
TCTCTAGAATATCCATCAGAGTTATGTCCTGGAGACACAGTGAGTTGTTAAATATTGGTCATCAAAGTTGTGGTGGTCTTCTAGCATGTTTTTCATTTAACAACTGGGATGCACAGCAGGCTGTACTTATCTCCAGAAGGTGTTCTTCACAAGGAAGTAATCTTAATTAAGATGTATAATGTTTCACAGATAAAAAACACATACATTTGCATAAATATTGATATTGGTTCATGTGTGCACTCATACTTCCTAAATGAAAAATTGTTAAAATGAAAGGACGGAGTGATATCATCACTCTCAACCAAGCTCACACAAATGGGTCTTCCCATCTCTTGGTTTGTAGTGTGAAAACGCTACATACAAGGGTAAGAGGAAATAATGACTTTCTGCCTTATATGTATCTGGGTACTCATTCAGTTCGAACACTTGCTGCTGACCTCACCTGACTCCAAATTCTTTCAGGTAGTTGACACCCCAGAAACCATATATTAAACTGCTTGTTCATGGTCCAACAGGGTAAAGCTTATTACCTTACTGGTTTTGAGACCGTGATTACAAATTATTCCCTTTCAATTAATTTGTTACCCCTTTATGTACAGTTCCCCCCTAACGTGAACTGAGAACTGTGAATGAAAGCAGTTGTTTGGAAGAAATCTCTTTGATGTAAGCACAGGATCAGATAGTCCCTAAGATATAAGAGGCACTGAAGTGAAGGGGAAATGGGGAAACAAAAGTAGGAAGGAGAGTGGCGAGCAATGAGAATACACATAAAATTAGGGCAACTATAAGCAGAAGAATAGAACCTGGCCCTGCAGCAGAGATTTTCTTTTAAAGTAAATTATTAATGTAGTATAGTGCCAGCCATAAGCCTGAATTTCTCTTGGCATCACGGAAGAGAATGAATTAGTAGACTTATATAAATTTTGAAAGGAGTAAATATGTACTACGTTGTAGAGCATGGGTGTTTCTATTAACTGAGCTTACAGCGTGTAGAGCTGGGTGGGAAGAGGCAAAAAATCCCACACTTTGGGTCTCAGCCCTCTTTGGAAGCTTCCACTCATTTAACCACCACCCATACTGACCTTGCATCTCTGCCACTTGTCTTGGTACTTGGACTTGCTCCTGCAAGCAATGGCAAGACCGTCATTGTGCTCAAAAGCAGTGGAATTGTAGTCTCTGGATTCATTCAACATGGATATCAACTGAGCTGTGCAGATGCCTGCTTACCATAAAGTCCAAATTTTTCATGTCCTAATGAGGATTATAACGAAGACTTACGGAAAAGAACAGAGTCACGGCCCCTGCCATTCAGTAGCTCTGTGCTAGCAGGACTGTAAGCAGTTCATTGTGAGTAAATGTATTAGGTTTGTGTGGCAAGATTTTTGGTAGCAGGAGGGCTACAGGGGTGGCTTTTATGTGAAGCTGCTAGAAGCTTCCCCTATGTCTGACAGAGCCAATGCCGGCCAACTCCAAGACAGACCTGCTGCTGTCTAAGGCCAAGCCATCAGTGACGGTGGTAGTGCCCTCTGTGATGATGTATTTAAGAAAAAAAACACAAACTACACAAGGGCAATTGCAGCCAGAGAGAGGAGTGAGAATATGTGAGAGCAACAATTCTGCAGACGTGAAGGTCAGTGAAGGAGGTGGAGGAGGTGTTTCAGGTACCCTGCAGCCCATGGTGAAAACCATGATGAGGCAGACTGTCCCCCTTCAGCCCATGGAGGTCCATGGTGGAGCAGATATCCACCTGCACCCCATGGAGGACCCCATACCAGAGCAGGTGGATGTGCCTGAAATAGGCTGTGACCCTGTGGGAAGCCCACTCTGGAGCAGGCTCCTGGCAGGACCTGTGGACCAGTGGAAAAAGGAGCCCACAATGGAGCAGGTTTGCTGGCAGGACTTGTGACCCCATGGGAGACCCATGCTGGAGCAGCCTGTTCCTGGAGGACTACACCCCATGGAACAGACCCATGCCGGACAGTTCATCAAGAACTGTAGCCTGTGGAAAGGACTCACCTGGTAGAGTTCATAGACAACTGTCTGCCATGGGAGGGACCCCACACTAGAGCAGGTGAAGAGTGTGAGGAGTCCTCCCCCTGAGGAGGAAGGAGCAGCGGAGGCAACGTGATGAATTGACTGTAACTCCCACTTCCCTAGCCCTGTGATGCTGAGGGGGAGGAGGTACAGAAATTGGGAGTTAAGTTGAGCCTAGGAAGAAGGGAGAGGTGGAGGGAAGGTGTTTTAAGATTTTTTTTATTATTATTATTTTCTCATTACTCTGCTCTGATTTGATTGGTAATAAATTAAACTGATTTCCCCAAGTAACAAGCCTGTTTTGCCTGTGATGGTAATTGGTGAATGATCTCTCCCTGTCCTTATCTTGACCCACGAGACTTTTATATGTTCTCTCCCCTATCCAGCTAAGGAGGGGAGTGATAGAGAGGCTTTGGTGGGCACTTGGCATTCAGCCAGGGTCAACCCCCCACAGTAAATAACAAAGAAGAGATATCATGTGAGTCTGTTATGGGGAACTTCAGAAAGCTCAGTTAGGTCCTGCATCAATATATTATGCTCAGCAGTACTGTTGCTGCAGGTAATATGTTGTTTGCTTGCTGTCCCTGTTTGAAGACGTTGTGTGCAATGCTGTTAGGGCACGGGAGAGCTCTATCGAGGAAAAGTGCAATTCCTTGGCTTAAAAAATGAGGCCTTCAGAAAGGCTTGTTGGCTCTGCACAAACATAGCAGCATTAAATCATAACCCGAGCTTTTTACCAGGCTCACTCGAGTACAGCAAATACCAGCTGGAGGGTAAGGAAGGATTTGCTTTTCAAACAACTAGGACAGGCATTTATTTCACTAAATTAAACAAATATCAGCCTGTTTATGACAGTAAAAGTCAGCTGGACATCATGCACTGTGGCTGGTACTATAGGCTGTTCAGGGCTTGGCATCCGAGGAGGAACTGAAGAGTACAGCAAAGCTACAGAGAAACACAGAAGATGTGTGGGCTACAGGTCAGTGGGATTCAGGCACCATGCCATGAAGATGGAGGGCAGGGTTCTTCTATACACCAGAACAAATGTTGATGGTGCTACACTGTTCACCCATGGTCTCCTAAGAGACCATCTGCCTGCACTGAGCTTCTGTACAGAAGAAAACCATCTCTACTCCACCTTTATTTGAGATTGTTGAAATGAGTGGGAACACCAGAGAAATAAGCAAAGAAAGAAAATGGGAGGAGAAAACTTTCTGCATCCTCTCTGCAACATGCTTTTGAAAGTCTCAGGAAGGGCTGCTGACAGTCTGACCAGAAGTGGACAGATGTAATTCCTGATCTAGTTTGGGCTCCCTCCAGCCCCAGTGGTATCTAAATTCCCGGAGAGTCAGCTTTTCTTCCATGCAACATACTGCAATATACAAATACCTTAGTCCTGGTTATTGAGGGCTGCTCAATGCCAGAGCAAAGGGATAAAAATTGTCCTAGTAGGAACTGGGCCCCATTCGTTCCCCATGCATATGAGTGCAAAGAGCATACCACACTTTCTGTAATTCTGCAGCACATATATATGACTAACCCTGGCCACTCATGATGGCTGCAGGTGATCTTGAATCTCTCTGCTATTCAATTTCACAGGGCCCCAGTTATCCATAATGCAAGAAAACAGAATCCCATCACACTGAATGATAAGAAGGATTTCCAACAACAGTTTCCATCAACCAGTTACTCTTAATGTGGCCTGAGGTTGGGCATTTTGTCATCAGTCACTCATGCACAGAATATCCTGTCAAACTGCAGACAGGCTGTGCCCCTTTTCACCGTGAGCAATCTAGGAGGCAACAGGGTGTTCTGTGTCAAAGAATGAGTGGGAAGGTTCCCTTTTATTTTTCATTTCCAACTGATTTCAGGGGGGATGGATTTTCACTCCCTCCCCATATATCTTGCCCTGTATTCTTATATTCCCTGTTTTCCGTTACTAACACGTGCTTTTTGTGGAATTTAAGGACTTCTTTCATTAATTTTTTTAAGTACATCTGCCCTTCCTGATAATGCAGACAGCCTTGAAAATACAAATCGTAACACACATACCAATAACAACAAAATAAACTTTCTGATTAAAGAATTGTTCCTCTAGGCTTGTATTCTTCAGTCAATTGAGACCTTAAACTTTACCTGAGGTTTGCAGGAAATGACAGGTGAGGCCAGCATTTTCAAAAAGCTCTTGAATCCCCAGCCTGGTGTTGCTGTTTTTTCTGAGGACTGTCATTTTGCTGATAGCATTAATGCCTCTGCGGTTGTGAGAGAGAAAAAAAGAGTGAACTGGCCAATGTAATGCTGGTACACGCACATACAGACTTATTTCAAAAAATAAAAGTAATTGAACTTACCTAACAGTAACTTAGGAAATCTGATTTCTTATTTGTTTCAGTGGTGAGAGGCATTTCCTTTGTCTCAATCTACTTCTCAGCAGGAGTCCACACTGATGAAATATCATCAAATTGTCAGCTCCCACTGAGAGAGACACCCGCACTGCTCACTGATTGGAGAGATGGAAACAGTGACAGGTGTTTCTAAAAACCGTTGTGGTTTAAAATCAAAGGAAAAAATATTTTTTCCTCTTATGGAAGGTATTTCAAAGGTAGAAGAACTCGAAGTAAGGCCATGAAAATTATGTTGGGAGAGACTGAAAAAGACAAGTAAGACTTCTTAGTGTAGCAAAGAACTAGGTGACAAAAGCTTAAGTCAACCTCAGTGGTGCAAAGTACTTCATTCTCAGTCAGCTGAAGTCTTGACAGTTTTGCAGCAGAGTAGGGCGACACTGTTGTTGGAGTCCATCTTACAACAGCTGTTCAATCAAAGGAGTTGGTGGGATTCTGAAAATGGGTTAATTATTCTTACAAATAATGAAAGTATCTGCACTTAGATTGGTTAAGATGAAAATGTAAAATTTAGGCAGGACTGGTAACACCACTAATGATTAAAACTGAACAGCTCTCATAGTAAAACCATATTTCATTTGCTTTTTTAACCGTTTCAGAAAGAGCAATGGAAATTCTCATAGAAATTGTTCAGCAGTGATCCCCTCAGCTGAACGGGGATAATGCCAAGCCCTCTTTTTACACAGATGAAAACAAGTGTGTTAATTTATGAGCTCCACAGCTGCTAAAGTCAGGAATGTGACAAGAATGTCCATGATAAGATGGTACCTTAGTACCAGATTTCCAGAGTAATCCTACCTTCGGCATGAAGTGAATAGTGTTCTGTAAATAAGCCTGGGAACACGCAAACAGAGAGAAGAAAGGAAAATATTGAACAGCTTCTCGCACAGTGGATCTTGTCTGTCCCCTCCATCGTGAGACACAGGCCCTCTGGGGAGAAAGAATATATGCTCATGCAATTAGATAATGCATGTACACAGGAGAGTTAATTAAGGTTGCACAGTTCTGACATCTCCTATCTGTGTGTTAGAGTTTGCGGTCTTAGTGTTGTGGTGTTTTTCAAGGGATTGTTTTTAAATGTTGTGTTGGATTACAGAATATAAACAGCATTTGTGTTCTAACACCAACCAACCACTTGCTTCCCCCTCTTGCCTAACTGCATTGAAGCCCCCTCTCTACCACCAATGCAGGATCCCTCTTAGAACTTAGGTCACGATCAACTCCCTTCAGCATCAGCTTATAGGAGAATGAACAACAACAGTTAAGTATTTTCTGTTTCTTTCTGCTAGTCTCCTGAAAAACAACAAAGCTGAGCCGTCACAGAGAAACTCTAAATCAAGTTTTACTTTTTACATGGGAATACACTCAAAACACGACCGGTGTGGGAAGGGTTTGGTTTATGTGGGCATGGAGAGTGTTCATGGTAGGCTGTTGTGCAGTTCTTTTGTATAGAACACAATTGAAAAGTCCCATATATGTTGCATAGATACACGCTAACTGAACAAAGAGGTCTGATCCCTTCTATGCTCAAAATGATTCACATTGTTTGTTATGTAAGGACCAGATGCCTCCTCTGAATCGCTTGGGTAAAGGAGCTTTCCACAGGCTATGAAGAACACCAGTTTGGCATCTCCACAGACTGTCTGGTTGGTTGCTGCCTCTGCTGCACCTGGGGGCCTATTGCAGCAGCCAGGGACTTTGTACTCCACCTATCACTATTAGGTAGATAAAGCAGTTTAGTTGTGTATCTGCGGGGCACTCGTCTGTTGTTTCTCTGGTTTTATCCCCTTTAACCTGCTTCTAAACACTCCTGACCCCTTTATCATGGAGTCGAATAGTCCCGCTATGTTTGCGTCTCCCAAGACACCTTTTGGCAGTAAATTCAGTCCAGACATTTTCCTGTCTCTCTACAGCAATTTTTCTCCCATCGTTCTTCTCATCCTACATGCAAACCCTTCTGGTAAAGTCCTGCAGAAGTTGAGAGGGATGAAACCCATAGGAGTCTATAGAAGTGTAACAGTACTCTGTTCTGGAATTGAAATTAGTGTGCTGTCTTCTGCAACCTTTTTGAGCCATCCTAAAAAAGATTATATTATTTCACAAAGATGTTAATTGTATTCTATTGTTCTATAGGATGTTCAAAATGTAAGGAAAGGTTATAATTTTCTCTTAAATTCTACAGGGTTTTACCACAGAAAATGACATCAGAGGCTGCATAATGCAGTCACCACATGAAGTATGCCCATGTCTCTTTTGTTAGGTATCTTTTATTTTTTTGTATGAATTATTTATTACTCATTAATACTGGGGAAAGTGAATGTGCTTCTGAACATGACCAAGAGAATGACAGAGGCAACATGGCAATAATTACAGGAGTGTGTGAGTTCTCTCAATGACTGTAAAAATGACTTACTTGGTTGTAGGGGAAAAAAAAAGGATGTTTAATGTCTGGTTTTGTAGGAAGCTCAAATACTCTGGTGATGAGTGCTATATAAATACCATAATACAGTATTTAAACCTCATTTTGTATATTGATAATGACAGTAATACACAAACAGCACAGTGGTCTTTGACATAGTGACATCTACTCTTAGATGTCTAAGAATTTGGTGGGATGATATAATCACAACATCTGTATGTAAGCAGCTAAGCACAGAGTAGCACAGCTGCCCACCTGCTCCTCAGTAAATTCACTGTGAAATGAAGAGGAGATCTCAAGGCACCAGATTCTTGCTCCTGCAGTCCAGGGTGTGCTTCCCCTGCAGAGTATTTGAGCATCATCTCATAGGTAGGACGTTACAATTTACTTTGCTTTTACGGTTCTTAAAGAGTTTTAATCTGTCTTGGGGACTACTTAGATACGTAGACCTAAGAGATTTTCATGTATCAGGGGTACAATGCACTCAGCACACCCACCATAATTACATCTTGACCTTTTCTGGCAGGTAATCCCAGCAGGCTAGCATCAATGAATTTAGTAGTAGACTCTCCTTTTAAGATAACCCAGTGTCTTCATTTCCTTTCTGTCAGCAGTTTTGTATTTTTTGGCCCTATCTTTGTATGCCTGTTAGTATAATTAGTTGCTAAAATAAGTCATTCTTACAAATGCAGGAGTAAAACAGCAGAGTAGTAGAAAATAGGTGCATCTTGGGGAGCTGTCACTGAAGAGAGGATGTGACTGATCGTCTGAATGACATGAACATACGAAAGTTATGGTGGGTTATTTTTCATAGACCAAGAGCAAATGTTTTCGCACACTGCATAGCTCTCATTTTAGATTGCAGGAAGCAGAGACAGAGGGTGAAGGGGAGTTTGAACCAAGTAGGTGGAGTTACAAAGCAATCACAGTTGACTTCCCATGGGGCTTATAAAGGGGTCTTCCCACTTTGTCCATGTCATGATTAGCTCTCCATTACAATGCACCAACAGATATCAGTGGAGAGTTACTGGTGCTACTGGCAGCAATGCAAAGTGGAAAAATGAAGAAAGCTCTGTAAGTGCATGTGTGTACGCAGATAGTTTGCACTTGGACAGTGACTGCAATGGGTTTAGACCAGGACCGCTGCCTAAAGAGTGGCTGCAGGATCACTTCAGGCTTTAATGGCACAATATGTAAAAAAACATAAACCACAGGCACACATTTACATATTTAGCCTGTACTATTAACCGGACAAACAACCAGTGTCAGCAGCAGAAACAAAAAGAGGGGAGAGCGGAAGATTTTGTCAGTGATGCTTAAACCTTCCAAGCAGCCACAGGGAAAAAAAAACTGTGTTTTTTCCCTTCAGCATTGTGCTCTTGACTGCACAGTCACTGTCTGATCTTGAAACAGTTTTAAAATGTCTCGTGCAGATTCAGTGAAGAAATTGCTGTTGCAGCTTCAATGGGAGACCAGTTCCTACTGTACACAATACTATATAGGTTTGTCACTGAGGGCAGAGGAAATTAATGCCTCAACTCACCATAACATGAAATTCTGACTTCTTTAGCTAAAAACAAAAGCAAGGTGGACTCATACTTTCTTCCAGGGTTTCTTTAGAGGTGCAGCACCATTTAGCTCTGAAGGCAGAAGTGTAGTTACACCATTTTCTTTGGCTCTACATAAATAAAGCGATCCTATTGAGAAACCTGAAATATGAAGTCAAGTTCTAATAGGATCTCAGCACATACTTAAATTCAATCATGTAAGGAAGTATTTTCCCTAGCAGGGTTGAAAATAAAATAAATTTCTGTCTCCCTTTTGCTTCCACTCCTGAACTGAGTCTGTTGTGTTTCTAATTCCAGCTGGGAGTGCAAAGTACAGAAAATTTCCCATAAAAGCCTTTTTGCTACAATCCAAGTTTTTTTCTGACCAGTAGCACTTACGAATATTTCTTTTGGGATTTTATCTCTATCCAAACTGCAGACCTTAGTGAAGGTCAATTTTTTCCAGCACTCAAAACCTGATAAGACCTTAAAAATCATGAGATCATTGTTAAAAATGCAGAAGTTTAAGAGTAATGCACACAAAGTTGTGGGGTTTTTTTAGGTTTATAATTCCTCAGTTCTGTTGGATGTCAGGTTTTCCATCCCATCAAAAGGAACAGACAGAATTTTTTTAAGAGAAAGCTAAGATTCCCACAGACCCAGAGTTTGGAGTTTAAAGGAAACAATCACCAAATATGGTAAAAAAACATGAGCTGGAGATGTTGAAATGCTATTATTATTATCTGCTCTCATCCTGTCTTTCCCAACAGGCTTCACACCAAACAGAGAACAGAGAAAATGCTGTCTTCTAAGACAGGATGAATAAGCTGGTTATATTTTAAGAAGTGCCAGGCACCCACAGCTCTGCTATCAGTGGGAAATGCAGGTGCTCTGAGAATAAGATCCAGTTGTCAGTTTTTTTCTGCCTTCTTGTTCTCTCTTCAGGCAGGACAGAGTCCCATTGCTTTTCTGTGTAATAATAAATGGAGACTTGAGGCTATTCTCTGCCAGCTTTATCTCGGGGCTTAGAAGGGTCATTCGGACTCTTGGGCAAGATATAAATTGCGTGTCCTGTGCTTGTGGTCTGAAAGACAGAGAGGTCTGGCTTAAACACCTTTTTACATACTTTCCCCAGTTGATTTCCCCCAGAAACCAGGGTGTGGGAGGATGTGTATGCCTATGTCTCGCCCAAGCATGGAGCTGGGATTTTCCTGAGTGAATGTCAGTACTAAGGAGTAAAGGATTACATTCAGTTTTCTGTGATGATCTTAGTGAAAACAGCAGTGTGTGTTACAAGGTTTGGGCTCAGTGGTGGAGTGCCAGATAACGCAGTTGGTTGCCCAAGCAGGTGTCTGAAGCATACCCCACAGAAAGGTTTTTGGTCACTCAGAACAGGACTGGCCCATGGACTGAAGCTGTCGGCTGTGGCAGAGCCAATGGCACTAGTTCTCTGACTTGCCTAAAAGCTTTCCTTTGCTGCCAAATGCTAAGCAAGGATTCCTGTTAGTATGTGATGGAAGAAAAGTGACTTTGAGTCATCTGATAGAAGGTGATGGTACCAGCCTCCACAGATCTACCACTGGTGGACTACAAAAAGGGGCTTGAAGAAAGCTAAAAAGGAAAGAGCATAGATTAAGCAATAGGAATCCCAGTGATTGCTGACAGAGGTGTGCATATTTTCATGCTAGGAAGGGGGTTGGAGAGACCATACCTTGTCCTTTGTTAGACCTGCCCTTTCACAACTTGCAAACACCTGTGAACTATCACAAGGTGAAAAGAAACATGGATTTCTCTCCCTGCTGGTCTTGCACTGATTGCAGTTGAGGAGGAGCTGAGGGTAAGGCTTGTATGAGTGCATATTCCCCCCAGTCCAGAGGAGTTCTTGCTATTTGATTTTCTTTTTTACCTGCCCTGTCACTTTGCTCTGCTTGTTAAAGGTGCCAATTGTATAATTTTGTGCTACTATGTGAGAACGCTGCTCACACCCATGGTAACGATGTTCTATTTCATTGGACTGCACAGCTTTTAATTTCAAGTTAATACAGTATAGAGGTTTTATGTCCAACATTCTAAATGCCACAGCATGTTGATGAAAAGAAATTACATTGATGAAACAGTTAGACAGTGATTAATATGATCCATAACTCAGAGTGATGTAACAGCTCCAGCTTTCTATCCTATGCAAAATGATGCCCAATTACTTGCTATTGATCAGATATTGCATTGCACCAAACGGGATGCCAGCCTCAATTCATTTCATCATATTGAATTTCAGCCAATATCAATGGATATTTGGCACATGTTTTGCTGAAACATTTGTCTGCCATCACAGAGCTGATGAACAGGTTGGCAGGTTTTGTTTGTGAAGGGGTGGGGAAGGGATAGAGAAAAAAAAAAAAAAAAAGAAATGCGCTAATCCTGCTTGTGAATTTTTCCTCATACCTGGCACTGACAGGACAGGAATGCCTCTGTGCATGTGCACATTTGTTTCACACATCTGGCTGCATGCTCCTTTCAGATATGTTAACATTCTGCACTGCTTACTGCTTATTTTTTATTGATAATCAAGTGAATAATTAAAGCCCAACAGCTATGTAAAATCCACATAAATTATCTTCAATATGCAAGTAACGCACCTCTGCTCAGGCATAGCTCCCATTACAAATGGTGGCCCAGAAATCCATGATTCATATCAGTATGTATTGCTTCCTTTCTTTACATTTGTCTGTAGGAGACATGGGTGCCAGACAAAGCGCAAGGAAATAGGATGGAGGTACATGGGGTGGTCTTCAGATGTCTTTTTCAGTCCACTTGCCCATGAAATTTTCATCTTGGTTTTATGTCTCTTCTCAGCTGTTGATGTGTTATTTTCCTAGCTGACACACCCTTATCTCTGAGCTTCCCTTCCCCTTATTTTAATTTGTTGTTGTTGTTCCTACTGTTATTGGTTCACTTATAACATTTGTTCCACTCTCATTTGAAAGAAAACCTTCACATTGGAGTGCCCATCCCTATTAACCTCCCTGGCTAAGATCATCAGTCGTGTGACTGCCACATGGAGTACTGCTAGGCCAAATGCAACAACATCTGCCATGCATTCAACAACTTCCTTTTGGATTCCTCGCACTCTATTTTCACTTCCAGCTCTGAGCAGGAGTGAGATATGTTCTGCTGTCTCTTGGATGCCAAAGTGCTGGGAATGTGCCATCCTTCCACTGTGAACTGGGTGAATTTTGGAGATGGCCAAATTAAGCCAAGCACTAGAATACAAGTGGAGATGAGCTGTCCACAGATTATATCTGTTGACCCTCAAGAGACTTTTTGCCATAGAACTTCTTTCCAGATCCTTGAAAAATAAAGTAGCTGCAAAATTACCAATTATGGAGCTGTAGCTCTGCAAATATTTACATATCGGCTCAATTTTATGCACTTGAATGGTCCCTGAGCCTTCTTGAGTGTGTAAAATTAAGCATGCGTGGAAGTTTTTATAAGCTCCAGCTTTCTACCTTACAGAGCAGATGGCATCTCTGTACACTTTGTGGAATATTATATTTAGAAACAATTCAATTTGTTATTGTAATTATTTGTTTACTGAGCATCAACAACATAATTGGTATGTTACAGCTATTGAGAAATGGTCCTATTTTCCCAGAAGCTTGTGACTTCAGTGGAGAGTGACTACAGGGACCTGAGTGGGACAGCCTCCCTAAACTTCTTTCTCCTTGAGAATCTGGTTGGCTTTACCTGATGGCATCATTTTCTTTTCAAGATACTCCAGTCAGTTCCACAGCAAACTACTGTAGTGCCTGTAGCAAGATTAGAATGTATCCTAGGGCACAGGCATTCCTTGTGCTTTAAAAGACAGGACAGATCAGCTTGACCATGTTACTCAAACTTGAGATCTGGTATAAAGAGAAAAAATGGCTGAGATCACAAAAAGAAGTAGATTAAATAAAAGAAAATGTTGATTTCTTTTTGTTCCATGAGCATATATGTTTTTCTTAATGAGTTCTGGTGTACAGCAATAGTTAATGGCTAAGAGTAGAATAATCATCACAGCTGTCCACTCAGTATTGCACTTCTAAACACCAAAAATATTTTCCATCCTTACCCTTTTTTAGAATATTTTTTCCGAATGCAATTTCAAGTTTATGAACAAAGTATAACTCATCATGTGTCTGGAGGGAGAAATATTCCTCTGCAATAATTCAGTGGATAAAGGATTTAAGGGACAATCCCCCTGGCAATGTTTGTTGTATGGTGGACAGCATTCTCCACCTGATAAATTAGTCTGACCCTTGCCCTTGGGTTACATCACAGACAGTTTTTCAGAGTAGTCCTCATCGTTTCCCAAAAACCAGACCCCTTTGCAGTGTGTCAGGATAGGGACACAGAAAACTGATATATCCCAAATTAGGAGACACTTCTGATTTTGTAGGTTTATATACTTACATAATGAAAAGAAGCCTCTCTTTTTTGAATCAAATACCCAATACAGGATAAGTCCCCTAATTATTCGTAACTTGATAAATGTCATAGAATTACAGAACCATTTAGGCTGGAAAAGACCTCTGAGATCATCAAGTCCAACTATTAACCCAGGACTGCGATGTCCATCATGAAACCATGTCCCTAAGCACCACGTCTATGTGGGTTTTAAATACCTCGAGGGATGGTGATTCCACCATCTCCCTGAGCAGCCTGTTTCAATGTTTCACCACTCTTGCAGCAAAGAAATTTTTTCCTAATATCCAACCTAAACCTCCCATAACTTGAGGCTGTTTCCTCTTGTCCTGTTGCTTGTTATCTGGGAGAAGAGACTGACCCCACCTGCCTACAGCCTCCTTGAAGGTAGTTGGAGAGAGCAATAAGGTCCCCCCTGAGCTGCCTTCTCTCAGGCTAAACACCCCCAGTTCCCTCAGCTGCTCCTCATAAGCCTTGTGCTCCAGCCCCTTCACAGGTGACATTGCCCTTCCCTGGACATGCTCCAGCACCCCTATGTCCATCTTGCAGTGAGGGGCCCAATTCTGAACACAGGATTCGAGGTGGGGCCTCTCCAGTGGTGAGTACAGGGGGACAATCACTGCCCTGGCCCTGCTGGCCACACTGTTTCAGATACAAGCCAGGATGCTGTTGGCCACCTTGGCCACCTGGGTACACTGCTGGCTCATGTTCAGCTGGCCAACACTGAGAAACCCCCAGGCCCTTTTCTACCAGGCAAATTATGCCAATGTCATTACAATACTTGAATATTCAGCTCTCTGTATTGGACTACTAAGAACCTAAGTATCTCAAAATGCTTTCTACCACTTTCTCTTTTTTAAAGAGTTTGTATCTGTGATGTAAGATGGTCAGCTTTAGTCAAGAAGAGGAGGGATGTCTGAGTGTTTTGGCAGTAATTCTATTTGGCTTATTACTGCTTTTAAATTTTTATTTTATAATGGGAAGGGGGTTTTTTAAATCTCTGTTGGCAGCAAACATGTGAAAGAATGAAGGGAATAAATGCAGCTACTGATTACTCTTAACAGATTTTCAAAACCTGAATGTAACACCTTTAAAAGTCAATTATGCTGATGAAAATCCTCCTGCAAATCACTGAAACAAACTTCAAACAAATTCACATTTAGAACTCTTAACATCTTCACTCTTATCCACCTCTAGGTTCAGTTTCATATGTGGTTGTTTAAATGAGCAAATATACAAGACACACTGGGAGCTACCCAGATGCTGTATATTGCAATGTTGAGGCCTCAGCTTCATCTTTGCTTGGTTAAAGTGATGTTCAAATCTCGCCCATGAGAAGCCATTGCAGGTGACTGTAACATGCTGTGCAGTCTATGGCCAGGGCTGGTCCCAGAGCTTGCGCCTACTTAAGGAGGAGGACTGGAGGCCAAGGAAAATATAACACATTATTGTTGACAGAGGTCATGAAAAAGAATGAATTAGCTCCCGTCCCAGAATTTTAAATGGCTCTAAACCTAGAAATCAACATTTAAAATTACAATTTTAGCACTCTGTCAGAGAACCACAGCATCACAAGAAAGGCTGAGATTGGGAGGCATCTTTGGAGATCACCCAGTCCTACCCTCTTCTGCAAGCAGGGACAACTGGAGCAGGCTGCTCTGGGCCATATCCAGTTGGGTTTATGAGTATCTCTAAGGATGCAGACTCCACAGCCTTTCTGGGCAGGCTGTGCCAGTGCTCAGTTATCCTCACAGAAAAAAAAAAAAAAAGTAAGTTTTTTTCTTATGTTTAAATGAAATTTCCTGTATTTCAGTTTCTGCCCACTGTCACTGGGCACTGCTGGGAAAAGTCAGGATCTATATTCCTTACCCCCATCATGAGTTTACACACACTGATAAGGTCCCCCTGAGCCTTCTCTTCTCCTAAACAACCCCAGCTCTCTCAGCCACTCATCATATGGCGGATGCTCTGATTCCTCTGTCATCTTTTTGTCCTTCTGCTAGACTTGCTCCGATACGTCCATGTCTCTCTGTGCTGGGGAGCCTAACACTGGGCAGCGCTGTGGTCGAGGGCAAGGGTCACCTCCCTCCATCTGCTGGAGAGCTTCAATCTGCTGGAGATCCTCTTCCTAATAGTAATCAGCCTCTGGTTTTCAAACTAGATCTGTTTGTTTCTTGTTTTCAAGCTTTCTTCCATAACTATGAACAATAAAGGGAGGTGGGGGTGGGGAGCGGGGAGCAAACAAGGGAAAAATAAAGCCCATAGCAGAAAGAACAAGCAAAGAATGTCAGACAAGCCCTTGGATCCTGAGGCCAGGGCTCTAAGAAGAAATGTCACGCTGCCACAAGACTTTTAATAGCTTAAAGAGCTGGCACGGCAGACATTGTCATTCAACCACCCTAGTTTTAATTGCATCATTTCTTCTGTGGGGAGGCATCAGGCATTTGATGTACAGCCGGCGCCAGCTATGCTGGTTCCTGGTTTCTCTCTGCACTCCAAACTTTCCCTTAGCCTACAGAAAGTCCAGAGTAATTTCTTTGACTCTTCAGGTATTTGAGCCTGTGGCACTTGCTCTAGGCTGGCATAAGGGATTCTGAGAGAAGAGTTTGGCCTTAAGCTGTAGATGGAAACCTGTATGGGTGTGCATCGTGGAGAAATTGAAGGGACGATGGATGTTGCAATGTCTTGATCACTTAATATAGGGAACTAATCAAATAAAGAAGTGATGTGGAAGAGCAGAGGGGGAAGAATTGAGGAAACAAAATTATTTAGCCAACATATGAATTGTGGCAAGAAATGTCACAATTTCAAGAGGCTTTCCAATATTTATAAAATGCAATAATAGGATTAAGGGAAGAAAGGCATGAGGGTAGGCATCATGTGATGTCTGTGATAAGAGAAATGTGTAACTGAGCTGGAGTGCAGGTGAAGGCTCTCCCTGCATATACAGTGATACTACATTCTTTTCCACTTGGATACTCTCTCCAAGCACACTAATCCATGGATCTGGAGAAGGATAATCTACTGACACCCAGTTTTCTGGTTGTTTTTTTTTTTTCCTGGATGAGCCAATTTGTTCACTGAGAAGTGTGGGTGTTAACCCTTTCCTGGCTAATGGACCTCAAGAACTGAGGATGAGTTTGTCCACAAGCAATAAGCAAGCCTGTGCTTCCACCTGTCTTCCTGATGACATGAATAGGTTCCTCAGGCTAGGGAGAACATTGACGATGTTAGAGGTTAGATTACCACTGCAATTAACATGTAGGTAAAGGAACAAGCAGGGTCTTAAAATTAGCTGAAGCAAAGAGAGAGGAGTAAGCTAAAATTGTTTTGACAGTGATCCATCTTCAGATCTGTTCCCTGGAGGTCAAATACAGAATTCTGGGCAAAGCTTAATTCTAACATAGATATTCCTCACTCTTACAAGATGAATGCATTTCTTTTCCAACCACAAATGCCTTGAAGCTAGCATAAAAAAGGCCATTGTGCTTTGCTAGTGCTCGCTCCTCCTGGTGCTGACAAAGCCCCATTGTTCTCCCCAGGAGGAGGAGGAGGAGGAGGAAGGCTAGGGAGCAGGGTGTGGCCAGCACAGCCTCACAGGGAGCTTGCATCCAGTCACTTATTTGCAAACCACAATGAACATTTTGCAGCTGCTATTATAGCGGAGAGAGTTTGGATGATAGCTTAGCTGGGGTATTAGTACATTCTGCATCCTTACAATGGGTACTGGAAAACAATTTTGTCATTTTAAAATGGCTTGATGTGGAGGGATCTGTGTTGTGGTGTTGCCTGTGCAAGCAGAGGCTTGGGTCAGTGACTCAGTTCATTCAGTCCCTGCCCAGTGCTTGGCAGATCTTTCTTCTCAAGCAAGTCCACCATAGACATACTGCTGCCCTGCCTTCTAGAAGGGACATGCAGATGCAGCTTGTGGGGAAGGGTGGGCTTTCCCTCTTCTGCAAAGTCAGTTACATGCAAATGGCATATCCTTGGCACTCAGAAAGCAGCCCAAGAAGCATTCCTGCCTCTGGTCAGGCCTGATGAAGGACTGCTCAAGGTCAGTGTGGGAATCTGTTGAGTGTTGTTGTACTGGGTCTGGCTGAGCCCCATAGCAGCCCTCACAGTGCTGTGCTTTGTATTGGAGCTAGAAAGGTGGTGATAACACACCAGTGTTTTGGCTACTACTGGGCAGCGCCCACACAGCATCAGGGGTGTCTCTCCAACATTCCCCCCTGCTCTCACCAGTAGGCTGGAAGTGGGCAAGATCTTGGGAGGGGAGCCAGGACAGCTGACCCAGATTGCCCAACGGGATATTCTATACATACGACGTCTGCTCAGATGTAAAAGCTAAGAGAAGGAGGGTGGCATTCATTATTTACAGCATTTCTCTTCCAGAGCAACTGCTATGCGTACTGAAGCTCTGCTTCCCAGGAAGTGACTGAACATCACCTGCTGATGGGAAGTAAAGAACAACATCCTTTGTTTTCCTTTGCTTCCTCATGCACAACCTTTGCTATTGCTTCATTAAACTGCCTTTATCTTGACCCATACGTTTTTTTAATCTAATTTTCTCTCCCCCTGTTCTGCTGAGGAAAGGAGTGATAGAGCAGCTTGGTGGGCACCTGATGTCCAGCCAGGGTCAAGCCACCACAGCTGTGCGTGGCAACTGTTTGCATATTCCTTCAGAAACCTCAGGCCTCTGTGTCAAAGATGAGTGCGTGTGGACAAGGTTTCTCCCACAGCGTTTCTCTGCAGGAAGAAAGACAAGTTAAAAGGAGAAGAATAAGAAAAACGAAGAGAGTGATGGGCTAAGGGAAGTTGTGGTAAAGACTTTTGTTACAAGTACAGTGGGACCTATTTTGTCACTGGCCAATCTGCTGACCTCCAGGCTCTGGATATCCTCAGCCACACTGGTCTGCAGTTTGATCCAGCTGTAGGCGTGATGGATATGTCCATCCCCACCAGGGAAGGGGAGCACTTATGGAGAAGACTTACCTTTTGACCTCTGTCTCTAGCCCTGCTGGGTTAATTTTGTGTAGAGGGACAATCTCCAAGAACCTAATTACTCATTAAAATCTCATGTAGTGAGTTTCTCCCCAAGGGGAAGTAGCATTTTCATAACTCTCTCTTCCTGTACAAACACACGCACACACCTCCTGTTTTGTTAATGTCTGGCTGGGTGTTCCCCTTGTAGATTGACCTCGGCCACCAGATAAAAGGGAATGTCAAATTAATGAGTCCCACTTCCACTGCAGCCAGGCAGAGCAGTTCCAGTAATGGTTAGCAAAATGGTCGTTATTTTAATTTGTGGAACAAGGACACTGAATTCATTGCCAAAGTTGTATCCCACCCTGTTGGATTTGTAATATTCCCTTCCATTTCAGAGTGACCCCAATCCCAGTATGGACAGCTGTAGCAGGACAAACTGCACCCCAGTTTCTTATACACCCACCTCCTGGCTTTATTTGCAGAGACTGGGCCAGGTCTTCTCTGTTCCTAATGGTTCATAATCTCTCTCCCATCTCGCGGCAGACCTGTCCTCCCTCAAGACATAGCACAGCCAAATCAATGGATCTTGGATCTTGACTTTATGATGGATCACTCTTTGGCCCTGGAGACTCTCCCCATTTCAGTTCACACCGCTTCCTGCTTGAGGTCCCTAGCCCAGAGAAATGGTCATCTCACTTCTGAAGATCTGCTGCCTTGAAGACCATCAGTTTGCTCAGAGTGCAAATAAAAGTCATAAAACATGCAAGCGTTGATGCTTCATCTAGCATTTAGAGTCATCAAGAGTCAAAAGAAGGGACAAATGGGGGAAAGGGGCAAATCATGTTTGTGGAGCCTATTTCATTCTGGCCCCAGCCCTCTGCTGTATGCCTGCTTTCTCCTGGCCAGGGACTGGAAGAGGCAGGCTGAAATTTCAACACTAAGTCTATCCCATGAATTGATGTGCTAGCTCTTGCTTGGGGGAGTGGCTCACAATTCTTTCCAGCCTGGAGCTCCTAGTTCTGCTCGTTTTAAATTAAATGGCTCATTTCCCAGCATGCTTACATGATGGCTTTGTGTCCCACACAGCTTACTGCTCATTCCCCACCTCCAGCCCTGCACAGGAGACACACACACACGTCGGTTCACTTAATGTAAAATCGTAGCTAGAGAAATTACTGTCATTTCAGGCAGCTGGACACAAGAAAGCATTTGCTGCTCTTTGCTTTCTCCCTTGTCTGTCTGTGCACTACCCTGCCTGGCTCAGGAGGACAGAAGCAGTTGATGATTAAAAGAATGAGACAGATTTTCTTTATTATTCCATCAGAGCAGGAGACAGAGAAGCACTTGACACGAAAGAGCATCCCTTGAGGTGGCCAAGGCCTGGCTGGGCTGTCACAGTCATGCTTTCCATGAGGATGCCTATTGCCTTGCTGAAGCAGCATCCCCAGTGAGCAGGGAAGCACAGAGCAGAGCATTAATAGGGTTGGTGGCTGTTGTAGCGGTTGATGAAGTAACAGGCTCAGCCTGCGGTTTCCTTTCTCATCATTTCCATACTTGGTTGTTAAGGTCGACGGCAACATGTCAATTTGCCTTCAGTCACTGTGGGGTTTCTTGTATTCCAAGCATGCCATGTCCAGCTGCATCTGGAAAAGCACAGTGGATGCAGTTGTGATTCTTTATCTTTATGTGACAGAGTTTTCAGGAAAAGGAGCTGGGGTCAGGAACCTGACATCAGATATGCCCGCTGCAAAAATCAGTATTGAAATCAAAGAAGCTATGCCAGATTTGCACTCCTTATCTGAGATCAAAATATGGCCATTCGTTCTAAACAAAAAGTATCAGACTCCCTTTCTGGCAAGCCAGACAGCTGGTCAAAATTACATAAACACATTGCAATCAAAACATCCCTCGAGAGCTGTGATTTTCTTCCCGGTGGCCATGAGCGGCTGTCACCTCTAAGGGGCAGTGTGTATGTGCGCATCGCACCGCCGGGCAGCGGGAACATACTGCTGCGATCCTTCTGCAGGGGCAAGTCGTTTTTCTGGCTGAGAAACAAGACATAATATATAAAGTTGCTTTAAGGACAAGAATAACAAACATGCTGCATAAATAATGTAAAGCAAGAAGAAAGTCCAGCATTGTTTAGAATATTTTATGAGGAATTTATTGCTGTTAATTGAACGGGAGAGATTGATCACTGAGGAATCTAGCTCATTACTTAACAAAACCTGGATAAATGGTGTGTCATTTCTCTGTTCTGCTTAGCATTCTCCTTCTGAAGCCTTTCTGTTTATGGAAGGGAAAAAAAACAACCCTGTATTGCAAACCAGATACAAAGTGATGCCCGAGTCCCCCCCTCCCATTTCCACATAAATATATTATAAAATAGAGACAGGCCAGATACAATTCTCTCTCCTTCCTTTTCTTTTCTGGCTCCCCGACATTTTGAAATGCCTGTTGAACCTCAGCACATATAAACAAGAGGGGCCAGAAATGGAGGAAGAGAGGAATCCGCTGTGCTGTGCCCCATATTCCCTTCTCTTGGGGCTTCCCATGGTCGCATGCGGCAATTAAGATGCTGAGTGCTCCAAGGAGCAGGTTGCAACGCTGCTGTCAGCTCCTTTGCCGAGGAGCCCTGCCAGCTATCGATCCAGCAGTGGGAGTCACCTCAATACAACTGCGCCTAGGGCCTGATTCTCACCAGCAGGACAGTTTTGATAACAAGGATGCTTACGTGAGGTGTTTTAAAAGGTCTTTGCTGTTAATTTGGTAGGGAAAGAAGCAGGAGGAGGTGAAAAGCCAGCACATTATGCTAATTTTTCCCCCTTTTTTGCTGTTCTCATTTTGGATGTAGAGTCCAGCCTTTGAATAGATGCCCGTAATGACCTGGCTCTAAACAGAAGTACCATCAGAATTAAAATAAGACAAGACTATCTTGGACATGCACAGGAATGCTGATTATATCCAACCTACTGTAGCCACCCTCTGCTGCCTGTGTAATATTCATTTTCCAATTGTCAGCACCAGGCAAGTCAAATTAAAGGGCACTGGGTCTCTATTAGAGTCTAACCTTGCTTTTGTCATGCTGCAGTTGAGGGGGTTGGCTGGCTGGGAATTGTTGAATCAAGTCTCAGCATCCACAGAAACAAGTGAGAAGGTTCCATCACCCAGCAAACCATCCCCAAGCCACTCAAACAATACTGCAATGGCACTGGGCAGGGCCAAGATGGATGGATGCAGAAGAAGCAGGGCTCTCCGGGGCACAGTGAAACGCTTAGTCTCCCATCCACTCACCTGCAGCGATATCAGCCCTAGACTGGAGTCACACAGGACCACACATGTCCCTGGGTGATCATTACATGACTCAATGTCACAGCAGCAAGATAATTTTCAAATAAATCTTGATTTTAGTAGCTATTTAAAAAAAAATATATCCCCCAAACTCCAATTATCTCCTTTTGGTCTTTTTTTCTAATGAAATATTTTGATTTTCAGTTGCCAGCATGACGTTTTTATTTTCAAACTTCCATTTTATTCTGAAATTGTTTACACAATGTACAGATCAGCAAAACTGCTTGAATCCAAATTTTCATTCAGCCCAAAGCAGAATTTCTTCCACTCACTGCTTCACCAATGTTTCATATCTAATGTCAACCTGGAAATATTTTCACCACCTTTTTTCCCCTGGAACTACTAATACATCAAAATTTAAACACAGTTCCAGTGAACCCTTCCTTTCTTGCACTTCCCAGTCACTGAAGCACAGCTAACACTTTGCTGGGTTCAGGTTTTATAAGATCATCAAGACAGATCTCCTCCCTGGATATCTGCTAGCACCAGGGGCTCCAAGCACGAGGCAGGGTACCTCATAATAAATAGAATTGTGAACTCTTTTTAAATGGCATTGGATCATTCTTTAGATTTGTCAGTGCTCTGCAATATAGTTCATTAACAACTGCTTGTTAAAACGTATAAGAGACTACTGCCTATTTGTGGGGATAATAATGTGTGAAGTTTAGTTATAGGAAATTTTCTGAGGTTTCAGCTTTCTTCTCTTTTCTTTCTTTTTTGAATTTCTGTAGGGCTTTAATAAAATCAGGCCTAATTATGTATGTGCTTTTTTTGTCTGTGCCTTGGTTATTGTGAAGAAAAATCAAGGGTTGTAAAGGAGAACAGTCTATTAAGAAGAAATCATAGTCTTTGGGTACTTTTTCTAAAATACTCACCTATCTCATTCTGCAAAATATTCTTACAAACCCAAGGAAAATCCCTGGGTCTGAGCTGCAGCACATGGGTGTTATTGCAGCCATACTAATAGCAATAGAAAGAATTACTTTGACTTTCTTCCTTGGGCCTTGAATGGTTTCTGAAAGATCCAGAGTGGAAGCTGTCCCTCAGAAGTCACAAAGCAACACCCGCCAGATCACCTTAAACTTTATGGCTAGGATGAGGTAGGGGAACTGGTCACTGGGTGGAAGGGGCAACATGTTCCCCTGCCTTGTCCTGACTTCTCCTACCTGTCGTAAGGTGTTCCCTGGCATGGAGAAGTCCCCAGTAGTGGGGTGGCCTCTCCTTGGTGGACTGCTTTGTCTGTGCTGTGCAGCAGTAGTCCATGCACCCCCAGATCCTCCGATGGCCCATTTGTTTTCGTGCCTGTCCCTATCCACCGGCTGTACAGAGACTCCAAAACCAGCAGCCCCGGAAGCAGGGAGCACTGTGAATCTCTCACAGATTTTTTGAACGTGGATGCTGTGTTAGGCAGCTAAGTTTGTCTGCAGCCTCACAGTTGGCTGTTTGAATCCAGCCCCAGCTGCCTCGTGATAAAACCACAACACTGACTTTTTCTTGTGTTTTTTAGAAATAGGTTTACTCAAATCATTACAAACAATTTGAACTTCAGAAAGCAAAATCCCTTTTTGTTGTTGTTTTTCTGTGGGCCCAGTGCTGGAGAAACCAGGTGATTCTTGATATGACATTATGCTCTTCATTTGCCAAGTGCTGCAAAGATCAGATAAAGCTGCTTGTGTACAGTATGTGTGGCTGAGCCAAAGCGCTGCCATGGAAAACGTGGTCCCTTCTGCTGCAGCAATGAGAGCACAGCTCCTCACTTCGGTAGTGCTAATGGTGCCAGGGGTCAGACCAATCACCAGTGGTCAGCTATGGGTCAGTGTTCATGCCTCTGTTTGCATGTGTGTGTCCCTTGGGTCCATTTATCTCACGTCTAGCAGGATGGTCCTTCTGTGTCCTCATATATTTGCAGACAGTGACACAGAGCTGTGATATTCCCTTCCTCCACCTCTTCTCAGTATTGAAATTGAGAGAATTGTAACAGAGTGGTTTCCAGCAGAGAAGAGGAATCAAGAGCAAGGGACTGAACCCTCACATGTATTCATGACCATGCACACTTTTATGGACCCAATAGTACTGTCAAGCATTTCATGGGGCTTTCTATCAAGGACACTATATAACAATAAGTTGTATTGTACTGCACTTTCAGTGAATATATGAGGTAATTGGTGTGCAGTTCCCTAGACTAATACTGGAAGACAGGCACCTGTAGACAGAGAAAATGAAGTTTAAAAATCTCTTTGCTGACTGCATTCCCCCAGCTGGGAGAGCAAAGCACAGCCAGTAGCAGCCGCAGGTCAGTTCTTAACCCTCTCCAAGCTGGGTCACATCCCTCCACTGCCTCCCTCTCTTACTGGGATGGAGCTGGGGACTGGTTTCATTTAGCGGTGGTGAGAGCAGTGTATGCTTACACTCCTGCCCCTTTCTAAGTCTCAGAAGAAGAGGCTTGCTCCCTTTCCACAGTGCTGAGCTGAGATGTAAGCCCCAGGGCACTAGGTGTTCAGCACACAGAAGGCCAAGTGAGTGAGGAGAAACCCCTGCCACCTGGAGTCATGATCCAGGCTGCTGTGAGGGACTGGCTGCTCCCCAGCAGAATGTTTCCCCTGGTAGCTCTCCAGGGCTGTGTAACACATGCTGTCATGGCAGTCATGGAGCACTTGGGAAACAGAAAGAGCCAAGCCCACCATTCTCCTCTGAGCAGCTTCCCTAGGCCACCATGGGTAGGTAACACAGGAGATGTGGGCTACAGGCAGAGAGCCACCCTGCTTTCTCCGTAGCTGCGTTCAAACAAGATGTTCATCACAGGAGCCATAAGTGATATCTTTTCCCATCCAAGGCCTGTTCCGTTGACTGTCACAGTCATTGGGACTGTCTAGGTTAGCTCTTCTGGGCATGGTGCAAGCCCTTCTTCAACCCAGCCCTTGACGCAGTGCATGGCCAGGAACTTGCCTGCTGCTGAAGGGCTGCATATGAGCTACGGCTAGGAGGAACATGGTGTATTTTCTTTCTTGTTCTTTCTCACTCTGTGAGCCATCAACAGACACATTTCACTGAGATGCTGAGTCCCAAACATCAGGAACGTGATTAGGCTGAGTCATCCTTTCATATAGGTTTCTTTATTATTATTTCTAACATTTACCCACTTAACCGTGACCAATAATATTTATAGGGAGCATGTCCATCCATACACAAATATTGCTGGTGATGTGCTCAGAGACAACCACTTGCTAGGCAGCAGGACGTCAGAAATGTAGGCAGTGTATTAAAGCCCACCCATGATGATTTATCTTCTGACTAAATCTCCACAGGAGGAGGCCATGCTGGCAGTTCTGCCATGCTCACAGTGGCCAAAGAGCAGCTTACAGTGTTGGTAGTACCATGTATCATGGTAAAATTGCACTCAAAGCAATCTGTCACCCATTGCTGCCAGGGCTAGTTATGGATTCAGATCACGTACCCATGGGTGGGAATGTGAACTTGCACATCACTGGAGACTCCAGAGATTTATTTCTACCACACTGTGTATGCAAGCCAGTCAGAGTTTGTCGTCCTCTGACCAAGTGACAGAGCAGGTGCAAAGCACAAAGAAAAGTGACTTGAAAAAGGGAGGAGACTATAACTCATGGAGATTTGTCCCTCGTAATACAACAATGAAAAAAGCAGCAACAGGATTTTCAAAGAAACATGCTGAGAAAAAATGAAAATGTTCTGCGGCCGTTCCCCATCAGATGTAGCACTTCATGGCAGAGCAAGAAGAGACATCACACTGTAAACCCTCTGAAGGTAAAGGCAATCTTTGGAGTCCATATTTGTGTAGCACCTTGCAAAGTAGTGAGCCAGTCTATGACCTGTCTTCCTTCTAAAGCAAATGCTCCTAATAGGTTAGGTAATAGTAAGCAGAATCAAGTATGTTTGTCAGTCTGCCTGTCTATAGCAAGGTTATATAGTTACCCATTAGCAATGTAGCAACTGTGTTGTGATAAGAAAAAATATATACACAATATGTGGCATCAAACCTTTTTTTTAAGATTACTGCAGTGTTACAGTCTAAACCTCTCTGTACACCCTATTGACTATAGTAATCTTCCACATTATTGTTTAACCATACCTGAAGACAAATGTTTTATATGAATTCCAATTTCCCTTAAATTGTCTTATTTCATGCTATTGAGCAAATTAATCCACTGGATCAAGGGCAATTCTTTTTCTTGGGCAGCTCACCTTGCTCATTATTCATTCCTGAAGGAATGGAAATCCTTTATGTAACTTCATGTTTCTTTTGCTTGCAGTACTCCCTGTTAATAAAAGGAGTTGGTTTTCTTCAGCCATAGGAGATTGTGTTGGGACAGATTGGTTTATCCCATATCCAGAAGGAATCTAAAGTCCGTTTTGTGGGCAAGTTTGCTCTAGGATTGCTTTGGGCCTGGAGAAGCCAACACATACATTTCTAGTGTATGCCCAGGAGCCGCACTCTGCCTGCCTTGAACTTTGTGAACCTTTTCTCAGCAGAATATAACTGAATTCAAAACCTGTTGCTGGGCAGAATGCCCTGAGTAGAGCTGTGACATTCAGTGAGGACTGCCTGGTTCCCTGGGAATCTGGAAGCCAAATTACAGCAAAATTGAATCTTTAACTTTGAAATTTTGGGAAAGAATAATCTGGAACACCTGGTTGCGAAATATTCACATGGATTACTATTAGGTATTACTATGCACTTTCTAGATACTTTTTGGGGTCCCAGTGTGTTCCCAGTGCACCCACTGGATTCTCCCAGCACACATGCTCGGATGGCAGGCCTAGCGCTGCCTCAGGCATTGGGGTTGCAGAGCGGATTCGGCGCTGCAGAGGGGATGGATTACAGGCAGAGAGGCAGAAGCTTGTCTGGTTCTTATCCCACGTGCTCACTTATGCACAGCAGATGATGGCACAGAGAAGAAGGGATTTTGTGCCATCATCTAACTGATTTGAAAAGTGCTCAGAGGCTGCGGGTTGCGTGTGGATGCTGCAGCTGCACAGACATCTATGCATGTCACTTCTGAAGACACTGGCTTTGTCTGATGTGGAGGCTCTTGGTGTGGTGGCTGATAGAAGGTCCCCTCCTGAAAGGAGTGAGTGACAGATGGAATTCAGCCCCATTGCTTATCCTGGATGTAGAAAAACTTTTGAAGAGCTAACCTAATTCCTTATCTTTTTATTTGTTTTAGCAAGACAGGGTTGTATTTTCATCCTTGTAGACTGATCTTGCTCGTTCAAAATTGTTCATTCAACAGGAAAGTAAACAGCACTTTGAGCTATAATTCTCTCCCCCACTTCCTTGGCAAGAGAGACCTGTAAAAGAAGAAGATAAATAACGTGTCAAACATGGTCTGGAGAGGATTCAGCTAAGCAATTTCTGGCTTCCCCTGCCTGTCTTCCAGCTGTTGTGCCCCTAGTAACTTCAACGACTGTATACAAGCTTGGCCTGGCTGCAGTTTCATTCAGTTAGACCTATGCTTCCAAATATTTTTCTGATGTAACAATCTCTGGCCTGGCCAGGGCTTTAAACCTCTCCCTGCGTGGACTGGGAAGAATATATAGTAACTATTTCTGCACTTTGCTATGAACAGACATTTAATACCTGTAAGAAAAGTTTTCAGTCAGGGTGCTGGCTCAGCAAACTGCTTCTGTGGGTACTGGAGTCCTGTGTGTCATGTTTGTGTGTACCTCATCACATACATCTATGGTTTGGTTTCCCTGGGAAGGGAGACCTAATGCTCTAACAGCATTAATCAAATTTTCATGTGATGACTACAAGAGTTCCTCCATGAATCTGCCCTAAAAAATGCTTTTATGAAATAAAATTACATTCAAACAAAGCTGAAAAGTATCTGCTTTCAACATAAATTTCCTGTTATTTGTCAAAAAGAAGTACATGAGCAAGTCCCAACTGTCTTATTCTAAAATTGTGATGTGATGCCCCACACTGAACCTGTGGTTCTCTAACTTGCCCTGGGCTAGGATCGTGCTTGTAACAGCAGCAGAGCCATGTCTCCACAGCAGGATCAGCAAGAAAGGTGGCGGCAGAACACCATGAAACTTGGGATATAGCCATGGTGCCAAAGGGACAGGGCAGAAGGAAGTGGGAGATACTTAAACTGCAAACGCCAAAGAGGTATTTGAGAATGCAAATACTCAGGGGTTGATTTTTTTCCCCAAAACCTGAGACTTGTCTTTAAAAGGTTCTTAAAAGCTTCTACAGGAAAAATATTAATTCCAGTCATTTCTAATGACTATATTAAATGATGAATATATTCTGTTAACCTAATTACTGTTTAGAAAATGGATTGCACATTCTGATCCATTGCTTTGCTATGTACACCTCAAACACAAAATATTAAAAATCATCTGCATTTTCTAAACTCCTAGGGATTCTGTTATAATAGGCATTCTGGGTGTGTGGTAGAAGATATGAGACATTAGTGGGAGTTCTAGGTAAATCTGGTGATCTGTGATTTTCCAAAGCTGTTTACTCATTGGTATTAACGAATAATATTTTGTGACTCTTTCCCTGTCATTTCACACAAGCTATCTCCTCTTCATAAATCCAGTGACTAAAGGTTTGAGGTCACTTTTTAGGAGTGGCACAGGAGATATGGTTTCCCTATAAACTCCACAATAACAATAAATGATGCTCAGTGCATAAATCTGTAGGATTCCAGTTAACATCCTCCTCTCAGCTATTCAGTGAATGTCATCAGTTACAATATCCTACTCTCAGTATAAGCAGGTAACACCATTCACACCAGCTGAAGATTATATACTGAGGGAAAACAAAATATCAGAAACAACGTTAGCTGGGAGCAGAAATGTTGCCAAAAATTTAGAAATGTCCATTTCAATGACGGAGCTAAGCAGGAAAGTTACAGCAAATTGTGTCACAAATAGCAATCAAACATTTAAAGGGAAGACAAGGTAGCTTGATTTTGTTTGGTTTTTTTTTCTAAGATGTAAAGTAAAATCTGGTTCTCTCTAGCTGGCAGCTGTGAGGAAGCAAGATTTTTTTTTTTTTAACTCATGTTGATTAAATTAAAAGCCTGATTTTTGGAGAGCATGTGATATGAAACCACTTGCACTTGGAGAATTTTCCATTTCATAAGAGCAAAACACAATCCTTTCCACAATTGGTTTATGGATTGATTACAGTACATCAAAACAGGCAAATTGATTCATAGCTGTTTGCATACTTGTGCTTATAAGCCACATCCTGCATGTGCATTTGCTGTTAGTATGATTTATAATAATATGCTGATAGCATTAACTGTATGCAAGAAGCTTTGCAACACAGCGACCTGACTGAAACGGTTTAGAGACTAGCCAGGCACTAATTAAAGAGTGGATACAGTACACTGGGCTGTGCTGTAGCTGTAGGGCAGTTTTCCATGTGTTTCCCTTAAAAGGTAATTTCTGGGATTTCTCTTTTAATAGGGATTCTTCAATCTTATTATTTGCTTGCACTGCTCTGGAGGCAGGCTTGGTGCTTTTGGGAAATTGTCGCTTTGCTGTTGTGGTTTAGAAAGCTAGAGATTTAAGAGCAGAGAAGGAGGCAAAGTTGAAACCTTGGAGGCAAATGCAAAAGAAATTACAACTGAGGTGGAAGAAGGTGGCACTGCTGGTAAACTTTGCAGATTAAATAAACATCTCTGGCATGTTAAGTGATGCTAATAAGGACAGAGTGTTCCTACGGCAAGATCTGGATTGCTTAGTACACTGTATTCTTTTAGAAAGCTAGTGTATACATATAGCCGCTGGGAAGGTCACGTATACACAAACCAAGAATGCAGGTTGTATTTTCACTTTCAGACTGAGAACTAGAAAGCAGAAGTTCTGGAAAGAATGTAGGGGCTATTTTGGATGAACAAATGAGTGTGAACTCCCAGTGTGAAGCTGGTGCTCCAGAGGCTGATGCAATCCTTGGGCAAGTAAACAAAGGGATTTAGTGGGGCTCCAGAGAGCATAATGTCACTTCTTGATACGGGATTGCTGAGGTATCTGCTGAATTCTGTGTCCAGTGTTCACACTCAGACAACCAGAAAGGGTGCAAAAAACTGGAAAAGCAGTACAAAACCAACTGAAAATTATTCCTGGCCCTGGAAATTCTGCCTTGTAAGAAGCGACTTAAAAAGCTCTTACAAGTCTTTTCTAGCTTATCGAAAAGAAGGTTAAGAATTTGACTGAGATGTATAAGCATCAGTGTTGCAAGAAAATTTCTGATGCTAATCTTCCACCTAGGAAAGAAACTGCAGCAGAAAGGAAGACATGCAGACAAGGTACCAGGAAAAATAGATTACCTTATACCAGCTGATCTACAGGAGCTGTTTGTCTGCTCTCTGCAAGAGTGTGTTTACCCCTCTTACCCTAGGAGACAGGTTCCCCTGATAAATCATCTCACCATTGTTGTAGTTTGCTGTAGGTAAGAGCATGAATAGGGGTGATTACCACAGGGAAGCTGACCTGCAGTAAATTTTTCCCTTGAGGTGAACTGTTTGAATGTTAAAGTCCATAGAGAGGTCCAAGGGCTGTCAGCTGAGGCTAGCCACATTTGGATGAAAGATATGATGCATTTATTTTTAACGGGGAGGGTTAAATCTTTAGGTCAAGCTACCTAGGGATGTAGTGGGCTCTCCATTAGTTGCAGTCTTTTAATCAAGACTAGGTGCTTTTGTAAAAGACACAATAATCATTCAAACAGAAGTTACAGGTTCAACACGGAAAATCCTGGATCAAATTCTGTGGCCTGTTAGGCTAAATGGCTAATGAACCTTTCCTGGCCTTTCACTTTATTAATCTGTGAAATGAGCAGAGAATTGGAAGGTAATCAGGAGCTATGCAGTTCAGATTGTGGATAGCAAGGACAAGGAGATTAAATTTGGTGGAAAAGGTAAAAAGAAGATCCAGAGGAACTGCCAGTAAAATGGGCAGAAAGCTGGGCATGGCTGCAGTAACTCAGGGCGTAGTGGAAGCACCTATGGGACAATGTGGGTGTTCAAAGAGAGCAGGACTGAGCAAGGGAGGTATAGATAATACAAACGGCAGAGACTGTGCAATGGAGAGACAGGCAGCTCTCGAAAGGGGAAAATACACCTGCAGTGCAGGGAATGTCACTGTTGATTTAGGGGGTTAGGGTGGGAAATGATTTGCCAGTTCTGACAGAGGAGGAAGGAAAAAGTGATTTGGGCAGAAAGGTGAGACAACCTGGGGGGGAGGGGGTGAAACACAAAGTCTGGACATTGCAGAGTAGTGAAGGGTTTGAAAGATGCTTGCTTTGGAGAGATACAGAAGTCAGCAGAGCATGCGCCTTAATTCATAACAGCACACACTTGACTTCCATAGCAGGATTACCTGGTGGCATTACACCCATGCTACTGAGGAACAAACTAGACTCCTGACATGATATAAACCCAGTGGATTCAATTTTAACCACTCCATGACCGAAAATAAATTCTTCAGTCATCCTATTCCAGAATACCAGATTGATAGCTGAATAGTTAGAACTCAGCAAGTTAGGTAATTTTGTACTGAATATAAATGAGAGTTATAAGATAAATGACATTTAGTGACATTAATTAACTGATTAAATTAAATCTGATATTTTAATCAGAATTTGTTTATTCAAGGCTCTGGATAAAAAGAAATGGAGTTTAACCTAGTTACTTTTAAAATTCCAGTTACCGTAACAACATCTTGTGATATCAATTAAAGGTGGTCTTTTCTTTATGTTATTTTTAGAACTTGAGTTACCATAACAACAGAATGCTGCTTCATTTGCAAAGAGTTAAAATATGTTGTTGTTCTTTGGGAAACAATCAAAATACAAGTGGGATGCCAGGAATCAATAGCCTAGAATGGTTGCACAAACAGCATTTTTCAAACACCTCATTTGTAGCACAAGAGACTGATGGATCTTCTCCAGTGTGACAGATTCAAGATGTTCCTTGGTCGCTCAAATCAGAAAGAGATTATTTATCAATTGGAGAAGAGTGGGGCTGTCAGGCACCAGAGGTATTATGAGCTGTCAGATCTGTAAGGAAAAACAGTGCAATAGCAAATAAATTCACCTGGCTCTCAGGCGGTTCCGGAGAGCAGGCGGGAGGGTGTCCCCCAGAGCTGAGGCAGTGACCCCACGCCTTCTCCCCAGGCATCCCATGTGGGAAAGAAAAATGCTGACAGATCATATCAAGGACTTTCCCTTGAATGTGCTGGGCTCCCTTGGAGGTCAATGCTAGTATCCTTCTAGTCTACCTCTGGCTGTTTTTCTCCTGTGAGGGGTTTTCTCTTGTGTAAAGGCAACACCTGCTGAAAGAGAGCAGTCTTGGTATGAACTGCCTACAGAGGACTGGATGAAGGTAGTCTGGCCAGTCCCACAAGAACCTCCATGAGACAAAAGCATGGGTAGGGTTACAAGCCAGATATGTCACAGTGGCCAAGATACATAAAGGGCACCATAAACATGCGCACACGTGTGTTTGTGTATGTTCACCACAAAATTAGCTAAGGGATTACATTTATATCCTTGTGGTCCTGGGTCTGATTTTAACATAAGTACTGTTCTAACTTACCTTCAAAGGGGAGGTAACTAACAGCTGTTGGAGGTGTGCCCTTTGCAGGGTCTGTACAGATGGGGCTTTCCTCTTTTTGCAGAGGTGGATCTTAGGGATCCTTTTACTTGTGTGTAGAGCAAGGGGTGGCCTTTAGACACTCAAAGGCCCTTGAACCTACAAGGAAAATGCCTTGAAGCAAACAGCAGCCCATGAAGCATTGGAGTAAGATGCTTCTTGCAGCCAAGACCCCACCCACAGTCCAGATCTAGTCTAGACAAGACAAGTAAGGTGAGCATCAGCTTCTGTATTTGCTGCCCTGCTGGGCATTGCTATTCATTAGAGGACGCTGCAACACAAATGCAGTTCTCCTTACTTCAGCTGCAGCTTCTAGTTAATCTGTGGGAGCAGAGATACTTCAGGCTGTTATCAAACTGGAGAAGAAAGTGGTATGTCTGAAAGCAGAAACGACTTCCCCACCACCACCACTTGCACACTTCCCTCCCCAGCTTCACATTGACTACAGAGGAAAAGGAGACTCATACTGGATTTCTGTTGTTGCCTTTTGATGACAGGAGGAAAGACAGCTGTAGCCATCTTGCATTGTTCGCTGTGACCTTTTGTCTAGGCAAAGATGTGCAGATGACAGCCTGAAAGTAGGAGAGGCTACACTGCATTCCTTGTTTGATTGTGGTCCTCTTCCTTAATGAGTTTTTAAGAGGAAGAGGAGGAGGAGGGCACACAGGGGAATTTGCATGTGTCTTGTGTCTGAGACTTATTTAATTAAAAGACAATAAAAATGTCAGCTGCTGTAGGTTGCAATCTGAATCCCCTTCCGCCACCCTCGTCTCCCTTCCTTCTTCCTTCTTTCAAAGCAAATAGATAAGTGATGTGGAGGAGGAGGGTCAATGGAACAGGACTGCTGCAAAATGCCAGCTTGTACTGATTTATGCTGGGCTAACTGTAAGAGGGCTCAAGGCAGAATCCTTCTCCTCTCAGCAGCAGCTCCAAAGTCACGGTGTGTTTGTCTCCTGCAGAAGTTCACTAGATGTGACTTTGGGGCAGCTTCCTTCCCAGGAGGGGTGGCTTGAAAATACAACCTTTTCTAGTGGCAGCCACCCTGGGGCCAGCCCTAGCTGCTCCTCACGACTGCTCTGACACAGCCCACCTCCTTGGATCTGCTGGTCGGTGTCTTCAGTGAGTGATCCTTGCCCATTTAGGCAAATGGGTTGCCTTGGTGAAGGCTTTAACATGTTACACTGGAAACAGCTCATTTTACCAACGTAGGTGTAAGGTGTGCTCACCCAGAGAGCGCATCTGGCTGAGCTTTGTGTACTGGTCGTCATCAGTGCGGGGAGAGCCACGAAGAGCTGGGGGCTGAGGTGAAGCCAACCTGTTGCAGAGGGCCGAGGCAGCATGAACTCACCCAGAAAGGTTGCCTCCAACTTCCTGCAGGAATCTGAATTTATAGAAGGACAGAGTAAAGCTTTATACCCAACTCCCATTCCTTGAGATCATCTTTTGTTAGGCTCGTTGCCCAGCTGGGCCACGGTGAACCTGTGACTCTACATGCAATTTTATTACTTGAAGAGAAACTGAAGAAAAGTATCAGGCTTCTTTTCCCAGCTGGTGATCCTTCACTCAGCAAGCTGTGTTCTGGGTAGTTTGTGCTATGGGGCGAAGGTGCTGTGAGAAAGGCTAAGGATGGGGTGTAAATGCCAGAAGTGACTAGCTCGTGCCCCTGCACTCACCCATCATACTTGGAGTCCAGAGGCACCTATGATCCAGAGGCCCCACTTCTTGTCTGAATACACTGCTCCCATTTGAATGGCAGCCATCCTGCCTGGGGCAAGGTTTGCATGTGCTGGAGCTGGTGCACTCTTTTCCTTGGGGTGATGTGTCATGGTTCAGAGCTAGCTGGCTGGGGAGCCCAGCTGCAAGCATGGGTACCCTCTGATGGACTGAGTATGCAGCCTTTGCTGAGTCCTTCCCCAGCCTCTGCACAGGGCCGGATACTCAGAGATCCTGACTCCCTGAAGCTGAAGTTGATGGCAAATGAATGCAGTAAATGTGGCAGTGGTAAATAATTGTGCTGTACACAGAACAGCCAATTTAACTTGTCATGACAGTGATAGCAACAGTGCCCATAATGTTAATTTGTATGAATCCGTTCTGTATAGGGACTTGCACTGTGCCAACCTCCACAGCTTCTGAGTACCTTTCCTTTTGCGTCCTCCCGTCAGCTCCTAGGAAAGCTAGCTGTATGGAGAGTGGATTGTTTTACTACTGCAAAAAAGAAAATCTTAAGAAGATGGAAATAAATGTATTGACAAGTGAGACGAATAAATGTTCCTCTTGCCCGCACTATATAGAGGTGTTTGACATACCAAATTATGACATAACTGTAGGAGTAATGGTTGCAGCTGTTGCTTTTGTAAAATGATCTGCAATACCACATGCTAATAAGAAAGACAACATGTCTAAGTCATTTTATACAGTGCCAGAAGACTAATCCCATGCCATGCATGCACAGTGCCAAAAGTGGTCATATCACAGCAGTAGGATCAGTTAGGGAATAATCACATCCTTAGGAAAAAATCCTCTGTGTAATACAATGAAATCCCATTTAAACAAGTCAACCTTGTGAATCTATTAGAGCAACATCCCCAGAGTACTGCTACTGTAGCGTGCCTGTAGCACAAAGTGGAACGTTCATGTGTAAAAATGAAGACAGGAGCAGAATATTTACTCAGGTGAAAATAGCCTTCTTCTGGGAATCCTAATGGGGAGAGAGACAGAAGAGTAGCAGTTTCCATAAGGAGGATATCAAAACCTAGAAACGCTCGTATGCAACCAACCTGTCAGCCTGGTTCTGCACCCTTAATCCACACAGAGCTCCCCTTGTCTTCTGCTGGAACCTTCATTGAGCTAAGATGGGTGATCATCCCCCTAATCTAAAGAAGTTCAAGCCCTTGCTGCATTTTCCAATTCATACGTTCATCCTGAATAGGAACAGGATGTCAGAAAGTCCTGAGGCAGCTTTGCAAATTTCATCCTTTAGACCTACAAAATCTGGATTATTTTTTCCCCTGTGTACTTTGTATTAGGTCTAAACACCACCTTTGAAAGAAACGCTTTTGACAACTTGCTTCTAAGTATCACTACAAGTATAAATCTGAGAAATACCTGAAAGCTGCCTATTTATTGGGTAATGAGACCAGGCTTGCTAATTCAGCTGTGCAACACAGACAGATGTGATTTCCCTAATACCTGGGGCTTAATAATTGTGGTATGTTAGGGCACATCTAAGCTTCCAAATCACAGCAGGGTTTTGTATATCCATGCAAAAACTTGTCCAAGTATATCTATTCCTTGCTTTTCTTCCACAGAATGGTATTTATTACATCTATTTGCTGTCATAAAGCATAGGAGGAGGTTTATAAATAAGCATGTTGGTCAGAAATCCTCAGGGTCTCTTAAACAGATGCTGAGCTTTCCACTTCCAAGGAAAGCTGGGGGATTTGAATAGGCTGGAGCCAGACCGTTCATGGGACTCCTCCACTTTCCTTGGCAGAGGGAAAGTATGACCTTGAAAAGTTTCCTAGGCACATACACGCATACATCCACCAATACTTGGGAACTCGTCCTTTACCACTGGCTGCTGCCAGCCTCTTGCTTACCAGTTGGTGGTTTGTAGTTCAGCCTTGGGGCACTGACAATGGAAAAGCGTGCTGCCATCAAAAGACTGCTGGACTCTTCTCCCATTCCTCTCCAGTTTCAGCCTGGGCAACAAACAGTGTGCTGTTGTGAGGGATACACAGTCAGGGTTTATCAAAATATCTTGGGATCAGCACTTGGGCTGATGGTGTTGTCCTTTGCTTCCCTTTCCTCTTGTGCTCTTAAGTCCTGGTTGATCACCACATAAACCATACAGATCTGGACAGATCTGTGAGGCAGGAACCTTAGTAGGTCTGGACATTTTTCTGCCTTGAGAAGTACAGTCTCTGTATCCATGGTCTGTCTGCAGGGATTTCATGGCAAATTCATCCAAATTCAGTGAAAGACAAACACAATTTCTCTCTTTTTGCCCCCGTACGTTTACTGATCACAAGAACCTGCCAGCCTGTCCTAGTCGGGGTACACAGGGTATGAAGACAGGTGAGGCAGATTTCCAAGGAAAGTAGCGCTGAAGGCAAATGCATTCCCACAGAGCTTCAGCAGATGCTGTTTCCAGACAGGATTTGGTAACACATTACAAAGTTATGGGTGATTTAGGACACAAAGTTTAGGAAGGTTCCCTATATCTCTGTAGGCAGAGATGACATATTTACCCCATGAGTCGCACAAATCCTTTTTTGCCCAAGAAGCTCCTGAATCATCTATACAGCTGTGTGTGGAGTATGGTGGAGATTTCAGGCCTCTTGGTAGTCCTACTGCAGAGATGACACTGCTGTTCCAGAAATTCCCCTAAACAGATGGCCTCTGCAGACCAGAAGTCCTATAAATGCATTGGAAGTATGTTAATCGGTTTTGCATGCAGTAAATAAGAATTTATTCAGGATGGAACATTTTGAGGCTTAGTCACTGAAAACAGCTTGAAATTATTTATTGGAGAAGATTTTTGTTTGGGGGCCAGGACAATGCCTGAGAAAGATCGGATCATTTTCAAAAGTGAATAAACCTACCCATACAGATTTTCTTTCCTCTTATCCCTCTTTCCCTCATTACTCATTTTTCTGTAACTTTGTCTGTTGTCTTATTTACCATGGCTTTTCCCAAAGCAAATTTTCTAAGAGAATGTCAGCTAATTAATTATTGTT
The DNA here is from genome assembly GCF_023634085.1 of Falco cherrug. Lineage (NCBI taxonomy): Eukaryota > Metazoa > Chordata > Aves > Falconiformes > Falconidae > Falco > Falco cherrug. The sequence continues at coordinate 15,387,456 of NC_073704.1, read as the reverse complement.
TCAACATAATTTTTATTCCAGACTTTTGACCTCCTGGCAGCTCTGCAAAGCATTCTGATGCGTTTCACATTTTCTTAGTAAATATTTCTTTCAAACAATAAATTGAGAAACAAGGGAAAGAATGCATTGTCTTTCAAAAAAAAAAAAAAAAAAAAGGCAGTTAGAAGGGAGATAGAGAAAAAAGAGAAAAAGCCAAAATCGCTAATAGGAGGCTAAACATAGATCAATGTATGAGGTCCCATGAAAAAATGAAGTGGCAGGCTCTGTACCAAGTACAGGGTAGAAAGGAACATCCCAAGCAATATTAAGCTACCATTTTTTATAATTCACTTTTTTTTATTGCCTTTTATTCCTTGATTCCCCATGTGAGTATAGATGCTTTCTGTGGAGCAGCATCATTTATCTTTACCCTGGTGAGGAAGGGATCATTCCTTGCTGAGGCTGACATGCCAGTGCAGCACTGCAAATTACCAGTAACTGCTATTCACCAGGTGATGCATCTGGCACTTTCCTTTGGAGACACAATCAACATCCTTGTTCCTGCTCACCTCTGTCTGCCTTCAAGCCCTGGCCAGAGAGTGCAAATTCCCAGCACAGAGCTTTCCTCTTGCAGGACTTGCAGGGAATCAGCTTTCTGCACTCATGGCAACATCAGTGCCAGGCAAGAGGGTAGAATCCAGCCACAGGCCTCCTTGAAGTCTGAGGACTATATTCTCATGTCTGAGCATCGCTTTATGTCCTTGATGCAGTTAAATGAGCAAGTGAGACACCTCTCGAAAGCCTCCAATGATCTGAGTAAGGCACTGTATAATAGAGAGTAGGAGGCATCAAGCTGGGACATCGGCATCTGTCTGAATGCAGCCCTGAAGGCAAAGTCCCAGTTTCTTTGTGAAGCTGAATATACTGCCTTGGCTGTGTTTTACCCAGGTTAAGGGCTTGGTGAAACTCCAGCTCTCCTCCAGCTGCTAGTCCCATACCCACACTCACACCTGCCAAGCAGGTGTCTGGCCTTGTTCTGTCAGACCATTCCAGATCACTGTGATCGTTTCTTTAGAGAGATTTTTTAGCCAGATTAGTTAATTTGACTTGATCTGAATTCAGAAGTTCCTCAGAAATCTGAGGTTGGAACTATCTACCTCACCTTATTGCCATAGGTCCTGGGTTCCTGTGCCCTTGAAGTGCATCCAGCACTCCTCTGGCAAGTTGCAGGTGTCTTTTGCTTTTGTTTTTTTGGCTGGAAGCTATGGGGAGGGGAGGAAGCATGAGAAGACAGAGCAAGGTTTCACAAGCTGTGGCCACAGTGGTCAGGCGGTATGCAGAGAACAGTCCCAGCCAAAGCACAGGGCCCTGAGCCAAGCTTTCTGGATCTTTTTTGTCAGTTCTCCTACACATTTCCTGGAGGATTTTGAAGGAACCTTTTAAGCTAAATTGGGCATTTGCATCCAAAAGAGCAACTAAAGTAGCTTGATTTTCAGAGGTGCTGAAAGCTTACAGCTTCTATTTAAAAAAGAAATGGCAGGAGGTGCCTGCCCTTAGAGCCCCAGTTTCCTCATATGGTCTTCATCTTCCTTTGCCTTGGCTTCCCACATCTGCAGACTAAGGAGAGGAACAGCTAACTGGGGGGGCTCAGAGAGAGTTAATTCAGTAATGTTTGCAAAGTGCTCTGAGATCTCAGATTGAAGGCACTATATAAATGCAAAGTATTATTTTATGAAGATCAGTTAGTAGCACTTCATCATTTCAAATGGCACCAATTATACACAATGTACATTGATATATACACACTATTTTCATAAAGTGCTGCTGCATTTGATTCAAACTTATTTGCAGTCTGATAACTACATAGATATTAATAATGCCAGGAAGAAGAGAGTTTTGCATAGTCTATAATTTGTAAAATTATTTTCCAAGCATTATTTTGTATGCACTGAATGCTGGATTCACCAGCCTGTGCACTGGCCTGTGTGCAGGGTCCTTGTACTGTTCTGGTGACACAAAACAACCATAAACTCATGTATCTATTCTGTGTCACCAAAGCGGCCAAGTAACAGCGAAAATACATTTGCCAGTGAAGCTAGCTCTGGACAGGTTCAGTCTGTGAATGGGGATAGGTGAGATCTTCTAATGTCCTTTTAAACAAACTGGTTTTTCCTTAAAGAAGTAACTAAAGCTTTCTGTAAATACAACTCTTTTTCAGACTGTGCATATTACATCACACAGAAAGCTACCAAATGATATGACTAAACTCAGAAGCAGTGTGAATTTTGTATGTCCAACATTAATTTCTCTGACAAAACACTGGAAGGCAAACCATGAGTTTCCTTCCATCCCCTCACCTCTGTGAGTTGCATCTGTATTCCCCCCCATTGTATTCTCAGCCTTTGCAGTTGTTTTAGAAGGGTTATGATATTTGGTGCTTTTTCTTATTGTCCCTTGGATGGCACACGGCTGAGAAAAAGACCTCAGGCATCATGGTTGTTGAACAGCTTGAGAACTTGAGCTTAATGCATCCCAGTGGCTTCTGAATGGACATAGGCAGGCCTCGTTAATCTGCATTTAATCACGTAGACACACCTGATGTGGTCTCCCTGTGCTTACAGCCTTTGAAACATAGATAAACAGCACCTGAAGACAGACCTAAGCCAACCTTGCATGTCACCTGTCAGAATCTGCCTATGGCCAACAGCCACTAGACCTACCCCTGTCCTTAAAGAGCAGGGAGATGCTCAGGGTGGGGTCCAAGCAAGGGGACAAGTCCCACTGCCTCTTCATGTACCTCTTTATTCTTTGCTGGCCCAGCAATGGCTGCTGGTTGGCCTCTTCCTAGACCAAGGGGTTCAGATGACGTGGTACAACGTGGCCTGGCCACAGGTGGTAGCTTCCCCTGAACTCCCTGCAAACAGGACAGCCCCTCTGCCTGCTGGGTGCCGACAGCACCGTGTACCAGGGCTGTGGATGGCAGCTGTGGCTGTGTTGAAGGAGGGAGGTGAGGTGCCTGGAGAGGGTCCCAGCATCCTGTGAAGTCACACACAGGTTTTGCAGCTAGGCACCATCCCTTGCTAGTGTAGGAGGCTGTGAAAAGATGATGTTTGTATGTCTCTGCAGGAAGTCTTTGACTCTGTGTTCTTAAAGACACAGATAGCAAGTACAGAGGGCACTGGCACCCTGCTGATTTGAATTTGCAGTTCACTTGAGCTCGGTTTCAAAAAAGCCTTTCATTTGAGTACATAACATATCAACTTCCCCACTACCTCACATGCAATTTAAGAAAAACCATTCACAGCTCTGTAACCTCTTGCAGTCGTTCAGATGGTCCTAGGCTTCAGAAAATACCTGGGAATATACAAAGAAATTATATTTTCAAATGGACACATTTTCATCAGGTTCCCTCTGCATCTGAGAGCTGTGCTGTTTGTGAGCCTGATCTATTTGAGAACAGCTGCACAATTTAAGTTATTGATGGAAGCATCTGTAGGATAAAGATTTTTGGTTTTCCCATTTTTTTCTCAGCCATATTTCACTCCCTGCCTTTGAGTCCGTAACAGCCCAATGGGTTTAAATATTTGATGGCAAGAAAATTGCTTTATTTAGCTTATAGTTGAGCATAAGATTTTTCTAGGACTGGAACTACAAAAATCATCTGAGCGCAAGATTTAGAGGAGAAGGGGTTTATGTGCAATCTCACAACATGACAAAATGTTCATATCATAAAAGCGAAGGGTGGCTATTGACACAACAGAAGTGAAGTGAAGTTCAAGGCATAAATCAAGAGCAAATTGCAGCATGGCAGGTGCAGGCAGTGCATCAGAAGCGAGTGGGCTGTGTGTTGAAATGGACACCTCTGAAAAGCTGACAAATTTATTTGTGATTTCACATCTACAAGTAAATCTGCCATAGTTTCTAGGAATGGTGCAGGACGCTTGCAGTTTTTTTGAAGTGGGACACCCTGACTTGCTTCAGGCAGAGGTGCTAGAGGTGCTTCTGGCTCTCAGGAGGCCAGGCAAAAGTGGTGTGCTTTTCCAAAGGTTTGAGTGACCACAGCAGTATCTGAAGATCCTCAGCAGATTCCTTGCCACGGAAAAAGGAGTACCTAGCTCAGATGTGAAATCATTTCAATACTCATGTGCACAGGTATATTTTTATGCCAGGTTTTATTTTATTTTGGTTTGGTTTATTTTATTATTGTGGATGTACTGTATTTCTAAACACTGTAACATTTTCTGAACAAAAGTGTTTCAGAAGGGGGAGAGAACAGTGTGCAAGGCTCATTTTTTAGACCTTCCCCTCTGCTGATCTAAGATATAACTCAGGGGTAGTTAACAAATGTATAACCTTAGTTTAGATTTTAATGGGTACACCTCCACACAGAAAAATTGGCCATGCTGAACACTTGCTTCCTTAAGAAAGGCCCATTGAAGAAAACTGGGATACTGTAACAGACAAAATAACGGAGTAAAAATGCTTGTTGTCATGTTTGCTTATTACACACTTTGATCAAGCCAATCCTATTAGTTTGCTTCCAATCTTTTAATGATGCTACTGTGTGTAGAGCTTTAGCAGGAGGTACTTGATGCATTTCAAAATAGAGATCCTTTGGTTGGGCAGGGCTCAGAGGCAGAGGTCTTTCACACTGAATTAAGGCAGTAATTCCCAAAGGGAAGCACAGGAGCAAGAATGCACATTTTTTATTTTCTCTAGCTGGCGTGGGCTGTAAAAGGATCCAGACACACAGGGTCAGCTGCAAACAGCTGTGGCAGTTCAAGACATAAGTATGTTCCAGCTGCTTGTTACTGCCCTTCAGCCTGAGGATGGTAAGTAGGGAGCGGATAACTGTAGGCTAGGCAGAAGGACATCATCTCCTGTTCCACTTCTATACTTAAGCTGTTAACAGTCAGCAAGCTCAGTTTGTTTAAATTCCACCCCCACAACAGTAATTTTGGCAGCACAGTTATAATAATTGGTTGGTGACTCTGCAAAATGTGGGAAAAACTTGACAGGCTTGAGGTGAAGAAAACCCTGATTTATATCTGAAAAATTGAACGTGGAGCTCAGAATTAGGTATGGGCAAGCTGGGTTGCCAGGATCAATGGTGCAGCCTTGTGCAGCCAGCCTTCAGTTCCTCAAACAGGTGTCTGCAGCATCCTCAGCAGCCATGGAGATGACCTCGCCAGAGATATTCACCTCTGTTCAGGTGAAAACTTGGCCTCCCAGGCTTAACTACTGACTGAACAGGAATCAGAGGGAACAATTCCCTTATTTGTTTAAAGGAACGATAAGACTTAGAAATGTAATGAATCATGGCAAGACCCAGATCAGAATTAGAATGCACACAGTCTGTTTCTCAGGCTTTTAATGCTTTTCTTCTTTAATTGGACTTACTGTGGTTTCAGCTTATTTGAATAAAGCTTCAGATGTGTTTGGATTTATTCTAGCTTGAATGATGTCATGTGATATTCCTGGGATTCAGAGAGGACTGTGGGATTCTCATAGGTATTTTAAGCTGAATTTTAATGGGAAAGGTGACATGGATTGTCACACAAATGGAAATTGCCATGGCTACAGATAGTGCTGATCCAATGCCTTGACTGACTAATCCTGACCTCATTGTGCTCAATAAAGAGATAAGCAAAGATTTCTGCAGGTTGGTTGGTTTTCCAGCTGTACCAGCAGCTATCTAACCTGATACAGCTTGAGGAATTTGCATGGATAATGGACATGGATTGAACAGCATCCCAGAAAGCTACTTCTATAAATAATGCCTTTTGAAGATCACTAACGGAGTGCAGTGTTGGGCTAGCTTGTTGGAGCACTGAGATTAAATGGAGATCTTACGCTCCCCTCTTTCATACTAGAGCACAGGGACAAGATCAACATACCAATTTCTTCAGGAGGTACTGCATTAACTATCAAGTTAATGAAATTAAACAAGTTCCTGGACCTGCTGATTTTGCTGCTTCATTAGTAGACGTTTTGTTCAGATCATGCTCCCATAGCTCCATGAGATCCTGACATCAGGAGCTACCAGCCAAGGAGCCATCTTAGCACAGAGATTTTGGAGTAGGTGCAGGTTAGGCCTGAAATCCAAGCAGCTGAAAGGCTTTGCAGCTGCTCCGTCAGGTTACATAGCTAGATCCTGTGCAGTGCTCTGCGCGTGCAAGTGCAGAGAAGAAAATGATGAGCAGGGCAGGGAATTCAGCAAGCAACAGAAACCACTGCTGTGCAGAGGCCAAGCAGCTGGTCCTTAACAGCAGGAGTAAGGCCAAAGCTGGGTCTACATCGCTCAGAAGTTCATTTGCACCCTGCCAATCCACTTTTAAAGTTGTTGTTTCTTCAGGGAGATAGTCCCTGCGAGTGTACTCCTCTGGACCCCAGGTTGTGGAAGGCCAGAACAAGCCCTACATGCTCCCAGTGTCCCTCAATGGCTGCAGGAAGATTTTTGCAAAAGCATTTGCCTGGTTGCCTTGGCTCTTCGCACAGGGATTAATCTCACGAGGACCTTGAGACTTCTTTAGTTTCAGCTCTTGGAGTTATGCCTGCTACTGAGTGCTGGCTCTGCCCAGAGATGGCCTCTGCTCTCCCTACAGTCTCTAAATTTGTGCAATTTCGTTTTCCCCCTTTCACTGTAAAACACAGTACCAGTGTGAAGACTGCAAATGAAATGGAACATATCAATGTCACAGGCAGGGTGCTCCTATACAAAATAAAATGTTTCAATTTCAATAAGCACTAAATATTGTCCTGTAAAACACATCCCTTACCAAAACACTCCCTATTTTACCAGCCATTTCTCCAACAACCCTTCTTACTTAGCAAACATGGAAAGATGTTGAGGAGTTGCACTATAGTCAAGGGCTCACCAAATTCTGGCAAGAATTGAGCTGAAAATGAAATCCAAAGGTTCCCCTCCAGTTCCGGGTTCCTAGGTTCCAGGCTTTCACCTGCTCTTCTCCTCCATATGTCAGAGTTGCTAATACTCTTATGCTGAAAATCGTGCCTAAGTGTCACTGTAACACACCCGCCACATGCTTTAAGACATCAGAAAAAATTAAATAAAGTATGAGGATCCCCCTGTGCTGATGGTTGATTCCTTATCAACACATCAAGGCTCTTCTCAAGTCCAGAGAGAACCTCTTCTCTTTGCAACTCCTAAAATATTGACAAAAATAATTAATGAAATCGTCCGCTGTCTCTGCTCTTAAGCCCAGTGCAGCACGTTAATCCCAAAGCTATCTTTAACCTACACCAGCTTCCTCCATCCTCATACATCTCCTTTGGCTGCTGTCATGGTGATTGAAAAATGATCTGGCTCTGAACAAAGCTGATTTGGGTTATTGCCATGTAGGTGAATATGGGGGTGTGCCCTTGGAAGCCATTCTCATCTTTTTTGTAAATGTCCAACAGTTCCCTGCAGAAAGGTAATGGTGTATTTAAATTAAAGGTTTGTTTCTTTATTTTTCCAGAACACAAGGGTAATGAAACAAGCCTGGGGCTGTCTACACAAGTCAGGCAGGGACAGTAGGCCAGTGGATGGACATCTGAGCTACTGAAATAACACTCAAGAGGTAAGTGCTGAGCATCTGTCCAGGTGTGGAGCTGACACAGGCTGCCTCTCAGTTCAACACATTTCTCAACGGCACTTTCATTCCTCTACATCCTTTTTCTGCCAGCTTGAGGAGGGCCATCTCTGTGCTCAACTCCTGTCAGAAAAGATGAGCTATACTGCTGATTATTTGCTGCTAGGAAAGTCATTCTAGTGAACTGTAAGAGAAATCGTGTGCCCGGGGAGCGCTGTTGACTGCAGAAACACACGAGTCTAAAACAAAGATACACACACATTCCCTGACCAAACCTGCTGGTTTGGGATTGTGGGTGATTTCAAAGGGGCTTAAGGGTAAGGGTTCCAGTACCCATGGAAAATAAATTGGAACTGGGTGCCTAATTATATAATATTTTATGAAAATCCCAGCCAGCATCTGGAGTTACATGCTTTGTCAGAATTATGTCACCAACATACTTCTCCTTTGATGCACAAAATACTTGAACATAGCTGCCAAGACTATCCCTCTTACCTGCCTCCTGTGCAACTCACTGGAATTCAATCAGTCCCCAGGCCAGGCTGTGTGAGAGATGGAGTAGACAGTCAAAGAAGGCCTCTCTGTTCATGCATCTGGATTTTAGTCAGTCTAGTATGTGAGCCTGTTTGGTGGAAATGTGCTGTTTGGTCACGCCTGTGGAGTGCCACTTGTTGTGGAGGAATAATTGGCTCGTTGAAAGGGGACTCAGATGACACTCTAACAGGGTGACAGGAGAGTTTGCCTGGCGGTGTTGAGTAGTGCTCTCAGTATCATCTGTTCTGAGCATAAGATGCAAGAGCTTTTTTAAAGCCATGGAGGGAAAACAAGGGGAGGATATGAAATGGGATAGTAAGCAAGTCGTTAACCCATGAGGCCAGAGCAGATGGAGACCCATCCCAAAACATGAACTAACAGTTTGTGGTGGCTCAGGGACACAGCCAGCCACAGCCTGCAGGTGACATCTGGCATTACCAGCAACACCATGAAGCACAAATAGTTTAGGAAATCCCACTCTAAAGTAGCTGTCCTTCCCTTTTGCAATGATTCTCTGCATGCATTGGGATCCATGTGGGCTTGATTTTGACATCTGTTCAATTTTTTTATAAGCCATTCCTGAGACTATGACTTAGACTTGGTTTGCAAAACGAGGGCTTGATTCTTCTGAGTGCTCATCTCTTCTGAAAATCAGGTCCATCTTGTGTGAGCATGTGGTTCTTGTTATTTGTCACAAAACTAAAAAGAAGTTTTGATGGAAAACAAGTTTTATATCTTCTCTTTCATACAGACAACATGTAGTACTGCCCTTGGGGCTTTGAATATATTTACATCCTTTCACAATTAACCCTAATGGGACAAATGTGGCATTTTTGTCTTCTCTGAGCAGATACACTCAAAGCTGCAAAACATCCAGTGTTTAAATAGATCTCATTATATCAGCTACACCAAATCTCTCCTCTTTATATACAGAGGATTAGACTTCTTTTCACTGTCATGCAACATTAAAATAGGAAGGCATACACAAGGCTGACATGGATTTGACAAAAAATTAATGATTTGTACATCACTTTAATGCTTTAAATCTGCAATTCATGTATGCTAATTAGGTCATAATGGGGCTGTTTGAGAACAGAACTGTCATCAGGCTGCTCTGGCGGCTTCTGGGAGCGGAGATACAGCCCTGCCTTCCCCTGGTGGGCTCCTGGAGTCTGTGCTGTAACCTGGCAGATCTATGACACCATTTTTTTCTTGCACAATTGTTTCCTGGATGTGGTGCTTTAATCTATCAGAGTTATGATGGCATATCTCAAATAGCAAGCTCCTAGATCCTGCAATACATCCTGGTGGAAACGGCATCCAGGCACTATATCTCAGTGATTGATTCCTTGATTTTAAACTGTCACACTCTATCTCATAAGGCAGCTGTCAGCTTCCCAGATGCATGAATTTGTATTTATGCAGTGTGCTATGCAAAAATCTATGAAGATTTTATTTACAGATAAGTAAGGTTGTAAAACTTAGGAAAAGCAAAAGGGGATTCAAAAACATGTCTATATTTTATTTTTCAGCTGAAAAGACTGGCATATCTCTGTTGCAGGAGAACAAAACTGCTCCCTCATTCAGAGATCTCTTTAGTTTCACACCGGTGGTGGCAAGACAAAAGCTGTCACAACAGAGGGAGAGAAAGCCAGAAAGCACCTTCACAAATGGGACAATGGGAAGCAGCACATCTTGCAAAATGATAATGGTGCAGAGCATTTTGCTGTGTGATAACATGAGCTGCTGTCTTTGCTGACAGCTGTTCTTTACAGGTTCTACCAAAGCCCAAAGCTGCTTTACAGTTTGAACAAGGGTACTTTGTATGGAAATTCCACAAAGCATGCAGTAACAGAGGAGAAAGTTGTGCCTTCCTGGGGGTTTCTTCAGGGAGAATGTTATAGTTGTCATGGGGCTGATCCAAGCTGCCTGAGGACAGCTTGAACTTTCAGTCAGCTCCAGATCATACAGGAGTATTTTCAGGAGACATACCATGTTCTTTGTTCTTGAAAGCTGGAAGGAAGACTAAGTATAGATGAATACTTAAAGATTATGGGATTTTAACAGTGGTTCTGCAAGGAATTATGTATTTAAAAAAATCTGGGAAGCAACAGCTCTAGGTAGCAACCATATTATTCTGCCTGTGGGATCCCTCTTTTTGACTTCTTTTTTGGCACATTGTCTTCACACTTCTCTCTCTTGTTTCTTCTCTGTCTACACACACACAGACACACACACTGAGACTCATATTTATGGTCAGAATTGTACTTATGGTAAGTGTGCATCTACAGCCAATGAAACCCCGTCCCATTAGGACCGGTCAGATCTTTCCTTGGCCTATGTATCTCTACAGCACCTTGTAAATGTGGCGTGGTTTTATCACATTAATGGTAAGAACATTGTTGCTCATCCATTTGTTAACAGTAATTTTTAATAAGTATGGTCATAAGAATTAATTTCCTTTGGCACTTTGTGTGGTCATATGTAGAAGAAGAAGCCTTCGTATAGCGTGTCTGTTTCCATGTAGAAAAGCACATTCAAAGCACACCTTCAAGGCAAAGCAGCCCTGTTCATAATCTCACTTTTCATGCACAGTCAACAATCAAAATGAAAATATAGAAGGTCTGCTAAGCAGCATGTCTTGCCTACTCTGTACACAGAGTGCCAGGGTACATGAGAAGTGCCGATGTGGCAAATCTTGGAGTAGTGGCCCATTCTGGCCCACTCTGCAACACTTCTGTGCAAAGTGGTAATGTAGACAGTGTGGACTACAGAATAGCAGTAGGTTTTGTACTGTGCCTCAGAGTCCCAACAGAGATTAAAGCTCTCCTGTGGTTGGTGCTGCATACTCATCGTAAGAGATGATCCCCCTCCCAAAGCTTACAGTCAAACAGACAAGACAGATGAAAGACAGGAAGTAGAAGAGGCATGCAGAAGTGAAGTGATTTGCCTGAGGTCACACAGCAGGTCAGTGACAGAGCCAAGAATAAGAAGCCTTGCTACTTCTTGCCAGCATGATGTCCATTGCCTAAAGCTACACACAGAATTTCTCTAAGGCTGAAATACTCGCAGTCTTCTGGAGGGCCGCTGCCAACAACAGAGTGCAGCTGCGCTGTGGAGTGATGGCTTTTACTTTCTGCAACAGAGCACTGTGCCTGGCCTTTACACTGTGCATGGCTTGAGCACAGGGCACTGCAGTGTTAGTTTGTGCAGCTGCCCTGGCACCGGCTTGTCACCGATCTGGCAGCCCTATTGTAACACTAAGGGGTAAGCACAGCCCTGGTGCAGGGCAGACTTTATGTGCACAAGAGATGTTCTTTGAGTCATCACTACTAAACACAGTATTTGCCAACAGTGAGATGTGATGAGCTCCCTTTCTCCTTCCCCCTTACCTGGGCTAGCTGTGTTTTATTGACTGGCAAAAAGTCTTTCTTTTGTTGTTCTTTAGTACTTATTCATGATGCAAAGGCCATCTTTCCTTTCCACAGCGAGGCCAGAGACCACGTGTGAACTTGAAATACATTTGTGTAAGGCTATCTTTCATGAGCTTGTAGTTAAGATGTTCTGCCACTGTTAATCTAGGTCAGAACTGGCTTCCCTGTAGGAGTAAAATAAACAAAGCCAAATGCCTCTGTAGCCTCACAAGTATAATTCAGCACAACACTAGACAGGACAGAGACAACCTGTCTACTGACTTCTCCAGCTTTTGGTGGCTTTTCTGAATGAAGTCTGCTCCCGACAGGACAAGCAACTGGAGCCAGGCCAAAGGAAACAACAGGGAATCCAGACAGAAAGCATTTGTCGTAAGCATAGTTCAGATTGTCTTGACTAGTATGCTAGGATTTTATGCCTATCACAATTTATTAAAGCCCTGGACCTTCTTGTCGCTGCTTAGAAGTTCATGTCATGTGGGGCACCAGACCAGTGCAGGAGTGTGTAATGACTACATGGAAAGTACAAGGTGTAAAGTGAGAGCAGATAACAACATTAAGGTGTGACAGCATGTGCTTAGCAATAGTCCTGATCTGAGAAAATGCAATCTTCAGTGTGTATTTTGTCTGCTTTAGGTAGAAATTGCCTCCTGGTTCTCTGGATACAGAAAACTCGTCAGTAAGCACTTTAATGCCTGATTGATTTTTCCAGCAGTACTTGTCCCACTCATCATTTCACATGTAAACATACCAAGAGATAAAATCCCCACGTTTCCAGTGGAAGGCAGCAGTTCTTTCTACAGGAACTTGGGTATTTGGTGAAGTTCACCATGCAGGGCAAGAAATCCATTGCTAAAGAGACAAGATACAGAAATCTTGGCCCTGTTTCTGTTCAGTTATCCCCAGCATCATCACTGATGTCCTTAGAGTCACCAGTGTCACATTCCTTGTGGCAAAAGATGAACTCAGCTTTTGCCAAAATTACTTCAGTGCTTAGTATCAAGCTGGAGACGCCCTGGGTCTGAAGTCCACAGGTGGCAAACACCCACAGCCACAGGAGCTGTCGAAGCTGTCCCACAGCAAACACCAACCACTGCATATCAGGAGTGGCTGCCCAGCACCTGAGACACCCACAGTGAGTGCCACTTCCACCTGAGCTCCTGAACTTTCTGTGGGCCCAATTTTTCAGAAAAGCCTTCCCCTGCTCAAGGAAGCCAAGGGCCTTTTAAAGCATGTCTGACACTCTGTTTTCTCCTTCGATTTAGCTGCCTCCCATTTCTGCACCTCTGTCAAGCAGCCTCCTCCATATGCATGTTGCCTGTCATCTTACTCAGAAAATGCAACTATAAAGCATAATTAGTATTAATGATGTGAGAGATGGAGTTTCTTATTTGTATTAATTGCTGATTAATGCTTTAAATGTCTCTAGCACTTACAAGGATTTTAAATTAGAAGTATTCCTTTCTGTAGTGTTTTCTCGGAGGGGGGCTCTTACTGACTGGCACTGACTAACCCAGAGTGTGCCATGAGGTTGTTTATATGTTCAGGTCTGTTACCACAAACCAGGGAAAACACTGACAGAGTTTGCTTAAGGGGGAAGAATTATTTCACAGCTAGTGCTGCACTGAGCTGAATGTTTGGATTTAAAAAAAAAATACTGTTGTGAGGCTGGAGGAGTCTTGTGTGAGCCCCTTGGTACCATTGCCAGTCCTACAGGTGGAGGGGGATCTCAACTTTTGTTTTATCTGTGTGTGTGTAAGGAAGGCAGTGCCCTTTCCTCTGTTAAGGGAATTTCTACAAACCAATCTCTAAGGCTACCAGGAAGCTTTGACAGCTGGAGGCTGGAACAGCTTTCCTATATGTAGTGTTAATGTAGCCCTGTGAATAGCAATGACTGCTAAGAAGTCCAGCCAGTGACCTCCTTGGGAGGCAGAAATGACCACAGTGACCAGTACAAGTAATGTCCATGTTCTCCAAACCCAGTCCAGATACACGACATACGTATGTAGGATAAGGATTCTGGCTGGGGGCATATATGGGTGTATCGATGTACCTATTCCACAGGAACACTTTCCTAAGAAGAGAGGGGAATATAGTGCCCATGAAAGGTACCTCAGAATTTATGAATTCATTCATATGAGGGTTTATATTGATGTAACTCTCCCATGAAGAGCAACCAACATGAAAACTCTTAGACTAGTTGGGCCTGCACCTAGAAACAGCAGTCCCACCTTCTCTGTAGGTATCTGACAGCATTGCTTTGGTAATGCCTCTTTGCAGTGTAATTCAGTTCCTCAATTCTGCTGCCAGTGTGCAGGTCTCAGCTGGAAGAAGTAAATGCTGTGAGTCGTGGTGGTCAGCTGGGCTGCTTTAAGAAATTATCATCTTTCAGTTGCTTCTTATTACACCACAGCAGTTCACACTAAGGTTGGCAGAAAGGAACACGTGCTGTCAGACCACCAGGGCTGCGTGACACTGCTCGACCAAGTAATGAAACGGTGAGGCAAAGGCTGGTGTTCCCTTCTAGGTGTTGCAGAGCTTCTTGTCAGAGCCCTGCATCCTGACTGTGAGAGGGGCTTCAATGGCAGTTCTGCACTGAGGTAAGGAAAATAAGTTTAAGATTTCCATCTAATGAGCATTGGGTCCTAGGGTGGGACTGCATTTGCTGAATGTACCCCAGAGGGAGGGTGACAGCCTGCAGGAAGGAGCAATCTCTCACTTTTTGCCCTCAGCCGGGGTGGGAGGCTCGCAGGAGTGCGGAGATGGTTTCAGGCAGCCATCATCCACATACTTCTATGTCATCCACATGAAAGAAGTTGTGGCTTGCAGGGATGGATCTTCCCCAGGGAAAGGGGATGGTTTCATATGTATGTCTTCCTGCACATGAGTGCTTCCCAGTTTGGGAAGAGGACAGCCTGTCTGTTATTGCATGTTAAGGTTGCTACCATGAAACCAGCCTTCCATACCCTCTGTAGTAACTCCCAGAGGAAGAGGGTAAGGCGTGAGTTTTACTCCAAGGATGCAAAGAGTAATGGAGTGCATCACCCGTTTGCCTGTCCAAAGCAGTATGCTCTCATTGGCAATGAGTGGGCTCATGAGCTTTCATATGAAACATATTGCATTAAATCAAAATATTTATCCTAAGGTTTTGGGTTGAAAGCATGTATGGCCTTTAACTTAGCTCCTCAGGACATCTCAGTGTCTGTTTCAGATCTGTGGCCTTTCTGGGAAGACTCTGAAGTCTGGTTTCAATTAATCTAAGAAGAGTTTGGTTTTTTCATTCTGATTCAGGCCACTCAAGTAGAAAGAGATGTCCCTGTTACTGGAAGTTGTGTGAAATTTATTTCAGCTCTAGAAAAATATGGTTCTGACAGGCCCATAGTGGAGAAGGTCTCTTGGAAGGGCAAATGCAAGATAGTGGGCTGGCAGCGGGCTGCCTGAGGTGTTTGTAGGTTACACAGCACTCAGGCCAGCTGTGCTCCCCAGCCCATGCTCTGTGCTCTCGGAGAGGCAATGTGGCCTTTCTTGCTGTTATGATTCTTTGCAAGGACTAAAATTACACATTTTCCAACCCATTTCACTTTTTACTTCACAGAATGTTTTAAAATAGTAGGGTTTTGGCAAGCTCACAGATTTTAAGTTCCATAAATAAATCTTCCTATTTTTTAAAGGCTTTTGATCTCTGTAAATGTGACAAATGGACCAGAAACCATAGGCAGTTAAGAGGGGTCTCAGATCCATAGCAGCAGCACACTGTATGCAGATGTGTTTTAAGGCAGAGCAAGTTCCCAAAGTTCGTAATGCTGGGGCACATCTGGTCTTACTCTCACAGCCCTGGGGCAGTGGCTGTTCCCTGCCTCCTGCAAGAGGATGGGCCCAAGATTGCCACTAAACCCTGCCCCAGAAATGATGCGGTCCCACTCCTCTGTGTGCCCAGAGTACTTCAGCCTCTCTGGGAGGGCTCCTCTGCGTGTCGCAGCCTGTGGTGCTGGTGATGCACAGCACAGCCTCCCTCAAAGCCAGTCATGTTACTGCGTTCAGGTTGGGTTTGTCCAGGTGGGGCACTGGTCCATAGGGCCTCAGCAGTCCTCCTGGGATAAAACGCCCTTTAGCATGCACAGAATTATGTGGGATGTAGGACTGCTTGGGGTCCTTAGTCACATGTTTGTCTTGTCACTTGACAGCTGGGGGTAACCATTCATTTACAATGAAAAAGAGCGTATAAATGGTAATTTTAGCAGTGTGTCTTGAGCTATTACATTGACTGTAATCTGAATTCTTTGCACTCCTCTGTAACAACTCAGGGAGGGAGTATTTTCCTAAAAGATCCTGGGTGTCATAAAAACAGTCTGATATAAACTGATTTCAACTAGGAGCTATTAGAGAACCCTGAAGAGCTACTCTGCAATGCCCCAGTCCAGCCTTTGGTTGTGTGGTGTTGATATCATCAGTGTAAGGGAAGAAGGAAATTCCACACTCGGCACTGGAAAATAAAGGAAGAGGGATGACAATTTTCCAGCCATTTAACAGCAGATTTGTGACCTATTTTTTCTTTTTTCAAACAATGGTTGGCAGATGGGGGCTTGCTTATCATTTTCATTACAACTGTTCAGGAATTACTTTCTTTTCATTGAGCCTCTGTGTGTGTGTTGGGGGGGGGGGGGTGGTGGTGGTGTTGTCACTGAAGCAGGAAGTAAGGCTTTCCATGGGCCCATTTTTCCAGTGTGTGTGTCATCCCCCCTTCCTTTTGCATGGTAACTTGAATTCTAATTCTGCAATTAATTGCTTAAACTATAGACATGCCTATGCAGAGCTGACTTCATCAGTATTCTACATTTTCATTGGTCAGCCCCGTGCAGCCTACCCACGAGTTTAGTGTGGCTATGAGAGGAAGAAGAGAGGAAATGCCAGCCAGTCCAAACACAGAATACTGAAAAGGTCAACAGAGCAGAGCATGCTGCTATGATTCATAGAGACTTTAAGAGTCTAATATTTCATCTTATGACAAAGATTGTAATTGGAACTGAAAATGGCACAACATTAATTCATCTTTGTGACAAATACCATAATGAGAATGGAAGTGTACAAGCTTCAAATATTTGTGTTACTGATCTGTGGTCCTTTGTCTGTAACGGGACACAAACACCAACTGCTGACTTAGAAACAGAAATCTAAAATCAACAACTTTTACAGCTACTCTGAACAGCCTTGTTACATGTTCTGATGCTAATCCAAGCAGAGAGTGGCACAAGACTGCCAAAGGCAACCAAATCCGCTGTGTGCTGCCCAAGCCCATGTGGCACACTAGCACAGTCTGGCTGCCATGACGTGACCACACTAAACTGTGTACATGCATGTGTGTTCATACAGTTGTATAACAAACATGCTATTTACATAGGCTTATGTCCACAATGGTAGAAACCCTGTAGCTCCTGGGAGTTAGCTGGGGGCAAAGATGATAGGCTGCACAACAGTAATGTCCCCTATTTTCTGCCTCTGACTAGTCCTTATATAAATGAAGGGGGAGAAAATATGTGTGTGTAGAAAGTGTTTTCACTTAGTACATTTTTAGTCGGCATTTTCCATGTTATACTTAGGGTCATGGCAACCTAAGCAAAGCATGAATTGCAAGTCTAATTTTATTTTCTGTTGGTTTGCTTTAAAAAAAGGAAAAAAAAGAAGAAAGAAAGAAAAAGAAAAGTAGTGACATATGGACTGTGCTATCAGTTCTTGGAAATGCTCAGATTCATTAAAGAGACATGTATTCTTAAGTTCTGTGATACAAGAGGCTGCAATATCATAATTCACTTTCTGGGCACCGGGTGCAGCCTCTGGCTTCAGCTCCACAGGCTGCTCTAACATGGCGAGTCTTTTATCTTTGTAGAGTGTCACTGTAGATCCCCCTCCACCCTACCCCAAGCTTTCCAGGTGACCTCTCACTGTGTACTTCAGTCTGTGCCTAACAATCTCCCCTGAAAAGACTTAATTATGACTACGTTGCAAGCATCCTGAAAAGCTTTGGATGCCTGATAAAAAGCAAAGCAAAGACCTGACACTTTTCAGAGGTTTGCCCCAAAACACAGCTTGGCTAGTGGGACCCGGCTCTGAATAGCACCTAAATTGTTGCTAGAGCAGGGCAGTTTTTCTGTTTGAGAACAGGAATCCATTATAGTGTGGATCACATTAACCAGAGAGATTCTTGTTGATAGTTCTTTCCCTTTCTTTCTCCCCATGCTTGCAATTGCAGAATTTCCTTCAGGCAATGGAAGCAATTTACTTGCTTAAGTAACATTAGGAAAGTCTTTAACGTATATTTAACATTGTCACAGTGCAATTTAACAGCTGGAAACAAGGAGCAAATAAGCACCATGTGACATACCAGCTCCTAATGGACCATCCACAAGTGCTCTGTGGAGCGTAGTTTAAGAATCAGTGTCTTATTCCATGTTTGAAAGAAATCTGTATTAATAAAATACTCTGTCTCTCTCTCACACACATATAAAGACACACAGAGATGTGTGTTTCACATTGCAAACTGTATAGACAAGATGGGTTAGCCACTAATGAAATGGAGCTCTGGGAACGACTGCAGCAGCTGTTTAACAGCACACAGTCACACTACACAGCATGCTGGAGTGGGAAGTGAAGAGAAATATTGTATCAGGTTGTAACTACAGGAGGAATTTAGATAAGCAGAAGGAATTTCAAAAAGCAGAATGTGATCACCCACACTGAAATTTAATTAGACCTCCAGAGCTTCCGCCCTCTTACAAAAGGTGTCATAGGACTGCCAGCGAAGGCGAGCAGCTACTATTCTTGTGCTTGGCAATGTACAAACATGCGAGATGATATAATTTGTATCCTGAAGACTTAACAGTCTAAAGCCCCCAATTACAGCGTCGGGAAGGAAAGTGAAGTAGAGACAAGTGGGGAGACGTGGGTTGGGAGAAGGTAAGAGCATGTATTAGTTGGTTAGCTGGTGGGTTTGGCTCAGTGAGATTATCTGCAATGCTTAAGGTGCAAATGCGTGTGTGTATCTTCAGGATCAAAGTTTCCTTGAAAACAAGCTTGTAAAAGATGAGTTAAAATGGGGGAAGAAAGGGATGGTCAGAGGATGTTGGACAACAAACATGTATATATATGAAGTGTAGGTTTTCTGTAATTTTGAGGTTCCAAGTCATCTGAAAAAAGTTTCTTGTTAAAGTGGAAACAGTCCCATAATTGCTGAATCTTGTCCCAAGGGAAGAGGTAGAAGGGCAGAAGAGTGGAAGGCAGGACTCTGGTGTCTCAGCCAAAATGAGCTGGAGGCGAGTGGAGATCTGCAGTCACATGTTCACTTATTCATAGTTTCCATTAAGCGTTCCACTGTAAAAATGAATTATACCCTTTAACACCACGCTGAAGCATAAGTAGTTCCAGGATTTTGCTTTCCATGGAGGTCTGCTGTTCAAGCCGGGGCAAATCTACTATGAAGTCAAAATATTTGGGGTTGAAAACCTGGCCTTAACTGAAGCTGGTTTTAAAGACCTCTTTGACTTCATTGAAGGCCAGGTTTTACCACTAGTACTTACAGGAGCCATTTAAAACTTCTATGACATTTTAAACTGATTATTTTGCAATTGGTTTCCAAGCATCTCTTTCATGCTGGAATGTCACATTAATTCATTCTTAATTAATCCATACGCTTCCAATTTTCTAAATCCAAACAAGTCTAAAACTTGAGCAGTCAAGATAGTATCTTAAAGTTTATTACCAGAGATATGGTTTCTGTGGCTTAGATTCCCTTACAGAGGTAAGAAGCAGCAGGTTTTTGTTAAAAAGTCTTGCAAGAAACGTATGTTCCCTGAATTGTACTATTTTCCCAAAGAAAGTCATTTTAACCATGGTTATTTAAACTGCATCTATCTTAGAGGATGTAAAGATGACTGGACACCATGGTTACTTGATTTCTGCAAGCTCTAGTTGCTTGCCAAAATATAGTTGGAAGGACTGCTATTTAATAAGACTGTTGTTGGTCTTCTTTTTTCTTCCCTGAACCACAGGACTGCTGTGGTTTTCTTTTTCTCTCCTGAACAATGTGAAATATGTCCATACTGATTAAAAATATTCAAGCTCCTACTGCATGGCAGACATAAAATATTATAATTTATATTCTCATTTGAAATTAAGTTTTAGTGGAAAATGCCTATCAATCTTACTTACAGAAAAGAAAGATTTTTTTCCACAGCTTTATAACTGTAACAATATGCAGATATGTTTTACTTCTCATTCCAGGGAAATAGGGCTTAAAATGCAGAGGGTGTTCTGAATTTACGGAGTCTGAAAGGATAAGCTCATGGATTATTTTGTGTCAGTAATGAACGGAAAAAAATTGCTTCTCATACTTTCATTTGGCACTTATTTTGTATTTTCTGCAATTAAAGTGGGGTTATAGTCAAAGCGACTCTAAAAATGACACATTTATCCTCTCAGAGTGACTCCTGCATCAAATTTCCTCTGATTATATATCAAGAGATGATTTCTCTGGCTGTCAGCACTGCAAATTCATCCTGGGATCCCAAACTGCAAGCTGCATTCTTTATGCTTATTGCAACATCATTCATAACAAAGACCCAGGAACATGGATGTGATTGCTGCTGCACAATGCAAAGTACAATCCAGCTCATTCCCCCATGGCATAGCTGGGGGCACAGCAACACAGGGAAATGGTCTGACACAGCTGTGAGCCAGTGTGCCCGCACCAACTACTCTTTTGTAGGTGTGTTGGTGTAACTCCCTTACGTAGACTTTCTAGCCCAGAATAAACTGAGTTGGACAACGCTGAAGTCGTATGAACATCCGTTCCCATGCTGAATAACCTGCAATGACTCGGGTGCGGTCCTGCCCTGCAAAATACAGATCTTCATTGAAACACAGAGATGTCCAGGCTCTAGTTTCAGTTCAGCTCTCTTTTGCCTTTAACCAGAATGAAGAGATCCCACTGTTTGTTTCGTCGGTTCTCATTTTTCTAAGTACCTGCCCAGCTTTTCATTTTGACTTTTTTTCAGTTAGACCAATCTCCTGTTGCTCAGCTTTACCCAGCAAAACCAAGCTGCAGTTGTAGGTGCTGGAGGCACAATCATGGTGCAGGCAGTAGCATGGCATGGTACAGCAGCCCAGAAATGTTCACAAGTGCCTTCTCTTTGCTAGCAAGATTTATGCTAGCAGAGGTGTATCTCTCTTCATTCTAGTAATCTTTCTTTTTATACCTTTATTTTCCAGTACCATCAGCACCACAGGGACTGGTACACATGGCTCCAGAGGGCAAGACAGATATTCCCCAAACTATCTGTCCCAGCCGGAGGTCACTGCTTATGTGCAGGTTTAGCAATGTGAAGTGGTCCCCAGGCTGCCACTGCTCCCTGCAGCCTCTTATGCTGAATCACCAGCAAAAGGGGATTTGTTCTCAGTTGCCAAACTGTAAACTGGAATTGCTGAAGATGTGGTGTCTGCTCCACCCTCCTGAATCTGCTACAGGGAAAGGGAGCACCTGGTATCAAAGATTTGTGGGTCACTGGCATCCTTACAGGCTCCTGCCGTTGCTTAGGGAACTCTGCTCACAGGCACAAGAGCCGGAGCCCAGGGATGCAGAATGTAGGGCATCTACATGGCTTCTCCCAACTTCCAGTCCACAGTACAGTGAATTCAAACTGGCATGTTAAGAGACCAGCAACTGTATTGTGTCAAGCTTATTTATCACCAGCTCCAGGTGTGGGAGTCATTTAGCTTTATATGTTTGTTATGTAGAAATTTAGTGTGCTGCCACCTCATCAGCCTGCTGAGGCATCTTCTAGATAATTATGCTCATTCATTAAGTGCATACTGCCATGAACGTCTCCTTCGTGCTAGAGCAAGGGTAGTACAAACTTAGCTGGCAAGTGAAATACAAAAATGGTTATTGTTGCAGTAGTGCTGGCATAGGAGAGAGATGTTAACTTGCATACAGACTCAATAATAAATGAAATGTTTGACAGAGAAAAATGAATTGGCAATGTTCCTCCATCTTTCTAAGAAAGTGACAGTGTATCCTACAGCCATGGAGTCCACATGCTGACAGTTACAAAGAGGTTTTGTGAACAAACTAATATAGACTGTCAGCCTGCCATTAATTCTGGAGTTCCTTTTCTGGGCAGTTTGTAAAAGCTAATCAATGGGACATTTTTCAAAAATCTATGAAAATTGTGAGCCTGTAATTGTGCCTTCCTAAAATAATAACAGGGAATCTGGCAAGGGAAGGTGAAAGCTACACAATGTGCCTTTCTTCCTGGCTGCTGCTGGAATGTGTCTTGCAAGCACAAGCTTTACCCATTATGCAATAGTCTCACGCAAAATCTTCAGTGGTATCATGCTACTTCGAGAAATTGGAAACTCCAGATGCACTTTCCCTTCTTATTCCTGGAACATATATGGTGTTAAAATAAAGCCAGTATCATGGTTTTCCCCTTGCTTTCTCCCCGCATAGTTTAACTGTTTATTTACATATTTTTCTTTTATCTCAAATTGTATGGCAGGCTCTACACATCTGAAGATGGGCTGGTTCGAGCCTCCCCATGCTTGAACTGCCTCTTGAACTTTCTCTGATTACATCATTATATATAATGATACATTATTAGTGCCATCAGGCATGCAGAGTTGGTCACAGTGCTTACACTCTAAATCTGACAGAAGTGAAAAAAAAGAGGGCAATAGTTTAAATAAAGGGGGAAGTGGAGATGACATTGAGGAGGAAATTGATTGCAGAAAGCTTTATGAAATGAGCACTTAGATGAAAGAGGGTTCTGAAGGAGAGAAAAGAGCCTGTTGGACTAGAAGTTGGGGCTGTTCCAAAATGAATCCGCTATTCAAGAAAGCATTTCTGTTCCGGGTAGTGTTTAAGCATGAAGTCAGACATTTGTTGGACTGGGGCACATAGACCTTAGGGAGACATGCATAGAGAGACACGATGGGAAGGAAGACTCAATAGGAATGTAAATACAGGAGAGCAAAGAGGCCTCATAGCTTGTGTTCAAGAGGGTCAAAGTCAGCGAAATAATGAAATGCATGAAGGGGAATGTTAGGGTTGGTCATACCAGAGGTTCAGGAGAACAAAGCTGGCTATTTGAGTGAGAAGATGTGCAGGGAAAGGTGCTGTTTTCTACTTAAATGGACCAGTATGCTTATGTGGAGGGGGCAGAAAACTGAGTGCACGAACTTCTCTCTGAGGCTTCATTAGCACTTTCTGGAGATCTGGTCAAAAAGAAAAACAAAGACCTTTTCCACTGACACAGGTTTTGAACTCTTCCTTAAATAAATGGCTAGTTGCACGGAAGTCATAGAACTTGAGGCTTTTGCGCTCCAGAGGAATGTCAAAGCTCTGTTTAGAACGAGGAGAGCGATGGCGGCAGACATATCTTCATCCACAAACAACACCACAACAGGTTTAACAAATCTTGCAAACCCAAGCCTCTCATTTGGTTTTGCTAATTTTTGCTTAACTGAAATGGAGCTTTCCAGCTATTCTTGTTGTGTGGTATGGTTACACAAACAGGAGGAACAAAACTGGGAGAAAGATGGGAGGCTGACTGTTAGGAGGAAGAGAGCCATGTGGGTAGGAATAGATGAGCAGAGAACAGAGATCACCTGATGGGCATACAGTTAATTTAAGATAAAGGAGACAAGATGCTCTTGATTCCTTTACCATATGCTTATACTTTGATAGTGGAGTTTGACTACACAACATTTGCCGTACTAACATTAACTGCTATATTTTTATCTGTCTTCTGACTGCTGTATAATGTAAGGATTATTTTATTTTTAAAAAGATGGATGATAGATGTACAGTGTAGGCCATGGACTAGACACAGGACTGTTGGTGGTAAAGGCCTCTATATTCTATATTAACAATATTCAATACTAACAGATAGTGCCTGCTTCAAGGGGCTTGTAGAATAAATATGTAGGAAAAATGCCTCTGAGTACAGCCTTTCCTCCCTAGAAAAAATGAGCCTCTAAAGCGTCCACCAATCTTTTGTTTAACTCACAGCATAGCCAGAGAAACATCTCCTTTCGTCCCAATCTGGCCCAATCAGAGTCTACTGCACGTGTGTGTGTGTGGTTCCTATGGTATATCTGTTCTCCACTTGTTCAAGATGCAGCTACATGATTGAGCACCCTTATATTCAATATGAAAAATTATTTTATCTGAATATTCCACTGAATAAATGCAAATAAGAGATAGTCTCATCACGTAAAAATCAGCAACTCTGGGGAAGTTGCCTTTGACACACAGCTGAGTAATGAATGACACCTTCACCAGCTGTTGCCAAACTCCCGGCTTGGTGGGGTGTGCATGTCTAGCCCTGCCCATGCTGAAGGATCATGAGTTAGCCTAAGCTGTGCAAAGCAATGCAACTTGGTGCACTTGTTTTGGTTCAAACTATCATTGTGCGCACTGATGGCTGGTAGGCGGTAACCTGTAACACCACAGTTTACCCTCTTTGTCCTTTCTATCTAAAAGCAACCTTGTTATGAAGTTTTACTGAAAAACAGAAGTTGCCTCAGTAACCGTGGGAGTTAGAACAGAGTTTAACAAAAGAAACAGTAGGCTAGTGAATAAACTGTTAGTGGAGGTGTGAGTTACTGTGTCTTTGCCTGCACTATTTGCATCATTTGGCTTTCTTAAAATAAAATGGCTATTTATTCCAGACTGCATCTTACAGCTACCTTAGCTGTCAGAAGTCACACGTAAAAATATCCTTTCTTCCAGAAAGAGCCATTCATCACTCAACCAGTAAATATTACTTACTCCATTGATTAAACTGTGATTATATTTTCTCTTTAAATGGCTGTTAGAATTGGGTATAAAAGACCCATTTGTTTCTACTATAGATAATCTCTGTCTATAAATGCTTCATTGTTTTGAATTAGTCATTGCAGTTTGCACAACTGAAATGCCAAATGTGATGCCTTTCTGGGTGAAGTCTGGGAGCTGTCTCAGCCTTTCGCCTCTTAATTTTTGGGTCTTCTGAGGGAACCTCCAAATCCTACACAACGAGTTCAGAAGTTATTACTGCCATCCCCTTGTACAGAGATGCAACTTTCTGCAGCATCGGAAATTCTAAAGTAATTCTCCACAACAACAAGGCACAAGCGAAATGATTTTTATCAGGTAAATAGGGTGTCAGGAGACCTGAGCCCCAGACACAGCTCTTCCCTGCCTTGCTGCTCTTCCAGCATTTCATGTGCTGTCACCTGAGGACAGTGAAACCCCACGTAAAGTGCTTTAAAATTTGCAGGTGGCAGTAGAAACTCCCTTTAATCCTGTTCCTCCAGGTCTCTGTGCTCTCTCTCTAGATATAAACTGCCAAGCAAAGAACTACCTATAAACATGGTGCAGCCCTTGAACATTATCAACCCCCACACAACCTGGCATGTGGTTAATTAATTAGACTGAATACTAGTTAATTAAGGGGCATCCTCAGTGATTCTGTCCAGAGCCAGCTCAGATGGAGTCTGGCTCAGCAGCGCTTGCACAGCCTGCGGCCTGAGCTTGCTGCCTGCCTTCACACAACACTGGCAACATGCAAGGGAACCATCTAAACATCAGGAGCAATCCTGAGTGTGCTACATGGATTTTTTCCCACCACCTGGGTATCCCTGCAGAGCAGAGTGCTGGTTGAGTGTAGGTCTGGAGCCTAGCACAAAGACTACGGACTTCTTTGTTCCTTGACCACCTCAGTTCTTGCCAGACCTCTCTCTCTTCCCCTCCCCTACTCCTCCAACCCAACAAAGCTCTCTCATCAGCCAGCTGAGGTTTTGCTGATTCTTTTGAGGATGCTCTCAACATCCTGCACACCAGCAGGGCACTTTCCAGCTGCAAGCAGCCTTAGAGACCTGTGCTGTACAACAACCTTCCCATCACTTTGCTTGTCTTCTGCAGCACAGGGGCTTTTGGTGGAACTGGAGCTTGTCTTGCAAATGGCCAGTCTGAGTGGGAGGAGGTTATTCAGGTTACATAAGGGTAGGAAACTGTCCTTGAGTCTTTCCTTTAGATCCACCTCAAAGACATTTCTTAGACTTGTTGCTGTGCGAGAAGGCAGTCCTAGCAAGTCTGTCTTAGGAAATTCAGGTTTCTCAAGCCTGGAAAGGAAGAGGAAAGGTTTAACTGTTTCCAAACAAACTCTTACCTGCTGTATGTGTGAGAGTAAACAATGGTACTGTGGTCACATCAAAAATGCAGCACATTCCAGGTTAACTGGTGAGCTCATTTTAGGCAGTTTTAGTGGCTGTGGAAAGTGATCTGTGTCATTTTATTAAAAGATAAACATGCACAGTATTCTGTATATATACATGCCACACCATGGCATTAAGAGAAAAACAAAACTAAGCTTAAAATAAAATCTTCAAAAGTACAAGAAAAACATTAAATGAGATAATCTGATGCTCTGAAGTTACACTAAAATTCACTTATCCATTATCTTCAAATTAGGAAGCACCTGTTCTTTATAACCGTCTGTTTGTATGAATGAGGGACTCTGAGTTTAATTAAGTAGCATGTGTGGGTGGAACAGGCTTCCCGACAGCAGTGAGATTATTAATGGACATCTATATTGGAGTTCTTTGCATTTTTGAAAGGCTAATTACAATGTAAATTTAGTTTTAAATTATTGCTTTGCTGTGGGATAGAAGTTGTCATTTATTATTAGGCAGGTTTTTTTCAGATCCCAGGAAAACATGGTTTGACTGTGTAAGCACTTTGTAGTCTTTTATTTTCCCCTAATTTACACTTTTTGCTCATGGTTCAATGTGCTGTAAAATATGCCCCCCCCCTCTAGTTTCATTATTTTTATAGGTTTCTGTTTTGTTTCTGCCCTGCAACATTCTAATGTTTTGAGGAAATGAAAGCCAAGCTTTTCAAAACCAGGCCTGAAGCTGAAATCTGGAAAAGGTGAACTTGTCTTAAGAAAATTGCCCCCACTGACTTCCTGATACTTTAACATTTTAACTGCTAGTGTATTACATGTAGCTGGTGTTGTTTGCAACATAAACTCAAATATTCTGGGTGTTAGACCATGTTCTGTCGTAGTGAACCCAGAATAATTCTTATATAGTTTGTCAGTGCCCACCAGGAAAAACAAGCCTCGGCTGGTGGACAAGCCTGCAGCGTGCCCAGCCCTTCCCGTGCCCTGCTGTTCAAACCACATGGAAGACAGTTTCGGCTCATGCTCTAAGCCAAGATTTATGTTCTCTCTATTTCCTCACCCAGGAAGTTTGAAATTTGGACTGGAAAAGGTTTGAGGCATGAGCCTGAGAGGAGCAGGCAGTGTAGGTCAGGCGGTGAAGGCTCTCACAAACAACATCTTTTGCATCCAACGTGTTGTGCCCACACAGTGTTTGCAGGTAGAGGGAAGAGAAAGGCGATGAACTAGCACATCTAGGAAGATATGACTTGACCTGTTTCTGCAGTAACTTAGGAAAGCAGTCAGCCTAACATCAGCAGCACTTTGGTATTTTGTGTGTTGGGGGTTATTAGATGAGGGAGTTCTCTCCGGAGTGAGCTGCAGCCTGCCTGCCACTGGCCACAGGGTCACTTGGAGGCTAGAAGGAAATAGAAGCCTCTGATTCCACACAGGCTACATTAAAGACCTATCTGCCTTGGCACTGATGGATAACCTAAAGTTTGCAGATGGGAACAACAGGAAAAGATACAATATCTGGTCACATCTGAAAGACCTGCAGAGCACCGTAACTCAATTGTACACAGTAAGAGCTTTGCTCACATTGCCATTGATAGAATTCAATTAAAAGCTATTAGCATAACAAACCATACAAAGGTTGCCAAAGTGCAAGGAAGATATAAAGCATCTGACTGGGACTAGGAGGGGACTGATTTGACAGTTTTGATCTTTCCTGCTCCTTCCTCATTTAGTAGTGAACAGTGACAAAGTGTTTATCTGCCCAGTGGCATTTTTTTCTTTATCTTTTCCTTAAGTAAGAACTACCTTGTAGAGATTTCTGAGGTCTGCATCCATAATTTCTCTGCCTTAAGGCTCTTTTGAAAGAAAAGAAGCACTATATAGCTCTTGTTATGAAAGTTGCACAGTTCATGTATTGCTGGGGGAAGGTACCTGCAGCAGGAATTGTTTGATTGTGTGGGAAGTGGGATTAAGTATTTGCTGAAGTCTCCTTGGCCTCATACAGTGTGACTGTCTACAGTTTCTTTTCAGAGCACTGAAAATAAAACATGGCTGTGAATTAGAGTTAATTTCTACCTTCCCTAGTAGTCCCTGAAGGAAAATTCTTGTGGATATTGAAGGACCCTTCTAAGAGCCCTGATGACACACACAATACAGAGGCAGGGTGTCTCCAGAGGACTTGCCATTCCCTGTGCCTTACCCTCATATTGGCTCACTCACCCACCCACTCTCTCGCTCCAGGCGTGGTGGAGTTCCCCGTGAATCTGCATGCCCCAGTGCGGGGCTCCATCCCCTGGCCATGGGTCCACACGCATGGGGCTGGGGCTGGCCTTGAGAGCCAGCAGCTGCCACAGCCTACAGGGCGAAAAGGGATCTGTCCTAACCCTGGATCTGCCCATATCCAGTACGGGCACTGGTGTTTTTTTAAGAAGATGGGAAAGGAGTGATCATTAGATATCTTTAAATTCTTAGAAAAGTAAGAAATTATGGTTAAACGGTTAAAAGCTTGAACAAAACTGCTGCAAAAATAACGTAGCAGTTGAAAACTATGACTACCTCAGGGTGGGACTATTATTACAATTATTTTTTTATTATTTTTATCGGATTTGTTGATTTTTTGTATGGCTGATGGAGTATTCTCATTTTGCCATAAACTGGAGAAAAATGGCTAGACATGCGAAAGCACTTTTGCAGCTGAGTCTCTGGATCTTTCCAGCAAGTTGGAAGAGGTAATTCTCCCCCTCTGCTCCACTCTCATGAGACCCCATCTGGAGTACTGCATTTGGGTTTGGGGCCCCCAACTTAAAAAGGACATGGACCTGTTGGAATGAGTCCAGAGGAGGGCCATGAAGATGATCAGAGGGCTGGAGCACTTCTCCTATAAAGGCAAGCTGAGAGTTGGGGTTGTTCAGCCTGGAGAAGAGATGGCTCCTGGGAGACCATACAGCAGCCTCCTGGTACCTCAAGGGGGCCTACGAGAAAGCTGGAGAGGGACTTTGTACAAGGGCATGTAGCAAGTAAGTGGTAATGGCTTCAAACTGAACAAGGGTAGGTTTAGATTAAAGGAATAAATTCTTCACTATGAGGGCGGTGAAGCACTGGAACAGGCAGGCCAGAGGAGCCGTAGATGACCCATCCCTGGAAGTGTCCCAAGGCCAGGCTGGATCAGGCTTTGAGCAGTATGGTCTAGCAGAAGGTGTCCAGGCCCACGGAAGTGGGGGTGGAACTAGATGATTTTTAAGGTCCCTTCCAATCCAAACCATTCCATGATTCTCTGATGACATGGCCATTTCAATACAGGAGGGGTGCTTTGCCCCAGGTTGGTTCCCAAGGTGACCCTCTGCCTCTTGGGGTCAGTAATAACAGCACAAAGACATTGTGTCATTGCTGAACTTCTTTATGAGTTCCCAAGATGAATGCTTGTATAATAATACAAAATAAGATTCATATTTATTTCATTCCATAGTCCAGCTAAGGGCATATTTTGTGAAATGGCAGAAAACAGTATGAAATTTTCATTTCAACTGGATTTTCCTTAAAGTATTCCTTGTCTGGTTTTCATATGTACTATAAGGTTTCCTTCCTTGCTTTGCAGCTGTGCAGTCATTCCTTTTTATGTTATTAAAACTGAGAAGGAATGCCTCTAGGTGAAAAGACATTATTGTGTTAGGTCTTGCTCTCAGGAATAGATCCTGATTTATGTGTTACAATTTGAGAATGATATTAACTCAAATTTCCATCGTAGAATGAGAAGGTGCATGTAAATTACAGGAAAATAACTGTGATTTAACAAAATAAAACTATTTTGTTTTATCTACACTCTCTTTGAAGTAGAAAGAGTGGTAATATTATTAAATTATCCCAAACCCATTGATTAGTATAAACTGTTCCCTGACTGCAGCATTTTGGAAAGAATTATGAAAGAAGCAGTTGGTGTTATCCTACACTGAGTTCATCCAGCTTTATGTTTGTGTAGCTCAATTCAATACAATGCCATAGCTTATTTAGGAACAACTTTACAGACTGACTTTGCAGTCTCAAGCCATACCCACAGACAGATCAAAAAGTCCCAGATATTCTGTTTTGCCTGGGTTAAATGTTTGAGGGTAGGTCAGGGGTGGATAGCTTTATTTCACGCATGGTACTGCAAGAGGCTGTGAATCACATCTTCTAATGCTTTTGCATTTGAGGTTTTTGTTTTATTATCTTGTTGTGGGGTGGAGTCAAATGAATGTGATTTCAATTTTGCAGTGAATTGTTAAAATCTGAAATGGCTTTTGTAAGCTTCTTGGCATCGATAAGCATAAGTGGTTGTGGTTTTGAACCCAAGACACATAAGGACAACCGTAACATAACCATTTTCCCTCTGCATGTTCCCCCCTCCAGGTTCTGACTGCTGAATATTCTGAGTTAGCCAAAAGGCACACATGGAAAAATGGTTTTGTTTTGAATAAATGCGCAAATAGGTACACACATGCTGTGTTTATTCCTGTAGGCTAATATTTGCAGTTGTAGTTATATCCTTGCATTCACATATTGCAGTCCCTGAATCTAATCTCATTTTCCAAAGAAGTTAGAGCATTCTCAGCAATTCTGTAGCCATGACAGAAAATCAGGATGCTGATTTACACAGTTAGATTTGCACCTGTAAATTTATCAGAACACTGTAACTGTGGAAAATGATGAGTTCAAAAAATGTCTTCATTATTAGGGCCAAATGAATAATCTTTTTTATTTTGTCATCTATTTTTTTAATTGGTTTAGAACAGACTTATTGTCCTGCTTAATAAAATTACTTGGGTTTTTTCCCCTCAAAATTTCACTTAGTTCAATTTAAAAAAAACTACATCTGTAAAAAGAGGAGACAAAGACAAATCTAGAAAACTGTTTGAGGATGCAGTGGTGTTGCTGTTTTCCTCTTGTTTGGTAGCTCAGTGTCTCTAAGAACACTGCTCTGAATGTCAACAAGGTAGTTCAAATCCTACTCAGAACTGGTCAACTTTAAGCAGCAACCTATCTTAGGTGAGTTTTCTAACTAGGCTGTAAGTACTTGGAACATGGACTCGGTCCCTTCTCATGGAATTGCAGCTGTACTTTGTAGTTGGGACCGCTCAAGTATTTCTTGTAGAGGATGATTCCACAGGCCCTCGGTTAGAGCACATGCCTGGGGCTTGCCCCAGAGAGTATTTGTTCAACTGAATATAATAAAAATTATAACTGGATAAAGGACTATGCAGAAAAATCACCTCCTCCAGTGGCAGTTCCTTCTTTGGTATGTGGGACTTGTCGTGTCCACACTTTTTCGGAAAAGAAGGGAATACATTCTGCATCATTTGCATAGTTTTGAAAAAGGAAGAACAAAATCACATTGTCTCCTTGTCCTGACTTTCCCCTTTCTTCCTCTTCTCTTATCAGGTATTATTTATGGCACACTTTATGTTAACTTGCAAAACTAAAAATAAACGGAGTTTCTGAAGGTGAAGTTACACTTTCAGCTACTTTACAGTTTGTTAGCAGAATTGTAAAAACCCTCTGTTCTGATACTCTCTGCTGCTCCTTTCTCAACTTGACTAACAGATCACCCTTTTTGCCAAAACACACCCTGCAGCCAACTGTCACACCAGTGTATATCTGGTAGCTATCTCAGTGCACCCTTGGAAAGATGAGCAATGGGTACAGCAATATTTTGGCATGAATATTAGCTGTTTAGATTTTCACATGTACTGTTTTAGGGAATGTGTAAAGGCTCCTACCCACACCTTGAAACAGTTAAGAAATGGCATAAGGCCAGGTAAGAAGTCTAAGAAAGGAAAGAATCTGGAGCATAGCAGTATCACTGTATATCAAGTCCACTGTATAACAGTGGAAAATAGTCAGAAGGAATATGAGGTGAGAGGAAGAACCATCCATTTAGGTAAAAGAGCAAACTGAACGCGAAATATCCAGATTCAACTTTACATTTGTAGTAGGGCAACAGTTCACAACTAACCCTCCTCCACTTCTTGTAGCTGATGCTTCAGTCTGGCACAGTTGTCTGAAACTGTAGGTAACATGACAAAGCTAGGAACTCTTTGGCTGTGAGGAGCAAACTGCCATGCAAAAGATTCTGTGCTGTCCCTTCATCCTGCCATTGTCAAGGGATGAGGAATCACAAGACAGGCTGAAGCCTTCAATGTTGCCTGCCTGCTCTAACAGGGAATTTTAAAAGCAAAAAAAATAAAAATGCTGACTACATCCAATGTGCATTTTAAGTGGCTAAGTAGCAACCAAGAGAATCCCTAGATGAATTTGTGCCTTGTTGATGGGCCTTGTGTGACGTGCACAACTACTTCATATGCAGGCAACCATTCCCTCTTCAGTAACAAAACGGTTTGATGTGGCCCTGATCTGAGAAAGCCACTAAGCCCACTTTTAAATATGTGCATAACAATCTGAAACAAAGAGGTTTTCCAAATCTGGGTCACCTCTGGAGATAAATCTAACAGGAATTATTAAACACAGCCTAGAAACCAGTGTTTACAAAAATAGAGTGCCAAAGTTGGGCTCCCAGCAGTCTCAGGCTTCAAAATGGCTGAGTTGCTTACGGCTGGATGAGGCCGCCTAGGGGCACATACCCTTGCACTTAAAGCTTCTCAGCAAAATATTTCTGCATTGGTCTTTTGGGAGGGGGCGGGGGGGGGGGGGGGGGAGGGGAGGGGGAGGTGTTTTTTTTCTTGAAATGTTAATTTTGCAAAAGGTTTAATCTGCATGCATTAAGGCACAGGAAAGTAAGGCAGGGCTCACTGTGAGAAACGTACCAGTTTAGGAGTGACAAATCCAAGGCCCCTGGCTGGATTTGGAGAGTGTGAGCAGCTCACCTGCTGCCCTGGAGGCAGCTATATGTTCTTACTTCCCTAGACACAGCCGAAGAGCAGGCAATAGGGTGTGTGAACTACTCCAGCTGCTCCCCGCATTGTCTGCATTGAAAGCTGCTAGGTGTATCCATGAGGCTCTAGCTGCGTCCCCATGCACGTAGGTGTAGAATCGCTCTAGCAGGGCTGGGGAGGGCACGTCTCAACCTTTGCTCACCAGGGCAGAGGGCAGCGATACTGTAATTGGCCACATGGTCAATTACAGCCCTGAAAGAAAGGCAAGGGCACTGTAAAATAGGCATGGCTGGAAATAGCCTTCTTATAGGCCTGCATGCCCCGTGCAGGTGCAAGGTCACTTACCTTGTGAGGGAACCAAACCCAAGCATTCTGGGCTCACCCCACAAGCCGTTTGTTTCAGTTAAGTATTTTCTCCTTGAATAAGCAGGACGAAAGGGATGTGATATGCTGAATCATTTAGAGGAAAAAAACACCCTGTCAAGTAGATTATCATCAGCTAAGCAAGGCCCTGGAGGCCAAAACCTCAGCTTCTAAATTATACATGCTGAATGCCTATGCTTTTGCTGTACCGTTGAGGCAAAGCTGGCACTGTGTGTTTCAGGGACGTTAAAGAAAACATGAAAGCGAAGTTATATCACAGCTGGTGTTTGCCTAGTGATTCCATCTTATCCTTGGGAATAGCAGGTGTCCTAGACACACCTAGGCCCTAGCAGGGAGGGAGGGAGGGCACACCCCGTGTCTTGCTTTGTGATTGTTGGAAGAGATTCCTGTGCGGTCACTCAGCTGCTAAAAGATTAAAGCGTATAAAAGCAGAATGTGGGAACTGCAAACCTCCTATAAGAATGTACACCCTGTATGTGAGAGGGAACAGATGCGTTCTCGGGAGGTGGGCGTCAGTCTTGCTTGTACCACTCACTTCTCTGACATTTTCTCTGTTTACTGTCTACCTTTTTATCCTGTTTTCACTGTCAAAGCTACCTGTGCACATTAGCAGATGGTTGACTTTCTGGCTATATTCTCTTTCCCGGAGGTGTTCAGAGGCAAGGTTGAAGTGGAAACACCCCTGCATTTAGCTTAACACCTGACATTGTCCAGGTTACTTCAGGTTTGAATGTGATACCAGCAAAATCGTGCAAATCATTTTCTTGTTGGAAATTGCCCCCTGCAATTCCATTTCACTCACAGGGATTATATCCCACGCCAGCTATTCTCCACTGAATTATATTATTCTAACCCAAACCTTTGGATATTAAATTAACAGTTTCTTACCCAGGCATCTTAGAGGAATGGTGTTATGAGATTCTGGTGTGCACCTCTGGAAAAAAAGCTGTAGCTTTCCCCTTCTCACTAGGTGCAACTAGATACATTCTAGGACCTTCTGTGCTGACTGGACTGACCTCCCTGGACTTGTTCTGCAATGAGTCGCTTTCGCTTTTCCCATGAAATGCTGCTTCTGTTACCGTTTCTGTGGCAATCACTGTCTACAACTGTAACCCCCATTCACTGTGCATTAACCTAGTGTCTGAATAGAGCATTCTGTTACACGCCTTTCAGAGGAAATCCATCTCACTTGGGGAAACCTGCGGAAAATTACCTGTGAAGCATAGAGAAGAGAGTAGGGTCTTGATGCTTCCTTTCCTTCCTGGCAAATAGGTCATATGGTGCTTTGCATGGATGTACTGGGAAGCAGGAAGCCCCTTCAGTCTTGAGCATCACTTCCTGCAGGTAGCAGCATAGTGGGAAAAGCAACACTGGAGCTTTGTTTTTGCTTGTGAGCATGGGCAAACCCAGCTGGTACGGCTATGACAAACAAGGTCTTACATCTTACACCCAAGAAAGGCAAAAGGGATGGTTCCCACACTCTGCCCCTTAGGACAAACCTGTAAGCACATAATCATGATACTGAGCTTTTACTCTAATAGAGGGAGGCCAGTGCAAGGCTGAGTGTGCATGCACAGGAGTCTGACATGCATGAGCTTCACTCCTTTAGGTAATAACTGGCAACAGGACTTCTACAGCAACTCCGGTCTGCTCCAGGACTGTGATAATAAGCTGCCCCCTTACTCTAAGTAATAGTATGATTGAGTCCCCATTTAAAAACTATATTGATTTTGATGGAAGTTTTGATAGAGTATGGGTGTTGAAGGACTGCCAGATTTGGCTGTTAATCTTCGGGATTGCTTCTTTCTGCTTGGCTGAGCCTATGCCTCATGTTTGCTGTCCCCAGTGTGAAGGATTCAGGAACTGTCAATATCTCTGTTGATATATGAAGCACTAAACATGGTGGGAGCAAGATGCACATTTGCATCACTCCTGCTGAGGCCTGGCATTTATAGTGGGGTAATTTCACAAGTCCCCACCTTCTGCTGTCCCCCTGTAAAACCTATTGCCCCAGGAATACAAACTGTGAAATCTTTTGGGTGCCGAGTCCTCTGTTGCCAGTGCTGCAGCTCCATGAGCAAACAAACAGAAGCTGAGACGCAAGATGGTTCAGTTAATACGTGCTCACAATTTCATCTCCTGCCTTCGCTGTATGGCATGGTTCCCCTGCCAGTGCAGCCATTGCTGACCTGGCAGTGTTCTGCGAGGTGCTCTGCGGAGCTGTGGCTGCTTGAGCCCACACTGGGTCGGCAGCAGCAAGGGGGGGTCTGAATCTCTGAGGTGCTGAGAACCCAGTGCTGCTATCAGTCCTTCTGGAGTGCTCCCTGCTCCTGAAAGCTAACCCCTGTATATTGCAAAACAGGGCAACCTGCACAGGAGGGCTCTTTGGAAACATGTATATCTTCATAAATTTACCATAGATGCCCTGTTTCAAGTGAGAATGAGTCATTTCTGCAAATGGTCTGATGCTTAGACTGCAGTGACTTCTGCTAGGTGTCTGTAAAGACTGCAAAGGTTGTGGCTGAACTAACAGGTACATCAAAGCTACATGGCAAACAAGACTTTTAAAAGGGAGTGATTCCATTTTATTTATTTATCTTTTAAGTAATGCCTGACATTTTTGTCACAACCTTAGCTGACAAAGCATTTTCTGGTCACATTGCCTCAAGACAGCACAGAAGATGAATGTTTGGAATATGCTAAGCTCTTGAAAAAAATATAAAGATAATATCAGAAAAGTAATTCAACATGTCCTTGAATCTCTTAACCACCAGTGATGACATTCTAATCTTTGGGGAAATGCAGGACCAGTACTGTCAGCCTTTCAGAGTGGTGTGTGTCACAATGCAGAGGGTGCAGAACCAAGGCTGAATTTGGAAAAGGATTGCTGCGCTTGCACGGAATTCCCCAGAAAGCAGAAAATCCATAAGTGCTCCAAAGAAAGTTCTTCTTTGGCTAAGCCTGTGGGTGTCAGCCAGGTGTGGGATGTGTTCCTAGCTGTTCTTCAGAAGTTTCAGCGTGACTTTGGGGCATAGGCATCCTGTTCCCACATCTGTAGAAATGGGCCCATGAGCAATTTTTTCACTTGTGGACTGCTTCATTTGTTGGTTCTGAGGTTGCCCAGGAGCATGCCCCACAGGCAGAAGCAGAGAGGCATGCTGAATTTGTATAAATTCTAATTGTGCTGGGCTCAGGCTTAGGTACTCTGCTCTCATTTGTATGCAAACACACAGGAGAACAGCGTGTGCAGATGTGGTTCATCTGGCACGGTGGGAATGCAGAGGCAGTTCAGTCACAGCCCTTACTGCGGCTGGATACCATCTGGTGCAGTTGCCCTCGGCTCTCTCTGCTCAGCACCCTGTACAGCCATCAACAGGGAGACCCTGCAGACGGGCTGAGGTCAATAATGCCTGGTTTTCTGAGGCAGCCCGCTTTTCTTTTAACCTGGAGCGTGCTATGGAGGGGAAAGAGCTGCAACAGTTAGCTTCAAAGTCAAGAGTCCTCAAAAAACAAAGCTGCTGATTTTTGTCACAGCACAGCAGTTTCTGATGTCCTTGCTGGAGCTAATGAGAGCTTGGCTAGCCCAAAGCCTGAAGGTAGACTGCTTTCAGGTGGTGTTTAGAGTTTGGGCAGGAGAGCAGGGCTGGAAGGGTCCTTGCCCACAGGAGCGGTGTCCTTTATAGATGTAGCCCTTCTCAGGACTGCTAGTTCTACACAGGGCTGGTGGAAACAGAGTGACAGATTTTGCTTCTTTTCTGATGAACTGAGCCTTATTTCCATTGCAATGCATTAGAAGTGGTTCTCGCTGACTTTTACTCCAGGACCAAAGCTGAAGAAGGCTGAGAAGGGCCACGTAGGTTGGCACAGGGTAATTCCAACTAGCGGCAGAGAGGAGGCAGATTCAAGTGCACTGCTGCTGGTGTTCCATTACGCTGTCCCCCAGCAAAGCCTCTAGCTGTCCTCTAGGCATGCATGAATAGATTGGTCTATTTATAAATCTCTGCTTACTATAGTAACTCATTATTTTGTCTGACTTTCTTGAAATGATGGCTCTCTTGAAACAAATGCATAAATAACAATAATAATAAAAAAAAAAAAAGCCAGGAAGCCCCCAGCCAAGCAAAAGAATGCTACAATTCTAAACTTGAGCCAGATGACCTTGAGAAATGGAAAATGTCCCAAAATTCAAATTTAAAAAAAGAAATATGTTCTTTTGGATTCTGAGCCTTTACAGCACAGTAAAAACATGTGACTTAAGCAGTCTCTGGCCCTAATACTTGCAGGTCTTGCTTCCTTGTTTCTTTAACAAAATCAGAAATGTTTGTGTGTAAGTTGACTCCATCTGCTGGGCTTTACACATGGTATTAAGTACCAGGAGATTCAGTTTTGCACATTCACAGTTTTATCTTAAGTTGAGCTTGCCAGCCAACAAGGGAGAAGTTTACGTTAGCTGTGAGGTTAGGACCATAAAACTGTGACTAACTCAAGGAAAGAAAGTAACCTGACAATATTTCAAATATACCCACTGGATCAGAGATACTATATACCATCAATCACAAAAGAATACTTCCTTTTCAGAGCTATCCCTGTGGTTTCATAAGCTTTTGCCTTTACTAGAAATGCTAGGAGTAGTAAAAGAAGACATGGTTCTAAATGCTGTAATGGACCTGAAGGGAGTGCAGATGGGGCAGGTGATTACAGCACTGGACTCCCTGCTATGGAAAATGGACATATCTGAATAGAAATTTCCCTTCAAAACTTAACAATGAGGTTACAGCTCCTGGGACTGCATAGTGCTGACCAGTACTACTTTTCTGGCACAGTTTCCTTTAGTAACTTCAATAAAAATATCAAATTGGTAGTAGTACCTTTCTTTCAGAGACTCTCTAGGCTTCAGGCCCCAAACTGTTCGCAACCCAGGTATGTCAGGACAACTTTGTGGTTAAGCTCTTTTTCCCAAGGACTCTTGAGAACAGAGCATCCTATAAGGAAAAGTGCTAAGTCGCCTGTTAAAGTTTGCAGTGTGTCAGCCATTAACCTGGAAATTCTTCATAAGAAGAGAGTAGACTGATTTAAAATCTTCAAGTGGGTGGTTTTAAACTATTCAAAATACTGTATTACAAATCCAGCTCAGTCAATTCAAATTTCAACAAAAAATTCAAAGGACCAGAAATTATCTGACTACCAGTACATGATTACCTCAAAAATCTTAATGACTAAAAAAACATGTTTTCCTGTAAAGTTGTCAGATAAATTAGAAAAACTTCACCACTTCCATAACATGCTTCAATTGTTGCAGCTGACTTTCAAAACCTGAAAAAATACCATAGAAAAGTTCTTTATCTTTCACATTTTCCATCTTCCAAAATACAAAATGTCTCCTTTTCTTCTTTTTATGTACTGGTTTTAAATCTATAACTCTAAAACAGTCATTACATTCCGACTGTTTGCGTGCTTAATCACTGCTCATCAACACCCTTTTTCTATGCAGCGCTGCCAAAAACGTTTGTTTGCAGTTGCTCTTGTGCTCTGAACTGTGCCGTTTCCCAAGCATAACTTCCTGTGCAGGGAGGCAGAGCATTAATACTCCGCTCAGGTAATTCGGAGAACACGGTGACACATTGGCAAAATTAAATAATGTCATCAGTCTCTGAAGTGTACTCCCTACGGTGAAGCACCGCATGAGAAACCTCCTAATACGACACCTACAGGTTTCTTACACAAAACCGACTTTACTGTAATGTATTCCATTAGGAGAGCTGAAGTTTAATGGAGAAATCGTTATTTTATTTTATTGGTATTTCATGGGTAACGTGATCTGAAGTTTCTGCCTACTGAATCCTTTTATTCTTTTTTCCAGCCCAATGAAAGAGCTGTCTCTTCTGTGTCTTTGCCACATAGGTGCTAGACCACCACAGTCCAGCTTCTTCAGTGTAATGAGTTTAGGTGGTCCCTGACTACAACGCATATTTTGTATTGCAGAAGTTCTTCCGAGCTCTCTTCTAAAGCCTCTACAGTTTTTAACAGCCATTTTGAAGTGTGGACATCGAAATCACAACACAGTGTTCAAGTAACGATGTCCTCAAGTATTAAATAGTACCTCTCTGATATGTCCAACCCATAGTTGTAACCCTGAGCGTTTCTCCCATCACACCGTTCTCACCACAGCCATCAGGCAACATGAGATCCCAGTCTCAAGGAAAACGGCTGGGAGAAAGGTCTCTGCAGTGTTGCAGCTTCTCCAACACCAGGTGATGGGCGATATGTACCACACTACTCGTGACAACAGGGCATAGCTTCAGCTCTAATATCCATTGCCCTTGTCATATGCTCCAGACGAACTTTCTCACAGCAGAGTTGAACACATTTGCAGTGCTGCTGTCTCAGAAAATGAGGGGGAAAGCAGAGGAGAAAGCTGAGCCGAAGGACCGTTGCCCCAGGGTGCCACACACCTTAGCTTAGCAGCTTCTCCAGGCTGTCATTCCTTCACCAGTTTTTTTGCTGCTTTCTGATCTCCACGTATCCTGCCCTTCCCGTTCCTGATACCTTATGCATGAACTTTTGGTTTCCTACCTTGTATCACCTCTCACAGCCAGGCTCGCTTTGTTTTACCCATTCCTTGCTCTGACTCCTTGCCTTCCCTGTACTATTATTTATCCATTTAACGCTGTTCTCATGATTATGGCATTTGGGCACCAAGCAACTTGAATAAACTGTCTACTTCATTGGCTCAAACTGTTCTCATTTATGTCGGTTGCCTGGTAACAGCTGTTGCAACTGAAGTTAGAAAATTTTCAGGGGAAAAAAAGAATCCGGTGCTCCCCAGCAGCCTGAACTTGAATAAAACTGCAAACGGAGCTGGAATTTTCCATGCTTTGGGACTCTCCCAAGCTGATCTCTCGCTGTTGGCTTGGAAAAATTCAAACAAAACCAAGTCAGCCTCCTTAAAGCCCTGTGGGGGGAAGTGCAGAAAGCCCCACTGTGTCCCTGCTGCCTTAACTCAGCCTTTGCGGCACTCGCATGGATGCAAATCATTACCCAAGCCCGTAGCTGGCTGGAGGCTGCCGGAGGAGCTCGCTTTTGGCTGGAGGCTGATCCTGACTCCTGAAATGGCAACAGAGGGTTTGTCTCTGTCTCTGCCAACGGTTTCCACCCTGCAGGATTCGAAGCTAAAAGATGTTTCTAATTACAAGCATTGCGGAGGCAGCCTGGGAGCTGGGAGGCCACATGATTTTAGCCGCGCTGAGCAGGGGAGGCAGAGGGTGTTGCAGGGAGGCAGGTACCCCACCTGCCACCTGGGGTGAAACCTCTGCGGTGGTGTGCTGTGGGTCCAGACGGTGCAGGCATCACTGCCTCAAACCTGGCCTGTCCGTGGCCCAGGGCCCGTCTCACACTTTGACTTCATGCAAATCAAACTGGGGGGCAGAGCGGAGAAGCAGCTTTGATTCAACGCCCGCGCTGCAGAGGCTCTTTGAGTAGCAGCGGCGCATTGCAAAGGTGGCGGCAGCTCTTGGCCATGCTCTTCTCTGTCGGCTCCCACCAGCACCCACTGGTGCTGCTGGGTTGCCTTCCATTGGAGCTACCACAGAACACCATTTAAACTTCTCCCCAAATTACTGCTAGATTCTGCAGTACTTTGTAAAAACCCTAACTCTCTTGCTAAGCAGGGAGATGTGCAGCCCCTTGCCAAGAGCACCCTGACCTTGCAGGAACAGACTTTCACGTGACCATAAAATTAACTTCAGGAACAAAATTGTAACTGCTGCAGGAAACTGGGTGGAAACAGATCAAAAATTAACTGTTAACCTTGTAATGAAAAATCCATAATATAGAAATCATGGACAAAGAGTGAAAGATTTCATGGGCCAGTTACAGTAAAAATAAGAAATTTCACACTTTGTTGCATTAGTTGAAAAGCATCTAAACCCACCAATAACATTATTTCACAGTATTAATAATGATTATTCAGTGTTCAAAGTTATTGAATGATGAATCCAAATACAAACAAAATTAGTATGACCAGATCATAATCTATTTTTAAAAATACGAATGAGCTGTTGAAACAGCAAGCAAAAGAAGTCAGCATGTGTGTGTTTGTTTGTTTGCTTTTTTCCTTATGGAATTAGTGGGTGTATTTCATTCCCAAAGCCTAGCAGAGGGCAAAAAGAGCATTTTGCCAGCCATTTAATATGAATTCTGGAGGGGTGAAAAGCTGTTCTTAATGCCAACATGAAAACTTCCCCTCTGTGTTTGTAAATATGTGTGCAGATAACAGCAAAGGATAGTGTGTTTGGGCTTTAATTGCTGTTTTTCGGGGTAATGTTCTTGTCACAGGGAGAAATCACTGAGATTTTCAATCCTCAAGGAAAACCAAATTTAGCTGCTTTGGGGAACTGGCGGATGAGCACTAGTGCTTCCCAAACTTTGGCCAGGGTAGCTGGCTTTGAAGTTTCTGAAACCCAGGCTCCTCCCCTGTGAGATTAAAGAAGAGAAACTAAAAGGCATGATGTTAATGGATAACACTAAATGATATTTGCTTAAATTGCCATGTCCCTTAATCATTACTGCTTAAATATAATAAAACTAAATCATGTGTAAGATTTTATTTTTGATCCTTTGTGATCTCTGCAATGTGTGTAAACATGTTGGGGCAAAATAACTACAGCTGCAAAACATTTATTATTAAGCAGTGTGTCTTATTTTAAATATCAATATTATGGCCTCCAGCAGTAGCTTTGCAATGACAAGAACCATAAGGGTTTTTTTTAAGTTTTTTAAACAGATCCAGCACTCAGTAAACACTTAACATTTTCTAAAAAGATACAATCTTGGTTTATTTTCTGAAAGTCCCTTTGGCTTTGCATGTAGCTAACAAGAACATGCACTTCATCCCCAAATTTCAGATTCCTCTTTCTCATCCTGATTAAATGATAGCAAAGGTAAACTTTTGTTTGCCTCAAATGTAACACTTAGTTACGTGCATGGTAGGTTTTCTTTGTGGAGTACTGTTGCTCTGTTTCTTTTCTTTTTGGGTTTTTTTTTTTTCTTTATTTTCCCGCTCTCTCTTTCCAAGTGTCTGGTTTTGGTCCTCCGTTGTGTGACAGTGCTTGAGCTGGCTGCTTTAAGCCTTGCAGATGCTGACCTAGGGCAGGTTTGTCCCTGGCAGACACATGGTGAGTCAGCAGCCTGGGAACCTCTGCAAAGGAAGTTTTGGAAGAGTCCATGACAAACCCAGTTCCCATTTGAAGCCAGTGACTTTAATAGGAAATTGCTTTCTTCCCCAGCAAAGAAAAGACCAGTTTGTTACTGGAACAAGGCAGAAAGATGTTGGTAGAAGCATTTATGTCTTGGATCTATTTATTTGCAGCTGTGGGAATATGTAGCTGGTGTATTAGGTACTCGCTAGTCCTACAGGTGTAATAACTCTAGAAAGCCGTGAATGCGCAGCTACAGATAGATGTCAGACTATGGACTGGTGCCCAATGGGTCAGAAAAGTGAACTGTTTGTGTAAGTGCCAAAAAGTCCTCAGGTACCTATCATACAGCTGAGGTTTCTTCTCTTTTGTCAACCCCTGTGCTTATGTGCTTTGCTGAAGCCCATCGCACTTCCTAATCAGGAGAAATATAGTATTGCTGTACTGCCATCCAACTAATGAACGGTTAATTTCTCCTGCCCAGCTCAGAACCTTTGAAACAGCATTCTTCTGGGCAGGCCAGGCGTCTGTCTGTCTTGCAGGTTTAAGTCAAGCTCTGGGCACTGCATGTCTGTTAAGCACGGCGTAACCCCTGGTGATGGGACACTACACAGAGAGTGTCCCTCCGCTCCGCTCCTCGTATCTCCCATAAAACACATGGCTGTGCAGGGATGTGCCTGGCTTGGGTGGCCTCTTCAGCACCGTCTGTGCTAGCTGCCAGCTCATGCTGAAAGGCTTGGGAGAGGGTGAGGTGGAGTTAGGGTGGATGTAACCAAGGAGTGGCTGAACGTCAAGTGTTGAGCAGATGAGTGTTTGTCCTGCCTGCTAGCTCTGTGCTCACACGGCGAGGTCCAGGCTGGGCTCCCAGCAGGCAGTAGTGGCAGGGAGAAGCCACAGCAGTAAGTGGTGGGCAGAGGAAGCTCAGGACATGGCACCAGGCGCTCCGAGAGGAGCTGGGAAATCTTTCCCTGCTTGCCACAGTCAAGCTCAGGCAGACTGAGTTTGTTGCTGTAGCTGGTGGAAAGCTGAGAAACCCCTTAGGAGGAAGGGTGTGTTACAATGACTGAGGGTTTTACGCAAAGGCTGGCAAGGTGTGACCAGAAGGCATGTATTAATGAGAGGGAAGCCAGATTCTCGTGAATCCCCACTGAAGCCAGTATGGGAAGGCCTAAGTGACAAGAAGATCTGAAAACCGCTTGCAGTTTAATTATTGTCAAAAAGCTCTAAGAAGAATTTGAGCGACTGAGGAGTTACGCTGTCTGAATGTATATCACCAGAGCAAATCCCATTAGAAGCAGATGAAACTACAAGAAGCTGATAGCCGGACTACAGAATAAACCTCTCCTATTCAAAGACTGATATAATGCATTTTTCCACTGCAGGGCAGGAGTGAAACTTCAAGCTATTGTTTAAAGAGAGAAAGAAACTCTGGCCCTCAGGGCTGCAGTAGGAAAGATAGTTGAAAAAAGATCATTAAAGAAAAATCCCTCTTGAAGACTTTGATGTCTATTGATGCAAGGTGCTATTTGTTCTCCTGCTGAAGACAGATCTGAAAAACTCTGCAATTACTAATAAATCACTTGCAATATTGAGCAATTACCAACAATGCAATCATAAAACAGTGCAATAACTAAATAAGTATACACTTGTTAGGAGAATACGTTATTAGGCACCTTGGAAAGAAAGGGGAAGGAGGTAAGAATACAAAAGACAGGATATTGGATACACACAAACAGCAACAAAACACACTTCACAGCCAGAATGCTAAGTTGTTGTAAGTGCTCAGGGCCAAAGCCTGGCCCTAGAGGAAAGTAAGGGAAAGTTTTAATTATTAAGGGCAAAGTTTTTAATAGGAAGATTAATCTGTCATTCAAAGTGCTACGTATGATGGCCGGAAAAGGCCTCTTTTGCCTGTCAGCTATGTTACATCCAAAACCAGCCCTGAGAGCAGCAACTACCTCAGTAGTACTTGCTTTATTACTCATCCTAATGATAATAGGCTG
This sequence comes from Falco cherrug, assembly GCF_023634085.1. Lineage (NCBI taxonomy): Eukaryota > Metazoa > Chordata > Aves > Falconiformes > Falconidae > Falco > Falco cherrug. Next base: position 15,343,257 of record NC_073704.1, on the reverse strand, counting down.
CCACCTCAACAGGGGCCCCAGCTGAGGGTGAGGAGCTCGGAGCTCTGCACTGGGAAGTCAGAGAGGCATGTCTGTGCTGGTTGCCGTGGCCCAGCTGGAGCCAAAGGAAGCAGATTCCCACACCTCAGAGGCAGCTGGAATCCTTGATGGTGCGTGGAGGCCACCGTTTCCATACCCGGCAATGAAGGACTTGGGAGCGCCTGGGCTGTAGGAGTTCTGCACTGGGGTTAAAAAAAAGGAGGCATGGGGAGAAAAATGGTGAATGGGAAGCTGAGGTTTCATCAGCAGAAGCTCATTATGATGGTAGAGAGTAAGAACATTGTTCTTGTTTAGATTTCCACCTCAATGAATTTGGAATTATTCCAGAAACATCTGGGGAAAACATCTGCATGAATGAATTGCTTCTTGAAAGGAAAGGCGTGTATCAGTTACCACAAGTCTGTCTGCTATGCCATTGGCTTGCCTCACTGGTGTTCAGCTGTTGCCTTAGGTGTGAAAGCTGGAATATGGTGGAAAAGAATGAAGATTTTGAAATACTGTTGGGAAATGCTGTGAAGTGCTGTAGAAGCAGAAAGCACGCTATGTACTGTATACGCTGAAGAAAAATGTCTGTTGTTGAGATCAAGAAATCATAGCTGGAGGATTTTTTGATATGTACAAGGATTAGGGACCATCTGGAAAAAGGATCATGTAAGGGAACGTCCATGGTAAAACGTTAAAGGAAAGGCGGGGTGTTTAGCATGCCTGACCCAGATAGCTTTGTAGGCACTGTCTGCATAAGTGCAGTACAATTTACAGAGCAGTCCAGAGACTGATATTCCTGCAAAGCACAATGCCATTCCTGGAACAACAAGAAATCCTTTTCAATAGTTAAGGCAAAATATGACGGGAGAGCATATAGGAGTAGACTGGGGCTACCAGGTGAGCCCAGACTCCAGTAGCCAAGGGTTTATGCTCCCTTCCTCCTCCTAAACAAAGGAGAAAAGGGAAAGCTCTGCTCTAATCCTCCTTCTGGCATCCATTTTAAGTAAATCCTTTGTGGTCAAGGGAGGGGAACAGCCACTTATACACCCTCCTCCTTCAGCTGCTGAAGGTAATGCAGCTGGCAGCAGGCACTGCATCGCTTTCCACTGAGCCCTCTCTCCTCCCTGCAGTGTTGCTAGAGAGATTGATTTGTGATCTCAGGGACCAAAATTTCCTCTCTCTTTGAGTTCCCTTCAGGCTGCTCTGGCCTGGAAGACCACAGCTTTTTGCATGTTTAGAGCAAATCCTTCAGCTTTGGGGAATGAATGGGTAAGAACTTCTAGCATCTGTAGCTCGTATTACTGGACTGTAAAAAATAGCTTGGAAGAATGAAAAGGAGAAGGCAGAAGAAAGTAAACAGAAAACAAGAACTGGCAAGACTCCTGTTAAAAACCTGCACCTTCAGCTGTGACGTAAATGATCTTTTCATGGATTTTGTGCTAAAGTAGATACTCTAAAATCCCATATGTTAATTAAAATTATGTATACTGGCCAGTTTACAGCAAATATAGATGTTGCTGTTAGCAGCCACAAACAATGGCTGCAGACAGAACTAATGAAACTCAAAGTGAAAGAAATCAGTGCTAAAAGCTAGAAGTAAACAGAATCTGGAAATGACATGCTATTAAAGAAACCAGTGGTGGCCCTTGAAATTTTGCTTTTTTTCCTCTCAGATAATCAAAGGCCATATTGTGCCTTTAGGCACAGCTTTGAGCAAGGAGAGATGAATAAACTGCATTGCTACAGGAGTAGCCTTAGGGTAGGAAGAGCAGGGAGTCAGTGTAACATCCCAGTTGCTCAGATCAGCAAGCAAATGCAGCGCTCCACAGCACAGCAGCTGCACGCTGTCCTTGGGAGCTGGCAGTGCTCTCCTGAGGAAGGGTGGCAGTGGCCGGCTTCATGGTCAGGAGAGCACAACACCACTGCAAAGCTGTTACGTGGCATGAGAGCATCCCATGGACATGGACTTCAAAACGTATATTTAACACAGTGCTCTGTATCAGAACTAATCTGACAGACCCCAGGATCTTAACCTGAATCTCCTCAGTAGTAGTGTAGTAAAAAGGCAGGAACTTCCTTTTCCTCTGTAGCTCAAGAGGAGAATTCCTTGTGTACAACTGCTAGAGATTTTTGTCCAAGGAACAAGTGAAGCCCGACTGATTTTCAGGGCAGCCTGTGTGCTTCTGCATAGCCTCAACTTACCATACCCTGTTTGTACGTTGACCTGCCTGGAGATGAACGAGACTGTCACGGAGGGGTGGCTCAGACCCAGGCGACAGTACGCGTAATTATCACAGAGTTAATAAAGAAACCTCCAGTTCATAATTTAGCTTACTATGAAGAATCAGGGAGAGCCCAGGGTGAGTAAGGTCTCTACCATCTCACTGCCTGGTAACATTCGCTAACACGAGACATCTTTTACACGAAGTGCTGTGTCTTTCCGTGCTGATGCAGAGCAGAATGGCACCTTGTTCCCTTCCTGGATGTCCTGGGGAAACATCCTGCCATCCTGGCACAGAGGTTCATCCTGGCCAAGGTTCACCACAGATGGAACAACAATGAAACTCTGACAGAGTGATAAACGGGACCTAAGTCCCATTGGTCATGGACTGCAAAATCACCCTTCATACAAATTAAGGTTGAGACAGGAGTGAAGCAGACTTTAGTAGTCAAAGTGAAAACAGCGAGTAAAATTTTTTGAGATGTGAACAGAAATGAAGACGAAATCTAGGATTACATCCACCTACGCTTTTAAGTTAGCTTCAAAAGGCTTTTCTTTCTCTCTTTCTCTAAGTCCTAGCAATTGTATCACTAAGGTGTTTACATAAATTTGTGGCTGAGGACCATTTTAAAGAAAACTTTAAACATGTAACTTTTGTACATGAATCTTTTACATGTACCTGGGGCTCTGTTTAGATTTCCCCTCCCCTCTGGATTTCTCTGATCACACCTTTGGTTTTTTTGAAGGACTAATTTCTGTACCTGCCAAACTTTCAAGAATGTTAATATCCTTTGGACCTATTTAGACAGAACCATCTCCTGCCACACTGTTAACAGAGTTTGTTATCGACAACTCTTATGCTTAATTAACTGTAAATGAATCACTATCTGATTGTGAGCAAAACGTTCCTTTCCACACTGCAGGGTGGGGTTTGGCCCTCAGTGTTCAGCTTTTGTGCACTCAGCCTTTTCTTTTATAAGTATGCATATAGCGACAGGTATACTTGATGCCACTAGAACCTGGAAGCATGCATAGCTTTTACTACATAGGTTATCACAGCCTGGCTGGCTTGGCTGCTGCAGCTGACCAGAGGGCTCTGCCAGCCTTCCCTTACCGCCCTGGAACAGCAACAGGGAGAAGGGACCCTTCCTCAGCCGAAGGGGGAGGGAGAGATGGGATTCCACCTAGACTAACAGAAACTGCATTTCTCCTGTCCGGTTCCACACTTTTATCTTGGTATTACAGGGAGTATAGTACTAGCTACTCAGGCACACTCATCTTTCAGGTCCTTATAGAATATAGATATTAAAAAAAATTTCTTTGTTGAGCTAAATCAATATAGTTATATAAGCAGAAAGAAGATCCAAGGTGAACTAGTGGTGGCATCATGAATGGAAACTGAGAATCATCTTGCTTTGCAAATCTACCTCACAATTTATTTGTTATTTTAACTGTAAATTAGGTTCAAATTAAACTTTTGCAAGAATCCAATTTTGTATAGATTGTAAACAGGCTTTTTTATATTGTATTTTTTAAAATTCTACTGCAGTTCCCAAGAATGTTTGTTAGTTTGCTTTCCCTTTATTCACCAACATTGTACCACTGAGACTTGGCAGTGAAAGTGGTTTTATTGATTTTCATTATCCAGGCTGTGAGGAAAGCAAAATATAAACAGCAGGAATTATGACCCTTTTTGCCTTTAGTAACTGACGGGTTTTCTGGTAACAACTGTTTCCCACAGCATCTCCTGCAGAAACTGGCTGCTTCAGGCTTGGAGGGATGTACCCTTTGCTGGGTAAAAATCGGGCTGGATGGCCGGGACCAAAGAAAGAATGATGGTGAATAGAGCTACACGCAGCTGGTGGCCGGTCACAAGCAGTGTTCCTCGGGGCTCAGCGCTGGGGCCAGCTCTGTTTAATGTCTTTACCAATCTGGACGAGGGGATTGAGCGCACCCTCAGTATGTTTGCAGATGACACCAAGCTGGGTGGGCAGGAAGGCTCTGCAGGGGGATCTGGACAGGCTGGACTGATGGGTGGAGGCCAATTGTAGAAGGTGTAACAAGGCTCAGTGCCAGGTCCTGCACCTGGGCCACAAGAACCCCACACAATGCTACAGGCTCGGGGAAGAGTGGCTGGAAAGCCATTTGTATTCCTTTACATGATTTATCAATGGTAGAAAAAAAGGCTAAGTCAGTAGTGATTTAAGAGCATCTTATTTAACAGACCTGGCTACTGATGTGAAATAGTTAAATGCCTAATGAGTGATGGTGTAGGAAAGAGGCACTGCTCAGAGCCAAAAATTAAAGGTCAAAACTTGTGTTGTCTTGTTAGCAGCAAAACTAGGAAAAATTCCTCTGTGTTTTTAGACAAGTTGTTTAACCAGTCCATGTCTGCTGGCACAAGACTTGTGAATTTTCACTGACATTTGCTGACTGTTCTGGGATCTTTAGATAAAGCCTCATAGATATAAATGCAAAGTTCTGGTTATCCTTATTGTGATTTCCAGTTATAACAGAGAAAGTGTAAGAGCTGTTCAGCTTAGAAAAACAGGAATTCAGAAGTCTTAAATTCTAGTCCTCTGGCTGGCACTGTGCTAATGCAATACCACTGCAGGAAAGGCCAGGAGGGAGAGCAGGGATGCTGCTGAGGCTGCATTATTAGTACAGTGTCTGTACAGAAGGAGACTCCTAGCAGTACCAGTGTGATCTGGGTAAGGCACAGAGAGGTGGCAACATTGCTGTCCTGAGAAACAGCACAGAGATGGAAGTCCTATGCTTTTACTTGGAGGGCTGATTTAGCACAAGGGGTGATGATGGTGTGATGCGAGCTTACACCTGGCCAGCACCTTGTGTTGTGGCTGTAGAGTTTCTGATTTGGTGCTTAGGAGCTCAGGAACTGCGTGGATGGTCCTGACTTCTGATAGCCTGCATGGAGAGGAGCCAGAGAGGGGACACCAGATGAATCTGTTGCAGCACAAAGCAACGTGAAAAGTGCAATAGATTAGCTAAGGCAGTTTTTTGGGCAAAGGACTTATGGCAGTGGATGAAAGTGGCAGTTTTGTCCATTCCCCTTCCTGCCCTCAGATGCGGGCCCTGCGCTCGCCCTCCAGCCTGTTCTGGGATGTGTCAGAGCCTTCCCTGAGTGGCCTTAGCTTGCCAACAAAGCAGAAAACGATCCTTCCCTTTTATCTGTGTTAGCTTTCTACCAGACTGATGAACTGAAATGGTTCATGGATATATCCAAGAAGCATCAGGTGGGAAAGGGAGATGGGAGGGGAGGAAGACAACAATAGTACCCTTCAGTGATATTGAGCTGTTAAATCTGCTCATCCCCTCTCATGAAAATGATATATGAATGTTATGAACATTATCTCATGGATACGTATTTGTGCCTGAAACTCTTATAACTAGGCTGCCTGCGAAGCACTGTAAGCTGGTAGGAACCAAAAGAAGGCGGCTGCCATCCTGCTGTGCCATGCCCTCCCTTGGGCCAGCACAGGCTTTAAACCCCATTACAGAACCAAGGCCTAATTTCCTCTGGTTTTCTGATTTCTGCAGAACTGATTTAGCTGACAGCTAATCCGGCAAAAAAAAATAATTTCCACAGCATCTTGTTGCACAGACCTACAACTGTGCGTGCTGGCACACAAAAGGAATTGGATGAGAACAAACAGCTGGGGCAGGGAGGGAGCAGAAGTCCTCCTCTGGGGGGCAAAGCCAGTTTACACTGCTTGCAGAATTAGCTGGATGATGATCTCCTTAGGATGAAATATGGTTTACATTTCTGTAAAGGAACCAAGCAGGCAGCCCCTCTTCAATGCACAACGGTATAGTAAAAACAAGACCTCATCATTAGTCAGTTTTAAAAGTTGTTGTATTTTACTCTGAATAAGTTTAAAGTGGGCACAAGGGTGATATTGACGACCTGGTTCTTAGAAGTTTTGTGTGCCCCACAAGAAGAGGTGTATGTGACTCAGCAGCTGCTTTGTGGTTTGGAAGCCTTCAGCTCTCAAAGGTTTGCAGGGTATTTTTTCTCCAGGAAAGTGTTTTTCGGTCATAATTCCTGATGACCCCATGCAGGAGCAAAGGATGTAGAGATCTGATAAGTAAATATGACCTTCAGCTCTCTCTCACCCTATGCAACTCAGACTGTAGTTTCTGAAGAAGTGTTTAATGGGAATTCCAGTTCAACAGCCTTGGTCCTCCCATACTTGGCTTCTCCACTGTGCCAATATGACAGCTTTTCTTGCCACACTGTTAGCTGTGTTGGAGGAACTTACTTTTGGAAAAAAATGTTCTCTCCTTGCTCCCTGCCACAAGAAGAAAAATATCACGGCCAGCTCTCTGATAAAGGAAAGGGCTTTTTTTCAGAAAGTTGTGTCGACTGAAGTCCTGGAGATAGTTACAGGTAAAACCTTGATATGTAGGTGTTAATTGTTACCAGCAGGCTTCAAAGACTTGCAGACTGTTTCAGTGTAAACAAATGTGTAATGCACCCAGAACACAATGTCTTGTTTGCAATACCGTGCATAACTTTCAAATAAACACTATCAAACAGTAAACAAACTAGTGATTCCCCTGCAACCTTTCCTCCCTCCCCCTGTTGATGTGTGACAATTAAATACAACCTCAGTTTCTGTAAGATACTTAGCATGCACACCTAAAGAAAACCTTCTGTTTTCTTTCCTTCTGATGTAACTATAGGTCCTTATGTCAACATAGACACTTTGAAACCTACTGCTTATGCTTTAGGTATTGCATTGGGGCCAAAATTGTTTTTTTTCCAGACTTGTCAGTTGGTTTAACACAAGACGCTACCTCTGTCAACAAGCTCCATCTAACTCCAGTTACAGTGCGTATCACCTGCACCTTTCAGAACTTGAGAAAAAAAAAAAATCATACCACGTCTTTTCCTAAATGTGTCAGACCTCGCTCATAAATGGGGGTGGGGAGCGGGAGAGAGAGAAGCCTTTATGTTCACAGTCAATTATTAACCTAAACCTCCCTGCAGTCTGTAGCCAAAGCCATACAAGCACAGGCATCCAGGCTTCCCACCAGCACACCAGCAGCTGAGACCACGGCGTGCTTTGAACCCTTCTTGCCTCTGGCTCCCACTGACTCAGCTCCGGGGCTGCTGCGTGGGACCGCTCCCCCTTATCATTTCTCAAGAGCAAAGAAAGGTGTGAGGAGCTGTTGCCTCCCTGCCCCAGGTAGCCCTGCTGCTCCCTCCTTACAAACCCAGCTTATGGAACTGCCAGGAGTTATACCAAGTCCTCCCTTTCCCCCCTTCTTGATTATTTTTCATGTGAATCACTTGCATCGACTAGCTGACCTGCTGGTCCCTCCAGGAGTTGTGAGAAATAATTATTTAGCATGATGAAAGCCTTATGGTGCTGACCCATGAGAAACTGTTGAGCCCTGCTCCACTGTTAGGAGCCAGTAGTGAGCTGGCTTGGGTCTGGGGTGGCCACATGGGCTGGCTCCAGGAAACCCTCCCGCTGCTCCTAGCACATCTAGCACCACCCTACCCGCCCTGGAGGTGCCTCTGGCCTGCAAGCCACGTGACCTTACCCTTGGTGTTTCCTGAAGAAACAGAATATTCCTGTTTCTTTGCATTGGTTCTTTGCTCTGGAGGGAAAGAAAACAAAAAAGTAATTTTTTTCTGGTTCAAAGCATATGGGATGCAGAATTGTGCACTTGCACATGCAAACACACGTACATTCCCAGGGAAAGCAGTTCTATACGTGGTTTAATAGATCGTTTCCCTGTGATTTGCTCTGAAATGCTGCAGGCTGGTGGCAGACATGTCCAAATTTGAAAAGGTGCGGAGGAACTGTTTAGCACTGCAGCAGCCCCACACTCCACTTACGTCTGCTCCTAAGGAGCCAGCGTAAACTTCCTGCTTGCTGCAGGTCGTGTGGCTCTATCCCCATCTCATCCCAAAATTTCACTGTTCACTTGAACCTCCAGCTTAGGCTGCTTTGGCCCACTTCCACCGCGGCTTCCCTGGTGCTCTCCTTTGGTTACATTACACGGCACCGGGCGCCAGCTGCCTTTTGAATGCTAATCTGAGGTGGAGTGGCATTGATTTTTGCTGCGGCAACAGTCCCCTTGCCATGCCGTGGTTTAGAGGTATCTTTAAATTGCTCTGTCTTTGCTTTCTGGTGATTTTCAGTGTGCAGATTGACCGGTCAGGATTGCAATGGCGTTGGGCTGTCTCATGTGTTTGCACCATGTTGTACATGATCTGGTGGCGGACAGGACGCCGGGGGCACTGCCCGGTGCCATGTGGTACTGACACACGCACTTTGCAGAGCAGCAAGTGTCTGGGGCACGCTGCAGGGCCTGACACCCTGTTGCACAGGCCGTGCGGCTTTGCTGTACCGCGCGTGGAAGGGCACGGCTGCTGCCGTATGGGGCTGCGGTGTTGCTGAGTGCCGCAGAGCGGATACGGTGCTCGGGAGCTCCTGCAAATTGCAGGGCATGCAGTGGGGTGCACGTGAGGCCTTGTGTTGCTGCCGCACGCAGCTGCCCATGGGCGTGCGTGTCACCGCGTGTCGCTGCTCGGCAGGGCGAGGGCCGTGCTGCGGCCCCGGTGGTCGTGCCACAGTGCAGGTTACTGTGCATTACCGCTGCCGGGCTGTGTGGTGCATGACGCAGGGCCTGCTCGGTGCCACTGTGCCCGCCATGGTATGGCGCGGGGCGGCGCAGTGCCGTGCTGGGGGCCTGGTGGGGTGTGCGGGGGTCACCCCCGGCAGAGCTGTCCCTTACAGCGCAGTGCCTCCGTAACGGGTGGTTACCGGTCAGCACCGCCTGCGGCTCCGCGGCCTGTGAGGGCTGCACAGGGTGCTGCTGCGGGGGTGCAGCTGTATGGGTGCAGCGGGGGTGCAGCTGCGGGGATGCTGCAGTGGGGGTGAACGAGGGGTGCTGCTGCGGGGGTGCAGCGGTGTGGGTGCAGCGGGGGTGCAGCGCGGCTGCCGTGCGGGGGTGCCCCGCTCCGATCCGCGGGGGGTGCGGCGGGCTCCCGTGCCCAGCGCGCGCGGGGTGCTGCAGGGGTTTCCCGCCGTGCGCGGCGCGGCCCGAGCGAACCGCGCGCCCCCGCCACGGCGCCCCGCGCGCGCTGACCCACGGGGCGGCCCGGCCCGGCCGCCCCCCGCCCCGCCGCCGCCGCCGCCGCCGTGCCCCCGGCCGCCCCGCCGCGCCCCCCGCCGCACGGGCCGCCCCGCCCGGTCCGGCCCGCGCCTCCCCGGAGCGCCGGGCGGGGAGGGGCGGGCACAGCGGCCCGCCGCGGCGGAAGGAGCCCGCCGGCCGCAGCCCGGCTCCCGGCGCTGCCCGCGCGCGGTGAGGCGCAGCCCCCGCGGCTCCGCGCACCTGCCGGGCCGCCCCCCCGCCGCGGGCCCGGGCACAGGCACCTGCCGGCGCCGCCGGGCCTCCCGCACCTGCGCCACCCCCCTGCCGGGCCGGGCCGGGCCGGGCCGTGCGGCGGCGGGCGCCGTTTCTCGGCGGGCAGGGCATGGCGGTGCGCTGAGATGAAAGTGACCGTGTGCTTCGGGCGGACGGGGATCGTGGTGCCCTGCAAGGACGGGCAGCTCCGCGTGCGGGACCTGACCCAGCAGGCCCTGCAGCGCTACCGCAAGGCCCAGGAGAAGGTGAGGGCGCGGGGCCGCGCCGGCCCGCCGCGGGGGCCGGGCCGTGCGCGCAGCCGGCCTGCGGGGTGAGGGGCGGCCGGGAGGGGGGCGGCCAGCGCCGAGGGGTGGCCGGGGGGAAGGCCCGGGGCCGGCGGCGGGGGCCGGGTGCGGGCCGGCGGCGGGGCCGGGCCGGCGGCGCTGAGGGGTGGGCTGCCGGGCCGCGGGGCCCGCGGGGATGGCCCGGCCGCTCCCGCCTGGCGTGGCCCTGCCGCCCACCCCCCGCCAGATGCTTTGGTGAACAGCGGGTGCTGGCGGGCCGGGAGCGTGTTCCGCTGGGTTAACGCGCTGGCGCGGCTTGTTTTACATGTTTTAGGGTTTCTTGTTGTTGCTGTGCAAGTTGACTAAGCAACTCGATACAGACACAAACAAAACTTAAGTTATTTTAATTAAATCTTGTGTTTTCTGGCATCAGGTGCTGTCTGTATGGGCAGATGACTTCGTTTACACGAAAGGAGCTCCAGTTTTTCATAGTTTGTATCTAATAGAGCATAAAAATACTTCTTTCTTTTTCCTCCAAGAGGCAGGTGCTGAAGGCTAATGGGATACTGTTTAATATTGATGAAAGGCGTAGTGTTGCAAGTACAGCTTTGTGAAAGAGATTCCAGTTATGAGCCCTGAATTAAGGGCTTGCAGGATTGTCCATCCTAAGACATCTGAATAAAAAGGAAGAGTACAGCCAACAGCTTATGGGATCTGGTTTGTGCCCTGTGCTGGTTTCTTCTGTGCCCCATCGATCGTTTGATATCCTGAGTGCAAAACTGGAAGTAAAATTCTTGTTCTCACAGGTTTATTTTGTGAGAAGCTTGCTAGTGATGTATTAAATCCATCGTGAACATCCGAGACTGCTCTGTGTTAGAGAATATAGTGGTCACCACGTTAGTCTTTCTGAGCAAGTGTTGTGCTTTAACCTGCTGTAAGATGCATAGAGCTTGACACATATTTTGTATGAAAAACCTTCCTAATGAATATTGCATGTGTTTAATAATTGCAGAATGTTTATAGAATACTTGGTGCTGTGACAGCCAACAGTCAGTGAGATCTTTTGCACTGAAGTATGGTTCAGAGTACTAAAATAGGCATATGGTGGTCTTGGTTCAAGAGGGGTGTATCAGAAACAGAATTACTTTCAGCTGAATTGAACTTGGAAATTTAAAATTTGATTTCAGCTTTGATTTGTGCCTCTGATGACACTGGCATTAGTCTCATGGGGATGGCTGAAAGGTGGCCTGCAAAGCTTTTGTATCAATACTTCAAATGACTTTCCTTCTTTCCTCTTTATTTAATTCCTTTAGAAAGAAGTAAAAAGGTCTCTGCATTTCTAGGTAAGGCCCTGCCTGTTCTGGAAGGCTCAGTAAGTAATTTATAGGAGAGAAATTCCAGCAATGTGAGAAGGGCTCAGATAAATGGCAGACGTTTAAGATGTGCTGCAGTCCAATTAGATTCTCATGAATTTGAACCAAATTTGCTATTTACGTAATATTTAAAGAAAAATACATTTATGCTAAGCAGTCATCTGCTGTGCCCCCGTCAGTGTGAGTTCAAAATCATCTGGCCTTCTCTATAGTCTGGCCTGTGGCTGTCCTACACATTTTCTGACCTTGTTGTATTTCTTGACTTTTTGCAAATAAAACTTTTTTCTGACTGTTTCCTTATAGAAGTCTTGAGTTCCCTATTATGTATGGTAGATGGACAAAGTGCATACAGGCCAGTTTGTTCAAAAATTGCTGATCACCTCGAGTAACAGTTATTCAAAGCTTGTATGGAGAAATGTAAAGAGGCGGGGGTGGGAAGCAACCCAAGGGCCTGAAAAATACGGAACAGGTTTTCATTCAAGTCACTAAAGAAAGTTTTATGACCTCTGCACCTTCTGTCCCCCCTGTTCACTAGAAATTTCAACAGTTCTCTTGCAGTGCTTTGATTAATTAGTCTTCAGCCTACATGATATGCAGTGGAACTAGCCAAAAAGATGAACAGATAAATTTCCTCTTATCTTGACAAGCATCATTTGGAGTTTGTGCTCATTCCTGAGGGAAAATTTGGGGTTGGTAAAGTAGATCGTACAGAGTAGCATACAATTAATTTTATTACCTTGTGGAGAGTTTTTTCCCAATCTGTCATGGATGGATTGGGTGTTTTGCATTTTCCTTTTATCGCCTCCTGCTAAAGTTAACTTTCTTTACAAAATTGTAGAATATTATAGAGGATGGGATTATTTTAAGATAATCAGCAGCTAGAACTACTGTGAGATGTAGGCATGTTAACAGGTTTATGTTAAAGATAACTGAAGATTTGTTTTTCTTTTAAAAATATTTAGAATGTTTGGAATGCTTCCTGTGGCACAATGCTGCTGTTTCTGTTGGCAGGTTAAGTGTTCTTTACGTAATTTTTTTGTCAAGTGTTAAATTTTTTTTAAAGAATAAAGTAGAAAATGGTATTGTTGAAGTGCCTAAAGTATTTGGAGAAGGGAGGAAAACTGATACAAGGAGTATCTTTTGTAGTTGCAGAATGGAAAATGGAAAAGGTAGCTAGGAGACAAGCTTTAGGAATTTTTATTTAGTTATGGTACTGTCAAATACTACAAACATGTGGGAGGCTGTGTATTTTGGGGGTTGTTCTGGCAGCATAGTTTTGCTGTTATTTGCAGTTGCTTGTCTAGTAAAGGGGAAGATAGGAGGTTAGAATATTAATTAATGTATTTGTAAAATACTTTGTGTACAAAACTAGAAAAAAATTTAATCGGTTTAAAGTTCTCAGTGCAACTTTGTACTTGTAATGAGAGGAAAGTTGATGCAGTAAATGACTTAGTGTCATTTCTGTGAGACTCTTGGTAAATAGCTGAGAACCCTGCAGGCAGCTGCTTATTGTAGCCTGCTGTGTTTCCTTAGCGAGTTTGATTTGGTTTCTTGGCTGGGCTGTATTGGCAAGGTTCAGTCATGAAGGCTCAATTGCTCCGTTAACTGAAACAAAATACTGGGCCAGTTTCAGCTGAAAAATCAGACTGATTATTTTTTGATCCTGCTGAGTTTAGCAGTAGGTTTCAGAGGTACTGTTGCAGTTCTGAATGGGCAGATCTTGTCTGATTCACTGGAAAGGTACAAGTAACTGTCTGGATTTAAGAATATAGAAGTTAAGAAAACGTTTTGTTGATCAGCTGCTTTGTGAGAGCTGTGAATAAATTTTCAGGGAAGTGACTCATCTAGGAAAGTAACTTGTGTTCAATGAAATGAAGATTGGTGGAACTTTTTTTTTTGTGACTCAGCATCTGCTTTTGTTGCTGTTTAGTGATGTGTGTGTTAAGGCTTCCTGCTGACAGGTAGATACAGTAGGATTGATGATTCCTTATTCTCAGCCCAGTCCCTTAGTATTTCTTGTAACTTGGTTTATTTGGTGCCTTGGGGAGCACTTGCATGTCGTCTGTTGTATTTAGGAGTCTTTGCTTGAGTGAGAGCAGATGCACTGCAGAAGGCTTGAGTTGCTGTGCCTGTTGCTGTGTTTGGTCTCCGTGGCTGTAAGGCGTAGCCCTTGGATGCCAGACGACCTCCTCGATTATCGTTTTTCCGTGAAGTGAGAGAGACCTTTTGTTTGTTTTTTTTCCCCCCTGAGTATGTGGATGAGAGGGGGATGAAGAGGGGTTCTGGGTCAGCACTGAAGGGTTCAGTATGCTCTTGTGGTGTTGCCTGGGTCTGCATGGTCCTGTTGGAAGTGATTCCTCAGTGCATGTGGAGCTAAATGCATTCGAGCAAAAGGCACCGTTGTGCGCATACTTCTTCCCTCTGAAATGCCACTCCCCCCAAGCAGGAGGCAATACTTGAATTACCAGCTTTGTAGTGAGCCCTTGGTTCAGCTGGAGATGCTAATTTGCAAACTCAAAGGCCTTTAATGCTGTTGATACAGAAGGTGATGTACACCCAGGGAAACTAATAGCTACAGGACCAGCAAGTGAAATCCACAATGACTTTTCTTCTAGCTGTAGTGTAACTTTTCCCAGGAAAATGTATTTCTTAGGAAGATGTATACAACCTTGCTCTTCCAGATGTTCTTCATCTTTCTGGAGGAGCCAGAGATGGGGAAGTGGTATTTATAATTCGTATGTTAATTGACTCACTTTTGCATGTGTGGCATCTACTTAGATGACTTGGAGTGACTACTTGGGCTGTCTGAAGTCTTGTTTATAGAAGCCAGTTGAATAGATGGCAAATGGAAACCATGTAGCAGAATTAATAAGCACTGCAATTTGTCACTTAAATATCAGTTGAAGATTGGTCATTTTAAGCACAGTTAAGTTCTTGAGTAGCTCACTTGAACATCCTTTGTCGGCCTCCCTTCGGGAATGCTGACACAGACAATCAAATATTAGTTGAACTATCTTACAGGGGCTTGTTCTGCAGTTGTTACAGGCATTAGAGTGTGTGTTTCCACTGATGAGAACGTACAGAAGCCAGCAGTTGATTTCTGGAATGGTAATGGTAATTTTGATTGGCAGTCAGACTGAGTAGGAAGCAGTAATACAGTGACTAAGTTGATTCAAGAATGGTACATTTTGATTAGAGCAAAAATAGTGGGTGGTTTGGGTTGTATTGGCAGTCTTTCCCAAATTAGATGTATTTAAAGAGCGAACGTTGCAGGTTGACTGTCTATTGATTCCTATTAATAAAATACTTTTACCCTTTCTTTCTGTTCTTGCTTGCCCGACAACATGACAGTTAGTTTTTGCATTATGTATTGCTGTTGTAAGTCAGCCAGCAAGCAGAAGGAGTACTAAATGTTCTTGTAGTTTCTCTAAAAAGCTTGGAGGTAGGGAAAATGACAATTTATTTTGACTCTAAACTCTATGCTTACCAAAAATATTTGCAAAAATGTAACAGATTTCTTCAGAAGGTGTATGTGGAAAGTTGTGAAAGAAATCCTTTGTTACGAACATTTTTCAGTTTTGGGCAAATCATAAGTATTTAGTCCTTTATAAGGGCAGTTATATGGTTGTATTTGTGTGGCACATTTGTCTTGGACCTGATTTCAAGTTTGGGGGAGGGTGCTTTTCTTAATTTTGGTTTTGTTTGTTTGGGTTTTTTTCCTGTCCCAGTTTGTCTTTGAAAGTCTATTTTATGCTCTAATAGTGATGGGGTTAATCTCTAATCTTTGTTTTACCAAAACAATTCTAAATTGCATTTTTAAGTACTTTTTTTGCTAGGAAATATTTTAACTATTTATTTGCATAGTTGCCTTAGCATTGCTCAAGCAGCTATGGTATGTTAGCATGCTTTTACATTGCATTGGAAACTGATGTATTTCAAGGAACAGGTTGGTTATCACGTCTGCGTTCACGCTTCAGTTTTGTCCACTACGATATCATACTAAAAAAGGAGACTATTACCTGATACACTGCCTTTACTGTTGTATGAGTGTGTGTAACTGACTGATATTTAGGAAGACAGGCCATGTAAGTAGAGGGGGTGATGAAAAGGGAAGGACACAAATGTTTTGAAAAAGATCTATATAAACCAAACTCTGTTACTGAATTAGTAACACTGGTGTGGTGTGATGGTATTTCATTGAGACCAGAAATAGCTTTCTAGTGACAGAATTTTGGGTGTCTCAGAATTTTCAGGATCACTTTTATGGTCATCCTGAAAAACTGAGTTAAAAAGTGCCTGCCTTTTTATCACTTTTGCCTAAATTGTCTGCTGATGTGCTGCATCATAGCCACTAGTGTTGTAGTGGTGTAATGAGATTTTTGGTAGATTTCCAGTTTCCTTTTCTCTCTTTAACAGGTGTTTATAATTCAAACAGAAAAAACTGCCATTGAACTTTGTTGAACTTGCATTAGAAGATGTCTTATAGGACATTATGTACTTCGGTACCATGGAAAAGAAATTTTTGGATCCCTTTGTACTTTTTAAGTAGACTGCTGCCAGTAACTTAATACTCGGCCAAAAGCCCAAGTTACTTTGTGTTAATGTGTTTCAGGGGAGCTCAGTTGAAGGGTAGAGCTGAATAAAACTGGTGGAAATTTACAGGTAAAATGAGAAAAACTCATCCTGGAAACACTGCAGGTCAGACTTCAGCATATGTGATAACACACAGTTTTCATTTTTGTTTCCCAGTTCTGAGTACTATTCAGTTGTTATCACTTGAGGGACAGCAAAGATTTTGTAATAACTGAGTGTTAGAAGTCGTAGAAGGAAGACTTGAAGAGCAGTACAGAGTTCTCAGTAGTGACTGCTTCCTGTTGCTCTTTGCCCAGTTGAAGATGAACTCTGAGTAGTCTTGTATGAATTTGTGAAGAAGGGATTTAAACCCCAAATGGTACTTTTGTGTGTGTATTTACAATTAGAGAAGCATCATGTAGTATGGTAGTCTTAATTACATTAAAAAATAATCCTTCTGGAATAGGATGGAGCCAGGAGGTGCTTTTGCTTGCTGCATAAAATGCAGCTGCTTTTTTTTTTTTTTCTAAGTAGTTGCAAACGGAGGGTTGTATTGTATTGGTATTTTCTTAAAAACTTAATGTTTTTAACAGATACAGTTATTTGGGAATAATGCTTCATGTTTTGTGACTGTACTTTCCTCCTTACTTGTTCAGTATGATAGGGGTCAGTTAAAATGCACCATACTGTGCAGAGTCTTGCATCCTGCTACTGAAGCAGCAGATCTCCTCCCCCATTGAGCGGAACATTCTTTAGGCTTTCCTAATGATGCTGATGTCATAACTGCAGCTTTCCTAGGCGTGAAGACCTATAGCTTCATTACTGAAAACTCCCTCTAGCCCCCTGTTAAGATGCCTGTGTTTCATCCTTAATGAATATGATAATGCTAAAGGTCTTGAGCAATTAGTATCATTGAGAACAGATTCTGCTTTGTATTTTTGTATTTCATTCTTGAGTCTTGCTTATGCATAAAGATATATGTATTTTATGTCAGGGAACTGACTGAACAGAAATGAGGGGCTCGTGTGAATGACTTGTTGATACAAATGAACTTGTAAATTCCACTCACCACATAGTGCCTGGGATAGATATATTGGTAAACTGAGAAAGCTACTTCATATGAAAAATTTAGAAAATCGGCATGTTATAAAAACTTTTGGAAAAAAAAAAAAAGCCTGTGCAGTACTTGCATAGTATCTTCCTTAAAGCATTTTTTGTTCCACTCAAGTTATATGTTGTTGTGGTAGATCTGTAAGTCTTTATCAGTACTTTTATTTCTTACATAGAATTACTTCAATAACTTCTTTGTAAGGAAAACTTTCTGTTATAAGAAATTACTGATTGCACTGGTTAGCATGTGGGTGGGTTTTTTTTTTTTACTGTTATGCTCACTTTAAAGAGGATATGTGTAAGACCTGATTCTGTACTTGTTTTTTTCTTATGCCTAGTGATTGTGCTATAGACACCTCCATTAAGTGAACTGTTGTAATGTTTTAATGTCGTCTAAATCTGTCTTACTTTCCGGTGTAAACCTGTAATTTTTATGTCACCAGTACATCCATTCAGAACTGATGACTTTGCTTTGTTGTGGCAGGTGCCATAGCACTACTCCAGTGCTTAGATTTGCTTTTGGGAATGCTCCTAAATTGGGAGGTTTAAATAAGTTGCTCATTGGTTTCATGAGGGTGCACTGGCAGCATTTATTGCCATAGTGAGCCCTCTTGCTTCAGTGCTTTGCTGTATTGGTTGTTACATGTATGAAAAAGAAAACTATGGAATGCTTGAATGAACATGCTTCTTAGAGCTGGTAATAAGGATACCATTTGTATGAATGGTAGATAGGGAGGAAGATGGATGACTGTAGTCTAACAAAGACTGATATTTGGAATCACAGAATTCAGTCTGATGTGTAGAGGCTAATGGCTGGCTCTGAGCTCTTTCTTTTTCTGGCTAGAGATTCAGCATCAAAGATGAGGCTCCATTGAGCCAAATGGTTTTGCAGTACAGCTTATCTGATAGAATGTTTTCCAGATTCCCAGTAAAATACTAGCTATTAGTGAATATTAACATGCACCCTCCCTATCATTTTCCTTCACAAAAATGCAGTGATTTTTCAATCAGTAGAAGAAAATGGAGTGCGTAGACCAAAGGAGAATTTGATATGATTCAAAGAAGCTGAGACCTGCATTCCTGGAAATTGTGTGTCTTTTTTTTTTTTTTTTTTTTTTTTATTTGACTAATCAGTTCCTCTGTTCATCTCTCTTCCCTAAAACCTTAGAAGACCTTCAGATCATTATAGAAGATACTATCTCATTCTCATCAATCCATCAACAGCTGAGCTGACCTTTTTTATTGGCAAACCTGAATATCTAAGTTACAGATTTTCTGATGGAAGGAAAAATTACATAATTATCTCCCGTTTCTTCTAATTTGGGTATCAGTGTACAGGTCAACTAAAAATAGTTCCAGCTCCAAAGATGTTAGAATCCAGCATGTCTCTATTTTGGCCTTTGGAAGAGAGACAAGTCAGAAATCCTGGTGGGATAATCCCCTTTATGTGGTGGGTTTGTTCAAACTCTGGAATGGACTTTGGGCATCCACCTGGAGACCATCCTACAGTTGAGGATTATTTCTTTTAATTTGGGCATGGGTTTATTCCTTCCCATTATCTGTGAACGGTGGGGTGGTAGTTAGTGTTTCCACGTTTCCCTGAAAGCTACCGTTACAAGGTTCTGTCCTTCCAGTAAGTAGGTGGGTGACCTTCAGCTGCTACAGAAGGTGACTGGTTGAAAAGGTGCATATACCTGCTCTGCAGCTGCTCTCTTGGCTGGTGTGCCTGTGGGGCAGACAGACTTAAGCTAAACACATCTTTATAAATTTCAGCGATGTCCGTATAGAAGTAGCTCCTTATTTATGTTTCTCATCAAACTAGATGTTTTGAGGGCATATAGTCTTTTCTAGCCTTTTTTCTTTTGTTTTGTTAGTCTTGCAGTGTTGCATGTCATTAATGGTGATAAGGCCAGAATTTCATGTAGAGGGTTTGGGGTGTAATTCTACCATGTTTCTATGTTTTAAGGAGTCTAATTGCTACTTAATGTAGGCACCATTCAGTTCTATTCCTGTAGGACAGGCATTTTTTGTTGAATGCAGTCTTTGGTGGCATAGTTTGCCTGCTGTGACCTTGCCTAAACTGATATGTTTTATTTATTATTTTTTTAATACCCCCCCGTGATACTAATTTGGTGACAAATTTGATGGATAATATTTTGAGTGTTACAAAGCTTTCCACTAACATTCTCTACTTGCCAACTTTATTGTTTCTGAGCACAAGCCAGAAGTGAAACCAGACTGCAAACTTCAGGCTTACGATTTTGCTGTTAGTGGAAGTGATTTGAACACTGACCTTTTGTAAGTGATGTGTTTTACGAATAAGGGAGATAGCTGAGTTCTAGGTCATATACTAACTTCTCTGTCCGTAGCTTGTCAGAACCCTGCAGCCCCTGTCTAGAGGCCAGTTGCAGAATGTCTTTGCTGGTTCCCTGGTTGAGCAGCTATTGGAATTCTCATTCTGCCAGCTGTAACCTTTTCTGTAAGGCTTTCTTAACTAGTTCAGTAAGGATTTTGATGGGGGGTTCTTAGGATTTTTGTTGAATTTATCCTAGATGCTAAACACCACAAAGGTGGGATAGAAGTACAGTAGAGCAGAAGTAGGGAGAGCAATAATAAACAAGGCTACTTGTGATGGTGTAGCTTTTCTAAAAATAGAAGTAATTCAGGGGGTTTACAAATCTGATCGAGGTGAGATTGCCATTTTGCAGCAGTTTAAGCCTTGAAAGGCTTATTCGTACCTTTTCTCTTTCATGAGTAGTAAGGCCTGTGCAGCTAATGAAAACTGTTCCTCAATCTATCCAGGACAAAACCAAGTGGGTAACTTCCTCTGATCCTCTAGCCTGTGTCATAATTTGTCATCAATAAACTGGATGATTGTCCTGCATCTCACCTGTACTTTTTTTTAACTGAAACAAGCTTCTGCTTTTGAAATAAATAGTCTTGAAGTCTTACGTTCGCTACTTAAGTTATTTCTTTAGAGGGGTTCTTATTAATTATTTTGCTTGTTACTTGAACTGTGAGTTAATCTGTGTGGAAATCAGAAGCTATACAGGAAAGTTTGTGGGTTTTTTTTCTTTTGTTTTGTTGTGTGGTTTTTTGTGTTTGGTTTTTTTTTTCCCCCCTCTCTGAGTAAAGACTCCAGAGGGCTTCTATTTAGAAAGAAATCTTCCCATGTCTTGTGTGAGAGAGAAAGACTTGCTGAAGTTTTTCAAGGACCAAAGGGAGTTAACATGCTTAGCTCCCACGGAATTAGACTTGTTTGGAAAACTTAGCCGCTGCCAATTCACAATTAATTTTCCCCTGCTGGCTGTAATGAATGTATTCTGAACAAATGTTTCAGGAGCCCCTGGCATTACAAGCTACAAAAAGAAAACTCCCTGAAGAGCTGGAAACCTGGAATAGTTGTGTTAGGCAACAAAAGGGAGAAGGTTTATTGACATTTTGACTGTGCATAGAGAAAGACCAATGTTTACATAGTAGTAGTGATGATGCAGGTGGTGTTTAGACTGCTGTGAAAAAGAAGATTATTTTTTTTTTCAGGGTGGTGAGAGGGAAGGGAAGTAGACGTTTGTATGTGAGGAAAAAAATACTATCTAAAGTTAGGGTCTGTCCTGTCATTGATAAATGATGACTCCTTTATGTCAGGCAAGAAGATTAGCACTTGAAAATCTAGAGAAGTCTTCTGTGTTAATATTTCAGGAATAGTTATTTGGATAGCTCTCATTCAGCTGCTGACTGATGGGAGATACTAACTACCTGAAAAACCCTCATAGAAACCACTCCACTGGCTTTACAGACAGCAAAATTAAGAATCAAGTTTTGCTTGAAATACTAATATAACTCAGAAATGCTCAAAAGAACACTCATGGCGTGTGCATTTTAAATATGTTACTTCTGAGGGGTTTTTCCTCCTTATGATTACTGCTGTGTTCAATCCACTTTTTAAAAAATATCAACAGAACAGAATTGTTCTAAACTGTTACGCTTTTCATGTACTCCTATTTGAAATAAAATGGGAGTATGCCAACGTTGATCCCTTATTCCTGGAGTCTGGAAAAAATTTGGTTTGGGCCATCTTCCATTTACATTAGATTTTCTGTGTTTGGTGTGTGTGTGTAATTACAGCAAATCAGAAACTGAAAGGAGTAGGTGGTTTGCTTTTGTACATGCAATGTGCTTTTTTCTCTTGTTAGACCTTTCATGTATTGTTAAAAATGTAGTGCTGAAATTGGACTGTATTATCCTTCTTATTCTTCTTGTCCCAGCTCTCTGCTAGCTGTGCTTGCAACGTGTTTTTTTTGTTTTGCTGCAGCAACATTCACTATCATTTAATTCTGAATAGGGGCTAAATACCACTTTATATATAATGAATTTTGCAGTTATGTGTGTTACCATCATATTCTTTCTTGCCTGGAAGAACAAAATACATATTCATTGCTATCACCATTTCATTAAATAAGTGATACTCAAAGATGCTAGGACCATGCTAGATAGGTCTTTTTTGGTAAGTTCAGATGGTACATACATCTGGCAGTGTACGCACATTGTTTTGTGTTGGTATGACACAGCCATCTTTTGAATTCAATGAAAGTGGAGGAGTCTGGCGTATTGTTCATATTGCAGTTCATTAATGGCTGTAGATATGAAATGAGCATCTCACTAAATGGAAGTCTTGGTCAACCTCTGACTCTTGCCTTAAGGGTTTAAGAATAAACAATATGAAAAAAAATACCAGCTTCTTTCCAGATGGCTAAATGCTTGATGTGTCTTTATGTTTAGCTGTCATTCAAATGTGAATGCTGTGGTGATTATAAGTGTCTTCTGTTTTTCTGGTTTGAAATGATCCCTTTTGTGCATTGTGTTTAGAGATTAACTATTTGACTTATCAATAGGGATTTTAGGGGGAAAAAAACCCACAAGTTGATGGTATAGCAAAATCCAGGATGTTAGTGTTCATAAACAGATTTGACAGTGCAGGTCTTGGTTCCATGTACCACGCTGCAGGCAGTAGTTGATTTGAAATAGGTTGTAGTGGACTATTAACATTCTGCAAAGTGCTAATTCAGTTTTGAAACAACTTGTGTGTGATGAGTTTCATACTAATGGTTTTTGTTAGTGAAAAAATGTTTTTCTGCAATCTGGTGTGGGGGGGCAGTTTTATAGAGGAGGCTTTGTTGGGAAGAAGTTTCTTCTAACTGGTAAGAAAAAAAGCTAGATTTAGTTTTAAAACAGAGTGTGAATTGTACTTTCGACATGAGGGATTTAGATAAATATGTGAGTCAATACCCAAAGATACAACGTACAATTCAGTGATCAAATTGTTTAATACTGTTGTAATCTTGCTAATGCTCACTTAATTAATTTTCAGTTTTTCTTGTTTTGTTTTGGAGCCTAACTTCGTAGTTAGTGTAGGAGGTATCTTAATAATGCAGCCAAAGCTGTTGCAGGTTCTGTAGGAGGCCATATCACTTGCCCTGCGTGACTCTTATACCAGCAAATTCTGAGGTTACTGTTTTTTTCTATTAATTGACGATGACTGTTTCCTTACTTAGTAGCCGTTTAAAGAAGAGTATCGACTGCTTCATTGCATGTGCTGGGTTCCTTTTTCAGGCACCACAGACAGCGATAAAATTCAGTGAAAGTAGATCCAGTTACTTTGAACAGCCTTCAGCGTCTTGGGCTGAACTCATCAGTGACTGGCAGTCTACTGGTGTTTGTCTATGTGAGTTGGGAAACAGATATAATCACCTCTGTTGATGAGAAGGTAACGTTACCCTGGAAGTACTGTAGGCAGTGCATAGTGATAAAGCAGACCTGTAACCTGGTTAGCCTTGAGCATTCGTGTGAATAACGGCTATGTTATGTCCTGGTTGCTGTAGGCGTTTCCCGTATGTCTTTGTTTAATTTTACAGTGAAATCTTACTTCTGTTGGTGCTTGAGCATGGCATAACCTGTGGAGCCAACGTATGCGGATACAGTTGTGGAGAATGAATGAGGTAGCCAACTGAAAAGTAAATTGGATTCGTCTGTATGAGTGATGGATGGCATCGAACTGCAAATGAAAAGGAAGGTTGTAATGGCATCTTAGGATTGTTGCAAAATATATGCAAATACAGCATTTAATCAAGTTTGCTTACCAGCTGTTGTTTTCATTTGAAGTTTCTTGTGGGTTGTATTGACTGGATTAAAACTGTGTAAGGCAAGTTTCCATATGTCCCGCCTGCGAGCTCTGGAAAGAAATTTGTGGTCAGAGGGTTGGAGAAAGTTGCCACAAAACAGTAACTGGAACATGTGCCTCAGGTGTCATTTTCCACTTTTGAGCTGAATGCTCTACTTAGCTGTCTGTTAGCTGTTTTGCAGTGACTCTCATTTTGATTTGCTGCCTTCTCTTTTCCTTTTAAGTCTCTGAAGCTATTCCTTTCCAACTGTTTGGTGCTTCTGTTTTCCTGGAGGTACCTGGAGTAGCAGGAGAGAGCAGTTCTTTTTGTGCCTCAGGATAAGGGGCAGGGCTGGGGGAACCCTGCTGCACACTAGTGGTATTGAATTTCAATGAAAGAGTGAGTAACCTCATTCTCTTCTTGTTGTCTTCTACCTGGCCAAAATTCGCTTAATGAGATGTGGTTAGGCATATGGCTTAAAGTTTTGATGATGTGTTAATTCTGGCATGTTCTGTATTTCCAGTCAGGTGAAGGTGGAGGTTGATCTCAGGAGAGAGTTGCCCTTGTTGGGGTTTCATCCAGTTCCATCCCTTGGCTCTGCCAATGATTAGAGGTGGAGGTTGTTTGGGCTATTCACCAGGTGTATTTGCTGTATCTCAGAAGTCAAATACTAAAACTTAGTAATGTTTTACTATGATAGTATACATTTTATTAATATAACACATTGTAAGAGATTATATAATAATTTTCATGGTGTAATATTATGCTGGTATTTTTATTATTTTTTAAACTTGCTGGTCATTTTCTTTCAAACAGTAGCCAGAACCAATGAAGCTGACTAACCTTTATGGAATTGGGTAGTGCTTGCTAGCTGTGCCTTCAGAACATTCTTGCCCCAGTCATTTTTGCTGCTGAAAAGGGAAGGGGGAGGCTGATGAATGTAGCGTTTCATGTGAGAACAAAGCTGTGTGTAACAGCTTCATCTAATACAGACCTTGCTCCAACACACCTATATGGTTGAAAATCCTTTATTTCCTTCCCTGCACATCCAATTCAACCTGCTGTTGTCATATTGAATGTCAACACATGCAATCCCAACAATAGCTGACCTATGACTTTCCACCACTTTTTCTGCCCCTCCCCCCCCCCCCCCCCATCCCCCTGCCCCCTGCTTCTCTCTGTGGTAATGAACTTCTGCCTCAGAGGGACTCTGCTTACATCTTCTAATACTTCACGTATTTCAAACCACCATGGTTCTCTCAGCATCTTGTTAGCATTGAGGCCTACAACTATCCCTAACGGCTCTATTTTGGAGCACAGTGACCAAATGTACTGTGAAAAGTCATGTATTTTCTCTGTCTTCTGAGTGAGGAAAAAGACCCCAAATCCATGCTTGATGATTCTCTAAAGAGATCAATTTGCTGCAATTGCTAGTAGGTTGTCACAGAGTGTGGAGAGAACTGATGGGGGTTGATATGGGAAGCGGCACGCTTGGGAATTAGTGCCATTGCTGCAAGGCACCAGCCTTGGGAATGTGGGTCTGGGGCCTGGCTGGCCTTACTGACCGTGCAAGTCTGTCAGCCTTCTGGCAGAATTCCCCCCAGCCTCTGCTCGCTGGTGGATCCATGCAGTAAATAGGATGTTACTGCAGCAGAAAAGTCCTACCCGTTTCTGTGAAATAAGTGAAGTACTTTTACGTGATGGAGGGAGGGGATTTTTTTCTTCCAAAAAATACGTAATGGCTTTCTATGTGGAGTTAAGGTTTTACTTCTGTAATTTACTACTGGTTTTTCCTACTTGAGCTTTGTCTAAAGCTCGTTTATGTTACAAGGTTTTACAGGATTTCAGCATACCTGATCTGCACTGTCTTACAGGCATTTGTGTTCTGTTTTGTGGGAGTTCTGAGTCTGTTACTCAGACACAGGTTTGAAACTCCCAGCTGCTTCTGATAAGCAGTTCTTTGTCAGCTGCAAATACATTAATCACCCTATCAAAGGAAGGCCCCAACAGCTGTAAATGGAATCATCTTAGATGGTTTCTAGGTGCAGGACTCAAGTAGTGGTGGCTGCTGTTACTGTAGATGTGGAGCCATTTATCGTTTATGTTCAAGGTCTGCTATGTTTCAGTTGTGAGTTTGTAACAAACTGAGTTCTGTGAATTGACAGCTGGTGTTTTTTGTTATCTGTAGCTGTATGGAATGGTTTAAATTTAAGGTATCTTTTGTTTTAGTTGGCAAAACAGCTATATTGCTTGCTTACTTAACCTGGACTGTGCTTTGAAATACAGTAGTTTTGTATGCATGCATGCCTCTCATTTTCTTAAGCCCCGCCCGCCCCCCCCCCCGGCCCCCTGCTCCTGCTATTTCTATGTGAGAAACGGGTGGCACTTTGAAGAGGTAGGGTAGCTTTACAGTTCTGTGTGCTCACTTAAAGTTGGATTTTAAGAAGTCATGACACCGGTCCCTCAAGCCCCCAGTGTTACCTTCATATATCAAACAAAAAGCCAAACTCAATGCTAGTTAATTGTTTGCCAGATGCCTGTAGCTGTGTTAACAGTTTGCTTATTAGCATAACAATAGTACTCAGAATATTGTAGCTAATATTTGAAACGGAGAGCTTGGGATGTGAAAGGTGAAGCTTGAAATGTTGTGGATTTACTGAGAGACGTTTTGGAGCTGTTATATTAACTTACATAGGGGTGAGTCTTCTGTGTTTCTGCATTGTTGGAGCAATCTAGTCTAATGGGCTTGATGAGCTAAAGGATATTTTTAGGTTGTAATTGAAGATCAGTTTACACTTTCATTCTAGCATTTGTATAGTTATCTTCGATTCAGCCTGGCATAGAGTGCACTCCAGTTTCAACTGAGGCTTTAAGAGGAATGTGTTTGTAGTTGTTACAACTGCAGTGTGTGGACCTCTTTGTCTAAATGTGTGTCTCCAGCTATCTTTGCCTGTTCTGGTTTTGCATACTTTTTCTTCACCAAAATATTTTTTTGTAAATATCACGTGTTGGAGTGTAATGTAAAGGTGGGCTGTATGATCCCTGTACTTGATGTATTCTCAACATCGTGTTTTATTTAGATAGTGGGCCATAGTCAGAGGGTGGTTCTCATTCAGATTCAGTATAAAATCAGAATGCTCTTATTTTTGAAGGGTTCCAGTGCTGCAAATCAAAGTTTCAGTGTAACTTAAAATATCCTGGGTCATTCTGGATTCATTTATCTGTGCTCTGACTATTGGACTGTTGAGAATTGCATACTCGGGATATCTCTGCAGGTTTTTCTGTTTTCCTTCTCAGACCTAATGTGGGAGATAGGTGGCTAAACCCCAAGAAATATTCTGGTTCCTCTTTGCAAACACTCTCTCTGAGGGACAGAAGAGATTCACTGCTGTTCGATTCTGCAGGGGCCTACAGCATGGAGCTGCCAAGTGACTCGGGTGGAGGAAACCCATTCACCATGCTCCCTTTGCCATGCTATCTGAAGAACTTCCAGTGTGTTTGTGTTCTATTCTTTGTCTGCCCAGACCTCCAAGCAGGATTATTAGCTTAAAATGTGAATGGGGACACTTTAAAAAAAGTGAAACTGGGGTGATGGTGGCATGTACGTAAGCAGTATGTCAGGTTGCTTATAGCAAGCGTCTTCACCTTGAGAGAACCACCTAAGACAGAAGCTCTCTGATCTCTACGCCTTTCTTGCTGTAACGAGGTGGCTATTACAACTTGTAAATGTTTGCTTTTCCATCTACTTAAGAAAAACAGAAAGTGTTAATTGTACATGAAAATGAATCAGAGAAGGAACAAGGAAGAAAAAGAATAGGAGAAGGATGAGTTTCATTAATCCAAAATGAAGTCTGGCATATGGTGGTGTGAAGAGTGTAGGTGAAGGAGATGGAAAGAAGTGGTTACCGGTCCTTGCTGTTGTGTCTTAGTAGTATCTAGTCCCATTAATTTATCAGACCATAATGATTTGAAGATGGCTAAAGAGCAAGAAATATTGTAGGCCCTCTGGTGACTAGGGATTGTCTAGTGATTTTTATTTTGACCATTTAGCATGCTGATGGTGAGCTGTGCTTACTCTGTCAGTCTCATTGCAAAGATTAAAAAGAAACTTTTTGTTTTTTGGTTGTTTGTGTCTGCCTTCACTCAGTAGTCCCCTTGTCTTCAAAGAAAAACAAGGGAAGATTTTTCTGCCCTTTCACAGATATGTAACAATTTTTTGTGTGGTACTCTACAGGCCGTATGCATGGATTGTTTCGTTGTCTTTATTTGTTTTGTTCTTTCCACCCCAGTCCTTAAGAGCCAGCAAGGTAAACTATGTGAGCAGACTTAGCAAAGCTACAGATGTGTGGAGATAAAATCAACCTTCAGGACAAAGATAAATGTTTCTCTACTGACTTAGAGTCCTTCCTTTGACATAAGTTTTTTAGCACCTTCAAAGACAGAAACTTTTAAAATTGGGTATTTAAAGTGACCTTATGTAAAATTTCTTCCCCCACCACCCTCACTGGACTTCTTTTCTACTTCGTAATTGCACCATTTGGCTATAGCACATCCAGCGATGACTTAAAAAAAAAATATCAAAAAATGGGGGAAGAATAAGTTTTCATAACTGGTTTTAAAAGCTAAAGTAAATTAAGCTAAACAAAAATGTAGTGTTTGTGAAAAAAAATACAGAAAATGAGATTTAAAAAAAAATTAAAATCATTTGTTTACATGGAATAGCTGCTTCTGCTGTAGTGTAAAAGCAGATCTTGTAAATGGTAGAGCAAATTGTGTTGTTTTGAAGAAAACCCTTTAGTTCACCTTGTGCTTGAATTTTTAATTTATTCCTGTTAGGAGGAGTAAAGTTTCTTCTATGCTGTCTACTGTATGAGGAAAACTTCTTAATCTCTCTGAAAATTAAAATGTGTGCTTTGGCCAGAAACAGAGCATCATGGATACATTATTTAGACTGGCTTTACTTCCTGTAAGCTCTCAATTTATTTTCTGCATTGAAATCAAGACACACAAATTGACATTAACCAGGCATAAACAGATCAAGTGTGTCCTTCTTCAATGAAGGCCCATGTTAATAAGTATTTTCATTTTTTGAGAGGTTCAGGTGTTTTGTGGTTGATATGTTTTTAATCCTTGTAAAGAGATGGTCCTTGATGCTTGCTTGCAGGTAGTGTGTGTTTTTTTTTTTTTTAAAAGTACTGATTTAAGGATGCTTCAGTTACTTTCTTATATGTTCCTCGTGCAGGCAGATACTTAGAATTTTTGTTTGAGAGTCTAACTTGAACTTGGAAACAGTGCAGTACACTGTAACTATTGTATGCAAATTAATAAGGGAGGCTTACTAACAAATATTAGGTAGTAGTTGGCTACTAGTGTTTTTAGGATGATACTGTGCTCAACAGTTACGTCACAATCTAGTATTCTTTTAGTTTTCTTGAAGTAATTAGTCTAAGATTGCTTAAGTTAGTGTTAGGCTAAAACGCTTTTTAAGAGGCTGTCATGTAGCAGGCGGTGTGTCCTGTTTTAGCCTGATGAAGTGTGCAAGATTGTTGACTACTTCAGGCGTGTACTTAAATATGTGGCAGTCATGTGATACAGCCTGTAGTTTCAAAAGCATCATACTAAAGGAATTTAATATTTAATTGGACCTCTTTTTGCAGAAAAGGAAATATGAGAGAGCAACTTTCACAGACTTAAGTAATGTTACAGCTGTGAGGTGGGTCTTCGTTGCCAGATGCCTTTCTAGCAGGAAGCTGACAGATCTGAACACTGCTCAAATGATGTCACTGTCAATATTGTGTGGGTTTGTTTGGTGTGGTTTTTTTACATATTATCTATTTATTTATTTATTTATTCTCTGCATCCCTTTATGGGGAAAACAATTACAGGGCTATATGCCTGCAACTGTATCAGCTGAAATGAAAGTACCCATGCTGTCTGCGAATACTCTGGAAAGGGAGGTGAAGTGATGTTTTGGTAGGGGGGTTGAACGCCTGTTAGTTGGCCCTGCTAAATTTACTGTTAAAAGTGAAGAACTTTATCTTGTGTGTACGCAGAAGTTTGTAAGTAACTTCTTCCTAGTCTCCCTCAACATCCCAGTTAAGGCAGAATTCCACTCTTAAGATTCTTTCTTAGGTGGCTTTATTTTTATATTACTTTGTTTTATCTGGAAGGCAGATTAGGAAGCACCTCTTACAGTCACCTTTCTAGAAATATTTCTACTGTACAACCTTTTGTGTTTTCTGTCATTTTATTGCTGTATGCTTAAAAGCAATTTCTTTCTGAGCAGACAACGTTCTGTCCTTTGCTCACACCTCAGCTTTAATTTCTGTCTTTGACCTCAGTCAGTATAGATCTTTTTCTTGAACATTACTGACTTGAGAATGTGTGTCGCTTCAGCTGGTAGAAGGATGTACAGAAGTTTTATCTTTTCTCTAGCATCTTAAAGCATTTTCATTTCGAGTGCAAGCAGATTCAGATTTTTGGTGAAGGAGAACAATATTATGGAATACATGAGAAATCTTTTTTTACTGTCTCACTGTGCAGTAATGTGTTTCTATTCCTTGTATTATCTTGAAGGTTTCTGATGCTCTTGAATTTCTAGCTAAAGTAATTATGTCTTGTTTCATTTTATGCAGTTGAACTACAGAGCTATAAATAAAATGTAATTAATTCCAGGTAAGAATTTATTTTCAACAATGGGACCTAGAAGTGTGGGTTTGTAACTTACTCTGTTGTACTGTAATGCAAACTAAACTCCAGAAGCTTCCTGAGCAGTGAAACCCCAATGGATTTTTATTTATTTTGGGAATTTTGTGAAAAGGTGATCTAATTTATACTAAGTTTGCTTTCACTTAGGGAGGCTTATTTGGATCTGGTCAGTGCTAGGATCTGTGAAATTCAGTAAATGTCTGCAACAGGCTTAATCTCTTGTGCAGAAAGCTGTTTGTCTTTGATTTTTACAGAAGGTTCTTGTATTTGCTTTTATTCCATAAAAATGTCATCTCTTCAACATATGATACTGTTACAGAAATGATACAGCTCTACTGTGACTGTCTTCACGTATGAAAGCAGTTCTTTGCCTGCTAGGACAGGGCGCGATACATTTTTTGCTAGGGTTTCTCTTGGTTTGTATAAGGATGGTCAAGTGCATGTACTTTGTGTTGGTGCTGAGATCTAACCGTTCAGCTCTAGATCATTCTTGAGAATTCCTTCTGCTGTGACTGAGGAATATTTAACAACCAGCAGTGATAGTCTGTTGTATGCAAACATTTGCTTCCCAATCAGCTGCTGACTTTTTGGAACGTGGTATTTGTATTCCCATGGAAAGGAAAGCCTCACCTCTACTCCAACTGATGATGGCTGCCCAGTTGCTAGCAGTTGAAATGCAGTCTGACTGGAAGTACCACTTCAGGCTTGTTTGGAAGTGGTTATGGTAAACAGAAAATGCTAGAGGCTCTTCTAATTTAGTGATAGATTTTGAGATGAAGTTTGGGGCTGTGACCAATCTCATCCATCTGTTCCTCTCCAACTCCCTTTTTGTATTCTGCTCTGCAAACTGTGGTTTCCGAGTAACTAACACTTAGTGCTATTTGGCTATGGATAATGATACATCATGTAGCCTTTGAATGCTTATAGAAATCATTAAATATTTCTTATATATTGGGAAGTAATAGATCACATTGCAATATACAGTCTGAAATAATTAAATGTTAGAATATCTCTCTCCCACTGACCTTAACCTGAAGTATCCTTTTCATCAGGAAATACATTGTGATTGTGGGTCTTTAATCTTATTTTTATACTGTCTAAATGACAGAAAACAATGTAGCCAGAATCTGATCCTTCCCCCCAACTTTGACATAGTATTTATTCTGTTGCTGTGGAACAGGCATATGTAACTTCCATTTTTTTAAATACATCCTTTTTCGTGCTGTATTTCATTGAAATCTGTTTGCTCTAGTGAAGCAATAACATAGAGGTACTTCTGTAATATCAGCCTGAGAAGTAATTGTGGGAGGAGCCTTACTAAGTCATTCAAAGTTCTGAATTTTTCGGTGCATCTTATCTTTACCATATTTGAATTAACAATTCCAGGATAGGGATTGCAATTAATTTTATGCATTCTTCACAGCAGAACACGTAACAGCACCAAATAATAATTAATTGCGAGCTCATTGTGGTGGTGGTTTATTGATGGGCCATCTGAAACATATTTAAACTTGTTAGTGTTCTCTTGCTCATTAACAGTCTGGAATATGCTATATGAACTGCAACAGCTATAAAGTATGTTGCTTTAGTTTTCAGAAAGTAGACTGACACTTTCCTATTTGAGTTTTAAGCAAAAGGAATGAAGATGGTGCTCCAAGGTTTTGATACATTAAAAATGGATATCTATAGATGTATATAAAAAAATCTAATAATAAATGGGAGTGTCTTTTAATTATAGACCGATTGGTCTTTCACTTGAATGTGTTTGAAAATAAATGCATAGAAATATTATTGAACCTATTTTAGACTGAACACTGAAAGCCTTGTATTATGTGGCAACAGTTAAGTTAGAATTCTGTGACAACATGAATGTCAAAACCACTTTTTAAAATTTATGTCACTTCTCTGCCTACATCACACTTGTGCATTCATGTGACCTGGCTTTAATTTAACATTTGATAAATATTTGCATAGTAATTCCTAAAGTGTTCTCCCACACATAAAGGAAATGATGATAAACAGCTTTTAAGTGGCTTGATGTTAAACACAAACATGACTTGCAGCCCTAAGGTAAAATGCACATTAGAATAACTGTTCAATATTCATTTGGAAAGTGTTGGTATGTATTATACCAGGTAACGTATTCATACTTTTTCTTTACATATTTAGATGTTTCTGTGGTATACCTCAGCTAATCTTCTGCGTAGAGGTTATACGCTCTGCTGTAAGAGAACCTCTTCCTGCTGGTGCTGTTAGGATTTTCTCTTGAACCGATTTGAAGAAAACCTGTAGATATGTTTTCTCCTAAATGACACTGCTAACAGAGAGATTTAGGAGCATAGATAGGGGGTAGCCATACCTGAATGCTGCCCAGAGCTTCTAGGTTGCCATTAGTGTTTTGTTTTTACAAGAGACTCAATCTTTTGTTTTTCAAACTAATTCTTTCTTCTGGAGCATGTGAGATTTCCATAGCAATAGTTAAGAAGAAACTAGGAGGGATGGCATCTTCTTTCAGGCTGGTTTAGAGACTACTTTCTCTTCATATGGCCACTGATAAAACCATTATGTTACTGTATTTGTGTGGCCCAAAGTAAAAGGAAGATTGGGAATTCCTTAAGCTTAATGTAGTTTAGGGTGGCTCTGTGTGTCTGAGCTGGTTTTCTGCTAACTTGTTGCATTCTCTTGGGACGATAGAGCTTTTACACTCCTACTTTCTTTGCTTTTTATTTTTGTGTTTTTTAATGACACATCTGGTTCGTACAGCTACTGAATCACAAATAGAAGTGGACATCGAAAGCAGAATATTCCAATCAGCTGTTTATTTTTTCACATGAGCTTTATTGTGTCTACAGACCACTTAAACAGCATAATATGTATAACAGGTTTGAATATATTTTCAGACAAAAAAGCTTAGTTGCAGAAGTTTCTCTTAATTATGAGGAGTGGTTTTCAAGTATACTGTTTTGCTGTTACTAACTATGGAAAACTTTTGTGATTGCATTAGTTCAGGAGGAACATCTGGCTGGATGGCTGAGCCCAAAGAGTGGTGGTGAATGGTGCTACACGCAGCTGGTGGCCAGTCACAAGCGGTGTTCCCCAGGGCTCAGCGCTGGGGCCAGTCCTGTTTAATGTCTTTACCAACGATCTGGACGAGGGGATTGAGCGCACCCTCAGTATGTTTGCAGGCGATACCAAGTTGGGTGGGAGTGTTGATCTGCTGGAGGGCAGGAAGGCTCTGCAGGGGGATCTGGACAGGCTGGACCAATGGGCTGAGGCCAGTTGTATGAAGTTCATTCAACAGGGAGAAGTGCTGGGTCCGGCATTTGGGTCACTCCAACCCCACACAACGCTACGGGCTTGGGGAAGAGCGGCTGGAAAGGACCTGGGGGTGCTGGTTGGTGGCCAGCTAAGCATGAGCCACCAGTGTGCCCAGGTGGCCAAGGTGGCCAAGAGCATCCTGGCTTGTATCAGAAACAGTGTGGCCAGCAGGGCCAGGGAAGTGATTGTCCCCCTGTACTTGGCACTGGTGAGGCTGCACCTCGAATCCTGTGTTCAGTGTTGGTCCCCTCACTGCAAGATGGACATAGGGGTGCTGGAGCATGTCCAGGGAAGGGCAATGAAGCTGGGGAAGGGTCTGGAGCAAAAGGGTTATGAGGAGCAGCTGAGGGAACTGGGGTTGTTTAGTCTGGAGAAGAGCCGGCTCAGGAGGGACCTTATGACTCTCTCCACCTGCGTGCAAGGAGGCTGTAGGCAGGTGAGGGTCAGTCTCTTCTCCCAGAAAACAAGCAACAGCAGAAAGGGAACTGGCCTCAAGTTGCACCAAGGGGAGCTTGAGATTGAACGTTATAAAAAACTTCTTCACTGCAAGGGTGATCAAGCATTGGAACAGGCTGCCAGGGGAGGTGGTAGAATCATCATCCTTGGAGGTGTTTAAAAAAAAAAGTAGATGTGGTGCTTAGTGACATGCTATAGTGATGGGCTTGGCAGTCCTGGGTTAGTGGTTGGACTTGATCTCAGAGGTCTTCTCCTAACTTAAATGATTCTATGAGTCTACTGATGCATTCCATTTTGAGGGAATAATATTTTGTAAGTTTATTGTAGGGTGAAGCGATACTTTTTTATAAGGTTTCTGCATTAGGTAAATTATTTGATCTAAGTTGACATATTTGCTTGTTGCACAGAGGTATGTTTCCTCTCTGCCATTTCATCTTAGAATTTTGTGGTTATTGTAAAAATACTTAAACCATGGGCTTTACAATAGAGCTTTGAGCTGTAATAGTTGTCTACACTTCATCACTTAGCAGAGACAAAAGCATGCTAATTGATTTTTGTTAAATTTTGTAATTTTGAACACCGGATACCTGGAATGAACAAATACTTGCTGTTTCACAAATGAATGGTTTCAGCATGAAGTGAAGTAACTGTAGAGATAAATTACAGATTAAATAGATGTGTTACAGAGAGAGGTACTTCATGTGCTTAGTTGGGTGGTTGTCATTCAGCCATACTGTAGTTTAGATACACTTCACACTAAGATAAGTGTAAGAGGGTAAAAAGGCTGTGAGTTAACCGAAGGCAGCCAAGCCCCACACAGCTGCTTACTCGGTCCTCACCCGTGGGCTGGGGAGAAGAATCGTAACAGTACAAATGAGAACTCATGGGCTGAATTAAAGATAGTTTAATAGGTAAAACAAAAGCTGCACACACAACTCTTACACCACCCCCCCACCCCACCCCACCCCCCGCCCTTCCCCCAGCTTTTATTGCTGAGCACAGTCATAATATGGGATATCCCTTCGGTCAGTTGGGGTTCAGTGCCTGGCTGTGTCCCCTCTCATCTTCTTGTGCACCCCCAGCCTGCTCGCTAGGAGGGTCAGTGTGAGAAATGGGGAGGACTTCGGTGCTGTGTAAGCACTGTTCAGCAACAGCACAAACATCCCTGTGTTATCAGTACTGTTAGCCACAAATCCAAAATGTAGCACCATGCAAGCTATTATGAAGAAAACTGACTGTATCCCAGCCCAAGCCAGTACATGTCTGTGGAAGAATTGAAACTGAACTGTGGAAGCTAGATGGGTCAGAATAGGAAAAACATTTTTTAGAGTTCACCAGCAAAGTTGACGGTGGCATGATTGACTGACCTAGGTAATGCTATGAGAATGCTAGGGTGGTTGTGGTATGAGGGTTTTCTAGTTGTTTTTTGGCTGCTGCCTATTAATGATACAATAAAAAAAAGGCGTAATCCAATTGATCTGCATTTGTACCTGTGATGGAATAAATCTGATTTATCTGCTTTCTGCATCAGTTGATGGCCAAAGTTATGGAGTGCCCACAAATAAACATGGAGTAGAGTATCCCTACTTCTCAGTGGCTTCATTACATGGGGAATATCCAAACTTGAGGGAAGGGACATTGTATAGTGTATCAGTTGTGCTTCACTTTGCTTCTGAGAACTGTGATCTAATTAGACTTGACTAGGAAACAGGGATTGGAGATATAGATGTAATATAAATGGATTTGTTTGGTTTGTGTATTGCATGTGAGCAGTGCTCATCTTTCTTTGTACATTTCTGAAACCTTTCTCAAAGCTACATGTGTGCATGCCAGTTTCTTGACCCTTAATTTTAGCATGTTCTGGCCAGTCTCCATAGTATTGGATAGAGGATGCCAACATGTTTTGCAGTCTTAACTGAGCTCGTTTCCTTTCTTCAGTGTGTTAAAGAAGATGTGCCAATTCAACATTTATCGATGCTGATACTGTAGAGTACTCAAATTGTTGCTACGCCTCAATAAGCTGCCACGTGCTTCTTAAATAGCAATAGCTGTCCCTAAGTAGGGTACATGTTCAAATGTTAGCTAAGGCAGTTCAAACATAACTACCACTTAGCCTGTCGCCCTTGCAAGTTACATGTACACAGGTAGCTGGTGTGGTTTGGGGGCAGTGGTTACAGACTGTGTCTGCTTCCTGATTTGTCTTTCGTGTCAGGGAGAATTTGTTGTTGAGTAGTGTGCTCTGAGACTTTTGGTTTCAGGGTCAGTGGAAGATGGCTCCCAGTTACTGAAATGGAGTTGTTAATATTTGAGGAAAGCATTAATTTTTGAAAACTAACATGGTCCCTATTAATAATGGTACACAGTGTTGCATTGGAATTTGAGTGTTTATTTGTGAAAACAAACTGGGATATATTTATTCTATTAATTTGGCTTTTGCCACAATAGCCTGACATACCTCCTCAGAAAGAAGTGATGGGTGTTTTTTGTATGTATAGATATAGGTATACATGCTCCTCTCCTGAAACTGTCAGGAGTGATGCATGTCCATACTACATCTATTCAAGTGTCTGTGCTCATAATAACCCAAATATTTCAACCATAAAATGTTGTAGAATGAAGACAGTTTGATTTCTCCTTATTTTTTATTAACTGTTTAACTGAAGTAAAGAATGATAAGGAAAGGGAAATATAAATTTTAAAGATCTTTTGCGTAGTTTTCTATATGTAGTGTCTTGTTATGTGTCTGTAGTTTTCATTCTCTTTCAATTTCTGGGTAGTGGCTCCAAGCTTCTACCTCACTGTTGAAGAGGAAAATGGGTGGGAAGCAGATGGGATGCAAAGCTGCTTTGTCTGATGGCATTAAACCCATGCAAGGTTAGGTTAAGAGTTCTTGTGTCTGTTTTGCAGGATCCAACTTCCTGGGTAAATATTCACCACCTGGAATATACAGATGGAGGAATTCTGGACCCAGATGATGTGCTGGCAGATGTTGTGGAAGACAAAGATAAGGTAGAGCTTGCATGAAAGTACTAGGTTTGCCTTTTGCTGTGTCTTTTCAAAGTAACTAATGCTACTTCCTCATTTCTTGGACACCTGACAGGTGAAGTGGATGTTAAACATTCTTAAATTAAACACCTTTGCCCATAGGTGCTATAGCTCTCTTTCTGGAGTAGAACTGGAGGGGGCAGAGGTGTAAAGCATGACCAAAGCAATGAAAATAATCAGAGAAGCCTAGCAGCTGATTTAGGACTTAACCTTTTCAAGCAGTTCTGTGTTTCTTTTTATTGCTGTATGAAATTAGTGGTGAAGGAATGTGTGGTTTATGAGACATCTTTTTTTTTATGCCACTTTAAAATATCTTTTTATAATCTCTTCCTTTGCTTAGAATTAAAATTTTGAGACTCATTGATATGTCATGGCTGAATGTATGACAAAACAAACGGGCAAATCCTGTGATGACAAGAACAGTTGTGTCGTGTGTTAAATTTCAGGAGGCGTTCCTGTGGTTTGCTACTGAAAGTCTAAGCAGGCCAGTTATTAATTTCAATTTAGAAGTTTCTAACTTTCTATTCAAGTAACATAGATGTCCTTTCTGGGTAGAGAAGCAGTAGCTGCAAAGAAGCCCCTTCTAATTTTTTGTAATTACCATGCAAGTTTAATTTTGGGCATTGGTGGCTGACTTCAGCATAGAGGAGGAGGGGTATAATCTATAACACTTTGCTGTTTGTGTTTTTGTTTTTTTTTTTTTTTTTTTAAAATCAGAGGAAAAAATATGTCTAGTGACTTGAAACTAAAGATCCAAATACGGAATATGCCTGTACTTTCAGCTGAATGGCTTCATCTATTTACAGTGCCATATGCTTGGTGACTTAAAAATAATTTTGTATTACGTCATTGAAGAGTCAACAGCATATGAAACTAACATTTCTGCTTGCTGTATACAAAATGCAACATTTTGGTTAACATTAACTTATGGTTAACAGGATGCTGTTTCTCATACCTTAGAAAATTGTCTAAGGCGTACTTCAGTGTTGCGTCATGGTGGTTTGTGTGGAATTCTTAAAAACAAGGGAGCTCTGTTTGGTATATGGGTTTTTTTATCAAATGTGTTTCTAGCTTGTTCATATTTACTGAAAGTATACTTAAAACACCTTTAGACTTCTTTCCAGTTTGGAGGCTCAAGGCTGGGTTCTGAGGAGTCACCCTGTTGTATGTAAACGAGAAGACTATAAGCATAAGACATCATGAAATACCACATCAAAGGGAAATGTGTTACTGGTTTTATCAGTTTATGAATATTAACATGTCCACCCAGAATTTCCTCTATTTGAAGTACTAATACAGGAATACTTACACAGATATGAGCAGTAGCTTGCAGAATATTTTATATACCATCCACTTTTTAACTTGTTGTCAAAGCCTTTGCTATACTTTATTGGTGAGTGTCACTGGTTGAGGTATGTGTTGCTTATGTTTCTAGGTTTCTAGTTCATACACAGCTGTGGGTTTAAGCATCTTCTGTTATGATAGTACTAGGTGGGACTCTAGTTCTGAGGCTGCCTTGAGGAAAAACCACTGGAAAACTGGAATCTTACTTGTTGAAGTGGTCTGGGGTGGTTTAGGAATACAGCAAACTCCTTGGTTTCTCTTCCTGTGATGTCTCAATTACACGTGATGCATCACTGGCATCTTTTCTTCAGAAGGACTTGGTGAAACAGCAGTAAGTAAGACTTACTGAACAGCAGCAGCTGCAGTGACAAATCAGTTTTTTTGATTAAACTAGGGGAGAATCATGTAATCGTGTAAGGGGATGGCTGCTTGAGAGGTCAAAGAATTCTTTCAGTTGAGCGGAATTGTGCCATAGCATGTGTAAGAAGTTGTCCATACTACCTACTTAAAAGGTTTGGTGTGATCTGGTAACAAAGAGCCAGCCCTATAAAAGGCTTACAGATATTTTTGATAGTTTTATTGTAGCCTGTTAGCCTTTGATCCTTCACCAGTGCTGTTCCATATTGAGAATATTGGCTAGGGGATCTTTAATCTTTGCAAAAAGGGGAGGAGATATTTAGGTCTAATGGCCCCGATACCTAATTTGGTGTTAAGAGTTCTAAATAGATGAAAAAAAAAATTGGTAATTTATCTGTGCACTGATTCTTTTTGGTTATGATTATCTATAAGTGTACTAAATGAATAGGTTACAGCTTTGTTGCTCAGTTGTTATCTTTTCCTATGCATCTAAGCCAGTAATGCAGTCTCCCATGAAATCAGTCACTCCATATAAAAATAAGTGTTGCCCTTAACCTGAGTGCCTTTAACCAAAGGCGTGTTTTGGCATTGCTGACCATCAGGCTCTTACTTTAGTGGCAGAGGAGACTAGCTGATGCTTTTTTGAAGGTTAAGCTGCTCTAGATTGTACTTTGATAGCAGTAAATTAGCATGTTTTCTTCAAAGGGAAATATGCTTGCTTATCTAATGAAATTCTTTCAGTGTGGCAACAAAGCAGTGAATCAGAAAGCGCTATCAGATATAATTTATTTGGAATTTTTAAAGCTTTTAACAGTCCTTAACAATAGACTGTTAAGAAGGCACAGCCGCTCATGAGGTAAGTAGCAAGTGCTGCCTTGTGTCAGTAAACGATTGAGAGGGAACAAAACGATGGAATAAATGGTCAGTTTCCAAAATTGTGAAATGATGGAATGCATAATGCACGTTATTGGGGGTGGCAATGTTTCTGAGCTCTGCTTATGTTAACTTCATGATTTCCTCTGGAACTCAACATTAATCAAAATTCAGCAAATAGGCAGTACAGTGGGTGATGCTAATTGCTATCAACCGCACAGTTACGCGTGTTGGAGAGGGTAGCTTGTTCTATTTGCATGTAAACCAGGTCTAAATTAGTATCATATGTACTTCGTAACATGTATCATGTGAAAATACTTTGGAAATGTGTTACGGTGAGAGCCCCTTGCTGCTACTGCCTCAACAATAATCTGTGGCACAAATTGGAAGTCCAGT
Organism: Falco cherrug; assembly: GCF_023634085.1. Taxonomy (NCBI): domain Eukaryota; kingdom Metazoa; phylum Chordata; class Aves; order Falconiformes; family Falconidae; genus Falco; species Falco cherrug. The sequence continues at coordinate 15,303,635 of NC_073704.1, read as the reverse complement.
CTAGTATTGAATAGTTTTAAAATAGTTTGTTACTGAGTAATCTAGCAAGTGGTTCATGTCCTGATTACTCTGAATGATGGATCTAATTAATTAAAAACGCCAAATTTCATCATTTGAATAAAAACAAGCTATTTAAATTGTCTGCTTTTAATGTGTTAAAGCTATAAATGGAGTCCTCTTTGTACAGTGTTCTTAACAGATCTCTACCTCTTGAAATTACTCCTTTTGTGAGGAAGAAAATGCCCTAGGAAAACTATTATGCTGTGCAGAAGATGAGTACAAAATGTTTCTCTTCGTACCATTGAGTACATTGAGCCTGTGCTTGGCACATGTCTTAAATGCGTAAATGATGTACACGTCTAGGTTTCCCTCTGATTTTTATATCTAGTCATGTTTTCAAATGCTCACATCTGGGGAAGGCTAAAAAGATGTAATGAAGTGCAAGTCAAAACTTGCTTAGTTTATAGCAGAAGTTAAAGCTAACCTCCAAAATCAGAACACTTCTGCTCTCTGAATAAAAGTCTACAGGGAAAATATAATTTCTGTATAACCTGGCTAACATGTTCATATTTTGATGGGATTAAATGCAAGGAAAACATGGTTACGGGTATACTTCTATCAGCAGAGCCCTTCAGGAATAGCAGATGATGGTCTGCTGTCAGGGTGCGTGGTTTTTTGTTCAGTGTTTTTGGTAAGACCGTGCTTGCAGAAGCAGTATGCAGTATCTACTATCTGGCCCACAAAGCTGTTGAACATTTATGTAAAGATACCATTTCCTGACCAGTGTTGCTGGCAAGAGACCGAGGCTTGTCATCCTAGGAGGTGATGTAGGCTTAACTTCTCCAGAAGCTTGTTTGTTAGCAGTTTAAGTTACTTACCACTTAGCTTGAAGTATATGGTGGGGATATTTTGTGGTGGTTATTTTTTTAGGAGTGGAAGGAAAAAAATGGTATGTGATTGTGATGGGCATTGCACTGATACTGAAATAGCAGGGTGTCAATATGGTCTTAGAAATTGGTTTTGCTTGCATATCTTTTTTGTTAAATATAGATGAGTTGTGTTCTTTAACAGCAGCAGAAGCTTTGAAGGAGACAAAGCAACATCAATGAAATGCTGAAACAGTGACATAGTTGCAAGATTGGTTGGGACTGTAACTGTCATTTAAGTGTTTCTAATGATAATATCAAATAAATGGTATGAATTAAGTGTAGTTCAGATATTATTTTAGCTAAGCTTTTAATGAAATATTAAATAGCAAAATCAATGAATTCTTCCTTCTCAGTTCACTACCAGCAGACATCAGATACTGAGAAAATGTCTCCTGGGAGGTCTCCAAATGCTGGAGAAATCAGCTGCTAGCTGTTCAGAATGGTTATTGGGCCCCTGCATGTTCTGGTAAGAAGGAAGAGCAGACTGAAGTTGTTTTTGTAGAAGATATTAAGCAACTCTCTTTGGTTACTTCAGACGAGGTCTTTGCAGGTAGCTGTAGTTTCAGTAAGGGCATTGTGAGTGTGAGGCTGCTTGGGAGAAGTTTTCAGCAAAATGACAAAACATTTGGAATAAACTACAAGATTAATGTGATTACGCAAAGGAAATGTCTCTCCAGGTACCTGACAGACATCATCTGTCAGTGGCTTCTGAACTTTTCCGTTGTTTCCAGGCAGGTTTAGTCACTGGGAGCGCTGGCTGGCTGGGCATAGCACTTACACAGCAGCAGTTATTTGCTGACCTGGGTTTCACTCTGTAGACCTTCAGGATTGTCATTCTGGCTGTGAAAGTGACGGCATGCTGTAATGTGCAACATGTATTTGAATTAAGCAATGAATGAAGTAATTCCACCTTTGGACAGTTTCTTTTCCCTCCAACCATCTATTTCCTCATGAAATGGAGAAGGAAATCAGAACTTAAGTAACTTTAGGTAGGTAGAGGAGGTGTGGCTGAAGAGTATGCAGTGATAAGGAAAATGAGTTCTACAAGCAGGTTGAAAAAATGGTAAAGTGAAGTCAAAATAACACGGCAAGTGGGCAGGAGTGTCTCAGTAGTCTAAAAAATAAATAAGGGACTGTGGAGTTCTGAGGGAATTTCTCTTAACGGAGACTTAGTACATTGCTGCTTTAAAAACTTCCTCTGCAAATCAGTGGCAGAGGCCTTGATGCTGGCTTGTTTAAATTACCTTCCAGTGGGTCAGCAGAACCTGAGAATGTCATGCTTTACAGATCTTTTGTTGCGTGGTTTGATTCTCAAATATATGATCCATGCAAGTAATGCATACTGAAGTAAGAGAAATGTGGTTCAAACTCTAGACTTCTGTGTAACTGAGATTTTAGCATTTTCTCTAGGGTTTTGAAACTTTCTGATAACTGGAATGCAGAAGTGAATTTTCTGTTCTTCAGTTTTTCATACAACTGTATATTACACTTTTAGGAAAAACAAAGCAAGATATGTAAGACTTAGTTACAGCTGCGAATTTTTACCTATTGAAGTATATGCTGCAGTGGGTTTTTATGTAGGCTGCTCTACAAGTTGTTGCATATTAGTCAACTGTTTCCTGGAGAGGTTTTCTTTTTTAAAAAAAAAAAAAAAAAAGGGAAAAATTCCCTTTGATATAAAGAATAAGGATGCAAGAAAGCAATTTAATGACGTTAGTTGCCTATAATGTGGAGGTAATATTTTAAGTGTGCAGTAGACACAGGATAGTTCAGATTGTTGTGTTGTAACTTGGATGCTCTGTCTTTCATAAAATCTGCTCCAAAAAAAGTCATGCATCACAGAAAGAAAAAAAAGAGTAATTATAGCTGCTTTATAAGATGATGAATGTTGCTCTGGACTACAGTTTTGACTCTCAATGTTTTATGACGTTTGGTTGATTAATACCATGACCAAGTTATTGTTTTAATGTGCTTTTACTGACTGTTAAACTGGTTGCAGCAAATACACACTTCCAACTTTTGATATATAGTGCTTCTGGCGGAGTGTTGGTTACACTTCCATAAGTTTGAATGCCTTGTTTGATAGAACTGTTGTCCAGAGGCAGCCAATTTTTATGTTTAGTTCCTTGGTGCTAATGAGGTAAAATGGGAATTAGTAGATCAAAAAGCCTAGTATGTTCAAGATGGGGGAAAAATGAAGTTGCAGGATTTGGCAAAACTGGTATGTAAGGGCTGTTGTTCTTTGATTTGGTTTTAATGTTCTTTTTCAAAGTATAATTTTTAGGCTGTGGTTAGTATCTCTGCCAGAATACGTGTAGATATTTGTCTCTGTGTCTCTTCCTTACTGCTTCTGGTTTTGCGTTCATATTTTGTGGTTTCAGTAATGAGATCCTATGGATGAACAGAAATCTTAATATTTGATTAGTAAAAAGGATAACTAATAATTAATTCTTCTTTTAAACCCTAAATTGCTAAAAATTAAAATGGATTTAATTTTTATTTTGAATAATGTGTTTACAACCTCCAGAACAGTGTTCCTGCCTTTGTTACATTTAGAACATTCTATTTCTTCCTTGTATAAATTATTTGTAATAGGTTTCAATTGTAATTTCCCACAATCAAAGTTATTGGGATATGAAATTGTTACTGCTGACAGTATTTGTTTACTTAAATATTTGTAGCTAGTTTTGGGCAATGAAGATGGAAAGACAAACCATTACTGTGATGAAACCTTCATGTAACTTCTGTTCTATCAAGGGAGTCCCAGTATAAGTACTCCTCAGATGTCTGATAATTAGTTGTGTCATGTGTCTACCAGGAAGGGAAATATTAGAAAGGGCATACTTTAAATACTTCATTTATCTTTTTCAGCACATTAAAAAACAGAAATGTGAGACACAAGAAAATCCTAGATCAAAGTGGATTATGTATCCCTTTGCACTGACTGTGATGATGGCCTGTCCCCTCGAGTCATCAGCTTTTTGACTTGTTCAAAAGGACAGTGCCAGTGCTTGCTAAAACCTCTGTTGAGTTTATCTAGGCTATATCTGCAGTTTAAAAACAAAGGCTGGCATTGGGGATGGGGGACATTCTTATGGAAAAACTGTAGACCTTGATTCGATGGTCCTTTGAAGCAAGATGGAGTTTTGTTTTTGCTCTTGATGCAAAGCCAGTCAAGGTGCAGCCTTTTTTTTTTTTTTTTTTTTTTTTTAATGTTTTCACACCTTTCAGGAAGAAAAGGATTTATGCCATTTTGAGCCAGTGCTTGTTTAGGAAACAGATGTCCGATTTCACTCTTGTGTAGAAGGGTATTCTGTGAGCCATCAGATATAGGGGTGTGTGTATATATGTATTTATATATATAAAAAAGGATATTTTGATAGGAGTTTGTTTATTTTTGAAGTGGGATCTGAACTGTGAATACCAAACGGGGGGGGGGGGGGGGGCAAAAAAAAAATCACCATCATTACTACTTATTAAACAACACTATTTCACTAATGCAGTTTCTTTTTAGAATATAGATTATGAAGCTTTGCATTTTTATGAAATTTGTTTTAATTTCTTGCTGCAGAGGTGCCATGCATTATTCAAGATTATAAAATGATTTGGATTTCAGGAGCATCTGGATTTGCTGATGAGGATTTCAAGCTGTGTAATTATGAAACTATATGCACATAGGTTGGAAGTTCAGAACTCATTAGTGTAATCATTAAAATAACCATTTTTTAAGTATGGTATTACATTCTGGGGTGTGCAATTACACTATCATGTGCTTCTGGTTACTGGAAACATTCTTGTAATAAACTTCAGGTCTAGCAACGTGCTTCAAGATAAGTTCATAGCTTTAAGAACAGACACCTGGTCAACTGTTGCTTAGCTTATTAAAGAAAATTCAGTTTTATAGATTTAGAGCCATAGCACAGTGCGTGTATGCATAAATTAACCATTTATTCTATAAAATATTATATACTTTTACATATTTAGTGCTGTATAATTTGATTTTTCTTAACATAGATATTGTCTTGGGACATACTGCAAGGGTTACTTACTTTAGCTCTACTTACTTTAAAAGCAAAAATCTGGTTATGAAGGTTCTTACCAGATGGACTCCAAACTTTTTAGTTTTTCCAGTGTAATGTTTGCGTTTGAACATTCAGAACTGTGAACTCTTTGAACATCTGTAACCACCAGTTTTTCCGTTTGTGATAAGTATTCCATTACTTTTTTCAGATTAAAAAAAAAAAAAAAAGAATTAAGAGTGACAGTGGATCTGTGACACTAATAAAATTCTTGATAGTTTTGAAGTAAGATTGCCTATTTAAATGCTAAAAGGGGATTTTGGAGTTAAAATCCTTTTTATGTAAGACATGCAAATCTGAAACTTGTGCTTTTCTAATTTGATTTTCTGTTGATCCCTCTATTTTCTGATTTGTATTTTAGCATTTAAAAAAAAAAAAGGGAGTATTAAAAATATACAGCAGCCAGAAGCTTTGGGACTTGAGTCACTTGATTTTGGGGGAGTACTCAGCTGTGCAACCAGAACACTTTCTCTCGACCTGAAAAATGTGTTTTGTCATCTGGGCGCTAAGTACTGTAGCTAATTGGTGATCTGACAGCTGAAGCTGTTTGAGATTCTGTTCCTTAAACAATGAGAGGGAGGTCATTCAGAGTGCATCTGGTCACAAATGGTGGGCTGAACGGGCATTCAAATGTCCTGGTGAAAAGGAGCTTAGTATCTCTCTTGGTAAGCAGAACCTGGTTGAAGAGGCTTATTCTTTCTTAATGATTTTCCTTGATGTAACAAATATTTGGAATTCTGTATACACGTGTTGATGCTTAAGTGCTTAAGTATGAGCACACACATCTTAATGTTTAGCAAGGCAGTGATATGCATTGTGAAAATAATGTAACCTTGCTGTGGAAAGATAATTTGGTGGGTTGTCTTGCTATAAACTAAGCTGAGCTCTTAAATCCTTCCACATTGTGGTTTATTTATAATAAGCTTTGGAGGCTGAGAGAGTTGGGATTGTTCAGCCTGGAGAAGAGAAGGCTTCTGGGAGACCTTATAGCAGCTTTCAGTACTTGAAAGGGAGCTTATAAGAAAGATGGGGACAGACTTTTCATCAGGGTCTGTTGTGATAGGACAAGGGGTAATGGTTTTGAATGAAAAGAGGGCAGATTTAGACTAGATATAAGGAAGAAATGTTACAGTGAGGGTGGTGAAACACTGGAACAGGTGGCCCAGAGAGGTGGTAAATGCCCAATCCCTGGACACATTCAAGGTGGGGTTGGACAAGGCTCTGAGCAACCTGATCTAGTTGAAGATGTTCGTGCTTATTGCAGGGGGGTTGGACTAGATGGCCTTTAAAGGTCCCTCCCAACCCAACCCATTCTATGATTCTATGGTTATTATTTCACTTGTCCTATTTACCCTCAAATGGATTGAGGAAGGGGCTTTTCATTCTGTTTTCCAGTTAGGGCTCTGAACACTCCTTCAATACAAGAATTACAAATGCCTACTGTGGTATACTTTGTTGTGGAAGACAGCAGTGAAGGAGGTGAAGTTTGGTGTTGTATTTCATTCCTTTTCAGAAGTGACTGTGTTCCAGCCCAAGGAATTGGAGTTTGTCCTGGTACTGTATTGGGAAATTGTTTCAGCGTAGTAAGCTTGCATTGCTTTTAGACTAGATACAAGGAAGTGGCTTTTTGAAAGTAGGAAAGTCAACAGTATTTTCCTCAGGTTTGAAGGGTTTGCAGCTTTCAGGATTTCACCGTGTTATCTGAAAACAACAGCGATTCTTCAAATCACTCAGATTTGAGAATCAACATGGGATGACTGAATCTGAAGGATCGCTGAAGTTTATGCGTTTTTAGAAGCATTTTGGACGAGGGTGAAAGGTGGTGTGAAGAGCAAAGGAGATTAGAGTATGCTTGTCATTGTCTGTGCCAAGGGCAGGGGCTGCAGTGGAGAAGGAAGCATCCTTTCTCAGAAACAGCCGGAACAATAGTTGACATCCTGAGCTCACAGCATGGGCACACCTTTCTGGGTGTTGGGAGTTGGGATTTGTGCAAGAAGACTAGGCTGTGTGCTAGTCTGTCCTGTAAACTTCACTGCGCTCTGCTTGCCTTAGGTCAGTCTCTGTGGCCAGACAGCGGCTGCAGCAAACTGCAGCCTTTTGAGTGGTCTTGTGCTGTTCCTTCTTTGGGGGAGAATGCTAGAACTGGAGGAAAAAATTTAGGGCTTGGAGGCTGTCTCTGGGTTGTTCAGTTCAAGGGGCCTTGGTCTATTTCACCCTGGGTTCCTGTGCTGGGAGAAACTGTAGGATAAATATATTTGGTAAAGAAGTGCTTTATAACTATGGTTGAATCTTGGGGAATGAAAAATAGCCTTTACTTCCCATATGTTTAAAATACATTTATCTTATGAAAAATGACAGGGAATGTCAGTTGCAAACAATATATGGCAAAAGGTAATTCTGTAACATTTTTTTTCTTACAATTAATGGAGTTGACGTACACTGGAGCTTGGTTGGAGGCTTCATTTGTGGGTGATTTGTGAAAACTGAGTTGAAGACAAGCAGTAGTCAAAACTGAAGATAAAAATGCATGAAAAACTAGTCAATTAAGTACGCAGATGTGCATTATGTGGCTTCCTAGACAGTATAAAAATAGTACATGGCCATATACCACTGTTTTTGTAAAGCTGGATTTTCTCATGTGGTGTGTGATTTCTTAATAACTAAAAGTAGCTAGTTTTAAATCTGTGGGGTTTTTTTTGTTACTGTCCTCAGTTTAATAAAACAATTTCATATCTGCTCTTATTTTACTTGAAAAATCAAGGAAAACTTTTTGATGAACTCAAGTTCTACTCATATATGATTATTTAGCCAGCTATAATAATTGCAGTAATTAGTGTGTATATTTTTTTTAAAGTACACTTTTTCCAGTGCATTTTTAACTTTATGGTATAATTCTCAAGAGGATAATAAAATACACTATGGTAGATTGTGCAATCAAGTTAGTGCAATCAAGTTGCTAATCATTTTCTTGGAAGAACCTGCATTAGAGGCGATGAGGACTTGCTGCTCTTTTGCTGAGAAATGTCCTCATTTGTTGTTGATTGAGGTCCTAAGCTTAAACTGCTAGGTTTAGCTTGATGCAGGGCATTTTAGTGGCACTTTCAAGTTATGATTTCAGGCCTTCCTGGGACTACACAGAGATTACCGACTGATAAGAAATCAAAGAACTGAATTTCAGAGTACTGAGATTTTCCTGTTTTACATGTTTAAAATCTGAGGAGTCTTTCATATGGTGCTAATGCATTTTATATTAACACTTCTTAAAAGTTTTTCTTAGATAGCGTGTCTCTTCTTACATCGTTTTATGTTCAGCCTTTAAGGAAGTTTTCCCAAACTTTCATTTATATCTAATATCAGCCCCATAGCAATGAAAGCTGTAAGGAAAAAACCTGTATGGATCAAGAAGTTCCTATAGGTTGGTATAGAATAATGAGAGTGAGATGTACAAACAATACAGCAACAGGAGCTAGGTGTCTTAAGATACTTTAATGTACCTTTTGTGACACTGAAGCTAAACTACGGAAGGTAGGTTTGTATTATGTGAGGAGCTTTGGTCATCATGTGTGGTCTGTTAGTTTCAAGTTGTCAGACCTATATAAAGCTAAAGCTACTCACTGGCTTTGTTTATAACCCTTGTATAGAGCTGTGTTTCTTATTTCTGGCCCCTCTCCCTGCAAATTGGTTATTGCAACTGGTGAATAAAGGGGTGAAGAAATCTAATTTCTCCTTTTAGATGTCAGCTTCTATTACGTTATTCTGTATAGTAGCAGCATGCGCTTAACGGCAATTCAAATAACACCTTCGTAGCTAAAATTCTGTTGAGGCTTGTGTAAACAAAAAGTGGAAAAGTAAATTCATTTGGAGACGGTAGCAGTTAATCTAAGAAATAAAATATGAAGTGCACTTCAGCAAAGGTTTGTTCTTTTTTTTCCCCTCTGTATTTTTTTGTTTTTGTGAAGATGAAAATCTGCAAAGATATGTACGGCATTTTTGTGTTCAGAATCCCTTCTTCAGAAACCTTTGCTGGTTCTTCCAGCCCTCTCAAAGCTAGCTTGAGATACAGCAAAGGACTTGTAACTATATGTGGTCTCTTTATTGTCTGTCATGAGTGATTCACATTCCCATTTCCCTATAACCATTTTAGAATGTTGTCCTGGTCTTCCCATGTGAAAGACAAGATGGCAGCAGTTGTGTACAGCTGTGCTTATATAGCCCAGTTTGTGGAAAAGGGGCTTTTACTTCAGCGTATGAAGACTGTGCTTCCAGTAGGACAGGAAAAGACAATGAAGGTTTAATTTTGCTTTGTGGTATCCTGGCAGCCTTGAGCCAGCCTAAGTGTACATTTGCTTTCAAAAGAGATGATGTTGTCTGTCTCCCCCTAGTCCTGCTGTTCTTGCCCTTTGAACAGTACATAAACTGACCTGTGTTTAAACTAGTCTGACACAAGCATAAAACTTTGCTGTTTTTACCTGAAACAGTTTCCCAAGGTAATTGCTTTTAAGGGGCTCTGTGCCTGCTGGAAGGGGTGAGAAGCAGCGGTTGTTCTGGGCAGGGCAAAGGTGGTGCTCCTAGTGTTCATGAAGAGATCGTGACTGTGGTGTATAAGGAGTTGAGGTTCCTGTTCTTTGCTTGTAACCACTACAGGAAGAACATTACTTTCAAATTGTGTTACTAGCCAATAATATACCAAAAGGGGACAAAAAATGTTCTTAGGAAATTAAGACCATCTTTCACTCCTTTCACTGCACTGCTTTGTTGAACTGGGCCGCCTTTGCTGTTTCAGAGATTGCACTGCCATTTCATAGTCTTAATTCTCATCACTGCCCTTTGTTCAAAGAAATTCCATTTGTTTGTTGCTAGCAGGGAATATGCGAATAAATACTTAATACATCTTCAGTTAAGATTTCTAAGAACTGTCCTATACCACTTCATGCACCTTCCAACTCTGGGATGTAACTCTTGTAACCAGCTCGCTAGCATTGGAGTCCTCTCTGCTCCCCCAGGAGAAGGTGCCTGTTGGGTGGCTCCTCTTGTCCTGCCTCACAGGTATGGCTCTTAAATGAGGTTTTAGGGTAGGTGTGTGGGCTTTTTAAAATTTATATACTGCTTCGTCTAAATGGAGATTGGCAACCAACAAGCCCTTTTTCATGAAATCAAAAATGCTGCAGAACAGTTGGTTTTCACCTCCTTGGACAAAAAAAAAAAAAGTGTGGAAAAGGATTATGGTGCAGCATAAAGGGTTTTGCAGCTACGCTGATTAGCTTGCTGCTTCAAAGTTTAGAAAACTTGGTGATTGGCCACATACAGGAGGGGAAAACCTGGTAATTGCAGCATTTGGAACCCTAGCTTTTCTTCATTAAAACTAATGAGGATATGAATAATTCTATAGTTTGGAGGTTTTAAAAGTAGCATAAAAGCTGGAAATAGAGATTGTAGGTTGACTGAGAAGAATATCCTTGTGCTGTGATACTTAATTGATCAATGACTGGTTCAAAAAGACAAAAGTTGTACGTACCTGTCAGCAGGCAATGGGAGAGTTATGTCAGAAGGTTCACAATGATCTGGATTGTTGTAAACATTAGCTATATGGTGTTGTAGGTTGCTTGGCTGCTTTATTTAACAATATTCTGGTAGTAGAACAGGGCTTGGAAGTTTATATACAAAAACGTTGCAGCAGACCTACCTGGCTGGTAACCTCATAGCAGAAGAGGAGATGTGAGGGTGACTGCTGGCCTTCCTGGTAGCCAAAGCATGGCACATAATACAAGGATACAGGAGTGCATCTAGAACTAAATTGATACAGATAGAAACATATGCTGTGAAATTCTTTTGGAAATTCAAGTGAGAAGTGTTTTTTCTGGCTTATTTATTACTTCAAAAGTAAAAAATAGTAAAAGGGGTAATTTGGTCTCTTTTGAAATTGTCCCAAATGTGTGAAGCACAGAAATGCTTCCAACTATTCTTTCTTCTGTTGGCTGTTTAATAAGTAACACTAGCCTTTGTGGAGGATAGTTGAGAATATAAACATACTCAAATTGTATAAGGTAGGATTGAGGAAAAATTACAAACAGCACTTGAAGTATCTTGTGTTAATATTTGATTGTATTGTAAACAGTGGGTGTTACTGGGACTTCCAGTACTCGGCTTTTTCCCCAGCATGTTTCTTACTCTTAAGGAACAAAAAAATCCAACCCAGAATTGTACTGCGAACACACTATAAACACTGTCATAGTTGCCTGGTGTCTTCTGCAGTACAATTTCAAGTAGTGGAAAATAGTTTAATCCAGTTAACGGAAGACACATTCTATATTCTGTATCTGATACAGAGAAAATTGAGCAATCTGTTAAAGGTCTAACCCAAAACCAGCTTCATGAAATCATACAGATCCTTTGCACAAGCCATTTAACAGCATATTACTTCTTGGTAATGGGCTGAGGCCAATTGTATGAGGTTCATTCGACAGGGAGAAGTGCTGGGTCCTGCACCAGGGGCACAACAACCCCACGCAATGCTACAGGCTTGGGGAAGAGCGGCTGGAAGGGAAAAGGACCTGGGGGTGCTGGTTGATGGCCAGCTGAACATGAGCCAGCAGTGTGTCCAGGTGGCCAAGAGCATCCTGGCTTGTATCTGAAACAGTGTGGCCAGCAGGGCCAGGGCAGTGATTGTCCCCCTGTACTCGGCACTGGAGAGGCCGTGCCTTTGAGTATTGTGTTCAGTTTTGGGCCCCTCACTACAAGAGGGACGTAGAGGTGCTGGAGTGTGTCCAGACACTGCCTTCTGTGGCTGTTACACAAAGATGCCATGGCAATTGCAGTGCCTGGTGCCACTGGGATGCTATCTTGTCTTTTCATTATCACCTTAAAGCAGAGAGCTTCCCTGCAGTGATCTGCTTCTTCCCCAAGACGTGCAGATCCCCGAAGTGGGAGTGGGCAGCATGGTATATTACTGTGGGGTTCTCCCTGTCGCTGGGCAGCGTGCAGGTGGGAGTTGTAGTTGGTAATGGCACGGTACTGAGTGATTAGCAGTGCTAAGTATTGTGGCAAAGTTTTGTCATCTTGTAAATATAAAGTCAGAGTACAGTTCACTGGAGTATTTGGTTCGTTGTTGCAAGTCTTTGAACTACATCAGCTCTGCTGATTATGTGATCAAATCCCCTTGTAAAAAGTGTGTGTGCAGAGTCTGGCAAGGCTTATGCTGTTGCTTGTGTGTCTTACTGATGGCTTGAGCCACCATTTCTTCTTTTCCAGCTGGTTGCTGCTCCCATGTTCTCTTCCCTTTCCTTTGTAACCTGCTGTGTGACACGTGCGTGCTAGTGAAATTGTACTTCTTGCCCCCTTCAGTCATTAGCTCACTGTGTTAGTGATAATAAAATACTTCTGACAGAAGCATGGTACATTATATTTTAAAAAGGTTTTATACACGTAGTGTATCCAGAAAGAAAATTCAGTGAAAGAAGGCTTGAAAACCCAGCTAACTGGTAGAATAATAATCAGCATGTTAAATGCACTGAGATTTTAAGCAGAAGAAACAAAAATTATTGGCTTGGAGTCATCTAGCACTTTTTGTTATTTCTAATAGCTAGTGTTTTGTTAGCTTGCTCATAAAAAGAAATTTGTAACAAAGCTTTTTAAGAGACATGTCTTTTAACTTGTACGAGAATTGCCTTTTCTGTTAATTAGATATTGATCTGTTCTTCCCAGTTGTTAATTGCAAAAGACTTTTAAAAAAATCTTTGTTTAGTTCAGTTGCTTGTTACTGCATGCTTTGGCTTTCAACAGTGTAAAATGTAAATAACAGTTAAATAGTGTGATCACATACTTACTATTTTTTAGGTAGTGCTATCTTTTTGGGTTTTTTTGATGAGACTTTGAAACAAGGTAGGGTCCCTTCATTTGTCTATCTGAATAAACTTCAGTGTTTTGGAGAAAGATACTCTGTCTGCAGTGGCTTGTAGTATAATTCCTTTATGTATTGTTTGCAGTTTGTGCTATATATTTCAATAGCTTCTGCTTCAGCAAAGAATGAAACTGAACCGAAGTAGGAGAGCTTTTTAAATGACGTATGAATAGATCATTGTATTTGTAAAATACAGAAATGTTTGGAGAAAAAATCGAAATAAATGTACAGTTTTTTTCAAAAGAGTGAATTTTTTTAAAGTTGAATTGAAATCTTTTGATTCCTAGATGTAATAGCATTTGAACACTGTGTCAGTTGGTCCTTGTTTGTTGTGCCTGTGGATTATTTGCTTTTGGACATCTGCTTGTGCTGTGCATTGTACCTCAGTGCATGCTCCTTTCCCCATAGTTTTTCAATATATGGTTATTGAATGCACATTGGGGATTCTTATGCTCTGTAGCAAATTGTAAATTTGAAAGAAATGGTGCACAACATGACTTTCAGTTTTTAAGGGCTATGTTGTAACTGAATTACTTTGTGCTAATAAAGGCTGTTGAAGTATTTTTGGTGGTGAAGTAAGAAAGGATGAGGGCAGGTTTGAACAAAATGAGTTTCTATTGACTTGATGATACATGGCTGAAGAGTGGGCCTCCAACTTCTGTAGCTCCCAGGTCCCAGAAATTTAAGCCTGGTCATTTGAGCAGTAAACAGCTGTTAAGGTACTCTTCCCCTTTTCTAAAATGTTGAGGCAACTTCAAAAGATTGCATAGGCTTATATGTACAAGAATATACGGCCTGTATGTTTTGATTGTGGGAAAATGGATAATTGTTAAGGTTCATGTGGAGTTCTCCAGGTACAAATAAATGCATGGGTTTTGAATTCACAGGTTTGGCTCTGTGTGAAACCTAAAGTGTGGATGCATAGTTTTCAAATCACACTTCTCAAGTCTCTGGCTCAACAAACTTTATTTAAAAGTACTGGGTTTTCCCTCTGAGCTTTGCTATCTTCTTCTTCCTCTTGCTGCTCTTTTCCTTATTCCTTTCCCAGAACAAAACCACTGAAAACTCCCAACTGTTGCTGAACGATCGAAAGTTGCAAGATTTAAGTCGTCTGTCATGCATTGACTTTCTCAATGGGCAATGCTGTGTTAGGTACCGTGAGTTTGGTTGGACCAAAACTAAGTGACTAAAAAAATGGTCTTTGGACACTTTTGTGAATGTGTGGGTTTGGTCTGTTTCGTAGGAGTCCTGAAGGAGCATCAAGGTTCTGTGCATCCGTTAGCTCAGACTCTTCTGCTGTATTCTGCTTGCAGGGTCCTTGTGGGCTGTGGAACGGCCGCCTTGTACCCGTATAGGTGAGGGGAAAACTGAACTAGGGTTTTTCTTCTTGTTTTGTCAAGCACAGTGTTTGTTTCTGTTACTTTTTTTCTTGGGAGAAGAGAAAAGGGCAGAAGGGAAAGGAGACTTCATTGTATCTAAAACTCCTTAGTTCTACAGCATCATCATGGTAAGCACAATTATGAGTAAGTTTTGAGGGTTTTGTTAGAAATAATGAAAAAAGTGTTTAAGAAGCTGAATTTTAATTTGATATCCTCTTGATAGCTCTGTACTGGACTGCTCCTGTCATTGATTTTACTTTTTAAAACACTGTTTTACAGCCTACTTTAAAATGATTTTCCTACATGTGGGAAATAGTGAAGTAATTAAACACATTTGGGGCTATGCATAAATTTTCTAAAATTAACTGTCTTTTTCACACTACTCTTTCTTGTGTTTAATTGGGTTGAAATGTGTGAAAGGGAAAAAGGTTTGATAGAGAACTATTTTTCACTGCAGAGCACATAAAGGAGTTTAGAGATGCTTGGGCCAGGGAGGCAAGAACCTTCTGTTAAAAGGGGAAATATTTTTGTATTGCTTTCTGCTGCATCATTTTTCAGTAAATCACCTGCTGTTTCCCTGCTTTTGTATATTTCACCCCAGTGGAGAAACTCAGGTGTGCTGCAGTTAGGAATAAAATACACTGTCACCTCAAGAATTAAAAATCCTCAATCGAGAAACTGTGGTTGTCACTTACCATATTATTATAAATACTTTAATGTTAATTAGTTTGTATTTTTCTTTTTTCCTTTTTTGTTTCTTCAGCAGAGTTTGCCAACCTATTCACTAACAATAGTGCTGACTAAACTTTTCAGTCTTCAAATATGTCTAATAAGTAAATTAATACATGGCAAATGGAAATGTGATTGAAAAGGAGGTGAAAAATATTTGGGTGTATATCCCACTGTAGTAGAATTGAAGTACAATGGTGGAATAAGCAGTTGAAATACTTTGATTGTAGCCATGACTCTTTTTGGCTTTCTTTACAGCTGAATTCTTACCCCCGCCTTTCTTCAGTAGAATTGTTTCCTGTTTTGAAATTCTTTCCCAGTGCCGAGTAGGAAGCAAACTTTTTTCAGGTGTATGTATATAAATTTTCACCCCAGAGCAAATGGTTTTGCCCTAGGGAACTTTTCACCTTCAACTCTATCGTCTTTGTTTTCAAAGCATGTTTGCTGTTGTAATAAACTAATTTTTTCAGTTATCTGGAATTTATGAAGCATATCTTGGTATCAGCGTTCAGTCTTTCACCTGCTATAATTTGAGACACATGGTTATGCGTTTTGTATTCAACTTTTCACTTTTGAGTAAGTGATTAATCTTTCTTCTTGTCATGTTTCGTGTCACAGTAGCACTGTCATTTTCTCCCTCTGACAGCCTGACGCTCTTTAAACATCAGTCTAATTTTGCACATAAGCCAGTTTAAGAGAAGGGAAAAAAAAAAAAATCACGTGAGGCATGTCACAGTAACTTATTTTCAGAAGCAGCAGACTTGCAGAAGGCACAACTTGCTCTGTTCTGTCTTCATTTCTGCTGACAGCAGGCTGTGGTGTTAAGCACAAATAACAAAAATCAGGAGTGTTTCAGACAACAGAAGTATGGGAGAGTACATATCTTACTGTGAAATGAAAAGGCAAAGCTTGCTGGAGGGAGAAGGTGGTGGAGCCCATATATGATTGATTCATACTAGTATGACTTACCTTTTTATGGAAAAAGTCTGCTTTATGCCATGTGTGTTAAGAATTAGTTTTTCTAATATGCTGTAGTTCTTGATACAAATGTTGTCCCTCACCTTCAACATTTGAGTCTTCACAATTGGAATGAGTTTAAATATGCTAATATTGCCCTCCTGTTTTGTAAGTTCACAGTAAGTCATATGGAGGTCATGTGTAAAATAGGAGTTAAATGATCACTTACGAATGGCTTCTGCCTCCTGTGTATGAAATCTTTTATGTACTGTTCCTTACTCTCATCTTAGGTACGTTTGTGTGGCAAATTCATCCTTCTTTTGTCCTCCAGGAACCAGCATTTCATGACAAAATGGGAAAATGGTGCTGGCTAGTTTCCTTTTTAAACAAGTTGCACAAGAGTCGAGAAGCAACATTTTGATGGGTCCAACCCATAATTTATATTTAAACTTGGTAAGTGTTCATATGTAATTGTATAACCTCAGCATTCTTGGAGATACATGAACATGCCCAGAAGAATGATATCCAACCAATGTATTGGAGTTCATTTTAATGTTTAGTTGGAATTCTATACTAGTGAAAACTTTTGTTAATGTAATTAAGGACAGGAGTGAGAGAATTGGGAGAGCAATGCATATGAAGAGTGGAAGAAAGACTTCATTTTTCATAGGAGAAACTCTTCTGTGGTATCTTATTGTCAGCGGTTGTATATACAGTTGTCTTATGCTCATTCCAATATTTTTTTTTTTTGTTTTGAGGTAGTGAACTGTAATGTATGTGTTTCTTTCTCTTGGAAGAAATTAAAGGTGTGAAGCTAAATAACTGTCAAGGTTTATACTTTTTTTCCCTGTGAAATAAATTTTGCTCTCTGCCTGTGCTGAAGAAGGCATGGTCAAATTCACCCTCCACTGGGAGTAGGAATTTGCAAAAGTGGTGGTTTTTCGTAGCTGCCAAGATTTTAGTTGAAAATTTCCTTTTTGGCATAGAGAAGATGCGTCCTTGTGATGAAGACATCTGTTGTTAGGTCTGAAGTTATGCTTCTCTCTAACAATTGCCTGTCTTCACTAGAAAGCAGCGGGTTAAACAGCCTTTCCTTGCTTTACTGAATTCCACTAAAGGGGAAATAAGAAAAGAAATCACTTGGGTCTCTTAACTAGGCTGACATGTAGGATAGGAGGTGTTCGTAACATCCAGGGGCTTATCAGTCTGCCATAGACATTTGTATCTGTTTGTAGGATAATCGCTTTCAGGCTTTTATAATTTTATTCTTCTCTCAGTAGTGGCACAAATGTGCACTTACTATGGAAATTACTTACCCTATCTCCGCTGTTAAGCAGCAATACCATTAAAGTCTGAGAACCGGGTCTCAGGGATAATTATTGCTATGTCTACCTGAAAGACACTCCCTGCACACAACTCATGTTTCAAATTTTATTTTGGGTTTTGGTTTGTCAAATAACATCTTTGGGACCTTGAAATATTTTTACCTCTACCTCACTCCTGCCCTGAACAAGGAAACCAGCTGATCAGACAGAGGTACTAAAGTTGCATTGAAATATTAACTGGAGGACTGTTGTTAAAAATATCGCCTCTGCTTTTTGCTCTGTCTTCTAAGGATGGAAGAGTGTTTCTTGTGCTGTTCCCAGAGCACTGTGATACAGCAGGTTCTGCCTTTCTCTGCATGGCCTGTCCTGGCCTTTCTGTGTCCCCCTGCTTTCTCATTTGTTGTAGTTGGCATTTCACAAGGTGTGTGGTGGTGTAAGCATCACTGTCTGCAAGATCAGAATGTGCAAAAATGTTTTTATTACACAAACTTAATGGAATGTCTATAAAAGGAAAGAGTTTTCAGTCATTGAGAGTAGCTCTGGCACTCCTACCTTCATCCTCAAGTAATGCAAATTTCCATGGGCAAACATTACCTAGGGAGCAAAATTCTGAGAGCCTGAAAACATTCTGCTTATCTGCAAACTATGAGAAAGAGAGCTGTCTTGCGGGGTTATACCTCAACTTCTGTGTAGTCAAGGTTAGCAAAATGAAATAGCTTTTCAAACTCTGATTATTTTTTTTTTTTGATAGGTGAGCTGTTGATGGAAACTTGAAATGGTAACTTAGCTAGAACACATCTTCCTGTATCACATGAACTGAGCTGGACGATTAGCTGGAAGCAAATATTAACACGTTTTTTTTACTGATTAATTTGCAGACAAAATATTGTGTATCAGAATTGGTACTGTCAGCTGCAAATGATTATGTACTGTCCAATCTGAATTCTGACATGCTTTCTGTGCTTTCAGAGACTTCTAAAGTGGTTTATTGCAGGGGGACAGTGGGTTTTTTTCCCATTAGCTGCATAGCAGAGAGAAGTACTTTTTTCCCATTGTTTTAAGGTGTCAGTGGGTAAAGGGGGAAACACTACTTTTTTAATGAGATTTGTTTTATCATTTGACATGTTTTTGGCAGCGTAGGAAGCCTTTGTCCCACAAGAATACATCACAGGAGGACCCAGTCTTGCCTAACTTCTTCAATTTAAAAAACCAAACACACACAACCAAACACAAACCCCCAAACCTAGCAACAACAACACTGGTTTCTTTGAGCTGAAGTTTACCTTGTGGAGCATCAGTATGCTGTCATGAGCATGTTAAGCTTTTCTTCTGGGTTTGACCTAGTATTTTCCCTTTCTTATATGACATAGAGTGCTTTTCGGTTTAGAGTTACTGTTGGATGTTGCCAAGCCTGGGGAATGGAGTAGTTTCTTGCAGGGTCATCTAATACAAGTGAGTGCTTAAAAATGCTTAAAGAAAATTGCTTATGTTGCATCAAGTTTTTCCCCTCCCTTCTGGATTTCCCTTCCGTATATGCGCAATCCTTTCATCTGCAGATCAGAGGAAGGAAAGTGTTGCCACTGAAAAGAGGGGCATGTCAAACTCCTTTGAATCAGAATTAAGCTTTTCCTTCTGCCTTCTTAGACTCAGTGTGTTAATTGATCTTTCTTCTTGCCACCCCTTTGGGTTATAACATGCTTTTCGCCTGATCCGGTCTGTTAGTCTGTCCACTCAACACTTGTAATATAGTCCTTACTGAAAGTGCTGTCAGGAGAAACTTTTGACCCTTAATTGGAGTTTGTTACTAAAGCAGATTTGTATTATGCTGAACTTTAGTTATTTGCCAGAGAGATTTCTTAAAAACTTCCAAGGAAAATGAGTGAGCTAATGAAGGTCTTTGATCTCTTCTGTACAGAACCTAACTGATGTTTGGGTTGCTCATAATTAATTTAATCTTTCAAATTAATTTTCATGAGCTGTAGAATTTACCATTGTAGTAGTAGTTCGTAGCTAT
Organism: Falco cherrug; assembly: GCF_023634085.1. Taxonomy (NCBI): domain Eukaryota; kingdom Metazoa; phylum Chordata; class Aves; order Falconiformes; family Falconidae; genus Falco; species Falco cherrug. The sequence continues at coordinate 15,284,326 of NC_073704.1, read as the reverse complement.
GGTCTTTCTAGTAAATATTGATCTTCGCTGTGGCTTTAGGAAGTTCTGTTTGTGCTAGAGGGCAGCATGCTGCCGTTGGGTGGAAGAGTTGGCTGACTGGCTAACAGCATTATGTTCTTGGTCTTGTCCACTGTTACCCGTTCGGTGTCCCTGTCTGCTGGTGACTTTATGGACTAGTTTGCTCTCTTATCCTCATGTCTACTCACAATGATATTGTCTAGCTTACGGCAGCTTGTAGGCAGATATGTATCTAAAGAACACTTGCTTAAAAAGGATTTTTTTGGGTTTATATAGCCTTCACTGGTTCAGTTTATAAATGAAGTGGCTTAAAATACTCTTGCAGAATGATGGGTGACAAGAGCATGGGACTCATTTAGTTTTGACTTTTACCATTATGCTACAAGTCAGTAAGTAGTATATTCCTGTAGAGGCTTGCAGTAACAGCAGAAGATCCTGGGAATGCCACATCTGCCTCTTGCAAGAAAACCCAGAGATGTCAAATTCCATGAAACTAGAAATTGCTGTTTAACTGAACATCAATGCAGGGGCTAATAAAACCTGAAGATTTAATCCTAGAATCTTATTTTATATAACAAAATGAAGTGAGTCTTAAAAGCTCTTCTGTTATATTATTCTCATGCTAAGTCTCCTACTTGTCTTTAATCAGCACCTTGGGATGTTGGGCAAAGGTATTTGGTGTTTTTCTGCTGTCCCTGAGAAGTATTTTTTTTTCATGATCTTTGGTCCTACCTGTCTCAAATTGCTGAACTGTGAATTGTGCTCTAATTTGTTTAGTATACCTTTGTGTGTGTGCACTCATGTATAGGAGTCATTTGGATTGCTTACAATAAACTAAATTTATCATGGACTAAGGAGTCAGCACTTGTGTAAATAATAATTAAAAACAGTTTTGTTATAATATGTCCTTTTTCAATTAAATAGTTCTGTGAGAAAAGGTAGGTGATTGCTTTTGTGTTTCTTGTTGGATTTCTCCACCTTTGAAAATACTATTGAAAAGCCTGGAAATGTTCCGTATTGCATTCATATATTTATATATATATATAAGTTTGAAAGGATTTCTACTCTTAGATAACCTGGAGCTGCAGGTTCACTTGCACTGAAATCACGTTCTCTAATTTCTTGGGGGGAAAATTGAAAGTGGAGTTTGTCTGTTGTACCAAGTAGAAATATTTCCTATTGAATGAAACTGCTAACTATTCCACAGGAAACTTTCTTTTATATGTAGGGCTTTGAAGCACAGTGTTGGTGGAGGAAGGTTAGGAAAAGGGGGGGGGAGGGTTGCCGCTTGTAATGCAGTGTATCTCTTGCACTACTAGCGGCGGACCACAAAACCGTGTTGCACATCATCTCCTCTACCTCTTCTGCTTCTGGGCTGCTTCAAAATGACAGCAGTGATGTTCTCCTTGATAATTTCCCATTTTTCATAGACTTCTATTTCTGTTGAAAATAATAGCACTGAAAGGTGGTGTTTGCTTCTAGAAGTAGTAGTGAGAGGTGAAAAGAACTCTTTAACAATTGTCCCTAGGCAGCAGAAAAAGCAATAACGAAAGAAATAGTTCAATGTGTGTGAAATATCTGGTCTGAAATGAATACTTCTCTGCCCTTCTTGGAGTTACACTGGTTAACAGTGTTTTGACAGGCTAGTGAGTATTGTGGATGGTATCTGTTATGTAAGAATACTAGATATTCCTGCAGTGTTTAATATTAGTGTTATCCCTAGGAGTCATTTAGATCAAGCGATTTACATATTTTCCTTTCCTTTGTGTAAAATGTGCTGCCACAGAGTGACCCAGAACTTTGTAAGTCACTGGAAGACACCAGTTTTTTTTCCTCAGGAGAGCTTCACATGCTACTTAGGCAGATGGAAAAGACAGTGACTTGGGTGTAACAATACAGCAGGACAGAGGCCACAGTGAGATAAACATTACTGGAATTTAGAATTGTTTCTGATTTGCTTTATGAAAGACTACTGGATCTGTTCCTCTCTCCAAACTAGAAATAATTTATTGGTTTGTATTTCAATATCCAGTCTTGGCTTTATGTACATCTTCAGACATTACTAAAAGAGAAGGCAGGCTCATCCTCAAAACAAGCACGTTAATGTTGAAAACAAAGCGATTTAGAGCTGTCTGAGAGTAGCGTGTTCTCAATATAATCAGGCAGTAAAAAATGTGGGCTTGATGTCTAATTCCACAGTCTCTATAGCTTGCATTTAATAATTTATATTTTTTTGTCATTGTTAGTCTGTAGAGGAAAAAAGTAAAGACTAATGAGGCAGGTAAACTTCCCAGAGCAGATTGAGAATTTTTTAAGCTTCATGATGCATCAGACTATGGTGATAAAACACAAGCAGACATTAGATGATATACTTGGATTATTACACGCAGGGGGAAAGCTGAATTTTTTGTAGGAGCTGAGCGAACCTCTGTTCAAATCAGAGGATAGGTTGTTTGCAGATAGCTGTCTGCAGCTCCAGTCTTGGATGACTGATGATGCATATAATTTAGAAAGTCTGGAGTTTACTGAAATATTTATGCTTCCATGGACCGCCTTGTTCATGCGTACATGGCAACTGCAAGGGTAGTCTGAGAAGCTGGCCAAACTACAGATGTGTGTTAGCTGTGTCCTTTCTGCGGGGCAGTGGGACAAGGGGCTGGAAGTCTAATATCCTTGAAATAAGGATGCAAAAGATGGTTTAAAAACTTTAGGAAAATTCCTTGTATATGTACAAGATTGTATTTGGGCTTATTTAATGGTTATTGTCTGGCTGTTTCATGCTTGGTCCTTCTAACTTTTTCCTAAAGTAATTAATGTGATGGTTTCATTAACACAATCTACTATGAGCAGCAGTGGATGATGATTTTTCACTTCTTGAACCATGCTAATTAAAGCAAAAACACATCACAGAAAACATGAAAATTCTAGTTTTTAAAAAAGCCACTTTACAATTTTTGAACTGTATAATTTTTTGCACTTTTAATAAAGATGTGAATTGTGATATTTTTGTTGAGGAATGGAGGAGTAACCTGCAATATATAAAAACAGTAATTGAATTAATGTAAAATAGATTTATTGAGTAAATAACTAGAATTAGGTAGAATTTGTAGAGGAGAGCAGCTGTAGTGCTCACAAGGAGTAGCGGAGTTGTGTCTGTGTTGCATGAGAAAACCCAACCACAGTTACGTGTCTTTGCTGCAAGGGCTATTAAAATAGTTACAGTATTTTATAGATTTCTTCCTTTAATGTCAAAATGAGCTCAGTTTTTTCCCCGCATCCCTTGTTTTGATTTCGTTGGGTTTGCTACAACTTCAGTGGTGTTGGGGTGTCTGTGTCCCGTACAGCTAGGTGCGGCACGTGCTCTTCTTGGAAGCTTGCGTTGCTGCCAGGAAATTAGCCCTGTGGTAAGAGAGTTGTTCTCATCACCCTTAAGTGTGGTTTAATGCTTAATTACAGTTTGTTACAGAACCCTTAAATAGTGCTGCTTGATGTAAAAGGATACTATTTCAAAGTTGTTGATTTTTGGGGTTTTTTATACTTCACAGCTGTGGGTTTCTGCTGTTAGTGTGAGCAATGCCATTTAATGCGCAGAGCTGCTCAGATGGACCTTTTTGGTGACAATGTAACTTCAATACAATTTCACTTGGAAATTGTACTAATACTGTTTTTCCTTTAGCAAGTTAACATAAAAAGTGTCTTCCTTGTATCTTCCTTGCCCCTCCACCCTCCTCCACCTTTTTTTAGGTAGAATTTTTCTTTCAGGTGGAATACATAACCATTTTGACATTGTTCTTCCCCTGCCTCGCTGGTTGATAAAACAATTTTTTTGTTTTATAATGACTGTAAGGAAGATGTAATAATGTATTTATGGCTATGTTCTGAAAAATATTCTGTACGTGTTTTGTATTTTGTAAATACTGGAGGAAAAAAATCAGGCTCCCAGGGATTTGGGGTAGCCTTGTTTTCCTGAAACTGAATGAAACGTGGATCTATATTTTTGTGTGTGGTGTAAATGTTGGTAGTGCTTTGCTGTTTTCTGCAAGCTTTTAGTTTGTATTTTGAGGGTTAAATAACTTTCTGTTTTTTCTTGATGAATTGCTGTAACCACAGTAACCATTTTAACTGTGTTTGATTTAGTCCCAGTAGGCAAGGAAAAAATTAATATTTAGAGCAATTCATAGGGAAAGCGAACTTATCTCTTCATCCCAGAGGATTTAAAAAATGAATTAATTAACTATTGTTGGCTACAAAATTCGTGTGGTATTGACAGGTTAAAAGTTGTTTTGTTGTATTTTCAGCTTTTTAACTAGCTCGGTATTCTTTCAGCTTAAGAAATAGACCAAAAAGAAAAAAAAATTATCTAGCACTCATTGAAGCTACTGTTTTAACAATACCAAACAAAACAAAGACCAGAAAACCACCAAAAACTAAAACAAATCAACATTTCACTTCCTCCCCCCAACCCAACAAAACCCAACCAACTTCCCGCCCTCCCCCCCCCCCCCCCCCCCCCCCGCCCCAGTTCCCTGACCCCCAACAAGAAACTCGCAAGGAGTTTACTTGGCCTTGACTTGGTTGTGTTGCTGGAGGTGTGAGAAGCCAAAAAGGTCTGCAGTAGGCATTCCTTTTTAAACCTGCAAATTCTAAATGTTGAATATTAGGCACATATTTGAGCTCTTGCATGTATTTTTGTGTTGATTGCAGCTTTAGAATTTCACCTCTAAGATCAAAACACAAAAATGAAACTGTCTTCGCTTGCTGCAATTTGTCTCACAGTTGTAATATATATTATGTTAAATATACTACACATAGATACAAACACACATGTATAAAATATGATATGTAAATTATATATAGCTAATATATCTGTGTATATATAAGAATACAGGTATATACAGTTATATACATTTTGAGGTATAGTATATATTATAGCTCTGTGTATCACATAGTAGAGACAATATTCTCAGAGATATATATTATATCCAATATAATTATATCTAGTACATTATATAATAATACATTCTGTATCTCAGTGTATATCTATTCAAATAAATATATACTATTCTGTGTGTATATCTATATATCTGTATCTCTAACATATCTTCAGTGGTCAGATCGATCCACATGCATGCAGAAGTCTGGCACTTGTAAAGGTGAAGCCCTTTGAGTGGGATGGAAGTTCTTAGCTTAAGGAGCAATAAGGGGCTTAATTTTCCAATAGTGGAATTTGTTCGCACAAAATTAAGCTCAGTAATGTCTCAAATGCAATTGCAAGTGGGGATTTTTGGAGGTGAAAGTGCTCTTTTACTCACATTGCAGTATGGTGAAAGTAAAGGAATTGGTCACCAACAGTTAAGAGTAGTGTTACTAATTACACTGCATGGCTTTAAAATGTTATTTTGTTAGATTTATAGCCTGAATGCATTTTTTGTTTAAAATTCTACCTTCTTAAATGTCTTCTACAACACTTCTCCATTTCCTTCCCAAGTAAATATCAACATATAGTATTTGGGAGTGATTAATGGTAATTACCTTTCTGATTTATTCCCTGTGATGCACAGTTAAGAGCAAAGTAAAGAAGAACATAAGGAAGAAACAGAAAATCAAAATGCCAACATGAGAGCAGCGATTCAGAGAGGTACAAGTGCATTGTGTTTTAGTTTAATGAGTTAGGTCTTTTGACAGCAATTGTCCCATACTTCGATCAGTTGATACACTTTGGTTTCTACTGAGTCTAGCAGTTTGTTGCTAAGTGCACTGCACAGTCCAAATACTGCTTTTGTTTATCACCTCTTTAGGGAACTTCCAGGGAGGCTAATGCAAACTCACATGCGTCATGGAGGAGTCAGAGGGGAAGGGTGGGAGAATAAGGGGATGTCTCCAAAGTGTCATCACGCTATCTGAGGGTGCTGTGGTAGAAACTCTGCTGTGCTGGCTGCTGCTGTGGGCTGTAGCTAGCTGGGAAGCTCATGGACTTTGGGGTTCTGTTCCTGGAGAACACAAAGATACAACCTGAAGTCACAGTTTTATCTGAAAATCTAGTTGTTTTGTGTGCTGCTTCAGTAGGTAATGAGTATATTGTGGGATTCTGTGCTTTACCAGGAGTTTGGTTTTAGCCTAATTAATCATTAGGTGTTGTCAGTGTACTGTGGTGTAGCTTATTATTGGAGACTGCATGTGTTTCAGAGCGCTGTGGCCCTTTCATGAGTAACTATAGAAAACTCAGCAACTGTAGTTATTAGCGTAAATTATGGAGTCCATATTTTTAAGAATACTGACCAGAGTAAACAGCTGAAAAATTTGGTGTCTAAAATAACGAAGAAAGATTGTAAAACTAGAATTCTGGTTATTTAACTTGGAGTAACAATGTGATAAAATGGACTGTTAGTTTTCATGAGGTCTCTCCCATACTTTTCAAGAACTATAGAATACTCGTATGAGTTATTGGGCAACACTAAAGTAAAAACAACTTGTGTATTTTCTGAGGTTACCATATAAAAACATTTTATGTCCATGCCCTTTCTAGTAGATTCACAATTTAAGAGAAATTTGCTGAAATAGCAAATAAAATCTCTTGAGGGTTTTTGTTTTATTTTCAGTATATTTCTAGTATATATTATTTCTCAATATAAGAGTTGACTTACACTAATAAATGAGGTACTGCAAAAAAAAAAAAAAAAAAAAGGTCTGAATTTGCAAAACAGTGTTAGGTGCAAATGTCTCTGGTGGACCAGAAGGGAAGAAGTAGAAACATCCAATGTGAATGTTGCTGCAGAACATTAAGGCCCGTAGGTATAGCAAGTTTGAAAATTGAGTATTCGTACAACTAATGAGATAGAGTTGATGCCAGCCTGTGTTTTGGAAGAGTGTTTAAACTCAGTCCTTCCTGACTCAAATTGTTTTATGATTTTTGCAAACAGAAGAAGGAATCCTCTTACCATTTCATCATACATCTGGCACAAGCCAGTGTGGGGAGATGGGTTATTGGATAATATGGGCAAAGCAAATGCAGTGTGGTAATACCGATGTTGTCTGTGTTGCTGGAGTTGTGAAATGCAGGGGGAAGTGTACCATAATGAACTAACAAGAAATAAAGATGGTGCTCAAATGTGTTAGGATGGATTCTGCCCTAGTTGAGAGGCAGAGGAGCAGTGGTGCTGTTTTTAAAGAAATAAATCACAAACCGTCATGCTCTGGACCAGATCAGTGGAGTTGAGTGAGACCATCCTCTGTGTTTGTGAGTAATTGCGATACAGGGAGCAAGCCAGTGGATAGAAATGAAACTTGTAGGATCAAAATTTTGGAATTAGCCAGTGGGAAGAAATGCCTGTGTTAACTTGGCATAAATGCTCTACTTGCGAGTCATTGAGCTGTTGGAGTAATTAATGCTGTCATTGTTTTGTTTCCCTGCTCTTCTCTCTGTGTTTATTGTATATTACATTGCAGGTTGTTCAGTCTGCAGGTGTTTTTCTGGCAGGATGCCACTGGCTTACTGAGGCAGGACTGTCTGCTGACAAAGCAGCCCCTTTAGCTGGCGTGTCTGATGTATGTTCTCCAGGGTACCTTCACAGAAACGTATTAAATGGTTACTTCCTTGAACTAATGTCGAGGGAGGCAAACTTAATTCTTATGCATATATTAATCTCATAGTGATACTTTAATAACAGAAACCTGTATAAATGTGTGATGGGATGTTGAGTTGGCCAAAGTTTGCAGGTAATCCATTTTTTTGGTCACTTTTAAGCATTTTAAGGGGAATCTGTCTGTCAGAACTGTGAATCTTGAAAGCTGTGTTTTTATTAAAATGGAAACTAGTGAAGGTGCTTAAAAGGAATAAATATAAATATGGAGTGTGGCAGAACATGGAGAGGGCTAGTAGAGGAGTACCCCAGACCCCAGTCCTCTGTGCCTGGTTCTTAGGTTTATTTTAAGTTCAGCAGCCCTTAGTGGCCTCTTGAGTTACACCAAGTACTCTGGAATCCTACTGGTGCCGAAGAAAAGTTCTGTTTCTTTTTATGCCACCTGCAAGGCCTGTTTGTGTATGTTCTCTCTGCTTTCCTTGGGAAGGCTCAGCCTCCGACTGCCCTGCAGGGGAGACTGTGTGGGGATGGGGGGGAGAGGGAAGTGGGGAGGCTTGTGTCAGCTGCCTGCCCCCTCCTGTGTTCTGCACAGCTCACCCACAGCTCCGTACGCTCAGAGGCTCCCAAAACCGAAATGCAGTAGCCAGCAGGGGCCACCTGGGAGCCTTTCATACTGCTGACCCCTCGTACCCTTCTTAAGGGTAATGACATACAGCAGTTGCAAATCTCTAGGTGTTACCTGTCATAATGTGCGTGGATTTTTTGTTTTGTCTGTGCTAACTTGTGAAATCACAGAATTGATTTCTTATGTACCTTTTAACTATTGAATCTGCCCTTCTTATGGACATCCACATTCTCAAACCACCAAGTTTTTATACAATACTGCTGCTTATTTTGCTAGTTTTCATGCCTTTCGGTCCTCCTGGGACTGAAGGTTGTATCAGCTGATTGCCTCTTGTGTATGTTAAATGTTCTACAGAATTTAAGCATTGGACTGTTATTGGAATTGTGCAAAGATTTGTTATGTTATGACATTCTGTAAAATTTGCCTTTAAAAATACCAAACAAAAACAACCAGCAAAAATTGATCTTCTTTGTTATATCATACACTGCGCTCTCAGTTCAGCCTTTGGATCATCAGGTTAACTGACAAAATAGCCATATTATTATTACTCCAAAAAGCTTGAATCCAATACGTATTTGGCATAGAATATTAATATATATTAAATATATCTTCCTGTAGATATCCTTTCTAAATAATAAAAACAAGACGTTAAAGCATTTGTTGCTCACCCTTTGTGAGTCTCTTGGAGAACTGCTCTGAGGAGCAAGAACAAAAACCTGCCTGATGCAGAAGCCTGTGCAGTGCTGGGGAAATGGATGGTGCAGAAATAAGAAATGGCTTCTGGAATTGAAGTAGGCTTGGTGGTTGTTTATATCACTGGTTAGTTCTTTGCTGTGGTTTAAGAATGGAATAACCATGTCTTAAGCTTTTTTAAAGTAAAAATTTAGATATGGAGATAAGTCTTAGATCTTCCTCTCTGAAGACTACAGTATAAATCTGTGAAACTTGGTTTATTTTATGTGCTGTTTTTCCTGAAGAGATACTGAGGGGGTAGGTACTGTATGTATGTGATCAATAGTCCTCAAAATAATTTCACCAGTGACTTCATTTATCCTATTCAGAATGCGGTGGCGAGGAGAGAAAAAGAAAAATATATCACTAAAGAATAATTAGCAGAATGAAATTGAGTTAGTAGGTGTGACATCCAATTATTTTCTGCCCTGAAGATAAATATCAAGTGAAGGTTGAATATTACAGCTTCAGTGTAGCACCTTTGCTTCTTCCAAATTGGGCAGAGTGAGAAGTAGCCAGGTTGTGTGAAGAAGGAAGATGATGTCTCAGACCATTGTGGCTAGCACATAGTGTGGTTCGGGAGTGGGTTAGCCACTTGTGATTGCTCCTTTAATGAGGACTTGTTCTTCATAAAGATTATTGGTTTGTGGCTTGCTACATGGCAAGTTTAATTTTTATAGTCTTTCTACTCTGTGTTCTACGTTCTGAGGTGGTTCTTAATGCAGAAAGGTTGAATGTTGAGCTTTTTGAAAGACTTGTGTGGTCCGACGTGGCACCCTCGAGGGCTAAGGCTGAAGCACAGCATTGCTCTGACACACCTAAGGATTTCTTCTAGGCTTTCCCACTAAGAAGGCAGCTTTAAATAGTTGCACTTCATGTCGTGACTGGCTGAGCTAACATTGCTGTGTGATAACTGGGTTCCCCAATACACTGAAGGGTTGAAATGGGGTGGAAAAGCCGGACGTGACAGACTATGTCAGGTTAGCAGTGTGTAATAGACCTTACCCCATGAACTGCAAACCAAATGCAGTCTTATGGGATGCTTAGGGTCTTGTAGATATGGTTTCGTCTGTGAAATGTGAGTGTGAGAGCGTTCTTCTTCCCTTCATCAAAAGTGATGAAAACACATTGCATTTTAAACCCCTGGTGCACTTTACTTGATCCTACTCTGGAAATACTGTATTGTTGTGGCAGGTCGATGCCGTACTTGCATTGTGTCGTGGTTTTAATGTTATTGCTACCTTGAAATCTATTTCATACACTTGTTTTTTGCTAGGAAGCTGCACAGATTTATTTTTTTTTCTTCATGAGGCTATAGGTATCATTTTTTCCTTTCTTGTTGGTTACTTAGCAGTCCAATTAATTCTTGGACTTCTGAAAAAATAATTTTATAGTCTATTAAGAAAAACTCAACTGTTTAAATAGGTAGTTGTCATAAACAATGTCATGAGTACCTTTATGTCCATGTAAGTTACAGTTTGTGGAAAAATAAGTATTGTTAGAGAAAAGTTTCATTACTGAACAGATGTAGAACTGGCTTAAACGTTTTACATAGATTGTATAATTTTCTGTTGGAAATAAGTTAAAAATGCTGTTAAGAATTTTTTTACGTTGTGTGAAAATGGCCTATTTCTCACAAGTTAGTAATTCTTCTATTCCATATTTTTAACTTCATGTTGAATTTACCATTTTCCCCATGTGCTATTTCTCTCAGAATTTCTACAGCATATAATTTATGTAGCCAGCACTTTTTTTTGCGTGACAGAGGTGGTTTATTGATTTGTTTGTGTAGCTGTTAAGAATTTAATTATACTGATGAGATGCAGAAGTGCTTGTATTGGCTTCTTAATGTAGTTCTGTTATTCCTTCTAATAAAGTACTCTACTGCTCAGACTCTGTCCTCGAGTTGTGTTGTATTAAATGCAGATGTGTGATGCAGACAATTGTGCTTTGGAATGAGACTGGAAATGATCATAGAATCATTTAGCTTGGAAAAGACCTTTAAGATCATAAAGTCCAACTGGTAACCTGCCAAGTCCACCACTAAACCAAGTGCCACATCTTTTAAATACCTCCAGGAATGTGACTCCTGCCCTGTTCTAATGCTTGACCACCCTTTCAGTGAAGAAATCTTTCCTAATACCCCATCTAAACCTCCCCTGGTGCAACTTGAGGCTATTCCCTCTTGTTTACTGCTTGTTACTTGGGAGAAGAGACTGACAGACACCTGTTTCCAAATTCCTTGCAGGTAGTTGTAGAGAGTGATAACGTCTCCCCTCAGCCTCCCTTTCTCTAGGCTAACTCCCCCAGTTCCCTCAGCTGCTTCTCATTGGACTTGTTCTCTAGACCCTTCACCAGCTTCGTTGCCCTTCTCTGGACACGCTCAAGCACTCAGTGAAACTTAGTTCACTTGATTGGAGTGTAGCACAGACATTCAGGTCTGAACAATAAAGAGACTTGATTGAAAGTAGTAAAAACTGTAGGCATGAAGAGGCACTGATACAGTGGTGAGAAAGCTGGTATCATTCACTTGAAGGAGGAAAGTTTCTAGGTTAATGGAAAAAAACCTTACACAAGCAGTCTTGACAACGTGTATATGCTTTAATGAAGTTTAAGAGGATGGATTTCATATTTGGTGGGTTTTGGTGCAATTTTCAGTTCTTTATAGCTTTCATTTTCCATATATTTGGGTCATTAGTTTTGCTAGTAACTATCTTAAGTGGTTATTTATTTCATGGAAATAAACAAAACTTTAAAGAAGTAGTTCTGTAGGACTTTAATAAACATGAACGAAGCAATGATCCATGCTTACTGTTGTTGAGATGTTACTGCGTCTAGAAATAATGCAAGCAATCTGACATTAATGGTGTCTTGGAATTTTTTTTTTCAGGCTTCTCTGTGTAGTTGAAATAAGCACAGGATGGGGAAATTTAGTAAGTGTTCATTGTGCAGGAAATGAAGTTTCTAAAGGCTTGTTTGTGCAAACGAAATTCCATGTTTTTAAACTGTTATAAAACTGTTCTATAGTGTATACATTTTGATGTGTAGAATTGACATGTAGGTGAGAATTTACTTTTTTTACATGTTGGGAGGGGATAAAGACAGTTCTGCCTGATGTTTATGTTTCTCCTCACTGTAAAATGTTGTGCCCAATTGCGTGCATTTGAGTTTTTGCATAACAGGATGCATGGTAAGCAGTTGTGTACAGGTACCTCTAGGGACAATGGAATTTCTTCTGGTCAAAGTAGGCATGTGTCTTAGCTTGAGAATATAATAAAATAGACTTTGCTGCATGTGGCTTTTATTTGGCATATAAGTGACTCATCAGTTTCATATGACTTACCAGATCAGATTCAGGATATTGATGAGATAATTTTTACTTGAGAATGACCCATTTTTTTGCAATTTCAGCAGACTGCATGGTCAGATACTTTTCAAGTGTTTCAGTATATAATTTCAGATGTTATTGTGCCTGTATTTTTAAAAAAAGTAAAAAAACCAGTAAACATTTTTTAAGAACTTTGGTTTGTTTAAACTGCATTATGTAAGTGTGACCTGTGCTTTGAGTTTTATCATATGGTCATGCAATGTTCTTCAAAAACTCGTGGTAGAAGGAGGCGCATTTTGTAGTATATCTTGAATACAGAAAAGCTTTAAAAATGTTTCTTTTGCAACCTTTGTAGCTTCCTTGATTTCCCCCTACCCTGAATGGCAACTTGAGCAAGTGGCTTTCCACCTTCATACTGTCTACTGTGTTGTCAGTCCATCTATGCAGCCACTGACACAGCCAAGCAGGGTCTCTTAGAGGTAATCCAAGTCCTGATCTTTGCAAGAGAATATTCAGTTCGTACCTGCCAATTTATACCTCTAAGGGTACTTTGTAGCTGTCTTTTTTTATGCTCATCAGTTATAGAAATTACGGTAGAAGTACTAATCTGTTTTTAAGCCTTCTGAATTTATGAAAACTAACAAAAAATGATGGCTTCTTTCTTTCAGTGAGTACGTTGGATTTCATTGCATTGCATATGTAACTATAGCTGATCACTATGTAGCCTGCAGGTAAGGACTGGCCAAAGTAAGGATTTTGGGATGGTCCCATAAATAGCTGGAGTCTTAACAGGACTGCTGTTTTTACAAAGAAGGAGATAGTGGTATGCTTTTTCTGGGAGGATACAAGCTCTCTGGACACTTCATAATTGCAGTGAGTTTCTTCCTATTCTGTGTAGTTTATTAAAAAAAAAAAAATTAAGGGGAAAAAAGGAGCAAAGTATTGCCTTAAGAAGACAAATCAGGCAATACTTAAAGGCCACATGACCTATGATGCTTATTTCAAGCTTTCTCTGAAGCCTTAACTAGCCCTTTAGTTGTGGAAGAAGGGCATACTGGGTTTAATACTTTTTCACATTTTCACAATAAAGTAAGCAGTAACCAGCAGTTGTATTACTAATGAATTGGTCTTTCATACAATTTTTGTGTCCAGTGACATTTTTGCCTGAGACAAAATGAATTCAGGGTCATACTTACTTGCTATTTAAATAAAAGCAGTTCCTTGGTATTAATGTTCTGCATGTAAAAAAAATTTCTCCTTGAAGTAAATCTACAGTGTGAAGAAAGGGGGAGGATGACTGGGTGGGCCTGTGTCCCAGTTCATATAGTTTAATGTTTAAAGTACAATCCACCCTAACATTTAAAAATATGACCAAAATTTTAATTATAGTCTAATATATATTATGTAAGTATGGGCGTAAAAATACTGACAAGTCAGTATGGAGTCATTTAAGTAATTACTAAATACTACATTGTCAAGAACTTGGATGGGTTTTGATAAAGACCTTTCCAGTTTAGACAGCAGACTTTTCACCACCACCACCACCCCACCCCCCCCCCCACCCCCCCCCCCACCCCCCATATTCAGGCAGACCTGGCAGGTCTCAGTATTGAGATTTCATGAAGAATGTAGAGCAAAGAGCAGCGTGGAGGCTGAGGAGTAAACAGGGAGTGTAGTAGTCAGGTGAAAGAGGTGTTTAAAACAAACCAACAGCACTGGTGTGCTGTGTGTTGTCCTGTCTCCCACCCCCCAAAATACCCCAGTTAGAAGTCTCGCATCTAGCCTGTTAGCAACAGAGTTTAGAAATGCACGTGGTTTTCACTTACAGTAAAACCAGAAATCTGCAATCTGGCATTCAGTTTTACAGCGTTTTTGGGACAGAGGCGACGTGACTTTCCCCAATGAAAGTGAAGATAAATCCTGCAGCATGTAAGAACACATGAATCTTGAGGCAAGGAAATTTTCTAGCTCTAAAGTTTTCTAAATAATTTTCCATAAGGAACTTAACTCTTATTTTCAGTTAATTCTGAAATTATTTCTGAGAATATTATTACTACTTTAAAAAGTTCAGGAGATTTATGTCATGTTGACCAAATAAGCCTATAATCAGCATAAGAATGGGCTCATTCTAATAGCTGGTTGGAGTCAGCCTTACTAGTGGCATGTTTTCCTTGTAGCCAATTTCACATGTGTCTTCAACTCACAGGCAAAGCAGCAGCATAGGAACTAAGGAATACTTGGAAAAAAGTTGTGATTGTCTGTTATAAATGTAACCTGGAATATCTGGTAAGACTTTGTGGGCTTTTCTTTCCTTCTCCGTTACCTTTGAGCATTTATTCATCTTAGAAGAATCCAGCTCAGCTCTTGCCTTCTCGGTTGAAAGTCCGTGCTCTTTCCCACTATGTTCCTTTTAATTAAGTTCATATGAAGTACTTGCTACTACTAGTTTTTAAATATTACTAATGTTTATGGACTTTAAATACATAACCTTAACTCAAAGGTGTCATTTTACCAATACATTGTTATCAGACCCCAATACGTTCAATATTGTAGCTAGGATATATAAAATGTGATGTTTGTAACTGCTTTGTCCAATTCCTTGAACACATCCTTTCACAGAGGAGCAAAATACTGTTTGGTTGGGTTAGGAAATGAAATACCAGTTTCTTGTCTCCCCCCCCCCCGCCCCCCTTCACAGTTGTAGTTAATCATTTGGTTAGTCCTTAACATGTGCAGATGTTATCTCTAAAATGTTGTAAGGGGTGTAGGGAGAAAGCATAACAGATAGTACACTTTGATAAAAGGGCAAAAGAATGATGTACAGATACATTGTAATTTATTGTTTGGCTTTTTATGTAATATGCATCAGTCATTGCAAGTGAGCTGCTTTAGGCTGTCAATTTGACAAATGGTACATTTTAGTTTTTAAAGCTTTTTTGTAGCTTCATACTGTCTGTGAGTATATTCTTCTGTAGTGTGTCTAAGGTACTCCTTCAACATCACTTGAAATCTTTGAATATTCACCCATATTTTTGTTCCGTTGTAGGCAATTTCACTGTAATACTCTTACATCTTAAGAGAAAAATCTAATATGACAGGGCACTACAGGCAATGTTGGATTATCCCCATCGCCACCCCCACCGGGTTTTAGTACATCCTTCTAGAATTTTGAAGGAGTCAGTTGATCTTTTAGTGCACTGTTCTTTGGCTTCTCTCTGTAATTGGTTATTGAAACACAAGTAGCTATTAAGACTGATCTTAGAGGTATCTGCTTTAGTAGATGAAAGGACCTTGCTCTTCTATGGAGAACTAGTTTGTAAAATCAGTTTAAAAGAAAGAAGTGTCTGTCTTTAAAGTACATTCTTTTGTGTATTAGCAGTCACCAGGCTGACCTTGTTCAGCCTTGTTCGGTGTTAACAGGCTATAGGTTCTGCTATGAAAACATCTGTAATGGAGATGCAAGTTTCCAGATATCCGCTGTTTTTTGCCAGTGGCTTCTATGGTTCTGTGATCACAATATGAAATGAAATCAATTGAAATTCAGTCACTCCCGAAGTTTAGCATGGGGAGGGGGTTGTAGAAGTTCAGATATGGCAAATGCAGGACACTATTTTACATGTAGAAATTTTTTTGTTTGTTTTCTGTTTGATGTCTTTGGATCCTGATTTGGGATTTTTTTACTTTACCATTGTAGAGACAATATTCAGTTTGTAGATTCCTCCTCTATTAATACAATTATTTTTACATAGTTGTAATTGCCTTTATAGTTCTTCTCTACAACAGCAGCTTGTTTGTTTCTTCCTGGTAACGTCAGTGAGTGTCAGGTTATGGCTGTGTATATCTGACAGCATGTGAGGAGCTGGTGTGTCTTCATTTCCAGCTGTTGAGGGCTCCGCTAGCTTTCTTCCTAATACCCCTCTGCGTGTGTGGTGTTCCCTGTAAAGCCCATCATCCCTTGCTGTGCCTGTGGGCTTCCAGAGCAGGACTAACTTGTGTTCTGCTGCATCAGAGCATATGGAGAATTCACAGGTGATTGTCAACTGTGGTTGCTTTAAACTGTGGCTGAGGAGTTTGCAAATGCAGGTATCAAAAGGATATTATTTTTCTAAAAAATCTGGGGGGAAGGAGGAAAAAAAAAAGGGAGGGGGGGAGGGAGGAAGGAGGAGTCTTAAACTTTTGTAACATTTGAGGCTGCTTTTGTGCTTTGTTTCCAGCTTCTACACACTCTGGTTTCCTAGGAGTGCAGTGCTGAAGATCCTGGTTGGTTGATGTCCTACAGGATGTCCAAGTTAGCAAGGGTGTGATGTATTTTACATCAGCAGCTCCTGTCAAAACAGTCGCTTGCAAGCACTCCTAGTTGTCCTCCTCATTGCTGATGGTTGGTTTTTTTTGCATATTGGTGTCTAATCGTCACATTTATCTTTATCAAAATATGAAATCCATTAAAGTAATGTTAAAAAAAGTAGCACTTGGGTTATCTCATCAGTCTGTACTTTTTCCAGTTCAGGATCCTGGTCGTGAATCTCATGTGTATCTCATCTCTGTAACAAAAGCTTCTTGAAGCAGTATTATTAAGTGTTCTCAAACTGGAAGGCCAGATAGCACATGTTACCTACTCGTACCAGGAGTGTGATGTCTTGGCCTCACAGTTTAAACTTCTTTTTGTCATAGGACAATTTCTGTGTACCCAGAATTGGTAGATTTTTGTGCCACCAACAAATTCACTATTGCAGTGCAGGGTTATTTTTTTTTTAGCCCGTTCCAGATTTTCTTCGAGAGTTGAATAGCATGTCCTGCGTTCCAATCTGTAGCATTAAAATACCGTGAGTTTTAATTGCCAAGAATATGTGTTTTTATGCTGTACTATGTTACCTCAAAGGATACTGCCCCAAGGACAAAGGTGGAAAAGCTGAATGAGGAAAAATAAAATATCACTTTTTGTAGTTGCTAGGAAAGCTTTGCAATCTGTCAGAATTCAGTTGTACGTACCTTCCTTGTGTGTGTGTGTGAAGTGTAGGGAGAACACAAAGGAAATCGGTTTTTAGAACACCAGTGAAGTTTGTTGTGTTACAAGCTCTTTCTGTTTCTTCTACTGGTAAGTAAACTGGTGCTTTACCAGTGATACTTGTCCCTTCCCCTGCTGCTCCACTCCCTCTAGTTCAGTTAACTCTGGCATTGAATTAAAAGCTTCAGTGAAGAGCATGAGTTAAGACTCAGTGAGTGATAAAAATTGATTTGTAAAGACCAGCAGTGCTGCACAGGAAGCAATTGGATTGGAGTGCTGGTGGGCAAGTCCTTTACTGTTACCTGAGGGAGTAAATAAAATTAAATAGTGGATGTTTTGGTGAGATCCCTCCTCTGTGTCATGTTCATTACCTGCAAAGGTTGTTTTTTTTGTTTTTCACCCATATGTTAAATAGCTAAATCGGTTTCCAGCTAATTGGGTTAAGGCTTGTTACGGATGTGTCGAGCTTGGCAAGTAGAAAGTAAACCCTGATCTCAAAATGTATCAGTTGTACTTTCAAAAGAAATGAAAGATCAGGAAGTCATTTCTATTACATTTATTTGTGTTTATGAATGTACCTTGAACTTCTTACTGAAGCAATTACATGAATTTTTGGGTTAGCTAATTGCTTGTGCGACACAGAACAGACAATTATAAAAAGCAGTCCAAAGCTGAACTGTGAAGTGCTATTTGGCTAAGATTTACTTAATCTTGTGTGTTTTTTAGCAGCTTTCAAACTCATTCTAAAACTTCCTCAAATTCTAAACTTCAGTCTTAATCCAGCAGACATATTTGCACAGCATTAAGTGTGAGCTAAGCCACATCTATTTCAATGAGAGCACACTTGAGCCTGCAGTTCTTGTCGCTCCTGAATTCATTATCTCGTTTTAGCTTTTGCTCACTAGATTTCACTCTGATGCTTCTGCTTGGAAGGCTTGTTCAGAATTGGGTATTTTCAATATGGATGATCTTAGGATCTGATGGCGTTATGCTGGGAAATTGAAGCAGGTTTAACAGCTCTGTTGTAGCAGCAGGATGCCTCCAAATACTAGCAGTAGCCTCAATGTGCACATGCAATTTCATAGAATCATAGAACCGTGTAGGTTGGAAAAGACCTTTAAGATGATGAAGTCCAACCATTAACCCCAGACTGCCAAGTCCACCGGTGCGGACAGCCAGTGGTAGTATCGTGGTTGGTTTCGGTAATGTTAGCTGTACTTAATGAATTTTCCCCATGTTTGTATGAATACTTAGGAGGAGGAGAGGTGATACTTCTCTTGATATTTTTGGGAGGTTTTGGGGTTGGGTGTGGTTTTTTTTTATTTTGGGAGGCTAACTGGGAGTTAATACTTTCTTTGATACAAATAGATTTCTGAAGATACTGCGTGAATATGAAGCCAGGCTTCCATAGGTGAGCTCTTAACTTTCTGGCAGATCTGAGGGAATGTGATTGACCATGGCTTCCATTTGCTGTAACAGAATTCCTTGGAGTTACCTGCCTGATACCACCTGGCTTCAGACGGGCAGTCCTCTTCTGCCTTTCAAAGGCTGCCAGACTTGGTAAAGTAAAAGAACGAGCCTTAGATTTACTTTGAGCTATAATGCGTTCATAGTTAGAAGGTTGTACAGAGAACCTTATTTCCACTTAAATTTCTTTGATTTTAGTGGAGCAACATTAATAATAAAAGAGTAATTTTAGAAATTAACTTCCTAGTATTCTGAAGTTGTTAGGAATAATGCATAAAGCATGGTGAGGTATATGGAATTTAAATAAGTAATATAATTTAGGATGCTGCATCTCCAGAGGTCATGTTAATTTCATAGGAAATTTAATATCTGAATAACTCATTGTGAAGACTGGAAATAGTTAGAAATTATTACTTCAAAAAGTTTTATGGTATGTTGTGAGGGTTGCCGAGAGGTTCCTTGCCATGATCATCATAATTCAGAAATGTAAATAATAGAGCATTTATTTTTCTTATGGTCTTTTAAACTTAGTCTCTAGAGTTGTAAAACAGGAGTCGGAACCTCTGCTTTATTTTTAAATATGGTGACAATGTCAGCAGAGAAAGAAGAGGCCTGAAAGCCTGTATCTGATTTATGTGCAGCAGAATTAGAAGTAGATCTAGTTGTTCTGCCTTTTTTTTTTTTTTTTTTTTTCTTTAAAAAACCTGATGTGGTATTCTCCTAAACAGATGAATCATAATGCCTGAGAGAGTGCAGTTTATTGACAGCTCTTTTAAAATTATTTTTATTTTTATTATTATTTTATATTTATTTATGTTTTATTAGTTCATAAAATATTTATTTATTATTATTTTATACAAGCAAAATTGTATGATGGATTTCTGATGGAAGGTTAAAAAAAAAATAAAAGAAATCCAGCTTTTTTTTTTTCTCAAGACCAGGTGAAGAATGCAACACTAAAGGCTGCTTTTTTACTCTTGTTACTAATTTGATTGATATGAGGGAGTAATTTTTCACCAAATTAATAAATCCTTGCTTTCAAAGAAATGCTTTTGTTGTTGTATATGTGAGGGTAACACAGTAATACGATATTGGGATTTACTTGGGTAATGGAGCAATGCTAATGTACAGGCTACTTGGTTTGATGCTACTTTTAGTTCTAGACTGTCCAAAAAGTAAAACAAACAAAATCCTCAGGATAAACCTTTGCTGTTCTTGTGTGGGGAAGTACTGACCATGCTAGAACAACAGAAATGTTGAAAAATAAGATGGTGACAAGACGTATTGGAAGCTTGCAAGTAAGAGTGCTCAAGACACTTTCCAGTAGTAGACACTACTGTTCTTGTTTTACACATGGGAAGGTGAGGCCAGGTTAGTGATCTGCGTACAACAGGTCGTGACATGAGGTGATTAAACCTTAGTTGTGTGCCATGACTTTCTGCCTGTTTCGGTGCTTTTTCCTCTGGCTAAATTCTGGACTGTGTAGAGTATTGAGGATCTCCAGCAGTAGTGAGGCTGTGAAAAAGTACTCTTCAGTGACTGAATCTAGTGATTAAACTCATCAGGATGAGTTTTAGATTAGTAGAGTGAAATTCCCCTTTTAGCCGGGACAAGCAAATACTCAAAAAATAATAATTTGTGCAGATCTAAAAGAAGCAATATTGGATGCTGTATATTACAGAGATTTTTTTTTTAAAGTAATTGAAGATTTAATAAAGATTCTTAAAACTCTTCAAGAAGGACTCCTACACATTTAGGTCTCAAGAAAAAATTCTAACATTATTGGTTCAATATTAACTGTATAGTTGGTTAAAGAGAAGCAATATTCTCATAGAGGATTTTGCTTTTGAGATTCATGGCTCAGAACAGTGTTGTGTGTGTGGATGTGGGGGAGTTTCTTACTATTACTTCTGTGTGAAACCAGACAGAAGGCTGGCTCAGGGACAGCTGGTGTAGCGGGGTCCCCTGGGACTGTGTATAGTAAGTCCTGGTGCCGTGGCTTGGGAGCAGTTCGTTCAGCACGCTGTCCCTTTGCAGCACATGCTGAAGGCCTGAGCTGCTGAATTGCTGTGAAGGCAAGTCGGGTTAAAAAGTTGAGGCAAGCTTTTGAGCAGCATTATGATTTTTCTTATATACCTGTAATTATGCTTTTAGCCTGATATAATCACCCTACAGCTTCTGAAATGTCCTGTATATAATTCAGATCTACTCAGTGCAAATTAGAAGTGTATGTCAGTGTTAACTGGATTTTAAGATGGAACTTAAAAAGTACAGTTATTTGACTTAATAAAATGTGATGCTGCGGTGCTAGTGAAACAAGATATGTTCCAACACCTTTCAAATACCTTTCTCCATCTCATTTTCCAACTCTGAACTCCACTTGCAAGTCAAAAAGAGAAGTTATTGGTAGGATGGCGATGGCTTTTGTGATCTTGGGTCATGAAGAGAAAGTATGTTTCCATAGAGGCTTTATCGCCAAGTGATCCCTGTTATTTGTACCATACAGTCACATGAAAGAGAGAAATTATGAAATTATTTGGTTCATTCTTACTGTTGGAATAGAACCTGCAATCTTAAAATGTAGCACTAAGCTCAGTCTTGAAACAGTTTTTGGTTAGGTTGACTTTGAATAAGAGGATTTGTGTGTGAAATTAATTGGGAATTTCAGATCAGTTGCTCATATGTAAATGTTCCTGGTGTGCTTTCTCTCTTCCACCACATTTGACATGCTTTTTGACAGTTGGACAGCAGCACAGTTCAGTAGACAGTGAACCTGAACTAGGTTTCTTTGTTCTTCCAACCCGTGATAAACCAGAGTGGTTATAAAAATAATAAGCTGGCAACAATGAAGGAGAACGCAGAACTCAACATTGCAACTGCATGGAAGCAGTAAACTCCTGTGCATTCTGTTGAACTGACTCTGAAACTTAAAGCCAGGGTCTCTTCTCCGGCATTAGTGCTGCTTTTAGTTGACATCGCTGTCCTTACTGTTTACATAGTGTTTGTATTCAGTTGTGCAAAGCTTCACTAAAACTGGGTTATTAATTTTTATGATTGCAATTATTAAAAAGAATAAGCAAAAGAGCTTTACTGCAGAAGGTACTACACACAGTTTGTGAGATAGGAACTAAAGTGCCATAAAGTCACTTCAAATATGAATTTGTTTCAACCTGGCAAATCTTTGTAGCATTCTGACCCACACACATTGTTATTAAAACTGAAATCTTGAGAACTAACTTGTCATCAAAGAATATTAAGAGCAGAAGAGAGAAAGGTGAACCTGGAGCAGCACCTCTCTTCAGGCATAAGGAATTAATGAATGACAATTGGCTTTAAGCAGAGAATTTCTGGGGATCCCTACGTTTCCCAGAAGGCAAAGGCAGTTTGCCTTTGGCTTGTGCCTTAATTTAGCAGGGACAAGTAGTAATTTTGCAGACAGACAGTCCCCTAGAGAATCCTAATTCTTAATTGTATAAAAGCTCTAATTGTTCCTTTTTTAAGTGCTAACTTAAATAAATTGTGCATATAGTTAATTGTGGTGTGAACATCCTGGATGAATCAAAGTGAAGCATGTAAGTCTCACAAGTATTACTTTCAAAAACAGAGTTAAGGTGTCCTGGTTTCAGCTGGGATGGAGTTAACTTTCTTCTTAGTAGCTGGTGCAGGGCCGTGTTTTGGCTGTGATGTGAGAACAATGTTGACAGCACACTGATGTTTTCAGTTGTTGCTGGGTGATGCTTATACTAAATCAAGGACTTTTTGGGTTCTTGGGCCCTGCCAGCGAGAGGGCTGGAGTGGCACAAGAAATTGGGAGGGGACACAGCCAGGACAGGTGACCTGAACTAGCCAAAGGGATATTCCATACCATGGGACGTCATGCTCAGTATATAAACTGGGGGAAGGAGGAGGAAGGGGGGACATCATCCGACATTATGCTGTTTGTCTCCATGAGTAACGGTTATGCGTGATGGAGCCCTGCTTCCCTGGGGGTGGCTGAACACCTGCCTGCCCATGGGAAGTATTAATAATTTTTGTTATTAACTGTAGAACATACATTTAGCTTAAAGGGATATTGGAGATGCTTTCTTGCAGTGTGTTCTGTGTAACTGCTTCCTGGTAGAACAGACACACTGTAAGAGTTTTAGTTTGGTTAAGACCATTTAATCAACTGCTTAACTGTGGAAGGTACATTTGGGGAAAAAAAAAAAAAGTGGTGTTGAATGAGAAATGAATGGTAACGACCTGGACATGTCTTAAATTGAATGGAATTTCCAAAATCCCTATAAATAGAAATATTATGGAAGTAATCACCACTTAAAACATCTAAAGAAGTGTTCTCCCTGTTGCTATTCCAGGAAGAAAATATGAACTTTGAATAATAATAAAAAAAAAGGTAGAAGAAAGATTAGGAGTATGTATGTATATATTTTATATTTCAGTGTATGCTTTGGGGATGTTGATACTTTCTTGACACACTTAACATTACTAACTAGTGGATATATACAGCTAATGACTATTTTTGATTGGGTTATAAATCACCCACGCATTGTCTACAATTAGTGAATTCTTGGGCAACTGTAATACATTTCAAACACGCATTGATTAATACTGCATTTACTAAGGAAGAAGAGGAGTAGAACTTAATCAGCATATTTAGACCATGTTTCAGCATGGAAAATTTCCCCTTTAGTTGCAGTTAAATTTCTGATTGGAAAAAACGGACTTTGAAATAGTAAGACAACTGCAAAATATTTCATCTCATGTATAAATTTAGTATAACTTCAGTGTCTCTAAAGATAGCTTGTGACATATATATATCTTAATAGCCCTGGTGCAAAAATGTTTTGAAATGGGTTTCCATGGGCAAATTGAACGCTTTTTAGGGAGTCTACACAACTAAGTAATTAAGGCCAGTAGTCTCCAGCAGCGAGTTCATTGTATGAGGAACACAATTCTTATATCATCATTACATTATTGCTTTTCAGAACAAAGAAATATGGCCCTTTTTTAGCACAGTGCCAGCATGATTTTAGTCCTACAAAAAAGAAGTGGAAAAGTATATTGTATTAGTTGAATGACTAATAGTTGAGCAGTTTTTTGATCAAATGGGCTATCTCACAAACCCAGATTCTTTAATGTAAGATAGACCTAACCAATTAGGCAGGAGAAGTCACAGATGCAGTGTTTGTTTAAAAAAATGAAACCAAACAAACCCAAAACAACAACCCCCAACCTCCCTCTCCCCCAGGTTACTTGTCATACCAGGTGTGTGACTGAAAGCTGCCTGCTGTCCCTGAGTGCAGGGACCTGTTCAGCTGAGCTTCAGAAACATCACTTAGCAGAAACTCGTGCACACCAGTTTATCTCCTTCACAGTGCTTCGGCGACCATTCCTGTGTTTGAAATGGCTGCAGACATCCTCTCTGGGTGGCAGAACAAGGCAAGACGGTCAGTAATCATGGGTTCACTAAACTGGACTTCTTCAAATAGCTATTGAATTGCTCACTGAGGTGTCTCCACAGTCTAGCTGAGACAACAGGCTGTTAAGCTGTGCTTGGTTGTTTCATTTAGAGGCTTTTGAGATCATTCCATGGTTGCTCTGAACTTTGCCGATAACCCTACTGAAATAAATTATTTTGGAACTGTTTTTCAGTAACTCTAAGATTCAGGCAGTGACCTAAGCAATTAAAAAGAAAGTTATGCTTAGTTTTATGTAGCAGTAAACTTGTATGTTAGTTTTCAGGTTCATTTAGAGCTGCATGTATACAGACTTGTTTGATTAAATTCCAGATGTCACCGTATGGAAGAAGCATTAAAGAAAGAAATACGAAAGATGGTTAAGGAAGATGAACCTGATCTTGCTTCTACCCTTTTAGACTCGGGAAATGCGTTAGTGCATTAACTGTCTGTAGACAGTTATCATGGATACATTACAACAGATTACCACTTTTTTTTCTAAGGGCTTCAGTTATGCTTTTGAGTGCCTGGAATGTAGACAGATAAAGCTGTTACTCCTTGCAAATGAATCAGATGCTTGACAGTCAGTTAAAACTTAATTTATGTGGGGGATATGAAGAGTGAACATGGCAGAATTCCACATTTTACTGTTAACTTATTCTGTGACTCCTGATGAGCAAGCATCTCAGCCGATGAGCCCCAAAAGGAGATGGGCTGCTGATGCAGACATTAGAGAAACTCATTGTCTTATGGGAACTAGAACAAACTACCCCAGAGCATAATCCACAGCAAAGCCAGAAATGCGCTTGCTTTAAGGAATTTCCTGGTAGCCTTAGGGAGGGTATTAATAGAACTTTTCAAGCTTAACCTTGTTATAAGCCTGTAATGCTGCCCTTATTCATTCTTAAAAGTCAGGAATTTTAAGTAGATTAATGTGAAGACTAACACAGCCAAGCCTGAATCAGGATTTATGGTGTTGTCAGTGTCTAGTTAATTCTTGAGTAAAAGTTACTTGTTTTGGTAAAATGTGCATTAAACCTCAATAGTAATTTTAGTCAAATATTTGTCCTTAATTTCTGTAATAAAATTCTGACAAACTAAAACTGTATAGGTTCTTTTGAGATCTTTGGCATTAAAAACTTGAAGGTTTTCAGTGAACATCATCTCTTCATTGTGGTTGGTTTTTTGTGTTGTTTTTTTTTTCTTCCTATATTCAGAAATAATAAATCTACTATTATATGTGGGCTCTTCTTGATTTTATTGAAACAAGTAACTTGTGCTTTTGCAATGCGTATGACTTGCAAAGACTCAGAATAGAAACAGAAATTAAAATAATTGAAGCAGGAGAAAATATCTTAAATCTTCAATATAAATGTCATTTACACATAAAAAAGGGATGGTGGACTAAATGATATTGTTGCATTTTTATTTTTTCTTTTATCCCCAATTCTGATGTTGAGGAAGGGGAAGACTTTTGTGGTGCTTTTTGAGTGGTATGCCATTAGCCGATTGTGAATCTCTTCTGCATGGGAAGGTTCTCATATGGCTTGCACTCTGCAGCTATTGTTTTGATCCTTGCAATGTAAACGCAGCTGGAGTGTGAGAAGGCTTTAGCAAATAAGGGATTGCTTTTGGTAGTGATTCTGTCCTTCAAAGAACTTTCCTTGGGATTAAGAAAACAATATGATTGTATGTATGTCTCCCCTTATTTATCTTGTGTATCTTCTAGCTGGGTCCCATTAGGTTTTGCTGTATAACAGATCCACACTGACACTTTATGTTACTGCAAGTGATGTGTGTTCTTTTTTCCATGCTAACAGATAAGAAAAAACTAACTTAAGATATCAGATATGACATGGAATAAATTTTGACATTTTAATCAATATGTGATGTTTAATATTCTAATGCTAAGCAGAAACACGTAGTCCTTAAAGCATTCAGGGATTTTTCTAGTACCTTCAGCTGTGTGTGGTGTAAGCAGCAGCTTAGCTAAGACAGGTGGAATTCTGCAAGTGAAAAAGACTGTAAGCCTAGTCTGTAGGTTTCTTTCTGGAGTTCCAGAGGAGGGGGGGGCGGAAAAAGAGGAGGGTGATAAAGAATGGAAGGACTTGTTTCATTCTGCAAGGTGAGAGCATATGATCGTCTTGAGGTAGCTTTTTGTGTCTTTCAGGAACTAATTATAAAAGATTAAAAGAAAAGCTGTATTCATCTTTGCAGTATTGATGACTGGAAAATTAAATTTAATCAGAGTACTTTATTTCATTAAGATTCTTACAACTGAGTGTGTGGAACTGGATGAACTGGGCTATAAAGATTTTGCGGGAGAAGTTTCTGTAATTGGCCCTGAGGTACATGGTCAGAGATTATAATTTTTTTTAGTAGCAGATTTTGGTTTCCTTCCTTTTCTGCTTTTGTTACAAAGGGTGCAAATGGTAATGTGAGGTCAGTTTTCCCTGTTTCCTTGTACTGTGACTGGGAACAGCACTACTAGCAGTATCTTATTCTAGACAACAGGTTACAGTTTTGGGTATAAAACAGACTACATTTCCAGTAGATCTTTAGTTTGTCTCAATTTTGCTTGGACTGGTGGTGCAGAATAAATCATTCACATCTGTGTTAAGAATTTCTGAAAAATGGGACAACAGTGAACTGATCACCTGTAAGTAAGTGCTTATGGAGTTCCTCTGGGACACTACAATTTCAGTGTGTTTTCCATAGCACATAAAGCGGTCCCGTGTGGACAGTGGCCTTGTGATGTCCAAGCTGTTGTTTTTTAGCCCAGTCTATGCTGATTAAAGGCACCACCTCCTTGGGTGTTCAAGAATTCTCATCCAGGCATCTGTTGTGGGCTTTACAGTGCAGTCGGATTCAGTGGTGTCAATTCATTCTCAGAATTTGTAAAGATTTCTATTTCTTTTATTTGGCTTAGCTAAACTTAGATCTTGAAGAGTTTTCCTCTTCATGAGAACATTTAATGAGCACACTGTGCAGAGATTTGCAAAGTTTCCATTGCCCATGCAAGAAGGAGGTTTATTTTTTCAGTATTTTTCAGGCAGACTTGCTTTTCTGATGCCTGAAGAGAAGGCACAAAGCTCTGTTGGCCCAAGAGGATCCCCTTTCCCCAGCATCCTGAAATTTTCCTGTAGTCTGTGCTTCTGCTGTCATGTTGTGTTCTTGGGGTGTGTGGTTTTATTCTTGAAAATAAACAGAAAAGCCTCAAGGAACAAACCAAAAAAATACTCCCACCCAAAAACCCCCAAACACCACCTACATAAAAACACAACAAAGAAACCAACCCACACCAACACAAACCACCCCCCCAACAACAGTGTAGTTAGGCAGATAGTGCTGCTGCTTTGCAGTGAGCCTCTTGCCTCCAGAAGTGGCATCACCTCCACCAGGTGAGCTTCCATCTCAGCGTGGCCATCTGCTGCTGGGGGTGGTGGTTCTGTCTGCACCTGGCCGCAAGCTGTTTCAGGATGAGCCTCAGAGAATAGTTGCGGTGCTGAAAACTCTGGTGGGAGTTTTTTCAATGAAAAATTTCTGTGTTTTTAGAAAGTGAGCACTTCAATATTGAAGGCTGGCACTGGTTAATAAGGATATTAATAGCAGGCTTATTTTTTGTTGGAAGCTTTGGTTGACATCACTCTGTGCGGTGGCCTTGAAAAGACAAGGAAAATTCTGTCTTCTGTCTTGGGCTTGACTGTTTCTGCCTAGCAACTGTTTTTCTTTTAGTGACAGCATCTCAGAAGTGTGAGAAATACCCAAATTGTAAGCACTCTAAAACAGAGAGCCTAATATGTACTAAAAACTTTTTTTTTAACAGTTTATTCCTCTTAACAGTGTACACGTCATTCTAGCACAGTGGTCGGTTTTTGGTTTAACCTGTGATGAAAACCTTTCCTCAAATGGAGATAGAGAGATACTTGGTGTCATATAAGGTTGTTTATCCAGTTATGAGAAAATACGCTGTAGATTTGGGGTATTCTGTGTGAAATTCAAAGTACTGTTGGAGATTTTTTCGTTTTTAAAAGGGACTGAACTTCCAAAATAAACTTGGCAACATGTTACTGTCTGCTGCTACTTTGTGATTGTAAAGCAATATGTTGCACAAGGAGGAGCGGGAGGAATGTTGGAATAAGCTACTGATGGAGAATTATAGTATCTTACAGTTACAAGATACTGTAGAAACTCATTTTGGTAATTAAAAAAAAATAATCACAGGAATTGCCGTGGAAGGGGTTGGCTTCTTCTCTCTAATAGTTTACCATTTCTTCCTCTTTTGCCAAGATTTAATAGCAATTGCAAAGTGGGAGACCTTATGAAGATTTGTTCAAAAATGCAGAGCCTGCTCTTTTTGAAAAAAATTGAAATTATACATATCAATAAATTAAGAGGTTTAATTATGCATATGTACAGTCCCTGAAGCTGTTGAATTTTTATGATGTATAGTTGGGAAAGTGCAGTTACCTGCAACGTGTCCTACTGACAACTAGCAGAGTTCTGTTCCTTTTTTTAACCAAGCCCATCTCAGTTATATTATCCTGATCTCAAATTGGAGTTCTGGATTTGTGAGGGATATCGTTTTCCCTGTGGCAAGAAAATTTGATACAAATACACACTGTGATGACTTGTTGAAGAATCTTTAATGGGAAAACTTAAACAGTTGGATTTATGCTGTTAATTAAATAAGCATCAACATAAATTGAGGAGAAATGTTGACAGAATGTATTTTGTAAATATTCTCATTTAAGTGTTCAAGTGTTGCATATGTTTTCACTCCAGAGTCAAAATGATACTACTTTAGATAGGGCACAGAGGTTGTGAAATGGTTTAGCCATAAAAGAGTTAACCTTCTTTTACAGAGGGAGGGGATTAATGACCTGATATTCATGTTTGTGCTTGATATAAGTGAGTATATACCCCTTTGTTTAAACAGTATTGAGCAGGTATCCATTGAAATCTTACATCCTCCCCTCCAAGTGACCCTCATGGTAGGACCTGCTGGAATCCCTTCCTGCTGTTGTAGGCTGCAGCTGCTTTGAGAGGTGTCTCATGAGCTGTAGGACAGAGCCTGTGGTTGGCCAGGTGCACCTCTTTGTTTCCATGTCACTGGGAACCCTGTGGAATTCTTGATCATGTATCTCTGGTGACAACCTATGGCTATAATGCATGTGAAAGTGTGGCGATGAGAGGTGTTTTAGGTCAAAAAGTAGGCAGTCCACAGCCCCTTTTTTTCATCTGTTGACAGTGCAGTCATTCTGCTAAATAGACTGTGTAGCTGAGAAGAGGATGGTCACTATGGAGAGTAGGTATGCATGCACAAAAGTGGTTAAATAACTTTACAAATTATCACAACTGTGGCTGTTAAGAATTAGTATATCTACAGCTAGTATTATCCCACATCAGTGTGTGTATGTGATGGTTGAGATTTCTTGGGTTTTAGGTTGCAGTTTCTTAGATGTCCCAGTGATTTCCATTGTGCAGAGCTAGATGGAGCTATAAGATCTTCTGTAAATAGGTACAGTGCTAGGGACTCTTCTTCCAAGTTCTCTTGTTTCTGTTTTTCACTTTGGGCTGGTTTTGTCTGTTGAGGAATTATGATGAGTAAGCACATGTTATAACCCATAAATGTTCAGTAAGTGAAGAGGCACTGTTTATCCAAGTCCTGGTAAGTAAGTATGCCATAGCCAACGGGCACCCTACTTGAAAGTCACAGATTCTCATTTGAAATTTCCTCCTCTGGGGATTGAAGGTATTATTAAAGTTGACAGCTGAGGTATTATGAAGGCATTGCGCATAAGGCTGTCAGTGATACTGGGATGCATTGTAAATGCAGCTGACCTGGTGAATTTGCTGAAGATCTTGTAATCATACAAAGGTCAGGGTAGCTTACATAATTATCTGTGTCCTGCACAAGTATTAGGTATATGAAAACTAGTAGCCAATTTTTAGTAGTACCCGAGTGTGTCAACTCATATGTTTTCTCCATTATTTCCTCCTCTTCTCATAACTGTGCTGTTGCTTTGTGCTGCCAAAGCATGAAATATAGGAAAATAACATAAGATGTGAAATGTTTTGTTTATCACTTCAATAAGAATCCTGTGTATTAGTAAGATAGTTAATAAAGATCGTCTTTAAAGTAGTTAATTGCAATAAATTACTGTGTTGGATACTCTTAACTGGATTACTCAGGTCCTTAGCTGTTAAGATATGCAGATAATCATGACAGTGAGCACCACAATTTGTTAAGTTTTCAAACACCACTGAAATCAATTAGATATTTTGCAGACTGCTTAAGCTCTCCTTATTTTTAATTTTCTTTCCATCTAGCTGTCATTTTGACTTTGTGGGGGACAGGAATGTGGACTGCATGTCCTTTGCAAAGAAATAGAAAAATACTTTCTGCATTCCAAATTTATGTGGATTGAATATTGCAAAAGATGCTATCTTGACAGGCCCGGAGGCAGAATTTCTATCTGTAGAAAACAGACAGCACCTCAGGGAATGGTAGTGCAAAGTTTTATCTCTTCCAAGTGATGCTCATATGCTTGGGGAGTGACCATCTTGAATGAGGTAGCTCAGTTGCTCGTTGACAGTAGGTCTACTGGCAGTAGACCATCAGCATTGACATCCTTATCTGTATGCCCATCTGGAATATTAAATTGTCATTGTTAGTTGCTCAGGAAGATAGGAATTGCTCTTCTGGATAGTCTAGTCTTGTTTCTGTATTTCTTAATTTTTGGATACTTTTCACATGAATACAGTATCTAATGAATTTTTCTGACACTGCTGCATTGTGGCAAGGTACTAATATTTTACAGGCATGAAATATTGTTGAGCAGATGATGCTTAGTTGCATACATCGGGTAACAAGGCACTGAACAAAAGCCAGCATTCTGGGATCCTCTTTCCTATACTGATGCTAATAAAACAGTTCAATCTCCCTGGTTTTGGATCAAGGTCTTTGTGATATTATGTAGATAGTGATTGGTTTATGTCATAATGTATGTAGTATTTATTACGTGTTTTCATTCTGTTCTTTAATGGAACTACAGATGTTTTGAGTTGTACAGATTTCATATCCCCCTTTAAATTTGGTCTGTTACATTTTTAAGTATTTACAGTGATGAATGGAGCATAAAACAATTAAAAAACCTTTGAAGAAATTTGACAAACTTCTGTAGCACTGTATTCAAATATTAGAGTATTATAGGTTATACATCATTGCTGTTTATTGGTTGGTTGCTATATTACAACACTGTGCAACTTGTGTGTAAGTTTCTCTTGCTTGATGTGGATCAATGCTCCACGGCAATTTTGTATGTATGAGAACTTTCAAGTAGTCCCATGCTTTCTGTTGTGTGAACAAAAGCCCTCCAAGAAGCTCAGCTGTAAATGTCAACGTGGCAATATATACCAGTGTGTTTTGAAAGGTGTTTTGTAGTGGATAGCTAAATCCATAACCACAAATATAATTTGCATTTTCTGTGGTTGACGTGTCAGAAATCTGAGCAGTCTTCTAGGTTGTTGGAGATTGATGTGCCTGTCTCTGTGCTTCAGAGGTGTGTTGGGTTGTGCTCAGGTACTGATTCTGTGAATTTTTAGTTGAAATTTTAGCTGAGTCTGTCATAGCTCTGTCTGGCTGACCAAATACATGGGTAAGAACCAGGGCAGCAGGGTACTTTGTCAAGTATATATGTCTTGAATTGTAGGCAGGGGCTGGGACCTCTGAAATGAGTGGACACCATTTGCTGTTAGTAACTGCTTCAAAATGAGCTTATGATGGTGTCTCATTGGAACAAGTGTTCGCATCCATGGGAGAGCGAGTGCTTTTCTGAATGTAAGTGCCTGTGTTAGAAACCTAGTAAATTAGGTACTCTGAGAGGGTCACTGGAAGGGTTGCTCACTTCAGGCAGAGATCTTAACTGTGTCACTTAAAATTGTGATATATAAAGTAGATGATGTGGATTCCCTCATTGCCTCTGGAATAGCCCTAAAGTTAAATTCCCTAAAGCTCTGGAATAGCCAATGGTATTTGTGGATTGGTTTTTGTTGGGGTTTCTTTTGTCCTGTTATGAAGCATATAACTTGGTGCATGTACTGTTTTTTACCTTTGAAGTACTCAGAGAGGTGCATCTTCCTCAACAAGATTGGCCGAGCCCTTAGAACATGGCTAGCTGAAGTTAATCACCAGATTTCCTATATAACCACCTAAATATGATATTATATTTTTTATAAAGGGAGGGAGCAGTGGTGGGGCTTGTGGAAATCAGTGTATTCTTCAGGCACTTCAGTCTTTTAAGTCTGAGGATTTGCCAGGTGTGATTACAGGTAAATGACTTCAGCCCCTGATTTTTCCAAAAGCTTGACACAGTCATTAAGACTCATCTTATGACCCCTTGTTCCTCCTTACTGAAGGTGGTTCTGTGATGCCTTTTTGTCATAGGAAGGATATTGTAAGGAAGTTACTATTAAAGAAATGTACAATGGAATGTGTATTTTCCAAAAAACATTTATAGTCCTTTTTCCTTTATAATAAATGAGCACTCTAATCTGAGCAGAAAGCAGTAATTGGTGGGTGCTGACTCTGTCTTCTGTTGTTCCTGCCCTGTTCACATCTGTGTGTAAGAGTGCATGCTGTAAACCTTCTACTCCTGTAATTTTCATTGCACCAAAAATTGTAATTTAGTTGTTTGTAAAGAGGGAGAGGAAGTGGTGTCTGATAAGACTACAAAATTACTTTCTCTCAAGTTAAAACCAACAGAAATTGGCAAATTCAAATAGGAGTTTTCATAAGTTCTTTAGAAAAGAGAACAAGTACACACCAGTAGATAATTTGAGTTCTAGAGTTTGTCATCAGAATTTGCAGAGGTACAGCTCTACAGTACAGAGGTTTTGACAGGATGATTGCTTAATAGCTTGCAGTGGGCTTCAATGTGTTTGGATTTTAGTCTCGGGCTCTTTTGTTGGGCCTTACAGTCACGATGAACAGGCTTCTCTTTTTGTGCTTAAAAGGTTAGATTAAAAAAACCAAACAAAATATCTGTAAACTGCCTCAACTTTCAGCTACATCAAACGTTGAAAGGGATTTTATATAATTTCCGGGCAAAAGTCTTCCAAAATTTCTTTCACTTTGCTTTCTCTTAGCTTCCTGTCATTAAAATTGAGATCTCTCAAGTATAAAAGCTAGCTTAATAGGCCCATGAGGCTCTGCTTTTTCACGTACTTGTCATCCACACTGTAATGATATTTTCTGGTTTCCTTTCTGTACTAAACCAGGGTTCTTGTGCTTTTATTTTGGCGTGCCGTTCTCCACACCCCCCACCCCCCACCCCCCGCAATTGTTAAATGATTCATTTCTTCAAAGTCCACTTTAAAGAGTTGAGGGAGAAAAAGCTGCCATTTAACATGATTCTCCTTGTAGTGCACACACAACCACCCTTTGCAAAAAAAAAACGCCTCTGGAGCAGTAGCGCCTGTGAGCGATAAGGAAGCTCCAGCTGCTCTGTTTTCTAACAGCTGAATCTGGGCAGATGTGTAGTTTGGACACAAAATACAAAGAGATGTAAGATGTTGTAAAGCTATATTTCCTCACATCTTCAATGATATCCTAAATGGCACTTGGCTGAGAAAGGAGGAACGTTAAGCCTGGCATTTTATACGTTAGTGCGTATTCTGTCTGTGTATACTGAAGTTTGTGTTTTTGCAAGTTGTCTTCATGCTGGAGTGAAATTTGTGATATGATGTCAGACAGCTTTCCAAGATGTCTTAGAGGAGCACAGCTGGTCATTGCATTGTCTGAAAAAGCAAAACCGGTCGAGATGCTGGTAGGGACTTGGAGGGTAGGGTGGTGTCTGTGTGCGGGGTCTTTTTAATGTATAGTTGATGAAGGAAATTCATTGTATCATTTTAACAAGACACTTAAGTGTCTTTTTTCTTTTAATACCAAGGCTAGAAAAGAAGTAAACTGGTATTTATTCGTTGGCTATTTGTTTCCATTATGGAAGAGAATAATAGAGAACAGATAAAAATAGATAATCAGCAAAGTGATTTACTGCTGCGTGAGTACTCCTAGATTAATGTAGGGATAATGTGCTGTCTAAAGCTGGGAAGATGCTCAAAGGAAGAGTTAATGATACTTTATTACTAGTTAGCTTTTATTTTGTATACTCCTACTGTCAAGCTTAATTGTCACTATGGCTATTAGTGTTGTGTATTTCTTTTAGAGAGGAAGAAATTTGCTGAAGTATTTCTAGTGCATGTGGGTGTACAGATACGTCTCTGTCCCGACATTCTGCCTTAACTTAATCCTTATAAAATGTTCTGTCATCTACTCTTGCAGTCTTCTGTGTTCAGCCATGAATCCCTCTTTCGGTTATGAAATTGACTTGTCTTAAATGATATTTAAAAAAGGATAAAGAGGTATCTTTATTTGCTTTGTAATTTTGTGGGTCAGTGGGGTGTACTGTCATGATTGGAAGCATTTCTCCAGGTTGCAAAAAGTGACAAACTTCCTTCAAGTCAAAGCTGAAATTCTCATCTCCTAAAATGCATCCCACAGCTGCAGTTTGAAGATAAGATCAGTTATTGTGAGATATGCACTAATGTGTTTTGAGAACTGGCAACTCCTTAAATACATGACTCCCTTCTGTCTTTTATGACAGTTTTTGGTGGGAGGGAGGAACTGGGTGGGAATCTGAGAAACTTCCTATATTTAGCGAAACATCCTAAAATGGGATATAAGAAGTATTAAATTAGATATAGTTTTAAAAATCTTAGATGTCCCTTATGTTTATTGGGCTCTAGTTTCTGGTATTTGAACATTAGCAGTGTTAAATCCCCTTTTTACTGACGCTGCATATTGTTAAATGTACTAAAAAGAATATCTCGGTTGTGGTTTCATAGTTTGGTTAAATGCATCTTTTATAAAGGCATTCAAGAGAGGCAGGTGAGCAGAGATCTATTGGAAAGGATCCACCAAGTTGCTTTAGGTAAGGAGACAGGTTTCTCTCTGCAGTGCGTGCTTCACTCCAGAAGGAAGGATCTCTGGCTTGTCAAAAGGCTGGGAAGACCATCTGGTAGGTATCCAGGTGTACCGGTAGGTTCTCATTGATGAATTCCTGATAGGACTATAATGCACTTCTCATGATCTGCGCCTCTGTGCTGATGAGCTTTCCCTACTAATTTTTAAAAGATGGAAGATGAGAA
This sequence comes from Falco cherrug, assembly GCF_023634085.1. Classification (NCBI taxonomy): domain Eukaryota; kingdom Metazoa; phylum Chordata; class Aves; order Falconiformes; family Falconidae; genus Falco; species Falco cherrug. The sequence goes on along the minus strand of NC_073704.1, from coordinate 15,248,904 downwards.
ATCTGCCTAGAGGCTGCTGTGCCTCGTGAGTCTAGGGAACCTGAGCTCTGGAGTGTGGCTGTCACCGGGCTTCTTGGTTGCCTGTACCAGATGAATTAGAGAAGGATCTCTGCCAGTTGTGTACAAAGGCCAGGCACAGCGCGTGTTTAATTGGACACATACTCATGTTGAGCAGGGATTTTGGTTTGCAGAGGGAGTGACAGGTCTGCGTGTTTACAGCAATCAGTTAAACTGCAGTTTTTTCTTTGCCTTAATAGGAAAAGATGTGGCGATTGTGTAACTATTTGGATGCATTTCACTACTTATGTACAGTAGAAAATCCCAGCTGGAGATAAATTTTTTCTCTCCGTAGAAGGGAAGGGTGTGGGCTGTTACCTCCCTTTACCAAACTGCTAGCTGCCTTTTCTCTTCTGTGTAACTTCCAGCTGAGACTCCCCCCCCCCCCCCCCCCCCCCCCCCCGAATGCTTCCTTGCTGCTTTGGTACAGGGCATTCAGAATGGCGTAAAAATGAAGGCTGGTGTTCTTGTGAGCTAGAGACTTAGAGGAGATTTCAAAGTATTTAATGTAGCTGTAGGACATCAATGTAGTTGGATTTTCTGTGCCTCCACCTCCTTTGCCTTAGTTGCATGAGAGTTCCATGCAACGTTTTTGGAAAGCAGCAATATGCATGTTTTACAAGTAATCAAGTAAAACTCATTGTTCTTTTTCAAAACTTACAGCTGATGTGTAGCTGCACATCAATTACTTTCCCATGGGCAAGTTATCTTTCAAATAAATAAATAAATTTGTGTAACTCTATAGGGAATATGATAACTGATGTAATAATTACTTAGGATGGGAGCCAGCATCCTGCAATTACTTGAAAGCACATGTGCTGCAACGTCTCTCTGTATGATACGATTCTTGTGACATCCTTCTTCTGACACATTCAATTAATGTTTTATTATCTTCTTCCTATTTAAAAAAAAAATTAAATAGCCAGTGACTGAGCTAGAAGCAAAATAGGCTGTTCACTTAGTTAACAAGAATAGTTAAGTGGGTTTTTGAACCATACTGGAAGTATCTTTGCTGCATGAGTTGACCTCATATCATTGCAAGTTATTGATTATACATAATGCCTGTGGTTGGCTGAGAGCAGGCAGGTTGTAGCGTTTCCTTCAGTTAGGAGGACATAATGAGATGGATGTGGTATTGATTAGAACCTTCAGATTTGTTGAGTATCATCATTTGCATTCCCCATGCAGCACATGTGGCAACTACCAGCCTGGAATGGGGGCGTTTGTCATCTCCCTCATGAACTAGTTTTGTTTAAAATATTCTGTAAACAGATGACAGTGCACAATACTGCTACTTTAATCAAATCTGTATTTCCATGTGGATTGCATTTCTTGCTGATTTTCTGTAATTTATTACCTGCTTTAAAGATGCTATTTCCTTCATTGTTTAAATTGTTATGTTTGTTTTATTCCCTTTTCAAGTGCTGCATGTCACAAAGGAAGATGATGATGAAGCTGTAGGACTATGACATGAGGCATTTTCCGCTGGGTTTAGAATTGTGGTCTTTATAAAAGGTTAGCTTCTTTCCCAAAGCATCTGTATGGAGGGGATCACGAACTGCCAGCGAGCTCTGGCTGCTGCGCTAGCTGTTGGGGTCTGTAACCACTGGCACCCTTGAAAATTGCCTTCATGCTCTTGAAAACTGTGGAGTGGCTTGAAGAAACATACAGATGAGAAACTGTAGCCAGATGGGTTGCGTGCATCAGTTATCTTCATGGCTGCAGCCAGAAATGAATGTAGCGTGCTGTGCACACGTACGTGTGTGAGTGTGCCCGGAATGACGCCAAACAGTGTGGCTGGTAAGGCGCCACGTGCAGCATGTTAAACTCACCTGTCCATGCGTCTGGATGGAGGGTGCTTACCCCAGCTTGGTGCTGAGAACTTTTTTAATTTGCTCAATGAGTGGAGTTTACAATGAGAACACTATGACAATTCCAGTTCCGTGTTGTAGTCGTGGTAATTAATATTTAGCACAGTATCTCGTAATTTTCAGCTTCAGTGCACTTTACAAACATTAATTAATTGTCACAGCACCCTTGCTCAGTAGGTAAATACTTTCTTTACTGCCACTTCATAGAGTAGCCTGGAGCCCTGAGACTTGCAGGCTCACTGGGTCTCACTTGGTGATCTCTAGCTTAATTTTTTTTAAAAGCCCTTTGTTAAATTAGGATAACTTGTTATTAATTCTGGGTAAAACCAAAGTTGTAGGTAATTATTATTGCACCAACTTCTGCAATACTGTGTCTGTTCTAGACAACATAGATTACATTAGAAAGTAAAAAATTAAGAGCCTAATTATTTCAATTGCATTTTACCTATACTTTGGATGCTATGCCATCCTCATCTTACCTTTTCTTGTGATGGTGAGAGAATTACTCAGAAGAATTTCGAGACTTTGCTGTGGCAGTCTTGCCCTTGTCATCTAAGAGTGTGCTTATTTTCCTGTAGTTCCAGTACCTCTTTGTAATGCTTTCTGAATATGCTGAGAACTGGTTTTGGAAATATGTTGTGCTGTGCTGTGTCCCACAGAACTTGAAAGTGGCAGTGTAGGTGATCTGTATGGATGGAGGCATGCATGCTCACTGGATTGTTTTTGTGATGTTTCTGCGTGCCGTCCCCCCTTTATGCAGTTTGATGGGAATAAAGCTATTCATGAGTAAGTGTTGCTTCTTGGCATGCAGACCATTGTGGCTTGTTTTTCTAGCTGTTACCTTTTCCTTCTGTATTGGTCTCCAGTAGAACATTTGACTGAAAACTTTCAGCTCTGCTGCAAGACTTTTCCCTGGTAACTGTTTCTACTTGGAGCTGCTGACAACTCATGAAAGCATTTGAAAAACATTTTGCTTACAGGGACAGTTCTGCTGACATATTTTTCTTCCTATCTTTTTATTACTAGTAAAATTTGCATGAAAACAGGTCTCTGTTTATTAAGAGTTCACAATCCTCAGTTTGACAGCGTAATTAGAGTGACGTTCAACATGCACAATGGAGCTAGAAGAAATTCACTTCATTTCCCTGTGAACCTGAAACTTCAGGCCCTGTTTCATGATCTTAAAACAAATTTGACTCACTCCATGCTTTGGAGTGTAACTGAGGCAATATTCAAAAGGAGGTGTGGTGGACAGTGGAAGGCTTTGTATCTGGCAAGGCAAAAATAAAACGACTCGTGTGAAAGAACCCTCCCTGCATCTCCCCCTAGCCTAATGGAAAATGTCAGGTTGTGCCCAGTTCTAGTCCTAATGACTGTGAACCTAATCATCTCCATGGCCCTAATTATGAAGCCATGGTAGGCTGAGATATTAGGTGAGGAATAAGCAGCAGGAGTAGATCACCTCTTGAGCAGCGAGTGTCTCATTATGCTCAAGTGATCAGTATTAAAAAGAAAGCAGAGGGAAGGAGCAGAATCACGTTGCTAAAATACAATCCAGAGTAGTGGAAATTTTGTGCATTTATATTTTTTAAGTCTAATTCTTTGTGTAAAGCATGCAGCTACTTGGCAGTGCAGTATTGTCATCATTCCTCCTTCCTCTGCAGGCTTTTTTGCAGCATGTCTGTCCAGTTGCTTACCTGGGAGTCAGATGTGTGAGGCTGGGCTCTGGAGTTCACAGCAGACCTGTGACCCTTCTCATTTTACAAAACAGATATTTGATGGTGTGCAACTGGCTTTCATCAGCTCCTCACTGAAAGGATTTATAATTTCAGACATATATATTGTCTTTGTCTGAACGGTTTCTCTGTGTTACTGCTTTTTTGAGGTCTGGCAGTATTCAGGAGTGTTTTTTACTCCTCTGGCCCAAATGAATAGCAGCTGGCTATAGTTTGCTTACTGCTCCAGCAATTTGGAAGCATTTATGTATAAAATTAAGAACACAGTCTAGTTTTTTAAATTAAACATTTCTGTTGATGTGTTTTAAGAGATCAGGGTTAGCTTTTGCAGCTTCTGAATAATCCTCTGGATTTTCATTATTGTATTTAACTTAAGCAATAGTGAAACCAAGTTCCTAAGTTTTATTTTTGCTTAGAGGTTTTTTTGAGAAGACGACTCAGATGGAGTAAGTAAAGTGCCTTGACTTTAGTAATAATACTTTCACAACAGCACTAATGTGTACTTCTAAAAATAGTTTTATTTTCTTGAACTGTATCAAGTGTTCACTACTGTAAACATGTTAAATATTTATGGCTCTGTCTATAGGTGGCATGGTAGGGTTTTTTTAAACAATATTCAATAATATCTTTCCTTTCCCCTCTTGCTACATTTTCATTTAAAGAAACAGCTTTTATAACATATACTGTTCAGGCTTGCAGTACTCACTTTGCAGTAAATCAACCAAGTGGAATCCGGGCCACCCAAACAAGCCATTCACCGTATGGTTTGTTCCCTGCTTTCCCAGGACTTGCATGAGCTGTTGGCCAGCAACTCCCTTCTGCTCTTTTCTCTATGGTCACCATAGCCTTTTCCTAAGCTACCTTCTTTTCAGGGGGTTTGCTGTCAGTTCTAGTCAGGTGTTAGGTGTGCTGGTCATACAGTTCAGAGAGGACTGAAACGTGTGCCGTCAGTACAGAGCAACCTGTCCTGGCTGTCCTGAAGAGAATAATCTACGTGCATAGTAGCTATGATGGTAACTGTAAGAAAAACGTGCATCTATCTAGGCGTTGTTTTAGGAGGTTGTTTGGCCTGTGCATGGAATAACCTATTTCCATGCTGTTATGGGCTGGTAAACTGTTAGTGACTCGTACTGTTGGACCATTCTGAGAGTACCAATGATTAGAATTCACCCCTTTCACATTCATGATGTCTCAAAGAAGAGCGGATGTTGAAGTCCAGAAAATGCTGTATAAATATTGATTTTATTACAAAGAGCTCCTTGCTTGGATGAGAAAAATACTTCTTTGAAAATAATAATCTATTACCAAAAAATTGTTAATTGCTATTTCTAGATACAGAAGAAAAAATTAAACCTAAAAAGAGCATTTAAAAACAACTTTATATTTACATTTTCTGTTCTCTTTATCAGTCCATTTTGGGACAAGGAAAAGAAAATTTCCTAGGCTACTTTTTGGCACTATATATAGATGGAGTATAGCTTCATTAAATAATAGCCCTATAAATGAACTGGAATGCTTTTAGCAGCTCTGTAATATATAAAGTAAGGCTCAGTGGTAGATACAGTTTATGTCTGGGTTTACTAGCTGTAAATGAGATTAATAGAGCTCTAGAAATAATGTTAGTTTCTTCTAGAGATGAAAGAGAATTCAAAAGATAATGACTACTTACAGTTAATTTTTTTTTTTTACAGAATACTACAGTAGACAATGATTAACTGTGAAAGAGTCTTACTGTAATAAAAATTTGCAGAGCTATAATGTTTACAAAGAAATTTTTAATTGCAAGGTTATCTCTGTGTGTCTTTCTCAAAAGTTGTGTTAAGTATTGACGGGGCAAATGGTTGTTACTCCGTGTCCTGCTGTTTCCTTAAGGCACTCTTGGGGTGTTCTCAAATGGTATGCTCTAATTGCCTCTTAGAAGTGTAGTGAGACCACTGGCCTCATTTCTCATTCAAGGTTGTTTTTGTCATACTATTCTGGATTATATTCTTATTTGATGGCCCCGATAAAAACAATGCAGCACTACTTGTGTAGTGCTTGTCCTTTGCTGGCAGTTCCGTTATTTGCTGTGGCAGTGGTGCCCGTAAGCATTTTAAAAAAAAAAAAAAAAAGAAAGAAAGAAAGAAGGAGTATTAAATACCTACCTGTTAGCTTCATCTCCCCGCAGCTCCATTTGCTTGATTAGTATTATGGTGGTGTGACAGGGCAATATATCAGAAGTAATCGATCAGATTAGTATGGAGATGATATAAACACAGTATTTGTTTTGTTATATTGGTGTTTAATAGTGTGAGCACCCAGGTTCTGTAAACATAGTTGTTGCATAGGCTGTGTGAAAGGTCTTTATGATGAAAACAGCAAATAGAGCAGATTTTTGAGCTAAGTTATTTTTCTGCCAAATTTCACAGCAAGTTATGGATAGTTTCACTTTGCAGTGTGGAGGTGGTCGTCAGATGGGCTGGCACAAATTGTTTTAATTGTCCCCCCAAAGCAGAGATGAATCTTAGTTTCTTGGACTGCCTTAGTTGAGTTGATTACAACACTGTGTTAAATATTGCAATATTATCAGACATTAAAACAAACACTTTTTTGTAACGTTTTTGATAATAAGGTTATCTACATCAGTTATTAAAACCCTTGATCTCTGAGTAATTTGATCTGATGGAGAATTATTTCTTCTCTGTAACTTAACTTCAGAAGAGATGTAAGTAAGTAGTAGTAGAATGTGTTTTTGTCTGATACTGGAAGGATGCTGCCATGAATGAGGGAGCAGGATGCTGTATTGCTGTTGCTGTTACCTAAGGAAGAAAGTACTTCTGTCAGGTTTCCCCATTTCAGAAATGATCATTGTGCTCTATCTGTTTCAGCACAGGCCCCTTGATTGCTCAAGGAATGTTTGAGATCCCCAAGGCTCAAACCTTGCAAGAGGTTGGGTGTCGGTGCTCAGCCTTGATGTCCCCTCTGCCAGGAGGGTGACAGGAGCTGAGCTCTGCCCCTGGGCAGCGTGAGCTGCTGTCACACCACTGGAGCTTACTGGGCAGTGCTGGGCTGTGGGGCTCAGCATCATCCTGCCTGTTTGGCAGCCTTTTGGAGCAGGCACTTAATTTGGAAACAAAGATTTTGCTGAAGTAGAAAGTTGCATCTTTAAAGAGAAACCCAGTATGTCATCTGCTTCCTTTCTTGGTTCCCAAGTGCTGAACTTCTCGTAACAAAGTTCTGGCAGTGCCTTCATCCAGTGGCTTGCCTGCTCCCTACCACGAGAGCAGTGCTGGTGCAGCTGCCTGCCATCAGTCTTCTGGGTGCTGTAAGGCTTGCTCCACTGCTTGCAGAGCTGGACACTTCACAGGAATTGCCAAGTAGGATTTCTGAATGTAGCTCATTGTCTGCTGCATGGAGCCTGTTTTGCTTTACTCCTAGTATCACTGACAAATGAATAATCCAAACAAGTGATGTAGACTACAGTTTCATTCTTAAAATGATACAGAGGAGGGGTACGGAGAACGAGGGGCAGGTCGCAAGCTGCAGAACTAGCCCTAGAACCTGGATGAGGTTTTCTAAATTGATGGTTATATGATTGGGGAAAAAAAAAAAAGGATTATTAAAGTCTAACACTTCAGACCTTTGTGAATGTAACATGGTTTCAAATGAAATAAGCTTTCTTTCTAATGATTTGTCTTTCTGTGTTCAAGGTCGAGAAGCGGAGCTCTTTAATTGTGAATTTCCCTCTTTTTATAGGTGAAGAAATGTGTTATATGGTAGAGCAAAAAGGAATAGCTGTTACACTTTTCAGGGTATTATTTTCAGGCTGAATTTGCTTGTTTGATTTGATCAGTTAAACAGAAAAGCATTCTTCCCTGTCTGCTTGGTATAATTCAGTTATACAAAAAATCAAGTACTATTGAGAATTTTCCTTTTTCAATATGAAACATTTTGGATCAGATCACAACCTAATTTGTGCCAGCCGTCTGGTATCAAATTTAATTTGTGAGGGAGGAGAAGAGTTTGATTTACCCACCTGCCTTAATAGCATGGAGTATATTTCATGAAATATGGAAAAATATGCAGTGCCTCACACCTGTTTACACATGCAGCAGTAACTGCTGATGGTAGGTATTACTGGGGATTAACAATCTGACACCACTGAATTTTCAATTTCATAGCAAAAGCATGAAACTGTATGCACACAAAGGAGTATGTCATTCATATGTACTGAAAATACTTTATTTCTAAAATATATAACCTGGTAGAAAAGTCTGCTCCTTGGACTGTTTCCTTTCTGTAGTCTTAGGGAAGGAAAAATACGGTTCAAGATGGGCTAATTGGGCGTGTGCCCACATGGATTCCCGCTGTTGATGCGAGTCAGTGCTGTGTTCCTCAGGTACCTGCTGCAGTTCTTACATGTTGTTGTGGGATCCCGTCTTAACTAGAAAACTTTGGAAATGGGTATTTCCAATATCTAGTATTCAGTTACATTTGTGACGATTTCCTTTTTAAACATGTCAAAAGAAAAATTCAAAGGGGATTTTGAAAATCGAGATACTGCTTCTGTTTTCTGCTTTCGCTGTAGGCTGGAATACAGGCTCAGATTCCAAAATTGCTGCTTGTTTGCATTTAGGTTCTCTGAACTCTTCAGTGGTACTACTAACAGGTACTGCGGTGGTGCCCCAGTCTGCTTGGGAGATCGGGTCGGGTCAGCTCAGCTCATGCGATATGAACACCACCTGTTGAAACCGGAAAATTTGTGTAAAGCTGTAGTTGGTGGGGTTATTCTCAAATTGGTCTCTAGTAACCATCTTCAAAGTCAGTGAGGTAGTGGTTTTTTTTTGTAATGTCAAAAGTTTGAAGGAAAGTCGGGAGTGTTTGTGGGCTATGTGCTAATTCAGTATTTACTAGTATGTTAAATGGTAATTAAGCAACTTATGTCACAATTCACTTACGATGCTGTGGCATTTTACCATTTTTTCCACTTAACGCAACTTGTTAAACTTAGTTGTAGATTGTTCAGGAAGTTCATTACAATATTAAAAGTGGGGTTTTTTAAAACTTTTTTTTTTAAAAATCTACCTTGAAGAATCAATGTCATAACATTTGTGATTTCCCAAACACTGTATTTAAAGGGGCGGTTACAGTACAGAAAGTAAAAATGAAACTGAGAAGGACTGTTAGAAATCTAAATGTTAAATTCTGTGAATGAGAAATAATTGCTTTTGGTATGGCTCATGAGTTCAGATGAATAAAGCTGTCTTTTCAATTTAGCCATATCCTGAACATTTTTTAAAGGAGTTCTGTACCATGCTGTACTACGTTGTAGTGGAAGCATCTCTTGGCTGTGCTATAATCACTCTTCAACATCATCGTTTTGTTTCTGGTGTTAGAAGTCAGAAGAAGAGACTCTTACTGACCCTGTCCAGAAAGCCATGTGAGTGAAGCTGAGCATGTGTTTGGATGCCCTGGTAGTGGTAACTCGCTCATGAGTCTTGCTCCAGGTTTTTTTCACAGATCTCAGTAAATTGTTGCAAAACTGGGTGTGTGAGTGCATTTCCAATTTAGTAATCTTTCTAGCATTTGGCTGAGTGTTAAGGCTGCATCCATGCTTCTTATATACTTTTTTTTCTGACTAAATGCTAGACTTGTGATGCTGGAAGTGTGTAATTGTTCAGCACTTACTTCCCCTTCTTTCTGTAACTTGAGGATTTGTTTTGACAGCTAAAATTCTGGTGGTTTTCTGGTTTTCTGCTGCAGTAGAACCTATGAACAGATGTCATAGCAGAATGTTTGTGTCCCCTTTTAAATAGTGAAAATTCTATTTCTCCATTAACTCACAGTTTTCCCACTCAGACACTAAATTTTTTTGGGTGGTTGTGTACCATCCCCTATCACAAATTTTGGTTGTGTGATTTAACAGCTTACTTAAAGCTGAAATACTTAATATATTTTTATTTGCTGAACAATTATTTTTGTTATTAAAAAGATAGTTTCGGTGATTGATCTAATGCTTACTTTGTGTGTCTCTGATAGAAGAAAAAAAAATCTTGAGTTGGTACGATTAGTCTTGTTTAAGAGCAAATTTTTATACTGTGCAAAGAACTAATAAAATAATTTATACGTAAAATAGTGAGTATACCTTGTTTGTCATACGTCTGTCACAGTTTTTGTTGTCCAGGTAGGTTCTAAGCCAGTGTTTTCATCGTGGTTTTGCTTTTAAATGATTCTGCTTGACCCTGTTCATGTACTAAATTGAAAATCCTGAGCATGGGGTAACTTTTCTGCAGATATGCTGCTGGCTGTATTAGCCATGTTCTCATCTTGCCAGCTCCTTTCTCACTGAAACTTACACTGGTGTGCAAATTTGTGCTGTAAAACAAAGCTGAGATGATGTTCTTCCTGGAGTGAATGTTGGTGAGATACCGTATTTTGTGGGAGCTGGTGTGGTAATTGGGCTTTATTTAGCTATTTAGCTTTTAGAAATCAAATTCCTAAAAGCTGTAAATTAAACTGATGGATTACATTAATTCTTTATGGGCTGTCTGAAATAGTGTGTTGTGATTCCAGCTTACAGGGCCTGAGGTGTCAGGTTGTTTAGCGAGCAATCTTGCCGCTGCTGGGCTTTTGGCTGAGCACTGGCTCTCCCTGGGCTCCGCAGATGCAAGGTCTCAACCAGCATGTGTGGCGGGCTAGGCTGCTTGTGGTCCTCTCCTCTCTGCTCACCTCGCCCTGTACTTAAGAGTGAAAAGGGGGAGTTGGAGGAGGCAGTTTGTGGTCATGTGTGATTTATGTTCTTGTGTGGTCTTCCAGGAGGCTCGTGAAGCATTGGGAGCATCTAATCGTTACTGGCAGTAGAGGGCAGAAAAATAATTTCCAATGCTGTAGGATAAATCCCGCAAACTGGGCTTTAATTATTTTGTTTGATTTGGGTTGCTAGGTGGTCTTTTTATTTTATTTTGAGGCCAAACATGCTTCTTCTATTTAGTATGTAAATGTTGTTATGAAAAGTTTTGGGGTTTATATCTAAAGGTGCACTTGCTTGTTTTCTTAATTTTCAGTGGAAGGCAAAATAAACTATTTGGATTTTCGTTTCTCTTTTGAGAAGTGATGAGTTGTAGGACCCTGTAGTTGTTTTTTTTTAAATGGAATTTTCACAGTTCACTAAGCAAAAAAATCTCACCTCATTATTGCAGGTTCAGTATTTGTTTCTATAGAAACAGCTGTTGACAGATTTTTTTTTTTTAACTCTTCCTAATTTCTCAGATCTCCAGTGAGTTCTAAAAGAACAATTTGCTGAAACCCTTGAAATCAGTAACCTGTGACAAAACAGAAATGTGTAGCTTTACCTGAGCAGTACAGATTGGGAGACTGTTAAGTGATTAAGAAGTAGTTATACTTGCTTGGAATACATAAGCAGAACTTCCTTAGATATTTAAGTGATTCATCTGCATTACAATATGTTGAGTGTTTTTTTTCAACAATCTTTAAATGACAGAAGGCTGTTAGAGTACCAGTGTGGTTTTTTTATTAGACAATTGAAACATCTCAGGTGTTTCGTGTGATTTCTAAGGTGCATCTCAGCTGTGTTCTCAGTCAGTCTCTATCTAAAAATGAAAATAACTGATGTTTTGGCCAATATATTTTCTTTATGAATTATAATAAAGCTTTTCAAAGCATACGCAGGTAACTTTAAGGATTTACACAATAGTGGTTCCATTTTTATAAATAACCAGTATTATCCATTAAGACAATATATGTTTTATAAGCCTTTTTTATCTCATTGCAATGAGTGTTACAAGAAGGGTTGAAAACGAGCTTATCCAAAGTTTGCAGGTGCCTGCCCTGTTCTCAGGAGTGAATGATCTCAGGTACGTTCACAAACTGGTAGTTGTTTGTGAATTGTTCATGTTGATATTTTGACTCCTGAAATTGGTTAGTGTAAGTAATAGAGTCTGTCATTGACTTCAGCAATAGCAAGTAAAGCAGAAAGCTATTACTTGGGGGTGGGGGTAGAATATCTATTAAGGTAACATCTTTCATATTGCATAAGCACAGAGGAAAGCCTGAGAGTTTTAAAGGATAGAAAGATGGGCCTTGGGTCCTTCGTGGCATCTGGTTCCTATAAGCATCTTCATCTCTTCCTCATTCTTCTCTTGGAGTCGAGAATGATTATGTAGGACTTGTTAAAGGACTATTGTACAGGAAACCATGGCAAACAAAACCATGCACTTACGCTGAGAGCATTTTCCAATGTACTTTGTTTCTGGCAGACTGTTTTATCATCAGTCTAAATGCCAATATGAATTTAATCCATGTCTGATTGCTGTTGGCCAAGATGATTTGACACTATTCTTAGACGCAATAATGTTCCTTCTTGTTGGGGGGAGAGATGGGGAAATGTGTGGTGTTTTCTTTGGGTTTTTATTTTTAAATAAGTATTCCAAATGTCTCTGTATTAGGCACTAGAAGAAGTTACTTAAATAGCGTTTATGACAGCTATATTTGTATTAAGGATAAGTTTTGATAAACTTACCCATTTAAAGGCTATTTAGTATCTGAATGTTTGGGAAATATTTCTGTGTTCCAGATATAGGAAATCGAATATTCTTAAGTTATTTTTTTTAGATTATATGTTGGATTATTATCATTACGAAGGCAGTTTGTATCTGCTTCTGTATGTGCTCAGTTGCTCCAAGCAGGTTAAAAAACAAAAAATAAATTAAGATTTTTGCTTTCTATGGAACAAAGAGATTACTTAGCTTATTTTCTATAAAATGCATTCAGTTTTCAATTACGTTTTGGGGTATTCAAATTTAAAAACAGTTATGTTTGGCTTTTTCTGTATTTATCTGATACTGGTACTTTACCCTTCTGTGGAAAACTGTTATTTTCAGTTGTCTTAATTGCTTCTCAAGAGACAGGACTTTCTTCTGCACTTTTAAGGAAACTCAGGGAAGGTGCTATCCCATGGCACAGGGAGGCTGGAAAGCACAAAACATAGTCAATTAATGGCAAAGTTATGTTGTTGTTTGGATGCAAGCTGACAAAAGCAGAGAAATCAAAAGGTATTGCTGACACTCTGCTCACAGTTCTGTTTTGCCTTACTTATGTTGCATGCTTACTGTAATAGAGAGTGGTGCAACATCACTTTCTGTTTGAAGTTTAGATGTAACATGAAAAGCGAAGATAGAAAGTCTTAACTTAAACTTTCCTTGCTTTTTTTTGTCAGCTAATGTTTCACCTTTAATGCTAAATATTTAGTTTGGCTGCCATTTTGTCTGTCAGTTTGTATACATTTGTTTTCAATGAAAAATACTACATGGCAGTCATTATGTGGCTGGCTAATACTTTATTTTATATAAAGAAATGTTTGCAAACCCGATGAGAGAAACAATTTCTTTGTCATTAATTTTGTATTAGCGCACTTTTAAAAATAACTGTTAGGTTGCCTTTCTTCAGGAAAAGAACTTTGAAATTCTTTTGCTGGAAGTGCGTAAGAGTTCTAAAGCATTTGCATTGAAGGCAGAATGATTAACCTATGCAGGTCACCCTCGATACCATAATGCTAGACATAGGAAGTAAATAAATTGGGGAAAATGGGATGTTTAATAGTTATGGAAGCCTTGTGTAGTAAATAAGCACTTCCTTGTTGAGTGTTCTTGTGTCATTTTTCTCACCACACTGGGCCAGCTGCAGTACTTGGTGCTGATGTGGGAGTCAGGAGCAGGGAATAAAAGGATTAGGTCCAGCTATGGCAAAAGGTAAGAGACAATATGGGGCAAGCTTATCGATACAATGGTTTTTACCTGTTTCCTTTATTTCTTGCTCACCTGTCACACCTCTCAGCTTGAAACAATGGTTATACATGAGTTTTCTTTAGGCTCACTAATTTGGGAAATAAGTCTGCTAAAGGTGCAGCAGCAGGGACCTGGCACGCTTTGTGTGGGGGCTCAGAGTCCTTGTTCGGCTGGGGCAGGGTGTTTGTCCCAGCCATTCCCTGTCCCTTGCAACCGTTAGCTGAGCTGGCTGGGTTAAAGGAGGCTGACCATACTTCCCTCTGCTGCTCCCCACCATCCTTCGCAGTGGCAGACCTGCCCTCAATGCGGTCCCATGAGGAAGAAGCTAATACTTTGTAATTTTACTTCTGGGATGCTTTTTTGAATGAATGACCTGTTTGCTGCCTCGGAATGCAGCTGTTAACAAATACAAAAGAATAACAGCACTGTTCTGTACCTTAAGTGTGAATTTTGTGAAAGTATGGTGCAGTGTTGGTACCCCACTAAGCCCATGTCATGTCTTTAACTTCTGGACTACCAGGCATTTATTAGCCTCCAAACATACCTGAAGCTGGGATGATTTGGTTCTTTTAATTTTCTGCATAATCACCAGGGTCTGTGTAAGTTACGGTTTCAGATGCACACATAGCTTCCCTACTTTGTTTTCCTCCATCCCTCATCAATGTCATCTATTTAATATCATTGTGACCAGAGGCGCTGAAGAAATGTGAGGGAAGGCAGTGGGTGCTGTCAGAAATGGGTAAGGATGAGTAAGTAGTGGCTCTTGAGGTGAACATAGAGACATCTATTTTTGAGTTGGCCCTGAGATAAGGTTAAAACTGTTTGGGGCCCTAGTGGTGCCATAAGTCCTTTCTGCCCCCAGCGGGCTCCAAATGGATGTTGTAACTTGAGTCTGTGCGCACTTGAATGAGCATTTGTGGCACACTGGTGCCATACGTGCCCTCGGCACTGGTGAGCATCACTAAGCTGCAGCTCTCCTTTGCTTCCTGGGTGAGCAGCAAGGGTCTAGTCTCCTCTCCAGAAAGTCACCGGCTTCATGGATGCTGACAGGTGTGAGATATGCTTTGTATGGGAAAGGACTAGGCTGTGCTACCCTGTTACTGTGAATTACACTGATCTTTTTGCTAGGGTAGTGTTGGTAGCACTCTGCAAAGCTCTAATTACCGGCAGTTCTTGATGCAGAGGTTAGGACAGTTCCCCAAATTTCATTGAACAGGCCGAATACTGCAGGACCTGGGCCTTAGTCTGTACCTGGCGGGACTTATGTAGAAATTTTTCATTTTATGAACTTTTCAGTTTTAAATATTTGTCACAGTTACTTAAACTTGTGGGTTAGGAATGAAAATAAGTTCTCTAGACTGCTATTTGGTATCTGTGTGCAGTGGAGTTTAATACCAGTGCCTTTCCTGAAATTTGGAGAAAGGTTGAAGAGCTCATAACAGTTTCTTAGCAAGTGAAACATAGCAGGCAAGTACAGAGAGAGTGAAATAGGTTAAGGGGATAGAAGGAGAAAGGAAATAAAGAATGGTTAATTCAAGTATTCTTACCTGTTCCTAAGTGTTTGTTCCAGCATTACCATATTGTCTATGATCTGCTTCTTGTCTCAGCCCTGTGGGCCAAGTTACTCTTTTGCAATACTGCAGATAGAAAAATAGGAAAATGTTTTACAAAAATCTGTTTTAACTGAGCAGCAAATGCTCAAACAAGATATTACAGCTGGTCATACTTTGTGTCCTGACCAGTTGTGAAATTCTCAGAAACAGTGGGACTGTGCAATTATCTGGTCTATACCTTCATGCAATTGTAACTACAGGTGTTTTAAGAAAAATAATTTTTTAAAGCATCTAACTGAACAAGTATGCTGTTTTCTTTAGATGTGTACCTTAAAAGCAATAAAACAGCAAAAAAATCTGCTCCATGGTAGAGTACAACAAGCTTAATTGTAAGCCAGGCTTTTGTGGCATGGTTGTGAGCTGTAATACAACATTTTCATAATGTAGCATGCAATGTCAAAATAAAAAGGCATTTATGCTGAAAAGTGTGCTTCTAACATGCTTTAAAAGGATGGTTAAGTGATGTGAAGTAGCTTATCATTAACAGGCATTATCTTGTAAGGGGATTTAGCCAGGCACCGAGTATTTCCTGTAACTTTCATGTCACACAGTTCCATCAGACTTGTTCTTTTTTTTTTTTTTTTTTCCCTCCCCACTCCAGGTATATTCTTGAGTTCACATAGGCCATGTAAACTTGTATGTATTCATGTTTTGTGTTACTGAAGGCTTGAAATTGGCTGAAAATTTGGAATGAGATGTTAAATGACCTCTATAGCTAAAATCTTAAGAATGATGTTTTTTTTCCTTTGGTTGTGGCAATATGCAGCCTTTTAAATTGCCTCTCTCAAAGCTTTGTAAAGATCAGATACGAAAGAATTCAAAATTCATTTGAAGTTGTGGTTGTGAATTTGACAGATTAACGGTTGAGTGGTTGGTTCATAGATGTTCTTCGGTAGCCTGACCTGTGGCTTCCCCAGGGTTGCTTGTGCCCTCTTCTGGGCATCAAGCGTTGGTATCATACGGTGCATGAATACTGTCTTCAATCGAAGGCTGAGTAAAATTCAATGATGGAGAAGCAAAGCAGGACAAAATTCGGCAGAGAACCTGAAGTGTACGGGCTAATCCTAAAACTTTGCTATTTGCACCTTTGTATTGTTAAAAAAAAAAAAAGTGGAGAAAACATGATTTCCAAGTGATGATGTAGCAAATATTTCATTATAGGAATGCTACAGAATTGGTTTGGTTTTGTTCTGAAGATGCAGGACACTGGGGAAAAAATTACTACGGTTTATTTCAGTAACATGTAATTTTTCACTAGGTCTCTAAACGTGAACAGGTAGGAGATCAGTTATGCCACTGCTACTGCTTACCTGTCTTCCTCATAGGTGTTCAAGCAGTGGCCGTCTTTGTTTGGTTATCTACCTATACAGCCAGCGAGAAGCTTGGATTTGGAGGGCTGGCTCCACAAGCATAAGGACTGCTAAGGACTGCATATTTAAGTTTAGATGGGGGAAGAAAATCAGAATCTTGCAGAAATTCACAAGTAAGCCCCAGCTGGCCTTGCAACATTTATAATCTGTGAATTTGCAACAGAAGGTGTCAAATGGTATGTATGTCTGTATTGAATTGTATATATTGAATTGGATACTAAGTACTTAATTTGTAGACCAACATGAAAATATTTTAGTTATAATGCGTATTAAAAACCCCCTAATGGTTAGAGGTATGTGGCAAAGGTACAAAATTCAGAATCTTCAGGGCTAATAGTTTTCTGGAAATAGGTTTATTGCAATTGCTTCTCCAAAGTGAACTAGAAAGTATCTGCTCTAAAGTGTCTTGCAGATTTCAAAAATAGCCCTATAAAACTACCAATTTCTTTTAACTCTGGGGGTTAGGATATAAACAGTAATGCTAGTGCTAGTCAAGAGGCTGACAGAACTGCTGGTGTGGTGCAGACCTGGCTCTCTGCTGGTGTGTCTGGTGATTTAGAGGTGAGACTTGCCTTCTTCACTCTTTCTTCCACTGGTCCACTATAAATAGAATTGTTTATATCTATAATAACAATTATAGAAATAATATTATATTATTATTTTGTAGGTTGGACTATACTGGAGAGGGAGAAGGGTGTTTCTGGACAAGCCATCGGTCCTAGTCTTATTAAATAATGCGGGCTAAGTTTCCTGCTCTGCCACAGGATTTGTGCTGCCACACGCTTGTGTGCTTGTCAGCAAGATGCCTCCTCTGTCCCAGCCTGTCACTCCCATATAAACTGGGTGTGTAGTCAACGGCGGGATAATGCTGCTAGTGACTGGCTTGTCTTGTGATGCTTGCTTTTTGGAGTAGACGTCAACTTTTAACCTATTTCTGGAGCACAATGGCCTTCTGATCTCCTGGAATTCTTTCAGGCTGTAGAGTTAATGTCTGGCAAGTGGCAGGGTGAGCTGTTTCACTGGGTTTTGAAACAATCCTTCCAGTACTCAGGACTATATATGAGCTGACTGTATCCTAAACACTGTATGGACAAGGTATGTATCTAAGGATAGATAGGATTTTAATAGATCTGCAGTGATCATTCAAAGTGTGAAATGCCAGAAGGTGAAAATTCAGCCTCTGCACTGATGCTGACAGTTGTCCTTGCTGCTGCTCACGGACATTAACATTTTCATGGCGGTGTTCCATGCCGTTCTGTTAAGATACAGACATTTTTCCTTTCATTACCAGGTAACTCATTATCTTCTGGTCTGAACTGACCTACTGACAATTGCCAGACATGGTGATCGCTGAAATACTCCCCTGAAAGGCCAATGTTTCTCTGATCTCCTTATTATGACAGTGACCTCAGTTGAGAAAATTACTGTAGCCACATTGCTCTTGTTGGCTGCTGGGTCTGCCTGGTGATCCAGGGAGAATATCTTGGAAAGCACTGCAGAGACTGAGCTGCAGGATGTTGCAAAGTTTATTTTCCCTGAAAAGGATTTCTCAGACGGAATTTCTAAGGCGGAATTTCTGACAGCCACTCTGGACAGCTGTTTTATGAACATCTCCTTCTAGAGCTTGTTCTTGCCCCATGGATTGGTCCTTTGAATTTACTTCCACTTCCCCCCCTGGAGCTCTTCCTGGTATCCTTTTGACAGACATCGTAATAGTATCTCTTGCATGTAAAAAAATTAATTTTGTTTTATATGGCTTCTGAGTGTTTGATCTCAACCTTCCTGTTGTTTTACCACTGTGCTAGTAAACACAGTAACCACTGCTATAATGTATCCTTGCATGAGTCACTCCTATCAAAGGGTTGATCCAGTGTGATTTAATGTAAGAAATTATTCTGTTAGAATAAATGCAAAAGTCTGTTTTTTCTTTTCTCCCTCTTTTGTTCCTTTTTCTTCCCTCCCACTGTGCATTGTATAGGCTTTTTATTTACTCTGCCAGATTGACAAGATTATAAATGAGAGCTGTGTGTGGAAGCCTCTAATTTTTCATAAGTAAATGAATTAATTTATCATAGCTGTTGTGTTTTATTGCTGTCTCCATGCCAGACTGGCCAGCTTCTTTATTCCCCCTTTTACCTTCTAAATACTGAATCCATGTCATTGTGTTTGACAGCTTTCTGATTCCCCTGTCAGATGCAATTTGGTGCTAATCACATTTTCTTTGCTCAGTGTCAATGATACAGGCCATGCATAATATTCCTGTATGTCCACTTATTTACTTGAAACACAGCTGAAATGTCTTGGGCATTAATCTGATGGAGCTACTACATTGAAATGCAAAAATGATGCTTGAGTAGTAAGATAATGCAGTGTGGCAGATGTGCAGTAGATAACATTGAGGCTAAACTACTGATCTTTACCAAGCTCTAATGCATTGTATTTGTTGGTTTTGCATACCTTTTCATTAAAAAAGATTGTAATCGGTTCTGGTTCATTAGAATGGTGTCATTTGTAACTTAATTCCTTCTCTGTGATCAAAATACAAGAAAGTACTTCTATTCCCCTGCTCCACTCCTCATTTTAAAGGTGTGAGACAAATCTTGTATTTGCCTACTTTTAATGTGAGTATTCATGTCGTTCAATTACTTGTGGTTTGGAATTGTTTAACTTCTTGGTTTCTCTTTCATACATCTCTGCAGTTTTCAAAGCTGCTGCTATTAAGTGAGTCCTGAGTATTTAAAATTTCTCTAAAGTTCCTGTGGTTTCTGTTACTGAAAGCTAGAGCATGCTGTAGGTGTTCATCTCCTAATTCCTACAAAGGTTGGTTTGCAACCCTTCTGCCTAAACTGCACTGAAACTATTTTCTAGTATGTGTTTTCTCCAGTTACTCTTTTGGTGTTTCGAAATCCTTCTCTTACAACAAAGAAAAGTGAATGTTTCTTGAGGATTTGAAGACCTTGAGACTCTAGGTCCTTATAGTGCATATAAAGAATTTGGTCATGTGTTTTGATTAGTGTTTACCTACTGAATTATGCATTTTCTTTGGTTTCTGCATGTGTTTGTCTACTCTGAAATACTGCTATCTTCGCTTCCGATACTTTATAGAAACAGTGATGATGGCTTGTGAAAGACCTAACTGCTTTATAGGCTGTTGAAATGTATTCCCTCTTTGTAAAAGTGCACTTAAGTGGGAGATTTGGGAAAGCATGGTAGTGTCGATCTGTCATAAAACAGATTAATTCTGAGAAACATATATTTTATGAAAAAAAAAAATCAGGTTATTGTATGCTTGTCAGCCACTTAGACAATTAAGGATTTTATTTTTTTTTTTTACTACACCTTCTACATGTGAGCCTTCCAGCTGGATGTCATCTTTTTTCAGAATATATGCTGATGGTAGGAGTAAGAGCTTCTGCAGTGCCAATCCATGTTTCTAAACCTCCTGTCTCTTGGTATGAGAATTCTGTTCCCACACAAACAAAGAAGTCCTAGGCTGGAAAACATGCTTTTTGGGGAGAGCACATGGATTCTCCTTAATGATACTTGCGGAGTCTGTAGACATGACTGTATAGGCTCCTAATAGGGTGTTTTCAACAAGTGATTGCAGTGTGAGTAATGAACATGGTGGCGTCTCTAGCTATGTTCTTACAGCAGTGCAGTTCTGAGTGTTCCTTGAGAACTCAGGGTTCAACTCGGAGTTCTTGGAAACTGAAGATTTGCCTGGAATCCTGAATAAAGACTTCTAATATCAAATGCCTTTCTATTTCCCTGGAATCTGCTCACTTGTGCTTGAAACAAGCTAGATTGTGAAGGTTAAAATTCCTTTGCTGCTCTTTGCAGCCCGTGTGCTTACACTGACTGCAGGGCTGTTGTGGCTTATTCCTCAGCGCAGGGAGCAGGACCTTCAGTTGTGAGAATTGTCATTGCTTTTCTGGGCAGTTGTGGGTAAGGGATTTGACATAGCACATCGGTTCTCCTGTATGTAAAATTAAGATCAAGATTTTGTAAAGCAATTGAACTATTGACAAAAAAATGTTAGTAAGGAAAAAAAAAAGAATTTCACAGTTGTAGGAGTAACCTGGGACTTGAGGAAAAGTAGGCTTAACTCCAGGTTTGTCATGGATGTCCTGTGCTATCTTGGATAAATCAGCTTCATTGTGCCTTTATGTCTGTTTGTGAAGTAGGAATGGTTGTTCTGCTGTTCTTCACAAGTGTTCATTAAATATACGTGTGCATGCACACACACAGAGTACAGTTTTTGTACTTGGTTATTGTTGTGACCTTCCATTGTTACTGCATTAGGTATAGGGTGCGCTGCTAGCAACAAATACTCTTAATGAAACCAATGCATTTTGTCTGCTGGAGATTGTAGGATTTGGGTACTATACTCAAAATTAAGGAATTTAAATGTAGCTGTTCTGTATTTTTTGTTTGTGGAAATAAATAATGTTTAACTAATAGCATTAATATGTTATCCACTAAGAACATGGAGAAATTCTCCATATTGTCTTATACTCTTTGTAGTAGATTAAAAAAAAGTGTTGAATGAAAAAATAAATAATTGGAATTCCTCTTTACTAGCATAGCTGTTAATTTTTAGTTCATGTTTGTTTTTACAATACTTTAATTGTATTTATATATGCTTTTAATTTCACAGATTATCAGTTTACCTTGTTGTTAAAGGCATTTGAATGTGTATAATGATTGTTGAGCTAGAACTGGGATTTTGTGGTACCTTAAAATCAGTTTGCCTCATGATTCTATGGCAGTTCATAGCGCTACATAATATATTTGAGCATGGACATAAATCCGTTACTTTTTTTTAAACTTATATTTTGTTTTTGTTTTGGAATATACTGGAAAGTGTTCCAAAGTAAGATTAAAGTGAGTATATTGAACCCTTAACCTCAGTGCTGAGACTCCCTGTGGTGATGATTATTGGTAATGTGAACATCTGTGAGGGAATAGTGGAAGTGCCAAACTTTTCAGAGGGGCTATGACTGGTTCGTAGGCTTCACATTCATAAGATGTGGGAAAAAGTACCCGTGATATAGATAAATCTCCCTCCATTACTGACCTGGATGGTATGACTTGTATTTCTTGACAATATCTGAGGAAATATTAGCTGAGTGACTTAGTAAATATTGGTGAGGCTACGATCTGGTTGGATGTACAGTACATCTTAGGGCAATTCTATGGATGATTTTGGTGATCTTTTTGGGGAGATCTGTGGACTAATCCAGTTAGTCAACACATGTCCAAGTGAGGCAAAGAAATGGTAGACTCCTGCAGGGAGAACGGGAATATGACTACAACAGTGGTGTGGTGTGAACTTGCATGACTTCTGTTTATGCAGTACTGATTTGAGAATCTTGGACTTGTGGGTTTGTCGAAGAGTCGTGTTGAAAATGTATTTATCACATGGGATCTACCTTTCATTTACCCCTGTTCACCTAGGAATAAAGCCACAGTTAGGATGGAAAAGTGCTATACGTGTGCCTGTAACTAAAGTGTAGCTGTTTGCTTGGGTTCCTTCCTCCTGTAGGAAACGGCAGGCTGCTTTGTTCACACTAACAGGATCACGTACCATCATACGCAGCAGAGGGACGCATGTAAAGGAAAATTTCCACGATGCAGGGTACACCTGGGCAGGTAGCTGAGAATGTTCCAAGTGCCTGCTGGAGACAGGCTCTTCCATCTGCTGGCAGGCTCACGGCTGGCACCTGCCAGCTGGCGCAGTTGAAACTGAAGCATGCTCCTTGTATGCAAAAGAAAACCATTTTTTTTTTCTTCTTCTTCTTCAAATAAGAACCATATTATGGCTTTACAAGACCTTAAAGGAAACTGTCTAGAGTCTTGCTAAAAATGACTGATTAGTTTTCAGAGCTTGCTAAAAATACTGAGATGGGGGAAACCCTTCAATAACCTGTACATACACACCTGGTATGAAATGAGAGTTGAACAGTGCATGTTTGGTGCTTTTGGATACAGAAGCTTTCAAAAAGGATTAGGTGCATAATCATATCGGCAGTTGTTGCTGCTTTTGTTCACTTTTAATGCAGCTGCTAATGGAGCTGTTATTTTTTAAAAAAACCCTTTTTTTTGTTGTTTAGGTTTTTTTTTTTTTACAAAACATCAGTTAATGGGAGAATTAATATCTGATAATGGGGACCAAGAAATCTTTGGATGTTAGTGGTATTATGCATGCTCTCTCTACCCCTTTATATTTGCATTCTAATAGGATTGGAATATTTTAATGGCATTAAAAAACCCCACTTCTGTAAAGAGTCTGAGTGGGGGTAAACCCTCAGTGATGCACTTGTGGATGAGAAATTTGGGTTGCCAATTGATTTCACTGTCAGCATAGTAACTGTTGGTTGCAGAAAGGAAACATGTTTTAGTAGTTAGTGGGGTTATGTCCTGAGATCCCGTTTCCTAACCAGAGAGTGAACTGACTGAAGTAGACTGAAAAGTGATTGAAAAGTAAACAAAAATGTATTTAAAGTAATTGGATTTGAATTAAATGTATTTCTACATTTATTTAAAATAATTATTGATTTTCAGTGATTGATCACCATGAAATGTTGATGTGCAATTAAATGTCTTTACATTAAATTTAACACTTCTTATGAAGAGCAAAATGCATTATATGCATATTTATGCAATGGCACTTAGCATACATTTATTCAGAGTCTTAATTTTTACATTTGGCTTAGGAAATGCTGAGTGACAGTTCTTATTTAGTAGAATATTAATTTCTTCATGGCTTGTGTCAAGCTAGTTTTAGTAATTGAAGTTCAATTAAAGCTGCAGAGAACTAAAATGCATTTTAGTTAAGAAAAAATGGGAAACATTCTGGATGTGCATTGGGGAGAGTTTTGCATTTAAAGCTGATACACTGAACAGAAGCAGTTTGCAGATGATAAACTGGGTGAGACCAGGAAGAGTCTTTCGGGGTCTTGGACCTAAAGGTGCTCAGCTCTTGCATTTATTTATTTATTTTATTCAGAGGCTACAAGAAAGACTAGTAAGCTTTCCTGCTTTTCAGTTCTCAGCTGATTTTTCATTTGAATGAACTTATTGTTGAATTGACTTGCCTAGATAAACTGAAATGAGAATATATGCTTTGCCAAGAAGTGGCAGCTACAACTGTCAGGAGCTTGTCATTTTCTCTCTTCAGGAAGCTCTAGCTCCATGTGGTTAGCTCTAGGCTTTCCCCTCTTCAATTGTTTGAGTTTCCTTAAAACGTTACACAGGAACGTGCTACTTGTGAGCAATCCTGTGGAGGATAGGAATTGACTGTGGAATCCTGCTACTTTTTTTAGTCTAATTTGCATTACCTGGCAGATTACACAGCAGCCTGCCTCCCTCCATACTGCCAAGTTGTGGCTGAAGAGTAGCTCAGAAACGATTAGTTTTAATTGTTGTAATCCTGGTGGAGTGGGGTGAAATGTCCAAAGACTAAGCGCTCTGCTGGGTCAACAGAAGCTGTAGAGTTTCTTGATAGAGTCTGAAAGCACAGAAGGGAGCAAGTACCTAGCAGGCTAGCAGAAGCCTTCTAGTAATTATTACTATGATTTTGGACTGGAGCTGCTTTTCTTGCCTCTTCCCTGTACTAAATCCCTGAAGGTTCAGAGGCCAAGGGCTAATTAGTTATTGGTAGACTACTGACGTAGGGAAGGATAGCTGACTGGAAGCACAGCTCTGCAAACTTCATTTTGATTAAAAATTATATTTTTCCCAGGTAACCTAAACAGCATGTATAGGGGAAGGCAAAAAGCAAAAATAAACTTGGCCAGAACCACTGTTTAGAGTGATACCCCGTGTCCCATTTTTTTTTATGTCTTTGTGTTTGACTTGTGTTAGCCTAACTTATTTAAAAATTATTTATTTGAAATAAATTCAAATGCAACTGTGAGGAAAAAAATACAGTCTTTTATCCACCCACAATGATCAATTCTGTTTTGATGTCCTGTACAATAGATATTTGGCAGATCCTTCTCTGCCTCTGAATGTCTCTGAAGAGCAGGTGAACTTTAGTTGTTTGCTGTTCCTCAGCTTTTCTGAAATCCCTGAGTCTCTGTGCAGGGAATACTTGGGGGATGCACTTTTCCTGAGCACCAGCCTTCTGGGGGACGCTGATGGAAATTACACTGAAGCTCCCAGTAAAAGCGACCAAACTGACCCTGGCCTTTGGGCACCAGCCTGCAGCCTCAGACTGCGTGGTGCCCTGATTTAACTTTTAGAATAAAGGGAGACCCTGTGTGAGAAGGGAGAAAGGAGTGGCATTTTGTGCCTCATAAAAAAATATCTCTTGTTAATTTCTGTTGAAGAAGGTAGCAGGCATCCTTGGCTTTGACAGCTGTGGCTCTCATTCATTGCTGCAAAGTGTGTTGTGACTTGTTTTGGGGGGGTTTGGTTTTGTTTGTTTTAAGTAGTTTGAACACCCAGTTCTTTAAATCGGAATTGAAGTTATTTTTGGAAACCTTCCTGAAGACTAGCATCAAGTTCTGTAGTGTGTATGTCTGCTGAATTACTAATAAAAAACTGTGTAACTTACACTGGATAGGAGCCCCTGAGATTTGATTTCAGCTAAGTGTGGAAAAAATACTATTAGTCTCTTGGAAAGAAGTTTATTGTGGAGGATGGAGGGTTCAGTGCAGTGTCAATATATTTGTTATATTGTCTAGAATTTTTCTTCATGGATTTTTTTTTTCCCCCTTGGGTTTTGAAAAGTCTTGTAAGCCTTGAAGAGCAGTGTGCCATTATGAAACTGGCTTACCTGGAGGGGACTGAATGCTTGGTGTGGTGTAGCCACAGAAGGATGGAAAGCCATATGTGTGGAGGAAGTGATTGAGAGGAGCAAGAAGGTCACTCTCATATTATGGTAGGGGTTTTCTTTGTGGGTTAGTTTTGTGGTTTTTTACTGGAAGAAAAAAAGTGTGTTTAAAAATATTCCATAGAAATAGATAAAGAACTGAATCAACGTTGTTAGCATTTTCTACCAACTTGAATGTTTGTGTATTTCAGACTGTTAGAATAATGTCACATAATGAGGTGATGTGGCAGTGAGGAAGGCAAATGGAATTCTACTGTGAATCCATTCAAGGACTGATAGTAAGGGTAGGAAAACACAAATTCCCTTTTACAGGGCCTGGTGAGACCTCAGCGCAGATAGGTCAAGTAATAGTTGTGTTCATTGTTTTGGAGGAGGCTAAAATACTTGGCTAGTTGTGGGCTTCAGTTTTGATGACGCTTTGTGATAGTGAAGATATTTTGAAGATTCATGACTGAAAAATTTTTCTGAGAATTTTTTTACTAGCTGAAAGTATTTTACTCCTCCCCCATCGCATAGTTTGAGTTGTTTAGCTTGCTTTTCAAAGTGGAGCCTGGTAAATCACTCACTCCAAGTTTTGCTGGTTGTGGTTTGTTTTTTCTTTAAATAAAAAATGCTTTACTTTATGAATAGGTCCCTTTATAATTTGTAATGAGGAGTGAAATGGATGAACAAGCTTCTATCTGAAAAATTACATTTGAAATTTCTGAGTAATGATCTGAATGGTCTGAAGTAATTTATTCCCAAGACATACCACTGTTTGGCAGAGTACTCAGACTACTGTAATCAAAATGAGACTATGCCCTAAACATGAAGATTTTTTTTCTCCAAAAAAAGGAAACTTCAGATCCCGTTAGAACAATATTTCAGAGTAATGGGAATCTTAATTGAATTCAACTTCTTGGTTCAATATATTCTTCGGTGTTTTTATTATCTAATAAAAAATTAATTAATGTAGGTAAGAAACCATGCTCAGGACTTTGCAGTGTATTGAATACAACAGAAAAATTTCCTTTTCCTTCAGTGCTTTTCTCTACAGAAGGTAGTCTCCTTAAGAACTGTTAAGATAATCTTAATTGTTGTTCAGGTATCAGATTTGCAGTTCAGGCTTTTATACCTAATTGTTACAAAACTCTGCATCAAGTAAATTTTAAGCACTATACTTAATAGGGCATTGAAATTCAGCCTTGGAAATGAGGATTGTGTCGAGTTCCATCTAATGAGCAACTATAATATCATGGAAAACATACTTGTTTTATTTTTTTGATCCTATACTGTTGTGGAAGGACAACATTCCCAGTGTTATAATTTTTTGAATGGTTGTTACTTTTTTCTTGTGTATTCTGTTTCAATAGGGTGTGTTCATATTTGAATAACGCATACCAGTGCTTGGGTAGTAGAAAGGTACATATGTCAGATCTTGTTTGCTTGCAAACACATTCATGTCCAAGGGATGTATAACATACATGTATACACACATAGTTGCTACTGACTTTTACAAATATTATTTTCACAGTTGTATCCTGACTTCTCGCACTCAGTTAGGAAACCTTAAAGTTGTATGTTTAATTTTACTGTGGATCTTGAACATGGTGTTAGCATTTGTTTACTACAAAATTAAGGAACTTGACTATGAAATTATGCTATGGACAGCTAATGCTAGGGTAAAAAATGACTGAAATTTGTAACGTAGATCGTTCTTTTAAGGACTATAATGAGCAAGGCAGCAGTAGGATGTCTGCTATGAACTGATTGCTGAAATGAGTAATTGTCAGTGAAGGGTTTTTTGTTATTGCCAGAGCTGTGACTATCTCTGGAAATTTTACTTTTAGTTTCATTGTTTTCACAGTAATGGTGCATTAAGATGTCAAGTCAAAATATTTTTTTTTCCTCATCCTTCTGTTCTGGTAGTTCATTTGGGAACATATATTTTTGGAACTGCAGTGTTTGGAACCACCATACTTCTTTTAAAGTTTCTGAATGTTTCAAAATTTTGCATGTTACTGATCTTCTGAGAGAGCATAACTTTAGGTTTCTTCTGTAGTTGTAGAATACTTAAACTGTTTTGCCTTTAAAAAAAAAACAACACACACACAAACAAAACACAGTTCTTCTGTGAGTGACAATGATTGACTTTGTAGTCTTCTGTTAATGAGTATGATAAAACAAGCCATGTGAACTAGTCTATTACTAATAACGTTTTGAGGATTTTGGTGACATTCCTGTTGGTTTTCTGTTAAACTTCTCCCCTCTTCTGTTCTTCTCTGTCTCAGATTTTTTGCATAAAAGGATCATAACATTTAGGAGCTCTCTTCAGGAACACAGTTGCTCAAGATCAAAGTCAGCTGATTTCTGCTGAAGCATATAGGGTCAAGACTCTTGAAAATGAGGTTACTGTGTGAAAGGGAAAAGGTGTCTATTTTCTTTTTTTTTCAAAGGGGTATGTATGCATTATTATTATGCACTAGGAACTGCCTAGGAACACTGTTTATTGACAGAATTAATAACAAAGCAGTAGAGACTGATAGCATTTATTTATCATTAGGGACGGACCTTTCCTCCCTAAGATGACAACCAGGTTTGTAAGCTTGCTTTCGCATTTCTAGAGCCTGACACACAGTCAGCAATGGGGCAAATAATGCAGGCTCGGTAAGGTAGGCATCAGTAAGAATAGGACTCTTGGCAGTTGTAAATACTGAAATGTTTTTCTGCACAGACAGAAACACAGTGTGAGAACTGTATGACGTGTGGCAAGATCCCAAGATTTATCAAGCCTGTCGGTACTAATGAAAGTTGTTGTGTGTGTTATGCTGTACAGATGGTTTTATACTTTCAGATGGGTTTTACAATTCAAGTATTTTTTGTGCTGGGCTTTTTTGTTTGTTTTTTTGTTTCTCTTCTTTTTTTTTTTTTTTTTTAACTTCCAAAGTCCCATTCCCCCATCCCATAATGTCCTCTAAAAAGATCAAAGCCATTTAAAACCAAATGAACAGCTGATTGTGTGCTGTCATTGACTAACTGTGGCCAAAGCAAAAACTTATTTTTGCATGTGATGCATACTGTCAGATCAGTGAGAGAGAAGAGTGACTTGGTAGAAGTTGGTCTGAATTTTTCTCAGCTTTACAGCTAAGGAAGCGAAATGTACATTCAGGTGGTTAGCAGGAGTGTAGCCATCGTGTCAAGGGAAGCAGTTTCTTCCCTGTATTTGGCATTTGTGAGGCCACAGGCAGACTATTGTGTCTAGTTTTTAGCTCCTCTGTGCAAGAAAGGCATTGACATACTTGGAGCAAGCTTAGCACAGCATCATCAACATGATCAGGGGTTGAACACGTGACACGGTGGGAGAAGGGTAAGTGAACTTCATACGACAAGGGGGATCTTATTGCTGTCTAGGACTAGTTAATGGGAAGGTGTAGAGGAAACTATGCCCTACCTTCTTGAAAGTCCACAATAAGAAGACAAGTGTTAATGGACACTAAGTGGTCATCAGGAAGAATCTAATAAAATGAGAAACGTGTGGAAGAGGGTTTGGGGATAGTGTTGTGTTGGGCTTGTGGTTTTTTGTGTGTGTATGTGTGTGTTTTTGTTGTTTTGGGTGTTTTTTACCATAATAGTAAAGTAATGGAATGGGTGCCCAGCGACTTGAAAAATCTTCATCCTTGGAGATGCACAAAACTGGATTGGGCTCTGAGCAACCTGAGCCAACTTTGAAGTCTGAGCTAAGTGCCAGTATGGCCCTACTTTGAGTGAAGGACTGGACCAGTGACTTCCAGAGATCCCTTCCAACCTTAATTGTTCCTGTGGGACCTGCTCATTAGACTGGAATCTGGAAACGATATGAAAGTTGAAGTGTTTAGTTACAAATACAAAGTGCTTTTTAACATCAAAAATTATTGCCTAGAGTATGAGGAGCCGTGCAAATTCCTAAGAGTTTCAGTTACACCCTCTGATCTTACTGAAATGGTATGTCTCTTCACCACAGTTTATTTTGGTTTCTGTTTCTGAGGATTTTCACATGTCTATATAATGTGAAGGTTAGCAAGCTACCTTGGACACCTCTACTTCCTTGAATTTTGTATTCAGTATATGCAGCTGTGACACTAGAAAAGAGAGAATAAGTACAAATTGTTGGTACTGGAAGTACATCTGGCAGTGTACTGAAGGGCAATGTTTTCTTGCAGCATTTGCAGCTAAGGTGGGTCAGAAGCAGAGCAGTTAAGAGAAGGGGTGCTGGGCTCGCTAAATTCATTTTTCCCAACTCCCTTTCAGCCCTGTGAGCTCCTACATCCAAATCAGGTGTGACTGGAATGGGGAAAGCTAGCAAGAAGCAGCCCCTCTCCTGCTTCCCTATCAGCTTCTGCACTTTTTATACAAAACGTGCCATGTTTCAGCCGCCTTAAATGGCATCGTTGTGATCAGACAGTTAATGGGGATTTGGGAGAGTCCACAAACGTGTGTGTGGATGGGCTGAAAATTAGGCACAGTTTGACCTGAGTGGGAAGGAAAGGATTGGAAAGGAGGACTTGGGGGTACTGTGAGGGCTAACAAGTGCAAATCTACATGCCTACTACACCTTGCACGTGATTCTGTCCTGGCGGGATTGATTGTTGGTTGTTGCCACTTTGGATTCCTGAGAAACCCTGTTAAGTTAAAAAGCCTCAGCAATGAAGAAGCTTGCAAGTCCAAGAGCTGCTCAGTTTCTTCTTACAGCTTTATCTGTAAATAAATGCTTGCCTTAAAGCAGTATTTTCAGGTGAGATAATTCACACTATGGAATTACTATAATTCATATTATGATAGCAAGCATTTATTGGTGTTTACTAATGATATAGTAACTCAGATGTTACTTTCATTTCTAAGGATAACACTGTCTTATTTCAGATACCATGGCACAGTATTATTTTTCCTTTTCAGTGACTGATTACGGTAAGTGCATTTGACAAGCACAGCAGTAGTAAGAAATGCAGTCTTTGATATTAGTATTCACATTTTTATAGTTCCATTTTTAAATGCACACTCCAAAATCTAACTTAGCTTCTGTAAAGTCCATATAGGTGAAAGAACTCAGTTTCAAGGTAAACGGAAAGTAAATAATCAGTCTTGCATTTTACAGTCCTCCTTCCATTTGTGGTTGTGTTTTGGTTTTTTTTTTTTTTTCACTTGGATAGACAAACAATAAAAACAAAGGGCATTTGTTATCTAGTAAAACTCGGAAGCTATTTCATGTGAAAACATAATGAGTGTGACAGGCTACAAATAGCATTGAACATGAATCTTTTGCAGAAGAAAGGAGGAATGTCCTTTGGTATATTTACTTCAATCAACCCTAATAGGGCTTGTTTTATGTGTTTTACGCATCCGCCATCATAATTATAAATCCTTGACATTTTAGCACTAGCATTTATATCTGCCAGGGAAGCTACCCAGAGTCAACCCTCAAGGAATGTCTGTATTGTTACTATGGATCTCCATAACAGCTCTTAAGTAGTTACTAAGTGGCTTAAAAAAAATTTACATCTCAGTCATGCTTGAAGGGCTCATCAAACTTTGCCACAAATATCAATGTTAAGTACCCAATCAGCTGCATTGTTTGAATTACAGTCACGTGTGCTCACAGGGAATTAGAAGTAGTACATTAGGTCTCATCAGTCAGGTAGGTTGTTGGTTTTTTTCCCCCCATGACCTTTCACAAAAAAAACCCCCAACACCAAAAACCCAAACCACACACACACCCTGCAACAAAACCAAACAAAACCCACAAACCTCACCCCCAACAACAACCAACCAACAAAAAACCCCAACCCTAAAACCTGCCAGTTCAGCTACAGGGAAATAACAGGAAGATAAGGGTATCTTTTGATTTGATCACACACACAAAACCAACAGCTAGACTCTTTGAAAAGCATGCACAAAAGTTATTTCTCAGGCATGATTTATTAATACAGGGGTTTTTTTGGCCTTTGTAGAATAGTTGGTGACCTTCCCAAAATAGCAATTAAAAAACCCCAAACACCACCACTACCCCCAACAAACAAACCAAAAAAACCCACCCAACAAAAGCCATGAGAGAAATTACACCAACCTGTTAAGAAACTTTATGAACATGGGTTTCCAGATCTCTAATATTTAGCTAGTTGCCCAAATTCAGTGATAAGACAGAGAGCTAATGCAATACTTGTAGTAACAAAGCGGTCCAGATGTTTTGATCTCCCAGAAGAAATGGAGAGTTCGCACCCCTTCCCATGGCTGTAATGTCAGTAATCACAAATCGGGTAAATTCAAGTAAGTGCAGTCAGTGTATTTTTTCAACAAGCAAAAGCCCCATGGGGTGACTGGTAGTGCCGCAGCACAGGCTCAGCGGGAGGGCTGGGGCAGGAGCTCCAGAGGGTGAACGTGCAGTCCTTTCTTTACATGCTGCTGTGTCTAATTAATTCTTTTAGGTGTAGTAGGTGGTGGGCAAGAGGAACTCCAGATTTCTTGGGAAGCAGATCTGCTGATTATAATGTGGAGCCTGGAAACAATTGGTATCTCACTGTTTGGACAAACTTTTACAGCTTGGTGATCATTTGAAAATCTCAGCTTAATTTATGTTGAAAATGGTTAAAGTATTACCTCTTGGCATGGTGCCTATTTACGATGAAATACAAATATCTGAAGCATTTGGCAGTACAGAGGACCTCCAGTGGTCCTGTGCGTTTAAACCAAAATAAATACTGCAGGTCTTTACCAGTCCTGGCCTTGTCTCCCCTGCTCTGTCCTTTGGGTTCTGCCAAAACAACTGTACTGTCGTTTGGGTAAGGATCCCTTACTGGGACACCCTTTCCCTTTCCCCAGAAAGAGCTGGGACTTGGGCTGGGTCTGGTCTCTCCTTTCTAGGCATGGTGATTCTCTTGCTGTTTTGTATTTTCCTTGTATCCTTGAAAAGTTTTGAGAGCAGAGGCTGCCAGTGTTTGTGTTGTGTGCTGTAGGATTCTGTTCTTGGCTACTTTTAGACAGTACCAGAAGAAATCCGAATAATAAGGGTAGGAAAAGTGTCAGGTGGTCTTTGGGAAGATACTTTGGTGTATGTAGTTTTGGCATGTAGGTAAACAAGATGAGCTAATCACCATAGCTTTCATGTAATGTATCTGTAATTTGTTTTCATATGTAGGTGTGAAGGAAGGCTGCCATATGGTGTGTATATTGGTATTTTTCCTTGACAGCCTTTATTTTTAGTTAAAGGAATTCAAAGGCAAACTATTATGCAAGAACACCATTTCAAATACTTATCAGTATATACCAGAAGAATAGCTTGAAAGGACATTCAAGAAAGGCTGTAGAGCTCCAGGAAAGTTCTAAATTGAAAAATTAAATAACACTTTCATCCATTTTTGAGGTACCATAATTACCTCCAGTTCTGTCTGTGTTGCACTGTTACCAGTCTTTCATCTTTTAATCATTTGAACAGGAGTCTTTCATAAGTAATATATAAAATCTGATTTTACAGTAATGAGTTTGTGGAGTTCGAGACAACTTCTGTGGTGGCTTTATGAAGTTTTTTTGTTCAACATATGGTACACTTTACTCTAGGTTGTCTTGCCTCGATCCCAGGTGTTCTTGTCCCTTGTGGGCATAAATTAAAAGTATAACCTGTGCCTGTGGAAGCGTTTCTGTTAGGAAGATGGACTCCTTGAAAGAACTGCAAAAACGTTGCTGCTGTGGCATTCAGACTTTGTGACATGTATACGCACAGTACTCTAGTGTGTGTCACGGGAGTGGGGGCACAAAAATCAGTCCATCTTCATTAAAGGAGACAGAGATATGTCACTACTGCAAGATTACAGACAATGGTAGTCTAAGGAGATGTTAACTCAGTGATGTGTTGACAGAAATTTGCTTTGTGTGATTGACAGAGCTGTGGCAGCTGGAGGATGGAAAGTTGCTTCTCTTCCCGGTTTAGTTCACTGAACTGACCCACCATGGATCTAGCAAATTGTAGCACTTGTGTGAAGGAGCAGTGGAAACCAGTGGTTGGGAAAGTCAGGCCACAGCAGCCTCACAGTAGATGTCATCTTGTGTTGGTGCCAGTGCTTGAGTGTTTCAGAAGGCTGAAACGTTTTAGGAGGCTGGAGTGAAGAACTGGCCTGGCCAAACACATAACCTTGCTGAAAGAAATGGGGGGGGGGGGAAGACAGAAGGGGAAAGGATCCTTTTCCTTTTTTGCATTGGTCATATATAGGCTGCTATCAACTGCAACCTTTCTCCATCTGTGTCTGGTTGTAGGTGCAAGCATCTGGAGAGAATTGGAAGTTCTGATCTTTAACTTTTTAAAATTTTATTTTGAACTTCACTGTATTCTGGTATCAGTGTGTCACATAGAAACACTGTGTGTCTTTCTACCTCTTTGTTATGTATGTGTAGGGATAAATAAAAGATTAATCCTACAGATCCCACATTGAGGGATCAGAGAACAAGGTAATGTGATGCTGTAGTGAATGTAATTTTCTGCTGTAGCTTGAGCCATCGCTTCTCCTTATGTCACAAAATTCAATTAAATAGTCACCGCTATTAATTCACTTGTCCTGACAGCTCTTTGTTAAGATGTGAGTGCTTTGTGTGAAGTCTTTACTAATTGACCCAAAAAAGGGAGAATTTTTTTGCATGTCATTTTATAACTAACTAATAATCACTCTTACAGGAGCACTAGCTGTCAGAAGTACAGCTATGGTTAAACAACCACTGGCTTTTTTCTTAAACGAGTGTTTGAAGTCATGGACAGGGAGCATCTGAGCAGGAAATAAACACTTCTTGAAAAAACAGGACGATTTCACTACCTTTTGCTGTCCATAGTTTTTCCACTTCAAAACTTTATTTACATCCTTTCCTCACTAAGAGGAAAAATTTCCATCCAACTTGAGTGAAAAATTTAGTACAAGTTAAACATTTACTTCCTTTTTGTGCTTTTGAATATATCATTCTAGCTGTTGAAAATTGCATCGTTTCAATCATGTACTGATGATAGCCTGTGACTGGGAACTTCTCGTGGTGAATTTTTTCCTGGCAGCAATTGAAAGCTAATTAATTTAATTGCAAGCAAGCTTTTATTTTGCCATTTCTCCCTTAGTACCTTGTGTACATGTCTGGTATTTGGGGTCAGAAAGGAAATAGTGGTGTCTGTTTTCTAATTCAGTACAGAAAAGCTGGTAAAATGTACAGGTTTTAACCTTGTTAGCAGTAATCTAGTTGTCAAAAGTGTAGTTTGAAGAGGAAAATAATTACAAAACCTTTTTATTTAAAATGATGTATAGGGCAATGGAAAGTCAGCTGTTTCTGGTTTAACAGACAAGTGCCTTAAAGCAAGATCTGTAAAGTTCTGCTCTTTGTTCAAAGGTGAGGATGTTTTTCTTTGAATTTCTGAAACTCCGTGAAGTTGCTGATTAAGATAAATTAAATATAAACAAGAACTAAAATAAAACTGTTGCAATTTCAGTTTGGAAGGACTTTCTTTTCCTGCTTCTGGTGTATGTGGTGTATATCCCAGTACACAGTGAAGCATGGCTGGAGTGTATGAGCTATGCACTTGAACATGGCCCTGCAGCTGCCTGCCAAGGGAGTGACAACAAAGCAGCTGCGGTTTGGGCTCCTGGAGTAGCGTGCAACTCATTTTGGACTGACTGAGAACCCCTGGAAGGTGTAAAATTTTGCATGGGAACAAGTGTCTTGTGGGGATTTTTTAAAATGAAATAATGCATCAATTTTCTGTATCTTAGTGGCCAGTAGTTCCCAGAGGTAAAACATGCTGCTGCTTTGTACTCAGTCCCCTGCAATCAGTAATGTCATCATCTGCTGTTGGTATGGACCTTTTTACATAACAGGGTTGATCTTAATTGAATGTGTGTGTGTTGCTCTGTGTGTTTGGGAGTATAGTCACATAATTTTTATGTAATTTTGTTTTACTTTTTTTGGGAGATTTGCAATTGAAACATTAGTAAACTATTGAATGAGCCGTGCCGTAGGACACCATACAAAGTTAATACATTGCCTTGTAATAAGTTTGCCACTTACTTTGATCAAACAAAATGCTAATAAAATAGAACTGTTCACCATTGCTGCCTTGTGTTGTGACTCTGTCAGTATTACTAGGGAGGAGTTTAATAATCAAAAGTGACAGGAAAGTGCTACATTTTTATAACTATTGATTGTCTAGGTAACAGGTAGGTTGTGAACAGAGATTAAAATAATAGTGGGGTGTAGAACCATTTTACATATACAGAAATACGTAGATATCTTTCACAGCAAATACCCATGTTCTTTAAATAACCTTTAAATTAAGAAGATGCTTGAGTACAGTGTAAAAAAAAAAAAAAAAACCCAAACCCACAGCAAAGTACTAGCATAACTTTGACAGTTCACAACTGTCTAGAGTAATGTGTTAAATAATGTATTTTTTTAAAAATAATCAGCTGACCCACTGAGCTCGCAATATTTATAAATATTGAACCGGTAAAGAGTAAAGTAGGGTTGCAAATCTTGTTTTCATGGTATGTTTGTGGGGGATTTCTTAATGTGTCCTGAAGTTCTTTTCAGTCAGAAGAGGTTGGCTGTCTGTCCCAATTAAAGAATTTTCCATACTGGAAATAAGTCAGTTACTACAATTATTATTTTAAATAGTTATTTACATAATCTTAATTGTATTCATTGCCTTTGAAAAGCTGATCTTTTTAATACTTTGATTAGCAGTGTGTTTATAGTGTTAGAATTGCTACTAAGTGCTCCAACTGCAGTCCTGAGGGGCTCTCTCCTAAACAGACATTTTTGATAACAAAAGGCTGTTTATTCCACTGGTGGGGAATGGCATTGCATCTTTGCTACCTCCACATGCAGCACTGTAGTGTTTCCTTTTCCACACTCTCTAAAAAGTGGTAGTTTAATCACGTTACTTAATTAGAGGTGTGTTCCATACTGTAAAGAAATAAATTTTCCTTGGTGGTTGTTTTATGTGTGTTGTGTGGTTTTTGTTTTTGTTTTTGTTTTTTTTTAAATATCCATCAAAGTAGTGCCTAGGTGTAGACTAGGGAACTGTGGACTTTTCACTGAAGTCACTCAAAGAGTGATGGCAGCAAGAAACTTCCTGCTTTCAGGCCGGCGTGAGGCCGATGTTTGCCGGGCTGTGTCACAGGGGCTTGCTGCTGGTGGGCCTGCTGGGGGCTGGGATGGCTGGGGACGGGGTGGCGGAGGTGCCTTTTCCTCCTGGCTCTGCCCTGGGAGTTGGGAGCAGAGGAGCCAACAAGTCTCCATCTGCTGAACCTTTTTGGTAAATGAGTGTGATGTCCACTTTAAGATGCAGAATGAATACCATCACCAAACCATTTGCCATCCTTCTGTATAATTAAGCAGGTGATGCCCAGCAGTTTTGCCCGCTTTCAGGCACTATGATTTCTGCATGCCATTTTGCCGGAATTCACCTCCTTCCTGGGCAGCTGCCAAGGCAGGTGTTCGCCTTGTAACATGCTAGCTCTGGGAGTGTCACCCAACATTGGGGCAGGTGCCATGGGGCTCCTCGTGGAGCAAAGACGCTACGGTGGTGCTGTGACACTCAAAACTTTATTTTAACCTGCACCCTCTGCAAATGGGGTTCTCTTACAAAACCAGCACCCAAAGCCCTTTGCAGGTCTGGTCGTTCAGTAGTGCCCTAGACCCTCTGCAGATGGGGTCGGGAGGCCTCAGCTGGGGCTGGGGGTACACACCTGCAGACCTCCCCCTGCCCCGGTGCCTGCACACCTTTGCTGTGCACAGCTGCCCAGGCAGCACCTGCTGGCTCTCAGGTGTCCCTGTGTCCCTGAGATTGGCCCTGGACTCCTTTAAAAGGAGAATGGGCACGTGGCCAGCTGACCGTGGGCCATGGCCACCTGCTCCAGAAGATGGAGCACGGAGGGTAGGAGCAGGAGCACAGGTCTCGGGAAGCCGGTGGAATTGCCGTCCTGTAGCTGCAATGCAGTGTGCCATTCTGGGCTGGCGGGTAGGTAAGCTACCACACCTTACCATGATCTTACTTGTCTGATAAAATAATTTTATATTCTTTCTGCTAAAGTTTCACTTGACCTGCAGGGCTACAAGGAAACATAAGTATGTGATAATACCTTAACGTACGTGAGCCTGTGAGAGTGGCAGTGCAGGCCAGACTGTTGCTCTGGTCTCTGCTGGTGACCAGTGGAAAGTACTTGAAGGTGGCATCTAGAAATAGGAGAAATCCATCAATGTTCTCCCCGTTTACCTTTCTGGTTTTACTACTACATGTTCTGGGGGTTTTGAGTCTGAGATAGTGCTTGCATATTTCCATTTAACAGTTCTTGCTGGTCTTTTTCGTCAGCTTGTCTAATTTTTTTTTAAGCCAGGCCTGCTTTTGGCCTCTGCAATATCCTGGAGCAGTAAATCTAGAGTATTACAATATAATACAGCATTTAGTATGCTAGGGTGTGAAGCCATGAGGAAACTCAGCTTGGTCTAGTTAAGGTATTCACTGTTTTATTCCCATCAAATCACAGCTGAGCTCCGTTTACTGTGTTCTACATTGCAAATGCTGAAGTGACCTTCATATCCTACCATTACCTAAAGTGTTTTCAGTGTCATGGTCCTACACACTGTCAAATTTCCTATTCATTAGTAACAGCCTCTTTCTTAGAAATTGTTCCCACAGCGAAAGTGAGATTGACAAAGCAAATCTTTTGTAGGGTAATAGCTGTGGAACTTCTTGAATCATCATGGACTTCTATAATAACATGAATAGTCATTCTAGAAACAAACAAAAGATACCATAGGTGGTTGGTGTTTTTTCTGGAGAAAATTGCTATGATGTTGGTGTCTGCTCTAAGGCAGCATTTTTGGCTGTGTGTAGTTGTGGAGCATAGCAGTGGCCTGGTGGTGGATGCAGTGTGAACACCTGGGTAGTTTCCCTGTAATGCAGGAATAAAGTGCAAAGAGGAGTGGTCTTTGTTATCGGAATTATATTTTCCTGTACACTTTGGACAAATGAAAAACAAAATACATGTTTTCAAAGCTAGTTGTATGGCTGTGAAAAGGAAACAGGCTCCATATAGAAAAGGAGAGCAAGTTTTCTACCTAATTATTTAAGGGATTTTGTGTGTGTCTGAAAATGCATTGGTAAATATGAGCTGACACATTTCTAGCAACCAAATTATGAATGAGCGGAAGACCTGAAAATGTCAGTTTCTTCCTTAGGAGCACTTCAGGATTTTTCATTTCATTTTTCTTTTCTTTCCTGTCTCATACATTCATTTCTTCCCTTAGGCAAATGAGCTCCTTTAAATGTTTGTCTTTTTATTTCAGTATACTGTTCATCATAGGACATAATTTTTGACACTTTTTGGTAGTGTCAGAGGAGATTTGATGTACTAATGTTAGCATGTAGAGAGTGGTTATATATACCTTAAAATAACACACAGAGAGGAAGAAAAGACTAAATCAATTCTTTAAACTTGTTTCTGTGTGTATCTTGATATTGTGTAACCAGTTGTGTGTGTCATGGTCTTTTTTTATGATTAGCTAGGAAAAGCTTTAGATAATCCTAAGGATTTCAGGAAAAGTGAAATAAATGAGCACCTTAAGATGAAAATGTCTTTTAGAATGCTTATTAGGCAAAGTCTTCTCATTTGTTTAGATGCATTGGGAATTAATTTTTTGTTTGTTGGTTTTCTCAGAACTCTTAACACAGTTCACTTGTTTTCTGGGAACCATAACACAGTTAATATCTAGCCACATGCATCCAAGTCACTTCTGTTGATGAAGCTGTGTACACATGGTCTGATTACTTTCCATTAGTAGGGACCAAAAGGAAGATGCTTGTGAAAGGCCAGGTTAGCTGAGGCAAAACCTCACTTTTCTGGTGTTTTTTAAAAATCATTTTTGTGTCAACATTAACGTGTGTTTGGACAGCAGACTTTGCAGTCTGTTGTTGCTCAGCGTTGGCCTTCCTGTACACCTGAAGGTGTGGTGGCATTGGTGACCAAGGGGCTGTTCTCAGAAACAGTGTATCTGGTATAAACTTGCAGGAGAGAATGGGAAGAGGCAATAGATATGTGGTGGGTAGAGATGACTGTACGTGTTCCTAGCTGGACCAAGAAACTTTCATCCTTATGAAGGCTATGTTGGGTGACTAGAGAAACACCACTCTGTCACTGTGCTGGGTGTATCTTGTCCTTGGAGTGTAATTATCAGGTACTTAAAAATAAAACATGTATTTGCTTACACATCACAGCTTCCATGGTTGTGTTACCCTTGTGCAGTGCGTCAGTCAGTAGCACTATTTTTTTTTTAAATAATAGCAACCTTCACTCCCAAGAATTAAATACTGTTCTGTGTTTTTAAGCATGTTCATCCCTAAATGTTTTGGAATGATGTAAAATGCTCACTAATGGTAGCGTGCTACCTCTGAGAAAAGCACGTCAGCACAGGGCAGTGCTGAAGCATATACTTAAGTCATATTGAAGTCAATGTATTTAAACACAAATGTATGTGTTTTCCTGAATTTGTATGTTTATCGTTAGCTGTTCTGAAATAAGGTCATTGTTTTTGTACTCCTAAAGAAGGATAAGTTTTACTTTTTTCTTTTTTTTTTTTAAAAAAAAAAAGGTGAATTTTGGGAACACTTTAAATACACAAACTGTATTGTCCTTTGCTTTGATAGCTGATTGCTGTTTATGATGAGGAAGAAACTCAGCGTAAGACTGATGGCACCAATGGCAATTTGACAGACAGAAATAGCCCAGGCTCTTTTGAGACGGAGGTAGCGGCTCAGCTAGCAGCCTTTCAGCCAGTTGGTGGTGAGATTGAAGTGACTCCTTCTGCCCTAAAACTGGGTATGTATATCTTTGCATGAATATTTTTTTGATTCTTTGACCAATATATAGTACTTTCTTATTTCTTTTTTTCTTTTCTGAGTACGTCTGTAGTCCAATCTTATGTATTTAAAGAATTTCTTTAGCACCCCATTGTTTGCCTTGCAGTTCAGTGAAGACAATTACAATGACAAAAGCTGGGCTTTTGAACAATTGATGTTGAAGACTGCAACTGAGCATGACAAATTTGCACCTAAGCCTTGTA
Organism: Falco cherrug; assembly: GCF_023634085.1. Classification (NCBI taxonomy): domain Eukaryota; kingdom Metazoa; phylum Chordata; class Aves; order Falconiformes; family Falconidae; genus Falco; species Falco cherrug. The sequence goes on along the minus strand of NC_073704.1, from coordinate 15,208,540 downwards.
TCCTGCTATTATGCCCATCCCTACAGCTGGTGTTCCTTTTTCTCTCCTTTCTTTCATTGGGTAGGTTGCTGATAATCATTCATTGTAATCTTCTGAGAGCAGAAGAGGTAAAACCTATGTAGTGTTTTCAAGTAACAAAGTCATTGAAAAAAACCACTAAACCCAGCATTTTTATTGAGGAACCTGGGTTCAATGAGTGTAAAACTGCAGCGTGCAAATAGTTTTACTGATTATCTGAGCTAATACCCTGTTTTGGGGGTGGGAGGTAGAAAGGAGGAGATGCTGATTGCAAACAGTTCAGCTCTTTGCCTTTGAAGAAGTTGCACAGAAGGGTCTGTTTGCCTATCTGACTTTCAGGTGAGCAAACTGTGATTAGGAGAGGCTTCTGTTTGAGTTCCTCTTATATCAGAAGGTACTGTGTGAAGTGCTGCAACTCTGGTCCCCTGTGTTGTTTCAGCGTGCCTGGCAGGCCAAGAGTTCATGCACTGGTTTCCAATTATAAAGACCTAAAGTCTTGTACGTTGTGAACACAAAGCAGTTTGAAATGCTTTCTTGGATTGAGAAGCAAGCTTAGCTGTCACCTAGATACTAGATATACAAGCTTTCAAAAACAGATTGAAGCTCAATACTCTTGCTTTCTATGTGTAAAGCAGTAGTACACTGACAGCATTTAGCAAATGAGTAGCGGTCAGGAGAGGGTTCTCTGCAGTCCACCAGAGAGCATGGTGTTCTTGAGTACTGCTGGCAGTCTCCTAATGGCATGCAGTAAAATTTCTGGGTATAAAGGGCTGCGGTAAGATTTCAGAAACTGTATGTTCACTTATCTGTTTATTTTAATTACATTTTTAAAGTAAAAAGGCTGATTAACAAAAACAATGAGCTAAAATAAAATTTCTAATAAAGCTTACTGGATGAGGGTATGTAACTTAATTTCTAACAGAAGTCTCTGCTCATTTTTGTGCCTTATGTAGAAAATACTGAAATTCAAGCTGCATGAAAATTTTTAGACTCAAACTTCTGTATTAATGGATCACTTCTATTTTCTTTATATTCTAGAACATAGAAATTTTTTTTCTATATTTAATGACACACAGGAATTTCTCATACCTAAAAATTTTAGGAAAAGACTTATTCTTGCCATAACTTCTATGAGATTGAGCTGTCGTTTTGTTAAGCATGAGTTACGGAAGAGCTTGTGGCTAAAGGTTCAATGGTTGAATGGTTTGCCACTTCATTTATGGCATATTTTTAAATAACATTGTAAACACATTTTAACACGTTTTGGAAAGAAATTGTTCTCCATATACTTCTGAGCCATATTAAAAAAAAAAAAAAAAAAAAGAAAATCATCGAGAGTGGTCTGTCTAGCATACTGTTGTGTGTAAATCGAGGGCTGGAGAGAAGAACACTTCAGCCTTACACAATTTTATGTAAAACAGTCAAATGTTAGAGTTCTTGAGCTCAGCAGTAAGCTATCACGTAGTTCAGTTTTCATAGCATTTATGGAATCTTTCAGCTATAGAGTGTAAAGGAGATGAAATATAATGTGAGAAGATCAACCAATTAGGATTCTATTTTGTTTTCAGTGCAATACTTTATATATATATATATACACATTTTAAGTTTTAGATGGGTGCTTGCTTCTTGAAATAGAGAACTTAAATATAATGTGTATGTCTCAACAGTTCTCTTTCAGATTGTTTTATTTTACAAGGTAAATGAAAGATTTTTCTACCTGTCAGTCCTGTAAACTCAGTCCACACTCCAAAATGTAATTGTTTCCTCTTTTGGATTTTACATCATGGATTGCAGTTCTTCAGATTTAATTTTTGACTTTATCTTTTCTGTACAAGTCCCTGAACCTTAAATTATGTTCCTCTTTCCACTAGAGGCAAATTGAAAAGTAAAAGAAGAAATAGAAGGACAATTTGGTTGCATCCATATCATTGATGCATGAACCACAATAGTTTGGCTCTCTGTCTGATTATTGAATTGACTCACGCTTGCTAGCAGAAAGAAATAATAATAATTTAAAAAAGCTGTTCTTGGTTTGGGAGCAAGCATGTGATTAAATATCTACACAGCGAGCAAGTGTTGCTTTCCATGGTAGGGCTGTGCTTCGGGAACTGTCATGTGCCTGCCCTTTACAGTATTTTTGCAGAATGCCTTTAGCGATAAATGCAGGGAGTCTGTTGTTACATAAATTGTCAGGTTGTGGAACAATTTTGCCTATTAATTTCTGTTGAGTGTTTTATATTCTCTGAAACCAGATCCGCAGTTTTACATAGAAACAATGTCCATTTTGTGACCTGCTTAGAGAATTCTTAGAGCTTGATGTTTAATAAGCATGTGAAACTAGAGACTTGTTCTTAAAAATGAGAGGATCAGTACTGATTTTGAAAATTCACTTGAGCTACTGCCTTCGAACTTTTTTATAAATTGTGTATTTGATCCTGTTTAGGTATAACATAAAACTAACTTGTTTTAAAGCCTTTACTGGCTAGGTAGAGCTGGCAATGATGAGGGATTTTTTTTTTTTTTATTTTTATTGTATGATTACTTCTTTTAGGGTTTTTTTTTTTTGGTGGTCGGTGCTATTTAGAATACTGATCGACTTGAGTGTGTCTGAAGTCGTAGTTTTTCCGTTATGTAGTTATTACCCTTATCTTTTCCTTTATCACCTGTAACTTTGCTTTTATTCTAGCTCACTTTCAATCTTACATTTGACTTGAAAGCTAGAAGTACCTTATATTGCTTCCACATACTGGCAAAATGTTGGAGGAAACAAAATTAGTTTGTTGTTTTACTTATTATCAGATTACTTCTTTAATACTTGGCATGTATCTTCTTAAAACAGTTCAGGAAATAATTCAGCTATTTGTTTTCCCTGAAATGTATGCTTCTGTACTTTTGAAGCTAACTCTGTGTTGTCAAATAGGTGAAACTGTGGGCTCTTATATTCAGTTTAGGAAAAATGCAGGAAGACTGTAACTGTTCGTGAGCACAGTATCTGCTGTGTCCATAACATAAGGTGAGGTGCATACGTGGGTGCCTTCCTCCTTCCCCTGCAGAGCTGGGTTATCAGGTGGTGTTGCTGACAGTGGCTGAATTCAGACTGCAAAGTAAGCAATACCTGATAGTTTCTTACAGCTGAAAAGGCTTTACTGCAGTTTCTGATACTCAGGGATGAAATTGAGGGAAACACAGTAATTCTGTTAGGTATGTAGGTCTCAATTTGGTAGTGTTTTTTGCATCGTAGTATTTTCCTGTTAAGCACAGTGAAGTAGGAGTTTCGCCACAGTTTAGTTTTTGCATACTCAGGGGATGTAACACTTACTGAAACCTGTCATCATCCATTCAGATGTAGATGAAAACCTAATGATTGTCATGTGTACTTTTGCACGGGTACCCAATGACCATAGTCTTCTGCGAAGTACCAGTGCTGCCTTCATTCTTGTCTGGACAAGTAGTGCTGTATTTCTGTAGAAACATGAAGACGGGGAAGGGGCATTGCTTATTTTGTTTCTGTTCAGTGTAGATCTAAATATCTACCTTTTTTAGTTTAGTGAGCAGGAGAGTACTGATAGTAGATTCTGCAGAGGGGCCTTGGGTTCAGTTACACCTCCAGTTCCCTTTCTATTTTTTGTCCATAATTGAAGTATAGTGCAAAAGAATATCACGGCTGGCCGGGATTTGTTAATTGTACCCAGTTTCTTCAATTAAAATAAAAAAAACCCTTTTTCTTTTAATACTAAAACTCTTGGTGTATGTGTTTCAGTTGACAAAGAGATAAATACAGACCTGTTGTTAAAAAAATAAAATCCCCATTTGACAGAAGATATGATTGGGTAAAGAATGTTTTGTGCTACGATAGAAATGGTAATAAAGCAGCTGTTAGTTAATATTACAAAATTTAGAGAAACACACAGCCATTTAATGTGTCTGATCAGCTGTTTGAAATAGTGAAGAAATGATCTACTGGGTTTGGTATTTCTGTGGGTAAGTAGAGAACATGAGGACATGGTTGTGAACGGGCAGCAGAGAGAGCTTGTCTTGTGAGACTGTTCCTTGTTAGCAGAACTCAGACTACACTAGTGATGTGGACATTACAATGAATTTCAAGGAATGGTACAGGTAACTAAATGCCTGAATGGCATGGTAGGTAGTGGAACAGGAAAGGAGAACTAAGAGGTTTAGCCTTTTTGGTTTTTTCATTGTATCGGTTTGTTTTTCCTCTTTTCAGTCCATATGGGCAGGAAGGAGAGCACTGTTTACAGAGGATTAATTTTATGGACATGTCTTTTTGAGCTGGAAATGCCTTCATGATTGTCTTAGTGTTTCATTTGCTTTAGTTGATAGATGATCGTTGAGTGCACACAAACTTAGTTCTTGCTTTTCTCTTGCTCCTCTCCTCGGTGTTAAGTAGTCATGATTTTGCCCGGAGGAAGACAGTATTTGGTGAGACTTGTCACTTCTGAATACTAAGGCAGGGAAAAAAGTGAGGTATTTGTAGGTATCGCCATGATGGGTTTTCTGTTGTTTTAATTATTCTTACCTCTTTCTCCTATTCTTTGGGAATTGGGTTGAGGATTCCTGAAGCTGTTTTCTGAACACAAGCATTATGGGAAACAGATGCAATTAGGTTACTTGGGTTATTACAATAAAATTTAGCTTCTTAATGAATTTATACCTTTACTAGTGTTTGGTTAAAATTGAAGTTAGATAAATATTGCTTAAAATAGTTATTGATAGCAGGTTATAAAATTCTCTTCCAGGAGTTTTTGGAAGATTCTCCCTTGATAAGCTTGACAGGGCTTAAATTGTTACCTCCAGGGTATGGATGTGATCTGTGCTGCATCAGAGCTCAGACAGAATTCCTTCTCTTTCTTGTCTGCTTTTAAGTGGAAGTATTCTAAGTAGACTTGGGGGCATTTTGAACAGCATTTATTTGATTGGTTTTCCTCTTTCAAGTTGGTGTTGAGATAGTTAAGATATACAGGCAGTGTATTTTTTTTAAATACAGAGGAAACAGCAAGGTTGTGGGTTTTAAAAGTTAAGAAAACAGCTGTGAACTGAAATTGTTCATTTGATAAAATGTTGCTAATGCTTGTATACAGGACACATGCTGTGTCAGAGTAAGTAGGAAAGAGTTTTTCTTACAGGAAAGCTATCCTGGTCATCTTAGTCTTGCAGTGTCAGTTTGTTGGCTGAGTGTTCAGATGTTGTCAGTACACTGAGTGTACTACATGCACGTAATAATTCTCTCCTGTATGACTCAGGGAAAATTAACATTTTTAAATTAGTAAGTTTTAAAATAAATTAATTGTGGAAGCACGTGCTGCCTTCTGTGGTTTGAGGCAACACTGCTTATTTCTTTAAGCAAATATGACTTTATTCTGTTTCTCTGCACCAGAAGACAGCTCTTATAGTAGCGATATCAAACGTTGTTCTGTGTTGTTCATCAGAGGTGTTCTGAGGATGAAACTATACTTGATAAATTTTTCTCCCCTGCAGCATTCAATTTAATCTGCTTTTTAAAGAATTGTGATGATCAATTAAAGTTGTCTTATGTTCGTAAAACAAATTGTATCTGTTCTCAGGCAAGCTAAAGGTTTGAAGGTAACTTTTCATCTCTGTCAGAGTGCAGGCTTGGTATATTTTGACCTCATGACTTAAGCTTGGTATTACTTAGTTGTCCTTGATTCATGGAACTGAGCTTTGCACTAGCATAGCTAAAGTTTGTCTTTGTATTTGTATTGCAGCAAAAGAATACAATAATGCTTTCTCTAAAGATATAGGAAAAAAAAAATATATAAAAATATTTTTTCCATGTGTTTTTCTCTTTTGGTTGCCCATTCAGAAAACAAGCTGGTCTTTCCTTCCTTTCCCTGTACTCAGAATTTAGTAGCAGTGTAGGTAATAAATTTATGTGCATAGTTGGTTACTAAAGAACCTCCTTTCTTTTTAATAGCCCCTCTGCCTCCAATTTCCCCAAAGATTGTTTCTCAGCAATTACTACTCGTGTCTCTATTCCATTTGCACTTGGTTTAATGTGCCGTACTTTGGGGCAAGGGTGTATCCCCATAAAAATATATTAAGTAGGGAGAAAAATGTTTTTCCATCACAAGTTATACATTTTTCTGAGTCGCTCTCTGAATGTTAATTCCCAGCCTTTTATTACCTCAGGGAAGTTTTGAGGAAGGTGATGAATGGGACTTGGAATGATGGAATAAATTCTATTACAAAAGTCTACACTGCTTTTTGACACATTTTATTTGATGTCAGTTTTTTCCTCAGATTTTTGTCTATTTTACTAATTTTGTAATGTTGCTGTAAGTATTCATATGCTGTTATGGTGCATAGCTAGTTTCTAAGGTAGTATCTCTTAAAAAGAAACGGACCAACCCACTTAGTAAGCTACGTATTTGCAGCTGAAGGTTGATGATATAGCGTAGCCTTTCAAAACGTACTGGAAGGCTATAGAGCAACCTCTGTCAGTACACTGTAGTGCTAGGTAAGACAAAGGAGCGTGTATGTATGTTTATAAATCTCTACAGTACTGTGTGCTGTGTTACCTCTGAGGCAATATGGCAAAATGTGTATTTCAGGTTGAAAATCAGCCTGCTAAGCTTGGCTGATTGATAGTTTGAAATTGTACAAGTTAACAAAAATAGGACTTCAACTAAAGGTCTTGAGGTAGTAATCACCCTTTTTTTTTTTTTCCTTAAGAAACCAAACTAATACAGTTTTACACAATTTTTTGTAATGTTTGTTTGCTAACGATTCTTTACTGTTTGCGTCTGTATGAACATGTTCCAGTATACAGATGAACCCATCTTTATGAAAGTCATTAGAGTAGTTACATATAACAGTTAAATGATTCATTCAGTTTGCCCATTGCCATTTAGCGCTCTCGTTGCTTTCTGTTTAATTTACCCTTTCAAGAGCCTTAGTTGATAGTTAATTTTTTGTCTCTTTACTTTGAAGTGCCACTTCAGATTTTGATTGTTTTTCACAACAGATATCTAGAATCTCAGCCAAGTAAAGTGGAGAGTTTTATGTTTACTACTCCTGAACATAGTGGGCAAAAGATGCACCTCCTTCCCAATATGTTGCACAATTTTCCCATAGACACACTGGCTGTTGATTTATATTTTTCTTTTTGTAACTCATTCCTTCATTAGAGGGAAGTCTGTTCACTGTAGATATTAAGGAGGATGTAGTATGTTCACTAGAAAGATGAATCCGGCAGAGTATTTTGGTTATCTCTTTTTAACTCTCCCACAAAAAGGGACAAACGACCCTCTGTGATTGAATCCTTGTAATGGTTTACCTAGGTCCTGAGTTAGGATAGGGAGGAGAATTGGAAAAAGGTAAAACCTGTGGGTTGAGATAAAAACAGTTTAATAATTGAAAAAAATGCGAAAACCCAAAACCAAACCAAACTACATGCACCACCCCACCCCCCTGCCCCATAATAATTGTAGTGGAGAGGGAGAGAGGAATAAAACCCAAAGGGAGAAAACCCACCAAGTGATGCATAATACTGTTGTTCACTATCTGCTGACAGATGTCCAGACAGCCCCTGAGAGCAGTCAGCAGCCCCCAGCCAACTCCCCCGGTTTATATACTGAGCATGGCATTCTGTGGTGTGGAATATCCCTTTGGCTAGTTCAGGCCAGCTGTCCTGCCCATGCTCCTTCCCAGTCTCTTCTGCACATCCTCACATAGAGGGTAAAGCATAGGAAGCTTGAAAAGTCCTTGATTTAGAGTAAGCACTGCTTAGCAACAACTAAAACATTAGTGTGTTATCAACATTACTCTCATACTAAATGCAAAACAGCACCATACCAGCTACTAAGAAGAAAATTAACTCTATCCCAGCCAAAACGAGGACAGCTTTTAAAAAAAATTTCCTACAGAGATAGTCATTTTACCATTTTAAATGTTAAGACAGATTAATAGGGAATGATTATTCACTTTCCTGGCCACGTAAAAAGTAGGAGTATCAAACAGAACAATCATTAAACAGATTATAAAGCAAAACAACCCTAAATTAACTTCATGAAGCATTCAACTAAATTGTGTAATTCAGTGTTACAAGCCAAAAATCAATGAGTTACAATAGAATTGGACAAATTCAAAGGTGGTGGCTCATCACTTGACGGATAAAATACAGTGGTCTAGAGGCTGCTCTGATTAGAGATCTTTCAAACATCGTGTTTTTTGCAAGCTGGTAGGATACAATGCCTTGTTACGCCTTCTCCCCAAGTATTTCCTGCCACTGTTAGATGTGGGATAATAGCTGAGGTGGAGCCAATAGAGCTGCTCGTATGTTCCTATTGCTCCTTGAAACCTCGCAGAAACTTTCAAGTTCAGGAGGTTTCACTATTTTATCTTAATGTCTTTTAAAATTGGCAGGAAGAAGTTTGAAATTTGAGACTAAAACTAGTTTATCATGACCAGAATAAAAAATTAGCATAACAAGACTTCTTTTCTAAAGAAAGGTCAAAACAGAAATGGTTTGTAATTTAGATCAGATATATAAAATACAGGTCATATTTAAATATTAAAAAAACTATACTGGTGCCATAATTTGTGATACTCCTTTAAAATGCCATTAAAATATTAGAAAAAATGTATTATGCTACTCTACTACTAGCAATGAAATGCTACCAAAGTGATATTCAAGCTGTACAGTTTAGCTGCCAAAGTTTTAAAGAAAATTAAACTGTTGAATGGTGGAAAAGTGACTGCATAAGCACCTGTAACTGATGTTAGCTGAAGTGCTAAACCAGCTTTTGGCAGTGTGGCCTCTTTTGCAGGTGCACAGAATATTTTCTTTCTGTCAGTTTATTCAACTAGTACAGTTCATTAAGTATTTCATTTGAAGTTGAGAAATGGGCTGGGAATTGAAATAGAAGAAATGCTTATTTTCACCTTTCAATCTGTGAATAAAAATGAGGTGCGAGAGTCTGAGATCTATTAGTTTTAAAATCTTATAGGATATATTAGCCTAAAATGATTGATTTAAATTCAGTAACTACAGATAATATGCTGCTTAAAAAAAAAGTCAGTTTAATAGGATGAATACTTTCTGCTGTGTCCAGCAAGTTGGATGACTGAGACGACTGGTGTTTTTAAGTATATCTAAAGTTTAGTTTCCATTGACATCTGAATGCCATTTGAAAGAGATTACATTTAAAAAGAAAGAAAGAAAAAAAAAAACCCACAACCAAAAAAACCAAAAACCAAAACGCCAATCCCCCAAAAATTTCATGCATGTGTAGGGAAATTCTAATGTAACACTTTTTTTTTCCCCAGATGATACTTAAAAAACATAAAATGTTTGGAGGTGCTCTAATTTTTAATCCTGTGTCTCAAGCTGGAGATTGGAGGATGTACACCAGTTGGGTGCACAGTGATGGTGTGATTCACAAAAATGTTTCACCTGGACAAGAATAAGAGAAAGCCTGGCTTGCAGTGGAAAGTGCTGATTCTTGTTGGTAATGGCCAGTGTGTGGTCATAAAGCTCATGATCAATCTGCCCAGCAAGGATAAAATTGCACATTTTACTAGAGCTTGGGTTAGGAAACAAAAATCTCAACTCCCTGTTCTGAGATGATTAATCCTTGTGCCAGGGTGATTCTGCTGCATCTCCTTCCCCTCTGCTTGGTCTTTTCTGCGTGGTGCCTTGGAACCAAGACCCTTTGGAGCAGAGTAATAGTCCTCTGAGCACTCCAGTAAACTCTAGGTGCTCCCTGTCAGCATCATGAGGAGCTGAAATTAGGAACCCTCTGTTGATAGAGGTGAGAAGATCCTGAAATTACTCTAGATCTGATGTGTATTGTGAGTATTCTTAAGTGTAAGAAGAGAGTACCTGATTAAGATCCAAACTGAAGTCCTGTCCTTCAGCTGGAAGTCTTCTTGAGAGAAACTGTGAAACGGGGAGAAAGTAGCAGCATTGCTCTCACATCTTCTGTAGATACATACGTATCCTAGTGACTTATGAAGTGATTAATTTCTTTTCAAATGGATGTGGATTTTTATCCTAAAATGGGATCTAGGTTAACTTCATTACTGAAAGAATGTAGGTGATTCTTACATGCCCGTTTTTGAAACTCCAAAAGCTGTAACTGTAAATATTCCATAGCGGTTTCATTAAGCATCATTTCTGACAATGATGACACCAAATAAATTTAATTCTGGTCATAAAAAGTGAGAAAAGTTCTTGTGCTCGATAACTGAAATCTGACTTAGTATGTTACAGCACATACAACCAGAGAAAGTAGTTCTTCTGAACTTTATGCACCAAAGAACACCACTCCAAAACAGCCTCTGTTTAAAGCCTTTACTGGGATTTACTTGTAAGCGATTGCTTCTGGTTTTCTTTGTAAGAAAAATTACACCTCATTTTTAGTGTGATAGGGAAATACTTTGTTCTGCATTGAGTTAATATGTAAAAGAGAGCTTGTTGGAAATGGATTTTCATCTGTTTATAGGTTTAAGTCAATTGTCTTTAACCGTTACATCATCCTAGTTCATTAATCTAATCTTATATCCATGGGAATTTAAAAAGTGCAGTATGCACTTTGGAAAGAACAGATAGCTGTAGATCTGAAATTGTATTGATAGGTGCTATTACGAGCAATTTAAGTTAGCTTTAAACATAAAAGTCACATCGTTGGTTCATTACATATTTAAAAAATAAAAAGCAGTGGTACAGTCCTATCACAAGGTAGAATGTACAAGCTCATGTCAGCTACATTTGAAGTACACAGCAGTACCATTACCTGATGCCTGGGGTGGTGGTAAGCAATAAATCTGAGGGTGACCAGATTTACCCCCAGTGATGGCCTAGTGCTTTCAAAAAGCGCTGACTGGCAGTACTGACTGTGTGCCTGTTAACGTGAAAATTTTCTGATAAAAATAAGCATACGTTAAGGACCTTTCCTATATTTAAATATAAATTACTGTCCTGCTTGTAATATTTTGTTTCCAGTGCCTGAACTATTTCATGACTGAACCGGTTTAAAAGTAATTCTGACTTCCTGGTTTAAGTGGTGTTGTTTTCATTGTGTCTGCTCAGAGGTTGTTGATCTAAGGATAGTCTATGCTAAAGTGCAATTTGGCATTTGTGTGTGTATGCATATAGTCTTTATGGTGTTTTGTTTCAACTCTGACTTGAAATTTCATTGCGATTCGCTGAGAAGGAGCTTTAAAAAATATTTTGAGGCACATACAGATGAGAAAATAATTTGTCTGCCTGTCCAGGCAAGTGTAATTTGCAAGCAGGCAGCAGAGTAATTGTCATTGGTGTGGCCTTTAACAGTTGACAGTTTGATACATACTTGATGGACGGCTTTTTCCTCATCATAGTCAGCATTTTTATATGCAGGAGCAGAATTTAAAATTATGACTTTAACTGTGTAGATGTTTTATTGTAAATCTCTTTCTACACATTTATGGTTTTCTGTCCAAGTGTTTCTTTTGTTCTTCTCTAAAATAGTTCTTCCTTGTTACCTGGAAAAACAAGCAAACCAAAAAATCCTCATAATATGTTGGTGGCCACTGTGCCAGTGGTAACACATGTGCTTGCATTTCCTGTGTTCCTTGATTTGTCACCTTACCCAAGAGTCATTTGAGAGTGTTTGCACCTGAAGCAATGCTCAAATAAAATTTTAGTATGTAATCTGACTGCATGATAGATAACACAGCCTACCAAAAATGCTCGTGGGTTATGAACTCTGGCTGTCTTCAGCAGTTTTCTGCATTTGGTGTTGTAACAGCAACCTGCAACCTAAATCCCAAAAGATAAAAGGATTTCAGCCTGGAGGTGAATTGTGCTTTTGTAGGAGGAAAAAAGGAGGCTTAAGAGCAAAAGAGCAAATTAAAGGTTTGGAATAATCTTTTTTTTGTGGTAGTGGTCACCCTGAGTGGTACTCAGCTGTCTAAATTTAGGCATCAAATCTGATGCCAGGACTCAGAGCCCAGAGACTCTGAAGAGTTTAGGGGGACGCCAGCAGGGACAGCTGGAGCTCCAAAGTTCCCCTGAACATGTTCAGATCCAGAATTCCAAACCTTACGTTGTTTACCTGCTGTTGCACAGTGTTCTTAAACGCATCACTTCTGGTTAGTCAGCCCCCTCTTAAACTCAGGTGCTGATTTTTGGTCCATCAGTGCACTTAAGTGAAATGAGGCAGGGTGCACTCCTATTCAGGGTACGTGTTAATGTCTGTGCACAGCTTCTTGGTGAAATTTAAAAAGGAAGTAAAATAAGAAAATAGGATTTAGTCTGGCATGGCATACATGCCATGTTTCTTTTGCCATTGTGTTGATGCAAGTTTTCAGTTTTTAATTGTGCACAAATGGCAGAACTTATCTCCTTTTTTTTTTTTTTAATGTAACCAATTTAAATTGAAGTGTGGTCTCTACCATATGCTTGTTTCAACCATATTTGCAGTTAAAAAATATTTCCAAAACATAAGAGTTCAGGGAAAATACACTGTTAACCATGGGTCTGTGTAGATACTAATTTTTGAGGGTGATGCTAGCAAAAGGAAAAGATCGATCTACATGGCTGGAAAGTAAACAATACAGAGTTTAAGGAAGGAAAGCTGCAGGACTTTTTCTCATGAGCTTTGTCAAAGAGTATATATTGTGAATAAGGCTGAGACATCAACACGTGCTTAAAAGGTGCTGTGGTACTGTCATAGAAGGTACTCTGTGCAAATTTTGAAAGAAGGGGAAATACACCCTGAAATGACTGAGGTTGAAAGCTGTCATCATGAAAAAAAATTTAGTTTTGGGCATGTGTTTGAATTTTCATTATTTGTAAATTACTGATGCAATGCAGCAAGATGAGGATAACTTTTTTTTTAAACTGAATTCCTTAGTTCAAAATATGAAGAGCTACTCTGGCATGAAACAGTAGTGCTTGTAAATAACATGTTTGTATGATCAACTTGGTATGCAGAAAGGAGATTTTAGTGTGTCTCATCATTCAGAGAAAAGACGAATTTTTTGTTTGAGCTTACACTGGTTGTTGTAAAAGTTCAGCACAAATGCAAGAGCATGAGTTGAATAACATGGAAACACAGCATGGCAAAAGGAAAACAGTAAGGAAAAAGGCAACATTCTGTTTCCTTACAGAAGAAAACACAATAATCTCTTAAGTAAATGTGGGTGATTGTCTATAGTATTTTTGTAATAAATGGTATCAGTGGTAGTTTTCCAGTACATTTTATCCATATCTAAGGAAGACAGGGATGAACAAATTCAAGGTATGTATGTATAATGGATGTGGTCCAACTCGTGAGTCAGGCTGAGTCCTGGGCAGTGGGATTTGGAGAGGTTTCTCTCTTCCGGAGTGCAAGGGAGCATGCTTGGCTTTCAGGAGCCCGGCGTGTGTGGTATAGAAGAAGCAGGGAGAGGCTGAAAAAGGGAAGGAGGTTGCAGAAGTGTGGGCTGGGATGCACTGAGCAGCAGGGAGGGTGTTCTTATGGCAGGGAGCAGCCTGAGCCACAGAGGAGATAAGAGGAGATGGAGGAGAGTTAGGTAGCTCAGAGAGCTGCTGTCTCCTGAAAGAGAATAAGCAATTCTCCCCGCTAAGTGGGAGAGTACCACTTCTCAGGTCTTTCATCTTCTCTTCCTGCTTGCTGTTTGTTTTCCCCTATTAGAGGGCATTTTGGTTCAATTTACTTTTGTCAAATAAAAGGTGGTTTTCATGCTCCAGTGTCTTTATTGTGTATGCATGTAAAATAAGGGCCAGTGGGACTGTTTTGGATAACTTCAGCTAAAGTCTACAGCTGACTTGGTTCACAGAGATGTTACGCTTTGTGGTGTCTTTATAAAAGAAACGATGTTGTATGTCCGCAAACATATTTTTAGAAGTTAAGAAAATAGACTCTGGTTTTCTCTTCAACAAGAAAATGATCTGTAGGACCCTAAAATTTGTAACAAACTAGGAGAAAAGAGAAAGCATTACAGACAGTGGTCGAAAAGTCCAGTTGTTTTTGTGCAAGTAGGGAGGCATTCCAGAGGAGCACCATAAATTTCATAGCCTCATGACAATAAGCAAAAGCTTGCAGGAATAAAAAGGAATCAAATAGCTGCAAGGCCATATTCCCAAATTGGAGAACAGTATTCTCTCCAGCCCTACTGCTGCTGCAGACTTCGGTTTCAAAGTTCAGACAGCTGTAAACTGAGAATTGGATAATGTAATTTGCTTCGGTTTCTGTAGAAAACGGTGGCAGAAAGCAAATAAAAGGTGGTTTTCAAAACTGAGGACAGGGGGGTGTGCTAAAAACAGCACCCTGCAGCACTGAATACAGGGAGCAGACCGAAGTGCTGAAGTATGGTCTGGTCTTAGTAGACAGGCATTATGTGAGTGGTGCAGTAAAGGAGCCATCTTTCAACTGCTGTGTGAGCTGGGAGGCTCGGGAACAAATGAGGGTCCTGTCTCCCAGCAGTCACAGTGATGAGAGACTTCCATCTTTCTCTCAGCCAGAGGAATGAGAGAGAAATGAGGGGTTGGTTGTAGGAGACAGCGCAGGAAAAGGAGAAATCTAATTTCAGTGTTGGCTTTGGGACGAGTGAGCTTGATATAAGTGATCTTTTTGGGTAGGTTGTTTCCCACTCCCCCACCCCCACTTGTCCCTATCTTTGGTCTCTTTAGTTGACTGTGGGGAATTTTTTTTACCCGCTTTGGGTTACTGTTGATTTCCTGCTGTGGAAGGAGGCCAAAAACGAGAAAAGAAGCTAGGTTGATTGCCTTAAAGAGTATAAGCAATAGTACGTTTTAATTTGAAATTTGAGTATGACTCATTGAGTTGTGAAAGTTTTACAAAAAAGGTGCCACTGCAAAGAGCTTTCTAGTAGTTTAGCAAGAACATCTGTACTGTTGCTGTTTATGTCAAAAGGAGCTGGAGGCTAAATTATGCTGAATCATACAAAAGTTTCTCAGCATCTGTTTTTGAACTGTTGTATTGAAGAGAGACTGAAAATTGGATACGGGTCACCAGAAACACTTTGGTCATACATGGAAAAAATATTTTAAGTATTTATTTTAAAGAAGGGAGTAACGTAAATCCAACACTTTTTGGATTTAGCTTTTATACACTTTATCAAATGTGGTTAGAGGAGAGAAAAATTTCTCTTTAGCACCATGTGAAGAACAGGAATATTTGAGTGGAGAGATTTGGTTCCTTTTGACCTACTGACACCTTTGGAAAAATCACACAAAATGAACAAATTTTGGTGACCAATTCCTTTCTTCAGAATCTCCTTGTGAAAACATGCATAGCAATTGGTATCAAGATGATAATCGCTTGGAGCAAAAAGCAACATTCACCTTTGATTTTTTGATCATTCCCTCAATACCAGGACACAAATTTATCTCACTTTTGCTTTTTATACTGATTCCCTGCATAAGTGGACATTAGAAGGGGTAACCTGCATATAGAAACTGTTGCTCACTATGAGGAAGGGTAAGAGCATTAGATTCTCTGGTTTTTCCTCAACATCAAGTGCTGGTAACTGTAATTAAAGTTGTCCTGAAAGTGGATGTGGTACAGTCACTCCAACTTTGTTATCACCATTCTAATGAGGAAACCGTTGCATGTTCAAACTTCTATTATAGCTCCAGTAATTATGATTGCCGTCAGTCCCAGCCAATGTAATTAATATTGTAACTGATAGTTATAATGTTATTTTCACTCGCAACATTTGAAAAATTATCTTAGACCAGTGTTTGCCTCATTTTTTTTGTTTACCTATGGATAAATTATTTTGGAAGGGGGGGGGATCATTTTTGTTTAATTTCATTTTGGATAATGTGAGAAGTTCCTTTCTTACATTACTAAAGCTGTTTTCTCTCTTGCCCCACCTGGAAGTTTTGCAGGGAGTGTTTTATAGTATATTATGCTAACTGGATGGCTGTGTTGCTAGAAGCTGCTTTGAGGTTATTCCGAGACAACATGTGAATAGACGTGAGTAGCTGGTGATTCTAATTGGAGATGCCTGCAAGAGGAAGCTGTTTAGTCTACAGCTTCTCTGAAACGAATGCAGCTGCCTACGTCTGTCCCCTGGGAATCCTGGCACTCGGTAGTGGGAGGCAGATCTGGGCTGAATAAAACCTCTTCCCCTTCTCCTCTTTATATCCTTATTTAGGCTGTCTCTGCAGAGCCAGCCCAAGGCATGTTAGAACCTAAATGAAGTGATTGTAGGGAGTTATCCAGTTATCCTTCAGCTGCCTCTGTACCCAAAAGCCTGTGCCTGATCTGTCATTTCTATGCCTTAGGTTGGGATGGCACAGAAGTAATGGTGATGGATAATTGCATCTTGTGAGCTTATGGAAATAAAAATGATGACTGTATATTTATGGTCATGCCATCATATTCAAAATGGTGACATTTCATACAGGTTAAATGTGGGCTTGTATAATAGGTATGGGAGAGGCAAGCAGGGGCTTAGTATGGCTTTTGGACATACACCAGGAGAAAGTAAGGAACAACTGAATATGAGATGGTGAGATCCCAGTTTGGTGGGTTAATGCAGCACAGCACAATGAAAGCTGTCCTTAGTGTGGAGTGAAAGGCTTTAGACCACATTCTGGTTTAATTAAGCAGCCACTACCAGTTGTAGAAGCTAACAATAGCAGTCTAGTTCCTCCTGTGTTCACAGTTACTACTCAGATCAAGCGTATGATTTCCCTGTCAGAACTTGGTGGTACATGTGGTCACAGATACATGCAACTATTTGTGTTTTTCTGAGAAGGTGCCTTTTCTCCTGTTTGTCAGCACTTTTAACCTAATTTAGCAGCTCACAAATGAAAGTCTGTATGGCAGAGTTTAAAATGTTCTCATTTCTTCAGCGTAGTTGGTACCAAATGGCACAGCCCCATCATATCTAGTAACTTACGAGGTGGGTATTGCCACAGATAAACTTATATTTGAGTGCTGTATGGCTCTCTTAGTTAAGCTGCATGAAGCTTTACCTTGTGTTCCTGTAGCACTACTGAACCATCACTCTTTATTTTGTCTCTTAGGCACGCCACTTCTAGTACGAAGGAGCAGTGATCCGGCTTTGGGCCCACCTACTGACTTCCACCGAAGTGCTTCTCATCCCAGTGACCACAGTCTCAAGCGTGTTGTGGCAGTAGGTATCATGTAGCTCGCCTACTTATAAAAAGATTAAATTCTTTAGAATCTCTGAATGTCAGCTGGGATACATGAGTGTATCAAGCAGAACAGAGCTTTTTCATAGACCTGATGTTTACCTAGAAAGCTCAGGTGGGTCTGCTTCTGCACAACTTTATGCCAAATGAATGCTGGCTTAAATGATGGTGCAGTTGCACCTGTTTGAAATTTACACATTTTCCCCTTTAGCTTCCCTATACAGTGTTGCAATTCACTGCCCCCGGTTGTTTAAACCAATCTATTGCTCTTTCATTTCAAAACAAAAACCACTCAAACTCCCAACATCTTTGTTTAGTGCAAGGGCGATGTTTCAGCCTAGATCACAACTAGTTTATAACAAGATTCCACAAATGGCTGTATTGGCACATTAGAGAGCAGGAAGAAAGAACTGGCGTTCAGCAGCACATGCTGGAGGTAGGGACCTTTTCAGCTGAAGGTGATGTATTTAAGGCCATACTTCTTTCACATGAACTTAACTGGAAGCAAATAGAAAGTCAGATGACTTGCATATAAATGATGTTCTGTGGGTCTCGATCTTAACTCTGATTCTGAAGGCCAACACAGGATTTTAGTTGACTGTTCATTGTTTCTCTTTGCATGGCCAAATGTGTGTGCATCTTATTTTACAATGTCTTGTATTATTTGCAATTTTAAAAGTGCTAGTAACTCTCCAAGTACATTATGGTGTTACAGGGAGATGAACTTTGAAAGTCTTCCATCATCTGTCAGACCTGTTTGAGCTGAGAGGTTTTTCTTGATGCTTGCTGCGAGCAGTTATGTATAAATGAAATACTGACTTGGTCTGATAAATGAAAATATAAAGAAGAATTCTTGGTTAACAGTGCAGACCTTACTGCCTTTGCAAAGTTAAGAAATGTGTAAAATGTCAGTACGTAATGCTGAACTGTCTGGTATTTTATAACCATGAAAATTGAAAAAAACAATAATATGGAAGAATTGGTGAAATTTGTTGCATTTCAGGACATATTTGGAATGCTTTATTTTTGACCATCAAGGACAGAGAGATAGGTTTTTGTTTTCTTGGATTTTGTTTGTTTGTTTGTTTGTTGTTAAAATATAATATTAGCAGTGACGTGTGTTTTATGCCATTATATGAGGACTGCAGTTATACTTGGAGGCTAAAACCTCACCATGCTTCACTGACTTGCATCAGTACACAAGAAAACCTCTAGGCTTAAAGGAATTCTCTATGCCTAAAATACAGAGCATCCCTCTGTCAGCTGTAGGGGTAACAGTTAAAGCTGGACAGATAACAGTGGAGAAGGCTGTCAGATTTTTTTAAATGTCATGCAAGGAGGGGAAGGCCCAGAAGGTTGAAAGTTTTTATTGTTAAAGTGAAAATCTGTTACAGCAAGATACATTACACCAGTTCTTATTTTTGCAACACTACCATTTCTAAAACTCTCATCAATCGTACTGAAATATGCTTTGGCATAATGTTTTGGGAAGCATAGAAAGCTTAAATAACATAGGTTAAATTAGGTACAGATTGTTTTAAAACACAGGGAAGAATCAATATCTGACAAATGAAAAAACATGGCACAAACAACTGAGCACTGCATTTCGAATATATCTGTGCTCGTTCACGCAAGTCTTAAAGCAATGTTTAGAGAAAATTAATTTGTTCTGTATGTTGCTACTGGAAATTTAAAAGAAATACTGCATTTCCTCTTGTCACAAACACATTTCTTTCACATTAAACTGCTTCCTTGTAGTCACATGCGAGTAAGAAAAAACAGTGCTGCTGGTAGATGAAACAATTTTCCATGCACATAGTAAAAATTAAGTCTCTGTATTTATGCCACAATTATCTTAGCAGTCATTTTGTAATTGAAACTGACTTCCATAATTAGTTTAATTGTTTTGGCACTTCTGGCATTTTGGTGTTTGGCACGTGTAGAACTGGCAGTTTGACTCTGTGTAGAAATACTCTTTAGTTAGACTGTGTACTGTCTTATACAGTATGTACTGATACACCAGTAGTTGATCAGATCTTTGAGAGGTGATTATCATATAAATCTCTGAAGACAGCACTGATTTGACTCTAGGAGAGTGCAGGACAGACATGCAGTAAGTAATGCATAAAATAAAACAGGAAACATGCAGTAATATAAGAAAAGAACATTACTAGCCAGTTCAGGTGAACCGGATGAACCTGATGGACCATTTGAGTTGTTCACAGTATTTATAGAATCTAAGCATATATTCTGTTTTTAAGATGATGTCCTATTCGTTCAAAAGAAGATTTATTGTTTTCATGCCATATGATAATTACCAAAACTACAACATCTTTTTGGAGTGACCAGGTAGTTTGAGAATTTGAGCTATTTCATATTTTCTCTGACATTTATTTTGTCTTAGCTGTAGTTTTAGCCTCAGTTAACAAAATACTTCTAGATCAATCAAAAACTGATACTGAAGTCCAGCATCTGTTCTCTCAGACTGGAAGTCATTTAACAGATGGTACAAAATTTGAGTTTCTGTTTTCATCCAAACCTCTCCTTCCTTGTCGTGATAGCTGCCACTGAAAAATTCAGGGAAAAATAGGGATAACAAACATCTGAATTTGTTATTGAAGAAAAGGTATTTGTTAGCAAATTTGTTAGTTTATGAAGGCAACTGTTAAGCTCTTCTGTCTAGTTATAATCACAGAGCCTTGGCCAGAAATGGAAGCTTCCCTCTCTAGCCCTTCAGAGAGAACCTCAGTGAAGCGTAAATAGTTTAATGCACATCTCTGAAAAACTTGGTGGCTGTGGCTTTGCTACAGCAATAGCCAAGTACTGGTCTAGCTGCTTTCTGGCTGTGAATGGCCTCGCTTCAGAAAGTGGGGTTAGTAATGGGCACGAAGCCTTCAGCTGGGGCTCTCTCCTGGAGCGAGGCCATGCTGTTCGATTGAGGCGGTCGAAGCCTTTTAGAAGGAGGAAGCCTTCTTTGGCCACGTAACACTTGCTCAACACTTATCCCCAGCTTAGTGAGAGGAGCTACAATTTCAGGTTATCTGCATTAGTTCAGAAGTTCCTAGCTGGATCCCTCTACCCAGGCTCCACTCTGATAAAGATGACATGCAGTAGGGCAGAAAGTCTGAATTGTGAGGTTCTGTTGGTTTAGATTTTTTGAACTTTCTAGGGAGCAGAATACATTTTGCTCCTTTTGCTCAGTCCAGTTCATCCAGGTAGCAATTGTTAAGGTGTATATAAAACATCTGAACTTTACTTCTTGCTTCTCTCTCTTTTTGCCCAGGGACAGACTTCCCTACTATCTTAAGACTTGGTCTGTCATGCGTTTTGGATGGAGGATTGTGGTCCTATTTAAGTTGTTGGGAGTTTTGCATTAATTCTGGTGGGACTAAGGTTTCACCCCTTTTTGTTAACTTACTGATTATTATGGGGATGCTATGTTCTGCATGACTTTCTCTTCTTTTCTTTCATAGTTGCATGTTTCCTGGATAAACACTTAGGTTAACTTGGACTTAATCAATGGGAATGGCTGATTAAATTGCATTTATCCATATTTAAAGATACAATGAGATGCTGGATCAATGGAAGAGCTGCTCCAGTGGCTCAGTACAGCTTCAGTTTTTACCTAGATGTGACTTGAAATTGACTGTATTTTATGCATTGTGGACATATAATTTGCAATTTCAGATAAGGTTAATATATAATCAGAGCACTTTTATGTTTCAAGCCCTTGTTAAAAAGGGATGAAACCTCCTCTGGTTCTTCTGGCTGTTAATTGTGTTTGTAACGTATTAGCCTTTCTGATTTAGTGCCTGCAGATTAGCATAACGTGAGTGTGTGTAAGGATGCAGCACCATGATTTGTCCCTTTTAGATACTATTTTGTGTACATAAGTAAACATAAAAATATACTACAATCAGAGCTTTGCTTTAAGATTATCAGTAGTATTTCAAATCAGTAGATTTCAAAATGCATGAGTATTGTAAGATAAAGGCAGAAATATTACTTCCTTTAATAGGCTACTTAAAAGCAGGGCAGGAAAAGTAATTTTTGACACAGTGATGGAATGATTCTGTAGAGTCTATAACTTGGGCTGATCCAGCAGGTTTCCACCAAGGCTTAAGCTAGGAGGCTGCACTACTATGAGAGTTGTATTGTCTGGATGATTTTAGAAGTTGGAATTTTTGTCCAGTATGTTTACTCACCCTGACTAGGTCAGATAGTTTTAGTTTCTGGTCCTTTTGCATGGGTTAGAATTTCAAGATGAAGTTCGCCCATAGTTATGCCATAGAATCATAGAATGGTTTGGGTTGGGAGGGACCTTTTAAAGGTCATCTAATCCAACCCTTTTACAATAAGCAGGGACATCTTCAACTAGATCAGGTTGCTCAAAGCCCCATGCAACCTGCCCTTGAATGTTTCCAGGCATGGGGCAGCGAAATATCTCTCTGGGCCACCTGTTCCAATCTTTGACCACCCTCATGGTAAAAATTTATTTCCTTGTATCTAGTCTGAATCTACCCTTTTTTAGTTTAAAACCATTACCCCTTAGCGTATCGCAATAGACCCTGCTAAAAAAAGTCTTGTTGCCGCTTTCTTAAAAGTTCTCTTTCTAGGAGGTGGGCTATGAGAAGGACACCAGATATTGGGAGAAATGCAGTAATTCTTCAGGAACTAGCAGTGCCGGAAGGATGGTGCACTTCTAATGCTTTAAATACAGTGCTTCTTGGCATATAATGATTAGACAACAAATAAAGTAGAGATGAAAACACATCTTGGATGTTACAATGTGTGTTGCAGGGAAGAGGCAAGACTGCTCCCCTGAGGTGGAGTGGTCTCGGACTGTCATTCAGAAAGGCAAGGTATTTAAATTCTGGAAGGTGTTTATCTTTTTATAGTAAAAGTTTTCCTATTTAGCTCTCGCTCTTGAAATACTTCTTTGTGGAACTGTACAGAAAATCTGGGGAGATTTAAAAGAATCTTCTGTCATTCAGGTGGGGAGTTCCAAACAGTTTGAGTTTTTTAGAAGGGGATTCTGATGTGGGTGAATCCACTTTTAAAACAACTACTGTGTGTCTGTTTACACTGTGGAACATATATAGAACACTCCTAATGAGTGCAGGAGCATGTCAGTGTATTGCTTTTGATGTCTGATTAGATGATCATAGGGACATCTGCAGTGAGTTAGTTTTGAAGTTGTTGGTTTGAGGCACTGCAGGAACCAGAGCTGTGTGGCAGTCTTACACCATGAAAAACTGCTGCTTTTAAAGAACCTTTTATAAATCCAATGATGCAGCTAGCTGAGGGCTGTCAAATTAACAAAAGCCATTCCTTCTTGATTCTTTCTGTTGCTTTTCAACCCTGCACTGCTTTTTGCTTTTTTTTTTTTTTTTTCCTTCCCCTTTCCTTGTGCTGTGGCATTCTGTGTCAGAAAGAAATTGCTTTGTATTGTAGGGGAAAAACTAAGAAGTGTAAATGAAATATTTGTAATACTTCAGAATACTGAATTGATTATCTGAAGAAGGGCAGAAGTGCCCTCTGGTAATTTCCTCTTTTGAGGGTACAAAGAGGTACAGGGCGGGAGGTGGAGTGGGGGATCCCTCTTTGTGTTTCTTGCACAGCCTACTTTTCAGAAAAAGTGCATTGGTTAAGATGAGTAGTGGATGTAATTTACACATTTTTGAGAAGGACAAGTAGATGTTTTGTGATTTATTTCAGTAAGAGCTAATAGTGAATGTTCCGTGATGGTAATAATAGTTATAAATTACCAGTAAAAATGGAACAGTTGCTAAAAGAAATTATTTTTTCTAAAGCCTGTTTCCAGTGAGAGGAGTGCAGGCTTTCTACTGGCTATTCATGAGAAAAAGTATCTGTTATGAAAACCATCAAAGTTCTCCATCATTCTTGGAACTTATGTTAGTAGGGGGCTGGGTTTAGTTTCCTCTTCAAAAGAAGTTTTGGGGCTTGGCTGTCATTTTGAAGACATCTGATTGTTTATAAACCTTCCTCCTTTGTGTAGTGAGGTAGATGTGATTGCAGGTGATGGAAGATGGCTGAGAGACTTAAACTCTTTCTTTTTCCCATGTGGCCTATCTTACAAAGAATGTGGAAAAATTGTAGGGTGGAAATAAGAACTGCTGACAAAAAAAAAAGTAAAAAAGGTCATGCTTTCAATGCTGTTGACACATCTTTTGGGTCCTACAAAATACCGTATACCATCTGGAGTAGCTTTTAGCAGGCAGCTTACGCAACAGGCTCATGGCACTGAAATTGGAACGAAACGTTAGCGAGTTACTCGTATGTCTGACAGTCAAAAGTGGAAGATGGCAGTCAACATGGCTCATGCATATCATTTACTGTCAAGCTCTAGAAACCTTTAGCTAAAACAAAATCAGTTCTCAGTGTCCTACTGAAGTGCTTACTACTAAATAAATAGCATTTCCCATAAACATTGCAATCCAGCGGACAACGGGGAATAATGGCAGAAATATTTTGTACTTACTTAGACCCAAATATTGTTGTGACATTAGGAAAAAACTCATCTCGGCCTTTTTTTTTTTTTTTTTAATATATCGTCTTGCAGTGCATTGATGTATGAGACTGCTCTTGTTCTGGTTAATATTTCTGTGTCCCTGAAAGTGAGATCTGTAGCTTTGTTTCTCTTACAGGATTGACAGTTATTCACACCCAAAGGAGGTGTGATCGGTGGGGTTGCTTTTTTGTTGTTGGGTTGTTTTTTTGGTTTGGTTTTTTTAGGAGAAGCCCCTTAAAGACTAAATTAACCCATCCCATTGGAGACACCTTATCTTGGGGATTTGTTGTCCTGTGTAGCTGGTGTCTTGGCTAATCTGAATTTATGGGTTTTTGAGTTGTGATAATAACATAGCACTCTTTGAAATGTGCACATTCAGTTTTTCTTTTATAGCAGCAGGTCCTGATTTACTCCATACCAATGAAGCATTTTCATACAATGACAACTGGACTGAAGGGAGGAATATTTTAGTGCTTCTGTGTACTATGTGCTTGTGGTGTTGCCGGTCTTTGGCATGTAGTTACGAATAATAAAGTGAGACCACTGTGAATATAGACTAAAATGGTTAAGGGTGATTCAAAATCTTGAATCTCACACAACAAACATCTCAGCTTTGATTTTTGTCAGTAATTGCAATGGCTTCTTCTCGTCTGTCAGTCTAATATGACCTTTTGTCATAACCCAGGCAGCAGAACTTTGCTGAAATACCTTTAAATAAAATCTAATAAATAAACAATTTAGTAAATAACTAAATCTTCAGTTAAAAAGGAAGTGATTAGACTCTAGAACAACTGAGTTGGTGCAAGAGCAAATTGTTGTCACTGTCTGTACTATGAGGGATAATCATTGTTTGTGAGTCACCCTGTTATTCTGGTCCTGAGCACCCAAGGATGGCCATACTTGTGATCTGATCTGGCAGAGTTATTCTTATGATGTATTTCAGATTGTGAAGAAGCATATTTGTCAGTTCAGATTTTTATACATCCCAAACAGTATTATAACAAAGAAAAACAACACAACAAACTAAAAGCTTTGGCCCCCACAAGAGATCTTTTAGGAACAGTTACTTCCATAAGATTTTTGATATTTTTTTCTTGACAATCAAATTGAGTAGTGGCTTGTGCTTTTTTTAAATTATTTTTCTATTTTTAAAGTACTAGAAACAGTAAGTTTTGCTTTTAATTCATCTTGGTTTAACCCATGGTTTAATGTAGGTTTCAATTAGAACATATGGATTCTCAATCTCCTCTTTACAATTCAAGTAAAACAGTTTCTTTGCATCAGTCCCAAGGGATGCTCATATTACCATCATTACTGTATTTGAACTGCACCATGTAACGTGACTGGGCTGAGGACATATCACGGTATCTTAGAGTTAGCAGAATTACTCTCCATGTTGGCATTCACTCTGCTGTCTACTTAGCAGCTGGCTTAGAGTCACATGAACTTGGACCTAATAGTGGTGCATCTGAGATGATTATACATTTAACACCTGTGGAGATAAATCGGCCTTCTCCCATTTCCTTTCTTCTGCTTTTTGGCAGTTATAGAGTACAATCAATTCCATGGCGTATCTGCCAGTTTTAAAGAAACAAAAAGAAACCCCTTCTTTTCGGCTGGCCTCATGTCAGTCTAAGAAATGTGATGAAGGGTCCTCACACCTGGAGTTAACTTCCACCCCCACACCTCCCTTTCTGTAATGATCTGCATAAATCTTTCTGTCCTTCAAGCAGCAGAATGGGAATCAAACAAATATATTTTGAGGTAAAGTAAGTTCTGTAAGCAGCACTACTGAGCAAGGGACAGTTATTCTTCATCACCTCATCTTTTGACACTTTCTGTAAGAGTCCAAATGAATTCTGTTTCTGATACAGAAGAGGCATATTCCAAGGGGAATTTTATAAAACACTTCTATGAGAAGTTGCAAGCATGTTAAGAGGAGGAGAGGCCAGGGAACAAAAATCCACAGATCAAATGGATTTTAAGTCACAAAGAAGAAGAAAAAAATCTATTTATCATCAGGAAGAAAGATATCCCCTTCAATTTATTTATTTTTTTTTTAAAGTAGCCAAAGTATGGATGTTTCATCTTACAAATAAAGTCTGTGAAATGCTGCAGTTCTTGGTGATGAATCTGTTTGTTTCTCAGAAGTTCCTGTAGTGATACTCTTATTTAGCCAAAGAATTAGTGTCTTAACTGTATTTTTGGTTTAAAAGAACATAGGAATGTTTTCCTCAGATCTGTGAGGCATCCATCATAGCTGCCTAGGCATCAGATGTTTCTGTGTGTTTAGAGGAATGAAGCTGGGTTAATTAGCATTAATAATATACAACTGTGGGTTGGCTTCAGGGGCGGTGGGTTGGCCGATGTAGATAAGGCACAGCTGTGGCTGGTTAAGTGAAATGGTTGAGAGCCAATGAAGAGAGAGCAGAGGGAGGAAGAAGCAAGAGAAGAGGGAACACACGCCCTGGATGAGGCAAGAGAGGAGAAGGCAGCAGGACTGGTATGAGATGGTAAAAGACCTTGTTGCAGCTTGATAGTTTGGAGAGTGCTGCGACATGTGTGCTTCTGCAAAGATGTGCTTTTTCTTAATTAACAGTATTGGTGAAAATTCTGTGACCCAAAGACCAGCTATGAGACCAGTGTGGCTAACATACGCTATGCAGCTAAGTGCATCCACCTTTTCTTTATGCCCAGTACCTGCCACCTTGGATGCTTTAAGATTTCCATTTGAGAGCATGAGTTCAGTTATGGTGTATATCTGAGGGAAGAATAGTCTACAAAAGTTACCCTGATAATACTGATGACTGAAGTGATCTGCAATATAGTGGTAGGAACAGTTAGAATCAGAAAGTTTTGCTCCTTGTGGACAAAATGCAAAAGACTATATTAAGCTTATATTACAAGTCTCCCTTGAGCTCCTGCCGGGGAGGCTCAGAGGAGTAGAAAGAGTCATAATGGGCTAGAAGAGTTTTTACACAGTACTTTTATTATATAGAAATTACCCTGTGAACTTCTAAATAGCAGAATTAACTCTTGGGATAAAAGAAGTTGGTTTCACTTCAGCCTTCAGGCCATCCTGTCCATCCTTGATTTCCTGTGGTTAAGCACGGGAAAATGCTCCATCCTGTCATGCAGGAGAGAAGGGGGGTTGTCTGGATCACTGTCCTTGGGTAGATCCAAACATTCCTAGCCAGAATCCTTCAAGGTGGATACTCTTAAGTACTTGACTAATGGTGAAATTGCTAGTCTAGTTATACATCAGAGATTCTCTTTTGAGTATTGTTTTTCTCTTTAAGCGCATCAGAACATAGCAAGAAATTGTCAACAGTAGAAGTACTTTTAGGTTGGGGATTACCGTGTTAATAACAAGAAAGCTATCCTTGGGTTTACAAAACACTGAACAAAATGACTGCTTAATGCCCAGCTGTGATTTTCTGCCTTTTTACCTTTCAATGTCTATTTTATGTGTACTTGTCACTTTCAAATGGCTGTTTTGAGAGGCACGTTGATGATGCTATTGTGTTAATGTCATCAATCATGGAAACACTGATATTACCAGGTGAAGTTAGTTCATTAGAATCAGATGCATGCACTCATAAATAATTTTTTTTTTAAGTATGGCACTATGCCAACAGATTATAACACTTTTGGGAAATTAATCTGCTGCCAATTATATGTATTTATAATACTGTACAAGTGTATAAAACATGAAATTATTGATGTTAGTTCTGTTAAAATTACTTTTCTATACTGTTTGATGCCAGTTACCTATTAAGTACAGGTCTAACATGCAGATTCTAGGTTTATAGTGATATAATTTTTGTTCAAATGATTCAATATTTAGAATTTGTTACTTATTATTATATATTCATGTGATTATGATCATGACTACCACAAATACTTCTTTTTTTTATTTATTTAGTTAGTAAGATTACTTCAGGTCTAGCTTTCTGTTCCACTGCTGCTAGTATTTCATTCTGTAACAACTAAGTGTGCGCTTTTAGGGCTGGTTGGCAGCTCTGTTTAGCTTGCACTGCAAGAATCAAATGAGAAAATACTCTTTGATATATACAATTTATAACTGGTTTATTACACTTTTAAAGTAGTTGAAATCATCAATCTAGGCTTTTGATAAATGTGTATTAAGTAAAATGGTACAAATTAAAGTTGGAAAGCAAGTTCCTTAGCACTCACCAGCTCTTAAGGGGAAAAAAAGTAAAAATTAAAGCAGAAGACAGAAAAATGTTTCTGCTTTGAGCCTACCATAAACTGTTTATAGTGAGAAAGCACTACAAAGTAATGCTACCTGCTTGTTGGCATATATAGCATATATGTTTGTGTGGTGCCCTTTGCTAACAACGTGTTTTAAGAGAATTGAGATTGCCTCAGGTTGTTGTGAAAAGAATGGGAAATATACTAGAATTCACAGACAATGAAAGGTTGTCTGTGCAAAGGAGTCTGAGAACACAACTCACTAGAGAGTAAAATTTATTTTCCAGCAGCGTTGAAATCTGAGAAGGGCTCAGCTACCTGGGCACCTACCACCGAGTCTTACTGATGCTGCTGGGATCAGACCCTTCACTCTCTCTAACCTCCCTCTTAAATAGGACCATATTTAGTTACATGCTTGTCCTGCCATGAGATTTGGGCTTTTTTGAATTGGGGAATGGGGAGCCAGTTTGTAGGCTCGGAGTCTTCCTGGCCATTGGGCCATTTCCCCTGCCACAGGGAGTCCTCCTTGCCCCTGCACCCCCTGCCCTGTTCCTGCTGGGACCCAGGGTTCCTGGAGGCAGGCTGGCCCTGACACCCGGGGCCCTTCTGACAGCCTCATGGCTTTTCAGCTGCTGGCCAGCCTCTGCTCCCGGTCTGCAGGACTGTGCCATGGGTGGCCCTCCGGGCTGGTGGCCAGGCAGGTGGCTCCAGTGCCACTGGGCTGGCAGGGATCACCCTGCGGGGTCCCGCTGCCAGGGTGGCTCCCCTCCTTCTGTCCAGCCCATGGTAGGCTGCAGGCAGGGCAAGTCTTTTGTAGACTCAGCTGTATTCGGCACTGTATTTTTTTTAATTTGGACCTTAAGCAGCTTCAAGCCAAATAAGAAATGCCAGCCAACAGAATTGTGGGGAGTCATACTGATAATTTTCCCTTGCTTTTGGAGACAGACTTGACTGTACACTGCAACTGGGGAACAGGAGGCTCCCGTTGAGGAAGAAAAATAGTGTCAGGAGTGTTCAGCCTCCAGTCTAATATATTTTTCCTGCTGCAGCTTGCACTTCTGGCTTCATTATAGCTTGCTCTCATAAGTCGTCATTTCTGTCTCAAGGCTGTTGTGCTTTCCAATGTAAAGCAGATTGATGCTGGCACATTTTTTCTATTTTAATTTTACAAAGTTGTCACACTGAAACTGCCTCATACTGGAAGTGCTTTGAAGTGAAGAGATAAACAAAGAGCTAAAATAAAATTAAAAAGGAGCACAAACAACATTTCATCTTGGTTTGTCTTTTTTTAAAAATAAGCTGAATGGATGTAGTACCCTTGTGCCACTGTAGTAAGTCTGCAAACATTAGCTGATCAATCTAAATTGAGTTAGTGTATATGCAGCAAGCAGAAACAGGTGAAAATTAGGTTATCTGTGCCCAGCTCTTTCTATTTGCTATGAACAGTGAGATATAAACTAGTTTTTAGACCTGATTCGTTTTGTTTATTTTCAGAGAGGGGCAGAAGCAGAACATGTGCTATATCTACCATAGTTATTAAACCAAGAAACTAAAAGTCACTAGCTCAATTGTGACATTTGCAGATACCCCTGCTATAAATAAATCTGAAGTGAATCCAGGAGGAAAAACAGCAGCAGTCCTTGGTACATTTCAGTTTTATCTCTATGAAAAACAAAAACCCTATGAATTTTCT
This sequence comes from Falco cherrug, assembly GCF_023634085.1. Lineage (NCBI taxonomy): Eukaryota > Metazoa > Chordata > Aves > Falconiformes > Falconidae > Falco > Falco cherrug. Next base: position 15,178,924 of record NC_073704.1, on the reverse strand, counting down.
GTCCTTTTCACTAACAAAAAAAGAAGCCATTGTCTCTGCTGGTGTTAGAAATGCCAACCACTTTATAATCTGAAGTATGATTTATAACTTCACTTTTTTGGATTTATGGGCTCCCAAAAATTTTCCAGTGAAGACAGTAATCTAGATCGTCACAGTTACTTTTTATGAAGTTCTAAAAGTAGGCTAGGAATTTAGAGGGCTGTTGGTCACAGATTAAAGCCACTGGCTGCAGCAATAAAATAAAAAAACACCACCAGCAAATATGGTCTCACTATTACAGTTCTTGGGTGCACAGTTACTATTAATCTTCATTTAAAAGGGGAATGAGAAGTCTTTGTCCCTAGACCAGATTTGAAAACATGTACTATGTTTTTATACCCCTATAGAAGTCTTTTGTCCGTATTTATGCACCTCTCCTTACTGGTGAGAAGCAGCGATTGCAGGTGATTTCTCCTAAGTGACAGAATGAAGTCCTTCCCTGAGATCGCAGTCTTACCAGTGCAGTGGTGGCTTGTATTCCTCTTTCCCAGCAGAAAGGTAATTGTCATTGCCTTTTTTCCTGGGCCAAGAAGTATCACCACCACTGCAGAGTGTAATACCCAGGAGACCTGTGGGCTTCCAGTCCTGTTGTTAATCCAACTTGGAACTATTTGCTCATAGATCCCAGCATTTATTTTCAAGCTAGTACCTCAACTGTGTCCTGAATTGTGTTGTAGGGCTCTAAAAATCGATCCAAATGCAGAACTGGAAATCCAGTGTTGTCTTTTCTACCAGTTTGAACAGGCTCATGAGCAGTAGTCTTGACATACTGGCATCTTAAAACTTCTGTGCCTGTTCAGCCTAAGAGTCAAAGGATCATTTTAACAGAGACAGCTAATGCTTTCTTTGGCAGAAGTTGTCACTCATGTTTACCAGATAATTATGTTAAAAAATAATTAGTTCACAGAATATTAACAGTTTCTGCCCTCTCTGCAGGCCAGTTGAGAACCTGACAAAAATCATTCCCCAGTGCTATTTGCCAGAGCGCGAAACTCCTCTGAACTGCCTTTGCCTTTTCCTTAGAGGAGGGGCTTGTGAGAAGAGTGTTTTGCTGTTAGGTTTTCTGGCATTTACATCACCATCAGTGATCAAATGTGCCTGTTCTGCCTTCAAGAGGGGCTGTGAGGATGGATGAAATATACTCTGAAGTGTTCAGGTTCTTTCCATCAGGCCAAACTTCAAGGTCTACTACTGTTTCTGTGTCATCTCTCACTTCAAAGGTATCTGCCCTTTGACTTTTATGTTGAGCTGTTATTGTTAGGGCCCCTTTGGGTTGCCTGAGGCTATCGGATGTCCAAATAGCCATAACAACAGAAATAATATTTGCTTTCATATGATAAACAGTTCCTGTTTGATTGTTGCAAAGATGTAAGGCAGCTCAAGCTTGAGAAAAAAAATATAGAAAAAAAACCCTGTTCAAACTTTATTTTGGCTTGCATTCAGGTCCTTGGATTCTTATGGATCCTTACCGATGTGTTTTCCAGACTTGATGGTGCTTGTAGCTGTTGGAATTGGATACAACCATGGGGATTCTTGCACAAAGGAAACAAATTTTCAGGCCAGATCAAGTGTAACTGTCCCTGAAGCTGTTCTGCTTGGGCTTCCATTTAAGTTCAAGTGAAGGTTTGCTAACTAAACTTGTTGCTATTGAAATTTTATAACCATTTAAACAGGAGAGGGTTATTTGCTGAGAGAGGTTACATCAGATTGAAAAGCCTCATCTCTGTTCCTTTTAGAACCTGGACTCCTTTTGTGCTCGCAACACTGTGCTGTAGGCAGTTCATGCTTGAGGGAAACGAGCTGCACAGACTGGGTTTTGAGTTGGAGTTCAGCTCCCCAGGCCCCTGTATTTGTGATCTCCAGGCTTGATCGCGCCATTACCATTGTACAGGGGTGAACGTGTACTGGGGAAGCTCTGAGTAGCTTAAAATGCAGCAGTGCGTTGGCTGAGCAATGCAGATCAGTATTCTCCTGTTATTCCACCAGGTTTTTTTCATGTTTCCAGTACTACTTATTAAAATATTAAGCCTGATTCAGTGTGCTTTTTTGTTGAAGTTTAAAGCCCCGCATGAGATTATGCAAAGATACTTGAAAAAATGCCATTCCCTCCATGATCTCTTCTACTGGGAGCTACTTTTGTCTAGGATGTATTGCTTGTGCCTGCAGGATGTACCAGCTTTCTGGGGTCCTAGACTATTAAGCTCATTTTCAGAAGAAAGCAGTGAATGCTTCCTTTGGTAGCTTTTGAATTTGGTAAAGCTTATCTCTGAACGAGAGACCTTTCTTTAGAAAGTCTACCTTGTTCTTTCCTTCACAAAGTAACTCATTGAAGCTATTTATTTCTAACTTTTCTTTCTGGAAGAAAAGATAATGTCTTTACTTTTGATTACCTAGAACACATTACAGTGATGTGGAGCCATTAAATATGCAGATTAGTAGTACTTAATATAAGAAAGATGCAAGCAAAGTCTAGCAGGTTGCAGTGCTTTGGATTTTTATAATGCAGTTAAAAAGTCTTCAGCAAAAGCTTTTGTATGTGATGCCATAAGAAACTTCATTGTAAAAAATATTTATAAAATTGCTTTTCTAAATAATAAATTTCAGTGAACTTGGCATAGGTAATCTTGTTTTCTTTGAGTCAGACAGAAAAAAAATGTACAAAATACAACCCACCGACTTACGCCCAGTATGCTGCTGGTCTTCCAGCATTTCTGGTTGAGGGGTATTTCTAATTATAGTCAGACCTGGATAATTCATGTTGGGTTTATTCATAAGTAATATTATTTGAAATATTTAGCTGGTAAATAAAACTGCACTGTGCTTCATATCTAAGCATATTGTACTGAAGTTTTAAAGCTTAAATAATTCACATACATAAAAACTGTGTCAACTTACTATTAAGGTCGCTCAAATTTTCTGTCAACACATTTCTTAAAATCAAGGAAATTGTAAGTTAGGGAAATGCTAGTGTTTAAATCAACCTTATTTCACATGCCTTAGCTCAGAAACGTCTTAAAGTACATGGATATACTGAACTTGGCACTCCTTCATGCATTTGTCACGTTCTTCACTTGCTGTCACAAGCATGGTCTTCACTGACCTTGGCCCTCCGAGGTACCCAGAAAAAATAACAGAACTGTAAAAATGAGGGAATCTGAAGAAGGTGGTTTTACAGTTTGGGAGGGGTGAACTGCAGCAGAGATGTATTCTAGAAATTGGGGAGAGGTTTGCACAGTCCTGTAACCTGCACAAAGTTTGGTTGGTGTTTCTGTGTATTTTTTGTGGGTTTGGTTTGGGTTTGGGTTTCTGTGGGGGTTGGTTGGTTTTTAAATAGGATACTTCTGCTTTACATGTAAAACAGACCTGTTAGCCTTGCTGTTTCCAAGAGCACCTTCATTGTGTTGCCACTGGGTTAGCTTATGAAACAGCTTTTCATTAGTTTGCTTCACCTTGTTCTCGTTTGTACCATTATCTGAGATAAACTGACTCAAAATGAGCAACAATGAGCAAACAGCTCAGTCCAAGGCAGTTATGGAGTGAAATGCTAATTGGATACTTTCCTTAAAGTGAACCATAATAAATTGACAATGTTGGAGATAGCGGTGCAGCTGAAACTAGGGGTTTGTAAAGCCAAGCTTTCAGTTTTCCAGTCTTGCTGAACACGATCAAACTACTTCTGAGTATTAAAAGAGTATGTAAATTTTTAGTTTCTTAGCCTAAAAAGAAGAAAGAAAGCAGTGCCTTTTTATATCTACTCAAAATGTTTCTAAAAATCGTCAGAATTTAATAGAATACTGAAGTGAAAGCTGCATATCTGTAAACGTGAGCAACATCCTTGTGTCTCACTGGGAGTACTTATTGTGTGGAGTACTTTGTTACTTGCTGGAGTGCTCTGATGTGATTTGCTTTGGTCAAGACCTAACTGTGAAAGGAAGTAGTAGTTAAGTATTGAGTTGACACATACTAAAAGTAGTTTGGGACTTTTACTTTGCTATTTGGTGCCATACTTTTGGTTTCTAAGTTCTGAGGAACTGGAAACGAGGGAACTATTTTGTCACAGCTGTGTAGTTTCTGTGCATATCTGAAACCAGCTTGAGCATCCTCTGTGGAGAGGTTAGGGAAATGATGGAGCTACCTTAAGGCATGTGAGGAGACAGATTAGCTATTTTTTTCCACTTTGTGGCAAACACTTCTATACTAAACATGCCTCTGAGAGACTTTGTTTCTAGGAAATCATTGATATAGGTGAGAATGTTTATTTTAAGACAGGAATAAAAAAAACTAATTGGGAACTTCTTCTGGAAGACCTTTTTATTACCAACACTTCTCATAGCACACTTTTCTCCTGTTTTTCTCAAAAGCAAAGAAACAGGCATTGAATAGAAACAGACTGTCCAGGAACACGTGCAAGAATAGGAGGATTGATAACTCATGCTGGTTTTTGGTTTTCAGAGACTTACTTGTTTGTATCACGTGTTGTGCTCACCTGAGCAACTGCAAAGTGTTCTCTGACCTTTGTTCTTGCAATTAAAGATGCTGCTATTAGTCAACTATAGTGCAATTAAGTCCAACTGTAACCTTTATTTCTGTCAATAAATGTAACTTCATAGTGTGAAAATGAAGTTACCTGTGTGGTTGCCTATGCTTGTTTTCTTTGCATGATTTTAAAAAAAATCATGGTTGTGAGAGTTCTAACTGTGTAAGATTGTCCCTCTCATAGTCAGATCAGTAGGTAAAAGTGTGCTTGTTATAATATCCTGAGCTTAATTCATCTATATGGCTTTATTATGGCTGTTCTATTTTATTCCAAATGAATATGTTGTTACATCTTTGCTTAAGACATTTTTTTCACCCCGCTTTTTCAACCATGTGATAAATCCTGTTTTCTTTTGCTGCAATTTTTAGTGCTGTCAAATTATTTACTAACCAGTGCTGTTATTTCAAGATGTAGTTAATTATTAACATGAAACCAGATCATTTTATGAAAGGTTATTTTCTGACGACTTTTAAAAATCCTCAGAGAGGTTGAAAATACCATTATGATTCAGAAGGATTTGTTGGAAATAACAATATATTCTCAGGTGATCCATCTCTAGTTTAAATTGCGTGCTAGGTTTAAGATAAGCCAGTGATAGTAATGTCTTGGCTCACAGAAGTCAATTCAGGTTTATTAATAATATCTACACACAAATTCAGGGTAACACTGTGTCTGTACTTCCAGATCCTAAAAGAAGATTTTGTATACAGCTCAACAGAATTAAAATGCTACACAGTTGCATTAATTTCCGTTGAGAATTGGGATCAAGATCAAGGGGTTTATGTAGGCATGTGTTTTCTTCCATTTGGATGCAGGCAACTCAATTCCTTGAAGAGATTCAGGCAACATTTTAACCCTTATTTACTTGTTTGATGCTGTCTGGCTTGAGATGTTCTCATGGTCCCTTAGAAACATCTTCAAGACTGATGGCCTGTTTTTCCTCTGGCAAGTTCTTTTTAGAGTTAGGTTTAAAGTATGCCAACAGAGAAATTTAATAGGAATATCTCTAGTCTGGGGTTTACTTGTCAAATAGGGGCCTGGCAGCACTGATTTGTGTTGGTTTTTTTCTTAGGCCACCATGATGGCTCCCTGGCCATAGTGTTGGGGAGGTTTTGTTGAGAATGGAGGTTAGCAGTTTGGTTTGTAGAGTGCCCAGAGCCAAGGAGAGAGTAGGATTTCTAAGAGAAGTAATTCCTTCCTGTACTGAGATATGTTGTAAGACCTCCATAGATCTTTGTGACGGGGTATGATTTTGGAAGAACTTCACCTACAACTTTTTATTTATATATATATATATCTATCTATATACACACACACACATACATAAACACATACATATATTTATATAGATAAAAAACTTCTTTTGAGAATTTAACATCTCATAAAGTATGGAGAAAGTGGTTAAATATTAAATATCTGCAGGATGATGCTCATACTGTTTACCAATAAGCCACTTAGGCTGAAGCAAGCTGGTAAGTCTTTCATTAACTCAATGCCTGAATCTTCTGAAAAGTAAATAAATTTGTATCCCACAAAGTTAAGGGGGAATACTTAACTCCCAGCAGGAATGAAAGTACCTTTAATCTAAACAGGCAATGTTATTTTTAGTACCTTGTGTTCAAGGGCTGCATTCCAAACAGAGGAAGCTATACACTATTCACAAACTGTGGTTCCCTGAGACATTGTGGAAGCGTCTTGGGAAAACGCTGAATGAGTGAGTCTCTAAGAGCATTCAAGTCCTTGTCATGCTGTAGATTGGGTTTCTCTTGGGACGCTGATCTTCAATTTATGGGAAGATTTCTGATTTTGTGGATTGTGGTGGGCATGTTTTCCACCTCAGCTTTTTAGCAAAGCATTTCCTCTGTAACCTTTTACATTCATGTTTAGTCTTTATCCTGCCAAACGGTGCAACAGCAGCTGTATTTCAATACCTCTTGACTGCACCATATTTTCAAGAAATTAATTCTCATCTCATGTCTTGGTATCTATATGCATTACTGGCTAGTCTATATGCCCCTGTTAGACAGAAGAAGGGGTCTTTAGCTATTGCATTAGTGCCTAAAGGGGATCATATATTGAAACATAAGACATGTCTGGGAATTTGGTATTCATGTTCTTTTAATTGCTGATGTCAGTTCAGTGTTCAACCTTTCACAGGGGCAAGCAGTGAAGGATGTGCACCTTGAATATTTGGAGAAAAAACTTGTAAGTTACTCTGTGTGCTTCTGTTTATTTCATAGAGTGGGCTCTATCAGTGTTTAATTAGAAAAGCAGGCTGGCTTAATTTATGTTCTACTTAATGTGGCTTGGTTAATAGTGTTTCTGTGACACTTTTTTTTTTTTTTTTTACTGTATTTTTGGCCTGTGTATTGTGCAGATGCGCCTGTGCATACTGGTCTATAGGAAATGACAGAGCTGTTCTACAAGGATTTAGTCAAAGCTAAAATATTCATCCAACTGCACCATTTGTCTCGCACTCGCTCCCCTTTATGCATTCTTCAGGCTCCAGCATTACTTGCACGTATAGAGGCACATTCTGATTGTTGTCTCTAGTTCTGCACTGAGAATGTTCTAAATATTCATAATGTTATGTATATATCATGCTAGGTGGCTGTGTATTATTAGAAATCCTGGGCTTTAAGCACACTGTCATCCATTGTTCAGTAAACACAATTACATTGCCCTATCTTTCATCTCTTCTCTAATGAATCCATGCTAATTGATTAATCAGTGCTGTTGCTTCACTGTGATAATCCCGTATGAGGAATAGTAGTAACATAACTGGCAATTACTAACAGAAGTTGTACACTGAGGAAAACATAATGTTATCCACCATAAGTGGCAAAGCCAGACCAGGAGGAATGGAGCCGTGCCTTGGCCAGGGCTGTGTCCCATGGCACGGCGCGCTCTGCTGGGCCTGATTCTAGGGTGGGCTTTGGGTGGGAGTGGGATCCACTGATTAACTGGTACAGGGGATATCTCAGGCTATCACCGATTAGTGGTGTGTTACAAAAAGGCATGTCTGAGAAGATGTGGGCAATGTGATCAGCTGTATCTTTTTCAGTTTCATCTGGTGTTGGTTACTGAAGTGACTGCCTTCTTGACTTAAATATGGCTATGATAGTGACTTCTAAAGTGAGACAAAGAGCATTCTTATACTGTTACAGAATCTTACTGATGTTACTGTTTAATTTCCAAAGCAATGAGTAGAGATTTCTGATCTAAGACAGTCTAATTGGTTCTTGAAGGTTCTGAGCGGTGCTTAGCAGGCCAGTGGATGGTAAGGACTTTCCTTGCTGTTACAGAATCAACAGAACTATGGGTTCCTGTTGACCAACCTGTCTTGAGGCATAACATTATATGCTCTATTCATAAGGACAATTAGTAACAAAATACAATCTTCAGTGAAGTCCCTTTTTTTTAACTTTGAAATTGGGTTTGATTTGTAAATTTTGGAAACCATTGTTCAGTTGCACTGTCATGGTGGTGAAGGCATACATAATTTTCATTTGGATGAAAAAGCTATCTGAATTCAGTGATAAAGGCTGAAGTATCATTTCTGCGTTCAGCTTTTAGATAATAACGCGTTCTTCAGAAGCCTTTCCAACAATATTGAGGGCATATTGGTGTAGCAAAAGCAGAAGGTTTTGTATTTGCTAGTGCGATTATGTACGTAAAGTTTGGGCGGCTTTCCGTTTCTTGTTTTCTGTATTGTGCATTACTGGTTTAGTTTGTGTTTTGGTTTGGTTTTGGTGTGGTTTGGTTTTTTTTTTAAAGTGTTCAGAATTAGTTTTACGTGGTGAATAAAATTAGAATTCTATTTCTGAGGGAAATAGCATTATACATAAGACTTGGATGATCACTAGGTGATACTTCTCTGAAACCACTGTAGTCTACATCAGGATAATTTCTTCACAGATATTTTGTTTACTTTTAAAAGGAATACAACCAGTTCCTCTCAACACAAATAAAAAAGCAGTCAAAATACAGATTTGTAGTTTGCAAATCTCTTGTAAAAGATTCTGTGAACTAAAGATATTGGGAGGCTTAAAAAAAATGAGTCAAGGTAGGGAAGATAATGCTGCTGTTCTCTTGGTCTCAGAAAATTCAGTAGATTTTCTCGTAGAAATACAAATTCCTTTCCTATTTGTGCAATATTAATTGGCCAATGCTAGTTTCCAACCAAGAGGAGGGATTAGTGTGCATTTGTAGAGCTAATACTAGTGCACTTTTTGAATGATGCTTGTTGCCATGGGAATGCTTACAAATAATTTATGTACTAACTCACATGTCCAAAGGTTGTGCGCTTTCTTTGAACACAGATTTTTGTCTCCCAAGTGGATGGTACAGAAGAAAGCATAAGTTTTAGCTTGGAGGCATGCTTATTCACTACCTTGCATTGCTAATAGCACTGGTAAATGTTCTCTGTAAATAAAAGACCACCTATGGATTTCTAGACAGTACATTTAGCAATAGTTCTTAAAATATAATTAAAATACTTGCAAGGTAAATAAATTATGAATATTAATTTCCTAGCAGAATCTCAGGATCTATATATGTGAACTCTTAACACCTAAGCACAAGAGTAGCCATGCTTCAGGTCAGCCAGAATAATTTTAAATGCTCTTAGCATGGATGAGCTCTAATTAATAATTTTGCTGAGACGCAAATAATACTGGCTCAGGCACACTGACCTCCTAATACTGCTTTGTAATGTCTAGTTGGCTTGCACTGCAGGCAGAGAGCTCATAGGCAATTAAAATCAGCATGATAAATGGAGGAGAGGTCTAATAAACATATCCTCTGTTTTAAAGGTGCCAGTGGTCATGTGGCTGGCCAGTATCCTTTCAGTAATTATTCCAATATTGAGAGCTCCTGAAAGTTGCAAACACTTACCATATTACTTATGTTTCCAGTAGTTTTTTGGTTGGTGTTGGTGTGTGGTGTCGGTCTCCGTGTCCTCACCCACCCACTCCCGCACCCAGAGGAACATTTCCTTTTACTTCAGGAATTGGTTCTTGGCCGGTAGAGGTGCTAAATCCAAATATTTATCAATATGCTATTAATGCCTTTAAAAGCAACTTTCTACTGCTTTGGAAAAGACATAGCTCACACCTCACCGTGGAAATTCTTAAAATGTTGGACGTTAAGTCCAGAGTTTTATATACAGGAAAGCTACTTCTAGAGACTTTTAACTGAGGCAATTTTTCCATCTTTCTTTTCCTCAGAGTCCTTCACAAAGGGAAATACTTAGGCACTCAAGCTGCACCTCTTCCTTCCCTTCACCCATGCAAAACGACTGCCAAGAAAGGTGTGAGCTCCAGTACTGTTCCAGCTAGTGGAATTCCCCCACCTCCTCAGTATTAGAGAAGTTTTTCATCTGAGCACTCTTGGAAAGTTTCATGACCAAAATTATACATAACATTTTATTTCTCCAGGTCTTAAACGATCCTTGCTGCTCTTGAAGAACTTACACTTGGGTAGGAGTTTTAAGAAACAGAGCATTGCCATAATCCATGCAGAAAATGCTCCTCAGCTAGATTTTTTGAGTGGTTGAGACAGGGAACAAACAGGGAGTAGGCAGAGGAGGAAGGGTTAGGGAGAACATTTTGAAGGTTGGTGTTGGCAAGATGTGTTTTACAGGAAGAGTTTGATCATTTCCAGAAGAGCTCAGTGGGAGTTGAGGTCAGAAACTGGCTGGTGTGGCTTGTGTCCCTGAAGAACTGAAGCTCCTCTCATTTTTGGTTCCTGCTGACTCCTGTGCTCCCTAATTGCTGTGTTTAATATTAACACTATCTTGCCCATGTAGAAGGCAGGGGCTTCAAGATGCCTGCTGAACTTAGAACAGTGGTAGTTAGGAGGGCAGAAGACATTGCCTCCCATGCTTAACCCCATGAGGTACTCTTTCTCCTTGGCTTCTCAGTGTGAGAGCACCTTGTTTACTACTGAGAGTTTGCCCTCATACTCTTGACAGTTATTGTTGACTACTGAGCTCTAGGGCATAAGCAATAATTTCAAAATATGTGTGTGTGCGTAAGATGTTCCTGTCTCACTTTTCATGACAAAACTGAGTACTCAGTTGAACTGTGCGGGTGATAACGGTGTCTCCTAATCTGTTTCAGTGCAAAGTGGCCCAGAGCAGTTGGACCTGTCGGGGCGGGGGTTTCAGCCTGCTTGGTTTTTGCATTGTACACCAGTGTGTGTAATCCACCAGTGCAGTTCAGCTGTGTTGATAACCCCGAGCAGAGAGCTGTTAGCAAACAGTTTGGGGGAATAATTCCTTGCTCCAGACTGATTCCTAGGAGAGTGTCTTTTTATGCCCTTGGTTTAAAATGTCTTTTTCAGTGTCCAAACCATAGCTCACGACAACATTCAAGAAATCCATTGGTAGTTGAGAGGGGGAAGATGTTGCCGTTGTGGTTCCTGAAACTGTCATGTAATTGCTAAAAGCCGTACTGTATTATGGCTTTGCTTTGTGTTGTGCTAATTAAAAATGAATCCACTTGCATATTATTAAAAATTTCTGAAGATGTACAGCTATTATGTTGAAAAATATCTTTTAGCAGTCCAGTAGAATACATTTCAATTGGCACTATTGAAAGAATCTGTATGATTTTTATTTTCATATTTGTTGCCTGCCTAAAAATCATCTTTAGCAAGTGATTAATTGCATTTGTAGATACTGCACAATTGCATCAATTATCCATTTCAAATGAATCTCATTCTGAATAGTTGAGAGGATGATGTAGTTTAATCAGTAAGTGAAATGGAAGTATTGTGAGCTGTTTAAAAATACTTAGCACGTTTTATGGAGGCAGAGTGATTTAAATCAAGCAGGCTGCTGCAAAAATAAGAAATACGCAGTAACAAACACTAATATTTTTACTTTTGTTTAGCAGCATTTTATTAGCTTGCTTTGCATTGGTTGCCATCCTTGATATATTGATAATAGTCATACTGTAGGGATGTTAGATGGTTAGGAATTTTTTAATTGGGATAAATATGTTGTAGTTATAAATACAGTTGTTGAAGTATGACAGCTTGCATGTCTGTTGATCAATGTCTTCTCTTTCGGGCAAGCTCTGTGATGTCTAAGATCATGCTGAGCAACTTACTCAATTTTCTGTTGTTGGTTGATTTTAAAAGGATGTTTGGTATTACACTTAGAAAGGAAAAAAGGAAAATTGTATGTTAAGATAGCAAAATTAGTCTGGAAATATTTTTGAGGCAGCTTTATGCATGCTTTTGCAATGCTAAGCTGCTCTTAAATGTATTTCAGAATGTGATTTTGAGTGTCACGTAAAGCAGTGTGGGCAGGAAGACTGGTATTAGCTTGGTAATGAAAGGTTAGCTAAGCAGATGAAAGGCAGATACTGACACAAACTTTGTTTTCATATCTAATATTTGAATGATTTCAGGTTTTGTGTAACTCATTGAAAGGTGGTGTTTTACAGTATGTAATGTTTAACCTATTCAGAGACTCTGATTTTAATGCTCTTCTCCAGTTACATTTTTTTTTTTTTCCACAAAGGTTTTTTAAGAACAGGTTTCTGCTAACTGACACTCTTTACGTATTTTACTTGTCAGTGTTCCCTGGCCTTGAAATAGCCTGAGTCTGTACTCTGTAAGGAGTAAAGATAAAATAACTCTTTTCTTAATGTAGAGTTTTTAGGACCACAGCTTCAGTTAGGCTCGTTGTGGATTTAAGGCTGAATAGGGGAATCTAGACACTGATTTTAAGTCTAAAACTTTTTTTAAAACTTGTGGTTTGCTGCACTCTTCTGCTTACAGTCTGAGGGTGACAGGAGTGCGGTAACAAAGGGTACTGGTTATTGTGGTTGAACAAAGTTTCTTAGCCATTTCAGAAATGTGTGTAGATGCACAACTTACGCTTTGTCCCAGCAGATGTGAGCCACGGAGGAGCCTCTCTGAGCCACAGCCATGTACAATTGGCCAGAACTTGAAAACAGTGCTGTAATTAACTGCGGGATGGCACATCAACATATGTGTAACTTCGGTTTGAATACGGTTATCGTATTTTAACCTGTGCTTGGCTGTTTAACTGAATGAAAAAGGGCCTTTATGTGCGTTCTTTGAGCTATATGGTCTTGAGGATCGTCTTCTGTATGCAATGTCAGCTGTTGCATTTGTTGCTGTAACTAAAAGTAAACACCTTAACTTTGTAACACGGACTAATTTGTGCGGCAATATTTATGAAAGTGCTGATTTTTAAAGCTAAAAATAGTGCTGTGGCTTCTTAAACTCATTCTGGCTGTCAGAAATGCTCATATGATCCTGAAAGTGTTGCTAAAAATGTTTGATTTTTAAATATGGTAATTAAAATTGTCTGTTGTGAGGGCAGTAGATGAGGCATTTCCTGCATTTGTAACCTAAGCATCCCTTTCACCCCCAGGTTTCCTTGCATCTGACTGTTTGTTATGTTGGTAGGAGCTGAACTCCCACTGAACCTTCTTGGAAGAAGGTTTGCTGTCAGCCGAGCAGGCAGAGTGCGGTCTGCAGCCTGCCGTCCTGCTCCATGACCTTCTGCTTTAGGGTTTGGATGCCTTTCCTTTGTTTTAAAAAGCTGGTGCCCTCAGGGAATACAATACTATAAACTGGAATTCCAGTTTTACGTTTTCATTTCTAACTTTGTCCTTAAAACAAAGTTTCAGGTAAAGATACTTTCTCTTGGGTTTACCAGACTACTTCATTCCTAGTTTGAGTAGATACCATGTGTATTTCCTCTATTCATAGAACTTACTGATTTCCTTCAAGTTTAGTGTTTGATGACCTTTTTATACTGCAAGTAAACTCTGTACTCAGGATTTTCTCCAGTTGCTTATGTAGACTTCCTATTTTCTAAATTTATCTTAGGTTTCTCTCATGTTGGTTGTTGTTTAATAAGAGTTTTTTTCCAAGTAAAAGAGGATGGTTTTTGCTACCTAGCTTTTCTAAAAGTGATGTGTTCGCAATTTTATGCTACCTGCAAACTTACTTCTTGTCTTAAGAATAGTGTTCTGAGTCTACCAAGGAGAATAGAAGTGATTTAGGGTCCTTTTATAGCCGCTGGTGGCCTGTGGATATTTCTAAAGATGTCGTGCTGGGCGAGGTGGTATAGTCCACTCTTGGATAAACGTGTAAAATTTTGCTGCAGAAGAACCTCAATGAAAGATTTCTTTTTAGCTAAAATGTAATGCAAAGCTACACTATAACTGGAGTTTGGTTAGAGAACAGATCTGTTTGGTTGTTTTGGGTTTTTTTAGGATATGAAAATCCAGTTTTTCTGGGTTGTGATGATAGTGAGAAAACAAAGCAACAGGGCTTGCTGGTAGCCAGGCTGTCAGGGTAGCTATCTGCTGTGCTAGCTGCTTAGGGCTGCACCCTTAGTTTGAAATAAAACCAGTTGTTTTGACTGTTTTCAGTCAATTGTGTATATCCTCCTTTTTTTCTAGCCAGAAATGGATACTTTCATGTCTCTGTCCAAAAGTGCCACTATTGCTTCCCCCCCCAGATGTTTTGTGTTTTTTATGAAATAGGCATTTCAAAAATTAAAGAAAAAATTGAGAACTTCTCATACTCCCTAACCTTAAAAAGACACATGACTGATGCCAGCATTTATTGTTGAGGCTAATATATGTCCATGCTGATGGTTGAATTGAGAAGACTGTGCATGTCCACAGAGTTGAAAATGTTACTGGTATGTACTCTGTCACTCTTCCTACTATCATACATACGTGTTTACCTAATTTGAGAGCTCTCACATAATGAATATGAGATTTGGGTTACAGTTGTTGGCAGAGGGCTGCTATTGAATAGGATCCCTCTGTTTTGCTTCAGTCCTAATTTGAAGACCATGATTTTTGCGGCACTAAGAAAAATTGCCTAAATCAAATTATTCCTGTGTAAACAAACTAAAAATACTTCCACTGTTCTTAGACATGTGCTTTCTTGGCTTTTGTGTTTACCACGCCATTTTACATTTTATTCCTATTTCCTAAGTGAAAACTGCAATTCCGTCACTGTAAATCTATTACACTGTCAGCTGAATTTGAGTCAAGTTTTGGGAGTCAGTGTCATTAATTCTGCTAGTATTGAAAACCTGTCAGCCTTTAAAATATGAACAAGAGATTGAGAATTTTTGTGTGTATTGGATCATTGTCTTCTAACAATGTCTTTACTTGTGCATTGTTGGTTTGCTATCATTCTGCTAGCTGGGCAGGAGATGATCTGTTTAAATTTACTGTGCTTTTAATGGAGTGCTGAAGTATGAAAGGAATTTGTTCATTTGTAGTGATTGTTAAGTGACTGGAGCTCTGATGTCATTCTCAGAGAGCTCAATTATAATTTCAGTGTTATGATTCATGTTTCCTTGATCAGTTAGGCCTTTAAATATATCTGGCTTTGTGTTCACTGACTTGAGCATGTGATAATCTGTGGTATGTGTGAGCACTGTATGCCTTCAAATCGAAACAGGTGGTGGTGTGCAGGATGGGGGCTGTGACACTGAACCTCCCCCTGCAGCACCCTTCTGTCCAGATTATGAGAGGGTGACTTTTCTTTAGGAACATTTAGCCTTAAATTAAAAGCGGGGGGGGGGGGGGGGGGGGGGGATATATAGAGAAATTAAGGCTTAAAAAAAAAATAATGGCTGTAATTGCTGTTATGGACTCCAAACTTCATTCTCCAATTCCTCACAGAAGTTTGATCTTGTGGAATGATGAAAATGTGGGGCTGTCAGGCACTTTACAAGGCTGGACTATTATTTTCTGGCACAGAAATGAACATGCCTTGAAACATTTGTGACACGTTTATAAATCTGTTCTTGAAGACATCTACTGAAGGACTGATACCCCTAATATCTTAATAATCCTCTTAGCCAGCTTCAAGACACTTTTTGCTGATCTGGTCTTTAGCAGAAAAGGAAGCTGTTGGTTGCCATCTTTTTGTGAGAATCTCTTACTTATCTTGCAGTGTAACTGTGCCCTTAGCAATGTTGTGCTGTGTCACTAAAAAAATAATCTGAGATTAGACTTGTTGATCAAAAAAAATGGTTTCTTGTGGTTTAAAGCCTGAATCAGTCAACAGAAACGTGAGATGAGATTGTGTTCTGAACATAGTATTTGTCATTACTGTGAAATCTGTTTCCCAAGAAGTGGAGGTGGAGGACAAGTATGGGCGTAACCTCACTACAGCAAGAACAGTAGTAACAAAAGCCCAGTAACAGAAATAATGCAACTTCTGCAGGCTTGTGTAGGCTGCAAGGGAGGCCTTAAATAGCATGAAGTTCTGAGGCGTGAGTAGCAAGTTCTTTGTCATGCATGGAGTAGCACTGTGTTGCAGCCAGTGTCTGGAAGAAAAGAGAGTGTAGTCAATTCACAACCCCAAATCTGCTCATGGCTTGGCTATTTTCAGTCTTCCAAACGAAGAACCTTTGTAGCACCAGTGTTTTCAGTGGTTAGCTAAAGGAGGTTAGCTTCGTTGGGAGCATTATTCTTAAGGGTTTTCATCTGCTTCTGGCATCTGTTGCTATCAAGGCGCTATCTTTTTTCAAGACTAAGTCAGCGTATGAAGGCTGTGTGTCAGATTTCTGTTGCTAATGCACTGCTTGAGGTTGAGTTCCTGATTTATGAGGTTAGTATGGAATATGCTTCATATAACAAGAATTGCTCCTTGACGTGTGGTTCCACTGTGAAAAGTGATTGGAAGAGATGGCACGTACTCACTACACATTTTTTAAAATAGTTCTTCCATTAGTGACAGAAGTTTGCTTTCAGCGAGCTATATTGGTCTTGTAGTGGAAGCCAAGTCTGTTGGCTTGTGCTCTGATTAACACACACAGAGAATCACTACCAGTATTATAAGTTCAAAAGTGGTGTGTGAACCGAAAGGGGATCCAATTTAATTTATATTCCAAGGGTTTGCTTGCAAGGCTGGACAGGATTATTTTCTAAAATACAAAGCAACCCACTTTTGCCCCCAGCTCTCCTGATACTTAATAACTGAAAAGAAGCTCTACAAATCTTTGAGGGACCAAAACCAACAAACCTTTAAAGCCATCTTTCTGAGTAGAGCCATCTTTTGAGAGTATTTGGAAGTTTTAAAGTACAGTGTAGAGCTTTTATTGAAAATTAAATTACCTATCTAGTTGGCTTTGTTCATTGGAGTTAATTTATAACATTGCTACCTTTTGCCTTGGGACAACATGATATAGCAAGTATATACACTGGGAAACTGTACCACTGCAAGAACAACAACAAAAATGATTAACTTTATGTAGTTAAGATCAAGCGCTGAATTGAATTCTCTTAGTGTGTTGACAGCTGAAGATTTATGTCTTCCAGCTATATTCCCGTTGCAGAGTTGGCAGAAGTGACCTGTCCAGAGAAGATCTTTGTTACGGATTTTGCTCTGTTTACATTATTACCATAAGGGTCACAGTGAAGTACAGTACATTAAAGCTAATATATCACCTGCTGACAGTGGTCTTATCTTGTTGGACCCTCTTTCCCTCTCCCAGTATGAAAAAAAACTAATGCAAACATTAAGACTCTAAGGATCACAAAAAGGAAGTTAAATAATAGTTTTCAAGAGTGTTACCATTAATGTCAGGTTTCCATGTGCACTGTATTTTTGTGTCTGGCCAAATGGTTATATAGTTTCTTTTTCTATGAAGTTACTGTGAAAATATCTTTACCAGGTAAATGCTACTAAGGCATAGAAGGAGCAGAAAAAAGCCATTGGGTTTGTCCAAGATCTGTGGAATCTATTTGTGAGACAGGAGGTGGCTCAAAATGGGCAAGAGTGACATTCAGGTCAGACAGGCAGGCAAGGAAGCAGTGCCGCAAGCTTTGCCAGTGGGAGCATGGCGGGGTTCTGGTGTGAGGAGCACGACTGTTTCTCCAAATGCTGTGTCACATACGCTGCACACAGAACAGGTCTTTCAGCCGTCACTGTCAGTGATACGATGTTACTTAGGACTTGTTTACTCTTCCAAATATTGACTCAAAAATATAAATATACCCATTGTTCTATATGCATAAGCATGTATGTAGTTTCAAATGTGCTTTGAAATCTCTCAACAGGGTGCTTCCCAGGTATCCTTTCAGGATGCGGAGATGAACCTCACTGGCCCCACAGAACTGTTGTTGGCTCAGAGGACCCGGCTCCCTATCAGGTAAGAACATCTTCTGTTCAGTGCTAACTCAAGTGTGATTTATCAACGTACAAAACAAGACTTCTCACTCCAGCTGCACCTGTGAATCTGCATTGTGCGCATCATCATGGTCTCTTCCTCCTCGTCCCTTTCCCATCCTAAAAATGCACTCGATTCACAAACTGAAGCACGTATTTGCACATGACAGTCTTTTACCCTCAATGAATATGAATGACTTTATTGTGGTGTTAGTAGTGTAAGGCTAAGGGGGAAATACGCTACCATTGTGTGTTGTCTTTGTGCTTTCTGCTCAGTCCTGCCAAGTATTTGATGTCTTAAGATAGAGGATGTTCTTAGGTAGTATATTGTATAAATAACCAGTCAGCTAAACCATGTAATCCTAAAAGGATTTTTTCAGTTAAAATATCACATCTGGTTTTGAGTAGTATGGTTGCTATATCCTGTAGTAGATTTTATATCTGTGCTTATACACTGTGAAAACTATAGCCAGTATTTGTAATACTTCCCCGTGGCTTGCCTCACTGGAGTAGTCAGATGGAATGCATCCTTTTCCTCTCTTCATTTATAACAAAACAGAGATGGCCAGTGTTGTTGTAACTGAAGGTGGCAGTGGTCACATTGATAGTTTGGAAAATAACTTTGATTTTGACTGGTCTACATTTTGACTGAAACTTAGGTAAATACATAATTTGCGTTGGAAGCCAATACAGTAAGATTTAAGAGTTGCATAGGTGAAACAAGTGGAAACTAGGTGTTCTCAAGAGGTTTAATAGTGAGCTTCAGGGTTTATTGTTCCTGAAATCACAGGGAAAATTCTAAATGGCTGAAATGAAATAAAAATATTTTTGCAGATTACATTTGTCATACAAAAATTAACAGCCAGGCTGCAATACAGTGTTGCTAAGTAGGTCAGACACTTCCTCGGTGGTGCTAGTAGAGGTTTTAACCTGGTAAATTTAGAGCAAAATGCTTCTGTGCTGCTATTCTCCTGTCCCACCATAAGCTTAAATATCAGTTTTAACTGGTGACTCAGGATGTGCAGAAGTCACCTTTTTGAGTAGGGAAAGGAATTCAGTCCTTTGTCAAGTATGTTGTGTTTGTTGCAGAACTCAGTGGTATCATAGCATGTAGTCTAATGAAATTAAGAAGTGTTACGTGGCAAACTTTTGTGTGACAGCTAAAATGGCAAAAATTAATTTGTTTCAATTTTTATTATAGCAGATAATCATTGCTATAATTCTGCAGCTTATAGTTCTTTGTCAAGACAGTATAAAAGAAAAACCATGAAAAAACCAGTATCTGAATGCTTTAATCTTAAAGCATGTATCTTCATAAACACCTGAGAATTCCCATTTTACCTATGTGAGGTCTGGGAAGGAAGCATGGAGTTATATACGCAGAATCTGCGGGGAAGTTTGCAAGAGCAGAGACTCTGACCTTCATGGTCTTCTGGTCCACACCAGGATTTTGGTAGAAGGATCACCTTTCCTTTTAGAGCGTATCAAAAATTTGTCTTCTGCACGCAGGAGTTAATTTCTTAGTTTTTCTAGTTCTTCGAGTCATCATTTAATTTCTTTTATGGGATTTTTTTTTTTTTTTTTTTTGTCTTGGTAAGGTTGTGATTTTCAATTCTTCTGTGTATTTTTCCTCCTTCTTGGAGACCTCTTGTCACCTACTTTGTATGCCTTTCTGTGGTTTCTTCTCTTGCATGCTGGTACTGATACATATTTTTAGAATGGTCTCATCATGAAAAGGAGCTGGAGAGCTCTTCCAGTTTCCTCTGCATCTGTCAGGCCTCTTAAGTTACGTGCTAGCTGATTAATGTTCATCATGCAGTTATAGAACTTGGTCACTTTAGTTGTTAAATATTTATTTTCTGTTATGGAATGTCACTAAAGAATTCTGCAGCTTGTTTCACTTGAGGTGGTTATTATGCATCACCAGATACATGCATTCATTTGTCTCTTGATCCATTAGTTTGTCATGAGGATTAATAAAGCTCTATGCGTGCTATGCTCATATTTACTGTTGTCCTTACGCTTTTACTAGGGTGGTTTAGATCATCTAAGTCCTCTTAGGAATTTTCTGACAGCATATGATTGTTCATCAAGTTAAACAAGTCACTGCTTGCATTGGGGATCCTTCAGAAGCTTGAGGCATTACTCATTTGCTTTAATCTTCGTAACCTGATTGTGGTGGCCACTTGAAACATTGACAATGAGAAAGACCTCTGTGATACTTTTCAGAGGTATTCAGTTTTCTGAAATGGTCAGGTCTTCTCTGGCATGTTGCAGAACAGTTGATAATAAGCCTAGTTATCTGTAGATCTCTTAGGATTTTTGCTGAATTTGCAAACTATCTTGATGGAGGAGTATGGAAGGAAAAGTGATAAAGAATACAGATTGGGGGCTACTCAGCTGATGCCTGAGTATCAAAGCATTGAACAGACAGAGAGCAGAGGGAAAGCTGGCCGGAGCAAGGTATTCCCAAGAACCTTTCTGCACTGGTTGTAATTTTTTGAGACAAAATGAGCTGTCTTAATCTGGATTGAGATTGATGCATTAAGGAGAAACATTGGCCAGAAAAACCTGAAACACAAACAGAGAGAAAGGAGCAGTGTTTCTTTAAATGCAGAGTTCCAGTAAATTAATACTACTAAAATATGCCTTGCTTGTGCTTCCTGTGTCCTGAAGAGATTTTTAAAAACACTATTTTGCCTGCAAGTCTTGAGATGGGGGTAGTATGAGGATTTTTTCCTCAAAATTGTGAATTATATTCAATTATTTGTAATATATTCCAGTTTCTTCAAACAAGAGGAAATCGGAACACATGTTGTAAAGCAAAGTTAGTTGGTATTTCTGTGAAAATCACTGGAATTTCAAAAGTCAAAGAATTTCAGTTTTAAGGTAATGATTGTGATTCTTGTATGGCTTTCTCCTTAAAAGTGCAGTGTTTTGGTTTTGTTTGGGTTTTTTAAACTTTTTTCCAAAAGTTTTTTTCATTAGGAGTGGTAGGTTTATAAAGGAAAATAGTGAGTCATTGGAGACCATGTATCTTATCTTACTGGTATCTTAATTTGAATATAAGTAAAAAAGGTCCTATTAATAGAATAATAATAATTAATAAAACTGTTTCTTCCATAAGTAGTAAAACTAGCATCTTCATATCTAATTTGACTCTCTTTACACTCTTCTTTCTGGAAGGAAATACTATTTATAATTCTGATTTTTGCAGTTATCTTTCTTGTTGTATTTCAGAGATGTTAGGGCCATGAAGGACCACCAAGTCATGACACCTTAAGCCTTCATTTTAATAAGCCATGTTAGTTAAGTGATGTTAATGAAGCTAATGTTTAAGCCTGTGAGCTACTCCATGCTATGAAAGAAAGAAAACCACTATTGTCCCTGCAGCTTTAACTAAATATATTCTTCCCTGTCACTAAATTTGGTAATCACTATGACCTACAGCACTTAAGCAAAATAGCATCTAGTCACCTAAGAAAATTATCTGAGCCTTCTCATCAGAGCACCAACCTGTCTGAGGTCACTGTCCCTTCTCTTAACTACAGCCAATAATAGGTGTTTCAGAGGGAGGCAGAAAAAAGAGTACCGTGATTAATATTTTATGATTATGAAGTCTAGTCCGTTGAAGTTAAAGGCTTCAGACCTGGCTCGTTTTATGTTTCTCTCTAAGCAGGAAAATCATTCCATTTGAAGAAAACTAGTTCACTGATTTAAGTAGGTAAAATTAGTTGTATGTTGGATAAATGAAACGAGTGGCAGTGTGGAGGATTTTTTAGCTACTGTATTCAGAAGCTAATAGGAAGGAGGTTTCTTGGCTTGGATTCTCTTAAAAAATTCATTGTAAAAGTACTGGGCAACTTTTCAGGACAGTATCTTTTGGGAGTCTGAAAATTTTAATTTGACCTTTGGGGAGTTGAACTTTGCTAGAAGAGAGACTTGAAACCTTGGGTTTTAGGCACTTTTTTTTTTAAATGGAATAAATAAAGACAGGACTAGTGACTATCCTCTTGTAATTTCTGAAGGTGGATTTTTAAATTTATTTCCTAGTAAAGATGATGTTTAGAGTAAGTGAAGCTAAGCTAATGCCATGAGTGTATAAAAGTTGGTATTTTTTCCTTGCTTCCCTTCATGTCCTGGACTAGGACTGAAAGATTTTTAAAGTAACAGCAGGGTCTTGATACTCTACAGAGGTCAGGTAGAAATTCAACACAACCTTTAACGCACACTACACATAGAAAATACTGGTTTTGAAAACCTTGCTTTTCTTAGTAAAAATGACGGTGTTAAGGAACAGTAAACACAAATCTGCTTGGAAGTGGATGTTTAGATTATTAGCAGGATTAGTTGGAACTCAAAGGGTAATTTATGCGTAGATAATTCATTACGTGTTTTCATTATGTTCTGTTTTGCTGTCTGCCCACTTCTTTTTAGCAGAGGTCAGGGTCAGTTCCTTGGTTTAAGCACTGTAGATACATAATTAAAGCGTAACGACAGCGTTTTTTTCTTCTCTGTATTTTACTTTTTTTTTTTTTTTTAACCTACTGTGTCTTTCATTAATCTAACAACACAGATTTGGAACAACTTGATTTAAAGAAAAAAAGACACAAAAACCTGGTGCCTGCAGGCTGGCTGGTTTTTTCTCTAAACGTTTAGACAGTTAATATTGTGAGAACTGATTGATTGATTTATTTATTGGGGGGGGGGGGGCAGGGAACTGGATTTCAGTAGCATTTTTGCTAGATCAACATCTTTTTGTTAGGAGCGGGTGATTAGTTACCTCCTGAAACCTGAAAGTGGAAGATTCTGACATTACTTCATAGTAAATATTTAAACTTTGTGGATAGTTTTAGTTTTGTGTAGAATGGAGCAGCTGAAATGCGAGTGCCTCCTCTAACAGAGGTTGAGCAGTTCCCTTAACTGTTTGGAAAACTCCTTTTCGACTGCCTGTTCAGTTGCTTTCCCTTCTCCTTGTAGGGTGCTCTCCATCCCTATTTAGATACTGCTCAGATTTTCATTACTTGAGTGTGTTCACTCTATTTAACATCTTGAGCTCCAGTTTCTTGTTCAGGCCTTTCAAGACATTTTCGTCAGAGCTTTGAGCATGCAGTTTAAAAGAGGGAAGGAGAAATGTGGAAAAAGGGGTAGGAGGCGGTTGGCAAATATGCTATCTGACAGCTTTAGTTGAGCTGGCTACTCAGGAAGCCTCTCTGGAAAAATGGGTGCAAATACTTTATTACCATCAGTAACCGTACTGTTTTGATTAGTAGTAGTAGTACATGGACAGTCATCACCCTTTTTATTTGGATAAATCTGTGCATGCTTCCACTTTAAAATTCCCTTTAATAACCTGACCTCGCCTGTCTGCCTGTGCTCGCTACCAAATGTCAGGCACCCCTTATTACTGGGTGGTCTCCTCCCCTGGAACAGCAGCGTTGGCTGGTGGTGCTGGAGGTGCAAGTGAAGAGCAAGCAGGGAAGTAGCTTAACTTCCATCTGTGAGCTCTGTGCATCTGAGTGACATTTTCTTTGCCTTTTTGCTGTGGTCAATAAAAACACCACAAAGCGTGTTCAGAATATCAGCTGTGCTTTTCTGATTGCAAGGGAAACATTGACATCCTGCGCTAAGAGGTTTTTCCAGATATAGCAGCTTACTAATCTGTACCTTTTCTTAAAAACATCTGAGGAATTTAGTGATCTATTGAAAGATTCTGGCTTTGTCATGTTGTGCCTGGGTGGAAGACTTACATGCAACTGTTGAATAAGACTAAAATGGGAAAAGAATATGCCAGTGGAATGATAAATAATTGGCCTGCGTTTACTCAGGCGGTAGATTCTTGTGACATACACGATGACAAGTTTTGCCCAGTAACCCATGCAGAAAGCAGCTTTCTCTGAGGTGCTATCTTCAGTATGTTGCAAGACCAATCTGCTTTAGGCTGCACCTGCTGCATTCTCCAAGAGCAGTCCTACTAAGATTCTTCCAGCACTGGTAATTGGGGAAGGTCAAAGTGAACCAGGTCATGCCGCAAAACTCCCAAATGTTTATTTCTGGAGAGACATCCCTTTTAAGCATTAGTGTGCTCAGTGGTTGAGATTGGGTCTTCAGTATTATTGGATAGTTTGCAGAGGAGCTTTCAACCAACAGATCTTTTCCCATTGCATAACTGACAAACTGCAAATTCTTGATGGAGTTTTCAGGAGAGGGAGCTATAGTATTCGACAGCAAGGGCGCTGCCAATCTGATCAGAATGTGCAACACTCCATTTAAATTTTGCTTTCCATCTTACAAATGGACTGCTGTGCATGCTCACTATACACATGCATGCATCCTCTCTATCTCTCTTTTTGCTAAACTGTACTCATCAACGTTTTTAATATTATGCATGGCAAGCCTTCCTGACAAATGTGATAGACTGTAAAGAATCTGGCAGAAATCAATAAACATCAAGCAGTGAAGAATTTAAATAGTAAATGATGACAGCTTCTTCAGGTTAAAAATCAATAGTACAGTGTTGAATGTGGTCTTGGATGCCACAATCAGGTCATGCTAGGCAGGTGTTCTCTTTGCACCGAGACCTCCAAGGCACCTTCAGTGCAGCGAGAGTAAGGGAGGTGCCAGCATCCATTTAAAGAAGCCTGAGTCCATGTGTCTAGTTGGGGTGAACCCTGCAGCCGTGATAAATTGCACGGAGATAAATGCTTTTTAAAAAATACACTTGTTTTAATTGCTGTAAGAACACATCTATATGTATCCCATAGAAATTGGGCTGCAAAGTCAGCAAGGACAGTGCTATCTGAGGTAGGAGCTCTGTGTGCTCCTTGAAGAACATGCAGGAGATACTAGCGGTGTAGGACACGAGGCACCCTCTGTGCATTGCTCGCCAATGCTCCCGGCTTCTCATCCCCAGCTACCAGTTGGACGCCAGGTCTTTTATACTGACTCAATAGGCCAGTCTTGGTTTTTTTCTTTTACTGCAAAAATGTACTTGGGATGTATAGGGGAAACTCAAAATAGAAGTAGGTCACTGGTAGGTTACTAACTTCTGGAATTTATTTTTTTCCTATTTTGGGGGTTGTGGTGTGTGGTTGTTTTGGGGTTTTTTTAGTGTCTGTAGAAAACACATAAATTACTCTGTTGTCAGTATCACAGCTATCAACCGGCAGTGGAGACCCATTCTGCGCTTTCCCATCCTCTTTGTTCAGTTTTTTAACTTCACTCCGTCAAACTGAAGAGTCCCAGCACCTTGGTGTCCCTTGTGCCTGTGGCGTTTAGTACTTAGTATTCTTAAAGCTCACCCTGTTTGGGATCTCAGTCAGCTATGGCTCTATTCCCGAGTACTTTCTCCAGCACAGTGTAAACTGTAAGCCAGTGTGGTGCACTGCTGGAGTTCAGCTGTTCTTGTGGGCAGATTAAACCTGCTGGAAGATGGACACCATGAGCGAATGATGTCAGATTTTTCCGAGTCTCTAATCTTTGAGGTTCCTAAACAACAACAAAAATGCCGAATCCCAGATATCCTGATTTTTAATTGATTTAACTGTCAGGCTTTCATAGATATAATATAAAAATATGTCCTAAAAGATCTGTCGGAGTTGTTGTGAAGGGCAGTTTACTTCTCCGATGTAACCGAGAATCACATTTGTTTGAGAATTAAAAGTCATTCTGACTAATTTTTTTTTAATAAAAAATATAATTCTGAAGAACCTTTTTTATATATGTGTATACAGAGTGACCTCTTACTCTGGATATTTAGTGCTTTAATATGTCCATAAGTTTCAGGATGTGCCACAATGTTTTTAAAAGTAATGTACAATGTACATGTGGGCTATTTGTTTTCACAGAGAAGCCTGTTTTTCTTAGTGTGTAGATTTCATGTTAGATTTAAAAATAAACTTGTATGTTTTCTTTGGCTTTGAGCCTACTTGTAACTGTAAGTGCATTGATTTAATATGACAGCTAGCCTGTCTATCATGATAGCCCTCAAAAAAATTCCTGCTCTGTTTTACAGTTGCTTGGGAAGACAGCTCCTCCCGTGAGTACTGAAGCAACATGGGGTTATCTGGGGACAGCTGTAACTTGCTTAAGTTTTCCAAGTACAAATGAAAGTCCATTCACTACTACTGATTATTTTCTGGATCTGTAGGATTTGTCTACTGAATTTGCTCATATGTTTTGATTCTATAGAAGTTCAAAAGACATAAAAGTAGCCTTTTTTTTTTTTTTGTCTCTGTTAAGAGAATTGGAGGAAGTAGAAGAAGGAACTGAAAGAAGAATTAATTTCCTGTGCATGCATTTTTGAGGTTTTGGTAACCACCTTGATTAGCTATTCTGACCATTTTCACTAGACAAAAATGTTTTCTAAAAAAACTTACAGGAAGGTTTTGTCAGGATTTCTGTTTAATTCATGAAGAGAGAAGAATACAGGAAATAAAAAAATCAGCAAGTAGAAATGCCTGTTAATCATGCCTGTGTTACAAATACAGTAGCATGAAAATCTGTTGTGTTGAGATCAGTGGTGGTTTGTTTTTCAGGGTCTGTCCATTTAAGGTTTATGGTATACAAATTCATTCTAGTGTCACCCTTTTTGGAAGAATAATTTTTAAAAAGAAACAAGCCCTCTCCAAAACTCCCAACAAACAACTCCCACTCCCCCAAACTCCAAAACCAAAAGAAAATTATATAAAGCTGTTCTATTTCATATTTAGCTGGCCAAGCTAAGAATTACTGTATTTAGGGCAAGTTGCTTCTGATTAATCATTGTGGAACTGGAGGTTCATAACAAAAGAAGAAAATACTCATGCTATATTAGGGAAACAAAGACAAATGAGGAAGAATTTGTCTTAAGATCATTTGCAGTAATTCTCCTCCTTTTGGGAGAGCTTAGCTGTGCCCTGTGTTTTTACGTTGTGTCTCATCTGATGTAACTGTGTTGTCACTTCAAGGGTGGTCACAGATTCATCCCTTATACCTGTGTATTTCTGCTGATTCTTGAATCAAATCAAATGATCATAAGACCATGGGTCAGTGAGATTAGTCAGCTGATCCCAGAGGACGTCGTTGTACTAGGAAAACATCATTTGCGGGGGAGGATGGGGTGGTGCGCAAGAGTTGCCTTGGTTGTCTTGGTCGTTTTTCTCACCCTGCGGATGTGCACTCTGGATCTGTTGTGTGGCTTTTGGGGAGCGAGCACAAGTCTTTTTTCGCAGCAGAAGCCTGCACTTGCATCAGTTAGGCTGAACGTTTAACTCGTGGCAGTATATAAAGTGGCCATTTGGTTCAGTTTTACGTGTTCTGTAAATGTTGTAGGATTGGCATGCAAGTGTAGAACTTCTTACAGCTTGAATGCATTAGTGTTCTACTGTAAATGGAAATACCCAGTAGCTGTCCACTGGCCACTAATCCTGAGTGTTGATGGTGTTCAGTATGGTTTGAGGGGAGGGGGTGTTACAGAACATGTCGACTAGTATAGAAAGAAGGAATATAATCTGCTAGGATACAGACTTTACTCCTTTCTTTACATTTTTTTAATGTTTTAGCCAATTCAAATACCTTTTTCAAGTATGATCACCCAGAATAGAGTTAAGGTCGCTGTACTCAATAGGAAGTGAAACAGCACATAGCCGTGAAACAGCAAAAATCGCTTAGAGATAATACAGGGGTTTGATAATGGTGTTTGAGGAAGGAAACTTCCTGATAAAATGTGCTGAGTTGCAGTTTTGATGACAATTTGTTTCATTCTTTGTAAGTGAATTTATATGCAACTGAGGGCAGAAATTAAGTTATTTAAATATGATTTGACTAATCTGCTTACTGGCTAGATGTCCTTATTGTGTGATCTTCATGTTTGTAATGTGTCTACATGGAGACACTGACTGAAGCAGCTGACATGGAGCTTAAATTAAAAACACATAGAACTTTTTTTTTTTAATTGTGAAGTCTCTTCTGACTTAAAAGCTTTTCCTGTAATATTCTGGTTAATTTACTTAAGGGTTGGCTTAGGAAAATGTCTAGTACTTGGTGTCTTTCCTTTGCAAAGTATACAAATGCTATGTGTCTAAAAAAATTCAAAGAATTCAATAGCCATTTTACATTTCATCATATTTTTATACATTAGTGAGCTCTGAGTCAAATATTTTTTCTATCCTTTCTGCTATCTGATCACTCAGGAATTTGTTTTTAACGGAGGATGTTTCCCTGTGCTCTTTTTTAGTGAAATGACAAAAACAGTGGAGATTTCTGGGGAAGGTGGACCCTTGGGAATACATGTAGTGCCCTTTTTTTCATCTTTGAGTGGAAGGTAAGATATTTTCTGCATTGCTCAAGAAGTGTATTAATGAAAAGATTTCAGTTGTGGTTCTTTTACAATACCTGCTATTTAACCATAAGGAGATGAAACGCTTAAAAGAAAATTGGTTTATGATACTCTTTCATTACCAAAATATTTACTGGTCTAAGATACATACAGAACAATACCAACCTCTTTTTCTTATGTGTCCTTTTAGTTGCATCTGGTTTTATTCTCTGAATGGTTAAGCTAGGCCTTCTGTAGAATAATAGTAAAGGTGTGGGGGCTAGGGGGTTAGTTGGGTTTTTTTTGTGGTGTTGGGTGGGTGTTGGGGGTGTGTTGGTTTTTTTTTTGTTTGGGGTGGTGGTAGTTGTCATCAGTGCCACCACCCCACACCCCAGTTGGATTTTTCTGCATAAGTCCTTTCTTAGTGACGTATCAGACAAGAAATGTCAAAAAATTTGCTTGCCTGGTCATGCCTCATGTTTTTCAAGCCACCTCTCAGATTTGGTTGTAGAGCATTTATAAAATGTGCACTATACCATGAACTTTTCTTTGTCACAATACAATTACTTTAATTATAAATGATTTAGCATAGTCTGTTGAGATCACAAAAGCCTATTATAGCAGCATGCTCATATTGATGTACTGTAGTTAAGACTGTGTCAGCGTTTTCATTATAACTGTTTTCCAAGCTATGTAACTCAAATGTAAAAAAAAATTAAATAAATAAATAAAAAAAAAATTTCTAGGCTGAAATTTGACATACAGAGTCTTAGTTGGAGAGTTAATTTGACACTGGCAGCCCTGAATAAGAGATGGGAAATTGCCAGAACCGTTAGTGACACTACTTTATAGTAAAATGGCTGCCTATAACACAAAGACAATTATTGCAAAAGTAGAAACTGTCTAATTCTTAAATGTTTTTTTTTTCACTTGTCAACTTTAATGTGGGACAGAGAATGTGAAGGATTAAGTTGCCTTGTAAAGATCTGTGTGTGTAAACACTTTCTCAGCAAGATCTGAGTTTGTAAGTGGACCCAAATTCATTCAGAATGTTTTATTTGCCAAAAGGGAAACTAGATGTCCACCTGCTGCCTGGAAAAAAGTCTTCACTGTCTCAAGAAGAAAGTTGGTCTTTGATGGGAACCGTAGAAGATCTGAGTTGTGTCCTTGATTTTGCAGGCTGCCTGTTTGTCTTGAGAAGGGCACTTGTGTGTTTTATCCCACCATGAAGCACAGACAATAGTTCTTTGTTATAGGTGTGCCATAGGGGTTGTAGTGTACACACTGTATTTCAAGATCATTAGGTAAAAAATGTGATGAAATCACAAGCTATTAAAATCAGTAATTATTGTGACTGTAACACTGTTCTGTACTGAAGTATCCCTGTGTTGGGTGCAGCTTTTGAAGACATTCATGAAGAAAAAGTGACATGTGTGTTGCCTGCATGTTAATATGTCCTTATTTAGTAATTCTTTGGGGGATTCCTCAGAACAAAGGGGGTTTTGATAAGAGGGACTACTTGTTTAAACAGTTATCTTGAAATTTTAATGACCCCTGGCAGAACCATACCAATATCTTTGTAAAAGCGCTAGAGTGGCTGAAATCACTCATCCCTCTTGCTTTATCAAGCCTGAGACTAGTTATGAATTTTATCTCTTCATAACGTGGGAAAGTACAGAAGAGCATCTTTTATTACTGATAATAACATGATACAATTTATGGGGGCATGCTGGCTGTAACTAACTTGGTCTGGTATTTCAGTTGTAAAGTTATCTTCTAATAAGGTAATGCAGGCTTTAGCCTAGTGCTGCTGAGAGCAGAATTTTTCTAGAGGTAGTTAAAACATTGTGTTAATTTACAAAGTCTTAGTTTATACAGGATCTACAAAACTAATGGAAATAATTTCCCCCCTTTCTTTTGCACTTAGATACCATTAAAAAGGGAAATTAAAATTTAATAGTGCATTAAGATAATGCTAAAACTGAGGCTGTGGAAAAAAGTAATGGCGCAATGAATTCAAACTGCCACAGCATATGTAACTCAAGCCATTCATTGGGGTACTACGGCGCACACAAGTTTCAGACAAGTGAGCAGTGCTGTTGCATTACATGGATGTGGCATCTAAGCACAAGGATTAGGGAGCAACCGACTTAATTTGTTATTTCTTGTGTTTCGCTGCTGTATTGGTTTGCATCTTCACATAAGTGTATTTCATTAGTTCTTAGGGTTTAGGGGTTTGATTGCCAGTAGTTTGATGTTTGTCATCAGTAGGGCTGTGCCTCTCACCGCCACTGCCCCTTTGAATCCTTAAGTGAAGGGTAACACAAGAGAATCTTTATGGGATAAATTAAATTATTTTCTTCTGGTAGATGTTTTGAAGAAGTAATATTAAGTAGGAACCAAGTTTTCCCTTAAAGTATGTTGATATGACAAAAAGAAATTTTTAAATCTTACTATACAGTAAATCTAAATCAGATGCACAGTGAATATAGTGTCATTTGAAATAGTTAATGGCATGCTGTGAATCTGTTGAACAGACTTAAATATAAGGGACAGTCATGAATTTGAGAAGAAATACAAGACTTTGGTTTTGTGACTGGAGTGCTGGCACGTTGGAAATTGCACATCAATATTTTATGGAGTATAACCCATAGAAAATGGTCTCTAAAGGTCATCTGTCTGATGCTGATATGGTATGGAAATTTAGTGGATAAAATTTGATTATAAAAGGTCTTTGCAAACACGCAGTTGTCAGGTTTTTTGGACATTATACTGGTATCGTTGGATATATCTATGTTGAGTTGTAGTCTGCAATACAGAGATGCTTCAGAAATAGCTTAGTGCTCCCAGCAGAGTTGACCAAACTGGAATTTTGCACCACCCACAGCTGTTCACTTAACACATTACCAGAAGCTTCTGTGCTGCACCTCAGTTCGCCATTTGCACATAACCTGGCAACAAACAACTTTAGGTTTTGATATTCTGCTGCTCTCCTGCCATATGAATAAATATCATCGCTGTCATGTATCAAAACAAGGGGCTTTGGCAACTGAAAATTTTCAGAGATTTTTCAGATGTGGAAATAGTGGTTATTTTTTATCTTATTCTAATGCTCATTTAGTTTATTACAATCGAGTTAGAAAATTGTTTTTAATCTGTTAGTGCTTTTCTTTGGAGCATGAAGCAATGTGATCTTACTTGGTGGCAGAAAAATACTGTGTAAGATACATGGGAATTTTTAACTGGATGAGGAGATCTAAATGTTTTTCTCTGTTTCTCCAAGTATGATCTCTAGGACTTAATGCTTCCCGAAGTTCTAGCAAGTAGTATAGCATTAGTGGCCAGCAATTTTTCTTAGTGCTTCTTTCAATCCCCTCCCTTTAACTAAAGGGTGAGCTGGAAATTCTTTCTCTAGGTTAAGCACTTCATAATGGTCTACTCTATCTCATCTCATACACAATAGAGATTAATATCTATTTTTAGTTGCTATAAATTCATACCAGCAGAATAAGGATAGTTTTCACTTTTTTTTTTTTTTGGCCTTTTAGGATGCTGGGACTCTTCATCCGTGGTATTGAAGAAAATAGCAGATCGAGGCGTGATGGACTTTTCCATGAAAATGAATGCATTGTGAAGATTAACCATGTGGACCTTACAGATAAAACCTTTGCACAGTAAGTGCTGGTTTACTGATGCTTTTAACTAGCCAGGATTTTATATAATGCTGTGTTTTATTAAGTGATTTATGCAAAGGGATTAATATTTATTTCAGATAAAATGCCTGTAAAATTGCTGCCTGGCAGAAACTTTGTCGTTTTCTTTCTGAAACCTCCAAATAAGGTGAAACTTGAGGAGAGGAATCTTGTAGTCTTACTGGACCTATTGTGCTTACTTGAATTTAAATAGCATTAAGTTTTTTCATAGTTATCTTCACTGTCTAATTCTTCTGTTATTTCTTCAGTCTTTTCTTTGTTTTTCCTCGTAAGACCTTCAGAATGAGTCAACATTGCACCATGTTTTTTAGAGTTCTTTTGCAAACAAAATATTCTTTGTGCTGCAGCTTTTTGAGCTTTTAATTTTTTAAAAAATATTAGTACTGTCCAAGTATGATTGGCTGAGCTAAATGGTAAGTCTTATCTCTCACTACTTTTATTAAAAATCTGATAACGTTTATTATCTATCTCAAATTACTTTAACAGGTTGCTTTGATCGGCTGTGAATTAATGTGACATTGTTGCACAAAAGAATAGCCTCTCAAATTTCACAGATATTTGCTCTAGTAATTAAATAGTAATTTGTTTTTACTTTTAATCCATATGTTTAGACAGCTGAGTGATTGTTTATAATATAACAAAAACCTATTGAGGTCTCAAGGGAGTTCAGGCTTAACTTTCTAAACAGTAAGCCAAATGTTCAAGGTTTCTAGACTAAAATCAAATACGTAATTTCACTGTTAGGGATAAATATTTGCAAAATAGGTTTTCATAAATCCAGCGTAGTTCTGTAGTATAGGTATTAACATGTTTCTGAGAGAGTGATTTTTGCCTCCTGATAGGTTTAGAGTTGCTGCTTTCTGCATATTTGGTGGTACGTGTATTCTGAAGTGATAGAGTACACGCCATTCTCTTGTACCTGTTAAAAGTTCCTACGTAAGATACTAGCTTTATTAGAACATTAGTGTTGCTGCCATATTAGAATGTTCATTGCCCCATTTGTGTAGTTTTGTAATGAAGACGTATCCTTCTCAAATGGGATTTTGCCGGAATCACAACCTCTCTTTTCAAAATTGTATGTGATCTTTTCTTTACAAATTTCTTGTATCCCTTGTGTTCTCTTCCGAATGTAACTAGATCTCCAGAGGCTTTAAGCCTATGAGATGTATGCGGAGTGTAGGACTGCATATTCTTCTGTAAGTTTACTAGGTTTTGGGACAGTTAGAAATACTGCAGTAAAACTTCCTGTCCTCTGTCAGGCTTTCCTTCAAAATGACAGATGCAGGACACTTTGCTTTCTCTAAGTTTGTGTAAAGTGTTGGGAGTTGGATGTTTACAAAGGCAATTGTTTGTTTAGAGAGGCCAGTCTTGTTAGGGGATGTCTCTGTCATTGGCGGAGGGAGAGAAGTGACTAAAAGGTGACTGAGAGTAGAGCCTTACTTCGTAGGTCTCAGCCACCGTTGTGTTACAGTAACAAGCAGTGTGGTTGCAGTGGCGTTGGATCTGAGGAGAACTGTGGGCAGTGAGGACTCAACATCCATTTGGGGACTGGGGAGAGTATTTTGGACAAGTTCTAGCCTGGTCTTGCGTCCTGTTCTGGAATAGTCTTCTGCATCATCTCTCTCCCTGGCTGTTGAGAATGGCTAAAGAAAGCAGCTTTCCAGGTTGAAATTAATCTCAGTGAATATGCCTTTTAGTTTTCATCTGTCATAACGTGTAAGTGTCCTAACCTGACAGAAGTCCAAGTTACAGAAATGCGGTAATGATAATGGATGTGTCAAAGTATTGTCCCAATGACTATTGACCTGGAAATAGTCATCAGATTTGCTTTTTGGATTTTGGAAATCTGTTTGCTAGTTTCAAATTGACATTTCTTCATAACCCTTGTAAAAGGTGTTTTAACACTTCGCAGAAACTGTTACATACTGTTCCTTTCTGTTTTGAGCAGAGACTTCTAATATTGCTCCTGATAATTGCTACTTCTGCAGCTGTAATATCTGCAGCCTACTTTCTGTATTCCCATGTTTATAATAGTTTTATACAGACTGTTGGTCTGCTTTTTCATTTGCTGTTAATCTATTCAATTACATTGTTGTGTCGCAGAGTTTCTAGCGCCTCTTTTAATTGACTCCCTTATTTCTTTAAAGTATGCATTTGGGGTCTCAAGAAATGTAAATTTCTCCATCCATTATTT
The DNA here is from genome assembly GCF_023634085.1 of Falco cherrug. Taxonomy (NCBI): domain Eukaryota; kingdom Metazoa; phylum Chordata; class Aves; order Falconiformes; family Falconidae; genus Falco; species Falco cherrug. The sequence continues at coordinate 15,144,953 of NC_073704.1, read as the reverse complement.
TTTCTCTTTGAAGTGCAGCTAGTTATTTTGCCCCCGAAGACTGCATTTAGGCTTTCCCACAGGATGTCTTGTGTTATTTCCACTATTTTTTGTTTGAAGGAGATCTTATATTTTCTCTTTCATATATTTAAATATTCATCTCCTGAAACTGAGTTATTAAATTACCTTGTAACATATGACCAAGTGGCTACTTGCAAGGATGAAGATGAGGTGTGAAAGAAACTCGGTCAACACTTCACATCCTTATTCTGGGAGCATGCTCTGGTTTCGGTGATCCAGGCAGGGTAAGGTCTGTCCTTGAAAACCTTCCAGGCTATAGGTTGAGCAGGTGACCTATAACCCCTGCAGACATACTGAGGGGCAGTGCTGTTACAGTTCTGAAACCTAATCCTTCAGTGTGATGCTGGAAGAATACCTCCCCCCAACACTCTCTCTGGTACCGTTCTCTTCTAAGTTTGAGGTTTCTCTTCTGGCAGTGTTCCCTTTCAGGGAGTGCGGTTATTCTGACTCTTGGTGCACATACACTCGGTGTGGCCAGGATGGTTCTTTCTCAGAGCAGCATCCGTTGGGACTGCCTCCTGACTTTAGTGTCTTCGTGCTACCAAAAGCCCTACTGAAACAGCCCCTCCCTTCCACTACCTACAGCTGCAAGGTGGAGGCACTGTGCAGCTCTTGGTCTAGACAGCAGTAGGTGTGTATTCAAGATTTTAACATTTGCAGGGGCTTCGTTCTATATCAATGTAAAATATTGTTTCTTTTGGGAATACTTTCAGCTTCAGCTGCTGTTGTGTAACTGAATGTAAATCCGAAGCCAAGACTTCAGTAAAATACTGACTTTGTCTGACAAATACATGTGAAAGAGAGGAGATAATGTAGATTGTTCTCAAAAGGACCCCATGATTTATTTAAAGAGTAATGTGGCCGTTACTTCCTCTGTTGACCCAATACTGTTAAACGGCAGTTCTTGATTTTTCGTTCTCAAAATGTTCTTCAGCTACTACTTCTGTTTGTACTTGAATTGTCTCTTGCATATGGAAGAAAATCAGTCTACTTCATCAGAAAGTGGTAGAGAACAGCGTAGAAAGAGAGAAGTCTCCTTTTGTTCCTTTAGAATCTAAGTTTGGTAAAATGTCTTAATTGACCAATTCTATGGGTTATTCAAAATCCAGAGAAGGCTTTATGAACAGTTGCTTTGGCCGGCTTGTCTTAACTGCCTTGCAATGCATGGGAACCCAAGTGTCGTAGTGTTTTACCATGTTGCCAGCTCAAGGGGAGCAGTTTCATTAAATGCTGTAACACAGTTTCTGGTGTTGCAATTGAGCACATCTAGTCAAGTCCATATATCCACCTTAGTAAGAGGTTAGTGCTTGAAAGATGTGAGTAATACCTATCTATTTATTTATCCATTTATGTAGAAACACACAAATAGTTGCACCTTTTTGGTCACCAGGTTTTTTTCCCTGATGTCTCGGTATCCCATATCATACTTTTCTATTGAACCCTCTGCAGTCACAATATTTCTTCTGAAGATGTCCATATATCCCATACCCTCATCCTTTTTTATTGCTGTGGAATCAGCCAGCAGTAGCGGTAGGGATGATGAAGGAATCTGAGGGGCAGTTAGTGTGTACTTGGGAAAAATGGAGTCTTGAGCTTGCTTAGAGTAGATTTATCCACCAGAGCAATTGGTCATAAGTGCTCAATGTGCCTCTGTGCCAACAAGGAAATATGTAACAAACACACACTTGAAAAAAGGAGCAAGCTGTTACTTCAGGAGCCTTTAGATGAGCTTTTGACATCAGAACTTCCCTTCCTGATGCTCTGCATGAAGAATTCTGTTCATTAGTTTATTCTGACTGATACGTTTTCAGCTATTCCTACTTGAAATGTAAGGAAACACTGTAGTTTAGAATTCTTACTTCATGTGTACTCTTTAGAAAAAGGACACTGTAGATGTGAAGGTAAGGTTATTTCTTCATGTTTAAGATATTTCTTTTTGCCTTATTTTCTGTAAACAAGTCCTGATTTGTTACTGAACTTTTGTAACTTTCTTTTAAAGGGCTCAGGACATCTTCCGTCAGGCAATGAAATTTCAAAGTGTCATCTTGGAAGTCCTCCCTCCATGCAATCGAGAACAATATGAGAAGTCTGCTATTGCTCCTCTTTGTTTTCTGGATAATGAAGAAGGAGTTCCAAAAATAAAGATTCCACCTCCTGTTCATCCAAAACCTGCTCTGAAAACAATTAATCTTTCTGGAGCAAGCACCCTGGAGTCAGGGGTACAGGCAACACTACAACAAACTAAGAGCCCCAACCTCACACGTCTGGGTAGAAAATCATCTTCTCCCTCGCTGTCTCCCCTTCTGGGCTTTGGCAATAAAAAAAATGCAAAGAAAATAAAAATAGACCTGAAAAAAGGTAAGTCTTTGGAGATGAGATGATTAAAAATTCTGTGTCATGTTCTGTATAGTGATACCTTTTAACTAAATCAGTGACATTTAAAGTACAATCAAGTTAGTCACAGTTTAGATGTTCTAAAACTTTCAAAAGGTAAAGGAATGGTAATGTTCGTGACAGTCAGCTTCACGTAAATTTTGGATGCATGTTATCCAGACCTACTGATTTTTAAAACATCTCAGTTACTGATCATTTGGAAGGTATTACATTAGCAACACACAATATTAACAGATGCTTCAGCCTTTTTGCAAGTACAGAATAAATATTTGAACTGTCTGCTGGCAGCCTTCATTATTTTTATTCATATCTGCTAATTGACCACAGTGCTGTTAGGACATTCTCTTAAAGACACGTTTGAAAATATGCTCTGCTCCGCTTCATGTTATCCAAATAGTTGACCACAGATTCACCTGTCTTTCCCTATTTTCTGCAAACTTTTTCCTTCAATCTGTATTTATTCAGCTGTCAGCAGGACAGATTTTGTATGTATATCTTTAATTGTTGCTCCATGCAGATGTCTGTCTTTGCATGGAGTAACAGGTTTGTGCACATGTACTAAAATGTGCTTAGGCAGATCCCAATTAGCATTTATATTTTCTGTTTAACTTCTGTCTCTGATTTGGCTGAGAGTTAGATTTGATACTAGAAGTGGCCCTTTTATAAACTGTCTGTAGCTTTATTTTTTAACACATAACAAATGCAATCAAGCTGTTGTTTCTTAATTTTTGTTATTTCTTAACTTAAATCACTCATTTTTACTTCTGAACTCTTCAGCTTTGCGTTAACAAAACGTACTTCAGAATTTTTCCCATTTTAGATGTAATGCTTTTAATTTTGAAACTTTGATTTATATTTTTAGCAATTATAGGAATGTGATACTGACATGATGATATCTCTGAAAATTATCGGATGGGTAGCAATCTTGTTCAATATAAAAAGATTTTTATGGACCCTGCTATTCCTGGGTGACTTTGGTGGCTTATAAGCAATACTTGCTAATATTGATTTTACTCCCTAGTTATTTGTTAAAACATTTGTCTATTAACACTTGAGGTTGTTTATTTCCAAGCAAGAAACAACTTCGCTAATGGAAGCTTTGAAATATCACTTTGTCATTTCTTAACAGCATGTTGTCAGCAGTTTTTGCATTCAAATCATGTGACATTTTCCACATTTCACCAAGTTTCAGTAAAACCTGCTAAATTATATTTGTGCTCATAATTAAACAATTCTGATTACTCTGATTTGTTTTAAAGACTATTGACATTAATGTGAAGACTGATACTAAAACCACCTAGAGGGAAAAGGTAAATGCTTTGAAATTGGAGTTCTTGCTTGTTTTGCTTTATTGTGGGCTATCCAAATGTATTTCCATCTGTAGCTGTTGCAGGAGGATTTGGGCATGTGTTCTGTTATTGATAGAATTCTTCTCTAAACCATGCAGAAAATAGGCTCATGTTTACAGTTTTTGTTTGCTTTCTTCTTTTAAGAGCTAACCTGAATGAGTGTTTGTGATATGTTGCTGACATTGTTTACTTACTTTAAATGACCATCATTTGTTTGTTGACATTTATGTTGGGAGTTCTTTATCTGACGTTCTAGGTCCAGAAGGACTTGGATTCACTGTGGTTACCAGAGACTCTTCAGTACATGGTCCTGGTCCAATTTTTGTGAAGAATATTTTACCAAAAGGTGCAGCAGTAAAAGATGGTCGTTTGCAGTCAGGAGACAGAATCCTGGAGGTTAGGATAAACATCCATCGTATTTGCATTGCTGGGTATTGGTCGCTGGTTTTGGCATAAATATTTTATTTCCTTATACATACTACTGATGTATGGAATTACAGTTCTTGACCGTGGTTTAAAAATGTCTCATGACTTTTGTTTGTCAAGAAGTATTTTACACTGCAAGTTTGGAAAACCGCGTTTTTCACAAGGGTCCATGGGATGTTTGAACAAGGGGAACGTGATAACGTCTTGGTTTTTAAAGCACATAAGTGTATCAGTTTAGAAACAAAACATGTCTTGCCCCTTCAGCCATGTCCAGAAATCTCAGATTAATATCGAGGTGGCTGAGTGCTCATTTTAAGGCAATTTTGCTCAAATTGGTCTTTTTAAAATTTTTCAGGTATTTTGTGACTTACAATCTCATCTAATGGGGTTATTTTTACTTACTAACCTCAGAAAGCTCTTAAGGTAAACAGTTTTAATTCTTAGGTCTGGTTTCTGTACTTTTCATCTTCGGAATGCTTTACAAACTAATTAAACCTCACAAACCCCCTGCAAGGTGGTAAGTACTTCAGAGCTGCTTTAACAGATGGTGAAAATGGGGGGCAAAAAGGTTAAGTGATTTGTGCAGGGCCAGAGGGGGAGACAGTGTGGGAGCTGTTGCGAGTTCTTCTTTACTCTCAGTCACTGAATGTCACCTGTGTTCGATGAGGGGAAAACAGCAAAAGACAGTCATACTCACAGATGTGGCATCCTCTGTTCTTTTGTGTCTGGTAGGTGAATGGACGAGACTTCACTGGCAGGACCCAGGAAGAGCTCGTAGCTGTGCTGAGGAGCACAAAGCAAGGGGAAACTGTCTGTCTGATTGTGGCTCGTCAGGAGGAAGCCTTTCTACCTCGAGAGCTGGTAAACTTGTTATTTTTTCCCAAAGAGTGATATTGAAACAATTCCTTGTTTTAAAACTAGCCCAAGAAATAGAAATGAACTGTTGTTGGCTGAGAAAGTCAGCGGAGGATAGCAGTATAAGGCTTTGAGTATATGAAGTGTTTATACTTGCATTTGATTTTGAGGGATATTTGATTTTATCTACTTTAGATGCAATTCTGCACAATCTGATTTTTCATCCCAAAAATGACGACATAAGCATAACTTGCAGGGGAATATTGTAAACTATTTTTGTAACCGTGAGGTCAAGCATGACTGAAAATTAATTATTCTCTTTCAGAAAAGCAACAAACTTCAAACCAGAAGTTTAAAGTGCGTGTAATGAGTCCTTCAGCTTATCAGGAACCAACTAGTGAGGGTGGGTGCTTCAGGAGATGCATTTCCTGAACCAGGTGCCAGGCTGCCGGACCGGAGGAGTAGAATTCCGTTGCCTTCCTGGCAGATTTTGGAAGCAGGCTTTTCCTTGGCTGCTAGTCCTTGACTTAATAGGCTCTTGCATGTCTGATTTTGGTCTCTCAGGTGCTAAATTTTTGTTACTATTTTTTTAAACGTTGGCATGAAACTGTATTCTTTTCTCTACATAGAGGAGGACTACATGTTTCCCCTCAAGGTCATCTCTTTGGTGCCTCTTCCTTATCTTGATTGATGGCTATACTTGACCTTTCATTAAGAAGTTCTGGGATAAGGGAAGGACAGCATTTCCTGCTTTTGTCTCATTTTATCTCCTTTAAAGAGCACAAACTGCCTTCTTTCTTTACTTAAGATGCCGCCTTCTTGCTTTTCCTTTTGTTTTAGACTGTTAGCAGGATCTTCTGCAGAAATTTTCCATTATGTTTCCTCACAAAACATTGCTGACAGTTTTCCTCTTATTTCCTTGTTACCACTTAAGGTAAGGGTGTCTGTTGCCTGTGGTAGGATAAGAAGCTGGAGGGGAGCTCAGATTCTCTCATGTGAGCCTTTCCTCTTGTGCTGCTGGTGCCCACTTTTTCCTGCACTAGAGCAGTTGCGAACTTGTCCAAACAAAACTATTTTTGGTTTCATTTTCCTTTTTATTGTGTGACCTCTAAGAAGTATAATGGCAGAACATTTTCAGCCCTGTAATTGGGTATTTGTTGTCAGTGATTCCCAAAGCACCGAAGTTGGTCATTGTAATGCTCTGTTTAGTAAGCCCTGAGCCGTTGAGTCAGCGTCTGTGTGGATCAGAGAGAAATTTCCGAGTCTGAAAGTACTAAATTATCTATTATATTGAAGATTTCTGTTCTTCCACCAGCTCTTCTAAATAAGAGCTTATTTTTCAAAAAGGCTACCCATCAACCCTTCTTTTCTTACAGGTTTCTTAAGTTATAAAATACATTACTTGGAAAATGTACTTTTTTAAAAGGTGTGCATTTTCCCTCTCTGGTTCCCCCAACATTATACTTTATTATTTATTGCCATAGTACAAATTCTTTTGTAAATCACTGTAATAGTGTGTGGGTATAAAAGACTGGAAGAATCTAAAAGCTATTTATAATTTTTACTCTGCCACAATTGCCTGTGGTTAAATTCTAGCCACTGCAGCAAGGATGAACTACCTTTCAAAAGGTGACTGACTTGTGACTGGCATGATTGAAATCCAGAAACTAGCCACATTTATCCTGCTGGCTTGACCTTCGCTTAAATTGCTTTCTCTGCGAGAGTGTGATGCACAAGTGATGGCCCTCACTGTAATAGTGATGATATGTGAATTCTAATACTGTTCTGTGTTTCTTCTTATCCCAATCAAGTACAATATAATACAAATGTGAGTTGCTGAAATACATCAGATAATTTTATGGAACCAGCCCTTCTAAATTAAAAAGCCTTTCAGCAACATCTGTTTGGTAGCTCACGGCAAAAGTGTGGGTTACCATACCACTAAGCTACCAGATGTTCTTACTAACATGATGCTTGTTAGAATTCATGAGATGTCTGAGAATAGTCTGAGCAAAGATTAAAAAAAATAAATTAAAATTGGTTTAGCTTTTTTGTTTGTTTTTAGCTTTAGCCATGATATTACATTGGACTAATCCTCTGCTACCTCAAAAGTTACAGTGCTGTTTTGATCAAAGAGGAGTAAAAAGCCAGCACTTCAAATGTTTGTTTTTGGAAGGAAAGGCAGTGGATAATCCAGTATTTTTCAAGGACAGCTGTAACTGAATGCTGTGACTATGTAACATGCATGCAGAGTTTATCTAAATACTTGGGGGTTTTGTTAATGCCTGGCAATAATAGGGTAATTGTTTTATATTAGACTTGTTCTTGATTTGATCAGTTCAGGAGTGTAATCTGAGAAGCTCTTTTCTTCAGGTTCCCTGTTACCTGTTGGAAGGAGAAGGAGGACTGCCTATTAAATGTGCTCACTCCCCATAGCTTTCTGTGCCAAAGATGTTTCTGGAAGTTGGACCCCCTGGAGACCATGCACAAAACCACTTCCAAGCATGTTTTTCCACTAGAACCAGGTGCCTACATTGATTTCTAGAGAGAATTTGATAGCTGCATGGGCACAAAGCAAATAATGTCACAAAGCAACAGCGGGTGGCATTTGATCACGTGGGTCTGTAATAATATAATTTGACTTTACCTTGTAACAAAGCTGAGGTTTGGAGAAAGCTTGGTCTCATGAGTATTTTCTCTTCAGTAAACTAGATGAGAGCAGAGTTTGGGGATTTTGCTACTGTGATCTATGCTGATGAATTGCTAGCAAGTAAAAGAATATATTCAGGGTTGCAAAACCTTCACCACACCAGCCCAGAGATGTGGTATGTATGGCTAAGGCTGAATCAGTGTTGCAAACAGGCACTAGGTTACAGGGAATTGGGGCTTCAGTTACGCTACCCCATGCAATATCTGAGAGTTGTACAGTTACGTTGTTTGTACATAATGAGGGAATAAAATAGAAAGCCCATTCTTTGTAATGTTGTTGCTGCCTTAAAAAAAAGAGGAGGATCTAATGAGATTTTATTTTATTGAAGCAGATCAGTGAAGTAGAATTTGGACCAACCACAGGCTGTCCTTCTTATTATCCAGTTAGCCAAATGTTCCCAGTAATTCATGCCAGCTGTTGACAATGTAGCAGCTGAGTAAAGAGCTGATTCCAAAACTCAGGGGAAGATCTTGATTCACTTAATTACCACAGTCTACTGAGTGGCCGGTGATTAGTGCATTCTTAAAGGTGCATTTGGGTTTTAAACTGTGTAACAGTGATGGTTTTCTAAAGGATGGTGAATATTAGAGAGAGAAATTAGCTTAACTTGAACAGGTTTGGATTTTCCAGCTCTTATCAAAGTAAATAGAGTACACATAAAACTGTGGCTATCACTCCATTGTGTTTTGAAAATACAAGGTTTTGATCATGTGTATTTGTTGCATCATGTTTTTTCTCCAGGGAAAATGTGTGATTTGAAGGTACCTTTTCTTCTGATAGTGATAGGAAGATCCCTTTCCCCCCCTTCTCTTTCTTTATCCCTGCATTTGTAAAATAATCAAAGCTACTTGAATGAGAACAGCTCTGGTGTAACCCGTTCTGCGCCATGACCCTATGCAATTCTTTATTCTTGTTGTTTTTCATGAGCCTTCAGGATAGTGGATAAGACAAACATAAGCAGACAAACGTGCCTGTTCTGCAATTGCCAGAAATAGTATAGCACCAAAAATATTTTGATGCATTTTTCTCTTAAGTTCCCTTCTAGTTTTGCATATGATTTATTTTTTGTTTAAAGGTAGATTTGACTTACTAGTTTCAACTGTAGTCACTGTTTCTGTGTTTTCTTCACATATTCACTGATCCCTGAAGCGTGGAGAAGGAAAGGGAGCAAACCAGCATTTTTACAACAATCTATATAATATAGTGGTAGATCTGTAGTTTTGAGTCTTTTTTTTTTTTACACACACTACACAGGATAGAAGGAAGCAAGATGAGTGGCAAGTTCAATTAAGCATTTTTTTCTCCTCACCATGTGATTAACTTTTATGTTTCAGTCTTCCCCTAGTTAATTCCTTCCACTACCTTGAACTTCTGTGCCTGAAGGAGGATTTGTTTGCCTGAAGTGTTTTATTTTTTGCTTTTAATATTCAAAGCTTAATTTCTATTACTTCCTTTTAATTCTTTCTTGCCTTTTTATGTGCAGGAAATAATAGGTGAAATTTCACCCTAGACTTAACCATTTTGCACCTGTTTTTGTACGTCAGACCAGTGATTCTAGTGCTCAATTAATTAGAAATGCTCAAATAACTTCAGTCAGAAAGTGATTCCAGCAAGTACTAATTCTCTGCTGTGTTACCTCTATTCAAAGGGATACGAATCTGATGGGAGAGGGAAAGGTCACTATTCATACACTGGATTTTAATAACATACACAAGATTCAGTTCTTGAATTGTTCTGCATAATGAAGAGAAGGATATTGTGAATATACATGGCACATTTAATCTTGAATAACTTCATAAACTACGTAGATTTTTAAAAGTCCTGGTTTTTTTCCAAGAACTATTGAAGGAAAGTGTTTAATTTTGGTCCTTTAGATTCTTCTCATCTAGAACAGTTGTGAAATGAGTTTAAGTTCTATCTACAGAAATGTGTCTTTTTAGAGTGAAAAAATTGTGTAGTGCAGCCCCTGAAAGGCTTTCAACTTTAATTATGTATTTCAGAAGACCGTTACTAGTTCATTGTAGCTTAGAGTACTGGAAACAGTACTGTGCGTGGATGTTTGTTAATTAGTTACTGTCCTTGTTATAAAAGTCAGTAAGAGATCACTGTTTAGAAGGAACATGACAGTCTTCGGTCACAGTGAACAGAAGGTGTGGCAAAAAGTATCCTTTTATTTATCCCAGGTTTTGGTGGGACTCAACTTACCAAAGCAGAATGAGTTGCTTGAATAATTCATGTATCCTTAAAAAGTGTTGGGTTGGTTTTTTTTTTAAACTAGATCCAACAATTTTGCATTGGCAGAATGAGCTATTACATGCTGTGAAGTGCCAATATAGCTACCAACACAGCAAACATGTTTACTGTGCTTTTCTGTGTGATAGCAGTAGCCAGCCTTTTCGAGGCTGCAGAGACCTTATTTCATCTGGTCTACTATTGCTTTCTCTGTCAAGCCCATCAAAGTGTTACGATCCAGCCATGATTTGTCTTTCAGATCCCACTCTTGCTATTTTCCAGCAAATATGAGGAACTTTAAAAGGATGGTCTAAAAGCTCTGGTCATAGCACACATTGCTTGCAAGAACCTCTGATGGTGCTCTGCCTGCTGGTAAAGAAAATGTTAGAGTGCAAACAAGTAAGGAGAGAAAAGCATAATGTTATGCATACTATAAGATAGTGTATTTGCTTACAGGATTACTGCCCAAAACTCTTAAGTTGAGGAGCCCTGCTCAGGGCTGTTTACTTGATAGCATCAGTCTCAGCTCTGGCGTTGTCCAGAATTGTTTAGCAGCCCACTTTCATCTGTGAAATCAGAAGTATGTATACATCAGAACAGAGGCATATAAAATCTGGTTTTTAACAGAAATTGAATCTTCATACACTTCAAGTGCAGTTGTCCAGTTTTACAGTGTTTCTGTTTAATAAAACCGAAGTATTTGGGCAACTCTTACATCCTGCTGGCAACTGGAGAACCTTGTCATTTACAAGGGTCACCAGATTTATTCCATATACCATATGAAAATTTTTATTAGTCTCTCTGCCTAAGAATCCATGAAAAAAATTTTCCTAGGCTGACTTAATGTGAAACGTGTGCATGTGGTGTTTGAAGTAGAAATAAAAGAATTATACACTGTTTATTGCTTTGTTTACCATCCTTTTTAAAGAGTAACCAGTAAATCGAGTAAAGAGTTGGATTTGTACATCACAGTGTTGTGACTTGGAATGTATTCTGAAAGTGTACAGTAACAGCAATCCTAAATTCACCCTGAAAATACCGTGCAGTCTTCCATCTTCATGAATGATAAGATTTTAGGATCCAAGTGGCAAGGTCTATTATTGCATAAGGCTCCAGCTCAGTAGGGGGTTAAGCACATGACTAACCCAATATGGGGGATGAAAACGGGTGTTTTCACAGTGGGACACATCTTGACTGGGGACTGAACTAGTTAGTTGTTCTCCCTCTGTTTCCTACAGTTATGAACTTAAAAGGTTAAGTGAGACTGCATTTGTAAAAGTTCAAGAGCAATGCCACACTGAATTACAAAGCTCTTTTGCAAGGACAAACTATTCCCTTGGGTAAAACTTGCTGTGGGATCTCAAATAGGCATGTCAAGCAAACTGGAGAATCTCCGTTTTTGAAGTGTCCTGTGACATCAAATAATAAACTGTGAAATGCAATGTACCTGCCTTGGATGAAGAGCTGAATCTAGTTTTGTCAGTTTTTGAAGCTATAATTCCAGACAGTCTACATAATTCAAACCAGAACCATTCTATCTAATATGACACAAATTTGTAGTGTACTGTGTTAATGTAAAAAGTATCCCAAGTACAGTATAATATATCTCCATGGATTTGCTATTGGCTTTTTTGTCTTAGCAGGGTGTGCCATTAGTAACCATTTAGTTTTTATTGCAGTACGGAATACAGATGATTCCAACATGAAAGCATCTGTCAGAAATGCTAGAGATGAATACATACAGTGATGACTTCAGTTATTTACTAGATTGTGACAGGATTGCAGCAGTGCATTACCTTCAAGTATTATTTCCGAGAGTGTTGCTGTATATATATTGGAAAATACAGTGTAGATTTTATAGTGAGTGAATGACTGAGCTGTCAGCGAAGTATTTCTTAATTGTGGCTGAGCTTTGTGAAGAACGTAGAGAATAGTGCAAATAAGGAGGTATCTTCTTTTCAAGCATTTCTGCCAATAATAGTTATGTGATGCCACAATTTAAATGCCGCTCTTTCATTTTTACAGGTTTTTTTTCCAGAAAATAATTGCAAAAGCATGTAAATGTCTTATTTCCTTCATAAGCCTTTGAAAATAACCCTCCTGGGTCCCTTGGCTTTTGCTCTTGGCTCTGAATGGCCCTCCAGGGAGTTGGCATCTCTTATCAGAAATGAGCAGCCAGGCAAGGGGCAGCCAGCATATTGAGAGACCATAATAGTGTGTTGGTCAAGGGCACCAGACAGGTACTGAAAGGTCTCTTGTTGTGTTAAACAAATGCTATTTCCTTCCTGCCTTAAGTGGGAGCTAATTTTTTTTGTAAAATTCTTTTCGCAAAAGAACAATAGGGATAAATAAGGCAACCTTTCCAGTGAGAGATACACATTAGATTATCATAAATCCACAGATCAAAAGTGCCATGGTCAATGAGAACAGGCATTGTGAGATTAAATAAAAGGACTAATTGAAAGTGTGTGTCCCATGGTAGACAGAGGATTGACATGCTATTGAGTAGCTATAACCGTGGGCTAAGTAGAAAGGGGAAGAATACAATGCACGGTACCTTTCTCAAAGGTTACAATTTTGCTTGCAGTGGTGACTGAGCAGTTTTTGCATGTTCTGAGGGTAAGGGAAGGCTGAAAGTATATTTATCCGTTCTTCAAAATACTGAGAATTTGTTGATGAGACTTAATTATGTACCAGTAAGGTTATAGGTTGTTTTGAGAATCCTTTATTATAACCTTTAGGTTGTTTTGAGAATCCTTTATTATAACCTTTAGGTTGTTTTAAGTATCCTTTATTATAACCTTTAATTAAGAAATCAGAGACCTGAGGTATAGATGTGCTTCTAAAATTAAGTCAAGTCATTGGCAGAACATCAATTAATCGAATGTATCCAGACACCCTTAGGGTAAAGGTTTTCAGTCTGCATTGCTGAATGTTATCTAGTACGTATCATTAGGGCTTTCTGCTCTCAAGTCTAGTAAATTCTGCATTCTCTCACCTACATATAAACTCTTCTGAACTTTTCTGTCTAGTTTGTGGTGATTCAGTAAATGTCAGAATTGATTTTACTGAAGTTCCATACAGGTATCTCAGTAGATTAAAACATTCCTGTCCTGATTTCCCTTGTGAGGGATGGTACCTGTTTGGTTGTTTGCTCGATTCTGTTTAATGGCTGAGTCTGAGTAGCAAGCGGTAAGATTGCCTCTTAGACTTCTCTTAACTGCTGCATTCTGGTCCAGGAGAAGATGCCTGGAAAAAGAGAGGAGATCGTTGTCTTCCCCAAGCAGTTGGGAGAGCTCAGGGACTGTCTGCAATGCTGGATGGTACAACCAGGAGGGAGCTTTGCAGCAGGAGCTGAGGTTGGCAGACTCCTATAAATAGTAAAGAACAAACATCATCAGGTTGCAGAGGGGACTGGGAATTGAGATGTGCAGAGCTTGTTGCAGGTGAGGAAGCCATTGAAAGCTGGCAGGCTAAAATTTGCCAAAGTCGAAGGAAGAGCCTGCCCAACAAGGACAAAATGAGCACTGGAGATAGATTTTTCAAGTGTTTGTTGTTATGTTTTTGGGGGTGGGTGGAATTTTTTGTGGTGATCTAGTGGTTTGTTTGTGGAATTTTTTTACTTTAACCTGTTCCACTGTTAGGTATGTTTTATTAATAATTAGGAGTTTAAAATCCCTTTTGCTGTCTTCAGCGTACCCGTATGAAAAGAAGAGTACAGACCGGGCCATCTCAAAGCTCATCTTGAGGTCTTATCACTTGGCTATCAGAACTTTATTTGAAGATTTCTCATTTATCATACCTCTTAGTATCATTGAGGTACTTACCTATGTTTGCAGTAGGGAATAACTTCAGTGATATGCTGTCACTTAATTCCTGAAGTGCCTGAGGTGAATACATTTGTCATGGAAAATACATGATGTGATTGTTGACTGGGTAATTTATAACATGAAACTCAGTTTTTTCCTGAGCTAAAAACATATTTGTGTTGCAGCTCACTTAATTCATTCTGTGTTTGAGTGAATTCAGCTTCTAGGGTAAGAGATCCTGAGGTAAGAAGTATTTCTAACAGAATTCAAGGTTTAGTGCATTGGAGAGGACTTCCTTTACCAGACCATAATTCAGCTGATGGTAGTTGCTCTGTTGTCAAGTATTGGTGTCTCGGGATAATGTTTTAGCAAAGTCAGGGAAATGGAGGCAGTGGGAATCCAGCTCTGCGAGTCACTAGCAGTATTTAGTATTCATACCTACATATTCTAGGAAGAGGGACCTTCACTCATGAAATTAGTTGCCCAAATGAAGCAGTTAATTGATGAGCTGTGACTTTAAGGATGGCCAGAGCACTGATCATCAGTGAAAAGGCATTCCTTGGGAAGAACACTATCATCAGGATAATAATTTGAAACCATTTAGCGAGTATGGGATGAAATCAAGCTTCTAGTTTCTGTTCACCCCTTTTTGTTTCTCCTCTGTTTTTTCTTTATGTGGCTTCTCACATTCTCCCACAAAGGAAAGTTTTTAATCTTGTATTTGCAATGCAGTCCTAATGTTACAGACTAACTGCCAGGCATTTGCTATCAGATGCCATACAATGATGACAATTTTAAGGGAATAAAGACAGTCTCCTTAATCTTATAATGAATTAATCACTGATTGCTAGATGTGCATCTCCTTTCCTCTTACCCATCTTTGTGAAATCATTGAAAGGTTATTCACCCTCCCTCACGGGTAACAAATTTTTGATAGTACTATTGAACAAAGTTTAGCATTATTTTGAAATCAACTTCTGTTGGATCTTAGGGTAAGGCTGAATATAAATAATGCAAAAGAGACTTTAAGGATACTTGGAGTATGTTGAACATAAAATACTTGTGACGGACTTTGAGAAAGATTAGTGTTCTCTGGTAGTAGGTAAAAGCAGCTTGTTTTTAAACTTAGGTTGAATTTACTAAGTTTTTTTGTATGAAGAAATTACCTGTTTCCCAGAGAATTGTAGTAAGGGAAATGGTAGTCAAATGGTACGGATTCCAAGTCAGGTACTAAGGAAAGCAGAGGAAACAATACTGATGAAATTTACTGTACTCGTCTGCTGTCCTGCTGAATACATCTTAATTTTGATAGATAACATATCCAGACATGCAGACGGGGATCTGGCAGGTTACTTAACAAGAGCTAATGAACAGCGTAGTTATGTTAAAGGAAGTTTGGAATTACTGCAGAACATGGAACACCTCAGTTATGTGTTCTTAGTACTCTGCCTTTAGCAATTTATTTGTATCAGAATCCAGAATTGGACTAACTTATAATGAAAAACTATATGTAATACCTTATCTTACTAAGTTTATAGCAGGAGAGTTCTAGTGACCACTTTAGTCTTTTTTCCCCAGATAGTGAGGGCAAAGGTTTTCTTTGAGACTTACCAACATTTTCTTGCCTGTTATTTAAGTGAGATATTTCTTACCCACAAAGTAAAAGGGGAAAATTGCTACTGTAAAGTGTTTTGAAGACTATTATTATGTCCTCTTTTAGGCTTTTTTATTTTATTATTTGAAGGTTAAACAACGCTGTTAGATTGCTGTACTTTGGAACCCAGTCAGCTTGTTTCTTGAAGCCTAGAGCTGAGCACAGTGCTGCTATGGAGTCTGTGCTGCAATGCATCCTGCCTCCTACAGCTGCCGCTGCTCCCAGCACTCCTAAGGGCTTGGATGTATGGGTGGGGGGGTGGCCTTGTCATCAGTGTCACGGGTGGGTCAGAAGAGTGGTTGTATAAATGAGAATGTTATTGATTAGAGCACTTGACTCAAATTCAAGCAGACTCATCTGCCCAGTTCATTTTTATATATTGGCTTGAGGGACAGGTATGAATTCTGTTGTCTCTGGGTTTTTTGCAAGTTTGTGTTACCAAATGCATGAAGTCCTTAGCCTGAAATTAATGTACAAATTGGAGCTTAAAGTGAAACAGAGAAGATGCTCCTGAGAAAGAAGCTAACAAAATTTTTTTTTTTCTTCACAAAATCCACAAAATTACTGGTGCCACCTTTTCCTTGATTTTTTTTTTTTTTCAGAATAACAGCCTTTGTGCCAGCCAAATTCAGTTTTATATTAAGTCCAAGTTCATATTGAGGTAACAATATAAAGTGATTTGTGACTGCTCCGGTGAAGGTAGGCATGGGCACTGGGAGCTTTTGTGTTCTGTGATAATGACCCTCCTCACCGCTTTCCTCGTGGTATTGGGAAAGATGAAACAACCATATTGACATACAGAAGGGGCAAGAATCCGGCACAAGTGTCACAGATTAGAGTGGAAGAATGGCAGCAGCACACAGGAACTGCTTGCCTAGGGGACCTGGAAAGTAATACAAAATAGTCTGTCCTGAAGGGTTGTGGGACATGTCACATGTCTGAGACCCTGCAAAAAAATTTCTTCTGTCCAAATCTGGAAAGGATGTGCTGATGATACAGGACCGGGAGGAGCGGCTGATGCACCAGAGGCTGCGCTGCCGGCCAGCGAGGCTTGGGCAGGCTGGAGAGCTGGGTGGAGGGAACCCCGTGGAGTTCAATAAAACCAAATGTCAGGTCCTGGACCTGAGGAGGAGCAACCCCAGGCACCAGCCCAGGCTGGGGCTGACCTGCTGGAAGGCAGCTTGGCAGAGAAGGACCTGGGCATGCTGGTGCACAGCAAGTTGCTGTGAGCCAGCAGTGTGCCCTTGGGGCCAAGAAGGCCGATGGCACCCTGAGGGGCATGAGGAGGAGCGAGGCCAGCAGGGCGAGGGAGCTGATCTCCCCCTCTGCTCTGCCCTGGTGAGGCTCATCTGGAGCGCTGTGCCCGGTGCTGGGCTCCCCGGTTCGGGAGAGACAGGGAACTGCTGCAGAGGGGCCGGCGGAGGCTACAGAGATGGCGGGGGGAGCGGGTGAGGAAAGGCTGAGGGAGCCGGGCCTGTTCAGCCTGGAGAAGAGAAGGCTGAGAGGGATCTTACCAATGTACACAAATATCTTAAGGGTGAGTGTCAGGGGGATGGGGCCGGGCTCTTTTCAGCAGTGCCCAGTGACAGGACAAGGGGCAATGGGTACAAACTGCAACACAAGAAGTTCCTCCTGAATAGGGGGAAGCACTTCTTTGCCCTGAGGGTGACAGCGCTGGGGCTGGGACAGGCTGCCCGGGGAGGCTGTGGGGTCTCCTTCTCTGGAGACATGCAAAACCCACCTGGATGTGACTCTGTGCAACCTGCTCTATGTGAACCTGCTTTAGCAAGGGGTTGTGCTAGATGATCTCTAGAGGTCCCTTCCAGCCCTGACCATTCTGTGATTTGAGTGCAGCTCTGATCCAAGAGTTCTGAATTGGCTGATGAGAGTATGTGCATTTTGAAAAAGATAAGACTGGGCAGAAAATCTTTCCTCTAAAACCTTGAGAGAGCTAACTGCAAAATGCTGATGTTAGAGGGCCAGTAATAGTGGGGGTTTTCCTTACACTGATTCTTTTGAAGGAAGTCAGAGCAGGAGTATTCAGAAATTATCATTCTGTATTGTTCACAGTAGTTATGAATTTGTAGGTTTTAGGGGGATTACATTCAGGATGTCTCTATATCCACGGCTAAGAAATAAAAGTGCCAGATTTGTAATGGAGAATTGTCTACTTCTGGTGAACGAAGACAAAAGCACAAATGAGTAACACAGGTACTGGAAATGAGTGCTGGCATCAAGACAATTGCCAGTGTTGGTATTATGTCATTTTTATATTTGGCAGTTAGGCAAATTGTGTTGACTTAATGTCATGTAGTTACATTCCAGGAAGAATTTGAGCTTGGTGCATGTTGGGATTGAGGTTTATAGTCTTAGCTCTGTGGCTCATCCAGTTCTTCTCCAGCCAGTAGCTGCTGCTCATCAGTGAACGGGCATCTGAAATAAATGAATGTATACTTAGTGGTTACTGTTTCTAATTTATTTGTTGCTTCGGGATCTTAATTTCTGCTCCCAGTTCTGTGATTGTGCTTCTTGTTGATCAGACAGCACAACAGATGAATTTATGGGACTGCTTTGGCTGCTCGGAAAATACCTGTACTACTGGCACCTTTGCTGATAATTGCATTGATAGTGTATGTACTGCAGCTTAGGCCCTGGAAATGATCCCTCGTTAGGTAAAAGGAGGATTGGCCCAGCTACTGCACTCCTCCTTGTGTGTGTGTCTTCTCTTTGATAATTTAACGTAAGATTTTGACACCGCTGAAAGCAGCCCCCAGTCATCTTTTTCAGCTTGTACTTGTCTGTGTATTTTCTTTTCATAGTGTTTTTCCTATTGATTTTTTTAACACTACTGTTACAAAGAATAAAAAAAATGTCCAAATGACAAGAAACTACCTAATTAATTGTCTTGGTGTTATACGAAGAAGGAAGAGTGGAATAAAATCAGATGTGATGCATAAGGTCTTTTCCACTAATACCTTCCATGAACACTTCTGGTTTTATTTCTGTAGAGTGCCAGTATGAATTTTTCAGGCAAAAAAATGATTTTGTTTAATTTTATAATTCTGATCTGCTTTAAAAGAAAAAAGAAAACAAACCAACCAACCCCAGCAACATACAATGCTGCAAAACTGTACATACATGTACAGTAAAAGGAAGTTCTTTCTGGTCTTCCCTAGCTGTGGATACTTGACTTGGCATTCTTATAAACAGAAGTCTAATCTAGGAAAAATCTTGGGATCAACCTACACCAGAAGGAAAAAAAAAAAACCCACCAAACCTCTATGGAATAGAAGTATGTATAAAGGGAGTTATGCAGAGTAAGTTACTGCATTTTAAATTCTTACCCTCGCTTTTGTTACACTTAACTTCCCTCTGTAGACAGCTATAAGAGAAGGATAATTTTTTAAGGATGAAACTATTTTCAGAGGAGATTGGGATTTAACAGTACAGCTATCATTATGGTTTGTGAGCTGCATGTAAAGATGTTGAGTGTTTTATGGCTTACATTTTTAATGCAGCTGTGTTTAAAATAAATGTCTTTGCTGTACTCTGCTGCAACATCAGTTTTAGATCGTGTGGAACTAAGCTATTTTACCTTATATTTAGGCATATTGCTAGGGGTCATTAAAAACAACATTTTAAGCCAGCTCATGTGACAAAATACAGCTAAATACATTGTTGGTTATAAGGCTGCTTCTTCAAGCTGCTTTCTGGAAAAGAGGACTGTTTCTTGTATCAACCCATGGATAAAACTAGTTTATGCATTGTCTCTACCCCCTTTTCGCTCATGTTTTCATCCTGATTTTCTCCAACAGAAAGGAGAGCCAAACTGCAGCATTCTTTCTCCAGAAACCACAGAGCAGTTGACCTTTGAGATTCCTTTGAACGATTCTGGCTCTGCGGGACTTGGTGTGAGCTTAAAAGGCAACAAATCTCGGGAGACTGGAGCTGATCTTGGGATTTTCATCAAATCTGTTATTCATGGAGGTGCTGCTTTTAAGGTATGGAAGAAGCACATCAGGTGATGACTGCATTATAGTTCTGATGTTTCTAATGCTGACCAGTGAACCTCACTTGATAAGCATTTTAGGAATGAATACCTTTTTGTCACACATTCTTTTGGGTGAGCTGCAAATCTACTTAAGTTTTGTTCCAGGATTCTGGTGTTACGTGTGGTAGGGTTTGCCACAAGGAAAGCAAATTGGTGGAAACCTTTGGGGGCATTTGGATGCTGCAGGAAATGGGAAAGAGGAGAAGGATAAGGGTGTGTGGGTACAAGGAGAGACTGCCTCCCAGCTTCCCCACAGCTCACGGAAGTGCATGGGGAAGTTTGCATGCTCTAGGCACAGGGACAGAGAAGTTAGATATCTACATTTACTATCTGCACTGCTTTGGGTCCTCCCAAAGTGATACAGGCAGACCTATAAAAAACAATCAAAAGACAAGCTTCTTCACAAAAATTAGAAATTGACAATTATGTGATGTTAAGGATTATGTGTTTAATTTGTGCTGTAAATAAAAAGCTAGCTCGTAATTTTCTTCTTTTATTCAAAAGATTAATTTTTTTACCGGTGTGGTAAAAATGTGACTTGGCTGAGCCTGGCATCAATTGCTCAAAAGTTACCAATTGATCCTGAGGTGGATTAAATAAATTGGTAAATGACAGTATTATGAATTGTTCTGCTCCCTCTAAGGACTATACAAGGACTGTTGTATATTTTTATGATTAAAAAGTATTTGAATTTTTTTCTAATCCTTAGGAAATCTGTTGACTGCATTTTTTCCAAAATAAAACTTGAAAAAGATGACTTTCTTGAAATTAGAAACAAAGGTCTTAATCTTTCAGGCTAGTACACTTAATTCTTGTGGATCCATAACGTAATTTTTGTCTCTTGTGTTACCTCAGCAATTCCTCACAGTTCTCTATTCTGTAAAAGTACCTTTTCATTCAGTGTATGTAAATTCCTCTACTGACATCAGCCTGCTGAGTAAGACAATTCACAGCATTAAAACTTCCATGATCATCTATTTACAGCAGCTGGTAAATAGCAATAATCAAGGATTTAGTTTTGATGTGAATGTTTAATACTTCCCTGCTTCTATTATTTACCTGTCCTAGTCCCACAGGTATTTCAAAGCTCGGATCTTCTCAAGTATACCTGAGCCTGGTACATGCAGTTCAGAACGTTGTCTGTGGTTAACTCAGGGCTAAGTGACAGCTGAGTAACTTTACATCAGTTATTAGTTAAGGCATGATTGGCCAAATTAGGGCTGGATAAACTCAATTTATGTGCATGTCTGCTACAGAGTACAACTCATTTTACTATGAAAATAAGGCTGCCCTCCTTTCCTTCCCAGCTGTGTTTTCCCCGAATAATTGTCCACACCAGTTGCAGTGACAGCTTATACTGCTACAAATAAACTCAGTGTTTTGAACAGCAAAGCTTGTGGAGCTGTATTCTGGCACTTTAGTGGCCTGGCTATCTGACTTGTCACATCATAGACACGTAAGACAACCCTTTCTAGCTCTGTATCTTTACCACACTATTCTCCCATAGTTACTCACTCCGTAGCAGTTGATTTCAGCTTGAGCGGTCTGCAGAGTAATAAAGCAGAACTTCTGTGCTGACACCTAAGTAAACGGGCTGCTGGCACAGGAAGCCACCATGACTGGAAGATTATTTTCTCTTGTGATAGCCTGTGGTCCTGTGACCTGTTCTCTATTCTACCCCATTGTAACCCTTATACCCATTAGAACTGTGTGTAGGCTGCAGAGCAAGTGAGAGCTAGAGCCTCAGCTACTTCAGCCAGAACTATTCAGAGAACCTGTCCTATGTGTTTTATACAAACACTCACAGAATGCAGTCATTTTGGCAATGTCTGAGGAGCCACAGTTTACTGTTGCATATGCATGGAGACCAGCTGTCTTTCTCCTGTCTAATGACCTTCATAACGAACAAAGCATAATCAGTGGGTATTAACAATTAATAAAATTTCTTATATCAAGTTAAAAAGTGTGCACATATTTGTGCATAAATATTTAAACATGCCCTTATTGTCCTTATTTTAAATGTCGCCTTTTAGCAAGTAAAAAGCCTTTCGTTCTAGCTGGTAGTTGTCCAGAGCATTTTCCCATGCTATTCATTATAACTCTCTGAAATGGTGTATTACGGATTTAGACGTGCATTTGCTTTTCAGTATACAAAGTTTTCTTGGGAAGCTATCACAGGAGGAAATCATAATGCTCTCTGACATGAGAATCCTCTCACTATTTCTCACTTCTGCATTTGGAGTTTAAAATTTGTTCTAATTTTGTGTTATGCTAATATAAGAGGGAGCTTTTATCCCCTTGTCTATACAGTCACCACTTGTCTTCAAAAGAAGACATGTTTACGTCTAACTTCAACATTTGCTTCACTGCTGAAGTAAATGCTCAGTTCTTCTAACGCTGTGTAAAGGTTTTGATACATCAAATTTCTTTCACCAGCGTGTTTTTTAGAATGAAGAGTTACATGAGATGCAGGCAATTTTTGTTGGTTACTGTTAACTGTTGTTGGTCTGAACCAAAGGGCTGGAGAGATGCCAACATATTTTAGTGTTTTTCAAAACATTAAAACATTAATCTAGCTCTGATGTATTAGTAGAATTGCAAAGTACAGTAAGGAAGTTGTAAAAAAAAAAAAAAAAAGTAAGGGGAAATTGAAGTCTTTTAATTCTATACTTTATGATTTTTGTCCCAGCTAAAGATAAAAGGCAATATCAATGCATCGTGCATCATACATGCTACAGTAAGACCCAAGGCCTATTTACTGCTCTTGCTACAAAACCAAACAAAGTAAAAATGCCTTAATGTTCTTAGTTGGTGTTCTAACAATGTATCCTGCAGGAATAAGAACACTGGCTTTTGCTGATTGAACCATTATGTCCCTTCTTAACCTTCTTTTGTAATTTTTGAAATGTCTGTTTTTTATTATCGCTAACATAAAGAGGTTACAAGAATATTTGTAATAGTGCAGAGCCTTTCACATGAAGAAAACGTTTGACTGAGTTTAAATGCGTCATCTTTCCTCACAACTTCAGGGATTTCAGCCTTGTTCATCTGGAGACTTCTTGGCTTTTTACTTGTGATACATTCCTGATGATCAGGTACTTGCTGTCTACTGCAGCTGAAATGCAGCAGAGCCATTATTAGAAGTAATGGAGTATTTTCTACACGTGCATTTGTTCAAATCAGACGTGGTATAGCTTGAACCTCCATGGGGCTTCTGAGTGCTGTTGCTATAAACATTGCTTGTTGTGTGCTGTGGATGGGGAAACTGGATGATTCCAATAAATGCCATCAAGGAATTCTTTCTGAGAGAGATGTCATTGATGTGATACGGGAAATAACTAGGTGTGCTTTGCTTAAAAACATAAGTCCCTGAAGAACATGGCATTATATCTCCCTGCTCTACTGTAAAAAGCGTAAGAGTCTTGTGACTGGCTGTCTGAATACAGTAGCCATGTGGTGGTAGGTTCTACCCCTTGCTCTGAGTCTCCATGGAAAAAAAACCCAATTTTTTTGAATAAGCAAGGGAACAGTAATTTCACCCTTTATTAGAATAACTCACTTGCAATTTCAGAGATGGCATTTGAAAAGTGTTTTGCTGAAATGCCAAATGTTGTTTTTCTACTCAGAAGCCACAAAGAAACCTACCTTTCAGAGATGAAAGAAAAAGATATGTTGAAACATTTAGCTTATTTTGAGCCAAGCAGATTGTCCTGAAGTTTAGGCTTCTAAACAGGCCATAACATCAGTGATGTAAAAAATCTGTATTTGGAAACTGTTTTAAACATTGGCATTTCCCCCACCCACCCCCCCCCCAGTCTTTAAAATAGCAAAAGTTCTTTTGTGAAATAACTTCTACCTGAGCATGTGTGAAAAGTGTTCAGCCTACCTTGTACAGGTGACTTAGCAAGTGTTGTTGATCAGCATTTATAAAGCAGGCACACCTTTTTTCTCTGATCATAGTTGAAATGTTGAATTTTGTATTTAAGTGGAGCACGTAACAGAATGGGAAGAAGGGAGATGCATCAAAAGAAGTACTTTAAGAACTGACATTATTAAAATATAAATAAATAAAAAGTCTCATACCAAAATATTACAAGGCAAATGAAAAATCAGGCCAATTCGGAGCTTTCTGAAGCTGCAGCATTTGATGTAATAATACACATTGTGTTCAGGACAGTTGCATGGTCAACAGATGTAGTCATGACAAGATTCATTTGACATCGTATTTTATACAATTTAATAGGAAGCTTTAATGGGTATTTATACATAGGTGTTTATCCACAGAAAGGAAAAAAAGTAATCCAATAACCTGTGGGACAATAGAAGGACATGAGAACCTGTAAAATTTTCAGGGTGTTACAGAAACTCACAAAAAAGAGAATATTTTTTCCTCAAACTCCTGTTGCAGTGAATGACTCCATTCATTTCAGCCGATTTTGATAGAACACAAAGGAATTGCAACATGTGCAAATAATAAAATTCCCTGTTCAAAAATGTTAACTCTTCTCTCCTTAAACTTTAGCATGTGATGGCATCATTTTCGATGTAGAGAAGGGGTGAGGTTAACCTATTTACTTTGGCTGTATGTAATTTATGTTGG
Organism: Falco cherrug; assembly: GCF_023634085.1. NCBI lineage: Eukaryota > Metazoa > Chordata > Aves > Falconiformes > Falconidae > Falco > Falco cherrug. The sequence goes on along the minus strand of NC_073704.1, from coordinate 15,120,813 downwards.
CATGAAATACTCAGCAGAGAGGTGGGAGAGGTTTCAGTATCTTTTCCAAATGGCATTGCTGTTTCCTATCCTTTGTTTCCATACCCTCCTGAGAAAAGTTATATTTCTCTTCATTTTCCTTCACTGAGTGAGTCATCTCCCAATTTTGTCTTTCAATCTTCTTATCCTTCCCAGTTTATTTTAGATCCTGGTATATGCTGTTCTTCTTCAGGTCCTTAGCTATTCATACTCTGCCATGGTAATGATGATACTAAGTTCCAACAAAAATAACATTTTAGTAAAGCTGGGTTTGTCACAGCTACTGTAGCTCACTTGAGCACAAATGACTTAGACTTGGCAGCAACAGTGGAATAGTTAATTGAATATCTTAGTGATAGGAAGAAATAAAAATCGAAAAGTATATATATTGTGGATTACTCAGATGCATGAAATGTAAACAGTTCGGACGAGTGCCTTCTGAAGAGTACATAATGAACCTTTGAAGGAATGAGATTCGTTTTAAGTAATCAACGTATTTCTGTGCAAGTTCTTTCTCTGCTATTCTTTCTTCACTGCCCTTCTATATTGGATGTCTTGAGTTTTTTTATTCTTTTCCTTCCTTCTTTGAGGTCTGATGCCAACCTGATAATTGCGAACTTGACAAGTTTTAAAAGAAACTCTTGTCTCTTAATTAAATAGACCTTATTTTCTTGTTAAAGAGAAAAGTCCATGGCACATGCTTTTATGAAAAGAAATAAATCACAGATAATAATGACAACAGCAGTAGGACTCCTAAATCACCAAATAGCAGTGTCCACGATTTTATTAAGCTCACAAATGTCAGTTAACCTTGGCAATGAAACGGAATGACTTTTTTCAAAGCATAGGCTGCTTGATGTGGCTCAGCCCTAGTTTTATTATTGGCAGCAGGTTGGAATGTTAAAAAAACGGACAGCATTAATTAAAATAAGGATGCTTAAGTCTTAATGACCATCCTGAACTGAGAACACTACCCCATATGGTGGTATGGTAATTGTGACAACATAGACACTAGTGAGAATATAGATAATTTTTGGAGCTGTTTCTTACCAGACCTTAACAGCAGATAATAATGCATGGAAAATGTGTTGCAGTACTCCATTATGGTTGCATTGCAGATACTAACAGCTGTGGGTCCTTTTTAACTAAGCAGAAGTTCCTTTTAATGTTTTCTTTGTAGAACTGATGCAAATTAAATTGTACATGCAGGAAAAACAGTAGCTTGTGCATGCACTTCTGTGTTTCTAATTGCCCTATGAACTTTACCCCAAATCTAGTAAATGGAAGAAAAAATGGCCAATTAATGGACAAAGGATTTTTCTTTTGAGAGACCCGGTACTATGCAGTCTCTTGTTTCTTATTAGAAAGCAATATCTGATTGTCTGCATCTTGCTTTCCTGTATGTTGCCTCTCTGCCTAATAATTCTTATTTAAAACATTTTTTGGTTTTATTTTTTTGCTTGTAGGATGGTCGTTTGCGAGTAAATGATCAGCTTGTTGCAGTAAATGGGGAGTCACTTCTGGGCAAGTCAAATCATGAGGCTATGGAAACACTGAGACGCTCCATGTCCATGGAGGGGAACATTCGAGGGAGGATCCAGCTGGTAGTTCTCCGGAGACTAGAGGTGCAGACGGAGGTGAAGCAGTGAATGCATTTATTAGATAAATGTCTTTCCAGTCCCAGTGTTTTTGCATGCAAGAGATGATGGCTAAAGTCTTGGTCACAGAGAGCTCCTCCCTCCTGGCAGAATGAATTCCTGCCTTCCTGGAGTCAGGATACGTGTAGAATTTCTGGTTGATCTCCCCTGGTCTTGCTGTTCCTGTTTGAGACCGGGCTAAAAGTTGCCTCTTACTTTATTTGACAGGTATTAGAACAAAAGCAAATGTGGTCCCGGAAAGGGTTATCTTAGGATTAATGTAGTTTTGACTATCTACTACCTTCTAAAGGCAATAGCTGGGATATAGGTGATTTGAATTCTGATTTCACTTGTTGTCATGATCAGAGACCTTGATATTTTAGTGTGACCTGGATTTAACTTCACTTTTGCTTTTTCAGTGTCATTAGTAATTCACTCCACTTGTTGTGCATGTGTTCTGGTCCTGTCCTGTCCCCCCACTTTTTTTTTTTTTTCTTTTTTAACCTTCAAGGAATTAATATATTACTTTCCCTGGTCAGATGAAGGCCACTGCTTCAGGATGTGTTTCTGAGTTGATTAGCATAAAGTTTGTTTAAGTAAGGTAACAAAGTAAGAGAAGAAAGAAATTTTAATGGCTCTTTTCTAGACCTCATATAAATCGATGGTTGCCAATAGGCTCCAACTTTGAAAAAGAACGGTTTTATGATCTCTCTTGCTCCCTCTCCTTCATGCATGCATGCATATATGCACACTCATTCTTCATCTTTACATAGTTAATTTGTATGTGTGTATACTGGCTGCCCTTACTACTGATCCTCGTTTTAATTTTGACCCTTGAGTAAATATTTTAAGTTTTTCAACATCTGTACAGTTCCTTAAAATAAAAACACATACAGGTGTATTTGTGGTATAAAATCTTGTAATAAATACCATTATAGAATTTCAAGAGAAAATGTCAAGCTTCTTACCTAACAAGCATTGCTGGAACTTTTCAAAACGTTAAGAACAATCATGTTTGTGGGTGTTATTCGCACAAGATATCAGAGGCGGGAAGAGAATGCAGATTATCTTTTAGTATAATTAACTCAATATTTTCTAATAACTTCCTATTTGTTCTACTACCACCATTGATTGAGAAATAGATTTAGAAGTATATTACTTACTGAACATTATGCTCTAACTTTGTTGGGCAGACCCTTTGCAAAAGCCACATGATGTCAATCATGCCAGGAAAATATAAAAAATACTCATTAGTAATTCTGGAATACTTTAAAGGAAAATGTATTTTTGCTTTCCTTTTCTATGTGACATAGCATTATGCCATGAGGAAGAATTATTAAGTATAGGTTACGTTTATTGTGCAGTCTTGTAGCATGAGACAGATAGCTTACCTTCAAATAAAGCTCGCTTCTGCAAGTTTTCTTCATTTAACAGGAGCCAAATTGTTTTTAAAAAAAGCTTCTAATCAAACATCAGATTGACCCAATAAAAGTATGAGGCTGCTTTTTGTAGTTAAGTGTATAGTTTTGTTTATTGTCCAGACATATGAAAGAGGTAAATAATCTTGACTCATGCCCTGTGAAGAATGTATAATGAGGTCTTGATTGAATCAAATTCATTTTAGGCAGGAATTAATTTTTTATAGGGTAGTCTTTAGGTTCAATTGTAATTCCATTTGAGTCTGGAGACCACAGCAGAAATGGGTTGTTGCCCATTCTTTCCTTTCCCCAAAAAAGCTTCCTGAATACAGCATCTCAGCTTGGTAGGAGTATATGTTTAGAAATGCATTATTGTTTTTATTGGTCAGGACACTAATGGAGGTCTTCCATAACAGCTATGTTTTATAAGCTGGATACTCTAATTAGGCTGGTTACTGATCAGTTGTAGGATATTGATTGTGTCATTTGTCAAAGAGCTGGAAAAGCAGATTTGTTGTTGCTGTTATTTTAAGGCTCCCTGTCCCAGTCGGTACACGTCTCCAAGGTAGTACTAGTTCAGATGTTGTAAGGCTTAATTTAGCTAGCAGTGTCCACGTGAAAGTAGTAAATGTGGACCTTGTGACATAGGGGATCTTATGTAAACTAAAGAATCTCCAGTAACAAGAAGCACCATAATTGTCAGTGCCTGTATGGTGTGTGTGTTTCTGCACAGAGGTTCAAAATAGCCTTTTCAATTGGCTCATGTTGCACTGAGGAGGAGGAGAGAATGTTGCATGTGCTGCCTGTCCACTGAAACTGCATTTGTAGCCATATTGTCATCACGAGCATTCCAGCATTGATTTGTGTTCTGGGGTGTATTTTTCCATTTTATTATTATTTTTTATTATTTTATCATTATTTCATTATCTTTAATATTTTTATTATTAATATTATTAAGCTTGAAGGGCAGGTTGCAAGGTGATGTAACCCGCTGTCCTTTCTTATGTGTTGGTTTGCAGGCAATCACTTGCTAATGCATTAAACCTCTTGCGTTATTTTACAAAGAAACTTGTACCCATTAGATACATACATTCTGCAGTTGTGACTATGAAATTTAAGGAATGGTATGTTTAGTGTGAAGTTTGCTGGCACAATGAGCATGCGCTTTAAAAATAGAAGCCAGTTAGATGCCCCTTTAAAAAGCAGATAGAAAAATCACAGAAACTACAAAGGTTATTTTGAAAACTAGCCATAATATTCCTCTGTGTGGATTTTCTGTTTTCCCTGAATAATGAGTAAGAAAGCGTCTTTCTGGGTCTGTCCCAGTTTTAGAAACTGTGATTATTTCTCTCCCCCCCCCCCTTTTTTTCTTTTGAGCAACTGCTCAGGAGAATAAATTAGGCGATATGGCATGTACGGGGGGGTGGGAAATGTCTCAAAAGAAAAGCTGACTAGAGGTGTGACAGGAGTTTGTTTAGCTGCTAGCCAGAAGACCTGTGTTTGGGAGTTTGGTGTAACTCCTTACTTGCAAAACTGCTCTAGTGTGTGATCATCAGAACATATGCACACAGTCTCTGAGAGAAGGGAACCAGCTGGCTGGCAGAAAAATACCATTGGCATTGCCCATGTTCTTGTGTTGACAATGTCACAAGCTGCCCTCCCAGATGGAGCATTTGAATGAAGCCAGTTGTGGGTCATAAAAAAAAAAAAGTCTTCGTTTTTGTGCGTCACTTAATGATTGTTATTGCTTAGATATTGTCTTATTTCATGGTCAGCAAAAACAGTCATTTTGAAGATAGCTTTCAAGTTTCTCATTTGAAGGGAATCAATGTACAGTGAACACATTGCATTACACTGTATTTGTGCATCTTCTGTAATGATGGCTGATCTTCTGCATTGTTGAAAATTTAAATTTTTTGCTACAATGTGTGGTTCTGTTTTTCTCTTAGGAGCGCTCAGACCAGGGAGTCTTTCAAAAATCAGCCTGTGACAGGAGTCATAACTTTGCAGCTGCTTCCCAACGCAATGATACTGTTCTTCAGCAGTTTGTAACATGCAGTCCTCAAGAAAGAATAAAAGGTAGTCTCTAGATATCCTTCTCTGTGATAAAAGTGCTTTGTGTTTTGGGGTTTTTTTGAGATCTACAGTCACTAGAAAAGCAATTAATTAGAGTAAGTGCACACTATGTTACTTTGAGGCTTGAAGATCCAGCGAGGGTGGGAGAGCTGACTCAGAAGTTGTGAATTAGATTCCTGGCACAAATTCCAGTTTAAGTAACAGTTTCTAGCTCGCTGCCCCAACACGTAAGGTTGGATAAAAAACAAATGATGAGTGCAAAATATATGTTGTCAAAATGTTTATTTTCTATATATCTTTAATGAGTGCAATGATTTTTCCATTGAATTCTTAGATTATGTCCCAGGGGTTATTATAAGCTAAATTAATTTATACAAAAGCATGATACTCATAAAGTACACTTAAAGGTAACTTTGTTCAAAGGTTAGAAATATTGCCCTAATTTACAAATCTGAATTATATTAAGTAACTCATTAAAAAAAAATTAAGTAGATGTGTACATTGTACAAAGAAAACCTACATGTATGAGCATATGCAAGCTTATAAGTAAGAGTTTTTAAGACTACTCTGCTATCTGTCCAGTTTGCACCTGACTCAGCAAGGTACTAGTTATTTGAAAAGTCTTAAGTATTTGAGATGGTCTTGACCCCTGTCCTTCTAAGTGTGCTCTTATTCTTCGAGCCAAGCACACACTTGAATACCTTCCAATAAGAAAAAAAGATTTTCTTCGGTGTAGTTGAATTATGCATGATTTTTCCCACTTCCCTAGACAACTGTGGAATCAGGGTAGCTGGCAAAAAGTAATTTCGTAGGCTGCTGTGATGACTGTGTGGGGTACTTTTAACCAAAATCAAAGAGCCCGTATCTGTAAAGCTCAAGAGAAACTCCCGTATAGTTTAAGGGTAAATAATTTGTGGTGACTACAGTATTTTGACAATGCGACTCCAGGCAAAGAATTAGATACAGACACAAGCCTTGTAAATATTCAAAGATCAGATCCTTTTGTGTAGTTCTACCCTATATTTCTTGTGTATGGAAATTAAAATGATGCTGTAGTTACATGAGAAAAGGGTCAGTCATCCTTGGAGCTAGCCTGCCCTGTAGAGTTAGTCATTGCCAAGGGATCAGATAGCAGCAAATACCTTCATTAATAAACACTTCCTTAAAAAGCATATAAATAAGCAACTGCTCTGGAGCCATTGATAGAGGTGAATGGCAACAGGTAACTTGTCACTTCCATGTATTTTGTTTTGAAATGTAAGAGTAATGTTACTTTCAGGTAAGGATTCTCCAACTGCGATCCAAAAATCAGGATGACTAGTTTGCGGCTCATTCATGAAGTTATTTTCAATAGACATCTTTTTAATTAAAGAACGATGATAAGAAGGCATTATAGCAAAAACATGTGATGGCCTTGGAAGAGAATGTATGTTGGATGTCGAAAGGGTGCCCTGGCGTGCTGCTGGGGGCTGTTGTCAGAGAGGGTTTGACATGGCTGGAGCTTCCCATCCATAGCCTGGAAGGAGTCAGTGAACAACAAATGACAAAGATGTTGCTAGCATTTACCAGAAGTATCACTGTATTGCAATTTCTATTGAAGATTTGGCATTTGATGAGTAAAATTGAAGTGATCTTAATGTGGAACTGCACAGGCACTTTCAGCAGCAAGGTGTCTGCAACAGGGCTGCAGTCAGAAATGTTCCTGGTAGAAAGCACTTGGAGCTTGCAGTAAGCCCGCACATTGTAGGAATGTTTCTGTAATTTTGAAGTCATGGTATTAATTACTTTGAGCTAATACTCATTCTGCTTGTCACCTATTTCCAGTCACTGGTTCAAAATATTTTTTTGCATGTTTTTTTTATAAAGTTTTGTCCTCCGCCTTTCAAGACACATGTAAAGGCAAAACAATACATCTGTTCACAACCCTCATTTAACTCAGTTATGAACTTTAGGTTGTGTGTTCATTTAAGGATGTGAGTCACAGACATAGTGAGCTGCTTGTGACAGGCAGGAACAGTCCCTTGTACATTCTTATGGCGCACTATCCAGATCTTGTATGTAGAAGTACGGTTGGTACGTTTTTATGAAGAATAATAAAACATAAAAGAGATTTTAACATAATACAGGATCTGATGTATGAATTTAATGACAGGAGCGGTATTATGTTTAATAAAATGTCACTTTCTCAATTAATGTTTTCTAATAAGTTATTTCCAGTACCATTCACTGCTCCTACCAATAAAATTATAATAAAATCTCAGCAAAAATACACTGAAGCTTGGCCTGCTAATACTGCTGTCTGTTTTAAGAGCCTTTTTTTATTATACATGAGCAAGAAAAACTAATGTCTGGGGAAAAGTGGTTATAGCCAAAACATTACGTTTTGTCTTGCCTGTGGATATTTAAATAAAGGGGGGGAGGATACTGATCCAATATTGAAATGCCAGTGTTTGTTCTATTTTTGCATGAATAATACTTGCTGCCTTCAGGTCCTCACTTCTTTTGCTGCCAAGCTATTGCACAGATTCAGTGTTTTTTAGAACAACCTCTTTGAGAATTGATACTTCAGTGCCAGCAGCTTTTTACATCTCTGGTGTTGAAAGATTACTGGAATGTGTTTCATTAGAGGTTCCTATATATTTCTTAGAACCCTACGTTATAAACGGTTTTAGGGGAAATGCTGTCATCTCTCTGGTTAAGTAGTAGAATAATCATAAACTCTCTCTACTACCATAGACTGCTGAGTCTTCATGATTGTACAAGCATCTGTTTCCATACGTCTGGTAATGTCAAGATAGAAAATAAGAAGTGAAATTTTAAATTAATGTTTAAATTTTGCTTGTAAATATTACATGTGTCTTATAGACAGGCTTATTTATTCTCCTAAACTGTTTAATATCTGAAAATTCAGTATATTTTGTTTAGTGGCTTAGCTGTTCCTCTGATCTCTCTGGATCTGTTAAGAGAATTTCCTGAGGTCTTGAACATGAAGCCAGTGACTGCTTCTTCAGTTAAATTCTCTCACTCTTTTGCTCTTGCTCCCATTTTGCTGGGAGCTGTAGTCCCTTGTGGTCATTTCTGGTTCACTCAGGAAGTCTGCCATTTTTCTATGTGTACCATTTTTGTACTGCAAGAAAAGTGCCAGTGGTAACAAACAACGTGGTAACGCCACCAAACACCCTTTGTGAAATGATTTATTAATTACTGTGAATCAAAGTTAATGTAACTACATGATATGGTCAGTCTCTTGTTATGGCTATCAGAGGTTGCTCAAAGAGGATAAAGCACAGTGTAGGGTGTGGTGTTTTCTTTTTGTTTCAGTTTTTTGGGGTTTTGGGGTATTTTTTGTTTGTTTTTGTTCCCTTCCATCAGGCATCTCTTTCCTACTTAGGGCAGTCAGTAGTTTAGGGACTTCCTAAATCAGATGTACTGTCTGGACTATTGTGTCATTGATACCACTCTACCTTTTAGTCCACTTCTTAATATATTTTAAAAAAGTGGATTTCCCAAACAGCCTCATGACAATGAGTTCCATGTTTTAATTGCACCGGAAAAAAACACTACCTCATATTAGTTCTAGGTGTGCAACTTGACAGTGACACTGAGTGCCTGCTATTTACTGTGTATGAGAGTCAGTGAAAGCTTCCTTTTCACCTTATGCATGGCTTTTACAATTCCATAGACTGCTTGTATACCCTTTTATTGCTTCTTACTCTAAACCAAAGAATCCTAGTCTGTGGTCCTTGTAGAAATGTTTCTACATGTGTCCAACTACCCTTGCCACCTTTTCAAATTGTTTCTGAATTAAATTGCATCCTTTTTTCAGATAGGAAGAATGAAACCTTAGAAGCTATTTCAAAAATAGGCACACCATTAACTCTGAGTTCTCAATGGAGTGTTTGGACTTTTCTTGAGGCTCTAATGTCTTGTTTCTTTTTGACTTCACTAAGCATATATTAAAAGAACGATCCAGTGCACTTTTATTGTACTGTTCCGGAGTCGTAATTGCTGAAGTAATAGCCTTTGTGTGTGTGTCAAGAGAATTCCCCCACTGCCATATGTGTATCACTTCACAGTCACTGACAGGGAATTCCACCTGCCTTTCCTGTTTACTTAATAGCCTGCAGTCTTTTTGCAGAGGTTCATAGTCTGCTTATTTTTGGTAGTTCTGAGTGGGTTTACATGAGTAAATTTTTTCATCTTCCACTTCATCTTTCAGATCATCTAATAACATTGAACAGTATGAGTTTCCATTTGTTCTAAATTTGTTTTACTGTGGGAACTTGCCATTTTCTCCTCATTTCTGATTCCTGTCCTTAAATTGCAACCTGAAAGAATGTGATCATAATGCGAGAAGACAGTGTGCATATGTTAGGTAGCATACCTGTTTTCTGCATCAGACTGGCAATCAGCATTTTTTAAGGCCTCATTAGAACTTTTCATTTGCTCACCTTCACTTTCTTTGAATGATGGTCTAACTTTTCCTGAGATACAGGGTTTGAAATATTTCTTGTATTTCTGATCTTTAGGTAGGAAGCTGCCCAGCCAGTAGTTTTATAGGGTTCTTGAGCTAACAGTGTGGTTTTGTTGGGGTTTCTTTGCTTGCTTGCTTTTAGGGAACTGTCTCATTGCTCTTATCTAATAAATATAGTCTGTTGCTGTCTGCCTTGATTGCCTCCTGGTAAACCCTTTTCTCTTAAATTAGATTAGTACTTGCAAGCAGGATTGACTGACAACATTCAGTGCCACAGAACAGGTCACATGAGTGTGGTATGTCAGCGTTGTTAAATCGCTTACCTGTCACTGAAACCCAAAAATCAGTGTTTGTGTTTCCTGTTAAGTTTTGGAGGGGTGAAGACATGTTCTACACTGAAAAATGTAGGGACGTTTTTTTTTTTAAGATTAGACCTTTAGATTGAGAGGTGAATTTACAGGGCAGTAATGAACTGGCTTACAGCAGGCAGAGCAGTCATATTAAGTACTGCAGGTACAGAAGTGGTGTTGCTTTGCAAACAACTGAACAGTTTGAGTAGTTAATATTTTTCTCAGTCCAAAGTAATTTTCTAGTGTGAGACGAATGCCTGTTGTAAAGGTAAAGAAGGAATTACCATAATGGTAAGAAAATGGAGACTGTAATTCGGAAATGCCCCTTTTTTCTCTTGCATGGGATAACAGAAGTTTTTCTTCTGAACTCTTTGCTGAGAGTGTGGTTCTCTTCTGTACGTGAAAGGTGGCAAATGCTCCCCATCAAAGGGAATGAAAGCATGAGCCTACCATCGGTTGGGGTGCAGCTATGCAGAGGTGAAAATCCACTCAAATGGAGTAAAGCAATTTGTGCCTTGCACTCAACTTCACTATAAGCACAAAGTTTCCCTATATTTATCTTTAATTATGCATATGCAAATCTGAAAATCAGCTCTTCAGGAAATCCCAAGGGGTATATTTTCTGCTTGGTGTGATTTTAATTCTAGTTTAGTTAGTTTAGGGATTTGAATAATTTGTGACTCACTTCAGCATTGCTTGAGGCCTTCCAGTCCAGTCATTGATCAGTGAACTGGTGTAATGTACTTGTTTCTCTGGCTTATTTAACCCCTTTTTAAATTTTATTTCAGAGTTGCCAGTGTCTGATCGTGGCAGTGGTGAAAATGAAACCCCTCCACCTCTCCCACCTCATCCCAGTGAGGATCTGCTGAATGAGGATTATAATCATAGGTTGGACTTTGGCTATTCTTAATAGTTACAGCCCTAATTGCTCATTAGTGGTTGTGATAGTAGTTCTAATTGATTTAAAAATCACTTTTTATTTTTTAAAACATTATACTAATGTTTTTAGTCATCTGAGTGATCCTTTAATATAATCTGGGAATGTTATTTCAGCATTTACTGTGTTGTTCATTTCAGTTGTTCATAAGCTGCAGTATGCCTGCTGTCCATGATCACAGTGGATCACAATACCCAGCATGTATTCAGTAAAATAAAAAGAATCCCAAACCATAATCCCAATTAAAAAATTTTAAAAAAAGTTAATTTAAGACTGTAGCAGTGGTTGCTATGTGTGGATGCAGTTCCTGAAGTCTTTTAAAGCTTTAAGACTCGTAGCCAAATTCAGTTTGCAGGAAACTGAATTTTCTTAGGCAGCATGTCAGCCAAAGACATTCTGGAGGTTACAAAGTGAATCTTCGGTAAGTTTGAACATTGAAAGTGTAGGGGAAGAATTTATGGACACTTTACCAGTTATAAATGCATTGGGTAGATTTTTCAGATATTTTGGGAATACCTTTTGTAAAGATACTCTAAACGTGCTTGACGGCAGCTACAAGCTTTAATTTCCTTGGTAAATACAGAAGTTTGGAAGTGCAGGAAAAAAAGTGGAGACATGTTGAAGGTTCATGATGGCATATGCTTTGACTTTCACAAGCAGCACAGGATTCAAATCCAAGCATCATTTCAACCTATCATACTTCTAGATGCTGAAAATTCAATGTTGAACACTGTTTACTCAGTGTGTGTGTGTGTGTGTTCGGTTTTGATATGCAACTGTTTTATTGCAATGATATTAGGGAAGCCTGCATTTCAAATAAAAACTTAGCCATACTTCTTCCCTTGTGCCACATGGATGTGATTAAAAAACTACCCTTGAAATTATTGGTTGCACATAGTATTGAAGAGTAGATATGTTTTAGTATGGATACCTCGAATTCTTCATACCATGAAAACTCTTGTAACTATTTTCTCTTTGCTAACATAGAGAAATTTCAGTAGAGTCATTTCATAATTTCTGGTCTCCCAGGCAGGTATGTATGACATGGTAAACGAACAAAAAGTCTACATAGACTAATGGAACTCTGCATTAAATTCTCAGCTGCAGTTGTTTGCTAGAATCTATTAATAGTTTTTCAAGAAGCTGGGAGCAGAAACACTCTCTTAAATGATGATGGTGTATTAAAATGATGATGAAATTTACAGGCCCTTTCTTCCACCCTGACTTTTATTCAATGTTGTATTGGTTTTCCATTTGGCACTTAAGTTCTGTTGAAATTGAATTGCTATGTCAAGTCATGCTGATTTCACTGAAATTGTGTTGCAGCAAAAAATGGGGAAAGGTGTTTTGATACTGTAAAACCAAACATTTTGATTGAAGAGTTTGGAAATAAATGTTTTTTATGTTTGTGGGTTTTTTATTATTATTTTGGAACATTTTGAAATGTTTAGATATCTGCCTAACATTAAGTAAAATAATTTAAAAAAAACCAAACAAAAACAAACCCCCACGAACCCCAAAACTGAAACTACAATACTTAGGAATTTTTCAGTGTTATGGTATCCTTCATAAGACCTCCAGGCTCCAGCCTCTGCAGAAGTGGTGCAAGGCTGTGAAATAACTTCATATTAACTGATGAAATAGGATTGAGCTGTGTACATTGGTGGTATTTTTCCAACTTTCTGTAGAAATAAGTAATTTGGAAATGTAGTGGCTAAATAGAGCTAGCAAAATACAAAAAAACCCCAACCTAAAACAAAAAAAAAAAGCATGAGAAAAACAAAACCAAAAGCAGGTACTCGTATGTCCCTCTTCTGCTAAATAAAATATGAGTGTTTAAAAGCAATCATCACTAAACATTTATGGTTATATTTGAATCCGTGATGAAAAACAAGTCACTGGAGGTGTTAAGTCTCAGAAAAGGAAGTTGAGGATCAGTAACTGATTTTAAAATGCATGGCTGTAAGCAACTGGAGGAAGAAACACATGTATACTTGTGAATGCTTTAATTAGTTCACTCATGTTTTGAACTGCTGCCTAAATATTTTACATGTCTTTTTTTTTTTTCTGTAGCCCTATCATAAATTCAGCAGTGCATTTAACAGATCAGCACATCAACTTCAGATCTTTGACACCAGCCAAGCAGTCTGAATCAATTAATCTGAAAGCCTCCAAAAGCATGGATCTGGGTAAGAAGGGGTGGGGTGACACATAGGTCAGCTTTTTATCCTTATCCTATCTGCACCATCTCTGTTTCTTGCTTTTTCTTCTTAAACACAAGCATCAGGGAGTAAGTTCTGCAGAGGTGCTACAGTGATGGGGACAATGGTCAGCCTTCTGTAGCAGCTAATTGCAAGTACCCTTTTTACTGAAGCTGAAGAAAGGTTTGTGTTTTGTTTTCTTCTAAAAGACTATTCTATCCATTGTATTGAAATCTTAGCTGAGGAAAAGAAGGAGCAGAGGAAAAAAGGGAGCATTTGTAAAAATGAGCAGAAAGAATTGCTGTACAAGTTTTATATGTCTAAAAAATATAGCGAAACAGCAATAACAGAAGTCGTTTTCATATAGAATATAAATGATTGCAGAACTACACTTGACAAAGGCTAACTTTCATAGGACAAGTTGTTTATTTCTTCATTGACAGTGACAAACACAGGCAGTCGGTATTGCAGTAGATCTTTATAAATGCTTGAAGAGTGGTAAGGTTATGGTCCTCTACCCATCAAAGCTGTGAAGAAAATCTTGCAGGGTGGGTGAAGCAGAAAGTAAAAGGTTCTTTCAATACTGGGAAAGCATTTGCAGGTGGAAGTTTGAAGAGTTATTGCAGTTGAAAACCAAGTCATGTTTTAATGAAAGTTCAAGGAAAAATTTGCAAAGTTCTTACGCTTCAAAGAAAGTCAAATAAGCTTTTCTTTTTAATTTTAATTCTTTGTGGCACTCATTCTTTATCTGTTTTTTCAAATTCAAGTGTTGATGGAGTAGCTTCGACACCTACCATTAGGATGTCTTTAGACACATTTCTGTTGTTTTGTTGGATCAGTTTTTGTTGCACAATTAATAGAGAACATTTAATTTCTTATATAGTTTCAAGGTAGCTTTCTGGTGGTGCTGAATTTTTTTTTTCCCCTGAAACTCTCTAGGTTGGTCTTAGTTTTTGTATTGCTGATTTTTGTTGTCATCTTAGTGTCATATTTTAATGTAACATAAAATGTGCATACTTCTCTTAACAGAGTGCAAGGAAAGTCAAACAGTTATTAATGCAGGATAAGAATGGATGAAATTAACAGAGGGGGAAGTTCTTAAGGCAGAATTTCAAAGCTACTGCATAACCAGACCAGAAATTAATCCTTTTGCAGTTCTGTTCCACTGTCTTGACGAAGAGTAATGCATTAGCTATTATTTTAGGAATGGAAATACTCTTCAACAAAGGAATGTGTTTACAGACTTGAGTCAAAAAGTATATTGTATGTAGTCTGCCAGAAAAAATAACATTCAACTTTACTGAGTCTTCTTTTAGAAAGGTTTACTTATAGTTCCCACAGAAGTCACTAGAAAGACTGTGCACAAGCGCCATTGTAAAATTGGGCAATGGGAGTGTGCTTGGGGGCATATTCAGAACTGTCAGGTAACTTCTACTTCCTTTTATACCGGTCTGTGTTAATTTATATTGTGAGATTCAAATTCATACAAGCAACCTGCTCTTGACACCAAGAAACAATGGTTTGAGAATGTGTATGAGTCACTAAATCATAATGGTTAAAAGCTAAAATAAATTGGGTGCCAAAAAGGAAATAAATATAAAATATTGATTTTAAAATTAAAAAAATAAAATAAAAATTGGGTATGAAGATGTCTTTAAGATCTTTCAAAAACTGTTGCTCATAGAAGGTAGCTGTTGAAAATGCTACTATGCTACAAATATGAAATATGAAAGTGAATCTACTATGGAAGTAAAACACAAAAGGGATTATTATCTATTGTCTGATTGGAGGGCACTAACCTTCTCTTGCGTGGTGATGTGAAGGTAAATCTATTACTTGAGATAATTTAAAGAACTGGAGGGACTAAGAAAAAACTGCACCCATCCTGTTTTATATACATAACAATAGAGAAGTAAAATTGCTGGCATGTAGGTTGGCAAATAAAGAAACTGCGGAAGATGGAAGCTAGGACTTGTTTTGCAGTCATTTTCTGTCAAGTAGTGAAGTACCATGTTTGACTTCCCACCTTTTGAAAGATTTTAAGCAGAAGCTTCTGGCTGGAAGGGTAAAAGGAAAAGAAACAAGAAAATCTTAAGTGACTACGATATAAAATGCTTCTAATGTAAATAAAACCCCCCAAAAATGGTATAAAAACTACTTCCAAATAGAGCATTCACATGCACGCTCCAAGATGGATTTCTGGGGGGGGAAGGAAAGTTGTTTCTTAGTTTTTATATTTTGCTCATTACTTAACTGCAGTTAAGGCCAATAGTAACTCCTCATCCCAACATGCGGCTGTGTACCCATTATTGATTCCAGTGCATTGTTTGCCACTGGAAAAAAAAAAACAAAAAAAAAACAAACCAAAAAAACGATGGGCAGTGCTCCTCTCGACCCGGAGTTGAGGTTGTGAGAAAGATTGGTTCAGCACTGCAGAGGAACTGTGCAGCAGATTTGGTAACAAAGGGGAGGTGTCCCCTATCTGAAAAGTATATAACTGCTGGGACTTCTTTTGCCAGTAGTCATGGGATGCTGTCCCCTTACAGCTTTTCTGAGTAGTACTTTACTGAGTTCTGTCAGTCACTTCCAAAGTAAATCCAATATGATGAACAGAAAAATCGCAGAACTGGAGTCCAGGAGGGGAGCTCTGAGACCTTAAAAATGCACCTGAGATGTAGTTTGTTTCTTTTTAACCTGAGTTGCCTCTGAATCAAGTGTCTCTGCACATCTGGGTAGACATAACCAGCCTTGCAGGTTACAAGGTCCAGAAATCCACATGGGTGTCTCTAGACCAGAATAATGTCATAAACTCTAAGTAGACGACAGAATTGGCATAGTACAGGACATAAATGTGAAATCTACTGCTATTCACTTATGAAACATTCTTTTTCACCTTGAAACATGTATAATGCATCCATTGCCTAATTATAAGATTACAAAGGCACAGATTACATGGTGGCATCACCGTCAGAAGGCTCATCAAAGGTAGATAACAGAAAATTTTAAAACACGAGAGCCCCAAGAATCCAGATTTTGATTGTGAACTGTATGAAAAAGTAGTAAATTCATTAAATTAGGGAGCTAATGAAATTGTTTAGTGAAGGTCTTTCTGGCTTTGAGCATTGATGTATACACAAGAAGCAAATCTGTTAAGACTAGTCTATAATTACATAGATTCACAACGGAAACTCATTTAACGTTGATGTTTATCTTTTCAGTTTTATATATATTTAGGCCCAGAAACCTTTTGAGTGCTTACTCTGTTTTCCAGTCATATCTATTTGCAAAATAATAATTATTATAATTATAAATTAGCATCCTCAGTGAATAATATTAGGAAATCAGGATGGGTGATCAAAAAGCGTTCAGTACTGCTAACGTTGCATCAGTTTGTCATTGTCAGTCTCCAAAGCAAATCCTGCAATGAAAGGAACTTGGCGCATGCAGCAAAATGTGTAGGTTACTTGCTTATAGAGCAGATATGGTTTAGTTTGTTGACTCTCAGTGCATTTTTGTGGTGTTGATTGGACAGATGGACAGGAGCAAAGGGCATGAACTGCTGCCATCTGATTGTTTAGCTAGGTTTCTCTGCTGTCATGTGTGTGCCATGAGTCATATTAACTGATGCATGTTTTAACTGCTGAATTCACAACTAGCATGAATCCAAAACTAGTGTTGTCTGGAGTTGGTGTATTTGAAGAACTCAAGTTATTTGCAGATGATTTAGTTTTTGCTTGAATCTACTTTAAAAAATAAAAATCAGTGGCATGTTATTGTTGTAGAAATCTAAATAGATGAAAAGGGAAGTATAGCGGTAGTGGTAATTTCATTTTGCAGGCATGAGCAGAACCTTGCCTTCTGTGTACAGATGTTCTTGCACAAAGTGTGTGGAGGTATAGTGACTGGTTCCCCGCTTTAGCATCCATCATTTACACAGTGGTCAAAGACTTCTCAATTTACAGCTTCATTCAGAGTAATAGGGTACAGATTAGTCCCATATCAGGTGTAAGTCCTAATGTTCTTCTCTGTTGCTGTGTTGAGATAATGACAGCGCTTTCTGGATCACTGGTAAAATTCATATCCTGTGACTTGTGGTATATTTGTCTTTGCCTTGTCTACTCTTTATTTTGAACTGCTGGTGATAAAAGAACAGAGCCACCCTTTCTACTGATCTTGGCACCTGACATAACCGCTCAGTTGCATAATTTTTTTTGCTTCGAACTATGGTGTTTGAATATGTTAGCAAATAAAAGATTCTCCTTATACTGTGATTTCAAGAATTTTTACAAGGCCAAAGAAAGTGACTTAGAGTGCATGCTTGTACTGACCAAATTTAGGTGGCATACCCAGCCTGGACTTGTATTTATAGCATTATGTTAAAAATAAGCAAAACAAATTCAAAAATGCTAGAAATAAATGTTGTGTGGTCCCTTCCCACATAAGTGGTACACTTTTTTTGAAACTTAAGGGTAGAGTGAAAATGAAGAAGAAATCAATGTCTTCTATACAAGTCATTGGAAGGATGATTTTCCCTTTAACAACCTTCTATACACATACATTTTTCCATACATTACCACAGTTGTCAGAGAAGAATTTCTATGTAATAATTTATCAGAATCCATTTTCAATAGTGTTGGTTCTTTCTTTTAGCTGTATTAAAAGGTAATTTTTGGAGAACAAATGGCAATATGGATTATTTTTTTAATGTTGTATTGGAAGGTGAAAATAAGCATGGTCCAAGAAAAAAAGAAAGGAAAGAGGGTGTTTTATTATTTATCTCCAACACCCTTACTTTCCATAAATCTTTATGCACAGGAGTGATTTAGGCTACGCATAAATGTACTGTAAAAACTGCAGCCATGGGAATTGTGTTCAAGCACATGAAAGTGTGGCTTGTTTTAACCTGAAGCAACATGAAATTGAATCATGAGTATATATATGAGTATGTAGCAATTTTGTTGTATATAAATTCAGGCAAAGTACTGTGCAGATTTATATTTGAGAATGTTGGTATAATAACCCATGACTGCTATCCCAAGGTGCTGCTCAACCTCTCCTTCCTATCCCCATAAAAATAAAAAACCTGTAGATCTTAACTGATTAAGCTCTACAGCCTGAAGAAATGGAAATGTCCTTTACTTGATTTTAAATGTGAATGCATTATTTGCTAAAACATTATTAGACATACTCGGAGTCCCTTAACCTTGGGGCATATTTGTTAAAGATATTGGCCAACTTACATATTTAGGAATGATTAGCAAATGAATATGCCAGATACAAGGTATGTAGTATTCTGTAAGGAAGCCAATATTGAACTAAATGCTAATTTCTTTGTTAGTGAAGGGATGCATTCAATTACAGTTCACACTTTTAAAACACCTCAAAACCATTGTTTTTCATCCAGAAGGATGTAGAAAATGTAAATCGGGATGCTGCTAGCTATTAGCTAGTTTATGGTTTGATCTGAACCAGATTATTCTTATTCTGAGTGTAATTTTGGATATTTAAATAAATATTTCAAAAAGTAACCAAATGAGGAGCAGGCGGAGCTGAGGGAGGTTACTCTTCAATTTAAACGTTGTTTTGATTCAGATACAATTAAAAGAATAAAGTTTGAGAGGTCGCTAGTGAGAGTTATGCTATTAGTGGGGGAAAAAGTGGTTTGGTATTTTAAAATCATTATTTTGTTATCTATGTTGTATGTATGGAATACATTTGTTGAGTTGGCTTGGGTTGAAACTAGCTTCAGAACTGCATTTTGGAGCCAGTTAAGTTCATTAAGAGCATTAATGAGGAAATGAAGATGATGGCTCAGAATTTTAACAGACTTTTCAATGTTACTGGCTTCTAACAGTAATTTAACAAATGATGTCTTGAAGAGAAAGACTTCCGAAAAACAAAAACATCATGGGTTTAGGAAAAACTGCGTTGCTTAAGGCTGTGATTGTCTTTGGGATCAAGGGTCAGGAGAGATTTTAATATTCTGGTTTATGTCATCAGTCACTTTTTAGTACTGTCAGACTGGATGTGTATTTTCTGAAGCCACTCTGCAGAATAATTTTTTTAGAAATGAACACAATGTAGTTTTCTTAGTTTAAATGAATTTCAAATTTCTGTTTAAGGCCTATAAGTAGAGAATGAAACAAAATCATTTATAAAGTGACAGGGACACTGTGAATTGAATTGAAATAGGACTGCAATTAGGCATATTTTGTATGAAAAGAAAGGCTTTTGACAAGGTCAGTTCCATTACTCAGTTTTACACCAAATCTGCATTGATGCGACTGAGGGGAAGGTGAGCTGTGGCATAAAGGCAGAAGTGGGTAGGAGGGAATATCAACTTTTTGGACTGGTTTTGTACAAATCTTCAAAGATTCAAGGAAGCTTGGTGTGGAGCCTACAGAGCATCGTATGAGTTGTGGTGGTGATAGAGCTGAGAAGATGGTAACACGTGGTTAAGGTGGTAGTTTCTTATGCTATTTAAGCGTAGGTTTGAAGATAGTTGATCTGTTAATGCACTTAGATTATTAAAGTGTTAGGGGGAGAAAATAGCAATTACATTAATGCATAGCTACTATGAGAAAGTACAGATGATAATGAAGTAACTTTTAAGAACACTTTGTAAGAAATCTGTTCTCTATCAATGTTTTCAACCAGTGAATGACAGATTAGACTAGGAACTTGTGCTTTAACCCTAGGAGTTTGGAAGAAGTGTTAATGACATGGAGGAGATGTGTAGCGGAGGAGTTGGATCAGTTTTAGCCCAGTACATTTTCTCTGGAATAGAGGTGAGAGAGGATTAGAGAAGACAACAAAAGCATAGAAGAAACTGTGATGGCCTCAATTAGCAGTGTAACCTTCAAGAATGAGTAGTTGCACCACTAGAAGAAAGTGAAGAAATTTATATTGTGCTGGCTGGGAAATTGTAAAACAATGTTATTTTCTGTCAGGAGAAAACCTTCCATTTAAAGGTGAGTGTATCCAGTGGACATCATCAACTGTACTGCTGGTTCTTCAACAGCTGGTAGTAGTAGCAGTGAATGCAAGCTTAGGCATATTCATTCTCATGTGCTGACACACAAGATGTATCCCTTGGGCACCTTCTCAGAATACAATCGAACTGAAGTATTCAGTCATTTCTAACAGAATTGTTCTGAAAAATCTTAATTAAAGAAAAGCTTGTACAGGTGAGGAAAAGAACCCAGAATCTTGGTTTGGATGCGATTTGTTCCTGTCTTTGAATGTGCTGAACAGGGCATACCAAATGTTGTGTTAGATGCCATTTTGGAAAAGGTTTACCTCTTTTACTGCATAAGTATAATTTATCCTTGGCCCTCGTGCAAGCTTTTTGCTAGTCTCACTGCTTTTCAGTATTGAAGTGAATAAGAATCTGTCAAGGATTCATAATCCCTCAAGAATGAGTAGCTGGCGGATAACCACATGACCCCAGAACATGGGAGATGGGGCCCTTCTGTGAAATTTCACTGTCAGTAGAGAGGGGAGGAGGAGGAATTACTGAAGGAAAATATTTTAAGACCGTGCAAGTTTACCCTTCCTAATGCACACAGTGCCTGTGGTCTTTGTACGCAGCACTACAGGGCAAGCCTAGAACACCAAGCAGCATTCTCTAAGTGATGGTCGAGAGCCAACACTTGACACAATTTCTCCAAGTGATTTATGCCGCTCCTAGATGGGGGAAAGCTTCACCAGGAAAATAAAAATGGCAGGAGAATTATGTCATTGGCACTATCACTGAGTAAAATTAATTGGTGATGCAGTGCCTTCATTATGATGAAAGGGCTGGGTAAGGATATAGTTCATCAGAAAAAACAGTGACCAATTTGTAGCTTTGCTTTATTTTCATGTCTTTATACCATAGAAACTGATGGACTCTAAAAAGCAGAGAAGCATCATTTGTGTATGTGATGTGGGAATACAGCCCTTGTTAACTGATTGATTTGTACTAAGAAATTTTATATTGGACTTCCTATAAACTAATAAAGGTGTCAGGAGATTTGTTTTCTAGGAAATTCTGTGATGTTTCAGTCTCTTATTATTATTTGTCATAAACTGTAGTTTTAATCTGTGCTGCTTTTCTGAGTGCAGAAGTGCAGCTGGTCTTCAAAGGTACATGTCGGTTGTCCAGCAGAAATACAACTTCTACACATTTAGAAGATTTTGAGTAGCTCTCAGTCAGTGCACAAAACTGTTCCTTCAGAATAGAGGCACTGTGCTGACTAGTATACCCTGAACCTTGTGAATAGTGATTTCTTGTTTGGGGAAAATAACAGAATGATACAGCAATTGAACTGGGCAAGAGGAGGGAAATTGGTTATGACAACTGGCAGCAGCACTGATTTGCGCTTTTCTAAACTGTAGTTGAGAAGTAGTTTGTTGACCTTTAAGTAAACTTGGACTGTGTTTTGATGCAAACATTGAGGCAATACAGAAGGCTTGTTCTGTAGTAAACCACTGAAGATTATGCAATTCAAATAGGATGGGTTCCTTATTATCTTGAGTAGAGCACAGGAACGGCAATCAAAAGGTGATGTGGAAGGGCATGGATGCATTGTTGGGCGGTTGGCTCTTTTTACTGTTTGTTGTGGTTGTTGGCAAAGTTTAACAAAGAAAAGTATGGTTGTTTGCTATCAGCTGGAAAGATTTGTTTTAGTAATATCCCATCTTTCATATTCTGAGGTCTTGCTAGTCCCCCAAATGTCCATGCTTTTATTAAATATCTGTAGAACTTCTGCCACTTTTATTTCAGTAGTTATCGACAATGAACACATATCTGGCTTCTGTGGTAAAAATGTGGCTCCTAAATTATAGATGTCACTTTAAAACAGCTAGCGTGTTTTATTCTGACAAACATTAATAACTTCATGAAGCTAGATTCCGTGGAGTTCCAGGGACATTTCAAAATGTGAAGTATATGTTTGATTTACAAGTTAAGGAGGAGTGTAGTCTTGTTTGTGAATGTATTTAATCCCTTGCATTGATCCTTCCCAGATCTTTGTTTGAGTTTTGTGTTTACAGTCCCCAAATTAGATGGTGTAACTATTTTTTTAAGATGTTTTTTGCATTTAGCAATTTTAGCTCAAGAAGATTTAGTATTTCTAGTGTCTTCATAAAAATAGTTACAGTTGAATTTTTATCATAAATGTTTTCCGGATATATTCCGGTCCAGCACTGTACATTCCCCAGTGTGATCCTCTTGAGCTGAGTTTTTTCATGGTTTGTTGCAATGTGATTACTTTTTCATGTTGCAGTAAAAAATATTTAGAATTTTTTTTTTTTACTTGAGTTTTAAGAGTAGACAGTATTTTTTTCCCTGTTTAAAATCTTTCAGGTGCCTTTCTACAGAGATAGGCCAACACTGGTAGAATCTTTGAAAAGAAATCTCCACTTGGCTTTTGAAAAAAGCAGGAGCTAAGGAAGATAGCCAGAGAAATACTATTTTTGTCATAACTGAATGATTGTATAAATTTTTAACAATATGCAGAGCAGTGTTTTCAAATGGTATTTTGTGGAACGGGATATCTTACACGCTTCCTAAATGAAATCTTCGGTTACAAAGTTTTCAGCTTTGGCATACAAATTATTTATCTCCTGTTGGCCTTTTCCCTTTTTTCTGTCGCCTTCTCCTTCTTCCCAGAGGAAGCAAGGGAAGGAATAGGATTCTTATCCAATGGACTTGTGTATGCCACTCGTGTTCAGTCTAATGAAAGATGGCTAGCCTAGAAGTCACTACCTAAGCATCATAGCCCATGAAATGAGAATTACCCCATGGAAGGGCATACATATTTTGCTCAAACTTTGATAGAAAATTTTGACTTTTGCATTTCCCAGGTTTTGTGTGTGTGTGGTTAAACTCATAATGCTAACCTTGTATTCTGGTGAGATTATTTTTCATTTTCTAATAGTTTTAGTCTTGCTTTTTTCCCTCCAGTATCAAAATCTAATTTTTGTGTGTGAAGCTGGTGTGTAAAGTATGATTAAGTTAAATGGATTTATCCCTTTTAATAATGTAAAACTTAGTTTCAGGCAAACCAAGTCATCAGCATAGTTTAAAAAAAAAAAAAAAAAAAGCTGTGAACCTTGGTGTCTATTTTTTTAAAGCTCCTATGTAGTGTAGCATAACCTACTCCAAATAATTATCATATATTATAGTGGTTGCCATTAGTGGCTGCTATAATTAAAGTTGCAAATCAGTTTCCATTCTAATCTCTTGTTTTCACACAGTCATAACTTGTCAAAACACTAACCTTTAGGACTAAAGTTTTCCAGAGTTCTTCTGCTTAGAGGTATATTTGTGGAGAGCGGGGAGGAAAAGGAGTTTGAACTATCCATACAGCAGATCGTTACCCGGTCATTTTGAACTGTAGGATCAAACTGCATAGCAAGGAGCTAGTTATCTTTTCTAGGGACTAGAAAAACCTAGAAGAAAGGTAAAAGGACAAGGAGAACAGAACTGCCTTGAATTTTCGTTGCACTTCTGATTTTGGCTAGCCCCACTGCTATTTTGTTTTGCAGCGTCTCTGTGTAATGCTGCAAACAGTGTTGAATAGCATCTACATCCCACAACAAAAACTGCACCGTGTCAGTTTTACTGATAATCAGATGACAATCGGATTACAAAGGTGGAAAAGAGATACAATGATCAGCTGTGGATTCATTATTCCAGTTGTCAATCTCAGTCGTGAATCTGATGCTGGTTTTGGGGGCGAAAAGCTTCCCAAAAGCGAAGTAGGGAGGCAACATAAGAAAATATTTACTGTGAATATTTTCCCAGTAATAGCTCCTAAATGACAATAGCTGCTGCACTGCTCCTTCCTGGGTAGAGAATAGCACGTTCCTGTATCATTGCAGATAACCCTGTATGTAAACTTTTTATGGTGACCGCTATGCAAACCTTATGTAAGTTCCCAGTTACAGTATTTTTGGTATGACTTGACAATTTATTTTATCGTATAAAGAGATCATGGTTTAAGGCATAATATAAGGGACTGCTTGGGCAGGCAGAGTTGAAGGATAAGCTTTCAACCCTAACATTCATTTCCTGTGCTTGTTTTATCATCCCTAACATTACATTAGCACCATTTCTTTGCATAGAGTTCATTTTAAGAAACAGTGATTGGTTCTTCCCCTCAGCCCTCTGGGAGAGTATTTTAATTAGTTTCTTGAGATACATGATAATAAACTGAAGTACAGTTACTGAAGAAATATTACAATTTTTGTTACATTCAGAATTTGCTTTTCCACTACTCTGTCTGCAAACTGTTGCTACTGTAAATATCTTACAAGGAAAGATGTGAAATGCTACAAAGGTACAATTTACAGGTAAAATAAAATAAATCGTAACATAGAAAAAAGCATAAGCCTTCCAAAAAATCAGTTTTCAGGAGACTTCTTTGTCTGTAGAGGGTCCTGTGAGTCAGTGAGATGTCTTGCAGATGGGAAGGTTTCCACATCTGGATTCTTTTTACAGTTGAGGTCTTTGATCTGAAAATGTTACAACTCTCCTATGCCCTGTGATTTGTCTGGCAAGATGAGTTATTTACAAATGCAATTGCTTTTCTGGCAACTCGGTTCTGCGTGTGTAAGTGCTGAGGTCCTGATCTGTAACCCACAAGGACTGCTGGTAGTCCTTTTATTGGTTTCAGTGGGCTTTGATTCAGATATTTGGACTTTGAAGCACCCCAGGTGGATTAGGAAAAAAAAGGCTTTTTACAAACAATTATAATTTAAAGATTTAGGATACTATGTGTCTGAAATAATTTGACAGTGTTTCAAAGGCTTGTGAATTTAAATAAGTTTCTGATCTTTGTGTCTTTTTTTTTTTTTTTTTTTTTTTTTTTTTTCCCCTCCAGTGGCAGATGAAAGCAAAGTTGGTTTGTTGGCCGGACACAAATCGGGTAAGCTGTTTTCCTATTTTGGAGGAAAAATCAGCAACTTGCAAGTAGTATGGGCAGTAAATGAAATCAGCTTACAGAAGCTGCAGTGACTGAAAGAGTTGCAAATTAAGGCATTACTTTGTATGCACTGACTCCAGGTTGTACAGTGATGAATTAGGGATTGTTCTTTGCCAGGCAGTGTATGTAGCTGAGTCATTTGCAGGAAGGGCTGTAACTATTTTTCAGTGTGGGTGTTACACACGGAAGATGATGCCCTTTCAAATAAGGGCAAGTGCAACATATCTTACGGAGTGTGGAGACTTAATATATGTATTGAAAAATATAAATAATTTGTTTTTTCTCCTTACTCTGAGTTTCACTTCTATTACCAGGAATATTGAAGGTAACACTAAAAAAAACCCTCTACAGATTAAAAAAAGAATGTCAGAGCTTTTTCCTTCATTGTGCTTGTGCAGTAGAAATAATTTGTTGTTTCTTAAACTTTTAAGGCTGTAGTAACAAAAAGAAATTAGTCCATACTGCTGTCATTACTGTACCTACTTAATAAGTCCATGAACCATAGCATGGTACTGTACAGCTTGCAGTTCTTATATCAAAAGAACTTTCAAGGAAATGTCTCATAAGACTGTAATTTTTTCACAAGCTGACATAAGAAACCTTAAACTTTCTAGAAGTTTTTGTTATTTGTTACTTGGCATTCTCTTCTGCTATTGGAAAACCCTGAAGTTTTAGGCTACCCCTTTGTAACGTGATTGTACGTTGCCTTTTTCCACTCCTTTGATAGAACTAAAAAGCTGAATTCGTGTAAAGGAAGGTCAGCTATGAGATTCCTGATTGTTTATGGTATTCCTTCTCTGTGCAACTGAGTGTCCTCCTTTAGTTCTCTTGTGTGGATTTTCTTTATCTGAAGACCTTTTCCTGAACTTAGTAGACAAATTCTTTTAAAATTTCTCTGGCATCTTTCCTATGTCTGTGAACTTCTTGGATTCTCTTTCTGAATCAGGGGGTAGTTCATAAGTCTTGTAACATTATCACTCCTGGGGAAAAAAAAAAAACTTTCAACTTTGTGTTTTGGGAATGTGAAAGCTTCAAAGAAATTATCTTGTCAACTTGAAGAAGCTAGGGGTGTTGCTGTTGGGGTTTTTCCTGTGCAGAAGAGTTACTATAAACATTGCAACGTCATGCAGTTTTCCAAAGATCAGTGGAATTCCCAGCTATGGAAGAATGTTGGAGGGAAAACCTGGTGAGATTGTAATTCTTAGGCAATCAGTTGTTATAAGTACAGTAAGCTTTATAATACCACTTTTAGGAGCATTTGATCTTTCTTCTGCACAGTTCTCCGGGTTCTTGAAAACCATGGCTTTGACAAGTTTTCTATCTGAAGACACCTACAAATTTTATATGAAAATGTGGACCCATGCTTATTGAACTTTGGCTTGTTTGCTTTACTTACCCTTCATAGACCTCTTACATGTACTTAAATTCTTTTTACATAGACTAAAATCAGTAGCCAACAGATAAAAAGATCCTACAAGTTGTTTCCTTCCCCCCCCCCCCCCTTTCAGAATAAAACGAGCTATGTAACTTCTGAGAAGGTTGGAGTGTAAATGATTTTTCTTGGTTCTGTCCACTGTAAATACTGCTCAGTTACTGTTGAAAAATGTTTCTCCCCTCTCTGTGTTCCATTTCCTAACCCTTCGTAAGGAGACATTTCAACTTTCTCATTGTTCCATTCAAATATTTGTTTTAAAGGTTTGTTCAAGAACATGGTGGTGTTTTTCTCTGGTCCCTTTTTACTGTATGCTTTGTGAAATTATAAATCGTATATGCATTTTGCTGGCATTCAGTCACGTCACAGAACTCTTGTTTTCACATCGTTCATTGTGCTGACTTCCCTATTGGTACCTTTTCTAAGACCACGCTAAGGGGGAGATATTGCAGCTTCTTGCTCTGGGAGCAAAACACCGTTATTTTCTCATTACAGAATGAGTTTCCATCCTATTCTAGACTTCAGGAAATTAAACATATTTCTCTACAGAATTAATTATCACCTACTAACAATCAATGCAATTATCCCTTCTTTCCTTCAACACGACTTGTTCTATGAAATATGTAGTTGAGTAATTCTCTCAGGAAAATCCTTTCTCTTCCTTCTGGGGCAGTGGCTCGTCAAGCAATTTAGTCTCAGATTTTGGTATAGCTACTGTATCCCTCACATATTGCATGTTACTGAGCAGCAGCAGCAGTTAGTAGAGTGTATTCATTTCAAAAAGCGTTATCACAATTCTGCAGAAGACCAAGGCGTTAGAAGGATCTGTAGCTGTAGCCCCATCTGTCTTTTTATATATTGCACCCACAAACAGCAGTTCTTTTTTTGTGTTCCTTAAGAAGTAGATTTTATTTTTAGAAGCATGTCTGGACACATCCTGAGCTTGTAAGCATGTTCAATGGGAAGATGACTGGAGACTTGTTCCTGTATTTCACCCTCTCAGAAATGCATCTGTGAATTCTGGTTTTCGTAGCTGGCCTGGCCTCCATGCTGCCGAATGGAAGACTCCTGCAGTGCTTACAGGTGTTCCGGGTATTGCAAATGTTTTCCACAATACCATTGGCAGAAGCACTGGAGTGCTGTAGTGATGCAGCCTACTTGGCTTTTTCCAGAAAAGGCCAGACTTCAGAGAGTGTGTGTGTGTGTATAAGGCATCTTCTCTGAATCCTCTGAGGAGGATTTTGTTCCCTCTAACCTTCTTGTGTGCTCGGCAATGGTCTGTCCGCATTTCCTAAACTCAAATTTCAACAGTGAGAATGAGGAGCAGCAAGTGGTACCTCTACTGTAAAGCAAGGAAGATCCCTAAAAATTCACAAAGATGAAAAATCAGCAAACTTTAGCTCAGTCTTTTGTGAACTCCTAGCTTTTTTAGAAAAGTGATTCCAGGATAGCTAGGAGGAAACTATTCATAAGGAATGGCAAGACTGTTGTACATCAAATATAACAAGATTTATATCAATTACTAAAATCAAGTACTGAATTCTTTGCAGGTATTTTTATTTTTTCTGATTTTTTTTTTTTTTGTGTTCTGATTTACTGCTTAGAACACTTTTAGTATGTATTGACTGTCTGCTGAGGTCTCTGCTGACACAGCTTTTTCAGATGATGCAGTGCTGGAGAAAAGCTGATGAGTCTTTATGAGCTCTGACATATTAATTAGCAAAATGGGCAAAAAAGCTTTCCTATTTTTATTTTAATGTCACTAGGCTATGCTTTTGGCTGGGGTTGTGTTTCAAGACAGTTTTGAGACAAGATGACTTGAAAATCGTATTTTCTTGCTGGCTGCTGTGTGAGGAACTTGTGACTGGGCTATGGGTTAGTGCTGGCAAGATTGAACGATACAGGGGTGGCTCTGTTAGCAAGCTGAATTTGGATTCCTGCTATGTGGCAAGAGATAGGGTTAGGACCTGAGTAGGAAATGTCCCATTGGGAGAGGCTGAAAGATGCTTCTGGTCAAGTTCTCCCCCTTACTGTTAACTTTGCTGACAGTGTGGGTACTAGGTTACTGTTCAGCCTGTGGGTAGGATTACTGTTTTGGGAAAGAATGCCTGAAGAAGTAGGTGGTACAGCTAGCTCCTGCAAGGTCAGGGGTTTTATGAGGTCTGAGTGCTGACATGTCTCATAGACCTCCAGTCTGTACTGCTTTGTGTATGAGTAACTGAGTTGTGGTTAAACTGGGATTCAGGTTGGGACTGGAAGTAGTTTGGAGTAAAGTAGGGTAAAGGTCTTGGTGTATCTCAGCATCCTTTAATGCCAGGATATATTCTGCATTAAATCAATTTTACTGAGGTTTTGTCAAGGCTAGGATGAGGGTTAAGGTCATGGTTTAGGGCACAGGAGTAGTTGAAAAGTTAGGTTTATTGGTAGATTTTATATGACCCACTGGAATAAGGTATGGAAAGTGTAACAGATTAAGCTTCATTGTTACCTTCAGGAGAGGCTCTCCAGCCTGCTGTGAAAGCTATAGTTGGCATTGGTAGGTGAAATAAGTCTATGACAGGGGTCCTTAAACTATGGGCCGCGGGCCACATACAGCCCCCCAGGGTCCTCAGTCTGGCCCCCAGTATTTACAGATCCCCCCTGCCCCTCCCCCCCGCTGGGGGTTGGGGGGGAAACCAAGCAGCCGCAGATGACTGCCCGCCACTGCATCCGCGGGCCAGCCCCCTGGTCACAAAGTTTGAGGACCCCTGGTGTATGAGATGCTAAGGTTACATCTATACAAGTGTAAGCCAAATGTCCCCTTTGGCTTTAAGGCTGAGCAGCCCAGGATGATCCCCATCCGTGCTCTGAGCCTCTCTTTTAAGATGGCCTAAGATGGTTGCGTCTGGAAGCTGTGCCTAACTCCTGAACCATTTCTAGCAAGTGTTGGTGAGAGCAGAAGAGCTGTTGTAACACTTACGGCGTAGTTGATTACATTCTAGTAAACTCGGGTGTGCCCAGGCACTGCTAAACTTGCAAATGTAAACATAACCTTAGTTTCTTGCAGGGACAAAGTAGGGTGTGGTGCAGGCAGAACCCAGTGTGTTGAATTTTGAGTTTTTCTTTTTAACCGGAGGAATCATGCAAAGGCTGAGCTGTTGGACCACCAGCAAAAGCCAGTGGTTTATGCATGCTTATGTAGCACAAAAGGCTTTCTTTGAATCGAGGATTTTGGGGGTTAATAGGGGTGTTAGGAAGGACTGCAGAAAGCTTAGCAGATGCTGCTAGGCTTGTTTGAGACCAGTGCCATTGTAGCAAGTTTGGCTTCTGTTTTGCTTTTGATCTGCAGGTAACAGTCATGTCAAAGAAGTGTGTAGGGCAATGGTGTTCTCTTCTTGCCAGATCTTGTAACTTTATTAAACAAACTGCTGTAGACATCAATAAAGCTGAGCTTTACAAAGCAGGTATTGTGCTTAGTACTGAGTTCATAAGGATTTATGTAGCAACTAGATCCACGGTAGAAAAGACTCATGTAAATGGCTCAGCAGCCTGGCATATGCAAGAGAAGTGCCTGTCCAAACAAGGACCTTGCCGCTATCTGACTGAAAGCATGTGGCATATAGAATCTGACGCTTGTCTCTGCATCTGTGAGAGGAGAAACAAAGATTTATTTTAGTTCATTTTATTTCTCTTTCATAATAAGAGTGTAATACTTGGCTGCGTCAATCATTCTTGCAAGTGCGAAGAGGAATTGCCTCCTTTGCAGACTGCAGCGTACCTTTGCAATACCAATGTAGCCCAACCTAACCTATCTGTCATGGATTGGGTAATGGAGGCGAGCAAACTGTGGCGGCACTAGAAGCTGTGCTATGTGATTTATTTTTTTTCCCCCCTTCGTTCAGCCAGTGTGGTGCTTGGTGCTGTTTCAGTTTGGCACAAAAACAAATGCAAGTATCTTCCTATGATGCCTCAGTTCACCATATTACCCATAACCTGTGCCTCTTTAAGCTTTGAATTGTTAGGCTATGGGTTAAGTTTGATGCTTTATTGCTGGGAATATTTCTGCAAGATTTTCATTCTTTAACTGTTACCTTCACTTTGGGTTTCTGTGCCTGGATGCTTCCTTTCTTGTGATGGTAGTGCTATGATTATCATCATCATCAACTTTGATTTTGATTCTCCAAGCCAAGGGTTCGTTTGACCATATAGCTCCAAAAAATTGTCATCTGAGAATCTGAATCAATTCATGTAGCTAAGAAACATAAAATAAGATTGCTTTTTCTTGCAAGGTCACTGACAGAGTTAATGTTTTCTTCTAGACTTATGTCTGTCTGGTGAGGTCTAAAGTCAAAGATGTTGTATTCCATCTATGATATTGTTGGAGTTTATAAGGATTTCTAGTCCAAAAGTTAAAATGCTTAGCTTTCATTGAATCTCTGCCTACTCTTAGTTTTCTCTTATCTTCAAACACAGCTTATTTAGTGCAGCTAAGATGGTACATTAATTTACTTAGTATTCTATGCCATTATGGCTTTATTACCCCTTTTAATAGACATTATTTTTTAAAGATTTTTGTTTTGTATTCTTTTTAAATGTGTAACATTTCCGTGTTACAGATCATTCTAACCATCTACATTGGTTAGAGCTGGGGGGGTGGGGGGCTTGTTTAACACTGTGTTGTTGCAAAAGAACTAAAACTATGCTGTGACCAAGTCTGTGGGACAGGACAGCACAATATTGAACTGCTGAGGTGCAGGGGTTTTTTTGTCTTAGTGGTCAAAATCTGCAAGTCTGTAGGAATAAATCTCGAGCCTCCAACTTTCATGAGCTAACCCTTACCGAATTAGTGTTGAGAAAAATGCTCTTCTAATTTCATCTCTTATTTAGAGCATGAAGTATAAAGAACGTTTAGTTGGAAAAACTTTCCTTTTTCTGTTGGAACTTCATGTATTTTAACTTGTCAGAGATGGGAAAGTGTAATGAAACAAGGTGTAAACAAAATTAGAACTCTTGTCAAGTTCTAGTATGTTTTTGAGCAAGAGAAGCTTAAGCTGGATAGTTCCAGATACTGATTATTTTTAAGAGGCTATTAAAAATGTGACTGATACAGTAATATATCCCCCTCCCCGGCATGCGCCCCCACCCCCCATCAAATTGTATGTATTTCTGCATGAGAAGTTTGATTTTATTCGCTGACTCAGGAAAAGGAAGGCTGGACAGTTGTCAGTTCCAGTGCTTCAAACAATTATTCTAAATTAACAGAATTTGCTGTATTGTTGAATCTGAGTGAAAAGCAGTGTGGTCAAAATCTTTTTTGAATGCCAGGCTGGTGGTCTTCATAGTCCCCCTTGCCTGCCAGGCCTATGTGGCTGTTAAGGTCCTCTGTGGATAACCTAGTTAGATGGTTCATGTCTACGGAGGGGAAAAAAGCTCTCATTTTTACTCTGAGTAATTTTATGCCCCCAGTAACTCACCAGCTGTAACTATTCCTTTGACAGCTTTTTTTTCCTTGTTTTTGAAGACTTTATTAGCTGTGTGGTGATGATTGTTGTGACCCCCTTTTTGTGGGGTCCTGAGAAATTCATCTGTTGATAAAAATCCCTCACTTGATGGTGCAGTTTTATGTTACGATGTTGATCTAAAAGCTTGTTGTCAAAAAGGCAGTCTTAGTCACTGCACCTCCTACCCGCAGCTGTCTGGTTCCCATTACTAGTTTTACTCCAGTCCCACAGCTTAACTGGTGAGATGGTCGAGAGCTCAACCAGCCTAAAACTAAAACAAGACTGACAACAGTGAGTAGTGCTGGGCGCTTTTTCCTTGAACCACTCATTTGAGAGACAAGCTTGCATGCCCAGTAGAAGGGAAACTTGGCAAGTGGATGCATGTGAGAACCGCGGCTTTGAGGTGCAGCTGTATATTAAATCACCTTACCTGCCATGTCAAACCATATCCTTATTAAATTCACATATCAAACTTACATTGGTTTTTTAAAATTATTATTTCTTCAAAGACTCTTTTACTTGCAATGGATAAAATTACTTTCCCAGTGGCAGGAGCAAGAAATAAAAAATGGCAATAAGCCTCTGCAAACTGAAGAAGAACATCCCTGCTGTCTCATCCTTAAATTGCAAGAATATTTTCTTAAATCACTTCTTCACTTTGATTTTGTGAATTCTTTGTATTCTGTGACTGGCTCTTAGTGTCCATTGTATTAAGATATGGGAGAGCAGTGTCCATAGATCTGTCTTTGAACTACAGTCATTAAAGTGAATAGATCTGATCTGCTGAGAACAATAACAAACTTGCAGGAGAAACCAGTTTCCCTCAGTGTTCTTGTGTGAGATTTAGCATCTAGAGCAGAGCTGAATGTAGACCAACTGCAGCGCGGATGCAAATTCAAGGGTCTGCGATTGAGGTTTTATAGCATAGTTGATTTAATGTTTTCCTGTCTCCTGAAGAGGATCCCGTGATACCCTTGTATTCATAAATGCCTAGCCCCATGTTTCTGCCCCTTTTCTCTCTATGCCAGCATTATTGTTCTTATAATGAGCTGTTGCGGGGAGCTAACCTAGCAGAAAAATAATTCTACAAAAAAGAATAGTATTTTTCTGGTTTAGCCAAGGGAGCAAGAGAAAGGAAGTTCAGAGGAAGAGAAGAATGATTTTGTAACTGACAGTTTTTGATCCTGGGATCAGCCTGAGCTGAAGGAAGTTGACTGGGGTGGAGGGGGTAGACAGGCACATCTGAGGGGGAAAGCGTGGATGAAAGAAGATTTGCAGATCTTCAGATATGTCTTTGTGCTGAAAGGCAGGCAGTAGGGGGGAGCAAATTTGAGTCTTTATGTCTTGTCCTGAAGACTAAACTGAAAGTGAGTTTCGGAGAGTTTTGTTTAATGCTAGTGAAACTTGGGTTTGTGTATTTTTGACTGTGTGATGTTACTTGCTGTAAAGGGGCTATGGCTATCTTTTAGCTTTGTTTGGACTGCTACACTCTGGGTCTGGTCCTGTCCTAAGGAGTGAGAGAAGATTGAGCAGCTGAGTCTGACAAGCAAGGAGAAGCTTTCCTAAGTGCCAGATGGAGTGAACAGGCAGCTCAGACAGAAAGGACAATTTTCCTGGAGAACCACAGGGACTGGGTAGGGTTTCTTTCAATCCAGCTGATCACAGAAAGCTACTGAACCAGAGAACAAATGACCCTGTAAAAGCATACGTCGAGCAGAAGCTTTCATTTCGCTCTGTCTCACCCAGCAAATGTGAATTTTCTGTACTACAACAGTGTAGTAAAACAACCCTAGCTTCAACAGCAAAACCCTTTCTGTATTCCCACTTCAAGAACAAAGGTGCACGTATATCTTACCCGAAATTCCTGTTGTCTGTGAAGGAAGCTTGTGCCCTAAAAGTGTACCAAATATAGATATTTCCATTTGACCCCCATGAAATAAGAGCTCCTGCAGATAGGAACTATTCAGAGCACTCCTGTGAATGCATAGCTAAGGAAATGCCTGCTAAAGCTGTGACATTAGGTTTATTAGAGCAAGATGCTGGAGAGTGATTCTGGGTGTCAGGAATCCCTCGTTTTTACATGTGGGTAAACTTGGAGTGGAAAGTCCGCGTGGCAGTAACGATGGCCTTTTCTCAGAGACGACCACCTGGTCTGGCACGTAACCAAACTGCAGTCTTCAAAACTAAACAATAGAGATGAAGGGTTTACTTATTTTCCGTCATATCTCAGCAATATGGGAATTATGTGTTGCCCAGTATGAATTGTTGGCATCCAGGGATTGCAAACTAACAGCCTTTTTCCTTGGGGAGTATTCTTCACTCCACGAGCAGAGAAAGGGGCAGGAACTTTGTTTAATGTGACCTGGGAAATTTCATGCTCAGTAGTTACCCAATGTTATAGCTTCCTTAGGATACAGAAGTGGGGGAAGTGACTAGGACGAAAAAAAAAATAAATTCAACACAGAAGAATTTTTTTCCAGCCAAGGTACTTATACATTCATATTCCTTCTACCTCCTTTTTTTTTTTTTTACTGTTCTTTTAAATCCTGGAAGTGGTTCTGGGCATATTGTTACATTAACTGAGGCTGAAGGGGGGGTGTATTTTGATGTTCATACTTCATAGTTGCTATTTCTCCCCCTGGTCAGTAGTGCTGAATATTGTTCTGTGCAGAATTCAGTGAAGCAAGTCAAGAGAGTATTAAAAAAACCAGAATGTTTAAGTAGTATGAAATTAAGTGCAGACTTTTTAATAGTTGTAAAGAATGTATCCACTTACCATAAGGCCTGATGGTGCTTTAAATAAGTGGCCATCTTTCTGTGGTAAATACATTGTCTGTGTCAGCTTGCAGTAGACTAAAGGAGAGGTGTGCCTGCAGAAGTCTGTATCTGTTGCGTGCTGAAATACTCTCTCTAGAAGATGGTACGGTGCTGGTATGAGTTATCAGTTGTAGGCAGTTTGGGGCATGCGTTCTTTTCCTGAGACCTGGTGATAATTTTCCCTGTGACTGTCTGTGCTGAGCCTGCCGCATTTCATGTCTTTGCTGAAAGTTTCTGCTTTGAGTTGGAGCTTCCTACTGCCTTGTAGTCCAGGTTGTTTCTGACATGAGGGTAGGATGGCTTGTAAATGGTGGGCATGTCTATATGAGGAGTGCTCTGTCAGGCAGAAATAAAGCGTTCTCCAAAAGCAGAAGCAGTGTAACTGGGTTAGTGCAGAATTTCACACAGGAAAATAAATACTTCAGTTCTGCAGAAGTGGTTATTAATACTTGAGATCTTGGCATCTCTGGATCCTGGAATATCACTGCCTCTAAGAATCATCACTAAATTTGAAATCATTGGAGACGGCTAAAAACAAGAAAGCTGGCATTAACTCTAATCAAAGAATAAGAAACAGAAAGTGTGAAGTTTGAAGAATGGAAAGAACCTGATTTGCTTTTTATTGGAAGATTCAAAGTAAGGCACAGCAGCCAGCAAAACAACTTTTAATGTTTGAAATCCTGGGGACCTCTGCCTGTATGCTAATCTTTACATCAGATGGCACCATCACCAGAGAAGCTTAAACAGATGGCTCATGGAAGTGCCTGCATGACTGATAGTAAGCTGGTTTTCTTCATGGAACTCCCCTTCAGCCCTAAGAAGAAAGCTGAAAACAGCAAGTGGATCCATCAGGTCTCCTGCATTTCTAGAGCCTTGTAAGGCTCTTCAGTCATCAGCCCTTTAGTTGGTGACAGCCAGGCTGCATCCATTTCAGAAAGCAAAATTAGTTGCCTCAGACCACATCTTCTGTAGTTGAGGAGAAAGCAGCAATGCAATTTTAACACCCCTGGGTAACGTTTACCACCCTCCAGATAGCACTGGAGTCACAGCCTTCCTGCCAGCCTTTTCTCTACTGGGTTTGTGTTCCTTCAAGCAGTACCTATGCGTTTGTCAAGCTTTGTGGTGAATGATCTGCAGATGTTCAGGAAAGACCTTCAGAGTACTAGGTACTGAAAAGTTGGCTGTGGTCAGTGTTGGCAACTACTGTGGTTCCTTTAGTTGCTTGTTATGACCAAAGAGACCAACAGCCACTGCCAAATGCTTCATTTTATTAATCCTTTCCCTCCAGGAGCTGGTTTTTTGCTGGGAATAATATTCAGTGCTGGCAGTGGGTATCCTGGAGTCATTGGTGCCAAGGAGTTAATGAATTTGGAAAACTTCCCAGATAATACATCTGGCCCTCTAACTTATATTTTGGAGTATGAAGTATGAGATGTAGAAAGAAAAGCATTGAACTGAATGAGCTACTGGCTGAAGAGTGGAAGAGGACACTTTTCTTTTTTTAAACTAGTTGACGAAGTTAAAGATTATGTAGCCCCAGTGAAGATGTAACTGTTGTGGTTTTGTTTGAGTTTTTGTTTGTTAGGTTTTGTGGGGGTTTTCAAATTTTGTAATACTGTGTATTTGCCAGTTGCATTACCTGCTGAGGCTTGAATATAGACATGGAAGAATTTATAATTCTCCACTTACAGTGATTCTTCTCCTTCATTTTTTATTTTGAAGTTCCATCGTGTTGCCGTGTCATTGAGAAGGATTTTGAAGGTAGCTGCCAGTAATTGATATTTCTAGTCCAGCTCACTTCCGAAATGGTTTCTTGTACAGTGTTTGCCTTCCATAACATTTGAAATAAGGCTTTATTATATAAAATGGATTGCTGGTGCTATTTATTAATGCATATCTTTGTGTAATAAAAGCTGTGCAGAGCAATATGGTTCAGAAATTAACTTTTAAGAAAAGAATTACATTGCTATTTGTATGTCTTATGAAACAGCATTATTTTTACTAGGTCCTTCAATACAGCAATGCTACTCACCACTTAGCTACAAAGTGCTCCAAAAGTACCCAGAACATCATTCCTAATTAAGTATCCTACTAAAATCCTTTTTTTCTGACCTAAGAGCAGAGCGGCAGGGTTTTTCTGTACATAGCAGTGGCAACCCACATAGAAAGCATTTCATAGAAGAGTAGAAAGCTCTTCCATGAATTACCATCGACTATCAGCGAGTACTTTCCTCCTACCTCAGGCAACGGCACCATGCTGCCCTTTCAAAACATACCAGCTTCTCTAGTGTTTACACTTTCCTCTGCCTAATGTCTTGATAGATGAAATTTCTCATTGGCTTTGATTTAGTCTTGCATGGGGTGATGTAGTTGCCAATCATTTTGGTTTTATCTACAAGTAATAAACATAATGATTGGTATCTTAACCCTGTGAGCGCACAGAAGAACCCTATTGTTAAAAGACCAAATTTATTTATGTTTGTTTGGGTTTTTTTAAAGACACTTAAATGCTGATATTCCCACACAGAACACCACCCCGCCCCA
Organism: Falco cherrug; assembly: GCF_023634085.1. Lineage (NCBI taxonomy): Eukaryota > Metazoa > Chordata > Aves > Falconiformes > Falconidae > Falco > Falco cherrug. The sequence continues at coordinate 15,083,457 of NC_073704.1, read as the reverse complement.
AGTAGTCTGACACCTGTACTGAGGCTAATCTGTAACTGATTCCTGCCCTTTTAGTTATTCACCTTCTGTTGTAAAAATACTTTCTTTATTCTTTCCCTCGTCTTCAAGCTGACTATATCCAAAAGAAGCCTTTGTGGATTGGATATCTGTCTGGGAGGGGAGCAAATCTGTGACCTACAAGCTTCACCTCCAGATTTTCAAGGACGTTAGCAGACTTAGTACAGTTATATTTACATAATCTTTATTTCATTGAGGTTTTTTGGCCATTCTGGTACCAGTTCATGCAGAGCCTTCTGCCTACTGTTTTGCTTATGGTTCCCCTCTGTCCACCATGGGCAGGAGAGCATGCAGGGCACAGTCACATCCTGGGGACAGTTGCTTTGTACAGTATGTTTCAGTACCGGTGGTTTTCTTTTTCTGTGAGACCATCTCCTTCTGTTCTGAGGTTGCTTGCTTGCTAAGTTCACAGACTGAAGGGAGTAGGAAGGAGCCGTTTTGTCTAGTGTGAATAATGGGTTCAGGGCAAAGCAGGGAATTCACTGGAGAGAGGCAGACCCTAATTCTACAGTTTGCCCAATTTCAGAATGAGAGTTTCCTTGGTGCCATAATAGCAGCAAGTCCCTGACTGCTGCACTGAAAGCTTAAATAGGGATCAGTTCCCTTCCAGTGCTGTGGTCAGGACCTGGCAAACTGAGGTACAAACAGCACGGAACTAGAACTTGGCACTACAAGTTTGCATTTGTTACTGAAGGATGATTGCACATACAAAGGTTGCAAACAAAAAAGTCAACTTGCAATGGCAGTTTTCAAGCCTGTCTGTGCAGCAGGACTAGAACAGAGGATCTGGCATCGATTTGTTTGGGTTTTTCATGTAATTACAATTTTTTGTTGCTATCTGCAGTTGGCATAAATTCCTGTGTTCAAAAAAGGGGTTGGTTTTTTGGTTGCCAGTTGTAATACTGATATTGACAAACAGAGATGTTCTAAAAGAGAAATCCAGTACAGTATAGTTAGTCAGATGACTCTTTTTTTATTGCTTTATAATCTGCTCAGATGCCTAATTCTGAAAACAAAAAGACAAAATTGTTCAATTGATGCTTATAGAATTTAATTCTAGTCTAAAAAATGGCATACTGGTTTTAATTTTAAAGATACGTAAATGTGTATGACATGCAGGATGAAATTTTGTCAGCCATTGCATCAAATAGCTTGGTGCTTATTACCGAAATGTGCATCAAAAAATAGCTACAAAGAATAAGTCTCAGTCTGAGTTTATACTAAAAGAGCAAATACATATATAAAAAAAAAAATAAATTATTTCTTACAGTCATTCTTTTTCTGCCATCCTGTAGTGGGTATCTGTACAGCCATTCTGTATGGGTAAGTCATTAAGTCTCGGGAAAAACCTTTGCTCTCCTTTACCCATGGTTTGCATTTTCTTTTCTCTTTTTGTGTATAAGGTATTGGTGTAGTGTGCAGTAGTTGCTGTTATCACCTGTTAAGTGTCATGTGTGACACATCCCATTACAGATTCTGTGAAACTGGAGCTGTTTGAAGTAAAACTTTCCATTCAAGTGTCAATTGAAACTGGGGCTTTATTTGCTTTTTTGACAGAGGTTGTTCTTTTACTGTCACCTAAAATAACTCTGATATTTGTTTTTGTTTAGGAGAGGACAAAGTAAGAATTTATGGCTAGAGGCTTGGAAGATAGCAGGCTAGTGGGGGCGGGGAGCAGCTAGAAGAGGATGCTGGGGATGGGGGAAAAAAGGGAGAAGATCGGGCATGTGGTTAGGTGAGAAGATGCAGTGTGGGAAAGGGTGATGTAAGTGACAGAGGGGGAGACTAGCTTGTCTTGTTCTGGAACAGTGGATCTGGAAAACACATGGGAAAGAAAAGGGTGACAGCCAGCCTTGCAGTAAAGAAAACTCTGGTTTTCTTTAAAACAGACTGAAAAAGACCCTCACCAAAACCCCACACCTAGGAAACTGTATATACCGGCTTAAAAGAATGTAAGTTTAAAGGTTTGAGGTGTCTGGAGTAGGCAACACTAGCTGTAAGGATGTCTGCAAAGCCAACTCAGACCCTTTTTGAGAATGCTGATGGTGTGAGACTATATAATCAAAACCTAATTCTTCCCAAAGACTTTCAGAGCACAAGAGGGATCTTGCTGTTGTGTAAGGCCCAACCATCACCTCATTTACTATTGAAGGTGTAAGGTGTGTAGCTGCTTGGTTTATTCCAGTTGGAGGATGTGATCATGTGTAGATGATTTCAGGGAAAAAGAAATATCATCTGTTTGCTACCCATTCAGTGCTGCTAAAAATTATTTTCTAGCTCTGCCTATACCTCAGAATAGCTGGGGGCAGGGATGTGTCTTTGAACCGCATGCAGTGAGACAGCATTCTTCACGTTGTCGGTGCCTGACACCTGCATGTGTGCTGGTTTGCAGAAGTGCTGAATGTATTCAGGCTGCAACCAGAGTTGGTGACAATAGTGCTGGGAGCCCAGTGCTGTGAGCTGGATGTTAGGTATGCACAAGAGGTGGGAACCTGAATTGATCTTCACCTTCTGTTTTAGTTCCTTGTCTCTGTGACACAGATAGTACATGTTTATCTTAAAATGATGTCATTAGTGTTTGTTAAAAAAATGTTACTATTAAGATATTTCAGAGAAAGATGCATTGAAGACTGTTTAAAGCTGATTCAGAGCAGATACTAACGTGTGTGTTAGGAAAGGAGGGTAATTGTTGTACACGTGGAAGAAAATATTTGTAGATCTTTCCTGAAAGAGGGAAGCTGGAGTTTTGTAAATAAAATTGTCATAATGTATTTTGGATGTAAAATGAAGGTCTATTACAATGGGTGCATAAAGAGAGATAAGTTAATAATGGACACCTCTGCTGTGGCATTCTCCAAGCCTAAGCACTTTACTTTGCAATGTTAATAGTATTCTTTTAAGGTCATTTTTTGCATATAATTTTGATACATTGTTTGTTGCTTTAACCACTTTCATTAAAATTTTATGAGCCTTTTCAGAGAATCAGACAAGAAAATGCAAATAAATTATGCTTTTTATTTAGTATGTAGTAGATACAGTATTACTGTATGTGTAAACAAATAAAAATGCTTCTTTATTAATACAGCAAACACTATGTGGGAAGATCCTGCTGTAGTCAGTCCATAAACCACATATGCTTTAAAGAATCACTTTTGACTGTAAGTAGCAAGTGCTGGGCCTAAATCTCTGGATTTGGAGCAATATAGAGTGGTAGTGTAAAAAGATTAAATATTTCATATATTATGCATAAAATGGGGGGTCATGAGTTATGGGGCACAAGATTGAAGCTGAAACCTTAAGGCATTCATTTTCTGAGAGCAAGTACTTAATATTTTTTAAACCCCTATCCCTATATGGACTCTGGTTGCCTGGTTTCCCTCTTCCTTTCCTACCCTTTTTCCCCTCATGGAAGTGCCCACAAGGAATCTTTTAAAATTCTGACCTGAGCACTCACCAGTCAGCACAGCAGTATGTGTCTGTGATTAGCTTACCTGCCTTTCATACTGCTCCTTCACCCAGCAAGACGCCAAAGCATCGTAGAAAGTAAAGGTAGCTAGTGAATATTTAGTGATAAGGGATGTGGGTATATACTTGATATACTTTGATTCAAACCAAAATAACACGTTCACGTAACCACCATTTGATGAAAAAAAACCCAGCTTCTCAGCATCGTATATGCAGATCAACACAACCCTCTTCCCATGGGTTTTCTTGGGACTTCTTTGTAGGTTGTTGTTTGGGTTAAGGGCCATCTTGGTGATGTTCTGACACCCTTTTTTATGTTTAGTACTTCTCGTCAACTGGAGATGCAAGAATCTTCTGATACTGACCTAGAGCAAAAGAAACAGTAAAATGATCAAATATAGAGTGAACTCTGCCATTGTATGTTTTAAGCATTTACCTTGCAGGTAGTACTGCTCACTTCAGTGTTCCTCAAACCTCAGTGACAGTGTTTCTGCAACAGTAACTTCTTTCAGACCTATGTGACTTGGCATTAAAACCTCCACCTCTTTCCTTCTATCTTCTGTCTTGTTAGACCAAATACTTTATGATCCAAACTGAAAGAAGAAGGGAACTTAGACATTTTTAAGGAAGTTTCTATAGCTAAAGAAGCCGAGGCAGTTAATTCTTCTCCCAGTTTAATGATAAGTTACACTTACAGCGTATGAAGAGTCTTCACTTGCACTGTAATTTGCATTAGCAGAACAGAGAGCCCATTTTGTTAGTGATTTTTTGAAAATGGAAACCAGGAATGACTGCTGGAGTAAATAGAATCAATAAACAACAAAAAGGCCAACAATACTAAAAGGGCTAATACTAAAATACGCTTTTGCAATTTGATCTTTCATGTGTTTCTTATCTTTGGTAGAGGATTGTTGCTAAACTTCAAACAGCATTTCTTAGGACCTTCACATAAATTAATTGCCTGTAGTTTTCAGTTCAACAGTTTAATTGCTTAATCAGACTAAGAAAACCTAGTGATTAAAAACTAAGTCATATGGTATAAGATAATGTAAATATTAGCTCTTACTCAGAATAGCTGGTTTAGATCAAACTGAATGAACTAGAAGGGTAGTATGTTTGTAATGTGCTTTACCATAGAGGAATATCATTTGTCTTCTTTAAGAGTTAAAAGCACAAACATCTGAAGAACAAGAGTCAGCAATAAAACTGTGCTAAAGCTGCTACAAAGCACCAACTCCAAATCAGAGGGCTTCTGCACTAAAACAGATTTAAGAGTTGTTGGGGGAGTTTTATAATCTATTTTGAGAAAAATTAACCCATTCTGTGAAACAGCATCTAAGCAAGAAGAGACTGTTCTGTCAGAACTGACTTGAAATAAACAAATAGCAAAACCAGTTTAAGAGAACATAAGGAAATTCTGTGTTTAGCTTTTCTAGATTGCTGTTCAGAAGAAATGAACCACTAATGTAGTCTTTAAAAGATGAGGAAGGAACTTGTTATTAGCTCTGTTATGGGCCGGTGCATGCAATATTCATTTGAAATACTGTACTTAACAATTAAAGTTCATCTGAATGTGAAATCTGAGTAAATTAATATTGTGCCAAAACATCTGGGTTTTATGTTTAAAATAGAAAACACTTGAGGCATAGGTGCGTAAAAGGAATATAGCAGGAGATGAACTGTACTTTACAAAGTGTTGACAAATCATAAATAAATTACTGCAGAAACAGAGATCTGTAGTCCTGCCATTCAAAAGAGAGCCGATATCGCAGAAATACAGGTAGGTTTGATGAAAAATTAGTAGAGGTACCAAGTATTATTCTATTTGATTACAAGTGCAGTGGGGTTTTAGCCCGTGATTAGGGAGGTTCTTTGCACTTTCATAATGCAAGTAATAAAGAACTGATAGGAACAGGAAACAGTGTCATATTTATTTTGGTTTTTTGTTTGTTGTTCTGTACACCTTTCATCTGTACCACATCCCAAGAAGGTAACACTGGTCATACTGGATCAGACAAAAAGTCTATATAGCCTCTGTCCTCTTTCTGAGACCACCAAATGCTAATGCCTAATAAGAAATACAAAGATATGACAAGTTTATACCTTGTGTCTCCAAGAGCTCTCCTTGCCTTCAAATATTCAGGAATTTAAAGAGCGAAGGCAAGAACAGTTTCTATGTATCTGCTAATCTTCAATAGATTTCACTTCTCTAGAGTTTTCATGCTTCCCTTTGAACACATGTAAACACTTAGTAACCACATCAGAAAAAATTATTCACAAAAATGTTTATCAGGGTTGTTGCTCTGAAGAGAAATTATGACTGATTGCCCGTTACTTTCTTTTTCTCTTACAGCAAAATATGAACCCAACTAGTAGCTTCCTGCTTCTTCCTGTGGGACTGCTTTTTCACAGGGGGGCCAATTAAGCACATGGTAGAAGAGCCATCACGTTTTTTTATTCTATGAACATTAACCCCAATGTTTCAAAATCTGATTTTAGTTTTCTGCTCTTGAAGTAAATTCCATAGTACATATCACTGTCCAATATAAGGATTGATATACTCGTTAAAGGTTGAGGGAAGAAGCTGCCAAGCAGCTCTGATTAACCGCATGATAATATGCATGAACTTTTATTATATAAATTTTATTATGTAAGTATTGAAGTAATTGATTGTCACAAGTCTATACCCAGCCACGTTATGGCTTGTTTTGCATTATCTTCTTGAGGAAATTGAATGGCATGCATTTCACAGATTAACCAAATTTCCCTCTTAACTGTGAAGAAAATACTGGCCCACAGTCAGAGGAAGACTAAAGAAGGCAAAAATATTTGACAAAAAACAGGATGCAATGCAGAATACAGATGCAAGTGTTCACTTTTGATACAGAAGAAACAAAAAGTTAGTATAATCGTACTGAAGCCAGGAATTTTTTGTAATCATTGAACATGAAAGCTATTTATACAGTTGGTCAACTTGAAAAAGTTAAATGCAGCACTAACCACTGTAAAAAACAAAATAAGATGCTCTGATATTGCTAAACAAAATGTGGCAGAGCAACTTAATATCCTTCAAATTATTCAAAATGTTTGTGTACATTTCTTCTTAATGTTTATGAGGCTGGCTGTTATTGTAGGTGGAGCAAAAGCTTATAATTTCAAGATTAGTGATACTTGTTATTTAGTTTTAAAAATCTATTGAAGGGCTGGTAATGGAAGTAGTAGTACCTAATTTTTATATTGTCATAGCATTTAGAAATTAGAAATGCAGCTGAGAAGCGACATGATTGCAAAGAATGAAGTTTTATACCTCTTTGTTGTATGACTGTGTATAGGTAGCCAAATATATTTGCCTGCATGTGTGAGTAAACTGTGTTTATGGACAGTATCTGAGTTTTGAGGGCAAAAAAAGATTGATGCTCTATCCTTTTACTATTAAATAAGCCAAATAGAAAATTCAAAATGAGATTACCGGAAAGGAAGACGTTTATGCTTGCAAATGATTCAGGGTATTAAACAGCAGTATGTCATTTGCAGTATCATGTTAAAATTTGAAAACTTTATACCTGCTAACTCTCAAATTAGCGTAACAGAAAAGAGTTAACAAGAATACATTTTCCTTTTATTTAGTTGTGCTGTATATCTGACAGCATTTCTTTGTACACAGCTTCATTTCCTGGTTGGTTGATGATCAACAGTAACTCCTGCTTTGCTCATTAATATAATTATCTAGTCTCCCTGAAGGTGTTCTGGCTAGAGGTCAGACCCTACTAAGGTCAGTTGTCAGTCTCAAGCAAAACCTAAACTGTAATTAAGGATCTGCAGATTAGTATTTCAGAAGTTAGCATTGTCCAGCATATTTTGGATGGGTTACATCTATGTAACAGGAAACTGTTACTTAAAATAAGAAAAAAACCAAATCAAAACACACTACTTGAAAGTGTTCTTTTAAAAATATGTAACTACTTGTTAATTTCTTTTTTAAATGCCATAGAACTATTTAAAGAGTACAGTGAAATTTTACTGTAGATAAGTGGCTTCCAAAATTTTTTTTTTTTTTTTTTTAATCTGGACAGGGGGAAACACTGCAACAAACTACCCTTGTAAGCTGCAGTTAGCAGAGATGCTTTTGCCTCAGAAACCTCACATGATGATGTGCTCAAAGTGTGAAGTAATATTTCAAAACTATTGATAATCTATGATGATGCATCTTTGTATTGTTTATATTTCTAAAGCTATTTACTTCCCAGACCTTTGATTCCTTCAAGTAAAAACAGAGCTTTGAAAGAGTAAACAGATTCTTACTGAAAAGTATATAAACACATTCATTTCTTCTTACCCTTTAGCAGGACTGGGGGGTAACTTAATACGGTCTCTGGATTGCTGTAATAATAAAGAGCTTTTTTTCACCTAGAAATCACTACTTTGAATCTATCACAGGCTGAACTTACTAACATCTGACACTTGTGCTGTAACAACATAAAATGAGTTAATGTTGTCTGACTCTGTGGACCGGTATGTGTAATGGCAAAGTATAGTGCCAATAGAGTACAGTGATCAAAATACAGATACTCAGCTGGCAGGCAGTGGAAAACTGTTGATTTACTCCAGCTGAGGATTTGGTCCCCAGGCTTGAGCCAGACTGAAAATGAACCTACCTGTTCCAGTTCTAGAGTCCCTTTTACTCTGAGCACACTTAGGCTTTGATCTTATAGTAAGAGTCCTAAAAGTCCTATCAGTTGCTTTAGGACCCTGTTTCAGCCAAAGATTGCATTTTAGTATTAATTTAGGATGTTTCATTGTACTGATTTATTTTGATTGGATTGCTGTCTCTTTGAAATAACTGCCTGTTCTTGCAGAAAAGTTGCCTTTAATACCAGATTTTGAAATTTCATCCAAGGATGCAACCACCATGTGTAGCTGAAATGGATCAAATTGGGCACTGAGTATTGCACCTGATACATGGTACTGTACAGGTGATTAAAAGTCTGATTATCCAAGTGCATCATGATCTAATTGTAGCTGGACTCTGGTCCATGCTTCAAGACTCTGTGAAGCCACTGAGCCAGAACCATGTGTTTTCCAACAACATTGAGCCCAACTTAGAAGAAACCTTTATTTTTCAAAGACAAGCCACCTTGGATTTGTCCATATTAAGATGTCATTTGATTGTGCTTAACCTGTATCAAGTTATCTTGGTTGCAGAATCACTGTACCTGCTGCTTACCATCCTGTTAATACTGGATATATTTGGAAATTTACATCATAATTTAGGATTTGACTAGGTTCCTCCAGAAATGTCCCCATTGGTTGATAAGGGATGTCACCAAGAAGAATTGGAATGACCTTTGCTTCTTTGACCCTACATTTCTGCGGTCTGGTACCATATTATGTTTGGGAGCATATTTGTATCTGCTCGTTTATTGGGCAAGTGAAAGGGAACAAGGTAATGTCATTTGCACATAGGCAAGAAAAACGGATTAAAAAAAATCAAGAGAAGTTTCTATTCATTTGCTACTACAGTTAAATCACATTCTAAGTCATTCCATGCAACAATTCCAGTAGGTTTTCTAATTTGCCATTTAAATATATTGTAGCGATGCAAAACTGCATACTGGAAAGATCCTATAACTCGGTAAATAGAGTAACAACTTTAGGATACTAAAAATTGCTGCAGGGGAAACAAGAGATCTGGGGAGGTTCCCTATTCCATGGCGGGTATTGAAAGCTAGGTCCACATTTGGTAAACGTCTAAGAATGTAACAAGTTTTCCAAAAATACAGGTTTGTGAAACCAGCTTTCTGTGATATCTTGTTCACATCCTTGCCAGTTGTTTCGGTTTTTTTAAACTTTTCATTAAAACAACACATCATGATATGTCTAGCAAGGGAGCTGTAAATGTCTTAAGGAAGGGTTGTACTATACGCGCCCAAACAAGTGTAAAGTGTAAAGCAGTGAATCGTATAGACCAGGTCTCAGAGCTAACCAGTATAACTAAAGTAGTATTTTTACTTTCTTTTTAAGCAAGGCTGGGATTGTAACTCAGTTGTGAATCACGTCTGTTAAAAACCCAGAAGACAGCCAGATGTCATTGGGTGTGAGTCTTTGCACATACAGAACAGTTTAGCAAAATCCATTGCGGCAGCTGTTCACAAGGAAAATTCCTTGCCATTTGTGCCATGAATTGCCTGTGATTTTTCTAAGGATTCAGTTTTGTGGAAGAAAGTAATGAAAATATTTTCCATGTTTTAAGACCTACAAAATAATTGTTCTCAATACTGAAGTCTTTATTTTACTTACATTTTCTCTGCTGACGTGACCCTCTGCCTTCTTGAGTTTCTTATTAAACTCTGCAACTGAAACACGTAGGCTGAGGGGCATGTATGGAATATTCCTTTCTAGCTTCTGGTGTGTTGATAGATGGGATCACTGTCCTTGCTGAAAATGTGCACATGGAACATCATTGTATGCTCATGTACTTACACGAGTGCATATGTATTTCTGTTCCTCTACTTTAGGTACAAGTTTGCTGCCAAGTTTACCCAGATCCAACTAATGTTAGAGGAAATAACCTAGACATGAAGATTAAACTTTCCTTCCCTAAAAGCTGTAGCAAAGGACCTAGTTCACAGCTTACTTGCACATAAAGCTTGAAAGGTTTCCTTTCACTCCTTTTCAAGTTATTGGTGGAAAGGGGGTAAAAAAATAAATAATAATATTACCTGGCTGGAAGAATATAGTTTTCCTACTCCTCAATTATTCAGATATGGCAAGAGGGAGGTATATTCTTTGAGGGGTTTTGGTTGGTTGGTTTTCTTTTTTCCAAAAACAATCCTCATCTCTGGAATGACACCAAAGAAGTTTCAGTACAGAGCATAGTTTAAGGGTTGGGGAGGTAGGGAAATTAAAGCATGTAAAATAAAGCTAGATTAAAGACCCAATATATACTGTAACAATGGATTCAGATGTGACAAGTCTATAATAAAATGCTGTTATCAAATTTTTAAGCATTCAAATGATCTTAAAAATCTCACTAGGAAATATAGAAGAGCCTTGGCTGAGGACTTTTGCTGAAAACCTACATAATCCTTTCAAATTCTGTAGGGTTTTTGCATCAAAGCTTGCCAAATAAATGCTTCTTGTAGTTAATAGTAGGTTTGACAGAATTTGGCATATTCCCATTCAAGAGTTGGATTTTGACATCAACTTTTCAGAATTGTTTCAAGACAAATGTTATTAAACTCTCAAACAAAGCAATTTCAAAAATATGCATGCCTTTGTGAATGGCCTCTGTGTGCATGTATTGATAGATTGATTACAGGTGTATATGCACCTTTTTTACAGGTTATTTTCTGGCAAAATCAAGAATATGCATTAATTTCTTAAACTGAAAATAAAACCTGTGCACTTTCTATTTAAATATGTACAAATAGAAAAAAAAAATGGGGTTTCATAACTTATGGAAATCAATCTGTAAACTTAACGAAGTGTAGGTTAGGAGCAAAAGGTGTGAGTTGAGTACTTCTTTTGGTCTGCTTTTTTTTAAAGTGCTGCAAGGAACAAATTGTCCTGCGTTTCTTTGCTAATAGGGCACACTGATCACTGGAAAAGGTGATTCTGGTTTTGTTCGGGGTTTATGAGTAAAGGTTTGTTGTTGGAAATGGCTCATTTACTCTGTATGTGCCTGAGACAGAAAGTCTGAGTCCTCTGAAGCTTTTGTAAATACACGTTGCAGAATCTTCCCAGACTGAGATGTTTGCCTGTTTGTAGTTGGCTAATCCAGAAGTGGTTCCCTGATAAGGTTAATGCCCAGTTAATTGCTCCTAGCCTTGACATACAGTTTAATTGCTACTTGGCCAACATATGTTTGCTTGCTCTGTGTAGGATTCTAGTGGATATAGTGATGCAAACCACAGACTGGTGGAGGGCAAACAAAATAAATACAGTATTTTATGTTCTTTTAATTCAGGGCCAAGTGGATTTGGATGAAGTGTTTATTTAGTTCGCTGGCTGCTTTAGATGCTGTGGCATATTGATTCCTTTTATTACTAGCAGCCATTTAACCTGACCTCTCTCAGATCCAGTATTTTAAAAGCCATAAATTTTAACTTTACTTATGAGCAAGGACTGAAATGCTGTGAAAGCCTTTTTATTAGCAGAGCTTTGCCTTACTCCATGTTCATGTGTCACCCATGGCAACAATATTTAAAGCATCTTAAATTAGAGCTGCTGCTGGGCAGTTTGGTGGTGGTAGTGTTAGCAATAAAGAGAGCTCATAAATATCTCAAGCATGTAAGATTCACTGATCAGAGTGTGGGTAGGTGTACAAAAGCAATGCTGTTACTAGCAAAAAGATAATCCTTTTTCCAGGTTATTTTCTTAAAAATCTAGCTTTCTTAGTCTTGATGTTCACAGATAAGTAAAAGCACACACAAACGAAGTCATATAAGTTGTTTGTTAATTGCAAGTTAAATTGGTGGAATTGAAATGTATTTTTCTTTGTTGCCTTGGCTTGACTTTTCTTTTACAATAATGATCTTCCTTGTTGTTGCAATAGCCTAAATTAATTCCCCAATAACGCTTAAAGCAATCTTTAAAATGCAGCTTATATGAGTGTTTGTAAAAATGTGTTCAGGCTAAAACTTGATGCATAAAAATGACATATCGCTTTTTAAAAAAGAAAATATTTATGAATAAAATGATAGATATGAGGGAATTTATTTCTGCATTCACATGTAAAGAACTCAAAGCTTTGAATTAGTGAAAAAAACCCAGAAAGCTTAATATGAACTTTTTGCATCCTTTTATTTTCTTAGTGCTGGTTTAAATTAGTCATTTTTAAAACTACGATTTCAGGCTTGATGACTAAGATTGAGTAATAATTCAGCGGCTTATTTCAAAATAGGCTTAAATCTTCACAAAATAGATAGATCTGGCTTCCTTTCTGCTGTTCTGCTATAAGTTTCCTCCTCTGTCCCACAGGTCAAAGGTAACACTCTAGATGTTAGCCTCATACCATTAGAAGTGACTTTGTTTAAATATTGGTGTAGGAACTCTCACTTCGTGTTAAACTTTGGCCTGGGAACACAAATGTTGGTTTAGTTTGAGAAGTGTAATTTATATCAATTAATCTCAGAAAGTGTCACGTTTCCCAATCTTTTAAAGACGGATTGAAATGTTTGACCTTATCAGAGAGTGTCTGTGGAAGCAGAAGTAAAGTAATCACAGGGTGCTGGAACTTTTTACTACTACTCAGTTCCAGACTGATCAATTTACAAGGTGCCTGAAGTCACTGGGGAATCATGTTTTCTGAAAACTGGACTTTGTCCTTTCTGCATTGCTTTTCCTATAGGGTTTTGGGTTTTTCCCTCTATCAGGTTGTAACAGCTATATCTAAAATCAGTTTGATATAAATAAATATCCTTGAGCAGTAAACTGCTTTGTTAGGCGGCCAGGTATCTTAATTTATAGTGGGACCTGTTTGAAGGGCAAGTGCTTCAGTTTGCACCAAAGAGAATGCTAGCCTGCTGGAGGAGTAGGGATTCAAATGCCTAGGAAACGTTTTCACTGGATGCAGAGCTCTGCTGTGAAGTAGAAGGTTATGCAAGAGGTTAAGCTTGTGTAACCAAATGAAGAAAACTGATTATTACAACAGATAATGTCAGGCATTCTTTTGTGCAAAGACAGGCTTGGCTGCATTTTGTCCAACATTCAGCACTAACCTACCAAATGCATGTGCCATTTCTCAGTTTCTGCTTGAACCCCTTTCTTCTTTTGCTTTTAGTTCTTAGCTCTAGTATTGTTGCACTGTGAGACTTATTAGCACTTTTGAGATGTTTAATGCTGTACATATTATTTTGAAAATATTAACACTTTTTCTGCAGTGTTGTTTATCAGTGTAGAAAACAGCAACACCAGCATACTATTCTAAGATGACAGTAGTGCATTTTCACCTCTTGCCTAATGGCTGCCTTATTCCAAGCAATTTTTCTTCAGTTGGCTAAAGCTCAGCGTACCTTCTGGGCTATAAATTGTGAATTACTATTATTCATAGTTGAAACTGCACTTTGTGCAAATATGGGCTAAATTGCAATCATTATATATACTAAAATAGATTGAAATATCTGTAAATCTGAAGACTGTAGCTGGCTCTTCTAATCAGAGAACTTGTTAAATTCTCCCATGCTTTGATTTCTCTTTCTTAGATTATTTTTTTCCCCCCTGTGTCAGGTGTGGGGTTGTTCTCTGTTCAGAATTTTTGCTTCTAATTTGGAATGCTTAATTTGAGGTATAAAATGAGCAAAACGGTATGTGTTGTCTTTAATATGTGAGTGCAAGATACGATTTTTCTCTTGCTTTTTATCAAACCCTTCATAATCTTTTTGATGCTACATGTATAAACTAGTGTTGAAGAAAAGGCTACAGTATTATCTAAGGTTATTCTACAAAAATGTCTTACTAAAGGTCTTCATTTGAAAATCACAAGCTAAATGATGAAATGATTTTCAAATTCCTCCTTCCTAAGTCATTCTCTGCATTGAATCGATTGATGGTTGAGGAAGTATCTGAATATGAAAATATAAGTGAGAGGAAAAAGCCCTTTGGAGTTGTACGTACTGTGAATCCTACCAGAACTAAATGAAAATACATTAAACAAAATGCTTTATAAAGAATTGAATGTGAATTAATTTGTCACCATATGATGTTGCAACCCTGTGGGTAAGAACCATGTCTGTCTACCTGTTTTCTGATGATGGTGACATATGGAGATTGGTAGTAATGACAAGTGTTTTCTCTTTTGACTTTATGCTTATTAAAGAGACACACTCCCAATTTTCACTTTATAACCAGTTTATTTAGAGGTAAATTTCCAAAAGGAGCTAAAGGGAGGGTAAAGCAGTCAAGTCTTATGGTGCTGTTTCTTGCCTTTTGTATCTTTCGATATCTTTCACTAAGGTAACAGATTTGGTTCGAGCTCATACAAAAGGTTTCCCTGCAGCAGGGATATGTTTTGACTAAATTTTGCTGAAGGGCCTATTTTACCAGCATGATACCTATATAATTTGATTCTGTACAACAGAAATCCTACTTTTTCTTTCCTGAACAGGGTGTTTCTGAAACCATGCTTGCTAGCCTCGCCTCTGCAAGTGTGATGTAAGGTTAGCAATACGTTAATTTGTGTTAAAAAAAAAAAGCAAACATAAATCTGATCAGTGGGTTGTATTTTGAAAATCACAGGAACATATATGTATCAAAAGATATTTTAAACATGCCCCAATTCCTTTAGAGAAGAGAGAACGATAGAGCAAGTGGTTAGATCAGTTAGATTGGGATAGGCCTGCATTCAGGGAGGCTAAGCTGGGCATCTTGAATGTTACCCGAGGTGTATGTCCAAAGCTGAACAGGCACTGAGCTGTACCTGTTTCCTGAGAAGCCATTGGCATATCTCACTCTGAGTCCTACCACAAAAGAAGTCGGCCTCGGTGCTTTCGTGAGCAAACAGTTGTTTGCCTGCTGAAAGCACTCCTGTGCTACCTCCAGCTTCCTGGCATCCGCAGGGTAGAAGACTCATTGTTTTCATAACTGTTTTCCCTTCTCTAGTAAGACATGCACCTCCGTCTTCTACGGTGCAGTAGGAACCAGGGATGTGTGTGTTTAGGGCTCTGGTAAATACAGAGCCAGACTATTTATCATTTATTACAACTTTGTGTTTATTCTAGTTTTTCAGTCTCGGTGACACTTCCCTTTCTTTTTTTTTCCTTCATAACTGGTTTTTACCTCACTGTATCTTTTGAAATGTAAATAGTAAATTAGTCTAGCTCGCACAAATAGGTTCCTCTAAATATTGTCCTTTAGATATTCATATAGTTTCAGTATTCAAGAAGAATAGTTATCAGAAAAGTAAAATTAATGACAAATATATAAACTGTTTACTGTTTAGGGTGTCTCAGGAGTTGTATTTCATTTAGAGTGGCAGTGATTCATGGCTTCTCTTCAATTCCACTCTCTCTACGCATGCCTGTGGGGTGACTTGCATTGCCCATAAGGCTGTGTCATTTGTTTCTTTTGATTTTCATGACTGACATCTTGCTTTTGGCATGTTTTCTTCTGCTGGGCTATAAAAAAAAGGAAGGAATGTGCAAATGTCAGGGGAAAAGAGAAGCCTGGAAATACCTGAACTAATAATAATAGTAATAAAAGAACAGAAAGCAGGTTTACTTTTACTTGTACATTAAGAAAGAAATATCTGTGGTAGCCATGTTGATATTGAGCAGAAAATTAAGGTACATGTAATGCCACCTCTCAGTTGAAGAATGATCAGTTACAGATATCATCTAGAAACCAGCATTTCAGCCAGTCGTAGGCGGGTACTGATGTCAGTTGTTGCTTTATCTCATAAATTCAGTAGAAATGCATAAAGTAATTCACCATTTATAAAAAAATAAAGGGGATGCTTCAGTTCACTTTTTGTCATTGTACTACAATGAGCAGTAAAATGAGGGCTCCAGAATTTAAAATCCGTAAAAAGAAACATTTTTACATGATGAAAAACTATATTTCTCATTGCCAAACTATAGTTTTGTATTCAAAAATCTGTGTCAGGCTATGTACACACAGACATACACACACAGAGAAATGCCAGTTAGTAACTCACAAAAGTGTGTTTGTGTGTGGTGGTGGTGCTGTTTATTTGTTGGGGGGGGGGGGGTGTGTGTGTTATGCCTATGAAGAAAAATATGTGTCTTCAGGCTTACAGCAGTCCTAAAGGTTTGCAGAATTGGAAAAAGTATTAGGGGTGGGACAGGGGAGGGAAATTTCCCTAGCTGGGATCTGGTAGTTGTTTGTTACAGAGTCTTGTGCATTTCTCTGTACAGCATCCAGTAATAATAGATGCTGGCTGTGAAAACTAGAGGACTGCTCTCCTGGCTTGGGGAAGCTCTCCAGCTCCTGTATCAGTACTTGTGCACTAATATGTGATTGCTGCAGCAGTGAAAGAAAAAAGAAATAAAAGCTGAATTGCAAAACTATGAAGTCCTTACTAAAAACTCTGGTGAAAATGTCCAGGGATGTAAAGTCCTTGAGTGAACGTTCCCCTTCTTAATGAGGTTGCATGGCTACTACTGTCATCGATAAGAAAAAATTCAGTCATTTTTCACCTGGGTTCAGATGCTTCTTTACGCATAGATTTTGATAGTAATAGTGAGAAGCTTCCAATGGTGCCAGTGAAATTTCAGACTAAATGATGACATTTATAAAAAGGGGTAGCTCAGTGCTTAATACTAGTCTGTGACTAAAGGTTCTCAGTAAGTTTTTGAATAAATGACGACACCTTTTAAATGATAGAACACAGGAAGATCGAAGAAGAAATTTAACTTCTAGTGAGGGAGAAATACAGTTAATCTTTTAGCCATTTTATGCTGTCCTTTAAGGTAACACATTATTTTTTTATGTTAGGCAATGAAGTGACCAATAAGCCAATTCTATTATTTTGGGAGCATTAGAAAAAAAATAATTCATTTTCCAAGGTAGTGGTGTTTGGGATTTACTTGGTAGGTAAAGAGTACTCTGTTTTGTTTCTTTTTTCCTCTTTTTAGTAGCAAGCTGAAAATACTCCATGATAGTTGCTATAAGCGTTCTCTTTAAAATATTAAAACCAGGAAGTTATTGATTACAAAAATTAATTCCTCAGGGGACTTCCATGTTAGGACAGAATAGCAAAATAAAGACTATTTATACAGAAAGAAACATACTTTGCCAATAACTGAATTTCCCATGCAATTGTTTTAGGCGAGTGTTGGACCTTCTCTTGGTGCCCCGGGCTGAGCCGGGCGGCGTGTGCCCGGGTGCTGCTGCCAGGGTGCCTGGCCAGGCAGGGGAGGCACAGCCAGCCCCAGCAGCCGGCTTGGTTTCTTGGGTTTTTGGTATGTGTAGTGCTGGAGCGTATCACTCCAGACCTTTGGTGTTGGCCTGGATTTTCTTAGGAATGGCCTTCAAATGTTAAGAGTAGTCTTACAGCCTGAGTAATTGGCTTAGCTTTATGTAAGGCAGGTTCTAACCGGCGTTTAACCCAAGACTTCCCCCCCCACCCCCCAGGTAATACAGTTTAGGGCACTAATTTAGTGTAGTACAGCTTGTACTGGAGTGGGTACATCAACACCTTGGTGTTTGATGCCACTGTGTCAGGTGGCTGGGGCACTGCAGCAGCCTGGACACGGGCCCTGGCTGCAAACCTCACGGAGCCATGGGCACCGGTGGCCCTACAGGGCCTTGGCCGCCTGCTGCTGCCCCGGGGCTGTGGCCCTTGCTTCATCACAGGTGCTCTGGGCGCCCTTAAGCTGTCCCACCGTGGGCAGCGCTCCCGGGAGCTCTGCAGGCAGGGCAGTGGCAGCTGCTGCCCACAGAGGTGGGCACCATAGCCCCTGGGCTGCCTTCACCCCTCAGCTGAGGCCGACGACCCGGCCTGGCAGAGCGCTCCACTTTCTTGGGGTGCTGCTGCCAGTCGCGCCTGCCAAGCAACCCGGTGGGGCTGCTTGCTCACCGAAAACCAAAGGGACTTCTCTGCTGGTCAGAGTGGCTTTTGCTTTGCCGTCATTTAGAGTGGTTGTTCTCTTGGTTTTGTCTCTCTTGGCCTGAGAGAGGCACAACAGTGACTCTTACTAATGCACAAGGGGTGTTTCAGTGATTTTAAGCACCTTTCTGTTGTATGGGAGTCATTGCTCTAACTTGCTGATTTGGCGATAACGGTAGTCTCCACAATGGCAGTTGGTGAACAAAAGGAAGGTTGCACTGTGTGACCTAGCACAGGCTGCCCTTAAACTTGTCTCTACACCCTCCACTTCCCCACCTTATTTTCAGCTGCATATCAGTCTGCAGGTAATAGAAGTGTCAATTGCTTTATGTAGACACTACTGATGAGTCTCTATTTGGTGGCAATTCTTAGCTTTTTTCCTTTTAAGAATTCACTGATCACACTGTTCTAGTTCGGTAATACCTGCACTCTAGAATTGCTAAAATCACAGCATATAGTACGAACATGTCTTTACTGTGATCCTTGAATCACTTCAGGCATGACAGTATATGGACATGTATGCAAAGGTCTTCTGTTCTTGTATTCTCCTGTTGCTTGCCTTAGAAGTTGAAAACAAAAGCATTTGTGTTCTCAAAGACAGAAGGCATATTGCAAGGCAGTCTCTTCTTCAGTGTCTGTATGTCATTTACTGTTCTGCCGCATAAAAACTAAGTAGATCCTACAAAGACTTTTAAACTAAGCTGAGAATTTCTTGGTTGGTTGGTATGCATGTGTTCATTAAACTTTTTTCTTTACCTATTTACTGTCATTGTATTAATACTAATTAACACTAATGCTACCACAAAAGTCCTTTCTAAGGTCAGATAGTCAAGCATTTAGAGAGAGGAAACAAGTGGGACTTGGGAAGGTATTTGCTGGTTTTTGTATGAAGTGCTTTCTTATGCATATAAACAAGGAAAAAGGCAGCAACATCATTTATGTGAAGCTGTACTTTTCTGGACATACTTGTTTCTTGAAAAACATGCTGTATATGTTGATAGCGTAGTACTAGTTTCAGCTTGAGGAAAAAGGTTGGATAAGACTGTGAGAGAACTATTAATATCTTCTCTTGAGAGAAATGTGTTTGAAAATATCAACCATTCGTACAACCTGATTCATTCTAAAACCCAAAACTTTTGTTGTGTAGCAATGTTTGTTTTTGTGAGCCTAAGGGTAATGCTCTCTTTGAGATTGTTAGCAGTGTCCAGTTGGGTGTTGCTGTCAAAGGAGCAAGAAGCAGCCCCGTCCTTATCGCTGGTGCAGGCTTTAAAGTGACAAAGTGAGCCAGCTATGGCCCATCACTATTGTCAGGTCTGTGAATTATGTGCTATTCCCTCCAAGTCTGAATGGGGGTATCTACTGAAGTAGTTTTAACTTGTTATTTTAGAACAAATTACATTGATTGCATACTATTTCAAAGGCCCCAAGTAATAAAGTAGACAATTAAATGTGTCTAACTAGTTTCATTTCTCTGCATGGTTTTAGGTTAAAAAAAACCAAACAAACTTAACTATTTGTTTTCCAGACTCTCCTGGCAAAGATTTTGGTCCTACTCTGGGATTGAAGAAGTCCAGTTCTCTTGAGAGTCTTCAGACTGCTGTGGCTGAAGTTAGGAAGAATGAACTCCCTTTTCACAGACCCAGGCCTCACGTGGTCCGTGGTCGGGGGTGTAATGAGAGTTTCCGAGCTGCCATTGACAAGTCCTATGATGGACCTGAATACGGAGAAGAGGGTATGTTGCTAATGGCATGTATTGAGGGAGCCACCTTCAGTAGCACTATTGAGGGCCAACTCAATAAAGCACATAAGCAAGTGATTTAGTCCAATCGAAGCTGATAGCATTTTAAAAGCTGCTCATGTCTTCCACTGAATAGAGTTGTCTTTGCAGTATAGTATCCAACCTTGACTGGGTTTAGTGTAGTCTTTCACTGATCTCCTTCGGGGCAGGGGTAGGTTGGAGGATTTAGAACTCAATCCTTAAATAATTATATTTTTCAACTTCAAGAAGCAGCTGCCTTCTTGAGATTACATTAAAAATTATCTTGCTTGTTTTACAGAGCTGTCTACAATTCCCCCTTCTCCAACTGGGAAATTTGTTTCCTGTTATAGACAAGGCAGAGTGTATTGATAGCACCCTGCTGCTCATTCTGTCACCATGGGCTTATAGACCTCAGTCTGGAAACATGTCGTCTTTAGCATGGAGCATAAAACTGCTTGGATCCTGAGCCCCCCAGATAGAATCAACACAGCTCTTCTCCAACCAGACAGAACAGTGTATCTATTTCTTGTTCAGCCGTTAAAATAGAAAGATTCCAGGGAGTGAATGAAATTGTTTTGTTACGTAGATTGGTTATATCAGTCACCAGAATCTCCTGTTGAAGTAAGCTCTCAGTGTGTCAGTTTTCTCAAGCTGACAGAGGTTAACAAGCTAGATTCCAAATGTTTTACCATGTCAGGGGTTTTGTATCAGAAATAATAATTATAAAAGTAGTCACTAAAATAACTCTGTATTTAATTTACAATAGAAATCTGCTTGAAGTCACTAGATGCGTTTAGTCTGCTTTTTAAATTAAAATGACTAAGTGTTGTGCGTCATTTGAGCACTTTGTAGACACTCATGCTGTATTTCATGTGTTTGTATTTTGGTGGCCCCTAGCCATCCTCATTGCTGCTTTTTCATTCTGTGCAGATGGTTTCTCTGATAAGAGCTCTCACTCTGGTCAAGAAGCTCAGAACATGGAATCTGCCCCTTCAGGGAACCCTGAAATAGAAGATGCAGAAACCAAAGCAAAAAAAGACAAAAAAAATAGAGAGAAAGAAAAGAAAAAGGAAAAGGGCAAATCTAAAAACAAAGAGAAGAAAAGGAAGGAAGAAAACGAAGATCCAGAAAAGAAAAAGAAGAAAGGCTTTGGTGTCATGTTGAGGTATGGCATTTTACAAAGCAAAACCAGCCACCCATTCTCAGTGTAACGTAGGAAACAACTGATACTTCCATAAAGTAGTGGAAAAATTATTTCACTTGGACTCAAAATAATGTTTATGTTATTTAAAAAGAAAGCAGTTTATACTTTTACACCAAACTTGTAGCTGTGGCAGAAGACATTTGGCAGACAAAATGTCTTTTTGTGCCTTTGAAATTCATTCCCATATGTCAGAAAAGATTCAAGGTTTCAGGCTAGAAACAAACATGTGTCGGTAGGGAAGGCTTTGTGGGGAATATTTGTGAGTAATACATGACCCACTCCCACGCTCAGACCCTTCACCTTCTATTCCCTTGCTTATCTGCTTCCTTCACAAGCTTTGGGGGGAGCAGGATTGCTTGTTACTGTAAAGTCTAGTAACATTTGCAGTTGCTGAAAACCACTAGCTATGATAAAATCTTTGCTTCACAGCTTCAACCATTGCCCACAGTGGATAAAAGCTCACCATCCTCCCTGCCCAGCATGCAAGTATTTGGGTTTATTCTGTGGCTATTGGCTGGTTTTGCATCTCTGGAATCATCAGAGGATTAAACAAAGTTCTTCAGGCCATTTCCTTGCTATTGCTGGAGAGTTTGGTCTCTGGTGTCTGTTTACTCTATTGAGGATTAAGGTTTTTCCGTTTAAGTAGATCTTTGCAATTAATATAGGGTATGTGAATGAAGTGTAATGGTCACCTGGAGGAGATTAGACTGTATGACCATGTGGTTACTGGTGGCACTGAACACTTAATGTTACTTTAGGAGGTTATTGGTATTTCCTAGCATGCTGTATTGTAGACAAGCCAGATGCGTACAAAAGCCGCAGTCATTCTTGAGGCAAAGATACATTTAACTAGTAACCTAAGAAATTCAGCTGCAAGATCATTCACTTACAATGATACTCACTCGGGTGGTGATATATGAACTCACATTGCAACTTTCTGCTGCTGTATCCTCTGGAGTTGAATGGCTTGTGTTATATTGGCATGGAGGGGTGTAGCTGACTTTCTTCCATGTATCATCAGTATGAACCCTCAAAGTTGTCCTATTGACTTTTGAGCACTGTAGAGATACTGGTAAAAATCGGTAGGTGTGCTTGTTTGCCAAATTTGCATTATTTCAGCAGTTGCTAGTGTTCATAAGATGAAGGTGTGTTGAGTGTACCAGTCTGCAGGCAGATTGGTCTCTTTACGAATGCCGAGGAGACACACTCACACCTGTGCATGGCACATGGATTTGTGTTTGTACTGTTTAAATAAATACAGCTTAACATGGAACAGTAGTCAAAACACTGAAAAAACAGGAGTATGGTTTCCACAACTGGTTTCCACAACTCTCTTGTGTATCTTAAGCTTTATGTCTGTTTTCATTCTTTGTAACTCTTTGGTGTGAATAGGCTGTTGGAAGAGGAGGGGAGTGACACAGAGGTCTGAGGAAAGGATAGGTATTCTGTTTCATGTATCACTGGCAGATTTTGAGTTTGAAGTGCAAAGGCAGGCTTACAGGGGTGCGATGCCTGAGCCAGAGAGAACATGGGATGACATCAGAATCCAAAACAAGAAATCGTAGTTGACAAAAAATCTGATACTGATCAATATGCAAAGCTGGGAATAATAGGTTACCCTTCTTAGTGATTTCCTTTTTCAGAATGTATTTCACATTTTGGTTATTACACGAGCTTTATATATCTGCTCTTTTCGTAAGCTTGTTTTTTGTTTAGATTGATGCTTTTCTCAGCAGACAGTAATTGTTAATAATATTTAGTGTCTGTATGGCAGCACAGAATGGGAATTTCTGTCCCACACCATCGAAAATCTCTACAAAGCCACAAAGATAGAAGCAACAGGTTATAGTGAACAGAGAAGGAGTTGTCTGTAAGAGCTAACAGTTCAGTTGGGAGGTTTTTAGAGGTTCTGTGTCCTCATCAGTGTTTCTCTGTAGAATTTATAGAATTGTTCTTGAGAAGAAATTCCTTCCTGAGAAGGTGAGAGTCCTAGGGAATCCCTGCCATGATAAAAGTGAAAGAAGGGTGATGACCTGTAAAGATTGAACAAGAGCAAACAGTGTGAGTTTACAAAAGAATTGGGGACCATATGTCCTACTCAAGATGAGCAAAGCTAGACTGGTATTTTTTTAGGAAGAAACTGTTGTGGATTACATGAAAAACAAAATCAATCTGAATGTTTTTAAAAGAAATAATTGGAAGCTAATGGGGGAACTTTAGAAGGGGTCAAATACAGACTAAATACTAGATTCAAGAGGTGTTTTTCAAACTGGAGTTTTGCACTGATGTGAGAAGTGACGAGTGAGCATCAGGAGGGCTAGGGAGGAGGAGACTGCATTAAGAAGGGTTGAATGATCAAGTATTTTAGCAACATGGATGGAAAGAAACAGCCAGATTTTTTATGACATTGTGGAGATGAAGCTGGCATGTTTTATTGGTGGAACATCTGTGGAAGGAAAGAAAGAAGCTGAAGATGACAAAGTTGTGAGCTTCTGCAGCAGGCAAGGTGATTACTAATTCTTGGTAGCTTAAGAGAAAAAAGTAGAGAAGTATTTAAAAACAGGGATGAGCTCAGTTTTTGACGTTCTGATTTTAAATTGGAAGGGGAACCTGCCATAGGAGGCATTAGAAATGTAAACGCCGTAAGGGAGCAGAAAGCCGAATGGAGAAGGGAATCTGCAGCATGCCTTTTGTAGATATGGTGGTGGTTGTACTGTGAATCCCCCATGTGGGAGACCACTAAAATGAGGAACAAGGAACAGAGCCCCTACTAGACTGACAGGAGAGAAGGACCCAAGAGAAAAGAAGTTAGGAAAGCAACTGGCAGGAGTTCAGAAGAGGATATATCTGCCTGGGACCAGGCAATGCTATAGATATTTTTTTTTAAATTAGTCCAGTGACTGCAGTCATGTAACTAACTGACCCTACTGAGAGCCAGAACCCCCACACTGTTCACGCTGTTTGTAATTTGTGGGCTGTTTTGTTCAGAGCTCTTTCAGCTGTGCCTGCATTGTGCTGTGTAGATGCATCCAAACAGGAAAACAGACTTGCTGAACCCATGTCAAGACTGGGTTGTAAGTAGAAAATGATCATCTGTGTTGAAAGCTCCAGAAGGACAATGAAAATATTTCTGAGATCTTGCCAGAAAGTTCAGTGCTAATTAAGACCCATGCACTTTCTGGTGAATGACCAGGGCTGTTGTGTAAAGGACAAAGCAAAGTAGAATTTGAAGCTAAAGCAACTGCTGGAAGAGTTGCACTTGTCTACAGTGGGACTTTTGTGCTGTACCTGCTGGGTCACATATATAACAAGTTTTATCTTGATAGTATGTCTGTGTGGGTTGTCTTGTTTCTGCCCTATGATCAATAACAAAGCATTTCAAGATATTAAAACCAAACCCAAGTATTTATCTGTAGCACAAGAAGTGTTGAGCTTTAGTCTTTTGCATCTGAGATTTTTGAACATATTGGAATTGCTACTGCATTGGTTTTTTTACTTTTTTTTTTTTAATTTAACAACAGAAAATAGCAAAGCTGTTAGCAGTTGCTAACAGATTTCACTTAGAGCCTCATCTGTTGCTCAGCTGCTATTTACTTGTAGTTCCTGGTCTTTTTTTACACATACAAAAAAAAAAAAAAAAAAGAATGATTGCTTTCTTGCTAAGCTTTTCCTGGATTGAAGCTTTATTTAGGTGACTGTGATTCAGGGAGACCATCAAGAAACCATGTTTTTATTTTTGTAATCATTGTTTCTAAAAATGTCCTGTTGTTTCACCCAGTGTTAAGTGGAACTCTTTCCTGTAGCATTTTAATGGCTGTGGCACTTCGCTCAAAGTTAGTTGATATACTGGAGATTTGAAATAAATATGACACTGGTTATTACTGATTAGTTAAGTCTCTCTAATCCAAAGTACTGTTTTACTGAGGTGCAGACTGCACAGTGTTTGTGTTCGTGTTTGGTTCGTTCTAGTGCATATGTTGCTGCCTTCGTACTGGATATGTATGTGTGTTGTCCAAAGAACAACAGAAGTTGACTCTGTTGACTGTATGTAACATCAGCTAAGGAGCATTACATTTTACTCTGATGTTGTCTGGCACATTGCACCATCATAGCTCACTAAGTAACCCACCACTAGACAACAGACAAGTAAATTGATACTGTCGATCAGGAAAACAGCTATATTCAATACTCTTATTACTGGAGCTGTGACTAAACATATACTGCAGTCCCAGGAAAAAGCCAGTGTCTAACATCTATGCTGAAACTCTTTTGAAACAGAAATAATACTTAGTTCTATGCAGGTACATAACAGCAGCAAGGTTATACAGTGCCAGACTCAATTCTTGGTTCATCTCCCTTTTGTTACATTGAGCTGACTGATTCTTGCAGTGCACAGTGAGTCTTGAGGAGACTGCTGAACCTCAAATGAGCTTCCATGTATTTGTTTTTTGAAGGTGTTTTAAGTTTTCATGAGAAATACTATAGTGAAACAGCTTATTTATGCCTTTGAATAAAGGTAGTGTGTAGTGTCATTGGTTTAAAACAGTCAAAAGCCTTGTGAGGTGGCTCTGTTGGCTCTTTGGAAGAGTTGGTGCAGCGTGTTAGAAATCCCTGATGCTGAGCTCTAATGCAAATTACATTATCACTTAGCACCAGGAATGCAAAGCTGATCTAACTAAGAGGTTAATAATAAAAAAAATTATTCCCCAGTTTGCTAGGTGATGAACTCTAGATTTTAAATTTGTGATCTATGGTTATTTAATGGCCATTCTTTGAAATACTATCAAAATATTCTTTTCTAACAAAAGTAGGCTTTGTGTTGGTTTCCAAATTAAGTTGATGAAAGACTGAACCTTTAAATCACCGGAGAACTGTGACCTCTGCTGTGCAGTGCTGCTCTGTATCCTAATCCCATAGCAGTTGTTACAGTCCTGGCATATAATAACCATAAGTCTACTGCATTCTCACTACCTTTTCCAGAGAGTGATTGTAAAAATTCTGGGCAGCCCTTTCAGCTTTATGGGTATGAAGGTAAGTTGGCTAATGGACTGCAGCCACACCAGTGGCACTTTAATAGGTAGCTCCCCCAGGCAGAGACCGGTAGGCTGAAGTAATATTTTTTTGTGGTATAAAAATCTAAGAGCAAGTATGTAATTGATGACTCAGAGTAGAGTTTTGCCAAACTGGAGTGCAGTGGGAGAACACCCTCTCATTCAGTCTTTATTTCTAGGGTGGATTCAGCGGAAAAAAACCAACCAACCTTCTTCTTATAAGGCAACTCTTGTCAAGTTACCTTCACTAGTCCACTAGCAAATATTTTCAAAATTAGTATAGGTGAGAAAATGCCTATCCCTCACAAATACTGCACATCAACCATGACTTGCATGGTTGTGCATGTATACATGTAACTGTAAGCCCAGGAAGCAAGAATATATACATGTGTATTAGTTACATATGCTTTTTCCTTTTCAGAAAGAGTGTGCTTTCCCACATAACAGTTCACTTAAATTATTTACCTTCCATTTCATAATATGAGGCATGAATATTTTATTTTTTGTCCCCTTAATTTGCCAATTTTCCTTTAAGCTAAGTGCCTTAGTGATTTTAATTTTTCATTCTAGTTGGAAGACTGAAATGACCCTTTTTTCATTATTACTATTATAGGCCTTCTGCTTAGAATGATACTTTTTACAACCACCACTGTTGAGCCTGTAATAGTATTGCAGAGTAGATAGCATAATGTACAGATACTGACTTCCATTAAGTATTGCACTATGATAGCTTATGGAGAGATTTTTTTCTGCTCTGTGTTGCCCTAAGAAGTTAGGCATTGTAGAAAAGTTAGCAATGCAATGAAGAAAGAGCAAATAATAAGCTTTAGCTGGAGAGAGGCAGTGTATATAACTAATGTTAATTTATATGTCTGTACATATGATGCTGGAAATCAGTGTGGACGTGGGTAGATTACAAAAAAGCAAGACTAAATTATATTTTAATTAGGCTGAAGTTGGTTTGGAACTTTTTGTCCTCAATAGCAAAATGATCTGAGATGGATTGTGCTTGTGTATTTGATGCCATCAGTTAACAAGGCAGTTGAGCTATTTAGAGGCCTTGATTTCCTTTTGTCTAATAAAATCCCCACTTTTAAATAGGTAAATTTAGTAAATAAAACTTCTGTTTCCTTTAAAGAGCACAAGAGCATGAGGGAGAGAAGATACCTAATCAATTTAATGTATCTCAAGTCTGTCAAGTATTTGAAACTAAAAAAAGACAAACACTTTGATTTATATGTATCACTTTTTCTTTTCCTCTACCGTATTAATTCCTCCTTAACTGCATTCACAGTCAGACTAAAACAGAGAAAATAAGGGGAATTGTTCTAAAAATGATCATGTGGACTGCCTACTAAAGGCTTATTTGTTTAATTAAGCATCTGTTCTCCTCTTAATATGCATGCATAAATCTCATTAACGTTAGATGTATGCAAGTGCAGTGAAGAAGAATAGACCCCTCGCTCTCATTATTGAACTTGGATAACAAGATTTATATTTACTTAACAGATCAGAGCAGAAAGTTCCCTCTGACTATTTAAAAGGACTGGAAATTACAAACTGTTTGCAAGGAGCGTGCTTTTTGTGAAATAGTTGCATGTTCACTTCAAGTTCAAATATCATTATTCAAGCCATTACTAAGCAAAAAAAAAAAAATAGGCAGTTTGGTGGTGTGCTTTTTTCTGGAAGGATCAACTTTGTGCACTAAGTTCTGTGATGTGTCTACTTATATGTATACTTGCCTATTTGATATTGACCTGTGTGCATGCCACACCTGCTACAATAAAAGTAAACTCCAGGTCTTTTCTTGAGGTGGCATATTTCTTCAAAGTGTCTGTCTCCCCTCTCCCAAGAAATGCCTTCTGCAAAAAAAGTCCTAAAAAGCAAAGTATATTCTTCATGAATACTGAACAATGCAGCAGTGTGTTTTGCCTTCATTCACTATAGCTGGCTGTTACTTGTTCTAAGATCCATCTCTTAGCTGAGGATAAAACTTGAATTCCAGATTTTCCTTATAAGTTACGGTACGTTGGGTATTTCTATATGTAGTATAGATGCATTATGGTCAAAGATCCTTAAGGGTTTAAAGTCATGCGCACAAGAATTTGCATTAAGGCTTCCTGAGCTTCATTTTAACCAATAAAAACATATTTTTCTCAAGAACACAGTGCGGAGTATGAGTTCTACCTTGAGACAGTAAAACCAGCAGTTCTGGTATTTCTGTTTCAGTGGTTCTTGTAACATGAACTTGGTAAAGGCGGGGGTGGGGGAGGCGCGCTCCTGACAGATCCCTTAACTACAAAGTGCTGGCAGGTGCCAGTTTAATAGGTGCTGCCATTAACAGCCATCTGTAGAGAAAATGAAATGTGCTCATCTCACCAAATTATGATTTATGCCAGACAAAGCAGTCAAACCAAAGTAATATTTATATTATAATGTAGAGTCATTGATTAAATGCACATGGCATATCAAATTCAGTTGACATTTTAAGTTGAAATGATTGCAGACATGTAGCCATTTATTTAACTATTACTTTAAAAAATGTGTCTCTACTTGTTATTAATAGAAGAAAGTCAGACCTAACCAATATTTCAATAGGCTGACCTTTTGTTTTGCTGACATATAAAAGGAACAAAGCTCCTTTTGGGGTAGTCACAATTTCAGAGCATATGAGGTATGCCAGCTTCAGAAAAAACTGACCCCTTTGAACCGTTTTGTCTCTCTCTTCCCTTTTCTCTTCCCTTTTCTTTTCCATACAGGACTTTTGAAAGAAAATGGATAAGAGATGGTTTAGGAGATAGGAGAAGAGTCTGAGAGAGGCTTTGTTTAGAGTGCCTACTCTGCTGCTGATTTCTTGGGTAACACTGGTTAACTCACTTAGCTGCTCTGAGTCGCAGTTGTCCTTATATACAAAAGT
The DNA here is from genome assembly GCF_023634085.1 of Falco cherrug. NCBI lineage: Eukaryota > Metazoa > Chordata > Aves > Falconiformes > Falconidae > Falco > Falco cherrug. The sequence continues at coordinate 15,054,438 of NC_073704.1, read as the reverse complement.
TATCATCAGTGTTTATAAAAAACAAAAACCCCAGCATTTTCCTGCTTCATATGATCATTGTTCAGATAAATCTGTTAAAAAATAAATACATTTAAGAACTAGTCTGGCTACTCCTGTAAAAGTATAGCAGGCAAATAGTTTTGTTTTTAAGAAAATTGAAAAGAAAAAGTAGTAAGCTTTCGTGTGATTTTTCTCATACTAATTTTCTTATGATTTCTGGGATTCTTCTTTCTCTCTCTGAGGGCTTCTTTACTGTCTTTCCTTTTACTTCTTTCCAGTGATTCCAATTTTTCTCACTTGCTAACCTGTTGCCCAGTCTCTTGTTTCCATTCCTTCTCTCCATTCTCTTTGTAACCTTGTCTCATTGTTGCTCACCTTCCCATCTGTTTTTAGCAGACTTTGATCTGTTCTCTTTGGAATAAATAAATAAATAAATCAAGCCTAGCCCAGTTTGCAAGCTCAGCCTTCTTCTGTTACACTGTTCTTGAGAACTGTTTGACAGAATACTGTGTTGCTCACCCTTACCCATTCTTGCTACTGTACATGAGGTGCCAAGCTAGGGGTTCCTCCTCCTCTCTGTATGATCTCCTAGCTACAGATATGCTTACCTTTAGAAATGCGGTTTGGAATATAATGCTTCAGAATTATAGTTGACCTTCTGTCTTTTAGCCTTATTGCTAGAAAAAAATGATCTGTCATTTCAAATTTAACATGGGCAAACTCATTTTTTTTCTCTGCAGATTGTTCCTCTTTATGTGCTTACTCTGTCATCATGGAAACAGACAGCATCTTTCCCCTTGCGCAAAAGCCCCTACATGGGATGTCATCTTTCAGTGAACCTTAAACCCACTTAGTGAGGCAGTGTCTAAAATTTGCTCACTTCTTAGACAACACACTGACCATGCAAAAGAAGTTTCTTCCCTTTCTGCTTGGACTCCTGTTGCTTCCAGGTTATGTCAGTCTCTCTCGTGCATCACACGGCTCGGTGGTCATTCTGAGTACTCTCGCCTGCCAGCACAGCACCAATTTTGTCTCTTTCCCAGTTTGATCAGCATTAACAGACCAGTGTAGTAGCATATTGCTTTGAGCAACCATGAACACTTACTGGCCCGCCTGTCTCAGCAGCACTCTTTCTACTGCAGCATGTCTGGGCATAAAGGATTTTATATAGCACTTCAACTTACCGAAGATTTGCCTCTGCTGTAAATCTTCCGTGATGTGTATGAACATTGGCAGGACAAATGAGTGATGAAGTAAGGCTTTCTATCCTTTCCACCCCAGTTCCCGCTTTCTATCTCTGTCCACTAGTAGTAAGAAAAGCTCTTTTCAGCTTCCTGCTCTGCACTGCATTTGGCTGTGCCCAATGCACCTTTGCCGCTCCTCATTTGTGCGGAGTCTGTTAGGGTGTGAATGCAGAGATACCGGATTGATCCCTTACCCAGCAGTTCCTGCTCATTTCACTGTTAAGTTTGGGAGCCAACTGGAGTTAACTGCTTCTTCTTATCACCTCCAGCCCTCCATCTTGTGGTGATGCTTGTTTGACGCCAGGTTTCTGCCCTTGTTACTTTCTTCTCTTCTCTCTACCCTACTCTGCACCCCAGGGTCTCTCGTCTTAGCTGTTACCTGTCACCCAGCTTATGCAGACCCTTGAGTACTGAGTTGTTAGTTTGGGCTCTGCCCTCTGTGTATGCTGCTTCTACTCTGCACCTTGAGATGAGGAGCAACTGCTCTCGTTTCCCAGCGGTCGTGATGCTGCATGATGTTTACCATAGGAGTTAATTATGCTATTGAGTGTTCCCCTAGCAGAAATATTTACATTCAAAGAACCTTCCCCTGCTTGCTTCCTTCTTTCAGTGGAAATGACATCTCTAGGGTCTTGGCTTGGACCTGGGGCATTTGAGAGAATTTGATCTTACTCTTTTGAAGTCTGAATAATTCCTAGTGGTGAAAATGAAGATGTCTTTTCCCTTTTCCCTTTCTGTTCTTAAAAATTACCATTTCTGTCCCTTTGTTGTTGTTGTTGAAAAGAAACAGTAAAGAATGAATAAAAAAGGAACGTGGGCAAATATAAAATGGTAGCCAAATGCTGACATGACTAAAACTATCATCCTCTGTATGTGTATATATTACATACACTCTGAGATACGTGTCACCACTGGTTTAGGAGTTAAAAAAATTAAATTCAAGACTTAAAGGTTGGCTCACAAGATGAAAATTTGTCTGTGTGTATATGTAGTATTGGACACGCAGGCCACTAGGTATCTGCTATAGTTCGTTGGCATTTCACTTCTGAAGTAATAAACTATGCTTGTGCCATTCATTGTCCCTTATTTGAAAGTAGTGAATACCCATCCTCACACTAACCCCAGATTATCAGGTTGGTTAGTAATAATATGTAAATAGAATTGTAAAGCTATTTTCTGGTGGCACAAGGTCACCACTGCTGTCTGTTCTTTTCTTTCTAGCCAAAGAACCCTACCGAGTAATGAGTCGGGCATTGTTCATTCTACCTCTGTTGTCTTTTTCTTTAGCTTTTTATCCTCTAATTTGGAAATCTGTATTACAGTAGCTTAGTATAACAGACATCCTAATGTTCTGTTTTTAATTAAAGTGAGATTGAGGAAATAATTCAAATAAGTTAGCTGTCCTCCCCCCTGCCATCCCACCCTTGTTTTCCATATCTTCTGCATTTGGCAGTGCTTGTTTCCATTCACATGCTCTTGAATTGTTCAGCCTCCCTAACAGATAGTGAGGAGGGACTATCAACGAAGCTCACTTTCATTCATTCAGTCTTCTTAGCCGTACATGTTATTAAATTATTGAATTTTGTCTGTTTTGATGCAGTCTGCACTGTAAAATACAATTCTTAATATAAAAACTTTGTCGAAATGTGAAGATTTCACAAAACCAAACTGCAGTGCTCTTGAGAAAAAATTTCCACTATACAGCTGCAGATCATTTTACTATGACTGGAATGTATATACATACAGCAGAGAATGAGTGACTTGATCTAAATTACTCAAAAAGAAATTAGCAAATATTTCTTTCCTTTAAAAAAGCACATTATTATAGGTGTAAGTTCTGCAATAGGGTAATGTACCTCTTCATCTCTGAAGACTTCTACCCCATCTTTTTCTTAATGAATTCCTATTTAGGCTATTTTAGCTTGCTTGTCAGTTGTTGCTTCCCATACAGTCAGTCATCTGCAGCAATGGAGAGGGTGCTGTAGGCAGGCTTTGGGAGCTCTGGGCTGAAATGGTTTGGGAAGATACGTAGAAAAATTTCTAGATATAGTTCTGCTTTGAATTCTACCTACCTACAGCAGTAATGCCAGCTGCTTTGTTTCTACGTGTGAGATGTTAGCTAATTTCAGTAGTTACAAAGTGGAAGTTTTGGTTATGTATACGTAGTGTGAATGCTTGCTGTTCTATACAACTAGTGATGTTCTATAAGACCACAGTCAGACCTGTAAAACCTATCGTGCTGATTCTCTGTAAACTGCATGATTTGTTAATTTGCCTGTGAAGTATGTTGCACCCAGTGAGTGGTGAAAACTGATTGGGCATGCAAGCTTGCTGATTCGGCGTGGATAACTCAGCTTTAGTCCTCAGCTAAATTTGTTTGTTTTAATAAAAATAAAACCAAAAGTGAATTTGGTTTTATTGCATCTCCTGCACGTAAATTACTATTAAAAAAATCTGTATTGTGGAGATATTTCAGTGTTTTACAAAGACTTACATGTTTGTGCATGCTTGGAGGGGAGGAAAGAAGCCCCCCACACAAAATATGTGCTCTAGCACTAATTAGAAGCACACCAAGTTTTAGGCATCCCTAGGTGTGCTAACAAAAATATTCCGATAGCAGTACATTTATTTAGCTCATCCTTCACGTTTATTCTGGCTTAAAATCCAGCTTCCTCTGTTTTGTGGGGGTATTCAGGTTGGAGAGAATGCGTTTAATCTTTTTGAGGTTTAGGCTAGAGTTTAAAGAAATTGAAAGATGATGTGCCTGTCATAGTGGGCAGAAAGATCACTACTGGCCCTAGACCTGCTGCAGAAAACTTGAAATATACCACAAATTGCTGTCCATGAACTGTGTGTGATTGGAAGTGGAGCGCAGACAAGATGATCTTTCACTGGGAAAGATTTAAAAAAGAAAAGAAAAAAAAAAAAGACAGACGTAAGAAGTAACCAACAATACTAGAGTTGAAAAAAAAAAAAAGTGCAGATTGAGGTTCAGAATAACTGAATAGTTAAGATTTACCTCAGCAGTTTAATAACTTCTTGAGAACTCAATCCAGCAGAGTAAAGCAATAAACTGTAGCTGTATTATATATGCTTCTGTCTTCTTTGCTCTAGATCTCTATTAAAACAATGCATTTGCACCGTAGTAAAAGGTTACAGCGAAGCTAAAATTAAAATACATAGGTGACTCTTTGATTATGTGTATAATGCACACATCACATGGAAACTAAATTTTTTTCTACCTTTGCTATTTTAAGCTGTTAGCTGTATTCTTGTATTTTTATGGAACTGGTGGATTAGCACATAAATCTTTTAAAGTATTGTATAATTAATTTCCAGAATAGCAAGTAAAGGCTGGGTCTGTCTTTTTGACAGGCTGTTTCTGTCTCTACAATGAGAACAGCAAAAGGTTAGGAGAGGAGGTGGATTTATGTGTTTGAGTACTATAAATACTCTAGGGGAGGCGAACAAGGGGGTGCTTAAGGGCTACATAAGCTAAAAGGAGTTTCTTTACAGTAGAATAGTCTCGTCACATCACTACATATCTCACTCATCTTCTCAAGGACACAGAAGCACTCAAACGCATTGAAACAGCCCATGTCTGGAGAAGAGCATGTTTAACAGTGTTGTATTAATGGCTTCGTGGGATACCAAGGCCATTGTTTATCTTGGCTGTTCAGTTTATTGTCTTTCTCAGTCTTTGTTTATTTTGTGTACATCAGCCATTCCCTGAGTATCTTGGGACACAAATTGCCTATAATAGATCAGATTTACTGGTCAAAGGTTAAGTCACTCTCATGAGGCTGCTTGCCTGTGATAGTGTTGGTTTCTCTTGGCTTTGATAGTGTATTTATTGCAGTAATATTGTAATGTCTTCACACAATCTTTAAAGCTCAATAGAAGGTTCTAGTGTAGCTGTTCCAGGTTGGTGACAGCTTGGTGAATTTGGGCTGTCATTAACTCAAGCAGATTTCTTTGTGAGGAATCTTATGTGTTATATTTGGAAAATGCCAGTCAGATTGAAACTGAGATTGCTCTCTTCTGTAGAGAGAAATCTTTGTCTAGGGGGACTAACGCTTTATGTTGTCCAGCAGTGTTTAGATCTGCTCCATCTTGTAAGTTTCCACAGAGCTAAATGGAAAATTATGTTGAACATCTAAGTATCTGTTTAATAACCACTATGCAAGGCAGATGCAGACCTAATACAAGGCTACAAATAGAAGTTTGATACAGAAATCTGTAATATAAATAAGAGGAAATTTCATATACAGCAAAGATCAGAGGAGGAGGAAAAATACAAAGTTTAATTGGTTGCATAAAATTTCTTGCTAATTTATAAGCTAAAAGGAGAAGATTGTAAATGGAGCACTGACATATGAGGCTTCCACTGTGTTTGTAAATATTGATTTTAAAATGAGCTTTAAAAAGCAATTAAAAAAATAAATTGTTGGTAGCCTTCTCAAGGACCCAATTTCAAAGTCTGACCAAACAGAAGAGAGGGACACCAAAATAAAACGTCAGGGAGGAGGGGAAAAAAAGAACCCAGAAGGCAACTTAAATTGCTGTAGTGTCTGTATTCAGATGATTGAGCCATGAGATATAATTAAAATTACCAAGTGGATGTTGTTATCAAGAATGAGACAGTGAGGCTTAAACAGAATTTCTCTGAATGCATATGGGGAATTTTAGGAGGAAGATAAGAAAAAGAACAATCTTGCTGTCAGCTATAGAGAAGGGTATTTGCTGCAGAGCAGCTCAGGCTGTGGGCATTTTCCAGAACCTCTGGGTACCAAATTTCAAGGATAACCAAATGTTCTATAAAAGTATCTTGTGATCAATTGTATCGAATGGTACAGACAAGTTGCATTGAATCCACAGAGATGACAATCCATTTGGCTGAGTAGCAAAAGATTGTTACAGACCTTTAATACGACAGTTTTGGTTCAGTATCTGTCCATTTTGGAATTTGGACTTGTAACAATTGTGTTGGTCCCTTGAAAAAAACAAAACTTTAATAAAGTCAGTATACTGTAGCAGTGCTAAAACACAGAACAAAGAAAGCTGGGAGAGTAGTGCAACAAGCAGGTATTACAACCCGTTTCTTTTGAAGAACAGCTAACATTTGTGCATTTAAATGACAACAGAACGATTCCAGAAGCTCAGATTAAACTTGCATGACCAGTGATGAGATTGAGGGTAAAAATGTTTGAAAAGTGGAAAGAATAGGGGTCAGCTACAGAAGTGATCAGACTTGATTGCAAAAAATAAAATAGAAATACCAACGAGGCAGAGCATAGTGATCAGAAGGAAGAGTTTGGAGAACCTAAATAATCAACGGTTATTTCAAAATAGTGGAGAGCATCCTGGAGCCTGTCAGTCTTCCTGAACTAAAAACCAGCAGATGTTTCAAAAAGAATGGTCTTAAACTACAGAAATATGAACATGTAGTGGCTTTGTGGCAAAATTTTCCAGGCCTGAGTCAAAGCTTGCTGAACTTGATGGAAGATTTTCTTGTGCTGGATGAGACTTACAGAGTGTTCCCAGGTACATACAGCTGTGAGATTGAAGTGAGCCGGTATGAAGTTGTGACTAATGCTTTTTTCCTTTGGGTTCAAAGGGTGTAGGACAATTAATTCTAGTCCCAGTTCTGTGTAGACTTGAGAGTGATTAATGTTTTTTCAGACTTGCTGGGGACATCCTAGCTTGAACCTGATTGCTTCTTCCCCGAATAGTGAACCTAAAAATGGTATATTGAGGTTCTGTGTTTCTTTCAGTAACTTAGTATCAGATTATATTTTTTTCTTCAGAAATGCCTTTTAACTGATAATCCTGAAAACTGGAGCCTAAACTTGAAGATATTTCTGCTACTTATTTATTCTCACTGGTATGCAAACATTTTGGAAACCGAATTCTTCCTTTAGCTGCATCTTTACAATCAGATTCTTCTGACTTCTGTTTCACAGGAATAATTCCAGATGGAATCTAGCCTTCTAATTCATGAAAAAGAATAAAGTTCATATTTTTGTCTGTTAGCTTTGTGGTTGTACAGGGCTAAAATGAGTAAAAGGTGGGAGAAACTAATTTTGTTTCCTTAATAATACATGGTGGAATTCCCAGAGGAAGCAGATCTATGGAGTACTATGTCTGCCACGTAGCAGAAATCTGTGTTGCGTAGGGGAAGAAAGAGGCTTTTTGCCTCTGAGAATTTTTAGATTTTTCATACAGTATCATGCCTGGGTTGAGACAACAGTTCTAAAACTTAAGTGTTCCTCATGGGATAATTCTGAAAAAGAAAAAGGTTGGGTCAATTAAAAGCGCTTATTTTTATTCTGGGTTTTCAATTTTAGAGCCTTTTAATAAGGACTAAGGTGGATATTAATATGAAAAGTCACTTTATATAAAATCCCTAATAGCTTATTGTGAAAATACAAGAAAACTTGACAATTTAAAAAATTAATTTGTGACATCACAGAAAAACAAAGAAAAATTGCTTACTAAACAAAAAACGGATAACCTCTACAGTCTGCTTGCTTAGTAAAATCTACCATCCTAGAAAAGAGAAACGGTCTTTCATAGTACTTTAGGAAAAGGACAATAATGATCACTGAACCTAAGGTTTAGCATCAGAAAAGTGTGCCTGATGCAACTGAAAAATATAACCTCTTTTGTGTAGTCATTGCTGCTATTAATTCTGAAAATCCAGCCTGTGATATGACTAGAATATGGAGCAGAGCTAGAAAGAACTTCTAAGTTAAATCAACTTGTGATCCAAAAATTTATATAGTAGTAATATTAAGCTTCTGATAAGGCACTGACTCGTGGTTGTGAAGGACAGACAGTGATGGCCAACCAAGTCCCTGCTACAGCCCATGAGGATCTGCTAGGATTTAGTGAGGCACTGCAAGTGTTCTGAGGAAAGTAAGAAGCTTCCTCAAAGTAAAAACAAACATCATGGGCTAATAGACAGGCTCATAAGAAAGCCACTCAGCAGATTCGGCTGAAAGGTTATAGGATGGAAATGAGTAATAAAGAATAATGGCAGCTTTCCAGGAGTGGAGAGGGAATAACATGAAAATCAAGGCATATCATTGCCCTCCTTTATGCCTCTTGTTTTGTTAAAAGTGGAGGTGGCACCTTCTGTCTTCTTCCTTTAAGGAGGAGAATACTAATTTAAGAGCTTCCCCAGTGGTGCTCTCCTTTCTGGATCCCCCTTGCCCCATCCTGTGGTGACAGTGGCCTGTCCTGTTGGGTAAGGGACAGTGACAAGAGTGCAGCCACCCTCCAGTATCCCTTCCCAGTTGCTACACAGAAGTCTACCAGATAATGTGAATGACAGAGGAAATACAGTTAGAGATAAAATAATGGCTTTCCCATTCCCCTCCTTTGAGCCCTGTAGCGGTAGCTTTCCCCATTTCCCCTGCCCATGCCAGCCAAGAACGTACTTCTCCACAGTGCCTCACAGAAGTCCTGATTCAGGACTTCCCTTAACCGGTTACAATTTGTGTCCACACACAGATGCCCTTCACAGCTTGTTTCCAAAATGAAAGCTGGCGTTATGCTTGTTATTGTTCAGCTATACATAAAGTGAAACAGACTTTCAAAAATCATTTACAGAAGATTTGCTGTGACTACTGACATTTTCTGACAACCTAATTTTTCTTGTAGACCTTCCCCTCTCCTCCCACCTCTCCCCACCTCCCAGTTCCTACCCTGCAAACAGCAGAAGTGTGTTTGGGAAAGTGAAAAGGTTATGAATCAAACTTTTAAGGTATTTTTTAATTGACCCCAGGTAGACATTTAGATGGAGCCTACAGAAAGATTGCAGATGTTCTATATTAAAAAGTCTCCTTATATTAGATGATGCTGTGTCCTGCATCTAATGATTGAGTGGTCTCCTGTGGAAACATGCATTTACCCATAGCACATACGGAGCGGTTTCAGTTATGTACGTATTTCATCTGTCACTGAATTAACCTGAAAAGTCTCTGGGTAACCAGATCCCTTGGAAGGGATGGCTTGGTGCTTGTTTGATAAAGAACTTTTTTTTTAGTACTAAAACGTAACAGGTTTGTTCTGAAATGAAGCCACTGCTATTTCACTTGGAACCATAGGCTGCACAGACTTAAAAGCCCAGCATGTAATGTGGAGATTTTGTTTCAGTTACATTTTTCATAGTTTGCACCATGCAATGTAGACTGGTTTGGGGCAGAGGTGTGTCTCTGGATTTTTTTGTTTGAATCCTGACCAAGAATGTTACTAAGCAAAATCGACTATGGGCATTTGCAATTTCATTAAAAATGGGTAATGCTGTCAAAGAAAAACAGCAATAAATTGTAGAGACTGCTGTTAAATAATACTGATGTTTTCAGCATTTGGAGTAAAACAGTATGATCTGGGATTGAGTTTCAGGCTAGAGAAGTGCTAACTTAAATCTAATTCGATTTGAGGCTTCATTACAAGCTTACAGTATAGCTGGAAATTAATAACACTGTATACAGTTTCACTCACATGAAAACATAATCATTTGCCTTAAAAAAAAAAAAAAGAAAGAAAAAAACCTCTGAAACTTCATTTTTAGTGTTGTAATCTTTTAATAATGAGTGGCTGAATTATCTCTGTAATTCATTACCCTCTCAGCTGTAAGTGAATGGGATATGTTATGGTTTGTCATTATTCTCCATGGTGGCAAAGAGAAGAGACTGGGGATTTAAATCGCTTTCCACTGCATGGGCTGTAGACATGCTGATGACTTGCTGTGGGATTGCATTTAGTTCCAGGATCTCTGGTGCTTCAGAGTGTAATACATTTGGTTGCCGTGAAACAAAAGGTTCTAATGGTTTATGTAGCTATACTGGAAGTAAAATGAAAGAGAAAGAACAAAAACTTCAAGTAAAATGTTGCTTTCTTTTAAAAGTGACTAGCAGAGTACAGAGGAAAAAGTAATAAATAGATGTCAGGAGGGAAACAAAATAGTTGAAATATTATACGGACATCTCTACATGAGTGTCTGTGTATAGATATATAATGTGAAATACAGTATAATCTTAACATTGTTATGTGCATACTTATGACTGCACTGGTTCATTACCCATTGCATCAAGGATGCTCAAGTGTTTATTATGCTATTTACCAAATTATAGCTATTTCCTGAACAGCCGGCCTCTGCTGAATATACTTGTATTCTGTCCATCTTTAATAACGAAGCCTGCACTTTGGGACAGAAGCAGTCTGGCAGTGATCAGCAGGAAATAAGAGAGAAATTGGTAATCTCTTTAGCTTTACTGTTTTATGTTGTTTATTTGCCTCTCCCAAGCATTCATTTAGGGAACTTGGACAGCGTAGGTCAGGCAGCTGAATTTCTTAGTGGATATTAGGTAGTGGGATGAAGAGCCAACTCAAAAGTTTCCTATAGTGCTTTGTTTTTCAATCACATCTAAGATTTATCTAATCTAGTTTGGGGAAAGTGTTGTTGTAATTTTAATAAAAAATATCAGTATATCATTTTATAAACACCAGTTATTTATTGCAACGTCTTGAGTAAGTACATACAATGGATTATATACAAATAGTGCTGCGAGGTAGAGGGATTCAAAGGAGTTTTTGAATTTTCAGACTGTTCTGCCTGGTAGCAGTTTTGGCCTGGTGTCTGAGCAGGGAAATCCTCCTCCAGAGGTAGAGATGTTACATTTTGAGGATAGACTCTTCCATTGCCACCTTGTTGACCTTGAGGGTAGCTTGGATGATAGCATGTGTCCAGGCTCTCGACTAGGACTAACATCTTCCCCGTGTAAGGGCCAGGATAGATGGGGGCTGCCCATCTCTTGCCAAAGGAAAAGGCAAAGCTGCCTAAGGTACCAAGAGAAATGTAGTTGTGCAGTTCAGAAGAGATCAGGCAAGATTTCTGTTGCTAATCGGTGATTGAGTCTTAGCTGTCCAGTATTGGGGTTTTTGTGGTGTCAGGGTTTGGAGATTGTTTGGTTTGGTTTTTCTGTTAACTTTCCGCAGACCTTTATTAAATGGCGGGGGGAGGAAGAGCCAGTCATGTTGTTTACCTTTGTAGTTGCTTTACAAAAGCAGTCTGATACAGACAAGTACCTCATCTTATCAACAGGGATTTATTGGTCAAAAGATTAAGAGAACTTGAACTGTGGGAAGGTAGAGACATGCAACCAACTTAAAACATGTAGTTTCCTGTTTCAGTGTTCAATCACAGGTTATTTTACACAGAGAAGATTCTTGGAGTCCTTTTAGTAAACCAGGCTTGAGTAGGTAGGACTTCAGAGTTCATGAAAAAAATCATTGTTGTCGTTGCATCTTTGTGTGTCATTAATCTTTAAAAAATAACAAGAAGAATTATCTGGGTTCTAAAATTATCTTAGAATAATACTCAAAAACTGAAAGTATTTTTAACAAATCCATCTATTTCCTACGATTTATATTGGTAATTTTTACTTTTTTCCAAATACACAACTGAGTTGCACACACTGTTCCTCTTGCTTTGTAGCATTGCTCCAAAGTGTAACTTGATCAGTAAGGCAGTGCTTAATCATAAATCTGATTTGATTTCATTTTAACAGTCAGAAAAATATCCTCAATAAGGTTTCTGAAATCTTTAGAATGTAAATGTTGGCATATAATCCCTTCAATTATTGAAAAAATAGTCCAGTCTGTCTCTAGGTTGGCTTTATAGCTCAAAATGCCTTAATGTGACAGGAATGCACTATAATCTATGAAAGGAATGTCTTAATTTATCACAGAGCCCATTACTTTTGAGTTACATTTTGTGCTCTGGGTAGCCGTACTTAATTCTTCACGGATAACGTAGAATGAAGTCTTGCCCATGATGTGTTTTAGAAAATGGAGTTTATTGTTTTCTTTTCCAAAGAAAAGAGTGAGTTTTCTTAGTACGGAGGTAAGTGCAGCTCTCAAGATCTTAATAGTCATCTGTAGAAGCTGGGCATTTCTTTGCGAGTAAAATGGAGCCAGATCATCTTCAACTTTTGCATTTCCCCCTCCACCACTAAGGTCAGTACTTCATACTAATTTCTCATATACTAGAGAGTACTAGTCTGGATTGGTTCTATTAAATACTTGAGTTTGAGTTAAAAGTACACTGAAGACAGACATATGTTCAACATTACTCTGTGTATTTGGACTTTGAAGAATCTCCAAATGTATTTAGGGGTTTGTATAATGAAGAGTTGAATTCTGTTTTAAGGTACTTGAATCTACCCGAGACTTACTGTCAGTTTTTGTTGCTAACAAAGATGCTCTCCAGCCCCAAGCTTTGTGCATCTGTATTTGATAAGGCTGGCAAATGCCTTTGATTAGAGTGGGTTTTTTTGGAGTGGCCATTCAGAGGCAACCTTCTTCTGTACTCTGCTGTGTCTCATAAAGAAAGGTTTTTCACATTAGTGAAGCACTTAATTACGTCGGAGCAGCATAGTTGCTTTGGGTTTTAGACTTATTTGGACTGTAAAAGCGAAACATAACAAATGTTACCATCTGCTGTTCTCATCCCCTTTTCTCTCTCTGTGCCCCAACAGACTGTCTTCCTCCGTTTTATCCTTATTGTCTGATTCAAAAACTTGTCAGGGTACTTAAGGCATGTAGTATCTTCAAGGCATGAAGCAGGAGATCAGTTTTTCCAAGACAAGATGCTGCACTTGTTCAGTGAATTAAGGGTTTCTACAAAGGTTAGCCAGAGCTATAACAGCACCTTTTTTTTCTCCCTGAAAAGTAAACTTGACACATCTGTCACGTCTGAGGACTGGAAATTTCTGGCTTCATAGAGAAAAATGTGTCACTGTGGTGTATGTCATCTGACCTAACTATCCTAGAGATTTTTGTTCCATTTATCTCCTACATGCTTTATATAATGAAGGAAGTCTCTCTAGGCATGATCAACCACAGAGAGTGAGTGAAACAGAATGGTTTCAATCAAGGTTTCTGCTAACCCAAGTTAGTTGTTACTCTTCAGTCAAAGGTGCTAGCTTTCACCTTGGAAACCAGTAATAATTGTTCCGTTCACAGACATTTTGTAGATTTTCACTAGCCACCGGTCACAACCTTGTGCTTAAATTTGTAAGATGCTTTTTTTATTTTGAATCCTAATGTTTTATCCCTTTCAGAAAAATAACCTCCCTGTGACCTGAATTTTAGGAGTTCTGTGATGAGCTTTGACGGGGATATCTTGATAGGAAATGCTGCAAATTTCTTTGTATCACCCAGACTGTATTCCAAGCTTGTATGCAACGCTATACTAGCAAACTTGGGTTACTGCTTTTCTCTAGAAGAAATGTCTTTATGGCATGAAAGAGCTACCAAAAGAATTGAAGCAGAGCGCCTTAAATATTATGTGCTGCCCAGTTTATTATTACTAAATTATGTTCAAGAGCCCCTCATTTCATCTCCAGGCAGGATACAAAAATTGGAACCCAGCGAAATATATTTCAGGGAGAGATGAGAAAGGCACTGAAATGCATTAGTGATTTTTTTTTTTTTTTTGAAAACTCAATTTAGTTTCCCTGAGCACCCAACCTTGGCATTGAGATTGTTTCCCAGGATACTCAAAGTAGTCAGCTGTTACAGAGTTAAGGACTGTGGAAGCCCTGGCTTTTCCCAGCAGGCTGCAGCTGCCACGGAGTAGTAGCAGTGCTGCTAGCAGTGGAGCAGATCAAGGGAGGAGGATTGTTGGGTTTCTTGGCTCCCTTGTGCAGCTCCCCAGCAGACTGCTTGGGGGCTGCTCTCGATGGCTCATTCGAAGGCTTTGGGACTCAGGAGAGCAGAAAGTGCTGGGCTGCTCTGGAGCTACAGACAATAAGGTCAGACTTCTTCATGGGAAGTTGGGTGAGCTGCTGGGAGGCATAGTGGAGGCCTTTCTTACTTGATGTTAGATTGATGTCAGATGGGATTTTTCACTACAAGGTGTGTAATGTCTTAAAAACTTTGTCAGAATTTTTCCTTCTAATTCTATGTGGAGCTGCGCATACTATCTTCATAAAGTCGCCAAAGCAAACAGCAACCGCACCCTAAAAACTGATCATTTAAAGCACATGTAAAAAGAAGGGTGTAGCAAAGCTTTCTTTGGCACTGCTTAATTTTATGGATTGTCTTTCCTGACTGAACATTCATTGCAGACACTTTTGATTTTTAGTGTCCTGCATTTCTGTGAACAGGTTTCATGTCGTCAAGGCATGACCCTGAAGGTAATTACCTTTGTAGTTTTAGCTGGATTACTACTGACAGAAAAAAGAAATGCATTATGTCTCATCTGAGCAGGTATGAATATAGATACTTCTGCAGAATGTTTTCTTCCTTGGCCTGCTTCTGGTAGTAGTAATCTGACAATTACCTGGATGGTCCAGGAGCAAAAATCCAGGGGTGAAGAGAACCTCGTTTTCTTTTTCACACTGCATCTGCCTTTCTCAGACTAGAGTATTGTTATAGAAATTCAATGCATACACACATTTAGCTGTATTCTGTTAGCTAAGCATAAGCTAGAAGACCCATTTTACCTTACCTGTGTGAGGAGAGTGAATGAGAGGGTATATTTTATATGCTACATGGTGTAGCGGTGTGATAATAAACACGCTGCTTGTTAAAGAGGATTCACATTAGTGCAGGCCTGCAGCATTGATCTGGTCAAAGACTCTGCAAACAAAATTGTTTATCTGTCATAGCATTATAGGCTGCTTTTGTATCTGCCTTTAGCAATGAACTTGTAAAAGATCTTCCTTTTATTTGAATATTCTTCATTTCCTTTGCTCCTTCTGTGATGAAAGGGACTTGAATCAAATAGTGTCACTACTATGGTTAAATATTTCACGGTGGAAAATCTTACGTGTTAAAGGTAAGAGCTACTAGCACAGAAGAGGATAAATAAGCAAAGGTAAAAATGTGCATTTATAAACCTAGAACAGCAAGACCTACAAAGTAAAAGTTGCAAGTGTAATTATGAAAATGTCAACAAATATGCAGATGTTTTATAATATGACTCTTCCTGGATGACTCTCTACCCCAGCTGACATTTTAGAGGTGAACTGTAAATTCTTCCACTCCTTTTGCTGCTTGGTCTGCTCCATACCACACATGCAAATGTTACAGTATTACTTTAAAAGTAGCTTTAGAGATGACCTTAGTTCATCTCCCTGGGGCTGTGTGAAGCCCATATAAACAGAATGGGGATGTCTTAGGGGCATTTGTAATCATTCTGTGAGAGGCCTAGGGACTCACTCTGGAGATGGAGAGTATGTCTAAGGTATGGAAAGCTTAATTGACAGCCTTAAAAAAAAAAAGCAATGAGTAACCTGATAAATGGCACAGACTGTTAATTAGATGTCTAAATTTACCAATTGTGTCAGGAAAATTAGGACAGTGGGAACAATATGTCCCTAAGCTGCTCACTAAACAACTGCTGTGCTACTTATTTATATTTATCTGATGAAAAATTACGTGCTGAAAGGAGCACAGGAGGAAATCTCTCTCACTAGCCTGGAGCTCCCAGACCTCTCTGCTTATAAGGCCTCCATGTCCTGATATTCCCTTGTCTGACCTGATCATTGTTAATGTGGCCTGAGGAAATATTAAGCTGTTAGAGAATTCTAATAGTGTATACATAGGAGGGAGCTGTGGGGGATTTCTGAGACCTAATCTAATGCTTAGTGAAGATGATTTACTAATTCCTGCCTGTTTCGTCAGGAATTGGGTTGGGCCCACAGTGATGAGAGAAAGAGGGAAGTTAGTCTGCTTAGGATTCTCATTTAAGTATGTACATATTTTAAAAATCTGGGGTAATTACATCTGGGTATGATTATGTGAATATTTAAATACATTTATAGCCAAGGAGTCAGACGTTTACATACGTACTTGAGGAAAGTGCCAGTTCCTCCCTGTGGAGGACCCTGGTTCCCAGGCGGCCGGCTGTCCCGTGCCGTGGTGGTGGGAGCCCGGCTGAAGTTCAGGAGATGCTTCCTGCAGCGCCCTCAGCCATGAGGAACAGTTCCTTCTCCTCCTGTTGCCTTGCTGTGTTCTGCATCGGTGAGGGTCAGGGGAGATTATTATTTCAGTAGTCACTAACTGACTTTTAATTAAACAGGCAGAAATGAGTAGTTCTTTACACTTCTAAACCAGTCTTCACCATCCTTCCCTGTGTACCTGATGCTAGGCAGGGCTAACTACCTAAGAGGTAGAATCATAGAATTGTTTCAGTTGGAAAAAACTTTTAAGATCAAGTCCAACCCAGGACTGCCAAGTCTACCACTAAACCATGCCTCTAAGCACCACGTCTGTGCATTTTTTGAACACTTCCGTGGATGATGATTTCACCACGTCCCTGGGAAACCTGTTCTAACGCTTAGCCACCCTCTCAGGGGGAAAAAAAATTCCTAGTAGCCATTTCATTTGTTTCTGACACTTGTGATAACTTTCTAGTTGCATTCTCCCCAGAACCTGCTTTGTACTAGGTGGTTTGTTTTTAACTTGGAAGGGAGTTAAGAAGGAGTACATTTGCAGCTGGGCTGCGTGTGCACTGCTTGGTTCAAGGTGCCTGTACACACACTGCAGTTGGTTGGAGTGGATAAGTGCTGGTCAGTGGCTGCAGCCACACCGTGTGCTTGGCTGGCAGCCCTGCCCTCCTGTGCTTGCTCGTACTAGTGCTGCTGTGCCAGCCCTGGTTTTCGGAGTGCTGAGCCATGTATTGGCTGGAGCTGTGCAGAATATGTGTCAGGCAGGTGGTTATAGCTGTGCAGAATACGTGTCAGGCGGCTATTTGCATCCGAAGGGAAAGTCAAGAACTTAATGCAAGCTTTGACATTGATAAGAGGAACTCACAAGTGTTATTGGCTGCAGAGCTGAGATGTAAAGGGGGAGCTACTGGGATTATAGGGGTGGGAAAGATCTGGATGAGGTTTTTTTTGCAAATGTGACAGTGGCAAAGCACAGTGATATCTGAGGCAGCTGGAAGGAATATGTTTCTGGGACAGCACTGAGACAGAGATCGCCAGCAGTAGCTCGTGCTGAGACCCTTTATCCAACTGCAGCTCTTGAAAATTCTACGTTGCCAATCGGTTAATAACAGGAAAAAATACTAGCTAGGCTAGATCTATGGAATATAGTCAAGCCTGCCTGCCCAGCTTCATTATGAAACAGAGCATTATGGACTTGTAGGTTTGTATAGGTACGTTTTTGGCACTGAATAAAAGAAGAATGATGGCATTTCCACTGTGAACATATTCTGCCTAGGAGAGGGATGCTGAAAAAGGAAATCAGACAGCTGCCTTACAACATCCTTTTTCAGTTTGTTAATGTACAAGATAGGGTCTTCTGTGAAGATGGGGATTTAAGAGTTCACATGAGAAGTTCTAAGGATTTCTTGAAGTAAAAGTAGGTTGGAACAAAGAAGTTCTGACTATTCACTTCGGCTTTGGCATGCACGCTTTTCTCATTGCACAAAACAAGCTCTACTATACAATTAATGTCAGATCAAAATAGGCTTGTTTATTCTGATTTTAGTTCCACCTGTTCCAGTACTGACATATTTTGTTGGTGAGTGCAGTGGGGAATACTTTTATCAGTATGCAGGCAACATAGCTGAAAAAGTATTAAGCTCATAATAGCTAATACAGCTTGTTACCTCAACCTTAGGTTTAGCCCAAGACCTCCATCCAGCCTTTGCCCAGAAGAACAATTTCTCAGGGAAAGATTCTGTTTGCAGCTTACTGCTTCCTTGGCAGCCCCTTTGCTGAGGCATTCCAACTGGAGCTCTAGGTTCTGTGTCTCTTCTAACCCTGTGGACTGTCACACTCTTCAGGTCATCGGGAGGCTGGCTGAACCATGTTGTGCACTGCAACAGTGTTGAGTGGTTGGGGTTTTTTTTTGTTTGTCCTGGGAGAGGAAGAAACAGGAGGAAGTCAGAGCCATGAGGATCCAGGCAACTAAAGAAGTTTCTGCCATCCATTCTTGGGTTTTTTGCTGCTTTGCCAATGAGGCTTTCTTTTCCCAAGTACAGAAAAATCTGTTAATAACTATTGAGTCCTATCCATTCCAGTTCAGAAGTGTCTCTGTTTTCTTAATAATTGCTTTTCTAAGATGTTGCAGAAGAAAATTCATTCCTGCTTTGGTGCAAAAGCTTAAAAAGCATTTGGGGCGGTGGGGGAGAACTGACAGCTGCTGCAGCTTCAAGAAGGCCAAGCTTTGTGCCTTTGGAAATCCCCCTATATAAGCAAAGTTAAGGAGGGAGGGGGAGAGGGGCATGTTTCACACCAGTGGCAAGAGCCTGTTGAAAGCATCAGTTTTTCTAGTTTTCTAGGCTTTAATGAGCTTTAGAGAGTTGTAGAAATTGATACATTAACTTACTCACACGGATTAAACTTTTGCTCGGTTGGTAGAATGGAGAGATCACGCAGTTTACGTGATGGCAAATTCATGAGAGAAGCCAGACTAGTTCTTTTTCAACACTGACCTATCCCACTGAATTCATCCTCCTTTTCTGTCTTAGTGTTTGACGACTTTCCAGGAAATAAGGGGACAGCTTGTACTTTTAAAATTAGTACTGTTATAAGTACTTACCTTGTTAAGTAGTTCATCTTATAAAATTTTAGTAAGCTTTGAACCTCTTCATGGTCATTGCCATTTGCTTTCTGACTACACCTTGACATACCAACCTGCATCAGCTCCCTCTTCTCCCCCCTTCTACCACATACACAAAAATGCAAATTAAAAATTTGAAGAAAATGCTCTTCTCTGAACATCACTGAACTCTGGACCTGACAGTTCTCCCAGTTCAGTATGTTTCACAGATGTTAGTCCTCAAGTAAGAAACTGTTCCAGTCAGTCTCAAAGTGGAAGAGCATGATCTCAGCATGATGAACGGGTAGCAAGTGAAAAGCATTCTAGTAGACAGCCAAGCTCCCAGCCTGAAACAGTTGCCAATAGCCTGAAGGGCACATGTGAGGATATGGGTGAGCAAACAAACTCGACTCTGTGCCAGCTGACTTCTATAAATGTTGTGCAAGGACAAGAATGTGTTGTAGTGATGTGGCTTAGATGTGGCAAAGGTTTAGATGAGGCAATTTTAATAATAGATGATGGTTTGTGTCTGAAAGGAATGCTGAAAGAATGGAGCTTCTTGTTGGCGACTGAAGGGCCCAGAGGCTTATGGTCAAGGCCAGTAATAAAAGGAATTTAAGCAGGGCTTATGATTCTTCAACTTGTGAATATGTGTTGCTGAGTTATTTTGGGGTCCTGATTTGGGGTTAGGTGTAAGGTTCAGAAAAGGAGGAACGCACCAGTTTCTTGGAAGGGGTTGTAATTCAGGAAACAGGGGGTCTAAGAGCTTGCTGTATTTCTGGAACATCAAGGGATATTATAAAGATTGCTTCAAAAAATTAGGTCATTAATAGCAGAAGTGATCTGGCGAAGTTTAATCCTGTGCTAAAGTTACTATTTAATGATGATAAGAGAGGCCTTTCCTGATTTATCTTAATGGTTTTCCTTTTAGAAGGACTGTGCCATGTCTTGATAAAGTTGCATTGAGGTTATTTTCAACCAGTTTTCTCTCTGTGTTTGATATTTTGGAAAATAATGGATTTGAGAAATATCTTCTTTTGTTGAAAGGAGACATGGAGTTTCTATGGTGTGGTAACTTGCATACCACAGGACAAACATACTGTTTGCGTTTGTTCTGAGCAGCTGTTCTGTAAAATGGTAAACACTGCATCTACTGGGGGAATTAAAAAGAAGGGCTAGAATGAAACAGACCTTTCTCCTTTGGCCTTGCCCCATGGAAATGAACATTCCTTAGCATGTGCTGTGACTGGAACAACAAGGACACGGAAAGCCTATGCTCCTGTCTCCTAGGCCATGCTCAAATTAAGAGAGTAACTACTGGAAAGAGGAGAAGGGAATTCCCAGGTAGGGGGTCTTCAGGCATCTGTGTATGTTGGTTATTGACTAGTGCTGATAAGACAAATTGGAATGTAGTTTCCACAAAATATGTTTTCTGCAAAGTGTAGTTAACAGAAATAAGTTAACTTGCAGATCAAGATACTTCACGCACAGATATTAGTAATGTTAGGGCATCTATCTAGATACTAGTGTTTTCTCCTCCCCAGCAATCTTTCTCGGCAACAGAAGTCACACAGAGTTTTGATGTTTGTACATGTATATTTTCCTTGTCTTTTTTTGCTTAAGCCTAAATACCACATCTGAGTTCTTTTGTCTTCGAATCTACAAAAAGCATGTATTTTACACCTTAGTGCAGTCAAATCTATTGTTTACTTTCTTCCCTTGCCCAGGCATTTTGCTTATCAGCATGTCCATTCCACCCCCTGGATATTTCTTGAGCAAGATGAGAACTTTTAGGTATCTCAATTTCTTTACCTTTCCATTTTCATTTCAATTTTAAACTAGCTACCCACATTATACAAGACTAAATTCTCAGTCCTCTGCATAACATGAAATCCCCCTATTTAGAACCAAATTTCAATCAATCTGTTAAGTACTAGCAATTTTGGTAAAGATTTCCAATAGCAGCACTGGGGCATTAACTGGCTTCTACTACTCTGCTTATTTAGAGAATATGTCAACTAATTGCTAGAGGAAATATGTCTAACAGCCCGAAAGATGTAGTTGTTAATTCCAGCTATTGTGAGTGCACTTGCAGGAATGTTTTTTCCATGTGTATAGCTTTCCAGTTATTGAAATTCAGGACCTTGGATTTGACCATGATTTCTGCTTTACATTCCTATGTCCTGTTGCTTCTTTTTTCCAAGGATCACTGGACTATATTTGTAGTGATACTTGTCTGTTCGACAGCAGCTGGAAAAGAGACGGTGATACAAGTGAACAGCTATGTACAAGTGAGATAGAAGATGGCAGGAAATTGTATGACTGGAGGGAAAGGGGTAAAAAGGTTTCATTTCCACATGTGAGAAGAAAAATAAAATCAAGGCCAGGCAACTGACCTTTTCAGTTATAAGACCATGACAAAATAACAGCATCATGGCACTATAAATCAGTAATGCAGCTTCATCTAAAATTGCGTACATCTTTGGTGCAGTTGTCTAGATGCAGAACAATAATATGAGAGTACAAAGACAACTCAATTTTCATGACAAAAAATCTGTTTTAAATGTTGTATCTAATAAAAGAAGTAGTGGTATGGAGAGATCAAATAAGAGTGGTATATAGTTGATAAATTAGGCACTCTTTTCACTCTTTCTCATGATAGAAGACCAAGGATGCAGCCAAAGAAATGGAAATGTAGATGCTTAAGTTGTTTCACAGTCAGGTCTCTCGTTTGTTTTACAGATGAAATACTTTCAGCTAAATGTAATTCATCAACTGTGAGCACTCGTGTGGTGAAATTTGTGTTCATACAGTTATGGGGGTTTTTGTATGCAGTAAGTTTTTGGGCCCATGGCCAAAACATGTTTTTCAAGAAGTGCAGAGTGGCTTCTCCTTCCCTCTGCTTGCAAAGGTAGTTTTTAAACAAGGAGTTATCAACTTAAGGAGTAGAAACAAAATGTGATCAGTTGCAGTTAACAATGAATAAGCAGAATGGTCATTGTAATGAATACTCAGTGTGTTCAGTTCATGGGTAACCTGTAAGCCAGAGTTTTTTCCCACAAATTATTTCGTGGATGGGTGCTAATAACTAATATATTCAGGAGAAATGGTGATTGAATCAGGCACAGTTTGGAAACAAAAGAAAGGGTTAAGTTCAGTGACTGACTACACACCCTAAAGTAGTTTTTTATCAGCACTATTTAGTTTTTATTCATGCAGTGATACTGTTTTCTCCTGGCAGCTCCTGTGGCAGAAGTTTTAATAAAATAAGTGACAGACTTCATCTGTGTTCTACAGCCTTCTATGCTGCTAAGGGCTTTGAATTTAACATTTGTTTTATCACCCTCATAGTTAAGTTCTTTTTCAAACTAACATTTTTATGCTGATATGATAATGTGCTGAATTAGTAGGGTATCTGTCCTCATTTTGGTCAGCAGGTAAAATCAGCGCCAGTGGTTTAGGATTCCAAGTAGTCAAATGAGTGAATATAACCTTCGGGATAGGGAGCTGCGGGGGTAGTGAGAGAAGAAGTCAAAGCCTTTGTGTGATGAACAAAGCATTGCTGTAGCTGAACAAGAAAGCGGAGAGACTTTTCCCTACATTGTCACACAAAATTAACAGGCTGGCAATATAAGCACCAATAACAAATAATTCTTCTAAAAATAGTGTATAAATGTCTGTGGCAGGGAGTCAATGCATGAAAGGCAAGAAATATGCAAGGAGGAAAATGTTTTGGGAACCTGGGCTGCTTATGTTGTCTGTGCAACTTCAAGCTATATGGTTGTAACAGCCAGCAAAATAAAAGTACTTCATGAGTTTAAGCACTACTCTAGCAATTTTCTCTGACCTTATCCAGTAAAATGTATTTCTCTATCTGCTGCTCCAGAATTACTGCTTTTAAGATTGAAGAAACTAAAGTGATTGCCCAGTTTTCACTGAAACCTTATAAAGTTAGTTTCTGGCCTGTAGTTCATGAGCAATATTATTGAAAGCACACATGACAGAGCTGTGTCGTTCACATAATTGACTAAAAATTTCAGTCACTTAGTTCTGATATTTATTCTTTATTTATAAGTGGCACAGAGGCTTTTAGTCTAATTTCCCAGCCTGATGAGAGAGCAGGCATATTGTGTAGCAACGGGACGAAAACTTTCCTATCCTGAACCCTTGTCCTTCAGCTGTCAGAGCCACGTTTTGTGAGTATGGTGAAGTCCTTTGCTTTTTGCTGTATTTGTTAGTCACTCTCTTGGTATGAAATTAGCAGTGGAGTCATGGAGGGTTAGCCGTCTTGCTGGCTTGTTTTTATACGTGCCATCTAGGATTACCTCTGCTGAAAATAATCAGTAATCATAAACCACAACATATGAGAGTTGAAACTACTGTCTTAAATCATTCTTAAAGCTTAAACTCAGCTATAACTAATCAATTTGATTTCCAATAGCTATTTTTAAAATCCACAAAAACCTAGTGGCAAAAGGTCTTGGCAAAGGCAGGCTGAAGTTCATCTTCCCTGAACATCACCACTTCCCAGCTCCTGCTCCTGACATTTTGCTTCGTGTCAATTTTGCTGTACCGAGAAGAGGGAAGAGCTTCCTCTTGAGGTTTGTGGCAGAGTTTTTTGCTTAATTAACTGGCAGAGAGGCTGCCTGAGAGTGACAGACAGTGCCTCCTTCAGTCCCCAAGTGAGTGGTGTTAATTTCCTGCAAAGTACAGGGGAACATATTCCCATCAGTATGTCCACACGACTCTTACTGATGCTAATGAGAGCTGGGTGCTCTGTCGAAGGGGAAATTGCTATCCGTGCTAGGGCTGCGTCCTGAATCAGTGAACAGTGGAATTGCATCGTCTCACTGGTTCTTTTTTGATGCATTGTTTCATTCAGCAACTTCATTGTTTTTTCCCCTGTTGTTATAGCTATCCTAAGCCAAGTTTTCCTAAGAAAACCACAGAATAATCTAGTATCAGTTTTGTCAGTATGCCACATAAAATGCTCCAAATCTGTGATTTCTGGGAAAATAGCAGAGGAAATTTTGGCAGGTCAGGCTGATTCTTCTGGACTTGCTCAAAAAATAGTAGTGAATATGTTTCATGTGGACAGCTGTATGTCTGAAAGCTTCCTTTAGTACAATATGAAAGTGATTCAGCCCCCCGGTCCATGACTGGAAATCTCTCTAACGTCTAAGACACTTAAAAGAGTCACATTTATAGTTCTAATTGATAGCCACTGTTTTGACAGGCAAACAGATTTCTCCTCCCAGTGGCTTCATGCAGTTGGCCTCCAGCAGACCTTACCATTAGCACAATCCTACTGAAAAGAATATACCAGCTAATAATAAATCTGTAGGGAGGGATGTTAACTACAAACTACTATGTCTAATCAGTAATGTACAATAGTGAAAGCCAGGGAGAGAAGGTATTACTTATCAGAAGGACTGATTTTGGCAGTTTAAAAATGCAAAACCATCTATTATTTATTATGCCAAAACACATTTTTCAAAATACAGTATATATAACTCCACTCTTACTTTGGTGTTGTTTTGAATGTTACTGCTTTGTAAAACTGTCAGCTATAGTGAAGACTCAAAGGTGGAATTTGTGATACTTTTGCCTTTTTATTTTTTTGTGGACCCTAAAAACGAGTCATCTTAGGTTTTCTCTTTGCCTTTACAACCTCCCTTTCCTATTTAAGAACCATCTCTCTCCCTCTTATAAGTCTTCCTTTGAAAGAGTCTCTTCACTATGTACTAACTCTTCATTCACAGTTTCTCAAGCACTCAGCAGTGCAGAGCTCAAATACAGGCTAATGTGTCCCACTGAGAAAGAGTGGAGATAGTTTTTGGTAGCTCAGCTACTGTAGAGATACCTCTGCATGTCTGTACTGCATATTGCTCGGCAGCGTCTTGGAGGCAAGAGTGCTGGTTCCCAAGACACATCTCTTCCACACAGTCGGCGGCAGAAATCTCCAGCAAGAGGTATTTCTGTAGCAGTGCAGCGGCAGAGCATATGAAAGGAGTGTGGAGCAAGGAGTGGGAGAGTGAGCGTGTTAGGAGAGAAGATGAGTGGGAAATAGTTCAAGGGGAAAAGCATCATAGCAAACTGGTTGAAAAATGAGACAGGTAGATGTGCACTGATAATGTAATCATAGCTCTGAGATGATCAGTAGAGAAAGAGAATAGGACCTTTTAAATGGGCAAGTCATTTTTACGCTTCATGCCTCAGTTTCTTCATTTGTAGAATGGATGATATATGCTTAACATTGATTGATTGTTAGAGAATCACTACATTCCCATAGAAACTGGAGCTTTCATGAAGGCTGAGGTGCTGTCTCAGTAAAAACACAGGGGAGTCCTTTGTACTCCTGCTATTTTTCAAGAGTCATGTTTTTCCTGGACATCTTGTTGGAACCTGCAAAGAGTGGTTTCACTTCATGAAAGTCACATAAGCCCCAACAAATCTCCACTGTGGCATGTAAGGAAAGGAAGGCACGTGGTTTGATTGAGAAGGTCAGTACTGCAGTGGTGAGATGATTAGCAAGTCTGACACCTCGAGGTATCATGGCTCTGAGTGCAAATGTAGCAGGTTTTCAGTTTTGCTTTGCAAATGTCATGTATTTAATTTGCCTCATGAGTTTCGTATCTGCAGTTCCGATAATGTCACAGTTGCATGTTGTTTTTTCATAGCCAAAAGGGCTGAGCAAAAAGTTTTGTAGTGTGAGTGGAGATTCTCATATAGTGCCTCAGTAGCTGAAACACGAAGAAGAGCACCAAATAGCATGAGTTACGATATGAGAAAAATGAAAAGTCCTTCCCCATATAAACATGCATAATAAATACATATGCAGTTGATAAGTCAGTGAATTCTGGGGTCGTGTGGCTAGTAATAGGGAAAGAGACACACTATAGATGAGGAAGCATGAAACAGAAAAGAAAAAACTCAGCAGCCTGCTGTTGTCAAGTTTGGCACCCAAAGACTATCTTTTAGCTCCCTTCACTTGGTCTTTCCCCTGTCCCACCTTCAAGTGGCCCTGTTAACTACGGGGGGCTGGAGGTGCTGGTGGGACACCGAGGCATGCTGGCTGTCACTTGACGGCAGAATTTCCAAATCCACGTGTGAGAAAACCACAAAGTCAGCAAGTAGTTCTGGAGGAGCAGCTGGCAGCACACACAGATTGTACTGGGAGTCTCTGTCTCCTACTTTGTATTACTGACTGAACCTTAGAGGAACAGGTTCAGTCAGAAACTGCATTTATCTTTTTCTGCATGACAGAGAGTAACAAATTCCTGGAAAAATCAGCAGCTAGCCTAACTACCTGATTCTCTCTTTCTTCTCATGGAGACATGAGAAGATGGATGACTATGAAATGGGAATTGAGAAGGCAGAGTCAGGGGCTTAGTACTCTGGTCTTTGCTTTGAGTATGGAGTTACTGTGCCCAAGGCTTGGGTGTGATTAACGTGTTCCTCTGGGGTTGGCAGATTGGCATTTGCAGACTCCATACAGAGTAGGCACAGCCATGTTTCTGTGCACTGTCTGGGACACGATTAGTACTTCAGAAGAAACTACTTGCCTGTAAGATGGAACCAAGAGGGGAAAATGGCTGATGTTGTATGAGAAGTAGGGGAAAATAAGAGTATATGGGAATAAATCCTTACTTGGGTGGAGGGTATTTGCACAGTCTGGTGGACAAGCAAGCAGGGCTTGTTGCATTGGACAGACTATAAATCATTTTTTTCCTCCTTCTGATCAAGCTGTAAATCACAGCTGTGCTCTATTACTGCAGTTTTTTCTTTCTTGATATATGTGATGTGGAATGCAGATTCTTTTACTGGTGAGCAGAAAGACTAGCAACATGGTCAGCAGAGGACTGAAGCATCATTTCATGGAAGCAGATGCGTAGCTGCCATTCAACATCACAATTTTCCTGGTCATGTAATAGTAGTCGTAATCCCTCTTCATAAACACCATCTCCAACACTCAGACTACCTCAGCATGTTTTAAATTCCTGGAAGTGTGAAGGATGACTCTTCATAGCTGCCTTCTGTTGTCTATATTTACATAGCAGCCAATGAGAGTTATTCCATTCCATTGGTTCAGTAGATGGACTTTGTGGCTTTGCAGCTACCACTTCTAACTTCTTAGGGTACCATCTTCTTCATAGGGTACCGTCACATTCCTTGGTTTTTGTCTTTGGTCATTTCATATGCTACAGAAGTAAGATTTGATATATGGTACAGATGGACAGAACTGCCCCACTGATAGGGATTTCCCAATCTCTAATTACCAGAATGAGTTACAGTAACTCACTTCTATGTAAAATAAGAGCAAGCTCTTCATTTAAGAAATAAGGATACGGGGCTCAAAGGCTTGGGGAAGATGATAGGTGAAGAGATTTAAAGGCGATTATTTAGATTGCCTTTGTTCTGCAATTTCTAGGCGAAGAGCAACCTCTTGCATTATACATGGCAAACAGCCTCCAGTCTTTTATCTGATACTGAAACATAGATAATATCCAAGACTGGTACCAGCAATGAAGATTTTTCTTCTGTTGCTGTTTCCATGGTTGATACTCTCAGAGTAAACTTCAGTGTGTAACTTACAGCTTCTGTTTGGCATTTGCTTTCAGCATATGACCCTCTTCATTGAAGATTATAGATTATTTACCTGTGAGGTGTTACAGCAAGCAGCTTCTCAGATTTGGTGCTGGGAATTCTTTCATTAGCCCTTAAGTCTGTGAACAACGTGATGATCCAAGCATTAATACACATGTGATTAACTGTCTTTTCTCAGCTTTGTTTGCTTTGTTCTACTGATGCCTACAAGTTACATAATGAGTAGCATGTACAGGGTATGCATTAAAGGCAGTTCCCCATTGTCGCAGGCTTCACGGCAAATGTATTTTCCTTTTAGCAAAACTTCAGTGGGGAAAAAATTGCACTGTTGATTTATTTTGAATGAACTCCGGGAAGGCTTACTAAGTATGCAATGTGGAAAGCTCCTTGAAGTGTTGGGGGTTAATACTCTCTGCTCTTAATTTCAAATTCCAGATAAATATGGTTTCAGCTTTGATCTTATCTGGACTAATTCTTTGTCACTGTACTAATTAATTCAGCATGCTGCAGAAAGGATGCTAATTTGGGCATCAAAGAAATAAATGGGTGGGGGGAGGTTGTGTTTAATCAGAGTTGTTAAAAAGATAAGTTTTACTCCCATTAGACTGCATCTGGAATCTCAGTCATTTTAGTCTAGCTCCAGCAGCCTGATACAGTAAATTAAAAATAAAAAACAAAAAAAATCACTTGTTTGCTTAATGTTGATATTACAGGAGCAACATATATCGCTGTTAGTAATGTGGATTTCTTTATATTTGCATTTTCTACATAACCTTCTCTTTTCTTGCTGACCATAACCAGTTTAACTCCTGCAACATTAGAATACTATGGATTCTCTCCCAAAATAATCTGAAGATTGCTAAATACGAGGACACTCACATTCATGAAGTTTAGCTACATTTGCAGAACACAAATAATAATTGTAGCACAGGACACCTTAATAAATTGCCATGTGCCTCCATTGATATAATAAATCAGAGGTTTGGTCATTTCTCCCTTTCATGGGAGCTATTTTTGATTGCCGAAGCTGCCCTATTCACTGTGGAAAGTTGCTGCTCTTGCCGACTGCCTCTCACTTGGTGCTGCCCTGGGAGTGAGCTGCAGCAGGTGGGAGAGCTGGGAGGCACCAGGCTAGCCGTGTAACTCTTTCCTGCAAGCAAACCTCATTAAATCTAGTTAAAAGTGGATCTTTTTTCTTTATTTTTCCAAAGCTCTTTCCAACTTACCAAACAGTACTGGTGGTGTGTGCAGCACTGCGCAGCCCGGTGGTGGTGTTCCCATTTTACCCCTTCCTCTCCCTTTCCTCTGAGTTGGAGGCACTTTCCACCTGGGAGCAGGGAGCAGGAGGGGCCGAAATGACCTTCTCCTTTGCTTGTCATCTTACCATGGCTTTTCTCTTACCCTGCCAAAGCAGGGAGGTTGGGTCAAAACCAGCTCCTGGGTAAGGCTTTGTCATGAGGAGGTCTTGCTGCAACAGATCTCATACACTGAGGCATCTTGATGTCACTGGGGCTAAATCCTCCACGAAGAGAATGGGATCTGCTCACTGTGGGGAGCAGGGGGAGTGGCAGTGGGGCAAGGAAAAGAGATGCTCACCCCTCCCGGCTCAGAGGCCCCCACACATAGCTGCCCTTTTATTAGAAGTTTAATTCATGTCATGGAGGTACTTTCATCTTCTTGGATATTGGTAAAGATTTGAACAGTGTTGTCCATCCCTTGCTATGTGTGCTCTGTTCTCAAAATGTCAAAATATGTTTTACCAAAACATGTTCTCTTCTTTTTTGTAGTTTTTTTTCAGCTCTTGCAAAGCTGTTGGTCCCACTGATGTAATACTCAATGGCATACTTCTGCCCAATAAGTAAACATTTAATAACAAACCTTTTAGGTATTTAGAGAGCCACTAAAAATGTAAAAGATGTATTTCATTAATGCTGCTATTAACATAAATGTAAAATGAGCCTGGTCTGTAATCACCAACAAGTCTGACTCACTAAGGATCTTTACGGCAATGTTTAATACTCCGTAAAAGTGTATGTATGAAAGTGATTAATCAAAGCACAGCACAGCTTCTAAAGTATTTCTTCTGCTGTAAAGCTGAGTGATAAAACAACTTAAAACACACGGCAGTAGTGGCAGTTAATAAGCTTTTTATAGTCCCTGTGTGGACCTGAAAATCATACCTTATTAGTATCTTTATCTTTCTTGCTCACTCATTCATTCATACTCACATTTAAATTTAATTTTAAGGGTTATTTCTAGTCTTTCATAAGGGACCTGCTTTAATAATCTCAGCATTTTTCCCCATTTGCTGTGAAATGACTAGGAGTCAGAGCTTTTCTTATATGTACTTTACAAATCACTCTGTTTTTTTACAGATCATTTCTGGAGATGTCAGGATTTTATGACATTGTTAGGCTTTGTATCTTGCTTGACTGTGTCATAGGCCCTCTTGAATTACTTCCCTGCAGATGTTTGCAATTTCGTTCTGCACCCTGTTAGCTGCAGTGACACCTACTGATCTAGGCCAACTGAATTAACGAGGAAATCCAAATTGCTGAATTTAGTCAGCAAGCTTGTTAGGGTTCCACCCACCAGATGTTTCTGCTGCTTAGAAGTCTGGGACTTTATAGACCTGCCTGCTTTTTAATCCTTGAAGCAAATATCAACACATTTGAGATCTCCACGCTCGCAGCTCCACACGGAAACAAAGTGTTGCCATGACCACAGCTTTAGGTCTTGCATATAAGACGTTTAGCCCAAGTACAACAGAACAGGTCTATAGGAGGTTTGTTTTAATTTTTATCCCTTGGAAGCCTTGAAAAAAAGCATGCATATGCTTTAATGCTATACAAATAGAATGGTAATAAATACTGCAAGATGACAACACACATTTGGTATTCAGAGACTTCATTTATTTAATGCTTCGAAGAGGAAAATTTTTAGTTACTTGCAGGGCATCCTTTGAAATTAATAGAAATAGGATAGATCCTTGCTCTTGCACAGCCTGTTTTCAACCATTGCATATGGGGTTTTCCCATAAGGATGAAGTGCTCAGAGGTCTGATCATATAAAGAAAATCCCTTTATCCTTTTGTTTACAGGAAGACTGTGCTCTGAGTAGTTGGAATATTAATATTCTCAACTGAAAAGTATACTAGGGGTATTAGGGCTTCAACTTCTGTAACAGTACTTCCCAAGCATTTACAGTGGATAATCAGAGAACTGCGGCAGTCACTCAAGCTGGGAAGATAACAGATTTTTTTCCTGTCGTGATTACAAGTGGCTTCATTTGACATAAATCGATTATAGATGGATATAGAATGAGAGGATACAGTTGATTCATTTGGTTTCAGGTCTGGTTGTTATATGTCTCCATTTATTACATAAGGTTTTCAGAGTAACAATTCCGTCGTATATTAAGTTGAAGAGAATTTTGCTGTGCAGAGTATAGCAAAACAGACGTTTCAAAAATGCGTGCCATACATTTTTTCATTGTTTTTATTCTTCTGAAAATAGTATTAATATGGAAGGCAGATTTTACCACAATCCAATTATTTGTTGCCTGGGGAATTGGAAACTCCAAATCCTAAAGCCATTCAGTTTTCATAGAATTTTAATATGGATTTGATTAATTCTATAGTATGATTTTGACAATAGGTTTTATCCTGTCCTTGTTGGGATCAGTGGAGAGCCTCACATTGATATCAGTGAGAACGTGATCAAACCCAGTTGGACAGCAAGTACTCTTCATTTTTTTTGTTCCCATAAGCAGTAGAGAACCATTAAGCCTGTAGTGCACAAACCCATGCAAAATTACAATGGGTGGAAGCTAATTTTATCATCGGAAGCCCATGGCAATTAGAACGCATCAGTGAGCAGACCATAAATTTTAGGACAGTGTATAAATTCAGGCAGAGATGCTACTGGGGGCTTTGTGGTTTAATGCTGTCTATCCTATATTGCTTTTCTTAACAGTGTTAAAGATTTTTTTCTGCTTTTATTTTTTTAGTGTTTGTGCAAGATTTTTATTGAGCTGAAAAACATTACAATAATAATAAAAGAGAATGGATTTTTATGGTATAGAAATGTGCAAAAGAGACCAAAAATCTGAATGTTTCCCTAGCCTTGAGCTAGACGCTGTATACTTAGTGTAACAGGTAAAAATTGTAAGCCTGCGCAAATCCCATCTAAAGCTAAAAATAGCAAAAAAAGCAAAAGTTGTTTTCATCAAGACCAACTCAATATTCCCAATTTATAATTACACTGGAACTTGCCAGTTTTATGGCAGGAACAGCTCTACCAGCAAAGAGCACTATTTTTGATAAGAGTTGTTATGTTGGCAGTTACTACAATCAAAATTGTCGCTTTATTTTGTTTAAAATTTATTTCCCCAGTAAGCAAGAAATAATATCTAGACTTGAAAGGGAAGTATGTTAAAAATTATTTTTATATATATACATTTCTCTCGAGTATGCAACATATCTAACTTCAACTCCCTGCAGCAATACAAAATGCCCAAGAATAATGTTTTAATAATCAATACATCCTACAGTCGAATATGAGACTCTGCAAACCTGTAATTGAAACTGTGGGAGAAAAGCAGGCAGCCTGAATATAAAAAAAGTACCAGAGTTGGATTATGACCAAGATGCAAGTGCTAATACAGCCTCTCTTGAGAAAACTGCCATGAGACCATCGCAGCATGTGCAAGTGTTAGAAAGCAGGGGTCTTTCAGGTGCAGCCTGCTGGTGCTCATCCCCAGGCGATTTATTGTTTGGCTGCCTGACAGCTCTGTAGAGAGCAATATATGCAGTTTCATCAAGCTTTTCTTTTTCACCTGGGTCATCTTGTATCTGTGAGCCCTTCTCACTTTGCATCTTCTCACTCTGTATGTACAACCTCTCTCTCTTGTGTTTCCCAACTGCTGCCTTCACTGCTGCTACCACCCTCTGATGAGGTTTGTGGCTCCACATTCTCTTGGGACTGCTAGAACTCAGAAGGCAGTAGTGGAATTAGTGTACTGCTCTATACTCAGGAAAAGCAAAAGTATGGAAAGTACCTGCAGTCTTTCTGGAAGCACTGAAATGTCTAGAGACCTAAAAAAAGGAATTGAAGATTGTTTATAGATTAGGGGTATGCATATTTTTTATCAAAGGACCCCTCAAAGAACGTAAGACACTATCTATCCCTATTGCCACACATTAAAAAAAGGAAGAGAAAACCACGCACTGAGATACGACTCCTCCTACTCTTCAGCACAATCCTTGGCAGAGCCAGGATAAAGCATCTCATGTTGTTAGCAGCAGTATTTGCCCTTCTCATTAGCACCACACACTATGTGCCTGTCTCTCATGCCCATCATTCCCTTTTTAACCAGGTTCTTATTGTCTGAAAGACTTGCTGCGGAGTCCCTAAGAACTTTATTTGACCACAAGCTCAGAATTATTGATTACATTCACAAAAAAATTTGGATCATTAATTTATGAGCCTGACAGAGTATTTGCAAGATTTCTGCTTTTGTCAGAGGAGACACCTAAAGTCAATGATTTACAGCTTAAGTATATGCACAGTAATTCAGCTATTCCACTTGAGGCAGTTTGGGCTGACATGAAAAATAAAAAGGGTAAAAGAAAGATCACCAAGACAATGCTGCAGACTTTCACAGAGGAGTTTGCAGTTCTGAGTCAGAGTATTTACTTTGTAATATGGTATACTTAATGAAGAAATCGTTACTTTACGTTGTTGTCATGCATGCAAGGACAATATTGATTTGCATGGACAGATAGAGACTGATCATTTACTTACTTGGGGAACTGAGAATTTCTGACTGGGGAAGAGGAGAGGAGGTTTTTGTACTTTTTGGTCCTTCATTCATGAGCATATTTGACATACTTGACCCCCATGTTCCATCTAGCTCCATCAGAAATGAAATGTAGCTCCCCAGTTCAGTCACCTTTTATAGACTGTGCAAAGCAGACTTGTTACGCATATTTGTACAGTGTATAGAACAGTGGGACCCCTGAACTGATTGGGGTCTCCGGAGGACTTTCATAGCATAAATATTACATGATAGTATATTACTAGGCAGAAAGAAAAACCCAGAAGTACTTGAAAAAGGAGCTCTTATGAACTGGCTATTTTTGTACTCTCAGAACACAGCAAGATTTTATTTCCGATTGCATCCTTACTTAAACAAAGAACAAATCCTTTAATTAAGGCCAGACATGAATGAGAGACAGTAGTTACTGATAAGACTAGAACACATGGTCCAGTTTGGGTGCTGACACCACAGCCACTGCAGATTACTTTCAGAGAGCTGTCCTGTGGCAAGAAGAATGTTCAGCCACTTTAAAATGTGCCATATTAATAGTGCAGCCCTGCAGTGACTTGCGTGTCAGGTTTGGTGGGGCTTTTCAACTTTGTTTCAGGCAATAGCTTTCAAAAGTACAGGGCCCAAATCAATTTGTAACCTAACTAGTCCTTCCTATTGCATATGGTCCATTCATTACTGGTAATTTATTTTGCCAAGTGGGAAATCTGAGTAACTTAGATAAAAACAGTGTTTTGATTGCCTAAAATTTCTGTGGTTTATGATGCATAAGTTTTGATTTTTCTTCTAGTAATTATTTCCTCCTGACTCCTTCCTTGCTATCTTAAACAGATTTGGAAAGAAAAAAGAAGATAAAAGTGGGAAAACAGATCAGAAGGGGAATCCAAAGCAAGACGTGCTTAAAGAGGAGGAGCTGGAGAAAATGAAAGATGAACGTGAAAGGTGAGTAAATGATGGTGGCATCTGTGTTCATCAGATGAAAAACTTCAAAGCAAGGGATTGCTTGAAGGGACAGACAGACAGCCTGGCTGGAGATGTCCCAGACCATGTCCGCTGGCAGTCAGGTCCAGGCAACGCAGGCTGGTCTTCTGGCAGAGTCGAGTCAGGGTTGCTGTGTGACAGGAGGAGCTTGCCTGTCTCCTGCAGGTTTTTTGCACTTCACTCTGGTAGCTACTATTCAGATCACAATTTCTGGTAAGCTGGTGAAGAACAATTCCTTTAAAAGCTGTTTCACCTCTGCCCATTCCCAAGACCAGCTGACTTAGTAATTTTTTAATTTGCTTCTCTAAATTGAGAACCTCCTCCCTTCTCTCCTGACAGCTTCTTCTGTGGTTTTCAGCAATTCAGATTTCTTTGGCTTCAGCTAGCTGTGCTATCAAGTGGTAGTGTTTGTACTTGGGTATGTTCTTTTCTGTGCCGTGTTTGCTGGTTAGCCACGTGTTGCAGAAATATCTGCTCCACAAATGCTGAGTAGGCCAAGAGACACCAGGAAGAAAGCAGGTTCAGACGGTTAAAATCAGTCTGAAGAGACAAAGGTCTGCAAGCAGTGGGGCGGATGAGATGGGCAAGGCAAGAAGCTAGGTGTGTGCCAGCTGTCAGTTGCCATATTTCTGAGGTAAAGCTCTGAGACTTAAGATGAAAGGAACCACTGATGTGAATAAGCCCAGTTCTTGGTCTTGTTCATAAAATACTCATTTTTCATGCCCAATCTCAGCAACTTCGTTATCTTTCCAGGTAAAGAAAATTTAGTTTTCTACTTTTCCCCATGTCTGCCCTTCAGGTGCTAGGGACAGTTTGTAAGTGCTGAGAAAGCTCAGCAAACTCCTCTCTCCCTTTCCACAGCTCATCCAGATGTACTTCATGATATGCTGAAGAAGGTCTTTGTTTCCCTATGGTGGCTGCTACCAGAAAAGTTAAAGAGCCCATCCTTGCTGGCTCTCAAAGAGGTGTCTGCAGTTGCTGTAAAACTTTCCAAGTTGTAGTAATGCGGGTTGTCAGGGCATGGGGAAAGCTTTCAGAGGTGTCTCCTTCACTGGAGCATCCTGCTCCTGGGAGATGGAATGGAAGCAGGTATGGTTCCTTTTGGGTAGGCAGAGTCTTCCCGTACAGGCCAGCCTTTGTGGTGTTGGTCAGTGCCCAGGGAAAAGACACCCTGCTTTCACTTGAGCCATGTAGTGTGTGGTCAGCCATGTAAGTGGTAGCTGATGGGTTTGATGGGGAAAAGAAATAAATCCAAACCCCAACAACCCCAACCCTTCTGTCTGTTGCTAACATTTACTGGTTTAAAGTCTAGTAAGGTATCCAGTTGCTGCAGTGCTGCTACTGGATATGCTTAGCCAGTGTTTAAGTATTTAGTTCATCTAAGTTAAGTAGTGTCGGGAGAAACTTTGTACCATTTGTTTTAAAATTTCTATGCCGTGCCCTTGATTTTGCCAGATTGATGAGTGCCTTTATTTTAAACTGCTGACTCCCAATTTGGATACTGGCAATTTGAGAGGTATGTGTCCTTCATTTTAAAGAAGCCAGTGTCTTTTATTAGGATCCTGGCAAGCTAAGAAGCATGTATCCCATCTGTTAAAGGGCCAGTGTCATTTACTAAAATTTTGGCAGGCTGCAAGGAATGAACCCTTCTGTCTAGAGGTCTAACGTTCCAATTGGACACAAGATAATTGTTCTTAATATTTCTTAGCGTTGTATGCTTTTTTTTAAATTACAATCACTGATTGACAGTAACTTGGTAAGGCTGCATTAGAAACTGGCAGCTCAATGTCTTCATCATTCAGGTTTCTCTAGTAATGATGTCAGTTTTGACCTGAAAGAGTTTGCGACTGAAATGGAGAGCAGCAGGTGTGTTGAGAAGTGGATGAACCAAGATTATATTTTTAACTCACTCACTTGATTCTTCTTCTATAATAGTCAAGAATAGAAATATCATACTTTTTGTCAGGTAATACATCTTATATGTTGGGGGATTAAAATCAAAAAGTAAAAATAATAAAAAGAAAAAGAGGAGTGAAGAAATTTTCCCTATGTTATCTTCAAAGCAATGCAGCACATGCTGTAAAAACAAGCAATTTGCTTCAACTTTCTAAATGAAGTAAGAGCATGGCTGTATATGTTTGCCCACATAAGACTATCTACAGGCTGACTATTGAACCCTTCTTGAGTTGATCATAAAACAGAAGAGACTTTATTTTTCCTAGAGGAAAATTATATAAGTTAGTTAGTTCTCATATGTGGATAAGAACTGTTCGGGAAATTGATTAAAATCAGTGGAAGGAAACATTACTTGACTTGAAGGTAATTCAGTCCTTTTGCCTAGTTGTTGCCTGTTCACCTGGTGATGATGCTCAGTAAGGCAGTAAAGACAAATTTTATAGCTCTGTCCCAAGATTTAGTAATTCTGTAGTGTAATTCAAGTCCAAGATCTTAATGCACATATTGGCAAAGAAAACTGGGTGGCACATCTACACCATAGATCTTCTGCTTCTATGACTTCACTAGCTGCAATCCTGCATACTTGGTCTTATATTTATAAAACCAAGCATCACTGAAGCTTACTAGAACATAGGCGTATTTTCAAAGCTGTTCTTGCTGAGAGTGAAATGAGCGTATGTTAAAACTACTAGGGATGTAATAGTGGAACAGACTACAGAATACTTGATAAATATGTAGCATGTTTTGTCCCCTGATACCTGTGAACAAATCCTGTATTTACCAGCTTGAACAAGATACAAATCACTTTTCTAACATTTGACTTTTATAGCCTTAGCTTAAACACGCACCTAATTTTACCTTTCCAAGATTAGCTGTATAAGTAATTTTCAATTTACATCCTCAATCTGATTATTACAATTTTGAATCAGGTTTTTTTGCTTAATCTTCAGTTTTCTTAAATATCAGGATCTGTCATTCTACCAAATACTGTGATTTTTCATCTGAGAGTTTTTTTCAGAGGCCGAGCTGTCCGTTTCGGATGCTAGTGGAAGAGGTCAGAGTAGTTGATTTTTGGGCTGGGTGTGACAGGATTAATGATCAAGTGTATTTCAGCATCTTAGCAGCTGTGGACCTCGCATGGTTTTAGATGTTGGTTTTGCATGCAATATATGCTTGGCAGCTCTCCAAAAACCAGTATACTGTTCCAAGATCTCAGCTGAGAAATATTTTTTCAGTAGGAAGTGCATTTCCAGTTTACAGGAGTAGGCCATCTCTCGGAGTTTTGCAGTTTTTTGACTGGCGTTGAATAGGTACAATAATATTTCACAAAATTGCAAGGACAGGCTTTCTGTAAAAGATGCAGCCTTCTTTCAGAAATTTTGACAAGATTTACAGACGTGCAGAAATGTCAGATGTATTCACTGCACAATTATGGGTTGGCTGCACAGTACAAACTCGGTGACTCTGGCTCTGACAGGAAACATCAGATCTTACGTAGGTGTGCTGCGTGAGCGCAAGTCCATCATGCTCAGAATAGGCTGGATTTCCTGCTTGCACAGAGAAGGAATTGTAAAGTGCGTGTGCAACAAGTCTGGCACATCCAGAATGTGTTAGAGCTAGTAGGCGTATGCAGACAGAGTATACAGCACTCACTCTGTAGTGCAGATGCTTCCCAGAAGGATTGGACTTGCCTGCACATTGGTCCTTGGCATAGATTTGCCTGGCAACTCCTTTTATGGGCTGCCAAGTTTCAGATTTGAGCCTCAAAAAGTGAAAATAAATTTCGTGGTTTTCTAGCTTAGTAATTTTTATTTCCATTCCACATTGTCCTATTCTCAGTTTTCAGTACAACTGTCTGTGCTGCCTTGTAGCTGCAGTTCTCCGAAGCAGCTCCACATCCTGCTCTGAAATGCTGACATCATTATTTTTTCCCTGCTTGTATTCCCACCAAGATCAAGGTCTCATTGTGCTCATTGCTGTTAGGGAAGCTTGGGCCTGACCCCAAGCACTTACAATTGAGGTAGAAGAGAGAAAATCTGGGAGGGAAAAAAAATGCGTCCTGTGGGTGGGAATCTGACATGCAGGCAGTGCAGCTGCTTGTCCAGGTTCCTAAAAAGTCCCTGTCAGGCTAGGAATTTGTTCCAGACCTCAGCCCCAGGCCTCCTTTCTTTTCAAAGCCAGTACTTTATTATATGACTACTACTTCCACAAGCGTCAAGTGGTTAACAGGAACTTAGGATGTTAGGCATTCCTTCTTTAGTAATAGCCTTAGCTGTGTCCAATTGAATGTGAATTCAGCACCTCCTCTGAATTTCACTGTTTCCTCCTTCTCCCCCTGCCTCCCTTAGCTTTCCTTGTGCCGTGACACAACGTCACTGAAACTTGACTGGAGAAAACCAGAAGCTGATGACACGGATAGTTCAGGAGGACTGACTTATGTGGTGATACAGTTCTCTGAGGTGGTGGTTTGTACTTCCTGACACAAGTCAAGTGGTTCATTGGACTGACGCCCTATTTTAAATAAACTCATTATTTTGCACATGCTTCAAAGAGTTTGGCTGTAATAAAGCATGTGCTCCAAAGGTCTAGAATCTGCCCATAAAAGGAAAAAGCAAGTGCTACGTCTGAGGTTTATTTTGATCAAGATGACTCAAATCTGTATTTTTAGTGTGTTCTGTGTAAATTACTCAGAATTTATCATCTTAACAACAAGATGTTCGCTACGTTATTAAATACTGGAAGAGATCCTCTCTTTTTGTTCCCTCAAAACAAGATTTTTCTTCCTCCCTTCCTCCATCTTTTTCCCACTCATTTGGGGTTGCCTTTTAATTTTCTAACATTGGAAAATCATTGTAAAACAAACAGGATAAATATATTAGGCACTTGAGTTTTACACGTAATCATTTGTTTGCCTTTCAAATGCAAATAAAATGACTATCAATTGAAAGAAAACTATTTTTTCCTGTTTGTTTAGGATTATTTTACTGGAATATTCCTGCTGAGACCAAAGTCTCTCTTCTAGCAGAGTTGAAGATTTGCTTGATGTTAGAATAAAATTTCACAAAATGTAGTGCCTTGTTAAAAATAGGCTGTTTTTTAAAAGTAGCATATGATTTGGTGTACAAGGAGGTACTCTGTCTCAAAAATACTACTCTGCACTAGTTCATAGGAGTCGTCTGTTGTTTTGTAAAAACAATCTTGGTTTTGTAGTCCTTGTTGGAATTAATTGAGGGTATTTTTTTTTTAATAGTATAAAGTTTTCGAGCGTTAGAGAAGCAGAAGGAACATCTGGCCCTTGCTTTCTGAACATCTGAAATGAATGCTTAAGTTACATTGAATCTCAAATTTGGGTAAAATTACATGGGGTCCATTTTTATATTAAAGACTTGTTATTTCCTTTGCTTTTCGGCAACTTCCAGCAACTGAAGAGCACTTCTCTCTTGTCCTATCAGTTCTGATGCTTGTTGCCTGTTCCCATAGTTAGAAAATCAATACATATGTTTTTGATATTTGGCGAACAGAGGTTTAATTTTGCAGCTGCAAGATCCCTGTACGAAGGGAGTGCGTCTTTACAGAAATAAAAACATTTAGAGACCGCTTGTGTATGAGAGAATACTTTTGAGTGAAACTTCATTCCATTTCTATCAACATTTGTTTCATTATATTTAATTACAAACAATTTGTATTTACTGGAAATCAAAATGAAAACAGGAGTAGCTGCATGCATGGCAGTATGGTAGAAAAGTTAAATTGTTTTGAATCAAAAGTTGAAATTCAGACTGCTACAAAAATCAAAATATTTTTTTTTTAATTCCATAGTACGTCTTAGAGCACACTCATACACACACACACACATTGTTGCTGACTCTGTGTAGCTTTTGTGCCTGTGTTATCCACTTGCCAAATCTAAAAGCGTTATTATGGCTGTTTATAGCTCATATTGATCTCTGGTAAAATGTTGGTAATTGCTCTTCTCACCATTAAGTGCTGTGCTAAACCACATGTTTTTGGGACTCCTGAGCTTATGCATCATTATTTATTAAGGGTTAATCTAACATGGTATGTCTGTTCATTGAGTATTCCTGACTTTGCAGCACAGCTAGGTCCTGTGGTTTAGACAAAATAAAGTGTTGGATGTGATCCCAGTTTTAATACTCCCAATTTATTATAACCATTGAACCCTGATCAGATCACAGATTGGATTGGATCCCAGTTTTTTAAATGTCCCAATTTATTGCTGGCTTGCAACCCTGATAAGAATACATATTTGATTAAGGCTTCAGTTTTCAAAAATTCCAGTTAATTACTTTTAGATTCTTATTAGATCATAGCTGTGTAGTATGGTATGTTGAAGTTATGAAAAAATTACTGGATGGTGTTGCACAGGTCAAGGTCATAGTTTCATTTTGTGCTGACAGTATGAAGTTATCAGATATCTGTTTATTACTGTGGCAGCACTTGCACTGGACAGGAGGACAGATTAATCCCAACCTGTTGATTCTGAGTGATTCTCATTTTAGATCTGCTGCTGCTCTGCATACCAGAACGTGTAATAAAAACCTACCATGGAACACTGAGAGACTGATGTTTGGTTATGAGTAGCTGAGGTGGATGGGTCTCACCTACCTTTCACAGGTTGTGATGTGCCATTTAGAACCAAATAGCAATTTTTGAGCTGCTTCATGTGGTTAATCCACTGCTGGAGGACATTTTTAAGACAGCATTGGCTGAGAGTTGATCCCAGATTGTCCAGGTTCAAGAACATTAAGAACTCAGGATAACAGAATGGCACACGGAATTGGCCTTTTTTCTTTAACTGTTGCAGTACTGCTCCAGGTTACAGAGACTGATGGAAGTAGCACTTTTACAGGTGTCATAGCTGTGCCCTCTGAATTTAAGCACCTAAATTCTTCTCCAAGCCATTTAGCATTCTTGGTTTGCCCTTCACTGAGACACTGGTTTCACTTTGCTCTGGAAACCAGTTTTCACAAGCTGTGCCACCCGCCCACCTCAGAGCGGCTCAGGGGCAGTGGCCTGGCTCTTTCTTGATGGGCATTGCAGTGTGTGGTTATTTCCTGTAATATATCAGAGCTTTATTACTTTATGTTTTTGTAAAATGACATGGTAAAACAGAAATAACTGCTCTCAGAAACTTTTACAGACAAAACTAATACAGTGTAACTGGCCAGCGTACTTGCCAGCCTGGGTAATGAAGTGCTTTCTAGGATACAGACTAACCTGGCCTGGGGATTTCTTCGATGCAGTACTGAATGTAGGTCAGCTCTTGCCTACCCCAGAATCAATAAGGGCATAAGAATGATTTGGAAGCTGCATTTCA
The DNA here is from genome assembly GCF_023634085.1 of Falco cherrug. Taxonomy (NCBI): domain Eukaryota; kingdom Metazoa; phylum Chordata; class Aves; order Falconiformes; family Falconidae; genus Falco; species Falco cherrug. The sequence continues at coordinate 15,012,915 of NC_073704.1, read as the reverse complement.
TTCCTTGCCCTTCCATATGTGATTTATGAAAGTCTATCATGAATCTTTGGCATGTGCTTTGAAGTAGTGCCACAGCACAGAATTCCTATTCTCAGACTCCCTTACCTACGGGAGAAAAATGAGAATACAGGTTGTGGGGATAGGCAGGTAGGCAGGAAATCGGTCTGTATGTGTAATTCTCCATAATGCTCTTAAGCCAAAATACGTGAAAGTCTTAAAGCTTTGTCTGCTCAGTCAAAGCTGAGTTTTGCTTTCTAATCCAGGACTGTTAATTAGAAACAACCTGTGAATCACAGACTAACAGATAAAAACTGTTCCTGTTCTTGAAGAGAGAGACTCTGTTCAATAGGTTCCAGGTTCAATGTCGTATGTGTAGAATAAAGAGAAGTGCATGGAGTATCATATCACACAGAGACAGGCTTTCTCCTTCCACTGCTAGGGTTTCATTCGAATGAAGGCATAATGCCTGTGCAGCTGCAGAGGCGGTTGTGCGAACTCATGAGGTCTCACTAGCTAAGTGGAGCTGCGAGTATCTATGCAGGAGGGGTTCCCAGAACGCCCCTTCACTGAAGGAGGAGGCCCTGGGGACCCAGTAGGTGTCAGTCTTCCTGGGTCTGTTCTGAGCTATATTACTGCATGTGGTTGTGGATGTTGGGTTTTCATGAGGTGTCAAATCGATGTTCTGTCTTCCCATGGTCATTACAGTGGTCTCTGGTATTTTTCTTAAGACAGCGTTACGATCCTCAGTGGTTTTGACGGATACTTACTACAGTCAGTGGCAATGAATAAGTGCCTAGATTGATGTCTCTGCCTCCCTATAGTTTTTCTGCAGGTATACTGCAGTTACTTTATGCTTGTTCACAGTTTATCTGATGAACTTCTCTGAAACAATTTGCTTTTTCTTGGTTGGAGAGGTGAATCTTTGGCTTTGACTGCAATTAGTATTGTTTCCATTCATGACTTTGTTTCCAATGACTAAAATATAAGCAGTTAAATTGCTTTCTAGGAGATTCTGTTATTTTTATTCTCTTTTTATGATTGTTTCAGAATGAACTAATGTTAGCAAAAAGGACTCTGGTATGATGTGCCCAGCATGTTACTTACCTTTTTAACAGAAAAGTACAAATTACAGCAGCCTTAGCATTCCTTCAAATCAGTGTTGAGAACTAAGCCTGCAGCTTGCCTATGGTCTGCAAAGTCCTTGCAGACTCAAGGCCGTTTTGCAAGAAGAGCTTGGAGATGTTGAAGGTACCAGAATGTCTCAGGTGAAAAATGCCAAAGTAATTTTAACTATTCTAGGATAGATTCCGCTATTTAATGCACATTGTCACAAAGCAAGGAACATCCTGTTGAGGGGAGACTGAGCAACCTGATCTGCACAGCCAGCCTTGCTCTCAGCAGGAGATGGAGCAGGGTGGCTTTCAGATGGTTTGTTCTAACCTCAATTTTTCTGATATTGTCACTTAAAAAAATAACTCAGGCAAGTTGTGAGTAAAGAAAATTATGTAATGTTGTAGAAGACAGAATATAAGATACTTGGCTTTTCCAATAGTTGACTTTCCATAATCTGCTGCTTTTCACCCGGTGTACAACTAATATGAACAAAAGAGAGACAGTAGAACTTTCTCAGATTTAACAGCAAAGGTAAAATCCTGTTCTCATTGAAGTTCACAGAGTGGGGGGAAATGTACTGACCTCATTAGAGCTAGGATTTTCTTTGGAGGGCAGGATCCTGTGGAAGTTGGTAATCACTCCCTGTCACCTCTGAAATAAATGGAAGAACATTAAGACCTCAGTCTTGTCTATCCAAAGCTCACACTCTTCATGTCGTGGTATGAAAGGGCTATGTTTCATCTTCAATTTGTCATAATCTTAAATTTTAAGGTCGGTGTAGCTCTTATCTCCTCCTCAGGTTTTTCTTTCTTCTGTTTCTTTACTTACAGCCCTCCAAAGGCAGCTGCTTTGGTCACTTCAGCATTGTACAGGTATGGGGCAGTTATCTAGAACAGGCATTATTTTCATTTAGCCCTGGTGTTTTTTATCAGTGGGCTAGTTAATGCTGTTATAAGATCTGTTTTGTTTAGCTTGAGTTACAGTCTCTTACTCCCTTGAATTTTGTGGCTTGCCTTTTTTTATTTCCAAGACTGTTTCTGCTCTTGTTTACAATTACAGATACTAATTATGGGGGGGAAGATGTTCAGTCTAGCACAATAGAATGAGCTGGAATGAAGAAACACTTGCATAGCTTACGAAGAAGATGTTTTTGACAAATATGCCTCCAGTAGAATACCCTGAAAGATAATACTAAATTAGATATTGTTTGAGTCTTGATGAGTCCATATCAGATGTCCTCAATTTACTGGAAAGAGGTGGATTTTTATTTTATTTAACTATGAGACTTGCCTGCCTCTGGAGCTTTCCTAGATGATGGCTGAAAAAATATGAATTACTCTTTTCCTGATAAAAGATGCAGGTTTGAATAAGATTGTTAATGTCATTATAGACTGTGTCTGTCTGAAAAATGATTATGAAATAAAAAAAAATTAAAAGCACTGCACTGAAATTATCTCCTCAGATATTCAAGTGAAATATACCCATTCCCATCAGTGATTATGACTTACAAATATCTGAAAGCAGGATGTATTCAGTCCACTATTATGTAAATGAATGAAAATACAAGATTTTAGTTACCAAAATATATTTTGCTAGCAGCTAGAAAGGAATTAAAACATTAAACCCAATGGAAATCTAAGTGACCTCCTGCAGAAATAGGCTACTTTGCTCTAGACAACCCATTACTCAATATATGTATGAATTAGGTAAATGAGAGACAAAAGCAGAAATGTAATGTAAAATCACAGTTGAAGTATTAAGATATTAAATCAGATGTAAATTGAGTAATCATTGCGGTATGTAGATCTTGGGAAGAGTCACATGAGCAGGGGAAGAAAACAGTGCAGCAGGTTTTATTCTGCTGTTCTCAAGGAACAACCAAATGAGTGGAAGAATGTTTAGCATCTCAGTGATCTCAAAAGACTTGAAGGATTGGGTCCTTTTTTGAGGTCTAGGTATACCTCAAACTGATCGTACACATGTTCACTTACCTGCTCTTATTCCGCTCCTCTTACTGTGAACAGAATAGACATTATCCTAAAAGACCCATGGCCATGTTTCTGTAACACATTTTGTCTTTGCTTATTGTTTGTACTTCTTCCCTGAGAACATCTTTCATTGACTTAGCCAGCACCTTGCTCATTCATGTGTCTGTTTGCACTTCCACAAAGTCCATTGCTTTTAATCCAGCGTACAAGAAATGTTGCTGTATTCATCTGATACAAACAAGATCCTGCTGTGAAATACGCTGTTTTGGTCAGCAACTGCATTTTCTGTCCTGTGTTTGACTACTTATATAAGCACCTTGGGGCTCAAACCATGTAATTCTTTGTGCTCTGCTCAGTACTAAGCACTCAGTCAGTGCATGGAAATAAAAAAATGTTGCATCACTTCTACACTTTTCTCTGGAAAGTCAGAAGAAACAGCATGACCCAGAACTCATGGGGCATGCAAGGGAGGAGGTGCTCACACACCTCGGGAAAGATTGTGCTTTTTTGTTGTGCGCCTGTTAGGGTCAGTTTTCCCCATTCAAAACTGCTCTGACGTGAAGTGCAGCCTTGCAGCTCTCCAAGTAAGAGAGCCCATGGTCTCTCCTGGGCTGAGCTTGCCACCTGCAGCTTTGTGCTGTGGCCAGATCCGCCAACTGTGTTTGTGCCACTGAATTGCTTCTCATGTCTCATGTTGGGCAGCAGGCGCCTTGTCCCTCACTTGGGGGTGGCAGAGGCAGAAGGACGTGATGCATTGAGTTTTGTCCTGATCCAAGGTGACAGCTTGTTAGGCTGTGACTTACTGTGCAAAGCTCCTTTTGAGCTAGGGTTGCTGCTGGGCCTTCAGAACTGCAGGCTGGGCTGCATCCAGCATCTTGCTGTTTGTTCCCTGTTGAAGGCAGTCTTTGGGTTCCATGGCTTTTAATGACCCTGGCTGCCTTTGGGCTGCTGTGCTGGTAACATTAAGTCCTGTATTTTTATTTCCACAGAGGCTTAGAGCACTGCTTTTAGAAGCTTCAGCATCCATCCACCCAGCTTCTGTCTGGTGGGCCAAGAGATGAGTATCTCTTAGAGCTTTTCCTAGCCTCTTCATTCCATTCCCAAAAGCATTTCTGGGTCTGCTCCAAAAGTCACTTCTGCTCAGCTCTTCTGGAGTTTTCTTGAGGTGGTCCTTATCCTTTCCTGCAGCTGCCTCACTGTGTGTGCGCTGCAGTCTTTAATCCAGCTTTTGCCTGTCAGTATCTCTGTCACTGATGTCAGGCTAAAACGTTTTACATTGTGTTTGTCACAGGCGGCGAATACATATGTGGTCATTGACAGTAGCTCAGCAGAAACACAATAACTTGTTAAGCCACAGTAACTCAATCATGTGTCTGAGCTGCAGCTGGAAGGAGCTGTTTGGGCTGTTTAACCCTTTATGGCTGCTGCACTCTAGGCTTATGCATCTTTTCATGTGTTAGTACATGAGAAATCACCATATATGATTTGTGTGGATGTCAGATAGGAAGATTGTTTGAAGGATAAATGAGAGTGTTTCCTTGATTTATAGCTCTGGGGTTATGCTACTGAACAGCATGTGAGGTGTAGAAAGACATTTTCAAAATACCATGTCCCAGTTCCACAAGTATATAGGACCTGTCTTCATTTGACTTCTACAAATAGGATACAATATGTTTTAGAAATGTTACGTATAATTCTATTGAGGTTATGTATTTTATCAAACTTTTTTTTTTCCCCTGAAAATATTTGTTGTAGAGAAAAGTTCTAGTGATAGCTAGTGGGTGTTCAAAGCAACAGAAAAGATTAGAATAGGATACATGTTTGAATGCTATTGAGGAAAACGATGGGTCACAGGAGAAAAAAAAAGGGCATTGCTTGATACAGCACTTCTGGCTGCTTGTGTGCAAAGGTTGTGTTTTTACAGAAACACAGCTAAGGGAAGTTCACGTAGTTGTCATGTAGTGATTTAACTGAAGAGCATGATGTTCAGGTGGCGGAAGAGAGCAAGCAGAATTGATATGGGATACCCAAAAGGAAATATATCTCACTTCCCTTCATTCTGTATGAGTTTTTCTTATCCCTTTTCCTCATCAGGAAGTTTGTAGAAACTTTAGCGCTACACTAAATTGTTCACATGGTGACCTGTGCCTCTCCTCATATCTGATTTCACTGCCAGCATCGTGGTGCTGAGTGACATTTTATCTTTTTGTCACAAATTTGCACCAGTTGTTTAACCAGACCCATCCTGCACTGTGAGTTTGGGGCAATCTTGTAGTAATTGTTCAGTAAGCTGGTCGCTATGGTAGTTGTGTTGATTTGGAAGTTTTGTTGGTTTTCTGTTTGGTGGGGTTTTTTGTGATGGGGAGTAGATACTGCTATTTTAGATAGGGAGATATGCAGAGGGAGGTGCAGAAAGGATAAACAGCGAGAGTGGGATATAGCAGAAGTAGCCTGCTTAGCATGGTCGGCAGAGCATTATAGGAGTGATGGAAGGAACAGCACATTCATTTTTTTTGTACCTTAGTGTAGAATTACTGGGCACCCACTGGGATATGCTATAGAAAAGCCAGCTTTAAAACTGGGTGAAAACATGATGCTGAAATACAGGAAGGTATTTAAAACTTTACAAAATTGTGTAGAAAGTTCAAAGCTGGAAAACATAAGAGAAGGCATGAAAGGACAGGTAAATAGAAAGAAAAGGCACCTGTCTAATTGTTTCCCTATATTTGAACATTTGGATTGAAATGAAAAAGAGATCACTGAGGAAATTTCATAGATTTGCGCAGAAGAGTGAAAAGGAAACAAGAAATATTAATGCAATTATAATAGCTGTATTGAAAAGAGGAAACAGTGATTGTGAAGAATTTCACATAACCTCATATTGACTGGTCTGTATAATATAGAATGGAAATAATTGTTCTTGAGCAGGTTTGACTTATAATAGTGGCAGTGATTGAAGACTGCATTCATAAGGAGAAGTTGAAGAAACTAGGCTTATTCACAGGAACAAAAGAAAATTATGGTGACCTAATTCCAGCTTTTGCTGTGCAGAATATACCAGTATTGATAGCAGGACAAATTACTCTCACTGTCAGACATGAAAGCAAGAGTCACGTGATACTGCTGTGCTGCACTACTCTTGCTTTCAAATAGGTCTTAAATACCTAGGGGACAGGTGATGTATTGGTCCAAAGAACATTATGGCTCATCATTTTCTGAGAAACTGCTGTGACCCTTCTTGGGACGGTGCGCTGTGCCTTGTGCACTGATATGTGATTCCTTGAAATGCAGTGTCCTCCCATTTTTCTGCCTGTATCGTCCCACGTGGAGCTGTGTCTGCTATGAAACTTGTACCTCATACGATATATTCCTGCACTGAAATCTGTGTTTAGGCTTTTTTGGTCACTAATTGAGGGAGAAGCCCTCCATATTCCCAGGTTTTTAAGAGTTAATCTGGAAGACAGCAACAATCTCAAAGTGCTTTATGCATTTTAGTAGAAGAGCAGGGTGATCAGAGGCAAGGACTACTGCCAGGCTGACAGTTATTGGGTGCAGGAGCTAACAGTTATTTGTGTGATTTATTTTAAAAAAAAAAAATAAATAAAAAATAGTGCCTTCATTTTTTACATTTCTGACATAATCCCATGTGGGACATGTAAAATATTAATCCTCCTGCAAGGGGGTTTCTCTTGAAGTGCCTGTATGTATAAAAGATGGAGAACAGCAGCGTAGACCTCCCTTCCTGCTTCATTGATGTCTGATGCCTTATTTGCAATGGAAATCCACCCCATGCTTGTAGTGATGAGTGCTCTCAGATGATGAGCTACCTGAAAAGGCTGGGTTTTATATGAATGGACCAAGACATAACTTTACCCCAAATTCCTTTATGTGAATGATGAACATGGTGTTTCACTCAGGGACATGGGCTCCCTCCACCACTCCTGGCTGCATAATCTCCCTTTTATCTTTATTCACAAACCCTTGGAATGGCTTTGCACACTTTCAGCTGCTCTCTTAATTAGTACTCATGTGCTAACGGTAGTTTGTGGTTTAGATAGAAATGCATGCTGACCACTGCTTTTAGTTTCTGATTTCATACACAGCTCCTCAGTGTTGACATTCTCCCCATGCCATTGTCCATTGCTTTATGAAGAAAAGCATGACTTTTACCAAGGACAGTACCAGTGTCACCGTTAGTTTTACAAAGAATAAAAGTTGTATGTCCTGTTGTTCTGCAAATGCCATTAAACTCTCGCTGTCCTGACAAGCCATCAGCCAGCTAAGCCAGGGCCATCAGCAGTAAAATGAGAGGGTATGTGCTTTACTAATTGAATTTACCATGTATTGACACGAGGCTATGCCCTCCGTAACAGTCTCCAATAAAATCTCCCTTGTGGATAGAGTCAGAATTGTGCAGAATCAAAGGCTCATTTTGAAGTCTGCAACTTCTTCAAGACGCTGCCTTACCCTGGGTGAGGTTGCACTTGAGGATAGCGCTCATCCTGACCCCAGGCAACCATTTCAATACAAATAGGGAGTGTGTGTGCATGAAAACCTGCAGCAAAAGAGAAGTGGAGTGAAGGTTATGGGAGGAAGACGTGATCGTACAGGAAAGAGAAGCTCTGAGAAGAAAAAAGGAGAAATTCTTAGGAATCGTTAGGAAGCCTCAGTGTAGAAACCTGAGAGCTGTTAAAGATGTAGACAGACCGTAGCTTATTTCTTACGATTCTTTCATCTCCAAGAACTACTGTAGTAAGGCTTTGTGAGTGTTTTTAATTATATCTTAAGAAAAATTAAAGAAGATTAGCGAAGGGGCTGGGATCAGAAACTTTAGGAAAAGTAGGAATGGTGTATTAGGAAGATACTGTTCTCTTACATGGTCTTTATAGTGAAATATTTCATGGAATATCTCAGGTTGGAAGGGACCCATAAGTATCATCAAGTCCAACTCCCTGTTCCTTTCAGGACTACCTAGAACTACACCATATGACTAAGAGTATCATGCAGTTGCTCCTTGATCCCTGACAGGCTTGATGTCATGACCACTTCCCTGGGGAGCCTGTTGAAGTGACCAACCACCCTTTCTGTGAAGAAGCTTTTGCTGATGTCCAGTCTGAACTTACCCAGATGCAGCTTCATTCCATTTGCTCATGTCCCATCACTGGTCACCAGAGAGAGGAGGTCAGCACCTCACCCTCCATGGCCAACACCCAGACCCCTTGACTGCAATGAGGTCACCCCCCTGACCTTCTCCAAGCTGAACAAACCAGCTGCTCCTCCTAAGTCTTGCCTTCAAGGCCTTTCACCGTCGTGTCATCCAGCTCTGGACATGCTCTAATACTTTGATGTCCTCCTTATATTGAGGGACCCAAAACTGCACACAGTACTTGTGGGGCACACAGTACTCAAATACTAGAGGAGAAAGGTCATCTGCTTCCCTGAGGGAAGGCAGAGTGGATAGTGATCACACACACACACACCCCCCAGCTGTCAAGGGCTGTGACATATGCAGGCTCAGGCTCATCCCGTTGTAAAGTATGACTACATTTTCAGTGTTTAAAAACTAGCATCACCCCTAGATATGTCCTAGCATGGTTAATGGAGAGGTGTAACTGGAAAGCATGTGATACACATTGAGGTACTCCAGTATATGTGTAGAAAGGCATGTTGTTCTCATTAGACTTATTTGTGAACCTCTTTAACTGCAAATTATTTGAGAAGTATTAGCATTTATTTTGATGATACAATTCTAATGAAACAAAATAAATGGTATGAATCCCATTCTGCACTTAATAGCTCCTGTCTGTCAGACTGGAAGCTCCCAATGTGCTCATTTATTTCTCTAGGGAATCACTTTCTCCATGCCTTTTAGACTTTCTCTAGAACATCTTCATTTTTCACTGTGCAGAGTTCCGAGGCCACTATGTTTCATTGGGGTAACCAAGTCTGCTAGACCCTTTTTTACTTACTCTCCTATGGTACAAAATATACTGTCCTTTCTACGCTGCTGCTGTGCTTCAGATACAGTCAACAGCAAATGTTGACGACTTCTGTCAGGCACTGCATCTCTGTATCTGTCTTCCGTTCTTTGTTTCTTCCTCCATGCTCCATTATTTTCTGTAAATGATATTTATTACATACTGTGGTCAGCATTCTGCCAGATCCATCTCACTGCATTTAATTATACTGTGTTGAAGGATAGCTGAGCACTTAACAGAAGTTGCATGCTCACAGAGCCTTGCTATAGGGTTGGTTTTTTTTTCTCCAGCATGAATGTTGAATCATTGAATATCAGCTGAGGTTGAAATTTACCTGAATATGTTTTACTATTCCAAAGAGATTACACGATGGCCCTGATTAGCAGCAGCATTTTGTAATACCACTTAAGCCTTTATCACAGTGGAGTACTGCCAGTAATTGTCTTTAATTCACTTATATGTACCAATTCATCTCTGTCAGGTTTCTATTAATTTCTTTGCTGTTTTACTTTGTCCCTATCCCCTATATAATAAGGTGCGATTTCCACATTTACGTAGCCAAAATAAATAAAAATAAATTAAATCTTCAGCAAATTGATTGTGGACCTTTGATTTGAGACAACTGTGCCATCTCTCCATTTATGTTCACATTTAATCTACTTTTCACAAGTTAATGTATTTAGGAGAATCTAGGTGGGTCAAGTGACCAAGGGACAGTACCAATTTTACCAGCTAATTTAGATAAAAAGTTTCGGATTGAGTTAGGTATATTAACTGCAGTGTGGAGGGTAGGTGTAGAATTAAAACTGTATGTGTTCACACATACACACATGCACATGCATACTTGTGAAAAGCCACACTATATTCAGCATTAATTTTTTTTCATCAGAATGATGACCATCCTTGGTTATAAAGGTGATTGCCAGAGATGAAGAACAAACTCGCTGCATGCACAATTTTGTTTTATCTGGCATCAGTTTCACAGTGTACTGGAAGATCTGTCTGAACAGTTGGGTTTTGGGGTTGGTGCTCCAAATTTGTGTGATGAATCAGTGTCTGTGGTTGCTGTTGAAGCATATCCAACTGTATATTTCTTTTTTCTTTTTCATTGTTAGGATTGGTGCAAAGCATCAAGAGTTACGGCAAAAGCAGCTGAGAGGCCTGAGTGATTATTCTACTGGTCCTGGAGGACCTGACATTGATGATGATGAGGTGGATCCAAATTACGCCAGAGTAAACCACTTCCGAGAGATTTATCCTGCAGCAAGCATCTACAGGCCATCATCACCAGCAGTAGCAGAAACCTTTGTATATCCACATGATTCTTCTTCCGCACCAATGGAGAGGGAGCACTTGGAAGGACTGTATGCAAAAATAAACAAGCAGCACTACCCACAGACTCCAGGTGACAGGTAACATTGCCACTTGGCATTACAAACAGTGATAGCTTGGTGGGGTGGGGAGGGAGCCTGGGGCTGGAGGAGGAGGGGGTGGCTGATCAGATACTCCAAACCCCTGTCTTTACTGACTACAAAGCCATGGATTTCCTCTTAACGAAAAACATGATTTGCTGCAGCAGTACCCCCAAAGCATTTGAGCAAGGCAGCAGTCAAACAGAAATCATTAAAAGGAAAGTCCATATTTCACAAACAGAATGAATGAACTGACTCGAGTCCAATTCCTGCACTGCTGAGAAAGTGCTTTTTCTTTTTTCAGTCGGGAAAAGTTCTTACCCTGCAGCAAAAATAATCTCAGTTTTCAGATCTCTTTCGATCCTGCTGATCATCAAGTGTCTATTAGTAACAGGTTTTGTATGATAGCATGATATATTGCATATATTTATGGTTCCGTTTTCCCCAGCTGTGTGATATTACACACTTTCAATTAGGTTGGGGAGAGGACTGGGAATCATGGTATTTTTATGCAGACTGTGAAGTGTGGCTTCACAAGACTGATTGCCTTTCTCAGCCTTTCCAATAACCAAGTGGGAAGGAAAGAGCAATTTTTAACCCTTACTGTCAAGCTTCCAGGTTGATAACATTGAAGAAAAATGGTCACGTTTTTCCCCGCGTTAAAAAGAAAACAGAAATTCTTTTGAGTTGATGATGTACCCGCCATTATGATGATTTTAAAACTGGTTGCTTCTGGAATTTGGGGCTAAAAGAATGTAAGACTTCATTATTATCATGGCGTTAATATATTGATGTTGGGTTTTTTCAAACCAATGTGTGAATGGGTCAGCAAGATACACAAGTCTACGTGAAAAGAAAAGCTGACAAAGTAAGACGTGGACTTGAGGAACTGTTCACGCTTGAGTTTGTATTACAACCTGTAGTGTCTCCCCATAGCCTCAAACTGTGCTATGTGATAACACACTTGTTAATTTTGGAGAAATACCTGAACACAGATATGGGAGTGTTTTCAGTTTGTGGCATCATAGTACTTTAAAAGCATCTACAGAGTCATTGATATAAATAGTAATAAAACACTTCTGACATAAATCTGAGTTTGTAGCAGGGAATGGGCTAAGTATCTCTCAGTTTCATCTAAATACAGTGTGGTAGAGATCTTTCCAAACATAATGACATGGCTAATTTTTTTCTTCATATTATTAACTCTTCTCCTACTTCGTAAAGGTGAAAAGGGTGAAATAAGAGGTAGTGACTGCAGCTTTTCGGCCATCTAACAGGTTTTGCTTTACTATAAAAGTCTTGAGGGAATTGTCACCGAAGTTGTATGATCATTTGTATAGCAAAGGGATCAGAAGTTGAGTTCACTCAATAGAGCAAGATCTGAGAATTCCTAGTGGGAGGGAGTCTAAATCCAGGTTCATGTATTTTTTCAAATATAAATATATACAGGTGTAACTCAATTGGAGTGAGACGTTGTCATAAAGGTTGCTTGAGAATTTAACAGGACTTTATAGCTTTACATTTTAAAAATGTCATCATTGTTGAAGTGTGGTCTATACATTGTTTTTCCATGCAGCAAAAAGAAATGCTCGTCTTTCCCTCTGGCCTCTTTTATTTGATTACTGGTATTGTGGTTGTAACTACACTGAATGAACTCTTGACTTGCTATGTGGACAAGATTCAAGTCCCAACCAGGTTTGGATTCGGTGTTGGGATCCTGGATTTTAGTGTGGATTTAGCTGTAATTGCATGATAGCATGATAACCCGGTGAAAAACTAAAGCCAGAATATCTAACACTGGAGAAAAGTTAGCTCATATCTGAGGCCCTGATCAGAAGTCACGCTGAGAGGCTGTTCCATCTGTGTTGATTCTGTACTGAAAGACAAACAGTCCACAACAACTTTGCTTTGTTGAATTTCTCAGGCTTGTAGAGGGTTTTTAACCAGATTAGGAAAAAATAGGAAACGTGGGATCCTTATTAGGCTGCCTTTGTTCTTTTTTAAAATCTTTCTTGCCTTTATCTCAGAGACAAGAAGGTTGTTGTTATTCGCTAGCAGAAATGTGCCAAATGTGAATAATTTTATGTGAACTTACGCAGTGGGTCATGAGGTCTCAGCCAGCAGTTGCTGAATATAGTGGCAACTTCAGGCAAGGAAATCTTTCTCCTTTCAATAGTCTCCCTTTAGCACAGAAAGAGATGTGGAAAGAAAAATCCCTGGATAACATGTTAATTACAAAAACAAATCTGCTTTCAAGGGTCAAGTATGAAAACTACCTTGTCTGCCTCAAAATGATGGGAAAGGGCTATAATGGATGCTTATTAGCTGAACCGAAGTTATTTTGTGTTTGCAGGGCTGAACATTTATCAACACATTTGTCATGTAATAGCTCATGCCTCTGTCTTGCTAACACATGCATGCTCGCTCTCAAAAGTTTTGCTATTAATTTTACTTTAGATGGATGGCTTTTTCTCCCACCTCTGACTTTCAACTTGTAATATAGTGTGTGGAGACTTGATCAGCAACTAGAGTAAATGGGGTTTGGGGTGGAAGGGGGGTTTGAACACAGAGAGAACAGATGATTTCGTTTCAGTCTGGAATTCCAGTTATGTGTCATTACGGTAGAAAATTTAAACTTATCATTTGAAACAAGAAGTTTATTTTTATTTTTATTTTATTTTATTTTTGGAGAAGAATGTATTAACAATTATTAATGCCTTCTAAAATTTGGAGGCCACTTTTAAAGTAAGAAGGTTAGTGCTGTTCACAATTTGTGCACACATACCTTCCCTTTTCTGATCACCAGAATCCACTGAGTGTTCCTTGTTCATTCTTCTCGGTAGATTTGCAGTTTAAACTGAGATCTCCCTCAGTATGCCGAAAGGCCATAGGCTGCACATGTATGAAGTCTGTTGCTTTAATCATTATGAAGTATGTTTGCTGCCTCCAAGCACTGCTCCTCAGGGCTCACACAGACCTGCTTCACATTGCTCTTTTCATACTAACGTCTCCTTTACCTACATGCTTGCATCTGGCATCTCAGGGGTTTTCTGATTTGGATTTTGGCGGGGGGGGGGGGGGGGGGGGCGGGGGGGGGCGGGCATGCTTTGTGTTTTATTTGTAACCGTTCTGTAACGTTCTTCTGCACTGCTTCACAATTGTTGATTTTCATTCTGAATATGACTATATTCAGTGAAATAGATGTAATTTTTTGTGTATATTTTGCTGAAAGCTTTGGAATTCTTAACTAAGAGAGGTGCTATATAAATGTAAATTGTCCTTATTAATGAATATAGCAAAAGCATTAGCATGATCAGTGTATTCTGTGAATGTTAAAGAGAGTGAAAAAAAATTAGCTGGCAAAATCACACTTTTCTTTGTAAATCAAGCATTTTTCTGTTTATTTCTAATTAGCCACAATTTTTCTGTAATGCAAATGGCATCCCGAAGGATGGTGCAGCCTGCACAGCTACCTTGTGCAGCTGGGGAACTTGCAGTCAGGGTCTTTGCCTGAGACACTGTACGTTTCCCCTGCCTGTGGCAGAGACTGGGTGATCTGTGGCCCATATGTTCCTGAAACAAGTGGTAAGTCACATCTCTCTGAGTTTAGTCATCAAGGTTGTGCCATGACAGTGCGAAGTTGCACCATGGCAGAGTCTAGGTGTCAGACCAAAGCCAAAAGAGCATATGCACAACACTATTATCACTCTAAATGTCAGGCATGTCACATGGTGCAACCCTTTCTCACGTTTCAAATAAGCAATTTCCTCTTTTTTTCCTCCTTTGAACATGGTGCTGTCAAGAATATCCAAACACTCAGAGTACATCTCCGGAAACATTCTAGAGACTTTGCTCAACTTGTTTCCTCAGCCCAGAACTATGAAGCATTTAAAGTCTGATGCCAAACTCATTGCCAAATATAATTCTTCATTTATTTATGTGTCTTATCTTGGGGAATTTCAAAGTGCTGGTCTGACAAAAATGAATACAGTTTTCCTTTGTTTAGTGAGAATAGATACAGAGCTGTATCGCATTGCAGATTTTAAAAAATACTAATAAATATTCCAACACTTTTATTACATAGGAGTAGAGTCTAAAGCCACAGTCCAATCCAGCTTTCCATTTTTTGGAGATGCTGTGTTGGGTCCCACTGTGCAAAACCTTATACTTAATTAATTAATTGAAAAATGGATTTTCCTTATTTCAGGGCGAAAGTTTCCTTATGGAAGTCTTTCAGAATGTTCAGTCTAGCAGCATACAAAGTTGAAAATGGGGAAATGAAACCCATACCTCTTTGCAACCCTAACTGTACCACTCACATCCCACTTTGAGAGCTGGCCAGAGTCATGAGGAAGAGGGGCATACATTGAGCAGTCTGCTTCTCCCTGGAAAGGATCAAAGGAAAAAATTCCTCTGTGTCCTGAGAAACTGAATGGCAAGTTTAGGCTATGTGTAAGCCTGAGAGGAGAGCAAAAAAAGGGTCTGGAGTTTTGCTAAATTTAGCAAAGGGAGCATTTTTTACTAAAAAATGGGCATAAATGCTTGACTTTTGGGCAGGTGTAGGTCACTCCCATCCTGCTCAATCCAAGGCCATAGGAATCCAGAGCTGCAGAGAAAAGGCTTTGTTCGAGAAGGGCAAGTTAGGGTTGCCCAGGTATGTGTCATAAGCTAGAAACTGAAGTGTTCTTGTTCTCAGTTCAGAGTACCGTGGGCATTGCTCACATGGTATGTCCATTTACAGCACCTTTTATTACTGACTAGTAAAAAAGCAGTCCGCTGCTGTAAAGCAGATGATCCTTTACTCAAGGATGATTATTCTTTAAGATGGATGTCATGGAGGCAAGGTAGAAATTGAATGAGGCTGTGTAATATTTATGTACCCTTTGCCACTGTACCTTGTGTTAGAGTAGAAAGAGAATTATAGTTATGCATTGGCATATTTTGATTTACAAAATATGACAAGTCATGAGCAAAGCATGTACCGTCTCTTACCATATAGCCCCTTCTGCTTGGTGTCCCAGAATCATCTACAGTTTTCCTGTCGCATACTACCTGACACCCCCTAAGACTTTCCTCCGATTCCTCTGGAATTTACTCTTTCTGAAACACCACAGGGCCTTCTGAACAATTGGCTGCAATCTGTCACTATTCACCGTAATGTTAAAACCAGAAACTTAATGTTTCGCAGCTTACTGTCCTTCCTGGCTGACAAATTTCTGACAACAGTTAAATTCAGACTGGCATTGGTGAGTACAACAGAGGCTTGGTGGTTGCTGGGGGCTCTTAAGTGGAGGTGTCCTGCTCATGGAAGCAGAGCAGTCCAGAAACCCCTTTTGCCACCAGTTCGACAGGAGTGTAGGCTGCGTCACTGGAGTTACCCTTGTATTGTGGTTTTTTGCTCCTGATACTATTTGCAATTTTCTTGCTCAGAAAGGACTAATGGGTGCTGCGTACTCACTGTGCTAACTAGCGAAAATACTGAGTAACTGGACTTCCTGGGACATGTTTAAATGAGCCCTTGCTGTATTTCCCACCTATGTGGGGAAAAACAATAATCTACTGGTAGTATTCAAGAAAAACTACAGAGAGAGTTCAAAGTGCTGTTTTGCAGGTACCCCTCATCCAGATCTTACAACTTTGGGATACTAGCCATATCATTCAGTTCTCATGGAAACCCCACGTTTCATGGAACTCAGGTGACCCTGAGCATTTTAGAGTGTGTCTAAACAGAGGGAAGTTGTCAGACTTTAACCAGAGCAGAGCTGCTGCTGCTATGTAGTGTGTGCATGCTTCTTCAAGGCCATGCATTCTTCAGCAGAAATAAAATCTGTCAGGAACAGTCACAAATCTGCCTGCGTGCATCCTGCCTGCTAGGGTTTGCATTTGGATCACCTCACTTATTGACAGATGTGTAAAATTTTATATACTGCACTCCCACAAGTCCCTCGTGACTGTCCTGCTGCAGATGCTGGTGAGCCTGAGTTTTGGCAGCTGTGTTAAGCATTCAGGTTTGCAGTGGTGTTTTGTTTTTTTTCCCTCCAGCCCTGTCTCTTCTTATGTGATATATTATTGCATGGAATTATTTTACATTAATTCTGCCTATTTATTGGTAAAGTCTCATTCTTTCAGTCGTTTGGATGCAAATGCAAAAGATAGGTCCCTGGAGAAAAAGCAGGTCTGTTACTGGAAGATGAGACCATACCAGAGGATACAGAGTGAAATGCAGATGGTGTTGTCAGCCTCTTAAATGTACAAATAAAGACAAAATGAGACCGTCCATGCAGCTGGAATGAAATCATATGGCCTTGCATGTGTTTCTGCCATAGCCTATTTCCTAGTGTGAGCAAGAGATGCTGAATTTTGTCTTACACAGGATGTTGTTTGACCAAAAGCTCATGCTTGCTCCTTTAATCAGCAGCAGAATATTGTGTATATGTATTAACTTTTCACTGCACAATATTTTTTTTGACAAAACACCATTTAATTTTACATGCCAATGTGCATGTATGGTTAATTAAGAAGCCAGAATTGACTATAGGGCTGGTAAGCTCCAGGAAAGGGAGAGGAAGATCATTACACTTCTGCTTATAGACAGCTGTTTGTGAACCAGCTGATAATGTGCAAAATTAAGATTTCGTAAGTAGCATTTTAAATGAATGGTTAATGGCTGAAGATTAATTAAACAGTCAGAATTGTTCAAAAGAGAAGCTGTTAAAATCTTGGTTATAAGGCCAGTCACTTCCATACTTAAAAGCGCAAACCCTATTATCATGTGAAATTTCCATTTAGCAGGCAAGCAATGTAACTAGGGTATTTTCCTTGAACAAGGAAGTCTACCTTGCTGTGGATATGCAGGATGAATGCAGCATTGTGTGCTGTATTTTCTCCTTCGTAATTCATAGTTGTCTGGTAGTAGTGCAGAGAGAGAAATGCATTTCCTCTGAAGATTTGGTAATCTTAAATAAAACTGCTAAATCTTATTTTAATTAAAGTGTAAGGGACATGGTTAAATCTGATGTGGTTCTATTTTCCCACTACTCTCCAGTAGTCTGTTACACTTCATACACTTTAGGGTTTTCAAAGTGCCCAGCCTTCCATTGCTCCGGGTTGTCTTCTGTCAGGATGAGGCTCTTTGGCCGCATCATTAGCCTTGCAGAGTTGCTCTAGCTAAGCGGGGGTGGGACGAAGGTATTTTTCAATTGGGTTTATTCTGTACTGCAGTTCTGGTTACATGATGAATGTTAACCTTGTCCCATTTCCCTGACTGAAGAGAAACAAGCAGAATGTCGTTAATGCTGCTCACAGTTGAGAGGCTTGGCCTTCCAGCAAGCCCTTTGCCAAGAAACTGTTTGGTTTTCTTTTGTTTTCCTTTTCAGCCCAGTTCCCAATCTTTTAGTTAACTATCTGCTGGTTTTGCCCCAGCTTCTTACCATCTCCTAGCTTCTGCATATGCAGGTAGTTCCAGAGAAGGCCCTGATGACTTGGTCTTGTGCGAGCTTTGCTCTGTAGCCAAGTGTAAGATGAATCTACATTGCTGATCTCGGGGAGCTCGTGCCCTACCCAAAGCCATGACTACCTGCTACTAGTTAAATGGAAGAAAGGGATTATTTCCTTCACTGTAGAGATAATCTTGGTTTAGTAAAACTGACCAGTAGATGAGGGTGTGGGATTTTGTTGTTGTGGGATTTTTAAAAAATAGTCAAAGTTTAGTGGGAGACAAAGAATAGTTTCCCAGAAATCTTAAAGCAGTGAACAAAAGGTTAAGTTTGGAGAAGCGGGGGAAAGGGCTATCCCTGGACTGCTTCAAAATGCTGAGTAGCTCCAGTTAAGAGAGCGGTGCTATCTGTCTAGTAAGGATGGAGAAGTAATGCTTAAATGTGACAGGGAAAACGGACACAGACTGACTGGAGCCATGAAAAATGTTTTCAGTGTCTTTTCTTGTGTTTGAGGCTATCCAAGGTCAGTGGGACCTGTGCTAACAGGTTCCTCTGAGCTATAGGTAAAGCAAATGCCCAGCCTTTCTCCTCATTAAGCAGTGAGGAGCATACCTGAGTCCCGAGAGTCTTTAAGCAGCATCCTGCAATTTCTCATACATTCTTAAAATAAACACTGTTGGTTTTCTCAGTTCGCCAGGAAAAGCTCCTACACCAGCTGAGATGACTGCAGCATAGAACCATGGGGCACACCTCAGACCTGCCAGCATTGTCAGGTTCTCACCTGGCTGCCACCAGGAACGATACAGTAACTCTGGTGGGGTTTTCCAGCCTGACTGCTCATGTCCAGCCAAAGTCCTTAGATCCCTATGGTACTCATACAGTTTAACTGTGAGTGGAAACTGTTGTCTCCACGCATCCAGGGAATTCTTGCCATACACAGATTTTTCTGCAGTCCCAGTTTATGTGGGGTTCACGCTGGCAGATCTTTTAAGATTTTTCTGCTAATCTTTATTCTGCTGTTCCACAAAGTGACTTAACTCTCAACGTATTAAGACATAAAAGATCTAACGGGGCCACAGATCTGACTTCAGAATGAGTCGATGGGAACCATCTCGTGGAGGGTTCAAGCATCTAATAGCAGAGTAAAATGACTGCTCCTAAAAAGAGTCCAGGACATTGCTCCCTGCTTATGTCAAGATGCCAGTGGTGAAAGGTTACCCAAGCACTTAGTAAGCAGCATTGCTGACAGCAAGTATAGGGAGAAGCATGAACCAGGTCTTTCAGTTAGCAGAAAACTGTAAAAATTGATGTTGTTTGAAAAGCTGAAAATCATTCAGTATTGCACTAGCAAAAATATTGGGAGGACTGACAAGATGTGATGGAAATGGCTTAATAGGCAACAGGATGCTGAATAAAAAGAGAATAATTGTGATTATTGTCTGACAGCTGTGCAGAGCATACGGTCGATGACAAACTCTAAAACGTGCTATTTTTCAATCCATGATCACAAGTCCACTAGCACAGACAGTAATCCAAGGGGTCATAGTAAGCCGAGAAATAGTTTATTGTTTCATCAGCTCAGGTCGTTTGATGTAGTTAAGTTGGTATATGCTCTGAACCTCTGTGGCAGTCCTTAACGTTCCCTCCTGCAAGGAGACCTGGCACCGTAGGGAGTCCCACGTGTACTGTGGAGCAGTTTCTCTGGCAGGCCACGCAGCAGCAGAGCATTTGTCGACACTGATCAAGGTATCAGTATTGATCTTGGGATGTCTAAGAGAATTGTGACTATTTTGTGGAGAGTGATGTTAGCATGTCATAGAAAATGAAGTAAATAACTTGTCTTAAACTACATTGTGGCCTACATCTGAGAGAAGGCGAGGTCTTTCATTAGGACAGAGGGATGTGAGAAAATGATGCTGCTTCAGATAACCATGCCGGTTATCTTTTTTTATCAAAAACTTGTCTTTGACGTCTGGAGGCCATTTTTGGCAAGCAGTGGAGAGTGATTGCATGAAAGAGTTTTTATACTCTTCAGTTGCCTTCAAAATAGGTAGCTGCCCTCATTTTTTCATTCCACCAAGGTGAAGTGGAGAAAACCAAAAAACAGCTCATGATAAAAAAGATGCAAAAGGAGTGAGTGTGAGGTAGCTCTAGAAAGTATTGAAATTGAAATAAATATAACAAACTTGTAGAGCAATTGAATGTCCTCTTAATTGGATATTTTTCCTCCCTTCTTTTTCTCTCCAGTTTCCTCCTTGTGTATCAGTAGGTCAGTGTGACAGTTTTGCAGTGTCATGGTCCTGTGTTGAATCTGCACTCTGGGAGGTTGTTAGCCCCTTCTCTGTAGGGACTTGGAAGCAGTAAAGAGAAATGAGAAGGAACCAATTAATGCTTTAAAATTTCAAACAACATCTTATCATTCAGTCTTTGACCCATATTTATGGTTTAATTTCTTCATTCGCTTAATTTTAATCATAAATAAAATTTTTCAGCGTAATAGTATCTTAGGGGCATTTCTTCTCAAACCAGTATTAGCTAGAACATGTCCTTCAGCTGTGGAGTTTATCTGTTACAAACACGTCTGCCCCTAGGCTTTGATGCCTACTTAGTCCTGGATATGGTTATTACCTTGTAAATGGGAATCAACCGCAAATCATCATTATGGTATTTACATAAAACGCATGGAAAACAATTATTTTGAGACCAGCCTGTAAGTTTAAGCATAGAACACATTTCTAATGCAAGTATTATATATGGCCTGGCAATTGAAAAGTAAGCTACAGCATGTCTTCAGAGGAACGAAAACACGTTCAAAACGTGGTCTGTCTTGTGGCGAGGTGGAGAGAGGGCAGCTATTTTCTATGCCTGAGTCACCGTAGCGCTCAATAGCTGTCTGAAAGGGCTGCTTTAATTGAGCGCTTGTATGCTGTAAGTGTGCTGCTAACCAGGGGACCTGGATTGCTTCTGCTCTGCTCTCAGGTAATGAAGGAGGAGGCCTTCTGCGGCTGGAGTGCCCGGGTTAGGTATCAGCGGATACTTCAGTAACATGACAAAGGGGTGTGAGGTTGTGGAGGAGGGTTGGAGAGCAGCATCAGAGCAATAAACCAGTTCCTAATTGTTACTGATTGTTAGTACACAAATGACAAGCAGTTTGCAGTCCTTCACCTGAATAAGGTGTTGTTTTCTTCCTTTAACATCTCCTGCTGTCTCTGTCTCCGATTTGGAAAAAAAAAAAACCACAAAAAAAGGCAAAAAACCAAAACCAAACAAAAAAAAACCACAGGAGGCAATTATTTTGTGCCTCTGTATACAATGGCAATGTTTAAGCTGCAGCTGCTTCAGAGAGGGGGAGTAAAGGGGACTGGGGGGAAGGGATTGATCTTTTCCTCCTTTTCTCTGTAAATACCACTGTCTGCAGCAGTGGTGGTACTTTGACCTCTTTGCTACAGAGCTTGAAAAGTCTCTTGCACTTAGTGACATGTTCTGTCTTCCAAAACTGAATAGGCAGAAGTCTAATTCTCTTTCTTTAAGCACTACTGCAAATAGATTATCAATCTAAATATGATAAATGCTTGAGAATTCCTCCCAAAATTTAGATTTATTAGTCTGAGCACTGGTATTTTTGTGCATGTCTGTGTGACTTCTGAAATCATTAACAGTATTCTTTCGTACCTTTTCACCTTTAATCAGCACTCTGCCCGCTATCTCATTACTATGAGCTATGGCAAATAGACCAGATGTCTGAGCAGCTTCATTGTTCTGCTGTTTTTCTTTTCAAGATCCTAGCGCACAGATAGATGTTAATTTCTCTTTTGTGTTAAAACCTGCCTCCGAGGAATAAGATTACTAGTGTTCGGTGTTTGGCCGGTAGAGATACTGAGGTCTCATATCTTCTGAATGCCTTGTCTCAGTTAGTGTTTCTGCTAGCTCAGTGCATTTATAGTGGAGGTCTGTTCTTCTGTAATGCCCGTGGAACCTTAAATTAATGTCCCCTGACATTAGGAAACACAATTTTAACACGTTTTCTACATGTTTACTTTATTCCCAGAGTTGAGAAATGATACACAGAGACACCTGCTCTTCCAAGTGGGTGGAAATTGAAAATCGTGCCAAGAAAAATGCTGTTTCTCAGAAAAGATTCAAAATATGCATTGTTTAAAGTGTGGCATAAACAAAATAGATTATGTAAGGTTTGTGGGCCCACGTTTGAGATGAGATCACTCACTCTTAGGTCCATAGCTTCTCTACTAACACTTCTTAGTGCTTACATCTAAAAAGCAATGCATGAGCCACTGGTTTCCCCATCAACTTTCAAAAAGGTAGTTGGGAAGCTACAGGTACTGAAACAGCACAGCTCCCTTCAGTTCTGCTTGAGAGCTGCTGTTGTGCTTGAGTAACACAGCAGTGGCTCCAGACCTTTAAGAAAACACATTTCTTTAAAATGGGTCAGAAAACAACTGATTGATTTACAGGTAACAAATATGAACGTGTGTTTACTGGGAAGAAAAGTGACAGTTCACATCTGAATTTAGATAAATGCATACATTTGGTAGTGGCTGCTTCATTTCTGTAGATGTAGGTAGCAATGTGATAGTCAGTGTATATGATAAGATTGCAGCAGTTGCCACAGTACATAAAAGAATACAAAAACAGATGAAATCATTAATGCTTTCATATTGTGTCCTGTCTTATTTCCAGTAGTATAGCATGCCTGGTACTTAATGAGGCATATGTTTGAAAGAATCAGCAAGTATGATGTTCTGGAAAACATGAAAATCTGCAACCTTGCATCAGAGACCAGAGCAGTATCTTAGATCTGACTTCTTTTTTTTTTTTAAGTACAAGTTGCGTCACTGGTATAGTCACATAAGCTAGAAATTGTATATTTATGTTGCACGATCTGAAAACCAAATGATAGCATGTGGATTTGTATCTGCTCCTCAGAAAGACGTGTGATGTGCAAGTCCTGTTCCTATCAAAGTGGCAAAATTTCTATTGATTGAGGTGGGAAATTGGAACTGATTCCCCTGCCTGGTTCTCCCTGAAAGAATGATGAAGTGATGTTTTCTTTTCTGTTTTATTCTTATTAGTCTCACAGCCAGATTACTGTAACTTGAGCTTTTTTGCCATACTTCTGCATGACTGTTTTTGTTAACCACTTTTATTACCTTTTGGCCTGTTCTTTGCATCATGCTATTGACAAAATGAGTTTTACGGGTTTTTTACGCCAAAGTTTAGAGTGTAGAATATGGAAGAAATCCATACAAAAAAAAGTCTGAAACATTAATTGGACTAGACTACAGCATTTAAAGTAACCTATTCTATCGTCCATTTACCTCCCACATGAAATGAAAACTCTATTTTGATCTGAACTGTCACAGACAATTTCTGCACATAAAACACATCCAGAGACAGCTTTCAAATGGAGTTGTCACTTCTTATTTAGCAGGCTGGGGACTCTCTATTGTTGTCAAACCTTCTTTGCAAAAGCATCACTAACATACTGATTTGCACAGTTGTGTGTGAAAGGAGGAATGGTTGCACAGCCTCCATGAAACAAAAAATTGCATGTAGGTACTGGAATCCTCTGCAGCTGAACTTACCTACTGCTTAGGAGAAAATTCCATTTTTCTTTTTTCTTTTTTTTTAATACTATTTTAAGGCAGGTTTTCATACTGTGTACTGGTGTGGGGAGCAGTTGTTTTTAGTGTAATAAGGTTTTAGTGTGAATAGTGATGATTAACATTTAAAAGCTAGTAACCAACATTCTGTTATTTTCCCTGACCTCTAAGGGACCAGAAGTTTGGCTTTAATCTCTTCACAAATTTCAAGAATTCTTAAGCAAGTGCACTGGGAATATCTCTAAACTGTGAGTACAGAACTGCTGCCTCAGAGTGTATTCCAGACAAGATGCTGAGGCAGGGCTGTAGGGCACTTGTTTCCAGACTGCTATTCTGATGGTGGCCAATGTGACCATCTGTTGAGGCCGGCTGGAAGACCCAGCTACGGCATTGCAGAAGAAGACAGCTTAAAAGTTGAGAACTACCGTTCTTCAGACTTTATTTTTATAACATTCAGTTTGCCCTCAAACATGATATATTTTCATAAAATAAATTTGCCTCCTGGCCTCAGTTCTATTCTCATAAATTTATGCTATTGAAATATGCAGTTAAAGGAGTAGTAATGTACGACTTCTGTTTTGTTTTCCTCTCAAGGTTGGAAAACGGAGCAGGATTAGGGGGTGAAGAAGTTGGTTAGTGTGATAAGTTGTCCTTTATTGCTGTCTCCCTGACTACTCTATGCAGGATTAAACAGCAAAACACAGGCTAGCAGAATGCTCTTCTGACCTAATTCTGCACCACAACACAGATGGCGGTGTATCTGCTGATCTATCTGATAAGCGTGACTTTGTCATACCTAGATGTATGTTCAGGAGTGAAACAACAGATGAGGCCCAAGAACCAGGGTGTTGCATTTTCTCCAACTGCCTGAATCCTTCAGGTATTTCCACTGCTGCAGCTGGGGTTGGGGGGCAGGACTGGAGGGAAGCCGCCTGTTGCAGGGTGGAATCTCCAGAAAAACAAAAGTAAAAGCTTGGAGCCTAAACGTTACTGGTCAAAGCTAATTGCCTATTTTAAGGGCCATCTCTTCTGTAACGAAGCAAGAGATACAGACTGGAAATCACATTCTGATTTCAAAGCTGTGTGCCAGAAGATTTGAGGGTTCTTTGTTCAGTGTGTCTCAGACTCCCTCCTGGAGGGGAACATGATGTCAAGGGGGTTTCTCTGTTCTCACTTTTGCCTGTAAATGTAGTGTATTCATGAATCAATTTTAATGCCTATCCCATGGGGAGCAGTGAATTGCATCAGGAGAAAAAAGGTAGTTTTGTGCATTAATGGAAGAATATACTTGAATGGAGAAAAACGAGGGAAGCAAAAATCTTGTGGTCACTGTGCTCAACTCAGTGATAATGCACATCCATGGGGTTTAAAACCTTGGCCATTGCAGAAAAATACAGCAGATAGAAACAATCTCTCCTCCACCTTCTCCCAAGTCTTGGTGGGCCAGCTTGCTTTCCCCTCTCCAGGTGGGACAAATGTACAGAGCTGGATGGGATACAGCATATCTATCTCTCTCGTGCTCCGTGAATGGAGGCTGTGATCCACATTTGTGCTCAGTTGGCAAGCTTATAAAGTTGAGGACTGGAGAAGTGGATGGACATTTATCCTACACTGGAAATAGTAGCTTTGGAGGCTGCATTCTCACAAGATATTCTGTATACGCTTTTTACAGTTATCTGTCACCAAAGCAGCTTGGTCCTATTTGTCCAGTAGCTCTATCAAGTTGTTAGTTCTTTTAAATAAAAAAAAAAAAAATCACATTCTGTCTGTAGTGACTTTGAACAGCAGCGAAGCTCATAAACTCTGAAGTTGTCTTTGCAGCCTGTAAAGGCATGTTACATTTGCCTTCTTCCCAAAACACCAAATATTACTGTCAGGCATCCTGCAGACCAGTATTGTTACCGTATTATCTTGCATTCCCCTACCTGCTTTGACTGTTTCTGTCATTCTGTTGTGTGTGGGAACAGGATTGTCTTTTTATTACCCATCTGTGCAGAGCCTGCTGCAAGTTGAGTTGTAACTCTTGACAGATGTTGAAGTGGTGTTTTGTCTGCAGATGTTCCTGAAGCAGTCTTGAAAGATTTGAAGACCATCTCAAAGCTGTGTGGCGATAAGGAAGATACCTGTCAGAAGCTGGAGTGAGGCCACTCCAGCCTACGTTGTTTAGCCTGGCCCTCGCTACAGAATTTGGAAAGGTCTTGTACCCTCATGTGTTTGCCTGGCCTTTCAGAGGCAGTTTTGCCTGTTCCTCCCCTGCGCTCCAAACCAGCTAGCAAATGGCTTGCTCCAATTCAAAGGTGATGTGCTTAGGTTAATATTGGTGTGTCCTTCTGAGAGCACAGTACCATCCAAAAAACACTTCAAAGCTTGTTTTTCTGCAGGTCTGCCTTCAAAACATGAAGCAAACATGTCCTGCAGCAATGCCAATCACTGCTGCTTGAGAATATCCCTAAGTAATGGTCACACCCTCATTTCAAAGGCAATATATATGGGCCATTATCTGAGCAAATACAGTGCATGTCACTGCAAATCCATTGATGATGATGAATTCTGGTTACTGTTGAGTGCAGCCAGATATGGGATGGTGAGTAAGGGGTAAGAAATTAGCCCTTGAGCTTTGTGGGTTTTTACTCTGTAAACAGGTCAGAGTTTCATAAAAGCTTAAGCAAAATATGAAAAAGAAGAAAAGCTGGAAATGAGTCTCAGGGTAGAGATGGGGAAATAAGGAAGCAAGGAAAGAAGAAGGAATAACAAAACTAAAAAAGCATCCTTTGTGGGGAGGTGGAAATCAGATGAGATTTTTAAAAAGGAAAAAATTAAGGATTTGAATAGTGCCGGGGTCCCTCCACTGTCCCCAGCAGGGCTGGCAAGAGAAGCCTTGAAGAATACCCTCTCAACAGGGTGTTTCAGGAGTGTTCTGAGGCCACAGTGTACACACGTCCTCAGCATCAGTGACAGGTTCTTTTATTTATTCATTTTGTTCATGTTATGAAATAGAGGCAATGGAAGAAGCAATTTGTTTTCTTGGTCTTGATTCGGAATACCTCTACCATTAACTGCTTCCCCCCAACCTTTTCTGTAGTATTCACTTGTCAGGTTTGTCCATGTTCCCCAGGGTGAGATTTCTCCTCATTATAAAATGAGGAACAGGACTTTCAGACCTTTCTGTGTGTAGCCACCAAAACCAATGTTACAGCCAGGCTCAGCAGCAGCAATGGCAATATGCAATAATAACCATCCCACGTGAGATCTAGATTTACTGCTCCTCTGTTTAGTTCATATAGTGCCTCAACAGCATGATCTGATTTGCTCTTTTCACGTAATCCATCATTAATTATCTGAGTAGGATGGGTTCTTCTGTAATGGATGGAGAAATGGTCTCCCCTACATTCAGAGTGCAGCTTCACTTTCTCCAGCTGCAGCGATGTCACTTATTTACCATTTTTATTTTAAACGTGGTTTGCTTTTTCAAGCATGAGGATTTGGGGGAGCAGTAATGCTTCCATTTGAAGTGTTACCTTTGAGGCTGCTTTTAAGCAGAGTGGGAACTAAGTAGCAGTTACTGGCTGCAGACCTCCAGCTCAGACCCACACCAGGAGGAGCGGGTGTTTCGGCAGCATGCACAGGCTGTCTCCTCCTCCATCTCAGGAAGCAGCAGTTGTGGCTGCCAGAGAAAGCTTTGGGGCTTGTAGGGGACAGCTGTGGCTCCCACATGGCTCCCATCAGTAGTGGCAGCAAAAGGAATAGGAGCTGTATTCTCGGCACTCTCCTTCCCCAGGGAGTTCAGGAGAGCAAGTAGGAGCAGCTCTTCGGGGAGGCAGAGTTGTTTCCAGGGCTTGTGGAAGGGAGTGGGGGTAGAGAGTTGCACACAGGCAGGGGCTGTCTCCCTCCCTCCCTTCCCGTGCATGAGAGGTGCAGGAGCTCTGCACCCTCTCCTCCCCAGTCTGATCTTCTCTTTGCAAATTGTCTTCCGCAATGTAAAACATTTTTGGTCCTTTCCTGCCCTCCTCCTCTATCCCCCCCGCCCCCCCCAGCCTATTGAAATCTTCCCTGCCTCCTGCTGAACCTTGCTATGCCATTGCTGAATTGCATTTTACCACCCCACAAATGAGAACAAAATAAACTACTTTATCTCGATCATTTGGGCAGCAAAATGCAGTTTGCTTGTGTTGCTGCAGATCTTTGAGCCAACTCTAGTCTGGATGCTTTTATCACTTTGCAATCTAATCTGCAGAATATCTCAGATCCTCTTGCACTGGAAGAAAAAATTTTTTAAGACAAAATAAAGAAAAGCCAGCTGTGTACTTGTGCATGCACAGACCCACAGTGATATACATGTACTCATATATCTGTATATGTACATGTATAATAAATAAAAAAATACTTATAACACTTGGAAGGTCCACACCTAACTTGCTAATGTCAGCTACAATTGATAGACAGCTAAGTCAGACTCTTTTTATAGTCCATTTCTAAAATGAAACCATAAATTTTAAAGCCAGTCTTCATCATTGCAGAGAAAAAAGCTTTTCTAGCCTATTGATGAAATATAACATTTGATAGGATTTATGAGGCCCAGATTCAGGAGGATCATTTGCAGAGCACTTAAAGCTCCTTTTTCCTGCCCTTTGCCTTCCCTCCTCCCAAATACACATACCAAAAAAAGCCATTAGTAATGAAAAATTATTAAGGAAGATTTTTTTTTTTTATTCCATACAAATGTCAATTTGAGAGATAGAAAGAGGAAGAAAACAGTGGCAGGGGTTCTTAAAGTAAAGGGGTCTAAGTAGAGCCAGGTTGATTATATGAGGGGAATACTGACTTTTACTAATAAATACACAGTATGATTATTTGCTGTAGTACAGTCATATGTAACGTGTGTGTGTATATGTATTTTTAATAGTACCGGATGGAATTTATTTTTTTAATCATATTGCGGTATTCACAAACCAGCCACATAAAGTTAAAAATAAAAATGATACCCAGCTTCTTGGTATCTTGATAAAGTTCCCTTCTGGCTTGTATTACTAGAGTGATAATTTCAGAGGAAAAACATCTTCTGTAACTTGTGATCACAGTATCTGTCAAATGGTAGGAAATGAAGAAAACTGCCAGACAGTGTCAGATTTATTAACAGCTCTACGAAAATCAAAATTAATGCATTTTCTCATCTTTGATGGGTTGAAATGTCCATGTGCTGTACTTACCTTAATGGACAAGCGAAGGAAGTAGCAGTCATCAATTAAGTCTCTCATTAGGCTGACTACAGCGTAATCTGGAGCACATGCAAGAGTACTACGTGCTTACCAGGCTGTACCTCAAAGGTGTTGTGGTTGTTAGGAAGTGCTCATCTCACGGATGCCGGGAGCAAACCAGCTTTGTGCTGCCTCCAGGAACATGCAGCCAGATCCTTGGACCAGGGAGCATGCAGTCCTACAGGAAAGGGAGGGGGACAGCTGTAGAAACCAGCCTGCGCCAGTTCTGTGAGGGGAGTTGCTGGCCTGACTTCCACTGGGAAACTGTATTTCCACCTGTTAATAACCAGTCGTCAGCCATTTGGGTTGAAAATGCCTATGTAGGAGGTGTGCTGAAGCTGAATTTTTATGGAACACCATGACAGCTGTTTGGGTTTTGGTGGTTTTTTTTTTTTGGGGGGGGGGGGGGGGCTGGAGGGACAAGATAAGGGGTCATTTTGTCTGTGTAAAAAGTAATAATAATAAGCATATGATTCTTTCAATAAGAAGCTGTAGTCTTCCCATACGCTGGAACGGGCGTTTTATATTTAGGAAGGGAACACAGCCTAGTCTTACACCAGACTGTGCCTTTTGCCACCCCTTGAACGTTGACAATTTGACTAAGTTATAAGATTTAGAGTACTTCCCACACACATGATAGAAACTTGGCTGCAGACTTCACCAAAAGTGCTTGTCCTGAACTGCCAGATCAGATCCTAGACATGTTTTTCCAGTAGTAGGTTCTCCTGGCTGCAGGACCAGAGAGGTCCTGGTGTGGGAACGATGAGGTGAGTGGGGCATGACCAGTGTCCCCTTGCCCTTATGTCCCACCTTCCAGGGAAGGAAAGGGTGAGCTGATGTGAATGCAAAATCCTACAAAACGCTGCAAAGGAGTGGGAAAAGAATTGGAACAGAGAAGAGGCAGAATTGCTGGAGCAGCTTAAGGGATGGGGAGAATAAAGAAGAGTGCTGGGTCAGGGCAGAGTTGTGGACAGTATGTGGGTGCTTCAGAGTAGGGAGAAGTTTACCAGTACTGCAAGTGTAATTCTCTGTTAGTGTGTTAGATGTGAACACACTTACTTGAACCAGTGCAGAAAGGAAGAAGTGCTGTTGGGTGTCCCACGCTGCCTGCAGTCTCGTCATTACTGGTAGGCTGCTTTGTGAAAAGCTTCTGGGAGCTGGGTCTGAAGGAGTGCTGCTGGAACGAGAGGTGCTGACCTAGGCATATCACAGAGGTGTTTCTGTATTAGAGCAGCCCATGGGACAGGGATGTGCTTGTAGATGTGGATAGCCAGTAAGTGGGTGGAGGAAACTGGCATCCTTGGCTGAAAGGTATGAAGAGAAAGACTTTCCGACATCAGGATGAGAACAGGGAATGAAGAAAGCAAGACAAAAACAGATGTGAAAGGGTTTGTAAGGTGTGTGTAAAGATGGTAGCTGAAACCATCTAAGAGTCATTCTCTAGAGACAGAGCTGGGCCTGAACCAGAACACTTTTCTGTAACATTTCTGGGATGTCCCAGCTAAATGCAGCGAGATAGGCTTGCCCTTGCCTCCTCCAGGTGAGATACACCAGGAAATGGTTGAGTATAACTTGAAGATTTCATTATTTCTTTTTCTCCTTTTTAATTCAATGTTTTTCAAAACAATTACTGAAAAAGAGTAGTGCTTACCTTCAGTCTTAAGTATCTGAAATTCAGCCCGGACTTCTCCAAGTAGAAAAGTGGGAGTAATTTCAGAGGTGCAGTGAAGCTGCAATCACAAGAAGGAGCTAGAAAAGCTGTGCATGTCTGGAAGCCCAGGAGCTTCCACTGCCTGCATAATAAAAAGTAATAAAGTTACACTGCTAACTTTTGGCCCCTGAGTTCAGAAATACTTCTCCGAAATGTGGTTCAGCTTATAAAGTGTTTAATTCTGTTGATGTGGAGCTTGTGATGAAAGCTAGTTGAAGGAACGTGCGCTCCCCAGTCCTTGCGAATGTGATCAAAACAACTGTGCTCCGAGGGACCCAGCTGCATGGAGGGTAGGTGCCCAAGGAGGGAGGCTGCTGGAAGGGTGGGCAGGGTGGCCTCGAAGGTGGCAGAACTTTGCAAAATCCATCAACCGCTTCAGCATCTGGCAGGATTTCTGTTGAGCAATAACCACAAGCTAAATTTGCCATATATAATTCCTGAGAGAAGCTAGTGGTAACTGTTGTTTTGACTTTTGAGCATGTTCCTGTGAAACTGCTCAGATCTGAGTTGTAGTTTGGAAATACTGCTGTATCAGAGAACTAAAATGAATTTACCTTCAGGGTTGTCCCCATGGTAAGATTGTCGTAAAATTTTTAGCCCCTTGCACTACTAAAGTGCAGAAAATATAATTAAGCCTGTTTCTCTTGCACATCTGTTAAATGCTTCAAGTGTCATTTTAGCATATATTCAGAAGTAGTGAACTTTGGATCATTATATTGGAGTTAGGATATTCCAAAGAGTGCGTGCGAGCGTGCATATGGATTATACTCCCCTCTGTGAGAAGGCCCACGTGTTGTAAGAGCCATTCGAGCATACTCAACAGTGCTTTCATTTTGCTGTGTGTTGCACTCGCAGCTAGTAAAATACATTAGAAATAATTTCATTTGTTGTCTTTGCTTTTCTTTTGCTTGTGGTTGGAACATTAAATGCTTTCCTTATAAGGCTTACATGCTTCACCTTGCATGTGCCAGTGGCTTAATAAGAACATCTGCTGTCTTTCTGTAGCAAATCTGATGATTTTTCTATGCACGTATATTTAGTTGTACATATAAATAGAATCCAGGCACTGTTAGATGCATATGAAAGTGTACGTCAGATTGAAATGGTAACATATGAGGTTTTCTGCAGTTCCATTTATGAAGTATCAAGTTAAAAACAAAACTGTGAAGTAGCCAGAAAACTTTATTTCTGCAGCCAAAGGCATATGCTTATACAGCCTACCCTAATTAGGTCTCTGATATATGCTTAGAATGGTCAGTATTTCATGGGTTGTATCTTTGTCTGCAAGTTGCTTTTTCATTAAAGTTGGGCTTTTACACAGTAGAATGTAGGAGAGCATTGCTCCAGATGTCTGGCTCCTTTCACCAGTTTTGTTGCTGTCTACAGCAAAATTTGAGTTTTAACTCTACAGTGCAAATTCCCTTTGAATCTTTGGATGCCCTTAAACAGCGTAGTATTGGAATATGTGTAAATGTCTACAAAGTACGGTGATTAGAGTGGCTGGTTTAAGAGGAGCTATAAAATGCTTCCAGCTGGAGTGCATTCTTGAGGTAAGCTCAAAATACACTCCAAATTGTCAGCACACTACTCAGGAAAAACACAAGAAACAAATCGTCTTTAGTGTGCTTTGCCTCCCCTAATGCACATAAGGATAGTGTAAATGGAAGCCAGTCAATTTTCAACGGTTTGTGTAAAATTGTCCCTAGGTTTTGCTTCTGTGCTTCAGCCTTTGTGAATTAATGCATCACACTGGGTTGTAAGTGTACCTGTGTGTACTTCTGTGGACATAATGTCGTCTATATTTCAGTAAGTATTGTGTATCTGTCTATTAATATTTATATGGAACTGAGAGCTTTGGTTCTTGCAATTTTTAATAAACATTGATGGTGTTACTAGTTTATACAGAGTATTCAATATGCTCCATCAAAATGGCAGCTCTAATTAGGTTCCTTGAATTAGCTAATGGATTTTGAGAAAGATAGCTTACAAAGCTCTTACAGCTGTCCAAGATATTCCTGCCATGGCAGAAAGACAAAAGGCCGCTGGAAGCTATAGACTTTAAAGCTTTAGAAATACAGCTGACAGTTAAAAAAGATAAATTACATTTGTATTTTTTTTCCCGTAAAAGTCCTAACACTGGATTAATGGTATTCTTGTAGTGACCATTCATTAAAAACAATGAAAAAAGCCAACTTTATAGTAAGGATGTATTTTGGCTGTGAGATTTGTGCTTTTCCCTGATGCTTTGCACATGGTATAAATTAAACCTTTTTTTTTCTGAGTTGAGGTTGAGATTTCTACCTCATTTCTACCAAGCCAGGTATTATAAAAACAAACTACATAGAGGATTAGTTGCTGCTACTCTGCCAGTGGCATAGATTTTGAATGTGTGTAACAAAGAGCAAGATATAGTCTCTAGTGGGAAACTTGGAGAGGTAATTCCTGGGAGAAAATGGATAGTTACTTTGGGCTTTGTAGTTTTCAACAAAATACATTTTAGAACATGGGCAGCAGCATCTACTGCGAGCAAATTCTTAGATCCTCAATTCTTCCCACACAAGGGAGCACAGAAATTAAGACTGCACTGAATTGTCACCTTCTCTCCCTTCTGCCTTTGCTTTGTGTGTGCTAAAGGGAATTCCTGAGGGACTCTTGAATGGCTAATTCATTGGAAGTCTGTAAAGTACTTATTATTTCAGCTTTAGCGGTAAGTTTAATAAACTGTAGTGCAAAAGGCAATAGTCTGCAACTGAAAAAAAGCCTAGCAGCCAGTTGCAGGCAGGTGTGATAGCCATTAAGAAACAGAGCTACATTTCCACACAAGAGTTTAGCATTCAGCATTTGCTTTGTTGAATTGTAAAAGCTGCTGTAAATGGAGTTTGGAGGGCTGAAAATCTGCTCTGTGTTGATGTGACCTATCTATTGAATATATGCCAGCTGCTTTACATCAGTAAAGTAAAATACCCCCTCCCAAGCCATGTTGTAATACAAAGTGCCAAAAAAGGCATTTTAAATACTTTGCCGTGTAAATCCAGAAGAAATTACCTTGGAGAGAAGGCCCTCAATTATGCCTCACACGTGACTCCTGCGTGATGGATAAAAGGCATAATTGATATCATCTTTAGTGAAGAAACCAGAAACTGTTGCATTGTCTAGAGGCTACTGAAAATACCAGGAAAATCTGTTTTTCATTATTTTCATTGTGTATTGTTTATAGAGAGTTTGGTTGTTGTCAGCAGCCAAGTCCCTAATCTCCCTGCTTTCCTAGCCCTTCGGAGACACGTGCACATCTCAGATCAACAAGACAGCAGTAAACTGGTCACATGCCAGAAACAGGCATCGCCATTAACCAGCCTGAACTGTAAGGCATCTTTTTTTTATTAGTTAAAATTTGATGATTGCCTTCCTTGGTGAGGCACAATACATTGAGCAGAAAAAAAGGAAAAAATGTCTTTTCTTTGAAGTAAAGATGACAAGCTGGCTACAAACAAGAGAATGTCCCCTTTTTTTCTTTCCTTCCTACTTGATTGCAAATAACAAGTTTCTGTTAGAGTAGCACATACCGTATCCACTGTTACAGTGAAGTTAAACCTCAGTGTGCCTATTTTGTTTCCATAAAGCAACAAATTAGGCTAATACCTCCCATTATTTCTGGCCAGCTGTAGTCAACTGTAAGTTATAAAGGAGATGAGAAGTGGACTGGATTGGAAAGATGATGCTCATCTGAATGTCTAGGCCATCTGCCATGCCAAACAGGAAAAGGTGGTGTATGTCGTGTGAAAGGAGGGAAACGTAAAAGGATGCTTTATGTCAAGCCACCGAGAGATTTTTTTTTAAACAGTTTGGAAAAACTGAAAGTGATACAAATGTGTTGGTCTCAATCCTCAGATTGTTCTTCTGAGGCTTCTGTAAACATATTATGAGCTATTTGGGGAAAGAAAAGGTTAATGACACTGCTAATTCGTATCATGCAAGGTTTTCTTTCCTTCTTTCTTCCTAATGAGTCTGTAGGAACCTAGGAATATCATCTTCTCTCTTTCCACTAAGCTCCTAATGTCAAGAGGTCAGTAGTGATGTTACAGGGTCAGTAGGACTCAATTTACATCCAGACAAATGGTAGTCACGTGCTGCCCTAGGAGCCTTTGACCTTTTGGACAGACGTGGTTGTACTGCTTTTATGTTAGCCTAAAGAATTGAAAGGTGACAGTGTATGTGCCACTGAAGCACAGTTACGACTTTTTTGTAAATTAGATTGACTCGAGGACTTTAGTATGCAAGTTCATATAAACTCCAGCATGCATAAATAGCTTCTTCAGTGTAGTTTGTTTTCTTGCAGTTTATTTGTGATTCTTGACTTTAGTTTATGTACATACGGATCAAGAGAAACATCCGTCTTAACGCTTCTCGTGTCAGCCCGTCCATACAGACCCTCTCAGGATAGTCCTGTCTAAATGCAACTGGGCTCAAAGTCTTCCTCCCAGTCACTTTGCACAGGTTTCCACATCAACTGGCCTACTGGAGCCCCTCTCCATTGATAAAGATGGTAATTGTGTATACATAGGGTATATTCCTGCCCAGAGCAAAAAGCAAGTGTTACAGAGACAAACAAAGCCATTTGCGTGGTTCCGCTAGCTAGAAATACATTGTTCTTAGGTTGGGTCCTCAGCGTGGCGTGTGTACAGCCAAAACCCAGGCTGGCTCTGGCTGAACATCAACGATGATTCCTGAGCCTGCAAGGCGGTATCAGTGATGTCAACAAGGTATTTCTGACAAGTCTTTCATTTCAGTATCACGCATTTACTCAAATGCATATGAAAACAACAAATGTTCATTTCTTCCTAAAGTCTCTTTCTTTTAGTGGTTGACAAAGATGAAAGCTGAAATATTGTAGAATTATGTTCTTATCATTGATTTTCTTTTTATCGCTTCCCACCATTCTTTTTATTCCCTCTTACTATTGAGGTTGCAGAGATACCTTCATAAGCCATGTAATACTTCAGGGTAGAAAGACAAGGGCTGGAACTAAAAGAGTAATGTACTCAAATATTTACTTGTTGTAACTTCAAAATGAAAGTTTTATCCTAAGTGAAAGATACTCTTACATGCTCTGTTGGACTCCCTTATACTGTATATCTTCGCAGACCACTGTGTTCCTTTCAGTATATAAAATTAGTTGTTTTATAGCAGAGTGTGAATGGAAGATTGTCCGTTCTCTTGAGTCTGTGAAACACGTTTTGTCTTGGATTTGTTTGTTAATGGAAAATTCCCTGAAAGAATAAAATTTTCTTTTTTCTTTTTTTTTCTTTTTTCTTTTTTTTTTTTTTTACTTGGAAGCACTACTTGTTTGTTTGGAAGCTGACAGTCAGCTGGGTGAAATCAGTGTTTGAAAGAAGTGGCTGGCAAAAAAGCCCTGTGCAATATTAATGTGTTTAGGAAAACCACTGGAAACAAAATGTTTATTGCCTCTTTAAATGTATGTTTATATACAGCTTTAAGTGGTTCATCTTACTCTGTACATGCAACACTTGTTTTTAATTTTGTATTATCTAGAGAGCTGCAGTAAGAAGTCAGTAATCTAAAAAATGACATTTTTAACCTGAATGATTGAAATCCAGATTAGCAACTCGGAGGAAGAACAGAGGGGAGATTTTACTGTGCAAAACCTGAGCCATATGTATTAAAAACTGACAATTTTTTGATTCTTTGAGAAAAATAACTTGTCTGTCATATTGGCTATATGAGGTTATTACTGTGGTGTTTGTTCATCTATTTCTTCAGAGATGATGGGATGAAATTTCACAGCCATATTTTACATAATGTTAGAGATAGCTTGAAGCTAAGCTGTGCCAAATTATGGTTTCTTTTTTGTTTTGGGATGCCTATTCCATTCCAGCTGCTCCAGTTGAGTGGCTGTTTCATAGCAGGTCCTTTTACAGTCACAGTGGGCAAGGTGGAACCTGTATAGTGCCTCTGATATATTCAGGCACAGGGCAGAAGACAGTGACTTCTGGCAGTTTATGTAGTTGGTAGTACAGCCCCAGCAGCGTCAGATAGAATGATTGCTCAAGCTTTTTTTAAATCTTTCACTCAGGCCAGAAGGCAGCTTTGGTTTGTAAGGATTGTATCTAGCAAAACTACAGAACGGCTGACAAGAATATGTGTTTTCCTCTTTTAAATGTTCATGTAAGATTATTTTAAAATTGTTTTCCTATTAAAAAAATAGTAATCCTTGCAGTGCGTGCAGCTTATTTGGAGAACTGTTGAACTTCTCTTGTTTGTGGCTTGGGATTTTGGGCAGGTTTTGTTACTGTTTGAAATCAGCATCTAAGTCTTTGCTAAACTCTTTGTAAAGTTTCTCAGAGATTTTTTTCCCCCTACGTAGACATTATTTTAAAACTTCCCCCAAAAGCATCAAGTTCTATCCAAGTATCAGCTGCTTCTGAATCAGTCTCCTTACATGTAGCACCGTTTTTGGAAATTGTTCTGAAGTCAGTCGCAAAATGCAGAGTGGATAGCTCTCTTAGTCTTGTCGTGACAGCAGAGAAGCCTGTGGGTAGATTAAATGTTAAAGTCTGGGTACGCGTGCCGGTGGAGGGGAATGGCAAGCGTGTGGTGGCACAGTTCTCTGAAGAACATATAGTGCAGGGAGCCATGTCAGGGAAGTGAGTTGTGCACAAAATTGTAGATATGATGGGGACTGTAATATTTATATCTCCTTAAGGAGGGAGCACTATGTTAAAAGTAAAGCTACTGTAAAAGAAATCTGTCTGCTATAGTTACTAGGCTTGGTGAATAGCTTCAGTAAGTCTCCTTAATATAAATTGACTTTGATTGGAGTATTGTTCTTATATTTCTTCTGTAAGTTCAGGTTCCTTTTCAGTATAGTCATGCATCTGAAACATTTGAACTGGTATTCATCTGCTGTTTCCCTGTCTGAGAACTGCTATCTGATCAAACCAATATTTTTTAATTATGTATTTATAGGCAGATGGGAGAATAGTTTGCAGTCAATGTATGATCTTCTCTGCAAATCTTGGAAAATTGTGTTGTTTTTTTTTAATATTGCCTTATCAGTTTCTTTTTTTTATTACTGATGACTTCATTCTGTTTGAATTCAATGCTTCAGTTTCTTTGGGGTAAACTAATAGATTATGTATGCGATATTTGCACAGTGCTGATTGAATTCATCTGGTGAGTTTGAATGTGGCTCATATATTCACATAATTGTCAGGAGCCAACTTGAAATTCAGAACTGTTTCATGAGCATTGCACAGGGCATCATATTCATCTCACATTACTTTTGTGGTAAGCTAGCATACAGCTTTTTCAAAAGCCAATGTCTTTTACATTTGTGCCTATAAACAGTGATGGGGAAGGAAAAAAAAAAACCTGTGGAGCTTTTAAACTGTTTCCTGAAAAAATGAAGCTGATGTACTGACCGACCCTCTTCCAACCATTCCCCCCACCTTTCTAACACATTCTGAACCTGCTGACTATTTTTGACCAGGCTTGACAGGTGATTCAATTTTCAAAAGATACTGGATCACTAAGCTTCATGAAAGTAAGCAGCCTGCGAGAGAGACCCAGATGAATGCCCTTGCTTGGGAGAAATGCTGCAGTGTAAACTCAGTCCCATTATCGGACACCAGAGAACCCACAGGAGAGAAGCACAGGAAATCAGACTTCATGGAGCTGCTTGTTTCCACAGAGATTATGCTTGTGTTTTCGCACTAATCCAGATGGATAACTTTCCATGTGCTGCTATCTTTCATTCAAATGTTCCTACTCATTCTCATGGTTAGGGTTTGTACTTTAATACGGCATGGCAGAGGTTTTCCAAAGAAAAAGCTGTCAGACCCAGTCTTTTAATATATATAATGAGCTTGATTTCTGCAACACTGACGTCTGCTTGCTGGCTCGATAGGTTTAAGCAGAAGGAAGTTCACCTGCAGGAGATCTGCAGAACGGAGCTAAGGCTGCTGTAACTGCCTCTTACAATATATCAATCTCAGATTTCATTTTAAAAGGGGGGGGGGGAGGGGGGAACCAAACCTGTATGCTATTTTCAGATTACTTCTTCAGCCAAAATACCTGGAGGTAGAAAGTGGGTATGTGGCCATTAGGCCACTGGTGTCAGGTGCTAATACAGTTTGCACAGAGCTGCAGGGAGCCAGATCGGCTGGAGTCAGACTAGACCCCTTCCCTGTGTTTCAGCATTTCCCTCTCTTAGCTGGTGCTACTTGGGGTAATGATGTTGGCAGAGCAACAGGGCCAGTACTTTGGACTTTATCTGTATGTTAGCAGCCCTAATTAAACACTTTATCTGTACTCATAAGTAAAGGCAGGGGATTTCACAGGTATTGTATTGCTCATGAGCTGTGGACCAAACTTCACTGTTCTAAGTGATAGCCCCCATTAGCTAGACCTCAATTCCAGTGTTTTGCAAACTGGAAATGGTTTTCCACTATTTGACAAGAATTCATGCAAGAAATAGAGACATTTATCTGTGGCAAGAATCAAGGGGAAAAGGGGATGCACTTTTTCTTTGCTCAGTAGTCCAGAGAGTTTGTGCAAGCTTTCTGCACTGTCTTGGCAGATCATGAGAAAAATTTTGTATGCTCTGGAAGAGTTCAGTAAGTCAGCCAGAGAAGCTTGAAACCTCTGGGACTTCATAGGGTAGAGGGGCTGGATAACTTAGGATCCAAGGGAAGGCAAGTAATTTAAGTGATTTTTTTCATGGAAACCTACTGATGCTGCAAGTAAACATTTCCAGTCCTGGCTGCATATTCAGTTACATGTGCACCCTACATGGAATTTCCCTTCACTAGTAATTAATTTCCAAACAATCCAGATTGCTGTTAGATACTAGAAACTGCTTATTGTTGCACTCATAGGTTTATGTCCAATCTTTTGTATATGCTTTCCAAATGCAGTTTG
This sequence comes from Falco cherrug, assembly GCF_023634085.1. Taxonomy (NCBI): domain Eukaryota; kingdom Metazoa; phylum Chordata; class Aves; order Falconiformes; family Falconidae; genus Falco; species Falco cherrug. The sequence goes on along the minus strand of NC_073704.1, from coordinate 14,973,464 downwards.
CTATGCAAATCCTATAAAAGGCTTCCCTAGATTCGGGCATGACAGGCGTGACAAGATGCTCCACAGAGTCTGTCCTCATGTGAAGAAATCTGGATCTCTATAGCCCATTGTTGGTGGGGCAGAGTTGAGGTTGCAGATTATGAGACTGTGTGATGATGTGCTGCAATAACAATGGTCTGAGTTTAGGACTGGCCACAAATAAATTATGTGACAATTCCCCATGAATATCAGTAAATGCTACTGAGACATACAGTCAGTATTCACCCCAGTGCTGACTAGAGCGGGGCTGGAAATAGCTGCAGGAAACTGAATTTATTCGTGTCAAATGTGGCTGTATTCTTTTTCATTCTTAGGCATTTTCAGGTTTATATTTTTTTTTTTTTATCCTTCCAGGTATAGCTTGAGCTTCCACATTAGTACAAGTCCACTGTAAGGTTTTGGAAGGCTCACCAGGGTCAAAATCTGCAAAGACGGGCATGTGTTTAACTTGATAAACTAAGCAACTCCGCTAGTTTTACCATGGCAGTTTGCAGTGTGTGCAGTTTAGCATACAAGTGAGTCTTTGAGGATTAATAAATAGATTACTGTTTAATTACCACTTTAAAAAATAGTGTCAAGATTTGATGGTACACTTTCCTGTCTCTCTTGCCTCCCATATATTTTCGTGGCTGATGTCTGAGTTCTTTGTTTAACTGGGAGGGAGGCTGATTTTTGTGAGATAAAACTTCTTTCTGTGCTTCTCTGTGAATATAGTTTATTCTTTACCTTGAACAAATGTAATTTTAGGGTAATTTCACATTTAGCGTGGGAGCAAAAGGAAACTTTTTTTTTTGCCAGCTTATCATCATCATCATTATTATTATTAAAATATGATAGCCATTTATAGCTGCTCATAGGAATGTTAAAAGTTTCCTTGTACTCCCCCATCTGTCTGCATCCATCTGTTGTCTCTTGTCTGGTACTGGAATTGTTAAGTTCTTGGACAGGGACAGCCTTTTTTAAAAATGGGGATCAAGTTCACAATTAGTAGCTTTATTATTACAAGAAAGCTAGACTAAGAGTGATAATGGGCCATGAGCACTATGCAAATCAGGAGATTCAAACATTCATAAGCCATTTGTCTCAAGTGTGGCAATTCTGTGTTTGCGCTCATATGGGTACCTGGTAAATGTTAGGTATGTGTGTACATATGAGTTTTATTTAGCATTTTTTATTTTTCTCAGTGGCTGCGCAGGTGGTGGGAATGCTGATCGTATCCAGAAGTTACGGAAGGAGTACCATCAGGCCAGGCGAGAAGGCTTACCTTTCTACGAGGACGATGAAGGAAGAACACAGCCATCTGATTATGACCAGCATTGGGTGGGTACACAGTGTGATGCAAAGTGCTTTTGCAGCATTCAGGGTTAGCAGAAGGTGCTTATTTGTTTGTGTTTTCCAGAAATCCTATGTCATCTTAACATGAATTTGGGAGGCTGGTAGAAATGGAGAAATCCTTAATGCCAGCCCACCAAAGAAAACATTGATAATATGGAAACTTGGCTAAGAATAACTTGCCTGTTCACTCTGTTTGATTTAGGCCTGGGTTTCCTCTCTGTAGGCACAAGATACGCAGTCACTGCCAAACTTGTCACGTGTGGTAGCATCAAGGCTTTTCAGCAGGATTTATGGTACTCTGGCAGTTCATTCAATGACTCCCTGGGTTATCGAGAGCATTAGAAGAGCAGACTCTCACTGTGCTTAGCTGTAAAGCAAGTGGGAGGAAACTGAGGCATGTGTGCTCCTACCCTTCGTTCTGCACACCAGACAGTAGCAATCTGGCCTTGATACATCCTGAGTAACTTCTATAAAATGAAAAATGGAATAATTTGCCTCTCTCCCATTAAAAGATCTTGAAATATTCTACCAACACTATAGAACTGTTACAGACATGTTGTATTCCCTGTTTTACATCTAGGAGTCACACTAAACAGGGAAGTATTATCTACCCCACTACTGAAGAGTAAGCTATGGTAGAACCAGCAATTAAATCAACAGTGCCAGATTTTTTAATGCTTTAAAAAAATGCAACAGCTGTAATCTATGGGATAACAACTGTGGTACTTAAGAGCTCCACCTGAGCAGGTTTCAAAGTTGGACTCTGTCTCTTTAGAAGTAATTATAATCAACCAGCATTCAAAAATGTAACTTTGATAAGATGCAATTTATGCTAAATTTGAAATTTTAGTTTAAAAAGAGGCAGAATTATGTTAAAATCTTAAGAATCTAAATACACCTGAAGTCTGAACTAACATTGTTAATGTCCTCCAATGTTAATGTCCTCCAAACAATCAGTGTGAATGCTGAAGTGAAATCTTCAATGATTGGGGTTGTAGTCAAAAAAAATCCTGTGTGAGACTAGATTTTATTGCAATCACAGAGAGATAGACTTAAAAGGGGTGTTTTTACATAAATTATCATATATATTTGTTCATTAACCCAAAAAAAGTTGTTATATATATTATTCTGATTCAGTTACCAAAGTGTTGCTCACCTTCAGCAGAATAGCTCTTTTCTTAGAACAGTTAACTTTCATCTACTCTCTTAAAGTTTGTGACTCAAATTTGGGACTCTGTAGCTGCCATTCTTCTGAATAGCCTTTGTAAACTAAAATGAGAATATACATCAAATGTGTCTTTCTGTTGAAATTGTATGGCGTGAGTGTCTTGACAGAGGTCCTAGACCAGGCCAGTGGTACCTCTTCAGCAGCCTGAGGATTTCTACTGCTTATCTGAAACTGGTAAAGCTTTATTAATCCTCAGAGGAGGTTGAGATTTATGGTCCAGTGTAGTTTCCTAAGATTCACAAAGGTTTCTTCTAGATAATCCTTTCTAAGCCTTTCCTATTAGGTATAATGCCCAGAGATTACTGATTTCCAAAGCTTTGCTTTTTCTGTGAGGCAAGTTGTCCTTAATCAAAGCAACTGAAATGGAGCTTTAAGTATCACAATCTTGAAGTGATTAATAGTAGTGACACCAGGATTGTTTTTTGGGTTTTGTCCTTCCAGTGCAGAATATTTTTAACTGTTCTTGTGAGGAATGGCAGTCTGCTCAAAAAACAGAGTTTACCTTGAGGGCTTTAACACTCTGAAGTTTGTTGCTGCAGCAGTTCCTCTTGTTGAAGTGGTTTACAAATTTCAGAGACTTCTGGTCTCCTCACTGCAACAAGATCATCCATTGATCCATCCAGCCTTGCATTCCTAGGCACTGTCTTTCAGTCTGGAAAATACTGTGGCCACAGCTTGCTCTTTTTTGACTCCTGGCTGAAATTTCTACTCTTACATGTAGTTTTACCCTTAAAATACATATGTTACATCAATCCATTCAGACAGAAAAGAAGGAACAAAAATAGAACCAAATACTAAAAGGAAAACAAATGTCTCAAAGCATCTTGCCAGGAAAATCCTCAAGGTATTTTTTAAGCCATGTAGTCTTTCCCACCTTGGGCTGCTGACCCTCAGCAGTGCTGTGGTAACACAGATTGAACAACAGCTGATTTTTCCCACCTTTACTCATCAGTGAAGAGACATGCTGATGACTAATTGCATAATTGTAAATAAATAAAACTCACTCGAATCTTCAGGATGGCAGGTCTTTCTTTAAGGAGTTGACAGACAGCTGAGGAGGAGGAAAACCTTCTGGTATAAGTTTTCTTCCTTCCGGCAGGAGGTTATTGCACCAGGGAAGCTGCATCCTGAAAGGAGATGCTGGGTCTCCCTACATATTTTTAATACTCAATTAGTTCTTTTTATACTTTTGTCAGTCAGCTGTTTTACCTAAGCCAGCTTTCCTATAAGATAACTTTCTAATGCACAGCAGCTGCTGTAATCACTTCCCACCATCTCATGAAACATGCAGATAAGTTGGGAAATAACAGAGGATAATTTGAGAAGACGCTATCCCGTCGCAAATCAACAGCTTCAGAAATGGACCCTGGGTCTTGTCTTCCAAAAAGTATCTGAGAACTCATGAGGCAAATTTCTATCTGATAAAGCTGACATTGACGAGTGGCCTTTAGCTGACACTGTAATGGGACAGAATTTCTAATAGAAGGGGTATTTCTAACAATCTACTTTTTTTAATGTGGGATAAATCAAGTTAAAGTGCAGAGCCGGCTGAAAAGCTAGCATTGTGAGGGAAAATGATCTCATGACAGGCAATTGGGATCCATAAATGTTTTAAAAATAAGGTCAAAAATCCATTTTAAATAGGCCTGCTATTCTCTCATCATCCATTCCTCCCCCCTGCATCCATTTTCCAATTCTCCTCTGTTCTTCTCATCTGTTGCTGGATGAATTTTTCGCTCTCTTGCACCTTCATTCTGCTCTCCCTTCCCCACAGTCTGTTCTTTTTCTTTTTGTAAGTAACTGAATAATTCAGTTTAGTGTGTCTCCATAAACAGACACATGTATACAGCACTGTCTGTGCTATAGAGCCAGATCCTTTGAAATTCTTTTCCAGTTCCTTTATGCTTTGGTTTGTTGTTGAGTTTTGCATCCTTTGGGCTGCTCCCCACCCCTGCCCCCACCCCTCTTTCAGATTTATAACTAGGATAAGTGGATAAGCCAAATTCTATAGGGTAGATCACAAGGCGTAAAGTAAGTGTCAGCTAACCAACCAAAGGACGGGCTGATGATAAGTATAAACATTGTCTAGGAAAATGAATGCCTGTTATTAGCAGTGTAATGGGAGATTACTCTAAAATTTTCTGATGACTAGGGTATATTGGGGAGTATCAGTTCAAGACAGAGTCTAGGCATGTGCATACATCCTCATGTCTTAGTGGGACATCAGTCAAAGTGCTCATAAACATATGCTATGCAAACCTAATCCTACAGAAAGAGGCATAATATGTTTATGTAGTATTATCATATACTGCAGTATCAGTCAGACCTTGAGAGAGCTATGTAAGCAATAAGCTGCAAGAACTTAGTCTCCCTAGGAGCTGGAGGGTTTTTTTCGTGGGGCACTTTTTCAGGGCTTTAGAGTCACAGACTAATAGCAGATCATGAGAAACAGCAAAAGAGCTGTCAAGACAAAGCCATGAAGTTAGCATCTGTACTTGTATTTAAGGGCATTTAAATAATGAGGAATTAATCATCTATTTGAGGATTTACTTGGATTGTCTTACAGACTTTGTACAAATCCAGTTACTTAGAACATCAGTTCTTTCCTTCAGGGTGGCAGAGAATCCTTGAAACTCTATCTTTTTAATGTGCATCCAATGACTGCATGTGACACCTGCCATAGTGCAAATAGTTCTTCACCTGTTAGTGACTATATCAGCTTCACTGTACTGAACCTTATGTTAACTGGTTCTAAAAGCCATTTCCTTACTCGCAGATCAGATTTGCAAGCTGATAAATAACCTAAAGATACACGAAAACCTGTCTGGATACTAGCTGTGAGCATTCAGATTGAAACAAATCTGTAATGTACTGAGTTTTGTCAGTTCCCAGTTGCAAGTATGAAAGAAGAATCATGCCTGTCTGTGTTAAAGGCCAAGTACTTTATTGTATGTCTGGCAGGAGTCCAAGCCTAAAAATCAACCAGAACAAAAAAAGGAGCGTTAAGAACTGCATTATTTTTCCATAATGTGTCAAAGGGTTCTATGCTTGCTTCAGGATGAATAAGGAGCTGTTTGTACTTTTCATGATCAATTAGGTCCAGGTTCAGATGTTGCATTTCAAATAGGTTAAGTTCCCAAAATGCACAGACATTTGTGTTGGACCATGGTTAGAAACCAAAATTCCAACTTCTAGAATAATAACATTCCTGTCTTCTAGTGCAATGGGAGAAGCTGACAATTTTATGTACTATGTGAAACCGTATAGCAGAAACTGCTGTGAATTCCAGACTTTCTGAGCCCACAGACTATTAGTAGAAAACAATGAATATTTTTTTTTTAAAAAGTTAACTTACTTGAAGTATAGCTGCTTTTAAAACCATGGGTCAGAAGTATTTGTGTGTAAGTGGTTAAAATATTAATTAAGATAATATCTAAAACGTTTTATTAGATTGTATGATTGACTCACCAATCAATAATTTATGGTCACTACTTATCTCTATATAATGAAGGTTTCAGATTGGGATGTTTTCTAAAGAGCTGTTCAAACTAAGCAGAAGGATTTTGAAATTTACAGGCTGGCTTTTGGGGGGAAATTATTTTGGAGAAATCCCTGCCAAACCTCATGTGAAAAATAAACAACTCCAAATGGCACATGCAAGGAAAGCCAAATTCAATTCCATTAATACTAGTAATAAAGAGTGACTCTTATAAGTTGTTTGGAGTCATTCCTACTTACACAAAGGTTGAATTTGGCACAGATTATTTGAACCAGAGGGGAGTCTGATATGCTCATGTCTTCATGCTAACACTATGTACACACTCTTATTTACCAAGGGAAACAGTTGTGGTGCCATATGTCATCTTATCAAAGCCCACTGGTACTGTTTATATCCTACAATATTATTTGAATTCCAGAAATATATCATGCCATCTATTTCACAAGGTACCTCATCACACAGCTGCTTTTTGTTGTATTTCAATGCAGGGAGGTGATTCTGAGGAGGGCAAACACTAAGCCATTTCTCTGATTTCATATTAGTAGTTGAAGGAAATCAAACAAAAACATGTGGTGCTGCCAGGCTGTGGCTGTCCTTGCAGGCTCACAGCACTGAGAGGTTCCACGTTAACACATGTGCCAGTGGTCATGTCCCTTAGAGTTAGGAGAGGTTCTTCTGATGTGGCCCAAACGGAGAACTTGAGTGGGGCATCACAGAGATTGTGACAGCTGCCAGAGATCATGTTGATGTGATATGAAGGGTCCTAGAGGTTTTATGTTGTAAATGTTTTTCCAAATTTGCCAATATGCTTAGGTAGGTAAGAAACAGACCTTTAACTGGTAATTATATTGATGAGGGGAGTTTGTGAACAGGTAATCCATGCTATACAGTATGCTAAACAGTTACTACATTTGTCCACATAGACAGGCCACAGCTCTGCAGCTTTTATCCTTCGGAGCACAGTTGGATGGACACAGAAACAGCCTTTTCAGAGCTAGGCTGTAATCTGGCTTCACTGCAGTGCTGAGTAGCACGGTAGCTGGGTCTTTGCAATTTGCTTCGGTTTTGGCAAGTTTCTGCAAGTACAGGCTTTAAGTTTTCTGTCTGCTTGTTGATTGCTCCACAGATAGGTGACTCTGTGGCCGCTTTCCCCTGAGCACACGTGCACGGGCTGCCACATCTCAGGCCATCATCGCACGGGGAAGGTGGGAGAGGATTGAGGTTTTAACACCAAGCTTTGCCATGTAATGTTGATAAAGCTAATACTGTGCACTTTGAACCTTCCCTTACTCTCAGTGATACGTACTTCTCCATGACAGCTTTGTCCTGGCCCCTAGCAAGTCAGTGCCCCACATACCATAGAATCAAATACAGCTGCTCATGGGTCTGACTACAAGGCAGGGAAAAAAGTAGGTTTCCTTTTAAAATTGACCTCCTCTTCCTCAGGCCATTAGTAAGAGGCCTGCTTCGACTTCTAGAAAGGGGCCCTGGTTACAACAACACTCATTTTTTAATCACAAGACAAGTCTGTAATGCCATTGAAATTCATGTCTGAAGCTAAGCATGCGCTTGGGTATTTATTAGATCAGGCCTGAAATCAGGCCTCAGGCTTGACCCCTGCTTAGGCACAAGCTTTTTCCTTTACTACCAGGTATCTGGTGCATTTATCAAATACATGCTGACACAGCTGACTTCTTTCTGAATTCTCACAGCTTAATTTCTCTGGGTTATGTTCTTGTTCAGCGTGCTGCTGATTAAAAAGAAACCTTGTCCCTGAAAAATACTGATGATCCCCAGAATTGCCTAGCTGCTGTTGTCCCAGATGGCACCCTGTTCCCTAAAGATGCTGGTCACTGTCCAGCTTTGCCTGCTAGGGATAACATCCCACTAAAACAAAGAGCAGTTTTGACAAAGCACTGCAAAATTTGTCCATTTAACATAATGGAAAGCAGAATGACCTTTGTGAGGCAAACAGCAATGGTTGCCCAGCATGTGCAGAGCAGGGTCGAGCTTGAAACAAGCTGGGTCAAGCAATACAGCAGTGTCATTGAGGCTGTTACAGAGTACAGATCTTTTATTTGTTATAGTTAAGTACGTGACAGAAGACAACTGAAATAATGGACTTCTGATTACTTTTGATTTCTGGATTGAGTTCCTCTATTGTATATCTGTGCAGCGCTTCTCATTATTGCAGCATAAGAGCTGAGGTGGAGGCCTTGGGTGGTATTGAGTTTTGCTGAAGTTCCTCACTGCAAAATGTATTAGCAGAACTGCTTGTTAAATTTCCTCCTAGGCGCAGTTTCAGCAGTCAGGGTGTCAGTGCTCTGGCTACATTGTTGTCTTGCAGTTAAAAAACACTAAAAAGTTCAAGGTTTCTTCACAGCCAAGGTGTGAAAAGTAATTAGAATGTATCACTGGGTGCTGGGTATAAGCAATTATCTATGAATATATAAAGGCTCTATTTTTCTCAACAAACAGGCGACATTGTTATAATTATTTAAAATGAAAAAGAAAGTCACTGACTCAGACATGGAGAGATTGGGCAGATAACTTTATTAGTTCCCAGTCTAAGGTCTGTAGTGCAGATGCTAATCTAATATCAAGACTGCATTTAAATAAAGTACAAAATATGGGAAAAGAGAACTCCATTTACCCTGTAAAGCTGGTGCTCTACGTGAGTTTAGCTTTTCTGCTCAGGGCCAGCTCTTTCCAACTTTCAACCTCAGCTCTAGCTATTCATGAACAGGGAAAAGGAGCACTAGCGCCTTCTTTCTTGCTCAGTACAGGATCCGTCTGGAACACATTCCTTCTATCAAATGTGCTGAGTTTTGAGAAGTTCTGAAAAAGTTAGTAATCAATTTAATTTTTGTTTGCATTTGGGTTTTGTTTTTTTCAACCTTTAACATTCTTGCTTAGTTTAGTAGATTGAATCTGTAAGCAGGAATTTCCCAATGCAGAAGGGAGTCTTATAAAATACTGGCACTGTCCAACCTGATCTGAAGAGTTTATTTTTATTTGATTATTTTGTTTTTAGTGGTTTTGACACACTTGCTCTGCATCTGTATTAACAATAAGAAAGCAAGAGCAACAAATACTGCTGTCTGTGTTTTTGCTGCTTTTTCCTCATCAAAGGGCCTGGCTGCTGTGTTAAGTGTCATGTTGCCCAATATTATTAGAGCCATTCCAACTGAACTGTATGTCATAAGTCGTGTATGACAGGAGATACTGAGTCTTCTGTAACCCAGGTGATACTGGGATAACTGCCTTCCGAGAAGAAATATGAGGTTTGGCCCTACTGCCTCCAAAGGGGGTCCTGCTGCTCAGGGCAGATGATATGTGAATATTCCAGTGTCACAGAGTAGCATAGATGTCATATAGTAGCATATAAAATTCAACATATATATGTTGTGGATGCTTATTACTGAGCAAGAGGATAATTACTGATATCTCTTCTAAAATGCAGTCTGGTCACCAGTTCTAGAGATTTTTCTGGGTTTAGCCCATTCATCTGTTTTCTTAGTAGGCTGGAAGTAATGATTGTCAAAATTATGACTGCAAAGGATGCACTGCTGTGTTAGGAAGACCAATGCTCATGTGGCAACAAATAATGGCAGTGACTCTCAAGGAGTATGGACCCTGGGGAAGCCTGGAACAGCTATGTGTTTTACACCATCAGGTTCCCAAGAAAAGTCAGAATAGCAGATACCTAGAGTGAAATTATGGCTTTGAAGTTGTGTTATACCTCAAAACAAAGTGAACAAATTGGGATTCTGAAAAGATCCAAAAGTTTCTTGTATCATAGTAAGCATGGTTATATCAAATCATATTCTGTACTTCGCAATTTAAGGATAACTCCTTCAGGATTAGATAAAATTTTATAATTTGTAATACATGCCTGTGCCTTCCATCCCTGGTCTGCCATCATCAAAACAAAGTCATTCTGACAATCTAAATTCAGTCTTTCCTGTGGAATGATTATAGGGGAATTTAGTAAAATACTATGTAGTGGTACCCACCAGTGGATCAGTATTAACATTTCCATTTGCATTTGAAGCTAATTTTCAAAGTATTTCTCTTAATTTGCTAGGAAGATACCTGTCAAGTTAGCAATTAAACTGTAATTTGGTCACTGAGGTGTTTACACAGATTAATAGATCTCTCTCTTAAGCTTATGCTCCTGGGTTTGAAATAATAGCTATGCTATGTGGTAGCATGACCCCACTTGAGTTTCACACACACATGCACAAAATCAAATTCCATCACATTTTAATGCAAATTTTACCTTTGCAAATGATGGCCTGAAAAGAATGAGTTTCCATGGTAACCTTAGGGAACACATAACCTGTTTATCATAACTTCTCCATGAAGCAAGACAGGGGGTGGGGAACAAGCTTTGATGTCAGCTGTATTTTTCTGTAGACAGCATTCTGCTGTAGCACGTATAGAGAATTAACCAAAATGCTTGCATACTGTCCTAAATAAACTTTTTTTTCCTTTCTTAGAAACAGAAGCAGTCATATGGAATAACATAGGAGGGAGCTACAATAGGCAGTATTCAAAACCATTAACTGAACTTTCAGCCCCTGTCTATCGTTTGACAACTGGGTCAACATTTTGAAAGACCAATCACAAATTAATACTTAAAACAGATCTCTTCCATCACTTAATCTATCCTTACTTTCCCTCCATGCTTTACATTTGGCCCTCAGGTATCCGTGCTGCCTTTCAAAGGCACTTCTAAGTTTTCTGTTTTCTTGTTCTTCCACTTCACTGCTTAAAGTACTGTTTGAAAAATGCCTTGAAATATCTCTGAACTCCTACATTGTGGAGCTACCACAGAAAAGAATATATTGATTATACTTCACATTCAGTGCTGACTTTCAGAGTTGAGGTGGTGGCTTCTGAAGCTGCTATTAGCAAGGAGTGAGTTTGATGGCAGCAAGCATCTGCAAGGATGTATTTTTTCTGCAGATGCACAGTAACTCCTGGCTAAAGGAAAGTATGTCTCAACGTTTTTTTAAGGTCATTAGGAGTAAGGAACAGATGTTGAGGTTTTTCAGAATGCTGCTTTGAAGTGCCATTTAGGAGTCAACTGACAAGACTGACCCTATAGGCAGTGATTTTGGGGACTGAAACACAGAGGAACCATTGCCCACAGTTACCCATCTGGTATCCATCTGGTACCAGCAAACAACAGACAGTACCAAATCTCAGAGAAACTGTACCAACTGCTAAACTGGTATCAGCAAGCGAAGAAGGTCACCACCCAACAGCAGTTGCAAGCAGTAGAAACAATGTCTGTAACATTTACAGACTGGTATCTGAAGATCTGGAGGAACCTGATGCCATAACATATGGAAAGCAATTCCTTTCTCTAAGCCTGCTTATGCTGATGTTGTTTGCTCAGTATTAATCCAGGTTTGGACTTTTTTTTGTTGCTGCTGTTAACCATATTGAATTTGCAGGATGGAGAGCTTTTATCATGATGCCACTGAGAGAGCACTGCCTTAGTGGCATCTATGTTTAACAAGATTAAGGTGGATTTAAAACCCCGTGCCACAGACTAACCACTCAAATTCTAGAAGTACTGTTCCAGAGTGGTGTCAAATCACAGTGGAAGGAGTTGAGGTTACCTTTTAATTCTGTGATGATTTACTCTGCTGTTTTTCTTTGATGTGAAGTATTCTTCACCCCTGCTGTGGCAGGGGGGTGTTTCCCAATTTTATTGCCATCTTCTTCCTCTCCCCTTGGTTCATTTTCCCACTTCTTCCACCTTTTTCTTCTTTTGAAACAGTGTGCTGGTTTGTACAGTAGCTAAGTGTTTAGAATGTAATAATACAACAGTGAGAGATTTACTGCCTGTAGGCGCTACCCCTTCTACTCTTGAGGACCTCCAGCAAGGCATGATTTTATAGACAATGAAAGGCTCACTCTCCCCTGTGAAGCTGCCTGCCTGCAGGAAGCTTTTCACTGTCTATTTCCACTACTTGCTCTGCAATTTAGTTCCATGCCCTGCTATTTCCCCTTCCCCTCCCTCTTTCCTTTCCTGACATACACATGCATAGACCCCCTGTGCACACATTCAGCACCAAAACCAGATGTAGGTAGATACGGCAAAATAGCAATATCTCAATGTGTGCGTTAAAAACCTCAAAAATACCATAGACATTTTTGTCTTGTCATCCTCATCACAAATGGAAATATTGATCTGTCCCCTGTTTGCTTTCCAGGTACTGACACTGTCATTTTATTTTCCCTAAAAAGAACACAAGCTCATAGCTGGGCTGCAAAGCGTGGCCATTACACCCTGGCATTGATGCCAAGAACTCTGCTGACTTAGCTAGAGAAAGATGCTGAAAGCCCATGACTTTGAGAGAAAATTCAATTCCATTTACTTCATACAGTGTGTCTCATGAAGTATTTCAAAATGCTTTATATCAGGAGATAACATAATGAGAAAATGCTTTAGAGAACTGGGTATTCAGATAGCCAGACAAAATGACACACAACAATGAACTGGAGTAAAAGAGAAGACAACTGTCATTTAAAAGCAGTAATCATTTGGATAAGTAGTCTGGTAAACTAATTACAGTGAGAAAAGGAGCAAAGAATGCAAAACTGGGAGGAACAAGAAGCAGTTTAGTTTCAAACAAGCTAATGCAGAGGACTGGTTTCGGGGGGGGGGGGGGGGAAGAATTGTGCACAGTATTGTAGAACAACTGCAGATGTGCTTTAGAAATGTATTTACATGTATTTATTATGTATGCTGTATATTGCATCACAAACGTATCTCAGTGACAAGTTAAGTTATTCCCTCCAGTGGCTGGGAAGAGATTAATTACATTGGCCTGGTTCAGTGGAAGAGCAATTGAAATGCCCCTTTAGCTGGAAAGAATCAATGCTGATGGGTACTGAGGATTTTTTGGTTTGCTGCTTTTAAATGTTGCTCTCAGCTCAAGGGCCTCTGTTTGCTTCTACTCTGAGAATAGGTTTGCAAGTGAGGGTGTTGCAAATCTGGTGCTCATTAAAGACAATTAAGAGGTAGAATTAACCAAAACATATTATATGACTAATGGAAAAAGAAGCCACCCACAGAGACAGACACAGGCCAGGAAATTATCTCATTTTGCATGGTCACAGGAAACCATAGTCCTCCAGCACCAGGGATCAGGGGCTCTTGGAGCTAGGGTTCAGAAAGCAGAATATTATCTTTGTGGGGCTGTGCAAACTTGGCAGTTTTGGCTTCACCTCCATCTTTGCTATTTTCTCTCTGCTTAGTGTTGCAAGATGCAGCAAATGCTGAGAGCTTGTTTTCTACTAAGCTAAGGCAATTGCCATGTTTTTAAACTGTTATGGGAACAGCCTGTTTCCCTTTTAAAGTTCCCATCTGTGTTTGTATTTCCCTCAGTCTATTGCCTTTATAGAGAATTTTCCGCTCTCTCTAAATCTAAACCATTCGTTTCACCTCCTTGAACAAGAGGTAGGGCATTACCAAGGAGGAAAAGTAAATCCTGAGATAATCAGCCCTGCTTAATTCCAGCATGGAGCACTGCTGTCATCAGTGTTCCTGGTGTTCATTGCATAGGGAGAAGGGACAATGACTGTAAGTATGTACATTTGTGTGTGCATGTATATATGTGTACGTATGTATATATATGTGGGGAGAGAGGCAGACAGGCAGAAGGGGAGCATTTAATTGCCTAGCAATCTGAGTGACCAAGTAGTGTTCTGATTGCATACAGCTGATTTTCTAAGTGAAAATTTTCAAAACTACTCACCAGCAAAACCAAGATCATCAGTGACTCTGGAGTGTGTGCCTGTGTTTCTTACAGAGAGGAGGAAGGATGGGTTGATTACTATGTCTTTTTTTCCTTTAGACAAGTATGTTTTTCTCACCCAAGGGAAATGTATTCTAGCAGCATGAACATAACTATTAATCAACACTTAAGCAATAATCAGTGAATGAAAAATGATGACCAGAAACTGAAAATGTACTTCCATAGCTACTTTGGTGCTTTTCCTTTGAGATCATGCCCTTGCATTTTAACATGAACAATTCTTATTAAATTAGTGTTGATATATTCCAAAAGGCAGTGATTTAAAAAGCCAGCGTTTATTTTTCACTTTTAGAAAAAAATTACTAGCAGTGAATGGTACATTAAGATCTGCATAAGTAATGTTATAAAGCTACCTCAGTAGTCTCTGAGAGAGATCCTCAATTGCTATGAACCAGTAATATCTTATGGGGTTACTTCAGAGAGAGAAATGCCGAGATCATCATCACTAGAATGCTGCATTCAAATGTGTGAAGACGTGTGCAGGATACAGAGATATAAATGTTTTTCCTGTGTATTTTCACCCAAAAAGGAGATACAGCCACTGAGAGATGCAGGTGTATGTCAGCTTTGGGAATGCCTCCAAGAGGAATCAAATGCTATTGAAATTAAAACAAACCACCCTCATCAGTATTTAGCATGCTTTCCTGAATCGGGGCCAAGGTATGTGGTAGCACCCAGCAGAAACCAAGGCTGTGAGGCTCTGCTAGGAGTGCAGCAATACATTCCTTTAGTTCCTCAAGATGTTTTTTGACAAACTTTGTCACAGTTCTAATAACATCAAGTGTTCTTTGGAATAATCTCAAAACCAGAATAGTATAAAATGCTTAAAGTCAGCGTGCTTCACAAAAAGAAGGCTCAACATTCCCTGTGACTGAGCCCAGAAAACAGAACTTTAAGAGTCTGCAAGATCACGATGGGCGGTGAACAGGCACTTGTAGCCATCTGTTGGTTCACCTTCCCAAGTGATTTACCCTGTATTTTCTGTTGGCAATGAAACAAAAAAGTTCAAGTTGGTTGCCGGACTGCCCAAAACAAACTTTGAAGGCATCGGGCCATGATTTGAGAACCTCTCACAATTACAGTCCTGAGATGTCTATAAAATGGAGCAGGAACAGAAACGCAAGGTTTCTCAGGACCTGATGGGGAGATACCGCTTCCTTCCTTTTTCTTGAAAACTGTCCTACGAACAAGTTTGTAACAGGAAAGCTGGAAGTGCTCTCTGCAGTGGTGGAGGTGTTTTTTGAGAATTCCTGTGGGACATCATCTTGGCTTTTCATTGCAGCCACTTAGCAAAGAAAAGCACCACCAAGAATACCAAAAAGAAGTATTAAAGGTGCTGTCTTATATCCAAACAATGGTAAAGCAGTACCAATGGGCTCATATAACATTAGACGCTTCTTTGAGGACTGCTTCTGTCATTAAAATCAATGCAACTTAATTAAAGCAAATTATAGATAGATACATCTATAAATAAGATATTAAAGTGCGCTGCTGAATATGATAATTGCTGCATATTTAGCAATCAGCGTGTGTGTTCTGCTTTTGCCAGGAGGGATTTCTTTCAGTGGAATCAATGGAGCTTTATTAAAAACCATCCAAATTAGAGGGAGAAATGATGAGTGTTATAATAACGCAAAATCACTGTTTCAACTTTCATTGCAAAACCAGGAAAGCAAAATACATCCCTCTTTGTGTATGTTAGGAAAACATCAGGAAAATTCTTTTGAATCATGGACACTGGTAGAATTTTTAATTTTTACCTTTTGATGCAAAACATAAAAAAGCTGGATGGAGGAAAACATGTTTTTTGTGCTGGAGGTCTTGGAGAGTGGGATAATTACGGTATCACAGCAGTTAGGAATTAAGAAGACCCCTTCGATCAGCTTCCTCCATTTCACATGGAACATCCAGCTCACTGCTGTACATAACCCACTTCTGTTTTAACAGCTCAAGAAGTGTTCGTGAATCAAATCATGCTCTTAAATTTCACTTGCAGTCCCTAGAACCGAACATACTGTTGAAATGCAAAAAATAAAATGGGTGAATTTTGGTGCTTCACCTGTGTACGAAACATTGAGACTGGGGTGGGGAGCAAATCCAGTTTTACCTCTCAGTTTTTCTTCAGTTTTCACTTAATTGAAAACAAAAACCAACTGTGTCTCAGCAGAGGGGAGACCTGAAGGTTAAAGGGCAAATTCCGTTATACCATGGCTCTTTTTGGCATGCTGAATCTCAACCCATGTGATTAGAAACGCTCACAGACAAAAGAAGAGCTTTGAGAACAGAGGTCAAACCAGCATCTGAATCAAGTCCTTTAACAGATGATCACAAGACTGTTGAAAAAAGTACTAAGCAATGCAGCGGTCCTATGTGCCATGTTTATACACAGACTTTAAGGCAAAAAGAAGAACTGGGTGGCATTTTCAAAGCACTTGGGTGATGGCAGAGCACATGCCTTGCTCTGCAGCCTTCCTGGGATGGCCTCTGTTTTTTAGTGCATGTCAGTCATAAAATACAATAGTAGTACCATGCCATTTTTTATGGGAAGAAAACTACAATGCGCAAGCTCAAGTGATTTTCCTGAGTGTACACAGTGAATAAATGAGAAAGTTAGGAGTCCCAGGACTCCTGTCTTCATAAGCTCTTCCTGATCTCCCATAATTTTAATTCAGGCATGACTCAATGGAGTCATCAGTGTTTTGCACTGGGTTCACAAACACATAGCTAAAATCACATCAGCCTTGATGAAGTTATGCTATTGCTACTTAGCTGGTGGGCAGCACACACACCCCATTTTCTTTCTGATCTTAATAATTGAAATGTTTGGAGGAGGTTTATTGTTCAGAAGTGGGTGAAACAAAGGGTTAACAATAAAAATTAAACAGGCAAAGGAGTTGTTTAGCGTGTAAGTGAAAAATGAATGAGCCTGAATGCAACACCCACTTTGTATTATTCCTTTTTAAGAGTGTGAAACTTCTGACTCTGAGTGGTGCTTTTTCTGCAGCTAGTTAGGCTTTAAACAATTTTTTTAACAAACTGATCAAAGTTTCCTATATGCACCTCTAAACTAAAATACCTGCAGGAGAGGGAACGGCGACTGCAGCTTTCTGAGACAGCCACCCTGAAAATGGCTTTGCATCATTCTTTTCCTTATGAGCAGTACCCATGGTCTTGAGTCTTCAGTGTGCCAGCTTCACCTGGATGGACCTGGAACAGGGCACTCGGGTAGCTCAGGCAGGAATTTGTGAGAGGAGGTAGAGCCCCAGCAAAAACACACTGTCCTGTGGAATGTGTCCTCACTGCTAGGGGCAGGGAGTTGCTGCTGGCTTTTGTTAGCAGTGTGGTAGCTCTCACCTTGAGCTGTGTGAGAATGCATAAGAAAAAGTTGATTCTGGGTTTATGAAGCCTAAACTTTAAAAATAATCACTATAGTTGTTCATACCGCAATGGCTGTCCAACACCAAACACCTTGATCCATATGAAAGGGGCAAGCAGGCTTTCATGCTAGCAGCTCGTCTTTTAGCCTTCCACAAATGCTCCAGGAGGCAGTGATTGTAAGGCAGGTGAGGAGGAATGAAATGCAGTGTCTCCGGGGAACAAACACAGCCTCTTGCACTTTCTCGCACAGTTTTCAAGGTAGTCTCAAGCTTCAGGATGAAATGAGTCCTTTCTCTGCTCTTAAAGAATTGTTCTTCTGCAGCCCCAGAATTTTCCTGCGGGCAAATCCTAGACTTGCTTCTAGATACCTGCCTGCAGGTATACTCTACTTATGCCTTAAAATTTGTTTGCAAATATTTGAATGCTCTAAGATATTTATTTCTGGCTTGATCTACAAGTGCATGTTCACATCATTTGTTACGTTTTTTTCCTAGGAAGTTTTCCTAGGGAGAGCTGGCAGGTTAGAGATACTAGCTTACCACTTCCCTGTATTAGAAAACTCCTCGAAGTGCCATGCGGTTACTGTGTTTGCCAGGGATACAGCTCGCACTGACACCTGCGCAGCTTTTGTTTTCTCTTTTTCTTTCCAGTTGCTTTCCCTTTCTGTTTTTGATCTGCATGTGAAACTATGCCTCTTTCTACAGTTTTCTGTCCTGAAGCAAATGTGAATTACACTTGTCCAGGGAAGTGGAGGGACCCCCAGCCTGTGCTTGTTATTCTGCCTTTTGGCCCTTCACATTGGTCCCCTGCTGAAAGCTGTGGACTGAGCGAGGAGAGCAGCGCACCGTGCCTGCATCACTCTTCAGTCTGTGCTTCCCCCAGCCTGGCTCTGCCTCGGGGGACTGGCAGGGGTTTAATTAAAGATGCAGAGGTGTTACAGGTTTTTCTCTGAAGTGATGCATTTCTATCACAGAAATTTTGTTTGCTAATGGAAATTACGGGGGGGGGGGGGGGCGGTTAAAAGAGACTTGAACAGCAAAAATACTACTAGCTATGTAGAAGAAAATATCGTTCTGGCACACAGAAAATCCTGACTGTGAAGGCACTGTGTTATATGGATGCAGTGTCTTGCCTGTTTGTCTGGTACTTTGTTTCCAGGTGTGGCCAGTGCTATGTGCTTCAGAGAATTCATTGGGATTCCCAAAGGGACGATTAGGAGAATAATGTGCTGGTACAGGGGCTTCTGCCTGCTCTCCCTTTCAGGGAATGGCTGACTCTGTGAGGCTTTACCTCTCTTCAGCCTGTCAAAGGCTTTTCTGTCTTCTGCTGAGCTGGTGCTAGTTGTTTTGATTCATATGTGTGTCGGGTTTATTAATCTTCCATTCTACAAAGGGCTTGGCCATACCAATACTTCGCAACAGTTAAGTTTCATGAATTGTTTGCTGTTGTTTTTTGACAAAGATAGCATTTCGTTTTCTCAGTTTAAGCATGCTGCTCTTTTAATTGCACTGATGGGATGATGTCTGTTTCTGTGTTTATCTCTACCTCATTATTTTTGCATATTCATGTTTTGCTTGTTAGTTGAGGCCGCTCTAGACTAAGAGATGATCGCTTCATAATGATGGCTCTTATTTAAGTTGATGTCGTTAATTTAAACCCTAAAAATACAGGAGCATGTTTTGGATCATTCTTTCTGTTGTGCATTACCATACATTTGTGAAACATGTATTTCATCTGCTGTTGTGTTCTTTCTTTACTGATTGGGGTGTTGGGTCTCAAAAGCTCTTCCAGCTGCCTCTGATATGGACTCAACTAAGTAATGCACCTTCTATCATCTCCAGTGCCTCACTGGTCACCTCATGGCCAGTGTCTATTTGGCTTTGATAGGATTTCCAGGTTCTAATGCTTTTTTATTAAGGTTACTGTTTGCTCACCTAAGTATTTTGTGATTATTAACTATGTAGTTAAAACCTCTGCACCTGGACTGAGGGCCAGCTGTGTACGTTGTGTTTCAGGGAAGGAGGAGAAGCTGGAATATTTCGATCTCATTAGTTAGTGCCTTTCGTACTGATTTTTAGCTTAGTTTGTGGTAAAAGACAGCAAGGAACTCTTTGCTTTGACTCCCTCTGAAACAGAAATAACTTCTATGAAGGAGGTGTTTCCATTTTCGCAATTTCTCTTTTCATCGGGGTAGTATTTTATTCCGGGCACCATTTTGCTGGTGGCTGAGCGATGATATGTTTTTACTGTCGCATGGACAGATGGAGAAGGGAAAGGAGAAGAAATGGCTAAGTCTTTAATTAGCCATGCAGAGCCAGACCATGCTTTTCCAGTGCACTGGGGATTTTATATAGGGTGTGGAGACACAGCCGGCTCAACGGATCCAAATTAGCAAAATTGTGTATCCATCGCCAGGGTGTTTCTATGGCAACTGTCTCTCAAATCATATATACAAACAGACCTGGCAGGGGGTATCACCTTCTATTTGGTCTGTAGGAAACCATCAGAAAAGGGGTATTTTCAGGCTGCAAAAAGGCCTCATGATGTAAATATTTTTTACTTTCTGGTGACTGGTAAAACTTTGGGGATCACTGCTCGATGCTGGTGCAGTTCTGGATCTGTTAGTGGTTTTGCACATTGGCTGCCATTACTCCTGGTAGGTGTGAGAGTGATCACCAGGAAATTTGCACAGAGTTGTGAATGCACAGTTACCAGGTGCATCCTTGAGCTCACATGCACCTTGCCACTGCACATAATTAATAGCCTATCTACAGCCACGCAGGTAGGCCGTATACTGCATGGCTTTTGTGCTGAGCAAACCAAATTACACATTTAACTTTTTCCCCCCTCATTCTTCTTCATAAAACAGCAGAAATATGGAGGCTCTTCTTTGACTGCGTACCTGGTGGATTAAGGGAAATTATCAGCCTGATCAAATTAGCAGTGTAAGAACAGCCAAAGTGGCTGTGGCTCTTCACCTAAGCGACTCCATCTGTATAAATTCTCTCTAAATGTCACTTTTTCTGGTGGAAAAAAGGAACGAATGATCCATTTAGCCTACAGCCCTCTTTTTGAAATGTAGGGCAATTATTGTTATTTTTCACTCGTGCAAAGTCAGGCACTGCTAAAGCATGGGTCATGTCAAATCAGAGATGATTATTTCTTGTGGCCACCAGTTCCATGAGGACTCCTTTCTGTTTTGAGTCAGATAAAAGGGAGTTAGCGATAGGCCTGTGCTAAATAATTTGTTTCACTTATGATTATCTTGGAAGTTCAGTAAGTGGCAAGGTGCATAACAGTATTTGTCTAGGAATTCCTAAACCTGCCTAGTGACTCCAAGGGATAGTGCCTCACTGTGCGTTGGGCTTGGCTTATGTAATGAGTCCACAAGAGATTGTATGGAGAAGTGTTATGTCAAGACAGATAACACTTACTACACCAGAGTGCACAACCTTTGCTATAGCAGAAGCTTATATATCTCTTCAGTGAAAATGCCATATTGCGTGTAAATCCAGAACTGTCAGAAATGTACTCTAACCTGTAGAATGTGAAAAATGTGTTAATTTTGTTTGTTTTCTCTTTTTCTAATCAGACCTTGGCTGAAAGCTTGGTGTGATTTATTCTTTTCTTTTTAATGAATTGTTAAAAATGTTTGAAAAGGCATTAAATCTTCTTTTCTGCTATTAATCTGTAAAAGGGGAAGGGGATTTTAAATGGCCTCTTAGTATATTGCTTTATAAAACTGCTGATTCTAGCAGCACCGGAATAGGAACACATACTAATGTAGGAAATACTGAAGGCAGTCAGAGCCTCCTGCATTTATGGAGGAAAAGACTAATAGCTCCATTTTAACAAGGCTCTTAACACTTTGGGCCATCAGCAGGCATTGAGTGAGTGAAATTGGGAGAGCTCCTGTGTGCTAAAAGCATTGAAGTTCACCGTTTTGTACCCCAGTTGGAGCCTTCCTGATAGAATTGTGCTCTTCAGCCAACTCCAGTTGCCATCTTGAAAACAAACCAAGTAGCAAGCTGGCATTTTGACCGAGTGCACTAATGCTTCACTTTTGAAACAGCACCAGAGCATGATAAATGCACTTAACTCTCAGTTGGGTACTTAGCTTTGCAGTGGTATTAGGGAAAGTTTTTGGATTTGTGTTAAGAATGAAAACAAAGCCTGTTTATATCACGTTTTATACTTGAGCAAAACACACAAATGAAGAAAAAACGGCAAACTTGGTACTAAGATGCTAGCTTTGATTCAAGTAATTATGCCACTAGAACCAGAAGGGGTGTGCTTAATTAGATTACATCCTCATGTTACTGGATTCTAGGAGGAAGGCCAGCCAGGAAAGGAGAGAGAGTATCCTAGCTAGCACACAGAGGAGGAAAAGACTCTGAAGATTGTACGTGTTCTAAACAGTTCTTTGATATGGAAGCCTTTCTTGTTAGCAGTGATAAGATTATGTATGGGATTTGGAGCTTCTTTGAGCCCCTGCCTCTCTTTTGTTGAGTTTGGCATGTTGCAGCATCATGGGTCTTCTGCTTATCGTTTTGAGATGCATTGTTAGTAGCTGAGCTGCATAATTGATCTTCATCTCTAATTAGTCTCCTCTCCACAGGTGCCTGGAAAAGGACCAGATGGGAGCTCATACAGTCTTCACTTTGAGGGGATGGAAAGGCAGTATGCATCCTTACCCAGGTACAGCACTGAGCCTCATACACACACTGATCCACCTTCCCTCCGATGGGTAGGGAAATCAGCCCACAGCTGATGTCCGACTCCAACATGAGAGATTATTTTGCAGTTTTGTCACCTTTTGCTGCTGATTTAGTGCCATCTTTATAACTGTACTATTAATTTTGACTTTTGAATTTAAAATAAAAAAGGTTTCTCATTGAACATGTCAGCAAGAGTCATGAGCCATAGGCAGAGAACATGACATTGAGGAAGCTGGCTCTGCAAGGGTTGTAACAGGTTGTAGCAGAGCATAAATGACCGAGTTTATAGCGATATAATCCTAGCTGTCATTGACAGAGTGCTGCTGTGGAAAGCCTCCACTACAGCAGCCACAGCTACTGAAGTCCCGCTATTGCTGCCAGGACTGCCTGACTGGCAGTCCTTTTCCAGTGGAGCATCTCTGTGCTTTAACTGAATGCTGTGGAAATGAGAGTGAATCCTCTGAGGGCTTTTTTTAATTTTTAATCCTTATCAACTCAACGAAGAGTAATTCTAGTCTGAAACCAGTGGGGCATAACAAAAAAGGAAGCATTTCAGAGAATCAGTCTCATTTCTATGGGAGTTCTAATAGCAGAGTGTAAGATTTAGCAAGCCAGAAAGGGGAGCGAGAGGATGCTGTAAGAGATAATGGAAAGCAGTGGAAGGAAAACAAAAATAGATGAATATTGCCCCTTTAGAACTAAAGGTCTGGAAAGGACCTTAGAGGGATTGTCCAGTCCACTACTCCGGACCTACAAGCAAGATAATTTGTAAAAAGTAAAGCAAAACTAGCTATTTCCAAGCCAGAAATTCTTGATTTCTTCACAGTGGAGTAGTGAAAAAAGCTGGCTTTTAGAAAAACAGTGAATAGTTTCTTTTTGCTTCTTTTTCCACTGAGCTATTTACATTCAGAAGTATCACTGGAGAGATTGATTGATAAATATGTAATGCTGTGTCCAATTCCAGATGAAAATACAAAGAATATCTTCCTTTTGGAAACCGATATATAAAGGCTGTCTCACAAAACATTGTTGGATGTTTGTAGGCATTTTTAATGTACATAGTTTCTAAACCAAAGGCCAAAGGATGTGTCTGTAGTTTAGTTACTGTCTTCAAACAATATATGTGTCAGCCATCATTTTGGAAATTCGTCCTGTGTGGTAACTGGCTTTCCTAACAGAAGCCTGCTTTCCAGCAGCTTGTCCTGTATGTGTTTCTTGACTGACTGTGGATATTTCTTCCTCTCCTTGGTAAATAGCCATCTTTTTTCATAGTCCTCCAACACTCGTGTCTCCTGTCATGCCTTTAGCAGTGATTTTTGCAGGTTAGTTAGCTGTAGTTTAGTTACGTACACGCTTTCTAATCTATTTTAAACTTCTATCTTGTGGATTACAAGAATAAATTAGCAGTTGGTGCCCAATGTAACTGTATATGAGTTTTCGTATTCCTGTGTCATCTGTCCTTTTATTTGTTTTCCCTTCAAGCTAACCAACCTTATTTTTTCAATCCTTTAAAATGGAAGCTTCCCAGTGAAGTAACTTCCATTACCCAGAGTTCTTTTTATTTCACTGGTATTCCTTTCAAGTAAGGATGACCAGAAGCGAGCGCAACAGTGCAGATGCAGATGTGCCCTTGCAGTGTTCTCTGTATTCCTTCTGTCCTGTTCCTTTTCAAACCCACTGCATCCTCGGCATGTCCCCTAGGTGTGTGTAATGCTCACCTCTGCACTCTGTGTTTTTGTGGTGGTGTTTTTTTTTTTAAAAAAAAAAGGTAGGTCTGTCTGAATCAGGTCATGAATTTCACTTCTTCCCAAAATCTCCATTTAGCTTGCTAGAAACATGACTCTCCAGCTCTTACGACAGGTTTGAGTATTTAGCTGGCTGGGACTCGCCATTTAGGAAGTCATCCAAACATTCAATAAGCTTTTCAAGATCGGTGTGAAGAGTGTCATTTCTTTCGGTGCTTAAGAAGATTATGCTGGAAGTGAGAGGGCATGCACTTCAGCGGGGTGGTGTGTGCTTCCTGACCTGAACACTCGCACTGCCGCACAGCCACCGTGCCACTGCTGCGGCTCCAGAGGGTTTCCACCCTGGCAGGAGCAGAGCTTTGGAACAGCACACCTTCGGGTGTGCCTCGGTCCAGCAAGTGGCTGCTGCATTTTATACTTAGGTTTTGTAAGTTTCGCGGTTTCACGTTACTGCAGTAATTAAGCGCTGGCAGTCACAAATGACTAGATTGCTACAGTGAAGTCTAAATCCAGAAGAAGGGGATGCAGTCTCATTGCCAGCCACTAATGGAAATGAGTGATTTCTTTTGTTCTTGTGGCTGACTGCCCAGGAGTATAGAGGAATCCAGGTAAAAACCCACCCATTTGCCAACCTGTTCTCAGTGGAGGATGCATGAATGCTACTGTAATGGGCAGCATTATTAAAGCAAAAAAAAAAAGAGAAAGAAATAGGAAGGTAAAAAATACAGAGGGTAGTATTTCGTCAGAGAGCAGCTTTCTTCCCCCCAGCATTCTAGTACTGGTTCATGGTTTCCTGCCCTTGGGTTTATTCCCCTCCTTGTCTTGTCCTGTCCTCATCTTGCTCCAACCACTGAGCTGCATTTGGTATGGATGTGGGATATAATGGTCTGCACACTTAGCCATGTAAAGTCCAGTTTAGTAAGAGATACTCAGAGGCTTCAGGTGAGGGTTGTAGATGCTGGGAAACAGATTCTTACTGCAACATTGTGTTGAGTCCAGGAGGATACAGCCTTTGCCTGCTGCTCTGGTGTGGCACACACAAGGAAAAGTGCTTGGAGTGCAGCCAGGTTTACTGTATGAGGAGGGAGGAGGGAATCTGTACTATATCGAGAGTAGCTGGGACCTATGCAGTGAAACTGTTCTGCTTACCTGGAAGCCAGCAGGAGTCATGCCAGTGTGTGTGGGCATGGATAAATTGCATAAGAGAGCTTTGGTTTTCCTCCCCACTGGAAAAGAAGGAGGAATAATCACATGCCAGATAGCTTTATGACTGTCTGGTGCCTGTAAGGCAGTACCCTGTTCCTGTGTAAAGGCACACATCCTTCATGAAGTCGTCGGATTGCCAGCAGCATCCAAACATATCTGCTGCTGAGTTGTAAAAGTAAGTTTTGAAATGTCATTGCTGCTTTGCCCTTTTGTTTTGTATTTTTCTGTCTTTGTCTGAAGCTGCTAATTTAAGCCTAGATATTATGGGCCAAATTAATTTTTGTATTTGGCCTATTTGAATACAAATTCAAATATGTATTTGAAGAATTTAGCTATGTCAAATGTGCTTGCCTTTCCAGTAGATGCAGCAGGAAATCCAGTGCCCCAGTCTCACTGAGCTCATTGACACCCTTTTTGCCTTTGAGTGGAGGATCTGCTCCTGTGTAAGGTTACATTTTTAATTAAAAGCTGGAAATGGGAAGCAGCAGCCTTTGGAGGAAAGCTTTGTATGTGACTGCCTTAATGACTGGCCAGCTGAGTTCCGTAGTTAAGTTCCTAGGTAAAATAATGCCAATCTGTAGACTTGGTTTGGAAACGTCTACAGAGGCAAACATCTGAATTAGATGATAAGTGGCTGTGGCAGGAGAGTGGCAGGTCTTCATCTCACACTACATTGTGCTGTTCTGTCTGCAGAAAGGCAGCAAAGTGGGAAAGACAGAATGGAAGGCTTTGCAAGAGAGATACAGTTCTTTGCACTCAATACTTACATGTTGCCCTGGGGCTACGGCTAAGTAGTGCTGAGTAGTAGTATTAAGCAATGTTAAATCTTCCTGCTTAGGAGAATGGCTTGATTCTTAAACCTCTTAGCCTCTTCTTTTGGGAAGAGCAGCAAGGCAAGGGTGTGAGAGCCAGAAAAACATTTGTATTTTTCAAACAATTTTTAATGCCTGCTTTTTTGGTGTAATCCAGAATATTTTCCTGATGAAACTATGGAATAGATATGAAGCTGCAGCTGCTGTGTTTGTTCATAGTTTTATTTTTGAGCTTGCTCTTGTGTAAGTCTGTCTTAATGTAAATCACAGTCTTGCCAATGGCAGCCTTGTTTGGAGAAATCTCGTGTTCAAGGACACGTTCTTTTCTGTGTTGATGGAAAAGCTGGCTGTGACCAAAAGCAGACTGTCAGACACTGAGACAGGACACTGGTGACATGATGAGCGTAGATTAGGAAGCTCAGCCATCTTCCTGGTAAGAAATGCTGATTCCAAAGGAAAGCTAATATCCAGACTTTCTCTGGAATCCTCATGTAACTGAAAAACGTGTGTTTTTGTTGAGAAAAGGGGTGGGGCTGGAAAGGCAGGAAGAGTCTTAGGAAATAACTGCTAGCCTGGAAAAATGAGTTCAGGCTGTGTAGTTGCGTGGAGCTGTATTGCTGTGGCTGGGAGGAGACTGCTGAGCAAGCTGGTAAGTGGCTCACAGGAATATCTGTCTTAAATGTAACATGCATCTTAAAACTGGGAAACTTGCAAAGGTATTAAGGAACTAGCCTTGCAGTACAGCGGC
The DNA here is from genome assembly GCF_023634085.1 of Falco cherrug. Classification (NCBI taxonomy): domain Eukaryota; kingdom Metazoa; phylum Chordata; class Aves; order Falconiformes; family Falconidae; genus Falco; species Falco cherrug. Next base: position 14,946,918 of record NC_073704.1, on the reverse strand, counting down.
AGCATGTAGTCTTGCCGTGCCGGAAGCTTCTCTTCAGGTTGACCGTGCAACTTGCACCTCTTAAGGCAGTAGCTAGAAGCAGCACATACTCCGCTTCTGGGTAGGAAGCCAGAAAGGACAGTTTTGATCACCTTGCCTGAGCCCTCCAGGACCTTCTACAGTTTTGCGTCAAACTGAATTCCAATTTTGATCTGTCACATTACTTTTATAAATGTATTTACAAAAAGCATCTAACCTCAAATTTAAATGTCACATTGTGGAGAATTCATTACATTCTTCAAAAGTTAATTATTTTACTGTTTAAAAAGATTATGCCTTTTTTATTTTTTTCTTAAGTCTGAAATTACCCAGTTTCAGTTTCTAGATACCCTGGTAAATATTTTTTCTGCTAGATTTAAGAGCCAAGCCCGCAAAAAGCTTCCCTTTCAGTATTTCTATGCAGTGATCATTTATGTTATCTTTTAGCCTCCCTTTCAATAAATTAGCACTTAGATCTTACACTATAGAGCATGAAACAGCATTGACTCAAGGGACCAGAGTCCCCGTACAGTCAATTTATGAGGTAGCCTCTAGAGTCGAGTCAAAAACATTTCCAACTCTTTGGATCAAAAGCAAAGTTTCTGTAACTCCTGTGTCACGAAGAGATAAGATTCCTCAAACAGAGGGAATGGATTACTTGGTAAGTTTCATTAGTTTGTTCTTGCACTTGAGTGTTCTGCCTTTATTTTACTACCCAAGTTTATTTCAAAATGCAGGATTTCTGTAATTTAGTCGAATCCCAAAAACATCATCAGAAAGTGACTTAGCACAAATGACAAGAAAAAGTTGCCTGTTAAATAAGTCATCATTACCATTGTCTAGCAGAATCTGAAATTAATATACTGATATAACTTCAATATATATAGTGTGTGTTTTCCTAGTTAACAAAAAGAAATCACAATTTTAGTGCAGATTATAATTAGCTGTAAATCACCTTGTCAGAGCAGTCCCAGCCTATGGGAATTGACTAACCAAGGATCACAGATGAAAAAGCAAGATTTGAAATCAATTATTTAAATCAAAATTCCCTGCTTGTTGGGTTAAAACACTTTTTATTTTCTTTAAATCACTTTGGTTTAACTTATTCCATCCCATGTTGAAAAAATCTGTCCCTCTTCTCATTTTGTATACTTCGTTTACCTTCTTCCTTGACATTCCACAGTACTTTATGCAGCATTGACGCAGCAGTGCAGTCGTGATTATAGCCATCAGCTGAGGGATGTGATGTTCGGGTTGTTTTTTTGATGTTGGCCCATCTGCACTGACCAAGTGCCATGCAGTGGCACAGTGGTTCATAGTAATAGTGTTGCTCTGTCCCATAATACTGCTGCTGTTCTGCCAAGTTGTGTTCCAGGGACCTTCTTAGCGCTCAGAAACTTCTTAGCCATAGTCTGCCTCTCAGTTTTCCACGGTTCCTCTCTTTGGTGGACTTCATTACATGGCTCTACTGAATTTGTGTTTGGGGGTTTTTTAGCTCAAAATTATGCTTTATGGCAGGCAGGGGGTGGCAATGCTGATGCAGACTGCAGGTGTCACAGGGAATGCCATTGCTGCCTTGTAGCACTGTTTAAATTGGAGCATCATTTGCCTGGTTAAAAAAAGCGTCTGCAGATATATTTTTATAAAGGGGGGGGGAGTTTGCCAAAACTTTAGTGGCAGTGAAATTATTTATCAGCCCAGTACAGAATCACCAAAGTTATGGTCTGTCAGTGAAACCGCTTTGCTGGACGTATGCAGTTACAAAGCAAATCTAATAACTTTTGATGCATAAAGTAATACACAATATTTTTAGTAATGCCCAGATTTTCCCTTCAAAGTGGTAGAAAACAGTGACGGGCAGGATGATGGGAAAATATTCTGTATTTCCAGGTAGCTGGAAAAAGTCTGTATCTCCGCCAATTCTCATATTGATTAAAATTAAAAGAGGGTCAAGAGAAAGATTTGAGAACTAATTGTGAGTGGACTTTTTTAATTTTTCAAAACTAACCATTATTTTTTTAATATTCCCCTGACATAACTGCAAAGGTAAGAAGACTTGATAATTTGGAGTCTTACATAGGATTAGAGCTAAGTAGCGCACAAACACGAGTGGCCCACCTAAATTCATCATCCTAGTCATGTGAAATGTAAGTAATATTCAAACAATGTGTTCTACAGTATACTTGATTATTAACTTTCTCTTCTGTTTTAATCATCTAAAGTAGTATCAGTAACTCAGGAATATTTTTTAAATATTATTTTTATCTTGACAGCTGTACTTTCATTGAAAATGCAGCAAAATCTTGTCTGTATATATCTTCCAGGGTGGTGATCTAATTATAAATGAAATGTGTATGGTTTTAGTTGGGTCTTAAGTCCTGGCAGATGAATTTAGAGTCGGGTTTAATAGAAATATTGGTCCTACTCAAGGACCTCCAAGTTACATTGCAATAAATAGCCAAGGTGAAATACGGGCAAAGAAGGTCATTCTTACATGCTAGAGCACAAGCTTGGGAACCAAGGTGGTGTGTTCATTAAAAAATTAGCCTATATCCGATATCAAACAGTGTAAGATTTGCTTAACTAACTTCACTTAACTCTGCAAGATAATAAAACTGAGTGCTGTGGAAACTGCCCAGCGTCTCTGAGATGTCAGGGAGGTCATTGTATTTCAAGGAGGACAGCATCCAAATCCATAGCAGGACACCAGATTTGTGATACATACGTGCAGCAGAAAGCTGGAAGTGCCTTGTTGCAACTTGTTCTGTTTTATCTCAGTTTCAGTTCCTCTGCTGCAGTGTGCCATGGTATTAATATCACCTCAGTGTTGTATGTGAAGTCTGAAGGCTTTTTTTGTGTATGTTGTTGAAATACATTTGTCCAGTAACGTGCAGAGTTTATAAATAACTTGTGTGTACCTTCTACAGGGAGTCTTGGGCATTAAAAGCAGAGCAGGTGGGAAAGGATCAGTGTACTGTAGAAGTTTTAAAACATGGTCTTGTGTCTTTCTCTTAAGACTTGCTGAAAGGAGGAAAGAAAATTTTTAACAGGATCACAATTACAGAAATCTCTATGGTGAATTCAAAAGGAAGGAGATTTGGTTGTAAAACATACCTCCAGCTTTCTAATAAAGTAGAAATATCACTTGAAATGAGCGGGATGCCTCTATCCAAACCAAATTAAGTCTTAATACTGAAAAGGTATACTTTAGAAAGTCAGAAAGGTCAAGGTTCATGACATCAAATCATGGATTGCAGCTGGCAGGCTACCTCTGTAATTTCCATGGGAATAACTAAAGAAATTTGACCAAAGAAAACGTCTGCAACAAGTAGGACATAGCTTGAAAAGAACACTAAAAGCCAGATGTCCCAGAAGAATACTTTGGAAATGTAGGAGGTAGCAGACAGGGGTGGGTTTTGTCAATTTTTTTAATAAGTCAGTCAACTCCTCACAGCAAAAAACCCAGTTAATACAATGTGGAATAGTTTAAAAGCTAATTAATATTTTGAAACTGAACAGCCAGCTTTTTGCAAGGAGGTACTAGCTGGAGTAAATAAAAATACATTCAAGTGTCACATTTACAAAAAACATGGATCTGGTATGGATTTTAGTGTATAACCAGGCATAAGGACCTCCCACTCAAACAAAGGGCACCAAGTTCAGCTTAAAAATACAGGAGGTGGAGGAAAATATTGCCTTTGAATAAAAAGGCTTGAATTAATATTATAAAATTTAATGAAGGCATGGAGACATTGCCTCGGAAAAAAAACTGTATTAACTATGCCTCCAGTGAGTAAAAGAACAAAACAACTGTTAGGGAACAAAATATTAATGATAGAAAGAAGTGTCAGTACAAAATGGTTAGGTTGAGAAGAAGGATCTGTGGAAAAAAGATAAGTGAATGCAAATTAAAAAGAAGATCATCAAATTAAAAAAAAAAAAAGCATATATCCCATCCAGTGCATCAACAGAGTGATGTGCTGAGTGAAACCTGGGGAATAAGATTTGTGCTACAAAATGCAAATCTATCCATTGCATTGTTGAGATGGATATTGAAATCACTCAGGAGACCAACAGGCTGGGAAGCTCAGCTGGCTGCTTTATAGGTACAGATATTTGGAATAAAAACGTTGCTGCTTCTGTTGTGTTATAATTCAGAAAAAGTGTGGACTCTAGGCTGCAAAAATGTGGAAATAAGTTTTTTATTCTGTGAGACAGTGCATTGTAAAATAAGACAACTGCACTGCAGTTCTTGGCTTTGTCTTTCCCTTGATGAATAGGTCTGGAGGTGCGGCTGAAAGGTGGTTGTCAGCAAACATGCTTTAAAAACAGCTAACAAAGGAGAAATGTGGGAAGCCAACAGCATCAGGTGTAAATATATGTGATTTTTGAGGATGTTGGAACAGGATTCTTGAGTGAGCTTCCTGCAGCTCTCACAGGGTTGTGCATGAACCTCCTGTGTTCTATCACAGCTCAGCTAGGTTCCTGTAAGCAAGCAGCAGCTTTGCGATGGCACCAGTTGCTCAGAGCCAGGCTGCAGTTAGTTCTGCATAATCCAGCCAAATCCTTTGTCTCCCTCCAATCTTTGCAAAGCAGGCTCATTAAAAAAAAAAAAAAAAAAAAAACCAAAAAAAAAAAAACCACCAAAAAAAACCACACACCACAAACGGGAAAGGTGTTACAAAGAACAAGGAAGTTGTACTGTCATGGTAGCAAGTTTCAAGCTTTTAATGGCAAGCCACTTTCAGTGGGTCATTTATAGGTATTCTTATGTATGTATCTAGAAAAAGGAAAGATTATACTGATGAAGCAGGAAAGTGAATTGTATGTGGACAGTCTTAATTGAATGCTGCAAGATAATGATGGGCTGTGAAATCTCGGGAACTCAAATATAGTTCTGGGTTCTTTTACAGACACATAGGGGACAGAGTCATAAGCACTCAGCGTGCCACCCACTGAGAAATAAGAAACAGGGTGAGGGAGATGTGAGCCATAGAGAAACACAAGAGCAGTGCTTTACGAAGACCTGCAGTTGTTTGTTATCCTTGGTGAAACCCTGCCTTGTGAGAAGAGAGCTTTTATATAAACTGGTGATTAAAGGAAAGAGGTATCTAATTTGGGATTAAGAGAATCACTGAAGAATTTAATAGTAAAATCAGTTGCTAGAACAGCTGTTTCAACACAGGTCATACAATTGGCAGCCAAACTGCTTCCATTTCGCAAGCAGGTGACATTTAATTTCTCTGCACAGAAGCCTTTTAAACACATATCAAGAGAATATTCTAAATTCTAGAGATTTTTGTCCAACTTTCTTTGCCCATATATTCACCTAAGGCTTTTATGTTGCTTTTCAACTGATACTTTAGAAAGTCATGCTTTGGGTATATTGTTACAGATTGACTAACACTTTATTCTGCAAGAAATATTGTAGAAGCTAGTGTAAGCCTGACCAATAATCCATGGACATATTCATACCAGTTGCAGTCAGCAGTCAATTTAGACTGAGATGTGATCACTGTTAGAGCATATTCCTTCATTTCTTTGCTGTATGGGTCAGTCTGGTAGTAATTTGGTAAACTCTGATGAGGTTATTTGTTTTTTCCCCAGGAACTCTGTCCACCAATGTTAGCAGTCTCTGTCTGTATTTTGGAGATCCTAGAAAAAGGAATATATCTTGGCCTGCTTTGTATGTTCTTCTCCACCCCATTCCATCTTACCACAGATACAAGTGAAGTAAAAGTAGGACTTAAAAATTAATGTAATTCAAGGTTGTTGAAGAATTACAAATATTCAGATCACTAGTGGTTACGGACCAGTAACTTTGTTAAGAGGAAGCATGGAGCTAAAACTCCTGTTGTACTCTGTTAAAGAAAATTAATTCCTGCTTTCTTAAGCATCTTTACCCTCATCTCCAGGCTTGGAAAAGATGGCATTGTTCTAGCGTTTAATAGTTATGTAAATTAGCACTAATTTTGTCACTTAGCACCTGTACAAATTTTCTACGAGAACAGCTCTTTAAAATTTGGTATAAACAAAGCACAAGATGCACAGTGATACTGTTCTTTTGTCGATAATTATTTGAGAAAATCTGCATAAGCTATTGTCATGGATATGCCAGAAACACACTAGCAAAACTTTGTAGGTATGTGATACAGGCCATTAGTCAGACTTTCAGCAAGCTTTATTTAAGAAATATATTAAATACCATAATGCATATGCTAAAAACTTAACCACATCTTTATAGTAATGGTAGTGTCTTTGCTGTACTCAAAAACTTTGTCTGCCAAACATAACTTAATCTGGCTATAGAGATGTTGACAGAACTCATACCTTCTGCCTGGTATTGCTGTGGCCTCCACTGCTGCACTCTGTTCCGTGTGGGCCGGTGAGATCCTACAGCTGTTGGAATAAGTATTAGTTTAAAGAGTTATTCTGCTTTGATTAACCATTCGATGAGGGGGGAAATGACAGGGGGGAGAGTGCCTAAGGAATCTCTCTCTGCTTCAGGCCTCCTGCCCACCAGGATGCATTTAAATGTTCGAGCAGTGATGAGGTGAGGAGTCATGTAAACTGGAAACTCTTCCTCAAGTCACCGTCTTCTCTCTGTTCACAGAGTAATTGATAGCTCATGTGCTTGCAACAGCTGAAAAAACAGCAGAACATGGAAACACATCCACTGTATAACATACATGGGAAGCAAGAGGAGGAGAGTGTTAACTCTAATAGAAAGTGAATTATCTGACATTTTTGTTCCACTCCAGGTGTAATTCAGCAAGGAGATTGGATCTGTGCATTAGACAGTCTGAGACAGCACCTTGGAAATTGGCAGCCAGTTCCAGGCAGAGAGGGCAGTAAATGTGTGAATAAAACCCAGCCCAGGTTACCAAGTAAAATCCCGAGCCAGTGGAGGTGCTCGGATGTTGAGTAGCTGGCACTTTTCTTCATTTAGAGAAGAAAAATTGCCTTTGTTTTCCAGGTGAAGTACTTTGAGAGTAGTCTGTTGTAGATCATGACAAAACCTGGCAAACAAAACCAATCTCGGCAGGCTTTCACAGTTGAAAATCCATGTGAATGGCTTTTTGCTTGGATCTAGTGTTAGTGTGCTGTTGTACATACCCATGTGTCACCAGGTTTTGGTTCCTCATTTAGCATTTTTGTTGTGAATTTTGGCTCGGTCTAAGATGTTATGCTTTAAAGAAAAGGAATATTTGTTTACTGAAAACTGAGATGTCTTCAGTATAAAAAGAATGTATTTTTAGAAGTATGGTATGGTCACAGTTTTTCCCTTTGTTTTGCTTTCTTGAAGAGGTAATAGATACGCTTTTGAACTGAAATCAACCATCCAAAACAATAGCTGGGACAAAACGAGTCGAAGAAAGGACATACTAGCAGTCTTTCCAAAGATCCTCAAACAGCAAACACACTTTATAACTATATGTAAAGCAATTAAAGATTTCCAAAATCAGTTAAAAGCTTTAAGGATTCCAGCAGCTGTGCTCAGAAATCCTGTGTGGCTTTGCTGCGCGTACTGTTTCTTACAGGCAGACTCGACTTCTGGTAGTCCTCTGATTAGCTTTGATGGGGTCTCTGAAGGCATCTGAGTTTCTCACTGCCTAGGGAATTAGGCTGAATTTAGGCTGCCTGAATACACCCATGCTGGTTTTGAGCATTTTCTGTAAGGATACCGTGTGGTATGCGGCAGCCCCCTCTGGAATGGCAAGTGGAAGCAGCTCAGCGGAACAGGCTGCGCTGCGGTACTGACTGCACCACGCTCTATGGCAGAAAGCAAAGAGCAGATCTGTTTGAGATGAAAGGAAGGGTTGTTTTTTTTTAAAAAAAAAAAAGCCAACAACAAAAAAAACCACAAATTCAATTAGTGAGTTGAAATTGAGTTGGGGTTTACAGCTTGAATTTTTAGGCCCAGATCCATCAGAGCACTTAAGCACCTGCTTTACCTTGAATACATTTTGTTTTTCAATAGCAATCATTTGCCTCGCTATCAGAGGCCTCCAGGAAACCTGGACTTAAACGTGCATTGTAAAGCGTAGGGGAAGGATGGCAGACAGTCAGTGGTACTTAAGAGAAATTTTACTTTTTCACTACCTGCACTTTCTGTGGCTTAAATAATGCCTCCTTAATGTTGCCGTAATGCAATGCTTTTTGCTAAATACCCTGTAAATAATATCAAGAAAGATTATTTAATGAATAATCTGACTTTTTCTTTGAAGAGACTTGTTACTGATCTTAACCTGGAATCTCTTTAGTATTATTGAGGGGAATAGCAACCTTAATGTCATTTTGGTTTTGATTTCTTTGTGTGAAGGGCTGAAAGCTCTCCCTTCTCTCTCGTCACCAAACATCTGAGGAAAGCTCTGTTATTGAGAGATTACTGCAGTGGTCCTTGGTCTTAGAGAGATTTCATCAGAAACATTTCGTTTTTAATGGACAATGGAAAATGTTCAGCTGTCCATTATTACACTTCTTTGTACACAGTCTAAAAATATAAATGGAAATTATAATTACATCTGTAATTCTGGGTCCCAGCTGAAATCACTTTAATCCCGATGTGAAAAAAAAAATCAATACAGAACCCTTAACCCTGGTCTTTTCCTGCTTAGACATTTCATTTTCAGTTGTACTAGTTTATACCACAAGTTTTGTAAGTTTTTCAAGGGACTTTAGTGTACAGAGACCATTTTGCATCCTCAGATAGTATTGCTGCTTTGTGCTTTGCTGACTTAGAAACTGGAATATTCTTCTTGAGTAATGGTTTATATTGTAGCTGCTTGATATGACAGGAGATTTCTCCCGTTTACTTTTTGATCATTAAAAAAAGAGGGGCCTTTGAAATGTTGCAGAGTTCTTTTAAAGAAAATCCCATTTTACTGAAAGTAGAATTACAGTTATTTTCGTTAAAGAGGAACCCAAGTCAGCATTCAAGATTTAACATTGTGGTTTGGAAAAGATGTCATTCTCAACTCACCATAGGTTCTCTCTACTATATTGTGCTTTTTTCCTATGGGATTCAAACAGTAGGTCTGTCAAATATTATCGTTGTTGGGGTTTTTTTACAATCAACATCTATAAGTACAGACACGCCAAGTGTTTTGTGTTTCTGAAACCTGCACCTTTCTGCAAACCTGGACTTAGACTAATAGTTGCTTTGGTTTGAGTTGGCTTCTGGGGAGGAAAGGAGAAGTTGTTATGCCGTAAGGCTTATGCAGACTATTAATTGTCTGCTAATTACAGCTTCTCCTGAAGCATCTGGTTCTGGCGATAGTCAAAGACATGATACTGCAGTTTAGGGCACACTCTGTTACGTTGCCCCAGTTGCCACACTATTAATAATCATAAATGTAACATCCATGTAGCAGAGGTGTGCTGTTCATCTGGTAGATGTCTTGTTTCTTAGTAATTGCATATATGTATCCCTCTAGATCATGAGGACTCAAAAGTAAAAAATAAATGAACTACATTTTGGCCAGTCTTTTCTCTGAATACCTGAAAGACACAATTGAAAAGGAATGTTTCCACGTGGAGTGAGGCATTTCAGCAACCCACATCTAGTACTTGAGCTATTTATTTGCTGTCTAAGGCTGTCAGGCTTTAACTTCCTGACTTCATTCCAGGATACAGATGTCTCATTCTCTCCCTGCCCTCTCCTCCCCTTTCAGATACCATTCTCCTATACAAGAGCCTAATCCAAAGCTCATTGAAATGCTTCCATTGACATCCAAAGGCTTTGGCTGAGGCTGGTTGAGTCTCCGGCGCAAAGTTCCTCATCGCATTGAGTTATTCAGTCTTCTCAGCCTGATATTTAGGCAGAGCACAGGTCTCTTTCCATCTTTACTTCCCTCTGCAAAGTATCTTGATGGTTTTTTTATGAGCTTGCCACTTCAAGTCTATCACATCACGCAATCTGAAAATACTTAGAATGATACTGTAGTAGTGACCTTTATTGTTCATTAGTGAATCAGCAGCTAGCTTACTGTGGCTTTAAATGAGCTATATAAATTGGTTGTTATTTTCAGTGATGATTCCCTTGATTTGAACATACTAGAGCAAAGATAATTGATTGATTCATTATGTAAAAGATTGTTTCAAGTTAGAGGGTGTTTTTATTTTTTTCCCCCACAGCCAAATTGAGACATGCTGTCTGGAATCTTTGCCAGGTTCTTACCAGGATCAGATAGGGAAGTGCAATTGCTTCTCTTTTTCTCACTGATGGCATGTAGTAGCCTTCCTGGATGGGGTAGGGGTGCCTCTCTGATTGTGGTGGTGTTCATCATGATCTAAGATGAAGCTACTGACAGCATCACATCTTGCACATAAGACTACTGCACACTGTAGCCTTTGACACATGACATATATATGTGTTCAAAAGAAACTAAAGTCTATACCTGGTGGTGCTGTCCAAAGCCTCTCTTTGCCTCAACATTGGCTTGCCGCTATCTTCCAGCTGCTGTGCTGTCACCTCTGTAAGGTATCACTGATTAACAGCTGTTGGCATTGCTTCCATTGCTCAAGGATGCAGTGTTTTGGTGTGTCTTTAAAGCATTTTTTTTTCTGTCTTCTGCTGTATGCTCCCACTTCCAGCTTCAGCATCCTGATGTCTTCTGTTCTAGGTATGTGACTAAGCTGATATAACTGTGTTGCCACAGGCTGTGCTTGCTCTCTCTAGAAGGTTGCCATGCTCCAAGAACTTTGCTGTTCCAAATTTTATCTTGTCATCTGGCATGAAGCATGGTGTGCAGATGGCACAGAAGAAATTTGTTTAGAAGCTACATATCTCCTCAGTTACAAGTGTTGGGGGGGGAGGGGGGGAGGATGTACATATGCCTGGGGTGTTGATGATTGCACCAGTTCCCAAAGAGCAAAGGATGCTGCGTGCCCAGGGACCATGCTAGTAAGTCCTGCTGGATCCATGGTGCTGCCCCAGACCAGGAATGCATGGCAGACAATCACATAGATCTGGTGATGTCTCATGTCATCTTGGACTCCTTGCAGGCATTGCCAGGGCTGGCACTGCTGGGGAAGAAACCAAAGAAGAGAACAGTAGCCAGGCCAGGAAGGGGAAGTGGCAAAAAAAGTGGTGGGAGTCATGGGCTCCAAGAAACCAAACTCAGACCTCGTGGAGGGAGGCAGAGAGGACAGCAGGGGATGTGACATCTCATCGTGTTGTCATGTCTTCCCATCTCCAGCCTGTGGTCTAACATGATGTCCACTGACTTTCAGATTTGTTTTTCTTAAGGAAATGAAGTCCAGCAAATGAAAAGGGTAAGGGGAAGAACTGAGCACAGAAGTGGATGAAAGTCAGCAGTCAATTTGTCTTCATCTGTCAGTGGCCCACATAGCTTGTATATATCTATAGGCATTAAAGTCAGTGCCATATATACAAGTAAAACCTCTAACTATGCCCGTAAGGCTGGGTTACGGTGGTTGGGAGCTATATTGTGCGTTTCCTCCATGCTATGTGGTTCAGGTCTCAAAGCACCGTTAGAGTGATGTATTTGGTAGCAGTGGCGTGTGTGTCTCTCATTCACACACAGCTATTCTGCAGGGCGTGTTGAGGGGGTGTTTGAGGAACTGAGCAGATTCACGGCTGTGTCTCACTTCTCCAGAATCTGCTTCTGCTACCAGAATCTGGTGCGCTAAACCCTCCTCATCTGAGCAAGTCAACAGCCTGTCCCAGGCTGCCGCCTTAGAGAACGGCAGGGACTTTGTAAATAAAGGAAACAATTGAATGATAAGTTCACACTTCAGCACACTGCTTAACAACCTGATAACAGTTAATTACATACAGTATTTTTAAATGCAGCAACAGGGAGATAACTCATGCAGAGATGGAGCACAGGCACTTGGGCCTCACGACTGAAGGTTAACCTTTTACTGCCCATGTCCCTAAAGAGACCAGTGGCTTGCAGCTCTGGATCTCACCAGCTTTGAACATTTACTGGCTAGCAGTGACTCAGGGCCATCCGTGTAGCGTTTGTTCAGCCACAGGTAGGGGCAGGGGGAAGCTGCGCTCAGCCCTGCAACTTGCAGGGCCCAGTTTTGCAAGAGCAACCTGTGCACTGGCAGGCGGGAACTGCAGGGTGGTGAAACAAGGGACGTCTTCACCGTGGGCAGCAGGTAGAGCATGTCCAGTCAGCAGTAGCTCCGCTTGCTGCAGCTGCACTGATGTTCGTGTAACTGTAGAAGCTCTTAAGGAAGAAGCCAGCATAAACACAGCTGGAATGGGCTGCTTCGCAGGGCACTCGCAGCCGTCTGCAAGTCACAGCAGCTGCAGTCAGTGCTACTGCGCTCCGGGCACCGGGTGGGACGTTTCCGTCTCTCCTAGCTCGGTGGGATTGAGGGGTTTGACCCTTGTTATTTAAAGCTCAATTTCAGGACATCTGCTGTCAGAGCACCCGCAAAGTTTGTGACTTAATGCAAGTCTAATTAACCGATTTGCCTATCCAAATCTAGAGATTTACACACTTCTGTAGAGGCAGCTGTAAAGTTACAACTTCAGCTGTTTATCATGCCCTGAGCCTTTAAATCTCAATTATTAAAGGTGGTGTTTAATGGCTGGCTGGAAAAGGGGTGGTTACCAGAGTGTTAATGGAGTGCGGCAAGCCAGGAAATCTATAATCTAATGCCTGTATAGAAATGAATGGTTCTAACAAAAGAAAATATACAGGGGGGAGGATGTACTTACAGACTGTTTGCCTGTTTGGGAGCAAATCAGTACATGAGCAGTAGGGGAACAATGGGGACTGAAATACTGCCTGAAGAAAGAAATAAGAGCTGCTTGTCTTTACGGTCCCCCAAAAAGCAGCTATCATTCTCCTCTGGATCTTGAGCTTTGCCTTTGTTCCACAGGGGAAAAAAAAAGAATGACACATCTCGGTGAGTTTAACAGAATGTCTGGACCCAGAAAGAAATGAAATGGAGGGAAAAATAACCAGCTACAATCGGTTTCAAAAATCATTTTCCTTTTTTATTGAAGCATGGTTTTACTACCCAGTTTGTGCCATTGGAGGCAGAATTGACAGCCATGCTTCATCATGGCAATGGGAGAAAACGCTGCAAGGAATGCTTTAATTTAAATGAGAGATACTTTGGAAAAAAAAAAAAAGCCTAAAAGCTCGGTAATAACATTAATAACCACTTCTTACCGGTTTTTACTAGCCCACTAAAGATCAGACAGCGTGTTAAGATCCCAGCAGCTGAATAGCAAAGACCTGGGTGCAGGTTGTTATTACTTAGGAAGGTTCTTTTAATGATTTCTGTTATTTGTTGAAAATAATTTGAACAGCACAGCTGAATAATCACCATGCTTTAAATTCATTTCACGTGAAAAATGAGAACAGGATAGAATTTGGGTTTATGTGTCTTTGGAAGCACTTTACAAAAGCAGCATGGATAGCAGTAGCGCTGTGAATGGTTAGGCGAAGGGAGGAGGCTTCCTTGCTTGGGAGGAGTTCTCCAGGAGCCTGAGCAGTGTGTTTGTTTCCTTTTGAGAGCGGGATTTTGGTAGGCAGCAGAATTTCTTTTAAATCAAATTAAAATCTCCTGAACCACCACAGGACCTTTAATTTCTACCCTGATAGCCTCCAAGAAAGCACGGATCGGCAGTAGAGGTTTGGGTGAGACAGAGATCTGGGTAGTATTTCTGGCTTTTGTGCTTGGGCCAGCATTGTGGTCTCATCTCTGGGTCTCTCCCTTCTCATTGCTTGCCTGCTCTTGAGGGACGTAGCTGGCTCTTCTCGTGGCAGGGATAGCAGGGCCCCCATGTCCTTTGGAGCTATTGCACATTCTACTGTAACGCAGTAGAAATACTGCTGTAAGATGCCACTTCAGCATCTTGCCCCAGTGGCAGTTCTGCATGCATTCAGTACTTCTTCATATTAGTTTGAGTCTGCATTGAAATGCAAAATTCAGCTGAGAAACTGAAACATTCACTTCTCTTGCTGGCCTAAGATGCATATGTCCTTTAAAAAGAAGTTTTCTCCCCTCTGGTGTAACTTGGCCCGCATCTCAGAAATGTGACGCAAGAGACCAAAGGCCAAGAACTTTTTTAGTCTATAGGAAGAGCTTTCGGCCCCTGCTGATCTGCAAAACAAAAGACCAAAGGGACCTTAAAATCTCATCCAGGTCTCTCCCCGGCAGAGCATGGGGGTTCCTGAGCAACAAGCATGACTGCTTAGCTTTGAGAGTAGGTTACCAATGCCAAGAGGTTAATGACTCACACGGCATTATGTTGTGTTGAATAATGAGTAACATGTGAAATGACACATGTTGTAATGACTTGCTACTTAAAGTACCAATCTACTTAAGATCTCTTTAAGCTTGAAGAGATCACAGAATAGCGATGTCTTGTTCAATAGGTGCTACTTTATTTTGTGCCTTCTGGTAGAAGAGATGTACCATGCCTGAGAGCATATGAACAAAACAAGTGAGGAATTGAGTAGGAAGGATTATTGGACTAGCTGTTTTGAATGCTTATTGGGCATGTATAGAGCACTGGCTAGCATATTCGGGTTTTTGTTGCTGTTGATTTGAGGGTTTTAATCCTGATTATCGCTGTTCCTATATTTGTAGGTTGGATTTAGGGAAGGAAAGAAAGGGGAGCTTTGCCTACAGGATGGGATTACCATGTCTGAGGTCGGCTGTGGGAAATAAGCTAATGCTGGAGCAAAGGAGTAACGCAGTGTTTTATTGCTTTGCTGATGGGAAGGGGTTTAATTAAATGGCACTCTAAATTCTGATATTAACCAATCTGTGACATAGTTTGCTCCGTTAGGGGTTGAGAACAATCAGTTTGCTTGCATGCAAAATAGACTGTTCATGCTGTCATAAGAAATCTTAAATAATCATACTGTAAAGTTTTAAACCTGTCAGACTGCTGTGTTCCTGTCTTAGAGTTGTCTCTGCAGTCTGCTTATCTGCAAGCAGAGGTAGTATCTGACTAAACTTTATGCTTGGTCCTGGATATAAAAACAAGTAGGACACCTAAATTGCTAAGAACTGCCCAGGGAGCTGCTAGGGTGCAACTTCTCTCAAAACATAGCCCTCAGCAAGCAAAAAAGGACTTTGTTCTCCAGCCACTTTAAGGCTAGACTTCAACTAGAGTAATATAAATATGCCTATGCACTTGCCTTTTGGGATTGTGGTGCTTTTGCTGTTTGTTTCTAAATATTCCAAGCTGTGATACTGTAGAGAGAGAGGAAAACTGTGCATATAAGCTTTTATGTTCAGGCCAGTCGAGGCCACTGTTTAACTTTGCAAAATTGCCTGCTAGGGAGGAGAATCAGGCCTGTCTGCATTGCATCTGAAATGTACTCTTGCTTGAATTTCAAACAAACTTGTGTGGATCCCTCATCCTCCAAATCTAAAACAAACATGAATACTTTAAAAAGGGGAGAGAGAGATTTTTCCACTCCCCCCCCCCCGGTAACACAGGTCATGAAATGATCATTATTTTTATGGGTCTGCAAAGCCTGTAGAAGTCAAAGCTATGTAATATACATTGCAGAGTGTTCTGCTAATCCAGTCCAACCGCAGTCGTGCCTGGCCCAGGGATGAGGGTCTGGTAACTGGAAACCTGACACTGTAGGAATTCCAAACACAGTCTTCAAACTAAAAACAGCTCTCTCTGCATGGCATGTGCTACGTGAGAGCCAGGGATTGTATTCGTTTACGTTATCTGATTTTTTAGCCTTGTATTGTTGATAAAAGAACAGGAGAAGAAAGCACCTCCACCAGCTCAGCTCATAAATAATCTGTGTGTGGTGTGTTTGGGGTTAGTACGACATTGCTAGACATCTGCCGCCTTCTGAGAGATACAAGCCTCTCTCACAGACAGCAGCCACGGAGCACTTCCTTGTGTTGCAGATTCTTCCTAGCACTGATACCAAATTTGATTTCTAGTGGCTTTTTAAATGCAAAACCCATCATTGGAAGTATTGGTCTGAAACGGCAAAGAATATTTGTTATAGGAGTATCTTGCCTATTAAGATACAGAGGCAGACTTTAATGAAGCTCAGGGTCATGCAGTGATTTTTTTTGAAACCTGCAGTGATTTTAAAAAAAAAAATATTAAATTATGTGCACATTGAATATTAAGCAACAGAAATTCTTAGTGCCACTGACTACAAACAGCACTGCAGTGTCTTTAATACTGTATCTGGAGAGATAGGGACTACATGATCTTTTTAGTCAGTTGTTTTTAGTGTATGTTGAGAAGAGCTTTATAAAGACAGTGTAATGTATTTGATACTGTAAGATTGTTTGCATAATTTAATTCTTACATCAGCTTCTCCTTTCTTCTTTAAAAGTAGATCCTCCTGGCTGAGAACAAGCAGCATGCAATCACAATGCATACAGTAGAGTTCTTCACTGAGAATTTGGACATAGATAGGACCTTGTTGCTTTCCCCTGTTCTTTAATCGCAGCCTGAGCTGCCTGATGCCATCACCCGGAGTCTCTGTATGTCTTGCTTAGACATGAAAGAGACTGCAGCCAAATGTGGGCTTTCCATTTGCCACTTAGTCTGTGGCTGTCTTTGAAGTTTATTTCAAGAAGTATTCCCTGACAAAGTAAGAAGGCAGTTTTTCATGTGAGATTATATCCCTTGCAAAATATTCCCTCAGCAGCCAGGAGACAGTGATGTAAGAAGAGAGCATTCCCTTCCTTGCTTTTTAGCAGGTACTAAGAGGGTGACCTCTGTGATTCTCCCTATAGAACAGAGGCAAGAAAAACTCTTTGTCATGATGAAATCCAAACCCCCAACATGATGGGGCACAGCATGAACAGCCAGACCGTCATTTTGCTTTCCTTTTCTTTCAGATAACCCAAGCATGTGTCTCGTGGATGATGTTAAAGGTGACCTGCAAATGGGGGTTAACAATGAAACAGAGTAAACTTGAAATGAAATAATTTTTTTCTGGTTGTTTTTTGAAGCATCAGGTATTTAGGCCAGTCTGCCCTGTGAGATTCTCCACAACTGAAGAATTACTAAAATGGGGACTTTAAAAAAAAAAAAAAAAGTGGAACTGCAGAAAGAAAAAAACGTTTTAGTTAGGTTTTTGAAGCGTAGAGATACCTATCTAACTTCAATGACTAAATAGCATTTTGGGTAAAAGAAGCCTTTCTTAAGTATTCTGAATCCTTTGGTTCAGTTTTAAATAAACCTAGAAGCTCTTAAAAATCTGCAGCAAAGCCAGAAAATATTAGATTTTATATTCTTTGTGCTTGGAAGATAAATAAAGGAGGGATAGAGTAGCTCAGGCTTTACTTGTCATAGGAAAAAAACAACACATATACTGTTAACTGAACGTCAGTCACGATTTACCTGCTTTATTTAGATGATGCTACTTTGACTCTTAAAGCTTAAAATGGAGTTCTTCAAGTTCTTCCCTGGTGAATCATTTAGAAAATAAACCAGTAAGAGCTGCCACCCAGCATATGAAATGATATGGCGAAACATGTTTGCAACTACCCATGTGATCTATAATTTCCCTGCAGGGAAGTTGAGATTTCACTTCCTCACAGTAAAATGAACATTTTAAGGGGCACCTTGCCCATGACATTTTTGAGGGGTGCATTTTCACACTGCCCCACCAGCTGCACTCCTTCCTTGAACCTGGTGCTTCTGCCTCCCTTCCTTTCACTGCTTGCTTCAGAAGCAGCAGCCTCTGCTTTTAGCTGGACACGCGTCAGTGGTATCTTCCAGTGGGAGCCAGCAGAGCTGAACTGTCAGCAAAAACGCTTTTTGAGCTCTGAGATCAGTTCCTTCTCAGGATGTTGTGCCAGCTTCCCTACCTTCTGCCTGCCATTAATTTCACTGGACCCCCAGGTCAAACAACTGGCCAAAAATCTGGAAAACAGCTGAGAGTCAGAGCAGCTCCTACACAGCATGTCCTTTCAGAGGGCACGCTCCTGGACTGGTCCCTTTGAGTGGCTAGACCTGCTTGACCCAATTTGTGGATTTTTGATCACTCCCCTGGGTCACTGATTTTCCACTTGAGGTTATTGGTTTGACCCCCAAACCTTGGGTCACTTGGGAGGTGTGATATGGCCCTGTGAACTCTGAACTCATCAGGAGCCAACAAAAACAGCCAGGGAGGGGAGAAGAATTTCATTAGGGCCTCCTCAGAGGTGGCAATGTCTGCCAAGTGAAAAGGCAGAGGTGGTTTTTCTTCTTGCAGAAACAAACATTGCATCTACAAGGGGCTGCCAAGTAGAAAGTGTTTGGTTTGAGTTGTTATGGCAATTTCTTTAAGGATAAACAACGGCATATACTTGCACCCCGTGAGCTCTCACGTGGAAACGGTGCTGTGTCAGAGGAGCCTGCTCTTCATGCCGGGAGCTGCCCTGTCTCCCGGGCTCACTCCTAATGGTGACAGCGTTTCCACAGCCAGAGCTTGGTACCTGTACGCGTTTCTTCTACCTTAAATAGATTGACTTTCTGATGGTTAAGTTGACACACTTGAGGAGGGAAGAGCTGGTTTTTCCTGTATTTTCAGTCTTGTCAGATGGAGGTTTGTGTCAGAGGTTTATGGATGCTGGCTGGTCGCACTGAGCAGCTCCCGAAGAGCAGGCTTCGCCGGGCATGGCGGGGAGGTGGGGAAGAATGAATCCTCAGGAAATAACTCGGCCTCAGCATGTGGTGCTGGCCGTAAAAGGGAAGAAAAGCGTTGTCACTGTAGCATGTGTACCTGCACACATGACACCCACTGGGATCGCCAGGGGAACTGGGCTGCAGAGTGTGGTGCAGACACAAGGATGTCTTTCATGAAGTTTCCTCCGGTCATGCTGCCTAGGGGCAGCCATCTGGGCAGTTACCAGCATTTCCCAACTCATGCAAGAGTTCTGGTCATCACTGGTTAGGTCACTGCTTGTGTTATTGCCAAGGCTGCTAAAAAACCCTCACATACCTTCCCCAGGGCTTTGCTAAAGGCTCCATATGAAGTGGGTTCAAGCCTTGTCTCTGTGTACAGCCTCTCCTCCCAGCTGCTGAGCCCTGACTCGGAGGAAGACACTCGAGAACGATAGCACCTAGGGTGTTTCACCCTCAGAGGAGGGAAACTGGTGCTGAGAGTGGACAGACTGGGTATTTATTTTTTTAAAGAAAGATTTTTCCCTATCCACATGTTCCTCTGCAGTTTGTCTACACAACCAGAGGTGGTATTAATTCTAATTATAAGTGAACTAATGATGGATTTAGTTTTGTAGCATAGGTAACAGCAATGAAGACCTGATGGCACAAGCTCAAGCAGCTTGGGTACGTACCTCGGGTCTGGCGCACTTGCTGGTTGCTCAGGCTCATCTTCACTGCACGGTCCTAGGTCAGTGCTGCTTGAATGCTCTACCCTCTGCACAGTCACAGCTTCTGTGGCAGCAGTGTCACACTGTCCCCTAGAACCAGACTGGCCGAGCTTTCCTGGAAACAGCTCTTTTGGCTGGATGGCAAAACGCATCCGCTGCTTTTCCTGCAATATCCAGAGCTCTTGTGTGAGTTGAGGGATGAGCTGTGTGCTAAAGGCTCAGTAGCTGATGCGGGTGGCTCAGTCCTGTTCTCAACAGTCATTTTGGTACCAATTAATCTTGAATTTGTTATTTTAGAGTAATTCAATTTTGCAGTTAAGAGCTGGCTCTTCAGTGAATTCTTGAGCAGGTTCCAGGCTCAGTCCCTTTCTAATGTGATCCACAAGAATTTGGTTGATTATAGCTGCTGATGAGACCATATTATAAAATCTAATATACAGGATTTTGAGCATTATCTTTATTAAAAGGTGATGGGTGCAGGTTTGACATTTCTTCCTGTTGGTTTGCTGCTTGACAGAAAGCAGTTCCAACCATTGAAGAAGCTTTTTTATGATTGGAACGGTGTTTTTGCACACAGAGGAATTAAATCTGAGTGTAATGGGACTGACTTAGAGAACAAGTTTTCCTATAGAAATACATGGAGCAACTGTTTTGTCTGCTGTGAAAATTAGGCTTTGTTGCAAGGCATAGGTGTGTGAGCAGAGACAGCAGTTGTCTCAATACAAGCAGTAAAGAGTCCTTTTAGTATCTCAGAGGGTGGCTTCAGGCCCTTCAGCACTTTGTCTGGACTATCTCACTGGGAGGGGGGGAAGCTGGGAGTGCCTGTCTTTTATAATGTTCTGTTTTTAAAGCAAAAAGTGTCTGGGGAGCATAGGGTCCTAAAAGTCCAAGGCCTGGAATTCTTCCTTTTGCTGTTTCCATTTTAAACAGGAAACATTTGCACTAAGTTATTCCAGGGGGAGAATTGTAGGTTCATTTCAAGGCAGATAGTGTTTGTTCATTGCCTATGTCCATGATTTACCCCATGGGCTTAAATGAGTGCAGCAGAAAACCACATGTTTTGTTTTACTTCATGCAAAACAAGTTCCAGTGGAGTCTTGAGAGCCCAGATTAAGAAAGAGGGAGCATGCTTGTAAAATCACTGTGTGAACAAAAGAGAGGCATTGATGAATTGTGAACACCTGATCTGCTGTACCAGAATGATGACTGTTTTAATAAATCTATGCAAAGAATATTTAAACAGCTGATGAGTTCAGTCCTGCAGCAACAGAGCAGGTGTAATTGATTTATACTTTCAGCCTCTGTTTTGGGTCAAAACCCTGCCATTTTCCTTCACCTCTCACTTGGAGAGAAACTTCCTCTGCAGACAATGGGAGGTTTTGCCCAAAGTGCAAAGACATTTGCAATCGGACTGGCAAAAATTCCTAATTGAGTTGAACTTTTTGGGATGCTCTGGTGACATGTCTGTAAGAACAATTATTTTTGCCATTTCAAAAGTATCACAAGTTAAGATGTACTAGGAAAAAATATCAGTGCTTCATTAGTGCAAATCATGGAATTAAGATGCAGAAAGCTACAGAGAGAGCTCTGTGGCACATCCTCAGGGATGACATGTTCAGATGTTGCTTTTCACGTGAACTAGAGCTTGTCAGATCCATATTGATGCAGGTAAGTTACAGGGCTGTTGTAATATCAGGCCTTCTAGATCACAGGAGGGGTTTTTTGAAACCCCATTGGCAGCTCGCCCATTAAACACAGGTATTGTAGCCTGACATATCCCTAGTGTTTCTTCCAGGAGTTCCAGTTTTTCCAGCTATAGTGTTTGGAAAGTTTTACAGTCTGACATGTTAGGAGAAAAAATAGTGGGAAATGGCTTGGAAAGCGTGAATATTTGTGCATGTAAAGCTTATGGGATTTGCAGACTTGCAGACCCAACTCATCTGTTTATCCTCAGGCTAGATAAGATTCAGTCAAACATGCATTGTTTAGAGGGGCTTTGTTTCCATTATGGCAAATGGATCACAGGAGGCTGACTTTGGGAGCTGAAGGGCTCCAGTGCTCCCCCATTGTGAAAGGGCTGTGGAGTGCGCTGGACCCTTCCTCCAGCGTCCTGGGTGTTACGGACTTTTGTAGCTTGCAGGTGGGAGGCTTGTTACCCTTCAGAAGTTCTTTCTATTCATCTGGACCTGTCATGCTTGAGGTGGCATTTCCTTTCCTAAAGTAAACATAGATCATGAGTACAATAACGTGTCGCTGGGCTAGTAGACTGCCTTTTTATGTGCTTTATTATGGTTTTTCTCCTCAGGCGTGGACCTGCAGAGCCACTGGAATATTTAACAGGGCCACGAGTAATATACAAAGAGAGAGATCTTCCCTACTACCAAGGAGGACAGCCTGTTGTCCACCCGTCTAAGGGGAACTACATGCGTGTGCCAGACACAAGAGTGGCAGAATTGCGGTACCCCCAGTACTATCCAGCCCAGCCTGTCACAAACCAGCATAAAGGACCCCTCCGGCAGGATGTGCCACCTTCCCCTCCTCAGTCCCACCGAGCACCAGCTTACAATGAAATTGTCCGACACCGTGGGACCAGTCCAGACCAGTACCAGTACAGACAGCAGGATCCCAGGCAGAAGAACCCCATGACTGCAGCTGTATAGCCACACACTGGACTGGCCAGCACAGCCCAGGAGGAATCCCGTTGGACATCGTCCTTGTAAAGTTGTTCCCAAGCGTAGCTGCCTGTAAGAATGGCACACGAGACCTGGAGTCGTTCTTACTGAGCTGGGCTCAGCGTAGGTGCTTTCTAACAGGCAATATAAAGCCACATGAGGTACGATGTGTTTTGAGTATGTGAGGTACAGACAGTTGAGTATTTTGTAATTCCTTTTAAAAATAGAAAGTGGCTGCTAGAAATGAAGCGCAACACTTAATACACCTCAGGGCTATTAACCGAATCCAGTTACACCTATACAGTACGTAGCTGTCTGTATAAGGGCAGAGTTTACTTCGGAGTGCTGTTGAAGAGCTTTTAAGCGAGAACGCAGCATGCAGTACGGACCTCGTGCAAAGCCGGGGATCTTGTGTAATCCAGTGTGTGATCATGAGTTGACAAGGGACTGCTGCGAAGGTAGCAGCCACATTCCAGGCATGTTCAGACCAGCAGCTCTGTGCTTTAAGGATGCTGCAGTTCCACATTTGTAATCTGGCCTCTGTCTTCCTCTTTCTGTTTGGTGGTGCCAGCATTTATCTTGTAGCCTTCATTTTTTGCAGTTTGTGTAGCGAGCTTCTCCTCTTACTGCACCTACTGCGTTTGGAGTAAGGCGTGAAGTTTTAGCTGCCGTGCTTGGGCAGGCTCACAGAGGACAAGGCAGCCGCCCACCTAAGTGTGTGTCTCTAGATGTGCGTGTGTGTGCGCTTGTGAGTGTTTCTTAGTGCGCACTCTTTAAACGTAAACCTCGGAGATCAGATCCTCAGCTGCTGCCAATGTGTCGCTCTCGGGGTTTCAGTGGAGCTGGCCTATAAGAAGTGGCTGAGGCAGTGACCGCAGGCACGGACTCCGTAATTCGTATTAAGTTCCTGTATCAGGTCTTGCCTTGGCTCCGGCAGGGCAGCCCCTTCCTGGCCGGGGCTGTGGCGCAGTGCCTGCCGGCAGCGTGCCCTGCCCTCGCCAGCCTGCCGCCGCACCAAGGCACCTGTCGGTGCGGGGGCCACCCTCGGTGCCCCCAGTGAAGCTCAGCCTCAGGCAGTGCCAGGCCAGTGCCAAGTGCCAAACTACTCGAGTTCCTGCAGCCAGGGGCCAGCAGGGAAAGGGGGTTTTCACAGCAAGGGGTGAGGGAAAAGGCAAGGGAAAGCAACAGGGAGGGCTTCAAGACCCTGGGGCCCAGAAGGAAGAGGAGGGAACAGCTGTTTGTAGCAAGTTGTTTGCAGCATTGCGTAGGAAGAGATGTGCGGATGGGGAGAGGGGGCCAGCAGCGCAGCAGGGCTGGGGGGACAGGGCAGTGCTGTATGTGCCTGGCCCTTTGCCCTGCGCAGCCTGAGTTTGCTCTGCAGCCAGCCAGCCTGGGAGGAGGTCAGAAACATGTGGGACCTGTGCTACCTGGCCTAACAGCACTGTGGATGCTCAGAGATTTGTCTCAAGGATTTTGTCACAGAGAAACCTTACAGACTTGCCACCTAGAAGTATATTTTGTGAAGTTTTCAAGTGTCCTTAATTCCTCTACTTCTGCCTTTTGGGGAGTGTTATTAAACTGTTTGGGCTTCTCTCTTCATCAGGAGAAACTGGCCTGGCCCAGGATTAAGCACAAGAGTTTCTTTGATGTCTTTTTGACACCTTTGGTATGCAACAGATTAAATCACATAGGTCACTTCCCAGGTATTAAATACCACGAGGAAGGTTTGTCCTTCTAGGAGCGTGTCCCTTTACTAGATACCCCTGGGAAAAGGGCTCGTTAGAGTAAGAGGTCTGGAAGGTGCAGGGCAGGGTGGGTCTGTGCACTGCTGCTTTCCAGGGGCCACCCCAAGCAGATGATGGCCCTGATGAGAAGCAGCATTTAATCCCAGGCAACGTTTCTGCTGCTAATGCTGTTGAGAGACTGGCATAACCCTGAGGCACGGGAGCACGTGCAGCTGCCAGGCTGGCCAGCAGGCTCTATCCTTTGCTTTCACACTGCTCTCTACCCATCAGCGGGGCTGGGAAGCAGGGAAGAGGAGACAGCTTTGGGGTGGTGGAGGAACATCTCCGTGATTCAGATACAGGGCTGGACTCCCTGGGGCAGGGGCAGACACAGCTCTGAATCCAGTCAGGAAGAAGCATTGGTGGGAGGGAGGGAGAGGAATGCACAGATTATGAAGCAACTGCATTCGGTTCTTGTTCCATTTCTTTCTGCCCTCTTCCCTAGTAATGTAAGAGGGAAAAACCTCTGGAGGGAGGGTTGGATGTAAAGCTGGATGTCTCTTGGTACCCTCCATAAATAAGGCACATTCCCTGAGGAAACTCATCCTGTCGTGTACGTGCTGTACACAGCCTTGTACTTCTCTCAAAGAGTTTTAGATGCTGTAGGATATTCAGCTAGGACTTGGCAGCCACAGGGTAGCCACTGGAGTTATGAAGGCCCGCTGAAAGTGAAGCAAAAACAAATTAAAATACTTTCCTTTCCCTCCTTGAAATATAACCCCTGATACATTTGATCCAGCTGTAAAGAAACTAATATGGTTGCGACAGTGGCTTTATCAAGCCAGGCCACAATTAAGAACAGCTCTGAATATAAGCTACTGCCTTTATAAATCACTCTCAACTAACCCTTCAAATGGCATCACAGCACAGTGAACAGAACTTATTTACAGTATTTCAAGAGCCAGGGCCAAATAAAATCTGGATGGAAACAGCTCCTGGGTTATTTATAGCCTTTGAAGGACCTGCGCGATTGTCTCCCTGTAACCTGAATCTCTCCTTAAGACCTCCCCTTGACTGCATCGGCTCCACTCAGTTGAGGCGGACAGATCAAACGAACACCTTCTGAGCTGTTAATCTTACCCAACAGGTTATTAAATGATGCTTCTGCTGTTAGACCAGTACAGAGCTTCTTCCAAAAAAAAAAAAAATAAATGCTACAAGTATAATATATGGATGCATCCTACAGGTGAGGAGCTAAGGAGGAAGAACAGTCTGACCTAGCTAGGGGAACAAGACCAAAAAGTATTACGGAGCACCTCATCAATCTCTGGTGCCATTGTTCTGGGAGAAAATTGCCATTTGCTGGTTTAATATCTGGTAGAGGTATGGTATTTTCAAAAGTATGATGTGTAACTACAGTATATATAGTCAGCTTCTCTGCAGTGTAAAATGTATGATTTTAGCACCATATTGTGGAAAAATATGTACCGTGCAGAATTCACGAGGTGCTACAACTGACGGTTGAAAATACACACTTGCAAAATCCAAAAGAGCCGTTAAGTAACAAGTTGTTCTTTTCCCCATATGTCCATATGTTTGGGAAAATTATGAGTCTGAAAAGCTCTTGACATGTAATTGCCTCGCACTCCCTCATCCAAAATGTGCCAGTCCAGCAGCAAAGTTACTGACGTAGCTGGTGTGAAGGGAGAGTTTGGGTTTGCCACCAGAGCAGCGTGCCGTGAGTGTGCGTGTGAACAGGAGTCAAGACAAGGGGGAGAGGGGCCCGCTTTCACGTGAAGCTGGAAGCTTTGATTTCCTGAGCTGGTGGCATGCAGCCTGCATCTCTGGCTCTGGCACAGGGCCAGCCGGGCCCAGCAGTTGAAAGATTAAGAGATAGAAAAAGAGCCTGTGGATTTTCTGAGTGACCACCCACTAGTGAGCCATGATCTTGGCCCGTGAGCAGACGTTACCACTGTGATATATTAAGATGCAGAAGTCTCTAGGCACCCCTCAAATGCATAAAGAGATATCAGTTGCCCTTTGTGGAGGGAAAAAAAAAGGGGGTAGGGAACTAAGCATTAAAAAAAAAAAAAGGCTCCTGCCTTGAAAAAGTGCATGCAGCCCTGAATTCTAATTCACTCCAGCTTCCTGATCTAGAAATAGCTTCACATGCTGCCTAATTTTTTTACAGATGAATTGTGCTACCTCCTCCTCCCAGCCATCACAGATTTGTTTATCAGAGAGTTAGTGCTGTGAGTGAATCCTACTGACTGCTCTGCCAGGGCCGCATCCTGACGCTGCACTGAGCAGGGACTGCTTTGCACTTCCAAAAGGCCCTACACCTGTGCTCTGTCACAGCTGTTCTGCAGAGTCTCTTAAGCCTTGCATGCAAAATCGGAAGCGCTATTTGCTATCTCTGCATAGAAAAAAAGGCTTTATAAGACACTATTCTGTTATTGCGAGGGAGAGAGAGGTGTTTGTGATCCTGGCAATACCTGTGTGTTTAAGTGAAACTGATTTGAAAATTGCGTGTGATTGTCTTGGGGGAGAAATTCAACACACAATTTGAAAAGTTTTTTCTAGTACCACATCAAAGATTTTGATCTTTTGTTACATATGGCTATATAAATTTTACCTGTTTTATTTTGCATTAAAATAAAGGCTTTAAGACTATATATGATTATGTATTTGTATGTGCAGTCGTTTTCCTCTTTGTATCTACAAAGTAATCCGCACTCCTGGATGTGATTTGATATTAGAAGATCATGCATGATCAGGCCGGGTAAGGATCGGTAAGGTAACTTTTTGACTTTAAAAAAAACAAAAAACAAACAACAAACAAAAAAAAACCAAACCACAAAAATACAACAGCCCTGTGCTTCCTTGTAGAAAAAAAACATCATAGGACTTAACTTGATTCCCTCTCAAATCTGCATTGTCTTCAGTTGTAGAGCCGGAGTCCTGATTTCATAGCCCTGATTGAAGGGAGAAGTGAGAGAGAAGTCGCTTGCCGTCTTGACAAATTTCAGCTTAGGCAACTGCATGCTTGTTGCTTAAGTTCCCCAGACAGTTTCACCTCAACGTCGAGCTCTTCACTTGCTGTTGATAACGGAGGTGTTCTGCAGCTGTGTAACAGGGTCCCACCGGCTGAGGCTGTATTTCAGTGAGATGGCTGCAGCAGTATCTTGTCGGAGATTTAGGACTCCTTGAAAGTTTTACACAGGTACGTGAGGTATGTGGGTCATTTCACTGAAGCTGATGACACTGCTTTTCATACTCCAGATTATGCACAAGCACAAATGAATCTTTATGGGATCAGAGCTGCTGCATTGCAGAGCACACTGAGATTCAGGCAAGAGTGTTATATTAGATTAAATAATTTTCAAAATAGCAGATACTTAAGTGAAAAGTGAAAAGAGAAGGAAGAATGTAGCCTTTTCAAGATGAAAATTTTGTTTTATTACAAACAAAAAGGGAAGAGTAAAAGAACAAAACAGAAGAACAGGAAAGTGCCAGGAGGTTTACAAAACAAGATACAGCAGAAATTGCGGTAATGGTTCAGTAAAAATACACATGTACTGCAATTCAAAACATTTTGAATGCAGATCTTGGTATTTATGGTGAAGATAGTTCATGGGCAAGTCAGTTTTAGTATGTATTAAATTATAATTCACAGAGATGCCAATTTTAAAAGTTATTGGGTGATAACTTGCACTCAGCTAAAAACTGAACAAATTAAACAGCAATGCCTCGGTTTCTCCTGCTGAAGTTGTACAAAGGGTGGCAAAAGACAAACTAGGAGTGTGTTAAAGCTGGAAAACTTCCAGTAAAGCTGGAAACTCAGTGACTGCAGGTTCAGAAGGTGTTCAGAAGGTGTTCCTTCTGCCTTGGTGGTGGTCTCCCACGGTTTCCTCACAGCAGCACTCGCTTCCCTGGGACCTGGGCACGAGTTAAGATTTGTTTTGCAGTCACTGCTGTGTCTGCATAAAGTAGTATGTGGAACCATTTGACTGTTAATTAATTTTAATGAACCATGCTACACCCTCATGAGACGTGTATTCTACTGTAAGCAGCGTGGGATGTAATGCCTTTCCCCACAGAGGGTCTCAGAGCTGGGTTACTCACCCCAGCAGAAATGCAGTGACCTGCTGCAATTTGGCAGCTGTGCTACTTGAGAGGCTTTCAGAAGCAAAATGCCATTACCGAGATTGGAGTGGAGCTGGGCTGCTTCTGCAGCCTCCCAGAAGGCATTCAGGGCTTCTAATAAGCCCCAGAGGCCTCTGGTTCAAAGGCTCTGCAGGTCTAAGGAGGTTGCTCAGGCTCCCTGCGCTTGATGTGCTCATCCCTGCAGAAAAGGTGCGGAGGCACCAAGGCACGGCTTGCGCAAGTATGGAGACAAGTGAGACTAAGAAGGGATCCATTTTACTTCACAAGCACGGGATCTGCTCCTGGGAGGGCAGCTCTGCCGTTGTTTTTCCTCACGGGCTGGAAGGGAGTGCCTGATACAGACAACCGGAGTCGGGGGGGGGGGGGGGGCGGGGTGCGCGGGAATTATAGGGAGAGGCAACTGGAGCAAAGGAACAGGGATAAGAAATTAAAACACGTGTCAGACCTGAGCAGCAAATATGTGGTGGAGGGAAGAGGGGATTGTCCCACATGTGTGAAGTCCACGTACCAACAAGGAAGGTGGCATTTCCTGATACGCTGGCTGCTGCTCCCCAGTTTCCATTTTGCATCCCAGGCTTGTGACACGCCTCCACTGAGCCAAGAGTCAGGACCTGTTTGCAGCACAAAGCTACCCATGCCTGAGGGAGGAAGGAGAAGAGCAAGTAGGAGTTACGAGGTAACGCATCACCAGCACGAGGAGGGACAGGCACCCCTCACCTAGATCACCTCTTGCCACCCAAATCTCACAGCCTGCTCCCCACACGCTGCCCTTCACCTCCCTGGGTACCACTGACACCACCAAAATCTCCTTCCCCTAGCTGCCTCTTTTATCCCCAGTTCCTCCTGATCTCTGACATCCCCAAAGCCATATTGACCTTCAAACATAACTTTTGCCTTCACTGCTGAGAAGCCTTGAGCCATCTGTGAGCGTAAGTGACCAACAACCCACGTTTTACTGGCACCTGAAAGTGATACAGAGTCAAAGCATGCAGCCCCGGCCGGCGTCCCACACGGCTGGCTGGGGCTGTGCTCTCATTACAGGCAGGGACAAGTTGCAGTCACTTTTGATTCAGTTGCTTCATGGGTATAGATTGCAAGTAAGACACAGATTTTTGTCTCCACCATCTTTTTGCTTGTCTAGAACATGCCTTTGACGTGCACAAAAGCTGTTCTGTTGCTGGCCTGGCACAAAAACCCTGAACCAGTTTCAGAGGCCAAAAAGGTGATTATAGTCTTTAAAACAGAATTAATTCTCAAACCATTCCCAAAATATGCCTGACAAACTAACCCAAGCCAGACGAGTTGGCTGTGCTCACAGAAAAAAAAAACCAAAGCCTCAGTGCAGAGGAAACAGCCCTGCTTCGCTTTTCCAGAAGAATATCTGCATCTGAAAGAAAATAATTTATTGGGAAATGTGTACAGTAGAGTAAAATTGCAAAATAAGACATTCAATGAAGAGTCTATATAAAACCATGCCCTTTGCCTCCAGCAAGTAATGAATAAAATTGATGTAAAGAAGCAATGAACATTCAATGTTTCATATTTAAAATACATTTTGTGAGGAAAACAATGTGGCATAGAAACAGGACTGAAAGGTTCTCCAAGATAATGCCAAAAGCTGCAAGATGTTAGCAGCATTGTCGTGTAAGTTTCAAGGTGTAGGTTTTTAATTTTCTCTTAGGAATCACAGAAGCAGTTGTGAAAGCTGTCATTAAAATTCATTACAGGAAAAGTAAACTTACATTAAAACCTACCCTATTCTTCTCCAAAGTCTGAGTACTGGTTAGGAAGCAGTGTCTGCTTCTCTGCCAAAACCTTACCTATGCAATGTGATTTAATCTCTAGGCTCTGTTAAATTGGAGTTTTCATACATCACATCTTTCAACCCAGAGTAAAAAAAATATTAAAAAATATTGCAGCCTAGATTTTCAAACCGGGAAGCGTGATTTTAAGAGGCTTCATCTGCCTTAACTTTTGTAGGAATGAAAAGAGAATAAAAAATAGCACAGATATGAAGAAACTAGTTTATCAGTAAATAAAGGTGAATGAACCAGCCTTCCCTCCCTCCTCCTTTCCCTTTTCCCTTCCTCCTAATTATATATGCACATATATACATGCATATATACTTAGGTATTGCTGCTTTTGATCTAAAAGCTGGTTTACTTCTAGCCATTCCCTCTCTCCGAAGGAGAGTCAGTAGTTAACAGCAATGTATGCACAAGAGAAAAGTGCTGGAAACGGTGACCTTCATGAGTCGATGGATGTACAGAACAACCAGGACTGAGCCACGCACAGCAAAGCAAGGAGGAAGTTTTCAGACAGAGCAGCATTTCCACATGTTACACATCACTCCAACGCCTGCATCTCTGTAAGTGACAATTTGTAGAGGTGGCCTGAGTTTGCAGGGAGGCCTCTGCCACGGCTGTGGAAAAGATTTGCCAGAGTTGCTGCAGCGGGTGAGTGCTCCTGGACAGGCACCAGGGCCATGGCACAGCGGCAGTGTCCTCACTGGCCTGGCCAAGGTGGGGAGGGCAGGTGGCACGTCTAAAGCATAAATTAGAGCAATCGTATGCTCTAAGATTATGTTAAGCAGCCTGATGGCCTACTGGTTATTTCAGCAAGCAGAGGAAATCAAAGGTGCTCTTAATATGTCCAGTTGCCAGCTCTGTATTCAGATTCCGCCAAATCAACCACAACTAACTCAGTTACGGGAGTGTTGGGGACAAGTAGAGTGTTTCTGGGTCTGTGCACAGAGGCACATGCACGCATCCTCTTTGCAATGGAGAATGTCTTTCCTTGCTTCCCTCCTTCCTTGTTCTTCTGTCCTCTCTGTTGGAAGTAAGCCCTCCAGGCCACTCATTTTTCTTTATATATAACAAAAGAACAGTGAGGCCTCAGTCCAATGTGCATTTAATGCAGTCGTGCTGCCAGTCTCCCCCTCCTGCCCCATCCCTCCCCCCTAGCACTTGGTCCCCCCCCCCATCCCCAATGTCCTTTCTCCTTCCCCAGTTGCAGGGATTTTCATTGCTGTGAGAGGACAAAGGTAACTGAACTGCTATTGAAAAAAAAAGACTTAACTAGTTTTTTCTTCACTGGGCTGTTTTTAACATGGATCATTTCCCAACTCAGTCCCCCAAATTGCTTTGATGGCACAACAGAGTGGATAGAGCGGTGATGGGAACAAGGCTGGAGGGTGAGGATGGGTTAGAGAGTGGTTACACTGCCGTTGCTACAAAACAGAAAAGCAAAGCAGGAACGCTAAATCACAGCCAAAGCACAATGTATTTAGGGGCTTGGATTTGAAAAGCCAAGCACCATCTTCTGCAACAGTTACATTCCTCTGCATGTTTACTTCTGGCCAAGTTTCCTGAGAGCGGAGGCAGCATTCACCAAGTTTGAATTCCTGAGGCTCTCGCCTGTGGCTTTTCTTCTGTGTTTAGCATTAGGAAAAGAGGGGAAATTGTGAGGTTTCACTTAGGTTGTGGCTTTTCCCCTTCCTAGGATGTCTTATGCGTGGAGGCACCAGGGAGCCCTGCAACCTCCCTCTTCCTTGTAGACTGGGGGTAACAGGCACGTCACCTTGATGGCCTGGGCAACATGGGGCACTGGGGGAGACAGTGTTGTTGTGGGCCCTGCTGTGCAGGGCACACTGAGGTTCCCATCTACCTGGGCTTCCTCAGCTCAGGATGGCTGCTTCCCAAAATTTCCTGTGTGAGGGGTACAGGGGAGAGCGAGGTGGCAACCAGAGCAGCAGGTCCTAAAGCATGGCCGGGGTGGTCACTGTTGCAGCAGGGGCTCTATGATGGTGGTTTTTTCTGTAGGACTTGTTTGTTCCCCTGGCAGGGGCTGGCTCAGGGATGCCAGCAAATGTTTGAAGTCATCCTGCAACGTGGTTTGTATCAGTCATGGGTTTGGCTGGCAGCAGTGACATTTGGCCGGTGCTGCCCGGGCCCCAGAGGCGAGAGAGGAGCCTGTCTGCCAGCTGAATTCGGGTCCCCACGGCCCTGCAGACTCTGGGAGAACAATGGGAGCCCTTGGCCCAGCACGGGTGCTGGCTGGGGCAGTGTTTCAAGGAGTGCAGTTTTTGTTTTGGCTATTTGGTTACATGTCTCCTCTTGGATGTTTATGCTGAACAAGAGGCACTTGTTCTCTCACCAGCTTCAATGAGGTTGGGTCCAACTGGATTTGTGCTTTAGGTGCAGAGAGCCAGTAATACACCCACCAGCCGCCCCATCCTAGGAGAGCCTGGGTACAGCGCTGCCCTGGGCACACGTGCTCCCAGGGGCAGGAACGAAAACACACTGCAGACAGCCTCACCAGAGCAGGGTCTGCGTACTGAGCCCACAGGGCAGCTCTCAAGGCCCTCCGCTTTGGGGAATACTTTGATGTTTCACGTACCCAGGATGTTCAGGTTTATCCTCTAGCTGCTAAGTAACCTGCTTGTCTGCTTTAATTTGCTAAACCTTCTTTTTTCTTTTTTTTTTAAGAAAACCTTTATTTATTAAAAAAAGCCTGCTCCCTACCAGTTCACTCTGCTCCTTTCACCTCTGTCCTGCCCTTCTCCCCACACCTCCTATAACCAGAGCCTTGGCTCACAAGCCAGAATGCCGATCAGCATGAAGATACAAAATGGTCCCAACAAATGCCGAACATAGATGAGCGCGTTGTGTGGGTCCCGGTGCAAGGCAGGCAGGCTCCAGGCACAGTGACTCAGCGGCAGGCACCCAAACACGCCGTGCCCTGCCGCAGCCCAGCCGAGGCGGGCTGTGTGCGAGGAGGGCGGCGGGGCTGGGGGCTGTCCAGCCCGGCGGCAACCTGCACATGGTGGTCTGGGGTCCCGTGATGGCCTGGGGTCCCGCGGGGCTGCCCTGGCGCTTCGGGCCAGCACCGGCTGATGATTAAGCAGTGCATGGGCTCAGTTTACTTTTACCCCTGCTGTGAGCCTTCTCAAGCTAAGATGTTTCAAGTTGTCCTTATCCTCAGATTAATAAATGCTGTGCTTTAAGAGTGTAAACACAGGAAAAGAACTGGGCTAAAAAAAAAGAAAAACCACCCAAAAAATTCAGGCTGGTGCTGTGCAGTCAGGACATTTCTTTTCCTAACAGGATATGGGATCAGAGGAAAAAATATGCATTATGCAACGTGGGGCAGGAGGGTCAGTAGACAAATTAAGCATGTTTAAATTAAGCTGGAGAGCCTGTGAAATGAGACCCCGTAGCAGCAGGTCCCTGCTGTGGTGTACCCCCCGAGGCAGGGCTGCCGCAGGTGAGGAGGAGGCGCAGGGCCTGGCTGTGGTGCACAGCTGATCTTGGGTCAGCACCCATGAGCAGCAGCAGAGGCAGCGGGTCGGGCGAGGGTCCCAGGTGGAGCTGCTGCCCACCACAGCAGGCAAGATGGCTGCAAGCGAGCAGAGCTCCCCTCCAGCTTCGC
Source organism: Falco cherrug (assembly GCF_023634085.1). Classification (NCBI taxonomy): domain Eukaryota; kingdom Metazoa; phylum Chordata; class Aves; order Falconiformes; family Falconidae; genus Falco; species Falco cherrug. The sequence continues at coordinate 14,913,593 of NC_073704.1, read as the reverse complement.
TCAGCCTCAGGGGGAAGCCCAGGTGGGACACATCATGCCCCATGGCCACCGTGGCTGGACAAGGAGAGCCTCCAGGCTCTTCAGCCGGCTTCAGTGGAGGCAGGGGAAGCACCGTGGTTGTGGCCATCCTCTCCCTCACTTGTGTGGTGCGGTACCTCTCCAAATGCAAACCTATTGGGATGTGGCAGGCTTTCTCCCCTGGTAAAAGTTGGCCGTGGAGAGAGAAACCCTGGTGTGTGTGTGTTTTCACTCCTGGCTGCTGGGGTCCCCTCAGCGGTCCCCTCTGTGCAGGCACCACATGCACAGGGCTGGCCCCCTGCGTGACCGGCTGCCCCTGCGCAGCCCCCCAGGCCACACCAGGGGAGGTGGGATGCAGGCGGCGGGCTGCAGACAAAGCCAGGAAGCTGCTGCTGGTCAGGCATTTCAGGGGAGGGCACGATTTCCACAACAATAAACGCATCTGATTATTTGATTAGAGGGAAGAGGAGGTCCCCAGGAGGAGGGCCTCACACACAAAAGAGGAATAACTCATGCCCCCGCTGGCAGTGACAGGGCAGGAAGATGAAGGCAATGTCCTATTGAGGCTTTGATCAGCCAGGGTCAAGCATGCTGGCTGCTAACATGGCTGAAAACCAACGAGGAGAAGGAGGTTCCTGCCGCAGCATCATGCCTGGCCCCCTCCCAGCCCTCCGCTCCTCCTTAGTGCAGCCCTTCACCCCCTGTCTGGGCAGCAAGATGGAAGCCTCATCAGGCAGGTCCTGCCTCCCGACCTCTCCAGGCTCCAGCACGACCACATCCACCCTGAGACCCCGCAGCGCTGGGCATCACAGTACATCCTCTCCTCCTGCCACTTATTCATCTGCCTCTTCTGTGACAAGCTGGGGAAAGTGGTTCCTTGTGTCCCCTTGTCACCCTTCTTGCTGTGGCACAAGTGAAGAGATGCTGAGGTGCTGGCAGCAGCAGGGAGGCAGGGCGGTGACGGCAGGGCAGAGGAGATCGTTTTGCGATTCCATCTCTCCTGGGCACTTGCATAGTCTGGTCATAGTCACAGGCACCTGGGGTTTTTCCTGTCTCTCGGAGGGTCAAGCTGTCCCCTTCACCTCTGCAATGAGAGGCCCTGGGGACCTGGCTGTATTTCAAGGGATGGTTCTCCTCAGTGGTGCCAGCAACTGGCGATCTTACGATTAACTGATGGTCCTGGATGGAGGCTGGATATAGTGTTTAGTGTAGCTGTTTCACAGCTGTTCTGCTCCTTCCTAAGACAGGCAGCCCCAAAGCCTTGACACCCCAATGGCTTGACCCACTTGAGTCCCTCCTGCAGAAGAGCCCCAGGGCACTGAGGCACCATGTGTGTATAGGAAGGGCTTGGAGATCTGAGCTGCCCCTTTACTCTCCCTTGGACTGAGCTACAGTACGTGTAAAAGTAACTTGTATTTGGCCCACAGAATTGTAGTACTTGGAATTGAAAGCAAGAAAGAGACGACTTGGCACTCAGAGATTGCAGGTCTCCAAGATCTTACAAACACAACACAATTAACACTTTCAAGACAGAGAAACCCTCCTTGTTTCCTGTGTCGAGGCGAGCACTGGTGCACACAGAAGTCACTGGCAATCCCAAAAGCAGGGTAAGGAGAAAAAAAAAAAGAAAAAAAGTAGCTGTTATTTCAAATACGGGTCTCTACACAGAGTTGTATTGCAGAGGTGCAGTATACAGATCAGTGTGTGGGCAAACCCTGAGATTTTAATCCCAGGTTACAGCTAAGAGTTTATCTAATACTGGAAAAAAACCCCACACCTGCTTCTTCCTTTGATGCATGTGTGCTCTGTGAGGATTGCTATGTGGATGTGGAATGGAATAGGCTGGGGCAGTGGAAGTCTGAGCTGTGCATGCTTCATAGCCTCTCTCACTCCCCAAGATTTTTCCAAGCTGTCGGCACTGCCAAGGCCACAAGGAAATGTTTGCCACAGTCCGTTTGTCATCTCACACCCTCAGTAAATCATTGCAGTATCATCTGGCTCAGAGCTCCTAGGAATCTGGACAACCTTGACAGAAAGTGTGGGTAGTGGACTGGGAAATCCAGTGGAAGAGTTTTGGGGAACATGAGACTCTTCCCTGATCTGCCTTGAGACCTTAGGTCTCTGTCAAAGAGTTCAGCTAGAAAGCAGCCCTTTAAATGGACACTACTTCAGAGATATTGACTTGCCAGTGGCCTGGATACAATCCCCCATGAAACTTCAACCTGGGATATGCGTGCCGCTAAGAGACAAACAATACCATCTGCAGCCTGCCCCTTCGAGATGTCATCTGTTTATAGAAAAGAAGCGGGTGGCGAGCGTATGTTAAAATGTATTACTTCCCAACAGCATCATGGAGGAGTCATATATTTCAGTGGGACTAGTCAGTCAGAACTGTCTAATGGCACAATGGTCAGTGCTCCTTAGCTTCTTCCTCACAGTGGCTGCGGCAAAGGGACAGGGATGCTAAAAATAACATTTCTGTCCCAAAATATCTTGACTTATGCGAGGGTGTATGTGTAGAGGGAGCACTAATATTTCACATGGCTGGTGCCCTGCAACCTGCTCATCCCTGGGGAAGCAGAGCTCTCTGGAGACCTGCGGGGAGAATAGAGGAGTGAAACCATGAGCAAGTTTTGCAGAGCAAAAAGAGATGTTTGTGTCACCTTCCCATAACTACAGACTCTGAGGCGATTACCAAAAGAATCAATAGGTTCAGCTTCAGTTAATGAAAAAAACAGGGAAGAAAGATACCCTCACCACCCTTCACTCATATTCTCATTTACCTTGGGCAAAAAGCAAAATAAAACATGCCTAGATATGAATTCTCCACCAGAAGCAGTATTTTATACCCACTCACAGGGGGTAAGTGACTTTATGTGGTATACAGCAGTGGGAATTCAGGCATGTAATGTAATAACAAGAAAGGATTTTTAAATTTGTCTCTGGAACCCTGCTAGCTCAGACATTATAAAAAAGAATCCCGAACCTTCTTGTCCATCTGCATTTTAAAAAAAGAGAAATATGTCCCCAGTTTGAGCCTAGTTCTTTATTTTGAAAAATTGCTGCAGGAAATGTGGGCAAACAGCACCTCACATCTGAACTGCACATTACCATCCCTCAGCTCCTTACTGGTGTAATTAAATGCTACAGAGCTACTACTTAACCAACTTCTTTGCTTGGTGAACTTTTCACTAGTCATTTGTATGGGATGTGGCAGCACCGGGCCCAAGCCTGGATCAGGGCTTCCAAGCAGAACCACAAGGCTAGTAAAAGGAAAAGTCTTGTAGTGCTGCCTCTGGGGGTGAGACAGCAGCACCACACAGCAGCCCAGGACAGGACATGAAAAATACAGTATGGGCTTACAGCTGACAGCCATAATGTAATGTGACCCCAGTCACATTGGTATTTGATTAGCGAACGCGGAGGGATTGGGAAACAGCCCTGCTCTTAGGAGAAAGAAATCTTTCATATCCCCTATGGTCAAGCCTTCAGCTTTGTTTTATCTGGGAGATTGTATCTGAATGCTTTAGCAGAACAGACTGTTCTATCAGAGCGTGTTAGTCCCTGTATGGCCCTGTGCACAGGACTTTCCCCCAGGGGTGCTGGCTGAAGGTGGCTTGTGGTGGTCCCAGAGGAGGTCTGTAGCAGACTCTGTGGTGGTTTGTGAGCTTCCGTGAGCCCATTCTGTGCAGGGCTATAGCCATCACGCTGCGGGTAGGGAGAGCTTGTGAATTTGTGTGCAGTGCTTTTTAAGTTCAGTTATTGGGAGCTGGCCAGGGCGGTAAGGGGGAGACCAACTTTGTGTGCTTGCAGCAGGGCCACAGGTTAGAGCCACCGGTGTCAAGCTCTGCCTGTCTCTGGCGGGGGGGGGGGGGGGGGGGACCTCACAGAAGGGCAACCAACAAGTCCTCTTCCCCTCCACCTCCTCCTCCCAAGGCTGCAAGCGGCTGGGTTCATGCTGCACACAAGCCCGGACAGCTGCCAGCCTCTCCAGAGCCGGGCAGAGCCAACCAGCATGAAAGAACTTCTGTTGGGGGGCAAAATCAGAGGCTCCAGCTTCCGTCTTCCCCCTCCGCACCCCCCACCACACCCCCTGGCATATCTGTCACGTTTTATTTCAGTCAGCTCAGGTTTGCTCCTGAATTCTCCCTCTCTCCCTCTGTCCCGACATTTCATTTCCCTTGGATTGAGGTAAATAAGGAAATAATAGTAGTCAAAACCCTGTGTGCGTACCGAAGCCTGAAGTGCCAGGAAGCAACTGGTGTGTCTGGTTTTCCAGTGAAAGTCCAGGTGCAATCTCAGCAGCACAGCTACTGTCTGCCTTTCAAGCAGATGTCTTCATCTAAAGCTCCCGCCGCCACCCCGCTCCCTTTGTGTATCGGCACAGGGAGGACGGGAGTGGGAGACAATATAAATTAATATCCATTGGAATGACAGCAGCTGGTGCCTTGCATAGCTGCAAACACGTGTCTTAGAAGTAGAGTGATTAGTTGTAAAACTGTAGAGCTGAATGTTTATGCTTGATCAATTACAGGAAGACAATAGATTTTTTTTTTTCCCCAAATGGCAGGAGTGAGAGGGGAGGGAGGCTTCAGCCATGAGATGATTTTCTTCTTTTTTTTTTTTTTTTTGGTAATGATAGCTGCAAAGAACATGGGGCCTCGTTTCCAAAGGAACTGGCAAACAGTGGCTTCTGAGAAACCCAGTGGTTGGTGGCTCTCTGCAGCACTTCTGAAAAACAAGATCTTTGTGGGGGATTTAAACTGCAAACTTCTTTATGTTTGAGAGGGATGGACTCAGCTGCCCAAAGCAAGGAGCATGTGGGAATGAATTAGGCAAAGCTTTCTAGTGCATGAGTGTGCATGCATTATGTGTAGTGGCCTTCAGCTGTAAGAAGTTGTTTTCATTTGTTTCATTACCTAGAACCTCTCCTATTCCCCCAGTTAAGCAGAAGTGGTCCTGTCAGAGGAGCGTCCTGGTAGTGGCTGCAGCGTGGCACAAGAGTGTGCCTACAGCTTCAGTTCCAATTCCTTAGCAGCTCTAGTTGCAAACATAGCCTGTATCCCTCCCCACATCCGCCAAAAGAAAAAAAAAAAAAAAAAGAGAAATTGAGTTACATTTTGCAATAATTCTAATGGAAATGCTAATGGGATGAAGCAATACGAAGCCAGTGAATGACCCAGCAATTTCATCTGTGCTGGCAACGGATGACCATCTAAACCATGTTCGGGTAATTCTTCCTCTCATTAGCAGCACAATAACTCATACGCACAAATCCATAGGCATTTGCTATAATTTTTTAACATGGCTGGAAATAGAAGTAAGCGCATGCAGTATGTGAGCATTACAGCATGTGTTAGCTGTAAATCTGTCTGGAAGTGTCCTGATCCTGTTCCTGGTTAAACCAGTGGGAATTTTGCCATTGACTTCAATGGAAGCAGGATGAGATTTTTTGGACTTATTTTAAAGTGGGACTTTGATTCTTTGGAACAAAGCTTTCAGATTCACAGCTACATTTCAGTACTTGGCTTGAACTCCTGTCAATTCACCTTTCACGTGTTTAACAGATGAGGCTTCTTTGGTGCTTACCTTCTGTTTGGCATCAGCACCGTAACCAGTCAAGCCACCTCGGGCCTGGCGCGCAGTGCTGTGGGACTGAGCAGAGAGAAGGGAGCTCACACTGCCTTTCCTCGGCACCCCCATTCTGAACATCTTAGAAGAGAAAGCCACTGCCTCCATATTTTTCAGCAGGTAAAAGGCCAAAATGTTTCTTAGAGCACAGAGGAGAGTGGTGAGTGGTGGTAGGAGCACGGGGGCCTCTGCTCTGCCTGGGATGGGTCTAGTAACGCGGTGTTGTGTCATGTAAAATGGAGGTAGTTGCAATCACTATGGCTTTCCTAAACTACCCGTAGCCCTTTGGGATAACACTGTGTTGCAAGTATTAGGATATACATATATACTTTTAGTTTAAGTTTGTAAGGAAAGGAAGAGACTTACACATGCTATATGAGTATGTGATTCCCTGCTGCTGCTGCTACAGTAACTTTTGAACCATTGGATGATTTCATCAGAAATACAAATCTTCTGCAAGGTTTGTAAAAACATCTGGGGAGACAGGACAGAGAGACCATGTTAGTACCATCATAACAGGAAAAAACTGAGCTCCACCTTTATTATATACCTGTGGGTCCAGCCACATGCTAAGCACCTCTAGGAAAGCAGTGTTCATTTGTCCCATTGCTTACAGAGCTAATTGCTTCATTGGTATTCATTTTTGGTGGCCACAGTATGATGAATCCAGCTCTTTTCTTCTCTTAGAAGAGTACGCTCTCATGCTGCTCCTTTCTAGCATTGCCCCTGCTCCCACCCAGCTTCCTTGCAGAGCATTTCCAGCTCCCCCTTCCCAGCTCTCCCCCAAAGAGCGCTGGGTTCCTCTGCCAATTGTCTTCTCACTTTCCAGGGAGACATATCTTCTCCTTCACACTCTGCTAGCAGTGTGTCCCCTAAGCCCCCTCTCTCATTACTCACCCAGGGCGCCCCCTCTCAGCTGTTGATGCTTTACAGCTCGTCCCTCCACCCCCCCATCTAAAATTTCCGCCACAACAAAAAACTCAGGAATGAGACAATTAATATGTATTATTTCAATAGGAGGCTTAAAAACAAAAAGCTTTTGCAACAACTTCCCAATCAGAACCACGGAGACTATTGTAAGGCAGAAAAACCTAAGAAACAGCAGCTGTAAAACATATTTAAAAGCCTTTATTCTTTCCTATCACAATGTGGCAAAAGAGACTAAATACAGCTTTCCATTTGTTTAACTAAAAGCTGCCATTCCTCAGTCTCTTTGATGATAATGATACCCACAGTTACAATCAAACTCCAGCACACACATGGAAAACTTTGAGCTCTCTACCAAGTTTGTACAATGTATTATTAATAGCAAGATTCACGACTCCAACTGCTCTGAGGTGCTGAGAGCAAGGGAAAGGCTGACTGTGCTGAGCTCGTGGTTGATGCTGATAAATGTAGCACACTGAAGAGGAAAAAGAAAAACCTGCAACTGAGCGTTGTTTGTATTACAGTAGCCACTGGATCCACTCGGCTGCTCATGGGGAGAGACTATTCAGGAGTTCAAAATCAAGCAGAGAAGTCAGGCAAGGGATGGGAGAGAAAAGGCATTAGCGTTCCACTTTGCTAACATGGAAACAAGACAAAGAATGGTAAAGGTCCAATACTGCCCACAGGCCTACACTGGGTTGGGTTCTGGACCACTTGTCTGGCTCAGGAAGACCAAAAGACCCTACTGATTGTCCTCATCTATGGCTTGCATGGCCCCAAAACTGCCTCTCATTTCAGAGTCCCTGATAGTTGTTATTCTAGTGTACCTCTTTACTTCAGCAAATTCTTGGCGCTAAGCCCTAAGTCTGAACTTCTGAGAAGCACAAGTTAAATTTGCAGAGGGCCACATGCTCCAATGTCCTGTGGAGGCAGCTGAGCAGAAGAAAACACAGCCCTGCTGTACCAGCTGCCCAGAAAATGGGCAGCTTCCTGACTATTGTTCCGCAGGTCCCAGGTCCCTGCAGGACCATCCAGTGTAGTTATTTGAGGCATGGGCCTCAGTGCCGTTCTGTTGACTGTGAAGCAGCCTCAGCACCACTGACTTGCATGAGAAGTTACACTGAAAAATCAATGGGGTCTGCGTGTAGGATGCTGGGGAGAGAGGGAAGACACCTCTTGGGAAAAAGAGCTACTCTGCAATAATAAGGAAGCCGCTCTGTCCCCAGAGTTTCCCTCTGGGATGAAGACTGTGCCTCAAAACGTTCACAGAAAGGGAAAGGAAGCAGGGTAGAACTCCTTTGAGACTATGGATTTCTTGTCTAGGAAGCAGCGTAAATGCAAGGTCTGACTTGAGATGTGCACGTATGTCAAAGGGAGGATTATGAAGACAACCTTCAGCCTGATACATCCAGCAGAGCTGTCTCCAGTAAGATCACAGCACCATTATGAAATTTTTAGGAAGGTAAGCATGTACATAAGTTCTGTGCCAAGCATGCTTTGAAATGTTCTCTGAACACAGGGGTGTTTGGCTGTGATGAAAACACAGCTCAGCCTTGCTTCCAGCTATCAGCTGGGATCCTCTAGGTCTGTTCCCTTTCCTGTCCTCATCTGTCTTTTATTAGCAGAATATACATGGCTTTTTCAGTTCTGAGATTGGTTTTTGGGGATCGCCGACACATGCTTGGTGATGTCAGGTGAAAAACAGTAGCTCCCTTAGGAATCACTGACTTTCTGGGACATCCTCACCTAAGAGCTCTGTGTTGAAAACCCATCCCCAAACAACTGGGTATCCAGCAGCAGCAGAAGAAAGTTCCTACCTCTGATATTGCACAGGCGTAGTCAAATGGCAATCTCTCCCTCAACAGTTTACAACTTAACTAAACGCAAAAGTAATCCACGGGCTTGTCATCCATGTTGTATCTGGCTCTTGGTTTTTGTCTGCTTTGTCTCTTGAGATTGTAAACTGTTTGAGGCAAGAACTGTCTTTGACTCTGTGTTTGGACAGCAGAGGGGTCCCAGTCCTTGCAGAGCCAGGTACCGTAATACAAATAAGGCACAATAATTTATTTTAAAATGAACATCAAAGAAAATAAAAGATTAAAAGGGAAAGAAAACCTTTCATAGCTCAAAGCTTTCCCCCATGACAGTGCTCCAGAAGAATGTGCTATCTGCTGGAGGGAGTGTCTAAGCCCCATTTGCTGGTAGGGCTGTGCGACGTACCACCGCAGGAGCCAATGCCGGAATGTGCCTGGGCACTGGGGGAGAGGGGAGAGGTCAAAAGCTAAAGCATGATAAGCAAAGGAGAAAGCCCTTTTAGAATACACACAGACATTTTCTTGCCAGGATCTATCAAGCCAAGAGCCAAAGCGTGGTAATGGTGTTTTGTTTATAAGGAAAAAGAAATCGCTTCTGGCCTAAGAATTTTTTTGCCAAGTTTCAAGCGAGGGGGGGTGGGGGTGCCTAAATGACTTGTTGGTTTAGGAATTTGTGTATTTTTAAGGAGGTGTTTTAATAAGATTGCTGGCGTGGCCCTTTATAACACCGAGCACACAGCCCTGTAAGTACTTACTACAGAGCATGACACTTACACCGTGGAAGCCAGCCCAGCGGAAGTCAATGGCAGCACTTGCAGTTAAAGACGTCATGCTGGCTTTGCAGGGCTCAGCCACTTGGGTCACATCCAGACGTCAGTGAAGTTGATGGATGAGCTCTCACCAGCTTCAGCAGACTTTAAATGATGCCCTTGGTTTGTGACTGTAACTAGGTAGGGGTCCACAAATGTTCCCCTCTAATTCAGTTTGCGGAAAATGTGCTGCTGACCCCACGTAGAGTATGGTCCAACCGGCGTTTCTCCAGCGTGAAGCTGACCAGATGCTGCTCTGGGGGTAGGGACCTGCAGAGACCACGGTCGGTGGGCCATTTTGGGTGCTTTTAGCAGAAGAACATGCAGAGCTTGGGTAACCTCACACTAGCAAGAAGTTACTTGATTTTTCAAGAGGCTTAACTTGCACCCCACTGTTACAGTGGGGTAAGAAACTCAAGCCCATTCAAAGCCCTCAGTAGCGAAGGCAACAGAATTGCCAGGGTCTGTTGGAGGGACAGACAGCCTTTACAGCTCCATGGTCTCCTCTTTGCGGGTGATGAGAAGCTGAGGAGGGGATTGGCACCCTCCTTGCAAGCTGGGGACCAGCACCTGTGGCTGTGTGGAGAAAGGTACCAAAGTGAAGTGGGAACCGAGCAGGTTATTCGTGGAGATGGGGTCAGGAGGGATGGCTCCCTGAAGGCTTGGGGTTTTGCTGCGGTGGCTCTGCTGCCGTTAGCAAAGGGCCAGGCCTGCTGGCATGCTACAGTAGTTCAAGATCTGTCCTCTCCAGCCTGGGTCACTGTGTGACCCCTTCCACTACTCCATTTCCCCTTCCAGGTCCATTCACTGTGCCAAACAACAGCATGCAATCATCTTGTGGGGGTTATTTCTGCCTAATGTACCCACCCAGCAGGATTTCAGTGAACATTAAAGCAGTAGATGGAGCCTTTAATGAAGTTAACCTGCTGAAACCAGGAGAGCGTTTGGTTGAAGTACACCTGAAAGCCCTGGATTACACAGCAGCTGCTTCAAAAGAAACCCGTTGCCTCCTTTCATACTGCTGCCGTATTGAGAAATAATACAGCACCTTTATATTCAGCCTAATTTAGTCAGCCTGCTGAAGTCTGAAAGCATTTTTTTATTAACTCTGAAGATGCAGGGGCTTTCCTCCCCCCAGCTGGCACTGCCGACCCCCGCGCACAGGCTCCCGGCATCACGCCTGCGCCCCTCCCGCAGCTGAGCACCTCCCAAGCCGAGAGGAACTGCTCTCCCTCTCTCCACTAATCTGATGATGGATTTTAACTCCATTAGTTTGCTTCCTCTGTTCTCTTCCCTGTTTTTTGCTGTTTATTAATTTTCCCCCATCCCCTTGTTCCGTCTCTTTGTTTCTTTCGCCACCTCCCTTCTCTGCACTTTTCTTTTTTCCCTCTGTTTTTTCCTCCCTTCTTTTCATTTCTCCTTTCCAGGTTGCCTCAGCAATCCCCGTGTTTTCCCTGCAGAGGTGTTGCTCCCTGGCAGCCCCCGCAGCCCTCCACCGGCTCCTGGCACTGCGGCCAGGGCGGTACTGGCCAGGAGTCCGCAGTTGGCCGCCTGAGCTTCAGGCCGTACCGCAGCTGGGCAGCGTGAACGCTGGAGTAGCCTCTGCACGCCAGCAGCGCTGCTCTTGTATGAAATATCTGAGCAGGAGAGGCGGGGGAGGAAGCAGCTCCCCGCTGCCCTGCAGTCAGGCTGGCAGCTGGAAAAATCCAGGGGGGAGACGTGTTAGGAGGAGGCGAGCGGTAACGGTGGGCAAGGAGTGGGGTAGGCAAGTGCTGACCTGCTACAGCATCTGCAGAGCCAAAGGGGCAGCCCCTGAGCTCTCCCTGCAGCCGCTGCTTTCAGCTGCAGATTAGCAGCCGTGGTGCTACTGCCCATGAAAAATTAACTGGGCAGCTTGCTAATTAAGCCACTTCTACAGTGGAAGTTTATGAGCTTGAATGCAACGTGCCAAACGTCTTTCTCCAAGTTGGGGTATTGGCCTGCTTTTTAAACATGGACAAATTCCCGAGCAAATAGTCTGGCTGAAGACTAGGGCTAATGGGATGCTAAGGTAATTATTGGCTATTTGTGGCTATAAAATGAAATCTCATAATCATGCACCTGATAGACTAATAAAAACACTTTATATGATGCACTTAGAGCTTTTTAGCTGAGGATCTCAAAGCACTGTCTGGAGGAGGAAAACTGCAGCAAGAAGTCTCTGCTCCTGCAAGGAGCTGCGGAGACAACCGACGCCGTCAGCCCCCATGGCCTGTGCTCCCATTCCTCGGCTCTCCTGCCAAAAACATCTGAGTCCCTGCTCTCCTGCTGACTGACAATACTTACGGTTTTATCTAGGCCGGGTATCATTTTTCCCCACTCTCATTCCTAACCCTGTTTCAGTCCCGCCGTGTTGTTTTCTCTGGAAGGCTGTCAAGTTCTGCGTTGGAAACAGTGTGTTTTGACATAAAACTAGAGGTGAGACCCTGTTTGTCCAGCTACTCTGGAGCCCAGAGAAGGTTACAGGAATACATGATGCCTGGCTTTTATTTTCTTTTAAATCAGGATTGAGAAAGGCTCTAAGCAAAAGCTGGGGGTTTTCCTGCTTTACAGACACCTCCTGATGGTCAGTTCATGGGGTGAGGAGGACTCATTTAGAAAGAGGAAGCTGTGATTGAAAATAAATGAGGCTGTATGATCAATGTTGAAAAGGAGCTGCAATTAGAGGGAAGAGAAGAGCAGAGCTGAAGAGTGCCAGGGAAAGCCCTAGGTATGCGGGCCCTTGGGTCAGCAGCAGGGAACTAAGCAACCGCTTGAGGAGGGGAATGCTTTCTGCTGGAGGGGAGAAGAGAGATGGGGAAATTTCACTGCATCACAGCTCTGACTAACGCTTGGGCTGCAAAATTTCTTCAACCAAATTTAATGCAGATGGTACATTAAATGTTACAGTACCATTACATTACATATTGTCTCATTTTCAGTGAGGTTTTCTGGATGTTTCTGACATACAGATATGGAAAAATGCTGCAGTTCCCAATGGGTTTGGCAAGTGCTTACTCGTGGGTTTTAAATATCCGCAGGAGGACTGAACAGAGACCAGAGCCCTGAGCCCTTTGGCAGAAGCAGGACTTCTCCGGCACGGAGAGCTGATGAGGTCCAGCCTTGCTTGGGGTACAGAGCAATGCCCACAGCAGCAGCAGCTGCCCCTGGGAACAGGCAGAAGTAAGTTCAAGGTGCACAGCATTACTTTGTGCTCAGTTCCTTCAAACCTGGGAAAGGTTCTGAGTCTTAAATGCTCCCCAAAGAAGTACTTTCGTCACTCTTGTACCTGAGCTGGACTAGCAGGTGTCATCAGTTTGGTCATCATCCTGTTCTGAATACCTGAAGTGGTAGGAATGGCAGTAGCACTGCCTGGTATTTCAGTTGTGCTTTTCTCTTCCTGATAGCGGCATGTTGTGGAGAGGAGACTTGAGATCTGACACTAAACGCAGGGCTGGATTTGTGGAGAGCGGTTGAAAAGCAGCTGAGAGAAACCTCTGTGGAGCAGCAGGTTAACTTCATTTCCCATCACCATTTTCTTTCCTAGGGTTATCTTCCTTTCACTGAGTAGCAGATCAGAGCTGATATTAGTTCAGGGTTGTGTCTGCAGTCTTCTGTTGGCCTTAACCAGGGGAAAATCTGAGTGTAATGGGTGGAGAATTGCCCCTGCAGTGTATGGTGTGCATGATGGGGCCATCGCTGGTTAGGGCTTGGTAACCTCTTCCTTCTCCACGTACATCTCAAGAGAGGAACGATTCATGCTGTGCCTTTATATTATGCTCTGATATCTGTGTTATGATATGCGAGGGCTATTTATACACAGAAAAAATCACACTTTGCTAGCTTGATAGTAGTCTAACTATAAGCAAGTAGTAAATAATAGTTGCATAATTCCACATCAAAATACAGTAAATAAGGTAGTAGACTCGGTTGCCACTGGCTTTGTATTGACTTCAACAGGTGTCGGAGTACATTTGAGCCAGGGAAGATGCAAAATCAGGTATCAAAACACAGAGAGGGAAGAGGGATGCTAGAGCCCTCGGGGTAACGGCTGAAATACCCGATCCATCTGTCAGGCCAGATCGGTTGCTGACAATGAACTTCCACTGGCCTAGGAGGAACTCAGTGCGTTCATATTGTGTGCATGTGCTCAAGCAGGTTGGCATTGGCATTTCATTGACGCGAGCTGGTGATGCTACCCCTAACTGATAGACAGCAGAGTACAAAATAATTAGTCTCATCACCCTAAACGAATACCAGTGAAACGTTTGTACTTTCCCTCTCACCCACACAATGATGTATCTCACTTCTGCCACATGTCAGTATCTCTTTACTAATTACCAACTGAAAAAAACGGAACGGAGGTAACGCAGTTTTAATCCCTTTGTCTATGTGTGTTTGGAAGCTGGAGTCTATAATCTAGGGACTGATCAACAGCATAAAAGATTTGTTTTGGTGTGGCGTTTTAGGGCTCATGTCACTTGTGTGCTTTGAAATGTCCCCTCCCAAACAGGAAGGTGTGAGTTACCCCCACTTTGCCAGGCACTGGCCTCTGAGCCCGCTGGGGTCCGTCTGGGTAAGCTGCAAGTGAAGGCGGGGTGCCGGCGGCTGCGGCCCAGGCAGGGACCCCTGGCCTGCCCAGGGGCACGGCGAGGAAACTTTCCGAGCGCGCTCGGCTGGCGTTTTGCGGAGCGCCGTGCGGAGAGCGGCTGGGAGCGGGGGAGCCGCTGCGGGGGCTTCTCGGTGGCCGCTCCTCCCGGTCAGCTCTGGCGTTTGCCCCCGCACCAGCCTGCGCGCCGCAACACGGGTGCGTCAGCGCCAGGCAGCGTGCGCGCCCCGCTCCCGCTCCCGCTCCCGCTGCGGCACGGCGGCCGAGGCACGGCGCTTCTGGGCCTCGGCCGGCGGCGGCGGCGGCAGCCCAGGAGCAGGGACAATCCTTGTCCTGATGCTCCCCCATCCGACAATGTCTGGGTGTCTCCCTTCGCGCGGCCCGGCTCTCCCGCAGCTCTCTCAGCCGGGCGCTGCCGGAGCCCGCCCGCCTGCCCTCGCCGCGGGGCCGCGGCCGCCCGGGGGACGGGCCGGCCGGTACCCACGAACCGGGGCGCGCCCGGCGCGGCGGGACCGCTCCGCGCCGCGCGAGCCTCCGCGCTTCCCCGCGGCCGCGGGCGGGGCGGGGCGAGGGGGCGGGGCGAGGGCGGGCGGGGGCGCGGGGGGCGGGGCCGCCGCGCGGCGCTGACAGCCACATGCCGCCCTGCCTGAAAAGGCTGCGAGGCGCCGGCGGGGAGGGAGAGGAGGCGCAGACGGCGCCCCAGCCCGCACCGCCGCCGCGCCCCGGGGGATGCCGAGGCGCCGGCCCCGCGGGTCGCCCTAGGGGAGAGGTGTTCGGCCGGCACCGCCCGCCCCGCAGCCCCGGCCCGGGGGAGGCCGCTGCCGCCGGCCCCCGCTGAGCCCCGCCGGAGCCGCTCGCGAGTGGGGCGCCCACGCGGGCGCGGCGCGCCCGGCCCCGCAGCCTCGGGCGTTGGTTTTTGGGTTTGTTTTTTTTTAATTTCTTCCGAAGGATGGATACGTTTCTCCTCGCGTGGGGATTTCTAGGGCTGTGCTTGCCCGGTTCCGGAGGCACGGCGGAGACAGGTAAGGCGCCCCCCGGGGCGGGGGATGCCCCCAGCCGCGCCCGGGCGAGGGTGCCCGCCCGGCCCGGCCAACTTTCGGGCGCCCGGACGGACGCACAGGGGCTTTGCCTGGCCTCGGGCATCTCGTAGGAAATAAATGAGGGATCGGCGGCGCCGCGCAGCCTTGGCAGCACGGGGCTGGGGGGGTTCCTGGGTGTGGCGGGGCGGGGATAGCGCAGCCCCCCGGCAAGGCGCGCAGCCGGTGAAACCGCGCAGCTCCCGTCGCCCGGCACGGAGGGGCGAGGGCACGGAGCCGCGCTGGAAAGTTGCGTGCTGGGTGTTTGTGGTGGGGGCGCGGGGAAGGGAGGGGAAGCGCTAGGGACTAGCCGCATCTCGGACACCCGCATCCGGATGCCCGCGGCCCCGTATGCCCGGTTGCAACCTCGGGAAACTTTAGGCGAGAAATTTAAAATCGCCTGGCAGGGAGCCGGCAGCCGCGCCGGGCGGCGCTGGGAGCAGGCGAGGCTGCCCGGAGGTGGCGGCACCCGCCCGCTGGAGGCACCTCCGGGCAGCCCCCCGGGAAAGGCCGCCCGCCGGGCGTGCGGGACCCCGCTCACTTCGCAAACGCCGAGGTGTCCCGGGACCTGCCGGGTTCGTGGCACGTTTTGGGGCGCGAGTGTGTTTTTCTGGTATTCGCTGAAACGCTAGGCTGGGCTGTCGGGAGGCGCGGGGATGAAGCCCCGGTGCTTGCGTAGCTTCGGCTTGGGGACAGGAGAGGGGCAAGGGCGGGCTGAAGCTGGGCCCTGCTCTCCCCGGCCGCTGGCTTTGGGGCTGGCTAACGGGGGCAGCAGGGTCCCCACCTGGAGCAGTCACTGGAGGAAAAGGATATGCCTCACCCAGCCGCCCGCCGCTCTCCTGGGGCTCCTTCTGCGGTCAGCAGCCCGGGAGCCGCCGGGCAGGACGGCGGTGCCAAGCCAGCAGCTGCTGGGCTGTGGGTTTCCCTTCCCGTTAGCCGGGGCCTGGGGACGTGCCTCCGGGAGCCCGCGGGGACGCGGGGTCCTGAGCCGCGGTCTGACCAGGGCAGCGGTAGGTGGCAAAGGCGCGGTGTGCGTGCGGCGGCCCCTGCCCTTCCCCCGGCCTCTCTGCCTTCTCCTGCCCCGGGGGGCACACCGCCAGCTCCCCCTTGACAAGGGAGGTGGCAGAGGCTCTGCTGCCTGAGAAAGTCCCTCGTTTTTGCAGCAGCAGCGAAGCACAGACGTTCTCGGCAGACACACGCCGTGTGCATTCAGTTGCCGGTTGGCATCGCGTCCTTCCTTATGGTTATAAAGGAAAGGAAAAAATCCCATCTTTTGTTCAAATAGGAAAAGAAATGAATAGGCACTCGATGGGGTGAAGAGAAAGGGCAAAGTCCTGGGAGGCCCCTAGTGAGCGCAACGGGCTTTCAGAGGGTCCCTGTCGCAGAGGCAGCGCCTGGTGTCCTGGAGCGGGTGTTGCGCGGAGGCAGCCCGGGCTGTAACCCGAGGGTGCGCTGCCAGCCCGGCTGCATCCCCGCGGCTGCTGAGCCCGGCCGGCCGCCTGTGCCTGCCTCTGTGTGCGTCCCCTTCTGTCCTGCGTGGGTGAGGGCTTCTAACTGGAAGGGGTGCATGAGGCAACCCTGTCTCTGAGGCCATTCAGTCGCTGCAAGAAATGTTTATTTGAACACGGGGTTTTCCCAGCTAAGCAGAGCATCACATGGTGCTGGAGCCAGCGAGGAAGTTGTCTCCTTGAGGCTGACACCAGCGGCTGTTTGCCGAGATGTTGTGGTGCTGTGAGCCCTGTCAGATGACTTTACTGCTAGCTTAGCGAGCAGAGGTATGGGGTAACGGGACACGAACCCCGATCGGGATGTGCTCGGCTCTAGTAAATTAGCCAGCCTAGTAAGAAAAACATGCCAGAAGTAGATGGATTTATGTTTCAGTCTGGTGTATCTGAAAGCCTTCCCCCATTACGAAAGTCCCTCTTAAGGTTCCCTAAGGGAGGTTAGTAGCGAGGGGAGATGTTTTTAATAGACAATAATATGATAATCCACACGGAAAAAACCCTCATGCTATATTTCTACAGTAAGAGATAAACAGCGCAGCTGCCAATTTGTATCTAGCCAAGCAAACCCTGAGATAACCGTGGAGGGGAGTAGGTAGAAGACCCTGGAAGACAAATGTGAAGGCTGGATGGCTGTGTGTTTTTAATCTTCCCGTAAAAAGCAATCGAGTAAGAAAGTAACAGACTTGAGTGACCCAAGTACTGAGCTGTTCAGATGATGTTTATGCAGCTCTGAGCAAAGCTCACTCAGCTCACTCTTGAAGTCTTCCAAACAGTTTGCTTAAAAGCTAGTATTTTTGGTAATGTCTTAAGAGATGTAGCAAGGTGGGGAGGGGGACCAAAACAAATTGCTGCCCAGCAGGCACTTGGCTGCACACATGGAAACATGCACACACACACCCACTCAAGCGCTGAGTGTAATGCCTTTTGCCCGTTGTGCTGTTAACTTGGCTTTTACTCGGAACAAAAGCTTTTTTAGCCTAAGAATCAGACAGTTGTCAGGAGCATCACTGAAAACGACTGATACAAGCATAGTGGGGGGCTCTGACCCAGGACAGGATGCTGCATTTTGGTTTCCTAACTTTCCTGCTGCAGAAAAAACAGGGTGTCCGCAGTGACAGGCAGGCATATAGGTCCCAGGGGGCTCTATGGAGATGCTTCATATCTCCCTGCCCTGCTCCTTCTCCCCCCTCCAGCCCCTTTTCCAGTATTTACTCTGGTACCTCTTGCATGGCTTAGAAGGTTCAAATGAGAAAGCAACCCACTTTGCTGGGGCATAGAAGGCAGCGCTCCCCATCCCAGCAGCATGCTGCTCTGGGCAGGCAGGTGGGTTGGTTTCCTAGCAGAAACCTCCGGTGCCGCCAGGCTCCAGGACATGGTGGCCTTGTATTGCAGATAGCCAGAGAGGAGAAAGCATCCTTCATGGGGTTTAGGAAGCTGTCAGGTTCAGATAAGGCTGGGATACTATCCTGTGGGACCCCCAGTTGTATTAATAAGGAAAAATTAATTTTTAAGCACTGGGATTGCTGCCAAATTACATGACCTCCGACAGACCAGCTGTGCTAGGAAAATAAATCGTCTATATCTGAGACCCATGATCCTATCTGAAATCGAAACAGAAAAAGTCAGCATTTAGCCATGGTGGTGGAGGCAGATTGCAGCAGCCTGAGAGCAAACTGGAAGCTGCTAAACTTGCTCTCCATTGTGTGGTGAAGTCACCGCCACTGTGTCCCCATGGGGTCTCAGGAATACAGTTGTCTAATCCGGGAAGTGCAGAGAGCTGATGTGCCTGCACACACCCAAGCTGGGGCTGACGGTGTAGGCACGGAGGTGGGGGCAGAAGTGGGGTGTGAACATTTCCAGGTCTACCCTCACTCTGTAACAGCCCTTTGACACATTTCTAATTATAATACACACACAGACAAAGAGGTAGCTGGGCTATTTTCAAAATCCCTGTCTACACCCTGGTAGAAACCGCAATACTAGCAACAACATAAATCAGGGCTGTTGCTAGCAGTGTTGCGCACGGCTTAGCGCTACAGTAGCATGGTTTTAATCATACTCAGAATCAAAGGGTCAGCCTTCTCCCTGCCTGAGCCAACTCGCAATCGCAGAAGGCCAGATCCTCAGCCAGGCTCGATGCCTGTGCAGTGAAAAGACACAAGCACAGACACAGACGAGAGGCTTGTCAGCACGAGGTCAGCAGGCACAGGGCCAAACACTCGAAATCACAACTCGGCTCTGTAACCTTTTCTACGTGCAGGCGGTGCCCATGGACTTCATGGGGGAGGACAGCTAGGGTAACACTGGGGGGCTGGGGCCCTGGCCACAGCCTTGGTGAGGCAGCCTCTCCCCAGACAGGATGGGGGAAAGGGGTACAGGTAGTGAGCCTGAAGTACTACTTGCAGGGATGGATGACTGTAGGGACTTTCTGTCTGAATGTTTCTCCCTTTCTCTTCACACTTGATGAGCCAAAGAAAATGGGCTCCGGAGATGAGGTGCTGGGCTCTGAGTCTTTGAAACCTGCCCTGATTTCTCCCCTTGTGTTTGAGACAAAGGCAAGACATCAGCCCCAGCTGTACTGGTGGGTCATCCCTAGCTGTGAAGTGTTGTCTGTGTGGGGCTTGAATGTGCCTGCCTTTCCCTGCAACCCTCCTAGGAAGATGGTGAAACCAAAAGGACACTGTCACTCTGCTTACATGTTGTTGAAAGGCTCCTTTGTACCGTGGGTTTTAGGGGATGCCTGTGGGGAGCGGACAGAGGAAAAACCCCAACCCCTTGTGGACAACGGCACATACACACAGACTTACTATCTCCCTGGTTCCTCCTCTTTTCACAAGCATGCAAATCTGTACCTCTTCTCTTACACACAGAGCCCCTCTGGTCCCCTCCACCTTGCTGCAGACTCATGCATGCTCCTGCATCCTTCCCTTCCCCATGCTGCCCCTCCTGCGCCCAGAGCCCCTTGGCAACTTTCCCCCTCATGCACACCCCCAGTCTCACTCCTGCTTTTCTCTTTCTGTTTGACCGCTGAATATGTGCTCAGCAGGAAACAATGTGTTTAAGACACTCGCCAGAATGTGTAATAGCTTCGGCACTAGTAGTGAGGCTCACCAGTAGCTGGATTTGAGCAAGCCATTGTAAAGGCTGAAGCTGCCGCTGCTGCTCAGCAGCGTGCGTGGAGCGAGCTGCAGCGGGGCCTCTTCCCGGGTGGCTCCAGAGGCATTGCTTCCCATCCCATCCCATCCATGGGGCTGCCTGCTGCCAAGGCATTGAATTTTTGCTCTGCAGCTCCAACAGGGCCCCTGGGAGGGAGGGCTGAGGCAGGGGTGTTGCAGGATTCAGAGAGCCTCTGCCAGCCACTTTGGGAAGAGGCATGAATAAACTGTCCTTGCCTGGTGGGGAAAGCCGGGATTCTGTTTCAGGTGGACCCTGACAGATGGACTCAAAAGGTGCAAGGAAGCTGGGAGGGTGTGGGGGGTAGATGAGATAGGCGCTTTTTTTTTTCCCCTTCTTGGAATCACCGTAATAGTAATACTAATTAGTATTTCAGAGGCACTGAACACCTTTCATGAAGCCTGAAGCTCTTTAGAGAGGAATCCTAGGTGAATCCCTGGCTCTTTCTCCAACATGTGGAGTTAGAAATGTTTCCTGCTTTTCCTCTATGGCCCTCGAACCAACCTGTTATTGATAGCATTCACACGGGTGGCTCAACACATTATTTCCTCCTTGTTTTATTTCCTAGTGTGGCCTGTAGGTAGGGTGGCAGGCTGCCATGCAGGGAGCCTCTGCTTTATTTCTGCCTCTGCTCTGAGCCTTCAAGCTTCCTCAAGTCTCCGTTTCCTCACCCTGCGGTACCAGCAAGGTTTCTTCAGAAACTGCCTGATCTGCGGCTTAAAGGTCTCCTGGAGGTGCTACCTATTTCCTGAGTGATGGCAGTGTGTTTCCATGAGACTTCAAACCCTTGGGGAGCCTAACGCAGAGGCAGGAGAAATGGGCATGATTCCTGCAAGTTCAATGTGCAATTATCCCCCTCCCTTGTATGTGCATTCACACATTCAGGCACTTTCTCGAATGATTACCAGAGTAGCCAGGAGTTGTAATTCCAGGCCCACCGATTACATTTGCAGGCAAGCCGGGAGAATTGTGTGCACATGTATCTATATAAAGACTAACACTATTAAGCCAGTTGCCCTATTGGAATTGCATTTGCCTGTGATAGAAGATGACAAATAACAAAGTTAGCAGAGCTGGCACTATGTAAAACCAGGATATAAAATGTCATCAAAGATACAAGGTTGGGGGTGCAGCAGGGACACCATCAAAACCCCGGAGTGGCAACATTTAAAGGTCAAGGTTGCCACTGACTCAAGTGGTACAAAGTGATGCCAGCCCCTAGAAGGCAGCTATTCAGAACTGCAGGGGTGGAAATCAGCTCAACTCCAGTGATTTCAAAGCAAATTACCTGGATTTGCAGGCAGGATTTGGCCCTCTCATTTTCCACAGTGAAGCTTGAGTAGGTCTCTGTTTCAGGTTTGCAGTTAATTCATCTGTGGATTAACATGGCAGAGAAAGTGCAGGTACCAGAAATCTCAGAATCTCCTCTTCTCTCTTCCTTCCTCCAACACTCCCTTCTTATTTAAAAATAATTTTAAATTATCCCTTTTTGCAAAGGCTCACAGCTAAATTGTTCCATTTGCTGAGCTTTCCGGCGTTCCCCTCTCACTGCTGTCCAGTGCTATAAAGTGAATATATTGCATCCCTCCCTGGTTGCCTTAGGAAGTGGTCAAATGGCTGCATTCCTCAACTGATGGATTGGCGCGTTCCTTTCTTGCTTAAGCCCAGACAGTGTTTTTATGAGCCTGTCTCGTGACAGGCTTGAGACACTTTGAATCAAACAAAACCCTAGTTTAGATCACAAAAGCAGTCTTTAAATTCTGCTTTGCTGTGCCTCCACTTTTAAGTGAAATTTTAGTTAAACTGGTAAAGGCCCGCAATGAAATATCCAGGGGGCTTTTCCCTGGTTGTGTGAAATCCCAGGACATGGATGTGTGTGCTACTCTGGGATGAAATGTGTGTGTAAGTGCTTTGTGGTGTTTGGGTGTGTTTGTCCATTAATTTGTTCAGGAAGCCTTTGAAGCTTTATCTCTCAATCCAAAGCAAACATGCTTCTGCTAAAATGATCTATACTACTGGGGATAAAATACCTAATTGTATTAGCTTCCTCTGCACTATGTCTGTCTCCTTGGCCAATGGCTAAGCTGTATCATTTAAATATGAGAGTTTGCATTTGTGTTCCTGCCCGATGCGCAAGTGGTGCCATACCTTACCAGTTTAGGGTGAGAACCCCTGCCACATCAGCCGTGCCCGGACTGTCCCCCAGAGCCAGCGCCTGGGGAACAAGGCAGAATGAACATTAATGGTAATAAATCCTCAGCAGAAAAGATCTGTTTGTCCTCTCCCTACTAGGATTTGGCCAAGTGCTTGGATGCACATGGACATTGAAAAACTTAACTTCTTGAAGAGCCATTTGACTCTTAGTGGGACTGAAATACAAGGTTTGCTGCACAAGGGCTTCCACCACGTGCAGCAGCTCTGAGAGCAGTAGGTCATGTGTGCTAGGACTCGTATTTTGCTGCACTGTTGGAGGGTTGGCAGGGCAAATCTCTTCTGGCCAGCGCTGAATCCTGGGATGTAGAAATCATCTGCAGTGGTTGGATGAGAGTGTGGACTTGGGCTGTGAGGCCCTTATGTGAAGAAGAGAAATAAGTGATGAGGCTAGGTGATGCACCCCTTTGCCATGGAACTCCCAGGATTTCTCTCCCTTGCTCCTTTGCTGCCCTGGAAGGCTGCTTTTCTTGAGCAGCACAAGCAGCAGTGCCTGCTGCTTGCCTCTAAGGCAACAAGAACACATGAAATTTTGTGCGCAGCCCAGATTAACATCCTCAAAGTAAACTGAACCCAGCAGATCAAAACACATGATAGTTTTCTGCTGGACGCTACAAGCTCTGAGAGGCTGTAGTATGTGTTTGTTATGAAATGGGCCTCTCTGGTGATGATTATTTTTGTTACAGGCAGAGTTGGCTTTAGCTTCTGTGTTGAAGGTCCAACAATAACAGTGAGCCCTGCTCTCCTGGGGAGAGGGAAATCCAGAGGGGTTTAATAGGCAGGAAATTCAAGTAGGAGAACGCTCTGCTCCTGGCCTAAGTTTTCAGCATGCACTGATGAGCTGCAGAGCTGAAAAACCCCAAGTGTGGGTGGAGGTTCCCGGGGCCTCACTGTTATTTTTGGGTCCCTGGAGTGATGATTGCTCATTGCAGCCTGGGGGAGACTTCATCAGCCTGGATGTCTCCAGCGGGTCAGGGCAGGGAAAGAGGGGTCTGTCCCTTGCAAAGGGTGAGGAGCTCAGCTGCTGATACCCATCTCTGTGGGAAACTTTGGAGTTGCCTGCTGTAAGTGTGGCGTTTGCAGGAGTCTGCCTTCATGAACTTCTCCAGGTCTTCCTTTCCCATCCCTGTGGCTTAGTTGTTGTCCTTTTCCTTTCCCATCCCTGCGGCTTGGTGGTTGCCCTCTGGTGTAGTTTCCCTGTTGGGATGGTCCTGCAAGGAGAGGGTTGCTGAGGTAATGCAAGTCGTGTGGTGGGCCTTAATGAAGGAGGGGATCTTGGGATTTCCCATCCTGAACACAGTCTGTTCTGACGCTGCCAGGAAGTGTCGACCTCCGTAGCCCCCATCGAGGAGCCTGGCTGCTCTCCTGTGGCCTCACCATCAGCACAGCACTCCACTGGCCCCTGCACCATGCAGGCTGGCAGGCGCCCCGGCAGTTTGCTTTCTATGACTACATTTTGCTTACTGAGCAATGGGATGTCCCATGCTCCTGAGATACTTGGCTTATGCTTCAGAATTTAAGTTTAATTTTATGTGGATTCAGGGCTGGCAAAACCTTCCAGAGCCCATCGGGTGTGGAGCATGTCTGTCTTCCAAAGCATACAGCCTGGGCAATAGCCATGCTGCTCACCTTTTTTTCTTTTTTTTCTTTTAGCATGGATTCAGTGTGTCTGTTTGAAAGGACACAATTATGTAGAAGCCTGGCTCTCTACGGTGTACAAAACTGGCCTGATTTTATACAGAAAGCCAGTGGCTGGCATGTCTGCTGCGGCAAACTCTTTGCCCGTCAGTACAGTGATGGATACTTTGTTGGTGGTGGTGGTTTTGCAGGTGTTTATCTGTTAGATACCGGTGAATCAAAAGAGAAAAAGCCTGACAGAACAATTACAAAGACATCTGAAGAGGCAGAATTACTTTCATAACTCTTAAGAAGGCCTGGTTTCCCTGGTATGCTGCTGCCTACCATGCAGGCTGGTGCTGTGTGTGGACAATGCAGCACTGTACTGAAGTAGCCTTGGTTTCTCTGGTCCTTCTTGGGGAGGGATGAATAAAAGGACAAAATCTGTTCCTCTGAGAGACACGGATAGACTTTCCTACAGGTGGAAAGCTTTCCCTGCTGCAGAAAGATGGTGAAACTTTCCTGGTGGTATGTGAACACCTGAGCAATGTGGCTGCTGCTCCTGTCCGCTCAGTGGTTTCACCTGCTCAACTCATTTTGCTGTAGAGACCACAGGTGCAGAGAGCTGGTCTCCAGCCCCCCACTCAGGCTGGCCTCACCAGCACCAGCAGTGTAACTTGGGCACCAAGCCGACCTGAAATCAGGATCAAGCCTAGGGATTTCCTTAGTCTTAAGGTCAGGGTAAACCTGGGGTTCTGCTCCTGAGTTCATTTATCAGGGAAGAGCCGGAGCAAGCAGGAGCCTGACACCCCTGTTCACATTGCAGTTCCCCTCCAACGAGCTGAGTTGCAACGGCTCAGAGTATTCACAGTATCCGGCGCGAGTAAGGGGCTAGCAGCTTCTGAGTGGTGGGTGATGTTGGTGGTATCAGCCTAGCGGGTAGCATGTGTGTGAAAGCTGAAAAGACAGGGAGGGGATGACGAGGTGTGGAAGGATTGACTGTATTTCCATTGTTTCGAGACTTTGCCCTTTCCAAGAAAAATAATCTGCAGCTTGAATATTTCTTTTTGCTGGAGGGGGTGGACATGTGTGCAAACGAGGTGTGAATTTTTAGGAGAAGGTGTGAAAGTGCGTACATGAGTGAAGTGTGAATTACACATCTATTTGTACATTGATGTCAACAAGTCCGTGAATGTCTTCCATGTGAATGTCTCCCTTTCTCTCTCTCTCTCGCCCCCCAAGCCCACATAGACACGTGTGTGGGCAAATATGCCTTGCTGAGAGAAGAGATTTGTGCAAGAACGTAGGTTTGTAAATGTTTGTGTGTTGAGCAAGCTCTCCTGTGGAACAAAACCAGATGTTTTTTGGTATTCTCAGCTCTTCCATGGCAGTGTTGCGATTTTTCCCCTTGTATTTTTCAGAATACTTACAGGATTATTTTAAGAAAAAAGGGAGGGCTGCAGAGCTGCCTTTGGGTGTGTGAGAAGAAAGTTATTTTGAAGAATGAATGTGCTAAAGGGCATGAAAAACAAGGGGGAAACTGAGACAGCGTTTTTTCATTGTGAGGGAAGCCTTGATCCCCCTCAAAGGGCCTTCCTGCTGCCCTTGTTCCTGCCCAGGGCATGTGCATTTTCTGCAGGCAGCGTGGAAGCAGCAGGTTGTTTATTCAACAGTGCTTTTTTCCAGGAAGCATTGCTACCGAGGTGCCCTGCCTCGCTCCTGCTGCTGGCGTTGGCACCAGCAAGAGGGCAGTTTGAAGGCAGGCTGGGATGTCCTCACCAAGACCAGGCAGACTTGTGACAGCCTGACAGGGGACACCCCCGGGGCCTGGTGGACCCCGTGGCAGAGGGACAGAGCCAGACTTGCAGTGTAGGGTTGAACCCACACAAGTCTGCGCTGCTTTGCTTCTCCTGGGCAGAGCCGGGGCTTTGCAGCAAGGGCTGCTGCAGGAGGGACAGGAACAGCCCGATCTCTGGAGGATTTTGGGGTTTGGCCATTTTGCTGGGTGTGAAGAGGCAGTGCTGTCTTCTTGGGGCAGCCTGTGGGGCCAGGGTGCTGGGACAGGGTGGTGGCAGGGGGTGGAGGGGGGGCAGCAAGATGCACGCAGTAGGGGCCCCGTGGAGAAAGGGACTTTGTTGGGATTTGTAGTGCGTTATCAATTGACCCTGTGATGCAGATTTTCCTCCCAGCAAGTAATGTAATAATAAATCTGATTTGCAATGTTCATGAGATTAAATGTTTTTTTGAAGATGAAATCACCCTCTAGGGCCTGTTCTAACCCAAAGCTGAAAGGCTTCCTCTGCTCACCACGCAGCCATTGCCAGCCATTTGTGGGCTAGCCCCACAAAACCGCCACTGCTGTGTCTGCAATTCCAATGGCTGGGTTAGGTTGAAAGGTTTTGGGAGGCCAGTCTGCCAAGATGGGGTTGTGAGGGCAGACGGGCTTGGGGAGGGAGAGCACAGCAAGCGGAGAAGGGCTGTCGTGGGGCTGCAGGCTGGGGCCGGGAGGGCTGGACACTGTCCTCAGCTCTGCCGCTGGCCACATGGGTGGGCCTCAGCTCGCCATCAGCCCCACTGTGCCTCAGTTTCCTTCCTTGGGAACGGCAAAGCTTTCTGCACTCCTGCAGCTGTATCAAGTTTGCAGGATCCAAATGCTGGTTTCTCCCGAGGCAGCTGTGGGACACTGCCACAGAGCAGCTTGCAAAGAAGGCAAAAGAATGGACAAAATGAGGCAGCTCCAGATGATCTGATATCAGTCTGTCTTTTACTTTATGGCTCTGTAATTGCCTCAGCGAGAGCATTTATTTATCTTTCCTGGTCTGTGTGAAATGTGGTGTGTAAGTGTGGCAGGAGGTGGAGGGGAAAAGGAGTAGTTTGTTGTGTAGGATAATTGCCCTTGCCCAGAGATTAATATGAAATGTTAGAGTACCAAATGGATGTCAGTGGCCTAGAAAATGACCTTTATCAGACCACCCCTAGCAGTGGCCTGGAGGGACCTGCTGTGCACAACCGATGCCCAGAACCTGTTTCAATGCCTTGTTCCCCTCTGTGTCTCTGCAGCTCAGCCGTGCGGGGGCCGCCTGAACTCCAAGGATGCCGGGTACATCACCTCCCCGGGGTACCCCAATGACTACCCTTCCCACCAGAACTGCGAGTGGGTCATCTACGCCCCTGAATCCAACCAGAAGATTATCCTCAACTTCAACCCTCACTTTGAAATTGAAAAGCACGACTGCAAGTAAGAGCCTTCCCCTTCCTCTCTAGTACATAGTCACCTCTTCTCCCTGCTTTTGCCTAGCAGTATGAGCCTCATGCTTCCTTGCGTGTGAAAACAAGCATCATCCTTGAGCCCCCATAGTGCTGTATCTCATTGCCTTTCAGGGGGAAGTGTGCCTACCAGCTGGGGGGTTTTAAGATGCTGCTTTGGACCCATAGGATGAGTCTACTCTGCACTGAACTGGTGGTTCTTAACTCAGCCTGATATCACCTAAAAGCAAGAGCTAACTGGCTTTCAACCTGAGTTTGACTTTGGTTAAAAGGCAGCTTGTTTTTCTCAGTGTTGAAGTGGACTCGCTTTTAAACCATGCTGAGAGAGCAGAGCAATTTCCTCGTGTTTAACTAAGCAGAGGTATGGCACAGAGAGCCCTTGGGCTGGAGACCCAGGCTTGGACTATGTGAGGCTGGGGGCTTGGGGATCTGAGCTGTTTGGGCTAGATCTGACTTTCCACAATGCTTATTCTGCTGTGTTTGGTAAACTGGGGGGTTGGAGGTTGTTTGCTTTTTTTTGGCCTTCTAAGAAGGGACTCGGAAACTAGATGTCAGGGAAAAACAATTAACAACTAGTAAAGAGTAATTAATGGCATCAAAGGGCACCATAAAAGGCTGAGTTAATAACATGGTCTCAGCAGACGTATAAACCTGTGTGTTTAATCTGGAATCCACAGCCAGCTACAGGGATGCCTGAGCTGTGAAGGAGCTTGGAGTCTCCTAAAACAGGTCTGACACAGCAGTCTTGCCAGACATGCTGGTCCTGTTGATTAAAAAGGGGTTATATATGGAGAGGGGAACTCTGTTTGCAAAAAGGACAGAGGGACAGCGGAAGCATTTATGGGACTGTAGATTCAGTCCTGTGGAGAACAAAGAATTCTGCATGGGTTTGATGATGTACTGAAGGTTATGAAATGTAGAGCTGGATCCTCAGCCACCATAAATCAGCATAGCTCCTCTAACTCTTAATGAAGGTGTGCTGATTGATGTCACTGGGGATCTCATCACCCCCTACAGATAAAGCCTGGGCTAATAAGGCTTCGAGCACCATGAACTTCTCCTGAAGTCATGGTGTGTGCAAGGCATTTAGCACTTTGCAGCATGAGGCCTGTGTTTGGAGAGGGGAGAAGGCAGCAAAAGGCTTAATGTGAGCATAGGTGAGCACAACAAGGCCTCTGCAGTGCACATGAGAATGATGGTTGCTATCAGATTTTATTATTGCTTGCACAGGCTGAACTGTATAGCCTTCTCATAGCTAATGTAGTTGCCCCAAATTCACAGTAATAAAAGCTTTATAGGCCTATATTCACAGTCTGCAGAGTATGCAATATGTATTGGGCAGGGTAATATTGTCTGCAGGGCAGGGGTTGAGCTGGGTAGGAAGGACTCCAGCTTCTGCCTTTCCAAGGTCTCAGGCAAGCAAAGCCAGGTTGGTCAGAGAGCCAGAAACCCCCACAGGCACCTCGCATCTCCTGCACATGTAGGAAACTGTCAGTTTTAGCTCTAAGCACCCTCGACAACTTTTATTGTGTTTTGCCGCCTGTGAGAGAGCAGGATCTGGTCCCAAGCCGCAGGTGGTGCGTGCTGGAGGGGCTGCCTGAATGCCGGAGATGTTGTCCCTTTGCTGCTTTCTACTTTACCGTGTCATATCTGAGTGGCTGCTATGTGGTCTCACCCTTCCCTGTTTTGCATGTATGTGCATGAGGGAGTCTTTAGTTAAAGCAAAAAGAGTTGAGTTGGATGGTTTTGGTCCCCAATATGGGACATTAATGGTGGAGCGTTTGTCAGGGTCTCCCCTTCAGGTCAGCTCCTGCAGCGACGTGGCTCTCTAGAAACGAGGTATTAACACCAAACCTCTCCTGAAAGTGAAGTTTGCCTGCGCCTCCTTTCCCTCAGCTGCAAACCTGTGCGCAGGTGAAACAGGGTTCATCCACTTGGGCTTCTGCCAGCCCCCAGCCAAACTGACTTTGGGTGCCTGCTCCCCAGATGCAGCACTGCAAAGGAGTGGGCTTGAAAGAACTTTGTGGACAGTGCTAGTGCTGGACAGGAAGCATGACAAACCAAATGAAAACAGTGCGTGATAAACATGGCCTGAAAGAAATTGATAGGAGGAAGAGATTTTTGTTTTTAAGTGACCTACCAGGAGACAAGTATTAACACTGTGTAATGCTTGGGCATTAAGCAGTACTAATAGATGACCATCTGGTAATATATCTCATCTGAGTGTCAGAGGGGCTTTTAAGAAGTAAAGGCCTCGTTGCAGCTGCAGGTGGGAACCTTTACAGGAGTTCAGCATCAAAGAAACAATCTCAGGGCAGAGCCTTTCTTTTGACATCGGATCATTAATACAGAGCACATTCACACAAAGGTGACACGCTGATGAACCCCATTATGGCATTCTGTCTCTGGGCAGACAAGGTTCCCCCTGCTCTGGTATTGCTACCTGGCAGCCCTCAGAGCAGGAGCGGGGCCCTGTGTGCTTCCAGCTGCCAGAGGTAAACACCATAACCCCTTCCTGTGCTGCTTCTTCCTTCAACATTTCATTTTACCTTATTAGGCTAAAGTTTCTCCCTCATAAAGCATAACATTTACATTCCTAAAACCCATTCCAAGGCCTAGAAAAGTGTCTGAAAAAGTCTTTTTAGTTTTACTATGCCCTTTCTGGCCTTCCTTGTATCTGCTTTAGATTTCCCTTTGGGACAGGAGGCGTTTCCTCCTGTGTTCGGTACAGTGCCTGGCACCCTGGGGACCTCTGCGGAAGGGTCAGTGACTTCCCCTCGGTGAGCAGCTGGCCAGAACGGGGCTGTGTACCTGGTGCTGCTGGCGCTGGCTGGGGAGAGCAGCTTGGGCAGCCAGCCCTCCCTGCCTGGAGCCAGGGAGCATCAGCTGGGGATGGACGCCCTGGAGGTGGCAGCCAGGGGCAGCTGCTCAGTGCTGCTTGTTGCTATTGTTTTTCTGGAGGCACATCTAGGCTTTCCTTTTTTTTTTTTTTTTTTTTTTTTTTTTTGGCTGTGTTCAGCTGCATTAAGAAGTAACTGCACTGCCACCACCTCACTATCATGAAAGACGTAATTTGGTGTAATTGAAGCCCCAGAACATTTTTTGCTCTTTCTTTCGCTCTCATACTCTATCCTTGCTCTGAGGAAGTGCCTTACTTTGGGAAGGCACTTCAGGTTAAGAAAATTGGCCTCCTGCTGTTGTGGCTCTTGTGTGCCAGCACAGCAGGGATCCCTGTTGCAGGAGGGTGGGCACACTGTGACAGGGAGTATGGGACCTGGGCTGTTGTTCATGCTGTCCTGCAGCCATGGGGCCACAACAGTAATGGCAAAGCCAAAAGGGAAGCTTGATGCTCTGATAAAAGACCTGCCAAACTATTTGGAAATATTCGTAATGGCCTGTCTGCTCGCCGTTTCTTCTCTGTGCTGCAAGCGCAGCTGTTGCTCAGGCACTGCAGCCCCGTGCCGTCAGTATCTGCTCTCTGAACAGGGAAGTGGCATCCAGTGGAGAAGAGCACGCTGCTGCTGCTGTGGCGGCAAAATATTTCCACTCCCCACGTGGCATGGTGGTAGCTGGGCAGCCTTGTGCATGCTGGGGTTTATTTGTGATCTCGGGAGAGACCTGAACCATTTGCAATAGGTGTGCAACAGGGGTGGCTGTCCCCCAGCTCGTGCAGTTGTGTAGCTGAGCTGCCTGCGCCTTCCTAATTGCCGCTTCACTGTTCTATCTGCACTGCTTGTTTGGAAAATACATGTCAGAAACCTCAGCTCTGAGTGAATCACTGCATTTATAACCACCTTTTCCATTCGTGCCTCCCTCCCACTGCTGGGCTTCTCTTTGGGCTATTAAAAGTTCCCTCCTGAGATTTTACTACTGGCTCTACCATCCCTGGCTGCACTCGGCTGACTCTGCCAGAGGATTAGGCTGGGCAGAGCTGCCACTGAGTGCCGGGACATGGCTGTACAGACACCGCAGAGGCACACTCCCTCCAGACTACGGCGGATGAGCTCGTGCTCCCGCTGCAAGCAGAAGACCTTTCAGCTGAATCATAACATCTGTGCCAGAGGAATGGTATTTTTTTTAATAAAAACCCACCCTGACTGATAGTCAGAAGATGCCAGCGGGTTTTGCTGTAGCCCATGCTGCAACTGGGTTGCATGTGATCGGTAGGATCCCTGTCTGGGGAGGATTTGGGGGACTGCTGCTGTGGCTTGCAGCCCCCTCTGGTGGCACATGCCAAATGCTGGCAAAGGTTTCTGGAGACAGGGGCCCAGGGCTCCAAAAACGGGCCAATTGGAGACAGCCCAGAGGTGCACAGTCGGGCTCTTCCTCCTGACTTTGTCTCCCCATGTCAAGCCCTGAGGGCTTCCAAAAGCAGGAACAGGAGCCACCATAATGAGAAGACGTATGTAGTTGTCACTGTGACCTCCTAAGTGTCACAGCGGTTCCAAAAGAGCTGAATGTTCAGCATCCCGGTTTGTGCTGGGTACTGGGTGGGCAGGGCAGGAGATGCCCCTGCTCCCAGCCTGAAGGGCAGAGGGGCCAAGTTTTGGCACAGGAAGACACCACACTCCTAGTGCCCGTCTCACAGAGCACCACCTGCCAGGGGACACTGGCAGTAACATGCTGGTGTTCCCAGGCCACAGTACAAAGGGTGAGGCCCGTGGGCTCAGTCAAGGCCTCTTATGGCAGCGTGGCCATCTCCTGTGCTTCCAGGAAGCCTGGCACTGGAATGCAACAGCTCTGCATCCTTCCTAGAGAGCAGCACAGATGCTGGCCCGAGTCCCTTGCTCAGGCGGCAGGGGGGAGCTGCAGCCAGCCCCAGTGCCCACGGACAGGCAGGCAGCTGGTGGCTGCAGCGTTCAGCCTGGCTCTCTTGGCCATCTCCTTCAAACACGAGCATAATATTGCAAGAAACCATCCTTCCATCAGTGAAGGTTAAGAGTAGACAAGGCAGCAATTATGGACAGCTAATTAGTAAATGCTTTGAAAAGTATGTATAATTAGCTTATTAGTAAACATTTTAGAAACAATGCAGTTCATCTTGAGATTGAGAACATGCTTAGAAAAGAGAAATATGTTTGGAGCACTATGGAACGCCAGAGCTTGGGGAGGGTTCTTTGCTGGGATGCAAGGGGAAGTGACTGCATCTCCTGCAGCACTGGGGGAGTTGAGCTTTAACTTTGCAAAGAGGGGAAGTCAGAGATGAGATGTTGAGGAAGGCATTTGCTTGCTCATACATTTGTGACCTGGGTAGCCAGAAGCAACATTTCTAACTTACAGGAAATAATTCAGTCTGGGTAACATGACACTGCAGCTCAACTTCTCTTCAAATGAGCTTCTACCGTTTTCTAACTCTGTCCAGCATCCGCTGTATGGTTCATAATTCCTGTCAAGCCCAGGTCATTTTCTGAAATGAAATGTCAGTGAATGGGTTAGCTGTGATGGCGTTAGACCAGCGCATAGGTTAACAGCTCAAGGTTGTTCACATCTCTCTTGCCTGCTGCCCACCCGCAGAGCTGTGAGAGCACCCCTTGCTCCACAGCTGTGCTTCCCTGTGCCCCAGAGCCTCTCCCTGGAGGGACAGACCAAGCCCAGGCTCTGCAGAAGGTGATGGCCTCAAGGACAGTCTCCTGTGTCCCGCCAGCTCACTGACATCCGGCACATAGGAGTCAGATCTGGCTTTGCACCTTGTTTCCTGTTGGCATGATGACTAATTGAGGGCCAGCTGGTGACACTGGGAACAATAGCGTTAGAGATAGAGACCTCTTCCCACTCCTTCCTGATTGTGAGGAGGAGGAGGTGGTGGTGTACTGTCTTATTACTCAGCCTCTCTGGCCAGCGAGGGAGGGAGCAGGACCCGTGAGTCCCCCACAGCTTCTGGGGAGGGAGCAGGCACAGGGCTGGCTGTGGTGGCTCCTCACTAACTGGGCTCAGGATCCAGCTAAGAGTGTCAGGAACATGTGCCTTTACTGAGCGTGCAGCGTAAGCCACGCTCCAGCTTTAAGCCCCTTGCATCTTTGCTGACCCCACTTAGCATGGATGCCATAGGACAGTAGTAGAGCAATCCCACTGAAACGGTCTGATGATAACCACGGCGCTGAGGTGCTTGTGCTTTCAGCAAAGAGCCCAAGGCCCTTGGCTGTCTTTGCAACAGTGCTGCAGCTCACTGGGGGCAACCCCATTGACAGAGGCTCATCCCAGACAGGTGGGTCTCAAATCTCTGTGGGGGTATGAGTGTTGGTTGCGGGTTTTTTCATCACACAGCGGGGTTAGCAGTGCTCTTCTCTGTCACAGGTTTGCTGTCTGGATGCAGGAGTTAGAAGGTTCAGTGAATGTAAGGAGGGTTCCAGAATGATATAAAAAAAAATTAGCTTCTTTTTTTGGGTTTTTTTTTTTTTTTTTGTTAAGGGACAGGCCCAAAGCCTGGTAAAGGCAGTAAGAGGCTTCACCTTGATTTCTGTAGGAACTGGTTTAGGTTTTTAATGAGCAACTGTTTGCCTTAGCTACACACAGCCTTTTTAATGGATATCATCCCTATTGTCAGGCTGTAACAGGGGAGTGGCAGACTCACCAGCAATATCAGGTCTGAGTGTTGTGAGATTTGGGTTTTTCCCCTTCTCTGCTATTGATTTACTGTTCCTGCTTTGGCAAATCACTTTACATTCCCCACCTTACAAAGAAGAGAAAACCTGGGCATCTGCAGGCATAAAATCCAGTCTAGATAGCAACAGTGCATTCCACACGCCCCTCAAAAGGCTGCCGCGTAGCAGCATCACACAGGAGCAGGTCAGAGCACTGCAGACGATGACTGGTTCATTCCTAGCCTTTTCTGGCCAGGTGTGAATTCTGCAATTAAATATGAATGAAAAAAAAAAAAAAAAAAAAAAAGAAAAAGACTGCAAAGAGCAGACTGAAAACAGAAGAAATTTCTGGTTGCTTTTGGCCAGAGCTCAGTGCAGAGCTTATTTGAAAGAATTGGGTGAGGTTAGTTTTTAGTCTGAGACTAGTTCTCCATTTTCTTTAAGTCAAGAGGCTGCACACCACCATTGAATGGCAATGTAATAATATGTTGCAAACCACAGTCTGGTGATCCTGGAATTCCTTATAAGTTAATAGCAGTCATGGTCCACTAATCACAGCTAGGATGTTTTGAGCAACTGTCTTTGATATATCAGTTCAAACACACCATAGAAAGCCTTCCTTATGCTGCCTCAGTGAGTAGATCAGTAGATCATTAGAAAGAATGGATAACCTGGGGGGGGTTTGTTGTTTTTTCCCCCCCCCCGAATCCCAAGGACTACATACAGTGTCGCTGAGCAATCACAGTCCAGTACTGTGGTGGTGGTTTTACAGTAGCGCGGGGTCAGACATGGAGGTATTAGTGTTTAGTGCCAGAAGCAGAGCCTGGAGTAGTGAGGTCTGACAGCAGAAATCCTATGCCAAAGACCTAGTCCTGTTGCAAATGGCACAGAAACAGCTGTTCTTTGTGTACGTTATGGCTGCCCCAAATGTCGCATCTTGCAGAGGTATAGAAGCCACTGCGGTGGGTGTGGGGAATGGCGTGCCCCCGTGTTTTGAGGTGGGGTCTCACTTTGCTGAGACAGGCAGTCCTCGCTTGCTGGCGGTGAGAGAGCCCCTGCGCTCAGTCCCGTCCCTGCTGAGGCCATGCCTCATGCAGGGTGTTTGCGTGGGGAGTGCTCAGTCTATTAGAAACCTCCAGGGAACCCTCAGAACTGGGGTTGTTGACGGATGCTGAAGGAGCAGGACACACACTCCCAGCTGCCAGCAGCACGAGAGTTTGAGGCATGTGCTCAGCTTCCTTCCTCTTCTGCAGTGTTGGTGTGAGGTTTCATTTACATTGTTATTTTGCAGTGAAAAGGGAAGGTGTAACGCCTGGCTCTCACACGTTGTGCCTTCAGTAACACCGATGTTCGGCTGATAATCACGGGCAGGAACAAGGTCTGGGATCTCCATCAGCAGAGGGGACTGACTCACCATTGATCTATGTTCACTGCATGTTGCTGAAGTTTTTTGACCCATTTGATTTCTTAGGTTTTCTTTTGTGAAAATCTTCTTGATTTTTCTGCCGTTCAGGAGCAAAACATCTCTCTGTGTCTTTAAATATGGCAGATGGGGATTTCTTCAGATGTCCAACAACTCAATTGAAGGAGACCTCAGGAGACCTCTCCCCTTCCCTGTCCCCCTTCTCAGCCTCTCTTTTCATCTGCAATCTGGAGATGTAAGGGCTATAGTAATAGAGTGTCAGAGGAAGTAATTGATTCATCACACGCCGAGAGAGGAGTCTGTTGCCTTCAGTGTCAATGGAGCTGAACCACAGCCTGGAAGGGTGAGGGAGGCTTGTAAACACTCCATGGCTGAGCTGGCAGGACAAAGCAGGCGCACTGCCGTGGCTGAGAGAGAGTGTGACACAAAGGGTTGCTTCAAAGAAAATTTTCCTGAACAAAGCAGTGGCAGGGCCCTTGTTTGTGGGAGAAACAGGGACGCTCCCATCCCCCTGTTTCCAGAGTGCATTAAGGAGCAAAAGTAACAACCAGCTTCATGCAGCAGCCCACTCCCTCATCTCTGTCTCACTCTCTGCCTCGGCATGCCTGCCTTTCCAACCTGCTGTCCCAGGCAGGGCAGAGCTCACCTCAGGGGTACCAACCAGCCCTTACAAGCGGCTAATTCCTCCCGCGCCCCCAGATAGATATTTTGCTGCCTCCAAGACCCAAAGTGGGAGGCCACCGCTGCTGTGAACATGCAGAAAGGCATGGTGTGTGCATGGCACAGCACTTGCCCTCATCCAGGCATTTATTGTGCTCAAACCCTCAGTGAGGTGAGGCTCAGAAGGGTGTTGAGCTGCAAGTGCCCATATTTTGGGGAGACAAGGGAGCAGGAGATGCTGTGCTACCTACACAACGTAGAAGGAGGATCAGGCAGGTTTGGTGTGCTGTTTGCCCCAGAAATCATTCTTACTACAAGCTGGCACAGTTGGATTGTTGTGGAAGCGTCCAAATAGCAGAGGCTGCAGGCCAGCTTTGGTGGCAGAGCTTTGCTTACTTGTGCTTCAGCTAAGGCAGGAGCTGGGTTGTAACAGGCTGTGCTGAG
This sequence comes from Falco cherrug, assembly GCF_023634085.1. Classification (NCBI taxonomy): domain Eukaryota; kingdom Metazoa; phylum Chordata; class Aves; order Falconiformes; family Falconidae; genus Falco; species Falco cherrug. The sequence continues at coordinate 14,877,809 of NC_073704.1, read as the reverse complement.
ACTGTGGGGGTCAGAAAGCTGTCCTGTGGTGGGCTGGTTCTGGGGTCACCATCTATCATTAATGAGGGACGCAGACAGCCAGGAACATCAGGGTGGGCTGCTCAGGGCTCTGTTCTTGCAACCTCCTTTATACAATAGGTGCTTAATGAGGTGTTTGTTTCACTGTTGTGCTGAAAAAAGCCAGTGCAAATGAATGATATGTGGAATGCCGAGCTGCAAAGCTCCCATCTGATCCCAGTTATTACCAGCTCTTTTGCATTTCACGGCATGTTGTGTCTAAGGCCATGACTGATACTGTGCCAGCGAGGTGCAGTGGGACATCACTCTCTATGTCTCTGTGGAGGGAGTTTTCTTCTGGGAACAGGGCTGGCACAGCAGAACATGTCAGCAGAACGTGTGAGCACGTCCCCTAATCCTTATGAGCACCTACCAGCCAGTCCCCAGACCTTCAGCCACTAGCACTAACCTGGTGCAGACTGGTCTCTATCTGTTGGCTGGGCTGTAGGGCACTGGATCCCATCAGGAGATGGGAGCCTGTTCACCTGTTCCCCTTACTGCAAAGCAAGCAAAGTACCCCCTTGCCTTCTGCCTGCTCTGCTGCTTTTCAACAGGAAAGTTTCCTTTTGTGGTTGTTACCTTTTATTATATACTTTTTTTCCTTTTTATTAGTGGTCAAGTGCCTGTGAGTGGTGACAGTAAAATGACACAGAAACCAAAGTCTAATTTTTTCCACAGATAGATAGATAGGAGGAAAGTGCAAATGCAGTTTCTCAAGTGTCCTGCGGTTTGGAGTATGAAAGTGTTGTGAGTTGCTTCAGTTGCCTTAGAGCAGAAACAGGAGGCAGAATGCTGTGGAAAGGGGGTTTATTCTTAACATGCTTTATATACTTTCTTCCTGGTTTCACCATGACTTTTTTCCCCCCAAAGAATACCCGAAACATCTTGCAACGCAAGACCCCTGTAGCTAAAGATAGAAGGGTGAGGAATTCATAGAAATAAAATTAAACAGCCATGTGTAACTCCTGAACAACAGCCTGCAGAAAACCCCTAAAGTGCACATTAGCACATCTTGTTTTCTTACATAATGAACGGTTTTCCAGACATGCCCCAGATGAGAGCGCTTCTCTACTCCAACGCACGGTTCTGCAGTGATCTGGCAACACAGCTTGGAGAAGGCAACCTAAGGATGAAGGGCAAAGCACGGGGGAGCCTTTGCTCTCTGGTCTCAGGGAGGGGGGATGACAGCAGCATGCAGCCTGCTAGGAGCTGAAATTCCCTCCTGAATCAGAACGTGCCACAGGAGCAGTTTGCATCTATGTTTTCTTCATCCTTTTGCAAGATGTACTTTGGCTACCTTTCTTCCTTCCCTGCCCCCCCTGCCCCCCCCAGCATAAGTTAGCAGTAACTGCTGAAAGACTTCCCATCGGCAGTGCTTGTACGGGGGTGAAAACAACCCAAGGAGTATAAATAGAGGCTATTTGTAGTTTCTGTTTTTTGTCTTCAAGGCATTTTTGAAGAAGTTTTCCAATCTGTTAGGGTTATTTTCTCTCCTTCTCTGTCTGTCTTTTTTTCCTTTTTTTTTTTTTTTTTTTTTTTTTTCTGGACTGGATGACTGCATTTTTCTCATTTCTCAGAAATTCTGGTGAGATTTTTGGGGAGAAAAGAAAATAATCCAAAGCACAGTGGAATGATTACAAAACCCCACAATACTGTGATTACAAAAGATGTAATTGGATGCAACAAATTCAAGACAAACTTCCGAGAAATCCTAAGCAATTATGTGTTGTTAGCCCCCCCCCTCCCCCACTCTGGGTCTCCTCCTGCTGCCATTGGATTTTGGTCATTTTAGTCACTGAAATCCAGTCAAATCCCTTCAGATTCAGAGCAATGGTAGCCTATTTCTCTCTGCTGTTGCCAGGGCTAGTTATTTCCATCAGGGCAAGACAAGGACAAGCTCTGCCTGTTTCTGTGAGCATCTTTTGCCTCAGCATGGGCAAAACCAGCCCCACAAGCTGCAGACAGAGATTCATCTCTTCGATGTTCAGCCACGCAAAGTGCAGGTCCAATCAGCGAGAGTGATTTAAACTATCTCCATCGTCAGGGCAGAAGAATGATTAATCCCATCCCAAGCTGAGTGTGAGGAGTCTGCTTCCACTGAGAGCAGAGGACATGTAGCTGGCTAAAGCTAAATATGATGCAAGTTTTTTAGGTCTGTGCACAAATCTGTATCAGGATCTGTGTCTATGAGGACTGATTCTCTTCTCACCCCAGGATAAATTAGGAGTGATTACCCTTAAAATGATGAGTTACACATGTGTAAAACCAGTTCAAGTCAAAGGAGAATCCAATTCATCTGCTGTATTTATAATTAATTACTCTGATTAAGTGCTGGCAGCTAAACTTCATTGCTTTTGCTTCATCAGACAGCAGTGGTGTTTGCCTCTGCTATCATGGCTATAAAAAAAATCATTTAAAAGGCCCCAGTGGCTTCTGCAGCTATTTAACCTTTGAAGGGTACGTCCTGCCGTTGCTCAAGATTGTATAAACACGACAGAAAAGTTTTCTTGTCTTTCACAGTGTAACCACCCATGAAATAAGAATTTGGTTTGGAGGTGGCGTATGAAAGAGCATGAAGATGGGTGGTGACACAGAAAAATCGACTAAGCCAGCTAGCATGTAATGGACATTAACTCTAGCCACCCCTTGATTGCAAAAAAGCACAGTGCTGCTGGTTCACTATTTTTTAACCATCTCTACTGCAGCTGCTATTTAATTTCTAAGAAACAGCCTTTTCTTGGAGGATATTTTAAAAAACTATGGTTTTTATAACAGTTCCTGAGAAACAAACCACCTGCCACCTTTTCAAAGGGAACAACTGCATTTACTAGCTGCCGTTGTGGCTAACTAAGCAGGTTCCCCATACCTTCCCTCAGCTACCTGCAGAGTATTAACACCTGCTGAATTTCACTAGAATTGCAGTTTCTCTTCCTGTTCTCAGCACCTACATTCAAGACACCATGACACATGGTTCGAGCAGACCAGCGGTCTCGAAGGCTTAAGCCAGCGCTGGGCATTTCCAAATTCAGGGCTGTTGGCACGCAGTCAGTACCTGTTTGTCTCTCTGTCCTTCTGGGCCAGACTCCTCCCATATGATATAATCTGTCTAATGAAGGCTGGCTTCTCTTCTTGGCTGTGCTGCAAGCTTCCTGTGTGACCTTGGGCCAGCCAGTGGTCCCCCCTGCCTTCCTACCTCGCAGGGTCTCGTGAGGATCCCATCGTTGCTGTTTGCCCCATGGAAATGCCTATACATGGTATCTCCCACTTAAACATCTGGGAAGTTCAGGTTAGAGCCTAGCAACTCTCTTCAGCTCTGGCAAGCTCTGGAAACCAGGCTTAGCTCTGTGCCAGCCCTCACCTACTTCAAATAGTAGCCCTAGGAGGAGATGGAGAAAGCTGCCAGCTAGGTCAGAGCTTGGTGTAGGGAGGCAGGCAGCCCTCCTCGGGCTTTGAAGCAAGGCTCACACAAGCTTATGTATTGAGAGGACGCATGTTATGGCTGTGAACATATAAATAATTTATTTTTTCGTGTTTCTCCATCCTAAGCTAATGTCTTTCTAATGTCCTTGAAGTGTGTTTCGGTGGGGAGGGACTCAGCATCTCTTAGGACCTGGGGCTGAGGGGCAATAGGTTTGTTGGTTATGTGTGGAACAGTGTGAGTCCCCAAACCCTGCTTTGTGCCCAGCAGTGTGCCTCAGGAAAGGAGCACCCAGAGGAATGGTGCAGGCTTTCTGGAGCTGCTCCCCAGGTGGGTCGTAGGGTTTCTGGATCTCACCAGTGCCTGGGTGGGCACCTGGGAGGTCTGTGCTGGCCTCAGGGGACAGTGGAGCATAGCTCAATGGCCAGGGAGCACATTAGCTATTTCACAACAGAAAAGGACTGAAAAGTTGGAAGTCTTCTCATAATCACTGCATTTAGGGCTTGTTTGCCTTTATTATGCCTCACAGACTTGTTTCGAGAGCCAGCAGCAAAGTGACTGTGAGAAAATAAAGAGAAAGGGAAGACTGGGAAGCAGAGAGGGTTGACTGGAGTGGAAAAGCAAGCATGAGTAATACAGGCATTAGAAGTGCTTTATAATTAGTTTATAAAAGCTCTCTTAACATCAGCAAAGCACTTTCTACTAAAAATCTTTAATAAAAACGCAGCAATATTTGTAAGCATTGTATGTTTTCCATTTAATTTTGTTAAACAGCTCTAAGAAGAGCATCTAAGCAATGCATTTCCCTCCTTTCTCAAACCCCCCATTGTCTGGGCAGTTAAAAGCACTTCAGCTTTGCCTCCCTGCCTTAAAACTCCTTAGGGGAAACCTGTTTGAGGCAGTTTCAAACCAACTGGCTGGCCTTCCCACTCGAGCAGCAGCTGAAAATATTTTGCCACTGGAGGAGCAGCCAACTACAGTCACCTTCCTGGCAAGAAGAGTTGGTTAATCCATTGACTGTACTCGTGGGTTATGGGGTGCTGCACCCTGCCCTCACATATTTATGGTTGGCTTATTGGAGCAATGCCTAGATGGGGAGAAGTGGCCATGAACTGTGCTTGGAGATGGCAGCTTGCCCAGTGGAGGTAGTGCCGGAGAGGTCAGCCCTCTCCACATTGACTGAAACAATGGATTTGGTTACATGAGTGAAATGCAAATTGCTGGGCACTGGTCAAGACAGTTTAGATGCTGTTGCTGCATAAAAGCATCCCACCCGGCTGTGCCCGAGTCTGTAATTATCTGGAAATGAAATGGTTAGAGTAGAAAGCATCCCCAGAGGTGGGGTTTCTTCCAGTTTTTCTTCTGGTTTTTCACACGGGAAGAAAAAGTCTGGAAACCATGCTTCGGCTTAACAGAAGCAAAGGTCTGGCCAAACTGGATTTTAACATGGCCAGTGACCCAACGTGAGGAGAATGGAGTTTATCAGCTTGTTTGATTGCGGGCCAAGGCATGCACATGACTGCGGCACATGATGCCAAAAGAGGCTGTGGTGGGGATTAGCCAGTGTTGTTGCTAAGTTTGAAAGTTTCACGGTTTGGACCGGGCAGCTTTGGTGTTTCATTTTGAAAGTCTAAAGCCTAATTGCTACCTTGGAGAGGACGTAGATGCTCCTGCTTATCTGGGCAGGAGTTATCTCCCCAGTGTAATATTCTCCCAGTTCACACTCTGTTTCTATGACCTGAAGAAAGAGAGTTTTGCCTCCTGAGGAGCAGAGGGCTTGGGCCAAGTTTTTTTTTTTTTTTAGCTAAAGAGGAAAACTCTTATGCATTTATATTAATTTTACATTTGGCAAAAATGAGTCCCTGACTTTCTCCTAGGGTTTCTTTTTTCTAGTTATTTGTAACATTTGATTTATTAAGGATTAGCTCTAGTAGGAGAAAGCTCAGTTAGATGTTTGGATGAAGTCAAACAGGATTTAATTCAGAGAGGCAAATATTTCCTGATGATTTACTTACTAGATTCATTCTTTTAATTTTCCATTTGCAGATTGCCCATGAGCAGATTGCAATATTCCCAAATTGTATGTATTATTGGAAGTTATTCACCCATTCAATAAGCAACTATTTCTTGGTCCAGAATTTGTTTCTGAAATTGCCAGGGCTCCTACAGCACTGGGTGGTTTGAGGAGCTGTGCGGACAGTGCTAGGATGTTTGGTGTGTTGGCTACAGCAGGAACTGATCATTATAGTCAAGTAGTTGAAGCCTGTGTTGGCAAGTTTTAACCCCATGAGGACACAAACAGATGTGGTTCCCTGGGATGCAACTAACCTCTGCCTGTGCCATGCAAACAGCAGCTTTTACAATCCGCTTCGTTAACTGTGTTTTGTCAACATTCACGCTTTCGCCAAATTAATTTTTTGCCACATAGTCACGATTTCACTAGTAGCCAGTAGTCCTGGGGCACAGATGTGTACTTCGGATGTGGAAGGGCTGCAAGTACACTGACAGCAAGTAGTTATTTAGAGAACAAAATGTCCCTAATGTTTGCTCAGCACTACTTTAAACAAATAGACAAACAAGGAGGAAAAAATTCTACTTAAAAGAAGCACTAACACTGCCCTCTGTTCGTTCCTCCTCCCTGGGGAGATGGTGGGATCAAGCCACACATGATGGACATTAGTGGGGTCATGCAGGGTGCTGCTGGACAGTGTCAGGGTAATAAGGGGTCATGAGGTGATAGGGAGCTACACAGAGATGAGGAGAGAGCAGAGGGAATGGATTGGATCTTCATTTACATCTCTGTGCATCCACCCACCAGCTGAGACAAATGCTCTTCCTTCGTGAGTGCCTCTTCTTAAGACCACTTGGATTTCACCTTGGCCAAGCCAATTGAGTTTGTAATGAAGTTAAAGGCTGGATGATTGCAGCTAGCTGTTCGGTCCAGTGTAGACAGGATTTTATCTGCAGGCATTTTGCTTCTGGCTCCCAGCCCGAGTTAGTCCTAGAAAGGAGTGAAACCAAAGCTGTCCGAGCCATCTTTCTTTGTGGAGGAGCACACTGAGTCCCTGTAAGTTTGTTTTGAGGTTGTTGCCTGCTGATGTGTGCTTTGCAGAACTGGAATGAGTCACATGAGGATCATTCTGTATCCAGCAAGCTACTTCTCCTTTCAACTCTCCATTCCCAAACAGGAGATCTTGTGACAAAGAAGAAAGGCAGATTTCTGGCAGCCTGGAAATGCTTTTTCCCTTCCTGGCCCCGTGAGAAGAGCTGTAGCATGTTGTTCAAACAGGTTGATACAAAGCGAATAAACAGTGGAAGAGAGATGGGCAGTTTCTGTAAATAGCAGCGTGCTGGCCAGAGAGGAGGAGAAGAGGAGAGGGAGAGCGTGGGTGTTAGAAAGTAGCTGAAGAACAAGATGTTCACGTAAAAGCTGTTTGTTTCTTCACAGCACACAGAGTCTGATACTACCTTGCCATTAGTAATGGCCTAGAAAATATGAAGGAGTCTGTAGGAGTTTCACCTTTGACCCAGACTTTGCAACAACCTTTTGTCCTGCACCAGGATGCAATTCTTCCAGCCCTCCACATTTCTCCCCCAGACTGTTCAGATGCCCAGGAGCCATGCCAGCGGGCAGGTGGGACATCTCCAGGCAGGGTTTAACAAAGGCAGATTGCCTGTTATAGGGTGTACAAGGATCAGGCAATAGTGGATGTGCAGCACTTCTCATCCACAGAAAATCTTTGTTAGAAGATGATGAGTATTGCTGTCCAAGTGCCAAGTAAGTGTACTGGCCGCACTTGTTAAAGGGACCGGTGTGGTGTCAGACAGTGCACAAAACAGCTACCTGCTCACTGGGATTGAACACTGGCTATTTGTTTAATGCTTGGTGTGTACTTGGCCAACCCCCACCTCAATAGCAGAATAAACTGAGCTGTGCTAAGTGGCACAATCACACTTAAGGAGAGAGGTAAGGGAAGGAGAGCAGCCCCAGGAGAGTTTGTCTGAGCTTCTCCCATGCCAAAGAAGTCTTGTGGAAATGGAGGTAAATTGTGTCCTAAATTTTGCTTGTTGGCTCTGAAGTTGAAGTGGATGTGGGTGCAATCGATTAATGATGTGAGGAGTAACAGAGGAAGGGACTTAAATGTAGCCAGACAGACAAAAGGGAAGAAATTGTATTGGGGGTTGCATGGTATGGTATGTGTGACAGTTTAAGGTACCTGTCTGGAAGATGTTCTGTGAAATACACAGATACAAAAAGTAGGTTTTGTTTGTTCCTGGCATCCTGAAGCATCTCCCTGACAGATGGTTTCACTGCCATTTCACCTGCCTCCACAGGTATGACTACATTGAGATCCGAGATGGGGACAGTGAAGCAGCAGACCTGCTGGGCAAGCACTGTGGGAACATAGCACCTCCTACCATCACCTCTTCTGGCCCCTCTCTCTATATCAAGTTCACCTCGGACTACGCACGGCAAGGTGCTGGCTTCTCCCTGCGCTATGAGATCTACAAGACCGGTGAGTGTCTGAGTCACTGCCTGTCTCCCAGGCTGTTCGCCACGGTGTTCTTTACAAGGAGATGTCTTTGGCCACCTTTTCAGTATGATTTTTAACATGTTCCTCAGAGATAAAGGGCTCTTGTCTTTTTTTCCTGTGTGTGGGCTGTTTTTGTTGGTTTGTGGTTTTTGGTTTTTTTTTAATTTAAGCAAGTCTGTTGGATCACATTTCCAAGAAGGTAAAGATGTTAGTGGAGCACCATAGTGCATTTTTGGATCACAGCGTGGCATCAAAAGCAAGGTTCCTCCTTCAATGCTTTCTTGTATTTGAGGACTAGAAGCATGTATCTTCCTGGCATGTGTGGAGCTTGTTAGGGCTGAAGATTGTCCCTCTGTTAGGAGTGCATGGAGCTCCCCCTCCTGTGGAGCTGCAATTCAGGGCTGATCAATAACACTGTGTTTTCTGTCGGTGGAAGAGGGGTTTGTAACTGGGGAGCTGTGGTTTTCAAGGAACTGCTGTCAGCAGTGCTGTCAAGGGCTGAGGCAGCTCCTTTCCAGGCAGATATAAGAGGAACTATTCATAATTCTGTTTAATACCAAACTATTATTGAGGAAAGGAAAAGCTGCTCAAAGGCCTTTTAATAGTGTTTCTGTCTAAATATTTGCCACTATTGTGTGCCTGGGAAGAAGGAGGCTTGAGAAAATAAAACCGGCTATCTGTGTGCGGGTGGGAGAGGTGTGCCTGCGTGCCGAGGGAACAAGAGTGTGTTTTGCATGGGGATGCGGGTGCCTGCCCTGTGCCCACATTCCTTCAGTGGTGCGTTGGAGGAAAACACACACGCAGCTTCCACGTCATTGCATCCAGCATGAAAAATGCCTGTGCCTGGTGCAGAACCAGAAAGGAGCACAACAGTGTCACTTACCCAGCCTCTTCAAAGGGAAGGCAGCCAGTGCCCGGGGGCCTCGGCCCACCTGTGCAGCAGGCAGAGGTGCGCAGACAGCCCACAACCCCATCACAGGTAGATGTGAACGTGGAGACTCTACTGCAAGAGGATGGGAATGGGACTTCTCAAATTCATTGTGAAATCATGAGGAAGGAGGTGGCTGGAGGTTCAGGTGGATGAGGAAAGTGCTGTTGCTGGTGGTTGCCTGGGCTGTATAACTGGTCGTTGAGCTGTTGTGGTGCAGCCAGCTCACTGCTGCTGTTTGATAATGATTAGGATGCATATGAGCCCTGGAAGAGTTTAGTGGTTCATCCAGCTATTGGGGTTTGCTGAAGCCAGCTGCCAGCACGGAGGATGGCAAAGAATGCCTGTGTTTGGGTGGGAAGGCTGCTGCCCCACCTCAGCTGCCCTTGCCTCTCGCTGTCTGTAAGCTTCCCCTCCGAGCCCTGCAGAATGTGCTGGGTTGTGCCTGTCCTCACATCGCGTCCATGCCCAGATTGGGGGCGCCGGGCAATGAGGAGTAGTCCAGCTGGCTGAGGTGGCCAGGCCAGGCTGAGTGTGGCTGTGGGAAGGGATGGCAGGCAGGAACCGTCTCTGCCTGGGGGGGAGCCAGCAAGGGACCAAATTCATGGGAAAAGGAGAATTTGTTGCTGCTGGTAGGGAGGGAGAGAAAGCAAGGGCTGATCTGGGAGAGAGTGGGTGTTAGACAGAGGCTGGAGCTGAGTTTGTCTCCCTCGATGTAGGTCCCCGCAGAGCTGTCCTTAGGTCTGAAGTGATGCTGAGGCTCCTTTCGCCACCACCCTGCCCTGCAGGCAGCCATCCTAGCCAGAAACAGCCACCGCCCACAAAACCCAGCCTGGCAGAGAGATTTTGGCACAGGGGCGGGGATGAGCCTGTGATCTGGCAGCACCCCCAGCCCACCCCGTCTACCCAGCCCCTGTCCCCCGCGGGGCTCCCAGGGAGGGCGGTGGGCAGTGCTGGCTGCGGGGCCACCGCAGCACAAGCATACCTTGCCTTTTGTTTGCAGGCAGGCAGGCACGGGTGAAGTTTTGGTCTGAGCCATCAGGGTAGCCAGCAAGGTGTCATCAGTTTTAAAGGTCATCATCGGATTGTCATTGTCCACATCAGTAAAGGCAGCTTGGCTGCAGCTTCTTTCTTTCTCAAAGGTGACCTAAAAAAACAACTCTTTTCAACTGAGCATTTATTTCCACACCTTGTGCTAAATTTCCCTTATCACTGTGTGAGAGAGGAGCAATCTGCATACAAACAACTGCATACCAGTCTTTGAATCCCCTGATGGGTATCAGTCAGTGGTCTGTGGGCTGACAAAAGAGCCGCCTGCCCTGGCTGGTCCAGCCTCCCTGCTGCTCACTTTGTGAGTCGGTTTGGCAGGGCTCGCCTGAGCTCTCCATCGCTGGGCATCAAAGCCTCCTCTCAGGCTGGTCCGTGCTGCCGAAGTCAGCATGACTCCCGTTGATTATCTGCAGCTTCCTTATAAAAAGCTGATCATTGTGTTTGCTGCTATCAGCCAAACTGTAGACAAAGATGCCAAATGCGATAAGAGCCCCCACATGAGGAAACTGTTGTTGTCTAAGGCGGTGACATAGTTATGTCGCTCTCCTGTCTCCAGAGGACAGTTCCTGACTCTGGGTTTAGTCTTTGATTTTCTCCCTAGCTCGGAGCCTGTGTTATTTTCCCTATTTATCTATTTGTCTTTCAAGCTGTTTGGAACGAAGTACACCCTTATCCCTGTTTGCAGCGTTATAGAGTGATTTGTGTTTGGCCTTATTTTTTGCCTCTGTATTTTACCCCACAGGTTCACACCAGAAAAGCTGGCTGCTTCATTAGGTAGTCAATTAAGAGCCTCTCCTGAGTAGCTCTCCAGCTAGGCGCTGCATAATGCAGTGCTGGGATCCTGCTATTACTGCGGGCTGCTGGCCTGACTCCTGTAGGTTAATGCTGAATTGAATAACAAGTCTTCCATTAGTCCCGGGAAGACTCGTGCTGCCTGGAAGAGCTGGAGCAGAAGGGTTTGTAGAGGAGAAGGAGGGTGTCCCAGTAAAACTGAAGCAGAAACCTTTGCAAACGCTGATGCCGGGTTGCAGCAGTGGCCGGCAGCCTCTCGACCATCCCCTTTTGACTCTTGATAGCTCCAGGCTGCAGATTTCTGTTGCCTATTGTCCTGTCTCCTCAGCGCAGCAGTTTCAAAGTCACCGTGGTATGAATACGACACAAATTCTCCTTTCCCCGGACACCCCGAGGCACCTTGGCTGTGTGAGACAGGGCACTGAACTGGCCTGGCTGCAGCCGAGGCCAGTGCTGAGGTCAGCAATAAATAAGAGGCAATATTGTCTGCCTTCCTCGCCACGCAAAGGTCTTCCTTAAGGATAGAAATAACTCGCATTTCTGGTGCAGACAGCTCACCCTGTGAGAAAGAGGGCTCTGTTCCTCCTCTCAGCAGAGCTCACCCTGCCACAGCCCCTGTTACCCCCATTCTTGCCGTGGCGTGGCCGTGTTGTGGGGATGTATGCTGGAGCTGACCCTTGTCCCTTGCATGGGTCTTAGGGGGCCGCAGGCTAACCACACACTTCCAGAGGGTTTCCAGCTAACAGTGGAGACATTGGCACCCTCCCCCGGGCCTTTTCACTGTGTAAATATTTGTGCTTCCTGATTTTCTCAAGAGGAAACTGAGGCACACATGTCTGTTCTGGAGGGGTAAAGGTTACAGGAGACCAGCCCCTGGGGACAGCTTTTCCAAAAAGATGACATCCCTGTTACTCTGCCTCTTCCCAGGCAGCCCCCTCCCCGAACAGGGGCTCCTCCATCAGACCTGGAACTGCTGTGGCCCGTTGCCAGCATGGCTGGCGGGTGGCAGCCGCAGGTGTACGGCAGCCCCCTGCACGCTGGCTGGCCGGCCCCTCAGCAGGCTTTGGGGTGGTGGACACAGGTCTCCTGGCAGGTCACTGTTTGGGGGCCCAGCTTACAGTGGATAGGGCTGGCGGGGAACCCCAGCCCAGCTCCCTTCCCCACCAAGGCCATCACCACTGCCTGGGAGGGACATGACGGGGTGCTGGCCTGCTGAATCGCAGCCGTGGCTTTGGGTGGCTTTAGATGGGATCGCTCTTCTAGTCCTGTTTCTGGCGTAATTGGCAGGAGGATAAGCAGTGGTGTACAGGTTATGTTTACAGAGCTGTCTGATGGATTTAGAACCATGCTGCCCACCCCAGTGAACTTACGGACCGTGCCTCTTCACCTGTGGAAAGCTTTAAAAATCACCCTCTCAGTCCTTGCAGGAATTCACATAGCTCTTGGGTTACAGAACATTTCCAGAAGTGAATACACAACTCCTCTAAGCTCAAAATGGGGTTTCCACAGTATCAAGCTGTTGGCGTTAAGCTGCATTGCTGCTAAAGCTGTGGGTTTTTCCCTGCCACTACAGGTTCTGAGGACTGCTCCAGAAACTTCACTGCCACCAACGGCACTATTGAGTCTCCTGGCTTCCCTGACAAGTATCCACACAACCTGGACTGTGTCTTCACCATCATAGCCAAGCCAAAGACAGAAATCCTCCTCCACTTCCTGCTCTTTGACCTCGAGCATGACCCGCTGCAGGCAGGGGAAGGAGACTGCAAGTACGACTGGCTGGACATCTGGGACGGTATCCCTCAGGGTAAGTCATGGGGTGCTGCACCCCGCTGTCCTCGCCTCTCCTGGTGTCTCACAAAGCTCCACACTGTGCAGTCTGCATCTGAACACCAAATGTGCCTAACCTCACATGTGGCTGCAGCGTGCAACCTGCCTTTGCGGCGCTCCGTGGCCAGCTGTGGGCACAGTGTGCTCGTAGAAGGCTGCATGTGTTAAACCCCAAAATACTGATCTGTTGTAACCACTGAACTGGAAAGCCCCATGGGACACTCCGAGATACCACCAGTTCTCCCTCAGGGAAGGGCAGCGGGTTCATGCAGTGCTGGGAGGACCTCCCTACCCTGTACAACCACTGAGAAACCGAGCAGTTTGGAGCATTTCCCAGAAATTGCAGAGCAACGCCCGCTGCAGTGGATATTTTTGTACGGTGTGTACTGCATGGCACCAGGCCAGCAGATGTAAAACATAGTCCATCCTCAAAGCCTTGCTTTTATCCCTAACAGCCTGGCTAAGGCATCCCTGCTGAGTGATGCCAACCTGCTGGTGACCCAGGAGGCCAGTGAAAAAGCAGATGTTAGTTTGCTGCTCTTTCTTTTGCAGTTGGCCCCTTGATAGGCAGGTACTGTGGCACTAAGATGCCATCGGACATCCGCTCAACCACCGGCGTCCTCTCGCTCACCTTCCACACGGACCTGGCAGTGGCTAAAGATGGTTTCTCTGCTCAGTACTACTTGATCCAGCAGGAAGTCCCAGAAAGTAAGTTGGAACATGTGTGTATGAGGCAGTCATGTCACCTGTTTTTCCCAAGTCTTTCACTTGGCACATGCGAGATTGAGGCAGGCAGGAGTGTGTCCAGGGGCTGTCCCGTCCCATCCCCCGTCCGTGTCCCCCCCCCCCGCCCCCCGCAGCAATGCAGACAGCAGTTACACTAGGTGTGTTCTCTGTTTCTCATAGAAGTGGTATTTCAGTAAGAATCACACTTTCTGACCTTTGACTTTTCACTTGCTCATGAAGTCTTCTCAATACCTTTTGGGATAGAATCCAGCATGTGTGTGCTCAGCCCAAAGGATTTAGGGGGAGACTTCAGCCCAGTGTGTGCAGCAGCCCCAAACTACAAATCGGGATTTCTCGGTTGTCTAATTTGTCTAATTAAAAAATGCCTAAAGCTCTAGGATTTTCAAACCAAAATTTGGTTTAGATCCCTTATTAAGGGAATTAAATTGATACAGAGTGAGGAAGTAAGTTGTGTGTTTTGAGAATTAAGAACATTTTGATTCTTTGTGATAACACTTGCGGGCGAAGAAAGATTCAGTTTGTTTTCCCATGGTATTTTTGTATCAGAGCTACAGTTCTTGACCTCTGTTCACGGTGAACCTGTGATACAACAAAATAAGCTTTCAGGACACCCCTCAGTCCCAGAGAAAGAGATGGGGTCCCTGATCCGACACTGAACGCTTATGATGGAGAACAGGGTAGAGCAGGGGTTGGTGCAGCACGAGGGCAGCTGGGTTACAGGCTCTTGCTCTGTGATTGAGTTAGGAATGTACTGCTGAGGCTGTGAAAATTACAGACAAGCATAAGCTCTTCACCATTACCTATCTCCACACTCAGCTGATCTGTTCTTTAATCTTCTTTCTATTCTGTTCTTTAAACAGATTGGGAAATAAAATGTTAATGACACACAAAGCTTGAGAAATCGAGCACAAGAAACTGTTAAAGGGCCAGGCCTGTTTTGATTTATGCTGGTGTAAATTGAAACGTTAATAATACCACTGAGATCTTAACTTGGCCCATCATTTCCACCCAGGGTTGATCTGGCCACATTAAAAACACAGGCAATTTGGTGAAGCCCCATTGGTTTACAGCAATGGCATGCTTGGGCCCATGCAGTATTTTCTATTAATGTTTTCTTTGCTATTGTTTTTACAGGACAGCTGCCATAAAATACATGAGATGTGCAATAAGATTGAGCTAATTGTGACTTTTAAAGTCTTAGAAATGAGGAAACCCAAATGAAAACATATCAGAGTCTTTCATATCCTCGGCTGATTAATTCCTATGGGGCTGATCTCACATGTAGCTCATGCACATATAGAAAGCCCTGTACACGCATGCATCCATACTCTACATGCACATGAAACCTTTAGACCTGCCTGTTCCAGGCCTTGACATTCCAGCTGGCAGCACAGCAGTAAGCACCCTCCCGTTGTGCCTGCCCATACTCCTTGCCTTGTCAGTGCTTAGATTTCACCTCCAGCCTTGAGGAAGACGGGGAACTTTGTGGCAAGGGGACTTGGGACATCTTGGTGGAGATAGAGGGAAAGGACAGAATTGTGTCAAAACTGCAAAAGTGAAGGAGATAGAGGGAGAAAGATCTGGACTGTATTAGTTTTCAGAGGGACATGCAAACATAAAGCTGCCCCATCTTTAATTTTTCAGTGCCTTCTGTGAGCACACACAGCCTGCAAGATGGTCATCTTGCACCATAAAGGCCAGCACCTTTGCTTAGGGTTAGCTGTGGAGGATAGTTCAGCACTGCCTTCCACTTGGGAGTGAAGTACGGAGACTGTAAGCTGATCTGTGTGTGTGTGTGTCCACTCCAGACTTCCAGTGTAATGTGCCGCTGGGGATGGAGTCTGGCAGGATCTCCAACATGCAGATCAGTGCCTCCTCCACCTACTCAGATGGGCGATGGACCCCTCAACAGAGCCGACTCAACAGTGATGACAATGGCTGGACTCCCAATGTAGACAGCAACAAAGAGTACCTTCAGGTATGCATGCTTTCCAGCCCACTCACCTCTTCCCCCACCAAATGGAGTGCCACGCTGTTAAACTGACCCTTGAACATAAGGCTTGTTGAATTTTTTATTGCCTCTGTGGCTTACGGAGAGCAAGCAGCAGGGGAGCTGCAAGTGCCTCCGTGAAATGCAGCTGGCTGGCTCTCCCATTAGCATGTCAGCGTGAGGGCTGACTTGACCTGCTGGCCCTCTCCCACCCCCTCCTTCCTCCCCAAAACCTTGATGGACTTCCCAGCATACTGACAGAGACTAAGGGACGTCTGCCACTTACTGACTCCGCCACTGGCCTGAGAACCGAAGTCTCCAGGGGGCATGTGGAAAACCAACTAGAATAATATTTATCTCATCAGTGATGCAGAGAGCATGAGTGGGGTAATGTCAGGTAGGGGGATGACAGAGCAAAGGCTTTCCCTGGGAGCTGGTTAGAGCCACAGTCTCTGTCCACATAGGACTTCTGGCTGTGTCATTTTGCTGTGAGACACTGCTTGCTAAAGGGCACTAGGAACAAGAGGTGGTGAATGTCATTGCCTCTAGCAGACATTTCATTCTTCATTCATGACAGTGCTACCAAGCCAGCTCTGCTGACCTTGCTCAACCCACGCTGTAAAAAAAAAAAAACCACAAACAAACAAAAACCAAAACCCAAAACAAAACAAGGGAAAACCAAGAACTGCAGCACTTGCTAATTGTACATCATGCTTTTATTTTACATGGAAAAAGTCAGCCTCTGTCATGCTTTAATGAACGTGAGCTTCTGTGCAGATCCTGTTGCTTGGTCTGAGGCAGAAAGAAGGCTTTGTGATGGTCCCATATGGACAGACATCAAGATCCTTAGTTGCTTTTGTCCCATGGCACTGTTTGCGAGCATCCTGCTGAAGTCAGCCTGGGGGGTTTGTGCCTGTTCAAATGTGCTCCCACAGATGGAGTGAGACAGACTGAATTCACACCGTTTCATTTTTTCAGAGACAGAGGGAGGAACTAGCTAGCCAGCCTGGGCTCTCAGGTGGTCACCGCTCTCTCTCATCCTTTTTTCCCTTCAAAAGGTGGACCTCCACTTCCTGACTGTGCTCACAGCCATTGCCACACAGGGTGCCATCTCAAGAGAAACCCAGAATGGCTACTACGTACGTACCTACAAGCTGGAGGTCAGCACCAATGGTGAGGACTGGATGATGTACCGACATGGGAAGAACCACAAGGTAAAGGCCTTCTTGTCTCTTTTGCATGCACCGTGGTGAGTCTTGCAGCCAACAGGAGGGAAAACAGAGATTTTATAGGCCTAGAGGGTTTAATCTGTGAGGGACCCTTTTCCTGATGAGGGTTAAAAGACTGATACTGCTCTGAGCAGAAATAGTCCTTTCTCCTCTGCACAGCAATGAGGAAACACTATTCCTTGGAAAACCTGGCTGCTGTTGTATCTTTCGTGGTGGCGAGAGTATGTTCTTTGACTGCAAATGAAGGAGAAAATGCTTTCACAGCCTGTGTTTTGCTATACAAGATTCATTGAGCTTTTATGGCCGTAGCCCTGTCTGCATGCTGGGTTAACAATCACAAAACCACATGAAACTGTAGTTCAGGAGTTACTGAGGCCTGGAAATGAAAGGGCACAAATCCTAAGAGGCGATCACACCATCCCAGAGAACAAAATGAACAATAAATAATGAGGAGCAATTCAGGCTGCCAGAGCTGTGGGATCTGCACTAGCAGGCACGGTCAGCAAGGGTGCACTGAGCTGTGGGAGCTGCTTCACGATCTTGCTGTGTTTCTAGGAAGCACACAGAGACGGGAGCAAGGGTGTTCAGCTGTTCCAAGCCTTGCAGGTGCTGCTGCATGGCCAGGCAAGACAAGCTCAAGGCAGTCTGCACGGGACCTTTGGCGTATGGGGAGGGGGGTTAAGGCAGCCATGGTGCCAGGCTGGTCCTGCTCTGTCACTTGCTTTGGTCGTGTGGTTGTCCCCAGCTTAAGGGCACCTTGGGAGAGCCTTTCCTTACCCTTCTGTGGTGCCCACTAGCACTGTTGCCGCAGCTCGGGTCCTCCCTGTTGATGTGCCATAATCTGGCTGTGTGAACAGAGTGGCTGGGGTCCCACACACCTCCCTCTGCACACACGTCCCAGCAATTTCTGATTGCTCAGCTCTTCTGTTAAATTAGCTGTCTCCTCCGTTTGCTGGCACAGGCACTGCTGGCATGAAACGCAGTACCCTGCCTTGTCCAGGATTCATCCAGACATTTCCTTCCCTTCTGGGCCATGTGATTTCCCCTTCCCCACAAGTGTGTCTCACGGTTCAAATTCACTTTGCTTCGCAGAATGAGTCCTCTCTGTGCAGAGGCCCCTAGCAGGGTCCCATACCTCCAATATTTGGAGTATTTAAGCTCCTCACATGCCAGTAAGGTGGTGTTAGTTCTATTTTAGAGGTAGGGAAATGGAGGCATGGGGCAGCCCAGCTCCCCAATAAGGAGAGTCAGCAGCCAGGCTCGCCGAGACCTCAGGCACGCTGGCTCCAGGGCCATAGCTCATGGCAGAGCTCATGTATAAACCTAACGTGGTGGCCATGTGCTGATGTGGGAGCTCTGTGCTCTCCCAGGACCCACTGGCCATGGCAGACCATTTTGTGAACCAGGGTCATCTCTCTTCACCCCATGGAAAATGGGCAAGTTTGGGGTCTCGCTGGGACTGTTTCTGCAAGCCAAGGCAGATGGGAGATTGGCAGCATGCTGGGCAGAGACACGGGCTCAATACACAGTTAGTTCAGTGCTTCACATAACCACTGGCAATAAATTTACCTTTTGGAGTCTAACTGGGGCAGGAGTCTGGCGTGGAGGGGAGTTTTAGTTGCAGGGGAGAGTAGATGGTCCATCTTGCAGTCCCAGGCGCTGGGCAGTGGATCCTTAGCCAATATGGAGCAGGACAGTACAGCTGGTTTCAGTACTGCTGGGCCAGTTTACATCACTCCAGCAAGACCCTAAAGCCTGGCTGGTGTCAACCCAAAGCAGTGCCATAGCCATATGAATTGCCACCATTTCAGGATTTGGTCCTTGAGTCCTATCGGCTTTTTTCGGCTCTGTTTTCTCTCTTCATAAAAAAGAGGAAAAATCAAACATCTCCTTTTTCACTCCTTTATTCCAGTCTTGCTTCATTCCCATGTTCTGGCTTCCATTTAGCAGATACCTCCCGAGGTTGGAGGATAAGTAATTGGGTTTTGGTGACTCTCCTACCCCTTGCATCCAGGTGACTGCTTTCCCTCCCTGCCGAACGACCGGCTGCCAGCCCACCGAGCCACAGCAGGGCCAGGGCAAAGTTCTTGCTCGTGGGCCTAGTCCTGAGGCCTCTGCCCCTGCATTCCCCACCCACGTTAATCCCTGCTGTTCCTGCATTAGGCAAGCTCCCAGGTGTCTGTATTCAAGGTGCAGATTCCTCCTTGCATCAGTGCAGTGCTCCACACGGTTCAGGCTGCAACGGTGGAGTGAACCATGCCAAATAGATTTGTCAAGTCTGCCGCAGCTTGATTTGGTGCCATAAGCAGTGGGGAGGGAGGAGAGGGGGCGGACAGACGGGGACTCTCTCTCTATTCCTCTATATACATGCAGATAGCTACATATATATATACACATACAGATATATATACACAGACAAACACACACACACACACACACATATATATATATATGCACATGCACACATAGGCATATGGGATGTATCAAACACTGCTCTGAATTTCTGCTGGCTGTGTGGGCCAAAAGCAAAGCTCTGTCATGTTATAGGCAGGTCAGCTAACATTTACATCTTCATCAGGGAACTAAAAAGCAAGAGAAAACCAGAGAGTGCAAGAGGGGTGTGGAGGGCATGATGGTCTCTTGCCTCCGGCTTCCCCTCCCCGCAGTGTTTCAGAGGAGAGTGGGGCCAGGATGTTTCCCTGTGAAACGTGATGGCTCACCTTTTGAGTCCCCAGCTGCTGGCACTCACAGCAAGGGAAGTGGGAAAGGCAGGATGAAGCAGAGGAAAACAAGATTTATACGTGCTCACAGTAGACAGAGCTGGCTGGTCTGTTTCCGTGCTGAGTGCTGCTGCGTTTCTGGGGTTGGGAGGCATCGGCAGATCTGCAGCCAGTAGGAGAAAAGCCCCATGTTTACCTTCTTCCTGCCCCAACCCTACTGGGCTTTTCCCCTGCCTGGCAGCCCCCTCTGCACAAAGCCCAGCCCAGCACATCCCAGATGTCCCGCTGTCCAGGGGGTGATGGTCTGTCCTTGCCTGGGACATGGGATCAAGGGGAGAGGCTAACCCAGCAGCCCAGCCAAAGGTGCAGAGCTGTCTTCCTGTGTGACCCCTGAGAAAGGAGACGGGGAGAAGAGTGGCCACCACCATGTGTTGCCCCACACTTGCCCCTTACTACCCACTAGCTCACCCCCACGAAACAGCCGAACCACCCCTGCCCCCAAAAGGCTGGTCTGGCTCTTGTGCTCTCTGTTGCATCCCCCTCTGGCATCCGGGGTCGATGGCCCCAGAGGTTATCATCCAGGCACCAACCCCTGGTGTGCGTGCCGCTGAGGTCTTATCTAGCGGTTTGCAAATGTCTTTAGAAAACAACTCGTTCTTGAACTCAAGGAAGGAAAAGAACACCTGGCAGGATCTGACCTTTTATTTTTGGCCGTTTTCTTCACCTGGCAGGATTTGACCTTTTGTTTTTGGCCATTTTCTTTGGACAGATTCAACTATGAGGATTTTATCAGAAAACAAAGTGCTCATCCATTCTGATCCACTTCCTCCTTTGCAGGGTCTCAGTTTCTGGCTCAGCGTGGTCTGAGCCACTCTGTCTTAGTAACTCTGGAGATCAGCTCACAGGGATCATCCAGTGTGGCAAGGGATAGGGGAACAGGATGGGTTTCAGGGTGGGTTGGGACTGTGATGGGTGCTCTCCCTGCTTCCATTACTCTGTCTGTAAAATGGGAGGACTTAACGGAAACGTTTGCTTTGAGAACCTATAGCAGTCAGTGGATGAGAAATGGTGGCAAGATCCAGGTGACGTGCATTTGCCATTTCATACTTGTTCTGATGGCTTTGTGCTTGTTATCAGCTAACCTTCGTGGGTGGTATTTTAGGTGGATGCAAGAAGGCAGGTTGAATTGCTGCAAAGAGCTGAATATCTCAGCTGTGCATGGAGCTGGGTATGTCAGAAGTGTTTGGTGCTGGCAGGGAATATTGAGGATGACTTTTTGGAGACCCTTGTGCTTTATCTTAGGAGCATTCCTCTGTCCTTTCTGTTCTTGCTGAGGCCTCCTGTGTTCTTTCACTGGGGGGCGGTGAGCAGGAGAGAAAAGTGTTCAGTCCTGTGGCTTCTTTATCTGGAAAACTCAGGAAAAGCTTGTGTGATCAGCCAGAGGGCCACAAGTGCTTCTGCACAGAGACATCATGGTGCAGAGGGTTTGTCCAGAAGCATCCCCAGGTCCCAGCCTGCTTCAGCTGCTTTTGCAGGCAGGACAAAGATGTCAGGCTTTGGGAAAGGCATCCTGCGCGTTCACCCTTGGTGCAGTACCAGGGGAGAATTACAGCCCTGGCTTTCCTAGCAAGGCTGCAGCTTTGTACTTCTGAGCCTGATATCTCCTTTGCAGGCTAACAGAGTGCCACTCCTCATGTCCCTGGTGTCTCCCAGATCTGAGTGGAGCCTCTCAAAGACACAGTGCTGGCAAGCCCAGCCTAGCACGCTGTGGTTTGCTCAGGCGGCTGTGCTTCGTTGAGTGTTGCCAAGTATAATTTTTCTTTTACCTCCTTGTTCCTGGATTTAATAAATCCAGAACTATGCACCCTCCACTTGAGCCAGAATCCTCCCACCATCAAACATGCCCCATTTTATGCCTTCCCTATCTGACAAGGAAAATAATCTCCCCTACTTTTCTCCTTCATGCTTCTCTGTCTAAATCCTGAAGCCCTAATCCTGTTAGCATGCTCTGTTCCAGGGCTCTGTCTCCGCGGGAATAACATAATCCTGCAGTAAATCTAGTGGGTCCAGAGAGACACATACATACAGACGAAGGCAGGGCTGCTGCCATCCTTGGCCCTCTCCTCTGCCTCCCCCAGCCTCTTTCTTTAGCTCCACAAGAAATTGCATAGGGGCCAAGCAGCACAATAAATAAAGCGGGAGAGAGGCTACCGTCTGCCCCCTTCCTGACTTGCTGCCTCTTTGACTTCATGGCACTTTTTGTCTCGCTTGCCCTTCACTCCAAACTGCCATTGGCACAAGTCCCGTACCCACTGGAACTAATGCAGCTTCAGAAATCCCCCCATCATCCCGTGGCAGTTCCAACGTGTCAGAAATACAACTTGTAAGTGTTGATGTGGAGCTTGCAAGTGCATGCACACGGAAAACTTGCCCAGTCCTCCTCTAGCCTAGACATCATCTCCCAGCACTTGCTTTCTGCAGCAAATTAATTAAGCAGGTCAGCTCTCATTGATTATCAATTTAATTTTACATGTAGACCTGCCGACTGGACTAAAACAGAGGTAAACGTAAGGTATATGGGGAGGGTACAGGCAGCTCTTTGAGGCAGCAGTGAAAATGAGTTCCCTTGACTGCTTCTTGGAAGGTGCTTTTAATTTGTTAATTGTTTTCCCATTTGTCTTCTGGCTCTGTCACCCTTCAGTGCGTGTGCGTGTGCATGCGCATACATGCTCTCTGCTGAGTGTATATCTATCTATCTATCTCCATAGATCACAGCCAGGGTTTTTTTTTTTTTTTTTCCTGCTGGTGTAAATTACCGTGACTTCTTATACTTCGATGGCGATATGTTGATTTACACCATTTGAAGACTTGGCTCAAAATATGTGCTGAGTGGGATGAAAAGCAGATAGGATGGGAGGAATAGCAATGTTCTATTTTGGTAAGGGGAAAGAAATCTTTGCTTTCTTGGCGCTCCCAATTTCACACATTTTCCTGCTAGTTCTTCCCATGCCGTGAGTGCTAATTTGAGGCACGATGTAGAGCCTGTTCAAGTCAATGGGACTCTCTCCACGGTGCACTCGGGCTCTGGGGTTGGTGTTTTCAATGCAGAGGAACCACATGCTCAGGGTCAGACCCTGGTCAGCAGTGTCGGGACTTGAGGGCTCACAGTGCGTTTCCACTTGTGAAGGAGGCTGAAAGGCCCGGCATGTGGGGGGACCCCACTTCTCTAACAGCACTAAGCACCTGCCCTCTGAACATGTCCCCTTTCTCTGAAGCTAAACGGGGTGAGAAGCAGTGATGTACTGTGATCAGTTGGGGCTTTACAGAAACAAGGGTCACTGGGGAGATCCTGCCAATGTGGCTGATAAGAGAGCTGGAACCCAGGTGCCGTTTCTGCCCTTATAAACTGGCAGTCCAGGGTGTCAAGGCCCCGGATTCAGAGTTATGTAGCTTGTTGAATGTCATCTAATCTGAGGAGATTACTGGGCCCCAGATCTAAAGCAGAATTGAGGTTGCGCTCCTTGGAAGCAGGTGGTTGGGACTAAGGTCATGTAAGAGATGCTTTCAGCAATGCATGTGATAGTGGTAAAGTTTTTGGGCTCAGTCCTGCTTCTGCTTTCTGTCAAGCTTGACTTTGCAGAAGTCAGCAACAAATTACGCTGGTGTAAATTTGGATTCTGGCCCCTGATACTCATATGTGTGAAGAGAGCTAAAAAAGAACAAAACTGGAAATATGTTAAACCAAAAAGAGCAGCAAACCTCGTCAGTGACTGTTAAAACATGCTGGTCCATATGCAACCTTTGGCTCATGGAGTCTTCAAACTGCTGATTGTGGGAAGGCAAGAGGTTGCCAGGAGAAAACTCCTCTGGGCTTGCTGCCCCTGGGCATCTGCTGGGCCACCATCAGGAGCCGCCCCCTGGGACAGAGGGATCTTTGGGCTGACCTGACGTGGTGCTCCTCATGCTATAATAGTTGCACCAGCTCAGATAAACATTTCCTGTCCTCCGGTGTTAGGTTCAGAGGTAAGGTGTTGTGTGTCAGCTTCTGTGTTGACATAAACCTGGAGGCTTTGCTGTGGTGTGGAAATGTATCCTTTCAGCCTGTGTGTGTGTTCCCACAGGTTTACAACACATACACACGCATGCCTGGGGAGTGTTTCACAGTAACCACTCTTCTCATAGACCTCCTGCTGGAAAAAAGGGTGTTTGGTGTCTGCTGAGCAAGGAAAAGGATGGGAAGTGGGGTCAGACAGGATAAAATAGGATATTAAAAACACATAAACCATGCTGTGTTGCTAAATGGTAGCAGCATGATATATATTCTCCAGATTAGCATTTCTACTCAAGTTCACATCAACCCCAAATCCCAGTAACCAGCCAAATTTGTAACCAAGGCCCTCTGGGGGGTGACTGCTCCCTGCCCTGGCAGGAGTGCCACCGTCCTGGGCTGGATAGCCTAGAGCTGGTTGCAGTGCTGTGAACAGCTGCTGTCCCTTTCTGCAAACACTCTCTGTGCGCCCTGGCGTGCTGGATCCTGGGGGAAGAGCAGTAACGTGCTGTCTGCAGGCCTAAACCAGTGAAAGGCTTATAAAATGCTTCTTAACCACTATTCAGGGTGAGAGACCAGGATACAACCTCGCCCCATTTTCTGTTGTGGATCGTGGGGATCTGCAGTTGAATTGTTTGACTCTTGTCTCTGACAGAAGATCAGTGCCAGAGATAACACCCTCCTGATCTGCTCCAAAATAAACTTAGTGGGAGCTCCTGTGCTTAGCATGGCATATGCAGGGTAGGAGCCTGCAGAAGAGCCCAGCCAGCTTCTCAGTGTGGATGCAGCTCCTAGCTGAGATTAGAGGATGCTCTAGCCTGTCCTGAGAGACTGTGCGCTTGGAGGGAAAGCGAGCAATGCCTGCAGCCTCCGTCTGTGAGCTTTAGTGCTTTATGCTGCAAGCAGAGAAAGGGTTGAAAATTGCCTTGGGTTGGGTACTTATTTCTTCTTTCCCCTCTTCTCTTCTGCACTATGGCTGTGCAACCTGAAACAGAACCACAAGTATCCAGCCTTTGTCCAGCCTATTAAAATAATGGGCAGGAGGGGTGGATCTAACGTCCATCTGGTAGTTATTGATTATGGCCATCTGGTAAGGCAACAGCCTTTTCATATCATGTCGCATCATAAACTCTCCCGAAAAGCTGTCTCTGTGTGGTAGGCTGCATGTTGGCGGGAGAGGCAGGGGTGAGAGGCTGGCTGGGACAGCATCTTGTCACCCCAGGCAGAGGCAGCATCCTCCCTGCTCACACTGCTGCTTGCGCACGATGTTTCCCGGTGGAGCTCAGCAGGAGGATGTGTCAGGTTGTCAGCCCGTTTACCTGCAGAGGGGAGGCAAGGTCTCACGCACTGTTCAGGTGCATCTGGGCTTTTTTGTTGGAGCAGCTCTAGGTTTGGGGGTGAGCTCAAAGCAGCTGTGGCCTTACAGTCTGAGGTGCCTCAGGGTGCTGTGAGAGGCAGCGGGGCAGCAAGCTCCTGTGTCTCCTGCTTGATGGGTGAGTTGAGGAATGCTGTCCTGCCAGCGGCTCAGCTCTCCCTGCCTGCCCCTGGGTGCTTGCCCTGGCTGGAGGCTGGCCTTGCCCAGAAAGCCTCTCCTCAGTCTTCCCTGTTAACAGTTTTAGCTGTTGATCTGGTTATTTCTTTCTGCCTGGGGAGAAGATAACTGTTTTTGCCTTCTTTCCCTTGCAGACATTTCAGGCCAATGAGGATGCCACAGAGGTGGTTCTCAACAAGATCCACAGCCCGGTGCTCACACGCTTCGTGCGCATCCGTCCCCAGAGCTGGCACAACGGCATTGCCCTGAGGCTGGAGCTGTATGGCTGCCGCATCACTGGTGAGGGTCCTCTCCTCTCCTTGGCCTCAGCCCTCCTCTCTGTCCCTCTTACAGCCTGTCCTGGGGTGCTGTCCCCTGCAGCTGTCATGGGCTGCTTGGGGTGGGGATGGTGACACTATGAGCAGCATGGAGGCACCCAACCCAAGGGATGTGCTTGGGGGAACAGGCACCCAGACCCCAGAGGCAAGTGGGAAGCACCCAGTGCTGGTGCTGGTTCAGTGCTCAGACCTTAAACCTGTGGGGAAACCCACGAGTGCTTTGTTCAGCTGCCCTGGCTGTTCATGCCCTTTCTTTCCCTACAGATTCACCTTGCTCCAGCTTGCTGGGAATGCTTTCTGGCCTTATCCCTGACTCACAGATCTCAGCCTCTTCCATCAGAGGCTATGACTGGTCTCCCAGCATGGCCCGCTTGGTGAGCAGCCGCTCAGGCTGGTTTCCCCGCGTCCCCCAAGCCCAGCCTGGGGAGGAATGGCTGCAGGTGGACCTCGGCATCCCAAAGAATATCAAAGGCGTCATTATCCAGGGGGCTCGTGGAGGGGACAGTGTGACCACCACTGAGTCTCGCTCCTTCGTGAAGAAGTTTAAGGTGGCCTACAGCATGAATGGAAAGGACTGGGACTTCATCCAGGACCCTAAAACAATGCAAGCCAAGGTAAGCAGTACCTGGAGCAGCTGCAAAATGAGATATCTTTCTGGCTATCTTCAGTCTGCCTGATGAGGTCTTGGGAAATCAGCTGTCAGTCCCCACAGAGACCTTGGGACTTTGGGTTGTCACCATGAAATCCTAGGTTGTGTCCCCTGGTGTGGCTCCTAAGCTGCCCTGGAGGCTGTAGTTCCACCTTGCCTGAAGGAAGGCAATTTCCCTTCATTTCTCATTGTGGACCAGGTCTGGGGATGTGGACATCACCTGCTGGTCCTCCCAGCTCCTGCAGGTCGGAGCGCACAAGATGGTGTGTTTGGTTATGTTTGACAGAAACTAATTACGCATTTTAAGGGGAAAGATGTTGCTGTTGTGGCTTACACCTCTGGAAGAGGAAGATGAATCACAACTTCTCTTTGGGAAATGTGCTAAATCTTAAGTCCCTTTTGCCACACTGGAGTGACCCTGAAATTCCCCATGTTTTTCCCATATCACTGGAGTTCCCCATAATCTTTCCACTTAGCAGTATGGGAGTGACAGGGGGCTTGAGGAATAAATGAATTCTCTGCTCCTGTCTGTTCTGGTTTTATGCAAACTCATCTGCTTCTGAAAATTTGGGTAACTTTTAATTTTTCCTGATCCTACAAATGAGTCTTAGAAGGCCTGATGCTATCTTTAGCCCTCTGTTTATTCCCCACAGACTTGAGTTCATGCACGTAAGCTGAAAAGCAGCAGTACTTGGACTGTGAGGAAGAATGAGCGTTTACACTATATTAGAACATGCAGTAGCTTCTTTATTTGCCAAAGGACAAATCTGATCTTATTTATATGTGAAGTCAGTGGATATTTCCCAAGCTTCCCCTGTGTGGCTTGGATCAGAATCTGACCCCTGGGTATAAAGCAGAGGCCAAGAGAGATTGTGCAAGTTTCTTAAAAACAGCCTATCTGGTCCTTATGAAACTGAGCAGGAACAGCCCAATTTCTGTTCAGATGGACTCAATGGCCGCTAGTCGGACAGCTAAACGATTTCAAACTGTGGCTGCATCCTGCCAGACCCAAATTATCAAGTCTGGTGGAGAGCATGTGGGACACACGCATCACTTGCCTTCCCCACCCCCCTTCCTCTCTTTCTCTCTCTAGCTTTTTGAAGGCAATATCCACTACGATATCCCTGAAGTCCGGAGGTTTGATCCTGTTCCTGCCCAATACGTCCGAGTGCACCCAGAGAGGTGGTCCCCAGCAGGAATAGGAATGCGTCTGGAGGTGCTGGGCTGCGACTGGACAGGTAGGAGCCCCTGCACCTCTGCCCACTGGCTCCATCGGGGCTGCAGCAGGCACTGAACGAGCAAGGTGCATGTGTAAGGTTATATCTCTCCCTGTAGTCCCACCTCAGGGCCGTGCCGTGGCAGGGAGACTGCAGCCACGAAGGCAGACCCTGCAGTGTGGCCTGACCCCATCTTTTTACTTCCACCCTAAAAAGTACTGGCCTTGATGCAGGATGTAGCAGCAATGTTTGGACCCTAATCTAAGCTTTCACACAAAGCCCCATACAGGAATTCTCCCCAGCTCCCCTCTCCCTCCTTTCAGATTTTTTTATCTGGATGTGCAGGCTTTCCCAGTCTCTGTGTTAGATAACATTTGGGCTTTTTAATCCACATGGGTAAGATAAAAAATAGGGAGAGAAACAGAGGTGCAGAAGAGGGGTGCAGTAACCAGTACAGGTAACCTGAGTTGCCATGATAAGGCTTTGCTGTAAAAAGAAACGTCCCTCTCTCACTGAACCCCATGTTCCTTTTGCAGAAAAAAGATTGGGGATTTAACTCTACAACATCTCTACAGCATCCCTAAGACCAGGGAAGTTTGTTCACTTTTGCCCACCTGTTTTTCACAAGTGTTATGCCTTGCAGCCACCATTGTTTTTAATACAGAGGTGAAAACTATCTAACACACTCACTGGGATCAGCAAAGGTTGTGCCTCTGACCCTCTGAGGCCCAGTGGTGATTGATAGCTCCATGGTTTCATCCCCAAAAGCCAAAAACACACCCAACAGCTCATTGGGTCTGATGCTAGCTTTTCAGTGCCAGTGGTTAGTTGTCCCTTTTTAAAATTTATTTTATTTTTTAATAATCTGCTTAAATCTGAATCTGGTGTCCAGATGTCAGTGATAAAGAGGTATGATTTCTATTTTATAAACACATCTGTAGAAGGCATTTTGTCATAAGAATTCCCATTCTAGGAAGCTTAAAGGATGCAGAGGTTTTTTCCACCCTTTTCTGGAGTCTGTACTACCCTTTCCTTGGGTGATGTGCTGTGAGATGCATTACAAACACTTAACAGCAAATCAGACAACACGCGTACACACAGTTAATAATGATCATTTTTCACCTTTGAAATCAATGGCAAATCTCCCCCTGGACTGGGAATCCATTGTAAATTATCTGGACTTTAAATCAAGATTAGATCTGAATTTAAATCTTACAGCATCTTTGGGATGTTGTAGGAGAAGCAGGCGCCGTGGCTTTCATGCGAGCAGCGGGAGCTGAGGCTCCATGTGGAAGTGGTCAGGCAGCTCCTGCATTGCTGCTGCCTGCAGCTCCCGGGAGTCTCCAGCAGCCCCATCTCTGCAGACCGCTGCTGGCTGGTGCATCACAGTGCTGCATCACTGCTGCAAAGGGAGGCAGTTGCACAAGACCTCTGACCATGTACACGTCAGCCCCACCATTGCGCTCCTCCAAATCAGAATAAGAGGGACTTGGCATCCCCAACTTCTTGTGCTATTTTTTCCAAATTTTCTTCTATGGCTATGTCCACGCTTAGTTTCAGTATCAGCAGTAACAGCCCATGTTTTATCCAGGCAGGGTGGTTTATGGTCATTTCTCAGTGTGGCTGTCTAATCATTTCCACATTGCAATGTTTAAAACTCAACTGCCAAGTCATAAATATTCGTAGCTTTATTGATCTAAAGGCATTCAGCTTTCTAATCAGAGCAGGGCTTGTAATCTTGTGGATTCACCATGTTATAAAAAGCATTTGTATCCCTGATGCAACCTGGGGAGCAGAGATAGCCCATAGCATTATCTGCATGCTAAACCCAGGCTGGCTACAAGCAGCAGTCCTCGACAATGCCAAGGTACAGCCCTCCTTCGCTGGGAGGACCCAGGCAAGTTACAGAACTGGCTGTGAAAACCCAGGCAACCACACTTGCTTGGGAACAAGATTAAGAGATGGATTAAAACAAGCTGATTGAAAATATTTTCAAGTGAGGGCCTAAGCCCATATGTACCCTGCACAGCTGTTTCTCTTTCTTATCGGCAACAAGCATCTTAATTACCAAGTCAAACAGGTAACTGAACAGCAACTGAGCTCACAAACTAGTTGGCTAGTACCTCAAAAATTGGGAAGCAGAGAGTCAGCAATTGGCTTCTTTCAAAGACCTGCCAAAATTTTTCCTCTGAAGAGTGGAGATTGATGAATGTTTACTTGCAGCTGGTTTTCTCTCCTTTGAAGTTCCCAACATCTGGTTTCAATTGCACAGTGACTTTGCATTTTGATCAGCAGTTACCACCAGTTGCACAGACACTTGCTGGGTCAGGGAGAGAGAAAGCAAGCAAGCAAGATCTCTTTTTCACTTTCCATTTCACACATCACGTTGTCCTGCCTGCTATTTTCATTATCTCTTGTAACCATCGTGTTTCAGCTCTGCCATGGTAACTGATTTTTCAAGATACGTATCTGTGGCTTGTCCAGGGCAATGCAGCACTGTTGATTTACATCCTCTCAGCATCTGTGTCCCGTATGGGACTTGGCTTTCAAGGTCCTTCCACATTGTCATATTTCAGCTATAAATCTCAATATACAAGAACAACAACCTAAAAAAATGTACCAGCTCTAAATAACTTGCAGCTTTTGATATGTTGCCTTCACCTGCTGCTTTTTTTTTTTTTTTTTGTTTCCTTTTTTATGACATTTTTCTGTGCCTGGCTGCTTGCAATTTGCTTCTTTGTTGCATTTGGAGTTTTATGGGGTTGTAACAAATTTGAACTGACAAATTAAAAGACTTTGAGGTTATTTGGTATTTTATCCTGAACAAAAGACAGCCAGTGGGGAAAAAAAAGTAAAAGAATGCTGAGAGTTTATGTGCAACATGTTTAATAACAGGAAAATAAAAGGGCAGAAAGGAGCCTATGGAAAATATTCAATGTATTTAGCCATTTCCTCCTGCTTCTGGCTTTATTAAATGATATCCTGAAGGGTGCCGACAAAGAAACACAATCACACATAACTGAGCAAAGCAGCCTCTTTTTAAAAGTGGAAAGAATCAAGCCTGCTGTACTCCAGTTAACGCGCCCGTAAAAGGAGAGACTGCTGGAACCTAATGTCGTTTACTGTTGATCTTAATATCCTTCCCTTTCTTGCTTAAATTTCCCTTGACACCTGCTTGGAGGTTGTTTCACACGGGCCATGTTGGAGAGAGGGAAATTGGACAGAGACCCTTTGAAAGCGTAGTCAGGAGCCTGGAGTGTGAAACCAGATGCTTTCTGCAGCGAGCCAGAGCGCACTAGGGGATCCTCTGGGTCCGCTTGTGGTTACGTCATTTGTGGGTTTGAGTGACTTGTTTTATAAATTGGCACAATTGGTGGGAATGTTGTGTGTGGTTTTTTTAACGTGTCGTATGCCTTTATGAAAGAAAAAGACATTCTGCCTGTGATCTCTCTTATCCAGTAATGACAGCTAAGTGGATTGCCAACACCAGTGTCGTTTAAAAAATTAAGAGAAAAAGTAGCATGTATGTCTAGAGGAGAGCCTTGTCCAACAGGAACTCTAAATCAAAAGAACTCCCATATGGAAACAGCCAGTTCACTTGAAGTTCAAACCATGCTGACATTTGTAACACGTGGAAATCTCATGGTATTCTTGTTCTATGTCTTCCTAACATTATAAGAACATGAGAAAAAGATTTTTTGCTTTGTTTCCTCCTACCTGGGCTTTTTGTACTGTCTGTGGCAAATAGCATCTCTGCTCCATTTTTTTCAGATGTAAAGCCCACTGCAGAGACACTGGTGCCCACTTTGAAGAGCGAACAGACCACCACCCCATACCCAACTGATGAAGAGGCAACAGAGTGTGGTGATAGCTGTGGAGAAGAGGAGGGTATGTATCAGAGCAGCACATCTTCATCTCAATAAGGGATGGGTTAAGAGCTAAGCAAATACTCTTATCTTCCCATTAGTTCCTATACATGGGGCTGATTCCTGGAAAGCTTAGTGTAATATTATTAGTGATAGGCCAAGATAAAAAAAACCAAACAAAATCTGATAAGTTATATCAAGAAAGGATGCAAGAGCAAGAGATAGCAGCTAATTCAGTCCCTACGGTACGGGACTTGAAGAGCTGTTCTCCCAGCTTCCTTACGTGACCCGAGGAAACTCACTTAGTGCCCTGTTTAGAGTCACCTGTGTTCCAGATCCCCTTGGCTGGATGTCATAAATTCAGAAGGTGATTCAGGAAAGAGATTCAGGCTGCTCGGTATGCTGAGCTCCTGCAGAGGTCACAACTGTGGGAGTAAATCACGACACGTAGAGAAGGCTGATGTCCTGAACACCTATCTGTTAAGGATCATCTTCCCTAATATCAGCTGCTTAAAATTTCGGAGGACAGTTTGAGCGCCTTGTGCCAGCAGCAGAGAGAGGGGAACACTAACTCCAGGCAGGAGTTTGTCCTCCTGGCCTTAGATGGCTGTCAGATATACAGAAATGGTTTGGTATCTGTGGTGCTTGCCTGCCTCTACTGACTATAGAAGAGGCTGAACGTTAGTTTAGACTACGTGCTGTGCTTGTTAAAAGCCAGTGCTGGGGGAGCTAAGTTTCTCTGCCTCAGATTCCTACCTGTAAAAGAACAGACATCATATTCTGCTCCTTGCAAGGGGGATGTGAGCATCTAAAGCTTGTGAAATGTCCAGATTAAGGAGAGAGGGCTTGGCAGAGCTGTGCAGTATGCAGGAGATACGTGCCCCTGGGCACAACAGCAAAGCCTGGGCCTCAGCGCTGGGGCTGAGGCATTTATGCAAGGACTGCAACAAGAAATCTCCTGAGGAAAAGCTGCCTTTTGAGATATCTCCTAGGACTTCTGTCATTTCAGCTTCCAGCCCCAGAGAAAAAATTTAAAATAAATAAATTCTAAAAAGAACATTAACTGGCTTTTTCACACCTCCCATCAGGATTCTGCTGTAGTTCAGTTCTGGAAATGCAAGTTGCAGAAGTATCTCAAAGGGCCTGATGCTTATTGCTTTGCCTCAGTGATAAACTTGTGCAACCCTGCTACCATTGAGGCATGTGGGAAACTGCAGAGAGGAAATTTAGGCCAGTAATAATCTCTGCAACAACACAGTTCCTGGGTGCAGTCCAGGGCAGGAGAGCAAGCGGAGTATACCATGGAGCATGGAAGCAGCTTTCCCATCAGCTTCCCTCAGATTTAGTAACAATTTTCATTCTGGTACTCCATAAACAATGAGTGTGTTTCTCTGGACAATCAGATTTATGACAGCCAAACAGAAACAATGCTGCTCTCCAGGGTATGAGATTAGATTGGAATAAAAGGATGCATGATCTGCATTGTTTTATTTCGGAGTGGGAGCATGTAAAGAAAGCCCTCTGCCCCTCACAGCAAAGTTCCCTGATGCCTATCGCTTGAGTCATTCACCTCCTCCTGGCTATCACTCACTTTGTGGGCACTGTGATTTAAAACTTCCTCTTTGCTCAGGAAAAACCCGGCCTATAATTGGACTCTGACGTGCATGTCCGCTGAGTCTTTGGGATGGTCTCGGATCTTTTCTGCAGCCTCTGTGCCTTCTGGCTGTTTCCCCAACTGAAGGAGCCAGCAGCTGCCTTGCTGCTACGTGCAGCCTCTGGTATATGCCCTCCTGCCCACAGACCTGTCTCTGCAGGAAAGCTCTCCAGAGCTTTTAAAGCTGTTGACACAGGGGAATTAACTCTGCTTCTGTTTCACAGATGAAAAATTAAATGACTCGCCCAAAGACCATGTGGTGAGTCCATAGTGGAGCTAGAAATAGAGGCTGGCTCCTTTCACTCAGAATCCAAAAGCCTGAGCTCATGGTGGCCCCATGTTTCCCCTGGTAGCATTTCCACAAGAAGGTAGGAAGGGGTGAGTGACAGCTCACCACGTTGACAGACAGCTCCCGTCTGGTGCAAGTGGCTAGATCTGTCACTCAGGAGCTGGGTTTCTGGAGCACTTGAGATTCTCCTTTTGGAGCCAGAGCAGGAACTGATCAGCACAGGGCACTCAGGAAGCGCTCTTCCCTGACATTTAAGAAGGCATTTAATATTTGACCACTCCAGGGGCTGAAGAGAAGGTGCTGATTAGAGTCTGCAAGCGTTTGGTACTGGCTTTTATATTTGCTTAGTTTGGTGGATTAGCCACAGGACGTGGTGTGAGCATTTTGATGATGCAGAATTTAAGGCTGATCCCTGGAGCTGACGAAATGTGAGATGGGTTAAAAGCATCAGCGTGAGTGAGATTTCATGCTTTCTTCAGTATTTATGGCTTGCCAGCTATTTTAGTTTTGGCTTGTTTTTTAATAGCAACCCTTCACGGGCAGGTCATTTTTTAATCCAACTTTATTATTTTGCTTCTATTTCTTTTCGTAAGATTTCCACCTCCCTGTGAACTTCAACTGCAACTTTGATCTCCCTGAAGACCTCTGTGGTTGGTCACATGACTTGGCAATGGGTTATACGTGGTCTGTGCAGCCTACAAGCACCTGGATGGGCGACTCTGAACCAAGCTCTGAGACTGTGCCTGGTAAGACGGTTAATGCCGTACCAAAACAGGGAAGAGGGAGCTGATGGGGCTTTCTCCGTGTGAACAGTATGACTGATTATTGGACAGCTGTTGAGAGTTGTGAAGGCTGTGCAGAGCTGAACGTTTTCTTTTGTGGAAGCTTTCAGATGCTTTGCTGTATGGTTCATGACTTATTTATAGGTCTGTGACCGCTGGCACCGAGTTGTACTAACTATCCTCTTGAGATAGCCTTGAATCAGACACTGGGCTTTGAACCCCCTGTGACTATGAAGGTTAGCCCAGGCTCTGTTCCACATTCTGTTCCAAACATCTTCTGTAGGACCCAGTGCTTTTTCTGCAGAATGCATTTCCTCTTTTGTTAGAGATGCATTTCTTCCTCCCATATGTTGCTCGGGCTGCCTATAGTCTTCAGCTATTCTGCACTCTGGGCTTGCATAGGCTGGATTTCAACCTCCTCCAAGTGAAAGATGAGCTAAGCCCTAAAAATGCTGAAATACGCCAGCTTCTTGCTGTTTGACTTTTGCTCTTTTTCTCTACTGTGCTTTAGAAGCAGAAGATTTGCATGAGCATGGCAGAGCCTAATGTATGGAGGACCTCACTGAGATGTGCTGGCATGGGTTGGAAGGGAGCCTGCCTCTGGCAGTGTGGTTGATAGATCAGGTTCTTCAGCCTCACATCTTGGAACTTGCCCTGGGACTAGTGCCCTTGCTTTACCCTTACTGACTTTGTGGCATGGGTGGCATGAAGAACATTTGCCAGTTTCCTTGTGACAGTTGACTGCATCACTGCAGCATCGCTTCTCTTCACTATCAGTCATTGCTTATCAAACTCAGGGCTCCCCCAGGGAGAGCTGGCTGATCTTACCTGTCTGCAGCTCTGCTCCGATGCCTGGTGACTCCAGTGTTTCTGTGCCATGCACCCAGGGTGCCATGCATGCTGTGGGCTCCTCCCCGCCCTCCCCCCAGTGAGGTTGAGTCTCGAGATGCAAACATTCAGGCGAACCTGTTAGCCACCTGGCAGAGGCACTGGCCAGATTGGCAGTGCTGCCAGCCAGTTGGAAAGCCGTGCAGCCAACACCTGGTAGGCAGTGCTAAAGAGGAAAATATGTATTCCAGAAACATATGGGAAGAGGAGAATCTGCTACATCTCCACACACAAATCACCCCCACATAAATGCACACATCATTTCTCTCTTCAGCTCCTGAGGTGCTCGGCATTTTCCAAGAGACACGGTAATGCTGTTAAGTGCAACATATATGGACATCTGACAAATTCTTTGGCATGACATAGGGACACTGTGTCTGCTATGGAGAAAAATATTTTCATATTTCAAGTGTTTATCTCTTCAGCATTTGAGTGCTTTGGAAGATTAATATCTGGAGCTCAGTGCAGCCTCAGGCAACAGGAGAGAACACTTACAGCAAGCCCCAGACTTAATAACCCTCCCCATCTCTTTTGCTGTAATAATGTTTAATTAATATAAGCCTCCTGCAAGTAGGATAAAAATTACTTATTTTTATAACTCAGACTCAATTTTTCATTTCATTTCCTCTCCCTTGAGTCTCCCTACAATTAGTTGGCCATAGTTTCTTAGAAGACTGTGTCGTATGTGCGCATGCGCGTGTGTGCGCACGTGCACAGTCCGGGAGAGGCTGGTGCTGCCTCAGATGGCTCAGCAGGCAGTTTTGGGGGGGTTTTACCCTTCTTCTACCCTTTCTTCTCTTTCTTAGTTAGTTAAGAACTGCAAAACCTCATTGCTGTGGCCAGGGGAACATTCTGCTACTGCGCTCAGTGATGTAGTCTCGTGCCGGTGCGCAGAGCTCTGGGTTACGGCGCCGGGCTGAGCCAGGCACTGAAGCACGGACGGGGTGCAGGCGCTCGGCAAGTCATGGGCAGGGGAGGAGGAGGAAGAGGAGGTGGCTGCTGCAAGGGCTGAAGTGACTTGCCCACAGTGCTGGAGGGTGCCAGCAGCAGGCACCTGGCACAGGCTGAGGGTTGGTTGTTGGCACTGCCGTGGCATCAGCATCGGGCAGAGATGAGCCCTGCCGGCGGCTGTGCCGCTGCCTTGCCCATGCCGCACCAGGCTGCAGAGTGGCCGGCATGCAAAGGCATCGCTGCCCTGCCTCGCTTTGGTCCTGCTCTTAGAAATGAAGAAGACAGGACACAAAAGGAAACAACTATTTGCTTTTTTCCTCCTCACACAGCTTTTAAAAGCAACTCAAGAAACATGAAACAGAAGCGATGCCAGCCCCTCGGTGGGACAGAATCGAAGCATTGTTTAGTTCACACTCCCCCATTCTTCCCCTGCCTTTCCCTCACGTTCCCTCCAGCGTTTTGTTTCTACTTAGAAAATTCATCTTCAGACTCCAGGGAGCAAGGAATGAAAAGCCCTTGTTCAGGGTGGTCTTTTCTTGTGAATTCCCCACCCTGGGGTGAGCAGTTGGGTGAAGGAGAGCAGCTGTGCTTGGTTTAGGGGCAGGGCAAAAGCTAACGGGAACTCAAAGCTGCTGGATCCCAATTTACTCGTGATTTAAAGGTGCTGGCCTGGGCTAGAAGCCTGGGCTGCTCCACGGTAGCAAGGAAATGTGCTGTGCCTTTAAGAGCCATGTGGGATGTGTTTCTACTTCTTCTGAAAATTGCAAAACAAGAATTAAAATTAAAAGAAAAAAAAAAAATAATGAAAGGAGGACCCCTGGCTCAGTCTGCATGAGAGAGGGGGGGGAGGAAATGACCATGGTGAAATATCCTCTGTGAGGCACTTGATTAGAAAAGTCTGCTGAGAGACAGGCCTGAATTCCTCAGATATCTCCCGATTTCATTTTATGCGCTGTATGCAATTCCTCCTCGTCTTTGGCACGGAGGACTTCTCAAGACTGACAAGACACCCACTGCTCTCATTCCACTATTTTTATTTCCAAGATACTCTTTCAGGCAGCTCTGCATTTCTTTTTTTAGCCCTCTGTTCCTTGGGCTCTTCACACCATGGATTAGCTCCACGTCCTCTCCTGCAGGCTCCCGTTACATGTCTGGGGACCCTGTTGGTGGAAGTTGACCCAAAGTGCCCAACTCAGCAGAAACCCAGCATGGTTCCAGCTGTTACCCTGCCCTTTGCAAGCCTAGAAAATACTGTTGCTCCCTTTTCCATGCCCCCACAAGAGATTGCCAGGATTTTTCCCTCTATGGATTTTCAGATGCTTCCTATCTGTAGAAAGATTCCCCTTAGCTGCACCTAGCAAGCTTCAAGGAGCAAAAAGTTCAGGTTTCAGTGAGGTTTCGAGCCCCTTCCTGCTGCATGCAATGTCAATGTGCCATTTGTGTCAAGATAGAGGTCTTAAGACCTGAAAAGAAATCTGGGTTGGTAAGTTGGGCACCTCAACTCTTCACCAACTCTGAATTTCACCAGGGTCTTGATCCTGAAGGGTGTAAAAATCCTGGGTTATATCCGCAGCGGGTAGGTGCAGTTGCATTGCTCTCAGTGGTGCTACACTATCAAGCTGGCACTGAAAAGCTGGAAGTCGTGTAAGTCATTTTTTTCCCCTCCAGTTTTCTTGCAGTCGTTAAGTAAATATCTTATGGCCCTAGAAGAGCACTGTGGGATCTGCACCTCCACCACACACTGCTTCTCATTTGGGGGAGCATGGCAGCAGGGTCAGAGCCCTGGCAGCACTGTGAACCCCACGTTGTTTGGATGTCGGCAGCTGTACATGCACACGGAAAACAAAGCGATTTTAGCCTTGCGGCTCTCCAGACCACATAGCTCTTGGGCTGGGCTGCAAAAACCCACCGAGGGCTTCTGTTGTGGGCCGTGGCCTTTCTGGCTTTGAGGGTCAGGAATGCTGCTTATTTGGGTGGCAGGCGCTGCAGGGAAAAGTTTATTTGTTTCGAAGCATTTCCAGCAGAGGGGTGTTTGTAGTGCATTGAAGTTTTATAAGAGCTATTTTTTTTTAAGGAAAACAAATGTTGTACTTTTTTTGAGCCAATGGTGAACCTTTACCATTCCTGTGTTTTTCCCATGGGATCCTTAAAAGGGAAAGTTTCATATTTTTCCTGCGATCCATGAGAAATTCTGCCTGAAGGCCTTCATCCTACTCTGTGCAAACTAGCAGAAAGGTTTTCGTGGTGTTAATGGAGCAGGAATGGACTGAACTGGGTCTGCACTTAACTCTCATGAGACTACTCTCAGAGCTTGTGCCTTGGGGACACATTTTGACCTCTAGGGTCAATCCTGTCCCCTTTGAAGTAGGAGTGAGTTTTGCTTGTGGGGTGGTGTGAAAGTAAAGCACTTCTGTGCAATGAGTGAGCAGCTGCACACTGTGGGAAGGAGAAAGGAGGCCACATAGCTGGCTCTGTCTCTCCCTGCTCACCCCATGTGTGGTGCAGATTGCCTCTCAGCAAAGCTGTACGCAGCTCTCCTGACTTGTTTGCACAGTGAAGACAGCAAACTCTAAAAAGTCATTCATGCTTTGGCTGCCTGCAGCACGGTGGAGCTGGGATGCCCCAGCACCCAGATCACGGCAGGTTTGCTAGCGTCGGCTGGGATGTGCAAGTGTCCTGGCCACGGGCTGGGGCCAGGCTGTGGCTGTCCTCATGCTCGTACAGTCTTTCGTGAGAGAAGGGGCACAGGCACCATCTGCCTCTGCATTGCCAGCAAAGCTCCTGCTCACTGGGCTGGGCTGGAGGCAGAGAGGAAACCATTCTTCTGCGGCTCACCCATTTCTTCATTGCTTGCTGTCTCAATCCTTAGTCATTTTTTGGACCCAGACACCAGTGACACACACTGCCTATAAAACCAGGCTGGAATGCTCTTTGGAAAACAAGACACTGTCTCTCAAATCTTAGCGTGTGCATCACTCCGTCACTTCGCAGCAGTGACTTGGCAGCCTGTGAGTCACAGAGCCTGGTTTAGGAAAGCATACGCATGCATGAGCAAGCCACAATGTGCAGCCTGTGTGGTGGAAGCAATGTCTCTGTTAATGCCTTTAATTGTGCATGCACAAACGCGGGGCGCGGGTGGATCTGCGCACACCGTTTCATGTAGGGGCACACAGGGTGCCTGCCAGGCTGGCAGTGGACTCGGCGTGGTGGCAAGCAGTTCACTTAGCATAAATGTCAGGCTCTAATTGGCATTTGGTTTGTCAGGGACACTGTGCCCTCCCTGCACTCCCAGGGGAGGCAGCAGGACTCACAATCATGCCATGCTGTTGAGGACGTGAGGCTTAATTAAGAGAGAGGATGTAATGGCCCATCCATTAGAAAGGCTCCAGAGAGCAGGTGGAGGGCTTGGTTCTGGGCAGGTGTGGGGGTTTATGCCTTTTCATGGACTGATTTAGAGTCTGAAACGGCAAGGACTTGGCAGGCTAATTAACACATAATCAAAATTGAGGGGATTTTCCAGCAGACACAGTGATCTAGTTAATATAAATATTAGTTTTACGGAGGATTGATTTCCCTCCATAAATGAAAGTCTGTCACTGAGGAGAGGCCTGTCACTGAAATTATGGTGGCAGCCTTTTGAGGTGAATTTGTATGACTTGCCAAAAAAAAAATAAAATAAAATTAAAAAATAATAACTATCCAATTTCAATCTGCATATTCATGCAGCTGCCATCCCCCTGCTACCAGAGCACCCTGCAGTCACTAGGGGATCTGAGCTGATCCGCTTCCTGGGAAAGGCAAGGACTGATGCAACCTCCAGCTCACATGCCCCATAAGAATGGCAGGATCAGACCCCACTGGGATGTCCCCTTGGCCCTGGCACAGCATGGCCAGAGTGACATTTGGGGCTGTGCAGGCAGGTGATGGGGCTCAGACCGAAGGTGTCACCTATGGGATTTGACAGACAAGAGGTGGCTGCCAGCAGGCTACAGCGCTGCCACTGAAACACACAGTGAAACAAGCTCTGCAATGAAGAAGAGTGCGGTGACCTTTGGAGGGACGTAAGTGAAGGCAATTCAGCGTGGGTCCTCCATAGGAGCAGCAGCTTGTAACTCAACCATATCCAGCAAGGTGGAAATGTGGGGGGGCAATCTGAAATCTCAGTAATTGCTTGTGTACATCCTGCCCGACAGGTTTTGCTGGAAAACCTCCAGATGTGCTGCTGAGACCAGTGAGGGAAGGTGCTTTTCTTGGGAGAGGGAGTGAGATGCGTAGGACCCAAGCACAGGCAGGCTGACCTTGCAGAGGGGGGAAGCTGTCGTGGCTCAGGCTTGCAGCCTGACTGAAACTGCTAGGCTTCATCCCCTGCTGCCCCTAATGTCCTCTCAGATGGCTTGCTAGCAGGAGAGGACGGGCATGCCAAGAGGAAACCGCATTGGCCAGATGGTTTGTTTGCAGAGCCCAGCTGGTGATTTATCCTGGACTCACTGCCATGCACATACAAGTGACTGCCATCGTCTGGCTGGGGTGGTTGCATGTTCACGCTCCTCTGGCTCCCCTACATCCAGATGATCCCATAAGTCTTCCATGAGATTTATGCTGTAGCATCAGTTGCAAAAACCAGCAGTAGGTTAAAATGCCTGAGCAGGTTTGTTCTGCCTTTTTTGAGCCGTCACTTTGAACTACCAGTGCCAGTTCAGTGGGGGATGCAGCTGCTGTATTAGCTGAAATAGAGGCTGCAAAGCAAAGTTCTGGGAAAAAGATTAAAATGCATTTCTGATCCTGGAAGAATCGATCAGCTCATCGTTGCAAGGCTCCCTTCAAGCATTTTAGCAGGGGAAATCAGCCTGTCAGGTGCTTTCTGTGCCAAAGGCTTCCATTTACTGTATCAAACAGTGACTACTGGAACCACCAAGCTCCCACATGCTGTTCCAACAATTAGCTCCACAGTGTCCTTGTTCAGTCAGTCTCAGCAAATTCATAAGGCTTTTCAGAAGGTCCAACTAGCCACTAGAGTGATCCAGCCATTTCATCTTCAAATGACGCAGAAAGTCCTGCCTGCTTGTGCTCAGCTTTCTGCTCCAGAAACTGGTACCAGGAGCGGGAGCATGTGGTGCCCAAACCCACTGCTACTTGCAGGGGAGCAGCTGGGTTCATCACCTGAAGACTGAGCCTCCCATAGCCCTTGGGACTGCCACTGGGTCCCTGGAGAGCTCTGTGGGCCCCAGCAAGCGTTGGGTGGGGACCACAGGAGATGCAGGGCTTGAGAGGGCTCCCATGGCTCTGAAAGAGCCTGTGTGGCTGAGTGGGGCATTGGTTTTGGCTGCAGTTCAGGAGTTTCTTTGATTTCACAGCCTGATAGGAATGGGAACAAACAGGAGGTTGGTGTCATCCCTGGAAGGAGAGGTATGACTCAGAGGCACACAGGCTCTTTTGCTGAAGTGGTGGAGGCAGCTACGCTGGGTACCGCTGGCTCCCAGTGAGGGGTGCAGATCGTGGCTGGTGTCCAGCTGCACAATTAACACAGCCCCCTGGGGTCAGCTGTGGGCTTTGGTGGATCC
This sequence comes from Falco cherrug, assembly GCF_023634085.1. Lineage (NCBI taxonomy): Eukaryota > Metazoa > Chordata > Aves > Falconiformes > Falconidae > Falco > Falco cherrug. The sequence continues at coordinate 14,836,742 of NC_073704.1, read as the reverse complement.
AAGGATAGCTAACATCCCTGCACTCGATCAGGCTGCCTGAACACTGGCACCAAAAGTCAGTCCTGAACTTTGGGGACCTGGATTTGATCATTCTTGAGCCTGGCTGGTGCTTTTGTTAAAGATTTGCCTGTGAGACCATTTCAGCTGTGAGATAACCGTACGATCACTGTCTGATTTGCTCTTCTACCTTGTTTGTTGCTGCTTTTTTCTTGTTGTTGCTTTTTTCTTTGAAGAGGCTTGTAGTGAATTACAAAAAGAGGATTTTAATTCAGGAGACCTTGATGACTTATTATGCCTTATCGCTCCTTAGGCATGGAGTACAGCTTGTTCATTTTTTTTTTTTCTTCCTCCACTTATTTATCTCCCACATCTCCTCCTCCACCGCTACCACTCCGAGGTAAATCACAAGAACACTCCTCCATTAGAGAACGGCATGCTACTTCTTCAAGTGATTCACTCAAGCAGGAGTGGGCAAACATGCTTTCGTCTGTTTTTTCTGCTACTGTTGTTGGCATAAAGTGCCAAGTGGCCCAGGTACATTTCATAGGTGCTGGAAAATATTGCTTGCTCTTTATGTGGCTGGTCAGGGACAGATTTGTCCTTCACGGAGCAAAATCAGTGAAAGTTCATATGGAGTGGATACGCTTTTGAAATATTTTGATCATACATCCCAGGAGTAGAGTGATGGCAAATATTTCTGCTGTTGTCCTAAATTTATTTTAGAAAGCTGTGTCACTCATGGTACATGAAACATGGGTTTCAGCCCAGCTCTCTGGCAGTGACAAACTTGTAGCAGGGCCAGTGGCTGTGCAACCACTGATACGTCTCCCTTGGGCTGGCATGTCACCGGATTGCTGACTGGCAGCAAGGTCAGATGCTCTTTTCCGAGTGGGACGTGACTTGCGATGCTCAGGATTGGGGTTCTAAGTTCTGATCTCTCTGGTTTAAGTTTTGGAGGTGTTTTCAGTGCACTTAGTGAACATTCTCAGTGCAGACGCTGCTCTTCTGCCATTGCTGTGGGCACTGAAGCCACAGAGGGAGCAGGGCAAACAGGAGGCAAGCTGCTGCTCAGAGCTTTGCCCGTCAAGTGCAGCAGGCTAAGACGTGGGGATGGGAAGCGACGGATCCCCAGGCGTGGTCCTGGGGCAGGGGTAACCCCCCTGGGCTTGCGGGGTGGCATGCACATGCTGGCATGAAGCACCAGTGACACGTGCCCACTCTGTAGCATGTCCATCCCTCTGTTGAAATGCCAAATACAGCAATATCTGCCGTTGGCCTGTCTGTGTCACCTTGTACTGCAGGAACTGCAGCTGGAGCAACCCAAGGGGCTCTGTCCTGCTATTGGTCATGAAGTGGGGGGAGGTAAGGACCACGTCAGCTACACGCTTGGCTTTCAGTCTGTGCTAAGGGACTCCAGGCATCCAAGCTGCAAATGGGAAACTCCTTGAGGAGGCTTCTCGTCAGAGAGGGCTGGAAACCACTGATTCCAAACCAAATCAGCTGTGCCCAGGGATTTGTATCCACGGGCTTTTGCTGCTATTGGTATTCAGATCAAGTATCTCCAATTCCACTCTCAGCCTTGAACTTCTCCTGGGCTATCAAACATACCAAATCTGCTCCCTGAGAATTCACAAAAAGCATGGCACAATTTAAATGTAATATTAAAGCAAGTAAATCCCCTGCTGCATGTATTTCAGCTACCTTCAAGTTTGCAATACCCGGCTGTCGCCTGTGCCTACTTCACTTGCTGGGACCACGTCCTTCCTCTGTGCTGTGCTTTAGGGGCTGTTTTGCTGCATTATGGAAAAACTAAGAGCCAGGCCTTCATTTTGTCATGTGTATCCTCAAAACAAAACTGTCAGCTAGATCCTGATGGTGGAGTATTTACCGCTGGGGATGAAAAGAGGCAGGATGAACACAGCTTGAGATCCCCATCATAAGATGAGTTTTCAGTACCGGCGGTTAGAAAAACCCACCTCAGGCTTGTTAACTGAGCAGGCTCCCAGCGGAATAAACACACACACACACCCACCCGCCAATGTCATTATCATGGTGTCGCTTCTTCTGACAATAACTGTTCTTTAACTTCTCCTAATTATGCTGATCTTCAGCTTACCGCTTTCTGGTTTTGCTGTCGGTCTCCTACCAGATGGTGGTGGCTGGTGAGGGGAGCGTGCTCCTCGGTGCCCTGCCCAGGCTGCCCAGGGCACCACAGCAGCATGGCTTGCTGCGCTCAGAGGGTGCCAGTGCGAGACCCTGCTCTTGCAGGCATGGCCGTGAGGTCCTGCCCAGCGCTGCCAAAGCTGCCTGGCAGGCGGTGAGACACTTGTTGCAAGTGGCCACAACAAATAATACGTATTTTTCTCTTTAAACAGATGGCAAGAATTACCTGCAGCTGCAAAGCAGTGGAAGGAGGGAAGGGCAGCGAGCTCGGCTCATCAGCCCCACCATCTATCTGCCCCAAAGTGCTGTCTGCATGGTCTTCCAGTACCAGGCGTGGGGCAGCAATGGAGTGATGCTGCGGGTCTGGCGGGAAGCCAGCCAGGAGCACAAGGTGCTGTGGGTCATCGCAGAAGACCAAGGGGAGGAGTGGAGGGAAGGCCGCATCATCTTGCCGAGCTATGACATGGAGTACAGGGTAAGATGCTTGGGGAAGGTGTGCTGGACCAGGCAGGCATCTCCAGCATCTTTATTTCAGCGTTGCAGAGCCAGGGCCCATTCATCATTAGGGAACTGGCTGTTTTCATTGTGTTTCTCAAGTTACCATAGTAACTAAACGACACTGTTTGTTATTCAGAGAGTGCCTGTCTTCTGCACAGACTTGGGCCTTTGTTCAGCCTGTTGCCTTTTATATTCCTCAAATCTCCCACTTTGCAAATACTTTTCTTTCTTTTTATTTTTTTTCATTTTGTTTTGTGCATTCCCTCCCCCGTTGATGGCCATCAGATAGTCTGACCAGAGGCAGGTGCACAGCTCTAGGGAGCAAACCCAAACCCTTCAGCCAGAAGTGGGAAGATGGGAGGGAGCACAGCCCGTTCTTATGGGCAGGCAGCAAACAGCCCTTCTCCAGCCTCGGCTGCAAGTGCTGATGGGGGAGAAGGAAGAGGGCATGTAGGCTCCTTTGTGTATCCACTTCTCACATACCTTAGACCAGATCAGAGGGCTGGGTGCAGCCCTGTCCCCCTCTCAGATCAGTGGAAGAGAAGGGATGAGCTGGAGGGAGCCCTGCTGCTTGCCGCAGCCGCCTGAGCCCCTCTGGCACGGCCGTGCTAGCACCCCGTGGAGAGGCTGCTGCTTCCAGGAGTGCCTTTGGCGTGGTTAGCCCTTCTGGGCAGCGTGCCGTTTGCCAGGGAGCCAGGGCTACTGTTGTCACTTGTTAATGAGCATCAGCATGGCATCCAGCAGCCTCCAAAGCAGAAGGAAACATGCTCGCAGGATTGAGGCAGCACTTTGATGACCACTGCGGCAGGGAGCCTTGCTCCAGCTGGCTCCCAGCCCCAACCCTGACCTGGGGTGCTGCCGCTCTCAGGCCACTGACCCCTCCGAACTGCTGCCTCCCACATGGGTTGATGGCTCAAACTTGGAACTAACAGCTCTGACAGTGTCCCCTGCACAGCCAGGTGGCAGCCCTTCAGGGAGGTGTCCCTGCAGGCAGGCATGGGTCTGGGCCACCCAGGCACCCCAGATGAAGGGGGGCACCTAAAATGTGGAGAGGAGGTTTGTGAAATACTTAGCCCTAGGTGACTATTTGGACGCTCAAGAATAGGCAGGGACATATAAAGCAAAAGCTTTGCACTGGAGCCGTGTGACTAGTTTGCATGTGTGTGTTTGGCTTTATCATAAAATACCAGTAAACGCAATATGCCTTCAGATAAGAATGATGGGCGCTGGCTGACTACTTTGTGCGTTAAATGTGAATATACTGGCATTAGCTAAATAACAGCATCATTATGTAAATAATGCAAGTCTCTCCACTCAGCAGTTCTTAGAGCTAATGACTATTTATTTTTGCAGATACATTTTGCCTGTGATTAAGTACGAATAAATTGACCCTTCTCCTCTAAATTTTCAATACTTCTTACATAATGTTGATGGGAACAGCACTTTACAGTTAATGTAGCTGTGCATCTTGTGTCCTTACCTTCCTTTTTCTGATCATAGCCCAGTTAATACCGTGGGCCAAATCTACTGCTGCTGTAAGTCAGTGTTATGCCACTTGCATCACTTCTGCAAGGGCCAGGGGGTCGCCTGCGATGCGGAACATTGATTTATTGAGTTTTTATTCCGTGCAAGAGGCATTTAATTGAACAAATTGCAAGCCGAGTGCTGCCAGGCCAGGTAACGATCTCTCTGCTGAACCCATCTCTGCAGAGCACCTTTCCCTGGGGAAGGGGTGGCAGAGGCAGGGCAAGGAAGCAGCACTAGTCTCAGGTCATCCGCAGGTGTGCAGGGAAAGCCAGGAGCAGATTTCTTACCCTTTCCCCCAGGAGCAGCAGCCACCCAGTGCCTCCCAGCTTAGCACTGACATTTCTGTCCTGATTTCTCATAGATTGTGTTTGAGGGAATTATACACAGCGGCCACTCGGGAGAGCTCGCCCTTGATGACATCCGGCTGGGCACCGACATCCCGCTGGAGAACTGCATGGGTACGTGCTGGGGGGGCACAGGGCAGCTGGGGCTGGAGAGCGTTCGCTCACGGGCTGCCAGTGGGCCACTTCTCACCTGCCTGAGTTACTGGGAGCCTCTGGATCTCAGCTGGGACTTTCCTTGCCCATGAACGAAATGAGGGGCCACTCAGTCTCTGGGGGACAAGGGCTCTGGCTGCATTGGTGTGAGAGGCAGGAAGCACATCTCTGCTGTGCAAGGCTGGTAGAGCAGCTGAGGGTTTCCAGGGGACTATTCTATGTGATAAGGACATACACCAAATTTAAAAGGAAAGTGCTGGACAAAAGAAATCAGCTGTCCATCAGTATTGGATGCTTAGAGGGGCCAATGAGTTCAAAAGGAGTCTTCTCTAATAAGAAATAAAATAGCAGAGGGGTTTTACAGCAATGTTAACAGAATAACAAAAGGAATTTTTGTCCTAGAATTCACCATTCCCCAAACCAGGCCAAAAGCCAGGTGGATTCATTCAATGTGAAAGACAGAGGACTTTAAAAAAAAGAAGTGGAAAAAGTACGTTTTAGCGGTTTGCTGGTGGGGCTGTTGCCCTGCCCTGTTACTCTAGCCAGCATATCCATGCACACCCTCTGATGGCTCTGGTCACTGTCTAGCTTGGATTTGGATTTAGAGCCATCCCAGTTGTGCACGGGACCAGCAGTATTCAGTTAGTGGGATCTGTGCTGAGAGCTGCCCACAACAGCGAGGCCCTGCTCTCCTGCATGACCGGGGGGAGGTATGTTTCATGGTTAAACACCCACAAAGTGTCCAACCAACCCATCCTGAAGCCAGTGGAAAAAGTCAGGTGGAGCAGAGCCTCTCTCCCTTTGGGCTTTGAAAGGCCCCATTCAGTGAAGCTGCTCTCCTCTCCCTCACTAAGGGAGGGGAGGATCCCAGTGCCTCCTAAGCCAGGTGGGACAGAGCCTTTCTTCTGGGGGGTATATCTCAGGGGAGGAGCCACGGGACAAATGGTGCCCGGGAAGGGCTGGTCCCATCACTTGCCACCCTGTGCAGGCAGGCAATGGTGAAGATGGTGCATGAACCAGCATTAATAATAGAACAGAGGACTGGGACTGCCCCAGAGGTGCTCTTGAGCACCGTCGGTCCTAGTTTCTTTGATGCTTTGAACTCTGCTTGTCTTCCATCTGCCAAAGGAGCTAATACTCTGTATGTCAAATTCCCGGTATTTAAAGCTTGACAGTGGTGTTTTAATCCCTTGCCTTCTATAGCATTAAAAAGAAGCAAGAGTGATGATTAACACTAATAGAATTTCCTATCTAACGTCTTTTGAGCTCAGCAATTCACCTAGCACCAGTGTTACTGTGTCTAGGGCCTCATGAACCTAAAGCTTAATATTTCAAAACAAAAGCATTAATAAATTATAAAGTTCATGTGTTGCCAGCCCTAAAAATAACAACAAGCTGCTACACAAAATTATTTGTCCCATTCTAGGAAGCTGAATGTGAATCTTAAAATCTATAGGGATAGTTTGTTTTAGGTCACTTCTAACAAAGGGCTCCCACTGCAAACTTTAACATAACTCATGGGTCATTTCCGATGTCACCAAAATAATAATGAAACGGTAGAGATACATTGCTGCACTCTCTCTCTCAGAGCCATGAGAACGGCTGACTCCAGCACAGGCTACTGTTTTTTCAAATGTAATCCTGGGAAGTAATCTGATTCCTTCTTAGCGTGAAAGAACACTAATAAGTCACAATAATTTTTTCCTTTGACAAATGTGTCGTTTGCATTCTGAACTTGAGTGATGATTTCATAGCACTCTGTAGAGCCAGAGTCTGCTTCTGTGACTCACAGGCACAATGCAGAAGTAATCTAAAAATAATCAGAAGCCTATTACTTCTGCGAGAAAGTAATCAGTAATAAGTACCGATTATTGCTTTTCGGATCCAGTAATTTGTAATGGGTTTCTTCAAAGTATCTTGAAAGGAGAAAAAAATCACTTGCCTTTGTTTCTTGTCACTGTGAGGTGGAGGAGGAGCATGGCATGGATGTCCAGGAGCAACACAGTTCCCATGTGAATAACAATGCCAGAGTTGAGCCAGAAACTGAATTGCTCTTGGAAATTTTTGGGGGGGTTGGGGTTTCACCACTGGGCCAGGTGGAGCTTTGTCTTTGGATGACTCAGGCCAGCCAGCTGAATCCAAATGACACTCAACCTCAGACATATTTTTCTCTGAAGTCTATGTCTGAGTTGAAACATACTGTGCCTGGTCAGTCCCCAGCTGAGACAAGGTTTCTCCCCATCCTGGTGAGGTTGGCTAGCACCCCACACTGTTCCCAGCCAGTGGCTTCTGTGGGGCACAGCCACATGCCTGCTCCACTCGGCTGCTGCACGCCAATGGGAGACATGAGCTGTGGCCTTGTCTGTGATATTCCCCTCTTTAATACTGGGTTTTGTTTTTTTCCTTTGCAGAACCCATCACAGCTTTCCCAGGTGAGAACTTCCACTTTCCAGGTAAAACTGCATTTCTCTTGGTGGTTTCTTTCTGCTGGAATGGGCTTTTATGTCAAAGGAAAGCGATGTGCGTGCTTGTACAAACAGCAAAAGTTCTGAGCAGTGATATGTGTGTGCTAAACCTCCCCCACCGCAGCAGCAGGAGGTGGCACCCTCTGACTCCCGCTAGGTGACAAGGGGCAGGCAAACAGACAAGTCCCACTGTCCTGGGGCTGAACAGCATTAGGAAACCTGCCATCATGGGGCACCTGGCCCAAAATGGGAAGGCAGAGAAGTAAAGGGTAGTTATCAACTGACTTAAATGAAAAACCTGTAGCCAATTAAAAGTGAAATGAGGTGGCAATGACTTAGATCACTGTGGGGGGAGGCTGGTTACAGATGCTCTGGCAGTGGTGGTCAAACTGCTGGGGAGGGAGGGTGGGGCTGGTCTGCATGGAAGGGGAGTTGGGAGGTAGAAGTGGGAGAGCAAACTGCCATGAAGAGCTCTGAAGGTGACAGTCAATAAAAGGAAAACAAGGTGAAATGATGCATTTAATAGCTTAATACTAGCCTGGAGGATAGAAACTGGCATTTCCCCGATCAAACCTACAGAGTAAGAGAAAAGGTGAGGAACTCAGAAAAACTGCCTTGCTCTTTGAGCAGTCAGTGGGGATGCTGTTCGTCTTGCTCTGGGCTGGGAAAAGCTGTCTGCTTTTGCGGGGAAGAATGGTTTAGTCTGTCTGAGGGGTTTTTTTCCCCACATTTTGATTTTGGGTTTTGTTTTCCTGCCCGCCCCTTCAGGAACATGTCTGGGTGTTGTGTTGTGATGAAGAGCAAACTTTGGGCTCCCCTTAACTTTGAAAGTTGTTTTGTCAGTGCAATCAATGTGCCCTTTGCTTTCACTTGGACATGACGTCCATATTCTTCCCATCCCCTACTCTGCTGGTGGGCTGCAAGATATGGTTGGGCTCTACCCTAGAAGCAGCTGCGTTTCTGTGCGTGGTGAAACTGTCTCTGGTGGGCATGTGTGTGGCAGTAAAGAAAAAGTAGACGCTGAGACTGAAGTGACATGCACACCTCCATCCGTGGGGTGCGATGCAGGCTGCGGAGCATTACCAATGGGAGGGACATGCATAGGGTGTAACACTGTATTTTACAGTCATGCCCATACTGTAATAACTAGGAATTTGGGTTTGTTTGTTTGTAGGCTGCGTATTTATTGGCTACTCAGGCTTGTGGTGTACTGAAAATCTGCTGCAATATTCTCAGCTGACAGTTGAAGCCTCACAACCCTTCCTTACTTACGCTATTGCTCTATGTTCTGTTCTGGTATCTGTTTTGCAGACACCACCCTTATGTTTTGGAGCCTGTAACATGCATGGCAATCTTCAGTTTGAACATCCCTCTGAGTCCTCAAATTGAGTCTATCCCAAAGCCAGTTAACTCATGTTGTTTCATTTCCTCTTCCCCCCGCGCCCTGCTGCCTGTATAGCTTCCATTTCCCCATCATGTTCCCCAGGGCACGCTGGCTGTGTAGGGACAGCGTTTGCTGTGCCCAGCACAGTGAGATCCCTAAGCACCACAGGCAGATGCTGTTGCAGGCTGTCGTGGTTTAACTCCAGCGGGCAACTAAGTACCGCGTGGCCACTCACACACTCCCTGCCACCTCCCCCAGCAGGATGGGGAGGAGAATCGGGGAAAAAGGTAAAACTTGAGGGCTGAGATAAGAACAATTTAATAATGGAAATAAAATGAAAATAATAATAATAAACAACAAGAACAATTGTAATGAAAAGGAGGGAGAAGGGGAGAGGAATAAAATCCAAAGGCAAAGGGAAAAAGCCCAAGTGATGCATAATACAGTTGCTCACCATGCTCTGACTGATGCCCAGCCAGTCCCCGAGCAGCGATCTGGCCTGCCCTGGCTAAGTCCCCCGGTTTATGTATTCGGCATAACATTTTTATGGTATGGAATATCCCTTTGGCTAGTTTGGGTCACCTGTCCTGGCTGTGCACCCTCCCAGTTTCCTGTGCCCCTCCAGCCCTCTTACTGGCAGGGCCCAAGGAACTGAAGTCCTTAACTTGGTATAAACATCACTTGGCAACAACTAAAAAAATCAGTGTGTCATCAACATCATTCTCATGGTAAACCCAAAACACAGCATTGTACCAGCCGCTGAGAAGAAAATTAACTCTATCCCAGCCAAAACCAGGACACAGGCACTCTTCCCCTTCACACAGGAGCTTGCCAGCTTGTGCCAGTGGGGTCCTGCCCATTGCTAGCTCCTTCAAGGACATCCTAGTACTGGTCATGTAGGGGAGAAATTGCAGCAAAAGGCTGAAAAGGTTTCCCTGGCTGACAGGAATAGCTCGAACAGAGGGATGGAGTGACCATGGAAAGAGCAAAATGCAGAGGGAAAAGATGAAGAAGTGAAGGTGAAGATTGGAGATTGCAAGATAGTAATTAAAATGAGAGCAAGACAGAGGTTTCCAACAGGAGAGGGTTAAAGGAGGGGAAGAAGTCCCTGGCTGGAGAAAAAAAGGGAGCTGGAGAGGAAAGGCTGTGCAGGAAGTGGAGAAGTTCTGTAGCCCCCACTCCTGCAATTACATGATGAGCTGAAAAAGTCAGATGCCATTAAAAATAATAGCAAATCCTTCCTCTACTGGGCTTGGGAGCAAAGCTGAAAATATGCACCTTCCAGGCTCCAGGATCACAAGGCAAATAACAAAAAGAGAGAATTGCGTGGGTGGAATATCTTTCAGCTAGTGGGTCGGGATCTTACAAGACCAGTCAAGTGTGCTTAAACTGTGCTGCATTTGAGACTTGACGTATCTCACCCTTAAAGAAAAGGTATAACAAGTGGCTGGAAGCAAGGAGTTATATAAATATCAGGTTAAAAATAAAAGACACGTTCCAAAGAGTGTGGAGACAAACCATGGGGAGAATTTGCCTTTGGGACCTGTGCATTCTCCCACACTGGGTACCCTGAAATCACGACAGGGATATTTTCCTGGAGAAATGACACGTAGCAATTAAGGGGTTGAGGCTCACACTGGTTTTGTGGTATTCGGGTTAGATGAGTGTAATACTCGCTTTCATCTGTGCCATCTATGAAAAGTCCAGCTGTATTGTTTGTCCACACCAGTTAATGTCAGTGATTTCAGAAAGGAATATGAGCTGTGACACTCAGCAGTGGCAGAGCAAGGCAGGCAGCCCTCTAGGAAGCTCTCTGGAAAAGATTTTCTCTGTTTTTTTTCCCCCAGTGACTTTTGCTCTTGCTTCTTTTGAGTTTTGATTTTTGCTGCACAGTTCTAGAACTGGTCCCTGTAGAGTCTCCCCTGTTGGGAAGAGGAGGGGGATGTACCTGGCCAGATTGAAGGTGTGACCACAGCAGCATACCCATGTGAAATCATCCACCCTGTAGAGATTAAATCAGGTTTCCACTGACCGGTGTCCCAAGCTGTGCATAAATCCAGCACCCACAAACTTGACAGCAACAGCAGGAGGCATTTCTTTGTTAAGACAAGAGCCTTAGTGAGTAAATGAGGAAGGGCGCGTTTGTGTGTGTGTGCGCGTGTGTGAGAAGGCAAAGGGGAGTGGAAAAATTATTGGGTTGAGAAGATAGATTTTTTCTTTTCCATCTCCCTGAGCAGAGAACTTTTCCACTGATACAAGAGAAAACTTCCAGAGAGCAGCAGAGCCAGTAAAAACAGAGCAGATAACATCAGCGCTGTGTGCTGAGTGGATGGGCAGCTATATTTAGTGGCTGACAGTGTAAGGAAGAGCAATCATTAATGCTGGGAATTGGCTTCGTTAGGGCTTAGAGACAACTGAATGTGATTCCTTAATGACTTCAGTTGCTAAATGAACTCTCCAGATTTCTGCAGTCTCCTCAACAGGGCCCTGAGGTGCGGAAACAGGGTCGAGGTGGGGTTCTGCACCACCCCTCACACTTGCAGCCCTGGCTGCTGCATGGGGACATCTGGAGTGGGTCAGAGCCAAGTAGAGGTTGTCTTGAACCAACAGCTGCCTTGAAATCCCCCAGGGATCCTTCGCACAAGTGGGATCATCTGGGGTGCATCACGCTGCCTCCCTCCATGCCCAGGCAGGCAGAGGGCAGAGGTGTGTGGGGAAGGGGCAAGAGGTGCCAGCTGGGCACCATGGCACATCCTCCTCTATGGCCAGACCCACCCTTTGTACTCCCAAGCCCTGCACCAGGCAATGTACAGCCATCAGGGGCCATGGAAACCTTCCCCTCCAATTCCCAGAGGAGAGCGCTGCTCCCCCACAGGCTTGGGAGCCATTAGCATCCTGACACCAACCCCCTCTCCCCACCACAGTTTCCACTGGCAGGGGCAGGGCCCGATGCGTGTCAGTGATGTGAGAGGCTGTTTGCCTGTACATCCCTCATTGGAGCAAGGCCATGTAAGCAGAGACTGTCACTGAGTGTAAACACGAGTGGCCTCTGCACAGTGAGCAGCCCTGTGACCTTCCCAGGGGTCAGCCCCGTGCCCCAGCACTGTCAGGCACCAGGCGAGGTGTTGCTGATCCATCAGGGATGGTGGTGGGTCCTGTACGGGTCTGGGGCAGCTCAGCCGGCTGGATCTGCGGTGGGAGGCAGCTGTGGGTTATCCCTAAAGCTCAGGGCGGTGTTGAACATGGTCACCCTGGTGGCAGCCCCCATGGGGTGTCCCACACTGCTACCCCCTGTGCAGCTGGGAGAGGAGCAGCAGCTGCTTGGGGATACACAGGGATGTGCCGCTTCTGTTCCCCCATGCCAGGGTGGCTGGTGGAGGTAGAGAAGGAGGTCGGAGGGCTGTCTGCACCCTGCTTTCACCACCCCCAGCACACAGCCCAGCCTGTGTACCCCCTTCCCCAGGCACCGTCAGGGGTAGAGAGGACAGGGCCACCCCCATTCCTGGCAGTGAGGGGTGACTGGGGTGAGATGGGGCGAGGGCGGCATATCTGGCAGGTAGCCTTCCCCTGAGACATCCAAATTTCTTGCCTACAGTGACAAATATGTGGGTGGTTCTCAGCCTCCTGCTCTGTAAAAGCAGGATTTGTCTTGCCTGCATGGGTTTTTTTTTCTTGGTTTAGAGGGGGTTTTTGTTATACCTATGCATCTGGGTGCAATGTTCGCTCTTACTCCCTGTGCCTGGATTTTGGGGGATAGGGAGGGGAGGAAAGCCTTGTGACTGGCAGAGGAACCATCATTTTGCTTCATCTTGTGTGCCACCAGCAGCAGAAAAGCTGTCACCATCCCAAATTCACCAGCCAGTGGCTCTGCTGGTAGGGCAGTGCTTGGAGGGAGGGCGGAGGCCATGCCACAAGATGCCTTTGCTGCTAGCAAAGCTGGGTGCATCCTGCACCGTTTTGTCTTTTTCCCTTGGCATCCTCCAAGACTGCTCAGGAACCCAAACTGGAGCTTTCCAAAAATTCGGAGCTTCCAAAATTCTTCTTGCCAGCATCTAGCTAGAGGGCTGCCCCCACCAGCGGGCCAGGGGCAAGAGGAGAGGGCGAGGGGGACGCGGGGGTCAGCAGGTATGGCAGCAGAGCGAACCCTTCAGAGAGTTTCCCCTCCTTTGGCCCCCTCGAAGCCGCCAGTAAATACATGTGGTGCAAAAGTGCATCTCTCGCAAGTTATTTACAGCTCGCCCTCGAGAGCAGAGCTGGGGAGTGGGAGCAGCATGTGCAGGAGGAGCGGTGCAGAGCTGGTCTGGGGCCGTGGGTGTGCGCACAGGCACCGGCTGCCCGAGGCGTGTGTGTGCATGCTTCTGCGGACTGGCAGCGAGCTGCTGTGCGGCTGAGCACCAGATGTGCGCTGAGCTGTCCCGGGATGACCTGGGAAGGGAGAGAGCGCCTTGCAGCCCTGCCCTGCATCACACTGCAGCTGCAAGAGAAAGAAGGGTTAGCCATCACTGGGCTGAGCCTGGGCGCTGCCTGCCCTCGAATTCAAGGCAGGCAGGTGCTTTTCCAGCCCTCCCTAGGTGTGTTTGCTTTATCAGCATGAATTCCTAGTCCTGACTTGCTTAAGCTGCAGAGAGCATGAGTTTCTTACGTGAGCATTGGGTTGAACTTCCCAGCCTCTGCCGTGTAAATAATCATAACCATCCTTTCTTGCTTTAAAAGATAATAAGGAAATCTGTAAGTCTGTGAATGGGGCGCCTGGTGAGACCTGATCTGTGTACAGAGCACTTTCAGAGAGAGATCTTCTTCTCTGTCTTTTCCGCAAGAATGACAAATGCTTCTCCCTGTAATTTCTTTCCCGGTCTTCTGTGGTAACTTCCTTGGCCATCTGAGATTACTCTCTTCCTCCAATTAGGAACGTGATGTGTTTTGTCACTGCTTGACAACATCTGCCATGTAGAGACAAAACCAGGCGGCTGATCTGGAGAAGGCCAAAAAAAAGAAGGGGAAAAAACATTCGTTGGTGCCAGAAATAACAGTAATAATAGCGTGCATATGGAATTTGTGTTGCGATCCAGGCAGCCTAATTAATTAAAAGGGGAAAAAAAGGCCCTTGAATATGTGGGCTCAGCAAATGCCAGGCTGTGCTCCCTGCCAGGAGCACGCCCCGTATCCGGAGGTGGCCCTGGGACTTCGTGTTACTCCGTGCTGTACTCTTGAAAGCATGTGTGTTTCTTTTTGTGCGTCTGCATGCCTCCCACCTAGCAACCCTGTTCTGTGTCTCCTCCCCAGGGGCAACCCTCCTGCCAGGGACCGAGCCCACAGTGGACACGGTGTCAGTGCAGCCCATCCCAGCCTACTGGTATTACGTTATTGCCGCCGGAGGTGCTGTTGTGGTGCTGGTCTCCGTCGCGCTGGCCCTTGTGCTCCACTACCACCGGTTCCGCTATGCGGCCAAGAAGAGCGATCACTCCATCACCTACAAAACCTCCCACTATGCCAACGGGGCCCCTGTGGCCGTGGAGCCCACCCTAACCATAAAACTAGAGCAAGACCCCAACTTGCGCTGCTGAGAGCCGAACAGGAACGAGAGAGCAAACAAAACACAAAACAGACAGACAGACAGACAGAAACTAAGACTTCAAATACGTTGCCTCAGTTTTGCACTTTTTTCCTTACCTAGCATACGTGTGAACTCTTAGACATCTCCATCCCTTCTCCGTTCCCCCAGCCCTCCCCGATTCTTTTACAAACTCTAAACTAATGCTGCATCTTGGATCGCCAGAAGAGACACACCGCCCCTTCACTTCAGAAGTGAACGCTCCCTTTCGATAACTTTTCAAGGAGTCTTGGGGTGTTGGGTGGGGGTTTTTTGTTTTGTTGTGTTCGTTTGTTTGGGGAATATTTTTTTGTCGGTAAGCTTGTTTGGTTTGTTTTTATCTCCTCCCAGTAGGCAACCTGCAAGGAAACTTGATGGCAAGCCTGGAAGCTTGTGTGCGTGGCTTGTGCGTGTGAGTGTGTGCTAAATCTGTGTCTGCGAGTGTGCATGGGAGTGTGCTCGTCTGACTGACTGAATGTATCTTTAGAAACAGCCCCGTTTTAATATTTGCTTGTTGTTGCTTCTACTTGCACAGGGAATGCTTTTTTATTATTATTATTATTTTTTATTATTATTTCTCCCCCTTCCCGCCTCCCCTCTGGAAGGTCTGGGACGTGTTTGTGGTGAATACCCTGATTTGTTTACTTGGGGAAGAGAGCAATGCTTTTTTGTTGCCTTATCTAGCTTTGGCTGGGTTTCTTGTTTGATAGCGTTAATGTCTCGGGTGCAAAATGAGAAGAAGAGGCCAGGCTGGACAGTAGGAATGTCCACCTCAGATGGCTAGAAGAATCCAGAGAGGTTCATAGACATCCAAAAAGTAAGATCTCTCCATCTTATTATTTCTGCAGCCAACACGATAACACAGCCATTGTTTGGAAGTGGTGGGGAGGATCCCTCCTCTTCCCCCACCCGCAAGTGAATCTATTTGAAGTTGCCTTATATTAGAGAAGCTCATAATGAATGTTTTGTTTGTATCTTTTAAAGCCAGCCTTAGGGTAACACATAGACTTCAGCAGGTCTAAGGTGGATGCTAAATACTGTAGTTTCTTGGGAATTGAAGGTTTATTTATTTTCTAAGTATCCTCCTCTGGGTGCTGATGGTTTTGCTTTTACACAGGGAAGGGGGAGAGGGCTCCTTCTTGTCTTTCTACTAGAAATGTTCAAGGGACAAGTATAATTCCCCTTTCTGGGTTTTGGGTTTGTTTTTTTTTTCTCCTCTGCCCAATTCATAGCTGCTGAATCATAAAAATTGCCAGTTGACTTTCTAGAATGTCAATTAGTTTTCCGTTTGCTAATGTTCTGCTTCTTAAAGCATCTAACATCTAGCAAGCAAAGCCTAGCAGGCGCACCTGGGGGGCCCAGCTATTGCTGCTGCTTTAACCAGGGAGGCGAGATGGAGCCTCCAACACGCCTCCGACTGTTGAATGGCCCAGCGTATTGTAGTGGAAATGCCTTATATAAATTACTGAATGATGACATGCAAAAGTGGTTTGAATCGTTAACTCTAATCTGTTTGCAGGCAAAAAAAAGTACCTCCGGTGAGCAAGGTTCTCCATCTTGTTTGTGTTCATTTGTGATGAGTGATCAGATTCCCTCCCCGCTCCTAAACTTGCTAGTGCTCCCCACCCCTCCTTTGTCCATGAATATTGCATAAAATGAATCGAGACAAGCAGCTCTGTTAAATTCCCTGCCGTCTTGAGCTTCCTTTTGGTCTGGGGAAAAAGTGGAAACACAAATGGTGCTGTGCATATGTGGTGTTGGCCCCTATTGCAGCGGAGCCCTCTCCCCAGGGGTTCTCTGTAGATGGGGGTGTCGCTTTCCCCTCCCTCCTGCCTTTATTCATGCAGGCTGTTTCAGCTCCTCATGCTGCTCACAGATTTCAGCAGGGCCCCCTCAGCTGCAGCAGCAAGTGTCTAAAGCATGCAGGGAGCACAGAAAAGCCCAGGGTGATTTGGCATGGTGAGCATGGTAGGGGTGGTGGGTGCTCGGGGCAGCATCCCACCGGGGCCTGGCTCCCAGGAACTTTTCGAGGGACATGCCTGTCCCAGCAGAGCTGGAAGGGAGCCTGGGGGGGTCCTGTCACCTTGCAGGCAGGGCCAGTGCACTTTCTCTGTAAGCCTCCTTGTTACACTGGTGTTGCATATGGTTTGTGATGCGAAATCCCACCCCTCCTCAGCCAGCCGCACATGAGAATATATGAAGTAAGGGCATGTGCTTGCTGCGTTTTCAGGTCAGCCCAAGCCATGTCAGCAGATAGTACCATCATGTTTCCAAAGTCAGTTCAATCTCCCTAGGTCAGACGATCCCCTCACTTCAACCAGGTTTGCCCCCATGAACTTAGCCAGTGTGCATCGGTGTGTCAGAGAGGAATGTGGCACCCTGTCTTTCAAATGAAAATCACCAAAGACAAAACAGAAGGTCACTTCAAGATTTTTATTCCCAGATCTCCCCCGCTCCTCGAGCCCTTACATCCCCAGCATTGCCCAGTTGCCTGTGTGTGAAAAGTATCTTGTGGAAATTTGAAACTCTTTGAAGATGTATTGTGTGGAATGTAATAAAATGATGATATTTTTATACAAATATTTGGGGTTTTTCTTCCTTATTCTTTCTTTGCTAATAAGAACACTGTCAGCTGAAGCAAAGTGGCCTTTCAAAACTCCATGTTCTCTTTTGGAGCATCAGGGCTATTTTCTTTAGCAAAGTGAAGTGCCTATTCCTGCCGGGCGCAGCCCCAGCTCCCGGCAGCGCAGCTGGTGTGTGCACCCTGCCTCGCTGCACTCAGGATTGGGCCATTAATAGCAGCTTTTAGATGCATTACATTTGTACCAGTCCTTAGTGGGAGTTTTGGGTGGCTGGATTGACACTGGGGATTGTTTGGGGATTTTGCTAACGTTGCTTAAGTGCTAAATTGCTCAATGTGATTATGCAGAATTTCTCCTGCCGGGACCGGGAGACAGGACATCCAACTTCCCAGGGCCCCAGGGGCCGGCTCGGCTGCCAGCTCAGCTGAGCCGCGCACTCTGTCCCTGAGAACAACAAAAAACCGGGTAAGCCGTTACCAAAAGGCAATGCGTTCCTCTTCTGGGAATCCTTGCCGGGCCTCTGCGTGTCGGACTGCACAGGAGAACTGTGTGGGAGCATCCCGGGTGTCGCAGCACTGAGGGTTTGGAGAGGTGTGTGTCCCCAGCCTTCCCTTCACCTGAGTCCTCCCGCCTTGTTACAGGGACCTCTGCTGCAGCATCGCTCTCCTTCCTATCTTTTCTAGATGCACCTCATCTCAGACGAGTCAGCAGCATCACGTTTCATGTGAAATATATTTTGCTGCCAGTTTGAGAGGTTTTTATTTCCCTCCTGCATTTATTTTCCTTCTGTTGTACTCTTTACCCTGGCATACAGCTCAGCTTTTCAATGAAACTTCCTGGCTTTACTAGGAATTCAGGCCATCAACAGAAAAATAATTCAATGTGATCCCTCGCTTTGGCTGTTCAAACACAAGCAAAGCTGAGGACCCACGCCACTTTTTTTTTTGGTGGGTTTTGTTTTTCTCTAATTGTACAGCAAAGCCCATACACTTGTAATTTGCATTTTGTACACTTCAGTGACTGTCCAAGCAAAATTCAAAACAAATATGCACATGCAAAAAAACAGGGAGGGAGACACTGGTTGATGGCTTCCCAACAAGGAAGAAAAAAATTCTGTTAAGTAAACAGACGAAAAGGGAGAAATCGTTCAGGGTTTAATTATTCTGTATGTGCGCCACAGCCAGATTGACCGGAGAGCTGGGTGCTGCTCAGGCTGCCGCACATCACAGGGAAGAAAGCAGCTAAAATTAGCACACTGTAAGAAAATAAGTACGACTTCATGTGATTTTGATGCAACCTCTTCTGCAGGTAACTGCAGGCATTTAAGAGTCCACTTAGAAAAAAGGGGGTAAACTTTTTGGGGTAGCAGTAGGGGCTCCATATTTCAGGAAGCGGCATTATGGTAGAAGCCTGATGTTTCCTGTGTGCCACAGGGAGAGTCAGGACGTGGCTCCTGTGGTGTGGGGGGTGATGGTTTCAGTCTTTTTATCTCTGCAGTTGCTGCCATGCTGTGGGGAAAGCGACTCCGTGCGGCTGGCAGGAGGGGACCCACGGGCACTCTGTAAGTGATGGGGCAAAGCTGGTGGCTAATGGAGGGTGCAAAAGAGGGAGCAATGGCCTGGCAAAGCAAAGAGTGCCATGCTGCACCTTGCCTAGGCAATGTCAGTGTGCCCGAGATAGATGAGCGCTCGGGAGCAGGCTGCAAAGCACAGTGCGTGTTCACCCAGCCTGGAGACGGGACGCATGGCCGGGTCAGCCTCCTGCCGGGGCAAGCACCTGCAAGATGACACTTGGTGCAG
The DNA here is from genome assembly GCF_023634085.1 of Falco cherrug. Classification (NCBI taxonomy): domain Eukaryota; kingdom Metazoa; phylum Chordata; class Aves; order Falconiformes; family Falconidae; genus Falco; species Falco cherrug. Next base: position 14,818,237 of record NC_073704.1, on the reverse strand, counting down.
GGAGCCCAGAGCTGCTTTCCCCCAGGCTTGTAAGGGCGAGGTTGGCTTTTCCTGGGCAGGGTTGAAATGCCTCTGCTGGTGAATGCAAGGGAGTAAGGTAGAAACCAGATCGTGCATGGGGCCGTGTTGGGATTTTTGCCCCTCTGGAAACCCTGTGAAAGCCTACTGACTTTATTTGGGCTGGCCCCAGCTTATCCCGTGTCAGGGCAGCAGAGCGAGGTGCACAAGCACCAAGCGAGAGCCCCGAGGCGAGCTCGGACAGCCTCTTGGCTTTCCGCCACAGCTCTTCCATCACTGGCCTTGGCGGCTCTTAGCAGCGATTGCAGGCGTGACTGCCAGTTTGAGGAATCGTGTCGTTAGCCATTGCCGCTGTAAAAACAAACAGCAACAACGGGGAGGGAGGTAAACATATCAAGATGCTGCAGAGCTGCCAGCTTCTCCCCCAGCTCCAAGCCATTGCACGGCAGTAGTGGGCTGGCAGCGCTGCCCTTGCACTGGTGAGCTGCTCCGTTTGGGACTGGTGAGCTCCAGCACGGTGTGAACCCGAATGGAGGCTCCTTACCCGGGTAGTCCAGTGCTAAGAGAGAGGGAGAGGAAAACCACGCTGTGTAGTGCCACTGTAATGCGTACGTACACGCGCACACCGGCACCAGTTTCCCTTGTCTGGTGCCGGCTCTGAGGAGAGGTGCAAAAGCGAGACATGGCTGGGAAAGGGTCGGGCTGCACCAGGGGATGTGGCTGCTGCAGGGAGGGTTTGGCAGGGTCCGTGTTTTGGGCAGCCACCTTGGCCACCTGCCATGTGGGCAGCAAGGGCAGGGTGCCGCGCGTCGGAGGGCAGTGCCAGGGCTGGAAATAGCTGCCTGCTCATGTTTGTCTCCATACCAAGCAGCCAGCCTGGCTTTGAGCCTCTAAGTGCTTTCAGTGGCCGTCTTCACCTGACTAGCTATGCTTCCCCAACTTGTCTGCATGCGGGAAGGCCAAGGAGTGCAAGAGGGTCCTTAGTATCCCTCGGTTTGAAGACGGTGCCACGGTGTGCACCGAGCACTCCTGGGGCAGCCCCGAGGCAATCTGAGGACAAGGTCCAGGGGTTCCCGTGCAGTGGAGGGCGGCCGGGCCAGGGGAGAGGCTGCATGTTCGCTTTCTTTAATGCTCAGCTGTAGCCAAAGCACTGTTTCAATTTGAATTTTGGCAGGGATTTAGCCCTTTTGTAAACGAAAGTTGTTTTGTGTTTCTGGAGGAGCGGGGAAGAGAGAAGTGAGGCAGATTTTCGGCTGGAAATAGAGCGGTGGGGGTTTCAGAGGGAGTGTTTGTGCCCGGTGCCTGGTGCTGCTTCCCCCCGTTCGCTGAGGGTGGGAGGTGTCAGCCCCCAGCCCCGGGCTCCCAGCTGAAGGAGCAGCGCGGCGGCGCCAAACGCAGCGGTGTCAAGGCAAGGCCACGGCGGCTGCTCTGCTGTGTCAAAACAAAATGACGCGTGTTGGAGTCACGCTATTGCTGTGGAGAGAAAAGGGCTGGGAATGAGCAAAGGGAGAAAAGCGAGGATGAGAGTGGAGCCAGAGCTCTGCCTCTCTCTGCCAAGGCTGGGGAGCGGTAATTTCTGACCCCATTTTCCTGGGCTTAGCTGGATTTAACGTTTCAGGCCTTTGTGGGTGCTGTTTGGCAGCAAAGCAGCTGTGCACCTCTGACACCCCCCTTGCCAGGCAGGACAGCAGTGGGCAAGGTGGATGTTGTAGCAGCAGGAGAGAGGGGTGTGCACGCAGGAGGGCACTTGCTGTTTTCAGGGAAGTGAGCAACACAGTTGTTTCCCCACTGTGGAGAGGACCAGAGGGCAGCCAGCGGGAGGCACAGCCACAGATGTCATGTCACTGGGGAGTGAAAGACAGTACGTAGCATAGTCCACAAACTTCCATCACCTGGTGCATCCCCTTTGGTCCCAGAGCCCCCAGACCCATGCAGGGAGCAGGAGCACAGGGATGGCAGGAGTGCATCCCAGGCACTCGCTGGACCAGGCTCCCCTGTGCTCCCTGAGAGGCTGCAGGCAGGCAACATGAAGGGCTGGAAATTGCTACAAGGTTGATATATCATTTGGGAAAGGCACCTCCTGCTGAGAGGCTCATTTTCTTCCCCTAGAAAGAGCCCAAGACATCTGTAAATGCCTGTGTGCAGAGAGATGTGTGGTGATAGACACAGCTCTGCCCTGGGATGAAGGGATCTGGCAGGAGGCAGCGCTCTGTGCCTGGACTTAAACCAGACGAAGTCAGTCTAGAAAGAAACAGCATTTTTTTCCGCATTGATGGTCATTTGCCTTGGAGGAATGTGCCTAGGTTCCAGCAGTTGGGACTGGGTGTCCTTTCCAAAGCAATAGCCCTTGGCTTGTGCAAAGGTCGCTGCCTGAGGCGGTGGGCACTGCTGGCAAGCCCACGCAGGCAGGCTGGCACTGACATGTGTGCTGGCAGGAGGTACGTGCTGGTCCATAGGATGCGCTGACCTCAGCTTTGCAGAGGTGAGCTGTCTCCGGCACATCTGGAGAGTTTTCTTGCAAGAGGCAAGTGTATGTCTGTGGTGAGACACCAGAGACCCTCATCAGCTCTTGTGCCTCCCCCATCCGCCCTGGCGAGGCGTATGGAGCACATGGCACACCCCTTCCAGTAACCCCCTCCCTGGCCCAGCCCTTCCCACCCCTGCTGCTGTTTTGAAACAGATGTACATGGAAGCTCCTTAACCTCTAGTAATACTAATTCTCTCCTACTCTCCCCCCATGTGAGTTCGTACGAACATGGTACTTTAGTTGCGCCTTGTCTTTGATTAGAATCTCATCTTTCTTTTTTCAGGTCCCATAAATTAGCCTTTTAGCTGGCAGCGCTCTCAGATCCAACAGATAACAGCCGTTCTCGGCATCCGGCCATTTTGAACGGCATCACTAACATCATCTTTTGGGCATAACTGGCTAGGTGCTCACAGCCATTGTTCAGCACACGTGCTTTAAAAAGGACCTTTCACTCAGGAGAAAGCATTCATCATGTTTAAATACAGTTTCCCCTAGCCTTCTTGCCGACCCTTCTCCAGCATATTTTTTCCCTTTTAAAATGCAAAGTAAATTGCACCCGAGAGCTGCCTTTTAAGGAAGCAACTCTCCACAGCACGGGGCAACGCGTGTTCCTCCCATTGTGCCCAGCAGCTTGCAGGGCTTTTCTGGGGACCGCTTTCCATGGCCTGCTCTGCTTGTGACAATGTTGTTGAGGCTTGTCACGGAGGAGCCTAACTGATGACAAATAGAGGGCTGGTTTCTGTGACGGGAAACCATCACCCCTAGGAACTGAACTGAGACCTCCAGCTTCAGTTTCCACAGGTGGCCGCACTGCTAGAGCCGACTCGTTAATGGCTCGAGAAACCCCACTAAGGAAAAAGAAACGTTGAGTTGTATTTTTCCAAAGCTGGTGTGACAACAGAGAATCTGATAGCAATGAAATAGTGTGCGGGGAGCAGAAGAATGAGGGCCTACCGTGGGCCTGAGGAGGAAGGAGAATGGGCGAGGAGGAGGAAGATATCGTTTAAGGAGGACTTGGAGTCGTATTAGCATGGGGAATTGAGAAAACTGCTAAAAGAGTAAATAGATTTTGGGCTGGACTTTTTTGTATTAATGTTCTCTCCTTTTAAGTTTTCCCAGCGCGCATTCCTTTCAGCCTGGAAGAACTGGTGTTCTTTTGAAAGTGTTGATTAACCAATACTTTGTTTTTTCTGGCTTTTCCCTCAAGGTTACCCTGGGAAAATAAAAAAGCACCAAATTGCTAGCTTGTTCTCACACAAAATTTAGAGAGCTGCAATACGGAAAGGCAAAAAACTTCCAACGGCCCTTCCATGCACATGGGCTCCTTGGGCGGACTGTGGGCCGATTTCAACCTTTGCTTGTGTTCGAGCAACCTACAGTTTCCCTGGGGCTGTGTGGGTGACACGGATGGCAAATTTCACTGCTTGTCTTCTGACAGAGGACTAGCAAAGCAGACGTCTCTGCATGCAAACTGCTTTGCAAGTTATTTTTCCACATGTTCAGCTCTAAATGTTTGCAAGAGACCCTCAGGCAGTTCTCCCAGCCCTAAGATGTTGCCATCTGGGCCTGTCAGTTCTGGAAGTGTTGAGAAATCATGTGAACCCGCCACTAAAGTGAGGATTTACAGAAGATGGTGTGCACCTATGTTTCTTCAACAAGCTACCAGCAGCCTCGAGTCGGCTTAATTACCTGGCTCGCTAGACACAGAGCTCATCGTCAGGAGGGGCAAGTGCTGGGTTTTGTGTGTTCCTGTTGCTAGATGCGCTTGAAAATGCAAAGAAATCCCTTAATCCTTTGAGTGCAGAAGGCAAAAGACAATTCTGCCCAAAGAATGAATATATGGGAAGGTATCATTAGTACCAGCACAGAGGATCACTGCAGCCAGGTGTAAGGTGGTGTCGGGGCAGCATGGTGTTCGGCAGAGACCCTGCTCTGCAAGTGACAGGGATTACCTGATACCATTGCCTGGGATAGCAAAAAAATGGATTTGACAATCCAGGAGGCCTTTTCAAGTCCTAAATCTCTGTATAAATATTCTTTTTTAAGGTTTTGCAAAATTTCTTTGCACATGGCTTTTTAGGCACAGGTTATATTCTTTGCTTTGGGTTGTTTATGAGTAACCTCTTTAAACTCTTCTTGCTGTTTTTGCACAAGAGGCAAAGTAGCCTTGGTTTTTAACCACAACTATTTCAAGGATGTGACTTCTACCGCTTTCTAGTAGTCCCTGATTTTCTGCATTCCTGATCATTTTGAGGTGCCTTCTCAGTTAAGCACCCCAAGTTACAGCCAGCTTTGAAAAATCTAAGCAGATCGAAATGAAAGGACATTTTCTTTTGGAAAACTGAGACAGAGCCATAGTAACTATACGTAGAGATAATGCTAGGAAGACTGCACAGGAAAATAACTTCTGCTCAGATTACAGCATGTGCATTTGGTTACTAGTGCTTGATCTGTGCTGAACAATAAAAAGAAATGTCACCACTAAAAGGAATTTAGATCAGAGAAATGTTAACATAAATGCCTAGATATGGACACCCATTTGCTGCTCTCCCCATTTCAACCAGCTTTTGCATTAAAACATGTAATGATGATACATGACTTCCTCAAATTACTATGAATTTATCTGAAACCCAAAGAGAAACTGGGTCATTGAAGCTCTGTGTCCAGTAAGATGTATGGGAAAAGATGAAAAGTGGAGTGTGCTAAATGGATCTAGCATTAGTGGCAAGTAATGATAGGCACTAAGATCCTATTCACAGTTGCAGGGATAATACCCATGAGCATGTTAATAGTGAATTATGGCCATTATGCAGGCACCAATGACAATATTTTAGTGCTATTCAAGTTATCTGGTTTCTTTGCTTTTCGCTCGCTCTCTTTTCTTCTTAAAAGCTGGTCATTTGGTGATCATGAAATGTGATGTAGCGAGAAGATCCTGTTCTCTCAAGTATACAAGTGTCTTCACTGGCTTCAGCCAAAGGAAAAAGAGGAAGTGTTCTTCCTCCTTCCATGAGGAAAAGCCTTGCAGTAGTTTAACCATTGCTTCTGGCCTGTCTCCCAGTCCAGTGACCAGTAACAATGAAGTCTCCAAAAGGCCTCTTCTAACAAATGTCGCTTCCCATTTTGTTGTTCTAGTGAACTTCCCAAGAATGGAGGATGACTTTCCAATCTCTGAGCAAGACTTCGAAGACAACGATGATTCAGGTTGGTACTCAAATGCCATGTGGATAATTTATCTTATGTGAGCATGTGTTTCAGTATCAGATGCTACAATTACTCACAAACCTCAGCTTCAGTGAGGGTTAGGAGCTAGAACACGATTGGGAATGAGCGCTGAAGTGGTGGCTTAGTGTCTGGACAAAGATATTCATTTTCTTTTCTTGTTTTCCTTTTTCAACAGCCAGCAACCTTGCAAAGTCAATATATTGTATTTGTGTTAGGACAAGCGGAACTGATCTTTCAAGCATTAATTGCTGCTTGCGTGGCTTTTAGACTTGTAAATGGAGAAAATTAAATCTGGGAGCTGTGACAGATTGTTTCCATAGTTTTGAACCCAACGGCACTTGAAGGGACAGAGTTTCAGTGGGTGTAAAATGCTGGCATGCTGTTTACATAGCCTGAGATGTAAAAGTGAATCAGGACACCTGACTTGGTAGTTTGCTGCTTTGCATTGCTTCTAGACTAGGGTTAGTGAATCCCACTGCAATATACCTATGGGGGGGGTGGGGGTGGGCTTATACTCTTGTAAGGACACCACAGCTCTGGGTAAGAAATGCATGAAGGTGGGGGGAAAAAAGTGATCCCTGGATAATAAGTGCCCATTCCACTGCAGATTACTTTGGATCGGATAGGAACGACACACTGTTCTCTACTAACTCTCCAGGAACCCCGAAGCTGGACAAAGAAAAAAGCTGGCTCTACACCCTTGATCCCATCCTGGTGACCATCATAGCGATGAGCTCCTTGGGCGTCCTCCTTGGAGCCATCTGCGCTGGTCTGCTCCTCTACTGCACGTGCTCGTACGCTGGGCTGTCCTCACGGAGCTCCACCACGCTGGAGAACTACAACTTCGAGCTGTACGACGGCATCAAGCACAAAGTCAAGATGAACCACCAGAAATGCTGCTCGGAGGCCTGATGTGTGCCCTGGGGATCACCCTTGGTATTGTGCCCGGTGAGATGGGCTGGCGGGGGGGTACATTTTTTTGCTGTTTTCTATGGGAACTGAATGCCATAACGGGAAAGGAGGCTTGCGGGAGGAGCGAGGGGAGGCGCTACTCCTGCTGCCAGGTCCCGCTGGTGGGTCGTGCTCTGCCAGGACCGAGCGGGCTTTCCCGCAAACCTGACTGAGCTGGGCAAGGGGGGACCGAGACCCTTGTTTGTTGGTTCATCTTCATTTTCTGCTGATGCGAGCGGCTGGGATGTGGTGGGGAGACTGGTTTACCTTTTGGATGTGAGGAACTAAATGTTGATCGTTATATCCCACCTCCTTTCTCTGGTGAGTTGTTGAGACGGCTGAGGAATTTCTTCAGCCATTCTGTCTTTCAAAATAAAAAACAAACACACACCCCTGTCCATTTTAGACCCCATCCAGGTATCATTTTGGCTGTAGGGATTTGTGCACTTCCCACTAAGTCCAGGAAGCTGCAGTTTCCAGTCCTGAAAATGGAAGCATGTGGTAACCTTCAACTTTCCTTCTCCTGGTAGGGGGAAAAGGTGGGATACTGGCTTTAGTGTCGATGGTAACAGCAGCACTTTCTGAAATCATTAAGAAATAAAACAGAAAGGAAACCCTACGTGTAGAAGCACCTCTTGGAGAGAAGCTGAAGAGCCTTAAAGTGATTTGTGAATAACAGCCATTTATTAAATCCAGATCTTGGACTGCAACAGCTGAGGCCTTCATCAGGAAGGCCTTTCTTTGAATCTCCCACCCCTCTTGATCCTGCCCTTTTTTTTTTTTTTTGTTTTTGCTATAATGAGAAAATTGCAGCAAACAAAAGCTAGAGCCTGTCAGGTTGCCAGTGCTCAGGCGATGGCTTTGGGAAGGGGGCTTCACTCGGGGTTTGTCTTGAGGCACAGTGCCGAGGCCTGTCCAAAGTGCCAAGGAGGGAAAATGAGCAAGGAAGGAGGTTGGAGCCGTGCCCACAGTCCCAGGAACCAGCCCCCCTCCCCTTCATGGTGCTCCCCGTCTCCCTGGGGCCGCCAGCCCCGCTGGACCAAAGGGCTGCGCTGTATCTCCTTCGGAGCAAAGCTGCGCTGCTCCTCATCAGTAGCAAAAACCCGAAGTTTTATTTATGAGCTGTGTTTTGTTTTACTTTGAACAAGTGCCTTAGAAGAAGTATTTTTCCTCTGTCTGATGATCAGTGCTGTATCAAACAACAAGCGAGGCCTTCATCCTTCCCCGGCAAAACACTCTTCTTCGCCACTCTCTACTGGGTAGAGCCCGGCTGAAGAAGTCTGGTCCTTCTACTTTCAAGTGGTCTGGCTACATTGTCTGGCAGCTGATAGCTCTCCACTTACCGCTGTGCCGTGGGAGAGGAGTGTTATGAAAACAGTTTAATGGAGAAAAAGAGTTCAAATGCTGGACCCGAAACCGACGCCTTCATTTCCAATTCAGTGCAGACGGATCACCCCTATCAGCTTGCACATACATAAGCAAGAAACCTTTCCAGAACGTTGGGTTTTTCTTTGGAAATACCTGACATGTCCTGATTTTACTTTTTGCCTACCAAATAGTTTGGGTTGAGGATGGATTATTTTTTTTTTTCTCGCTAACTGCAGAGAGCCGAAGGTGTGATGTGCTGTGAAGCTCAGTCTGCACAGCCCCTGCAAACACATCCCGCTGGAGGCCAGGTGTTTGGGGAGGCAAGCAACATCTGGAGAGGAGATGAGCACGGACAGTGCCACAGCTGCTCCTTGGTGTAGTGGGAACAGGAATATTTGTCTAGTGTTTCATGCAGAGCTCCATCAGACAGTAAGTTTTTAGGGGGAAAAAAAAGACTTCTCCACTTGAAGGCAGATGCCTGTGTTAGTGGGGAAGCAGATACGGGCAGCTGTGTCATCAAAACATCCACAGTTCATACACGCACACACAGAGACATGCACACACAGAGACCTTCGTTTTTTTAAACTCACACTGTGCGCCCAACAGGAACAGCAGTAAATGTTACTCAGATTCTCCTTTCGAATCACCTTATTTCTTTTGGCGTTCTTCACGGACAGATTCCACAGGGGAGTTATTTTACTGTACAAAAGAAACAGAGGCAGTAAGAGGAAATGTACCAGACCATTTCAAAGCTGCATTGCTGCTGCTTGGTGATTTTATCCCCCTCAAATCACAGGAAAGGGGAAGGATGAATGGGAAAGGACCATACAGTAGAAAAGTCGACTTAGGCAAACAATAGGTGAAAATATATAATTAAAAAGGTGACGTTATGGTGTCTAGTAGGCGTACAGAGAGAAGAGTTCATATATACATATATTCAGAAATAGTGTGTTTGCACACGCACGTGAATTCTCTGTATGTATCGTGTATGTGACTTATTCCGTGGGACTGACTCGTGTTAATATATCTCTTGATCTGGGGCAGGAGAGTACTGCTGATCTTGGCACTAACTTGGCACAGGCCCAGCGAAGTGTCCGCCCTGCATGTCCTGCTTGACCCTTCCAGATGGGGCAGGGCCCACACGTGTGCGCTTGCCGGGCGGGAGCAGGCCAATAATGCTGCAAAGCCGATACCTCACTTACCTCTGCTGGGTGCTTTACTGTTCTTCTACAGAAAACTGTGTTTGATTGTAACTTCAACAGGGAAAAAAAAAAAAAAAAAAAAGTCATCAGTGCATTCAACTCATTGCATCCTCCTCTGCAAATAGATTAGGTTTGCTGATCGCAGTTCCCTCTGTGAAACTCCTAAAAGAAAAAAGAAAAAAAAAAAAAAGAAATTGGTGTTAATGCCTTTGCTGAAATGGGCTGTTGCCTCCACACCCTTCCCATGGTGAGGACGTGTTGCTAACAGGCGGGCTGTAGTGCTGGGTGATTTCGTTTTGTGGGAAGGTGCCGGGGTGAGCATGGGAATTAAACCATTAAGAAATTATATGCAGAAATGGAACTTCTCCAAGGTTTGCAGTTCAAGGTGTTTGACCATTCACTGGCTGAGCCAGGACTTATGGACTTAAAGAGCTTTTACTGTGATTCTTCGGTGTAAAAAAAAAAAAAAAAAAAAAAAAAAAAAAAAAATCAAACTGTGTTTATATGATTTGTATAAAAACCTTTTAAAATTACTATTTAATAAACATTATGGTAGAGATTATGTTTCAGTGGCTTTTTTATTTATCAAAGAGCAGCAGTAAGGAAACTGAACTGAGAGGGCCAAGGGCAGCTAGAAACCCCAGGGAAGCCGAGGCACAGCTGAAGGCACGCAGGGCCATGCCCACTGCCCTCCTTCGCTGCACACTGCCCACCCCTTCGGGTCACCCCCAGGTGACAGGGGGCTTTACACAGACCCTGTGCACACACATGTCCTCCCACTGGGACACAGCCTGTCCTCCCAGAGCTGGGGATGGCTGGAAGCTGCTCTGGCCAAAGAACAGCACCTGAACACAAACCCAAAAGCAGCCACATGTCCCTGCCTGCCACCCTGCACTGCTGCACGGTGCTGCTGGCGATCCTGGAGAGGAGTGTGGCTTTAGGCTAAGAAAAATGTCATTTAAGGCTAAAACAGCTTGGTGCTGAGCAGAAAGGTGCAGTCAAGGCTTTGCAGTGCAACTGCGCAGCGTGGTGATGGCCGGGGGTCACTCAGCACAGCACATGGCTGTGCAGGCACCACACAGGGAGCAGCCTGCACCCTCTCTGCCAGGCTGTACTGGGAGCCAGACCATCCCAGCTGAGCCACCTCACCAGCCTGCAGGAGCTGGGTGCCAGCTTATCCCTGTCCTGGTCCCACGGCCCTGCAATGGCAGGGAGTGACCGGGATGGCTTAGCCCTCTGCCATCCAGCTTCAGCCCTGTGCTCAGCAGTTACAAGAGGTATCCAGCAGCAAGGACTCCAGGCAAACGCCAAAGCCAAGCCTGGCCCCATGCACTTGCCTTCTCCACCCTCTCTCCCACTGCCCTGATGGTGACTCTGGACTGAGGGAGCCTTGCATCTCACCAGGGTCCCAGCACCCTGCTGCTCTCCCTGTACCGCACTGCCAGGAGCCAGCTGGAGAAGCAGTGGGGCTGAACCTACGGCATGGAAACTCTTGTTTATTTACGGGCAGTCTGACAAAGGAGAGCCAATCCATCAAGCCCCAGGCACCCTGAGAGCAAATGAAATTTTTCTGCCATCTCCTTACCTCCAACACGGTGGCCCCCTCCCAAAGCACATGTGTGTTAAAGAGGGTCTTTAATCGATGAAGGGCAGCTGGCAGCTTAGATGAAGATGACAGTGTAGCTGCAACCTTGACAGCTCTTCCCTTACCCAGGAATAAAGAACTGATGTGCAGATTGATACCTGGGGGAGAGGCTGTCAGAGAGCAGGACAGAGACGGCAGATAAGCGACTCAATCAGTGTCAGACCCGTCCTGCCGTAACACCGCCTGTAAATCACTGCGGTTAAAGAGGCGCCTCCGCTAAAGCGAGGAGCAGAAAGCAGGTAATAGAAAAACGGGTGGCAAAGCAGATGTGTGCACTGGCTGGGTTAAAAGCCTGAAAGCCGGGCTGCAGCTGCCACCTGGGCACAAAGGGGAGGCAGGCACCCGCTTCAGGAAATGGGAATCTCAGGGTGTATTTTTTAGCTCGGATCACATTTTGGGGGGGATGGGCTGAGACCCAGAGGCACCTGTGTGCACTTGCCATGCACACACGGGCACCCACTGCCAGAGGAAGCTGGAGTGTGGGGGGGCCACGAGGGCGGTCCGTGTAGCACGAGAGTAATCAGTGACTGAGCGGGCTAATGAAATCTATTTCACCATTCTCAGGCTGCACCGAGATGGGAATCCAGACGCTCCAGCACATCCTTGAGAGCTGATTGCAATCGTGCACACACGCTCGCTGTCTCTCTTGCCTCTTCTTGGAAATATTCCTTTGCTTTTGTGTTTAATGGGAAATCTTTTCAAATAATGACTTGCTCTCTGGACAGCTGGGGGCTTGGCAGTGAGGGGGAGCCATGGGGCTGAGCTAATGAGTAGATTCGTAATTAATTAATTGCAGGCAGGTGCAAGTGGAGCCTCCCGTCACCTCTCTCTCCTGTCTCTCTCTGAAGAGCTCCTCTGTCTCCCAGAGCCTGGCATTATCACCAACCATCCAAAGGGGTTGAGCGAAACCTGGCGCTGGCTTTACCCTGGACAGTGACTTTGGCAGGCAGGGAGGCCAGTGCTCCCATCCCCTCCACACGGGGACCACAGGGAGCATGCTGTATGCAGCACGTTGCCTTTACAGCTCATATCTGCCAGGCTCCCTGCGCTCAAACCATGATGACTAGCACCCATAAAGGCACCTTCTTTCTGCCAAGCAGCTCCCCACTTCCCCTCCCCGGGGAAGATTGATTGCTCTCTTTACTGTAGCTGCACAGAAACAGCTCACACCTTCCCCCTTTACTCCTCCAAAGGGCTAAACCCACCTGGACACAAAAGGTGTTGGTGAACCCCCAAGCGCTGACTCCTGGTGAGCTGAGCACAGGCACCCCACCGCAGCTGGTGTCACACTGCTCTGTCCACACTGTGTCCTTTCAGCCTTACATCAGCTGCTCCAGTGGGTGCTCAGCAGAGCCCTGTGGGTGTAAATACAGAGGGTGACACTGAGTTTTGGTCCATATACATCCATAGCAAAATCTGCACTGAATTCAGTAGGTCTCTATTGTCACTCTCACTTATCAGGTAGGATTAGGCTTTCCTATCAATGCCAGTTATACACAGCAACCCATTTAAGGCAACAAACTCTCCGTGACTAAAGCAGTTTAATAAGGAAAATAATCCTTAATTTGTTGAAGGGGGATGACTCCTCTCTAGGCTGCTGTATCATAACTCAGTTGCACCACTAATATCCAAAATAGAAAGCACCAAATTAAACACTCAGCAGCTCTACCCCCGCCTTGGTCTGGGTGCTAAAAATCAAAGGAAAAAATATAGTCCTGCTTCCCTGTGCTGCTGCAGTGGGTGGAGGCCTGTGGAATGAGCCAGCATGGGCTGCCAGCTCAGGACTGTTTGCTGCAGAAGACTTTGCTAACATTCCCTCGGTTAAATGTTTACAAACCCAGAGGAAATAGCTGTCCCAGATGCTGCTGATAATTTCCTATCAGGTCCCTCCTGGTGGGGTGCAGGGCTGATTTGTCACCCTTTGGATCAGCTGCCAATCTCATGCTTAATAACAGAGATGACTGACTTCTTTACAAACGCCAACAAAATTTCTAGCACTATTTTTGCCCTCCTGGTCTCTCGGGTTTATACAGAGAGTAATTCTGCCCTGGCTTCCAGCCCAGCTTGCTTTGCAGTCCTCGAAGCACACTCCTGAGCGGAGTGGCCTCCAGCAGAGGCACAGGGCAGCCCTTCCTTCACCTCACCGCTTCACCGGTGGGCTGCGTTGGAGGATGCAGAGGCAGCCCTGGGCTGTGCTGTCCCTTGGGAAGCGTTTCCCCAACACGTCCTGCTCTACCACACCAGTGAAGGGGGTGAGGTCTTCCACCAGCTTTCAGGGACAGCTGTTGCCAAATGCGTTTCAACCTCGTATTTTAAGAAGACATCCAATATGCTTACCAGAGCTGGGGAGCCTTTTACACCACAGCAATAATCCAGCGCTTGGCCATGAAATCCTCAGCACAGTGTCACATCTGTCCTTTTCAGCAGAGAAGTTTTATTAACTTAGGGTATGAAAAGTTTCTGAGAGCAGAAAGTCTCTCTCCCTCTGAGAGAAATAAGGATGATTTAAGCAGTCTGGGTGTATTTGAGATGGAGAGCAAGTTCCCCAGCTGACACATCAGAGGGAAAAACTGTAAGCCAAGGCTGCATTTATTAAAGAAGGAAGCTGGGGCTGTGTAAAGCCAACCTTTTTAAGCACTCTACGAGAGCATTTTAATAAAAAGCACCACAAGCCCACAACAAATCACAGCTTGGAAGCAAAAAAAAAAAAAAAGTCAATTCCTGTCAAGTTTTGAAGAATCGTCTGAGCTTAAGGAAAAGCGAATTCCTGCTACACTCCCTCCCCTGTCCTCCGCTCCCGTGCACGGAGCAAAGCCACCCCAAACGCTGCCTGTGACACGCCGCAAATCACGTCGGGGAGCAGCCACCGACCCAGCCGCGGGAAGGCCCACAGAAGGATTGAAGCTTAAAGAAAATGAAATTTATAGTCAGAGTATTAAAATATTAAAGGGCCTTAAAGAACAGCCATGAATCTGATTTGGGGGGATGGGAAGGCAAGTCTGTCATCAGGCAGAGACAAACGGCTGCTGGACAGGACAACTCACATAAATCTGGCAGAGGAGAAGAAATAAAGCTCAATCAGACCCCAAAAAGAAAAAAAAAAAAGTGATGAAAAGATTTTAGGGTATAAAGAGTGAAAAGGAGAGGGAAAGCTAAAGAAGATAAGGAGTTGAAAGCAGAGAAGCGATTATAAAAATAGTAGTAGTACAGATGGAGGTAGAGGATAGAATTATTAAAAATAGCCAGCAGTGCCCTGGTGGCACAGGTATTTTTGACAATCTTGCCTGAGGCTGCTTGTTTTTTTCACAGCAAGAACTCGTTGGGTGAGCTTCAACAGCTTAGACCCTGCGTGGGCATAAGGAGGTGCAGAGCCCACCATGCAGAGCACCAGCCTCAAACCACCCAGAGAGGGGGGGTGGGCACAAGGACCCCTGCACAACTCCAGCATCCTTGGGTGTGCTGCAGCAAAATTCCTCCATTTCCAGAAGCTGACCAGCACTCACTAGGCAAATCCACATGTATTGCTCCTCATGAGCAGCTAAACCTGCTCCTGAACTGGGGATCGGCTTCTCCAGGACGTGGCTCCTGGCTGACCCCAGAGCATCCCCGAGCGCCGTGGCCGATTGCACAACATGCCCAGGCTGCAGATGCTCTGTGGTGCGAGAAGTCAGTGGGCCACCCTGGCCAGCCCCCACATCTTTCACTTCACGTCAGCAGAGACCCGTGCCACGGGGCTGTCCCCCAGTGGCAGCCGTGCCCTGCTGAGACCAGGCCAGCCGGGGATTGGCCCCGCGGTGCCTCCCATCCCCACTGTGCTGAGGAGAGACTGCAAATCCATCCAGGAGCCACAGCCGGGACCCACCGTAAGTTGGGAAACAGGGTGCAGCAAGGGCTGGATTTGCAAAATGCTGTCTGTAAGCCAGCCCTCCCTCTAAAACACTAAACAAAAAACAACATTCAGATATATTTCGGAGGAAAACACGAAGCATCTGGTTCCTTTCGCTAGTGTACATAGCAAGAGAAAAGTTGGCAGTACATTTGATTACCATAAAAGAGAGAGCTATGCACAAAAAAGCCACATTAGAGTAACATTGCCCAAAACAAAGTTAAATGTCTGCCTTGTTTTGAACATGCTCATGGTGGAAATGTGAGCAAAGGTTAGCCCAGATTAATGAGAACTGCAAATTAATTGGCTGGGCTAGGACTGGCACCCTGCCACCACGTCTCGCCCGGCAATTCTTATGTATCGATTTATTTTGCTGGATGAGGAGACACCCTGCAAACACACAGAAAACCAAGCCTGACACTTCCGATGGGTGACACGCCATTTTAGCCAGGGTCACTAGGAGCCGTGGGCTTGTGCAGCCACCTGTCCCCGCTGCACCCCTCTCTTGCACCCGCAGTGGGGGACAATGGAAGCCCAGCCCCTGCCGGGAGGGCTTCCCAGGTGCTGGGGGTCCTGCCCAGACACCCCCAGCCCTGCGCCAAGGCCAAGCCGAGCACTGCGCTGGGGCCACCCATCCCTCACAGCCTGGACAGGGACGAGGATGGGGACAGGCAGGGGACCTGTGCTGCCTCCCACCACGGCTGCCCCGCCGCCACTGCCTGTTGCTGTCACTGCAATAAAATCCCAGTGCCTGGAAAGTGCCGCTTCCCTGCCAACCTGCGGTAAGGCAGACGTCAAAAGGAGGGTGACAGATGTGTCTGCCAGTTTTTATGGAGCAAAGGGGGTTTTCCATGGCTCACTGACACACAGGCAGTGATTACCTGCTGAAGCAGCTAAAAACTTGGGTTTTTTTTGGTTTAGGGGGAAGGAGGAGTAAGAAAAGCCCAGCCCCAGCTCTGGCTTTTCTCCTGGAAAGGAAAAGCCATCTCGGCAACTCTCCCTTTTCTTAACTTCAAATATACAAACACCTCAATGCCATCCAAACAGCTCCTTCCAGCTTCAGCACAACACACGCTGAAGGGCTGGGGGAAACGCAGCAGGGTGGTTAAGCCTTCCCGCAGGCACCCTGTGGGCCGTGTGCCTCGGGGGCTCGGGGGGAAAGGGACTACAAAGCACATGAGCCCATCTCCCTGGGACAGAGACCCCCAGCATCAGCCCTGCCAGCTCTGCCGAGGTCAGATGCAGACACAGGTACCAAGGAGGAGCATCCTCATCGGGGCCTGGCAGCATCACAGAGAGAGTCACAGTGTGCTACTTGGGGGCTGTTTCAAAAGCAGTCTTTTATTATTTTTTTTTTTTTTTTTTTTTTTTCCCCAAAGGAAGAAGTTGGTCTTTGACATTAGAAACAGTGGTAGCCTCAATTTACAGGGGAGAGCTGGGTGAGAACAGGCCCCTTTAAGCACACTGTCTAAAGCAGTTCCACATCTCAGCCACAGCCCAGCTGCGCTATCAGCATCGCCCCAGCCGGGGCCGCAGGCAGGCACAGGGCTCTGGGCGCACACCAGATTAATTAGCCCCGCTGACCACCATCAAACAGCCGGGTCCACGCTGCCGATGCAATCTGCAAAGCTCATTAAAACAGAGCAGTGCCACACTCGGGAGCGAGCCGGTGTAATGCTTTGGGTGTCATGATAAAACCATTAAAACAGCACTCTGCAGTCCCTGGCAGGCCCCGCTGTGCAGTGATGCCAGACTGCAGCACGTGAGGAGGGGGCTGTAGTGTGACCTGCAGATGAGCTGCTCTAAACCGGGATCTATTTCAAGGGCTAAGCAGGACAGTGAGGCTGGGTCGAACAGTGGAGGGTTCGGCAGGTGATTTGGGAGGATGGAAAGGCCTGCCGTATCTTGTATTTCTGGATATCTACGGTGTCACAAACAGGACATTGCTCAATGACTTAAAAAATGAACACTTCTGCCTGAGGTTATCAGCCTCGGGATAATGGCAAGGTTGTGAACACAGCACTGTTGCAGGAATTTAAGAGATTAAGCATCCCGATTTGGGAATAAGTGATGATGATTCCCCCAGATACTGGAGATGAAGGGGAGGTAATGCTTTTGAAGCACGGGGACAGAGCGACAGTGCAGCCACAGTGACTCATTGCAGCTGCCCAGGCAACTTGGCAGCTAGGAAAATATTTGCACAAGTTTTAACAAGCCCCATCCACGCTACTCCTGATGCCCAGGAGATGTCCTGACAAATTTGGATGGCAGCAGCCAGGTGCTGGGCTCCTCTAATGGGGCAAGCAGGGTGTAAAAGGTCTCTTCTGGACATGTGGGGATGCCCAGGCAACCCCAGCTGCACTGTAACGCTGTCCCTGACAAAAACAAACTTCCTTTTCAAACAAGGAGGCTAATCATAAAACACTGTCTCTTGATGCCCCCATCTAGCCTCGGCAGGATACACTTTGGCTGAGACTGCAAATGCAGACAGCACTGCCAGCCTTCTGCCCGCATCAGGCTCGGCATCCTGCACCTCCTCCCTGAGCACAGGTAACTACAGGATCCGATCCACTGCAAGACAAGAGCTGGGAGACCCACTCTCCTCCTGGCTGCCCCCCTGTCCCACAGTCCCCATGTGCAGGGGGCACTACTTATGTGCAGGGGCTTCAGACATAGCCTGGCACACCCACCTGCATCCACGTAAGTCACAACCTGCTCGCAAGGAGGAGGAGGCTCCCAGCACTCGGTGCATCATTCGATGTGAACGGGTGGTGGGGCTGGAGCTGATGTCGGCTGGGGCCACTGCCTAATGTAGGTCAGAAATGTTAGCCAGGGTCTTAAGAGTAAACTTCTGTGTGCGTTTCCAGAGAGAAAAAATACACCTAGAAACCATATCTTAAAAAAAAAGGAAAGCATGGAGATAAATACAATTCATTAACAAAATAAAAGAAATAAAATCAAGGCTGGAACTGTGTTTTGGTGGCACTGGTTGGCAAAGCCTTTGTCGGAGATGTGCCGCCAGGGCCAGAGCCCTGTGCAGGCTCTCGCTCCACAGCCGGCAGGGGTGGGTGTGATCAGCCGTGGCAGTGCCAGCTGTGGGCTGAACAATAAAAACCCATGCAAGTAAAAGGAAGAGCTGGAGACCTGTCCCCTTCCCAGGTGCCCTATGTCAGGTGGCTATGGAATGCCCGGAGCACTATAAAAGCCCAGGCGCTGCCAGGTGCTATCGCAGCCAGCGAGGCCCTGCAGGCACCCCGCGATGGGCTGCACATGTGGCAAATGGGTCAGACAGATGCCCCCAGCCAGCTCCATGCCCCAAGAAACATCATGGTCCTGCTGTGCAGGTTTTTGACACACTGCTGGCACTCCTGCCTCCCTGGCCCAATGCAGGGTGACCCACATGGGGTGCAGGAGCAGAGCAGAGCAGGCTGCCTGCCCAGAGCATCCCGCACGCCGTGCCACGCTGCACTGTGCCACATCAGCCACGCAGAGCGAGCGTAACAAACTGCTGCCCAGGTGCGCAGGTTGCTGTTAGCAGTGACAGGCTTGCAGGCATGTGTCCTATCCACAGCCTGGCCTTTGCCCTCCCAGCACCACTGCTGCAGCCCCGCAGGCCTACCTTTAACTGATCCACAGCAGCGGATCCCTGTGCAGGGGGTAATCCTGCGTAACCTCGCTCTGCGGAGGGCCCTCAGCCATGCTCACCAGGCGGCCCTCCCCTTCCCCTGCCAGTCCGTGCCAAATTTCCCTGACCGGTTCCTAACAAGAGCCCCACACTACAGCCTCAGAAGGCACCAGCAAGGTAGGATGCCATCTTTATACTGCTCCTTTGTTGCTCTGCTTTGCAGTGGAGATTATTTTGGGGTGGGGGGGTGGGGGTGGGGAAACGTTATTTAAAAAAAACTTCACCCCTCTCTCTCCTCCTCCACCCTCCCCAAGCAGTGATGTGGGATAATGAACTGCTGGGACTGTCATTCAAAGAGCACTTAATGACAGTATTCGCTCTGTGTGTGTGTAGCATTGGCTGTTCTCAGAGC
Source organism: Falco cherrug (assembly GCF_023634085.1). Classification (NCBI taxonomy): domain Eukaryota; kingdom Metazoa; phylum Chordata; class Aves; order Falconiformes; family Falconidae; genus Falco; species Falco cherrug. Next base: position 14,799,378 of record NC_073704.1, on the reverse strand, counting down.
TCTCATTATGAATAGCTTTCAAGCTGTTTTGACTGTTTTCTATTACAAAGAGGAGCTCACTGTTAGCTGCCTATTTCCATTGCTGAAGCTGGCCAACGTAATCCTCACAGAGCTATGACACCACAGCTGATGCTCCTAACTCTCCTGCTCTCTCACCTCCACCTTTATGGCAGTAGAGAAGGACCAGGCTCTCCTTCCCTGTCCCTTGTCTCCTTCTCACTGCCAGGGTCCCCTTTTGGGCTTGTGCTCTGGTTTTGCAGGTCATGCTTCTTCAAACTGGCTGGTTGCTGTGTCCCAAGTTGCATCGCCGCTGCAGCGCTGGACCCATGGGAGCTCACAGCACTGCCGAGCCTATGCCTCCGACTGTCCACCCTTGGGAGCTGGGAGTCCCCACTGCAGGCTTGGCAAGGGGAAAGGGACCCAGCCTGAGCTTCATCTGTGCCACAGAGAAACCACAAAGATGCACTAAAACAATCTGTTCTCCCATCTTTTCCCAGACCCCTTGCTGTGAGACACAATATTTTGGAGGGGCAGCTGAAACCTTGCTGGTGTTAATTTAGTCTTGGTCTGCTCGCTGTTAACTTTGGGCTTGTGGGTCTTTTTCCTTAAAGAAAGGTTATTTTTCCTAAAACAGAGCAAGAAGCAGCTTGGCACTACAGGCACTTTAAAGATGTTTGAATATTTGCAAGCGGAGGCAAACGCATTTTTTAAATATTATGAAAAGCACCTTGAACAACAACAACTCAGCAAGAGCCCTCCGCAGGCTTCATCCTTTGCTGAAGGAGCCTGTTGCTCAGCCTGGGGGCATCTGAGGCTCAGCATGTCCCTCCACGCTTTTTTGCTGCATCTCAAAATCCTGCCCCTGGCATGCCAGCCCACAGGGCTGGGGCAGTGACTCCAGGCACCGAGTGAGAGACGAGCTCTGCCGAATCCCAGCGTTATTAAAAATTACAAGGGGTAACCCATGGCAGGTCCTCTCTGCAGCCATACCCACCTGCCAGCCCTCAGGAGCAAATCATGAAAAATAAAGAGGAAAATAAGTTCACAACATACTTTAGCGCTAAGTGAGTGGTTCCTAAGCTGCTCTTGGGTCTCGCTGAGGTTTTCAGGTATTGTTTCACTGTACCCTTCTTACATAAATTGGGGTATGGTTTGTCTTTTTCTTTCCCCAAATGAGGTTTTCCTGTTGAAACCTTCATTTTCCAGTCAATATAAAATTTGAGAGGTGGTTTTATTTTTAAGGAATTGTGAGAAAAATCAGGGGTGGCTATGCACAAAAAAAAGTCCACATCTGCTAAAGTCCACGATCTGTTTTTTTATAAAAAGCCATTTTCTGACTAAAAGCCTTTCCTTTCTAATACTTTTACTCTCTCCACATGCCTGTCAGTCTTCGCCTGTTGTCTTCTTCTCCCTGTTGACACAATGCCACGTTCCTTGCATTTCCCCACCAATTTTTCTTGGTAGAGCTGCGTTGCTGTCAGCCAGCCAGCCGCAGGCACACAAATCACAGCTGCGGGGCACGGGAGGACCAGTGGCCAGCGGGGACCATTAGATCATCTCGCTGACCTCTCCCTGATGCAGGGCCAGGTCTGGCATCCAATTACTCCTGTGCCGAGCCTGGTAACTCCTGCTTGGCAAAAGTGTATGGTGCAGAAATGCATCCTGTCTGGGTCTAAATATATCAAAGGCGAGGGAATGGGCTGCTCTCCTGCATAGTTTAATCTTTGTTAACACTCACGTTTTAAAAGGTCTGTTTGATTCCCGATTTGAATTTGTCTGGCTTCAGCTTCCAGGCGCAGGCTCGTGCAATGCCTTTCTCCTCTAGATTAAACAGCCCTTTAATACCTGCCTTTCTCTCCCCGTGAAGGTACCTCACACAGCACAATTAAGTCACCTCTTGATCTTCTTTTTAATAAGCTAAACAGGCTGAGCTCCTCCGATTTCGCATCATAAGACTTTCCCCGCAGCACCTCCCAAGGATCAAGTCTCTAATACTGCCTGATCCCATGCAGGGGGACGCAGAGCCACCCCGTGCAGCCGATGAAACTAAGCAGCTCGCTGGGAGATGGCAGCCTTTCCCTGCTGCCCGCTCCCCCCACCAGCCCGTATCTTTGGGGAGGCTGCTTAGTGGTATTAGAGGTTTCACACCTCTCTGGGCACCTCCGTACCCCACATCCACCCATCACTGAGCGATGGAGAGCCAGTACCGCGGCTGCCTCCACCCGTGCCTGTGAGATACCAGATGAGCAACAACATTTAGGGCTATTTCCTAGTGCAGGGGGCTTGGGTGTGCCAAGAGCCATCCCAGGCTTTACAGCCAGGGTGGGAGAGGAACCACGGGGCCACGCTGAGCCATCCCCATCAACTTCAGCCATCCCTAATTCACTTAAAACCCTGTGATTTTAAGTGGCGTCGGTCCCATCACTCACCCCATCTCTGGGAAAGGGTGGGTCTGGACACACAGGTCTCAGACGGCAGGCGGCATTGCCTCCCACCCAGGGCACCTGCTGCATGTACCAACTGAAACAAGCAAGTGGATAAGGCCTCTCCTCATCCAACATTTACCTGGAAGAACAATAAATCTCAGCATTGGCCAAAACCTGGAAGTCAATGCACATGCAACATTGCACATGTATTGTTGGCAAGGGTCATCACTTTTGCTCCAGTTTTTAATGCACCTTTTTCTGAACTGCAGCCTGGGTGCCCCACCCAGTGCATGCAGCCAGCCGGCCCACCAGCTGGATTTTAGCCACAGGCTTCAGCAATACCATTTCACACACCATTATAATGGTTTAGCTGGGAGAGTACACATAGCCACTCACACTCTCCACCGGGTATTTGTCTTGCCTGCAAATCAATTACAGCAGAGACACCGCGTGCATTAGGATTGCTGCTTGGCGCATATTGCAGCCATGATATATGTTGCTCTGCTCCACAACAAATGACTTAGATAAACCTCCAGGAGGTCGTGTCTGTCAGCAAGGTTTTTATTAGGTGAGCTGTGCCCATTCTCACAACGGTAAGGGCTACCTGGCAGAAAATTGTAAGCTGTTTCCCTCAGAGGGTGCGAGCCCTAAATGAGTTTCCCAGTCTCACTTTGGGAACACACTCAGATATTAAAGGGACCAGAGAGTATCATTACTGCCAGGTGATAAAAACAACTACTGTTTGGGAAGACTGATGGCCTTTGTAAAAGCTCCCAACAGAAGCTTCATTCTGCACAGCGGATAATAACAGCCGTCTTGGGCTGAAATCCCAAAGCAGCTGCATTTTCCAGCGCTACAAAAGTGACTTCAGGATTCCTGGCGCCACATTGCTCAAGCATCACTCTTTGGCAGTCACAGAGCCTGAGATCAGTTATTCTTCTGCAACGATCACAGCTTAAAGATGTCGCCTTCTCTCTCCCTGCTTGCAACTCTGCTTTCTGGATTGCCTCCCTGGCTCAAAAAAGGTGAGGTGTCAGTGGGAGCAGAGAAAGGACAGCAAGCAAAGTGCCTTTTAATTTCCCCCTTGCAACAGGGAGAGAAAAGTTTAAGCCTGACTCTCTACCACTAAGATAACTGCCAGCTTGCATTATGACATCACCAAGACATCATTGCATCACACCGCAGACATGACTTTGCATGACAGCTTGTGCTCCTGGAGCAGGCTGCACTTTCCAGCACCATCTCCAGCCCAGTTTCACCACACCTGGCAATCACAGCCCCCTGACAGCACTGGGACTGGCCCCAGGGAAAGGCATGGGCTGGCATATCCTTATTTACCTGATGCTTTCTTGGTTGCAGCTGCATCGAGCAGGCACCTGTCTCAGCTGAGAAATGGCCACCCTGCTCAGGAATTACTGGAATCTTTCCAGGGTTTTGCCAGTCCCTGGGCCAGGGCTCCACACCAAGCACAGAGCTGCCACCAGATCACCTGGGAGCCGGTCAGATTCCCACTGATCTACCAACCAGCTTAAAAAACAGTTGTTTCCCGTGCCCATTTCTCGCATCCCTCCTCGTTCCCATGTCACACACCCACTGGTGATCTCGTGAGAGCCCAGTGGGAAGGTGGGGCAGCACGGGCATGTGGCAAGGCCGTGATGTGCCATCACCCCACTCATGGGGCTGTCCACTGTAGTGGACCCAGTGGACCCAGCAGCCCGGAGCAGGGCCTGAGCCCCGGGGCTGCCCCTCACCAGCCTCCCTGCCCTGGGGCAGAGGCTGAAACGGTGGCACATTCACCAGAGGGAAAATAAAAAAGTAACAGCGCATTTGAGCTCTGCTTTCTGCTTTAACACTGCCACTGTCTGTGGCCCCCCAGCCAGCACAGGGGCTTCAAGTGTGTGATGGCAGGGTGCCTGCCACATCCTTGCACGCCTGGTGCTGGGGGTGAGGGTTGTGCATGGCAGCCACAGGTCAGTTGCTGCACCAGAGCTATTCACGCAGAGGACCAGCTTCAGCTCACTTTCACAGCAAGGCATCCTGTGTTGCTCGCATTCAGCTCTGACACCTATTCATCCAGCTCGAGTGCTTTTTTCTGCGCTGGTTTTCTTGGCTGTTTTCTCTGGATGAAGATTTTCTGAAGACCGCTGGTTCCCTTTGTAACCTTTCAAGAGTCCCCTCTGTATGAAGTTCTCTTCACATCATCTCCAACAGACACAGGTAATGAAGTCGGAGCAGATTTATGAGTTTGAGAATCTCATTATCTATCCATCAGGAAAAGGAGCTGTTTTTTTTAAAAAGGCAGGGGATGGATTTTGCCATTATTTATTGTTTAAAAAGAGGAAGAATAAAGAACGCCTCTTGAATCCTTCCCAGCCCAAATTGCCTAAAAACATCCTCTGAACTTACCAAGCACAGTGCCGGCTCACGCCAAGAGCAGGAGGTGTTGCCATGGCCCTTTGGAGTGGTGAGAGCGACCAGCTCCCCATCCGTGCACCTTGGCCAAAGCACCTCAGCTGGCACCAACTTCAGGCCCAGCCACGGTGTTGCTGTGGATGACAGTCAGTCCAGGAGGGCTGTGCTCTCAGAGGCTTGTTAGAAACAGGTTAGGACAGCCCGTGGACTATGGCAGCCCCCTGCTGCTGCCTGCCTGTGAAGGCTGAACATGCTCAGCAATCAGCAGGGTGGGACAGGGAGTTCCCCCCATAGTGCCCATGCCCTTGAGGCTCTCCAAAGCCATGCTGCCATGGCTAGAAAGCACAGGTTTTGGCTGTGGAGTCCAAACAGGACCTCCACCCATCCCAGCAGAGGCGCCCACACCACAGCCCACCCTCACTGGCAGTGGTTTGCCACAAAGGACAAAGGCTGCAAGCAAAGGATTAGGCAGCAGAAAAAGAGCCAGAGGGACTGACAGCCATCAGAAAGAGTCACATGTCAGGAAAGAGATGACAATCCCCTGTCCTACCCCAAGCAGCATCAGTGCCACTGCCCTGGCGATGTCTCGCACCAAGCAGTCATTCTCGGGCTCTCCATGGAAGCAACGCAGACAGCTCCTGCCCTGTTCCCATGCTCTCCACTGCCGTTTTCCCAGCAGTTGGGTCAGCTCTCCTCCAGGGAGCTCCCATCTGCCTGTGCCCGTGGGGATGGGGGGGGTTGCACCAGGATGGGCCGATGCTGGAGACACTCAGAGGCAGAAGATTCTGGGTGGTGTCAGAGAGGGTTAAAGAAGCACATAGCAGAATTCAGCCTGGCGGATCATGGTTAAGAGGTCATGTGTTTGCCATGTCCTCCAACCACATCAATCAGGGATTTGTAACTGCTGAAGTCCCCGCTTGGGAAATACATTTTCCAGGCGTGGTTCCAGCCAAAAGGCGGCTCTGCAAGCCTATTGTCAGCATGATTTTGCAGCTTGTTTGCAAATGGTCCGAGACCTATCTAGCTTCTCATCCAGCCCAGCTCATTCCCAAATCACCCAGCAGTCCCTGCTCTGCTCAGCCTTGGAGCAGGAGAAGCCCTTGAGCTCATCCTGCAGGAGAGGGGCCCAGAGCTGTGCTGATTTGTGTCGTCCAGGGCAGGTCAGACACTGGGCCTGGGAGGGGCGGACCAGGATGTGACAGACACCTGGCATGAAATCATGGCTTCTGCACGGTCAACAGGACTTTGGTCACCAGCTTACAGCCACAATTTCAGCTCCAGAATGCCAGCATCTGGGGCTTTCAGTCACTCCCTGCTCTGTTTTGCGGATATGGAGCCTCTTTCTCTGCAAACATAACAAATCAGTTTTGATCTTTCCCATCAGCCTCTTTTGCAAACACACATCCCGCACGACATCTCTGCTCATACATCAAAACACTTGGCGAAACAAAGCAGAAACCTGTTCTCCCTGTCAACTAAGAAATTAATTAGGACAGAACCCTGATTCTGAACACACAAACAAAACCCTACCTCTCTCCAGCTCTTTAAGCAAAAATCTCCATGCAAGGATTAACCGCCAGTAAGCAGTCACAGCCATTTCATTTGAAAGGTGGTTGGTCTGAAATGTCAAGAGTTTACTTTGCAAACACTTGCTGTTTTTTTTATGGAAGAACAGGGCAAAAACCCCACCCTCAGCCATTGCTATGACAATTCATCGCTGTTGTATGAAGCAAAATGCCATGTCCCATCTGAAAATATTTGTTCATGATGGCATTTTGTCTGATGCTCGTGTAATTTGTGAGCTGTGGTGAGGGATGGCTTGTGTTCAAAGAATTTAATAAGTCTCTGTAAGTGTAGCACTAAATTAAGGCCCTGATCAGAGAGGATCCACCCAGTCCCCAGCACCAGTTTTTGCTGGACCCTGCGCTGGGCTGGGGGGGCAGCCCTGTTTTTGCACCACCTGGACCCCCCAGCTCAGTGCACCTGACCTGGCACTCAGGCTGTGTGCGTGCACAGCAGTGGAGGGGCTGGCCCTTCGCAGGGGCTTTTACCCTGCAAACACCTTGCTAACAGCAGCTCAGGGAACTGGCACTTCCACGGGCTGTGCTGGAAGAGGAGGGGTGAGCTTTGGAGCCGAGCAGCTGGCGGGTGCCCAGCTGAACAGCTAAGGCGTTGGTGTACTGGAAGAGTGAGTGCTTTGCCCAAAGCCAAGTACACCACAGCCCAGGTGCTCCCATGGCACTGTGCCAGCAAAGGGCCCAATCCCAGGGTGAGGGGCTGGCTGTACAATGTCCCCTTGGTCTCGGTGGGATGGGGCAGCAATGACATTGAGGAGCGTCTCACCAGCTCCGAACTGGAAGAACACGGGGAGCTCTGGCTCCATTGCAGGCTGGCAGTGACCACTAGCACACCAGCTCCTGCTTCCTCCCACAGCGCAGCATAAAATACAGCTGATTGAGGAGTTTTGGTGCAAATTTACAGACTGATTTCAGTGCAAGAGTCAGCAAAATACTCTTCTGCTTGATCAAAAAAAGCCAATCAGGAACAGCAACAGTCTGATTTAGAAGGGGTGGGGGGAAAACCAATCCACAGAGAAAAGAGACAACAGTTTTGGCCAACACACCATGGCCTCCATTAGATAAAACAACCTGTCATTTGCATTCACTTGGCAAGTGACTAGACCTGAACTTGGCTGCACACTTGATGATCCACCATTACTTTCCAGGGAGGAGGTTGAAATATTCTTATTCTTATTCATTAGGCCAAAGTAATTCTCTTAATGCCACCGAAGCAGCCGTGGACAAGATCCTGCACATAATGTCATTGGCAGTGTTGCTAAGTGAAATCCCTCTGCAAGCAGCTGGGGGAATCAATACTCGCAGTAATTTGTCCTTCCAAGTTTTCCTCCCACGCCACCTTATTTGTGGCGCCAGCCTGCGTCAGCTCCATCCATCTCAGCCATGCATGGGGCAAAGAGGGTCCTGGGGCTGGGTAGGTGCCCCAGCGCAGTGCTCTACCTCTGCTATCCCCCCCCCAGCTGGGAAGCCACCTCCTGGCTCCATGGGCAGCAGCTCCATACAGCCCAGCATGTCACTGCGGGGTGGGCAGGCTTTGCTGCAGACTGATTAGGAGCTTACAGAGAGAGATGAGGTGCTCTCTCCTGGCTCCACGGAGTGTCAAGTGTTGATTATATAACACGTAGCAGAAAAGAATCATGGCTTTTTCCAGTAATTGGAAATACAGCGAAGCCTTCATTAAATCATTAGCCAGAAATGCAGCTGCTGTTAGGTGAGGCTGCCACACCATGGCAAAGATGTCGGGCCATCGGCTAGCATGGGGCCCAGGCGCAATCCAGCCCTCACACATTAGCTGGAGTAAATCTTTACTGCTTCCTGAGCCCTTGCTTTGGACCACATTAAACATCAATACTGCAGCACTCAACGTCACCCAATATTGTATCAAATCATTAGTGGAGGGATAATCATTACAAAAAGAGGAGGTCTCGGCTGACAATTTACTCATTTCCTATATGAAAGCACTATTATTACCACAGCAGCACAAAGATTCGGGCTCAGCTGCTCTCTTCCTTACGTGAATGTGTCACCGTGTCCAGTCGCTTCGTTACCTCAGTGGGGTGGAGGGGGAAGGTGAGCCTGTCTGCAGCCAGAATGAAGGACATGCCCAGAGGCCAGGCAAGCTCCATCCAAACCTCCGTCCCTCCCAGCCAGTGCAGGAGCCGGCTCAGTGGCAGGACCAAGCAGCCGAAACTAAGAGCATTTATGATCTCCCCCCAGGATTAGCCCCGAAATGGGGTCCCAGTTGCAGCTGCCACTGTCCCACCATGCAGCGAGCCAGGCGCCCTGCAGACCCGGGGAGGTCTGTGCAGTGCAGAGGCGCAAGGGTCCCTTTAGTGTTCTGGCCTGTCCTAAAAAAATATATATTACCAAGTTCAAATCCTTGTGTTTCTTTTCTGCTGGCATAATAACTTTGAAATGTATTATTGCTGAGAGACTTGCCTCTCTCTGCCAACAACTCCCCAGAGAGAAGCACTAGCAGAAGAAAAGAACTTTTTACAGCTTCTTCATAAAAGAAGTCAGCAATCCACTGGACCTAATCAACTTTTCCTAGAGATGACGGGGACAGAGCCTCAGCTGCAATAAAAAGGTGTAACCCTCATTGGTATGCCATTGAGGGGGATGTTTTTTTTTTTACACCAGCAGACGATTTGGCCTGATAATTCAGGAGCAATGCACAGGAGACAGCTCCAGATGCGCTCTGTACCTTTGCTTTTCTCTTCCACTGAGGCAAACATTTGTATTGTTTCCTCCTCTGCCAGCTGTGCTAGGAAAGGGCGGAGGAGCGATACTGCTGCCTAGGAAGAGCTAATAGAAACAGAGAAGCATTTAGGCAAAATCACTCACTAACACTATAGAGCTCCTTACTGGGTCGGCCTGCCAATGTATCAGCACAGCTGAATGGTGTGCATAAAGAGAACTCACAGCTGATTTAGGATAACAGCCTAAATCAGGTGGCTTTTAGACTGCTCTTTTCACGCAGCCACAGCAACCAGTGCCAGGAATTCCAGCGAGAGCCACATTAGCGGCTGGTCTTTCCACCACCAGGAGCTGTGCTGTCTGCAGGAGAAGACTTCCATTTCAGAAAGCACTTCACAGCCCCCAAGCTAATTTTCCCTGCTCCCAGAGATAAAGGCAGCCACAGATGTGGTTACAACTTTGATTATTTTGTTTTAAATCATTTGAGAAAGCATCTTGCCAGGGAACAGTTGGAAATGATAGTCCTAAGCAGAGGCAGCTCAGCTGGCAGTCTTCAAAATAAGGCCATCGTATTAAACGTTTAAACTGGAAAAGTTAATGGTTTGGCAACGAGGCAGTAGATCAAAAACTGATGCTGTCCTGGGGTTTTGCAAGCATGAGGTGGGGCTAAGCTGGCCCAGCACACAGCCCAGCTCTGCAGGACGAGGGCTGACCCCAGCCAGTGACACCCCCACATCACTCTGCCTTGCTGCCCCAGTTCCCTTCACCCGTAACCAGGGGCACCAGCACCTCTCTCACCCAGCAGTATGTTCAGATGCAGAGTGGGAGAGCATTCTGGTTGGCAGGTCAAGGATCTCAAAGCACGCTGCAGAAACTGGATCCTGATGCCGTTGTTTCTGGGATACCTGCTGGCTGCAGCAGTGGCAGGTGGCTGCAGGCACCCAAGGAACCAAGCGGTGCGGGGCACTGGTTTGGGGAAGACCAAGGGGGACTACTTCTTCCCTTCCTTCCATTCCTAGTGGAGAAATAGAAAGGCAAATGCAATCAATTTGGCATGTATCTATTTACTATGAGCACATACAAAAGACTCACAACAGATCTCCTCCCCCACCTTTGGCAGCCAGCCTACACGTTGGCAAGCAAAAGATGTTATCTTAAGGATACACTGCAATACCCTGAGTCATGCTGTAAGCCTGAATCCGCTGGGAAGCCTGCTGAAGTCAAGGACCTAGTGCCGAGATGCTGCTGTCTTACCTATTGCTCGTGGCAACATTGTTCACCGGGGTGAATCCTCCACACAGCCAGCACCGAGGGGCCTGACAGACAGCAACAATTCACCTGCCTGTTCCAAAGGGTGGGAGATACAACAGCCCAGTCCTACCAAGAGCACCGCTCCACCAAAGCTCTGCCTCAGCCAACTGGGCTTGGAGATTGGCATCTCCAGCTAAACCTCACCTTCCTATGCAGGGCCCGTGGGGGCAAGTAAGGCTGCTGTGGTGGCTGCCTCCAGGCACAGGGCTGCGGGGAGATGGTGGGAGCCAGGGTATGTGACAGAGGAGCCAAGGCAGCGGAGCTAAACTGATTTACATCCGCTGAGGAGCTACTGCATGGTTGGGCAACAGAGCATAGCAATTCAAGGGAGGAATAGCAAATTCAAAGCCCAGCATTAACACAACATTCAGCTGAACAACTCAAGGACTCCGAGGAGAAGAAATTCAGACCATGCAGCAGACTTGGATCAGGAGGATTTGGCAGCTGAGAGCTTTAGGTCTGTGCCCCCATCAGGCAAATTCGGACTTGGCCAACAGAAGCCTGAACATTTCTTGGGGGCAAGAGAGGACTCGTTCTCCCAAACTGTGAAGTTCTCTGTAAAAGCAGGTATCCATTCCTACTGTTGCAGTGACAGCCACTTTTCAGAGTAGCCAGAGCTCAGCAGAAGTAAAGCCGTACAGCCCCTGCAGATGATGCCATATACCTCAGTAGTCCTCAGCAAACAGCAGACCCCAGACCACAGAAATCAAACTGTGCAGCAGCAGCAAGTCTTGAGCCATCCCTGGACAGAAAACTAGTGTGGGAAAAATGCTACACCACTGAAAGCCATTTGCGGGAAAAAGGGGGGTTCAAGGGATGCTCTGCTGTCTGTCTGCAATGGCACAGTGGTGCCGGCTAGATGTCAGGACCATGTTTTAGGGTAGGTGGACACAAAGTGTATCGTGTCATTGTCATCTACAAACTACCAGATGGATTTAGCAGCTTTGCAGCAGCTGTTAGCTATCGCAAGAGATGTATAGATCTTAAGGCCAAAGGATCAGAGAAAGTCATTTAATACGAACTTCTGCAAGACACAGGCCACAGAATCACAAGTCCATAATTTCTGCCTGACCCCAGGCACCTCTTTCAGAAACATCCTCAATCTGGATTTAAAGATATCGAAGGATGGAAACTCTACTATCCCCTAGCACATTAGTAGATAACCTTAAGCATTAAGAAGGGAGACGCCCCTTTTTTTGCCTGTCTTCATCTTTCAGGCATCGGATGCTGTTATGCCTTTGTCCTCCAAATTAAACAGCCCTCTGCTCCCAGAAGTCTCATTCCTAAATAAGTACTTAGAGATGATGATTCAGTCACCTCTTAACCTTTCCTTTGTTATGCTAAATTAGTTTAAACTTCCTTCATGGCTTCCTCCAGGGAAAGTTTTCCAGCCTCTGAACCATATTCTTTCCCAGGGCAGCCCCTCAGCCGCTGCCCAGCTGCTGACTGAGCAGGAAGCCAAGGCTGATGAAGCGAGTCACTCTGGGAGGTAAGGGGACAGCGGCACCCCACGCCACCGCTGCCCAGCGGCCTCCACCAAACCTCCATAGCCCAGCCTGGGCATACCCACACACAGCCGTCGGGCCCCCCACGAGTGTCCTGCTGCTGGTAGGGCCCCCTGCCCCAGCCCCACTGCCCTGGCTGTCCCCAGCCCCACTGTCCCCAGCCCCACTGCCCTGGCTGTCCCCAGCCCCACTGCCCTCAGCCCCACTGCCCTGGCTGTCAAACACCCAGGGCACCAAGCGACTCGTTGTGGCCACCCCATCTGCAAAGCCAGTAATTAATGGCAATAATTAACCACTTTGATTACTTTTATGCGGTTCCATCAAAACTCTGGGGTGCTTTTGTTTACTTGCTGTGTGACAACTGCTTGATGGATTTAGATGCCTATTAATAAATAGGCAGTACCCGTGGCAAGAAATAATTGGGAGGACTTAATGTCACTGATTAAGTTATCCATTCAGACAACAAGGGTTCCAGCAAAGCTTTTTTCTTTCTGCTTCCTTCCACACATCAGGAGTTCAGCGCCTGCCAGGCCACCCCTCTGCGCACCCTTAAGTCTCCCCTCGGACCAGTCTCTGCCACTGCGCTTCAAAGGCACATGGCAGCGGGGTGGCATCTGCCACACCAACCGCCACGGCCGCGCCGTGTCCCTCTGCTGTCCCAGCACCGCTTCCCACCCGCCCCTCGGTACCTGCCCCCGACCCCCGCTCCCACCTTCAGCTCCTCAGCGCGGGGACCGCCCGGGTGCGGCTGGGCTGGGGCGGCAGCCCCACACGGCAGGCGCCCGCCCGCCCCGGCGGGGGCCCGGCACAGACGGCCCGGCCGCGCCCGCCCCGACCCCGGCGCGCCACCCCCGGGGCTGCACAGCGGGCCAGGGGCAAGCGCTGCCCGCCGCCCGCTCGCCCCCGCGGCTCTGCTGGGGCCACCGGGGCAGCGGCGGGCGGAGCGCGGCCCGCGGGCCGGTGCGTGTGCGCCGAGCGCCACCTAGCGGGGCCGGGGCGGGCAGCGCTCCGCGGGGCCATGGGCACGGCGGGGCTGAGCGGGCGGCCGGCACGGCCCTGCCCGGCCCGCTGTAACCCGGGAGCCGCCGCTCGGCTGCCCGCGGGGCCCGCGGATGTGGGGCCGAGAGCGGCACCGGCCAGAGCCGGGGCGCCTGATCTCTCAGCTGACCCCGTAAACCCTGGGCTCTGCCAGCGGGAGCTGGGGGAAGCCCGGCCGGGGGGCTTGTCTGAGCTGGCGGGGGCCTGTGCCCGCACCCCCGGCCGGGGCGGGGGCCGCCTCTAAACGGCCACCCACAACCACGGCGGCACCCCCGCAGGGCGCAGCGCAGCCGCCACCAGCCGCCCGCCTGGCCGGGCACCGCGGGGCGGGGGACACCAGCCCGGGCGGCTCCGCCGGGGCAGAGCAAGCAAGGGCCAGGGCTGGGTCCTTTTCCAGGGGAAAATCCAGGCGCGAGGAACACAGGCACACCCCCCAGCTAACCCCCGTGCTTCGGTGACATCAAGCCAGTGCTGACGTCAGCTGCGGCCTTTGTAAACCGCTCTCTGCCTCTCTTCTCTCCAGCTCCTATCTCTCCTTCAAAAACTCCTCACTGAGACACAGATGGAGAAGCTCACAGGCTGCTTTCATGCCTTCATAAGGCACTTACCATCAGCGGGCTGTGCATGTATATTTCCCTCAACTTCCTTCGGTTTTATATCCTCTGTAAACTTGGAGAAGAGACACGGACAGATTCAAGGCCCAGGTGACACTTTCAGACACTGTTCTGCTCCAGAAATCACAAGGTGTGAGCTCTGTACCTACTTCGCCGTGGAGAATTAACGTGTCCTTCCTGCCAGAGAGGGAAGGTTGGGTAGTTTCTCCTGCCATTGCTCCTTGCCCAAGGGCTGCAGTGTTTGGTGTTCCAATGTGGTGGCCAAGGAGGGTCACCTCTCCTGGTTGGGCCTCCTTCCCCCACCATCTACCAGAGCTTCAAGTAAACAAGGTTCCAACCCAGAACATCACAAATTTGCCTTAATAAGTTTATAAAGCAACAAAAGTAGGGTTTACTTACCCTCTTCTTTGAGTCTCTGGGGCCAAAGTTCCAGGTTTTGTCTGCAGCGCTGAGATCAGCCGCTTGCTCTCTTGCTTTAGCAAGACGAGCTGCTTGCTTAGGCTTTGGGGAAAATCCAGCCACTGGAAATACTGGCAGCGGAGCGGCCCTCTTCCTGCAGGATGGAGAAGAGATGCAACTGGCCTCAGTGTTTCTCCAGTTTTGTGTTGACATTTTTATTCTGCACTGCTCCTTATCAGCTCAGGGCCAGCCTGGCCCACAGGCAGCTGATGACATTTCCAGTCATCGGCATTTTTCCAGTTGAGCTGAGATTAAGCCAGTGTCTTCTCAGAAGGACTTGTACATTAGGTGACTGAAAGAGAGCTAACAGCCTCATCTGCAACCCAGGCTTTCCTGTGGTCTCGCAGTGCTCCTGCCATCATGTGCGGTGTGTTTCAGAGCCGGTTCCACATGCCGTGCCTGCACTTGGAAAGGGCCCAGGGAGGGCTGTCAGCTGAGCTCACAGGGTGCCACAGACCTCAGGCACAGCAGAGACCTTGTCTGGTTGTTTCCACCTTGTGAATCAGCTGAATCCAGACATCACCCACCTCCTCCGTGCACCTCTGTGCCAGGAAAGACAGCAGCAATTGTAAATCAGTGTCTGCAAGAGCTTTGCCAATGGTACTCCTGCTTGCGCCCTGGCTGCCCGTCTGCCACAGCACTGTTGGCTCTGACCTTGTTTTATAGAGACACATCTCTCCTGGCCTGAGGCTCAATCCCATGCCAGCTAAGTCACTGCAATGTCTTGCTTTGCTTTTAAGGGAACCCGAACCCAGCTACCCTTGTCTGCGTGGTCTGGGGCATGGATGTAAATGTACATTGATCCTCCCTGTAAACAGTGTGGGACACCTGATTTCCAAATTACTTTTGATGCTCCAGGACAGAAGTCCCATGCAAAGGAGGCCTTAGTTTTTCTGCACCTGAAAACGTCATCACTCTAAATTCTTTTAGCTCTGACTTCCCATGGATGTATCAGGAACTTGACACAAACACACCCAGCCCACAGTCCTGTGAGACACCAAGGCTTGGGCATCCAAAAGGATATGGAGAAATGCATTTCTCCACATGCTAGAGCTCAGTTTTACCTGCTCTGGGCAATGCAGTATGGAGGAAAGAGCAAGACAGTTAAGAAATGACAGTCTGTCTTACAGATATGTGCATGGACACCCATATGCCTGGTACAGTTCACGCCAAGGAGCCCCCTATGAACACCCCCACATCAGCACGCAGGCAGGGTAGGCTGTGGCTTGCTCACCTACATGCCCATGGATTCATGGCTAACAAAATCGGTGCTGGCATTTAGGAAGGCAGAAAAACTGGCCTATGTGTCTTGGCAGGTACCTATAATAACAAATAATAGCAATAACAACAATTACAGCAATAATAAGAAACAATAATAACAGGACTTTGCTGGAGCTGCTGGACTGAAGTGCCCATTGCAGAGCAGCCCGTCAGCTCTCCCCACTTTAATGGCAGAGGTGCCACAACATCAAACAGTTCCTTATCTGGAGAGAGCTGACCCTCACCCTGGTCTCCTCACCCCCAACAAAATCTTCTGCCAGCAGCGAACAAATCACTCATGTCATAGGCATTCACCAGAAATCAAAGCCCTGGCAAGTTATTATTGCCCTGACGCTCCTCCCAAGAGGAGGCTAACGCTGAGCTCTTTATCCCTTCTGTGTTCCTGCTTTCCCTGACACGCTTCGATTTTTTTGCCTTTGCAGGTAATTCTGCTCTGTTTGATCATGGATTGCTCGCCTGTCTAATGCTTTCACACCGTCCGTATGTTCTGCAGGGCAGGTGCCCCACAGCAGCTTTTGCCCTGCCTGTCCCACCTGCATGCTCAGCCCAGCATTTTCTCAGCAGTCCAACCGAAGAAATGTGCTTCCCTGCTAGCCAGCACAAGGGCCAGGCTGCAAGGCTATGAACACCAGCCTTGCATGGCACTGCCCGCAGCTGGACCACAGAGATGGCAGCCTCAGCCTTTTCTGAGAGGTGAGGAAGCTGGGGCAGGAGGAGGGCAACTGGCATCCCCTGGCCAAGCACAGGGCTGCTCTGCTGGGGAAACATCACTGGCTTCAGCTGCAGGAGGAACTGCAGGCAGCCCTTCAGCTATGCCCCTACAGGATGGAGGGCAAGAGGGGCTTGGGGGTCAAGCAGCTGCTCCAGCAAACAAATGTTAGAATTAAAAGTAGGATTTTCTGTGTGTTGTGTTCCACATGTCCATTACACTGAAGAGCCAGTGTTGGTCCTGCTAAGTGCTGGACTGTGCACTTAGCCCTGGAGACAGCTGTGCTTCTGTGGGCAGCAAGGAGCCCGAGGCACGGGACAGTGCCATGAGCCTCCAACTTTCCAGCCACCTACAAAACAACCTGGGGTGGTTTCCGGGTGGTTCAAAGGACAGCATTTTCCATTTACCCTGGAAATCCCCACGTGCCCTCACCCCAACAGCCCCCGCTATTTCCAGCTCAGGGCTGCCATGAGCATGGCAACACCAAGCTGCTGCCTCAGCCAGCAACACAACCCTCTCCCTGCCCTGCTGCTGCAGCTCCCTCTCCCCACAATTCCAGGAAATTCCCACTGCCTGTCTCTGAGGGGCACATGAAGCTGGTGAGCAACCAACCTCCACCCATATTCCCTGGCATGAGGTACTGCTGGAGAGGCCGCGAAGGTGTTGGAGCTGCAAGTATCACGGGAGAGTTCTGCCCACAGCCCTGAGCCCCAGGACATGATGGAAAGCTATGCGTGTTGACAGCGAGCACAGCAATGATGATCCTGTGTGCTGCTGGGATGAGGGTTTGGAGCTATTAAGTTTTCTGTATACAGGGAGATCAAAATATGAGCTTTCAAAATGATTTGAGATTAGCTGGAGGGAAACAACACAGAGAGAGGAAGAGCAGCACATCCCTGCTCGATTTAACTGCTTGCACACCATGCACATGCTGCCCTGCTGCAAAGCTGAGGCAATGTAGAGGGCCTGGTGGGCTTCAGAAAACCGCACCCTTGGCCAAGGGCATGTAGGTCCTCTTCATAAGTGGCCAAAGCTATGCTGGGCTCAGCAAAGGCCAGGCAGGTCTCCTGGACCTAAATCTCACCTAAATCTTCTGGCTGGGGTGCAGGATCACAGCTGGGCTGGGATACCCTGATGTGAGATCCAAGGTGAATCTTGGGTCCTCAGCAACAATCAGGTGGGTGAAGGGAACCACAGAGAGCTGTTCCTAAAGCCACTGGAGGACAGGGGAAGAGCAAGAGCTGCTTTTTTTCAGCAGGGATCACCAACATTGCAAGCACAATGCTAGATGTGCAGAGGAGTCGACTCCACCATGCTCTGCACAGCCACACCAGCATGCCAGCCTGCCAACTTGAGCAGGCCTGTGGAGCAAATTCCAGCTGTTCACATGATTAAGATATGCAGATGCATGAGGTGCAGACCTTAGATACCAAAATACTTGATTGTACTTGCAAATGATGCAGCTCAGTATTTAAGTGCGTGTAATTTGCAGGTGCCATTAATTTTCCCCACAGTTTGGTGTCTGGTTTTAACAGGAGGTGAAGAAGTTGTCAACGGGAGAGCACACCTGTGGGTTTGAGGCTGCCTTAAAAGTGACAAAATAGCTACGAAACCAGGACCAAAGTAAGGCAAGCCGGTGAAGCCTGCAGAAGAGCCACACCAGCAGGACAGGGCAGCTGGTACCCCCGCTGCGGAGCCAGACAGGCACAGTTGCCACATCCCTAAAAGGCCCCCAAGGCCCACTTACCTGACAGCCTGTTAAAGCTGAATCTGCCACCAGCCGGTCTGCCTTCTCTCCTGAAAGGGAGCCCAGGTGATGAATACCCAACAGGAGCTTCTTCATCACAAAAGAGGAAAAAAACAATCAGCAAGAGGTACACTCATCTAGTAAAGCTTCTTTCCCATCAGCCTGTCACAGGAAACTGCCAAAAAATGTTCAGAATTGAAGATGAGACAAGGAGAAGCTTCGAGAGGTTCATTACACCTGAAAATGAGATACATGCTCAGAGCAGCAGTTAGGAAGGGAGCAACATCAACATGTGTCTGCAGCTCTCCAGTGAATAAATGCATTTTACCCAGTGTCACTGGTGAACGGCTGGTTAAAAAAGGCCATAAAGTACATAACTCTTGGTGGGATGTGGTGAAAGGGAAGGGCCAGGAGCCTTTTACTTCTCGAGCGAGGCTGGGGGGAGCCAAGGACTGCCGTTCTCCAGCCTGTCACATAGAGCTGATGGAAACTGAAAACAAGGAGCATCACTCTGTTTGCAGATGGGATTTCTGCAGCAGACAGATGGCTGACTGGGTCAGGACAGCCTCTAGGAGAGGTGGGGCAGTTTGGAATCGTGACCCTTGTGCCAGTGAAGTGAAGCAGTTTTGAGGAAAGAAATGAGCTCACTAAGGTCTGGGGTTCAAATGCAAGAATAGTCCTTCATGTTGATACAGTGTTTTGTTCTTATGAACTGGTCTAGATTTCCATCTGTGCCGCCTCCTCCCTCGCATGGCATGGGAACTCCTCATAGGCACGTGCTCTTCTGTGTCCCCAAGAGGTGGCTGTTAGCAGCCTACCGCATCAAGAAGCATGTGCAGGAGCAGCACAGGACATTTCTGGTTTAGCTGTGGGATAACCAGCTGTCTCAGCATGGGGCCACCCTCCCTTTGGACATGAGCCTTTTAAGACAAGATGAGAGGACACCACAAAGCACTGGGAAAGGGCCAGCAAGAAGATGCCAGAGTTACTGAGCAAACCAGCACAGCGAGGGCTGCGCTGGCTCCCTCAGCTGTTGCTGGGGAGGGGGCTCAGGGACCACGAGGTGTGGGAAAGGGGAAGCCCATCTTCCCACATGCATAAGCAATAGCGCAAAGGAGGAAGGAGAGTGATGTTCAGACCGCCAGAGTTTCAGCTCATCAGTATTTGGTTGTAAGTGAAAGCTCCCATGACAGCTCTCTGCAAGATAATCTGTGGTTTTTCCTCTGGATAGGTTAAGTGGCTTTTAGATTAGGAAGTGCTGAGGGGTGCTCCCTGTAGTTTATCTTTGCTAATGCTTTCTTTAAGATCCTGCTCCAGACAATGCAAATGATGACTCTTTTTTATAAAACTTGGCCATAAAAGTTACATTAACCCAGGAGTGGGTAATACAAGTTCACCTACAGAGATCTCTGTGAGCCTGCAAAGCAACGAACGCATTACCTTCTCAGAGAGGGGACAGTCCGCAAGTTTTTTGTAAACCTTCAAGATCAGTATTGTAACTTGCGTCCTGACACCCAGCCTCCATTGGCAGAGGTAAAAGAAGTCCCAAATAAAGGGTCCTCTCTAGGAAGGACATGATAGATGACAGACAGAGAAGTCCCAAGGAAAAAAGGCGTTTGCAGAGACTGCAGGAACTTCACCCAGCGAGTCTGGAGCTGTCAAAATCCAGGTTGTCGGGATAATTGAAGAAAAGCAATTTCCTAAAGAGTAATGAGCTAAAGTGAAGGAAACGTATTTCCTCAGCTCTGGAAACAGGATATACTGAATTACCACATAGTGGAAGAGCCTAGCGAGACATTTTGACGTACATCACTCAGGCATTAAAGAGCTGCAGCCTCTTTAGGAAATTAAGTAATGAGGGTGAATAGGAATAAAGGAAAGTGCCCGTTTGGAGCGGATGAAAGGACTCCAGATGTGTACGCGGCTGTGACTGCTTCATATTGTTTGGGACTTTCAGGCCTGAAAACAAAAGAGACAATCCTGATGAAATATGTAAGCCTTCATTTGAATGCTATCAAGATAGAATCAAACCTCATGTTAAAGCACAAATACAGAAAGGAAACACAAGAGGAAATGAAAAGTGAAAGAGAATCTCCCTTTGAAAAAAGTAATAAAGATATTCCACTTCCCCACGCTTTCCCTTATCTCACGCTGCTTGGGGAGCATTGGTTCTGCACATGTGAGCCTCTGCACAGATTGTAACACATATTGCAGAATGTAATTTCTGGGTTTGAAAAGAACAATTGGAACTGAGGGCTCCGTCTTGCTCTTCAGCATCCCCTGCACAGCCCCAGCCCTGCAGCTCACACGCTGTCACTGTCATTGCTGCCAGGTGCCCACCAGCAGTGTCAGCATGGACACTCTAGAAAAAACCCAGCACAGGTCAGGAATGACTTTGGGTTGATTATTAAAAATTCAGGCAATAGTTATATTACAAAAACCTCTTACAATGGTCTGCTGCTCCTTGTAGAGCATCCTGGAATAAATTCAGGAATGCAAAACTAAAGCTGGTGGACCAAGTAGGTCAAGTCACCCTCTGAGGCAAGCTGCAGCAGCTTTGCCCTGCCCTTGGCTGTCTGCCTGGGTTCTCGCTACTTGCTCCTTCCCAGGGCCTGACACCACATACAGCACTTCCCACGCACTTGCTGGGGACCACACTCCTGACCAAGGTCCCTTCAAACAGCCCTGCCAGCCCGGCACAGGTCAGGGCTAGTGTCAACCCCAGTGCTGGTCTGGAGGACACAGCTCCATTTGGGGGCAGTTCAGACAGGGTGGGACTAAACAGGAGAGCTGTGTTGCACTGCCAACAAGTGTTCATTGGTGAAGAAAAGAGAAAGTGCAAACCTTTTTGATGTGAAGCTTTCTGATCCATCAGAGAGGTTTCGCCATCAGGGAGTGTTTGACAGGCGGTCATTGTGTTGTGGTGCGCTCTGAGACCCGGAGCAGACTACAGCTGTAAAGTTAAAACAATTCAAAAACATGGCTTTCAGGTCCCGGTCTTGGGTTGCAGAAAATAGCCTGAATCTCAAGAAAGGACATACTACAGTCCTGCCTTAGCCATACTTGAATCCGTAATGACGATGCTCTTCCACCTTTGTGCATTTGTGCGTGTGCAGGCAGACCCCTTCTGCCCAGACAGCAAGCCAGCAGGCATCCACCCAAGTCCTGCCCTGCAGCTGGGGAAAACAGACCTTCGCAGTTAGCTGCGTTAATGCTAGCTTACCTCTCTTGAGAAACTGGGCCTCTGCTGACCGCTGCATGCCGTATGCATCCACAGTGAGGCAGCCAGGGCAACTGCAGAAGAAAGCAGGGCAGGTCTCGGACCGCTGCCCTCCTCTCACTGCTGCATTTTTCTCCTGCATAGATCATGACAGCAGGATTATTATAAGCACGCCATGGACTCTGATCGGCTATTAGCAAGGAACAATACCTAGGTAAATAATCAGCAAATTACCTGTTTGAAAATAGAAGTAGAAAACTTGATTCTCCATTTGTTAATGGTCTGGCATCTTTCACACAGAAATTACAGCCATAAACCAATTCCACAATGCGAGCCTTGCACAGTAATACTTTTCTTTGCCAAGCCATTTTCCCAGAGTAAACAAAAACCTCTGAGAATGCTTATCTTGGTATAAAACCTTGCAAGAAAAATAAACAGAATTATGTCCAAAATGAAAAATAAAATCGGATGTGTTGCTTTTATAGCACTGGGAAAGCCATAAAACTTAATACTCTGAGTGCAAGGGGTTGAAGCCGTTTGCTCTCATGAGTGTATCCCTTCCATCAAACACCACCTTCCGCTGCAAATCAAGTTCCAAACAGCTGGTATTAAAAAAGGAGGCAGAAGGAAAACAAGTCTGAATTATGAATTACATGAACAAATGGATTTATTTTTATGGCATTAGAGATGACCAAAGCAGAAAGAGGATTTTCTTACATAGTTCTGATGTAGTTAAGAATTATGCATCACAGGCTGTGTTTCAATTACAAGACCAGAGAGTAACATGGTGGGAACACGATGTTTAAAATCCACCAGTTTTCCAGCCAGGGAGTCTCGCTCCTGGATGGCTGCCCATATAGGACAGGGTGAGCAACAGAGTAGGGGGGGGTGCTGATAAGGCAGCAAGAGAGTGAAAAATATAGTCTGTCATACCTCCACAGACTGCAAACCGAAGCTTTGGACAAGAGACAAAAGCAGACCAGAGAGAGCTGCTAGCAAGAGATTGGATCCACTTGAACCCCGCTAGGCTGGGGTGCAAGACAGCAAAATCTGCAGGATGCCCACCAGAGGAGACAGCCACTGGGCAGCACAGACAAGGAGGAAGATGCGGAGCGCAGAGTATGCAAGGTGATGGTGAAGCCAGCTGTGCTGCCAGCTGCCACAGACACAGTGAGGTGCACGGGAAACTGACAGCCTGTGTGATGGGCTTCCAAAGCACATGCAGGCACCAGCACTGAAAGACAAGGACAGTGTCTTTTTGTGTCACCCACCGGTGCTGAATGCATTCCATCACATTGAGCCACTTGCTCTTTTCTGCGCATATCCTCCACCATTTTCTGTACAGTTTAGATTACACTTAGAGGCACTAGAAGATCCATGCTTCGTTTGCCTCTTACAAACTCCGCTTAGAGCAACCTGATACAGAAGCTGGTTAAGAGCACCAGTCATAAAATCCAGGCAGAAGCAGGCAGAGACAGGTAGAAAGCTTGCAGATAACTATCCCTTGTTACTGGGGAGAAATTAAGTAAAAGAGTGCCTGCAAGTATTCAATTAATTAAGAGTTAAGCTGCCACCCGCCAGCCCCGCTCTCTGTCACCTGGCAAAGGCAGATGGCAGTAGTGCTGCCTGTGGGCAAGTCTGCCCCAAAGCAGGGACATACTCAGAGACACAGCGTGGTCTTCTTGAAACACTCTGCTCCCCGTAGCAGAGGGCTGCATGAAAGCAGCCAACACCACAGCAAATCGGGAACCGACGGGAGCAGAACTGCTAGCTTTTTGAGCGTTTTAGATGGTAAACGGTGTCTGATGAAGGCATCACCTTTTTGGCGTGTCATCACAGGCAATTTGCTACAGGCAGCCAGCTTTGCAGGGATGCGAAATACCACAGCAGCTTTGCCAAATTCTTGCAAGACAGATTTGTCATGATACTCATCTCCATCATCTTTGAAAGGGCCTACCTCAGACAACATATATATTTGTACAAGAGCTTGACTGATTCTAATTTCTTAATTAGGGGTATTAGGAATTGCTCTGCCAAGCAAGGCTTTGTACCTGGCCAGAGCTGGTAGAATAAAGGAGCTGAGTGAAGAGGATAAGGTCTGACAAGGAACAATTCAGACTTCCAGGAATCTAATTTTGCCTACCAGAATCTCTTCAGCAACAATTTTAGTTGCAGTCTGAGGGGAAAGGAGATGGAGAAGACAAGACAAAAACATAGTGTGGAATGGGCAAAACACTGGGCAAAAAAGGAGGAGAAAAAAAACCACCCTCAAAAGCTTTATTAAATAGTAGGACCCAAGGGAGAGCAGAAAAATTGAGATTAATAACAGAGGAAACTCTCTGGCTCCACTGAGCAAATGCTGGTTAACAGAAAAATTAAGTTCTGCAGGATTAAACAAGGCATTAAACCGGTTGGGGGAAAAAATCCACCCAAAAAACAGGAAAAAAAAACCAAACCAAAGAAAAAAACCCCAAACTAAAAAACCAGCAACCAAGTGCTCTCAGATATGTCAGGTGACTTTACTGACTTTGAACATTCAGCTGGACTGAAAAAGCTCTTTACTAAAGCAGCCATAGCAAATGCATGCAAATTGCTGAGAGCACAAATTATAGAAGACTACACACTTAGGGAAGCATCCTCTGTTGATTCAGGCAGTAAGTTTAAATGTCTGCACCAACAGGCAGCAGGAATATGTGAAGAACAACCCTAGATGACTCATGTGTCTTGTATTTAACTCATCTGTATGCTTCTAGGCACTTAAAGAATCACCCCTTAAACCTCTCTCCCCATCCCAGTTGGGTTCATCCTAATGGGATGATGGCAAAAACATTTTTCATTAGCAAAGGAAAATAAAATCCAACAAAGGCATTATTTTGAAGACTGCCCAAAACTGGTTGTAAGAACCTTGGAAGAACAAGGTCCCTGGCCTCAGGCAGCAGTCCTAGCACTGGAAGGGATCAGCACCACCATGGAGAGACACAGGGAAGCTGTAACCAGGTACCCAAGAATAAATGGTGACAATAGTCACTTCAGGAAATATCTGTGAACACTTCCAGGGTCTAGTTCTGCACAAATTCCACCAGCACAAACATGGAGAAGCTCTGCTGATGTGGCAGCACTGTAACCGAGACTCACAGCTCAAAATCAAACTTTGGCAGAGTACCGGTGCAAATCTGACATAAGTCATCCTCTGTATTCTTGCCAGTGCTTTGGCACCACTGCATCAGGCAAAGTTGCTGCCACCCTTCCAGCTGGAGCCTGGGCCCAATGCATTTCTTCATGACCACTGCCACTCTCGGTACACGCAAAACCTCAGTGCAAGAAATCCAGAGCTTAAAGAGAAATGCTCCAACACACTTAAACCCCAAGAGCAACCAAGATTTTTTTGCATGTGTGAAGTTCTTTTTAGTATGAGCTATACCCCGTTGTACCAGGTACCACACGGATGTTCTGATGAAGGACTATATAGGCAGGGGAGGGTGCCGCACCAGATGCCAGCTGTGCTCCTGGCAAGCCTTACTGGGTCACAGACCTAGGGCCACAGCACAGGCTCACAGCACCTGTCTGCAGCTTGGAAGACCCTCTCACTGCAGCACTTTCTCTCCTGCTGCAAAGGGCCCCACTGCATCAACATGACTGCAATGGGAAAGATGCAAGTGGCTGAAGTCCATGATACGCACCCAGAAAATGTGGAGCTGCAGAACACAAGGAAGCTATGAGGAGGAAATATTGGTCAGCATTGACAGCCTTTACATCTGTACCAGCAGCCTAACCAGTGTCAGCTACCTGGTAGGCATCACAGTAGCAGGCCCTGAAAATCACATTTGCAAGAGCCCCCTAGGACAGTTGCTGGCTGGTTGCAGGGGGTTTCTTCCACCGAGAGTCGCACAGCATGAAAGCAAAGGCTTTGCTTTTTAAATTTAAACAGGCAGGAACCTGAAGCTGTTGCACAAGCTGAGCAGAAACAGAAACAGTCAGAGCCAGACTGAGTTCACATTACAGGACTCTTCTCCACACTGGTGGCTACATCAGCCATCGTAAGCGACACATGAGGGGTGAACAGGACATGCAAGCCTCTTGTTCCTAAGGACATCTGTCAAGGGAGTTATGGAATGCGGGCATAGAAAGTTTGTATGGCTGTTCCCCTACAGAAGCACAAGAACACATCTGAATATCAAAGCTACTTTGCTTCCAGGGACATTTTTAGCACCAACACTTCAATTGTCTTAGTAGATTCAGTGGTACCAAGACCCTTCACTGTCACCTTATACCAGTCATAGATCAGCAATAACAGCAAAACAAGGCAGCCATTCCTGGGCTGAAGCTTATGCCAGTAAACACATCACCTCTTAGCCCCTTAAAACAAGCATCCTATATCTTCCATTCAGACCTGACAGCTGCAGGCTGGGGGTGTGGGCTTCAGGGGGCAACGTGGAAGACGGCCCGTTATTTCCTGCAGATGGGACAATTGCAGGGAGAGAGAGAGGTTGTCTTCACCTCTGCAGACAAGCCAGCCCCTGGATTTAATAATGGTTTCTCCTTCCAATTGCTTCACTGAATACAAGAGCAACACTCGCTCTTGTAACAAAATGTCACCTGCTTTTCAAATACAAACAAAATGAGCTTTCCTGAGAAAATAATTGCCAACTATTAAAAGGCTACTGTTGGACCTTGAGAGGAATGTTAAAATATAAAGAAAGATGTACCACAATCTTCCTGAATTGATACTTCAAACAAAACCTATTTGTGTTTTGAAATGTGGCACTACAAAAATGACCGGTTGTTTTTGTAAAGCTTCAGACTGAGAGTCATGCAATCATTTTCTAAGAGCAGCATTTCTTTGTTGTTCATGGAAATGCTGGGAAATAAACCCCAGGTGATTCAGTTGGTCTCTGCCTTAGCAGCAGATTCTCAGCCCGTCTCTCAATTAAGCCCATCCCGGAGAACGCCCAGCTCGGGACCAGACCAGGCAACTCTGCTTCTGCCAGGGAGTCATCCCCAGAAAAGACATCCCATTTTCCTAACTTCCACCTTACTCCTCATTGTGGCCTCAAATCTTACACCAAATAGCAACTTCTGCTGTTTTGTTAAAAGCAGATTTTTAACAACTGTTTTCTCCGTAAGAATAAATTCTTCCACTTCTTGCCATTCTGAATGCTACTTGAGACAGGAGCACCTTGGGGTCAGCTTTGCAACATCCCCATGCACAGCTAGCACTGCTTCAATAACAGCCCAGAACTGCCTCGTCACTATTACCCCTACAGTGTCCAAATGCCTCAGAGGCCCATCACCTTGAAAATTCCCTAGAATGCACAAGCATGGGGTAGATTTTCTGCAGCCATACTGCACTGAACCTATGCTGCTGCACTCTCCTTTTGTTTAAGCATCTGATCTTTTTTGTCATCGTTCTGTCTTGACAAATGTCCGATGCGGCACTTTCGGTGTACTCCCACCTCCCAGGAAGGAAAGGTATTAAAGCACAAACCAGCTTGCCAAAAACCTTTGCAGTGTGTGTCAGCGTGGAAGACTACATCATTCACTGACGCTCACCGCTTATCTCTCGGCCTAAATTACAACCAGGCACTGTGAAATGCCGCTCTAATTACACCGTCTAGAATGGCCGGGCCACCATTCATTAAAAAGAAAAGTCAAATTACTGAATTCCCTTCTCATCAATCTCTGCCAATAGTTATCCTGATGATCATATCAGCATTAAGTGAGACTGCTTATGAAAAACAGAACCTGGAAGATGGTCTTGCCTAGGACACAAGTGCTTTTCCCTTTTAAGTCACAACCTCAAACACGTTGCAAAGCAAACACCAGTTGAAGCACGTATCTTTAAGTCAGAAAGCAAAGCAGAAGACTTCATGAAACAACTGGTGAGAGGAAGATGCAGCAGCCATCTACTTACTGCAAAGTGTCCAAGGCGCAGTTCTGTCCGAAGAGAAGACCTCCTGCAGGCTCCTGTGGAAAAGCGGCTCCCTGAGAGCCAAACCAGCACTGGAAGGCCAGTGCCAGCCAAGGCAGCCCAGTTCACACCAGCCCAGCAAGGTGGCAGGAACAGCAGCTTATCTCCAGTGCGCAGCTGGCTGGGTCCGAACAAGGCAGTGGTGATTCCCAGAGCCTGACTAATCCAGGTGGTCACCACATGCATACCCTGGCCTCGCAACCCTGACCGAGAACTGACCCGAGCCCCACGCAGCACCTCCGCAACCATCATTTCTCATCCACATGCTAATCCTCCAAATAATGCCAAACACCAACTTCCCAGTTCTGGTGGTGAAGCAGGTATATACTTTCCAAGTATATAAATACAGATTTCTGAGTATATCTCAGAAAACATCATGACATAGAAGACAAAATTCTATCCTTTATCCCTTAAATTATATTTTAAGTATAGTTCTGCAAACTCAAACCAGAAAACAAGATGAAGAGGATCTGGTCTCCAGGCCAGTGATCCAGCGCTAGAAAGCACTATAATTAGAATCAGGACTGAGACTGAAGACCCCGGGTTGTTTGCAAAACTAATTAGCTAATGTAATTAGAAAGCAATAGAGAACAGCAAAAGCAGAATCAGACTCTACAGCTATCTAAGCAAAGGACAGTTTAATAACTGTACTTAGGATACGTCTCAAAAAGAAATAAAAATCACTTTATGGATTAGATTTCAGCCTGGGCAACATTAATCTATCTTGGACATAGCAAAATGGCTTGGAGAAGAGGGTTTCATCATAGTAAGCGTGGCTACTTCACAGCAAGATTTATTAATACATCCAAAAGAAAGAAAGAAAATCATTTTGTCACACTATATACAGATAATACATACAGTGTTTTATACACATATTACATCAGTTTTTACACAAGAAAAATATACATAAAAATGTAAACTTTTGTATACAAAAACCCTTAAACAAATTAAACAAGGACCAGATAACAAAAGGAGACCAATCTATTATCATTTCATTGATTATTTTTTTTTAAATGGTAATACAGTACATTCATTGAGAAGTAAGAGGAACATGTGAGCCAACCTTTCCTATTTAAAGGGAAAGTACAAACATGAGCTTTCCTACCCGCCCCTGGAATGCTGTCTGTGAGCCTCCAGCACTAGAAGCAGTAGTGTGAGTTACTATCACTGCCGGGGACCCTGTAGGAAGGGACCCTTATTCTCAGGCATCCCCATGCACCACACTCTCCAAACTAGACACATCTGCAGAAGCAACCTGGACTGGGCTTTTTGTGCGTATTAGCTAGTCTTCCAGCTAATACCATGAGGCGGGATGCAGCAATGCAAGTTTGTATGTTCCCTTTAAGCAGTCATTAAGTGGATTTAGCTTTGCTGGAGCAAGTTGTTTATTTTTCCCAATGTACGGTATGCCAAATACGTGTCAGGGATGAGAGGGAAGGAGGAAGGGGTGTAAGAGACTGCTAATCCTTGCTACCATGCAGTTACTTCAAAATCAGGTACGTTTGCAAGCTACAATTCACTGGTTCAAAATACACTGCCTCACCTTTGCTTTCCCACTGCAACTTGTTCACATTTCAAACTCTAGTGGCCAAACAACTGTACGAGGCTCTTTGTTACAAGGCTGTTTCTGATATCAAAGCATGATCAAGCTACCTTTAAAATGACACCAAACACAAACTTCTCTGAGACAGCCTTAAAAAGGGCGAGCATTCCCTCTCAGCACTTTGGATTGTCCTTCTGCCACCTTCTCTTTTATTAAGACTAGGATAAAGATATTTACCCTTAACTGCAAAAGAATATTAGCTGAGATTCTGACATCTGTTTTGCTCCACTTGCAGACAAACATTTTGGGGAACTGGAGGGGAAAAAAAACATCAAAAAAAAAACCCACAACAATAAACCCAAACCCTGAAATCTCAGGCATCAAATAAGAAGGGAACTACTTAATCTGTTGGTGAAAAAAGTTTCAGAAACCAGTTGGAAACAAACAAACGATATATTCCAATGAAGGCTTCTCACATTAAGTAAGTTAAAGACTTGTTAAAGACATCTTCAATAAAAACATCCATCCTCCACAAAGTATGTTAAAATGTAACACAATAGTGATGCTCTGGTATTTCTCCTGAAAAGGACAGAAGGACATGAAATCTCCTTAGTGATATCAGCACTATTGAATGTAGGAGGTGAACAATGATCTACGGAAGTAATGAGGGGAAAAGCTGTGTAAAAGAAACCATGAATCATTAATTATAATTGGACAAAAGGGGGATGGGGCAGAATGCAATTACAGTATGCCTCAGAATTCCCCAAAGGAAATAAATACTTAGAAACTTGTGTTTCCATTTCTTTCTTATGCCTATGTGAGTGATGGTGGGAGTAAGGGCTTGTCTGCTTGCTTCTGTTTTTTTTGTTTTCTCTTTTTTTTTTTACCTTTTCCTTTTTTAAAGTAACAACCCTTCTAGTAAAAATCCAAAAGACAATTACAAATGGCTTTCGGTAATTCAGTCTCCTTTTTAAAATAAAACGTTGATAACACATTTCTCCATTTCTTCTATATAATGCAGCTTCAGTGAAAAATATGTCATAGGGACAGCAATTTGCAAAAAGTGGGGGGAAAAATTGCCATCCAAGGTTCGCAACATATACACATGTATATGCAGGACATCTACACCCTATATACATATTTAATATACGTATGCATGAGTATATATCAGGGGAGAACCAACACGTACATTCTCCACATACATAAACTGAAATAGCATAATATACGTGTGCATATAATTAGGTATTATACACACACAGTACACGGACATACCCAGACACACGCCCGAACATATGTATTATAGAAATTGTCGTATATGATTGCATGAAAGCTCAGATGGAACGGTACACCGGTTTACCTTTTTCTAAAAAGAGATGCAAGGAAGACAAAATTCCATGGCTGAATTGTGGCCAAGAAAAATCATGCCATATCGATACTGAAAACATGGAATGCGGTACAGCTCGATGACAGAATTGGAGCAGCATTCTCCACTGACACTGAAGCCTAAGTTAGCCAGGAGTTTCAACAGTGCTTAAATGTGACCGGCCAGGTTTCTGACAGCTGCTTTCTGCTAAAAGGATACAGAAGCTCCATTTAGCCAGAAAACAGAAAATAAAATACTTAAACCCACAATTTACTTGCATAAGCAAGATCATTCAGTACACAATTAGATGCAAAGTGCTAGCATGTTAATGGTCAACTCTGCAGCTCGTTTCAAAATCTGTTTAATGGTAAAATATAACGAGCTGTGTTTCTCTTGATATGTTTGATGACAACCCCACTGCTCAGAACAGAGACAGGGCTGCCTTCTGCTTACTGCATGCGTTACAGGAAACAACTAACCGAACTCCCTTTTTCTCCCTGGGGCTGAAAAGTGAAGATAATTTTTCGGGGGTGGGGTGGGGGTGGTTGGGGTGCATTTTCCTCATTTTGAACATTTACCTCTAAAATACGGTGCTGAGTTAACCTTTTAATATGCTAGGAAGCTTTGCATCAGGTTCAAAGGAAAGGTTGTGTTCATCTGCAAATCAGTCGCAGTCATACTCAAGCACAATTGAATAGCTAGGAAAATCTGTGTAAGTTCAAGCAAGTGCTCAGGGCCCAATTCAGCTGCCACTACAGCCACCAAAAGAATTTGCCTAATGCATAAGCAGAGCTGGATTGGGCCATTAAAGCTGACTGCTGCTTGCAAGAGAAACTAG
Source organism: Falco cherrug (assembly GCF_023634085.1). Taxonomy (NCBI): domain Eukaryota; kingdom Metazoa; phylum Chordata; class Aves; order Falconiformes; family Falconidae; genus Falco; species Falco cherrug. The sequence goes on along the minus strand of NC_073704.1, from coordinate 14,768,670 downwards.
AGATGGAAGGGCGAGGAGGAGCTGGAATGAAGGCAATGGAGCAGGGAAGCAGAAGAGGTCAGCATTGCAAGAGGCCTCAACTATTTCTATAGAATAAACAAAAGCAGAAACGTACCAAGGAAACTCCACTGTGAGGGCTGAGGTAACACAAATCAATGGTGACCAAGCTCACATCAGTCACTGATGTCATCCAAATCCCTCAGAAGAATTGAAACAACCTTGTTTGGCACAAGTGCTTACCTGTTACACATATGTCACATGGATAGTCTCTCTTTAGCTCACACACTCATGTTACAACTAATGTACATGTGTGTGATACAACGTAAATTCCATCTATACATCTGTATGCAGGTATATATAGATTTAGATTGATTGCATTCATACTTATTTATTGTACATCATAAGGGCAAGTCCACATTCAGCAAAGTGCTACCAACATCTCATATACAGATAAATCTCTCTGTACAGGTATACACAAAAATGGGTCTATTCTTCCCCATGAAGGCATAAAGATGTATGCTGCTAACTCCCATTACCACCCACTAAAGAGAAGGAAAGGCCTCTAACAACTTCCACCTCCCTGCACTTTCACTTGTATGCATATGTGCCAGAAACGAATTGCGGGGAGGAGGAAAGGGGGAGGGACACCTGGGGGGCATATCAACATACCGAGGAGGGGCATTAAAAAAAATTTTGAAAATTAAGATTTGATTTGCAACTGCTTAAAAAAAGCCTTCAAAAAAACCCAAATGTCTCTGCAATACTGGAAGCTCTGTTTTTCTAAACAGATTTTTAAAGTCAACAGGATCATCATCATGAAAAGTGATACTGTATGAATAAATAACAATTAGGTTACTTTCTCCAGCCTAAATAGAACAGTATGAAGAGTAAGCCAATCTGTAAGAATGTTTCTGACTTCTCACAATTTCAAGTGAGAACTCCCATAAAGAAATCTTCCTTCTCCAATGACAGGAAAAAAAAAAAAAAAAGAGTTAAGTGGCCATAATTGAATTCAGAATTTCACAGCGCAAGTGAAACTCCCTGGATTGAAAGCGTATTTTGTTCTGCAATCCCACAACAGCAATCTGGGGGCAAAATTAATATATGCAAAGACCACCAGGAAAGAAAAGAATCTACTTTGAAGACAAGATCCTTTTATAGATGGAGATCACTCGACAAACAGTGCCCCTAACCGCCTAATTTGAAAACACAAGTACACTGATTGACAACATTTTCCAAGTCAGCCCCTAAGAGATCCGGGTATTAATATGCAAAGACAGAGCAATACCCGTGCCTCCCCATCCCACCGAATGCAAGCTTTCCCATTTCAATTTCTCCTGAAAAACATGACTCATTTCTCCCATCTCTCCTCCTCCCCCATTTGTTTTATTTAAAGGCTGTCTTTGGGAGCTTGGTATTTTCATGGCATTTTAAACAGGGCTCAATGTAACTCATTTAAAAAACAGTAAAATTGACATGATATCAGAGTTAGCCTTATAACAGAAGATTATGTAGTAGAGAGTTTCAGTTATTTATACAACAGTGAGGACTTAACAACCCCCTACTAAATAATCACATTTCTACAATACATTCCATCACCTCTCGACTACTTTGCTCTTTACAAAACTATGACCTACATACAATATACACATTCGTATCGCACATACATCCCCCCCAATGCATATTTTTGTGTGTATATATAATACATACATGCACACAAGCAGTCTAATTCTATTTATAAGTCACAGTGGGAATTCCTTTGTGAGGAAAGGAGAGGGAAAATTCCTGAATAAGACACTGTAGATTCCTAATGTTCTGACTTTTCAAATTCCAACTCACAGAGCTAACTGGAAATAAATACATTTAAAAAAAAGAAAAGGTCTTACAAACTTGGTTCACAACTTCCAGCTACAGGAGTTGGATTTTTTCAATTTGATCTATTTACCCTGTAACTAAATTTCTAATCATAGGTACAAACCACGGATAAATTATTGCAGAATGGAACACTCAAAACAAAATTTAAAAAGAGTTATAGGAACAGTAATATAAGGGTTAAAAAGAGTTCTATGCTTGTTGATACAGGATACCATTTTATTTTATTTATATATATATATCTATATATAGATATAGATATCTGCAAGGTAGCAAAGAATAGCTGTACACCTTGACACGGCAAAGATCCAGTGTAAAAAGGTGCTTCACTAGTTTGTTTTTCCAAAAAAGCTTGTATATAATTTTATAGCTATTAAAAACACATATGCAACATAATTCATTACACTCAATACAGCTTTAGTATAAAACTTATAATTTATGAGGTGATGTTAATAGCATAAATTAATATACCATTTCTCTTAAAATCTACAATAAGTATTCTGAAAGCTCATTGGGGAAGGGTATCTTTAAATAAAAAGTTTAAAGCTGAGCGTGATGAAAAAGATTCTGTATGTTGAACTTGAGATGAGAGCCCCGAGAAGAGAAAGAGTCCCTAAGCCAAACCACCGTGGACTACAAAACTGAACAAAGATTTCTCCTTCTTACGCTCTCACTTAGGTGACGCTCTACCTTAAATTAGTATTTACTTTTAAAACTATTTACTTTTTTCTTTTTTTTTTCTTTTTTTTTTTTTTGTTGTGGGTTTTTTTTGTGTGTGGTTTTTTTTTTTTTGTTTTTTTTTGTTTTTTTGTTAACTGCCCTTATTTCCACAAGGAATCCCTGAGACATACCCAAAACTGTACAGTGAAGGTCATCACTGTTCAGAGAAACTGGTTCAACCCCTTCTGGTAGGATGTAGCTATTTTGCATGAGAATCGAACTGTCCATCACTTCAGAATGAATCTATTTGCACCGGAACTAACTACACTGTTTAAGATGCAGGTTAGACAGTCATTTCAGGGTAAATCAGCCCACTCCAAGGTAGAAGCCATCGCAGTCAGCTACATCAGAGCAATCTGCACCAAAAATAAAGTTTTCCAGAGGATAGCTGGGAACGTTACCTATCCAGAGTTTGCCCCTGTGGGTGCTGGCTGACAGCAGAAAGCAGGTAAAAAATTAGCACTACTGGACCAAGTTCAGCACACGCATGCAGTCGATACGCGGGTACTCTGGACATCTCACTCTGTGTGTGTGTTTGGGGGACTAGTGAGGGGTAGGAGTAGGAAGAATGCATTTTTCTACCTCAGGTAAGTACAGTTTTAAGGTCAAACCCCCAAGTTTCATCCTGTTCACTTCTAAACCGATTTCTATGACCCACAGTAGACTGAAGAGGTGCCAACACTTACTTCAAGGAGAAGAAAAAGAAAGCCTTCAACTATTGCTGGCAACCCATGGCCAAACCCACTTTCTCCTCTCATGCTTCCACTACATTATTCCATAGTAGCCAGAGAAGGAGTATGTGAAAGCAGAGTAAAATAGGGGAAAGCAAAGAACCCAACAACCATGAGAAGTAGCAGAACAGCAAAGGGAAAAGCTCCCAAAACAGTCACTATTGTTTGTGGGGTTTTTTTTAAAAAAAAGGCTGAAGACACGAGCGAGAAAATTGTTCTAAGACATATCTTTTATAACGCCTTCTTCTCCACTGAACTTTTCTTTTCCTACAACACTGTTTTTGTGTAGTTTTAAAGACAAAACCAAAGCTTTACCTGATAGAGCTAAGGTCCCTCATGACCAGACCTCTCCTAACAATGTAAATACAAATGCAGATTTTTCCACCAACCCTCCTTATGTTTATTTCAGTTTGTGGATATTAAACAGAATACTTTAAACTTTTCTTCATGGCTTTCTACTGATGCACTTCTCAACAGAGGAACTTGTAAGAAGGTAAACTCTTGGTAAAAATACCTGCACATTCACTGCCAATATGTGCACTCCCACAATCAATGTTGCACCCTCAGAGTCTAGTTTATGCCGTATCAGTGTGCTGTGAAACACCATCTTACTGATCTGAGAAACACTCTGATCTACTACACTGCTATTCTAGCATCCAAAATGTATGTTATGAATTGCAGGAATCTCTCCTCCTTTTCATTTTACAGTCAGATTCACTCAGGACCACAGAAGACTTACTGGTTGGCATTACTTACGTTGGAGAAGCATCTAAGAACCGGAGAATGAAAGAAAGAATGATGAAGAATGTAGAGAGGAAGAAAATAAAGGAGGTACAAGAAGCAGCCACAACACCCCCATCATTAAATGTTATCCAAAAGATCTGAAAGACCTAAAGAGACCTGGTCAGCACATTAGCCTAAAACTATTCCTTCAGTTAATATTTCCACCACCACTGGACCTTGCAACTGGCCTGCACAGGAGACTCCTTCACACGTAATGGTAAAAATACAAAAGCAAAAATAAACATCCCACCAGGGAAGCTGCCTGGACAGCCACACAAACACCTCACTGCAGATCACTGCAGGTAAGTTTTCTATTGTTTGTCTGCTGAAAAGACCTCCTGCCACCATCACTGTGCCCTACAAGTCTTGAAAGGGTCAACTGCAGCTAGCTGGCCCTTCTAAAAAACTTTTCTCTCCTCCCTGCCCAAAGGCTCAGACTGTCCACCACTGTCCACCAGCGGACTCAGCTCGCTGCAGCACAGAGACAGGGAGAAGTGCCCCCAGAGCCCAGCCAGTGCCTACAGGGAAACGCAGCAGCCACGGTGCTGCAGGAGCTCAGGGAGGAGACGCCGTCTGGAAGCCGGCTACCACCACGTGTATGTAACCACCAGGGCCAGCTTCTCGGGGGAGACATCTGTCCACTGTTTACTGTACTCCTTTCATGAGATTCTTCTTTCCTGGCAAACAGATTCAATCCCAGAGTGTATTTAGATGTGGTTACAGCAAAATGAAGCTTCAAACTGAAATTGGCTACTGGTCAGCAGGTTCAGTCCTAGGCCCGTCGCCTTGGCCGTGCCCCTGAAGCCAGTGGCATCACACTGCGCCTAACAGCTCACAACAGAACTTCCCAATTATTTCAATACCCGCCTCCCTCAAGAAAAAAAACAACCAAACAAACAAACAAAACCCCCAAACTCAAAACTTTCTAAAAAGCACCGCTTCCCTTGGCTTCTCTTCGCTATTAAGTATGACTCTCCTCTGACATTATTTTTTCCTTGCATTTGTATTTGCAGCACCATTTCTGATTTTTGCCTTGGAAGTGATCAGCTTCTCAGGGCCTCCCAATGCTTTTCAAATGAGAACTACAAATCCTCATTTCACTAACCTGCTGAATGAAGTGGGAAATCTAGCTGTTGCCACCTTCTCCACAGTGCCTGAGGCACACCTGCAACTGTGCTCTCAGCATTACTGATTTAAAGCCTTTATGCCCAACCATAGACAGAAGCATGCTACTAATGAGAAAGAAACCAAGCAAGAACCTATAGGAACTGGAAGGCAGGAGGAGACAAAACGATGCACCTTTTCCATCATACGTACATCTTCTTGTATCATAGTAATTACGAGGCCAAAGAACAAATCAACTCTGAGGTATCTAAGTGCATATGGCTCCCCTCAAAGTTGGCATAGTCTTCCTAAGTGAAAGGAAACATCAAATTGTATCTTACAGAACGCCTTACACACCAGACCAGCATGAGACTGTTCCTGATGAACCTCTGTACACTGCCAAAGTTCATCTTGTGTTAAGTACTTTTGTACAAAGACTAACTAAGGTGCTACTATTACCAAAAATTATGTTACTGGTACTTTAAGTCTAATTTTTTTTTTTAATTCTTTAGAACTCAAATCTTATGTAAAGAAATTAGCTTTTAGGTTCAACTAGCTTTACTCCATTTGTTAACACATAAAGGGCACGACAGGTATCGACCATCTCAAATCAATGGACTGAAATTGCTACACTGGCTCTTTGGTGAAAGGGTGATCAGAGTGCTAATAGCTATACAAGGAGATTATACTTAAAAACCTTTGTGAGATGGCATGGATTCTACTTGGGAACCACATAAATAACAGCCTTGAGGACTACCTTAACCAGACCTGCAGTATTTTCCAGAGGAAGAGGCATGAAACATCTCTGGCTGCACATACCTCTCAGACTGGACCTATCACACCCAACAGAAAGACACTGATTCACTGAAATCACCAGGTTCTGTGGTGGTAGGAGCCCACCTGCAATGATCAACCTCCTAACGCTAAGATCAAGACCCGTAACTGCTTGGTAGGCTGCAACCATGAAATTGGCAGCAGTGAAAAGTTGGGAGGTGAACCAGGAAAAGGCAAGAGTGGTGGCCCATTTCAGAACTCTGTGTCAGACAGGACAGAGGGATTCCTATTTCAATGTATACAAATGGAAGTTTATTTTTAAAAGTGCAGCTTTATTGCAAACTTAGTTTGCTCATTGAAAAAATGTTATGTAGTCACTTTTCAGGGAAGAGCCATCAAGGGATACCAAGTCTAAGTGGGGGAAGAGAGCTGATATCCTAGGCTGCCTTAAAGGAATGCAGGTACGTAACGGCCACTGATTTCAAACGGGAATTACAGACCCACACAGCATTGACAGCTTTTGAAATTCCCTGTCGAAATCAATCCTCAGATTAGGAGCTGGGTTCTGTTCTGAGTTAGACCAGTACAAACTCACAGTGACCTAAGACCAAAGAGGTCCTCCATAATTTATAGCAACGTGACCAAGCAGACCTTGTCTCTCAGTTCCTCTCCTCCCTTTCCCCCCCGGCATTTCCTAAGAAAGAGAAATGTGATGTGGGGCAGATACGCTCTGCACTAGCTGCAGCTTCATTAAAAGGTCTGACGGGCACAAGAACGATTTCAAGACCAAAGTCCTGAAACCCATTTATAGAAATTAACATCCTCTGAAATGACGTGAATATACAAGCAGATTAAAGACTTAACCATTTGGTATACTAGTTCTCCACTCTTTTTCAGCCAGTCATCCAAACACATCGAAGAAGGTATACGGACACAACGAAAATCATTTGCAAATCAAACAGTTGTCTCCTCAACAAAGTATGGGGAACATAATACAAAAATAAATAAATGCCTTGTCAGATTTGCCTCATTTCACAATACCACTGGGCATTCCTCAATCAGCAGGACAATCACAAAGCAGGATTTCATAGGCTTCAATTCAACTTTTTACATGATTTAAAAACATTTAAATGTTACAAACATATTTAAATCACCACTTTAAAATATTCGGCTTATATTATTAAGATCTATTTTACCAAGTATGAAATAAGGACTTCATAACAACAGAAGCATGAAAATCATTTTTCTTTCCTCCACCCACATACACTTGCAATTTCAGAAAAGGACATATGCATCATCCATACTCCTTTATATTTAAGAAGGACAAATATTTCAAGAAAATAGGGATAGTATGATTGCTACAACAGTAAGAATACACAAGACCTATCCTGTTTAAATTCTGTTCCTTAGCAAAATGGAAGGAAAGGTTTGGGTCAGAGATTTTGGTGTGGGCCTGACTGCTAACAAAATGAGTATGTAATGACTAAACTTTGTTCAATGATCTCTTGCTCAAACAATTTATTAGGCCTCCCTATCGCATGTTCTTGGTATCTCTTAATTTCCTGAATTAGACTAGAATACACGCAGGTAGGATGTTTTACTGTAAGGTAGAATGAAATCTGTCTTCTACAGTAGGAGACTGAAATGTGGGATTTTCTATTCTCTCTCATCTGCATCTCAGAAATAAACCAAGAAGAGTAGAGACTTGTTATATTAAGTAGGAGCTACTTTTACAGTCAAAGTCAGAATATAGTAGCAAGTTTGAGCCCTATAGAGTCACAAGCAAATTCCTTTTCCCCCTTCCTGATAAGAGATGCCAGTAAACACCTCAGAATTTCTGCTGCTGTTCTCTCTTGGATTAAAAAACATAAAATAAAATTTTAAAAATCTACAATCTAGCAGACTCCTTTCTTTAAGAAGTGACATTACTACCAAAGGGTCCGAATACTACCTTTAGCAGGTGGGCACTAAAAGCAACACTGTCCTGCAAGCAGAAGGAATTCTCTATATATTTTGCTTTAATGATTTCTCTTTTGGTTAGCCACGACTGCTGATAGGTACCTGCTAGTTCCTTACATACATTCAGCTTCCCATACAGAGAGCATCAAACCCTACAAGTGTCAAAAAAACTATATGGCTCCCGAGGGGGTAAAACTATGCAAGAAAGTCTCAGTAGCTAGACATGATTTGAGAAATGCATCCATTTGAAATTTACCTAAGGGTCTGACCTAGACTTGTGTGGATGGGCAGAATACCAACAAATTCTTTCACTTTCAGCTGGGAAATACCTGTCAGCCTGTCAGGCAAGGAGTTCCGGACATAGCCACACTTGAAAAGGCAAATCATCAATGCTACAAGGCCACAGTAATTCAGCAAGGGAGGGAACTTCTGCACAGGAATCTTCGCTAATCCATGATGTTTCAATGCTTCCGTTTTTCTTTCTTTTTTTCCCTGGGCTAACTTCATATCAGCCTTCAGAGTTCTGGGCAACCAGTCAACTGATCCCCTTGCTGCTCAATGAATTAAAAATCATCATCATAAAAAACCAAAAGTCAGCATGCAGTAAGAACAGGGACCAGTTCTGGAAGGGGACAACGCCCACTTCTTCACCAAAAGAAGAAAAGGAACTGCTGCTCCCTGCACCCCAAACACACACACGCACACAGAAGAGGTCAAGAGACTATTTTAAGAAACTGCCAAACTCTTCCTTGAACTATGACCTTGATTTAGGACTTCAGTGCACCATTCTCAAATCAATGTGTGCAGCCAAGTTTTCCATGCCAGATGCTACCTTTGGAAAAAAAGTAAACTAAAAAAAAATTAAGAATAATCAAGAGACTTCTGCCCACTGGAAAACTTTCTACCAGATGCTAATGGGATGGCAAGCACTGATCCAAACCCTAGGGAACAGTAACATGCATCAGTAATCTGAGGTATCTTCCCATTTCTAGGTCTTACTGCTAAAATCAATTACATCCAGTAACTGTGCTGTATCCTTAAGGAATTATTGGGGAACAGTGAACCTGCCTGCAATAAATGAGCACCGGTGCATAACAAGCACATGTGAACGTTACAGCAAGGTTCACAGAGGGCTAACCCTGGTCAGTACTGAAGCAGGGGTTTTCTCCTCAACCCCCTCTTAAAAAGAAAAAAAAAAAAAAAGGGGGGGGAAGGAGGACAGAAAAAATAAAGGAAAAAAGGAAAGATAGAAAACACAGGTCCCCCATCTACCTGCACGAAGGCAGGCAGACAAGCTCAGTTGGAGGTGGTGAAGGGCGCAGATGCATTATTGGTACTGGTAGCGGTGGCACCGGTCACTGCGAAGCCCGTGGGAGGAGCTATGGAGCTGTGGCTGGGCTGCAGGTCCTTGGGGATGCCACTGTGGGAGCTCAGCTGGTGCCCGAAGGCTGCGCTGAACTGAGGGAGCTGTTGTTTAGGGGAGGTGGAGGCCATGAGTTCAGCAGAGGCAGGACCCATGCCACTAAAACTGGTCTGCGGTAACCCCGGAAGCACACTGGAGCTGTTGGGGGTCACAGTGGCGAAGGCAGGCTGTGTGGTCTCTGAGTGCGAGGTGGTAGGTGGTGTGGACAGGGAGGTGGACAGGAGGTGTCCATCTGCACCAAGAAGGTTGCTAAACGGAGAGGGGTCCCCAAGATTGACAGGAAGATTTCCCCAGTGAGTTCTGGGGTTGACCACCCCGCTAAGTGGCACATCCAGCTGAGTTGGGAGCAAGTGCTGTGCCATCATGGGCATCTCTGCTGAGAAGGTAGCTGCCAAGTTATCACCAGAAAAGGATGTGGTGTGAGGGGATGTGATATGGTCACTGTAGGGAGACGGCACATGCTCACTATCATAATGGCTTCCATGGGGTGAGGAGTGTGAATGGTCACTGCTGTATTGCTGTCGTGAGGTGATCAGGTCATCTGCCTTGCTCAGCAGCTGGGCAGGGTGGGGCCTCTGGGAGGCATGGCTGCCATCATGAAGTCCATGAAACTGTCCTGGGAAGGCTCTCTCCCCAAGGCCACTCTGGCTTATCAGAGTGGCAGAAGTAAGGCCGACGTTGGCTGGGGCTGAGAATTGCCCCTGGATCTGCCCTGCCAGGGGCGTAGGTGGGTTGGACAAGGTAGCAGAACGGAGCAAGTTCTCATCCAGCTCCAGACCGGAGAAATTATCATGTACTATACGCCCATTCAACAGCTCCCCCAAATCCGTGTTAACCTCTCGACTCAAAGACTGCATTCCCGGAGCTCCGGCACCTGTAGAGAACACCCCTATCCCTCTATCTGACAGCTCCTGAACTGGCACACCATCTGTCTGTGTAAGTACTCCAATGGTACTCAGGCACTCAAGAGAAGTTACAGCCTGTAGGGCCCGTTCCAGCTCTTCAGCCTCTTCTGTAGTCGGAAGGAGATCTCCATTTTTACCTGCAGAAACAGGGACACCAGAAGTTAGCACACTCCTCTCAGATGAGCCCAGCACTGCCACTCTAAGGATGCAGATGTACACAGTTCAGTACAGAGCTGCAGTGTATGACGACCTTCTAGAATGGTGTGCGGTACACAGAAAATTTCATTCACCAGTGTTTACTGGGTAAGCAGGGTAAGAAAAACAAGAAATTACACATTCCTCTTCAAGGGAACCCCCTCTCTCTGCCCTCCTCTTCCAATACAATATGACTCCCAAACTTACTAGACTTGAAGTACAAAACGCTTAAATAAGATTTTCCTCAATGCTGCAGTAACACAAATAGTCCACAAACTCCCTTCTACTTACCACATTACAGACTGGAGCTAAAATTTATAGTCAGTGTAATTTAGGTTAATTTCAACTCAAACACAGTCTAGTGTTATGTCATATCAGAAAACAACCAAAGAAATCACATACCCCAGTTCTGGGCTGTTCTAATTTCTCTGTTATATGTGATCAGTACTGAGCTTTATAATCTAGAAATTCAGATACCATTCTGATCAAAAGCTAGTTTCAAAAATGTATTTAATGATGTTATTCTCACTCTCTTCTCCTTTTATCAAAGGCCAATATTGACTGTGATTCCAGCCCCACTCGATGGCAGAAAGATGCCATTACTGAGAATACTCTTGATTAAACTGCAACACTGACAGGCAGTAAAAATGTAAAATGAATTATTAAAATACTAAACCAATTAGAATTTTCAGAGCAGTAATTATAACAGCAAGCAGAACACACCAGCCTTCTTAAAGTCTGCTTTACTTCAGAGCTCACAAAGCAACAATAAAGCAAATACACACTTCCTTACCTAGAATTTACTACCTCTGTAGAAAAGCAAGCAACCCCTCAAAATGCATTTTAGAAACCACTCGTCTCTTCAGTTCACTGACTGTGTTTATGTTAGCATAAAATAAAATAAAATGGTACCTTCGAAGAAGTCAAAATCTTGCAAGTCATCGGGCAGCCGCGGCAAGACATCAGAGAAGTCCTCCTGATTCAATTCCAAGTCATGTGGAATGTCTGTGATTTCATTGGCGATATCATCAGGCAGCTCATCGGCACTCAGCTCTGGTGTGGAGGGGCTCCTGGACAGAAAGTACCGTTAGTCCCCCGCGTTCAACTCTGATTCCTCCAAATGACAATTGCCGATGCATATCCATCTATAATGGGTGTTTCCCCACACCTTTGCCCCCACCCCCATCATCTAGGAAAAAAATGCTTTTAGAAAGTTTCTTTTGGAAGCTAAACACTTCGCTTTTTGATTAAATACATAAGATCAGGAGCAACACATTTTACCCATCCAACCCAATAACTGCTAAAATCTGAAATGACCCACTCCAAGGTGGTTGCATTTTTTTCCCAACAGTTACAAGGAGGTGGAATTTCTAGCCCCACTCCATATGTTGATCAGCACAGCAATATCACACCTTTCTACAGTGCTCACTGACAACGTTCAAGCTAGCAGTGGGCAACTGGGGCCAGGCTACCACTGACCGTATGTGGGGCATCTCTACTGGCAGTGAGACACTGGCAGGCATGGTGAGGTTCCCTTGGGGCACTGCAGGAGGAATGGGTTTCTGAGGCCGGCGTGGGCCTCGCCTTCTCTTCTTCTTGTGTTTTTTGGTAAGTGCAGGTGGCTTCGTTTTTTTCCTGGGTTTCCTCTGCTGCTGGTGCTGAACTTTACGGGAGCTGTCCCCTCTCAAGAAATTGTCCTTTGGGATTAAAACAATAGCAGTGGGAGCGTATTAAGAACGAGCATTACTCCCCTTGATTTTTCCCCCTGGCCATTCCACAGACATTCACATGTAATGCAAGAAAGACTGCTAGCTTGCACCCAGGCAAGGTAACAAAAAATAAGCTGCTTCCTTCCTTGTTGATCCCAATGGCAAAAATCACACAGACCAAATTATGATGTATGCTAAATAGGAGATTGGGCAGTGTCACTTTAAAAATCATCATAGCAAACCCTAACTAAATCAGAGCAAAATTGTTAACTTTGGCAGTATTCCTGTAAGTATCAAAGATTGAGCACTGTTTTGAGGTGGTGATAATGGGGACAGTGTGCAGCAGCTGAAGTTAGCATCCTCAAGTGCCCACTGCCATAAAAGAAGGCTAGCACTGAGGAAAGAGAATTAATACTGTAGGGCTAGGGTAAGGATGGGGCTAAACAACTAAGGCCTCATTGCTTTTGGACAGCAATCGTTGACTAATTAAAAAATAAATCAAACCATCGCCAGTTTTCAGTTGCCATCATACTGGAAATGGCAGAGGATTGTATGTACTACAGAAGTAAACCAAGAGAGAGACACTGAAGATTGCCTGGGAGAGGGGGGAAAATCCCATACAAATCTGTATAGCTCAGACCCTCACATTTTAATCCAGGTAACTCCATAATTCACAAGTATTGGAATGGGTGGGAAAAAACGGTTAACAAAAAACCCACAACAACCTAACAAGAGAACCAAAAAAAAAAAAAAAAAAAAAAAAAGGGGGAGTTTTACACCTAATGCCTTGAAGGAGGAACAGGACAGAAGTAGGTGAGCAGAGGACATCATCTTCATGTCTGCATTTTCTCAACTTGTGGCAGGCCACTGCTTTTCCTCTGGGATCCACAGATCCCTGAAGGAGGTTAAAGATAAATTCTAACAGTCACCAAAAAGGTAAATAAAGTAGCAAAACCATTATTTGTATGCTTATAATTGCTATCTACACTTCCTCTAGAAAATATTTTGGGTCCCAGGAACTAAGACTGCTTGAGATGCAGTGTTCTTAGCATACCACACTCATACTATATTCAGATCCAAGGGCCAGGAGTGAGCCCAAATAAAGTGACCACAGGATCTCTCACATTGATTTTCTCCTATCTTTGTTCAAGACAGGAATCAAACTTTTTCCAGTGAAGGATATTCTCATGCATGCTTTATCATACCCTCAAAACCATGTAAAACTTTTCACAACATAATTTATACTAATTGGAAGTGTTTGGCATGTTCTCCTTAAGAAAAATAAAGGGAAATGAGCTCTTAAGTTATAAACTTGCTAGTCGTCAAGCAAGAATTCATAGAAAGATGGGTTAAAACTCCTGATCATCCCAACAGACAAATAGTAACAGTTCTGGCTTTGTACTTACCATTTTTTTGGCATGTTCTTCACACAGAGGTGTCTGATGTGTAATGTCAAAAACTGGCACAGAGCACTGTTGACCATCTGCAAACTTGGCTGTGCAACTTGAGAAGAGCTGCTGAGAACGGTTCAATAAGATATCTGTGCATTTCTGCATCAGGAATAACACATGAGGCAACGATGGAGGAACGCCCTTTGATTTATCAATCTGATGAAGATCACAGCCTTCAACTCTACCTGTCCATAGATGCTATTTTTAGTGAGTACTTGAACTTTCTTATTCAAGTTGAAAGCTAGGTAAGGCTCAAACCCAACTTTTAAAGTGAAAAACTGCATTCATGCAGACTCTCTAATGATTTTTATATACTGAGATAGTTTTATAGAAGCAGCCATTTCACTAATGAGTTCTGAGCCAAAAGAAGCCTTTTCCTGGAGTCTTAATCAATAGATCAATAGTAGCAGTTCGAACAGTGTAGTCAACAGGACTATTTCCTTACAGACTAATGACAATCCATACTGAAACATTAAAGAAAAGAGTATTTCTTAATTCAGTCTTTTAAGGTACATTCTTGGCATTTATCTTTAGAGCACAAAGAAGTTTCAAGATCCTTCCTGCTCCTCTGAAAAAAAGATGTGCAATCAGACAGAAAGGTCAAGTAAATCCAACTGTAAGCTTGCTGAGATTTCCTTCAGAAAAATCCCTTGCAGGAGTGAAAATGTTTCCAGACTTACAGCAAATCAAACAGATATTTCATTGGGTTTTTTCAAACAACATTAGAAGTACTCCTTCCATCTTGAACAGTTCTGAGACCTCAACATCACAATGCATGTTCAAGAAATGTTAGAACACAAAAAGAAAGGACAAAGAAAATGGAAAACCTGCAGAAAAGTCCAGATGGAAGACTTGGACAGATGAGTCAGAACCAAGAGCTTGTTCATTTTAGAAGAGAGACTGTTTCCATTGAGAAGAAAACGCAAAGGGGAAAAAACAGGCACAAATGCAAGATCACTAGCTTTGACGTCTCTGCTTTACCCACACCAAGAAGCAAGACGACTTAAACTTTAAAAAAAAAAATCAGAATCATGAGGCAAACCCCAAACACAGCTGCACGGCACGGTGCTCTCTCATAGAGTTTTTGAACTGCTGTGCAAACTACTTTTAAGGGGCCTGCAAAAATCAACCAACAAAAACAAGGCATCTGCAAACCAGAAAGACTGAAAAGGTGCTGCAGTCTGACAGCAACTGGAACAGATCAGCACCACTCACTTAAAATACCAAAGCCAAAAGCTTTAACAAAAGGAGTCACTTGTTCAAGTCTTCAGCTAAAAACAAAAAAGATGAAGTCTACAGAATTCTTAAGTATTCCAAGTCAGAAGTCTGCCTGTTCATAATCTTCAGAATCAAACCTCACATCTAATGTGCTCCCTCCTTTCTGCGATCTTCATGCATTGACTCTTGACACCCTCTTCAGGCTTTGCTTGAAATCCTGAGCACTGGGAATTCTTTCGCATCTAGAATACAGACTCTGTGACTCCTACTATTCTGCTTCTTCAAACAATGCAAAGTATCAGATTTCCACCTTTCTAGTCAGTGTAAGCCATCTTTTTATAATATGTATAAAAACTCGTTTCCATAAACCGCTCATAGGTAGGTAGTCTACTGGAACCTACCAAGAACTGCATGAAAGTAACAAAGCTGAAAGCCACGTGGCTTGTACATCATCCGCAAAAGATGATTGTTTTTGTAAAGGTTTCTTGCACCCACTAAATACAGCTTACAAAGTAAAATAATGTGACTATATTAGATTCCAGTGGCAAACTACTTATCTTCACTGTCTACAGACCCAAATCACACAGACAAATTAAAAGCAAAATAGTTTATGAGACACTAACAAATAAATATTCCTTTGTGAAAATGTATTTTTCAATGCAAAGACCTAACAAACAAACAAAAAACCCTAAAACAGAACAGCTTCCACGCCTGAACACAACTCTCAAACAGAGTTAAAGAGGATACGCTGAAAACAATGCCTGGTGAATGGAAGGGCCTTGTTAGTGCACTGTTCTCCCTTTGAAGTCCCACAACAGGTTGTTGGTTCTGGATCTCTCTGCCTTGCTTGGCTTGTGCTGAAAGAAAAAAAAGCATAAAGGAGTTTAGAGACAAAAACCCAATCTCGTTACTTGGCACAACTATTGCATTGAATGTAGCACAGAAGGATGAAAAATTATAACACACGTGTGTGTGTCCCGATCCAGATAGGTGCACACTACTACCAGACTCCATACAGGGATACAGAATAGATGTCAATGACAGGTGAAGGTGTGACTGCTGTAACAGGATTATTGTTTATTTCACAGGGCCTTAATTGCAATGAGAGGTGCTGTGTGCTACTACCATCTAAATATTACAACACCCAGCAACAGAGCCAAGGACAGTAGTAGGTGAGTGTCAACACAGGTGACGCTTAAAATGAGGTCAATCTTTAGAATACAATGTATTGGGTATGCCTCCATGGGCAATCAAGTGCACTTCTAAGCCTGTTCATAAAACAAAACATGCCGAGCATCGCCAGAGCTTACATGCAAGCATGTGCTCAGACAAACTTAGACTGAGCTCTGGAGTGGCAGAGCCTGTGCGTGCTCAACATGGGTAAAAGCTCTTCTTCATCAACGTGCTACAGCCCAATCCACCAGCAGGTGCCCAAAGCTGAGCATTTCCTCAGCAACAGCCTCAATGCTTTGAGCCTGAGCTGCAAGCAGGCGACCAGACAGCAGTGTGCACGAGTACTGCAAGCGTTACACAGCTCGCTTGGTGTTAGCCTGCTCAAGGCCTTTGTCACCTTTCATGTAGAGAAAGCTGGAGATTCCAGGGCTGACTTTCACCTCTGCACATGTTGTTTTCTAGGTTGACAAAAAGCTGTCTGTAGCCTGACTGTTTTCCTTCAGCCATTTCTGTCATTGACTGCACTTTGACTGAGCAAAGTTTTAGTTAGCAATATTACTCCTGTGAAAAATTTAATAACTGAAAAGACTTCGTGGTTACTTAAACTAACCAGAGCAGTGATGACAGGCACACCTGGCTTTGCAAGTCTACCCAAAACAACGTAATCTTTTTTGTGTAATAAAAGGCAAGATAATGAAAAAAAAAAAAAAAAAAAAAGCAAGAGCTTGCCAGTTCTGGCAAAGTTTTGCTGTAGTTTAAGTTTGGAGATATTTACACAACTTCATAAACTAGTAGTGTACCTCTACATTACACCTCCAAGCAGCTCTTCAGCATCACTCTGTGTCCCCAACAATAAACCCTCCAACTATCATGAACCACAGCCTACTGTCTGGGAACAAAACCATCCCATAACCAGAATACACTTTTAAGTACCCTGCTCCATCCAGCTTGCCTCTCACGTTAGCCCACCACTACCCCCTACACACACATCCTGTAAAGCAAAACCATGACAGCAAAAGGATGTTGCTGATATCCCAGACATAATGTCAGGGTTCAGACTTGCTCTGTTTCTGCACAAATATGAATCAACCAACTCTCAGTATGCCAAGAGCTGGAGGGATGTTGACATTATCTAGAAAGAATTCCCACAGAAGGTAACCTTCAGAGTTGTTAGAAGATATTTATTTTGTTGCCAAATTTCATTTAATGTTAGATTGAGTTAAATCTAACAAAAAGCATAAGCTGAAGTTTGATTTGCTGGGAAGATAATTAAGAAGATGTATAGACTTTTCAAAAAAAGCTGTCTGAAAAACAAAATCTGAATTGAAGCAGTGAACTGCAGACCAGGCTGTACACCTTCTAAAGAACTGGGCTTAGTAAAGTACCAGATATTTGAAGGCAGCCAAAATACATAGATCAATTAATAAGAATAAATTTTAACAAGCAACTAACTTTTTTTGTGACATTTAAGAAATGGGGCCCAGATACTGCTGAACAAACAATCCACATTTCAAAACACAAAGCTAGAGAAATGTCTGTCTTCATGGAAAACACTGTGTGCCGTATTTATTTCACTCCACTGACAGGCATTTGTGTGTCACGGTTTTTCTGCCTTGTGCATGCCTACCAGTTTCAAGGTTCAACATTTCAGCTGCTGGATACTCTGCCCAGCTCCACCCTGTCCAGACCCCGGGTTACTGGAGTCACAGGGGAAGGTCTGACCTGGTATGAGCACACGTAGCTCTTCGGAGTTCTTGTATCAGTTGCCCAGCACGCTCCGGCTCTCTGCTGGCCGCCTGCAGCAAGGCTTTCCGGAGTGTATGCCGGCATTTCTTCTGACGAGATTCTGCCCGCTCCAGGCGGCAGAGGTGCTTGTATTTCTGCTGAAAGTAAGTGCAAAGTCTGGTCACCCTGGAACTCCTGTCATCTGCATTGTCATCATCGGACCTGAAGAAGGGAAAATAAAAACAAATGGGCTTTAAGTATATTTTTTTTCCCCAAGGAAGCAAATTTGTCATTTTAATAGGATTGTTAAGTTGGCATCCATCTTCTAGCCCCATAAAAATCCAAAAGTTGAAATCAGGCAGGGATGCTTTAGAAATGGTAAGAGCAGGATCCCTTTTGAATTCTAAAGGTACTTACCCTTCTTATTATGTCATTATTAGAGATTACATCAATTTATCATCAAGTCTGACACATTTAAATGTCTGGAGCCTGCTGTTCAAAAAAAAAAATCTATACTGTTAACCTTTATTTACTGTAAATGTCTCGGCAAAAGAGACAAACTCTTAAAGTGCAATTAATGGAGAGGACAAAGGTGGGGAACTAGGTAGTGGAAATTTATTGAAGAAAGGTCACGATGGAAAAGATGGTCAAATGCTAACAAGTACCAAAACCGCTGACTTTTTCCAGTTCCTTTTACTCTGCCAGGTGGTGTGTTCCTTTCTAAACCAAGATACACACTAACACAGCTAGCAGTCGATACTGCTTTCCCCTTGTTGCAGGGTTAAGGTTGAGTTACATTACAGTCATGGAAAGGAAATTCACATTTAACTCCAAAGGTACTGAGGGGAAAATCAGACCAGGGTTAAACAATGACCAGATGAAGGACTAATCCCATTCTTTGTTTGCTTAAGAAAGTCTCTTCCCATTTATCTTGGCTTTCTGAATGTCCAGGCAAATATCAACAAGACCATCAAACCATGTCATTCAGTTAAATTCAGTAAAAATCATGAAACATAATAAAATCATCACTGGGACTTGTTAAAACAACAAGGTCCATGAAGCTACCCAAAAGTCCTCCACAACAAGCACGAGTTTGCAGAATTATTTTTTTTTCCTGGAGCAACAAAGAACATGTACTGAATCTAAACAAAGCAGTCTTTGTTCAGTTTTTAATTTCAGGTTTTCTTTACAGAACAGAGAAACTTTTTGCTAACTTTCCTATCTGTAAAACAAAAGGCAGGCAGGTGGAAGAAAACAAGTTCAAACAAATGAAGCAAATCAAAAGCTCCCAAGGTTCAGACGGCAGAGCTTGGCCAGCTGACATCCAAACCTGCAAACAGCAAAGTGGACCACAATTAACTGATAACAGAAGAGATGCAAAATACTGGCCATAATATTTACTAAATAAAGTAAGACCCAGAAATGCAGGCACCATAGCTGTCCTTGGAAAGACAATATGACTAAGACCTACTTTCCTTTCTGGAAACTGTTATTCTGTTCACACACAGGACAAATTTAAAAGACTGCATCCATCTCCACTAAGGCTACCCACAAAAACTCCACAGGAACGAATGCTGCCTTGACACAAATGCACATTATTTCTGAAGTTGTAAGTAAAGTCAACCATACTATGTATTTTGTTTTTAAAACAGATCACAGATTATTTTCTAGAAGCAGAAATTACAAGTAATTAACCTCTGCAATTAAATGCTTAGCAGCAAATACAGCCTGTTAAAAATATTTAACATATGTCATGTTTAAAATATTTTCACATTGAAAATATAAAGAAATTATACTTTCAACATCTTTTAGGAAAGAATGCCTACTGGGGAAAAAATATCTTTAAAAAAATGTAATTGTGTACTATTTAATATAGATTTTCCTTTTTCCAATGTATTAATAGAAAACAGAAATACATGGATGGAACCTGTTAGATACAGGTAAGTTTAAGGTCTCAGGCATTTCCTTTCTGCTCTGGGCCAAGATTTTTAAACACAGTTGCAGGCATACAGATTTAATTTTAAATGTGGTTACAAATTAACTTTAAGAAAAGACAGGAATATTCCTTAGCGGATAAAACGTGTTTCTTTTGGGTACAAAGGGTGGTTTTAATGCAAATATCTCTAGCTTTGAAACTTTTTACTTCCTTCCCATTGAAACGAACAGGAAAAAAGTCATGGTATGCTAAAATATTTTGAACTGCAGTTTACAAAAGCATTTTTAAAAAGTAGATGAAGACATATATACAAGATGTAGAAAGAAATCATGCCTGCAGTGGACAAGGGCTTATTCTGAGGCAAACGGTTTCTAAAAGCCTGCTCAGAATTTTGTTCCCAGGCCAGTAAGATAACTACAACATATTTATGTGTTCAAAGAAACCTTAAAAAAGCCCTTTTTTTTCCTAGACAAGTACTGAAACCAAAAGGTACTTTTGTTGTTGTCCTTTCATAAACAAGTTTACCAACTTCTATTTAGTTTATTCTCTTAAGCTGCATACATAACTTCTGAAGTTCAACTTAACGTGTGGCATTTCATTTTTTAAAAGATTTCTGAAAGTGCATGCAAACCTTTTGATAATCCAAAATGCTTCTTCCCAACCCTTCCCTTTAAAAGTGTCATGTGTAACCATCTGGGGAATTGTTGCTGAGTGTTCATGAAGAAAACAAAGGCAGCGCGAAGCAACAGAAAGGAAGAGCAAAAGGGCAGCACGGGAACCAGAAGAATATGCTCTCTACTCTGAGACACCCCAGCACCTGTAGTTCAAAACCCCCTGTAAGGAGGGATTTGAAGAACCTTCCCTTCTTCCTTTTAGTTTTTCTAGTTATCGGGACTTAATAAATCCAACTTTGACAACACAGTGTTGGTATTTGATCCTTTGAGTGAGCTGGTATGAGGAGGGACTCCAATCCTCACACTTTCTTTTCAAACTTACTACTTGAAACACTCACTTTATCTATATTTCAGCGTAGGAAGTGAAAAACTACTTTGTTTTAAAGTCACTCGTTTTCCAGTACTTTCTAAGCTACAAGACCCAGTAACTGAACCATCTGGGGTAAAGGTTCATTAATCTGTGGTAGAGAACAGCCCCTGCTTTCCCTCAGAACTGCTGCTTCCGCAAGGAATTCCTCCCACCCCAGCAGCTTTCCCTGCTGGCCGCCCTGCCTGCACCGTGCCCAGTGCCCATTCCTGCACTACTCTTTGAACTGAAATGTGAAATTTGTGCCTGCCTCAAAACACTGCATCCTGGAATGCTGCGAGCACAGGAACCCTATTTTTCAAAATTAAAGGACAAAATAATAAAAGCAAACATTTGGCCTGTGTTTCCACAGATGACTGCAACAATTTTACAGATTAAAAGACCAGAAGGCAAACAAACTAAAACATTTATTACTGTTAAGTCATTAATTTTAAACTAATCTGGTGAATTGTTGAGAGTTTAAGAGCAGCTAGAGTATCACACAAGAAGTTCAACAGAAAGCCAGAGGATTTCCTCTACAACCACCACACCTGAAAGGCTGAGAACAAGCTGTCCAGTAATGCAGATATTAACTGTCCACTTTTTTTACTGATCTGAGAAGAATCCCTCCCACTGTCTTCCACAGAGTCAAATGGAAAAGGACAGAATGGAGTTAGCTGGTGGAGTTACCCTTTCACCCAGGGACTGCAAGCTCAGACACAAATGAACCGAGAAAATAAAGCTTTAGTTTTACCATGAAAAACAGTTAGTAAATTCCCATAAGCTTAGGTACATGATTTCAGAATCTAAAGGTTTGAGGAAACAATCTCCATTGGTTTTCTGGTAAAATTAGCCTCCAAAATTCAGAGCCATAACAAGAGTCCTGATTTCAGCTGGGATAGTTAGTTTTCTTCTTAGCAAGCTGGGGCAGTGCTGTGTTTTGGATTTGGTGTGAAAATAATGTTGATAATATACTGATGGGTTTAGTTGTTGCTAAGTGATGTTTATACCAAGTCAAGGACTTTTCAGTTTCTCAGATCCTGCCAGCGATAGGGCTGGGGGGGGCACGGGAAACTGGGAGAAGACACAGCCAGGACAGCTGACCTGAACTAGCCAAAGAGGTATTCCATACCACAGAACATCACACTCAGTATATAAGCTGGAGGAAGAAGGAGGAAGGCGGGGACATTCAGAATTACTGAGTTTGTCTTCCCAAGTAACTGTTACATGTGATGGAGCCCTGCTTTCCTGAGGATGCCTGAACACCTGCCTGCCCATGAGAAGTGGCGAATGAACTGTTGTGCTTTGCCTGCACACACGGCTTTTGCTTTACCTATTAAACTGTCTTTATCTCAACCCATGAGTTTTCTCACTTTTACTCTTCAATTATGTCCCTCACACCAATGCAGGGGGAATGAATGAGCAGCTGCGTGGTGCTTAATTGTCAGATGGGGTTAAACCACGACAAGAAGTCATTGGCAAAGGTAGGAGCCAGCAGTCTGCACCACCAGATTAGTAAAACAGAGTCATTTTGACAAATCAAATCACCCAAGAAACAGTCTGAACTAATTCATCTTCAGCAACAGACAGATCACACTACAAAAGTGTCAAAGTGAAACATTTCAGGTAATAAAAGACTCTACAGAAGCTTGCAGAATAGGAATTAAAATTCTAGAAGGCTGACATCAAGTGAACTATCAATGTTTATCCATAAACAAAATTAGGAAAGCTGCTGAAGAGCTAACACTGGGCAGGCTGATGGAAGTACAAAAGCAGCCAGTACCATACAAAAATGTATCCATCATGATTAGTTAAGACAGTGTTTAACTGAAGTGCATAAAATGCTAGAATGGAACAGAAAATGTCAAGACAAGATATTATTTTCTCTCAGTATGTGAAAAGAGTAGGAAGAATCCAAAGGAAGTTAAGACAAATAGAAGACAAAACACAAAGATGACCTTTATAAGTTGACAAAAAAATAGCGATCTATGGAAGAACCAGATCAAATGTCAAGGAGAAAAGAGTGTAAGGGAAGTTGTTTAATAGATATATCTGCTTTGAAAATTACATATTATTTAGAAGTCTGGAAGTCTGTTCATGCTTTCCCAAAACAGTTTATTTAAAAGTGCTCTTTAAGTTAAAACTGGTGTTTGTGAAAGTTCACTCTCTGACTGCTGATGCCCTAAAAAACAATGGTTATTAATAACAGAAAAAAACCTTTCTTTTAAAAAAGGAAAGTCTTCACAAAGCTATTAAGCTTTCATTCGCTGAAGGCTCTCAGTATTTAGTATCCTGGTGCCTGTGCTGATGACAGATACAGCTTTGTTGTTCACCTTGTGGACTGTCTTTATAGATGGTAAGAAGTTCTGTTAAGTTTCAGAATTTCCATGTACCAAAAAAATAAGGTTTCATTAACAACACTACTCTGACTTTATTAAAAGTTAAACAAATGGGAGAGAGCTGTAGTATCAAAAAGTCCAGCTGCATGTAAAAGAAAATCACGTTACAGAAATTACAATCAAAACGTATTGAGTCCCCAATTTCCTTTTGTTATCAACATGCTTCAGTTTCGTTACAATACTACACTTGCAATGCTTTGTTTTAACTTTGCACCTTAAAATTTGGATTAATAAACATATATTATATCCTGCTGTAAGATTCATGACTTGGCAGTATATGGAGAACACTGTAAGCCTTTCTGCACCAGCAGCTAACACCTGCTCTGCTTATCGCTTCAATCATATCACTTCTTTCGATGCTCCCAGCTATTTGACAGAAGTTTATTCAACACTTAATTATGAAAAGAAATGCTATGTCCCTTAAAAAAACCACATTAAAACAACATCCTGCAAAATCATCATAAGGACTAATGAGTAAAATGTAGCAAGTTTACTAACAAAGTTATTCACAAATAATAGGAAAGACAAGAAACCAACAGCAACTCCCTTCATTTGGTTCTAATTCAGGAAATACCTCTCCTCAGCGAGGCACACAAGTTCATGAATAAATCCCAATAAACTCTATTAAATATCGGCAAATAAGCTTGAATTCTTTCCTGATGCATCCTTCTGATAGCACACTGCATGAAGGCCTCTAAGCTAGGTGGAAACTGGGACAGAAGGTGACAAGCTGTTTCATAGCTCTTACAAACAAATGAGTTCAAACAATCTTTTGTTTCAGCAAAGCACTCAAACAAGTGCTTTGGTTCCATTGACTCCACTTGAAGTGAAGCTCACATTTATGTGATTTATTGCATCGAGGCCAGCATGAATACAAAGAATCATACTCACTCATGTCTCTCATAGCCGAGGGTTTCTCGGATAGACCATGCAACCTGGTAAGGGGAGGTTTGCTCTGAATCCTCCAACTCTTCTCCACTGTCTTCAGACCAATCCAGCCCTAAGGGAATTGAAAACATGAAAGCTGGATGAAAAGTGTATCTACTTCATATAAGTCTCTGAGTAACCTATGGCACAAAAGATGAATGTGTAGTATAGTCACAAGCGTAATTACATTTGATTAAATCGTATAATATTCTCAATTACACAGGAAACAGTAACAGTGCCATTACAGTGTACAAATAGCATGCACTAATTTTTGTCAAATTTTCCTTTTAAAATCCTTATTGGCTTCTTTATTCATCAGCAGTGGAAGAAAAATCACCAGTTTCTTCACCCACAGAAAAATACTACAGCTTTCATACCAAGCACATGTAATCTTTACAGACAAGGTAAGAGAGAAGTCCCTGCCACAAAGAACTGACTGCCTGGGAATTTTCAATACTATATGATCTAAATAGGCCACTTTCATTTCTGTTTATATTCTGACTGTGCCAAAACACAGGGAGAGCAGGAAGACAATAAGACAGAGCAGCATGGACAGAGATATAGAACATCTACAAAAGATGCTCCTCTGCTCAGTCTCTGTAATTGCCTGCCAAATGCATGCATTAGCATGAAAGGAGCGCTAAAGGGAGAGATGCAAATACTCCTGCACTTTTACTAACCAGCATGCTTTCACTTAATGATGATGCAGCAGAGTCAACTTACTGTATGCACCAACAGCCTCACTTAGTCAAGCTAAACACAATCGTTGAGCAGGACAGCCAGAAACAGAGTCCAGTAAGTTCTCAGGTGGAACATTTTATCTGGACCTTCCACTTTTGCAGTTTTTCCTACTCTCTCTCCTACATCCAGTGGAATTCTTGCCAGTTCCTTGCAGCAGGTGGGATAAAATCTCATAGCTGCATTTTCAAGCTAGCATTATTACTCTTTCACTTCCTTGTGTGCTCCTTGAAAACGGAGCAGCAGTTGGGATACAGTTAAGGGGCACTTTATTTTTGCTTAAAATAAACTAAACTACTACATCTGGGATGATACTGAAGTCAAATGCTTTGAGTTAAGGAAATGCATCAGTACCTGGTCACCTACTTTCAGAATTAGACACACCCATGGAAAAGAATTGTGAGGAGCACCTTCATCATTTAGAAGCAACACTAACATAAACCAGAAATATCAGAAACCCTATTTTTCAGGAACTTCAGCATCCTGAAAATTCTATACTTTGGTCCTATTTTTATGATACGCATTTGAACTGAATTAAGATCTCTTAAGACATTTGACAAAATGCCAGAATTAGACTTTCAACTCTTTTTTTTTACTCTCACGACTTCCATAAAGGAATGAAAAAACAACTTAATCATTGGATAAAGATGTCCACAATTGATACCATGTAACAAACTATTTATCCAGAGTTTAAAAATAAAATCAGAGGTTGCGTTGTTTTGCTTCTAACGGGTGTTGCAGAAATTAAGGAATAAAATCTAATCCAGATTCAGTGATACTTACACTGAAGACTGCAATTACATTAATATCCAATTACATGGCTCTGATGTAGGTACACATAAAACTGGCAGCATCTTTTTAAAGATTCTGTGCAGTCGTCTCTAGTGCTACTCTATCATAAAGACATTCTGAAATTCTCTGAACCAGCACAACTAGTCTTTAATATTAAGACATACTATGAATAAATAACAAATATATTTTCCACTCTCACATAATTAATATGTGAATTCCATTCCTTTCCAAATAGAAAATGTTCTAATTGCACACACATACAGTTATGCATCTGCATAACTGTACATTTATAGGTCTAATCAGGTTTTTTAACTATGCCTTTTTTTTTTAGGAAAATGTATCCTCTTCATCACTTGAGAATGTAAAACATTAAACACAAAGTGATCTTTCTACAGTCTTTCAAAACGCAGGTCACTTTCTAAGCTATTGGGGTCTGTGACACTCAGCAATGCCTCTGGAGTTGCCATCCCTCAAACGACCTGCATTATATGTAGGACCATCAAAGTGGTTTTCTGAAGAACAACATTCTTTGGAGACATGCTATGGGATGCTAATTATCTTCTGAACAAACAGTGAAGCTATCCCATGAGTGCCAAAGGGCAGATCTTAACAGCAAATTAAAAAAAAGGTTAATTGAAATAGCAAAAATTACAGATGTTTCAATTAAATAAGACGTTATATGAAGAATGTCCAGATTTGTTTGAAGTCTTTTTTTTTTTTTCAACATCATAAACGGCATTCCTGCTCTAATATCATACACTCACTCCTATCTCCCTTTTCCCTGTCAGTATTTTACTTGTTAGAACAGTACAACCTAAAACTAAGCAGAAAAGTAAGTAAACTTTGGAAGGTGAGGGAGGTAAGAAGAACAGTTAGGTGTACCTAGGTCTCTATTCATAATCAGACAAATAAGCTACAAGGTCAGCTCCCTTTTTAAAGCTTTATAGAGCACTACTGCCATAGCAGCAAGTTGGTTGTATTTAGTTACATTATCACAAGCAGCAATCCATTATTACAGTTTCTAGATAATAAGGAGGAGACTATTCCTGCACTGGTATGTGGCCAAGTCTCCACCCCTCCAACTACCTTCTGTAACGGTGCTGCCCTCCTGCAGTAGTCTTTTGCTTTTGCTCATCCGTATTCTGTACATGAATAGGCCCCATCAAGAAAAATTCTCTTACGCTCCAATTTTCCCAGCCAAGTCAACTGGAAATTTGGATCTGCAGAGAATTATGGGCCAAATCTCCAAGCTTTTACTTGCACTCCTTTTGCAATGTGCACTTGTCACATATCTAACATTCAATCTAACCTTCTCCACTCGTGTAGGTACAGCTGGCGTCACCTTTACTACTCAAGTTGCAAACCTTCTATACAATGCCTGTATCATCCAAGCAATGTTTTTTACACTTTGGCTTGATTTCTCAAATGGTTAACAGAATATTAAGAACAACCAATGCCATAAACCATATGTGACAGGTCCAGGCATTCCCTTCATAGAGAACAGGGCTAAAGAACGAACCAAGAGATTATCTAGTTCAGGGTTATTTTGTAAGGACCACATACAAATGCAGAACAGGCCTAGGAAGACATTCCCCTTTTGTCTTTTGGTTTCAGGTTAGAAAAAAAACCCAAAAAACAAAAAGGTGGCAGTGCATCTATTATCTACCCACCTAAATGTGGAAACAGATCAGTGTCCAGCTGCTGTTTTCGAGTGCACAGTTTCACCAGTCTCTGTAGTCGGCTCATGCAGGACAGGTGCGGAGAGAAGGCTGTGGCTTTCATGAGGACCCGATCAGTCCTTGGAGGGTCCACGACAGGAGCCCTAGCAGGTGGCAGGAGAGGCAGAGGTCTCTTGTTAGACAACTGCCGGGCTTGTGCTATAGTGTGTGTGGTGGGTGCCACTCCCTGCATTGGTAGGCTGGTGTTCGGAGGTTGAGGTGACTTGCAGACTACGCCCTGCGGTAGCCCTGTCGGCTTTAACGAAGCTGATGAAGGTGGCAGATGAGAGTGCTGCTGCTGCAGAGGCTGCTGCTGCAAAGGTGCAGGAAGGGGGCTAAAGTGCTCTTGGCGAACTTTTAAAATCTCTGTCTCTCTCTGGCGCTGCCGGTTTTGAGCCAACTTGCTCTGCAACTTCTTCCTCACTGTTGCCCCTTTCTTTAGGTCATCATCTTCCTCATTGAAAGCAAAGGGGTCTTCTAATTCTGCCTCCAGGTAGTGGAGAGGAAGCCTAGCCCCTGGCGGGGAGAGGGACATCCCATCCAGTCCGTTGGGCATCTTCAAGGCCAGAGTGGGCACTGTCAGACTGAAAGCCATAGCATCCATCTGATGCCTGACCTTTACCTCCTCTATGGGATCATTCTTTTTCTTCCTCTCCTTTTTCGGTATAAAGCCAAGTACCTGCAGGTGGCTGTTGCAGTACCTTTGAAAAGTAAAAGCAGTCGGTTATTAGCTCAACTCTTGAAAGTAAAATCTAAAGAAAACAGACATCACTAAAGAAAAACCCACACTCCCCCATCTCATGTGAATACAGATCAAAACACAAGAGGTTTTGTAAGTGTACACAACTGCTTCTAATACAACAGGTAACTGGCGTTCCCAACCTGTAATAGAAAACAAAAACTTACACAAGTGACAATTTGTAATCTTAAAAGTCTTCAGCCGTTATTCATAGGAGATTCACACACAATCATTCAGAATATTTACTCTCTAATAGGGTAAATACTCACAAAACAAAGCGAACAAAACAAATTGACTGTCTGATACATAAAACAGTAAGAACTCAAGCCATTAACTCTGTTCATTTCAAAAGCTCCTAAGAAAAAGTACATTTGAAGACCACTTCCTTTCATGTGGCTGTTCTTTCACTGGAAGTAGCTAACATTTTCATCAACACACACATTATTATTATGAATTCCTCTATAGTAGGGAGCAGTTTCTTATATGGACAATCTCACTTGAGATTCCTGCTGAGAAGGGTCACTATCTGCACTTAATGAACAAGTAGCATAAATATTTAAATTCTGTTTTAGTAGTTTAACATGATGAATTTTGTGGCCAGAGGATTAGCTGAATGCTCTTCAAACAAAAATCTAGTTTAAAAGAAATACTTTGCTGCTAGAAAATGTTTACACAATGCCAGGAATATGTATACATACAATCCACAAACATGGATTTTAAGCTCTTTAATATAAGAAAAGCTTTTAAAGTCATGTTATTTAAAAGAGGAAAAAAAAAGATTAAAAAGTCATTAAAAGTTTGTCATGAAAATTAAAGAAGAGTTATAATATGTTGTCTGTGGCCATAAATTAAGTACTAAACAATTTATTTTTGTCTGACTCAAACAAGCAGGTGATAGAAATGTAGGAACCATGATCTGATCCTTTTCCTGTTTCACACAGGCAGGCCCTCCTGCCTCTGTAGAATGCCACCAGCAACCAGACTTCTGCCCTTGCAGGATCCCACCTACAACCTGCAGCTTATACATGAAAACAAAGATATGAGGAAAGAGTGATGTCTACATCAAGGCATTTATGGACAAGACAAAGAAATACCCATTAAGGTGTTCTTTTAAATCTGATCAGTATGAATCTGAGAAAAGTAAGTTTTGTTGAACAAATAGGGTAAAAGGAAACTATTCCTGGTCTTCATGGAGGAAAAAATAGCAGAAAACCCCAAACCAAATCCCAAAAAAGGTTTAACACTTCAGTTTCATGACTTTCAACTTGTTCTCCCACCCCTAAAGAAGTAATGTGTGAACTGCTTCTAAAAGGGTCCATAAAAGGTAAAACCGAAAAAGCAAATTCATATATGCTCTGTAATGATCTCCATATATGTAGCTTCTCAAGGGATCCATACCCGTAACAATTCACAAATCAAAAAAGGCTGAAAAGTACTGCTACTTATTACTGTCTAAATAATTTATTTATTACATTAAGTTGTAAGCAATAAATAAATCTAGATGAGGCAAGCTGAAAGCCAGCAATTTGTGGAGTCCTTATTAGAACACACTGGAATACTGTAAATTCATAATGAGAGATGTACTTCTAAAAATAAAATTATATAATGTGGGCTCAATAAAGCCTTCCTTAAAGTCAACAGCACTATTCCTATAATTAAAATTAAGCACTTTTAAAATATTTTGTTTGAAAAAGATTGAGATCAGTTACAACAGCACTTTTAGTATGACAGAAAACAACAAACAGACAAAGTAACCACAAGGGAACTTTTTTCCCCCTCTTAATCCAATAAAATAAGATTTTTTTCTCTATGCAAATGTTTCCCTGATATTCTTCACAACTTAAATATTGCCACCTTGTGCTTGTGCCGATGTGAGGAGGTAAAACTGGCTAGTCTGTTTTCATTGTGAAAAACAAAGAGAAAGCAAAAAATAGGAAAGGTGAATACACCTTTGAAAAGGTAATGCACTTGCTAACATTCTCTGAGCTTTAGGCTATTAAGGGTTTTGCTTGTTCATTTAACTCTAACATAATCATTTTTGTATCACTTTGGCTCTTACAGCTGACCATAATGCATGGCTGAAAGCCAACTGTATCTTACACAGGCATCATCTCTGGACATAAACCCATAGACGCCAGGCTACAACATAATGAAAATATAGATCACGTGTATTTGCAGACTCCTATATGCATGGCCTTGGCTCTGTGCTACAGCCTCTTGTCAATCAACTCCCCATCTTCTGGCATAACTGAGACTGATACACCTTAAGACTAAAAGGAGCAAGAAGAAACTGGGAAGAGCACTCAAGTCTTCTCTGGGTAGAGAAGGCTACACACAGGCAGTTTGGCTAGGCACAACTTATTAGCACCAACTCAACCTTGGCCTTGTCAGGCTCTAGCTAGTCCCATGCAGAGCCCAGCAGGCATGAACACCCACTTCCCCATCCTCCAGGTTCCAGGATGGGCTTTTAGCTGGCCCTGGCCCAATCTGGCTCTGACTTTACACAGTGCTGCAGAGCCCAGCACAGACATTAACTGACTCTGCTGGAAGCAGTCTATTACCAGCTGAGTTAAGACAATAAACTCTTTGGATCAGATGTCATGCCAGGGAAGGAGTTAGTAGTTCATGCTGCATTGAAGACAGATTACTGGGAAGACTGGAATAGCACCTGCAAGTAGCAGAGTCCCTTTCACATCGCTCTAAGCATGACACCCATTAGGGTCAAGCTGGCCCTACAAGAGCCAATTCTGATGTGCCTGTCTTTGGCACTTCTATAACCTGCCTGTGAGTTAGTCTCAGCTGACAGTATCACATTGATACCTAATAAAATTTTCCCCTCCCTTCCTTACGCAGTGCCAAAGGCACTTACTCTGTGCAGGTGAGGTCAAACAGTCAGCAGACATGGTAAGAGCCGTAGGTTGATAGCCATTAAAACTATGGTAACATGAAGCACACAAAAGGTGATGGGTTCTGAAGGCTTCAGCTGGACTGTTTCCCACATCACTGGGAGGGAAAGAATCTAGACAGTGAGGTTTTCTACCTACAACTGCATTCTGCTTCCCAGTACATCCCAGACTGGTATCAAGTTCCATCACTTATTTAAATGACGATCCAAATAAACTGGTGAGCACCTCACATGTTAACAAAGTATTTAAAGATTCTCTTGAAAGAGAATTAGAGATAAAATGGTGTTTAACCCAGCTGAATTGTAATAACCCTACACTTAAAAATTAAGTTGAACTGCACTATGTGTGCATTTGGATAAGAAAGAATTAGGAGACATGTATTCAGAGGAAATACAGATACAAAACTCATGTCTGTATCAACCCATACATATTCTTTAAAAAAACCAAGATACTGAATAGAGAAACTAGACTTCAAATAAGGCAATGAAGTCATGCACTATTAATAGATTTAATTTGTAGAATGTTAATGGTTAATAAGAAATCTAATAATATGGCAGCATATTAAATATCTTTGTGGCTGGTAGCATCTCATCTGCCTGGGGTCAAGTGATAATTTTTTTAAATTATCTATGGACAGACTACAAAGCTTTAGGCACATAACGCATGCACCCTGTTAAGACATTTTACTTTTTATGATCTTTAAAAGTATATAAGAAGATAGCTGTCAGAGCATCATACAGCCTGCTTCTGATCATGTACAGTTACATGTCTAGAACTGTGACAAAATGACCATCTGACAGTAATTTTGTACACAGAAAATTAAAAGCTAGGAGTGAAGAACTCAGACATAGCAAACATCTTTATATCAAAAGGAGTGTGAAAAAAGTCTCCTAAGAAGCAGATACAGGTTTGACTGCCAAAAAAAAAAAAAAATCTAGAGCAGGCACAGTCTTATCACTAGCACTCATTAAATTTTATTGTTAAAATTAAACTCTGCCCTTAGAAGCAGTCTTTTAAAATATTCTAACTATCACATCCTCTCATTTGAAATTAAAAGTTTATTTTCTCCTTCAGACACCTGCTGTCCTCTTCAAGTACTGTAATGTGACACTCGACATGCAATTGAATTATTCTAATATAACATACACCAGATGTCATGACCACACTTCACTTTAACTTGAGAAAAATCAAAAAGAACAAAGTGCGAACTCAATTCAAGGTGTAAAGAAAAATCTCAAATTCCATGGGAACACGAGACCTAAAAAAAAGTGTCATGAAGTACTATTATTTCTATTGTTTTTAAGTATGACCCCTGGTAAACAGCAACTCTGGCTCAGTCAGCACTTGCATCTGAAATTACAGCATACCATTTGAGCAAGCAATTTCCACCACCGTTTCTGCAAGCTTATTTCCAAAGAGCCTCAATTGTACAGTAGCAAAGAAACAGTCACAGACTGTCAAATTACAGCTTAAAGTTATTCATCTTGTGCCATTTGAGCATTTGCCCTACAGCTTTTGACAAACATTCATGTTTTTTTCTCACTTCATCAGTCTCCTCAACTGAAATGGCAGGTGAAGTGCAAGTTAATTTAGAGCACAGTCCAACTGTTGTTTCAGACAAGAGAGGGAGCTGTGAGCTGAGAAGGAAGTTATATGTAGGGCACAGTGGGAACACTGCTAATAATGCAAAAGGTTAGTGAATGGCAGCTAATAATGTGAAAGGTCAGTGAATAGTGGTTTGATTCCTTTTTGGCATAGTTTATATTTTAGTTTAAAAAAATCGTTTCTAGCAGACCAAGCCTCAGATAGTTAACACATGCGCTAATTAAATAGTGTTACTGGCAAAACCTGCAACAATGACTCTGAAAAATTAAAGTCATATATACCTGGCAGCCAAGTTAAGACAAATTCTGCTACTGCAGTCGAAGCAGCACCAATGAGACTGGTGTTCAGGAAGTCTTAAAAGAGCAAGGGAGAATGTCCTTGTGGTTACAATATGGGCTGCAATTCAGGAAATCTGGTTTGAATTCCCAGCTCTCCAAAAACTTCAAGTACTATCTCTTGCAAGGCATTTAATAGCTGGGCACCTTGGGCATCTTCATTTGGGCAGGGAAGGGGGAGAGGAAGGGGGGAAGCAAAGAAGAAAGGAAGTGGACAGCACTTTACCAGCTGGCTCATCTGTTATCGAGTAATAATTATTTTATTCCAGTAATACAACACTACGGATCAGTACCAAATCACAAACACTGAATTGTAAATCTGAATTCATCCCTATGTGTCACTGCTCCCTAAGCCCAGACAGTACACATTTTCAGCCGTTTGTCCTGAAGAAGCAGATGGAAGCGTGCTTTTGGCACAGCTGGCCAAACAAGCAGGCGTTTTTAAGAGCATGTACTGTAAGCGACAAAGCAAGTTAATTAGAACAGCAGGTATTGTGTAGCAGGTTTGATCCACAGTTTATAGTGAAATTGAGAAAAGCAATGAACTCTCCTGAAAACTTCGTTGGGAGTAAGTTACTGCCCCCTGTCTGAGTAATCAGCTCCCACAGAAAATAAAATAAAGTTTACTGGTCTTAAAACAAAACCCTCAAAGGAACATCCTGGAATTCAATCCGCTCAGGCCAGTTCCTCTCTCATCCTGAAAACAGGCAGCATCTTAAAAGAAAACTCATGCCTATGTCCCAGCCACTTCCCACTTTGCAGATGGGTAACCACAACTCACCTACGGTCCTCAGATTTGGGGATGGGGTTGGTGCAGCGTTGGCTGTTATACTTGGCCACATATTCACATTGCTTGAAGGGGGCAGTCTTGTCCTCCAGAACGTGTCTGATACAGAAGGCGTAGCCGTTAAGTCGCCTCTGCTTGCACAGTTTGGGGCTATATGAGCACAAGGGCTTATTGTCAACCTCAGAGAAGTGTATGTGTTTGCCTTCATACATCACGTGACTCTATTCCTTGTGAACATCAGCTGAAAGAACCAAAATATTAAGACAAATCACTTACAGAAGAAAACAAATGCATTCAATTCTAGATTGTCTGTTTCATTTTGGCAGGGAAGAGAGACCCAAAACAATACCTGATTTTAAATCTTCTGTACCATATCAATGTTAAGAGAGAGCCCCAAGGACACCACTATCCTGGAATGATGATGAATCAAGATGAAGCAGATTGTCTAAGGAAAATATCACAAAGGTCAAAGTCAGTCAGAATAAAATAGATATTATTACTGCTTAATAAGTAAGTGGCCAGATGCAGTCACTAAACCTGTGGTTCAGCTAGCATCCAATAAGCCAAATCCACTAGCACAGTAAGTTTTCAATCAGTAGTCACAGATCTTTGGAAACTGTGAAAGGACATTGTTGGGGGGGGAAAAAAATTCTACTGCCACTGCACTTGAACCTGCTGAAGAAAACTCCACTCATCTACCAGACAGTGATTAGGAGCTACAAGTTGAAAAGGTTAAGTGTCAGATTAGATCACTTGCTTTCAGGAATCAAGTTGAATGATGATTAACTCATTTGATTGCAGAGGTTTTGCTTCAAGTATCTTTGCTTACAGAAAGGCTGGCAACTACCCTTACCCTGCAAAATTATAATTTCACCAGGCAGTGCAAGTTCTGTACCACACCCAATGAATAGTCTTTAGATCTTGTAGCTGCCCACAGCTTCTACAAGCATCAATATGCAGTCCTTCCTGAGGTCATTATGGTTCTTCAGAGCTTCTCTACCTCATTGTACTTATTTTAGGTAAATGCGGGCATTAATAATATCAGAGGCAGTATTCCCATTGATGACAGGAGGGCCAAAATGTCATTTCAGCAAGAGGCTGGGGGTTTTTTTCCCCCTAAAATAGACTCCTACAGTGCAAGCCCAAGCAATCCTAAAGTACTTTTTCATTTCTCAACACTACGGAGTCTTTGGCTTAATCACCTTTAAAAAAAACAAACAAACCACAAAAAACAAAACAAAAATGAACAAACAAACAAAAAACCCACCCTGAAGTAGCTTCAATCAAATTAACAGCACACATATTCTGCAGCTGCTCTGCTACACTCAGCTTAGCCTGCAAAAGGCAGCTTTTATTCAGGCTATCCTGAAACACTGGAATAAAACTCTTTTGAATATGGTAGATTCAGTACTTGGTTCAGTTTCATATATACCAATGGTGTTATATACCAAGCAAAGGAATGTACATGGAGGTGATATTCAGGAAATATATAACAAATTAGAGGCATGTGACCAATGTGCAGATTACCACCTCAATCAACTTACTTGTTCCCAAAGCCACAAATGACAAGAACACCACTGCAAGGAGGAAGCCTATGCAGACTTTGCAGGAAAGATGCAGTTTCCTCTTGTGAAGGTAAAAACCTTCACTTTCCACTTGTATAAAAGCACCTTGAGAAAATGACAAGCACTATGGCACTGGGGGGATCTAGAAAAGCAATTTTAAGTCACTAGGACAAAAACAAAACATGCTAATTACACCTCTAACAGTAAACTGCATAAACTAGGCCTTTCATTAACTGTACAAGCAGGACAGAAGATCACTAAAAATTTAAAAACACGCTTAAAATTCTTGAAAGAGTTGCACATGCACACATGCAACATAGCATACAGAATGGAGACGCGCTACAAAATATAACTAGCACAAGTGACCTGATTAATCATTTGACAATAATTAGGATCATTTCGTATTTCCTGTTTATATACATAGTTCCCTTTCCATGGACACATGCAAGTGCAGAACCCCAGGGACAGGGGCCTCGTGCTTTATTTACACCGAATAGCCACAATACAAGCACGGACACCTAATCCAGTTTCAATCACCTTTCCCAACTTCTCTCAAGGCATGGAAGCTCATGAAAGTACAGAGCACACACTATATACATTTGAAACCAGTCACTGGAGTATGACCCTTCACAACACACCAGTCTTAAGAACAAAAAAGTTCATTGTTGGCTGTGCCCTTCAAAAACAGAGAATGGGAAGTGGGAACTATCTAACTATCTCTTCTTTAGCATGCTAAGAACCAAACAAGCCTTTCAGGCTTTCAGTATTATCCAGCAACAATGTGAAAGAAAAACATAAAACCCACGGTGACATGCCTAATATGGGAGTTGTGATCTGGGTTTGGGTCCCATATGTTTGAGAGACAGCCTCCTTCATTACTATGTCAGCAAAAGTAATCAAATGAGTCTTAACTAATTGCATCTCTAACACAACATAGCTGACAAAGCCATTTGCTCCAGAGTTTGCTTCTCTCAACAGTTAACCAAAGCTTGTATTTGGTGGCATACTGGACAGGATGAAAACCTTGAAAGAACAAGTGCATCTTGCAGCTGGGGTGACACATGCTGTTCTCTATTTCTTTCTATTTACAACCTTCTTTTAAGCTACTACTATCATGCTTTGCAGAGTTTTTGATGGATCAATGACCTTCTCTTTTGCACAACCCAACAACCTTTCTCTTTGGAAGGTTATCAAGCAACAGACCAAAGAAAAAGAGTTCCTCAGAATGGTTCCAAAGTGAACAGTAAGAAATGCATACCTGGTGTGCCTCCGTTAAGCTTCTGTAAAGAAACTGCTCCACAGTTCCCAGCCACTATAATCCTGGATTTATTCTTGTGCCCCAGTCTTATTTTTGGATTTAACTCATAATTAAGTCTTATTTTTGCATTTAACTTGACTGTGTCAAGACAGGCACAGTATTTTACTTCTCACTTGTCTGAAAGATACAGGGGACAAGTAAAATGCCATATGAAACATTTAAGAAAAAATACTGACAATAATACTTAGGGTATTTTGGGGTCCATATATACACTAAGAGAAGCTCATGCAAATATAGCCATGATAAGAATCAATTAGTGCAACTACCATGCAACAAACAAAAAGAAAGCTAATATACCTAGCAGTCAATGTTATATTTAAAAAAAACATACAGCAACTCTCTTAAACTTGCAATTATATCTTTGTTGGTAGATTCCTACACAGACTCCTTGAAAGACAGTGGCACTATGTCGATATACTGCCAGGATCAGAGACTAAAGTTGTACTCAATCTAAAAAGAGCTTTTCCTTTTTACATCCATAGCAAACCAGATATAGATAGATAGATAGATTAGATAGATGTATAACAAAGACTTTTAAAGCTATTGAGTCTGGTTTAATCTGATGCAGTATTTTATTTTGAACAAAATATACAGGAGTTCTTAACAGAGCTTTTTGCTGCTACATAAAAAGTAGCACAAGTATGGAATAGGCACATGTTGCTTAACAGAAGAGAACTGAAACTACATGTAGCTAAATAGTGGGTGGGGGAGAAATTATTTTTGTCCCACAGGATTCAGTAAGAGATGACGGAAACATGGACTTCCCCTGGAAAAAATCAAATGCTTAAGCAGCTGTACTTCACAGTGAAAATACCAGGGTACAAAACTTTCTGGAAGCTGTTTTGGGTTTTGCATTTATACTCTACATTGAAGCTATAGAAAGGTTTAACAGAAACATAATTTATGCCTGCATATGCTCAAACTACCTTTAGCCACAACCCATGAATAAGAAGCCAGAGGCTGCTTCTTGAGGTATCTAGATTTTCCTCAAAACAACTGCTTCTAAACAAAAGATTTTGGGCTAGTCAGAAGCAATGGTGAAAGAACGGAAGAGAATCCAGAAATGTGTGCCATTGCCAAATGATGTAAGAGATGACTGAGGTTTAAAAAATCATGGTAGGGGATAAGGTGAATATAGAATGGTCATATAATATCAGACAATATTAGAACTAGGGGTATTTCATGAAGCTAGCAGGAGATTGTCCAAAAACATATTAAAGAAGTACTTCTTCATTTTTACTACGCACAGGTAGCAAACTTGCTCTCATAGGAGGCTATGGAAGCAGACAGTATCATCACATTCAAAAAGATGATGGAAAAGTTCATAGACGATGAGGACATAAGTGATGTACCTGCTAGCATGCCTAATTTAACAAATATGGTGAAGGAGTAAGAGAAGAAAACCCTAAAAAAATGGCTGGGATTTCATGCTCTTCCTAAATAGCATCACTTACTCTTGCTGCTCAAGAAAGAACACTAGGTTGGATCGACCCCTGATCTGACCCACCAGGGTATTTCTTACATTCTTATGAGATTACCACTAACATTTGTAATTTGATAATACATTCATTTCTCCCCTTCTCCCATTTTTTATTCCTGAGCAGCTGACTGGAAGAAAACCTCCCTCTGGCCAGAACCCTATCTGGACACGTCAAGAGCAACAAACTTGGCATCCCAGCAAGGCTTTATAGCAAGGACAGGCAGGACACAGAACAAAGCCACGCTCTGCGACACCACTTAGAGCAGAGCTACTTGTCCTGCTGAGTGCAGCCACTGGTGGTCCATAAGACAACAGGTGGCGGTTTGTAAAGTGACTGTAAAAAGAGAAAGGAAAGACTTAAATACATACAGGTACACACCTGTGCAACTGTCAGTACCTGCTGTCAGGCATAGGAAGAAGCCGGCTCCCAACTGTTTTTAGTACTGGCAAGCAGGCATCATCAGCTTCCTTGCTGCACTCATCAGCTCCTAGACAACAAAGCTGTAGCCCTATACTCCACAGACCCTCTCCCAAAACAGTTAAGCGGTCCTTCAGAGAGGCTGGGAAACAGTGTAGCAGCAAACTTTGCAGGGCAATTTTTGCTACACTATACTGAGTATCACCATGATGGATGTTGCACAGAAATCTGGTACCTCACATCATCTCTAGTCTACAGAGAAGTTAATGGCCCATCACTATTACAAAGCCCAAAGCATTATAGCCCCAAAACTCAATCAGTAATTTTGAGAAAACACCATGCTGAAAACATCAGAATACTTCAAATCACGTGGGCTGGATACATTCTTAAGTGTATGCTCAGAACTTGACATTCAACACACATAAGACCCTTTTAGGCAATGGAATCCCCAAATGCATTGTAAATTGTGAGGCAATTATATGTCAGTGGTTAAAAGATGTATAATTAAGAGGACTGAGCTCAGAGCTTCACACATTGCATCCAAACAAAATACATGAACTGCGTTGTATTGCCTTTGCTAATACTAGTGCAGATTTTATGTTAAATCACTTTGTGTGTTCATGACATCTCACAGACAAGGTACAATCATCTACACATTCCGAAACCATCGGCTTGGGGCCAGACATGGAACATGGATTTCCAAGAACCTCAGCCTTTCCACAAATAAAAATGGCATAAATAGCAGTTTTGTTGATTCCTCAACTGGACCAAGAAAGAACAATTCCCTGCATCACCACTGTCTGACCTTTTTGCTGAGACTAACAGTAAACACACAGATTTTAAGAGTTTGGGCAACATGGAATTTCATTCACTCAGAGGTGAATAGAGACCATAAAAATCATTGCAAAAAGACAAGCTTTTAAAGCTACCTTATAGTAAAACCATTCTGTCAGTATAAGTAAAACCTGTATTATTAGAGAGAAAGCAAAACCACGCCTTTTTTCTATTTCATGCCAACAGACTTCAGGCAACCAGTACCTCTCTGTGAAGTCCTCTGTTCTATCAAGAGAAGCTGCACCACATCTAATTGTGGTCAACATCAACACCACAAAGTTGTAACTTCTGTCCCCATTCTGTGATCTAACCATAACTTTGGCTTAGTTCTGGTCATTTAACAGCTCAATTCTCTACTACGCTCAGTTACCAAACCAAGTCTGCTCTAATTCTGGAAACAATAGTCTTTTTGTTAGTGAAAGCATCAAAATTGAGACAGAAAACACTGGGAAGCAACAGAAGTCAACTACAAGTTCCTGTAGGAAACACTTCTATTAACTAGAGTACAATCCTTACTCAAGGAGACCTCTGAAGAGCCCTGCACAAAGTCAAGGTACTGCACACAGATGCAGGCACCCTGACATATCAAGGTACTTAGCATGTTAAGATCTTACTCAACATTTTTAGTTACCACCTGGAATCATAATTTGGGCTACTTTTTTTCATATGTAAAAATCCACCTAGGAAGATAGAAGCAGCAACATTGTCCTCATTCTTCCTTGTTAGAAACCTACGACTTCAACTCTGCAAAAAGGCATAAAGACGTCCAATTTATTGACAGAAAAGCAGCACTATATTTTAGGCCATATTGGTAATAAGGTTATGCTTCAGAATATAATGTAATGAATATAGAATTAAACTTAAGTATTATTCCTAATAATAAAAATAATGACCAGAGAACTTACAGACTTGTAACAAGTTTCAATCAACAACAGAAAACATAACCAAGATGAGGGAAAATAACTCTTCTTGTTTCAAAACTGAACAGGTCCTTCTTTTTGTTTTCCTACGCTAAAAGAACTTAAGCAGGAATTTTAATTTCAGCCGATTCACTCATCTGATAATTAGTACCTTAATGAAAACATTACAAAGACAGCCCAAAGCCTAAAAAACAACACATTTAAGACTCCAGGAATTTTAGAAACTTCACAGGATTTCTAAAGAGAAAAGATGTTTAGTAGGTAAATTCATAATTGTTGCTAACAGCACATTCCTAAAGATTTCAATAAAATAATTTCCTAAACATGGCTCATCTTGACCTAAGGTTCAAGACAGGCTCCATATCTCTGGAAGTCTTTTGAAGATGGATTTCTCTATTTCAGCAGAAGGTCTCAAGCCCCGATCCTGTAATCACATCCTCACAGGCAGATTCTCATGCTTGCACAGAAGCACACTTATTTCAATGTGGCTATAAACAGGCCAGGCTTTGCCAGGGCGAGCCAGGCTGCCGAAAGCTGGCCTTCAGATGCAGCAACAAATGGAACATTTAGGCCATTGCAACATCACAGAAATGCAGTTTAAAACATTATCTCAAAATATCAAAGCCATGATCCTGAGAGAAAGCAGAGACTAAACATACCACAGCATACCTTGCATCTGTACTTGAACAAAGAAAAGGCTGTATTTTATTTATTCAAATAACAGATAACCTGCACTTGCATACGAGGTTAAAAAAAAATACCTTAGTCTTATTTTTAGTCCCATTACTGCAAAGACTAACAAGCTTATTTTCACACAATACAGGAATATTGTTCTTGCTTCAGTAGGAATACTCAATAAATAAAATAAAGCAGTAGAGCTCACAGAGCAGCCTTTTAGCAGTTATAAGCTATCAAAGTTTCAATTTGATATTACAATAAATTTGAACCTCCTGCGGATCTACCATACTGTGAGAACATGGTACATGCAACTCTGTGGGACCAGGCCCCATGTACAACTTCATTCACTCATCATAAAAATATTGAACCATCAAAATAACTCCCACTAAGGAAATTTTGGGTTGCTTTCTGTAGATAATTTAGCTTTACAATTAATAAAACTTGTCTGACGCATGTATACGTTACAAACAAACCACATAAAAGGTTGAAGATGGCTGCAAAAATGTCACCAGGTATGTAAGTGGCAGCTCCATACAGAACACAGGCACTCTGGTTCAGCCATCAGCAGCGGTACCTGGCGGGTACAGCCTCAGCGTGAGACACAGCCAGTACGGGGGTGCCCATAAGAGAGGGTGCTCAGCTACAGGGGAACAATTTGCCGCCCTAAATTTGCCAATTTTAAGTCTATCGATCCACAGAAATGGAGAGCAGCCTCAAAATAAACCTTCATCACATGTTGTTAAGT
This sequence comes from Falco cherrug, assembly GCF_023634085.1. Lineage (NCBI taxonomy): Eukaryota > Metazoa > Chordata > Aves > Falconiformes > Falconidae > Falco > Falco cherrug. The sequence goes on along the minus strand of NC_073704.1, from coordinate 14,727,068 downwards.
AACAAAGTTAGAACTAACTATAGAACTACATATTTTAATCAGGCAGTATAAGATAAGGCTTTAAGGTAAGCGTTACTGTCATTCCCAAAATTCATGTGAGGTTACCTGTACAAAACTGTTAACATTTTGAGCTAAAAGACACGTTAAGGGACATGACCAAACCGAGACACCTCCCGCGTTAGGAACCGGAGCCCTGTCACCTGTGCGGGGTGAAGCGCCTGGGTGGGTTTTCCAGTGGACTCACTTCGCAACTACCAGACGTTGTTTTCCCTGAAAAAAAGGATCCTTTCATTTTCAGTCCTGGGGGGCTGCGGCAACTCACAGGAACCCCCTTCCCCTGCAGGACCCCGGCTGGTGGGGACAGCCAGGGATCCCCCAGCGGGGACAGAAGAGGGGGCCTGGCTCGAGCCCAGCCAGAGCAGGGGCTGCTGAGGCGGCCCCTTCCCGGGGGTACAGGGCCAGCGGGCTGTCGCCGCCGTCGCCAGGTGGCCCTGGGACAGAGGGGGGCGGCTGAGAGACCTCGGCCCGGGCCCCGGCACATGGCAGGGGGGCAAAGGCGAGGCGGGGGCAGCCCCCCGCTGCCAGCTCCGGGCTGGGCCGGGGTCCCCGTGTGCCGGCCGCTTGTGGGGCGAGGGGCACCCTGACAGCCTCCCCGCACCCCCAAAACCGCCTCCCCCCGCCCCAGAAAAAAGAAGTTATGAGGCGAATCAGCCCGCCAGAGGCCCGGTCGCTGGGGGACACCGACGGCGGGGGGAGAGGGAAAGGGGGGGGGGGGGGGGTGTACACCGGGGGCTGGGGGGGGGGACCGCGGCCACGTCCCGGGGCGCCCCCGCCCCGCCGGCTCCGTCCCCACGGCCGCGGGTGTGGGGCGGGCGGCGGTGGCGAGGGGGGAAAGCGCCCTAAAAACGCCGCGAAACTTTCCAGGCCGCGGCCAGCGCGGCCCCGCACGCCCCGCGGGACCGGCACCGCCTCCGCCGCGGCGGCCCCGGACCGGGCTGGGGGAGGGGGCGCCCACACCCCCCCCCCGGCCACCACCGTTCATTAAAAGTCATTTCGGCAAATTAATGCCGCCCCCAGCCCCCCCGTCCCGTGGCCCCTCTCGCCCCGCCGCCCCGCGCGGGGGGGGGTGGGGGGTGAGCGGCCGCGGCCGTGGCGCCCCCGCCGCCTCCCCCCAGCCGCCTCCCCCCAGCCGCCAAGCTCCGGCGGCGGCGGGGCTCGGCCCGCTTTGGGCCCGGAGCCCGGCGCGGGGGGCCCGGCGGGGCGGGGAGCGGAGCTGCCGGGCCGCGCCGCGCCGCGCTGAGGCCTAGCGCCCCCCCGCCCCCGTTTCTCTCCCACCGCCCTTCACCTCCCGGGCAAAGGCGCCGCGGCGCCGCACCCCGACCCTCCCGCTGGGCCCCGGCCACCGTCTCACCCCCCTTCAGCGCTCCCCTCGGCGCCCGAAAGCCTCAAAACCCGCCCCGGCTCCCCTCACCCCCCGCTGCGGCCTACGCCACTCCGGCCGATCCCCGGCCTCGCGTAGCCCGCCTCCCCGCCCGCCCTGCACCCTTCGCACCGCCTGCCGCGCTACGCGAGCCCGGGGATTGAGGCCGGGCCTGGCTTACCTTTCCAGCTGCTTTTTTTTTCTCCTCTCTCTCCTCTCCCCCCTTTCCCTCTGTTGGGCTGACAGATCAGAGTTTCCTCCCCAGCAGAGGGACTGGGAATGGGCTCGGGCTCTGTGCTGAGGAGCTGCTGCCCCCCTGGCTCTGAGAAGATCCTGCTTTTTGTGGGGAGGAAGCTTTGGGGGCTCTTTATTATTTTAAAACTACAAAGTGCTCAGAGGGTAGGTGATTATTAAGGGGAATCCCTGAATATATTCTCCAGCAAAGAAGGCAGGGCTGCTGGGGCTGCTCAAGAAGAGAGCCAGCAGCCTCCTACAGCACCACTACAGGCACTGAGAGGACATAACATCAGAGAGCGGCTCCTCTGCCCTCCAAAACAACAACTTTCCTACCATCTTGGAGGTAGTAAGAGGGAGAGAGGGAGGGGGAAAAAAAGTACAGAAGGTTTTTATAAAGTGTCAATTTGGGGGAGGGAGCCGAATGGCCAAAACCAATTTTTTTATAATTTTGGGGACTTTTTATTTTAAATAAAAATAAAATATAAAGGCATGTGGACGAAGAAATAATTTCTTTATAACCTATTAAGATCAGCTTTCTGGAAAAAAATTGAAAGGAGGTATGGTAAAAAATGTATTTTTAGTAATTTTGGTTTTCTGTAAAAATTAAAAATTTGTAATTTTTTCTGTAATTTATAAAGTTGATAACTTTTTTGTCGTTCTGTCATATTTCTAAAAATTAGTGTGCAATTGTGAAAGTTAGTGTAACTTTTTTTTGGTACTCGTATTCTCAGCAGAACAGCTGTGATTGATGTAGGATAGTTTCATGTAACTGTACCATGAAGTCTTCCTCTCTTTCAAGGGTAAATAAAACTGAATGTACAGGTAGGAAAAAAACAGCTTTTATTTATTTTTTTTCCTAAAGTAGGCCATATACAGAAGGTATAGGGGGATTAATGTAAGTGAGTAGAACCTGTGATATATATATCTGAGAAATTCTGCTAATCTGTCATAAATTTAGCATGGTCTGTCCTTCAGGATGGGATGTGAAAAAATAAAGCGTGTAGCGAGAAATTTGAAGGCAATAGTTGAGCTCTGGTTTAATGTTTTCAAAGCACCTTGCAGCCTTTTAAAATCTGTTTTGGTTCTTGTTTTGGTTCTTTCTTTGGTTCAAGTTACTAATTTGATTTGGGGGCTTTGTTCCTGATATTTATGAATACTATTATTCCTGACTTATTTACAGAGTTGAGAGATGCTATAAGTTTATACTACAATATCTTGTAGAGTAAAACAGTAACTGTTTTTCTTTATTGCAGATGTTTTTATTAGACTGTAAAAAGTGTATGAAATGCTGTCAAAACAATACAAGATGCTATGGTGTATCTATAGGTGAAGACACTGGTAACTGTATTCAGCAGACCTATGATAATGTTTCTTGTGATAGGATTATGCACAGCACTATTTAGAGATGAACTGCAAAGATGCCTTTTTATTTGTCCTGAAGGAAGAGGAAATAATTAGGAAACTAATGAGATATATCTTAAAATGTATTTAAGTTTTTTCCATTGTAAAAATTATTCAGGTGGTATAGGCTAATTGAACTGCAGTCAGACTGAGGTCATATGAATGAAGGTATTGAATTACTTAGTATGTTATCAACCTCTCCCCTACCTCTGTCAAATCTGAAATATGTTGTTATAGCTCAGTTACTATAATCTTAAAAAAAAAAATAAAATCCTGAATTTAGATACATTCCCTTTTTAAAACATACTTTGAGAGTTTGCCTAGCTAGTATAGTGAGTGTAGTTTGTGTGTTTATAGTGGGGTTTTAATTTAGATAAATTGGTTTGAATTAAAGTACAATTAAAAGTCAGCTGGTCTTTCTGTCAAACTGTATTTTCTGTTCAGCAGGAATTTAAAAAAAAATTATAGTTAGTCTGCCTAGCACATTTTAATAATCCTATGTGTTGCATTCTATGGAATTACTGCATAGGAGCTGTTTTTCTATATCAGATTATTAATCCATTAAATGCATTGTTCTGTTCTGACATTAGAAAAACAAGAATAATCAAATATATTGCTCCTATGTAATTTTTAAAATATTTTCTATTTTGTATAGAAGTAATGTGATAATTAGGGTACTTCATAATTTTACCATTCATTATTGTGTGCTTTAGAGCATGATGTTTAATGATTCTTTTTGTAAGATTTTTAAACAAAACCAACTTTTCTATTCTGTATCTAAAGTTCATTACAGGAATTGCAAGGATTAGAAATGTTGGTCATATATGGGATGATTAAAAAAAAAATTTTTTTAAATATTGCAAATAAATTCTTTCAATGAATTTAGAAATTCAACAAATGCGAGATAAATTAATATTTCCTTTTCTTTTATTCTAAATAAATGAAGGACCAAATTCTCAGACCCCAGTTTTGCATGTGCTTGGAGGCCTGATTAATAATTCAGAAGTGTTTGAAGTATCATTCAATACTTGCTTGCATAAAACTCTTTACCAAGTCTGTAGGGTTTTGCTAGAGTACTAAATTCAAGTTTCTGCACTAAGTGATTTCTAGCTAGCCTTATGTTAAACAAGAGAATTGCTTCTTTTAACTGTAATTTTGTAGTTCAGTATAATTCAACTATAATTCAGGTTAGTTCTCTTTATTGCACTATTAAGACATAATTTTTAGGGTTTCAGGAAGAGAGGCATGCCATGAACAACTGGTCTATACTGAGTCTGTGGTACTCTTGAGAGTATCTGTACAGCAACTGAGGGGTATCTTGTTTTGGTTTTTTTTTAATTGGGATGCAGATGATACAAGACATTAGAGAAATGGCTATGAAGGCACTTGAGAACCTGAACACAGAAACAATATTAAACCCTTTCTTTGGCTTATATGCTTGACTTTGCAGATACTGACTTTAATCAGATTACTTGCATGCCTAAATTTAAACATGCATCATAGTAACATTACACATTTTGGTGACATCCTGAGATCTATTTGATGTGTGTTAATTGCAAAGCCAGAAGCTTAATGCTAAGGGGAAAAGGAGAAACATTTTGAATCTAGGTTGGAATAGGAAAACTGAAATGGGGTATTTTTTAGTGTCTTCTACCAAAAAAAAGTTGAATCTTTTTAAGGAGGACAAAGTAAAGAGGAAAAATTCACTAGATTTTAGTTACATGGACTATTGTGTAATCATTCAACAGAGAAATTGAAATCTATACATTATGGATGGAGAAATTTATTTAACAAAACTTTGTTTACCTGAGAGGATTAAAAGGATTTGCTTTTCAGTAACTTACTAAAAGTTGCAAATATTATTTTGCTTTGCTGACAAGATGTTACACATTAACACCCTAAAGGAGCAAAGTCTGCTAGCTTTAGTACTGTGGAATTAAAAGAAGGTATAAAACCAGATTATTTCTTTTTTTATCTTTATGGACAAGACTTTTTCTCTTAAGTTAGGTGATGCATCATTTTGACAGAGTAGAGCAGTACTCTGAAATTATGTTGGAGAGCAAACTGAACTCTCAGACTTCTGTACAAGGATGGCGTGTAAACCCAAAGCAAGAAATGTCCCCTGCACAACATGAGAAATTGTATTCTGGAAGTTCTATTTCTTCATTACAGAATATATCTGTCTGCCTTGACTTTGAAGTGGCCGCGTCGCTGGACCAACTGCTCTAGCCAGTAAATGTAGTACGCTTGAGCACAGAGTGGTCAAAGAACATTAATGTTCCCTAAATCACTAGTTTCTGGGTAATGAGGCATACTTTGCTGATCTGTCTCACAGGTATTAATAGCAAGGCGGAGGGCACTGACTTAGTGAATAAGCTTTGTGAGTCTAATAAAAATAGAATAGATGCTTTAGGTTTTATACCAGTTACTGAAGGAGGCTACATCAAGAAATGAACCTTGACTTTCTCCCAAGGTCATATGCACCCCAAGTGCAGATCTCAGGAATTTCTAGAGCATGACTCTGTGCATGTGGTGAAGGGTCTGGGTTTTTCAGCAAATAGTGTTGGAACGTAAGCATCTTGGGATTATTCCTTGAAAGACATACATTCTGAGGAAACAGTTCCAATGTCTTCAAATGTTTGTGAAAGGTATCAGCAACTTAAAATGCAGGTGAATATTGTGAAGGGGAGGAACAACTCTAGGTGTATAGATGTTTATTAGAGACTTTCATACATAGAGCCACGCTTATACAGCAGATCTTGTCTTTAGGCATTTAAGGGTGTGACAAATTAAATAAAACCCAAAATTATCATTAGATATATTGTTCTAAGCAATGTCTTGAGCAGCAGTTTTATGTGGTATTGGTTTATTTAGTTGTGGTAAGTTCTGGGGTCGAGCTAACTAAAGCACAACATGTTAGTATTATTGAAAAATGCTTATTCTTATTTTTCAGATATTCTTTACATGGAAGTTTTATTGCAGTGGTTGTCTCTAACATATCTGAATTTCAGTGAGCCTGTGTGCGATTTGATAACCAGCATGCTTTTTGCCACTTTTCCAAATGTGGGAGTCCCTATACTAAAAACATTGTCTACAGTCTGAAGATTTTTCTCTAGCAAATACATTCAGGTTATGGCATACATGCAGCTGCTAAACTACTTCAAACCCATGTTTTCAGTGCACTCCTACATGGCAGATAGCGCAGCTGAAAGTATAGGACAAACCATATGTAGAACAGAGTAACTTCGCTTTACTTCATTTAAAGTCATAAATGCTACCAAAGCAACACAAAGTACAGATGACTGGCCTTGTTTTCCTAAGTCATAGGAGCTTCATTAAGCATATTGGAGTGATGGGAATTTTGCTGTGGGTAGTTGCAGAAGTATTTAACCAGTTGGGAGCAGATGTATGCTAGCTATTGCATGATAATATAATTAATTGATAGTGAACTGTACTGAAAATAGTAATTAACTAAGACTAAACTAATCTGTTCTTCATCATCAATGTGTATTTTAATCTGCATTAAATAAATGGTATTGTCTTCCTAAAGCTCAGCAAAGACAAAATAGTAAGACTACTAATTGTGGGAAGCTTGTCCAGAATACATGATGGACACCTGTGGAGACTTCTTTAAATTGAAGACCAATGACTGGAATAAACTGTCCCAGCAGAATGCTCTGATACAGTCCCATTTTACTGGGAAGTCCACTGCTAATTCAAAGTATACTATTGTATATTACTGTCTGCTTCTGTCTATTGGTGTTTCATTAACTATCGTTGTAGCAGTTAAGAAGCCACACGTTTTACCACCAGGCCTTTCTGCTGCTAGTTCAGTTATTTGTTTACATTCAGGTTAGAGTGGGTCTTGGTCATAACTGCAAATTGGAAAGATGAGACTTCCCACTCTGGATCAAATCAGCGATCTCTTAGTCTTCTGAGAGTAGCCAGTATAAGATGCTTCAAATAAAGGTGTGGAATATCCTGTGATGAGTTACTCAAAAATGAAAAGCATGCAGGACAGGATTTTCCAGAAGTAGTTGGAGTTGAGCTAACATCAAAGCACAAGGCTTTATTAGTGTCTAGGGGTCATGAGATCCTAGTGGATTTTGAAAGTTATTTGTTATACATGAAGCTTTTTGCTCTTCATGGGTTTTTTTGATGCGTGGTTCCTCTGATCCACGTCAAACATAGACACAGGTGTACAGAAGGTGCCAAGAAGAAACAAAATTATTTCTTTGAAATATGTTAGGTATATTCAAAATTCAGTATTCACATCAGAGTGAGGAGATGTCTCTACCAGCTATTGTATCTTACTACGCAAAGAGGCCTCTCAATCTTGGTAGGCTTCTCAGCGTTAGGCACTGTGAATGCATGCTTGCACGTAGCCAGAGGAAAACATTTCTTAACAGTGTTTAGCATACCAGGCTTTGCTGATCATGGCACCCATAGAGGGTTTGAATTGCAAGGTTTTGTATATGTCATTTATGACTCCCTGGTTTTGTGTATGTCATTTATGACTCCCTGTACCGTTTCTCTGTTGTGCTTAGCTGCGGGGAGTTGGGGATACCCCAGTACTTCAGGACACATTACTGGCATCATTCCATCAGCTACTATGTGTTACTGTAAAATGTCTTTTGCATAAAATGCTACATGACAGAGAGGACTGTGACTTGTATAAACCCCTACACAGAGCAAAGGATTCAGTGTTTGTTTCTGAACAAAGTTTTCCTTGTGACTCTGTAAACATCAGTGTTTCATTCCCAAAGGTCCTTTATGCCCATTTGACATTTTATGAATAATTATCTGATAACCTATTATTAATAGATATCATAGGAGTTTTTAAATAGGAATTTGACCTGCTTCTTGAGCAACACAGCTTCTTGGGTAACTCTGGGAGAACTTACCCCATAAAACATGTTCTTGTACTCCTGATAAAAAGCTTACTTCAGTTGACAGTGAAGTCCTTAACTTCTAGGTGTTCTCCATAATTCCCTGCTTACTTACTGCTAATTTTTTTTCATGATGGCAGTCACAATTAAGTCCTCTTCTATCAGTTTGCTTGTTAGCACTTTCTCTGTTCCTGTCCTGTCAGTGCCTTGGAAGTCAGTCTTTCAGCCCTTCACTGAAGGTGATCTCATCTAATTGCACATTTGAAGTACAACACAACAAATCATTAAGATAGTGTCTTGTTTTGGGAGAAGATGTTTTGGCTTAGCCATTGTTTGGAGTATTTTAGGAGGAGGAGGTGTGTGGGGACAGGGATGGAGATGAGGTTTTATTAACTTTTCTCTCTGGACTAAGGCTGATGCCAGGCTGCTGTTCTGCTTTTTCTGGAGCTCTGTGAATCTCTGCTGCTTTTCTGTTGGCTTCGACAGTAATATACAGCATATCCCCCAGCCAAGCAGATACCAGACACTGTCTTGCAGGAATCCCAGCCTCAGAAGAGGCATTGATCCCAAATGTTTTACTTCCTGGGGAAGTGCTACAGACACTTCCTTTTCTGCCTTGAGCTGCGCTTCAAAATATGGGGGGGGCAGGGAAATGTCAGTTATAACTATTTTTATGAATGGCCTAGTTTTGTTGGCTGTTTCAGAGTCTAGTTGAGAGCATACCTCAGTTTGACTTGACTTCCATTTGGGACCACATTGTCTGGTTTCTTTGTATTGAAGAAGCTCACTAGATTGCCCAGGATTTAAAGCAGTCTCCGGCTGGAACTGCAGGAATGTACCCATGGGCTGCTGGTGCTTCCAGGAAGGTAGCTATTGAACAGGGTTTTTTAAAAATATGTTTTCAGGTCACAGCTTTACACTTAGATATGCTGAAATCCGCCTGCAGGGTTTTGACAGAGACAGTCTGTTTTTCTTTAATCTGACTTGCTGGTGTTAACCCGGCCTAAACTAGCTTGAAAACGTTAAGTGCTTAGTAGGGTTTTACCTTGAATTAACACACACCCCTTTCCTCCTCCACTCCTCACAACCTTATGCTGAAGACAAGGCTACATGAAGGCAAGGTTTAATCTAAGCCATGTTTGGGGTTAAATGCTTGCATGTAAGAGCTATGTTTACACAGTGCTCTGTTGAGAGGATACTTAAAAGCCTAAACCCATCCCTGTCTCTCCCCGGTCTTTGTCATACCGGCTGCAGGCAGGAGTTACAGAAGAATTGGGGTGAGGGTTACTGGACCGTAACTGGCAATGCAATCAGTAAGAAATTCTGCCAGTTGGCCACCAGGTGGTACTAGGGCTGCATTCGGGGAATTAAGTTGCCTTCAGTTCTGGTCTTGGCTTTAAATACAGTAATTCCCCTGCCCACCCCGCAACAGAGTCTGGATAAATGCAATCACCAACACTGCATTTGCAGGTTATCTGCATTAGCAGAGTGTTCAGGCAATGTAGCACCCAGCTAATAAGCCCTTTCTTTAACAGTCAAGAACAATACTTTGAGCATGTCCATCTCCCATAGTCTCAGCTCTTCATTGCTGCGTTCTCATAATGCCCTGCTTTAATCTGAAGTTGCAGCTTCAGAACCAGCAAGTAGTAGCAGTAACTTCAAACTTTTTTTTTTTTAAATAAACAGAACTAAATTGCATGAATAGCCCTGTTTCTGCAATCTTTGTTCCAATAGTTTACCCAGCCTGTATCACCTCCCTTCCTTTGCAGGCCCCTACTATCCTTTTATCACGAACCGGGCAAAAGTCCACACAGGCACTGACTGTCCAGCCACCAGAGCAAACAGAATAGATAAAGGAAGGGCTGCACTGTAAACTTAGTTGATAAGAATGCTAATTTAGATTTCTCTTTGCTATATAGTTTCCAACAGTCAAAATTTGTAGAAACCTTGTTGCTATTATCAGGTTTGGCTGAAAAGTTTATACTTGGTAATTAGTTAGGTGGGTAAGAGGTTAGAAGCAGGACAGACAGTATGACATGTACTTCTTAGCCTTGTTTATCTTTCAACATAAGGGCTGGACACTTTTTGAATAGAAATAGGGATCTTCTATACGCACTACCTGAAGGATGCTGACTTTCAAAAAAACAAGAATATGTGCCAGATATCCCAGAATTAAATAATGCTATAGCATTTAAGGCAAAAAAAAAATTCTCTAAAGCTTTTGAATCTTTATAATTGTTTGACATGAAGAAGTGATAACTGATTTGTTGCACAGCTGAAATTATTCACCCATGTTTGTACAACATGGATTTCCAGGAAAAAAAGTTTTCATCCTAGGAACCTGAGAACCAAATGTTGTAACTCAATATAGGCTTCAGCTACACCCTTTCCTCTTAAACCTACCATCTGTGGGAAGAGCCAACTGCCTTGCTTTTTGGCATATGTTCTCACACACATTCTTCTTTTGCTGTGTCCCTGCCATAAACGCCTCTTCCTCCTAAAGTAACATTCTGGAAGGACAACATGAAGGTTTTATACCACACATAGACACGCACACTATGGGGTCCTGTGAACTGCCCCATTAAAAGTAACTACAGTATTTCTAGACTTCTCATTAACATGCATAGTAGTAGCTTTGAATAAAGTGAATAGTTGCATTTATTTTATACCACCAATTGAACTGACCTTGTTGGTAACTTGACAATGGCAGGCTGAGTCAAACAATGCCGAGCATTTAAGACTAAGTCAGCTTAATTTAAGGACACTAGGGTATATACCAGGATGATCAGGAAGAGTTTTCTTCCTGGGCATAAGAAAAAACGATTTCTGTAAAAAAATCACTTGCTTGTTAGTGAAAAGTTCCAAGCATAGAAGAAAAAAGGAATTTTATACAGCTGAGGTTTCTACAGCGGCATTCTCATGCACTTAGTATTATTCTACACTGAAAAATATAGCTTTTCCTCATGCAAAATTAGCACTTGTTTTGTAAAAATAAAGTTGGAAGTGATGGCTTTATGTATACTGCTCCCATTTGCCTGATTCCTGGAAGGATTACTGTAAACCTTGTTACCCTAGTAGCCTGTTGAAGAGGAAGCTATCCTCCTTCCAAACTTACATTAACCAACATAAGAGAGAGTTGTTGTTCCGAAGTAATTCTAAAGCTTAAAGAAAAAAAACCAAACCAAAATCCAAAAACCACCACACACAACCCCTTCTCTCACTTCACAACAAGAAGATCAGTGCACAGAGAAACTATTCTGAGAGCTTTCCTGTATTTGAACTGGTGTAGCTGAAGGCCTTCATCTTTTTGCTAAATTTTAAAAGCAGTTCAATATGAGAAACCTGTGTGAAAGCTGCTTTTCTTTTTCACAACATCAAAATTATTTTTATTTCCTCCACAAGTAGTTTCTCAAGTGCAACAAAATATCTATAGCAGTGGTAGATCTGAACACTGACACAAACCAGGTATGTTTGACTTAGGAGAGACAACTTGCTCTGAAAGTACGTTACAAAAATAGCATGTCCACACTCTCACCAGTGCTTAAAATTAAAGTATCTGGATATTCTGGAAGAAGGTTACAATCTACTATTTTTGCCATGTAGACTTGTTCCTGGCACATCAAAACTTACTGAGTCTGAGCTGCTTACTGAGTTCTTTTCACGCAACAAGTCTGAGCTATATGAATTACATAGGTCATGGACTGTTTGGTATTATAATTTATTTGTATACAGTCATCATGTATGCTTGCCTCTGGGTACAGTAAGTTGAGTGCTGCACATTCTCTCAGACACAATGACAGTCCTATAATATGGGACTATTTGAACTGATGAAAATGTGAATGAAGAAATACAACGATGTAGCAAATAGATTTTTGGAAGAAAAAAAAAATCAGTCACAGCAGTTAACTGCAAGATACTTGGATGGAGGTGGGTGCAGTCTGATTAGTCTCTAGCAGCTGGCTGGCTCTTCTACTGCATGAGCACCTTCAACAACAGCTTTCACACACTTGGCCATCGTCTGGGATGCTCTACTGATTGAATCTGAAAAAAAAAAACCCACCCAAAAATCCAAACACATGTCAGTGTGTTTTTACTGTTCATTTGCAAAAATATACAGATACAATATAAAAGAGATTTAGTACAAGACTGCATACAAAGAGGATAAAGAAAATTGCTTAGTTGAAAATACAGTCCAATACTCTTGTGCTTTCTGCAAATTCCAAATCATTTTACTGGAAAATTTTGTTTCTTCAAAAGACTCAAATCCTGTATATCTTAGTGAAAAGCTTCAAATGCTTCACAAGAATCTTCCTGTAAAACTAAGTAAAATGTATTGCTGATTTCAGAATGGAAAGGCCATACTATACATACCTGTCATATAAAAGTCTTTGATTGTGAGCTGAGGTGGAACAAGAGGATCAGCAAGAAGCTGTTGCTTCACTAACTGTAACAGGGGAAAAAAGAAAAAAAAAAAAAAAAAAAGTCAGTTTTATGATAGGAACTCATTACCAAAGCATTTGCTTAGTGAATTCTGCATTCACTGCAGGTCAAAGCATGCTTGTAGTACTACATTTGAAGAAGGCCCGTTTCTTTAAAAGGCATCAAGCTATGTAACAGCACTAAATCAAGCCCAGATGCTTCAGTTTTGATTACCTTTGACAATTCATTTGCCTGGCTGAAGTAGTTAGCCCCTTCCACATCATCATATCGAACCAGATTAGGAGATACTTCTTCTAAACGCTTCCGTATTTGATCAAGGTTCTCATAAGGCAAGGTCATACCAGCCAACTAAGAGATTCACAGAAAGAAATGCCATCAAGTATAGGAATTTAATACATAATAATTTAGATTACCAGCCAATTAACATAACTAAAGTAAAATCAAGAAAAATCTACACTCCTGAAAACGCAGATAGTTATAATGTACAAACTGAAGCAAAGTCACAGTATTTTATTGGACTTCTGATGCCTACAGTTAAATTTCCCTATGTCAAAAAACCTAAGCTGTCATGTTTCCTATACAAAGGGGGGGGGGGGGGGCGCGGGTGGGTGAAGACAAGAAGTACTTTTCTCCTTCCATACTGATGTCACTTGTACTTTCCCTAGCTTACCACCAAATGATATAAAAGTTGATACAATTATCAATGCATCTCGTACCCAGTGAGTAGTAAGCACATATTTGACTTTATCTAATGATAACAGACCCTGTCTTCAGAGTTCACGTTGTTCTCTTTCTGAAAAGCAACTACATCCTCCCACCAATTTCCTCTGAAGCCACTGCAGAATTTGCAGACAAAGCTTCACCCGTTATGCATTCCAACAGCATAGAGCAGCCACAGTATTAGTGCTATCCTCAAAAGGGAAACAATGATTTAACTCACAGAATTAACAAAGGATTCAATACAAAACATTACTTCTTAAGACTACAGTTGTGTATTTCCCTGAAAATGTACCTCTTTTTTGGAAACACTTTTCAATATAAGAAGAACTTAACCTCTCCATATACTTCTATTAGAAGCAATTCACAACAGCAACAGTACCTCAGAGACAGCTCTAATAATTTTCCAGTCTTCCCTTGCCATCCCAGGAGGTGTTACTGCTACTCTTGTCTGCTGGGCCCTACCCTCCGTGTTCACATACGTAGCTGCCTTCTCTGTATATGCTGCTCCTGGGAGAATAACATCAGCCATGGGAGCTCCCACATCCCCGTGATGTCCTAAATACATGGAAAGAGGAAACAGTACACAACCACGTAAGACATTAGCAAGTCAAAATAAAAAGAAATGCTTTATTAACACAATACAGATTTTCCCAGAAAAAAAGGAGCTTCTAAGGTTCGCTTAACCATTAATATAAAACCTACTAGGGTGACTGCTCAGAGGTCTTACTTGCCTAATGCTTTGGGGAAAATGAACAGACTACAAGCAGTAGTCAATGGTAGTTCGGTCTCTATAGTCACTCAGCTTTGGGGGCGCGCCTGAAACAAGCACGTTTTGGTGTGATAGAACAGCTGGGAACCAATGCCATTTTGTCTGCCAGGTTTCAAGCTATGCTCCAGAAGACCTGAGTGGTTTATATTCCCTTATTATTCATCAACAGTTTCTCATCTTTACCTAAGAAATAGGTAACCAGCATCTCAGTTATGTGTTGGAAGTTCCATTTCTTGATAGAAAATAAAGGCTAGAATTCATCAAAGTGTCAGATATGTTTGGGAGAATACGCCACTGTTCAGGCTTTCTCTCCAGCTATTGGATAATTTACATCTACTAATTACCTTGATAGATGATAAAACAATCCTTTGGCAAATCCTGACGTGTTATACAACCTGAGTCTGCTCCCAAGAGATACAATAATTTGGGAGGATTTTTCCTAATTGCCTCCACTCCTGGTTTGAAACCCAGATCCAAGGCAGCTACCTGGCTTGCAACCCTGCAGGAACAAACACATTATGAGTTCAAGTTGTTTCAGAATTTCCCCTCTCCCATCAGAGCAGACTGAACTTCTTTTTTTGACTAAATATTTTGAAGGGACATAAGAGGTCTCTAACAGTAACGGAACAAAAATTAAGCATGAAGAAAGCTGAAAATTTTGACAGCAGATTTGACAGAATATCAGGTTGGGTTTGCATTTTGACAAACTGATGCCATTTGAAGTTTTCATGGGGAATCTCACCTATTTAAGATGAGATAGCAAAATAAAGGCAGACATTCCAGGTCAGGACCTAGTGGCAGGCAGCTCACTTGTCACCTGGAACATCAAGGTTCACATTGCAGCTATGAACTGAACTCAACAGTCCTTTAATTTAGGGCACTCATGTGGAAGATGAAAGACCAGCACTGGAACATCCGCTACTCTAAAGCATCTAAGAGTTAAGACCACTACTGCATCACTATTCATTTATTCACACGTAAAAATACTTCTGAAAGAATGAAATAATCATTCTCATTTTCTGGCAGTTGTCTTTTCCAAATCAACAGTTTTGCATAATCAGGTGCCAGACTTGCAATTGCATTTAAAAGGAAAAAAAAATCATCTCTGTAGAGTACAGATCTTTCAGTGTTACTCCTGTTTGTCTGCCATAATCAAACATATAGGTTCCAATAAGTTCAGTTGCTTTATGCACTTAAGGTAGAGAGGATGGTGCACCAAAAGCATGAACATCAGTAACATGGAAGACTCCCAAACCACATATAAAAAAAAAGGTATCATAAGTGTTCTTTAACTCATCAGTGTTTTGGTTTCAGTTTCAACAGCAGGATTTTATATCCAAGTTTCCTTCAGAGGACCAAGCTTTAATCTTGCTATACTAGTTTTACATCAACTAAGCTGCTTTTGGCAGGAGGACTCTGTTGGGTGTCTGAATCCAAAGTGCCACTACATTTATTTGCTGAAATAATTTTTCCTTTATGGAGGTTGTCAATTTGACAGAGTTTTAGAAAGAGAGTGGGGAAGGACTGTCTCAAGCGAGGCTTGCTTGTTAAAAGGAATAATATCCCAATAAACTGAATAGCTAAGATCAAAAGCCCTAAAACTAAAAGCTTTGAAGCTTTTCTATTAACTGTTCAGTTAAGAAACTGCACAATTAAGAAACTGTATTACTTAAATACTCTTGCTATTTTGATTTTCTTCCTGTAGATAAAAAGCAATCACTCAGCAATGACAGAGGTCTGCTGTGCATTCTGCTGAGGACTGTGGTATGTTATTAAGCTCTCTGGTATTCTATACTTATAAATTTACATTCTACATTTAAATAATAAATCAATAAAATCTCATGGAGAGCCAGAAAAGTTTGCCAGTCAAGGAACCCGTTTTTATTAAAAGGTTTCTGTTGGTTTGTACTTCTATTTTTTATATTCCCTACAGGAGTATAAATTCTAACCTGATAACCTGCTTGTGTGTACACAGAATTCTGCACACGTACGGTAACTTGTGGAGGCCCAGTGTGAATGAAGATGGTTCCCAAAAAAGCTTTAAAGCAAACCTGTGGAGGATGTTCATGACTTTCCAATCAGAACCAACACCGCTCTTAGTCCTGGCATTTTGTGCAATGGTGGAAACAGCAGCATGGATAGCAGCTCCATCACTGCGCTGCAGCGCTGCACTGCCTACCACCACCACTGGCTTTTTGGCCTGGTCGAGAACCTGTGCAAGTGAAGAATCAAGAAATTCACTCCATGACACTGAAGACAATTCTTGGTGCAGACAATGTAATAAATCCTGTAATTTGTATGTAAGTCTTCCATGCAAAGCTATGGTTCTGAAATGGCTTCATCTCAGAGTGAAACAATGACCAAGAGCAACTGCTATAAGGAGTACACTATCCTGTCAATACAGGACTATACTCTTGAGAGCCAGACATTTAAGTGGAAACAGCAGCAGCTGAAACAGCCCATTTTATATCAAAAAATATTCCAGGAGTTTCCTGCACTGCAAAGTTTGACACACGTGAATATAGTAAACAGTTCACACATACCTGGTGCATACTAATCATTACCTCATCTCTGCGTGTCATTAAAAGCAAATAAACCCATATACAATACGGTACTTCAAATCCATCTCTGTGAGGAATTCAGATTATTATTCAATATATATGAAATTTAAGTGTCACACTCATAAATTGTGTGTACCTTGCAGAATGCGTGTTTTCCAGAGGCAATGTCCTCCAGTATCTGTGGGGACTCTCCTAGATGGTTATATGTGTAGGTCAGATTCACAGGAGAGCCAACAAGGGCCACCTGCAAGTCATTGTGAAGCCAGCTGAAAACACAGCAAACATTTTATAAAAATTGAAGAAATACAAAGCTTTACTCAACGAAAGCCACTAATTATAACTTCAGCAGTAACTTGAAATAGGATGTAAATTCTTTCAAAGGCATTCACTATTTTGGTAAGATGCACATTAGCATTATTCTGACTGCTAAGCAAGCTTAGGTTTTTTTAGAAGGACTATTTCTTTATATACATTCAGGGACCAGTGCAGCAACACACCTTATGTAAGAATTTCCTAACTCAATTCCCTCCCCTCAAACTTTTGCCAATTCAGTGGAAAAAAAGGTTGCATAAAACCAAGTGCTACAACTTTAAAAAAAACCCCACTTTTCCAGCATTAGGCAAAAACAAATGAAACAAAATCCCACACCTACAGCTACGTTTGTTTGGCTTGACTAATTCTGAAGCAACTAAGAGTTAAAAGTTAAGTCGTTGGTAGGAAGAAAGAATTCTGGATTTGGTAGTGCTCAGTTTTAGAAATCCACTTATTTGTTAGATAAACAGAGAAAAAAATCAGCTGGCTAGAAATTTTCCTTTTTTGTAGCTCTCAGCACAGTCTTATAAAAATATATGAATTGTTCATAAATCTCATTGCATTTTTTCCTCTCAAAGTTTTAAGGCCGCGGTTGTCTAAAATGATGTATTTTGGAAGATCTGCGCATTAGGAAGAACTAGACTTTTATAAACCTCATTTGTCTCCTGATATATCTTTTTGTTGATTTAGCTATGTTCAAAAATTTGGGAAAGCCACATTACTTGCCAAAGATGTTAAACTTGAATGACTGCTTCTAAAATCAGCAAGTCTGATTTGTTACAACAATACAAAAAGCAGCAAACCGATGCTGAAAATAATTCTTAAGGGATATGCTTTAACAAACTTCTGTAAGACAAAATCTGAGGTGTCTGTGTAATATAACAAAGGAATAAATGTCTGAGTTTATGAACTTAAATAAAATGTCAAAGTGAGAATGAACAAAACGTAAGTATACACTACAGGGAGTAGAGACCCCTTTTGTCTACACATATATCACCTTTCCCTTTACTAAAAGGTGAACTAAATCCAGTGAGTCCGTCTGGATGAACGCTCTCAATTTACTGCCTGCAGCTCCACCTGAGCATTGTATCAAATCTAGATGGATTTCCATGCTTATTCACCACCAAGGAATACAAACCTCTTTCGAATTCTAGCATTAAAAAGTGGTGCCTCAAAGCGTGGATTGGTGCCAACCAGAAGCAGGACATCTGCCTCCTCCACTCCAGCAATCTTGGTATTAAGCAGGTAGTTAGAGCGCAAATCTGTGCTATAATGAAAAAGTGTTAAAAAAAAAAAAAAAAAAAAAAGGATGAGAATTCAGTAAAGGGAAGAAATGAAGATACGGTAAAGATTATAAATGCTCAAAACATTTTTTTATCTCAGGA
Source organism: Falco cherrug (assembly GCF_023634085.1). NCBI lineage: Eukaryota > Metazoa > Chordata > Aves > Falconiformes > Falconidae > Falco > Falco cherrug. The sequence continues at coordinate 14,708,934 of NC_073704.1, read as the reverse complement.
AAAGAAAGGAGGGGGAAAAGAAAAGATTTCTCAAAATCCAAATTACTAACCCAAATAGGATGTAAGAGCTTCTCTCTTTCATGAGTATCGGAGACAGGAAAACATTAAAGGAATTACAATGTGGATATTTCCTACATTTACAGTTATTGTCAGCCTTCACAAACTTTATCTGCTATTACAGTTTACAAGATCATAATTATATTATAGTTTTCACAACACAAATACAAACAGACTAAATTATCTAACTCACAAGACTATAACTGGCTTTCAGTAGCCTACTGTTAAACTGCAGCAACCTCAACATACAGCAAAGCGTGCAACCCTATGTTGTAGTAGAGACGATGTATCAACTCACAATCTATAAATACTCTACACATAAATATTGTAAATTCAAACAAAACCTGCTAATGCATCAGCAGTTGCTACCCTTGGTCATTTCAGAATCTTACCATGAGATGATTTGCTGACTGCGAAGTTCATTAACGTACTAATTACAGACAGGCTTTGCCTAAACTCTTACCCAGCTCCAGCAGTAGGGAAGACCTCTTCAGTGCAAAGTGTATCACAGTTTACTCTATTCAGTAAGTCTTTCAGAGCTATTAGTGCTTCTGCATCCACCAGTCCTCCTACAATTGCGGCTACTTCCTTACCTTGGACAGCCTGTAGCTGGAGAGAGAGAAAGCATAAACTATTGAAATAAATTCCCATTTAGCCTGGGTAAATGTTTGTTCCATTAGCACGTGTCAAAGCCAGCGGAGCAACTGCCGGCCTGGAGCGGCACAAACGGACCAGCAGTGTCTGACTTCTGCAAGGCAGCAACTCTAGCTCCTTGAGCTCATGATGAGCAAAGAACAGCTCTCTGTATTCTGTGCAGGTCTCTCCCACTTGAGTTATTGCTCAGATGTGGCTATTTCTCATTTGGTGAGGAGAGGAAGACCGGTGAATGCTTTTATTTTAATGAAGCTACAGTGCAGACAGAATACAAACTTCCGTAACGCGAGCTCAGGTAGTAAACTCAACTCAAAGGTATTACCTGAGAAGCAATAGCTCTCGTAACAAACCCTGCTACTGTACCACGGGCAAAAACATCTTTGAGGAAAGTTCAATTACAGTTATTCAATTCTACTTCGTCCCACATAAAATTTTTAATCAAAATCCAGAGCAGTCATGCAGCACTTCATTTAAGCAGCAGAATCAATCACTACTCAGAGAAAGCACTGAGGCAAGCACAATTCAGATATAAGTAATAAAGAATTAATGGCTTTGATGGCAAAAGTGGTGATAGCACAGTTTAAATTTAAAGAAGTCTTCAGACAGATCAGAGTAATTCAGGAAAGTTGCTTCCTCCTAAGTTTATGAAGAACACTTTAGTTTCCTATTTAAATAAAAGTAATTTCCCCAAGTGAAATCACGATAAGACAAAGTTCTTCAGATGGTCTAATCCATGAAACAGGAAATAATATTCAAAAGAAACTTAAGTGGAAATACAATGGATTAGAAGGCAAATGCTCCCCTCTAACCCTAAAGAAAAAAAGCTCTTTTCTACACAACTTTTCATATTAATCATTGTAATACGTCCAGCTTTAGAAATTGATTTTATGCTACATATATTGAAAATTGTTCTTACCACACCAGCAACACGACTTAATACATCCTCCCATGAGGCATAAACAAATAGTCCTTTTTCATTTTTGATCATTGGCTGCGTAAGTCTCTGGCGCTTCAGACCATCATAAGCAAACCTAAGTGAACACCACTAATATTATTAAAGCGCAAAGGCAAAGATAATTGTGTATACTATTTTCTGCAACCGAGTTTTCTAACAGCTTGCAATGATTAGAAAACACAAGAAACATTTCCCCTGAAAGTTTAACTTTTCCCTCTCAAAAACAAGCAAAAAAATCTGATACAAACAGAGAAGTTACTGTAAAAAAAAAAACCACTACAAAAATGAAAACATTAGAAAACTCAGTGACCTCAATTATATTTTAAATAGGTTTTACTAATCATTCTTCACTATAGCTTTACAATATTAGCAGTAGAATCCAGAAATCAGTGCTACTGTCCACACATCTGGTTCTGCAAAGTGTGCCTTCAACGCGTGCACATGCAGGTACAAACACTTCCCACACACCTCGTTTTGTCAGAAATCCATTCTTCATTGATATCTTCATGCAGCCTTGGCAAAATCCTCATCACTTCTCCGGTTCTCGTGCTCACTATGATGTTGCTTCCAATTGCATCAAGAACATCAATTGACTCTACCTTCCTGTGTAGAAGAACAAATAAACCATTTGCAGTTTTCTATATACAAGCAGCAAGTGTCCTCGTTTCAGCTGGAATAGAGTTAATTTCCTTCCTAGCAGCTAGCACAGTGCAGTGTTTTGGATTTAGAAAAGGAATAATATTGGTAACACACTGATGCTTCTGTTGTTGCTAAGCAGTGTTTAGATTAAGTCAGGGACTTCTCTGCTTCTCACACCATCCTACCAACAAGTAGGCTGGAGGGCACAAGAATCTGCCCAACGAATACCCCATACCATCACGTTCAGTATACAAACTAGGGGGAAAGCTGGCTAGGGACCACTGCTTGGGAACTGGCTGGCCATTGTTTGGTGGGTCGTGGGCACTGTGCATCACTTATTTCATATATTCTATTTCTTTTATCATTATGATGATGATATCTCCTCTGGAGACATTCAAAACCCACACGGACATGGACGTGACTCTGTGCAACCTGCTCTAGGTGAAACTGCTCTAGCAGGGGGTTGGACTAGATGATCTCCAGCAGTCCTTCCAACCCTGAGCATTCTGTGATTATTTCCCTTCCTTTTCTGTCCTATTGAACTGTCTTTATCTCAACCCACTAATTTTACCTTTTTTTACCCCCCACCTCAGTTCTCTCCCCCATCCCACTGGAGGGTGGCGGGGGGAACAAGCGAGCAGCTGTGTGGTGTTTCTACCTGCAGGGTTAAACCATGAGAGTCATTTTTGGCACCCGACGTGGGGACACAGATTTGACCACTGCGTGTTAAAACAAATGAGTTATTAGCATTCATTATATTAGTTTCATAGTCACTGGTCACAACCTTGATTTATCTGCTCTCAGAGTTGCTGCGCTTGTCGTCAGGGTTGCATTACGTAAACCTTACTTGCAGTATGCGTTCCCTGTTGTGCTGTTTATCACCTCTGGGGGCTGGGCTAAGGTTATCCTTTTGTTGTACTTCAACACTGCCTTATGGCATGATAAAATCACTCGTCGCAAGACTGATCTGATATTCACACTCAGCACTGCCATCATCTCGATACTTCGGGAGCCATCTATCGGAAGCTATTAATAATTACACCTTTTACGTTTTCTCCTCAGAGCGCCAGTCTATGGGGGAGATAGCTTCCTCCCCCTTCCCCTCCTCCTCCATGCTAATAACAGTAGCTCTTGAGAATTCTGAATATCCTCAAGATGTTGAAATGTCTTTTTTTTATTGCTATGTCTCCTGAATGTGTTTTAGGTCTTGTTTAGGGTTGAACAGCCATTTAAGAATACCCCCCAGAGATCTTCCCCGAGGCTGGATAGTTAGGAGTACACACAAAGTCCCTGTAGTGCACATAAATATGCTGAGGAAGACTGTCTCAGTTACTCCTGCTTCAGGCAAAGGCAAACCCATCCGTGGGACTGCTTTTGCTGAAGGACCTGGGTGCACTTGGCGGGTAATATGGAAGGATGGGGAAGCCTGATGTGTACCTCAAGGGGATTTGATTCTGATTGAGAATATCCAATGATTTGAATTGTATGACTTTAATTGCTATATAATACTGTATGTCATCACTACTATGGTTGTTATATACCATATGAACAGTATTACAATAAAAATTAGCTAGATTAATGAAGAATGAATTTTGATAAAACTGGGCAAAGTGCAGCAATGATAAAACCAGAAGAGCTTCAGCATGCAACATTCAAATACCTCGCACCATCTCACCAGCCCTGAAGGACTATTAAGACAAATGGAGCCCAAAGTCATGGACTAAATGAACTCAACAGCCACTTTAGAGGGATGACCCATTAACTAAAAGAATAGTATCTGTGTATACATATCAAAAGACTGGAAAGGATGCATTAGAAAGTGTGGGACCTGTGCATGACATTAATGGTATAGAATAAGGGGTGGATGCTGACCTGGTTTCAGCTAGGAGAGCATTAATTTTCTTCCTAGCAGCTGGCACAGTGCTGTATTTGGGATTTAGAATGACAGTAATGTTGGTAGCATGCTGTTTCAGTTGTTGCTAAGCAGTGCTTACATTGTCAGGGACTTTCCAGTTTCTCACACCACCCCACCTGTGAGCAGGCTGGGGGGGCACAAGAAGCTGGGTGGGGACACAGCCAGCACATCTGACTCAAACTGGCCAAAGGGATGTACTCCATACCATATGACATCATGCTTGGTACAAAAAGGGGGGAAAAGCTGGCTGGGGGCTACTGCTTAGGAACCAGCTGAGCATCAGTCGGCAGGTGATGACAAACTGCATTGTGCATCACTTATTTTTTATATTCTAATTCTTTTATCATCATTATTATTATTTTCCCTTCTTTTTCTGTCTTATTAAACTGTCTTTATCTCAACTCACTAATTTTACTTCTTTTTCTTCCCCCTCCCTCAATGCTCTCCCACATCCCACTGGGCTGGGAGGGTTGAGGGGACAGCGAGCAGCTGTGTGGTGTTTAACTACCTGCCTGGTTAAACCATGAAAACCAGACTGTGTAACAAAAACAACAACAGCATGCTGTAGGTTTTTAGATATACATAAAAGCTTAGTTTCATGAGGTATTGTAAATTATATTCTCAACAATTACTGAGATAATGAACTTGAATCTTCCTTTACACAACTTCTTCAACTGAGCAGCCAGCATAGCCTACACATCCAAAACATTTTAGGGTAAAAATAAGAGAAGAACAGTCTAAAATTATAACATTCTTTCTTTTCTTGAATGGCCTGTGAGTGAATAACAGAATTTGTTTTAGATTCAGTCTATGGAAAAGCCTACTACAAAAACGCAGAGGATAAACATCAGAGAAAACCCTTGGTATCATAGATGGACATATTCTAAGACAAAGTGTATGACAAACAGAGAAAACTGCTTCTTCAGTATGAGTTAAGATACACACCTTGTTTCCCATGGGCGTGCAGTAAAGGCGTATGGCTTGGAAGTAAGAGCACCAACTGGGCAGATGTCAATAATATTTCCTGATAACTCAGACATGAACATTTTTTCAACATAAGTACCAACTTGCATATCATTTCCTCTTCCGGTTGTTCCCAAGTCATCTACCCCTGCAACCTCACTAGCAAACCTGGTAGATGCAAAAAGAATGAAAACCAGATCTGGAATGTACAACAGCAACAAAGCACGTTTTTCATCCCTTATCTCATTTTCTAAGGATAAAACATTACCCTTAGTTCATTCATCTTAAAGAAAACAACAATTGTTCAGATGCATTACTTGTGCCATCACATGCAGGACTATACAGCTGCAGAATTTCATTCAGACAGCTACAAAAATTAGGTAAGAGTTAAATCAAAAACCAGAGCAATTCAGTGCTCGTTGAATTTCACAGCCTGAGTCCAAGGTCAGTCCTAACTAACAAGTTCCTTCTGGAACTAAGTATATTGTATTCTTTTCCATCTGGCTCAGGGTAGCTGGTACTGAAGCTCAGGACTACAGAACAGCATAAATATAGCTGCAAAGGCTGTGAAGAATAAATAAATCTTGCAACTGCGGCTGTGGAAATCAATTAATGTTTTAAAACCCATTCTGGCACTAATACCATGAGATCAGTTCTGCCCTGTAGAACTCTGACTTCACTTTCATGTTTCGACCACCTTCCTGTTTCCTGTATGACAACTGGTGGCTCAGCGAAACCAGCATCAGTCCCTACCAGAAATAAAATTCTTAAGTAGTCAGAAAATAAATAAAAAATATTGACTGTCCCTCATGGTGTTTCTTTCACAAGTAACAAACTGATATAAATATGCCTGCTCAGTATTCTCTCCAGTGAAAAATAAAGGATGTTACCTGATACATCGAGTGCACTGTATACACCGAGTCATGATTGTTTTGACTAATGGGCCAATGTTCTTGTCCTCCACAGCACGTTTTCCCTCTCTAAATCTACTCCTATCACTGCCAAACATCATCGATTGATCCTAGAACAGACAACAGAAAACTGACATTTCCAGGCTGCTGAAAAAACACAATTTCACCTAGGACAAGAATATTAATACATAAGCCTACACAATTTAATTGGTTGTTGTACCTGTAGATCACATTCTCCACCCTGATCACAGATAGGACAGTCCAATGGGTGATTTGCCAGCAGGAACTCCATTACACCCTCTCTGTTGGGTTCAGGAATTAAAGTTAGTACCAGCTTTACATAGCAGATAGTGCAACTAATCAGCTATAGGATGCTAAAAGAAAGGTACCTTGCTTTCCTGGACTTCTCAGAGTTTGTCAGTATGTTCCAGCCCTTCATTACTGGCATGGCACAAGCAGCAACTGGCTGCAATCATCATAAAAAACAAGCATGAACACAACATATTTCTCCTCAACATGGGCACAAACCTCAGCCTCTGCATCCCCCCAGTTCTTACATAGGCATCTGTTATTAATTTAACATATTGTTAAAAATAAAGATAGCTGCAAGGATAAAAAAACCCCAAAACAACAACGAAGAAAATCAAACCAATAAAGTCACTAGAAGCCATACTGATTAATAATTGGCTATATAAAAAGGTTACATTAGTTATGATTTCTTTACTTTTGGAGTTGAAAATGTTACACTTTTGGGTTCCAATTCAAGTAGTTATAGCAAGAAGAAAAGCCAGCTGTAACAGTCGTAGAGCAAATCAAGTAGATTCAGCAAAGAAAACCTCTAGAACTGAAGTTCAGAGTATGCATCATTTATGAGACATTTGAACAAAGCCTATAAAGAGTCTAGAATAAAATTCATCACAAGATTATGACAAGACTAACAAGAACTCCTGCTCAGAAAACAAATACCTCCTACTTTTCAATCACATCATGAGACAGACCATCACAACTTCTATCTTTAGTGATAAACCAGCATTTCCAGAGATGCAAAGCTCAAACTATGGAATTCAAGTTAGGGTGAGCTGAAGAGTTTTTTATGTGAATATAAATGTGTAACCCAAGACTGAACTCCAAAAGAATGCCTCAACTATCTGCATAGATTTCTTAATACTGCTGAAGACAGTGTTCAATCCTGAAGTTAATGGCTATTTTACAACAGCTATCAATGGTACACAATGCATTAAAACAAACTAGTAAGCAACTGCAATCACTGTTTAGCTAGAACAGATCTGCAGATCCTAAACCCACAGCCGAATTCATATAGTATCTGAAGTTTACTAACTGTGTAGTATCAGCTGAAAATGTGCAGCTGAAGCCTAAATTACAGAATATAAAAATATATCTGACTGAAAACATACAGCTATGTTGCTCATGTCCAGGAACAAAATAATCCCTGAGAACTCACTTTCATCCATGGACAATCACTGCGGTTCAGTGGGGAAAAGGGAAAAACCTGCTTTGAGCAGCTGAATGACAACAATCTGTGTGCTAATGATAGTACAATTACTTACAAGATATGTATGCTGTGCCCCAAGCACAGCAGAAAATTACAATTCCTGTGAAACACATAAAATACCTTTGGAGCTTTCTCTATTTCCACAAGACACATCCTACAATTTCCAGCAACAGAGAGACGATCATGGTAACAAAAACGAGGTATCTGAATTCCAGCCTTTTCACAGGCCTACAAAGAGTAAGAAACAAAGGAAAATTAAATTTTAGTTAGACCTTTCAGTTCCACCTCATAAAACTATACTCAGTTTTTCAAAGAGTATCAGCGTTAGTGCTCAGGAATATAGCACATTCAACCTTTTATCTTAAGAAGTGGCCATAAATAAAAAATTGTGATCAAGCAGAAACATATCAGGTAATCAATTACAATTTTTTTTTCCATAATTTGTAACTGAGGAAATGAGAACTGACCTGTCTTTCCTTTTTTCCTCCAAGAACAGAGAGAATTCTCTCTAATAGATAGGACACCAGCAATACAATTAACTTTTTGAAGAATGCATGCACTATTTAAATAAAAGCGCATAAAAGGAAATTTTGAAAAATATAAAGGAAACAACAACGGGCATAATGATTTCTGATAATTCAACAACATGAATACACTCTACGGAGGTACTCAAGCGTAGTCAATCTTCAGCTGAAGCCCAAACTCATATATTCTTCCATGACATGTGTGAAGAAGATAGGACAGAGATTGACAGGTTTCCAGAGAACAGATAAAGAGGGCCTTTCCTGCATAAAATCCCCATGGCTGACTGGATCTAGGCTATAGTGCTAGCTATACCTGCCAGAAGAAATACCACTGAATACAATGAAAAGAACTAACAAGATCTACTTTTTCTGATGATTTCCACAAAAAATTATCACATGTAAGCAGAACTAAAAAGCTAATAAAAAAACCACTTAAGAATATTTTACACTAAGCTCTTCATGAGGGCATTCTAATGCCTAAATAAATTAGTAACTTGTATCCAAAGAATAAGGTGTGTATTTTAAAATAAACACTATACACGTTAGTGTTCTAGTCCACTACACCATTTCCCCATTTAACGGCTTCTTAAAAATAAGTTAGACTGGAAAAAGATCTACTTGAAATTTTGGCCTGAAAAAGCAATGATGCTGAGTACAGGCTGGAAGATCCAGGTTCCATTTCTTCCTACACCAATAAGAATAAAAGCAGCAAAGGATCGGCATTCTGAATCACAAGAACTAATAACGAAAAGGAGACAATCCCACATTCACCTGAGACACCTCTTTAAGATATAAAATCAACAGGTTCTGAAAAACTACCAGGTCACATAGAGTTCAGAGCTAGACTTTCAACCAGAATTTATTAAAGTGTTATTGCATTGCATACATTTTTGCCATCTGGGTTCAAGCTGCATGCATCTTCTCTCAGGCAATCACAGCAGATGCTTTTTTTATAACCACTGAACTCCCCGAAGGATTTCTGCCACATGAAATTGCCTCACAGTCAGCAAAAAAAATAATCCCTAAAGAACTGCAAGAAACAACATAAAAGTTGCTAGGTGTTTTTTTTTCTACATCGAATAGAACATGCTGTCAAGAAGTGAGATAGGGAATCCAAGAAAAATTCAGAATGCCACTCCCCACACCTGAAGAACTGTGGTTCCCGGGTTCACCAATACAGGATGACCATCCACAAACACCTCTATTTGGTCGCTGGCTGCTGTTGCAGCTGTACGCCCTGAGAGACACGGAAAAAGAAAACAAAAACTTTCAGTTACTGCTAGACGCAAACCATCAGACCCCACGCTCCTTATTTTACAGTTCTACAGCACTGGTAGGACTCCAGTCCTAGAAACAGTGCAACATGGCATTCCAGAGCCGCAAATAAAGTATTAATACAAGCCCTTCAGTAAATCATTACAGATACATTGATTTTATCACCAAACATGCACACGTCAACTAGAGACACTTACCACGCACTCTGGAGGACTGGACGACCCCCGCCAAGGTTCTGCGGACAGGAATCAGGCGAAGCATGGCGCTTTGGGGAGACACGAGAACAGCACTCAGTTTTTACCAGTTCAAATGTTTGCTGACAGGTTTTAAACAGGCAGAGTAGCAACTTCTGTACTAGTTGCAAAAAAGAACGTATGCACCTACACGTACGGAGTTAGAAGAGAGTAAGTTCCTTCCTCAAGCTGCACGACGCGGTTCCCTTTTTATACCTATCCCTTCTTCACACGTACGCAGCTCGCACCAGGCGCTGAGCGGCACAGCTGGAGCCCGGCTGCAGCCACCGCCGGCACCGCCGCCAGAGCCCGCGGGAAGGAGCAGCCTGGCAGGGGCCGGCACCGCCGCAGCCGCTTGGCGCTGGCGAGCGACCGCGGGGGCTTGCGGCAGGCGGCCCGCCCCGGCCCGGGCCCATCGGGCTTTCCGCCCGCCCGCCCCGGCCCCGCTGCCCCGGGAACGGCGCCGGGGCCCTGCCGGACGGTGCAGCGCGGCGGCGAGCCCGGCCGCCCGGCTCCCGGGGCCCAGGGCCCGGCGGGCAGCAGCGCTGCCCGGCGCGGGGTCACCTTGGAGGCGCCGCCGCCGGCCAGGCAGCCCCCGGCCCGCCGCCGAGCCCGTCAAGGGCACCGGGAACGGCGACAGGAGGAGGGCGTCCGCGGCGGCGCCGCCCCAGCCTGCCCTCCCCGTGCTGCGGAGTTGCCGCCGCAGTCCCCGCCACGGCGTCCGCCGTTACCTGACGCGGGACGGGCGGCGTAGGTGCCGCGGCCTTCCCCACCGCTGCGCGGGCTGCCCTCCGCCCCGGCCTCTGTGGCGGCGGCCTCGGGCCTTCCCACCGCTGCCCGCAGCCTCCTTCGGCAACCTCCGGAGCGGGCAGCCTCAGCGGCGCGCGCCGCTCGGGGACGCGCGCGTTCGGCAATCCTCGGAACTAACCGCTTCGGGGATTTCCGTCAGAGTATTGGCGAACGATAGAACTCGGCAATTTCCGCTGCTCTCCGGACACCTTCCCGGCCACCGTCAGACACCGCACACTCGGCAATTTCCGTCTCCTTCCGCTTCAGCCTTCGCCCGACTCCGACAACTTCCGCTGGTGCCTGAGGGGGCGGGACGACGGGGACGACGACGGTATAGGGAATGTTACCGTACCCTTGTAACACTGAAAAACTTCCCGAGCTTTGCCATTAACTTAGCATTTATTGCGCCGATCCTCCCCGAGGTCCCTGATATCCTGCCTGTTGTGCGCCCTACGCTAGAGCAGCTAACCCGCGAGGAACTACCTCGCAGTGCTTTCTTGCGGAGGGATATATGTTTGTGCGAAGTAGCGGAGGGATACCATCTGCTATATAAGGAGGGCGCAGGGGACACTGTGCCTCTTTTTGCGGCGGTCGGGCATAGGGCGTGGGTTGCAGCGTGTGTGCCGCGCCGCTGCCGTCATGGGCTTCGGGGACCTTAAGTCCGCCGCCGGCCTGCGGGTCCTCAATGATTTCCTGGCTGACAGGAGCTATATCGAGGGGTGAGAGGAGGCTGGGGGAGTGCTGGGGCTCGGGGACGTGAGCCTGGCCAGGCCGCGGTGAGGCTCGCTGGCCTAACGGGAGCCAGCGCGGGGGGGCAGGGCGGGGGCCGTGCCGGCGCGGCGGGGCCTTCACACACGCGTGTGTTTCCACCCCGGCAGCGGCTGCCGTTAGAGCCGCTATGGGAGGCGTAGCGCCGGAGCTGGCCGAGCATGCGGGCCGCTGCAGCGCGCCCGCGGTGCCCAGCCCGCTTGGCTTCCCGCACTTTGTGCGGTGCTCGCTGCTGGGCCTAGCAGCAGCCTGGCGGGCTCACCGAGCTGCTGCTGCGGCGCTGTCGTCTCTGTGCTCGGCGGCGGCTGCTTCACATCTTCCTGCGTGCACCGAGGAAGGGGGCTAACTTCGGCTTGTTCTTCGCAGGTACGTCCCTTCTCAGGCTGATATAGCAGTCTTTGAAGCAATCGCGGCCCCACCTCCTGCAGACTTGTTTCATGCTCTTCGGTGGTACAATCATATTAAGTCGTACGAAAAGCAAAAGGCAAGGTATGGTTAAACTGCTGCAATATATGAGCGAACTGGCCTACAAAGTGTTGTGTTTGTCTCTTGGAGTTTGAACACCGTTTTTCACTGGTGCCACGTCATTTTTTGTGTTGCTGTTGGAATAGGAACAGCTGTAGAAACAGCCGACGTCTTCTGTCAGTGCATTACACTTTTCACTTAGAATTTAGGCAACCTGATTCTGTCTCTGTTAAGTTGCTGACATTTCTGCTAAAGCTTGTAAGAAAAACTTCAATTTTGTTGCTGCCATTTACACATACCTGCTGAAAGCTGGAAGTTACCTATCAGTAATCAACCCCATAGAGGTAGCACCAAAATGGATTAATAAGTATTACAGAGATCTTTAAAGATAAATATAATAAATAAAGATAATAGTTAAGGGAAGTGGTTCTTTCAGGTTTTTAGTCCTGGAGGATAAAACAGAATTATTTGCAATGCAGAAGCACATATAAAGAAGGGGACATAGGAAAGCAAATGTTATCTTTTTTTTTTTGTAGCGATTTTAATGTTCATGAAAGGTGCTGTGTTGACATCAGACACTGAGACTGCAGGCCTCTCTAAAAAGGTGTGGTGTATGTAGGCAGTGTCAGTATTGCTACACTGCTTCCTCTGTATGCCTCTGCCCTTTTCGGAGGGAGCTCTTATGAAGTTGGGTGGCTCAGTCAGCAGTCCATTTCTGAAGCTCTTGCAATGCTGAAGGGGACTGAGATTATAAAGTTGTTTCATGAAGTCAACTCTGTTGAAACTACTTGCAGTTCCTGAAAACTAAAGCTAGTTTTATGACTTGTAGCAGCAGTTCACAGTAACAATAGAAGTATGAGCATATCCTAAGACTACAGAACTATATGAGCTATAGGAGAAGATTAAGTTGGGGGTTTTGGTCCCTCACCTGCTGTTGTGAGCTAGCTTTCAGAATAAAACATTCGCTGAAACTTGTGAAGTCAGAAGAGGATCTGTTACCTTGCAACAACATGTTTTCTGTCACTGTTAGTTTCTAAAGAAATGAAAATACTTTTAGGGAAACGTGAACAAGTAGCTGATAACTATTTCTACACAGAATATATTGCAGATAAATTATTCCAATAAGAAAGCTTTTTCTATCCATATACTTGGGTGGAGCAGCAACGTTGGGCAGGATCACAGCTTAGGTGAACAGTCTTTGAATATGGAATATGTTTTTTGTCTCAATGAGCATGTCAGGAATATTGAGGGGGTTGTCTTTGGGGAGGTTCTGCTTTCAAGTAGCAGAATTGGATTATTTTTTCAGCGCAGCGTTTTCACTGTAAATACAGTTGTAGGTTCATTGACAAATCAGCAGTGTTTGCTTTGATAATTTGAGTAGGTTCCTAATAACTGCTTTTTTTCTTCAGCTTGCCAGGGGTAAAGAAGGCTTTGGGGAAATACGGTCCTGCTGATGTTGAGGACACAACAGGTGCAGCCACAGAAAGCAAAGATGATGATGACATTGATCTTTTTGGATCTGATGATGAGGAGGTACTTGTGATTTTTTTTCTATTATATTTGGATTTTTAGAAATACCCAGATACGTGGGGTTTTGCCTTCACTACTTAGTTACTTAAATTTGTGATCTTGATACCAGATCTTACTTGAAATTCTCAAATTCAGCTGTCTTTGCAGAACAGAAAAGCTTGGAAGGTAAAAACTCAAGAGTCAGAAGGGAATGTGTTGCAATGGGATAATCTGTCTACTTTGACTGGTTAGCATGATGAATAAAACAAAAAATCACCATCTTTCGGCTGACAGTTGTGATGATTTGTTTTTGCCTGAGTGGATGCCAGTCAATTTGTTAATACCTTACAAGAGGCGTGGGTTTGGTGGCTTTCCGTAACTTTAAACTTCTCTTTCAGGAAAGTGAAGAAGCAAAGAAACTGAGAGAAGAACGTCTGGCCCAATATGAATCAAAGAAGTCCAAAAGTAATGTCTACCAGGAACTTTTTTAAATCTAAGTGTAATAGCTAAGCTTGACTGGAACGAGACAGGAGTAATTAGTTTTGCTTGAATTGCCTGTGAGCTTAGGCTTTCCCATAGCAGGAGGGAACCTTAACATAGTTTTTGTCCTGCTTAATACTTGTTTGTTTTACCCAGAGGTTGAGCTTTTTGTATAAATGGAGATGACCTCTGGATTTTCTTTGTAGGGAAGAGGCTGTGATACGCAAGTCCCTCCACAGCTACTGGTCTGGAACTGTTCAGAACTGTAACAGTTGCAGTATTCCCTCTGTGGAAGATAAACTGTTACATGGCATTAAGCTCCTTCTCAGATCCTCTGTAAAGGACTCCCTATGTAACGAACAATGTCCCCTTCTGAATCTGTTTTCTTGGGAGTGTTTCTCAGGAAAAACCTGTATCTAAATTTTGAACATTGGGATATGCATAGCTGAAAAAATACTTTTGAAATGTGTGTTGATACAAAAGGCTTGTCACAGCTATGTGAAAAGGTTCTTATTCATGAAACCAGGAAAGTTCTTTTTGTGAAGCTAGTTTGCAGCTTCACATAATGAGATTTTTGAAAATTCCCTAGTTTTTAATGGTGATGTTCTTCCTCCAGAGCCAGCTGTGGTTGCCAAATCATCGATCTTGCTTGATGTGAAACCTTGGGATGATGAGACAGACATGGCCAAACTGGAGGAGTGTGTTCGAAGCATTCAAGCAGATGGCTTGGTCTGGGGATCTTGTAAGTAGGAGAAAAATTCAAAGCAGGGAGGGGGAGATAGTGTGGTCCCTTACCATGGTGTATGAATGGGTAGACCTGTGGTCACTGTGCGCTGATCTGTGGAAATGCAGGCAGCTAAAACAGCGCAGGAGCTACAATACTGCAGTACTTCAGTATCTTGACATTGTCAGAAAGGTGAGTGCAGCAGCGAGGTTTAGATGCAAATACAGGTTTTAAAAGCTTAAAACTTTGGTTCTGCTATCCTGCATCTCCCTGTACAGTTCCTGATGCAGCGAGCAAACGCCCACATCACTGGTTTGGGGGGGGAAATCCCTTGAAAGGAAATTCTTCCAGGCACCTTGTAATGAATGCTGTGGTGTTGGTTAGGTGGTCTGTAATAGAGAATAAATTAAGTTTTCATGTATTCCAGCAAACAACTTTGGTCTGTTCAGTCTGTAGAATTTTTAAGAGATTCCACAATCAAGGAGTAGTAAATGCTTTTTTTTCTCTCTCTTTTTTTTTTTTTTTAGCCAAGCTAGTACCGGTTGGGTATGGTATCAAAAAGCTTCAGATTCAGTGTGTTGTTGAAGATGATAAAGTTGGAACAGATATGCTGGAAGAGAGAATAACAGCATTTGAAGATTATGTACAATCAATGGATGTAGCTGCTTTCAATAAGATTTAAACCTTGATATATCTAGAATAAATGTAATAGCAAAAATTGTGCTGTGTCTGATTGATTCAAGATTACAGTGTAATCCAACTCATAAATGTAAAATTTGGTTGATGGGTAAAGTAGAAGGTAAAACTTAATTTCAGGGTTGCTCCAGCACTTACTGTAGTACCCAAGAGCATGAGGAAATAGAAAATTTACATTTACCATCAATCCAGATTTAATATTTACATGGCTTTAAAAATCTGAAATGCTCTTTGCTCCATTAGAAACATCTGTAATTCCTCTAGAAGGAGGGATGGCTTTAAGGGAAAAGCACAGGGCTCCGGCAAAGCACAAAAATTTATATTATTTTTTTTAGCAGATAAACAGTAGTGTAAGTTCCTTCTAAGAGGGGGTGGTGACTAACCAAATAGGCTGTGGCTTTAAATTGGCTTCACTAGGGAGTGGAAATGAAGATCAGTGAGGAGCAGCTCAGTGCACTGGAGATGAGGAGACCTTGTGAGACACTTGACTGGACCCGAGACTACTGTGATAACTCCACATCTGTTGTGTGGACACTTCACCCAAGGTGTGAAGACTTCTGCAGTGGAATTACTTAAAATTCCACATCTATTCTGGGCCTTCTTAATTAGTACGGTGAATAAGTGTTGATAAAAGCTCTGGCTTTTGCACACTCCAAGGTGCCTGTGCATCTTGTGCCTCCGGTGGCCCGGGCAGGTGTGGCGGGGCTGGGGCATGGGGCTCTGTTCCTCGAGAGGCGACCAGGGGGCAGCGTGTGCCTTCCACGGGGACCGCGGCCCCGGTGTCTGACCCGCGGCGTGGCAGTGCCGGCATTCGCAGCCTGCCGTGACCGCAGCCCTCGGCTAACGCAGATGGGTAATTCACTTCATAAACTTGCAAGTATGCACCAGGCTAAAACAACAACAAACAGGTGTTCAATTAAAATGCAAAGAGAAAGTAGCCTAATTAACACTGGTCTGAGTTGCTTACTTGGCTCCAGACTGATTTCTACATGGATGTTGACATTTTTTTAAAGATTGAAGAACCTGTCTGAACTAAATTGTTTTCTGAAAACTACCCACAGGAATGATACAAATGCAAAAACTGTCAGTTGTGAATCTTCTAGACAAATTCACATTTCTAGGCCTTCTGTTGGACTGAGGTAAAGAATTTATTGTGACCATGAACAGGAAGCCTTTTATGTGCCACGCTGAGGTCACAGAGATGAAGATGCTCAGTGCAGAAGCCTGACGGCAGTAGCTAAAATAACTCTTTTTGTTCTTTTTTCACAGAGCATCTCTGGTTATCTGGCACAGCAGGTCCTGTTTGTTTAAAGGTCTGCCAACTTCAGCTTATGTAAGAGTTTTATTTTATAATTTGTCTCAAAAAAATCTGCCTGCTAGAGGTTTAAAGCATGATTAAAGAATTGAGAATAAGTATAATTACAGGCTTCGTTCCTACCTTCCTTCCATAAACTTAACTCCTAAAACACTGGCTTTATTCTGTGTGTAATTAGAGCACAGTACCCTTTCTGTGGCAATTCTCTAGCTGTTGCTTCCAATAAATCATGCAGCTTAGGCTTAGGAATTCTGCAATGGTGTTGCTGAAAGCAAAAAATTGGCAAATGTTGCATCAGGAAAAAATGTGTCACAAAAATGTAGTTCTTATTATCCTTGACCATCATGTTTCTGACCTCCCACTCAATGTGCTTCTTACCTTTAAACTCTTTCCTTGACCTTGAGATTAAAGCTCTAAGTGGATAAAATGGCTTGATTTATAGACTGTAACTTTGTTAAAATACAGCAGGATGAGCCATCCATCTGACCTGCCGGACTGGATTTTTGTGTGTGTGTTTTTCATTTATTCTAAGCATGCATGTACAAACTCTTCAGTTGATGGGATTTCTTTTGTCCAGTTTCCCCACTGCCCCCCCCCAGTGTTAGAAGGAAACTTGCTGCACAGGAACAAGCCAAAAAAACCTAGAGAGCAGTCTTCCCAGTTACAAAATAGATAGGCATGTGGGCAAGAGAATTCCACAGAATCTGTATTTATCTATATTAGGGGCTTTTGTGTAGTATTTGGGTATGTGAAAACTTAGCATCTTAAATGAGATGCTTCTATCCCAAGTGCACCCCATAACAGAAAGATCATCAGAAAGTTCCGTAACTTAGATATGTGACATACAGGAATACTGGGAAAACAGTTTCAACAAAAGTATCAGTTACAAACCAATCCACATAGCAGCCTTCAGACCCTTCCGGAAGCAGGTGAGAGTAAGTAACTAGAACCCATCCATTATGAAATGTGTCAATAGCTATTATTCCTGAATGAGTGGTTGATCATAGAGCTATTACCTGTGAAGTGTTTTGAGATAGATCCCCTTATTCTGGCTTTTTTTCCATTGTGGTAGGTTGAACGAGCATTCCTCGGTCTAAGCAGCGTAGAACTGTTGGTATTGTTTTGGACACTCTTTGGAAACAGAAACTTGGTGTGTTACCCGTTTTCTTTAGGTAACTTCCGTTATTCTTGCAGAAATGATCTGGAGATAATTCTATAACTGATGATGGTGTGAATGAGATGGTTACATTGCAAAATTGTTAATTACTTAATTCCATAGACCAGGGCTGACTTTAGCCTTGTTCAATTCTATTCCGTATCTCTGTTGTCTACTTTAGGGGAGGCTTTCTAGTAATTTATGCAAGACAGCACATGTGTGTTTCTACATTTGAAAATCAATCTCTTTATATAGCATTATGTGTGCTCGTATAGCTGACATGCAAGAAGAAAGCTGGCATAAACCTTAATTCCTGTAGTTGACTGGGTCAGGGCTTGCTTTCATCTTCCAAAATCTTTGGGAAGGAGCTGTTCTAAGAACAGATACTCACTGCATATTGCTGCTGAGAAAAGCAAATTAACACTCTCTTTGGAATAAACAACAAAACTTTATTACTTGGAGTACAGCCAGGAAAGTAGTACTAATACATCATTCTTAGAAAGATGTCAGGGAACATGTGAAGAAAAATGGCAAAATGTTTGATTTAGGCACATTCAGCATACTATGATGAGTCACTATGTACCAGGCTGCAAATGACTCAAAGGAAGGGTGCCGCTTACCGGCTTTCCATCCCAAAGTGAAATACATTGAAATTCCACTGATCCTGCCTGACTCTCCCAAACTCTGAACCACAGTCACGCTGTTTGTATTTGCACAGCTACCAATAGTGGATGTGCTCATGCATGCACGTTATATATATACTTTATACAAAAACAAATATATTTACATATAAGACTTCAATTACGAATAAATGCTACTTCAGTGTGTTGGCAGACAATAGACCACTAGGTAGATTATCTGAAAGGCACATTTATGCTATACACCTAGGCCAAAAACAAGGGAAAAAATAAAGTCTTGGGTAAATTGGAACTATGCTTTTAGTTTTAATCCCGCATTCAACTTTTTAATTAAGTAGTATTGCATCAGAAACTGGTTCACTCCACCTAGCGTATATGTTTGTATTGGCACATGTGTGATTCTTCAGCAAGCAACAAGTTGGAACAGAATACAGCATAACTAGGACTACTTCATCTTTCTTATGGGAGTGGACAGCGTTTCCTGGATGTACTGGCTTGCTTCTCATTTGGCAAAGTCATCCAAATTTGGCTACAGATTTGTAAGAGAATATTGTTGAATTCACTTTGCCCATTTTTTGAAGATTGGCATTAAGGCAAACAAAACGTTATATCATTTCTTTACCTTTGACAGAACAGTAAACAACTACCAATAGTTGTAAACCTCTTTGAGCTTGAAAGTTGAAACACAGAAGAAGAACAAGTGTGGCACAGGGCCTTCTGTAAGAAACATTTTCACTAATTATTTGCACATTTCAAATAAGCCTAATGCCTATATGAAATACCTGCTCATAGTATTTTGCACCCAATTGGTGCTAAAAGCACAAGAATAAATGACCAGAAAACACAGGATCTCCCATCTTAGTTTTGAGTGTAAGATAAAGAGCACTGGGAGAAAACAGATTTTATTTCCATGCTTTTCTGACAAGGGAAGGCAGTGAGTCAGCATATTTTCTGTTTTGGGACCACAACAAAACAACAGGATTACAACAATATTCCTGACCAGAAACCCAGTTAGAGCAATTCCACTTTTGCTGACAGCTTTCAGTTTGGGCTGTGTGTGCGTTGCAAGCACACCACACCCGGATGATGTGTCCTTTTAAAACCTTTCAAGGAAAGCAGCAAGTGCAACGAAGCTAGCTGTTG
Organism: Falco cherrug; assembly: GCF_023634085.1. Taxonomy (NCBI): domain Eukaryota; kingdom Metazoa; phylum Chordata; class Aves; order Falconiformes; family Falconidae; genus Falco; species Falco cherrug. The sequence continues at coordinate 14,689,612 of NC_073704.1, read as the reverse complement.
ACATAAAACTGTATATGCAAAGATGCACATCTGACTGGCAGAGGCGAAGTCAAGAACACCTTCAAACCTCCTGTCAGCTCTTTGGTGAAGGATGGTGACAAGAGCAGTCACTGAGCGGTTTCACAATAGTGCATGGGCGCATGGGTGTTGTCGGAGCTCCACAACTGCTCGCTGACAGTCCCTGAGCGGCTCACCTCCCACAGTGCCAGTTTTAGCACCTCAGAGACTGTTGTCTTGACCTGGGCCTGGAACCTTTTGCTTATCAGAACATAGAGGATTGGATTCAGGCAACTGTTGATAAAACCAAGGCCAGTGGAGAGGGGAATGCCATCCTGCAGTAAGCCATGCAAGTTTTCATCATGGTGAGCAGAGAGCTCCACAATGCTGAATATGTGATACGGTGTCCAGCACACAAAAAAAGCTACAACTACAGCAATGATGGTCCAGAAAAGCCTGCTGGAAGTCAATACAGTTCTTCTTTTCACTTTGACAATCAGCAACGAGTAGCAAATGACCATAGTCACTAGAGGAAAGAGGTAACCGAACGCAAGCCTCACCCAAATGAGAATGTGATGGGTCAGCACTATAAGTTCTCTGTCATGTACATGGAAATTGTTGTAGCAAATGGTGACATTGTTGAGAACTGTAGCTGTGTCTCTAAAGTATAAGGCAGGGCCACCAATAATTGCAGCTGACATCCAAATGATCCCACTAAGAATGAGGGTGTTCCTTACAGTCCGATACTTGTAGGAGAAGACTGGGTGGACTAGGCGGATGTAGCGGTCAAGGCTGATGAATGTCAGGAAGAAAACGCTGGCAAACATATTAAGTAGTGCAATGAACGAGTTCATTTTACACAGCCACTTCCCAAAAGGCCAGTGGAAGCCCATTGCCACATACGTAATATAGAGGGGCAGGAAGAGAACAAAAATGAAATCTGCAATGGCCAGATTGAGGAACCAGAGTGTGGAAACAGATTTATCCCACTTAAAGCCCATAAACCAGATGACTATGGCATTACCTGGCACTCCCAGCAGAAATGCCACACTGTAAAAGGAAAGGGAAATCATATGGGCAATGCTGAGGGAGGACTGGGGTGATTCATCTTCCTCAGACAAGTCGTAGAAGTAAGAGTAGTTCTCAAAATCTTCAAATGTCATGTTGCACCGTTGCTTTCTAGGGAAGAAAAGAAATGGAACAGTCAAAGGAGAAATGTTTTACTGTGCTGCAAATAGTAACCTGCAATTCCTTTAAGTTCTTGGTCATAAAAAAACCAAACACTGACTTAGGTCCACATATGTATCACTTTTTAGCCATCACTTCAGCTAGCACAAAGCTTGTGGTGTCTTTTAGTCACAGGCATTTCAAGAAATGCCTTGATCTTCAGGAACTGTCTTCCTTGCATTTATTTCTTAACAGAGAGCACTGAGCACAGTGTCACTGGTAAATTTCTGGAAGTCCAGATGCAAAGTTCTACTGCAGTGTGATTTTTCTATTCTTTTCTAATCGGGTTTCATATTTTACTACTCTGTTCCTGTTTTAAGCAAGTTTTATGAATTATATTTGTCAGAAATCAGAGAAGTGCCAGGAGCCATTTTTTATAAAATTACCACACACACACCTCAAATTACGGTTAACAAAATCATAGACAGTGGTGAAAGTGAACTGAAAGTTTGTGTGTTTATTCCTCTCTATCATGTATCTGTCTTTGACTCAAGGGACAATGATTTTTTCAGACACATTCAATGTATTAGATTTCCTTAATGCAGCAAAGGACGAGAAGGAAACGGAACATATTTCAGGGACAATACATACAATTGTGGCATTCTTCCACTAGTGAGCTGAGAAGGAGGTAATAGATGACAGAAAACAAAGCTTGCCAGGAGAATAAGACAGACTGTAAGAGTTATAGATGAAAACATATGCGTCTTCCCTTTTTCAAGACAGAACAAGTCTCGGTTTTCTTCTGTTGCAAAAGCTTCTGGAACTTACAAGTACAATATGATTTTTCACATAGGAAATGCCTTATAAAACGCCTAAGGGAAGAGTGGTGGGGGTGGTATGTTCAGGCAGACTATAAACCAAAAGGCAAATCCAGAAAAAAAAAGAAATCAATGGGAAAACAGACAGCAGAGGTGTAACAGGAAAATGCACTCAGTCCATTCCACAGTACAGACAAAGCTGCAGCACAGCACATACTTTTGTCAGACTGTGGCAGTATGTGCTATGGTCAAAACAAATATTCTGATAAATTCTGTTATTGTTTAAAGCTATGTAGTCTGGCTGGACTCAGCTGCACCAAAAAACTGTCCCTGAGAGCAGGATACTACCAGGTCATTAGCTGTGCTCAACAGTACACTGCTGAGCACTAGTACCATTCAGAAACCAAAAATCACCCGCACTGTTGGAACTCAGCCCTGCATTCCTGTAATTCCATTAATTTTAGCGTGCTAAAGACAACAGGAGGGGCGTCTCCAGAGCACACTGCCTGCAGAACCACATCTGCAAGCTTGTATTCATGTACATACCTTTCCTCCAAAAAGTAGTTCACTTATTTTGAAAGGATTACTGACACAAGTGAAGCTACGCATGTGCACACACATTAGCAGGGTTAGATTTCTCATTTGCAGATGGATAGGCCAGGGTGGAAAAAAAAAGTTGTGTAATTTTACATCTCTTGATAAAAAAGAAAAAGTAATGAGTCAATACAGCCTGTTCTGTCCAGAAGATTTGATAACCTTTGCCCTTTGTTAATTTACGTCAGGCTGAAGGTATGTTATTTGGTTTGCTGTCCTGATAAGATGACATTTATTGGGCTGCATTTATGTAATTATGTGCCCCTTGGGGGTAGATTCTGCATCAAATAGCAGTACCACCCATCTGAGTCATTTTTTCAAATAGCTTAGCAGCTGCTAAGAAATGGTATAAACAAGGAGCAGTACCACTAACATCTGGTATAGTATTACATTTAGACGTTTTCAGAGGAAAATCAGATTAATAATCGAATTTTTAAGTGTTTGTGCCTGTATATAGAACTATACCTTCAAATCAAATTTATGCACTTCAACAACAGAACAAAAATCAAATTTTTCAGTCTCTTGCTGATTAATATCTTGTATTCCAGTCACTAACCAATTTTGCTTTGAAGCTTCTCAAAAGCTAGCACAAACAATACTTGGATTCGAACATTTCCTCCCAAGCCTTTTTTTTTTCCCCAATGGTGCTAAAAAAACCATAATGACAATAACAAACATTTGCCTGATGCCCAACAATGTAATTTTATATTTAGAATTTCAAAGATGATGTATAGCAGGAGAAAGAAAACATACATAAGTGAATACCAAATATTTACCAAGCCTCTTGTAGTTTAAAATTCCTCCATTGAAAGAGCACACCTTTAGAACGTAATTGCTGTTCCAAGCTTGTATTTTCCCTTATCTCTAACTCTTATTCTTCCAATGCAGTAACTCCCCAGCAGTGAGGGCAAAAAGAGCAGGAGGAATTTTGCTTACCACGGTTCCCACTGCACAGATGCTGAAACTAGACTCTACAGCTAGGGCTCAGCGAAGACTGACAATTACATTTGCAAAGCCCAGAAACTTCTACCTATGTATATGTATGACATCCACATATACGAAGCACTTCTATAGCAGGACTCATGGTGTTAAGCCCTGCCCTGAAAAAGGTAAGCAGTAGGGGGATTTTCAGTGGAACCATGCTGGTTTACATCAATGGGACTCAGATTTTTATTTCTTGGATAACTGTTAACCATCATTCAGCAGGCATGTTTCTTTCTGTTCTTGAAGCACACAGTCTCAAATACATGAGTTTGAACTTACTAATAATTGAAAATGCTAATAAATAAAAATGAGAATCAGAATTGTCTTGCAGTTCAAGTCTAGGTCTTGAAAGTGAAGAAATCTAGTTCTATCCCTTATTCTGTCACTGGTTTCCTGTATGATCTTTGACAAATGGCCTAATTTCCAGGCTGGAAAGATTTTCATGAACTTGTCTGCAAACAGAGGCTCAGTAGAGAAAACAAGACTTTTTGCCAGCAGTTTCTGCTTGGCTTTCAGGCCACTTGCTAGAAAAGGTAAAGGAGGTTTGATGATGTTCACTGGCTCGGTCCCTGCTGGTCCAGAGTTGCAAAAAGGAGTCAAAGCAAGGAAAATATTTTTCAATAAACAGGAAAGTGTGGTTTGTGGCCTGCCAATAGGACCTGGGGGGCAGCCACAGATTACAGAACAGTGTTGTATTGCGTGTGGATGAATATAACCATGTTTAGACTTCATCCTGTATTTTTTGTTGTTGTTTTTTTAATAGTAAACAGCCTGCGTAAAGTGTACCCTCAGTTGTTTGCAGTCTGTTCCTGTTTGCTGAGGTCACAAGCAGCTCTGAAAACTAAGCCTCCTTGATTCAGTTACTTAATTATGAATATAGTTGCTTAATTTTAAGTTTCAGAATGTTTGACCAGGATGTTTTATTTCCTGTCCCTTTATGTAGTTAACTACTAAACAACTTCATGGGACTATCACAGGCTGGCACTTGGTGCTAGTAGCCTTTAGATCCTGGGACAGAAAACAGAATTACCAAAAAAAAGAATCATAGAATCATTTAGGTTGGAAAAGACCTTTAAGAACATGAAGTCCAACTGTTAAAATACGGACTGAAATATTTGTAAAATACAAAGCCACAGAACTGCTGGGAAGAGACTTCACCATGTGCTACACGAACTGTCTTTCTCTGAATTTCACCCAGAAATTACAGAACTGGATCTCAATTGACGTATTCATAGTTTTTTACTACATAGTACCTAGAGTTCATGTTCTCTGCCACCATTCCAGTATTTCATAAAGTTGAGCCATAATGACAACTGGGACAAATGATTGAATCTGCTTAAAATAGCACAGCTTTTGTCACACTAAGAATGGCCTTACGGTTACGACTTTGGACCAGTCGTTTGGACTCTATTCATAGCTATGCCACATGCATCCTGTTTGACCAGGGGAAGTCGTTTGACCTCTCCACACCTCAGCCCTGAGGTCAGTGGAATGGCTTTGGAATTAAATTACACTGGGGTTTCAGTCTAAAGGAGGAGAAAACAAACAAAAGAGTTGCAATTTCCACTCACTTCACTTGATGTAAAGTCTTCCCATGGGTCCAAAGTTCTCTGGGCACCACACAAATTGGGATCCAACTTAACGACACTGGTAGTTTATGCCACATGTTTGGGCTACAGCCCACACAACCTCTCTCACATTTGGTCCTCATTACTTCTGAAATTTACAGAGAGGTCCAAGGGAAAAGCTTATTCATTGTCTATGTCAGTTAAAAGTTAACACAAATATTTGAGTTGTAGTCCCAAAATCTATTTGTTTGGTGTGATAACCAGGGCTTAGAGACTCTAGCCAGCTAAACTGATTTCAGAGGTCACAACAGTGGGTCCTAACTTAATAGGAAAATTATGGATTGCAGAGTTGGCCATCTCAACTATTAACTTCATAGAAGAAATATATTACACAAATCTGCCTTTTAATATCTTGATGAATAATTCTGAGCATATCATATTCTATGTGTATGATCTATGGCTAAAGGAAAGCTTATGTGATTGATTCACTTCAACTTTTGTTGTGATTTGCGAGTCAAATGTTGGAGAACAACTAGTTTCTCAAAAGGTCAGCTAAAGCCTGCTTGTCATGCTGTGTCTCACCAAGTTTGTCTGGATATTTACTTCATTTGAGAGCCCTCAAAAAATTACTTGGAACTTTTGAGGTGCTAAATTTGAATTTATCTACCTTCAAAAGCATAAACATGAATTTCATCCAGCAGTGTTTATCTGTAAAGTTCAAAACACAGAAGTCTGAGCAAGTTTGTTAGAGGTGTATACATATTTCTGGCAAGTGTTTTAAAAGACATAAGAAAAGATCCTAAAACTCACAAGAAATACCGGTGAGATTACAAACTGTCGTGCACTTACATTCCTCCCTCAAAAGAGCAAAGCCAAGATGACCACTTGCCTCCACACAGAAATATTCCTATGGCAGGAAGTGCCTGATACACACATACTTCAAAATTAAATCATAGCTCTGCAATAATTTAAGCCTAAAGCTGGCCCAGCAGACAAAGCTACTAGGAAATGAGCATTTTAAGCTAGTATGCACAAAAGCAGAATCAAGGGTTATGTGTTTTCTCTTTCACAGACACATACACAAGCACCAATCTCTTGGCTAGTGTTTTAATGGTCCTTAGACATACGGTAACAAAATGACTTTGTAAGCAGTCTTGAATTCAAGAACTAAAACAGGTCATAATAGATATGATATGTGACTGGAGACCTTTTCAAGCCACAATATAGATGCGTTTTTTCTGGCAGACAAGTCAAGAAAGCAAATAACCATAATTCTCCATTACATCTTTCAGTGAAGAGGCGTTGGAAATGCATACACAGTGTACCAGCTAGACATCTTCTAAAATTTATGCCAAAAACAACTTTCTCTGAGCAAGGCCAAACATGACCCTGTTAGTCATAACACACCGCTTCATCTGTGGTATTGAAGTCATTTGACCAGACAATAGCCTCATAACATTTTAGGCAAAGTGAGTGTTACAGCAGGATTAACAAACCCTTATACAGCAGACTCAGTTAATATTGGTAAAGCAATTATTTCAGACCAGCACTTTTGCTGCCACAGAAACATTAAACAACAAATGGAAAACCCAGCTTTATATCTCAATAATGCTGCTGTAATAGGAAAAGCATCTACAGTAGGTCTGGCCTGAATATAACAAATCATCTAAGATAACGGCTGCAGTTGAGCAGTGTACCATTTCCACAATCGGGTAACTCATAAATGTCTGCAACCAGCAACTGCAAATCATCAAAAGTGATTTATTCTCATGCTCATCCCAAGGACCAAGACTTTCATACCCAAAGACAACAAAGAAACTCAGATGTCCTCAGAATATACACTGTGGTGCGGGGCATTCGGTAACTATACAATTAGTGTCTGCTCCTGCTCTTCCATTAATACTAGCTAAAAGTAGAAATATCTCTTTTAATATTCCTTTTGAATATAAGGAGTTCCATAATCACGTGACCACAAACATATTACATTACAGTCAAGAAAATGACGAGTAATATCTGGGAAACACTTAAAGTGGCCCCATTCTAGGGAAAAAGAAAAAAAATAAAGCTAAACATTCTTACAAGCAGGTAAAAATAGATGTTCGGTAAACAGTGCCAACTGAGATTTAAAATATGGTCTTATATTGCATGTGTCAGCACTGCTAAAGTGTTTACATAATTGGTCATAACACCTCAGTATTCATAACCCTTCGTGCAAGTGGGCTCCAGCGAGAAGTACCATCCGTCTGGTCTACAAATGAGGCGGCTGACAATGACCTACAGGAAATCCCTGATCAAACCAGATGCTAAACCTAGAGTTCCTGCCTGGTGGTTCAGCCATAGTCCTTTCCTCCTTTCTTAAACATAACACTGTCCCCTTCACCTATGATGGGTCAGAAAAACCACAGCTTCACCTCTGGGAGACCTTCCCCTTCCTGAAGAGAGTTTCTCCGCTGTGCTATCATGCCACTGTGCCGCAGGGACTCAGCGGCTACTTGGGCAGCCATTACAGGTTCTGGTCTGTTTTCTGTACGCTGGAGAGAAAAGGAACCTGGATCTCCACCATTTGCTAGTCACATACATTAATCTGTCTCTGCAGGCCCAGAACACACCTCAGAGCTGTTAAGCACACGTCCCAGATGACAAAGCCCAGCAGGTACACCATAGACCATATTGGCTGTGTCCTCAGCGTGTAAGATACACACACTAGTGAAGTATTGTTCCAAGGACTTTTCATGTGTTTTCCTATTCCTCCACAAATGCCCGCAGTATTTTCTGGGCTATAAGCCATCAATCTAACTACATTCCTAGAGTAATGGAGATACCCGATTTATAACCAAAACATTCCAGCTGATAACATACTTTACTTTGTCCTCATAGCTGATATGCTAGGATCACTGTGTACAGTAGATTAAGGGTGCCTACTTCTGTATCAGTGTTACTCTAATATTCCTACTCATACAAAGCAAACTCCTATTTACTTTAAGATCAAGTCTACAATAAGCACAGCCTGTGTCCCTGCAAAATTGAAAAATGTATATTGTTAATACAATTTCAAGAGGGCTGGATATCTATCTCCCTAATATAGTGTTGGAAACACTCCCTAGCACTGATAAGAATAGATGGCGCCTATGATTAAAAGCTTGGAAATACCAGTTTTACAGGCTTCCCACATTAGCTTTCCAAATCACTTCTCACTTGGCTCGACCAGATATGATACAACACCCTCAGTTAAGAGTTTAGGACCTCAACAACACATTATTCAGTTTTCTTAAATGGACAATGGTTCTCAACATTTCTGAAACATCTAATTAAAAGGATGTGGGGCTGCACTCATTAAAATACGATCACTAGAAAGAAGAAATGGGAGTGTAGAAAGTGATATTACATTGACAGTACAGGACTTACTATTCACCACTTTCTCTCTCATCTGGAAGGCTTCAAAAGAGAGTAAAACTCTGTGCCAGGTTCGCACTCACTGAAAGAAGCAAGCATTTTATGTTGGGAGAGTACCCAAAGGCCCTAGCCTTTTGAGATCAAAGCCTCACTGCATCTAGGCACTGTAATAAGCACATAATGAGAGGCAATTTCTGCCTTGTTTATAATTAAACAGCATAAACAGACACAAGAAGAGTATGGAAAGGAACAGAAGTATCTTGCCCAAAGCCAAACAGTAGATTCAAAGGCAGAGATGGAGGCAGAATTCAGATCTTGCCAAAAGAATGAAGAGGCAAGTATCTTTTGTGGATAGAAGGAAAGGGTGCTGGTTTTTCATACTTGTGCCTTGTGATTCTTGAAACACATCCTTTGAGAAGTATCAAAAAGGGACAATAGAACCTGGACTGGGGAAGAGAAGTAGGAGAAGGCTGCAAACCCTTTGCTAGCTAATGTCCTTGGCAAGGAATGGAGACTTCTATCTAGAGTGCTGGCCTTTGCAGAAAACCCTTGCAAACAAACCTGTTTTGTAGCACAGGGTTTTGTTAGTTTCCCTTTGAGCCTACTAATGAAAAAGTACTTTATCTGCAGCAGATCTGTTAGGTTCATCTAAAAAATTGTAATGCAGTAAATGGTGGGCCAGGTATATGAGAGCTGCAACAAGCCAGCAACAAATTCTCTCTGGAAAAGAGCAGCTGTGGGCTGATACAGGGCTTTATGTTCCAGTCTCCGGGCCCTCTGGAATGTATTGAAGACACAAAGAGCACAGAATTAGCTGAGCTCCCCTGAAAGTACTACATGCTTCCTTTGAGGATGCATAATTTTTCTCCTTGTCTGAGGAGCCTCAAACACACCGTAAAAGTAGTAGCAAGTGTGGGACAGCTGATCTGCGCATGATGGCATCTTCCTTTCTAAAACCATAGGCCTCCTGGACGCTGCCCACTCTAGTCACAGCAATTCCTTCTTCTGGTAACAGGCCATGAGAAACTGTTCCTCCCACTCAGCTCTCTTTTGCAAAGCCAGCAACAACAGAGCCCTGCACTGTTGTGAAACGGCTAGCTTTAGACTGAATGAACACAAATCAGACCATTATCAGAAATAATGAGTGAAAATTAGCCAGACAACCAGCCACCACAGTGAGAGAGACAGCTGAACTGTTGGCACATTCCATAAGACAAAATGAATAAATAATCAAATGACAAGACCATTCAACAGACTACAGTCCTCTTCAAAACTAGCTGCTTAGTGCTTGGAATAGCAGAGTTATTAATAAAACAATTAATATCTAAGAACAGATCACAAACTTCAAGTGGCTTTTAAGAAACGAGAAGAAAATTCTTTAAGGCAACTGGCTTTATTAGGAAACAGATACAAATTTTCCTCTTACATCAATCTATCAGAAATAAACACAAATCTAACAGCATTTCAGAAGTTGCTCATTAGGTTATCAGCAGAGAGATTCTTAAAATGAAAAGAAATAATTATAATGTATAGTACATATAGATTGCATTATTGTCATTAACAGCTTTTCTCTACACCCACTGGTACAGTAAAAATTTGTACTAAGATCCTGCCTAGGAATACTTTATATAGAGAGTTTCCCTGAATTATGATCCCTTTCTACAAAGGCAATTAGAGAATCCAAACCATAAATTCATTCTACAGAAGTGAAAAATAACTTCCACTATGCCACACTCGAAGAGATTTTAAGTGCAATAAAAGCGGACTCTAATATCACTCACAGCACATCTACAATCTCAAGGATTAAAGTAAATTTGGTAGGACCTCTATCTTGTCTGCCTGGCTAAGTAGCTGATAATGTTTTAAATTTGGCTAGAAGCTGCAGTGACATTAAACAAAAGTAAATTGGGTTATAAAAAACATTTGCATTTCTTAGTTCAGCTGCGGCAAAACAATCATATGATGCTAATGAAAGTAAACTCTCATAAACAAGTTAATGCTGACACCAGTTTCTACAAACCTGGTCTGATAAATTGCTTTACCCTGATGTAGCCTCGCTCGCTTTCTTCTCCCTAGCTTTGAATTAATAAACATTTAAAATTATTCAGTAATACAGCTAGAAATTCAGCTAGAAAGCAAGTGCGTTTTACTTCAGAGATGATCTATACAGCTTCTGTAAATCTATGACAACAAGTCTGGGGTATTGTTTGGCTTCACATTTAGAAAGGCTACAGGTTACAATGACATGGTTATCACTGAGTCTGAATAGGAGGTGGAATCTAGCCCTGTCTTATTGTGTGGTAGTATATAAGGCTTTAAATCATGTCACTTCTTAGCAAACATGCACTTAATGACAGCTAGATCCACATCCTACCTTATTCCACAACGGTTAGGGAAAACACACAACCTACCAGCTCAGATCATAGAAGCCTTTTTTAATTCTGCATGACTACTACTTCAGAAATATTTTGCTAATCTGCTACTTAAAATTATTTCCAGTTTCTGTTCTAGAATCTGTTCAGATCAGAACTGATGTACTTATTTCTAATGATACTGGGACTTGCTATAGCTATAGGAGACATACTATCCCTAAGCAAATAAAAAAAATCAAAACCAACACGCAAGACGGGGGACGGATTTAAGTCAAGGTCACGGACATAATAGAAGACTCCTTGAAGTACGTATAAACACATTCGAAAGTCATTACAAATTACATTCACACGTACTTTCATATCTTTTCTTGCTGCAGGGAGTGTTCAAAATAATCTTTGAAATGAGTAAGTATCACATTCTTTCTTCCAAGAAGCTCTTCTAGCCAGTATATGCTACACTTAGCTGCAGAAACACGTTATTCAGGAGAGAGGGAGAGAAAGGTTTAAAGTAACAGAGAGATTGACTTACCTTGTTTAGTTCTTTGGAACGAAACACACTGTAAGTCAGGGTTGTGAGCTCTGTGGCAGAAGGAAGAATGAAGTGATCTGCAGAGTTCAGAGTGACTTCAGTGTGATTCCAGCTGCTTCACTTGGCTACTGCCTGCCTTCTAATAAAGCTGCAGAATGATATAACGCCGTGTTTGTTTTCAGCTGAGGAAGTTGTTTCCAACTTCCCTTGGTTTTCTAGACCCAGTTCTGAAATATTGCTTTTCTGTATAATCCCAGTATTTCACCAAAAATAAATGTTAGACATGTGAATGAATCATTTTGGTCAGTGTCCAAGCAAGCAACAGATGTGGTGGCTGGTGAATGGAAAGAGACCTTACAGTTGTAGGCTGCTTTTTGTTACGCAGAGAAGAGGTTGAACAGTATTTCTTTGTAAGCTTTCTGGTTTATAGAAAGTAATGTTGAATGAGCAGAAAGATGCTTAAAAGTCACACTGAAAGCATCATTCTGTAACCGTACTGTGAGATACATTCATTTTGTATTTATGATTAGTAGATTAATCTCCTTTTGTGTGTAAGAGTGAAGTGAGCTCCTCAAAGCATCACTAATTAGTGCCCCTGTCTGTCTGTCAGTCAGTGCAACTGGTCAGAAATTTGAACTGGGTTTTAGGAGACTTGGCTTCATTCCAAGTTGTGTAAAGAGTCTGTGGAGGTTTTGTAGGCAAGCCTTATGATCTCCATGTTGCTTAGTTTCTCAGTCAGTAAAACAGGAATATTATTTCACCAGTATCTACATACCATAATTTCACCAGACTCTGATGGTACTGCACTCATCATACCATTTTAAATCAGATGAGTATCTGTCAGTCTGCTCTTACCAAAAATGATATCTTCTAGTGGAAGCAATAATCTAACAATGGTACTCCTCTGCCATTAAAGCAAAACATGTAAAATGTTCAACAGTGGTTGAGTCTAGCCAGTTCCAAATGTCCCAGATATCAACTCTGTTGATTAGTGAAAATTAGAAAGAAAACACACAACCAACCAAACCAACCAAAAAAAAAAATAATAACCAATCAAACAAAACAAACAAACAGACAAAAAAACCCAAACACCACAGAAAGAGGGAAGTGCTTAGTGAGAAGCAGCAAAACTGAAATTTCAGCATCTGGTTAGCAAGGCTATCAGTTTTAAGCACCTCTCTTATGGTCCACGGATCTCTTAACAGGATTCTCTTAACACAGATTCTCTTAACAGGAAGTAAAAATTCCTTCCAGCAAAATTAGCCTGCTTCGCCTTTCCTCCATGACAGCTCTTCCTGTTCTGCCAATACCACTGTATGTGAGGGCAAAAAGTTGTGAATGAAAGGAGAATGGAGATTATGCTACAGTGGGACACAGAATTCCTGGACCATGAGGAAAGGACAGGGGGCATGTCTCCCCTCAATGTATGTTACAGGAGACGAATGGGGCTGCCTGAGGAAAGAGCACGGAAAGACTCAAGGACCTCCTGATTTGGCACTTCACTTCTTGCATTTCAAAGGTTTCTTGTTTTCTCTAGGTAACTGATAGGTGAACTTTTACTGATAAAAGCTCTTTTAATAGTAGTTCTCTTCCTCTGTAAATATTGGGATAGGGTAAATATAGGTACCGTTTAACCGCAGATCTGCCAAGTTTTTTTGCTTGTAATGGCACACTGTCTGTAGGTACTTTGCCAAATCCAGTTATTGTAAGGCAGTTAATTCAAGGGCTTGCTCAGTACTATTTCAGTAGGACAAAAGAAGAAATTACTGGGTAGATAACTCTCATACATGGTCCACAGTAAAAGAAAAAAAAAGCTCAGCAGAGTCACACATTTACCAAATGCGCTTTTTCTTCTCCATGAAGGCAGCATTCTGGAGAATGCAATGGACTCTAGCAGGTTTGGGATAGTGAGGAATTGTCCTTAAGGGGCTGCTTCCTTCACCATAAACTAAAGCAGGTTTGGGACTACTCCAACACATACGGGGGATGATAGTTCAGCTCCTTCGTCCTTCAGAACCAAGGGAGGATTAAATGTCACATAGCAATTTTCCCCACCCTTCCCACCAGATCCCACCAGAGATACAAAATCACAACGGCTAAGGATGCGGAAGATATTTTGTGGAGACAAGTTTTCACAGAATATGCATTTCTCCCCCCCCCCCCCCCCCCCCCCCCCGCCCCAAGAACAGCAGATTACTGCATTAAAAAAAATGTTTCTACTAGTCTGCCCTACCTACATTTGCTCCTTTTCAAATGAAAGGGGCTTTTGCTCTGATAAGCAATTATGCAATTTGCACAGTTACATAAATATCTCAGAGGAAAAAAAATAAAACATAGTTTTACAGACAAAACTGCATTAAATCTGAAAAAATTTAGTTCTGCTTGTTTTCTACTTAGAGCTAGATACAGCATTTTATTCTTCTGCACATTTGATGAACCACAGTGGGAATCTTAAGTTGCTGAAGAATATATGATTGGGCCCTAAACCTTTCCTTGTTTTAGTTCCTTCTATGCTCAGACACAGTAAAACTGGAATGGTGAGTCCCAAATTACATGGCTTTTTATTATACACTTTCATGCAACCCATTAACAATTGACATAATTTTAGGAGTGTGAGCTTTTCAGACAATGTTGTGAAAGTTATATGCTTGGAAGAAAGAAAAAAAAAAGTGCCTTGTATGCTTTCATGTCTTCTCCCTTTTCTACTTGGAAGTTGTATTTTATTTTGCCATGTCATTTGTGCTTTTTCAACAGGGTAAGTTAATGAAGTTTTGGAGTTTTAACTCTACATTAAGTATGACAATATACCAGAGCTATACTGAAGAGGGATATGTATACACGAACATACAGCACATATGGAACTTGCAGAACAGAGAAATACTACTTTATACCTGATAGAAAAAGAATAAAGGAGAGCATTTTCACACAAATAATAGATATTGGGTTGCCCAGCACCGAATAAACTAGGTCTATTGAAAAGGAAATTACTTTTAAAAACACTTTGGATTCTTCAGGGGTTTTTTAACCCTATAAACCTTATAAACCTTTTAAACCTAAGCTTATAAACAAAACAAATAACCCTATTAACCCTATAAACCTTATAAACAAAACAAAGGCAAAGGATGCATAAGAAAGAAAAGATACAAGTGCAAAACCTTCAGAAATACTCTACCTTTATTAACCACAGCACAAATTACAAAGCAATAAACAAAAACAAAGTAGCTTTAATTTACCTGGATTATCAACAATTGTCTGATAGTTCTGATAATTATTTCCCACTGCTAGGGCCACTGGATTTTATCAAGCTGCCTATTAGTATGTGCAGATAATCTCAGCAGTAATAAATACCCCAGACTAAATTCACCATGCACTAATTAAGTTGTAGTAACCATGAATTTGCAAATTATGTCAAGCAAAATATATTTACTTTTTCTCAGTTTTAATTTCAGATGACAAACACAAGAAAGAAATTACTTACCTTTTGAGCATTCAGCTGTTTACAGTTCAGTTCTTAAAAAAAGATAAATATTCTTCACTGTTCCTTTGTCCTCACTGTTTGAATTAACACCTCATCGACTGAAATCCACTCTGGAAAGACAGGGTTTAACTACCTGACAATCAGGAAAAGAGTAATTTCCTCCCTTCCTGTGAAACTAATGACTATTCATGCCTATCCTTCTGGTAAAGCTGTAGTGTTTACTTGTGGCTTAACTGCCCACCATATACCATAGTCAGCAACTATGACAAAATTCTCCAGCGACACATTTAAACCCAACCACCTGATGAAGGGGGAGGCTTGGCTCCTTTAGGCAGGTCCACATCCTCTTTCTATGCTGATATTAGAAATCTGAAGATTTTCATGTATAATGTGTTGAAGAAATCCAGTAATTCTGCAGAAGGCAAAATCCTTCATCTAACTATTACTTTAGTCAGGTCAAAACACATAAGCATATAAACGAATTACTATATGTGTATGTATAAATATAAGTATATACCTACAAGTTTGAGCAGGATCCTTAAAAGCAGCACTTCACGTAACTCCTGTAAACAAAGTCAGCAGGGTGTTACTTCCTATGAAATCATGAATATTGGAGAATAATTTACAAGGAAAGAAAAAATATATGTGTTTATTATGAAGAAAGATACTTGCAAAAAATACTCTTAGAAACAGCCTTTTTTTTCCATAGATTGTGCTTTTATACTTGTATTTTTTCTCATTTTCCACAAATAAGTAGGAATAATTTTCTACATAACTTTCAGACCACAGCTATTCAAATTTTGTATTCACATGGCAATAAAATAAGAGGATTATACGTGCCACGCAGATAACACATGAAATCCATGGAATTTTCAGGGGATGTCTTTAACAATGAATCTTCTGATATGTTATTGAGTGCTAAAGACTACAGTCGTTGAATAGCTAAACAGCCAGCTTGACAACAATATTTTTCCATTTTAGCCAAAGTGCTGTCTCCTCCCATACAAAGGAATGTCAGTGTTTGGAAAAATAATTTTAGTGAGAACTACAGAGATTACAGAAACAAAAATAAGGCTACGCAGACTGTAGTTGTTTCACTGCGTATTTCAGTCTTTACTACTGTTGTAGGGATTAACCAATTTGCACTTTTTCACCCCACATAAGTTACCAGGAACTACTTAGAGTACTCCCAGAGTCACTTAAGAGAGGTCTCAGGAGAGAAGCCCTGAAAAGGGAAGCCTGAATTTACTGTTATGCATCTAACTTGCAACATATGGATTGAGTCAGATGTCTCAAAAAGATGCCCAAAGCCTAACCACCCTAGGTTCCAAGAAACCTGAAGCACAGAGATGAACCCGAGCCACACCTGTTCAAGATTTTAGCTCCCTCCATCCACTCAGGATCCAAGTCACCACCATAGCTACATACACCTATTCTACCAGATATGAGATCTTATTTTCCATTTAAAGTATAAACTCTGAAGATTCAGTCATCCATCTTTTATGTAATAGGTCTTTTGATTAAAATCCCAAATCCACAGTTCCAACAGGATCATATTATGGTGTTACATACAATGGACATGACTCACTGACCCAAGAGATATCTAAGTTTCACATTCTGCATTCATCCTTCAACAGCTCACAACTAAATTGCTGCAGTGTGTCAGGTGAAAAACAACACACAAAACGAGCAGATTTCTAGGGAGAAGACAATTAGAAGTTCCAGTCCCTCACTATTCTGAAACTAGACTATGGCTCTTGGCCACTGTGCTCACTGTGACAGAGCAGGTCTGAAACACCAACAGTCTTCAAACAGGGAAACTGAAAAGGAGTTCTAACCTCCAGCAAAAGACACAGAGCAAAGCTGAGAGTTGATACAAAATTAGGGACAGCTCCCTGAAAATATATGCTAATAAGTAGGGTGCCTATACAAGACTTGCGAGTGATCACGCAAGGTTGTTGCTTTGCAGCATGACTACTCAAAATCTTAACTGAGAGCAACACCTATGCACATGGGGAATCGTCGAACCTGCTGGTTACTCTCTATAATACTGACCAGCCATTGGCATTCCTTAGGATTTATGGAGATGCAAAGGTTTTAAACTGGATGGTAGCTCCTCGCAATGGAGAATGGTTCCTGATCATCAGCACAAAGCTGGTGCAAATCAAATCCAAACCAGACTCAATCAGCTATGAACGTTCTGAGCAGCTGTGGTCAGCGGTTTCAGCACATACTAATTTGTATTTTTAAAGTTGCTTTTTTATAGTCGTCTACAGATGTCAGATTTTTTTTCTGCTTAGTGGATGCAAACACATTTTGTGAAAGTTGCCAGGCAACCTTGACGCCACATGGATTTCAGTTATTTATCTGTAGAAATGAATGAGAAACAGGGAGAACCAAGGCAAGTTTCTGCCTCCTGCTCTGCGTTTACCCTCTCCTCTGATCACTCTCTGGGAAGAGAACATAGTTTTGCTTCTAAACCCTACCCAGCCCTCAGCCTCTCTAATGAGATGGGAGCTGATATATCCCAATAACCTGCTGCTTGTGATATAGGCAAAGCAAATTATTAGAAGCTCTGAAAAACACTCTGATATTTAAGGGCAGTCTACAAAGTCAGTATTAACTCTTCCATTGCCTTCAATGAAAGGAAAACTAGCACTATCTCAAATTTAGAGTGGGCTCAGAGAAGGAGGCATAGGAAATCAGCCTAAGCAGAGGCAGTTAACCTCCCCAATATTTGTTCATTCTAGTTCTACAGCTGTATCAAGACACACAAAGATTATTTTAAAATCCCTTTTACTTTGTAATTTTTTATATTTTTTTTAGGAAGACTATATGGTCCAAATTTAGCACTTAGCATGTGCTTGAATATGGAATTTACATTAATGTAGAGATGAGCATTTCATCATTTTCTGTAAAGGCTATTTGAGCAACTACTTGTCTTTTGAAAAGAAGAGAAGGGAGCTTGTGGAGAAGGGAACAGTCACTTCTCCATTTCAAGATGAGAAACTAGGCAAAGGGGAACGACACTAATTGTATGTAGCTTGTGTGCAAAAAACAGAATCTGAACTCTGATTACTTCAGTATTAGAAACACAGACTATCCAACAACTTAGAAGTGACTTCTGGTTTTACTGGTGGACCAGAAAAGAGAGAGACTAAACTTTGATCCAAAGAACTACTGTAGTTCCATTAATAGTATGTGAAATGCTGAAGAAACACAAATCAAATAAAAGGCTTTTTGTTCAAAAGTTCTTTTTTTCTCTTTTCATTTTTTTTCCATGGAAAAGTCTCTATATTTTCAAACTATGAAAGAGTTTTCTTTCAAAGGCTGATGGTTTTGCTTATCAGCATTCTTAGCCTAAAATTAAGCTTTGTCCTTGGAAGGAAACAGAACTTCTCATCTAACTTTCTGCTTTTTCCCTGAATAGGATAATGAAATCTTTCTTTAAATTATTCCCAGGGTAATGCAAGGTAGAGAGTCTACTTGATCCCAGATCTAAGCAAATAACTTTTGTGATTTATTGTGGGAACTTTTAAAAAAATTTAACATGATTTAGAACAGCCAGCGCAGAGGAAAATACACTTATTTAACTACCATGGGAATACATTTTGACGCCACCTTAAATTGACTGCAGAACATCCAGTGCCTCAACATAATAGTATATACATTTGGAACTCCCAGACTCCTATAAATTGCCCTACCGACAAGGAAGCTGCAGAGGTATTTTACATTCATGATCATCTTACATGCATCTGCATCAATTTAAAACAAGAACAGTTCCATTGAAATGAATGGATATAAACCTTTAATTCAGAATATTCCGAGGGGTCAAGGCAGGTTCTCAGCTTCTTGGAGCTTATAAATTCATGAAAAACAGAATGAATAACCCTCCAAGAAGCTTTGAGAAAATGACCTCTTTGTATCAGAAATACATTATTCCTTGCTCAGTAATGGGAATTAATATTTACTTTTGCAAAAATGCCTGGGAGTTCCTACTATTACAGAACGTGAGTTAGGCTAGAAGGGAGTAATAGCCATCTACCATACTAATTTAAAATATTTCAAGACTCTCACATTAGTATCTGATTAAAAAATCCCCATTAATTTTGTGCTTTATATATAAAATAATAAAAAGAAGGATGGTTTAAAAACATGCTAATCAAAACATTGTGCCATGCAGATGAGAATAATTCTGTTCTGAGTATAAGTGTATTTCAGCCATGCTACTCAACTGCTTAATACAAGACCCTATTGGTTTTTCTGTTCCCTTCATAGCTGAAGGCTCTTGGATTGTAAACCTCCATTCACCATGGAGAAATGGAGTCACTTTATGACTTTCCACCATATTTTCCAGCATGCACGTCAGCAATTGTTGTATATTTCCAAGTAATTTGATAATGAACAATTATACTTGCTAATACAACTTTGCTAATTCGAGGCTTAATCTGACTATATCAGACAATTTAAACATCTGTGTTATTTAAAAATAAGTATGAAACAATGGCAAATAGCATTGAGAAATTCTAGGGGACTTATTTGTGAAGCTAAAAAAAAATTCCACACACAACATGAAGGTCAAAGAATATCCTGCAATTCATGAACAGTCACCTACAGGCAAACCCCCAGTCTACTTCCTGACCCAATCCTTTTCTTTGTGTCACTTCCCCCCCAAAACAGGCATAGTTATTTTGGAGAGATGAACTGACTGAACAATCATTAACAGAACACAGAAATTACTATGAAAGTAACAGTAAACTATTCAGCATTTTACGATGAAAGATGTGTTCTCTGAAAGCAGAACGCTTGTTCAGGTTCCGAACCGGAAAAGGATCCAGACACAAGTTTCCCCTTTAACTCAAGCAACTTTTGTTTCCCCTTTAACTCAAGCAAATTTTATTGTGCTTCACAAATGGGCTGTCTGGACACTGAGACCACGTTTTCTCCATGTTGTCTTAGGTACTGTGTGGTTAGCCTTGGTCCAGTAAAGAAAAATTTAATGCAACGTTACAGCCATGGCATACAAACCTCTCAACTGCTGATTTAATTTCATTGCATTTACTTTTAGAACAGAAAGTCCTAGACCCATGTTAATTTAAGCTAATGGACAGACTCAAAACAGTTGCAGCAATGCTGGAGTATGGATTTGAAATGCAACATAAGAGCATTAGTAGCCCATCATGCAGAAACTTTCTGAAAACACTGAATTTGGATAAATTTTGTAGCCATACTGTTTAAAGTGACACATTTTTAGAGTTGGTTCATCATCATCTATTCCTTCTGGATAACCTGCCAGCAAATGAACAGCAACAGCAACTGTAAGTGCAATAATAAAATGGTCTGGGATCAGTGATCTCAGAACTTTGCTCAGCACTATTATAATCAAAATTCCTGTATTCTCCAAAGTACATGCACACAGAAATATATTATTAAGAACAATTTTAGTGCAAAAAAAAGAAGCATAAAACCCACAAACTCTGAAAACATAAGACCGTGAGAGCAACAGTATGACTTTCAAATAATAGTAAAAAAAAGACTTGGGGAGGATTTGCATCTAATAAGATATGCAAAAATATTCTAACCGTGAAGTACTTCAAGTAACCTTTTAAAAATGAAAGGCCTGATAACATCGAAGTAAAATAATATTTTTAGGAGAAAATTCTTGGTCCATGCATTTCAAAATGCTTTTTGTAACCCTCTCAGTTTTAAAAGGTATTTTAAATTTCCTCTTGGTCAGTATCCAATCATGTTTCAATTATAACACAACTGCTAAGCTTTTTGGTTGTTTAAATGATTAAGCTATTAAAATTATAAGTTAGGTTGCAATTGTTTAGTCTTAAGAAGGTAGCTCTGGCAAAATAATGAAAAATAGAAAGAACTGCCTTTAGACTATCCCTTAAGTTTAGGGGTTAATCTAGTAACAATAAAAACATCCTCAATATATGGGATAACTCAGGTAAAGCTCTTTTTATAAAATTTTAAAAATTTTTAGCACAAAATAAAAAAAGAAAGCTCAGGTATAGATAATGAGAAAGCGAGTAGAATGCCCATAATAAATTTGCCTCCTTGTAAGGTAAGACACTTTAAAAAAAAGTCTTTTTGGCTTGCATCTAATTGCTGTGCCACATGCCAAAATAAATAAAATATCATTATTTTTAAAAAAATCATATAGTCTTCATTTTAAAATGAGAAAAATGTTCATAACAGAGAAAATAAATGTCTAATAGCAATCTGCCAAGCCCAGCAAACAGTCTAAGTAAAGCAGACCAAAGAAAACAAGAAGCTCTGTTTTGAGATTATCCTTGCCTTTTAAACAGATGAGAAATTCTTTTCTTTTACTTTGAAAACCCTTATTATGAAATATAACTTAATTGATATTACAGGGAAAAAATTCAAATACCATTGAAGATCAGATCAATGCTCTCTTTAGTCTGGTAGTTTCAATTACATACATATATATATATATATATATATATGAATACCTGGAATATCTAGTCTGGAATCTGATATTGAACAGCAGCCAGCATAAGATCATTCAGAGAAAGACAAAATTCTTTCAGGAGAATTTTACACTTCTTAGTAATTAAAGGTTTTAATGTAGCGATAGGCATTATGCAACATTGTTCTGCAATAAAATTGGAAAAGTCCTCCTTTCCCAAGCTCACTCAGCATGTGAGTTGCTCTAAAATTTACACACCTACCCAGACTGTCTTGAAAGCTGCAGTGCTTGTTAGAATCCAAGCAAGATCTAGCAATCCATCTTTTTGGACATTTGGCAAAAGTACCCTCTGTATGGCTCAGACCCCAGCCCTCAACTGCTGACAGTCAGTCAACATTTAGATCCTTTGAAGAATTTTACCAAAACAACAATTTAAGGATAAATTAGGCTTTTAAAATTAGGATGTACAAGGCATATACACAACAAACTAAAATCCTAGGCAAGAGTTTCCTGGCAGCTAGTTTTACCAACCTTGATTTTCTTTTGCCACATTCTGTCTTTACAATCTGAACCCAAGTGTTGGAAGAAGTTTGAGACTCTTTTTAGGAAAATAGCTGTAGTTCACCTTTGTCAATTTTTCTTAATGTTTTTCATGGGTATAACCTTGACATATATTTGGCTAAAGGAAGTGGAAAAACATAGCAAATCAAAGCAATATTAGAAAGTGAAGCAGTGAGAGGTGTACGGGACAGTTTATGGGACTTGAATAGATAAGTATAGGTATCAGCAATGAGAAAAAAGTTTGATGTTCAGACCAGGAGAAAGAATAATTTTTAAAAGGGGAAAGGAAGTTTGTCGGCCCTGCTCAGTGTCCACGCACACATGAGGAGTAGGTTCTTGGGAGGGGAAAGAGGAGACTGAGGGAAAGAAATCTCTCTCAATATCTTACCCGAGCTTGAATCAAAGTGCAACCTCAAATTCATAGAGTATTTCTGTACATTAAAAGTACAGAAAGAGTTGAAAGCAAATAAATACTTGGCAACACAAGCCTAAGTTCTGCTATCTTTGAATGATAGTCCAAGATATAGAATATTACATTCTATCCTTGCAAAAATATTCAGGAATGTTCCAAAGACAAGTTATATGGCATTAAGAGTCTATAGCCTTCTTTTTACTAAGAAGTACTTCTGTTTTACATGAGCCATTCTGCAAAAGAAACATCAGTACCTCAGCTATGTAACTGAGCTTACTTTGTTTCAGCAAGTTAGGAAGGGTTAGCTGAGCCACTGTAACTCACCAAGCCTGCTGTAAACCACCACAAAGGTAAACGCTTTTAGCTTGAGATAATGTGTTTCAAAGTGTGTTTGCCACCCATTTAAACAACGCAGCTCTGCTGACATGCAATAATTTTGGGCATGTGCCTGAGCTTTCACACATGTAAATCCCCACAGAAACACCGCATCTGCAAAATTTTATGACTCCTGCTTAAAAATCTCCACTCCTACCCATAAGATTCCATCTAAAACTAGGGTTTCACTTGTCTGACACTGAACTTAAAAATCGTTTCCACATAACTGAAGTGATTGATTCCCCTGCATATACTTGTATTGAAACCTTGTGTTTGCCAGGATGCCTCAACTAAACCCCTGTCTTACTCAGTTATCTCCAAACAAAATAAATGTAGCCAAGTGTGTGTAGAATGATTAGGAGATCCTGTCAGCCTTAAAAGACTGAAACATTGTGCTATACATAAGTAAAAAACGAAGAAGTTGTATTCTCCCCCACTCTTTTTTTAACGAGTTCCAGTTTCGCCAAGTTCTGTGTTACGCTACGCAACAAAATATCACCAGGCAACTCAGTTCTGTATTAAGCACTTATTTTTTGGCAATAAAAACATCTTCAAATATATGCATGTATCGAAAGAATTCAACAGCAGCTAAGGTCATCCCTGCTGAAGAAAAGGCTTCTGCTGTTCCGCCCTTTGAGGTTTGTGCTCAGTTGCCTGTTCCGCAGGGGTGGACATTTGTAAGCTCTGGTTTCCTAATCACACAACAGCGCCTTTTCACAGCAGCCTTGGCTGAAGTTTCCAGCGTTATGGTGCATTCAGGATATGTTGTTTTTGGTTTTTTTTTTCTCTCATTGCACAATCCAAGCCCGTAGCTGCACCTGTCTTCACACATAAGGGTGTTGATTATCTTTGTGGCTGCCCAGATCGCTTAAAAAACAAAGCCTGCTCCTTCAGCATAATGAGAAGTATGCAATAGCTGGTTTCCCACGGGAGATGAGATAAACGTTCAGAACCCTGTAACTGGGAACAAAAAAGAACCTGAACTAAGGTCATATTCTTAACCCACTTCTGAGAAAAAGCAGGTCCAGCACTAACTCAACGAAAACGTCAGACAAAGACCCGTCACTTGCTGATACAATCTACCTGGACACGGTACACCGCGAAAAGCAGGCTATATTTAATGGCAGAAAATGAAAAAAGTGTAAACCCTATAGCCCGCTCTGAAGCATACGAAACAGTGTTTTGAAGGAGAAAACAACTACCGCAGCTGTTGAAACAAAACTGGTGAGAGCCGCCCGGAGCCGACGGGTTGCCGCAACCCCCGGTGCGCCGCAGCGGGCTCCCCGCACCGCGGCCGCAGCAGCCACGGCTCCGCACCGCTGCGGGCGGGAACGCGCCCGGGCCGCCAGGGCGGCGCCGCGCAGCTCCCCTCTTCCCTCAGGCGGCCGCCGCGGCGGCCCGCTGCCGCCCTTCGCGGGGCCGGGGCGCCCGGGGCTCCCGGGGCAGGGGCGCCTCAGCCGGCGGCGCGGACGCGGCTGGCGCCGGACGGGAGCGCGCAGGAGGGACGCTGAGGGGAGGGGACACCGGTGGCGGGCTGGGGCCGGCGGCCCAGGCGCTCGGGGCCGGGCGGGAAGCGCACACCCCGCCCCCGGCGCAGCCCCCGCCCCGCCGCGCCGCGCAGCCCGACCCGGAGCAGGAAGCCGAGGACGGCGTCCCCTGACCTCAGCGCGGCACGGAAGAGCTCACGGGGAAGTGATGGAGGTGAGACGGCGCCGGGGAGGGAGCCGGGCGTCGGGAGCTGCGGGGATGCGCGGCGCCGCGCCGGGCAGGGGGGCGGGCGAGCGGTAACGCCGGTGAGTGCCGCCGGCGCCCTCTCAGCCCGCTGCGCGGCGGGGAGCCCCTGCGGCAGGGGCGGGCGCCCGCGGGGGACGGCAGGCCCTCGGCCAGCGGCGGGCCGGGGGCTGCCGGCGGCGGCTGGGCGGTGAGAAGGGGCGCGGGGGAGCCCGGGACGCGCGGCACGGCCGTGGCGGCGGAGGGCCGTGGCGGCGGAGGGCCGAGCGGCAGGAGCGGTGCCTGAGGCAAGCTGCGCCCCGCCGCTGGCGCTGAGCCGGTGAAAGCGGGTCACTGCGTTCGAGGGGGAGTTTTCCCGCGTGTCTCCCCGCTGTCTGCCCGGCGCAGGCCTTCCCGGGCGGCGGGGCGGCAGAGGCTCTCGTCAGGTGTCTTTGCAGGCACAGTTTTGATTGGCCTTTTGGCCTCTTTTTATTTTACTTGTTGCTGTGCAGGAGTGACAGGCGCTGTCTGAAGTTTCTTTGATGCCTTTGGCGCTTCTATATGCTATCAGAATGCACCACGTGTTTGGTCGTTTTGTTTGTTGTTTTTTTTGGTTTTTTTTTTAGTGGGTACATTTCGTGGATTTCTCTTGTTAAACGGAGTTGTCGGAGGCATTTCATCCTCTGGCAGCTGTACACAGAGGAATTCGGTAAAACCAAAAGGAAGCATTGGTGGTAGAGAGAGCTAATGTAGTAAATCCAGCGTTTCTATATGCAGCCAGTTGTTTATCCATTTGTTACAATTTACAGGATTTTTCAGTGGTAGAATGTTTAAGCTAAAGCTTTTACGGATACAACTTTCTTAATTGTACAGTTTAAGATATTTACACTTGGAAGTATCTTAACTAACTGGAGTTTTGCAGGCTTTGCATGGATAACTGAAAAATCCTTTGTGAATTTATAGCTGTAGCTTCTGATTTGATAACGTAAGGATTGCAGTTAGGCTGTACAGATTTTGGCAACATAAATAAGACGCATGGCACATTACTTTTATGTTACTAGCCTGTGGTTTGAGCTTGACTTCAGGTGGTAAGCAAGCTGTATATAGTTCAGATTTTTTCTTCCTTTGTCTTGTACACTAGTATTCTTATAAGACACTGAGATGAAGAGAATAGGCTTTCCTGTCTTGTCAGCTTTGTACGTAAGTATCTCTGAAGGATCTTCTGATGTTTTTCTGTCAGTTACTAAGTGATAGCCAGGCTTTTACAAGTTTTGCCTAACACGCCTCTCCAGTGAGAAAATCTGGTCCATTGAATATCATCGAACTGTACAAAGATAATGAAGAGACCTAGGCTGGAATAATTCAGTATAGTTATTTTCATAGTCCTGCCCTATTTAAAGTTACTACGCTCCTAGCCCAGTTTAAATATGCATGAGTTTGTCTCAGCCGAGCGGTGCAACTTACTGCATTGTACTTGCAGATGAGTGAACTCCCAGTAGCGCACTGCCATTGAAATTATTCCTTGAAGTAAGGAAGTAATGAACCATTGTAGTAGTTATCCTCCAGCATATTGCAGTTGCCACTGCCTGACGTCCCTGAGATGAAGCTGTATATTTGGTTATTGAGGCGATTTTATCCGGGCTGGGGCTGTTGGGGGTGTGTGTGTGTGTGCACGGCTGTCTGTCTGACCACCCTGCCGGCTGTGGAACCACTGTCTGACCACCCTACCAACGGGGTACCCTCCACTGTGGTTGCTGCACTCTTACCACGCTCCACGTTTGTAGCTTTATCTTAAGAATATATATATATGTATGGTAAGACCTTAAAAAATCAGTACGTTAACTTTAAGCGTATGGAACAAGTTATTTTTCATAAAGCATCATTCATGAATCACTATCTTTTCGGTCCTAGCTGTGTATAGGATGACAGGGTGACCCAGATCAGATGAACTATCAAGAAAGTTTTTCTTAGTTGCCTGATGAGAAGGTTTATAAGAACAGCTGGGTGATTGTATTGAGTTTGTGTGGCAGTGTTTGGGGAGGGAGGTACAGAGGTGGCTTCTGTGAGAAGCTGCTAGAAACTTCTCCTTTGTCTGATGGAGCCACTGCCAGCAGCTCCCAGAGGACCTGCCACTGCCTAAGGCTGAGCCCATCAGCGATGGTGGCAGAGTCTCTGGGATAATCTATTTAAGAAGGAGGGGAAAAAATACCTGTGCAACAAATTGCAGCAGAAGAGAGGAGTGATTATATGTGAGAGCAACAACACTGCAGACACCAAGGTCAGTGAAGAAGGAGGAGGAGGGAGGTGCTCCAGATGCTGGAGCTGGGATTCCCCTGCAGCCCATGGTGAAGACCATGGTGAGGCAGGCTGTCCCTCTGCAGCCCAGGGAGGACCCTATGCTGGAGCTGGTGGATGCCCGAAGGAGGCTGTGATCCCGTGGGAAGCCCATGCTGGAGCAGGCTCCTGGTAGGACCCTTGAGCCCATGGGGAGAGGAGCCCAGGCTGGAGCAGGTTTGTTGGCCTGACTTGTGACCCCATGGAAGGGACGCATGTTGGAGCAGTTCATGAAAAACTGCAGCCTGTGGGAAGGACTCATGTTGGAGACATTCATGGACAACTGTCCTTGTAGGAAAGGACCCTATGCTGGAGCAGGGAAAGAGTGTGGGGAGGAAGGAGCAGTGGAGACAAAAGTGAGATGATCTGACTGCAACCCCCATTCCTTATCCTTCTGCGTCACTCAAGGGGGGGAGGATGTAGAGAATTCAGGAGTGAAGCTGAGCCCAGAAAGAAAGGAGGGGTGGGGGGGGAAGTGTTTTCAGTTTTGGTTTTAGTTCTCATTACATTATTCTGATTTGAATAATTATATACTATATATAATATAATTATAGGTAATAAATTAAACTTATTTCCCCCAGGTTGAGTCTGTTTTGCCCATGATGGTAATTGCTGAGTGATCTCCCTGTCCTTATCTCGACCACGAGTTTTTCTCTCCCCTGTGCAGTTGAGGAGGGGAGTGATAGAGTGGCTTTGGTCGGCACCTGGTGTTCAGCCAGGGTCAGCCCACCACAGTGTGCAAGAGCAGATCCACACACAGAGTTGAGATATTTTTTACTGCATGTCTGCACAGAGATGGGTGCTAAGTGGTAATTCCACAAAGCTAGCACGTGGTAAAACTTTTATACACTTTGAACAATTGTTTACAATTACATTTCATTTAGTCACACTTAATTTTCATTGGTTCTTACAAGCCTTGTCTCCATTTAAAGGTATGGCAATTAGGTTTTTTGTACCATGCATGTTCTGTGAGGAGGAGATTTTGTTGGTAGGGGGCTCTCTTTGCTGAGGATGGATCTTTTAGTATGCTAGTTAGGGTAGTTCACACATAGTTCAAGTAATTTTCTGTTTAGTCTCATTACCCATTTGGTTTTCCTTGGGCTTATCTTGTTACCTCTCAGCTTGATGTATTGATGCGGCTATTCCTTTTCCCAAGGCCATGTTCTGTTAATTGTTTGTAACGATTTAACTAACATCCTGTTTTTCAAATTGTTTCTTGTTTTTCACTAGAGATATTTACATATTTCTTTTTTTCTCTCTCTTTTTAAAAGTAATTTGTATATCAAATTGATGCACTGTAGGAAGGACAATCAGTGGTGTTTTGGTTGGGAGGTTTGTTGTTTTTTTTCTTTGGTTTGTTTTTTGGGGTTCGATTTGGGTTTTTTTCAGTTGAGATATTAAGATACTCTTACTGACTATAACTGCTGTAACAGCCCTGCTATTCTCTAATGAGTAGAGAGTGCATAGTCAGGGAAAGGGCAAAACAACTTTAAAGAAAACAAACAACAAAACACATCTGTCAAGCCGCATGGTATGTAGCGTCATAGGGGACCATCTTTTCCTTCCCTTCTCCTCCCCTGTTCTCAAATACGTAGAAAGATTCTTATAAAAACAGTTTATAAAGGATAAAAAGTACAAGTGGTTGATTTGAAACTTTTAAGTTTGTTATCCCAGAATTACATAAATCGTAAGCCACGAGCAGACCTAAGAATTGCTAAGCTCTAAGTTTTGAGACAGGATGTTGAACTTTCACTGTGACGCTTGTGACAGTGAGTGTGCAAATTATTGTGGTCTTTCTGTTTTCCTGTCTGTAATACTAGTGATAGTACTTCATTGAGTATATAGTGATTAATTTATGAAATGCTTTGAACATCCAACCTCTTGTGAAATTTCCAGTTAGTGTATTATTTCAATATCTAACTAGTTTATGTAACATGAGTAAAATAAAACTTCTTCTGATCAGGTTTATGAGTGATGCTCAAAATAGATTCTTTTCAATTTGGTTAATATTGAGGAATTTGTTTCCTGTTAATGTACTCATATACTTAATTTCATGAATGCCAGCATTCAAAATGTCGATGAAATTTAGTACATAGGGACTATGAGGAAGAAAGAAGGAACAAAATTATTCCAGAAGGAACAGTTATCAAAACCATTTCCATAATAAACAAGAAGGACGTACTGCAGACTTCAAAAAGGGATTTGTCCATTTTATTGACTGACATGTTTGCAAAGTGGTACATAAAAAATTACATGCCTTAAGGCATGAAAAACGTGCATTATTAACTCTATTTTTAAAAGTTCTTTAACTTTGTTGCTGCAGATGGGATGAGAAAAGATAAGTGTCCTGCACTGCAAATGGCCTCCTGTTTGACATTTATTGTTTGCTAGTCTGGAGTCAACTTTGGTGGATGAAGAAGACTGATGACTCTAAGGTCTGTACTAGAAAGCTCATTTTATGCTTCCGTTCTATAATGTAAAAGGACTGTGTGAAACTTGGAAGCCCTTTGTGTTTGAGCACCCTAAAGCATGTAACTGCATGTTGCTGCAGGCATATTTTAGTTAAAAAATGTGGGATTTAATACTGGTGTGCAGGTCTTTTGAGCAATAAGGATTATTTTCCCAGCCTGGATAATTATTTTGTGTAATCTAGGTCTTGTAGAGTTTTATTAGCATAGATCTTTCATCTTTATTGTAAAGGCAACTTAGGAAATGAAGTAATTAAATTAATTTGACAAGGTTATTGCTTAATAACCTAACATAGCCTAAGCTGTATTTGTAAGCATAGTATTTGACTTAGTTAATTAGATCAGAAATTAGTCCCTTCTACCAAAGCTAACACACATCGTTAAATATAGTATTAGGTAACCTGGTAATGCAGAAATTTATTTTTAAAATGCAGCTTCATTTAAGTCAAGTCTTGGTCTATAGCTGAAACAATATGATGCTTGTGAACAGCTTGGGGCTTGGACTGAAAGATGAGCTCGAAGATGGGCTTTTCTGTGGGTTTGGGTTTTTTTCCTCTCAGTTATTTTTTCTTACAGATGTTTGACAGAATCAAACCCTCTGATGAAGCTTCTGCTTCTTCAGCACAAGGTGAGAAGTTTAAAGTAGATACTTTTGTTGCAGTTACGATTTTTTTAAAATGTAACACTACAAGCATTAGTTCACCTTGTAGTTTGAATTGCATGCTTTGATTTCCTAAATTTCATTACAGAGCTTAGATGAAAGAAGTGACTTCTGAATCATCTGTGAAGTTTCAATGTGGGTGTGATTTTCTTGTCCTGTAATAAGCAGTTTAAGATATGCTGCATTTTAGCTCAGTGATTGCATATGTAGCAGTATAAATGTAGATTTCCTAGTCTTGATCCCAGACAAATCAGCAGAAAAAATTCCCACCCCCCTCAACTGTGGAAGAGTAAATCTTATTTCATGAAGCTCTTAGAGGAACTTTGAGGACAAAAGGATCTCTACCTGCATTCTTGAACTTACTAAACTTTTTATGTTCCTTTAGAGTAGTAGTTTTGACAAATGCAATGTAAGAAGTAACTAATTGCAGGTAAAACTCTATTCCATCTCTTTGATAATCTGTTGTGGTCTTTTTGGTTTTTCCTCTAGGAATCCACAGACATGGTGTTGAAGGCTCTCTACAACAGGACAGCAATTGCAGGTAAGTTAGGCCATGATCTAACCAGGATCTAGTTTACTGTCTATACAAAGTAAAGCAGAAAGAATCTGTTCTTCAGCATTATTTGTTATCTTGTGTCATGGGTGACAGTGATGCAATGTAGGTCAAGTGTATGATGGAGATTCTTTTCATCTTGTACCCGCGTATTATTAAAAACTGTGGGGAAGGTGCATCGCAGTGCCCAAAACTAATGTGTAGGTGTCAATATTTCTTTGTCTTTGATCTATTTATTTTATTTCAAAATACTAAAAATCAGAAGAATGAAAGATGACACTGCTTTTTCTGGAAAGAAAATTCACTTCAGATGTCAGCCAACTGAAGTTAGCATTTGTGTTAGCTTTGCCTTCAACCAGTTATCCTTTGTTCTGTATTTAAGAAAAATTTTCTTTAGTAAAATTTGCATGGGAATACTTTAAAATATGTAATCCTACTTGCCATTACAATTCTGAAATAGAAATGTTTATCTTGCAAGTTTGTTCTAGCTCAATAGTAGGATAGGTATTTAGAATTTCTATGTTAAGAACATGAATTAAACAACCCAGCATGTCTTGGTAATACTACCTGATTCTTTCAGTTTACACACAAGAGATCAAGAACTTCCTTGGCCTGGAGTATCCACTGTGCAAAATAGACAAGGATACTGCAGCTGTTGCCATGTACACTACAGTAATCTGGAACAGGTGAGAAGGTTTCTGCATAATTAAGCAACAGATAGCAAGGAGTACCAAAAGGCTTTATCAGCTTATAAATTACCAGTCTCTACACTAATACTGAATGACAAATAATTTGTGAATTGCACAATGTATGCACTGTGAAGAGGATACCCTTGTATCTGTTACCTGTTAAAAATATGCTGGTGGAGTGGCCTGGCTACTGCAGTCTGCTTTTCTGAAGTGGCCCACTACTGTGCGTTGCATCCATTAGGTTTATTGCTGTGGCTGTAATCCCAAGATCTGTATATATTGTAAAGTATTAGGGTTAATATGTTAGATATCAAGGCTGAAGACATTTCAGCAACTGTTTTCTTTTCTGTTCTTTAGCTCTTTGTGTCTCCTGTCTTTTATACTTTTTTAATTAGAAAGTATAAGCCTGTTTAATCTTCTGTGCTTAGGAAAATTCTCCTTATTTCAAGTGGATTACAGGATGTTTACTCATACGAAGTTCAAGAATGTTTTAATAGTCAGTTGTAGATAATTTAGACTATTTATACTAGTTACACAAGACTTGTGAGCAGCTGTGAGATTTGTGAGAGCATTTGTACTAGTTAAATTTGTGAGCAGCTGTCAGAGCTGCTAATTTGGGTCCAAGTCAGAATGATGTTTCAATACATTTCAGTATTATTTGAGACTCCCTAAGCATGCTTAAAAATCTCATTGAATCAAGGCCTTAAGGTAGAAAAGGTAAAGATTTCTTTTTATTTAAATATTTTTGTAGCAACAGTGTAATGTTTAACCTGGGCAACAGTGTAACATTTAACCTGGCAAGTAAGTTTTAGGAACAGGCCAGTGTGTTAACAATAGTATTAAAGTAGTCATCTGTTTTATCTTTCACCAGCATATATTCAGCTCCCAGCACAGACATTTTACCACTTACTGTAGGAATCGTATGGGTACTAGTAGCTTGATGGAGCGTTTCCTGCAGGATGTTTTACAGCATCATCCCCACAGATACCATGACAACAGGTATAATACAACTGGCTTGTTTGTTTGTTTGTTTGTTTGAAGTATGTGCTGGTAGAATGCATGTATTATGAGTTCGTATTTCTGCTCCACTGCTGAGCAGTACTTTTTGCCCACTTGAAGCGAAACTTTCACATTGAAGACAGTTTTTCAGAAGTGCATTTGTATAAACATTGTCCAAGTATATTGCTTTTGTGTTGTTTCTGCACTTTTAAACTTTGTGTTGCTACTTAAGGATTTGATACACTATTGAGAGCAATTAAATGTGAAGACCTGAAAAAAGAAGGAATATATGGGTCAGCAGGTATAGTGACAGACTGTATAGTCTGACATGTATTTATTAATTATTATAATTTGGGGTTTACATATATAATTATAATTCTTATAGTTCTCAGCTTTATGTGTATATTTAGCATATTTTACGGTACATTTTTAAAGAGTTCATCATTTTAGTTTGGTGTTTGTGCATAATGTCAGGTGAATATTTATGTTTATTTTTTCATTATCCTTGCAGTTCACACATTCAGTTAATACTTACATGAATTACGTTAATTGGCCAATTCATATGCTCAGATTTTGAAGCTTTCTTTTTATTTTTCATGTGCATGTTTAAGAGGGGTAAGAGGGTCAGTGTGTAACTTCTCTGTAGATGGAGGGAAACCAATTAATTCTCATTCCTAGTTTGTAATGTTCTGCAGGAAAGACAAAAAAACCCAGAACAGTGTATCTTGATACAGAACTCTGCTATAGATCTGACAAACAAGTTAGAAGGGTATTTTGTCTGAAGGCAGCCATATTGATATTGTCAGGGATGTGACAGAAAAAGCTAATAGGCATGTCTATGACAAATTAGTTCAGGACATGTACACATCACCACTATAAATAAATGAGTAAATTGAGCCTTCCATCTTAAATAAATAAATTTAATCCTTCTAGTTTAAGAACATCCACAATTTTTTTTGCCACGGGGAAAATACAGGATTCACTTTAAGGCAACACCTAAATGAAAAATGAGGTGTCACCAATACAAGGTTATTCCTTTGGTGAACAAAACCTACTAACTAGGAAAAACAAGCTACCTGCGTTCCTCTAAGTTGTTGGAAGAATGGAATAAGGAAAATAATGTAAAAAATTTAGATGAAGGTTGAGGGAGAAGAGGGATGAGTAATCCTACACCTAGACAGAGTGCAGGAAGAAAAGCAAAGATGGAAAAGAAAGTGTGATTAGATTTAAGTTGCGATGCTGCTCTGAAAAATGAGTGAAAAAGAGTCATCTTCTTAACTGATGTCTGAGGTAAGAATTGGATTATCTTTTTTTTCTTATATGAAAACACTTGGATTGATAAAGTTTCACTCAGTTCTTAAATATGCATTTATACTATTAAGCTGAATTTACACAAGGAATCTTAAGTGTCATTTAAAAGGAACATAGATATATTTGTGAGACTTGACTTGTTTTGCAGAACCAGTATACCTAGTAGTGATGTGGAAAAAAGAAAGAATTATTCAGAGCTTTGATTTATACTGAATTTCAAAGAATATTGGTGTTCTGCCCCTCCCCCAGTTAAAAAAAAATCGCAAATCAATAAATCATTCCTTCCTCCAGAGTCTTGGTGTAGAAGGTTTTTTTGCATAAGGAAGTAATATTGATCATTTAAGGGAGTAAATCTTCACTCTGCTTTTGAGGGGTAATTTGTAGCAAAACTGTCAGAAGTTCCTAACTGTATAGAACCTGTAGTTGTTCCCTCTACCCTGGAGATGTTTACTTATAAATAATTTTTGAAAATTGAATATAAACTGTTAAGTGAGCTGGAAGCCTAGAATTTTGCTATAGTTTATGCATACTAGAATCAATTTAGTACTATATTCAGTCTTCCAGCAGTATCCAGATGCCAGATATTTCATGAAAAGGTGGAAGAACTCAAGCGAGACAGTTAGAAGATTTTTTTTTTTCTACTGCCTTTTGCCTTCTCTTTAGGTCTAATTCTGATCTGTAAGATTTTTGAAGTTTGAACAAAGGTGCTTTTTCTCAGAGCTTGGGTGGACAAGAATGGGTGCAGCAGTAGGGCACAGCAGCTGAGCAGACAGGCATTGTCATCTGATGTATTTGATTGCATTGCATTCATATGATAATAGAAATAATCCTTTTAAAATCCTTTTAAAAAAAGGTTTCGTTATATGGGGTTTCTCCTTTTGCTTAGTCAGTCCTATAACCCTTGTCTGTACTCTGAATTCTGTCCCCTTTTCTTGGATAACCAGAATTCCACTGTATTTTAAAAGGTGACACACATTTAAGGAAAATGTTGTATTTTTGGAGTACATGAGGAATATTGCAGGTTGTGTCATAAAATTTTATTAACTTTCTTTTAAAATAATGCATCTTAGGCAGGGAGGAGTTGTATACTGCTGTTGGTGAATCAGGTGGCTTGTTAGCATCATGAGAAGTGTGTTCTAAGTTTTATCCCTTGTTTATCAAAATTTGACTGAACATCCCTATTGTGTTCGTTTAGTGAAAATATTCAGAGGATCCTTTTAGCATTTCCTTGTTTGAAATGTTAATACTTTACCTTTTAAAAATTTTGAAAGGGGCAAGTCTGGACTGGAGGGCATTCTGCTTCCAATCTTTTGTTGTGATGATGAGTGGTTTTTCAACCCTCCTTTCTGATATTAGCAACCAGTTCTTGGTGTTTGATTGGGATTTTTTTTTTTCCTCCCTCAGTGATTATTTAGCTTTTTAATGGACTCCCAGGGACTTTTGCATGATGATGAAATCATTTTGCATATCAAAGTGATAAGTCTTTTTTTATTTATCTGCTCCTTTATCACTGCTTAACACGTGGTCCAGAGATAAGTGAGAGGCAACTTTTCTTGCTGAGAAACCTTGATGGTGGCTAGATCTTGCAGTCTTCCAGCTATTTTATTCTATATTAATTGTTACTTGAGCTCACTTGCCAGGTACAGCTCTAAAAGCTTCTAGTTGCTGTGAAACTTTCTGTATTGCCACCTATAGCTTCATTGTTTTTAAATGTTAGCAATGTATTTACTACCTTCCAGTCTTTTGTAACTGTAATTATTTATAATATAGAAGTTTTGTTGTGGTATATTTTTCTTCAGACTTTCAGCCTGTGATTGTATTCAATATATGCGTTACCAGGAATAAAACCAAGGCCTGTGGCAGGTATCAATTAAACATCCTTTACAGTAAGGAGGAAAACATAATTTGGCATCTCAATTATGTCAGGTTTTGGTTGTTATTTCTTTTAACCAAGACAGCCATGTCTTCTGCAAGGTTCCCGCTTCTGGTATGCGTGAGCCATGACAGCTACCTCTTTAGATTCCTTACTTGCACTTAATTTGTGTATAATTACAATTTGTAAGGGTGTATGCATTCACACATACTTCACTCCTACACATACACATTTCCCCCACACACCATTTTTATGGATAGGGGAACATGTGTGTGTCTTGTACATGCTTTTGAACACTATGTAAAACTGTAACAACTTAGGCATGGTGGCCTACATAAAGGTAAAATTCTGCAACATGAATTTTTCAGCATTTAGTGTTTGGACTCAAGAAAAACCTGGACTTGGCTTTACCTGTGGAACCATAGGTAGTGAGTCTGTAATAACAAACACCTTTTTTTTGAGGGGGCGTGTGTGTGTGTTAATACAACTTGCACCATTAGTTCAAATCAAGTATTGGCAGTCAATATTTGATATGTTTGTCACTGTAGTGAATGAGGAATAATATCCTAATAGCCAAAGTAAAGTGTAAGTTACTTTAGTATGAAGAGCATGCAGTGCTTTATCACTTTTTATGTAGCCAGTGTGATTTCTGTTATGAGTTTCAATGATTGGAGGCAACTTTGATCTACAGGATGTTTATGGGACTGCCTTTGTGTTTCCTTGGAAGGCTTTTTTTTTGTTTGATGGATGGGGCTTAAGTCCCTGCACTGTGAAATACCTTGTAGGTCTTGGTCTTCTGATAACTTTCATTTCCATACTATTTTGCATAAAAGGTTGTTGTGCTTATGATTGTTAGTGGCTCTGTAGTTCTCTTCAAGTGATCCAAGTAAGCAGGGTTTTCAGCACTCATGATAGTCAGTGCTCTTTGAAGCAGTCTGGGTGCTGTTAGTAATTATTTTTGAGAGGCCACAGGGAATGTGTGATGTTTCAGGAGGAGTGAGGAAAAAACAAGTGTAACAATTGTCAGTTGTCAGTGGGAGGGGTGGGAACAGGGTCTGCTTACAGACTTCTTTGCTTAAATTGCAGTATTTCCCCAAGAACTGAATAACCAAATTCTTCATAAGAATTTAGAAGACAACGAAGTGATGAGTAAATGGTTGCTGCTGATTTAGTCAAGAAAAATTGCATCAGGCCATCCTAATTTCCTTCTTTGATAGGATAACAGACCTTGTGAATAGAGGAGAATCATCCATCCTGGTGTCATCTGTCATGTTGCATCTATCATGCCATCTCTCAAAAGTCCAGCTTTTGGCATGTTCTTACATGAGGTTTATAAGAAACATATAAGGAGAACATGGTTGGAGATTAAATGGTGATGAAATGAGTATGTAGTTGGCTGGAAAATTGTTTTCTTAATTGTTAGTGTCTCAGAGAGAGAGAACAAAGTCTAATGGTAGATCATGAGCCCGATCACTGAGCCCTGTTCTGAGGTTTGAAGTAGGTGCTTTCAAATATGAGTTATTGTGGGGGTGGGTGGGTTTGGGGAGGTTGGTTTGTTTTGGTGGTGATCCTATGAAGTATGTTTTTCTGGACTGTGTCTTTTTAACTCTGTAGAGTTCAAATGCCAGTTTTAAATAATTTTTCTTTTTTAAAAAACACTGGCCATATAAATTTTTTTCAACTATAAAACAGTTCTTCCAAACTGAGAATTCTTCTTTTATCTGTCATCTCTCAGTAAAAGGATGAGACATAGCTATATTCAGATAAGTTCTTTTGTGATTGCTTCTGTGTGAAGAAGCTAGTTAGAAATACTTACAAGTTTGGTTGGTATCAGCTGTCTTTGTTAATTACTCATGTCTGAGTCCTTCAAGGACTTCTCTACATGTTGACTATTAAGCATTGTTAATTGTCCTGGTTTTGGCTGGGATAGAGTTAATTTTCTTCCTTGTAGCTGGTAGTGCTGTATTTTGGATTTAGGATGAGAATGATGTTGATAACATGCTGATGTTTTAGTTGTTGCTAAGCTGTGTTTACACTAGGTCAAGAATTTCTAAGTTTCTTATACTGTTGTACCAGCAAGTATAAGCCGGGGGCACAAGAAGCTGGGAGGAGACACAGCCAGGGCAGCTGACCCAAACTGGCCAAAGGGATGTTCTTTACCATATGACATCATGCTTGGTACATAAACTAGGGGGAAAGCTGGTTGGGGGCCACTGCTTGGGAGCTAGCTAGGCATCAGTTGGCGGGTGGCAAGCAACTTCATTGTGTGTCGCTTCTTTGTATATTCTAATTATTGTTTTCCTTTCCTTTTCTGTCCTATTAAATTGTCTTTATCTCAACCTACAAATTGTACTCCCCCCCTGCCCCCAATTCTCTCTCCCATCCTACTGGGAGGGGAGGGAGTGACTGGCTGCATGGTGTTTAGCTATCTGGTGGGTTAAACCACAACATTAATTGATTTTTAATGTTCAATAAATGTGCAAGTTAAATGTTTATAATTAGGAAATTGCTGTACAATAAAATTTATTCACAATACTTCTGTTAGCAGATGAATGCACCATAAGAGGTGCATGGCTGTCTGCCTTTTATTAAAGTAAACATCCATTTGGATCTTGCAAGGTCTGGTTATAACTTTTCAAATGAAACACAAAATTCTCTCTTTGTTATATTTTACTTTTTAAAAAACTATTTTCATTGGATTTCCCCAGCTGTTACACATTGAAGCCTGTGTTGCGTCAGAGAAATAGTCCATATCTGTCTGTTCTGTTAATTCTGTAAGACTTAAACACTTGTATTTGAGGCAGTCCTAAAGACAAAACTGCCAGTTACAGAATATATAAAAATCTGCTGTTATCACAGTGAGGCTGAACAATCATAACTTGGCGTGTTATAGAAGTGATTTGGAAGCTGTGGTATGTCTGTGAGAAACAGTAAGCATGGAATTCCTTGGCAACATATGCTGAGTTCCTATCGGGCAGCTACGTTTTGTAGGGAAAGGGACATTTATACTCAATAGTATTTTTATACTGTGCCATATTATAATGTTCCATTTCTCTACAAAAGTTCAATATTAATTAATGATAGCTTTACCAGTGAAATAACCTCTTTATAAGCTCACAACCTCAAACAAAGGAAATGCCTTTACTTTTTCTTGCTTTGCTGTATTTATAAAATGATTGTAATGTGTGTTTGGCCATTCTCGATGGGTGGTTACATGAAGAGGGTATCTGACTAATGCCTGAATTGTTATCTTTAGCTTTGTGGAGTGCTCGCCATTCCATCTGTGGCTTTTTTCCCTGCTCCCCCCTGCCAAGTGGAGTATCCTTGTTAAAGTAGCAAAGCTGGTAGCTTGAGTTTGTTCATTAGGTGTGATGTGCTCTAGGTAATTACTCTTTTTTTTTAAAAAAAATAAAAACAACACACACACACCACCCCCAAAACAGAACACTATTGTTTGAAAAATCTTCAACATACTTTCAGTATTTATGTGGGCTTTTTTTCTTTTTCTCTCCTCCCCTTTAGACCTACATATGATGACATGCCACTCCCTGTCACTCCAGAGGCTGCTAGGATTGCTTGCCTGTCCCCAGAAGAGGCGGAGAAAAAGAGGAACAGAGTCAGACAGGATATTTCCCGCAAAGACCAGGAGTCTGTTGGTGAAATACACTCTTCTGCTCCATGTCAGTCTCATGAGGGTGCGAAGAAAACTTATGTAATGCAAGCATTTATTCAAAAACTAGAAAGAGGGCAGGAACATGTTATAAGAATATCCCAGCAGTCTATGGGCATTTGTAGCAATGAGAAGTGGGATACCCTGAAAGATGCTCAAATTGCAAGTCATAGCCATGAAGGGCAGCTTACTGCTGTGAGCCCTGTACCTCAGTGGTTTTCTGTCAGTCCTGTAATCCATACTTCTGTTAATCCTAAACCAGGAAAAAATGTTAGGAATTTGGCAGCATCAAATCTGATTCCGCATAGTGTATGTGCTAAAACAGAAATGGAGGTATGCAGTAGTGATGTGTCACTGAACCCATGCTTGAATCCTGCCCCGGCACCAGTTCACCCAAAACGCCCTTCGGCTTCTCATCAGAATCTTATGTGCAGCCACAGCAATTCTTTACGTATTACCTCAGGTCAATCTCTCTCAAAACGAGATGGTTTACGAACTCAGGATGAAACTTTGGCATCTGATTTCCATCTCAGGGATACTGTGGGTATCAGCAGCTCCCTAGATCTTGGGACATCCCCACAACTAGCAAAATGCAAAAACGTGAAGACAAACAGAGGTGATGAAAGTTCAGTGGATGAAACTATTGAAGATGTAATTTTGAAATACTGCCATGGAACTACCTCTGAAGAAACTTATTTCAAAGAAGAC
The DNA here is from genome assembly GCF_023634085.1 of Falco cherrug. NCBI lineage: Eukaryota > Metazoa > Chordata > Aves > Falconiformes > Falconidae > Falco > Falco cherrug. The sequence continues at coordinate 14,649,949 of NC_073704.1, read as the reverse complement.
AATAATCCCAGTTTAACTTTTTCATCACTTCTGGACCACACTCATTTAGAGGGTTCTGAAATGAGTTTTGACTGTGATGCACCTATTCAGGCAGGATCAGACTTATCCAAGGTAGCTGTAAAAGATATAGAATTCCTAAAAGAAGTCCAAATAAGTTTGCAAGATAAAGACTATGGAACACAGCTCTCTTCTGTTTTAAAAAGTGAGTCGGTAAAGAAAATAGAAGCAATGAAACAGGATGTCATAGTTCATACCGAAGAACCGGTTCTTCCAGCTCTGCCTCATGTGCCTCCTTCTTTTGTGGGAAAGACGTGGTCTCAAATAATGTATGAAGATGATATAAAAATTGAAGAACTTGTGCGTGATTTCAGGGAAGGTCGTTTTCGCTGCTACTTTGACAGTGAATCCTCAGCTAACTGTACAGGGAAGAGAATGAAGAAAAAAAAGCAGAAGGATGAAAAAAAGAACAATGTCGTTGAAGGTAATAGAAGAGAAAGTGCACCAGTTAAAGCATTGCCAGAATTTAATGATGCTTTAAGTGGTGGCTGTGATTTTGATAACCCATCTTTAGCCTCAGATACACTATGCAACCCACAAATTCATAAAATGCCTAGGAAAAGGACGTGGCGCCTGGCTTCAAGATGCCAGGTGGTTAAAGTGAGCCATGGCACCCAAACAAGTCTGTTGAACTACCCTGTAGCAAAACGAAAAATGTCTAGAAGGGAATCTGATCCAGCTGATCAGAAAGCAAGCATTGTGTGGCCGGAGAATGAAAAAACTCCCAACATGAAAACCAGACTATGTGCCCTTAAACTTCCTGAGTCCTATAGCAAGATTATGAGTCCTATACAGCCGAAGACAGTGGTGTATGTACTTTCATGCCCAGAGATAAAACAGTGTAAAGGTAAACCTTCAGATACTCTCAAAATGAGGAAAAATTATAACTCTGCAGAAAGCAAGGACTCTGTAAGGTATAAATACAAACAATGTTCTTTAAAGTATTATGACCCACTGACAAATCGAATTCTGAAAATGCCTCCAAAGAGTGTAGTTGGAGAAAAGGCCAAAAAGCCCTCCCACGTTCGACAGCTTTTCAGGAGTCTCAGCTTTGATGCAAACATGAGGAAACTAACTGATGCACAGAGAGAAAGCACACCATCAAAGTCACTCAATTGGTCAGACTTCTATAGTTCATCTTCAGCATCTTTCCTGCCAGATCCAGGTAAAGGGAACGATGCAGCCTCAAGTCAAAAGGCAGATGGATCTTCTGTTTCCACAGAAAGAACAGATTGTCTGGTATCTGGCCACTCTGAGAAGTCTTTTAAACATCTGATTATTTCACCTTTGAACTCTCACCAGTCTGCTGTAGAAGGAGATTGTAGATTAACTCCATTTAACAGCAGAGTTACCAAAACTCCTCTGACATCTGTCAGGAACGAGCGGTTAGAGAGGGAGAATCCAAAGGCAATATGGAAGAGAAAAGAAAGCACTAATAAAGAACCAGTTTTTTCCAGAAAGTCTGCAGGAGGGCCTGTGTCTGTCAGACGTACTGTTGGGAGGAGACGAAACAGAGTAACTACAGGCAAACAAACTTCCAGAAGTAAAAAACAGCAAAAAGAGGGGATGAGAAGGAAACTTCATCCTCATGCCCAGAAGTCTTCTGCTTTCTCCATCCATAGGTGCCAGACAAGGAAAACTACAGTGGGAAAGCACCCTAAGAAAGAAAAGCCTGATGCTAAAAAATTAAAGGTGAGGAGGAAACCAAAAAGGACCTTTCTGAACTCAACAGTTGTCACAGGGATTCCTGAAAAGAGGCAGAAGGTCACATCGGAATCTTTTCCCAAGAAGCCAGAGCAAACTTCTTCCAAAGTCAGGAATTGGGAAGTGAGTGGAGATCGGGGTCACCCTAGCACTGTGAACCGACCCTCTAGAAGAACTGCTGTACCGTTAATTCGAAACTGTCTTGTTCTACCAGGTGACAGCTAGCTACCAAAAGATTTTTTGTTTTTATAGCCAGCACCTGGAAAAAGATTGAGGAAAAGGAAAGGGAACAAAAGGAGGTCATAGACGAAGCTGTTGAAGTGCTAGAGCTGCAGAAAGTGCAAAGCCAGTCTAATGTGAAACAAGTACAACTGTAAACTCTGATCTTGTTCCTGGAATATGGGGACATAATGTGTTGCACTGTTCTACTGTGTAAAGCTGCAGAGGTTGTGTGTTTGAGTTAAAAAGCACTTAAAGTCGTATTTACTAGACTTCACCTGTACATCAGAAAAATAAGCTTGAATAGTATCATATTGTTTTCGTGGTATTAGTGCGTAATAGTGCACTATAATAAGGTAAACTAGAAGCTGTATTAATTAATTGTGCCTATTCTCATTTTTCCACATAATTCTAAAGTGCAAAAAATGACTTGGTTGTTATGCTAGAAATTAAATGAAGATACATTGATCTGGACTGGCTGAATTCTGTGTGTGTATTTTGTGTTTGTGTATATGCACACCTCCTTTGACACGTAATATATATTTGCCTATGAAGTGGCATTAAAATTGATACAGTATGATACAATTCAGATCAGTTCAGTGCTTTCTTGAAATGGAATATAATTGTACATGTTTTTATATTGACTTTTTTCCTGAGACCATGTCCAAAGCAGTTATTTTGGACACAAAGTCACTGTGGGCTCTCATCAAGCAATAACGGACCATGCTGGTAAGGAAACGCGTCTCTCTAGGGCACTGTTCAAATGGTGGTGGCTAAACTGAAATCTCAAATTCCAAAAGAAATACAGGCTTAGGGTTTGGATTGTGGGTTTGGGTGTTTTGTTTTGTTTTGTGGTTTGGGGTTTTTTAAAATAGCTTATTGATTAAGTTTTTAGGTGAGTTTCACATCCTTAGCATGGGGGTAGAAAACCTATAATGCAAACAAGTAGCAGTGAGTTGTTCTAGAATGTCAACCTCCATTTGGAGTTTCTGTGCTTTTTTGATTTTAATTGGGTGTACTGTTGGTTACATTTTTATGTACTATATTTGAAACTTTCTTTTTAAACTTTCAGTAAAATATTTAAATAAACCTAAAGCAGCATCTATCTAAATGTATTAGAGTTCAAATATCTGTTTAAACAGATATTTAAATATCTGTTTAAAATATTTAGTTGAATTAAAATTAATATCCCGTAGTGATTCATGTTTGGCCACTGATGCTCTGACTATTATGATTTTTATGGCAAAAAGGACCATAGGGTTTTGATTTAGTTTTTTCTTTTTTTAATAGTTATTATGATGACAGCTTATTTAATGTGTTTAGGAGACACAAATCCCCAGTCTTGCAGATATTCCTGTGCTTTAAGATTGAAGGTTAATTGTTGATTTGTATGAAGTTAAGCATATAGTTAAATGTCATCATAGTCAGGGCTCTGGTTTGTGAATCTGCAATTTGGTATATTCTATAATCTGTGTTACTTTAAAGGCCTTTGTAAATTCCGGAGTTGTACAATGTGTCTTTCAGAACACAAGAAAAACATAGAAAAGACCAGACCCTGCTCTCTCTGCCATGGAACATATCTGTGCAATTTCCCCTGAAAAACCAAAATCATTCTTGATTCATTTTCTAGAGTGACAAGACTGCTGGTTTGGATTGAGATAAAGGTGGACTTTGAAATGTTTTATTTTAATATACAGTATCTGAAAGAAATATAAAAGCTGTCATCATAAACCACCTGTTCAAAAAATATTTTTGGGATTTTTTAAATTTATGTGCATATTTCCCAGGGTAAATAAAAGATATGCGTGTACTAAAGCCACCTGGAAACTAAGTTCCTTTACAAGTCAAATATGGTCTGACAGATATATTTTTTTAATATTTATTTTATTTTTTAAATACAAGTTGATTTCTGTGGATAAATTTTCCTATGGTTGTCAGTGGACACATAATCATGACTGTATTGCAAGTCACTGGAAAATGAAGTGTTATAACATGATTTCTTACTGCCCTTTTAACTAATTGTGCCTCTATAATATTTTGTCTAATATAAAACTGGGTTTTTTTCACAGCAAAGTTTTAAAGGAATGGTTTTTATAGAAAGGCTAATTTTTAGATAAAACAAAAAAGATTTTTTATATAAAGTTTGTTTTAAAGCAAAGCTTTAAATTAACTCTATAGGTAAGTCCCATTCCAACATATTTTTATGATACAAGAATGTTTTCCTATCTAACTTCTTCTATCTTATTTTTCACAATATTGTACACGAAGAGCATGAATTTTGTGTGTGAGTAAGGTTTAATGCACATTGTACTTTTAAGATCACTAATGCATATTTGCTTATAGCCAAAAATACTGTTCTCCATACTCATTCATTGCAAGCTTGTGTTTCTCCAGCACATAACTTCCTTGAAACCTTGAGTAATAAAAGTATCTTGAGGACTATAGGATGACTAATATTTTTAGCCTGTAATGTCTTCCCCCCTCCCACCCCCTCCCCCAATAATACACCTCCTTGTCAGGGTGTTTTTTTAAATAGAAAAATGTATTATATTTAAATAAAAAGTGTAAGTAGCTATATATTTTCCTAATAAATAAATAAATAATTTAAAAATTTAACAGTTTTTTAGAAGAATAAGACTTGGGGTGCAAGTCTGGAAACATTTCTGTGGTTGACAGCGTCAAAATAAGACAGTGTAAGCTTGGATGTTGTTCTCTGCCTCACTGGCTGTTTAGAAATCTCTTCTGTGCATGCTCAGTGACTACTAGGAAAAAAGGGAAGATTGTGATATAAGAAGTAACTGTAGAAACTGCTTTGAAAAGATAATTGATGAAGATATCTGCCAAGCATAAAAAAATTGCAGACACACTCAAAATGCCATGTGCATGAAGGAGAAAAGAGACGTTTTCTGGGGTCTTGGGGAATTAGTCAAACTGGTTTCTATTAGATAAATAATGCAGGTTCTGCTGCCTTTATTGAATAGTACATTGTTTCATTAGGAGCATGACTGAAACCTTGAAACATGATTATGAAGCCTACGCTAATGGAAAACTTTAGAGCTGAAGCACTTTCTCCTGAAATTGATAGGAGGGGTTGGTTGGTTTGGGGTAGTAGGATTTTTTTTTTTTGGTTTGATATTTTTGGTTTTAAAAATTAGTGGACAAATGTTTGCATATCTTAATGTAGAGAAGCAAGAAAAGAACCATTGAAAAGGAGGAAAGTCATGCTTTTTTGAATCTAATTGGCAGCAGTTAGATGCATGATATAATACTTGAGAAAAATAATTTCTTCTGTGCATATGTAATTTTGACCATCTGCAAGTTCATACTTACGGGTTTTTTTATACATTTCATAATTTTAAAAAAGTCTCTCCCCTCACAAAGTACTCAACCTTTTAACACAACCCCATTCTAAGCAGCTTGACTTTTTAGTATTCACTTGTATTGTGAACCTTGAGAGTGACCTGTACGTATGCCAGGTGCTAACCAAACGTAGAATAGCAAGTCCCCAAAACTTCAGGTATCTGACGCTTGCACCTAGCAGTTCTTCAGTTCTTTTTCTGATAGGAGTTTTTGCTTTCAAGTTTGCATCCAATGTTCTTGTACTTGTAGTGTGAAAGTGCTCCTCTCTGGTACTCAGATAAAATGAGGTGTTTCGTTGTACTTACAATGAGACTATGACTTAATCTGAAGTTGTGTTTAAGTTTCATGCTAAATTTGTGCCCAAATGAAAATAATGGTTTTTTTGTGGTTTTCATGTTCTTGTAATTGGTAGTGTATTTTGCAGTACTCTTGTTTGATGCTGTAATGTTTTTATCTGCTTCTTTGTCCGTGGTCATTTGACACAATGTGAGTTTATAAGAATACAGTGAAACTACAAACTTGTCCAGTGCTGTTGCTGGATGCTTGTTCTTTGTATCCTCAGCTTATTTAATTTCAGATTTATTGTTTCCATGCTTTTCCTCAGTTGAATATTTGGATCATTTTTTTAAATGTTGCGAAATGCTAATTTACAGGACAGGATATTCTGTTTGGAATTAAATCAGTGACAGGTAACAGGAGTGGATGGTGTCCTGATCTGAAGTGTTGAGGGCAAGCTGGTTTATGCTCCTGTGTTTGGGAGTCTGCTTCCTTCACTGAGTAGTGTGAAACAGGAGTGGGATGATGTTTCTTGATTTCTTTAGCTGTCGTCTTTCTTTTTCCCCTAGGGTAACTTTGCCCGAGAATGGAGTAATCTGAATTTGTACTTATTGTGGAAGTAAACCAGTATTTCAACTATTGATGTTTTGGGACAGATAAGAAAAGTAAAATGTATCTCACTTACTAATGCAATTAAAATCCCAGAGTTTTTGTCTTTAATCATTTATCTGCTATGAATTACAGCATTCGCAATAATCTTTTTCAGAAGACTGTAGTAGCATAGGTCTGAGCATGCCCAGAAACAAAGGTTTTGTTCCTTGTTTAAGTTTTGCAGTTATGAATTTATTCATTCCATCAGCAGAACAAATCTTGTTTTAATAAAATAAAGACTGAAATTCCATTTTTGTAGTTTCTTTATTCTTGAAGTGGACTTTAATTTGAAACTATTTGCTATAATTTGTTGTGGATAGAACACCACAGAATGTTACGGAATAAGCTACTGTTTTGAAGGCCAGTCATAATTTAACCAGCTGTTTACACCTGTATGGTATCTTGACCTAGTGAAGTCTTCTGTTGACTTCAGCGAAGCCAAGATTCATCCTGCCCTGTGGCAACTGAAGCAATGACATCCTAGGATGGCACTGAAAAATCATCAGGTCTATTTGAGATGTCTAACTGCATTTTGGCAGCAGGAAACCAGAAAGCACCAACCACATGGTAAGCCAGATCCCTGCAGAACTTGCTTGAGAGCAATTTTTTCAGAATGTGCACTTAATGAATGAGGGCAGTGGCTGGAAGTATTGTAGTGTTAAGTAGCTTTCAGCGTTATGCAAAATGGATTGGCTTCTCTGTAATCATAGAGTAAATCAACCCTGACTATAATCTGACAATGCGTGCAGACCTGTCTTCAAAGCTGTGTGCAAAAATAGTTTCAACAGATTTTTCTGGCAAATAGAATACTGAATACCTTGTTTAAACTTAGTAGTCATTTGCTGTTTGTAACGTTGCCTGTTTAAACCAGTATGATCTTTTGCAGGAGTGATGCACACAGATGTGTCAGTTTGGATCCGTAAGTGGCTGAAAGGCATAGGCATATTGTTTCCAAAGACTTCAGTAGGTCATAAAATCGCTGGACATGCGTTGTAGTTTTCAACCCATACTTGAAGGTAGCTATATATTACGTAGTTGGCTGAACGAAGTTACTGTTGTGCTGTCAAATAATAATTTATTGAAGATGCATTGTTCAGCCATCTAAACCTGTAATTACCAACGTAATCAAATTTTAAGTCTGGTGATTGCATCTTTTGTGGGAAATAGAAGCAATTAATTATATGCTTATAGAGTGTCAAGTACAGTGGAGGTCTAGTTCAAGTTAGAATATTTGAGAGTTATAATGAAATTGATAATAGCATCGGTTTAGTTCATTTTTGGATTTGTTTGAGTCATTAGTGGTTTGATACACAAAATTATTGTGTTTCTGTGGTGCTGGAAGTAAATTATTTTCTTGAAGTGCAGAAGCGTTATTTTTTTCATGAAACATGAACACAGATCATTATTATAGCTTATGTGATTTAACGGTGTCAGTGATTCTAAATTTAGGCTTTTTCTTTGGTGTTCCTTCCTTACGGTAAACTGAAAAACAGCTCTTCCTAAATATTAGCATTTGTAATCAGGTTTTTAAATCTCTTATATCCTCAAAAAAAAAGTGTTAAAGCTGGTCAGCTTTTCATACTTGCTGTGCCAGCACATTAATGTTGACACTGGTGCAACTGAAAATGTTGGTTGTAGCTTACTTAGTAATTACTAGTATTGTGCAAACAAGTTGCAGAATCAAATTATACCCTTGCTAGCTCATGCAGAGAGCTTAGACACTGCTGGCCTGGAGGCTGTGCTGTAGACTTAGTAATGAAGGGTGTAGGTGTAGTCCTCAGCACACATGTTGAATCCCTTGTGGATGCAATGCACGGGCATGACTTGCATTTTATCACACTAAAGTTTTAAGATGAAGAGGGAGGTAGAAGTGAGGAGTAAGACCTAAGAGATGTAGTGTAGACTGGACTAGACCAATGAATGTTCAGGTTTGGGGATTATTTTAGTATTTATCTCTGTTTTGTCTGAACCTTTGCAAACAGTTGTCAAAATGTAGCTGCATCCTGGGGTGGTTCAGCTTGGGTTCCATCATTCTTCTGGGATGTTCCTTTGATTTGCTTAATATGTGGATTCTTTTTACTGCTGCTTGTTTTGATCCCTTCAGCTACTGCTAAGAGGGGGGAAATGGTTATAACAAAAAAGATTGCGCATGTGCATCTTTTTGAAGGCTAAAGAGAAAAGTTGTAAGGCAGTATGTGCTACCAGTGCATTTCTCCATACATTGAAAGAAGCTCTGTTAAAATTTTGATCTAATGATGACTAATCAATCTGTTGCCCAAATGATGATAGAAACATTTTTCCTTTTGATTTCAGTGGCATTAAGCTGAAATCTGCATACAATTAAAAATATAATGGGTTTTTATTAACAGATCTCTTACGGTTTTCCAAATGTGTCTAACAATTTAATTTTCCAGTCTGTTCTAGCAAATTGTCATTTCCTGAGTTACTGCCAACACAGTGTAGTTCTGATTGAATCTGGGGTCAGGACAATGCTGGAGTCAAAGTCAGCATATTTTTACCTACGACAATTAGTTAATGTTTTACAGCACTTTTTGTGGATGAAAAGAACTCTTAAGTGTTCAATATTATCAAGAATTATCTTCTATATTCTTATTTTAGACAGTAATGTTCAATGGTTTTTGTGAAATGCATTGGTAAGCAAATACATTTTTTTTTCTTAGAGCTTAGAAGAGAACACAGCAATGAAACTTTTACATATTTTTATTTCCAACTTTACATAGACTTCGCTTTTTCTGTGTGTAGCAAATTTTTTCCCTCCTTCATTTTAAAATAAAAATTCATCTGCAATGCAGAATACTCCATTTTTATTTTCTCAGGGTAGGGTGTGATGACTGTCATTTGGCTGTATCATGAATATAATTTTTTATGTAATTGTGTAGTTATTGCCTATGCCTTCATAGGCATCTCTGCCTTTTCATGGAAGCTGTAAAGGAGAGCCAGGCACCCACACCTGTCTGTATCTAGTCCTTGGGTCTTGTTTGACTGTCTACCCATCCCTTCCAAGCTCCCTAGTGCAGCCAGTAGGTCAACTCCTGTATTTTCCTTCACTTCATTTAACTCTAGGGTATGTTGGAAAACAAAAATTTGTGATTCACAGGAAGAAATGGGTTGAAAGTCCATTTTCAACCAGTTTCCCCCATAAAAGTTTCACATCCTAGTGCGTGTGGGGGGAAACAACACAAATCTGGCAGTTAGATTTTTGGCAAGCCTTGTGTCCCACTGTCCCCCCTAAGCTCCCAGGAGTGCAGGGAGGGCTGGGGCTGGCGTGCACCTCGGGGGGATGTATAGCCCAAAGCCGGCTCCTCGGCGCCACGTCCCATGCCGTTTCGAGCATCTTCAAGCACGGGCACTACACAGCCTCTCTGGGCAACCTGTTCCAGCACCTGACCACCCTTCACAGATGAAAAGGTTTTTGTTTCAAGTTCCCTGTATGTCAGTTTGTGCGGCGGGGTGGCTGCCTGTGCTGTACATCCCCAGGGCACTGGCACAGCCTGGCCGGCTGTGGGCAATTGCTGGTGCTGGAAACCTTGCCCAGCTCTGCCAGGGGAGGTTTTCTTCTAGTGGGGAGCCCAGCCTGCACAGGAGAAGGTGGCTGTGACAAACAGCTGTGGGGACTTTGGCTTTTCTGTGGTTTGCTGGGCATCCGTGGCAAAATGGATCCTAAGGCTTAACCCTCCCTTCTTTTTATCATACAGGGGTTCAGTTTGGGTTTGGTTTTTTTCAGTGGAAGATTTTTCCTTGTTTCTCCTTTGAATGTTTCAAGTTATATGGGTTTGGTGACTGTAAATCTAAAACGTCATAGTTATTTGCTACAGTTATAAATTTGTTACAAGTCTGTACAGTTCTCATGTTCTTTTCATGGCTTTTTTTGTATTGTTTGAACAATCCTCCATCAGAACACTGTTCTCAATGAGATTATTTTTACTAGGTTTTAATTTATTTTATTTGCTTTGAGCTCCGTTTGCTGTTGCTTGAGACTTGTGTATCTGTTTACTTCACATCCAATATTTTGTTCTAACTGGCTTGAGTATTAATTTGATTTAATAAATATCTTACAAGTCTAATATTGAGGGTAACTTGCTACGGCTTAATTCTTCTGGGCTTGTTCGGGCTGTGAGTTTGTTATTGTTGGGTTTGTTTGTTTCTTTTGTATGTTGTCTCTTGCCTGTGTTTGTAAGGACCTTGTGTTTGGTTTCCCACTGCTGATAATTAGGTTAAATAGCTTTTGATGAGAAGGGCTGGGGGAGCAGGCTGAGGGAACAGCCCTCCCTTGCTGATGTGCTGCTATTGCTTTCTCCAAAGCAGGGTACTGCCATTGTGCAAAAACCCAGGCTACGTTAAGTGGGATTTTTATACTTTTATCATTTTATCTCCTTTCTTAAGTATTAGTGACGTCTACTCTGTAAAACATTGGTGTGTAGATTAAAACCATTATAGAACAGCTAAGCCAGTAATATTAGACAGATAAGCACAACTTGCCATTGTCTCTTCTAAATTTGCTATGAACAAAAACTTGATAAATTTTGATCAGAGACCTGAAGTTACAAACATCCCCAGTGTGTGAGCTTGCATTGTTTGTCCCTCCTTTTATATTTAAATTTATCCTTTAAGATGGCATCTTTTTGTTTGAATACTGTCACAAGTCTCTATCATCAGTTGAAGTTCTTTCTCCTAGTCCATTTTTGGATGATAGTGCTGCGTTTTTTCTTTGCAAATGTACTCATTTCTATCAAGTTTATAAGGGGAAAGAATTAACATTTGCCAAAAGGTGACTTGTGAATCTGAGCTCCGTTGTCATCAGTTCGTATGAACCCTACTAAATTCTTTAATTATGTCTGAAGAGGTGGGGAAGATATGAGCTTGCAAGTCCCTCAGACTCCTCTGGAAATTTTGTGTAAAGCATTGAAGCTGTGGTGGGTTTGTGGGGTTTTTTTCCTCCTTTCTTTTTCTTCAGCACTGTTTTAAAGAGCTACATTGCACTTTTATCAATGTCTTGACAGTCAAAATACGCAGGCTGTAAGTGGATTTGAAAGGACTGAGTGGTGAAATTCAAGCGCAAGTTGACCCTTGTTATTAACTTTAATTTTCATGTTTCTAACACTTAGAAGAGGACTATCACTTATATCACAGTCTCAGGTTTGTACCTACAGGAAAGGAAATTTTTGTTTCTAAATTATGAATTATGGTGGTTGTATGCTAAGTGTGGATGCTTCTGTGAGGAAAGGTTGTGGTGGTTTTTATTTTTATTTAAAGGAAATGTTTAAACCTAATGCATTTGATGTAAGTGAAGGTCACACTGCATCTCAGATGACTAGAAATCATTTTGTAAGCAGTGTGTGGGAGGATTTTTCGGCCACTTGGTATTACATCACTTAACACACACAATTTCTCTCTTGTGATTGCAAAATAAGATGTCTACTACACTGAAAATTAATGTCAGAAGTAGTATTAAGTAAAGGGGCAGGGAACACGGCTCTTGATTGGAAAAAAATGCGTATAGCATGAATTATGGCATTTACTGTCTGATATCAAGGTTTTATCCATTTGTATTTTTGCATGTGCTGGGCTTGTTTGTCAGCTAGAAAGTGTTTCATTGAAGGGTGGATCTCAAATTATTATGTTGAAGTAACTGAGATTTTGGAAAGTTTGTGTGTGGATCCTAATTTTGCAGTTTAGACACATTAATAAATACGAAATAAACTTTAGATTGCTATATCAGTTCCACTCAAGGCAGGGCAACAGGGCATGAATCCAGTAAGTTAGTGCCCAAATCATCAAAGGGATAACCAGCAAGCTTCTGTCAGTTCAAGGGGCCTTCTGAGCTTCAACTGAAATCTTTGATGTTTTGTGCTGATTCAGAGCCAGAATGCTGCAGGTATAGCAGAATATTTATCCGTATGATTGGGCTGAAATTGGCTGGTGTCAATGCAAAAGTCTCCAGTGGGAGAAGTGAGCCTGGGTCAGGCCCCAGACAGGGTGTGCCATTGCAGGGGGTATCCATTCCACTATGCATATTCCGAGAATATTTATGCCATTCATTTGACTTAAATATATAAATTATTTTGCTATACAGTTATCAACAGCGAAAAAACTTACAGGAAACAGTAATTTTCACAAGAGTCTACCTGCCTTGTACCAAAACACCCAAGAAGGTTAGTTGCATTAGTGTTTCTTACCTGCTGCTTCCAATTAAGAATCTATTTAGCTTGCTTTTCTTCGATGGTTAAAATGTTGGATAACACCCAATCCAAGACTGTTTCCTATCACTCTGCCTCGAGCCAAAATGCTAATTCTTCCTGCGTAGTTAACCGGTGTTTTGATAGCATGTATGGCAACACAGGCAACTGCACAGCTAGGCTGCCAGCATACGTTCTTCTCCCAGCTGCGCCACTGCCTCAGGCAAGCTAACTATAGCTTTGTTTTTGTGAGTAGTATGTCAAAACCATCTATTTATAAACCAAATTAGAAAATGCCTTGGAACTGTAATTTTTCTTTCAGGCTTCGCTTTCAGCTATCCAGAAGCTCAGTATTCCATATTAATGGATTTGGTTATAAAATTTAACTTGTCTGATGAATGAAAGTAACATACTAAAATATAAATATATATTCATATATAAAATAAGAACCCTGTTAAATTATTTACATTTTGGAATATAGATATCAATTATAAAATATTTTAACGTATTTTTATACCTTTACCTGCAAGATGAAATGTGAAGGATGTGGGGATGCACTAACAAAATATAGAAAAATCACATTTATTTTTTCCATTTTCCATAATTTCCTATTAGTTGTTATTCTTGAAAATATATCTTAATGATTAACTCTTATGTTGTTTTAAAGGCTGGAAAAGTAAGGCAAGATGCCTAAGGGAAACATTGTAAAGATGTTCACTAGGTTTTGACCTCCTTCAGTCTCAAATAAAGGTGCCCACTGACTAACATTCAGGGGTTTGGATGGTCTGGACATTGGTCCGAGTCTTTGCTAGATATTTGTGAGGATCAGGATACTGAAGTAAACTGAAATAAATATCAATAACAATGGAATTCAACATAAATGGAGATCCTTGAGAATGTGGAGATAAGCAGCCTTCCAGAATCCACAAAAGAAACACAAACCCTCCAGTTCTTTCAGATCTATAAACTGTATTGCAGGGGCTCAATGGTTCTTGTGACTTTGCTGGGACCTGGGTGATGTGGTGGAGTTCGGATCTGGATTATATGGGCCAAACTGCACTCACGCCCTGTGGAGCAGTGTTTCAGTCTGTAAGCAGCCAGCCTTTCCTCAGGGGAGCCGTTTTCTAAACGTGAAAGCAGACAGCACAAGGAACAAGTAGCCTGTGGTTGCCCATAGGCAGGTGATGCTAGGAGTTTCTGCAAAAGATTTTGGAAGTGTTTTCTCTATTTAATAGTTGCGCTCTCTCTCAGATTAATCTCCTATAACTAAGCGCTTTCTTTAAATATAAATGGCTGTATGCCACTTTTAGAACACTTACATTACTTTGTTAAATTATTAACCAGTTTTTATCATCAGTTGGGGAGTTTTTATAGAAATGAGAACAGGATCTTACTCACTGGTTATTTTTAAAATGTGCCAACGTGAAGGCTTGTATTTGTGACAAGGCTCATAAAGCATAACAGAGCTGTTGTACAGATTTTAAAGGAATTAAAAAGATTAGAGTTAGAAAAAAATCTTTTTAGGTGTAAAGCTCCATGCAGGTTCAGCCCTTGCAGTGTATTTTATGTTCTGCTTCTGAAATCAGTGGATGCTGGGGCTGCTTAGCCACTTTTGGTAAGTTTTTATCCTACTTCAGGATTCAGCTAGTAGGCTATGAATATTGGAGCAAGGGGAAAGCTGGTATTTAAGATTTAATTTATGGGTAAGCATTTTCTGCCCTGACATAAGACAAGGGTTGGCAGTAGGCTATATGTCTGTCGTCATCTCTCGCTTCTCCTGCTGCTTCTGTTGTTTGCATTGGTGCTGTGGGTAGAGAAGCACTAAGGTCCTTTTTTGCTTGAAGGCTTGACAGAAGGAAGGTCCACCTGTAGGGATGTAGCTGGTGGATTGCTGTGGATTAAATATTTGGAGGTCCTTACTCCCAAGCTCTCCATGATTTGCCTGGAGAATACTGATGTACCTGCTACCCAGCAATTCCAAATCCTGGGCAAGTGGAATGGGGTCAGGCACGGAGAAGCCTCTGTAATGATGCCTGCCAGCTTTTGAGCAGCTCGGCTTCTGGAGAGACATAGGCTCTTCCACAGCTGGAGCTCTATCCTCCTTGGCAGGCAACTGAAAACAAAATAAGTCTGTTTTGCTCCAGACTGCAATGAAACATAATGCAAGAATATATCAAAATCCACCAGAAAATTGAATTACCTTTCTGCAGAGTACAACTTAATCTGTTGTGACTGAAAATACTTTGGTGAAGGATGGAGTAACAAATGAGAGTTGAGAGAACACGGGTGTCTTCCTCCTAGGCCCTGCAGCATTACTTTCTCCAAATAAATTTCAAAGTCTCTGTTTTAAATCTCACATGACTGTTCCATATTTCCTATTCAGCTGGTTAATCATCTTGCTGAGCAAGTATGGATATCATGAAGGTGATTTGTGAAGTCTCTGAGAACTTGCATTACATGCTGGTTTTTTTCATACCAGTGTCAGTGTGCCCGAAGTTAAAATTAAAGATTCAATAACATCACTCCCTGTCTTGCTGTGCTGCGGTGCATGCGGTGCACGCCACCTCTCCTTTTTGCGCTATGCAAAACCAGATTTTATTTTCAATGGAAAATTACTAAATTTCAAAATTGTATACGGATATATGCCTTGTGCAGTTTATATAGCAAAATACCCTTCTGACATTGGCAAGGCATATTCAGCAGATGGCTGGGGAGAGTCTAATCCTCTCCCTCCTGGCACAAGGTGTGCTAACTACTATGTGCCTTGAGCAAAAAGCCTTCTAGATGTTCAGCTGCCTTTCATATTGGGATAGAAATGTCTGCTGGGGAAGGTAATGCAAAAAGATATCCGTGTAAATTCCTTGAGGACATCTTTACTGTAAAAATGAAAAAAATGCCAGAAATTTCTACTGTCTCCAAATGTCAATTGGAAAAGTAACAGGGCTTGCTGTCAGCCTAGTTCAGATCCCACCAGGGATTTGTGTTGGGTGGAGGTTGGTTTTGGCAGGATACGTGGGAAGAGATTACAGCTGCTTCCATCAAAACACATTTCAGGGAAAGCAGCAAAGGATCTTTCTGTGTCTCCTCCTGACCCAGCTGAGACCTGTGAAAGACATGGTATGAGGGTCACTGGATGAGCACTTGGCACTTCTTGTCTCATTTGCAGTTCCATCGAGGTGACAACATAGCATTGCAGCAGAGGAGCCAGAAAGAGGCCAGGAAAAACACCACTTGCCCAATGCAGGAAAAATCACTTGATGGAACCGAGATGCTCCACCACGAAAGCAACAGCAAACTCCCCTTCCTTCAGCTGTTCAAAGAGGGTAGGCACTCCTAACGCTGACCCAAACCTTCATTCGCAGGTGCCTCAGTTCCAACAGCAACGTGACAGGAAGCCAAGGGATGGGAAAGACAAAGGGACGCTGTGCTCGCCCTGGCACCTGCAGAGACCTGGCTGCCCTTACCCCACTGCTGCGGCCACCGAGCCTCCCTGCCCCTGCCCTGCCACTCAGCACCGCAGTGAGTGTGCCGGTGACCTTGCTGCAACAGCAAGTCTGCTGGGGGTGCTGGCGCCTGATCTGGTTGGCAGCAGGGAGCTGGGGAATTTGGAGAAATGCTGACCAGCATCTTCAGCTGGCTGTGAAGTTTCCTCCAAAGAAGAGGCTGGAGATGGCAGTGGGAATAGAGAAGGAGCTTGGTGCCTGGCCCACATACCTACCTTCCAGCGTGTGGTGGGGAGCCTTCTGGGCTGTTGGGAGGCAGCCAGTCACCTGGGGACATTCTTGTCTTTGTATTTCCTGCAAAGGCCACCAGACCCAAACCCTGCAGGTCTCGGGCACGATGCTTAACCCTTTTCCCTACACACCCTTGGAGTCTTTTACCCAGGGACTTACTCTGCCAAGATGACTCGCACCAGACAAGCCCTCCCATCCATGCCCAAGGTGGATGCCACGTGGCAACCCAGCCTCTGGAGAGGCAGCAATTGTGAGCTCCTCCAAGCTCCTCTGTGACAGTAAGCCAGCTGGGAGGATCTCCCTGCCTATAGGTGATATGGGCAATACTAACCCATTCTGGCTGATACTGTGGCATTAGCAAAAAAAAAAACCCAAGGGAAGGTGCTTATTTACCCACTATTTGCGCTTTTTAGAAGTTACTGTTGTTACCACCCGCTGTTTCCCTTCTTAATGCTCCTAACATACCAGCTGCTAACGTTTCAGTGCTGACTCTTTTCACTTGCCTCTAGAAGGTCGCATTTCTGCTCATGGTGATACTGGTAGAGAAGCTCTCAGGGTCCATCACCCCTGGCCTGTGTCACTGCTGCTGGGTGCCCTGCGAGTCCAGCACCAGAACTGGATGGGAATAGCTGAGAGGCAAATGGGGCAGTCCAGTCTAAGCTGTGGTAGCAAGCTGGGAAATAAGCTATCTGCACGCTCAGAGAGCATTCCTCTGCTGTGTGAGCACATTATTTTCTCAGTAACCTAGTTTTATGAATAAAAAAGTCCTCCCTCTTCATAACTACAGCAACAGAGAATTTTATTAATGTTCCCCACTGTAAAGAAAAGGTTACTGTGTCTTATTTTTACTAGGTTGCTTGAAAACCTATAAAATCTCTGTGGAAGTTAAGAGGTAGCTTGTGATCTGCTGTCAGTCCTATGTGCACGCTTCTTCTAGAAATATGTCTGTAGGGATGAGTCAGGCTTGGCAGCCCAGTGCATAGGTTCCCTCTAGAAAACAGTTACATCCAAAAATGTAAGACTCTTTCTTCATTTCTCTCTTGGAGGGGGGGGGAAAGATAAGAGTGCTAGGACGATCATAAATATTTTAAAATTGAGCTCTGCAGTTCAGCTGCATGGCAGCTCATAGAAGCCAAATAATGTTTTATAGCCTGACTGGATAAACACATTAGTGCTACCAGTACAGATTCTAGAAGGGTTCTAGAAACCAGTATTTAAATGGCACTTAAACCTGTTCAAGTGCTTATCTAAGCCTAGACTGAGGGCTGTTACCATATGCCCACATCTGTAAGGGCTGCTCTCACACTAGAAATCATTAAATGCATGTGGAAACCAGGAAGAGGTTTCAAGCAGGGCAGCTCCCAGGTGGTAACCTGTGCTATTTTACACCGGTCTGGATGCTGCACTGCAGTGCAGAGTGGGAAAGTCAAGTTTAAAACAACTGGGGTCAAGAAACTAGGGTCATTCTTTAGCTATCATAAAGCAGGCTGACATTTTGAGCTATGCTGTTGAGTGGCCAACCTTCCTTAAAACAGAAAAAGAATTGCATGAATTTCTTGTCGTTGTTAATTGGCAAAATAATGTAAGAGATGATATAACTCTGGTTACATTGCTTTCATTCTAAGTTGTTTGGGTTTTTTTTATTACAGTGATGCTCTTTCTCCATATCCATTCAGCTGTTATTTCCTCCACAAAGACTGTAGGAGGTACCATGTTGTGAAGGAGTTTTGTATTGCTTAAACAGTCACCAAACCAACGGATGGCAGTGACTGTTTAGAAGCAGTTTTCTCTGCTACAAGAAAAGTCAATTTATCTGTAGGCAGAATGAAGAAAAAGAGACATTTTGTGCTCAGCAGGATCTCTGGTAAATGGAAGTTCATTGATTATGCAACTGTGTTGGACAGCAACATAAATTTTGGGATGGGGCTAAAATAATATAAAGGCAGGAAAACACTGTCCAGTGGGAAGGGCCTTGAATTGCCTTTGGCCTGCAGAGGTCAGACTGTCCTTTGGACTGTGCAGCTAATCTGCTGTGTACCTTTGGGCATGCTTCCCTGCTGTTTAATGCTTCAATCCACCAAACTCTGTCAGTTGAAGTGTATTTGTTTGTTTGTTTAAGAAATTGTTTTGCACCCTAAGCTCCACATGCAGTATCAGCACATAAGAACAGTAATAAAAATAAAGAATAATTCAAGTTTCTGTGACTAAACTCTTTATTTTGTAGCCCTGTGATCCAAGTTTTGTGTATGCGTTTGTTATGGGAAGAGGGTTTGGTCTGAAACCCAGTTTAATCAGAGGTGAGATTTCTTTTGATTTCGGTTCTTGCTCAGGCACTTGACGCTTGCAATGCTTTGATTATCAGCAAACTGATCCCTTTCAGCTACAAGTAGGAGCAGCTAATTATCTGGAGTTGCTTACAATGAGCAAATATTTTCTGCTGCATGTTAATGTATACCTATAGTTTTCTTAACATTTATGTGAAGTTCTCTAACTGTGATAGTGTAGTTGGTGCAACCAAACCTTAATTGGAGGTGTGAACTGCTTTCGGTGATGTCTCACTTCAAACATTAGCTGGCACATGTATGCATACAGACAATTTTGCCATGCCATTTTAGCTCGTCTGCAGCAAGAAGCTGTCCTGGCATCATTATGCATTGAAGCCTTTGGTTTCTCAAGGCAACAGTCTTGAGAAAGAAAGTGACCTCCTTCTTTATTTATGGGGCTTCTGGTGCTCACAAGCAGGATGAAAAGGATGAGAAATTGAAAGATGATCAAAGTTGGAGCATATCTTAGCCATAAGATATGGATGGAATTTAAGAGAGGAAAGCAAATTAATTCCCCATAAGAAGCAGTTTTGTAACTAATAATTGAAAAAGTTAGTTTGGAAGTATGGCTTTTGAATAATAAATGCATTCTTTGTGGGGGGTAGTACAGGAAAACGAGCACTTTTTCAATCATGTATGCTACAAAGATACTCCATGCAGGATAAAATACTGCTGCTTTAATTTCCAAGGAGGTCTTAAAAAAAAAAAAGGTACATTTCCATAGTAACAACTAATAACGTGTGTTTAAACTTATAGTTAACTAGTGGGATAAGCAACTCCAGAAAATCATGGGGAACATATGCATATAGAGAAATAATAAGATTTTTGAAGGGTGACTAAGTGTGAGTTCATGTGGGTGAGAGGAAGAACGGAAGCAGCGAGGTAAAGGGCATAATTTCACCACCCCCAAGTGCGGGTTCTTGAAGGACAATCCACATGGTCAGGCTGTGTGTGGCTTCTGTGGGTGTGAGAGAGGAATATCCGCTTCCATGGTTGTGACAACTTGGGGATTAATCGAAGTTTTTATGCTCTAGAGATTTGTGGCTGAGATTTTTGTCTAGAAAATTAGCAAGAAGACTGAGGGGTGCACACTGCATCAGGAAAGACTGTTGGGGTCTTATTTGCCTTTGTACCAAGCTGACAAAGCAGAACTAATCCCCTGCGTTATTACTAGCTGCATTATGGCCCTGGCTGTTCAGCTCTAGTAAACTAGTAAAATATTATTGGGCTGTGATTCTTTCTGTGCTTTGGGAGACTGAAAATTTAATGGAGCTTCCTTAGAAAGCAAGAATCTGCTCAAGGTATTAATAGCAGAAATCATGCAAAGCATTCACTGGGATCTGCGCATAATTTTGATGTGATGTTGACATTACCAGATGCTGTCTTTGGCAGATAGGTCATGAGAATCACCAGATCTGTGACTGACCTCTAAAATCTGGGAATCCATAGGTCCAGACTGATTGTTGAGGAAAAGCTAAAAGAGGACTTTCTGTGGTCGAATATCAAACTTGTAAGGAAATTCGTTTAGAAGGTCTTTGGTGAGGGGGATGATAACACATCAATCTGTGATCCGCATCCAACACTGAAAGTTATTTACATGAAAAAAAATATATTCTAGTAACTCAAATATGTTGGGGACACCCTAGGACTTTAGTGTAACACTTTGATAAACCTTTGCATTGATTTTTCTCAAAAATTCAGACCATCTCTCCAGAGAAATCACAGCTAAATGGCTTTCTAGAGGAATCAGTGCCAAATGGTAGATACACCCTCAAATAGCAATCTTTCAGGATAGTGTGTTTCATGTCTGATTCATCCCTATGCCTAATCAGGAAAGGAGCAAGGAAACTGGTCCAAGTTTGTCTATGGAGAAAAGGCAGGTTGCCTAATTGGATATAGCAGTTTGTATTTATTTTCTTCCCCCTATTTCGTAGGGCTGCACTTTATGGAAATGCCAGGATTTTCCTCATCTGACTAACGTTGCTACTTCTTGGCATTTTTACCTACCTTTTATAGCATAGGATGACAGCAGCATCAGCACAGGTGTCTCTGTTGAAGGCAAGGCTGTGTAGAAGTCTCTTACTTGAGCAGCAGCCTTAGCATCTGCAAATTACTAGAAGAAGAATTTTTTAATTTTATTTTTGGGTGAACATAAGAAAAGCAACTACAAAACCTTTAAATGCTGCATGTCCATGCCCAGTGAACCAGCTTCCAAGTAGTAAATAGTAGCTGTAGCTAGTAAATTCTGTTTCCCGGTGAGGTTTAGTAGCTCGTGCATACATTGTACTGGCACAGCCATGTTCCTTCTGCTTCTCAAGCTAATGCAGTCCTTGCTATTTGGGGGCATTTCTGTGCTGAAGGTAACATCCTTTATGTTTTCAACTACAGTCTCATGAAATTTTTGCCTATCACTTGGGCTTAGATGCTGTAAGCATCAAGAGTCTAGTAATTTCTACCAGCAGGGGGAATGAGCTATTAATGCTAGTGTTGGCACAAGAACAAATGGGTTTCTGTTAGGCATGAATAAATTTAGGCTGGGAGGTAGGAGGATTTTACTTAGTGATTCTAATAATGAGCTTCTGGAACAGCCTTCCAGTGGGTAGTAGAAGGGCAGAAACCCCAATTGCTTTTAAATGCAATGTATGAAAGGAACTGTGTGACGGAATAGCCAGTGGTAGCTGGGGGCTAGACTTGATAACTCAAGAGATCCAGTGCAGCCCTTTCCTCCTCTGTGCATGTGCAAGTGGGTCAGGGGAAGAGTGATGATATCTTCCCTCCGCTTTGCAACGCTGTGCTGGAATAGCTGCAATCTGCTTTTTTACAACCTACCAACTGGAAGTGTTTGCTCGCTGTGGCAAGTCCATGGGATGTGAACTCCATGGTTTTAGTTTGAAGGAAATATAAATGAAAGCACCTATTTAAGCAAGATTTCCTCTGTCGCCCCATCTTTCTTTCTTGATGCTATGTTCACGTTTTAACTCACAAAAGTGAAACGAGCCAGCAAGGGCAGCAAGGGGCAGGCTGATGTCACAGCCACATTTAGAAGTGCTTCCTTATTAGAAGAGAAGCATTTTTTTTTTTTCTGCTGGTGGCATGTGTTTTACTTGCTAGGTATAGCTGTATCAGAACAGCTGACAAATGTGTTCTAGGTAGCCTCATTGACTAGCATGTTTCTGCTGCTGCTCTAAATTGGACGATATGGTGAATAACTGGAGCCTTTAGTATCATATTATTTCCACTGACGGCAAAAATACCTCACTGCGGTATCTTGTATACAATGACTTATGTGCAGTTGTTTAAACGTTGCTGAGGGATCCTACTAAACAACTTGTAAAATCCTTTGGCTGTGAATGCTTAGTTAATTATCCAAGAGTACACTGTGAATTAATGCTGAAATTAGTCTGGTGTGGTTTATTAAAATATTTTTTTTCCCTCAATCAGAAGATTACTGATGCTAAGTTATACCTAGATACGAATTGAACTGCAATTAATAAAACCTCCAACTTGTTTGCTATTAGCAGCACAGCTGTGTTCTCTTCCTGGCTGAATGTTGGTAAGGTAAGTTCTTTTTATCATCTTAGTTTCTTCACTTGACCTTATCAATAACATTTCACAATATTGTGGGGAGGGGGCTGGCAAGTATATCCTTACCAGTATGTATATTCTAACCTGGTGTGCTGCAGCATATGGTACTTGCAAATGAGTTCATTGGTGTAGTACCACTAGTGAGAGGAGTAGTTAACGATGATGTGCACACAGATCTTGGCAAATGAATGGCAGTTCTGATGGGGAAACAGCATTTTTACTGTATTCTATTTTATAGTATTACTGTGTTTAAAATAGTGTTGTGCCTGATATTGTACATTGTTCCACTATTGTACCTGGAGGGGAAAGCTGGGTTTTGGGCTCTGTTGAACTACACAGTAACAGGAGAAAGCTCTTCCTCTGAAGAGTACAAGGTTGAAATAAAGAAGATGGAAAAGTGAAGAGCATGGAAACCCTGTTCTGTTGGATCTATAGTTTGGAAAGCGATGCTTGCTTCAGAAGAATCTAGAGCCAGTGGTCTGTTTCCTGAGTCTTGTGGTATGTGTTTGTTGTGTTACTGCAACACTTGTGCTCCCCGCCCCCCCCCCCCCAGTTGCTAAAAAGTATTTAAAGAAGCTAAAAGAAACAAAATAAATGAAAAGTACTTATTCTTCTCTGACTAAATGCTGGGCTGCTGCTGAGCTGTTAGGTGGTGGGATGTATAGCAAGAGATGATCACGTTTTTTAAAAAAAAATTGTAATAACCATATAGAAATAGTCTCACAGTGACGACTGAGGAGCAATTTGAGAATAGCTGAATATGGAGAATCAGTGAGTATTCAAACAGGTATGATTAAGAAAAAGTTATACCGATGTAATGCATTGTTCATTGCAATTACCATGTTTCTTCCAAGTGTAAATTATCTGTACTCACATTGCATGTGATATGAAGTAAGGAAATACGAGTGGCATGAAGTTTCAATATAGCTTTGTCTTAGCTATTAAGCCCCTGCTGAGAAACAGAGAATGGCTACCACAGTCTTTTGCATGCAATATTACAGCTTATGTGGATTAGTTATGTGCCAGCTAATGAGGTCCTATTGTTGTTCAGTGTCCCCTGTGTAGTTACCTTTTAGACCGGTAGTGTGCTTGGTACCCCTCCTAGAGCTGTTGTTATGTTTCTTCTGTTATTTACAGCACTGGCTGGGTTATTTACTATTGCAAATCAAAAGGAAATGTCTCTTAACAGGCCTGCCATTTTGTCCTGTGTCTTTACAGCACAGAGCACAGCGGGACCTTGGTCTATGGCTGAGCCTGCTCATGCTATGGTAATATGAATAAATCATAATTATACTTGACAGCTGCACTTCCTTGATAGCAGATTCCAGCAATGGCTGCCTCTGCTGTTTGTGCTGCCTGTTCCCTATGGTGTTACATCCTTCATCACCCAAGGCCAGTCTTGAGCTGCCCAAGTGGTATCACCTGTTATCACCAAAGTAACTATGTGAGTCTTCTATGCTTAACCTCCTGTTAGACTGAATATTTGATATTGTGGTTTCCTCTTCTGTAATGATCATCACTATTGTAAACTTGATAGCCAGTGTACTTACAGCATCCTTGCAAAGAATTTTTTGATAAATGAGTCATCCATGTTTGTATCTCCTGAACTTGTCTCTTTCATATTCCATCTGCAACAGAAATATTCCCCTTTCTATTAAAATGGTAGACAGTTTGTCTCTGTGAGGAACATCCCATCTGCTCATTTGTTAAAGGCCCTAACTGGATTCTTGAAATAAGTGTTAGGTAAGAGACTACTGCTGAAATTTATGAGTTTTCTTTATTACCTAGGAAGACGCAGTCTTACTGTGCTCACTCAGCAAGATCAATATTATTTATGCCTTGCAAAGGGGTAAGTTCTTTAAAAATGTATTCTGCATAGAGGCTTTCCCAAGTCAAGTGATAAGGTGACTTCTTTTTTCAGGTGGTATCAGAAAAGGCATTTGATCGTGTTGGATGGCTGTATCTTTACTATTAGGTTAACAGAGCCTGGACTATTTCCCGACTGCCTGTCAATTATCAGCAGTTTTGCATCTGAACCTGTTTTACTTTGAAATGTAGCATTACAAGATTTCACGCCATGTGCTCACCGCGCCCCATCCTGGTAAAGGAGGAGGGAATTTAAAAGCTCTGGACAATCATCTGGAGATGTGATGTGAAGTTTAGTTATCACCCAGATTGACAGCATGTATATACCTTGCATAGTTTGCCTTTGCTCCCTCACCAGTCTTGAAGCACTACCAGCAGTTTCCTGTGTGCCTGACATGGACTTTCCCTTTTCTTTCATTTGGTACAGATGCTGCTATGATAATCCATGCTTCTGGTATTTTGTTTTCAGACATCTGCAGTGCAATCTATCTGGGATTATTTCATAGTGTCTTTCAGAGATGAAAGCAGGTTTAAAAAAAAAAAAATAGCAGCTGTCATTGCTATTGGGGAATTTTATCTTGAGCTGATTGCCCTCTGTGAACTGCGTGTGAGTATTTGATGGTTTGTAGGTTTATGAGACACAGCTTGAGTTACGTGTCCATCAGCAACTGGGAGAGTAGGCATGTCTGCTTCAGATGGTTATTCAGGTGATTATTTCTGTTGCAGACTTGTACATGAATTAAAAGAACTTTACAAAATCTTTGCCCTAGACAACTTTTGTAGAAAGAGGCAATCATTATTTTCTCCCCTTGAAATCTTGACAGCAAAAATAAGAACTGATCATTTCAGAGAGCAGGTGTTTCTGGGATTTGTTGTTGCTAGATTTGTTAATTTTTGTTGTTTGGTGAAAGTTAGTTTCTGGGTTCTATTATTTTGATGGTATTATCATTCTACTCTTTTGTTCTTTGCTTCTAAAATATTTTCTTAAACTGTATTTACTTATTTTAGAGCTAGATGCACTGACATGCAGTGACTATGACTGGTCCTTCTATCTGTTTATATGTTTATGGGGAGAACAGGAGATGCTGTTGCTTGAATTGTTCTAGTAATATCTAATGATGAGGAACAGCTGGGCTATGTGGGCTGCATGAAATGTGTCTGGGAGTGTAAGCATAAGGAAGGCCATTTTATACAGAAAACTGGTACATATTTCTCCCAAGACCCAGACAATAGAGGAATCCTAAGGCATGTTTTCTGTTACTTTTCACACCTGGTCATCTCATGGGTCTGTGTCTTCTATGCGTTTGTCTGCTGTTGAGTGCTTAGATTTTGAGCTTCCACAAGTAGCACCTATTGGACCAGGATGAGAATTCAGAATTAATTTTTTTTTTAAAGTATTTCTATGAAATAGTCTACACAGCAATGATTTGTTAAACTGCTTGTACTTTCTAAATTAACAATTATAATGAATTCTGGCTGGAATCTAAAGAAAATTATGCAAAGCAGAGAAAATTCCTATCTTTCTGGAAATCCATGTGGTGCACAGAAGACTCAGATTAGAAGGAATAAACTGACAAAAGCAATATCCAGACAAAAAGGAGAAACATCTTTATTTCCTCAGCAGTGAGACCTTCACCAAAATAAAACCTATCTATTCTTGAGTGTTAGAAGTCTGCTGGACAAAATGTGCACTGAGAACTCGGTATCTAAACTTGCCTCTGAACTGAGCTTCAGGTTTTCCGACTCCTGAAGCCATGGAACAAATACAAAGTAGCAGATTAATCTTCTCGTATGTGTTTGAAGTTATTTTTATCCTTGCAAATATTCTTCATAGTGGTGGCTCACCCCAGGCATGCTGAAGTATAAGAGATACCACTCACTGTGCAGAAATGTACTGCTACGTCTTTTTGTTCATGGTCCGGTGTCTGCTGCTGTGCGCAGCGAGCACGGGTAGGTGTACACCAGGTGCAGACCGTGCACCCTCCTGCACTGCTCGTCTTGTGTTGGTTGTGCACACGTCCATTTTCTGTGTCAGTACAGACACGCTGCTTTGGTAACGCTTGGTTCTCACTGCCACAGCCCTTGCATCGCGGGTTGGCCGCGGTCACAGGGACGGAAGCAGGGGGAAGCAAGGCACCATCTGTTGGCTGGCAGCGCTGAGGGGCAGCAGAGGGGAGCCTGGCTCTCCACACCAGCGGGGAGCAGAGGGGAGGGCAGGGGCAGGGGTGGCGGGGAGGGCCCCCCGCAGTCTCAGCCGCACAGCGGGCTGCGAGTGCGTTGCATCCCCCTTCGCCCGTCCCCCGCTGAGCCCCGGGCGCGGAGCCCGGCCCCTGCCCTCAGGGGACCGATCCCTCGCAGGCTCTGCCGAGCCTCGCTCAGCGGGGCCGGTTTGCACAGCCCGCTCTGCACGGCGTTCCAGGCGGCGGCGGGGTGTTTCCCAGCGCGCCTCGCGCAGCTGCTTCGGGGCCGCGGACCCGCGCGTGCCCCCTGCCCGCCCCAGGCCGAGCCCCAGCGCCCCCCGGGGCAGTGCGGGACGCCGCCTGCCCCCGCCGCGGGCAGCGCCGGCCGGGCCCGACACCCCGCCGCCTGCCCCCGCCCGGCGGCGCAGCGGACGGCGCCTGCGCGGCCCCGCCGTGGGCCGAGGTCGGTGCGCGTGCGCCCGCCGCGGGGTTGGCGGTTGGAGCCGGGCGGGGGGGGGGGGGGGGGGAGGGGGGATGTGTGTGTGAAGGGGAAGGTGCGCGCGCGCCGCTGCCCGCCCGCCCTCGCGCTGAGGTAACGGTCTCCCGTAACGCTGAGGAGAGGAGCCAGACGGGCGGGTGCCGCCGCGGGGAGCCGCCCGCCGCGCTTCGCCTGCGCCCGCCCGGGCCCCTCCTGGGCCGAGGGCGCCGCGCTGCCCCCCGGCCGGCCGCCCCCGCGCCGCCCCGCCCCGGGGCGCTATGAGCCATGAAGCCGCCCGGCAGCATCTCCCTGCGGCAGCCTCGCTGCGGCCGCCGCCTCCCCGCCGCCTGCCGCCCCGCGCTCCTGCCGCTCCTCGGCCGCCTCGTCTCGCTGCTCCTGCTCCTCCATGGCTCCTCCTGCCCCCGGGCCCGCGCGGCTGCAGCGGCCGCCGGTGGGTATGGCGGGGGTACGTGTGTGCTGGTGTGCGTGAGGCGGCTGCTGCTCCTCGGGCCCGTCCGCCCCCTCCCCGGCCCCGCTGCCGCCGCCCCGGGGGATAAACCCCCGTAACATCCCTCTCCCCTGAACGGTGTCTGCCTCCGCCCCTTCCAGCTCTGTGTGCGCCTCTGTTTCGGCGTGTAGAAAAACGGGGCTCGGTGAATGTTTCCTTGGCTGGCATGTGCACAGAAAAAGAGAGAAATGTGAGGTTTCCCCCCCGGTCTCCTGAAGCCAGTGCTGCAGTGTTTCGGGTAGAGGATGGGGTGAAACACGCTGGTGAGATATGCGACAAAAAAAAGGCTTAGGTGGTTTTTGTGTGTGTTGGGGTGCATCTGTACGGGCATCTGGCTGGGAAGCTAATTGATTTGTTTGGGGTTGGTTTTTTTGGGCTTGCTTTTTGTTTGCTTTTGATTGCATGTAGAGATATATATGGAATGCTGAGTATAGTCGGTTTGTGCATCATGTTATTACTGTTGCGTTGCTCGTTGATTGACTGCATCCTGAAATTTTAATGAGAAAGGCTACCGATTTCATCTGAAAAGCTGCCACTGAAGAAAAGGGTTCTTGACAAAGTTAAAAAGAGAGAGGCAGAAAACTTCGTATTATGTAAGAGAATTGATTAGCATTCGGTGTCCATGGACTGTGAATTCAGTTTTTCTTAAGAACATGAGGAGTGTTCTTAGCCTTTTGGAGATATACATTTGTGGTGTTTTTTTTTTTTTTTTCTTGCTTGTGTGTGTCTGAGAGAGAGAAGAGAACCAGCTTGGCTATCAAAGAGGGTGTAGGGGGTAATTACATATCCATTAAGTTGGTTTTTTTTTCCTCTTGGAGGTTGAGGCATTAAAATATTTATACTCCATGACTGCATATGAAAATGTATATGCATTTAAATAAATAATTTCTGAAATAATTTTGTGTGTGAAAAGCGAATCAGATCTAGCTCAATGAGTAAGCTATCTTTTTGTTTGCTTAAGTGATTAGAATACTGCAAGCTGAATTATGTAGCTTTTTTATGGAAGCAAACACATTCTGCCATCTAATTCATGGTTGGCATATCTTTCTTCCTCAGACCTGCACTGGAATGAAATGGCAGGCGATATAGAAGGAGTACTGGCAGATGAAGAGAATACATTTCAACAGAATAAAAGCAGTAACAGTAAAAATAACAGTTACAGCAATGTAATCCAAAAAGAAGTCACACTGCCTTCAAGACTAATCTATTACATCAACAGAGACTCTGAAACCCCTTACCATATCCTGAATACCAGGGCAAGGCACCAGCAGAAACATGACAAGGTAGGGTAAAAAGAGGCTCATCTGCAGAGTTTTCAAAATTGTAATATGTGATGGTGGAACTGTTTGAATGTTTTGTTATGTAGATCTTTGAGACTTTATGGTGGTCCTTCCCACCATTTTTAGGAATTAAAGGAGGACATGTAATTAAACAAGAATATAATTTCCCTTGTGTTAATTTAAAAATAATTATTTTGAATTTCAGGATGGTTCAGACACTGAACTGTAGATAAAACAAATGGGAATTATGTAAAGTTGACTTGTTTGATCAGCACAGAATCTTGTGTCTTGACTTACGATATACCATCATCAACTCAGTGCTTCTTCCAAAATAGCTCTACACTGCAAAAATGTCTGCATAAGGAGTTTCTTTAGAATCCTGAACTTACAGTACGAGTTACTTGGCTTTGAGTGTATCATGCACTACCTAATAAACGCAGTATTGGTTTCCTGCCAGTGTATGATCAGTGAAGGCCACTGTAAAATGTTACTGGGTTTTGTCAGATAATACTTGTATTTTTCATTTGTAATGACAAGATCTAATATTTCATTTTACATAGATGCAGATAGTAACTTTTTTTTCTGAAATTGCATGGGGTTGAACAAATTTTGGTTTTGTGAAATAACTTGGCAAGAAGTAAACCTATTCTAAACTATATCACTTAAGAGACACCCTTTAAAGTGATTCCATCCTGTTTTTATAGATTTTTATTTAAAAAATTAATTTCTTCCCACAGGTTAAAAAGGTAAAGCAAAGGTAAAGATGGTTTGTATAGGAGTAGATTGCCGTGGTAGAAAAGGTAGCAAGCCCATGAGTGTGTATGGTATTACCTATTGAATTGCATTTCTTTTTGAACTTTGTGTTGATATTGATTATGTACCGTTTCAGACGTGGAATTAATACGGAGGCACTGTGTAATCTTTGAAAAAAAGATGAGATGGTTGTATAGTTTTGATGTTTTCAGAGGAAGAAAGGTTGCTTCCTAGCTTACTGAACTTGCCATACCAGTATGCACCTCTAGATGCATCTGAATGGACCAATACGTTATGGACGGCACAGAAAAACTGTTCAGTTGTTGGTATCTGGAGCTACTTAGGAGGATACTACATTCAGAACTAATACCCCTTTAAAGTGAGACCACTCTTTTAAATAAACTTAAAAACTAGGGACTTTCTGTTCTCTTTGGAGGGGTGTGTGGGAAGAAAGAGATTTGTAAGTGCTTGCAGACCTGCCTTTGGGAATAGTGCTTCCTCTGTATTTCTACATGAGTTTTTTCTTGGGAATCCATGGAGGAGAATGTCTGCCAGTCTCTTCGCTCACCCAGCATTGCCCACAAGAATATTGCTGCTGTTGCCTATCCTTCCTATGCCCTACCTTATATTTTACCTGTTGGGGTAAAGCTCTGCAGAAATCAGTGCTGACAGAATCGGTATTGATTTCCTTGGGTATGCTTGCTGCTGAGTATTGTGTAAAGAGGATCTCCTTTCTACTTACTGTGTCCCTTTTAAGCGCAGAGAATGCTAACACTGCAGTTTTTCCCACAGGAAGAGTTCTTTAAGCTTGGGGCTTCGTGGAGAGTGACATTATGTTGACTTCATTCTTCTGGCATGAAAATTCTATTGCTTTGATCCATGTAATTGAAGGAAAGGGCTGATTATGTTCCTTGCCTGGATTGATTTTTGCATGTCTTGCCTCCAGAGCACCATGGAGGGCTTTCCTCCTGCTGCAGATTTTCATCTTGTGTTTTTCCTTGCATGAAGTAATTTCTTCATGCAAGTAATGGGGAGCAGGGAGACTGCCTGGGATTTAAAAGGAAAATAACCCATAAAGAAAACATGGTGCAATTGGATTGTGAAAGATACAAGAAGGTTTTGATATTTTTTTTTTGGGTGGTGGTGTTGTAATTTTTTAGTGCTTGCTTTTATCCTTTCCCAGAATTAAATGCTGTATTGTAATGAATCCTACTTGCAGGATTTTGCTGTCTCCCACATTGGTAATAAAAAGAAATAGCCAAAATACCTTTACGGTTAGGTAAACAAAGAAGTCCATATTTAGGATTGATTTTTAGCATGTGAAAAAAGTAAAGACAAGTATGATGACCTATTATACATACACAGTGGACAGCTGAGGAAGAAAAAATACTATTTTTTTTCTTTTTTTTTACTGTTCTTGGAACCATACATCATGTAACCTGTATTTTCTTGTCAGCCTTAATATAACATTTATAGGCATATGATGTGGATATACTCCCTATGGACATTATTCAGTAGACACCTTTCTGTGGAACTTCATTATAGTGGCTAGAAGCATATAAGCCATATGGGTAGTTTGTGGGATTAGGCCTGAATACCTCAGAAATGCTGAGTCACTCACTATAAGGAAAGGGGAAGAGTACAGGACATTTTGTGCATGTGGGAAGAAACAGGTAAAGCTAGAGAAATACAATTGCATAAAATGATTTAAAATATTTTGGTTTTTAAAGTCCCTTCCTCAAAGTAAGGGTTTGCAACATTCTTCAGGAAATATATGTAGAAACAAAAGGCTGCAGAAGAAAATTGTACTAGAGAATCAAAAATTCAAATAATAAATCGCTTTCTTAGCATTGATCCTCTTTATCCTTTTTTTCATTCGGTGAAACGCCGTCATAATGAGAGGGTGTATGTGATTTAAACTGTTGGTGGAACCTCCTTTATTTCTTCTTACTCTTCACGGAAGCTTTTTTTCGCTGTTGGAAAAAAAGGGATGTTCACCATAGTTTTGACTAAGTGGTCTATCTCCAAGATGGACAGAGTTCTAGTCTATAACCTATTTTATCTTTGTGCTCTAAAAAAAGCATATTTTAAATACATATTACTTGAAGACTCCAAAAACTGTATACCTGTTTCCTCATAGTCAAATTAAGGCTAGCTGATTTTGAGTTCTGAAGTTATTTTTAGTGTGAAGTGCTCAAAAATGAGCATCTGTTTATAAAAACACACTGAAGAAGCTGACAAGAATTCTTAAACGTGCTGAAGAGGTCTGAGTCACCTGTGTTCTCTTTCTAAACTTCTGCAGATGGAGGTAGCATTTTGAATGAACTGGTAATCTCTTTATTGAACCAGATGACTCTTTTATTTTCTCAGACTGTGTATACAAGATTATTAGGACCTAGCAAGAGGACTGCATGGGACACACATTGTCACAAAAGGCTAGGAGCAAGTCATTATGGTTGCCAGCAGAGGGGAGAAATCTTGCAACACAAGATGGGGTCTCAAGAGAATAGGATTGCCAGAGAAACACAGCTTAGGGCGACCTTACCAAATTTTGAGTGAAAAACAGCTTGAATGAGTTGCATATGAAGGAAGACTATCTGCTGGACAGTTTCTAATTGTTTTTAGATAATTGAATCATAAATTCTCAGAAGCTATAAAGAAGCAGTGTCTTTGTGCATAATTCTAAGCTGTTTGTGTAATTTTGGGGAGGAGGGAGTTATTAAGAAGACTGTGTGGCAGACCCTAACGACTGGGGAGGGGGAAGTATTATATTAGTTTTGACTGTGAAGACAGTTCCACCCCACCCCCCAAAAAATTTGTATTCATTGTGGGCTATCTTTCTTGAGGTGAAAATCCCAGGTGTTTCTGTTCAGCTCAGCTGTTTGTCATTTAAATAGAGAATGTAGTCCTGCCAGGCTGAATGCTGTGTTTCCTGCTGTGTTGCCCCACTTTAAACTTCGAGATACAGTGCTGCCTCAGTCCATTATGCAACTTTGGTGTGTAGTGTATGAAAGTTGAGAGGGAAAGCATCCTTAAGATGAAATGAAAAACAGTGGTATCGTTGTTGTAAAGGAGATGGTATTGAAGAAAAAGCAAACTCATTTTGTAAAAGATGAAAGATAGGGTTAACAATCTCTCAAGAGGTGACATCATGTGAATTCTTACTAAAATCCAGGTAAAAATCCTGTGCATTAATTACACTCTTCCCTTCCCTTGCCTCTATTAGGCCAGATCTTCACTTTTAATCCCCATGTAATGAAAACTGGTCAAAATAATGACTGCATTTTGTGGCTTATGTGTATGAGTTTAAGACTGCTGGAGAATCTTCGTAGTATTTCAGCCGGCTTTGCATTTTCCCCCCCCCCCAGAATTTTCTGTGGTGCAGCTTCAATTTACGTTACTTGCAAATGGGTGATTTTGTGTACTTTGTTTTGTTTCCTAGTCTATATTTAATTTATATTAATGCAGAAGGGTTATATGGACTCTGCATCTTCAGTAGTTACTAACAGGAGAGTTGAAATAGGTCTTCTTATCTTTGGTTTATGGGAGTAGAAGGCTGTCTTCCTTATGCAAAGTTCTTCTCAAGTAGAACCACATATCGGTTTCCTAGCTGAGATGTGGGTTGTGGTATTTCTAAAACTTTGTACTTTTTAAAAAAATTCCATTTTAATATAATTCTGGGTCCTCTCATGAGCTTCAAGTGATAACCTATAAAAGGTTTAAGTTGCGAAGTGTTAGGTAGTGCAGCACTTGCACTTGTTAGGCCTTGTTCTGAAGTAAAAAAGTTCATAGGTTTTCTAGCATTTGGGGGAAGCTGGATACTGCAGGAAAGTGGCCCAAGATATGGATGCACTACTTTGTAAAGTCTTACGAACAAAACCCCAAGGGGGATGTGAATTTTAGAGGTCAGTGTCACTAAGTATGTCATGTTGGGAGAGAATGGTGGGTTCTGTTCTGTGTGGTTAAAAGACCAACATTAGGCTTGCATTCAGAGGTAGGCCTGAGCCTTCGTTTGTGTGCTGACAACCATTCTTTCAAAGAAGAGTCTTCAAGGCTTGAGACTCAAGTGCTTCAAAGTAACCAGAAATAAATCATCAACATGAACTTTCCTGAAATACTGTATGTTTTAAGCAGGAGTTTTTACATGCTGCAGTGGCATGTATGTATGCTGTTCCCGTATGAAATGCTTTATTTCCAATGAATACCGGAAGGTTATCTTGGTATATGTGCCTTACAGTAGGTGTTTTCCAGACACTGAAGAAGGATGGCTTTTGTATGAAGTCTGGGCATAGGCAAACAAGCTAAAAGAAGAGTAAGGAACTAATATATAATAAATCACATTGATTTGTGACTAAACTTGTACTATTATCAGGATGAAGATCAAAAATATGTTTTAACAGTGTAAAATCCATCTAAATCTGACTTAGGTTTCTAATTCCAGAATGGCAGTGATGAAACCCCTTGGCCCAGCTGCTGAAATGAGGGAGGCAGATTTGGCCATTATTTTAGTCAGCAGAACTATATGCAAAAATGGATTTCTAAAAGCAATGAGCTTGTCATTTGGAGATCGTATCTGTATGAATATAGCAAAAGACCCATAGGTACTATCAGTCAGTTAAATAATGCTGTTACTTTTGTTTAAAGACTTGTGACAGAACTTATTTTTGAAGGGATAACACTTTATTACATGTGACATAGTTTTACTGTAAGGAAGTAAAACCAATATAGTACTTTTATAACTATCATCAATAAAAGTAAAGATAGAAAGTCTGGAGAAAGTGGATTATGGACAAATGATGCCCAAATGCAATAATGAAAACAATTAAAGTGTTCAAGTTGTGAAAAGCATCAGTAGAACTGAGATTCCAGTTACAGCCTTCTAATCCATTTTTATCTTGAAACTTACAGCAAGATAATGACTGATGTGAAACAAACTGGAATTCTTTATGGATTTTTAGCTTGGAAAAAACCCTGAGAGCTACTGCTTTGCACAGCAGCTACAGCAGTGTTAGTATGTCCCTAGTATGAAGAAACTCTTATTACAGTGACCACACTAGTAATCTGAGCTTCTGGAATAGTGAAAAAAGACCTTTCTCCCCCACCCCACCCCCATCTAAAATTTGGGTTTGGAGCAGGAAAAGTTTTAGTCTCAGACCCTCCTTCAACCAGCTCTTCTATATATCATCAGTAGGTCTTTGCTGCAGAAAAAACATGTAATTTTGCAGCTTTGCCATGGGAGTAGTTTATGCTGTCAAAGTGGGAACCTCTACAGAGGTTTTTAAATTATAAACATGTACAAAGGAACTTGGTCTCCTTTTTATGTAAGTAAAGAGTACTCATGCAGATGTGAACGTATGCATGTATACAAGTGGTACAAGAAGGTGATGTTTAGACATGGTAGGATATCCAGCCCATATATATTTTTCATAATATATGCTGATCTACATTATATTCTTGTTTGAATTTATATTTCTGTGCCAATCAGAGAACACTGTATTTCAGATTATACTTTAGGCATTGTATTACACAGTGGCTGATAAAAAAATAGTGTGAAATGATGAGCTGTGTAACAGAATTCCACAGATGCTTTTCTGAAATGCTTCCTCCCATCATGATGGTACATTAGGGTTAACGCTAAAACACCTAGTGACTTTTCCCTGGTATCTTTCTGTGCTAAGTTGTTACAGGAAAATGTCAGTTTCAGGATTGAATACTTCAGCCTCATTACCTTCACCAGATTTCTGGTTTATAGCTTTCATGGGTGGTTATCTGTTATTAAACTGGATTAAAAAAATATGTATTTTCCTGTAGCAGCGGTGTGTCCCACTGACCTGAATCAAAACAGTGTTTTTGCTAAATTGCAGTATTAAAATCCAGTGTTCTTTTTGTAACCAGCGGTTTGAGCTGAGTTTGGTGGAGAACATGCCCTGCTACAGGGTAGCAAATGAGTGTCAGCTGCTTTGCAGCAATTGCTTATGTGTACAGGCTACATCTGTTGTGAGGCACAGTAATAGATAGCAAATGGTGCTTTTATATACAGAAGTAATTGTTTTCAGAACTAGCAATGATATTCTGTCTAAACCTACAGGATCACCTAAACCTACTTTTTCTTAGGATATTGTAGGCTGAGAATGCAAATTACTTAAATAATACTGAATTGCAGAAAGATAAAGAATACGTGATTGATGTCTTAGAAACTTAAAAGATGATATACATGTATCATTGAATGTATACTGGACAAAATGACTGGACAAAAGAAAAGCTATAGCAGATCATGTCAGATGTCCACCTAGCTGTTTCTGAGAGCGATCAGTAGCAGGTGCTTAGGGGAAGGATATAGGCGTGTAACAGTCGTGGGGTGCTACTTCCTCGACTGGTCTCCCAGACTCCAGCAATTTGTGGCTCAGGATCTTCTGGGAACCAGAAGTTGTCTTTTGGATTTAATAGCCCTTGATGGGATTTCCTGATCTTGAGATTATCCTTTGGGTTTTTTTAATACATGTACATTTTTAGTATCTGTGATGTCATATGCTGAAGTTTCAGGATTTTGTCACATTTCAGTACACCATGATTGCTTTTGAAGTGCGTTTTATTTTTTGAGGTGGTATGTCATCCTCCACACTTAAGATTCAATCTACTTAACTGATGAAGAAAATGCTTATTGAAAGGAAAGATATTCAAGAGTTTGGCTTATTTAGTTGGCTTGGAATTGGCAGTCAGAACCACAGTAGTAACAGAAACAAAAATTTAAAGTAGGAGACAGAATACTTGGGTATCTCTCTTGCAGGTGATTATTTAGCCTCAATGCTGCTTGTGTTCCAAACAGTGTTTCAAAGAAAACAGACTGCATTACCTAAAATGCATAATGAGAAGTGAAAGAAAAGCTGCACTTGTATCGAACTGTAAAGAAAGAGTGTATTTTTATTTCTAAACTAACCCTGGAAAAAGTACAGAGTCACTTTTGATGTTGCCCTTTTGCTCAGCTTGGCTAAATATAGTTTTTGGGTTCGATGGTAGTTAGTGTTGTTTCTAAAATGACTTGGTAACATAATTAATGATATACTACACTGAGTAAATCCTGGTTAGGCAGTCACTTTTTGCCACATTATGTGTGTCAGGAATGTTATGTCACAGATCTGTAAATGATAATCTTACCTTAAAGGTAAGACCTAATCTTCATGGTTTGTATGTAAAAATGCAACATGGTCAAAATTACCATGTTTATCTTCAAGCAGGATATTTTGAAAAACTTTCAAACTGATTATATATATAGATATGTATGTATAAAACATAATAAATGCTAGGTACTTAAGAAATTTCTGTGGTTCTTATTTCTGATGTTTCAGAATGATCTTAATGGAATAGCACATGCTTTTAAACTTTCCAAATAGTTAATATTGAAGTCTTGTTTGTGGCATATATATGAAGACACACAATTTTAGGTAAACATTACATGTGGAGAAGACAGAAAGCAGCAGCTCCTGTAATTCTAAAAAAAAAAAAATAAAAAAAAATAATTCTAAGTGGGCAAAACTCATTCCAACCATTTTCCTGCAACAAAAACAGGTGCTTGAAAAGGTGCTTGTGACACTTGTTCCTTGGTTTCACTGTGCAAAAAAAATGGAGCAGGGAGTGAAAAGCCTCTCCTACTAGGTATGCATTTCAACTGAGATTCTAGACCTTGGGGCTGTAAAAGCTAGCCTTCATATTGTTTAAATTATGCTGGAAACGAGATTAATTTTATATAGTTTTTGTGACATACCTGAAGATTCATTGTGGTGTTTAATTAAAGTGGGGCTTTTTTGAGTTTTTGATTAAAGGTCTTATTCATAATGTTCCAACTTCATGTAATTATTAGTGCTGTATCAAATTGGTATATAAGTAAGCATGATTTGATTAGAACGTTATCAGGGAAGAGGTTCTATGAAATTCAGATCTAATCTCCTCCACCCTGCTCGAACAGTGTCTTCACAAAAAGAAATTCTTGAATCATATCTAATCTCCTTATTTTTCTAGAAAGCAGATGAGCATGTTTTCAATGTCTTTGGCTTCAGTATAAAACAGTATAGGTTAAAGAATAATATTTATATATCTGAAAAAAATTGAATATTGTGGAAGTTAATGTTAACTCCCTATGCGAGACAAGTCAATGTTGGGGTTTTTTTGGTGGTGGTTGTATGTTGGGCAGCATCAGTCTTCTGTACACTCGTTTGGCTATGGTGCCAAGTACAAAGCCTTCAGTTGTGAAGGGATTACTTTGAAAGGAGACTTTCTTAACATGTAATGAAAGTCTTGCTGTGGTTTTCTTATTTGAAGTTATGTATTACAAATGCTTCAATTATTTCAGGCCTTTTAAAGTGAATGAATGCATTAATATAATTAAAGGAACAGTGTACTACATTACTTATACTTTGTTACATAGCCATGTGGTTATGGCAAAATGTAGACATTTATGTGGGTCTTTTTTTTTTTTTTTTTTTTTTTCCTTCTTGTTTTTGTGAGGAATGAATATGTATTTGAAAGCATGTTTTTCAGGTACCATTTGCTTCTCTTTCTTCCTTACCGTCTAAAAAGGTAAGGAAGATTCCTTTTGAATCAGAATTTGGTACAAGGGCAGAGCTTATCATATGTCTGAGATTCATGAAAATAAGCATGTTTTCCATTACTTTGTTTTCCATGGGTCTTTATCACATATTTGTTGTATATAAAGCTCGGTGATTCTTTTGACAGCTTCAGTTATTCTGCAAAAGTGTAGAGTACTCCTGTGTGTTCATGTTTACAGGCTGTACATCTGGCCCAGGCGAGTTTCCAGATTGAGGCCTTTGGCTCCAAATTCATCCTTGACCTCACATTGAATAAGTAAGTACAAAATTTGGGGTTTCTTTCTTTCTGGCTCTTACTGTCTTTAACTTACAGTGCAAGGTCAGGGCATGGGAAATCTCAAGATCTGTGAAAAAATATGCTGTTATCCAAGTTTAATACAAAATAACATTTAGCCTTTTTAAGCGAGGTAACTGTTACCCTTGCTGATGCCCGTTACATAAATACCTTTAAAATTTTTATTGTTCATGATAAAATAAATGATGATAGAGAGATTCCAGTACCAGTAGTGCTTGAAAAGTGTGGATTTTCTTGTGCATTTTTTTACTTACTGATGAACTGTCACACAGATGTTGTTTTAGCTGCTCAAGTCAGTGTGTAGAAATATTGTAAATACTTGTATGAATGGCTCATCTTTAATGATGTAGAAAACATGCTATTATCACTATAATAATGGGTTCCCACCTCAACAGGAATTTCTAATGGTTTGCTCTACTGAAAGATGCAGCTACAGTCTGTTTACCAGTAAGGCTGACGATTTTACTTAATCATCAGGTCCAGAAGATCTGACTTGTAATACAGGTCAATGGTGGTTTAGTTGTTTGTATCATGTCTATTTATATCCCCAGTTGAAGATATGGAGCTATCTGTTTTTCTAAACATTTTAATGACGCTGTGGGTTTTTTTGCCACTAAAGGTTTACACTGAGGAAGTTCAAGAATAAGGTAGAAGTATAAAATCTGTACTAAATGCTGGACAGGTGAAATTTTCTACAGTATTGCTTAAAAGTACATTTGCCCCTTCTTCTGCCCTTGAGCCTTTCAGCGCACTTAAAGGAGAAACAAATTTACAGAAGCAATTGCATATTGGTTTAAAAAAACCTCTGTGTTCCTCTGGTCTTGAGGACCGTATGAGGTTTTATTTTGATTTGAACTGTTGTGTAATGAAAGTTTTGTTAGGGAGAAAAATGCAAGCTTATGAAATCTAAATTAAAGCAGGAAGCTATTGCTTTATAAAATTTGCTGAACTGATGTATTCATGTATTTTGCTGCTTGGCTATGAGTTATTAGATGTTTTGCTGTTAAGGTGAACCGGAAACATTTTCCTTCATCCATGCATGATTTTGAAGTCAGATTGCGCTTGCAGTTCCGTATTTTGAAATGGACACAAAACCTTGAGTGGCTGGCATAAGATAAGTTCATAGGAAGGCAGGGAATGGTGCAGACAATGGAGGGAGGAAGAAGGCTTGAAGATACTTGGGTGTTCTCTAGTCTCTGGAAGAACTATAGTGTAGGGCAGGACTATGTTGTTTTATGAGAGCTGGAGTGGGACTCATGCAGAGTAATTCCAGTGGAGTAATCATGATGTATTCATGAAGGGAATCTATGCCTAGTGGCCTCTAAGCTACAGGGAATTTCTCCTGTTGGTCTGCTTGCCATTGTTCCTGTTTGAACGTCAGCCAGTAGAGGGACTGAGCACACGTTCACAAGGTGGCACTATACGTAGGATATGGCTGGTTGCATAGACCATCACAGAGAAAAAAACATTGCCTTTACTGGCACCCCATATAAAAACAAACAGGACTTGGGTGAATAATATTACAAACAGCCTGATAAAGTTCTCCAGCTGATGAGCATTGGAAGTTTGCTAGTGAAAAACATGCACCAGCCTTCTCTGGATTCACAAACATGCCCACGTTCACAGACTCAAATGTTAACACAGGCTTTAAGTTCATCAAACATTCATGTCTAGGCCTCAAGTCTCTTACTTGGTCACTAGCTTAGACCTTAGTCTTTCCAGATACAGGTCTCCTCATAGTTGTTGACTGACTCTGAAGCTTGTTTGCGTATCGGACCTGCGCAGAATAGAGAGCAAAGTCCCATAGAAAACATTACAAGTAGGACTCAATAAAAACAGGTCAGACTGTAGAGATCAGGTGCAGGGCTGGACCAAGCAAACATACTAACTTGCAACTTACACAAATGACTCCTTTTTATGCCACTTCCTCTCCATTTTCCCGCATTTGCTGTGTCCTCATTCACCTTCCCCACTTTTGGCACTTCCCCTGAACAACCAATAAAAATGTTTGCACATTTGCACAAGCCCGTGCAGGCATGCTGTAATAAGTTTGTTCTTTCCCAGGAGACCCATGATGACATTGTTTACCACTTCTTATCTGTTCAAAAGTTCTGGTTGAACCTCTTCAAGGCCATGCGTGAGTGGCTCCTTCTGTGGCCTGTCAGTCAGTGACCTAACAGAGATAATTAACAAAGACCAGAACTCTTAGCTTCTGTTCATTAGGGTTTGTGTGTTCTGCTTATGGTTGCTTTTCCTGTCCTAGTCTCTTATGCTGAATGTCTGTTAGCCAACAATTACAAACCTGACAGCCTTACGTTCCTCATATCTCTTGGTTAACGCTCTTGGTACAAAAATGAAAGATTATAAGGTACTCTGGAGTAACGATTAATCCTATTTGAAAAGTTAGACTTTAGCTATAATTGTCTGCTCAAACTTGATAAATTCCCTATGCAATAAGCAACGTGTAGCATTGTCTTAAAACCCAATTTATATAAAAATCCTTTAAAAGTGTTCATTAACTTAAGTAAATTCATTTTTTGTCCTCAAACAATACTGTCAATTCATTTGTTGTAATTGTTTAATACATTACATTAGTATTTGAGTAATGAATGATCCTAGTATATCTGAAAAATTTCTTATTTTTTCATTTATATATTACATACATAAAAAGATGTCTGTGAGGTGCTGACAAATTACTTGCTAATGATCTCTTTTCCACCAACATGTAAAATTGCTGTTCTTCTGTTGTGTTGCAGAAACACGTGTTTCTGCAGGTAACTTATGTCTTGTTTAAATCTAGCGGTCTCTATGTTCTGGTGTAGTACTAAAACACATTAGAGAGCAATACTACCAAAAGCAGTGAATTAAAAAAGTCTACTTGCTGAGGTTTTTTTAGTGATGAGGGAAGCTGGGTGTATTGTCTGGCAGTTTTCAGCTGATGATTTAGCACCAGTCTCTAAATAAAGGAGTCTCCTCCAGCACTGGAGGCTGGGGCCATGTAGAGCCTTCCCCCATGGGGACTGTGGTGGCTGAGGCACATACAAGGAATGGGAAGTTAGGTACCTGAGCTGGACAGAAACATAAGGTAAAAACTGAAGGCAAAAAATTCTCTCCTTCCTACTGAAAACTTTCCTCAAAATCTCAGATTTTAGGGGAAGCAGGGCCGGGGGGAGGAAATCACTAGACCCAGCTTGTATGTTTCTGCTTTCTTTTCCCTATAGAAGTCCAGCTTTCCAGGAAAATCCATTTCCAGTGAAATGGATTTTCTGTTCATTGAAGAGATCATATAAAAAATATGTTATATTTGGCATGAACTGAGAAAAAAACAAAACAAAAAGCCTGCCGCACTTGATTGTAACATGACTTAAATATTAGAGACGTTAACATATGATGAGTATTGTGAAAAGTCAGTCTCATGTGCAGTGTTACAGTCAACATGTAACAGCCAATTTTGATTTTTATTCATCAGTTTAAAGCTTGTAATTGTTGTGTACTCCTTGTGGTGTATGTTTCTTAGGGCTGAATTTAACCTGAGAATAGTCCCAGAGGAGATTACATCATTAGCATAATTTAAAAACCAGTAGGGCAGTAACTGGACTACTTGAGAATCTATTTGATTTTTGGTTTTTCTGAAAAATCTTTAATGGAGATGAGAAAACTAGTTACAGTTTTCCAGAAGGAAACGTTAAATATTTATAACATTTTCTTAAATAAAAGCTTAAACATTTAGGGTACTGAACAGATCCTATAATATACATAAGCTGTGTAAATTAACTGTGATAATGTTACTCTGGCAAGATTTAACTCTAGTCTGCCTTTTAAAATTTGTTACAGATGAGATGCAAAGAACTCAGTGTTAGGATTTTACAAGAATGCATGTGTACTCCTGTAAGTGCAGTCTTGAGTGTCTCAGCTGTAGGTAACAGAACTTTACTGCCTCCTTTGTCACTCCCAGAACCGGAGGCAACCTATTAAGTTATCATTTATATCAGTAGGTGTTTCACATGTAAAAAGACTTAGACATAGATACTAAAACATCTCCATATTTTTCAAGACTTCTTAAGGCATGGGAAAAAGCTTTCTTTTGTTGTTTTAAAAATTATAAAAACATGATGGTATGAAGAAGCTTCCTTCTCAGTTACTGTGTTCAGCTGTAAATTAAAGCACTCATTATAAGCAGTTATTCTGTTTTATCTTAGTATTTTGTTTCTGTAATTTTAAGTGTTTAGTACAAGTCTCTTCAAGGGTTCTTTTCTATGCTTTCACTAAGGTTATGATAAAAATATGTATTCTATAGTATTATGTATGCATGCACTTCTGTATGTTCACTAATGTGCACTGTAGTATTTTACTCATTCACTCTTCCAGGAGTACGGTAGGAGGCAGCACCAATCCTGCCACCGATCAAGGGCTTGTACTCTGAGCTCAATGTCTCAAATACTTCTTTTTCAGCAGTATTTCCAGCTCCTTGTCATCTGCTTCTTTCATTCCTCCTATAACTTTACAGATCAGTCTTTGTAATATTTTTTCTTCTCTTCTGATCTCATTTTTCTTATCTCATCTCCTTCTCTTTAGGAAATGTTTCTAAAATAAAAAGTGTGTATATATGTCTGTTTCTATATATAGGGGAGAACTTACAACTGTAGCTACAGAAATCAATGTTGCAGTCCCTGACTTTCAAGCATTCAAGTTTTGGATTTCCCTGTAGTAATTAAGTAATATCCCTGTGCCTGCTGTGCAATGCATGGATAAAGTTGTATTCTACAGAATGGCTATCAATAAAATCATTGACAGCAAAGCTTATTTCAACAAGACTATAAGAAACTCGGTGTAAGCTGATTTGTTTGAAATTCCAATTTTCTTTTTTTTTTTTTCTGATGTAGGATCTTTTGGGATGTATGTTCCTACATGGGATCTGGGAGGCATCTTAAAGAATTTGTCTAAAAAAAACCCCCACACCCCAACAACCAAAAAAAAACCCCAAACTAAAAGAACTCAACATACCCCACCCCCAAACAAAACAAAAAACCCCACCCCAAAACCAACCAAGTGAAAAAAACCCCACAACCAAAAACCTGAGAGGACATGCTGTTTGTCTTTTGAAATGCAGAGGCATTGGTGTTGTGAACATGAGCCCTCTTGTCAAACTTCTTGCTTATGGACTGAAAAGGCTATTCTGTGCCCTCCTGATCCTGGATTTAATTGTGGGTCTCACACCCACCTCAACAGGGTTTTGAATGCCTGTCAGCTGAGATGTGAACACAGCCGTTGGTTTGGTGAATTGTTAGGGTCAGCAAGCTCATGGCAAGGTAAATGCACATCTGAGGCAATATGACAATGCTATAAAATTCTGTGTGGCAGGATGAAGGTGTTTATTCCTTCTCCCATGTAACAATGACAGGTATCAAATACAAGAGTTTTGAAAGGAGATGCTTCTCACAGAAAAAAATTAAAATGCAAATCTTGTCACAGGATACTGCACATTAAATTATTTACAAGAGTTAAAGGATTGGAAGAATTTACAGAAATCTGCTGGGGATGTTGAAAACAATTATACTAACTGGCACAAATGAAATGTGACACTAATGAAATCCTGGTGTCACAGATCACTGGGTGCTGAGAAAACTCCCTCAAAAATAGCTGCATGTGTGTATTTGCTGTCAAACATGCAAAGCAGTTGTCTGACTTGATGCATCCTTTCTTAG
The DNA here is from genome assembly GCF_023634085.1 of Falco cherrug. NCBI lineage: Eukaryota > Metazoa > Chordata > Aves > Falconiformes > Falconidae > Falco > Falco cherrug. The sequence goes on along the minus strand of NC_073704.1, from coordinate 14,606,174 downwards.
GTTATGTTCTTACTCTTTCCTCACATGTAATCACTGTGATGTGTCAGTGGTGAAGAACTGTTATCTTTCTAATCTAGTAGATTTTTTAGTCTTTCTGAGACTGTCCAGTCTTCTCAATAGTGAGGTCTTTATGCTGAAGTGAATTACTAGGTTCTCAGATTCTGGTATAGTTGGGCTGAAATCTTTGCATGTGGAGCTAGAATAAAGCCTGTATATACTTCACATGTAATTAAGTTTATCAGACTAGCTCCTAAGAGCCTATGTCACTGAGCTTAACTTGATTCAATGACAGAGCTAGAGTCATGCAATATAGTTCAACATGGAAGCATGGATTAAGGGAACAAAAATCAACTCTTAGTTTGCTGGAGAACCAAAATGTATTTCTGATTCTGCTGTAGTTAATCTAGTCCGAAAGTGCTCAAGTCAGCTCTCTATAAGTATAAATAAATTTATGTCACTAGTTTTAGTATTAGAAGTAAAATGTAACAAAAAACCCCCACATCCTCATCTCATTGGATTTTTCCTTGGTAGTAAGAGTTGGTTTAAATTAACATTAGACACAAAGTATCAGACCATGCCCAACATTTAGTGAATTCTTTAAGAGGAGAAGAAACCCAAGTTTCTTTTGTGTGTAAAACAGCTTGCTTTAAATGAAGGAATCTTTGGCAAATACTGGTTACCACTGATTGAGACCATTCTGGCAAAGACAGATGGCAGCCCTCAACCTTGCACTACAGGTTAATAAAATTTTTACTGATAATTCAAAACTACCTGTTTTTCAAGCTGGTGGTGGAAGAAAGGGATCAATTAAAATGCAACACTGAATGAACTTGAAAAGTTGTTTAAATGAAATCTTTATTTTGTCGATTGCTTTTGTGGGAAAGTTCTATCAGCAAGTTATTATGGAGGTGTTTCCCATGACACAGTACTTGTATCTTCTGTAATATCATCTTGTTATTCACTTCTTCATATCCTTTTATATAGCACACATAGTATCATCTTCATTGCTATGGTAAAGGTAAATACGGCGGAAACTGAGCAACATAATGTTCTTAATATTCAAGCTCCTACTTTTAAAATGCTTGCTGAAGTAGGCATTAAAATAGAACACGCTCTGTTCTCATATGGAGGGCGTCAGGACATAATGAGAGAAAGGATCATGAAGAATTTGTCTGAACTCCCTTAAACTGACTCAGTGCTTTTTGCACTGAGGGAGGCAGACAGGTCCAGAAAACAATCAGGAGTATTTCCTGCACCATTCTATATGACTTCAGAACACACTTTCCTGTCAGTCTTTTTTGGACTTTTCCCCATTTGAGGACCTCTTAAAAAATACTTAAAGTATCACCTAGGTAATTTCAGTTTAGTAAATTTGTTGTCAGGTCATCCTTTTCTCTATCCAAAAGACAAACCAAACAAAACCAAACGACAAGAGCAAGACTATGCAAGAAGTGATTTTTAAAGAAGTGTACTGTTCACTGTTAAAGAGTCATTATGGTATTAACAGCAGAAGTGAGTGTGGACCTTCTTTGATTCCATAGTTATGAGAAAGTTTACCTGTACACCTGGATCATCAGTTGTTTCTCTTAATTGCTTGTAATTGTAAACACAGATGCTTGATCCCAGTACCACATTTTGATTTTTAAGCTCCTTCAAGGTAGTAAGTAGTGAAACCTTGCTGTGTTTTAAAAAATAACAATGAATATTTGCAGTATATTTATTCATTGGAGACACTCTTGTCAGAGTAGCTTCAAAGACAACAATCAAGTAAAGACTACTCAAAATACATACTGGAAACATAATAGTAAATTCCTGTAAGAAAAGTTGCTTCAACAAAGCTGGTGGATATAATTGAAACTGGTAATAGAAACAAGGCTACAAATGGCCACTTCATTAGGTGACAGTGTCTTGATGATCAAAGAGAATGCTGTAACATGGTTTCAATTTGTTTTTCACATCTTTATGTGCTACTAAACTATATCTGTCAAATGGACAGAAGCATCTGATGTGTGTTCAGTTAAGTAATTCAGCTAAACTAGGTTGCTCAGACACTGGTACATACTGTACTTGAATAATTTCAGAATACTTAAAAAGATATTGCTTGGGAGTAGGTTAGTATAAAGATTATTTTGCATGCAAGAAAGGTAATTCAGCTGTAGTCTGATTTCCTGCAGTCTGCGTACTAGATTCCTGGAAGCAAACTTGGTTACTTGAGGTAACTTTTTAGTCATTTCATAGCCTTTACCTACCCCAGTCAATGCTTTTCATCAGGATAGTTAGATGCCAGCTGAGGTAAGCCACTTTTCACGCTGCAGCTCTCCTGCTAATGAAAACAGCAGCAGTGAAATATACGTGCCAGGGAAGTGGATGTGAGTTCTTCAGAAAGCATCTGCTGTTTGCTTTTAACAGCTGGCCTGTGTCTTCAAAGGCAACAGCTACTGGGAATGGCATATCCCTTTGCTGTTTATTAGCATCTCTCAATGTAACTCAGATAGGTAGTTGTTTTTATTCAGCTGTCCTGCATCACCAGTTCTCTTAAGACAACCAAGGCAGGATGGGAGGAACTATAGAAAAGGACATGGCAGACTAAAAAAATTTTTTTCTCATGCATTCATTAAGAATGTTGCAATTTGATGTGTTCACTGTAAAGCATCATACTAATGTGTCGCTAGCCTAAGTATGCTTTTGACTTAAGTGATCATGACTTACACAATTATTTCAATTAAAGCTTGCACTGTTTCTGGTGCTCATAGTATTGAGCAAAGCCAAATTTGCTGTACTGGATGCATTTCTGTTCAATCAAAATGTAAATGGACCAACTGAAAGGTGACAAAACACATTCCACTGTAGATGAGGTACAAATGTATTTTCTGAAATTCAGAGCTGCCCTTCAGAGGTAAATTTAGACATTCTGTAAACGATAATGAAGGAATAATAGTTATTTTGTGATGTGGAGACCCATTATGCATGAGTTCAGTATCTCATTCCTTCTTGTACTTCTGCATGAGCTCTGTGTATTCTGGGCCTTTTTTTTTGATGCCGCTTGCATAAAGGTTCCCATCACACCTACTGGTGAAATTACAGTGCTCTTCTGTGTATGTCTTTCGTGTTAGAAAAAAATGAGTTCTTTTCATTTTTTTTTTTCTTTTCTAAATAACTTCTCCTGTCTTTTGTCAGATTTGTCAGCATTAATAACAGGTAAAAGTTGTGGTAGGGAAAATTTGCAGTAGCAGCTTTATGCTTATTTTTACAGCTGTTGTTATTCCTGGAGCTTTAGCAAAATACAGAACAAACTCCTTTACTCAAATTCTATGATTTTTCTTTGTGGCAGTATTCAAATATTTTTTTCAATCCTAGACTACTCTGCAATGTCACACTTAAATACTAACCATTTATAAGTTATGGATGTGTTTGTACTGATGTTGCTACAAATACAGAGAACAGGACTGAGACTAGCTTTGTTACAGAAGCGACTGGTTGTGTGTACTGGCAGAGCTGTGCTGGAAATGCCTGTAAACATACTGTCCCCCTCCCGTTCTCCCCTATTCCCCTGAATAAGGTCATAGTTGTCTCAGATCAGCTATTTCTAAAAGACTTGAGAGATTTCTGGATGATTGGAAATAAGGTCTTCTTTAAGATGTTTGCTAGGGTAGACAGATACTTGAGATAAGAGTAAGTGATACAAGGTACAGAATCTGGGTACCTAACCAAGGTAGAGGCATACAGTTTAAGGAGAAGCTGGCTGATTTTTTTTCAATGGGAAGTTCAAAATTCTTGCTACCCTGTGGGAAATGTCAAGAGGAAAATACCCTTGCAGTACCTTGGTGATTGTGTGACCAGCGTAACATAATAATGATGAGAAAGTAATGTTAAATATCTTGTTACAGTGTAGCATGAAAATGGATTTGTGAAAGAGAGTAGTCTTACAATAGATTTTCTACTCCAACTTCTAGGTGGTAGATACTGTGTTACTTTTGGCAAAAGGGTGGTTCACAAATTACAGGTGCATTTTGTTTATGGCATACGTTTGAACAGTATGTCATGAATAGTACGCCTCAGTTTTCTCTGGCTATAATTTGTTTACTATGGAGAATTTCATCATTGTGCCTTATATTCAGCAGATCTCACAGGGCAGTAGCATTGGAAAGTCAGCAATGAAAAAAATGTAGAGACTGCTGGAAAAGCCACTGTGCTGCATCCTTGCTTTATGCTTGTAACGCATATATAGGAGTATTCCATCATAAGCATGCCATGTTAGATATTGTGTGGGACACTGTATTTACTACTTGAATCAGAAATCCCTTTGCAGCTGGAAGTAATGAGAAGCTGAAGAACGGCAAAGGTTGCAAAAGGTGAAGTAAAGAAATTTTGATCAGCCCTTATGTCACATGAAATGGGATAAATCTAGGAGATGAATGCAGTAATTAAACTACAGTTATTTGTGTGTCAGTAGACACAGTTGGAAGTCACCTACTATAAGTCTTACAAGATACCAAAAGCACTAGATAGCACTGATAGCAGTTTTGAGATCAGTCGCGTAAGGTTGCTAGAGGGGTGTGGGATTGTGAGCTTGACTTGGAAATGGGCGGATAAATCCTGATACTGGAATTGGTCTGAGGAAATCAAATGGTCACTGTGAATTCAAGCGGTTACCTCTAGTCTTGTCTATATTAACCTGTTAAGTACTGAAGACGACAGTGCTTATGCTTCATAATAACTATGAAAAATGCAAAGAAGAAAAGGACATTATTAACACTCTAAAGTTTAATTGCTTTGTATACGTAATCCTTTTCAGAAGCTTCAAACCTTGCCACATTGAAGAAGTGGATGTTTGCGTTGTAGTCAAGTGCTTACACTATTTATAAAGTGTTTGTATTCTCTTGCATAAAATTTGTAGCTTACTATGATACAAATAGAGAAAGTTAATTGATTTTTTGCAACTAGATTTATTTTTAAATCTGCACTTTAAAAATATATCTATTAAATATTGCTATCAAAATGAAGTTTAAGACAAGTGATGAGACTTAAGTAATTATTTATGGCTCTTCGTGTTGGTTTTGCAGGCACAGGGTGCCCATAACATGGTCCCTTGGTTCCATGAAAAAGTACTTTTTAAGAGAACTACTGGTAACTGACTTCTGCAGAACCTTCTCTGATAAATGTCGTGTCTAATAAATGTGGCATGAAGAATTGATTTTATAAGCCAATAGTCCTATAGTTAGAAGTGTTATCAGGATTGCTAATAGCCTAATCTGAGTTGAAATATCCATTATCATAAGTTGTTGCTAGTTGTGAATTCCCATCAGAGCTATTTTGTTAGACCAGGCTTCCATAATGATGGTGGTTTTTATTCATAGCAACAGTATTTTTGTTTTGATATATGTACCACTATCAGACTCTTTAATGATTTTTTTTTTTTTTTTTTAAATTTGGAAGGGTGCACACTCTTAGAGGCTTGAAAAATGCTGAGAATTCTGGACCACATTAAGTAAAATGCTTATCTTGTGTATATGGTGGGGCCAGTTAACATATTTAATTGCTTTGCTCTCCCTGGGCCGCTGTGCTGCAGGCCTGATTATAACGGGCTGAGAGGTGAATGGGGCATTGATGTTATCCCAGCATATATACAGGCTAGCTAATCTTATTAAAAAAAAAAAAGAAATTTGAACTGTAAATTATACAGTATGGGAAATTTTTATGCTTCACAAATTTGTCTTGTCAGAGTTAGGATAAAAATAAGAATCTGAGAAGAAAAAGCAAAAGGAAGAAAAAGAGTATTGGGGAGGCTGGGGGTGTTGTTTTTTTTTAAAGAATATTACTTTTTTGTAAAAAAACCCGGAGTATTTGCAGTTGTGAAAGTGAGGTACGGGTAAAGTATGTGTTTTTGTCTTCAGAACAATTGTGTATCTATTTGTTCAACCTTATGCTCTGTTTAACTTTTAGATAAACTACAGAACTTACTTAAAAACAATAATGAACTAAATATACATTTCGTCAGTACCAGTTACTGGAAGAAAACTAAGTCCTAAAGCCATGGGATTTTTTTTGCATATTTAAAAGGCTGATACTGTAAAGTTAAAATACAGGGGATTAGATTGCAGAATGAAATTCCCCCTTCTGTGACACACTCTGATTTCCAGTGCCTCAATAAATAGTTTAATGGATGGAAGCTGCTTGATTTCTTTTAAACTAATTTACAAGGAAAGAAAAAATGGTTTGAAAATTCTAACAAAAAACCCTGAAGCCATCTATAGCAACAGAAAGAATATTCAGATTTTTCTCATCTTGATTTTTCCTTTCTTTGATAGTGACCTGTTATCTTCCAATTATGTGGAGATTCACTATGAAGATGGAAAACAGAAGTTTTCTAAGGTACTGTGCCCCTAAAATTTGTCAGAATGGTCTTTATGAAGGAATAATGCCAATAAAATGTTAAAAAAATGGAAAAAAGTTTTGCAAGACTTAAAACCACCAGAAGCCTTTTTCCGTGCATACAAGGTAACTGATTTAATCTTGGAAGAATACCTCAGTAATGCAAGAAGAATTGTACAGGAAAGGAAAGCTGTGTGTCAGGGTGGGGGGTAGGCAGTGGTAGGTGGTGTTGGTAGTGAGGATGATCCAGATACTGCCAGAACAATTGCATCTTGTAAAATGTAGGGGGTGGAGGGGTTGAAGTCATCATCAGTATAGTCTTCATTAATTATTTACATGTCCTTAGCACGAAGAGCAAGGGAAAGGGATAATGGTAATGTAAGACATTTGAACAAAACAAAAAGAACTTGCAGTGACTTTTCTTTGTAAGAATTATACAGTTGTGAAACAGAAAATGAAAGACTTAACTCCAGAGGTTAATGTTTCAGTTATTACAAAACCAGCATATTCCTTGACATCCAATCAAATTTATTTGTCAAACTAGTTCCCAAATGGCATTTAGTGCCATAGGCTATTGATCCCAAGACAAAGAGATTAAAGTTATGCAAGATAGTTCAGCCCTAAGGGAACCAGATTAGTCTGTTTGTTTGTTGTAATAACAAAATGAGGACTGGTGGGTTCCTAGGAAGGTTATAAACTATGTTTTCAGGAATGACTTCTTTAATATTTGGTATGAATGCTGGAGTATTTGTTGTGAGCTTATTACATGTGAAATACATCTCTACTTAGAGTGAAGGGAAGCAAGCATTCAAGTTGCATTTATGCCTTTAGCAAGTCAGGACTGTTTGTCCAATTATTAGAAGTCTAGTTCATTATTTCACCCTTGTTATAGAGAATCACAAATAAAACAATATACTGCAGATGAGGGCAAAATTAAACAATTACATTGCAATACAATGATTGCAATATGCTGTTCTGTTTTTTTCCACTGAAAATAGAAAAACAGTTTCATGTAACATACTAAGAAAGTTGTTTCATTAAGACTCAGTACTCTGCAAAATAGGCAAAAATGCTAAATGATGCAAGAAAACAATTCCCTCTGGCATTTAGACAAGCTCATGCAATTGTCAGCTGCAGCACTAGCATACAGCACTGCGGTTGCTGAATCATGAATCTGACTGGAAAATTATATTAGAATTTTAGACTCAGCAAATGGGACTACCTTTGTGAGCTGCAGTAATTTGATACAAACTTCCTAGGGGATGTTTTTGGAACTGATTTCTTTAGAAACAATAATAGAGCTCCTGAGGTCACATTAATCTGTAAAAGGCCTCATTGTAAGTTCAGAAAAAATACACCATTTGTGTAGGAAATCAAATAAGGACTGTATCGTGGTCTTTTGCAGTATCTTACAACCCTTTTTAGACCTATGTAAGTAAAAGATCGTTTTGTTTCCTGATGTGGATGTAAAGAAGTGAGATCTTGATGAAAAGTATTTTCTAGAAAGGGCTAGTTTATTACTAGAGTGAAAACACTGAAGAACAAGCAGCAATTTCTTTACTTGGATGACTCTCTTTTGCAAAAAATTTTTGGAAAGCTACTTGTGTGAGAAAGTTAATCATGATTTAGTTGTTAAAAATTGGTGTATGCATTCTCACTGATGGAAAGCTAAGTATGTAGTGATTACTTTCTGTGTAGTACTTTGATTTAATTATGCACAACAGTCTGTTAGGAATTTGATTAAGTATTAAATAAGATTAAGTAAGATGCAAAATGCAAGTAATGCTGTGCATACTTAAACAAAGAGTACTTGCGAATTTGGTACTTCCTTGACTTCTAATAATTGCAGAAGGAATGCATGCAATATGCTTGTTGGTATTCAGATGACACGACACCAGAATTAAGAATATTTTGATGATCAATGATAGGTTTTTCAAACAGTGTGTGAGAGAGCCAACCATACTTAAGGGTTTTTAGTATAACTTTAGTTTAGCTGGGGTTATTGTTGGTAGACATTAAAGACCAACTACTTAAATGAGGTAAATCAGTATCATTCAGTTTTCCTCATTTTAGCTTCACTGACCTATAGCAGCAGAATTTCTGGTGTTTAACAGCTTCTAAATTCACTAGTCCTTTTCTTTAGAAAAGCCAAAGTAATGCTTCTTTGTTTCTTTCTAAACATTCATAGCTTGAACAGTCTGTTAATGTTGCTCTTGATGCTTTGTTTCTGTTCATAGGATATACACATACCGCTCTTGTTTACTCAGTTGAAACATTCCTATGAAGCCAGTTTATTTTACTCTTAGTCATGATAAGTAGTTCTGTAAGCTTCTAACAGGCAAATTAATTTATTCCTCAGCCATTTGTGAAGTTTTAGGGATTAGTAATTCTGCTATCCAGCAATAAGGATAGAATTAGTTTCTATATCAGAATAGAGATAAAGGATTTAATATTTGCCATGTGGCTGCCAGTAGTATGAAATGCTAAAAATATACTAAAGATTTTAGATTTTTATACATATTTAGCTATTTAAAATCACATAATACAAAAATCTTGATAGTCCAGTAGAACTCTACTTTGATTACATGGAGAAATTAAATCACACAAATGTATTACATAGAAGAGAATTACAACATACAGAGAAAAACAACAAACTGTGAAACTACAGACAGTAAAAAAATGAAGATTTAAAAAGATCTTAACAAAATTATTGTAACACTAGCAATTCTTGTATGTGAGTAGATAGATGATGCTTTGATAAAACAGTTATCGCTGCATTTCTCATGTGAATCATTTGTTTATTGTAGTCTGCTGTTAAGTAAGACCTCCTGCTAGAATTTCCTAGCCTCTGGGGTACAGAATCATGCTCCCTCTTTCTGACCTCATAAATCTTTGTGTTTTCTACAAAATGACACTGCTTTAGCTTGATTCATGTAGGGTGCTCTGACACAAAGTAGCCAGTAGCTTTGGAGACAGAGCACACTTTTAGAAGATGAGGAGATGTAAGTTGACTCTCCTCAAGGTGATGGGGAAAATTGTTCGGCAGTTGGGAAACCTGGGATGAGTGCTGTAGTTATTAGCCAGAGAGGAACATTGACGTGTAAGGGTCAATAGTTTGAAAAGAAAGCCACTGCAACTCTTATTTTGTGAGGATCCATCTTGTCACTGTCTTACTTGTGTTCTGAGCACACTTTAAATTGTCTGCCCACTTTAAGGAGGGCTTAGATAGGAGCTAGTTGATTCAGGAGAGGAGAGCTCAATTTAGGTCATCCTATGATGCGAACCAGGCAGGTCCAGTGAACCTGCACTTTTAATTCAGAGGAGGATGTGTAGCATTCACTAGAGTTTAGCTGGCATCAGACCAAGTTTTTTCTGGATTAGAACATTAATATTTTAAGTTCTTCTCTGTGGTATTTTGGTCTCCTGCTCTGTGCTGTCCCCCCTCCCATGTATTACACATGTTGTAGTTTCCCTTACGTTCTTTTGGAGAAGTGAAAGACTATACAGAGCTTTATTGCACACCCATTTGGTAGCACATTTTGCAGCAATTCTATTCAGCCTAATCCTTGCATCAGTTGACTGTTTGAATCTTGCATTGCAGCATTCAGCAGTGTCTCCCTTATTTTATATCATAAGGCCCTTTGAGAACTGAGGGTTTGGATTGCAGTTTTGGATGTAGTTTGCTTAATTTGGGGGTTTTATTTAAGTCTAAAATTTAAACACACTTGTAGGTAATTAAAATGTTACTATTTTTTAAATAAAAGGCAGGACCTTGTCTAAAACATGATTTCCAACTTACTTAGAGAAACACAAAAATCATGCCTTTTTTGAATGATTTGGATTTTGCATCTATTTGGAATTTTATGCAGTTAACAAGAGTTGACTTGTAGTATAGTATAAATGCAACTGTATGCTTCAGTGTTGCTGCACTGGATTCACTTTCTGGCTCATTCATCATTAGTGATACCGGTACCTATAGTCTAATGATGTAACATTTTAATTGATGAATTTTTACTAAGACAAAACTGGTGGAATCCAGTTCTAAGTCAAATGCATGCCAGGTGATTGATGAACACTGACAGTATCACTTGTAATTTTAACAGACCTGGAAGGCTTCAAGAAATGATTTGATGCTCATGTAACATACATTGCATAATATTTTTACAGAATTGGTTTGCAACAAAGAAATGCACTTAACAAATGATCAAGAATGCTGTGACTTCAACAAAAGAATAACCCATGTTATGGCTTGAAGACTTATAAATAGCCTTCACTGGGCACAGTTCTTGTCTTCCAAGCAACTAGGTCTGGTCATTGGTATTTACTTTAGCAGTCACTGGTTTCTCTGAAATTTTACCTAATGTGTTAGATCTTTTTTTTTTTCCTTCGTTTTAAGCAACAGACATTAAATCAGTGTAATTTTATGTGTGTGATTGTTTTAAAAATTATTAGGGTGGAGAGCATTGTTACTACCATGGAAATATCAGAGGTGTCAAGGATTCCAAAGCTGCTCTTTCAACTTGTAATGGACTTCAGTAAGTGCACATTCTCATTTTTCAAACAAGGCTATTCACTAATGAATACTCTTCAGTATTATCTCTTAATATGTGAGGGACTGAAATTCTACAGGCCTAAAGATTTTTCATGTTTTGAAATGCCATTAGTAGGTATACCAGGCTGCTAGCATTTGTTTTTAGTATCACTGAGATTAAAATCTTTTGATGCTTCCTCATGAAACCTTTGCATGTGGTAAGTGCAAATAAATCTTTCACCATGTGACTTATTATGGTAAAAGTTAAGCAAGAATTGTACTTCAGCAGTTTGCATACTCAGTATTCATGTATGATTCTGTCAGCCAATAGACAAATTGATCTGTTACATTGTACAAGGGAAAAATGTAAGAAATTAGTCCTTATTAGGATTAGTTGCTGTTAAGTGCAACTCAGCTATTGGTTATATTCTGCATGCTAATGTCTTCCCCTTTCCAAGGTCAAATCTTTACCCTTTGGTGCCTTTACATTCAGTGTTAGTTCATTAAAATGCACCTGATCTCTTAGAAAAAAATTCTTAGCTTTAGCCTAATGCAGTAATGTGAACATATATGGAATGTATTTTAATATTGATCAGGTTTTCAGCCCCAAGTTTGGTTTTAACTTGTCAAAAATCCTATCCTGGAGTGAAATTAATTGCCATGTAATCCTAAATATCACTTCTTTTTCTCCATGTTCTAGTGGCATGTTTGAAGATAGTACTTATTTGTACTTGATAGAACCGATGGATCTGACCCACAGTGAAGTAAGTTTATTTTTACGTAATTTATTTGGTTTGGGAAAGAGAGTGCTCAAGGAATAGCAAATGAAAGTGTTAGAATAATCAATAAATGAATGACCTCTCTTATACATTCATATGAAAAACAAAAGTATTTTAAAACACTTGACTGGAATTTATGTAAGGCAACAATTATATAAGTATGAACTACCTAAGATTTTTCTCTGCTTCTCTTTAATCTTTCTTTTCCTAGTTACTGTTGATCATTTAGATGTTAAAAGTAGACTAATAAGACTGTTTCCATAGCAAATGGTTATGGACTATCAAAAAGTGTTTATCAATTCACTCTAGTACTTGAACTAAAGGATTTATAATTCATAGAAGGGATCTCTGGAATTCATTTATTCATCCATCTCTACATAGTTGGATCAGATTGCTCTTGACCTGCCATGTTTCCACAAAGAGCTTAATGAAGTAGATTATTATATCTGGATGTCTTAAACTTCATATCTGTTAAGTCAGTGGTCATATCTGTTAAGTCAGTGGTCACTGTATAGCTTAAATGATTCTGATCCAGCGTATTCAGATATATGACTATGCTGGATCAGCATGTAGGACTGCATTTACAGAAATGTCTTGATAATTGGAGTACAAAAATAATAATATATTAAGTATTGTTATTGTAATACAGCTGTTCCTAAAACTTTAGTTATTAATAGAACTGACTCGATTTCATAGACAGTAAAACCAGGTAAATTTCTACCTCTTGCATTGATTGGAGTAATTTTCAGTGAAATGACTGCAACGTCAAAACAGAGAATTCTTAAGGTTTGTACCCCGCTTGGTCTGTAGGATGTATTTCTGATGCTCTATAACAGCTCTCAAGCTTGTCTCATTCTGGTACTTCCCAGTATATGACAAGTAATGTAATGCTGCAGAACTGATATATTTTAGTGACTATAAAGCTAACTTACAGTCCAAAGAAAGTTCTGGAAAATCTTTCTACTCCTGATACTTTAAAAGAAACTGGATCAACATTCAGAGGAATCAGTATCATTTGGATAGTCAGTTACTGTCCTGTGAATTAAACTGTAGAGACGCAGGAAAATAGTACATCCCAAAAGATTTCTCAGTCTCCTCAGGACCAATATTGCATGCCATGTGTTAAGCTATATAATGCATTTTGACATAGCAGATATTAATAAAGGTTGTAAAGCTGAACACTGACAGCACAGATACAGTACATCCATGGATATTATATTTATACAATAATATCCATATAGTAGGCAGAGGAGAACTTAACTTTTTCTGCTTGGGTGGACAAAGGAAACCAGGATCTCCATGTGATGTTTCAGTAAAACTTGGAAGTAGAACAAAAGTTCTAGTTATTAAAGTGAGATACCATCTGCCAGCTCTGCAAAGGATTCACATGGAGTTCTAAATGGTAAGACAGAGAAGATGAATTTTTTTCCAAACTCACTGAAGATCAAAATAATACAGGTACAGAGAGCTTCAGAGGCTCATTTTTTGATTGTACTATATGAGATAAATACCTTGGACACAGCCTTCAACACGTAGTTTGTTTGTTATAAATCTTAAATGGTGATTAACCGTAGTAGATACTGTATTAAAATCCCTCCACCCCCCCCCCAAAAAAACCTCTCAGCAAAAATATGCAGTATTTTCTTTCAGTGCGTTATGTATTTCTTATGGTAGTTACAGAACAGTAGCATCCGACCCTTTGAAAAGAGTTGCTTGTTTTGGCAGGCTCTGCAGAGGAGGTGTTACAGAAAAAAAAAAGAGTTGTTTTCTAGAACAGATACCAAAATGTAGTAATTTGGGGCATGTCAGACTTCTAAAGAATATATGCATTAAAAGTCTTCTCCTTTTTAAGTGTTGTATACACCAGTAAAACTGGGTGAAATAATCCTCTTAAAGATAGCATGTTGATTAGTTTCTTGCATTTTGCTGCAATTAGAAAGATAGATCTTTGTCATAAATAGTAATACTTGCTTTTCATCTGGGGGAGGAAGATTTCAACTATATACATACGTTCTCATTTGATTTATTGCATTCAGTTGTCTGTGTCCTCTAACACTAAGGCTTTTAAGACATCTGTGATACTTCAGTTTTGTAGGCTAGTAAATGCGCTGAAGCAGAGAGGCTCCGTGATTTGCTCAGGATTGCAGGTAGATTGCTTCAAATTAGTGCTATGCCAGATTGGTACTATGGTTGCTTGCATTTTATGGAAAAAATAATATAAATTATAAGTACTGAAAGAAGTGCCTCACTTTTCACTTGGCCTTATTAATTAGAAGAAAATGTCAAATTTTTTTCTTATCAGGAAAGTAAAAGTAGGCCACATATCATCCAAAGAACTTATGAAACACAAGCCTCCAAGCAGTTGCAGGACCTTGGTATGTTTTTGCTTATGTTATGAGTTTTTCAATATTGGAAATAATTGTATCTATAACTTGAAAAAATTGAAAATCAGGCTAGCAATCTATATAAAATTACTGATTATTTAGAAAAACTTGAAAAATAGATACTAACCTGACTTGTTTCACAATTATTGCGATGGAATTTAGTTGTCAAAAAGCAGCTGAAAGATTTCCTCCATGAAGAGTTGTATTTTGCTTTCTGCTGCAAATAATTTAATCAGTGATATTAATGCTATGGAGGACACAAGATGGAAGAAAACATATATTCTAAGCTGAAGTTACAATCTCTTCACCTCCCCTTGCATGCTTTATTTTTAACTTCAGATTTCTAAATTACTTTAGTTTTGATATATTTTACATTTTGTGTATTTTAAAAAATGAACTTTTTGATAGCAAAGGCTCTTCTAATTGTGGTGATCTTAATCTACTTTTGGTTTGGACAGTGTATATAAGCAGTTTAAAATAATGCCATGAAATTCTTAAATTGTAATTTGTACAGACACCGAATCTAGTTCTGAATGGCCCTTTCTGTCTGAACTACAGTGGCTGAGGAGAAAGAGAAGAAAGAGAGCAGTGAGTAGAAGTGTGACCTTGAGTTAAGACCATATTTAAACCCAAACCCACTAATTTCCAGATTTTTTAATGTTCAGAGAATGTAGGCTTTGGAAAACAAATACTTTTGGAGCGTAATGCCACATAATAAAATTATCAAATGATAAAACAAGAAGATTATTCTTTAAAAATAGAATATTTGGAGAAAAATGAATAAACTTTCTAAATTGACAGCAATACTGTACATCAATTGAATAAAACTTTAATAGTGAAAATGAGTTCAGAATTTTAATTTTTGAGTCCACTTGAGGATAAAGAATAATTCTGAATGAAGTCTTGCTATTTTGTAGATATCTGACTTTATTTCATTTGGCTTGTTAAGTTGCATGATTAAAAATCCAAATGAGGACACCCAGAACTGGGTTTTTGAGAGAACAGAAGTGGACAGTCCTCATGATCTGCACATGCATATGTGTCAGTTCAAGAAATAATTGAGGTAAAGATTAATCTGTATTTCTTTACAGAGTTGTACAGTCCACAGCATATTGTTTGAGAGTGCATCTATTTTCAGTAACTTCCTTCCTCATTATATCTTTGATTAATAGTACAGTAGACCAAATGGTTTTAGTGTTGATTTTTCTCCTTTATGAAAATAAGAGAGGAGGAGGGAGGTAGTGGTGGCTTCTGCGCTGAACCAAAAAGAACATTAAACATTCTTAATGATGTGATTCAGATTCTCAGCTAGTGTTTGTTATAACTCACTAAGTTACTGGAGTTGTCATTGTTTACCCTAGTTGAATGTCTGACCCAGTTTTTACAGGTTTACACACCCTATGTAATATTTATGGGTAATCTTATTAAATCAGCTCAGTTATTTTTGAAAATCACATCTTCATGACTTCTCAGAGAATTTCTTTAATCCATCAGGTATCTCGTGGTATTTTTGAAGAAATGAAGTATCTGGAGCTCATGATAGTCAATGACCATAAAATGGTAAGTGTATCAACTCAGGTAATCTTCCTTTAGATTATAATTTGTAGGTTGATGTACAGCACTGTGCTGCTTCAGCTACTTTTGGGTCAAATATTTTATTTAGCAGCAGCTGCTAACATTTGGACTGTAAGACACAGTATAGGCCATAATACCTAATAATGCTTAATGTTACCTAAGATTTTTCTACAGCAATTATATATTCAAAATATGTCTGAAACACTTTAGTATCATATGGATAATTGAATATGCCTGTAACCAGCAAAGTAAAGCAACAAAACGTTTATGTCCAGAACAAACGCTATAAACTTTTTAAAATTACATCCTAGCCTTAAAGTAATAAAGAGGTCAGAGCTTGTTACTTTGAGTTCAATTTTGCTAATTTAAGTTTTAATGCAGCAAAGCGTGTGGACAGAACTATCTGATTGTTCTTCCTGACTATTCCACACTTACAAACCAGATTCATAATGAAGTGGAAGATAAGTTGTTTGTTCAATTCAGAAAGAGTTGGCCATTTGATTTAAAAAATGGGGGAGGGGGGGGGCGGGAGGAAACCCCATTTTTTTTCCTTTTTGTCTTGAGAGATGACTGGAAGAAATCAGACCAAGAGACGTTTGTTACTTAAATGTTACTGCTTTCACTAATAATGCCAGGTAAAGCTATCAAAGTGCCTGTGTATTACCCTTACGAAAAATCAGGAGAGAGGGGGCTGGGGAGTAATAAGTCTTGGAAACCTGAACAACTGTTTTATAGGCCCTTTTTGAAAAGCATCACAAATTTGAGTCCAACAGCTACATTTTAACTAGAGCATATCTATTATGGAAAACTACTCGGTGTAGGTTTAAAAGTTTTATAGTAACAAAGAATATACTGCAACTGACGCTGAGTTACTCTAAAAAGAGCTTGATTATGCCTTGTCTCAGCCCTTGTCTCACTTAGCTTTCTCAGCTGTTCATTGGCTGAGGGGCAAATAAGGACCATGAACTCTTGGTATGACTTTGCGTGAACAAGACCTTTTTTTTTGAATCATATTCTGTTGATAAAAGTTTCTGCTTTTATGTACAAACAAAATAAACTTTTTAGTTTTTGTAAGAGCTCTTTGCATCTCTCGCTCTACTGCATATTTTCCCAATGCTTTATGTTGTTGTGGGCTTTTTTGTCAGCACTGAAGGATGATTTTAAAGAGCCAGAAATAGCAGATAACAGAACAGGATGCAGTTATTTTGTACTTGTTCCAGTGCTGAGCAGACAGATAATACAACCTTCCCTCATCTGTTTATTAAATCATAGAAATAGTCTGGGCAAAAATAACCTATATTTAAGCCGTGTCAATTCGGCGGGGGGGGGGGGGGGGGGGGGTTGGGGGAGCGGACTTTGAATGGGTGGAAAGAGTAGGACAGAAATTTCAACTGTTTTCACTTCTAAAGCCACCTGATAGGAAACCATTCTAAGAGTGCTCAGGAGTTAGTTGTTTAGGGGTGGGGCACAGTAACTGAAGTTATGGACATTTTGTTGTCTTTTTTGAGGTCTGTGGTTGGTGTTTCATGTAAAGATAAAATATTTCTATGTCTGTGTGTTTCCTCTGGCGTCCTGTATTACAGATGTGCTTAAAGGACAACCATCTTGTTCACTACCTTTGTTACAGACACTAACTGTTGTCTCCTCTCAAGCTTTATTTGTTAGAACACAAGCAATCAGGACTTTTACTTCAGGATTGTCAATGACTCAGAAGCAGATTAATAGTTCTGTTCAAGGAATAAAATGGACGTACTTAAGGAAGTGTTCACAAGTACGAGTTACAGCCCACCAATCCAGGAGATCACTAAATGTACTTCTAAGGTTTTCTGCTTACCAGTAGAGGGCAGATTTCTCCTGCAGCAAGGTTCTTTGGTCATTGTGTTGTTAAGTGATTAATACTATGCATTTTCACAAAATTTTCCTTTCCTGTAGCACTAAAGACACAGCTAAACATATTTAATTAGGTTGTTGCATTTTTTACTGACTTAGCTTAATTTCTGGTTGAGGAGCTGTGTTTAAACATAATATGTTGTATATCGCTATTAATTTTGGCATTTAAATACTTTCATGAAAACCAAAACATTTTCCAGAGCATGTTATTTTACCTTTCCACTTCTGGGAAGGTTTTGGATTGGCTCAAAATAAAAAACCCAAAGCCACCCTTCCCCCCTTATTTTGTTCTGGTGTCATGGTTCCCTAGGGAGCAAACAAGAGTCCCATCATACTTTTCTCAGTGTACATCGTAAGTACCTACTAGCACTGTAGCTGAAAGTGCTTGGTTTTGAGAATAGTTGTAGGGGAGGGGGGTTCTGCAAAGTTACACTGAAGGATCTTTGAGTATTAAAGTCTTCTGTGGATGTGCTGAAGCATTGTGGAACTTCACACTGAATAACTGCATATGTAAGAAATTTCTCTTCCTGCAGTCAAACGAATGAGTGTCATTATTGTTTGAACTTTTTGTTACCTCTGTGGCATTTCGTCCATATAAAAATAGATTGCTTGTGCAAAAATAACTGTAATTTTAAGGGATGAAAAATTTGTTACCTAATAAGATTGTGTGTGTGTCACTCTCCTGACTTTCAATTTGAGAAATGGATTATTTAATTTTAGAATTATTTAATTTTATCCGGTTTTACTTTGACCTTCGCACCAAGCATAATTCTGGAAAACAGGGGGTTTATCTGTTTTTTAATTCTAATTTGGGAAGGTAGTTAATCATAAAACTTAGTTGATGAGAGTAGCCACTCAGTTGCTCAGAGAAGAGTCAGACCCTCTTGTTTCAAGGCCTCTTTGGGTACTGTGTTTTGGAGTGGGAATAGCTGACACTTCCTGGAACTTGAAAACGTTTGTTCATGAGGTGATGAGATCTGTTGCTTTTAACCAGTAGTTGAAATCAGTAAGGGTTTTTTAAAGAAGACTTTTTACCCCTTTGTTCTATGCAATTTTGTGTTCCTTTTCTGTGAAATTTTGAATACTTATTTTTCCTGCCTGCAAATCATATTGCATAATGCAATTTTGGTTTATAACTTTACAGTTTTTTGAACATATTCAGATACCATAGCAACATCTTCGGAAGATTTGAGTTGGAACAGAGGATAGTTGTGGGACAGGATGAGGAAAGACAGGAAACAATTGTAATGACATGCACAGAAATTAGGAGGCAGAACTTGCAATATGGCTTATCTAAGTCTATAGAAATGTAATGAAGAAATTGAAATTAAAACCTAAAATATTCATCTTAACTCTATCCACATTCAGACATGTATTTACTTTTACCACTCATTCCCTCTTCCTTTTTGCTTTTTGGTATCACTAATGCTACTTGTCATAAGTCTTGTGCTATAGTAGAGAAATGATGCCTTTGCAAAGAGCTGTACACAGGACAAGTGATAAATGCTTCATCTTCGTGTCTCATAGTTACAGTCATGGAACGTGGCTAGTACAGTCTGACATTTAACTCGTCAGGTTAAGCACAGTTTTAATGGGTACAACATTCTCTCAATTTTAAGCTCATGTTTATGTTCGTGTTTACCTGTAATTTTGTCTTGAACATTTGAACTCTGATTCTGAGCAGTATACTTCTTGTGGCTAAATGCTCCTTTTATAGATCTGAAAGGCTGTCTAGCATACATGGCTTCCTTTATCTTCCAGGGATTCTTGTATATGAGATACAGGGTGTGATCTGAAAAGCTTTTCGAATTTTTCTCTTACTCTTTCCTAAAATATTCATTTTCCTTTCTTGCTGTAAAAATAAAGAATTAGTAATAAATATTTAAATTCTCACTGTGTTCTACTTTTTCTTCTCCTTTTAGTTCAAAAAGCACCGTTCTTCAAATGCATACACAAACAATTTTGCGAAGTCTGTGGTAAACCTTGTAGATGCTGTAAGTATCAATGTTTCTACTGAAAACTATGTCACTGACTGTGTTAGTTTAGCACTGTATTTAAAAAGTTAATGTTAGCAAGTACCAGGATAAAAAAAGAAAGAAAAAGAGCAGCTATAAAAATTATATTTAAAAACTAATTTCCATTTCCTCTGCAGAAGAATAGCCTGAGGTGAATGTGTAAGAAACCACCAAATTATCCTTGGCATTTTCCTCAAAGCTTGCAACTGCCAGAGTTTGTCTTTGGTATGGGGGATTTCAAACTTTAAGAAGCTTTCAGTATCTGTTTCCTTCCTGTTTGCTTCAGGAATAGTTCTCCTCTCAGCAAACACAAGTAAAGTCTTTATTGATCCACTAATTTCTGGGGTTTAACTTTATTGATTTCTCTTACGTGTCACTAATCATTTTCTATGTATGTTCTCAGTGTGTCTCCCTCAGATTGAAGCATATTAATATTATTTTTTCCTTCAGAGTTCTTGGACAAAATTGAGCTTAGCTGGTTGCTCTCTCTTGCTCTTACATTTATTGCCTTTTTTCCTAAGCTGAGTATTATACATTGAGGTTTTTATAAGGGTAATACTGCCTAGGTACAAGACTGGCATGATAGTCAGTGCTAGTTTATTCAGTGTAAATGTCATAACTGCAGGAGGTTATTTACAATTTATGTTGTGTGGTGTAGGTGTAATTTGACAAAAGATAATAAAAGCATTTATTTCATATAGTGCCTCATGGAAGTGACCAATTAAATTGCCTTTTGTGTATTTTATGCATTAGGCAGCCAATGTATTAATTACTGACTGCTTTTAGATCATAACGAAGTATGATCAGTAAGTGTTGCTCATGTCCCATGTAAGACTTGATGGGCAGACTGTCTATTTTGGATAAGGAATGCATCTTTTGTAGATTTGCAAGTTCTGAATAATATTAGTTAATAAAATTTGGCATTTGATGACCTGAACCTGAAGAGAGAGGCAGTTTATTTCCGTATCATGCACAAAGTTAAAATGGGTATTTTAAAGCTGTTTTGTAATTATTATGTCCTGATTGTCATTTCCTTGTCTGTCACTACAGTGACATTAAAATTAATAGAAAGATTAATATTCTTACTTCTCACATTACTTGAGTAGCATGAAGTGATCATACCATAAATGAAAACCAATCGTTATGTGAATTAAATTTTGGATATATTGGAGAACTGAGAAATTATTTAATCTTGACTTAAGAATTGGCTTTGGCTATTCATTGTCTTTGAGATCTTTCTTTTCTTCTACTTTGACATCACCCAGTGTACCTTTACATTTCTTCTTCGCTGATTTTTGTACAGGTTTTCTGCAAAACTCAGTGGTGAAATTATTTGACATGAGAATTTTAAAGAAAACGGAGCAGCTCACAAAAGGAGCAGCAAGGGGTTTTTTTGTCCTCTAAAACATAAAATTTAAGTTGACCAGAATATTAACTTTTGGGTAATCCAAGGCATTACCAGCTAACTATTTCCCCATGTTTCCCTCCTGCTTTATCCCTCTTGTCCTTCCGCTTTATTTTTGCTGGCTAACTGTGCATGTTTGACCCAGTGTTCTACTCCTGTGCCTGTCCTGTCTCTGCCTTCAGATATACAAGGAACAGCTGAACACCAGGGTGGTTCTTGTTGCTGTGGAAACCTGGACAGATAGAGATCGTATTAATATTAACCCTGACCCTCTGCGGATGCTTCATGATTTCTCCAAATATCGACAGCACTACATCAAACAGCATGCTGATGCTGTGCACCTGCTCTCGTATGTACCATTATACAATGATTTAGACTATTACAGTTTTACATGCTTTTCTGTTTACTGCTTTGGTCTACCTGACTCTTCTTGCTTACTTTTTTGCCTGGTATTCACTACATCAATCATCATCTGCCTGCCTTAGGTAGGTTAATCTATTTTTTAACATGTTAGTCTATTTTTAATAGGCATAGTGTATACTGTAGTCATGTTGATATGTATCTGTAATGAAATTTGGATGTCTTTGCAACATGGAGACAGTGTCACATATTTGAAGTGTCTTCTGATGAGCCTTTGACAGCTAGTTCTGCTCATCAAGTGTGTAACGTACCGCTTTCCCAGTAAAGAGCGGGAGAGGGCAGAACTGACGGTATCACGTGTTGCCAAAAGAGCATTCCAGTTACTATATTTATTCACACATGTAGCTGCAGTGATAATTTGTTAATAGGAAGTCTCCTCCTTTAGAGGAGTAATGATTTTTTTTCTGTGACACAGTGTATTTTGAGGGGAAATTCCACTTCATCAGACACAACATCAACCTTGGGCAACAGTATCTTTTTACTTCAGGGGACTGTAAACAAAAGAGGAGGAAGAGTAGGTCCCCTGTGCAGCTTAAAGATCTAAAGCCTTCTACCAGCAGCATGGCATACTATGAGGACAGAGTGAAAAAAGTCTTCTGTGTGGTTCTCCTATTACTCAGTTTCTGCAGAGGAAGATAAAAATAGGGGATGAAGACTTTCCTTCAGCTTCTGTCATAGCTGTACTGCCTTAATACAGGCATTGCAATACAATGCTTACTGCATTTTTTGTAACATATGTAAACTGTTGATGATGATGCAGTCTTATTTACATTTATGCATGTATTGTGTCCCTTGCTGAAGAGTTTGTCAATGGGCAAACGGGCTTTTCTCAGTGGTGCACAGTGAAAGATTCCAAATACAAACTGAAATACAGAAAATTCCATTTAAACATAGGGGGGAAAAAACCCTTTCATTGTGAAGGTGGTCAGGTGCTGGAACAAGTTGCCCAGAGAGGCTGTGAAGTGCCCGTGATTTGAGATACTCAAAAGCCAATGGGACATGGCCATGCACAGCCTCTTCCACCTGAGCTTCCTTGGAGCAAGGAGGTTGAATTAGACCATTCCCTGAAGTGCCTACCAACCTCAGCCCTTACTGTGGTTGCCTATTGTAAAGCATCTAACTTCAAGCGTTTAGTATAGTTAAGCTGTCATCTGAGAGTTCTGATGCCTGTCAGAGTGTTCTGCAAAAATAAATATATACCTGTATGGAGTATCCTGTCATTAAAAAATGCAGGAAGGTACATTGATTTTGCTGTTGTAAAAAGTTTTCATTTTCAGAGATTAGGGTCATTTGTTATGCATGCCCAGGACTGTGCAGATTTATTATTATGCCTGTGAAGTTAAAATAGGTATCATTCATAATAGTTTCTAGACATTTTATAGAATAATGTATATCTTCCAGATTACATTTACTTAACTGAATTATTTGGGACTTATTAAGAATAAATGAAAGGAGGCAGAGTTAAAGAACAGTGTTGAATTACTTTCCCTTTAGGTATATTTCTCAGTCCTTTCATTTGGAGTTGAAACTAGAACTTGAATTGGTTTGGATTAAGAGTATAATAAAAAAATAATTCAACACTGATACATTTCAGTACAGAATTATTTCCTGACAGATTATAATTTGGAATATATTGTTACCTTTTAAAGGAAATAGTATCATTGTATTTTCTTAGGAATCTAGTGCTTTAGCTTTCTCTGCTTGGTTTCTTTGTGGGTTGGGACTGATTGTGAGTCTAAAAGATAAAAATAGTATTTTTGTTGAAGGTTGTATCTGATTGGTTCTTTTGATGCCGGTGTTCTGTTCACAAACTTGCAGTTGCTTTTGATGCTAGATTAGGATTAATGTGCATGCAGTGTATCATTGTGTGTGTGGAAGTGTGATCTTTCAATAAGTTCTTGGTGCCCTATGTCAATGTATTATTTTTCTTTATTTTTATTTGTTTGTAAGGAATGTGACATTTCATTACAAAAGGAGCAGCTTAAGTTACTTTGGAGGGGTTTGCTCTGTGACCAGAGGAGTAGGAGTGAATGAGGTAAATTTTTTTTCACAATTAAAGTGAAATAAAATAGAAACTGTAGATTATAACCTCACAGTTTATATGTTTCAGTATTCAGGGCTGTAAAGGTAACTTACATATTAACAAGTTAGGATTCTCAGAGCCGGCCTTCTTGTATCATTATTAAACTACTGCACACTGTGCTTTTCTTTTTTAAAAGCATTCCTCCTGTCTGCATTATTCTCTCATTATTCTCTTCATAACATCTTAAACTTGCTTTTAGTGTATTTAACAAATTTAGACCCCAAAATCTCAGACAGAAGTATTTGAAATATAGCACTGAACATCCTTCTGTGTCTTCTCACTGTAAGAGGCTTCATCTTCTGAGGTGCTGATGACATGTAATTCTTAACTGATCTTTTTTTAACATTAAAACTAGAAAAATTTGGTCCTTGTGCGTTGATGATATTATTACTGTTATCCTCAGTGCAGTGTTAAATTGATAGTGAAAATCTCATGTTTTAACATGGATTAATCATACTACATGAAACTATATTACATATATATCAAACAGCCTCCTTTCTGTAGGTTAATTAGTGGACAGGGATTCCCTCAGGTTAAAGAGACAAGATTTTTTTCCATTGCATACTTCCTCATGTTTATTTTCATTATATGCAGACAGAATCGTGATTGGCTATACAGAATTACTGAAGTAGTAGGTCTGTGGTAAGCCAGAATGAGCGGGTGTAGTGTTCATTACAATAACTTAAGTTTTTTGTTTTGCTTTGCTTTGGTTTTGTTGTTTTTGTTTTTTAATTGTGCTCCTCTTGCAATGCAGTATGGCCTCCCTTTGGCCATGGCACAGGAACTAGCACAAAGTCTTGCTCAGAACCTCGGAATACAGTGGGAGCCAGCTGCCAGGAAACCGAGTATGTACATGGACATGGAGTCTTCCTCTGTCCTCCTTAGCTAATATATAAGCTCCTCCTTTGCAGTATTTGAAACAAATACCAAACTTGCTGTGACTGTAGAACAAGAATTGTTGCTTTTGGAAATATATGCACCAAAATTTGAGTTTAACCAAAATAAGAGCTACCAGTTTAGGACTCATTTTGCAATGACCTTAGTGATGTTCTGTGTCAGGAGGTTAGATTCATAACCAACATTCAAAGGTACAATGGTAAAAACACCATTAATTTAACTGAGAACTCCTTATGTATCGTAATGAAATCTGTAAGTACTATAAAACTATCCCTGACTTCTTAAAAAAAAAATAATACCTGATACATAATGGAAGAAATGGTAAGAAACTGTAACCTAGTCCAGGGTGACATTTGCTCAATGTGTTACCTTGCTGCTTCATAGCCAGATTAGACTGATGTGGCCTTAACACATACAGTGCAAAAGTCCTTTTGGGGCTAAAGAAGATTGTTGAGTTTTTCCACTCATATCTTGTAAGCAATTTGGCTACTTTCTGTCTTTGCTGCTTCTTTTAAAATGTGAATGATTATGCTGACTTTATTTTGGAATCACTTCAGAAATCTGTGAATTGGGAAACAATGTGGAAAAGTTTAGGGAATGTTGGTTTGTAAAGCCTTTTGAATTGTGTAAACTTGCAAATTGCTAAAATATTTTCTGTATTTTTTTTATTACAGGTAAAACATAGTTCATATAATTTGGAAATCAGAACCTTTTTTTAATTGTAAGATAAAGGTTTTTAAAATGATAGCTTAGTTTCCCTACTTGGATACTCTTTATAGTGAATGATTAATGAAAGACCTGCATAGAGCAGAAATAACTATATAAATAATCTGAATATTTTCTGTGGAGAAACAATACGGTTTTGCAGTAGTAACTAGAATACAGAACCTTTCTTCTTAAGAATGCTACGTCTTTCATAGATAATTTTTATGGGTAGTTTGTAACTTCTTTTTATCAACCATAAGATGGTGACCTTTTGGTTTTATTTTATGAATTTGGTTACTGTTGATTTACATGCTATAACTGTAAGGAAACTGTAAATCCATTTTCACTCAATTGCTTTTTCTAATGAATGTTTGATTGGCTGATTCACATATTACTTTTAATAATGCTATACTAAAGGGAAAAAAACATGGCCTGTCCAGTAACAGTTCTTATTCAGGGTGTTCTGTTTTAGGTTCTCTGTTTTAGGGAGGAGGAAATGTGAATACTTCTAATTGTCAGTATCATGGGTACTGCACATACCCTTGTGCTGCCTGTTTTGAGAGCATGTAGGGAAGAACATTGCCAGCTATTTTTAGCTTCTATACTGCCTGAAACTTTGTGTTGAGTCTAAGAACATGCACATATGGTAATTTGAAAGTACCACATTTATATTAAGTATATTATTATCTCTTCAAGTCAGCGTGATTCCCTTTTAGGGCTAGAATCTGTACAGCCAAGAAACCATCTTTGTATAATTAATTAGTCGAGGTCCATTTATATAGTGAGTATGTTTATTGTAAGCATATTTATAACTGCTTTCCTTTTCTGTGGTGTTTTGGTCTTGTCTGAGAAGAGTGTGACTGCACTGAATCCTGGGGTGGTTGCATCATGGAGGAAACAGGGTATGTCATAACTATCAGTAATCAAGGGCTCTGGAATTAGTTCATAGTTTACAGTATGACATAAATATTTGTGTATTGGGTTTTGTCCATGTGTTTTAGTACTAATAAATGAAAAAACAGAAGCAGTCGGAACAACTCAAACATGCAGATCAATTATTTCAGTTTTCAGCAATTCATTCCCTTTGCCACTTACATTTTAGGAAGTTATTTATAAATCTTATATTTTGAAGTGCAGTGCAGTGTGATCACTAATGCTTTGCTGCACTTACAATGATTGAAAAGTAAAGAATGTGTATTTTTCATTAAATATATCCAGTTATGCTTTTTACATGCAGCTGGAAAAGTGTTATAATACAGTTTTCATAAGTGATATTTTCAGTTTTCCTAGATTTTAATGATTTTTCCCTGCCAATTCCTTCAGAATTCTAATTTTGAGCAATCAGAGTCTTATAAATCACTTCCTCTCAGCATTCTTTCTCACTGTGGAAGCTTGATGCCAAAAATCATGGAGAAAATTATTTATAAATACGACAGAAGGAGCTTAGTTTCTTCATGTGGTATTTGGAAATTGGTTCTTCAGCAGAATTACTGTGTGGATTTCCTGTAGACTTGTAATTGTCAGCCACCATATGAATGTAACAGAAAACTATTCAGTAAGTTTGCTTCTGACATCCAAAGTAAGGCATTGATCAGAATAGGTACTAGCTTCCTTCTTCTGGTGAACTCATCAAAGTATCAGTCTCAGATGGAAATACCAGTAGAAGAGGTCGCGGAACAAACCTTTTGTGTAGATAAGGTAACAGTAAAAAAAAGTGCCAGTCACCCAGAATCCAAAAAAGGGCTGACTAATGAAATGAGTGAATAATTAGCTGCAGTGTTAAGCCTTTTCACTTAACTCCATCAGTGCCAGAAGATATTTTTTATATGTAGAATAATTCAGTGGGGAAATGTCAGCTCATTAGCAGTGAGCTGCTAGGAAAGGAATGGAGAACCTCCTTATTATGGCGTGGTTACCCCCATATTTAATAGTGTGAATAATCCTCATTTCCAGATCTCAAATCATGGCTAGTGAAGTATCAGACAGTTTCTGTGTGAGAAATTACTAATAAAGTATGTTTTCATCGGGCTGGGAAAAGCTGGAGATGAAGAAATATGAGAGAAGTCTGTAACACCATGAACAACATAGCACATGATTACTGTTTCTTCCAGTGTAAGACCTAGGGAGACATGAAATGAGACTAGCAAGTAGGTGACAGAAAAAACAGGATGACATTGTTCTGTAATTAAGCTGTGAAACTTCTGCTATAGCACCTTGCAGATGCTAAAATGCAATAAAGATTGTTAAATAAGACAAAATAAGACCTTCTGAGAAAGTTATTGAGCTGAAAATCGTTGGAAGCTGGAAATTTTTTCTGCAAGTAGTAGTACAGTGCTCTGTTCTCTACTCTTCCCTGGGCATATTCTCGGGGCCAAAAACAGAGATGAATTTGGGTAAAGTGGATTTTTAGTCTGAACCCTATACAGCTGTTCTTATGGCTACAATTAGTTTTACTTCAAAAAATAACCTTATTAACGGGATCAGATTAATGAACAGTTTTAAAACCCTGGCATGAGATTAGGGATCTGGAATGTAATCCATCTTTTAAAGTGAAACTGTGGGGGAAACAAGCTCAAGAGGACACTGGGTTATACATGCAACTGAGAGGGTGAATAGCAGCTATTTTGATAATGTGGTTTCACCTTATTCAGAAGATTAAAAGACTACAGTTTCATATACTCTAGATCCATATGATAGAAATATAAAAATGCAATATGTTTAAAAACTTTTTCTTCTGTTCTGATATTGTTGTTTGAGAATAAGAGTGAGCTGACATACTGTTGCTCTCAGTGGTTGTAAGAAACTGGGGTTTACATTATTAAAAAAATGTTGTGATCTCTCCACCCCCTTCAGTAACTGTTGCTGTTTCAAGGCATTTGCTCAGCTAATTCTTTGCCATTTTAGGGTATACCATTCCAGGAAATTCTCCAAATGCAGCATTGCAGAATACAAAGAGTTTTTACTTCGTGGGGGAGGTGCCTGTCTTTTTAATAGGCCAACAAAGGTAATAAATAATTTCACTCACACCCATCTGCTCTCATAATCATTCAGATATCTGTGTGTGTATTTTCTTGATGTTGTTTGTAATTAGCTGACTGGTCATTCCCATAACATTTAAAAATAATCTGAAGAAGAATGCAACTTGTTTTCTATCAATTCTTCATGCTCAAATAATGACAAATATTGCAGTTGATTTGTTATAGCTAGATACATCCCCTTTCAGCCTAAATGCAATACTTACTAAGCTGGAAACAGCGCAGAGTAAATCCAGAAGTGAGGTGGTCATGCATGCTCCACATACACTCAATTTGTGGACTTTTTGCCTGAGGTTGTTAAAAAGGCCAACTACCACACTAGGAATTAGAAATCAATAGCTTACTTCATATAGACAGTAGCAGCTTGTGGGTTTTCTCAAAGTTAAATTCATTTCACTTAATTTCAGATGTACATCATTTAGCAAACTCTAATTTAGAACTGTTTCCTTGTACCATCTATTGCTTTTTTTGTCTAAAAACTTACCAAGGTCATAATTTTTTCTAAGGCAGTATTAGTATGACATCCTCCTAAAGCTGAGTAGTATAAAAATATTCCATTTGGCTCTTTTTGCAAAGTAAGATCTATCCAAAGTATTAATATTCTATTTAATCATGGTGTCAAACTTGCTGTCCTTGTAGAATTTAATACCACATGAGACTATTAGGCTGTTCTGTTTACTGTGCTGTATCCTTTGGTAGACCAGCACCTTGCACAACAATTAACTAAAAAAAATTTGCTTGTTAGAGTGTTTTCTAATCTTTTCCCAGGGTAGCAATCTTTGCTTACAGAATAAGAATGTAAGAATTTTTACAGACAAGAGTAAGTAGGGAGAAAGAACACAGCTTCATTTCTTGATTATGGTTGTCTAGCAAGGTAATGTGAACAAATTGTCAAATTGATTATACAGAATAAAAATCTGGTTTATTTCCATGAAAATGCTCCCAGGAGAATTGGTGAATTATCTTCATATGTTATCTGTGTCAATGTTTCCCAGCTTTGAAGTTAAAATACTTTGGGGGGGGGAGGCGGGGAGAAATAATCTTACAATGTTTAGTATCCTATTATTTGGAGGTTGGGAGGTAAGATAGAAAACGGTGTGTTTAATCTTTAGGTAATAAAGCATAGTTGTGTTAAGCAGTCACCATGATGTCATTTTTAATTATAATCTTTTAGTTATGCTCCCACATATATATGATGGTTCCATAGGAAATTTTGTGTGTGTTCTCTTATTTTCTTGCATTTCTCTGGTTGACCCCTTTTTGTTTTCTTATGGGCTATAGGTCAGATAACCAAGTCTGTCTGATGGAGAACTGAATTTCAGGTTTAGAATAAGATCTCTTGCTGTTTACACTGAAGCGTAGTAGTAACAGTGGCTTATAGAGGGAAAAAAAATAATTCGGTTTTCTGAATTTTGTCAACATTGCTAGTGAGGAAGAGTACATATGGGTATTGCTTTAGTGTAGTTTTGCTCCTGGCATCCAAAATTCTAGGTGCTGGTGATTGCCTGTGTGGTTTATGCAACAAAAGTACAATGTTTTATTTCTTTTTGATTAGGCATTACGATTCCTCCCTGCCCCTCCTAAAGTACCAAAGAAGAATTCCATTCACATTTATAACGAATCTGTGTTGTATTACATGTTATGTTTTATATCTTGATGATCCTCAACAGTGGTACTACCACTAAGCCCACAGAGAAAGAACGTTTACTTGCACCTTTAACCCTTATCTAACTGTAGATTTATCTGTTCTCATTTGAACTTAACTTTGAACTTTAATTTTAACCATGTTCTAGTGATGAATGTATTTGTTGCTAATATCCTAGTTAAATGGGAGATTCCTGATATTATTACGTGATTTTAAAGTAGAATTATTATATTGAAAACAGACAAGTTTTTTGTGAAATTATTTCTGTGACAAGACTGAAAAAATCTTAGATCACCTTTAATCAAAATTATGTGAAACCAGTATAGAATCTATATAATCCTGAACTGTAGAATTTATCTGTATTGTGTATATATCTGGTCCTAGGATTAACCGTTTAGCACTATCTGTGTGTGGTTGCATTATTCTAAGTTACTAATAAGGCACATAGAACTGCATTTTGGCAGTGTTTCTTGATGTTTTTTGTTTTTGTGCACAGACATGTTACACTGGAATAGACAGTAGCTAGTTACAAGAGCAAGTATGGGTACCTGGGTAGACTGACATCATATTGCTGACTGGTTTCTTAGAGGAACTGTCAAAGAAATGGGAGTCCGTAGAATAGGAATGAAGTTCAACTGTTATCCCCTTAAGTATGATTTTATTGTCTCTCTGTTTATCATAATTCTCCGAGATCAGTATTCTCCCTTCTAAAGAGTGTTAGCATTCTAATGATTTAGCTGTACATCTTCCATGTCTGAACAATTCTGGCTAGCAGCACTTGAAAAACACGCTGCCTTCCCATTTCAGTAGCACAGCATGTATTTTCTCTGGGAGAGCATGTTTCTGTAGCATTGCAGAAATGGGCTATGTGTGACAGAAAAGTCGTTTGATGCTAGTTGTATTCTTACTTGGGGGGGGCTTTTTTGCTTTCAGCTCTTTGAAACCACTGAGTGTGGAAATGGATACGTAGAAGCAGGAGAAGAATGTGATTGTGGTTTCCGAATGGCAAGTAGAGTTATATACTAGTCCACAAGTCTTTCTTGCAAAATATTTTAAGATAACCTTTCCCCTTCCCTTACCAATCACATAATTTATGGAAATGAATTTGCTTTCCTTATTGTTTGGGAACAACTTTAGTAAAAGACTGTTAAAACATTTTTTCAAGTAAGAATGAGTGCAAAACCAAAGTGTGTCCTCAGAACAATTCCTGTTACAGTAATGATAAGATGTAGCTGTTGCCCAGCAATTTTTGAACTGCACTGTGGAAGTGCTTACCCCTTTACTTTTCCTGGATAATATGCCTGGAGTGGTAGACTCCTTATCGGTGCCTTGGAGATATGTTGCTTGTGTTCTGACAGAAGAAATAAATGTTTTCTTCTCTATAGTAGAAATATTCCAATAATGTTTTTGCAAAAATCTGCCCTGTAGATTTGAGTCCTAGTTCTAGTATTTAAATGTAATTGGACCCATAATTAGTTTTCTTTTTTCTGCTATTTAACTAAGCAGCATGCATTTGGCACAGGCTATGCCACACCTGTGTAGAGGCTTCAGAAGGTGCGAATCCCCGTATATGCTGTAGCATATATGTCACTGTTTTCCCTTTACTTTAGTATTTGAACATTGCAGAGGATTCTTCCCAGCTGGTAATTTCAAGTCATCGGTACTGGACTGAATCTTTTATCTGCTGGTATATAATAGTTTGTTGGAAAGATTGTGAAGAAAAAACTTACTTAGAATGGAAAACTAAAAATTTTGCTTAATGTTTTCTTTAGGAATGCTATGCAGACTGTTGTAAGAAGTGCTCTCTTTCTAATGGAGCTCATTGTAGTGACGGACCCTGCTGTAATACATCATGTCTTGTGAGTGTTGCTGCAGTATCTGTTGTTCTTGTCAGTGGAAGTCATGTGCAGCCTGTTATAGTTCAAAGTGTGTTTTATATAGAATGAAAAGGAATGGATTATGTACATATAATCTTAGTCCTGAGCTATATTCTTCGTTTTCTAGTTTTTCCCACGAGGCTATGACTGTCGATACGCAGTGAATGAATGTGATATTGCAGAGTTCTGCACTGGAGATTCTGGCCAGGTATGTATGCAGAAGCTTTCTCTGCTTACACTATTGATACTTGTTTTTACTAATTTTTATATCAATTTAAAAATAAAATCCAGATTCACAAATAGCATACTCATATACCCAAAATAACTATGGGGTATTGTTTTTTAATCCTAACAAAATTTTTTAAACATACAAATAAACTATGATGAACTCAAAAAAGTAGTCTAAGTAGAGTCAAAATACAACTTCTGTAGGTTTATTTGTTTTTTAAAACTCATGGGGGTTTGTGTGTCTGTTTAGTATTTGTGTCAGATATCTGTCTTTACTCTTTGTCTGGACTGTAGCGTAAGTACTAATAATATACTGCAAATGTGAATGGATTCAAGGGTAGTAACAGTTAGGATTTTACGTAATAAAATAGTTTTAAATATAATTGTTGAAAATTACAACTAATTGAGTGTAGATTCATAGAATCATTTAGGTTGGAGAAGACCTTTAAGATCATCAAGTCCAACCATTAATCTAACACTACCAAGTCCACCACTAAAGCATGTCCCTGAGCACCCCATCTACACCTCTTTTGAATACCTTCAGGGACGGTGGCTCAGCCGCCTCCCTGGGCAGCCTGTTCCAGGACTTGACAACCCTTTCAGTGAAGAAATTTTTCCTGGCATCCAATCTAAACCTCCCCTGGCACAACTTGAGGCCATTTTCTCTCATCGCTTACTACTTGAGAGGAGAGACCAGCACACGCCTCAGGACAGCCTCCTTTCAGGTAGCTGCAGAGAGCGATAAGGTCTCCCCTCAGCCTCCTTTTCTCCAGGCAAAACAACCCAGTTCCCTCAGCTGCTTCTTACAAGACTTGTGTAAAGTGTTATGTTTTTTAAGAGTGTGCACATGTATGATAATTTTAAAAGTTGTGGCTCTTATGCATTACTCTTGAAAACATTTGGCTAATACTTAAAACTATAAGAAGAAACAGCAACTAAAAGGTTGTTTTAACTTGAGTTCTTTTAAATAGCCAACATTCTGTACATCTTCCATTTTCACAGCAACTTTACTGCTTTAGGTGATACATGCTCCTTTTCGATACTGAGTATTTGGCATCAAGGGTATATAGGAGCTTAGTAACTCTGCTGCAGTAATCTACTGCATCAAGTTCTTAGCTTTAAGGGAATAAGATTCAGGATAGACCACATATCTCTGGGTATTGGTTGTAATTATAAATGCCAATAAAGTATTTTTTTATTATCATTCGAGACAGCCACACTTACACGTAAGTAGATATTGCTGAAGTTTTATTGTAAATCTTTTATTCTCTAGATGGAGCATTCTTAATGGCAGAGAGAAGGGCTTTCTTAAGATAGAAAGGCTGCCCTCAAGGTATTGGCAAATGTGGCGCATTGCAGCAGCATACCCTTTCCAAATCTTCACAAGTCCCTTTTTGATGAGGAAGAGCTTTGAGAATGGTCTTTTCCTATCTTTAGTAATCTGAGGCTTCTGTACCTAGTGACTTTTCATACCGAAAAGTGCCAAGAGAACCTGACATCATTAAAAAGCCGCAGCTCTGTGAGCAATAGACTGGTAGGCTACAGCTAGGTGCTGGCTTGCTTTCTTGGTGGAACTGCAATGAATGCAGTAACAGTGTTGCAAACACAGACCCAATGCTGGCTAGGAAATACCTTGTTACTGAACACATTTGTTTTGCTTTTCATTGTGCCTTACCTCCTTAATTTTCTACTTGGAATATGCAGAAAGTTAGAATCAAACCTTGTATTTCATGGCTCAAAATGTTCATTTTTTCATTTGTATTTGTAGCTATAAAGATTCTTGCACTAATCTTTTTATTTGGCCCCTTTATGTGGTGTGCAATTGTCTTTTAAAACCGGCAAAATTACATGTGTGTTCCTTTGATGTATTATTACAGTACACATGATAAAAAAATTTCTTAATTTTTTTCAGTGTCCACCAAATCTTCATAAACAAGATGGGTATGCCTGTGATTCTAATCAGGTATGCAGTGTTTTAAGGTCCCTGCACATCAGCAAATAGAAATCAACCAAACATAAGTTTTCTTTTTTTCTTTTGTAATCCTGTCTTCTATATTTGTTCATAAATTTTGTCTTTTGGACATCGATGTTGCTTTTGCTTTATGCACTCTATGAATAGTAAAAATTTCTACTTTGAGTAAAATCTGCTTGATATCTTTACATTTTACATGTAGATCTCCATGTTAATAAGTTCTTTACAACTTCATAAATGAGAGGTATAAAGCTGCTGCTGAAATGTCAGTACATATAGACACCAACTGGCTTTGAGAATGTGGGCCAAAATGTGTACTCCCTCTACCCAAAACCATGAAAACTATTATATAGCCCATTAAGTGTGTGAAGAATCAAATTGAGATGTTTGTTGGGGGAGGGGAAGGAAATTAAATAGTGTTCAGTTCTCCTTGCTAACATGTTGTGTTCTCTTTAGGGTCGTTGCTATAATGGTGAATGCAAGACAAGAGATAATCAGTGCAAATATATCTGGGGATCTAGTAGGTTGACTTTAACTACCTTAAATGTATTTTATTTCTGGTTCATTCCTGCCTTTGTTTTGTATTTTTATTTTTTGTTCTTGCCACTGTAAATTGAAGTTTTCTGCTCAGTAGAATAGACAGCATTGAGAAACTGTGGCTTGATTGCCGAGTGAAATTTCGAGTTTGGGAGTGCTGACAGTGAGATTGTTCTGACGTGATGCGGTTGCAGACACAGGTAGGGCAGCAAGTGCTGGACTCTGGTGGAATTAGGTGAGAAAACATACAAAGTATTGGCAACTTTGAATTACTGTTACCAGGGGGAAAACACCCACAGGATGTTTTGAGGATTTTTCTGGTGTAGTTCAAAACAGGTGTGTTTGGGTTTTGTAATGACAGTTGTCAACTCCATTATCCCAGCTAATAGTTCATGCTAAAGCTGCTCCACCTTGCCTCTCTTTGCTCTACCATCTTACAAGTCAGGAAAATTAGTGTGAATTTAAATATACATAGTATGAATTTAAGCCCAGAGGTGTTGAGTAAAATAGAATTGCAGTTGCAATGGATTTTGCTTGTGGCTGAGAGGGGATAGATGCTCTGTGTAATGACTTTGAGACAGTTCAGCAGAGCTGAACTATCAGGATGTCCCGTGCTACAGCATTTAATGTTTTCTTGTGCATTTTGTCTAATCTTAACTGCCGCTGCTGGCACTGCCTGTTTGGGGCAGAAGAATCACTCCATTCTGGGAGGGGAGTGAGACAGTTTTACTATTTATTGACTTGTACGATACAAAGATGCTATATAAGTGTAAAATTGGATGAAGACAACATTTTAGCTTTATGTTTCCACCTCACATTTATTGATAATATTAAAGGCATTAGGTGTTTTTGTTAATTGATTTATTTGTATCTTTCTTATATTTGGGTTGCCGTCTGTACAAATCATTTTACTAAAACTACCCTGTCTTATTTACCTTTAATATTTTATCTTCTTCTGTATAATTGTTGTGCCTTTCTTTTTTTAATTGATTTTAGAAAAAACAATTGAGCTTGTTAGTAAATAATTGCAGTTTTAAACCTGTTAGTTCAGATTTCTCCTCCTAAAAAGCCATAGAAAATAACTTGACTGATCAACTTTTTCTCTGTGAACTAAAAAATTATATAAAATAAATATTGATGTCAGAACATATGCTTATGGTATATGTTTTATTTATATATATATATATATATATAAACTTTGATCTCCTGAAATACAGATCAGGAATAATTGCAGTGAAAACATCTAGATTAAATCTATGTGCAACTGTTATGAAGTGAAAAAAATTAGGCCACAGATAAATTCAGATGCACAAGGCAGTACAGGCACTTTGGAGGTTGCTTTTTTTTAAAAGTTCAGAGCAAATTTTGAACTTTGAGCTTTATTTTAGAAAAGCCATCTGTAGGTATTGCGGTTCAGTCTGCTAGGTTCCCACTGTAGTCACTGGAAAATATTATCTGTGAACATACACATGTGGTTAGATTTGTGTTTTGTATTAAAAACATACAGAGAACTGCTGCAATAAATTATGCAAGTTTTAAAGCTGTCATGTTGCCGGTGGAAAGTACATTCTTTTTTTCCTTTCTTCATCAACAGAGTCTTCAGGATCTGACAAATTTTGTTATGAAAAGCTTAATACGGAAGGCACAAAAAAGGGAAACTGTGGAAAGGATGGAGACCGATGGATTCAGTGTAGCAAACAGTAAGTTCAGCTTGGTAGAGATTATTTGTATTTTAAATAGATGAATACTGGTTTAAAATTGTCTTTCTTTTTCATGAATGCTTCAGCAGTTTTGCATTATTTTGAATCTTCTTTCCCTCACAAGGTTGGCATCTTGAAAAGTTCCATTCTGACAAATCCACGGGTGACAGCAATACACTTACAAAGATTCTCAGATTTCCAGAAGAATGTGCTGGGACTTTAATTCTTTCAGAGGAGCTGGGGGACAAGGTGGCAAAAAGTCACAAGTTCATAAGATACAAACACCTCAGACTTGGCAGGGATAAATTAGGCTGCAAGTACACATACTGGTTTTGCTTGCTCTGGGATTGGTACCAGGTTATGCTATTTGAAGTTAGTTCCAACCTTTATTTTGCCCAGAGAGGGCTATTAGACATTTGGATGCTATAGAGAAAAAAGCCGATTCATTTGCAGGTGATCATTACTAGATGGATATTTGATTATCTTTACTTTTCAAGTTAATGACCATTAGTGGATAGACTTAAATTTCTCCTGGTTTGCTTACTTTTTTGTAATTTTTAAGTATGAATGTAAGAATTTAAGTCTCAGAATGGCGTTCTCCTTCTTTTGACTCTTTGATGTTTGTCAAGTATCTTTTTTTTATTTTATTATGTAATTCACGTTTCAGATAGGATCATAAGGAAAGGAGTTGTTTAATGGCTTTTTAATTTTTTTTCCTTTAGGTGAAAGTAGTGTTGTTGTTATATGTATGTTAAAACCCTCTATTGTATAAAAGCTTTTCTTGGTCAGTAGAAACATGCAGAAAAGTGGTCTAGCTGAAGGGCCGTTTACCATTTTTGTAATTTTAACAAATACAATTTCCAGCATTCATCCAGCTGCTTTATGACTTAGGACAATTAGAGCAGGAGATGGAGGTTTTAAGCTGATATCCTCCTATTGAAGATTGCAGATATAAAATAAGATCAAATAAAGCAGATTCTTTGCCAAAATTCAGACTGCATGCTAACGACTGTCATTATGGTTCTGTTGTCCTGCAAGGGAAATAAAATTCATCTAAAAATTCAAACATCACATTAACTTACAGCATCCAAGCTGCTGGAGATAGGGAAATGTAATTTAGCCTGCTATGACAGAGCTTTGTACAATTTGGCTTTTCTTAATTGTATTGTATTTAGAGTACAGATAATTTTTTTGTTCATGTGAACATTCACTGGTGCCTTAGAATGAATAATTACTTGTTTCTGCCTCTTGTCATTTATATCAACCAATATTTTATTTCCAGGCTGGTACTCTGAAAGTCTGTCGTGTGTGACTTATGGTAATATATTACTTAATGTGATCAGTAGCATCATTGCCACTCTTTCTTTTTTGTAAGTTTATTTCATATTTTTTCAGTAACTTTGATTTATGTTTTCATTTTACAGTGATGTTTTCTGTGGCTTTTTGCTCTGTACTAATCTTACTAGAGTTCCACGAGTTGGTCAGGTTCAAGGAGAAATTATCCCAAATTCTTTTTATCATCAAGGACGAATAGTGGACTGCAGGTAAAAGATAATGCAGTGTTCCAACGTGATTTTGCTCAGTCAAACCTAATTGAATTAAAGTAAACATAAACGTAAAATTGTGGGATTCTTAGATAATGAATATCTTACAGAAAATCATTATTCTGAGTGGTATTTCTATTAAAAAAAAAAAAAGCTTGATCACATTTAAAGAGGGTAAATTTGGGTTATCCACCTGATTACTCTTACCTTTAACGTTCAGAGTTTAATGCTCAGCATTATATTTTGTGGCGGGGGTGGGGAGAGGAATTGTAATTGCAATTGCCAAAGACTTATATATTAAACATAATGATTTTGATTATTAAATACTCAGAGAAATAGCTACAGGAAAGTAAAGGCTGAAAAGGGGTGAAACTGGAGTTGTGGCAGGATAAGATGTTAAGCTGCAGTTCAGTTAAAGGGCAAGTTAAGTGAGGTTTAGTCTACTGTGCATGATACTGGATTTGTATTTTAAAGACATCGGCAACATTGCTGTCATGCTAAGAATACTTTTACATAGTTAGGTCCTGAGTGAACAATGATTCTTAACTCTTCTGTTATTCCACTAGTGTTTTTACTTAAATGTCATCACATGGGAAGTTAGTTTTTTTACATTTTTCTAGCAATAATATTTCATAGCATTTGGAGGAAAGAAAAGAGAAAAAAAAAAAGCATGGCCCGTCAAAGACTATTAAAAAAACCCCAAAGCCTAAGGTGTCCTTTTTGAGTATTTAAGTCATTATAAGGCTAAAAAGAAGTCTGGATAACTGGAACGCCTTGTCAGTGCTGTGGACAGACAGAAAAACGTTCTAATTTTGTGAGTCTGTCTGTATGCTTGAATGAGAGAAAGGTATGAGGCTTTTATTATCTACACTGACATGTTTAATATTTTCAAAAGACTCCAGTCATAATACTAATAGTATCTTAAAACTTGTTTCTTCTAGTGGTGCTCACGTTCTTTTAGATGATGATACAGATTTAGGTTATGTGGAGGATGGAGCTCCATGTGGACCTCACATGATGTGTCTGGACAAAAAGTGCCTGCCAATTCAGTCCTTGAACATAAGCAGCTGTCCCGTTGGTTCCAATGGAAAAGTCTGTTCCGGGCATGGGGTGAGTCTGTACTGGGAGTTTGCAGCTAAGCTTCTCCGTCTCTCTCTGCTATGTCTGATCTTAATGCACCCTGCGGAGTTCTCTACCTGAAACTGTTCTGAACACCTGTTGGTCTGAAAATGCAAGTGTTAGGTTCAAGGGAAGGCTGCCATTCTGTGAAGCATAGGTAAAATTTCAGAAAGCAAAGCTGTCAGATTAGTTCTGCAATTACATCTATGTGGTGTTTTCATTACTAGCAAAAAGCTTTGACATCAGTTATTGTAAAGACTTGTAATGTACTACCCATATTTCAAACTACTTGCCATCTTCAGTTAAACTGTTTCGTGCATACTGTCATCTTTATAATATCGGATTCATACCTCATGACTTAAATAATCAAAATTCTAAGCTGTTGGACCACAACAGAGACGATACATGCTTCTTGAACAGATGCAGTCGATCATTTTACATTAAAGCACATTATATTCTGTTACTCTACGCCTACGTCCATTTGTCTAAGACATTAGGTATGTTTTGATGAACAGAGTCACTGTTCCATTTCTTAACTGTAATACTGATAAAATCTTTCCACTATGGGATGCAGTGGACAGATACTTGCACGAGGGGCTAGACTTTATACAGGAGGGTGTTTTTTTTTCTTCTTGTTATGTGCAATTGAAGATGAATTTGAATGCTTCAAAGAGGGTTAAGTTCAAAATCAAGAAGAAAAATTTTAAAATTGGAAAGGAAAGGATCTAGGAGATCTAGAAATTATCTTGGTACTTCTGGAGAGTGGCATGAGTGGTGAGAGAACTATTACCTTTTTTGTTTTGCTTTGGATTATTCCAATTCATAATTTTAAAAGAATACTTCAGTTGGTCAAACCTGCCATAAAATGTATTTATCTTCAGCTTCCTAGGTAAGATTTTTCTAATTTAAGAAGCAGACTGAGATAAAACTTTAGATTTTAAAAAATCACATGTACTACTTACTTGTAATCATCAGTGTGTACGTTATTTTCTGGGGTTTGGACACTGGAACATAATGTTAAAAATGCCATTATTAGCTGATGCCTAATGATCAACTTCAATTCTGGTCTCATCATCAAAACTTCATTCTTTGTTTTGTGTCTGTTTCTCATGTCATGCTTTTTCCGTAGTAACCTCTTCTAGCCACACATTCCGTGTTCTTTTTCATACGGAACATTTAGAGATATTAACTCGCACTATTGATCTGATATTTTAGGTTTTGTCGGTTGGGTAGGTTTTCCTGTATCTGATAAACGTACTGCCAATTCTACTGAGTCCTAAGTCCTTTTTTAGAAGTCTTTCAACTAAATGTAGACTTAGGAAGAACTGTTTCCCCTCTAGAAGACAAGCAAGCACTCCTCATTGCTGCTTAGAAAAAAACCCCGACAAAACCAATTACAATCTTACTATTTTTTATACATAGGAGCAAACTGTAAATCAGTGGTTATAAAGCATAACCATCAACCTTTTAAATGCAAATGCTTATATTCCTTCTGGACATCCAGGCTCAAAGTCTAGACAGTTGGTTAGTGAAGATCTAACTAATCTAGATAGGGGTTTTTTTGGATGAGAATTTCTGGGTTTTACATTTGTACAGGTATGTAGTGCAAGTGATGATGAGGCCAGTGGGAACAGTTCTGCTTTTCTTAGCATCTGAGTATATTTAGTGGGTAAAAGCAAACTTTCAGGTTATCGATGTATTATAATCATTCTAAACACTCAGTGCTATTGTTACAGTATATAGATGGATAAGTTTTATACCGTCAATTAAATGCCTAATTACCTGTTAAATAAACTTCATAAAATGTAGTTAACAAACAACTGCCGTCATT
The DNA here is from genome assembly GCF_023634085.1 of Falco cherrug. Taxonomy (NCBI): domain Eukaryota; kingdom Metazoa; phylum Chordata; class Aves; order Falconiformes; family Falconidae; genus Falco; species Falco cherrug. The sequence goes on along the minus strand of NC_073704.1, from coordinate 14,565,630 downwards.
TCTTTTCTTTTCCAGATTTGCAGTAATGAAGCCACTTGCATTTGTAATTTCTCCTGGGCTGGGACAGACTGTAGTATTGATGATCCTATCAGGGATACTGGTAGCAAGAAGGATGAAGGACCCAAGGGTTTGTGTGATTTCAGTTTTGATGTCCTTTCAAGTATTTGTGACATTTTTCTGTTGATATGTGGCAGTAGAATTAGCATACAGGAAGAGAATACTATTGTACAGTCCTCTTTAGACCCAGACGGTAAAATTCTGCTTTGTGTAGATGAAGTAGGTCTTTCTGCTCTGAGAATTGATGAAACTTATTTTTCTAACCTAAATTTGGGGAAGGTTCAGTGCGTAATGGTATGTACTTTCTGTTTCTTCCTTCATCTCTTAGTCTCCATTTATATTTACAATAATTTTCTGTGTGAATGGAATCTAAGTGTAGCACTTAATATTTATATGATAATTGAGTATTTATGGTTTACTAAAAATTTCCAGTTCCCTTAGTTGTTCTCAGCTAATTCAGAGAGCTGTGGCATAAAAAAAAAAGGGAAAAGTGGAGTGTCCCTGGCATGAAAAAAAGCTTTGGATCAGATTTCAATGGGAGGAAAAAAAAATACATGAAGATTTTAAGGACTTTAATTATTTTTGCAATCATTATTGCTTACTGTTATGTATTTAGTAGGTATTTCAACTGCATATGAAGTATAAACACAAAGAGGAGCTACTGAGGAAGTATTTGCTCAAAAAACTTTTTTGAAGAGGAAGAACAGCACTTGAGATTCTGACTTCTCTGCCAAAGAATGTCTCTGGATTGTGCTGTCCAGTTTTTTTATGTCTTTCCTGTCATCGGGACATTGTCCAACATCAGACTGTATTTTTCCGGTGTTACGCATTTACAGATAAAGTTCCCAGTAAACAACTGAGAAACCCAAACAAAATTTTTCTGCTATGTCCCGGTTCCAGTTCTTCTGTCCCTTTATATAAGGCTGATGGAAAGAAGATAAAGAGTTGTTTAAAAACGTAATTCTTGGAGGTCAGAATCTAATTGATTACTCTTTAAAATACCCAAGGTTTCAAGGGAGGACAGGTATATATTTGATACCTGTTATTCCATTTCCTATAAAAACCTTCTAACTGTGGAATGTTGCTTACAGAGTCTTAAAAAATGGTGGAGAAAAGCACTATGGAGCTGGTTACTTCTCTTTGTGTGTGGATGAGGAGAGCAGTATTTACAGTTGTGACACTAAGAGTAAATTAATTTTCTATTTTGAAATCCTATAGTTAAGAAATAATTCCCTCTTCTGTAAAAAGATCTATAGGAAAGACAACACAGAAGGTATGCTTTTCTTGGTTAGATTTTTGTAATTCAGATTAACTCATCTAATTCAGAACGGAAATACCTTTATGAAAATTAGTGTGTTGATGCTGAAACATTCTGGGAAAAAGGCTTAAATGAGTAGTATGTGTGTGGTTTTCTGCCAGTAGGTACAAACATAAAATTTAGACTGCATATTTCAATGCAGTCCTCTGCAAAAAGGCAGAACATGTTTTTGTACAAGGTGCCTCAATGATTTCAAAAGATGGATGATTTTTACTTACATTGTTACAGTACTTCATTGATGTTGAATCACCTAGAAATCAATTTAGGAGCCTGAATACCGACAGCTACTCTAATGTCTTTTGGTGTGCTAATAGAGGAATTCCTTTGTCATAAGGTGTCAGAAGAATACAGTAGTTTTCTGTAAAGATCTAACATACTCAAGTAGCTTCCATTATGTTTTTTCCCCTTATTACCAGTACTTCCGATGTCATATCCCAGTTTACAAGCCTGAGACAGAAACCAAAATACCTGTTTTTCCTTAGCCCTAAATCTGAGTTTTGTTACGTTTCAGAAACAGAACACTCATTATGTGAAAATCCACTTAATGGACTTAGGATTTATGGTGTGAAAAATCCAAACCTTTTTCTTACTAAAGGTAGAGAATGTATAGCTAGGAAGTACTGCTATTTATGTATGTATTGTTGTGGTAACTGACAATTGACTGCTACTCCTGCTGTACTTTTCAGACCTTTTCATCATGCATCATTGCTTTTGGCTCCATACTGTATTTCAGGATTTAAAAAATCAGTCGTCCTTAATTATGTTGGTATCAATACATGAGTCTTCAATTACTCTAAACTTGGCAACCTACTGTGTCCTGCACTAGCAGACCTACACGGCACGCTAGCAGTTTTTGGAGGACACAGAGTTCTTGCAGTTACATTCTGGCCGCTGCAGAAACTTTGAATTACTTTAGTGTTGGCCAGTAGGACTCCATAGGAACACAAGATTCTTCCTTTGCCATTTCATTTGCAGAATTAGGCCTTTGTTTGACTTTTTGGAATAGTGTTTGTTTGGTTTTTAATACAAAATGTCTCAAGTGTGTGTTTGTGTGTGTGTGTGTGTATATGTATGAACCAGGAAAAAATTTTGAAACCATTTCAAAACAGACTTCATTCAATGTGAAGGCTATAAAGTCTTTGTCCCTTGGAGAAGTTCTCATTAGGGAATTCTGCTGCTTGCTTGTGCTCTATTTATGACTCAGTGAATCTATCAAGCTTTTAATCTTTAACACAGAAAACGTATAGATGTTTTTTTCTCAAAAGAGTTCCCTTAAAAAATGAAAAATAAAGCCAATGTCGTAAGAGAGGCTATTTGAACATATTCCAGAGTGTTACGTGAAGCACATTTCTAGGGTAGGTTATTCCATTTAAAATGTATCACCTGTCTTTAGGGCGTACAGATAAATAGAAAGTCCTATTGATGAATGCAGTTACAAAGGAAAATATGACTAGTAAAGGAATGAATTGAAAAGTTGGGTGTTTTCTTTTCCTGCAGTGGAACTTTTTCCAAACAGTTTTCATTTGCTTGGTTACATTATGGATACAGTAAGTTTCTGGTGATCAAAAAGAAGTTTTCTAACCGGTGGTTTACTTACATTTTGGCTGTTTTAAGTAAGCAGTAGGTGGAGGATGTTCCCTTTTAAAATAAATAATAGAATCACAAGCTAAAGGGAATAGTCTTACGTTTACAGGAAAACTTCTCATTGCGGTATTTGCAAGCATTCAAAGAAAATCAGATATAGCTTATTTCAGACTTTTTAAAGCTACAGTGTTTGGTAAATAAAGATTTGTGAGGAGTTTTAATTGTTTATCTGATGATGGATTATAGTATAAAGTAATCCTGTGAGGAATTATTTCATGTTTTCATTTCAGACATATATGTGATCATTTCCTTAAAAAATCTTCCCTTTTCCCTCCACACAGTGAGCATGGCCACTAACAGGCTAATAGGTGCAGTGGCAGGGACCATTCTGGCCTTGGGGGTGATTTTTGGAGGCACAGGGTGGGGAATAGAGTAAGCATTTTTATTAGTTTGAGTTTTATGTTTGGTGCCTAGTGTGTGAGGTAACCGTATGCACCTGAGCCCTCTGTGTATTACCCCGTTAGCTTTGTCATGTGGTGACTGTATTTGTCATGTGATTTGACTGTGTCTGTGTCATGTGGTTTGCTCATGCAGTGTTGAACCTTCTCCCGTCTGGGATAATGTGGGGCATAAAACAATAAGTTTGTGAATTTTTACATTGTCACGGTAAAATTAAATGTCTAAATGTTTCCATTACACCAAATTATAAAAACAATGGGGGGAAATGGAAGGTTGTGATTCTATATATTTGCAAAATAGACTGAGTAACGTGGACTATTTCGTAATATGCAGGAATTGTTTATTACGATGTGTGGGGCTTTCAGCCTAATAACAGGTCACACGATCTAGCTAGGAAGATGCAAGCTGCTGATAGTAGTATAGACAGCCAGTTTTACAGCAGAGCTGCCGAACGTTCCGTTGCTAGGATTGTGTTACCTCAAGGCAGAAGAATGCTGAAGTACACAATTCATATATAAAGAATATGTATGAGCTATTTTTATTGTCTTTTCATAGTTTTAGGGACCTGTAATCTTCAGTGTTAGCCCATTACCTCAGTTTCGATAGCGACTATGATTTAAATACGTGTGTGTATGTGTACATATACCCACATAAAAATGCCCGTAGAAGTTCTGTCTTCATTCTGCATTTACTGTGCAAACTACAGAATAAATTGCAGTTATTCTGCTCTTCTGACATTTCCAGCTTCGCTGTGTTTCTAATGCTGCCTCTTACCTCTGCTGTGTGACAGTGCCATCTCGCTGAAGGGGGACCTGTAACAAGACGGTTTGTGATTTCTAATCAGGCTGTGTGAAAAAACGTTCACACACAGTTCTAACTAAAGCTGCACAGGCAGCCTTTTGCTAGGCAGCGTTTTGTGCGTCTGAGTTCGCAGCCCTAGATACAAGCTTGTTAGCTTTTGCTGAACTGGACTGTCAGATTAAACTCATTTTAGGTTCTCAGAAGAGCAGAGACATTTGCACTCACACAGGACAGCTAACAGTAAAACAAGTAGAAGGCAATAGATCACCTGCTCAAGAAAGATCAGATTGGTGTTTTACTGGTGGCTTTTACCACTGTTTGCTAAAAATTGAAGACTGTGAAGATTGTAGGGGTTTGGGACCCAGATTGTGGAGCAGAGACTTTACCTACACGTTGAGGACCATTTACTTTTTGCTTACGTTCTGCCTTGTACCCTTCTGTTTTTATTTTCCCTTACCTGCTGTCTCAATCCACTCAGCTCTGACCCACGTCCCTGACCATTTGTTCTTGCTCCTGTATCCTGCTCTAATTCCACTTTTTCTTCGTTTTTCCTCTGCTCTTACCACTCAATACCTGACTCATTCTTCTTTCTGTTTCCATCCATTCCTCTCTCCTGGACCCCATCAGCCTTTCTCTGTCCGGAGGTTCCTTCAGATACAACATCCATTTAGGGCAAGCTGCTGCGCCTTTCTGTTGCTTGCTTTGAAGAAAGCACGTGGGGGACACAAACACCCTCTTCTGTTCCTAATGACCTTCAGGCCCTGGTGGCTGTCCCCGTCAGGCTGCAGGGGAGGCTGCGTTAGTCACAGCCTGATGTCAGGTCCTGCCCTTCTTCCTCCTTCCTCGCCACTTCACTTGCAAATTGCAAACTTTTATTCAAAGTGCTGAAATAACTTTAATTTCTTAATGCTTCATTTATTTATTTTAGTAATCATGAGGGACAAAATGGCAGAGTAGTGTTTTTCCAGATTTCATCCTGAAATGGACACTTGGCTTTGATAGCTTAAACCAGAGGATTTGGTTGGCAAAGTGACAGGCAAGAGAAGAACACGTAACCACCACAGTGCGTTGTTACCTGCGGGACAACCTGCAGCAAACTTGCCCCTTCTACAACTAGCAGAGTTGCAAAGCAGTGTATAGTAATTCTTGTAGAATCTATCTGATGATGATGAAGATTTAGGGAATGGTCTGAAGTCCACTGAAATTATGGGTATGTTCTGTTTTAACACCTTCGGCAGGATTTTTACAAGGGTCCTAAAAGCTGGCTAGAGATGATGCGGTAGCCATGCCAAGGCAGGCAGCGCCCGGCGGGAAGGGGGGGTGTGCCAGGTGTTGCAGTGCCGTTAGCTGCAGGAGCTTCCTCCTGGTCAGCCTGTCTGCAGGTCATACCAGTAGTATTGTGGAAAGAACGAGTACACCAGAAGTGCTGCATCTTGTGATAGTCTGGATGGAAAATGACCCCACAGTGTGGTGGTGGTGAAAACCTTCCTCTTACTTTTGGTTTGCATGTCAAGCATCTGAGTCCAGTGACTAGAGAGGCTTATTTAGCTGAACCGTACTGATTCATACTTTTCTTCATAAATTCCACTAACCAAAATGACCTGATGCAAAGTGGGCTTCATACTGGTAGCAATATTCTCGTTTATTAATAATAAAATTTCCTTGATAATGCTTAATAAAACATGAGGCATACACCCTTAAGGTAAGGTACAACATGTAAAAGTAGTCCCATTGTAAGTACTTTTACGCGCAGTCTGTTACGGTCTTAGAACGGCTTATCAATAATCCTCTTAAATCTCTGTATTTTGAAACTGGAATTCGTTAATTGGAGGACTCCATTCTCATAAATGTGTGGTTGCTGTTTAGTAATCCTAAGTATTCCACCAGCTTTGTTTTTCTATTAAAGTCATAAATGAAATTATAGTCTTGTTGATTATCACTAAAATTCTACGCTGAATGTAGCCCTTTCAGTTTCTGTGCTAGGGGAAATACAGATGTTTCTCTGCGTTTGTATGAGCTGCCACTCCCAGCATACTGTGAAACAGTTTTCAAATTATTCCAGAGGAATGGACGTGGCTTTATCCACAGCCATCTATCATTTACTCTGCTCTTAAGCTCTCTCTGGCAGATAGCCTAATTCTCACAGGCATTTGATTTTCAGGGTGGTTTTTTGTGTTAAAAATGAACATAACCTCTTTAGACACTGACATTTTATAAAATTGGCTCAGATCTGAAAAGTGGTTTTATCAGGGCCCATTTATTATTTAACATAATTTTAGTAACTTTTCTATTAACTGAACCTAATTGTTTTGTATTATTATCCTCTTCTGTTTAAATTTTGATTGAATTTTTCCATATTTATACTAAATAAAACCAATATTGATTTTCTGTATTGAAAGAACAAACTGCTGTTTGTTAAATTGATGTGCAGTATGAAATGGATTCCCCACTTCCCGAACACTCAACAACCAGGGAACATAGTAAGAAAAGGGATGTAAAAAAGTGGTGATTTGGTACTTCCTTAGCTACGTTATGACTATGTTTCTATCAGTTAGTCGTTGTACCTTTTTTGTGGGAAGAAAGCATTCTATGGCTAGAAAGAGATCAGCTTTAGAATTTCCCAAGGCTTCTGAAATTTATTACAGATAAATTACTTGCTGTGTTTTCAGTCTTTTCTTATGTGCAATAATTTGATGAAATCCAGAGTAAGCCATAGATCCAAGTCAGATACAGTAGCTCATGAGGCTGTTGTTGAAAGCACGCCTTAATTGGGAATATAATGCCTGTGGAATGGCATTCATTTACCCTCCCCCATGCTCACTCCTGTTCATTCGAGCCAGGTGTGACTTTAAAGGTAAGTCCAAATAAGATATGTTCTTCCAAATTCCGAAAAATTACCTTGTAATTATTGTTGTCAAATTTGTGCACTGCTCATATCTGTAAAGCTCACTGTATTTCTTTTCAGTCCAAGTTTTTTATTCATGTTCCTGAATACTCTGCATAGGAATTGCAGGAAGCAATTTTTAAAGCAATGTTTAGAAATTGGTTTTCTTATAGCTAATCTGATCTGCGGAAGCAGTGATATCGGAACCATGTAATGGATGCCATGAAGTTAGGTCACTGCAGTAAATTCTGTAATTTAGGGCACGTACTTATTGTAGCATCTGGGATGGGGCAGAAGGTGGTGTGATCTGACCTAACAGCTTAAAACTTTCAGCTCTTGCAGCTGCCCTTGCCTCTTTCCTTTGCTGATGTCTGGCTGCTCCTTTTTCCTCCTTATGTTGGCTGTCTGACAGTTTTCCAAACTCAGTTTCAGAACATTTAAAATAGGAAAAATTCAGTTGCTGTGTAGAAGTGTTGGTTTGGGGAGACTGGGATAGGAGGTAAGAACTGTTTTTGAAGGCTGTTCCCAAATATGTAAATGTTGGAACAAAAAGTGTGTGACATGCTGCAAAAGAACTGTTGGGATGGTTTCATTTTGCCTTGAGCTCAGATGCAATTAGCTTTACATCAAAGACCGCTCAATAGGGAAAGTTTTGTGCAGAGCAATTAAAATGTTACTCAGGCCTATTGTCAGTTTTCCTCCGCCCTGTGTAAATAGAGCACTTACGGGTCAATTATGAATATCTTATTTAGGTGTTCCCTTGCCCTCTTCAGAAAATTGCACAAACATATTTTGTGCTGCTTCTTATTGTTGCTCTTATTTCCTGCTCACTTTCCTTCCTCACTTTGTTGTTAAGTAGCTTCTTGAGGATGATGAAGAGATGCTTTGATGTTTGGAAAGCTTAATGGGAATAAAGCTTTTCTTTCAACTTTCGCTTCTTATTATACAGTCCTTTGCTTTTGTCAAACAAGTGTTTGTAAATTTAGCATTGACGTAACTGTAAGGAGTCTGGACTCTGATTAGCTAGTGGGGCTATGTGCTCTCAGCCTAAATCTCTACCACTTTTCAGGATCTCAATGGAAAAAAGTTAAGCTTTTTGATTTTTTCCCCTCATTTGCTGTAGTCATACAGCATTCGTACTTTTTCCTTTGAGTTGAGGAATTTTTCATGAATATCTTAGTGTCCTCAGCTGGCAGTTCATTCACTAGGTAATGGAGTTAGACACAATGGAATTTACTGTCAAATACTTGGTTTTTATCTATGGTAGAAGTCAAAGTAGCACAATGTAGAGACCAACAGCTTTGTTCATTCTTACTGGTAAAGATAAGTAAGTTGGGCTTGCTGAAATTGTCTGGAGACATCACCTTGTGTGCTGTCTGTATTCCCTGAATTGTTTGACTACCCTTCAGTTGCTTCACTTAATGTGAATAAAGTGGTTGGTTCTTATGTCTGTCTTACCATAATCCTTTATCACAGGTCCTAGTGCCACCAATCTTATAATAGGCTCCATCGCTGGTGCCATCCTGGTAGCAGCTATTGTCCTTGGGGGGACAGGATGGGGCTTTAAGTAAGCAATGCCGCATGTCTTCTCTTCAGTGGCTATGGCATTTCTATTTCTTGCTTACATCACTAAATTTTGAGTTCCTGCTACAAGATTTGTAAGTTAAATCCTGTCGTGTTCCCCTCCTAAACCGTAACAAACCGCTTTAAACGAAGTGCGAACACACTGAACAAGAGGAGGAAACTGATTTGAAACTAGCAGATGTTACCAGGGTGCAAAGTTGAAGAAAATAAAAGAATTAATTTAACTTTCATCAGTTCACCCTAACACTTCAGGAGCAAGGTCTTTTTTTCACCTCCAGTTAGTAGCTTTGTTGTCAGAAGTTGGCTACAGTGCCTGTCACCATTGGTGTTTTCAGAAGGACGCACTGATTTTTCTCTGAACGCTTGTTCTGAGGGAGGAATGCTCCCTGCGCGTCCCCTTGATGTTGGCAGGACCTGTGTGCATCAGCTCGGGGAGTCAGTGCTCCTCATCTGCTTTAGTAAGAGAAGATTAAATACAAAATGTATCAAAACATCCATCTTTAAGCATGGGTGTATGATCTTCATAAGCCTCTTTAATTCCTGCTGATAAATTTGCCTTGAGCTGCTGTTTTCTTTTTTCTTACAGCTTCTTCTCAGTTAAATAAATTCAGTCCACTTGTACAATAAATACCCCTAGGCCAGCCTCCAGTATTTACAAGTTACTACAGGGCAGCTCTAGACAATATATATATATTTTCCTTCTTTTAGTTTTAATTAGCTTTTAAAAAGGTTTTAATACAGTCTTTATATTTTGCATTGCATCTCATCTGGCTGAGATTTGTATTTTTCATATTTATAAACAGTGAAATAGTTTAGTATTTATGCATTTTTAATTTGCTATGCTCTTTCATCAAATGTATGTCCAAAGGCAGAAATTCAAATGAGGTGTGTATTTTAGAGTATGCAGCGACAGACATGGATTCGCATGTGATGTTAACACAAGAAGGAATTGGGATTCTTTTCATTTGATGGATTGAAAGGTTTCTTCCATGTAAAGGCAAAGGCCTAGTCTGGGAATAATGCTTTTTTACAGACTCTGTAATATTTGGACATATTCTATAGCATTAACTAGGTACAAGTGCATTTACAGTTTTTCTACCATATCCTACTACAGGCAAATTACAGGAGAGAGTTGTCTTTTAACCCAAATAAAGCACATGAGCGATAAATTAAAATTTCAGTTATGTGCAGAACTGAGGGGCGTTTTTTCCCCCTGCACTTCACTGCAATTAGCTTTTTAAATAAATACAGCCAAGTTTTCTGCAAGGTTTGCATTAACATTTCTGTCAAAATACTGAGAACAACAATGCATACATATTTAAAGCAATAATGTTAGGAACACCGATATTGCAAGTTCCCATGGGAATTAAGCAAGCTAGATTTTGATGGGGGAAAAAAAAAAAAAAAAAGGTCACATTGTACTTCTGGACCAGTTTTCTGCTGTCAGACACATCTGTTACTTCGCAGTTCGTATACTTTCCAGATACAGAGTCCTCATCCCCGAATAACACGTTTGTACTGCAGAAGGGAATTTGTTGAGAACTCAGTACAAGTAGTTAAAAATATAAAAACTCCAGGCAGTTTCTTCCCTGAATCTTTGTAAGCTGCCTTGTGCCCTAACAACCTTTGCTTTTTGGCATCAGTGTTGCAGCACCTGCTAGCAGCTGTGTGAGCAGCCTGGCTGCCGGCTGGGGCCACCTGTGCTTGAGAACTTGCACGAGCACCGCAGGTCTGTAGAAGGATCCTTCCCTGTCTGAAACAATACGGTTTTTAATTGATTATTTCGTCTTTGTGCTCCACATCTCTCAGACTACCCTCACAAGTGTTCAGCTTTGCATCCTGGTGTCATTTGTTTGCTCAAATGCAGAAGCTTGTTTATCCCTGTAGAAAATCTGTATTGGAAACATCTCTGGAAGCTCTTTCTCTCAAAAGAGCAAGATACGAATGTTTATTCTGTAGCAGAACCTCAAGTACACTGGCCTGGCCTAGCTCACAGCTTGAAGTGCATGATTCTTCTGGGGGTCAGAAAAAGCTTTCAGCTTGTACACAGGGCTAGCACACATAGACCCTGATACTTTGCTTCAGAGATATCTGGAGGGACAGGTGAGGGTAATTAAAGAGGATTTTAACTTTTCCTTTTTAAGCAAGTGATATGTTTAGTCTCTGCAAGTATGAGAGAAGGTAGCTAATGCTTTACAAACTGGGAGATGTGATTTCTGTTTCACAGGTTATCAGATGTTCATATGAACATACGGTACTGTGGTGTCAAGTCCATATCAAACGTAAGCTGCAACTAAGCAAACTTTGTTCATGAACTGAGGGGGTGGGGGGTGGAGGGGAAGTGTAAAAGGCGGCTTGATGCAAGTTTGTAGAGAAACAGTAAAAAAAAAAAAAGAATTCCAGTTTCAGGAGTAAATCCTAGTTACTTTTTCTAATGAAATGTGTGGCTAGAATAGGAAAGAAAAAAGTTAAATGACAATTTTAGGGGGTATGGAGCCTCATTACGCATTTCAGGTAGCTTGGAGTTAACGGCTGCGGGTGGAAACCTTGTTAAGAAATAGATTTTACTTCACTTGAGCCTTGCATTGGACTTTTAAAGCTGTTGGTGTTTAGGCTGCAATAAGGGAGTCCCACATATTTCTGCTGAACTCTGCTGGGTAATGTACAGAAGTACGGCATTCGTAAGCGTGAAGTTCATTTTGACGTAGCAAGTCTGGGCAAGATTTCAATATACAGTGTTTAATATAGGACTGATATAGGAAGAACGTTCTTACCACTAGAGTAGTTCTTCTGTGCATTGGCTGCAGTCACAGTCCCAGTGGCCCACACCTGCTTTGCTTCCTAGCATATATTCACTTACTTTTGCAAAGCTACAAGCAAATTAAATGCTTTTGGTGCTGATTTTAACAGCACTAAAGCGATTTTTGGTAATAAAGCAATACTGCTAAAAGGCAGTGCTAGAAAAAGTGACGGGGAAATGCACATGAAGAGCTACTTCTCATTATATCGAATGCAAAAGGGGCTGACAGAGAAGGGTTGAATGCAGGCACAGTTCTATTTCCAGCAGTGGTTTCTTAACTGAAGAGCTGCAGGGTTTTCTGTCCCTTTAATGGAAGATTAATGGACAGACCAAAGACTTACCCAGTATAACAGATGCCAAGTTTTTAACTGGTCTGTGCAGATGCATTTAGACCCCAAAAGTTTCTGGCAGTGGGATGCTGATGGCGACTGTGGGGAAGGAGGTTTCGGTCCCTGACCAGCATTTCCATAAAGCATGTGTCATGGACCTACATACCGTCACAACTACACAAGCTGCAGCAGTAGAATCAAATGTGAGCCGTTTTCTCACTTTTTTCCCAAACTACTAGAACAAATGGCAGGGTAACATCTTATTTTAAGCTTGCTAATTTTAGTCCCTCATTTTGTTAATTTGAATCAGTTTTGTGGCAAAAGATCATTTATTTAAGCTCTTCTTCAGCATTTGAACCATGCTTTAGGAATGCCTATGAAAACATTGGCTGTTTGAAGTGGTTAAAATATTGTTTTCTGATAAATCTTTAAATACTTTGGTAAAGCTTGGTATTTTTGTGATCACAGACAAAGGCACAGATTTGCAAGTAACGTACTGCGTAACCACATTCCTAATTAGTTGCAAAAAAATTGCAGAGGATTGCAGCAAGGTATTTCTTGCATACATTCAGCCTTTTTTGAACTCAGTTTTTCTTCTCTGAAATATTTTTTGTTTGTAAAGATGACCATGTTAGAGACACATTTTTTGGTTGGATTACAGACAGAAAGGCTGACCCTCATTATTTAAAGAGGCATTAGAACATTAACTTCTTTTTTTGCACTTACATGTTCTAAGATCTTCCATATAAAACAACAAGGAACTAGGGAACAGCATAATTCTGCTATGTGTCTGTCCATCAAGGACTCTTCTTGCCCCCTGCTTCGTCATTTTCCTGAAGCATGCTGAAAAGAACCTTGTACTAGTATGATACATCCTTATAAAGAGGTGCAAATATCCAGGACCTGATACTCAGCTGGTTTCCTTTCTCTTTATTGTAATTTTCTTGAGGAAAAGAGAAACTTGTTCTATTTGCCAACTTAATTAAGACTACTGTCTTCATTTGTGTATTAAAATGGTTGGTAATTTGGAATGAAGCTGTTCAAGCTGGTTGGGGAATCAGAACAGAATTTCAGTTCCTGCAGGGTAACACCGACTGCCTACCTCAATAAAGTGCTACAACTGCAGCAGAGCTGCAGCAGGCTCTTGTGTGTGCTACGTTCCCTTCTTGACACTGTACCTGATGCTCCCTATTTCAGTCTCTCAGGTTAAAGGCTATTTTCAGTTCTTCACATATTTCTTTCTCATGCAACACTGTTCGCAGAATATCCCAAGTGAAGAAAGGCAGTGGTTTGGTTAGTATCTTATTCCTTGAAGTGCATATTTCTGCTGGATAAGACTAGGAAATGAGTAACTATATGGTTTGGACAGACCACACAGCGGGGGCGCAGCGGATCTGCCTGTTGCCCCATGGCATGGGTGCTGCCTGAGCTGTCATCTAACTGAATGGTCCTTACAGGCAGAGAGCAGGTTAGAAAAGATTTGATAGGATAAAAGTCAAAATGAGTTTTATTACAAGAGTCGTATTGGGAAGCTATCATAGCCTCTGTCCTCTGTATCTTGTTCTAAGACTTTTAAAGTCCATTTCTTTAATTAAAATAAGCTCGGGTAACAGCATAGTTCAGTGTATATTCTAATAATTTGTCCTCTTCAAGCAAACAGGAATACACTACTTTCCTGAGAGGAGGACAAATTACATCCTGCATTACATCATGCATTGATGATTTAAGGGGACTGACTAATTACTCACTCATTGATAGTATTTGAATTCAAGTAGGCTAGACAGTATTAAGAGGGGGAAGAGAAGCAGACATGTCCTTTCCCCATTGAAACTGGCAGGACAAGTAGACACAAAGCAGGCTTTAACTCACATTTAACCAAGTTGTATTAGATTCATACTTCCCACCCTGCAGTTCTGCAAGTTGGCCTGAAAAAATAACTTGCTCATCTTAAATTTTCCTATAGTACAGAATGAGATATTGAAGTAATGTCAGCTTAATTCAAAAGGAGCATTAGGACAGTACTCCTGGAGGGGAAATGATTGAAAGATGAATACCGTGATCTTTCAGAAACCAGCAATTCTTAAGCATTCACCTTGTAAAAATGTAGGTGCTTGTACACAAGGGGAAAATAATAATAAAAAAAAAAGCAGCAAAGTATAGCTAAGAATTACCAGTCTCTGGAGGTCTTCTCAAAAAGAAGTTGCTTTTGCGTACATCCATTAGTTTCTTAAACCACCAGGCAAACCTTGTATATAGTGTATTTATAAATATTGTAGCAGTTAGCAGGGCAGCAGAAAATAGAAAATCCTGGGGCTGGTATGTAGTTTCAGGGAATTTATGAATTCCTGTTCTGTATTTTTTGCATGTTGGTTTGGTGGCGGTAGTGGTGCATATGCCCAACGTTAAAACTAAATGCATGAGCCCCTTGCTTGATGCCCCACATAAAGCCAGATACTGGGGAGGTTGCACCCAACTTTTGTTGTAGCTTCCTAATGTCTTGCTGTTGGACATAGGAGATCAGTATCGCAGGAGACTGGATATCACTGACCAGCTTGCTATCACTGTTAACACCAAATTCTAATCAGGCAATTTACAAAACTGTCCAGTCTCCTTCGAATGCAACGTCTTTGCTGTATTTTGCACCTTACTAAAGATTCACAGCAGTTACGGTCAATAGTTGGTAAGAGCTCACAGAGGCACTCGCTCTTCCGTCACGCTGAAATACGTAAACAAAATTCCAGTATTCTGGTACAGCCAGAGACGAGCACTTGCTCTGCAAACTCAGGTCTCCCTGTGCTTATGTATCTCCAGCACTGGCACTCCTGACTCATTCCTTGTAGGTGTACACATGCTTTCTTGGCCTAGCGGATGCACGCGGTACTGTGGGCTGAAAGTTTTCTACAAATTTAGAGCACTACTTGAAGTACTAGGGAAATAATTGAATTCTGTATGCCAGCATGATCTTTAAACTGCATAATGAAACCAGTGCTTGATACTATGCTACAGAAAGCGTGCCACCAAATTCCTGAAATTGTTACCCCTTGGAAAAGCTACTTGTTCAACTGTCTGTGAGCCTTTTACTTTACTATGACCTCAGCAGTGGCTTTGTTCCTGTTATATCTAACTAATGTATTGCATTTTTCTCTTTTCACCTCCTTTTGATGCAACCTGGAAGAAATGTCAAAAAACGAAGGTTCGATCCAAGTCAACAAGGCCCTATCTGAAGAAATACGATTCAAAAAGCTGCTTTTGCACTACTGGATTTTGGGTATGATGTCTTTGCTGTCGCTGCACAGGAACTAAATCAGTAAGGAAGAACATGAGAAACAGTAACTGTAAACACATTGTTGGGATGTTAGGATTTGAGGTGGTAGAAGACTGTCCTTTTTGGAGATAAGTTCAAAATACTTCCTCTCTTCACCTTTCTCTTGTTAACATTAACTGGCAAGTGGTACAAGCAAACTGTCGCAAAATCAGGTGGGTTTTTTTTCCTCAAGCAAAGGAGGAGACACACACAGACCAAGTGCAATAAGAGAACTGCTCCAAAATAATGAAATACAAGATTTTTTTCCCCAGCCTGCTGGCACTCTAACTTCACTTGAGTTCGCATGACTTCCTTTTTCTTACCAAACTCCAGTGGCATGAGGAGCTAATTTTGAAAGGGTAACCTGCATGGCTCACATACAACCAACCAAGCTAGCAAGCTGACCCCAAGCAGAATCCGCAGCCCAAAAAATACAAACCACTGGGAGGCCGATACCAGGCTCTGATAGCTTTTTGCAGCCACGCAGTGCGTTCTGCTGCTGGACTTCAGAGTTCCCTGCTCTGTGAGCTCACTGTCCACCTTGTTTTGGTCTCCTGGGCCAGGAGTCTGTCAGGTACGGAAGCTATCGAGTGATGGGTGTAATTCTTCCAAGAAGGAACAAGTGTAAATATGGAAATAAGATTTTGATGTATCATTTTCACAGATTATATATAAATATATATATATATGAGAGAAAAGGATTTCCATATAAAAAGGTTCTATTCTTTATGTAAATCTATTTTTGATGTTGGGTTTGGTTTTGGGTTCTTTTTGCTCCCCTTTTTTTCTGTAGCATGTTGTACAGCGGATGTTCTGGGCTTGCTCAAAAAAGGCAGATAATAGCATGCAGATGCAGGGAGTCCTGACACCAAACAGATGTGATCTGAAGTTTGTATGCTTGAAACCAAAAACAATTAAAATGTATAAATGCATATCTATGTATTGACTATAAGTCTGGATTACTGGTTTTTTGGCTGTTACAGGTTTTCTGTAATACAGTGTAAGACAAGTGACACCCTTTCAAACTAATCACAGAAGTGCCAAGCTTTTTTTTTTTTAACAATAGCTGCTTTTTTTTTTTCCTGTCTCAATCCCGCAAAATAAAAACTTACATAAGCCTTAAAATACTCACAAAATGTTAAAAGCTTCTTCTCTTGCCTTCTGCTCACCCACCCAAACCAGCTTGCAAAGGTGACTGAGGTTTCTAACTCACTCCCTCTGTCTCTTCAATGCATCTCACTTTCCAAAGTCTAATGCAAAAGCAGAGCTTTGACCCGCAGCTAACGATAGGTAGTTACTGTCACAAAGCGTGCAAAATCCCATGTCATTTCAGGGGGTTACGTGTTGCAATTACTTCTAGGTACACCTTGTGCACAAACAGATTTTTGCAGGGAAGGGCTGGGCTGCAGTGCGGTGCCCCTGGTAACCGGGCTGGCCCGGGTGTGTCTGGCTGGAGAAAGGCAGGGAGGTGTCTCACGCAGGGCCCTCAGAAGTACAGAGCTGTGCAGCCGGGCTCATCCTGCTCGTCTTGATTTAAAACCCAGGTAACGCAGTTTGTGTCAGCAAAGTGACCTGAAAATTTCATTGTTGCATCTGACAATCAGAATTAAAAACTTGTGTAGTTTGGGGTTTAATTTAAAGGTTGGATACTAGTAACAGCAGAAGTCCAGTTACACTATTTACTCCGTCTTTGTTCAGTGGAAATCCGTTTCCTGAGTTAGCTTTAAGAGCCAAAATACTAAGAAAATGCTGCAGATTTCCTGTGACTTACAAAATCTCATTTCAATTATATTTCTTACTATGATAATGTTCAATCAAACGGTCTCACAAGAGAACTGCAATATATTGTCTTGGTTGACAGTTACTATTAAATGTTTTTAAACAGCTTTAACGTAATCACATTGACACTACCTTATGAGTTAAAGGTGCTGCACACAGGTAGTCAACATTGATACACATTGTAGATCTTATTCTGAAAAATTTCTGCCTGGCCTCAAGCAGAATGAACTTAATGACAATACTTTTACGGCAAACCAAAAATACTTGCAGCTGTATTACTGTCCTCTAAAAGTACTTTGCTTGGGAACATAATCCCCAGCTTTGTTAGGGTTCTGCTCCCTAAGCAGGTGTAACCCACAACAGAAATACTAGCAGATTCTAAAAATGAAAATAAGTCGAATCAACTGGATATACATAAACTACCTGTGTAATAAACCTGTGAGAAGCATTTCACAAACAACATTGTTAGTGTGTGATGTGATGTTTTAAATCAGACCACAGTGGTCCCCAGTTACTATGTACATATGTTCAGTGCTGGAGTAACTTTTTTATTTACACCAGCAGTTTCATAGGTATTATGATTTCTTGACTGAATTTATGCTCCACTCATCTGCCATTGCGTGTGCGTGGAAGAACACATTCGCTTTCTGTCCTGTGTGCACACAACGCAAGTGACAACACAGCTCCGAGTAGGTATGGGCTGAAGTGCTTTCTGTGGTGGTAGACAAAAGCGCGGTTTTGGTAGGCATTGATTTTCTACATCCCACCTTTGCCGTGCCTTGGGAAGTACGTATCCACCTAGCATTGATTTGTTCATCACAAAGCATCAAAAGACGACCCAGTGGGCACTGCCTGCATTTCATCCACTGCACATTTGCTCCATTGTTTACCTATTCACCTGGACAACAAACTGTGGTCACTGTATAAGCTTGTTCCGGTTTGCTGCATGATCTCACCCATTTGATCTGATCCTGCTAGGCGAAGTCTGCTAGGCATTAACAGCTGTGTAAGTGCATGTGAAAAGAAATAGATTACTTAAGGCTGGAGTTTAACTAATTTTTCTTTACTATGCAAAGATGGGTATTGCACAAATAAATTCAAGACAAATGTCTAAGGAAATGCCCTAGAATACTTGAAGTTATGTTTTAAGCCTAATCAGTCATGTTTTATATTCATTACTGCTTCCACTGTTAATCTTCCTTTTAAAAGTTATTTGTAATTAATTATTTTTTTAAGTGCACAACTTGATGTTATAAATCAGTTTTTGTTTGAAGTTAATACTCATTCATATCTTGTTGGCTGCTAATGAATGGAAATTCAATAGTCCTTGTTCTGCATCTTAGCAAAATGAGTATTAAAAACATCATGAACATGGAATGGAGTAGTTTTTAATTTTGAATCATTTTTTCCTTATTTACTCTCTCCATTTTATTTTATTTCTGTGCTCAAGATATCACCACCTTTACAGTAGTGGAAACTGACCGGAGGTTTCTTTTGTTGAAGATTCCCAGCTGGCAGGGGGGTCCTGCCCAGGAGGGGACACTGCCCACAGGCTGCCCGAGGTGCAGCCCCCAGGCGCAGGGCTGGCCAGGCAGGCAGCGGGGGGGCTCCACTGCGCCGAGTTAGGCCTGTGTGCCTTAGTGGAGGGAAGCCTGCTGCAGTTCAAAAATTGAATTACGGAATTACAAAAAGTCTAAACTTATGTCATTATTTTAAAAAACATTTTGAAGGCCTCAACCACCAAATAATAGGGCCATCACTTTAATGGACTACGGAATGAAACACAGTTTGCCTTTTGGGTTTTTTTTGCCAGACTAACTCTAGTGAAGCCAGCCTGGGAAACTAAGTGCACACATGACACAAGTTACCGAGTAACTATGGGTATTTTTTTCGCTTTCTGCAGCTCCAGACAGGGAAACAGAATACACTCTTGTCTTAGCATCTCCCAAGGTTATGTATGAAAGCATGTTTCTCGTGTAGAACTGTCAAATGAGGGAACGCTGTCATTAACAGATCCACTTCTGTTTCCTGTTGTTTGACTACAGGAGGATTTATCTGTAAACTCAATATGGACATGCAACATTTTGGCTATAATTGTAGTAGACAGCCATTCCTAAAATAGGAGTTAAGCCTTTTGCAGTATATGAATACAAAAGCAATATATAGATAGATGCATAGCTGCTTTTGATTTTACAAGAAAATATCTTAAAATTGTTATGAAAACTTTCACAATTACAGCACGAAATACCAAAGAGTAATCTTGCTGGGGCATTTACCATTAAGAACAAACACCACAACACAACAGCAAGTCATGTTGTACAAGCCCAAAAAACCCTCTTTTGTTCTAAATGCACTACAGATTCCTACCCACAAGAGCTGAAAAACTAATTTAATGTGAATCATCCGTCAGAAGTACAGCAGAGACTGTTCAAGTGCCCTCAGAAAGCTTGAAGAAAAAAACATTAAATAAGTAATTAGGAATTTTAGTAGCAGTGAGGCTCAGACCAATACTATTAAAAGCAAAAGGTCACAAAACCATTTTAAAGCTGCACATGCTATAACTCAGCTCAGAGATTTGTTGTTCAGAACTCAGCAATCGCAGCAGCACATATTCACATTTTTGTAGGTTTGATGGATAAGTTATTTAGCAGAAGCACGTAACGTGAGAGGACTGGGGCCTCGAGGTGAGCACAAGGACTCCACATCAGACTAGCACAGACGTCCACTTCACATGTCTTATTTTTGAGCAACCACAAACTGCTGAAGGTAGCATGACTAAGGATGCCCTAACTTGTAGAAACCCAGTAACTGAGTGTCAGTCTACTTGTTGCTACTAACATTTCCTTTTAAAAGAGCTTGGTTTTGTTTAAAGTCATGGGACACCCCTATCTTTACCACCAATGGTGTAACAGGCAGTGCTTTAGTGTGGCATTTTCTGAGCTTCCCCGCCAAAGCTAGTAACTCAGAGCACGAAGGAGCTAACAACTGTTTTACCTGCGCTTGCATGCAGCGTGCAGCTGTGCCCAGCATCCATCCTATAACCCGGGGGAAGCTGCTGCTGTCAGCATTAACCTAACCAACGCCTCGGTCTCCCGGCAGTCCCCCCGCAAAGGCTGGGTTCAGTCTGAAGCACTGACCCAGGCACCGGTCCTCTTCAGGACACCCACCGTTAGCTGACACTTAACTGTGGAGAGGCAGAAACCGGAACAAATCTCCTGGTGCGAGCCCAGTTCTCAGACTTCATAAGCACAGCGCTGCGCCACTTTAAAAGAATTGTCTCAGCTGTTCACACATCATACACTGACAGATTTCCTCAGCCATCCAACCAAATACTGTAAGATTTGAATTTGCTTTTGGGACTGTGAAGCAGTAAGTGTTCATCTGCACTCCTATGGCTTTGTCTGTTGCTTGAAGCCCTGCAGCTACACAGGGAAGTTCAGGTTACTGAAGCTATGCTGTAACTGATGGCCATGGTGTGCGCGCACGACATGCTTGCTGCATTACAGACTGGTAACATGCTGGGGTTCCGTAACACCAGGTTTGCCTCTCCTGCAGAAAGGGAGTGTCCCCACACGTAAACACACGCTGCTTCTCTGTCCAGATACCCGGACAGTATCCAGCTAAACAATGACACAAGCAAACGGTACTTTTGACTGGTTTCCTATCTCCAGCTAAAGTGATGACCAGTTTCTACTCAAGCATGAAAAGCACCTAGATAACCTCAAACCTAGTACTATTTGCATAAGCTTTAATCTAAGAGAAATTAAAACATGGTAACTTCATGGCAGCTGTGCTAAACTTGCTTCCTTATCAATTGCCAGAAGCACTGGGCTAACAGCTGACAGCTCCAAGTTTCCCCATTTGACTCCTTTGAAAGTATTTTGCACGTATTCATGGTTATATGGAAACAAGAATATATCCTTATGCATGCTGCCCTCACATGTTAGATCCAGTATATAAATTTGACCACTTGCCTCGGAACAGAATAAGCGCTGACCTTGTTAACTCAGGACAGTTTTCCTTAGATGGGGTCTTCAGACTGTAAAAGTAGAGGGTTTAGATACCTACTATGTACCTGCTCTTTAGCAGGGACTCCGATATGTGTATTACTTGGGTTGCTATGAAGTCACAGAATGGTGAAACACTCCTAATCACTGCATGAAAGCTTTACTGTTCCCAGGAAGGGGCATTTGGTATTCCAGAAAATCTAATCCAGGTGACGGGGAGCACCTGGATGCCCTGTGGAGCTGCAGCACAACCAAGTAACTCACACTAATTGTAACAGCAGAGGTATTTTCTTACTTGGGAGAGAAAACCCCCCCCCTCTTCCCCTCAGCAGCCACTGATTTTCCTGTGACCCTGCAGCTTTGACTTGCCATGGACAACATCCTGAGGACACTCACACGAAGGTGATGGGAGCTGTGCCGAATGGCACCTTTTCCTGTCAAGCCAAAGAAGAGCCCAGAGTGTGCTGGCACGACACTCGCCCTGCTTTCTGCTGGTCAGCATGCCACGCTGCGTGGCAGCAGCATTGTGGACACTTAAAGCTCCAGCTGTCTATTGTGCTTAAGTTTGGCAAAGCCTGAAATACTGGCCTTAGTGCAGTCGCACGAAGTATGCTTCTGCTCACACCTTCAGCTTACGTGAGCAAAGATGTTACCTTCCTAACAAGGACCTCTTCCCAAAGCATAATTTATAGCAGTCCAGTTTGCTCCAAAACACACCAATAACTATGTAATTAGAGAATGAATGTACAGAACTTGCAGTAGCAGTGCTTGTGGTAGTGTTAAGCAGCCTCAGTTGGCGCTTTCAAAGAGAAGGCTCAAGTCACTTTTAAAATACAAGGACCAAAGTCTAAGCCTCCATACTCCATTCATATATTTATGTAGGCATTTGACATACGCTGACCATCCATTTCCTCCCCAGACCTATTCCCTTGTCAACATGCCCTGCTCTAAGTAGGGGTGGCACAACAATGAAATCAGATGGATGCAAAGTGCACAAGCAAGCCTATTTGCTTTGGAGTCACTCATTTCTCCCCCGTTTCCTTTCAGGCACATCTGAGCGCTGTATTGCTCTTGCAAGACTTACTCCATTATCTGTAAGTTACTCTTACAGATATTGTTAACAATAACATAGTTTACAGACGGTGCATGCTTGACTAGGGTTTCTGTGTAATGAGAAAGCAGTTCCAAGAAACTGGAACCATTATAATGCCCTCCAACATTTGCTGAAAAGCTTCAGGAAATTAAAGATTTTAAGTTTTCCTTTGTTTAATACAGAGGTCCTGAACTCAAGACTGAAAACTGCCTTACTTGCAGGAATAAAGAAATAATGCCCTCACATGGCCGGATCCTGACTGCATGCTGGTGGATCAGTGGGCTGGACAGGTAGGCAAGAGATTCAGGTCCCATCACATTTTCCTTCGGTTTTCCCTCCTCCGATTTGCCTGGGTATTTTTCACTTCAAATGTAGTAAGATCTCTAGGACAGGAACTGTCTTACTCAAAGGTGACGTTCAGCACCAAGCCCAGGGAGCTGGTTTTAGGCAGAGCTGGCTGGCTGATAAATTATGACAACTCCACACACAGGCATTCAAAAAAAGTTACAGTTTTTCATGAAATATGCTGCCCTTTAGGCATGCCCGATTAAGAACAGGACAGGAGAGAAAGGACCCTGTTAAATCAAACTACAGTCTCTCCAGAAGCTCTGATTTAAAGATAGACTTACTACACAGAATTTCCACCCTACTATCACCTTTGTAGCATCCCTTTTGAGAAAAGGTTTCAAAAGGTACATTTGTGGAAGAAATATGGGTGTTTCAAAGGCCGAGTGCTCTGAGCTATTAAAAAAAAAGACTAAAAATATTTTTTTTAAGAAGAACAATAATGCTTTATCTGCCTCTATCACACTGTTCCTTACTGAAAACATATGGGTTTCATGTGGTCTAAGTATACTAAATAACAGATCCTGTATACTTCACTTGCAAAAATTATTCAAGGCAGCAGATTTCCCTGCCAATAAGTTATGCATGACAACATGTTGACACTTCTAATCAGGTTTTGCATGTAAACAACCATTTTCCTCTGACAACAGCAGTAGCATTAGTAGATGTATAAGGCATCATGTCTCTGGTTTGGTGAGATGCAAGCAGTTTGAGCGCCAAGGAACCCTAGGCCAGGACAGACCCTAGTAGCAGAACATACAATAAAGCAGATTGTTTGCTGGACTGAGAATCAGCAGGTAACTAATGAAAGCTGAAGATCCCACAAGTCCATCCCGTTCACAGGGGGCAGAATATCCTTGCTCCCCTCCAGACTAGTTTCCCCAAACAGCTTCAGATCTGAATGTGCAGGCTCCCAGGATCAGGTCCTGGCTGCCAGGGAAGCGCCAGTGCTGCAGGGTGACCGTGACAGTGGCAGGGCTGGCATGCTTGGCTGGCCCACTGGCCTGGCACAGAAGGTGCCCTAGGGCAAGCACGCCCAGACACCCTCTTCTCCCAAGAGCCGCAGGAAAGGAACACCCTTAGGGCCAGAAAGGGTAGGAGAGACCACACTACAGTCCTGCTCACCTTCAAGAAAGAACACACTGTGAAAGTGTTTTTCTTCCCCAGGAGATCTGGCTGTAATGCGCTAGGAGAAATTGATCCCATAACAGGCTTGCTTGCTTAGACGTTAATGAGAGCTTTATGAAAGCACATTTCACTGAACTGCTCTTTTAACTGTGACATACCCGGGGTGACTCTCACTTCTGCCTCGAGTGCCTGAAGGTGAGAAGGATTTCTCTATTGGCTCTGAGTACTTCAGGGAAGCAGGGGTGGTGGGGAATCAGGAAGAACCAGTGACTTTATTCTTGAGCACAGAGATATCAGTGCAGCATCCAAATGGCAGTTAATTCCTTCATTCAAAAACTAGTAGTTGTCTGGATATAAATGTCTGGATGCTATTAAAATTAATCAAAAGCTCTCTATAAAACTGCACTGGATGGTTAAAGTGAGACAGCTCACCCACAGGTCATGAATAGTTAACTTTTAAGGTACTATATTAATCAGTTTGGGGTATTTCTATTATTTTCTTGGAATGTTTCAGTCTGGATAGAAATATGGGAGGTTCACAGTCACATTCTTTACAGAAGTCATGTGCGTTTATACTGTCACATGCCACCAAATTAAAGTTTCAAAAATATACATCCATTTTTTAACCTACATTGCTTAGCTTGCACTTGTAAAATACCTGCTCCAGGTATCTTTTTGAAGCTTGTGGCAAATTTATTTAACACAAGAAACGTTACCTCTTTCACACATTAATTTAAACCAGTGTCCATGAAGAAGCCACTTCACACTTCTGACTAATGGCACCTAAATTTACTCACGGAAAAGCACTCCAAATACACCCCTGGTGACAGAATTGCTTGCACATGAAAGCTAGTAGACAAGGAGAGGTAGGAAAACTTCTTTAATGAAGACTGACAGATCTCTAATAAGAAGGAACTGCAGTTCTAGTGGGAGCAAAAACCTGTGGAGATAACAGAATGCACACTTGACCCGTTTATGCTAAGGCCAAAACACACCAGTGATTCAAAAGGCCTCAACACGCACTGCTGAAACCAGGTGAGACGATCTAGCAATAAGAATTAAACCTAAGTGCCAAGATTTAGATGTCTGCCACACAGCAGAAAAACCAGAACAGGAATACAACCCATCTGCTGGCAAGTAGGGGAACAAACAAGGCACGCTGCATGGCTTGCATGCCACACAAATAATCACCTAAATCAGATTTATCCAGAAGAGATTAAGAACTAGAAAGGCCCTAAAAAAATTAGGTGGGCTTTGGCCTGGTTTTCTTAAATGAAACGCTAACTGCAGCACCAGCGCACAGTGAAGATCTGTACACACACTCTCTCTCATTACACAAGCAATTACCAGTTAGCAGCAAGTGGCAAAACCCCAATGATATTTCCAGGCAAACACCACAAACATTTGATCCTAACTCAAGCTGTGTTCTAAACTGAAGGGGCACAAAAATCTATGGATTCAAATAATCTAGAAATTAATCAAGAAATTAGACTTTACATTCTAGGCAAGTTTAAGGGTAGGACTGAACAGCAGTGAGAACAACTGCCCTTTAAAGTTATAGGCAAGGAAAATAGCTCTATCTAGCATGCATCAGGAAAGAAATACCAGAGTACTGCAACTTAAAACTGGCCAAGGTTTCACCAAAGAAGGTGACAAGTCAGAGGCACTAACGAGCTCTGTTGGTGGGATACTGAAGCACTTGGACAATGGCGGTGCTGTATGTTTGCACTGGGTCAGACAACAGATGGCAACCAAGAGGGGCTCCTGCTACCTCATGAAGACAGGCTGAGGTAACTTGGCTTGTTGGGCCTGGTAAAGAGGTAGCTAAGGGATGATCTAAAGAAAGTCTGTAACTTCCCTTCAAATAATTGCAAAGGTAACAGAACCAAATTCTTCTTGGTAGAGCCATACAGGAGGCAGCCACCACAAATTAGGAAACTCAAGCTAGAAAGTAGGAAAAAAACTTCCGCCAGGAGTCCAGCAACAGCTGACTTCATCTAATGTTGGCAACAGACCTGCTTCAAGCAGAAGTTTGATCTACAGACCTTCAGAGGACCATTTTCACCAACACTTCTCAAACTCCGTGAAATCCAGAGCACAGAAGTACATCCTGGTGGAGAAAAACAGTAGAAGCAGAGTACCACAGAGCTTGCCTAAGTCATCAGGGGTTTGAGTCCACTTCTCAGGCACAGGTCAGAGATATCCCAGGGCGTCCACAGGCTCCAGCTCCTGGCCCAGAAACACACTGGTCTCCTGCCTGTCCCCCGTCTTGTCTGCTAACTCCATGGAGATGTTTCAGGTCATAAACAATAGTGTATAGCACTGAATACTTCTATGCTTAAGTAACTACATCTCTCTACCAGAAAGAACCGGTTAAGCGTCACATCACATCCACCGACTTTCCTGTTGGCCATTTCAACAGAGAATGGATACAGAGGATTGTTTAGAGCAGCGTGGGGGTCATCACACACTTTGTGACTGCAGATTCAGTCCACCAGAAAATAAAAAAAGGAAAAAAAATTGGGGGAAGATTTGACATCAGAAGTGTATCAAGACATGGGGTTTTTACCAGTACTTTGATACAGACTACTTATCGAGAGTTACACAAGCCATCCTGGATGCAGAGTATGGGTGTGACCAAATCACTTGGTGAAGAATTTGTTGAGTTTTGTCCCTCTTTCCACTTACAAAACATCAGCCTCCTGCTAATAGGATACAGACTGCACAGTATCCTTTATGATTTCCTAGCCAAAATTAATTTTTTTGAAACAGATACTCTAGTTTTCAAACAGGTTTTGCAATTAGAGGCTTTCATTGTTCTTCACTAGGCAGCAGTGTAACTCTGAGTCCACTCAGACTCCTGACTCAAAACCCTCTAAATATCATTTTAAAAATTAATAATTTTTTTTCCACAGACTTTGGATCAAGCATAAGTATTTCATTTCCAAGAAGCTCTTAGGTATATTTGTCAGGGAGCCAATTTTAAGCACAGTTTAATCTCCTGCTTAAAAGAGAATTTGAAAAGGTATAAATGGGAGTTAGATTCCCCACTTTGCCTTTGTGGATTCTGACGAAAAATCAAGTCTCTGCCATGTACCATGAATTTAAAACACTAACAGACTTTTGGGTTTGGGTTCTCCCCCCAAGAATCACAAGTTTTGCCTTCGCTATTACTTAGCTAGCTTTCAAATAAAGCTGGGATGATTTGGAACCCAGTTCGGCAAAACACAAACTTTCAGCTAAGACTATGTCTTCAGAGCATTTTTTGGATTAAGGACTAAACAGGTTTCTTTCGTCATGCAGATTGTTACAAAGTTTAATAGTGGGCCCAGGTGTGATGGTTTATGGAAGTAACAGGCAAGCTGTATGTACCGTCACACATTGCTGTCTCTCAGTCTCAGTGCTGGATTTAATATTTTTTGGTTTTAAATTTGTAAATGCTTACTTTGCTCAAGCAACCATAAGCCATTGCCTATTAACTGCTAATGTTGAACCACATCAGAGGGTTTGCAGGGAGCAAATGCAGAAAGGAAGCAATACCACACAGTTGTTTATGCTTTTACTCAAAATAAAAATACTAATGAGATAACCTCCTATGTTTCTCCCTTTCCATCCTCTACTCCTATAACCTGATCAACTTTTGCTTGTATATTCTTTTTATATTTTCGTGGTAGAAATAACGTCATTTCTGTAGCGTTACATGATCTGAACTCTCTCTCTTATCTGTAAGTTAAGGAATCAACTTTTCTTGACAGAAATACCCTTTTGCAAATGACTCTGGAAATGACCTACAGCCCATTTGAATTACATTCATGCAAAAGATATGGAGACTGAAGACGTGAACATTGGCTGTCAGGGGAATACATCATGCAGCGCAATGAAAGATTAGTGATAGCCTAAAAAGGGCACAGAAAGCTTTACTAAGGGAGAGTACGTGGGACTGAATGAGATGGCCAGTCCTATGTTTCTTCTCCACTAGGAGGTTGAGGTGCCGAATCCAATTATCAAAAAACCTCTTTCCCAGAAATAGAATATGAGTGCTCTGGTTCAGAGGGAACAAAGCATAGCGGGCTTAGGAAGTATTTGTGGAGCAGAGCATTTTGTCTGTAGCAGTATTTCCCTTGAGTAGCAACTCTTACTTCTCTGAGAAACCCTGGTTCAGCACCCTTCGGTCTACCAGAAGGATTCTGACTGGAATGAAACCAATGTCGTTCTTGATCCAAAACCAGATAAAGTGCTCCCCAGAAGGGGACTCAAAGTCACTTCTTAACAATGAATCCAGAAATGTATCAGCTCACAGGAAACATTTTGCTTTTTCCTTTCCAGCTGCAGCCTTTTGCTCTGGCCTTAACAGCATGGGACAGCGTCCTTACAACAACGTACCACAGACCCAGCAATGTCAGCAAAAAACACTCCTACACCACCTTAGTCCTGCTCTGGCCTCCTGCACCCAGGCCAGCCAATAACACAAGCAGCCTCAAGAGTCTTTTCTACCCAGGAGCTGCCTTTAGGTTACATCACAACACCCATGTCTTGTAGGCACACTTTCCTTCTCTCCCTCACCCCGTCCAACCCCCAAACACAGAGGCTAGGAGAAGCGCACTGGTTACCCACTTGCCAAGGGGGCTCCAGATAGCACGTGGGCCCAGAATCAGCTCCTACAGAGCAGACTTTTAAAAAATGCTTAAGGATCATTTTAACCCTAGAACTGGGGAGAAGGAAGCCTGCTGGAACAGCCCACGTTTGATAGCACAGAGAAAAACACGGGAGATCCTACGTGCAATGAAAGGCTTCCCCCTGCCACCTTGCAAGGGCTCCTTCCAAGGGTGTTGCACTTTTCAGTGCCTCCTGAAGTCTGTTTCAGGAGCTGGTGCTCACTATTCCCCCATTCCGAACCCCACACTTCAGAAATAAACAAAACATTTGCAAATTTGCCCGGGTCCTACAATAAAGTTATCTACATTGGTTCTAGCCACACATTCTCTTGCTCCCAAAAAGTTCCCTTTGCTTTTGTTAAAAAGTAAGGCTACTTACACAAAATACACTCTCATGTTGATTGCTCACTGAGAAGAGGAAATAAAGTATCAGGAGAAATCAACAGCAGCCTTTATTGTTATAGGTACATCCTAAGATTATGGGTTAGGAAAGGAACATGCTTCTCCACTTACATGGACTGGATGCACAGCGAGACATAAATTCTAAGGATACAGATTAACAGAAAAACAGCCAACTTTCCAGCTGGTACAGACCAGTGTGGCCCCACTAACTTCAACAAAGATAAGCCTGGTGCTACTGAAGCACAGCTGCTTCATAGAGAAAGGATTATTTTTCTAAGTGCAAAGACAGAAGGCAGCTGCCAGTGAAAGTCTTTAAAAAAATGGGCTGTTGCCCAGTTGGTATGGACTGGTGCAGCTGCACTGGCTTCAGACAGTCAGCAGAGTGCTACATGACTTAGCCTACAGACTACACGGTTACAAAAAAAGAATGGTCTTGCCCTCCCTGTTGCTTCAAATAGTGTTAAACAAGTTATGCCTGACACTGGTTAGTAGCCTGTCCCCAGAGACCCAGCTCTTCAAGTTGTATGTTTTATACGTGTGAGGGGGTGCTTACAGCAGGCACAGCTAACACGGAGGGAGTTGTCACAGGCAGCATTGAGCTTACGCTTTCCCCTCCACACTGCATGTACTCAGAGATGGCCCCTTCACCAGTGGCTTCCTTCCACTTGCCTACTGGCTCAGCCTGTTTCCCTAATGCATACAGAGGTTTTGCAGCTGTTCCAAGATGGTAGCAGTGGAGAGGGGTTGCAACCGAGAACCTCACAGAAAGAAAATGCAACAATAATAGACAACTTCCCTCCCCCCCCCGAGGGAAAATGTAGCCGGGACCCTTCTAAGGCAGCTCTCCTTTACCTACAGTTGTGTGCACAGAGCTGTGAGCAGCTCAGCCCCACTGCTGCAGTTAATGCCCTTACTGGCTTTCTTCTGGGACTCTGCTCTTCTTTGGGTCTCTGCTTCAGTTCCCAGGAGAGACGGACCTGCTGCTGCATGGGCTGAGCCCTAGCCAGCAAATAGCTCCAGTCGTGCCACAAGACTTCTGCTCTGGGGTGGAGGGACGTCCAGCAGCCAAGCGCAGCGAGCAAGATGCCTGAGGAATGAGCCAGGTCCTGACAACTTGAGCTTCGAGGTGGGGGACTTGCTTTCTACCCTTGCCCCCCCCAGAGGCAGCACTGCTAGGAGAGGGGGCAAGGGGATGGCTGCAGCTCTGCCAGGTGCCCAGGTCTGTTACTCGTCCCTCGCCCCCTGCGCACAGCTCCCCCTCGGCCAGAGGCAGCACCGCCGCCCCCCAGGAGGGCCGGGGTTCGCAGGGAGGGGGAGGCAGGCGGGGCAGAGAGCGGAGCGCGCTCGCAGCGGGGGCAGCTCCGCAGAGGGAAGGAGGGAGCGGCGGCGGCGGCCGGGGCCCCGGGGGTGGGGGCTTCTCCCCGAGCCCTGACGTAAAAACTAAGCGGGGCTGCCCGCTACGGCTTCTTAAGGAGCGCGGCGGGCGCGGAGAGCCCTGCCTGCCCGGCCCGCCCTGCACGCCGGAGGCAGAGGTAAGTGCGGGCGCCGGGGCCGGGAGCGGGCGGGGGGCGGCCGGGGCTCGGCAGAGTCGCGGCGCTGCCCGGCTGCTCGGCGTGCAGCCCCACCGGGCCGGCGTGGGCACCCGTCCGGTGCAGGACCCGGCGACCCGCCGTAAGCGACATCACCGTTCTGCTGGCTAGGAGCTAAGGAATAAGCTAATGAACTTTTTAATTAGTAGTATTATTATTGTATGCACTATTCATGATGGGGAGTGGACTAGGGGGTTAAACTCGAGGAGAAGAGGAGGAAATAAAAAGGGGAAGAAAAAAAAAAGGAAAAGAAAGAAGTGGGAGCCAGCAGGTGTAGATAGCACGCACCATGAACCTGGGTTTACGGACAGGACCTAAAGACGCGAGCATGAGTGGGTGGCTGCGTGGAAGCATTCACCGCAGCACAGGTAGGACATCAATGTAAACTGACACATCTTAAGCATCCCCTCAGCTCTCAGCCATCTAAAAAAATCCTGAACTTTGCAGAAGACTAACAGCAAAATGCCTCGAGTTTGACCAGACCGTAAGGACTAGTGCTCTTGGCTACTGGCCCTGAGCAGTGCCACTCACAGCACACCTTAAATGGCACCCACCCTCATACCAGCGCCCTGCCATCTCCCTGCCGGGGCAGCCCCTTTGCTCACACCTCTGACAAACCCAGAACACTTGTCCTTGTCTTACCCAGTTCTGTAAGTTAGAAAGTTTCCAAAGAGGCTGGGGGGGCAGAGAAAGCAAAGTGACCAGTTCAATTGTTATCCAGTGTAGACCAGATGGCAAAACCATCCTTCAAAGGCAATTTTAGTATTACTCCTTTGTTTGAACGATCTGTTGGTGGTGGGTTTTTGGGGTGGTTTTGTTTTGTTTGGTGAGCTACACTAAAAGCCACCTCCAAACCTCTTACACATTAGAAATGTGTACAGAACTGTCATATTAGAAATACTAGAAGCATATACTAGAAAAGAAATTCTGTCCCCAAAATATTATCATTCTCAGGATTTCTCTCACTACAGCTGGGACTTTCCAAGTTTCACAATTTTAACATAACAGACAATTGTTACAGTGACCTGCAATAAGCATCTGTACTTTTATATATAAATCTCAGTACAGGAAAGACATGGACTTGTTGGAGCGGGTCCAGAGGAGAGGCACAAATATGATCAGAGGGATGAACACCTCTTCTGTGAAGAAAGGCTGCAGGAGTTGGGGTTGTTCAGCCTGGAGAAGAGCAGGCTCCAGGGAGACTTTGTCGCAGTCTTTCAATCCTTAAAGGGGGCTCATAAGAAAGATGGGGACAGATTTTTTAGTAGGGCCTGCTGTGATAGGACAAGGAATAATGGTTTTACACTAAAAGGGCAGATTCAGACTAGATAAAAGGAAGAATTTTTTTGTAATGAGGGTTGTGAAACACCGGAACAGGTGGCAGATGCCCCATCCCTGGAAACATTCAAGGTCGAGTTGGATGGGGTTCTGAGCAACCTGATCTAGTGGGAGATGTCCCTGCTCATTGCAGGGGGGATGGGGGTTGGACAAGATGGCCTTTAAAGGTCACTTCCAGCCTAAACTATTCTGATTCTATATGCATGTGTACATGTTGTACAACACAGCTGCTATGATGTGGCTGTACTCTTTTTCAAACTGTTCTGCATTTTAGCAGGTAAAACATTCCTGTTGAATGGATGATTTTGCAACCTACTATTAATTCATTAGAACACATTTTCAACCAATAGTTTTCCATCTGCTGTCTACAGATCCCTGTGAGTCTGCGAACTAATTTAAAGGGCTCATAAAATTTTGAGGAAAGCAAGACTGCCTAAAGGCTTAAATTCTCTGTAAAAAGGAATGGATTTTTACTGAAAAAGGTTAGAGATCTGTAAATCAGGAAAGGCCAAAAACTTTCAGTATGAACAAGTTCCAGATAAGAGAGTTCATCATATGGATTTGAGGATGATTAACAAATTTTAACACACGCTTCTGCTACAGAGTAATGCAACTTCACTAGTATTTCTATTCCTACATGCAAAAAAGCATATACAGATGTTTAAAGAGCAGAGAAACAGTTAAAAACATCTGAAGCGCCTTCTATGTAAAATAAGGTACCAGGGCTTTGTTCTTGCATCTAAGTGAGAAGTTTTTCAGCTTCTTTTCTAACATTTCAGTGACACAATGGACCTTGGGAACAGAGGAAGAATCCACTGCAACATGAGACTCATCTGCTCTTTGCTAATCATGGGAGCATTCTGCATGTCACCTTTCCTCTGCCATAGCCAAACTGATCCACTAGCTCTTGGGCGAGCAGATCCCCAGTGTTGGGAATCCTCCTCGGCTGTCTTACTGGAGATGAGGAAGCCTCGCATTTCTGACTCTGTCAGTGGCTTTTGGGACTTCATGATCTTCCTGAAATCATCAGAGAACTTGAAACATGGAGCTTTGTTCTGGGACCTCGCTCAGCTCTTCTGGGATATCTATGTGGACTGCGTGCTCTCCAGAACCCATGGCCTAGGGAGAAGGCAGCTAGCAGAAGCTGAACAGAAGATCACTACTCTACGTTCTCAGTTCACAGGGAGAAACCAAGGTTACTACTCCTTTAATACGTCTCATGGGCAATAACCAGAGTCTAGTAGAAAAGAGATACAGGCTTACTGTATAATATGGTAATAGTACAGAAACAGAGGACAGTGTGCAGAACTGCCCCCAACCCCATACTGAGCTACGTTTATGTTCAAAGTGATTTCAGTAAAAATTTAACCTCCAGATAAAAGCTGTCATTAGAGTTCCAAGTTAAGTTTCAGTTTGGTGGGGGAGGAGGGGCAGCAGAAAGCAAAACACGGGAGAGGATTCAAACAAAGAGGGCAGCTCAGCAACTGAACATACAAATATATTCTTCCACACCAGCATTTTTACCACTACTGTACCATGGACAGGCTAGTTCTGAATTCCTCATTCTGAGAGGTGCCTCACCCCAGGAACGCGTTGCACTGGTGCTGCTGAGGAGAGTGGCAGTCCTTCAGCAGAAGAGTAAGGATATGTTTATTTGCCATCTAGTAGTTAGCCACTAGATATTTCCTATTTCTATACTGGTAAGTTTTGCCCAACACACAATGGAAACAAACCGAGGACTCAGATGCATGCAGGCTTTCAGACACAGCTACAGCTTCAGGAGGAAGACCAGTACCTATGACACTAAATGCTGTAATTCCTAATCTTCAGGTTCCCAGCCCCAGAGCAGAATCCCCAGGCTTAATGTGTCTCCACATGCAGTAAGGTGTGAGCTGGCAAATAGCAGCAGGATCTGCAAAAAGTAGCATCACTTAGCCTCCCCATTCCCCGCAGGAAGATAGAGCATAGTTTTTCCCAAACCTCCGTCTCTTCTAAGGCATCAGTTCTGATCCCGCTACCAACAGACGCATCCTCCCCTTGAGAATGTCTGCTTTCAGAAAGGGACAGGTGCTATAATATGACGGAGGGGTAGAAGCGCTGCTGCCATCACCAACAGTGTAGCACATCAGGCCCACAGGGAGAAGGCAGAACTGCCTTTCCACTTGAATGGAGTCAGACACTTATCTCCACTTCCTTGATCAGTGTCTTAGTTACTAAGACTTCAGGGGAACATCCAGGGAATAGTAAAGAACCTCTCTGGACAGTTACTCATGAGTAACCAGAGTGTCTCTATAAAAGGGACTTGAACTCAGGATTCTTCCATCCCAGGCACACTACACCACTGGAAAGTGCAGCTCTTGCTCACAAATTTTAGAGGTTTGTGTATTGAAAGATAGGATTTGAGAGGAAGGATCGAGAGGTCCTTACCCCCACGGTTACCTACAAAGAGTGTCCTAGCCATTAAGCTAGGAGGTGGAGGATGTGTTAGAATCAATCCCCTCACACTGAAGAACGCACACAGGGACAGTTTCTAAACTCCAAACCAAACAACCACTATCTGCATTTTAAAAGCAAGGAGTGGATCCTCTTCTGCTCTGCAAAGAATCTGAGCTACCACGCAGCTTGAAGATGTGTGTCAAGAAATGCTGATGGCAGGCAGCACGGAATCCCCTGCTGGTTCCCAAGTGGCCTCAGACATCACAAATGCAACAGTTGCTCAGTCCTGACCAGACTGATGCACTCTTGGGTGCAAACAGAACACAGCTTTAGACACGAGGTAGTAGTACTATCAAAAATTGGCGTGCCCAGCAGGCTAAAACTCCAGATGATTTTTTGTTTTCAGATCGTGGCTTTGAATATCACCATCTAAGTTCCCCCTTAGCCTGTTTACATCTGTCTCTTCATGTCTGTATCACACTGTGGTTTTCCTAAACAATGAGATTTTGTTCCATTCAAGATTAAGAGGTAACAGTCTCATACGTTTTGAAGAATCAAAGTATGAGGTTTGTGATTAATACCGACTTTAGTTTACTCCTATACAGAGAGATTTTAAGCACTGTAAGTATTCACACTTTAAGACAAACAAGGATTCCTCCCCTTCTCTATTCTTTTACCTCTGTGCTTTGTGAATTGTAATCAGTTAATCTGGTTTCCTCTGCACAATTGATTAACATCAGTCAGTAGCAGGCAGCTTATAGCAGTTACAGCCTGAATTTTATTTTTTGGAGGAGCTATCTAACCTCTTATCCAAGTCTCCCAGTTTCTTAACAAAGCCGACTGTTTTAATCTTTGTGACCCTACTGCCTTGTTTCACCGGTGAAAGCAGAAATCAATTGTTAATAATCGCAGGTAGAAATTGCATCCTAGCAAACAATGAGGAATAGAATTACTGCTTCTTATGCGTAGAGGTGTACAAGCCTGTTTTCTTAGCCCAAAGAGCAGCACTAGTGGCATTTGAATGACCTTGTATACTCTACCGCACATCTACATGGCTGACTATGAACAGCTTTCAGTAGGCTTGTTCTAGAAGTCAAACAAAAAAGCAAGATTTTTTGCTTTATACTGTTACTTTTTCAACTATCGATACCATCTTTATTGATCCATACTGAAGTTTTTAATCTTATTCCTCTTTAAATATTCACCATTTTAAAATGGTTGGTTTGTTGTTGTTTTTTCTTTCTTTGATGGCAAACAGGATCATAAGTCAGGAGCAATCTGTAAGCTGCATTCACTGTAGTTCCTTAAACATATCATTGAATTGGAAAAGCAAAACAGAGATCTGTACTTGGCAGAGAAACGCCGATGTTAAGGTGGTGTTATTCTAGCATCAGATTTCAGAACTAAAGGATAAAACCCCATGAGGTCATTGCCAATATTGAGTATCAGGAACAGAGTTTTTCTAAGAAAAAAAAACACCACCAGAAAAGCCCTCCAAGCCAAAAAACCTAGTGAAGTCCTTGGCAGTGAAGCTTCTCAGCAGTACTGAACAGAAATACTTCATCACATCTAAGATACATTTCCCACAGTTGCCCATACTTTGACCTTCTGGGAAACAAGTCTGTCCAAGTATATACCAAGACAGCGGCAGAAGTAGCCCAGGTCCAAACCTATAGGTTCAAGCACCGTTTTCTGAACTGCTCTAGTCCTACCAGGTTCCTGATTGTAGTTACCAACAGATCTGAAGATAACTCTTCAAACTCTACAGGACCCATGAAAGACATGACAAAATCAGAACACCTGTATATGAGTTACCTCACAAACTGCCTCCAGCCAGCTAACATTCTGCTTAACCCAGCAGCATTTTAACTTCCCTAGATACCCTGCAGAGGAGCATTAGTCAGCTTTAAACTGAGACAAGTTGGGAAGAGTCCTTTACAGTTACACAGCCAAGGTATCTTTAGCAACACATCCCTTTCCTCTAACAAAACCAAAGCACTATGAAAAAGCAGGTTTCATAAAAACATTTCCAATGGAGTCAGACATGTTATAAGTCTTTATATTGTCACTTTAACAACTTTTAATGAGCCAAAATAAGACTTAAAACCACAAGGAAAACATAGCTTTTGTACTTACAGCAAATATTCCTGAAGAGCAACTGTACAAGATGACCCTCCTCAAGAAGCCATGTAGCACATCCTCAGTATAAACCTTTGAAGAATACAAACATAAACCCCTCTCTACTACTTTTATGCTTGTTCTCTCCTCACCCAGCAGTCTCTCTACCACCTCACCACCCAAAGTGGCCTCAGCTGTGTGCAACTCCCTCACAGGTGTAGGCAATTGGGCTCAGATCAGCCCTTGCACCTGGCCCAAGGCAGACCCAACTTACTGTCCTGACTCTTCTGGGCTGCAGGGTGCTAGGGAGGGCACTGGGGTGAAAGCTGCTGTATTATGTATTTGAGGTCTGGTAAATAAATAGATACTATGTTAACCAGTTACTTTTTCAGAAGACAAATGTGTCTGAAAGAAATAAAGCCAACCTGTTGGCTTTTGGAGATCATTGCAAAGAAAATGCCCCATAGTTCCTCAAGGAAATAACAAATGTGCTACTAAACAGTGTAAGAGATTACATCCACTGTGCAGGTAGGTTGATAACAAGCCAGTAAGTAAGACTGTGAGCAGACTTCAGTGCTCTACTGACTGAAGGAAAAGGTCTATGCTGAGGAAAAGATTACAAAAGTAATTTGTCACTGAAAGGCAACTTGTGAATGTAGAGATATGGCTACCACCAAACAAAAGGTTTGGGGTCAATGCTGATAAAATGGGGACCAGCAGCAGATAAAGACAGAGGAGTATTCGGCTGTTCTTTGCTGTTTAGAAACGAATTACTTATATGCATTTTCATGTTACTTTTCAGGGATATTTTCTCACGTTCAGAGGTCACCAGTTCTGAAGAAGAAAAACTCATTTGAAGATTTAATAAGTATCCACATGCATAAGAGTAGATCGAAATTACTTGGAAGAATCATTGGAGAGCTAGGGAAAAAGAGGATATAAACATTTAGTTCAAGATCTTTGTAGATATTTTTTAACTTCTCTTTAATTTTTGCATTTTAATCTATTGATGTCAATTTACATGGTGAAAGAAGACCTATAATCAGAGATACAGTGCTCATAGTTAACTTGGACTTGTGGGGTTTTGTAATTACCTAGGAATTCAGTTTCCTTATTAAACTGCATGATTTATAAGCCATTGCCTTCTTCAATCTGTGTGTACCTCAGGCTATTTTGTAATGCATGTGACTATTCAAACTATTGTCTTTCAGGTGCCAAAGCAGGAAATAACTGACCCTTCAATAAGACATAGACAAGCAAAGAGGGAAGTTGCCAAAAATCTCCACTGGCTCCAAGACAGGATTAGAGTCAAGATGGTGATTGATGTCGTATTGTATGCATAGCTGTATACTCATACAAAGCAACCACTGCTGAAAAAGGTCATCCTACTGAAGAACAGCAGTACATGTTTTTATATTAAAAATACATTCAAAAAGTGTTTTTGGTTTTCCAGAAAACGTATAAATTTTAACAGGTTTTACCAGCTCCTGTTTGCTTTCTCATTATATTTTTACAGTATTTTTCCTAAATTTTAGTCATTAAAAATGCCACTTAATGTTACACATTTTCACTTAAAGTGTTTAATCAAAAGAATTCTCACACATAACTTGAATTTGCTTCTTCTTTAGTTTATAAGTTCTTTGTAGATAAACCAGTTTCCTCTAACTGTTTTTTACAGCTGTAATAGACAATTTGATGTTAAACTAATGCAATATAACTTTCAGCAGGTAACATCTGATGCCTTGATGAAATGAAATATTTCTATTGCCTGCCTGGCTGAATGCAACTACAAAATTCAGCTTTCCAGGGCAACTACATTTGGTTGTGCATTCTATGTTTCTTTCCTTGAAATGTGATAATATTTGGCTGGGTTTTTTTTTCTTTTCCAAATGCCTAAAGAAAAACTCAGTTGCTGGGTGTTCATCAACTTGCAGAAATGTGTAAATGAAATCTTAAAATGGTTACTAGGTCTGAACAAAATAAAGCTTAAACATAGTCCCATTGGGTGAAAACCTGATCTTATGAAAGCAAACAAAAACCTGTAAGACAGCTACCAGCTTCAATGGCAATGAATTTGTGCTTAAAGTTAAGCATGCAACAAACTGTTTAAATGTTCAAGAGAAGAGGGAACACTAAAGCAGGGTAAGCACAGGAACATGGTTTACTCGGCAACACCTCCCCAGCTGCCTCTGCCTGCAGCTGCAGCCTGTGAGAGCGCTCTGCTACCACGTGGGAGGGACGCAAGAGCACTGTCACAACAGACCTGCTTGCTTCTGTACTACTGTTGTTAATTATCTAGATTATATTAATATAGAATTATTATATATTAACATCTATATATCTTTGCCCCATTGTGCACAACTTTGCATCAACATAAGGGACACAGTCTTCATCCACAGTACTTCAGCCATTAAGACTGGCAACTGACAGAACGTGTTAACAGCTGGATGCCTCAGCCAAGTAGGATTGGCATTGAAGTAGACCAGATGTTACCTGTTCCCGTAAGCTCTCAAGCTCTAGAAAATGTAAAACCAGACAGATTATCTGGACCAATACAGTTTCTCAGATGCTTTTTCCACAGGGACCTTTGGGAAGAGGCTAGTGCTTCCAGTTTAGATATGTCCCACCTGTAACCACGGGATCTCCTAAGAAAGGACTGCTGGCAGCTTTCTTCTTCCCTTCAGATAGCAACAGAAATGTTGAAATACCACTACGGGCTAAGTTGATGTTTAACTTAAATTCACAATACATCTCCGCTGCAGCAAGCTTCTTAATTAACAGGCTGTAGCGTCATTTGGCCTTTGAGGAAATGAACAGGAAAGGATTAGCATGTGCAGAAATGACTGAGAAAACTGAGATAGGCATAGGTCACGCTGTGGAGAACATTTGTAAACTGCTGATGTAAAAGAGACCGTCTGCGTTATTAATTGTGCTGAAATAAAAAAGGAGATACAACCTGCAAGTAAACCTGCAAGTGATAAATTTCCTAAAGGAACTCCTACCTCAGGCAATTTCTGCTCTTTGAGAGGTCTCTGCTACCTACAGCAAATCATCTACCTGTTTACAAATTTTGTGCAGTTTATATGTTTACTTACATGCATATATGCACTTGCATATGTGTGTACAGTCTTGATAAGTATTTTTAATACTCTGGAAGTTTTAGATATGTTCTATCAAATACAAAGTGCTAGTAACAGAGAAAACAATTACTTTTCTCAGATTTTAGATCCTGCAGGCAAAATTACATTCTTAATAACCATTCTATACTAAACATTACATTCTTCTTAATCATTCTATACTAATATATAAGTTAATCAATAATGGAAAGGCTCTTCTAAAGCCTTTAAATGTTCAAAGCATCTTTAAATATGAATTTAGTAGTTCAGAAAAATATGAATATGTAAATATCAAGCATTGAGAAGTCTGACTGAAGTCTCTTTTAGTCTAAGAAACAACAATGTGATAGTAAATACATCACTGAAACCAGCTGACTCAAGCCAACTCTCATAAAAAACCAATGTTTCTGAAACACAAGGACCTACCAATTACACAGCAGTAAGAAGAGAGGGCACTTGTGAAAGCCAGTGTAACAGTATTGAAGACATGCTGATTTTTATCAGCTGGGCCAACATCTACTGCACAGCAGCTGGAAACCACCAATACAAAAGGAACATGGTTCTCTAACACGATTTACGGTTCCTGGTGAAGTCAGTAAATGCAGAAATCTGTTATGCTGGCTTATTTATTACAGTGCAACACCTGAGACACTTTAAAGAGTCTGACATAGCATCAATTACCTTCAATAGTTCAGTGAAGCTGTAAGGAGAATGGTCTTTTCCATCATTTACAAGCTGGTGAAGTTACTTGGTTGATGAGGTCAGAAAAGGAACTGCAAACACGTTCAGCTGTAGAGAAGAACTCCTGCTGCAAAACAGACTGTTGAGCTGAAAACCAGAACAGATTTAAAGTCTTTTAGAGCAATTGAATGCTGCCAGAGTCCTAAAAAACTCTTTATAAATCTCTAAATTAAGGTAACTCTGTAGAAACAGCAGCTTTTTCTGTCATTCTCCTTACTGCATGCTCATTACCAAAAGTCAGGCATCCTGTGTGTTGAACAAAACTCCGCTGTGTAAGACCATTGGTTACAAAGGGATTTTGTACTCATGGAAGCCTGCCTGGGACTAGAGTCATAGTTACAATGTCACAGAAGTGGCAACAGTAAAGACCTCCAGTGCCCTCACCAGAATAGGTTTGCTCCTTAATTGACCGCTGAGACTCATTTCCTCTTACGTGCTTTGACTCATCCCATTTCAAATTAGCCCAATATTAGGGGCTATATTCCACCTTACAGGAGTATGTTCTACCTTAAAGTGTAGAGCTGTACTTCTACAATGGCAAAGGCAAGTTCCAAGTTTCCTCTGAGGATAAAATGATTATGAACAATATTACAGAGTAAACTGGATGAAGGGGAGACAACAGTCTAGATAACTGGGAGAACTTATATATACCTGGTTGGGCTTGGAGAGACAATGCATTCTTCAGTTTCATCACTAGCTGCTGCAGTTGCTCTTCCTCACTGACTTCATTCTCATCAGGTGATACCTGCACTGCAGTGGGGGTAAGAACTTTATTCCTCACGATGCCACTGAGGGAATTTTCTGTCGATTCAGGCAGGTATGTTTGATTCTCTTTTGCTTTTTTATACTGTCCCATATAAAATCTGTCATTCTGCAGGGACACTGACTCCAGTGGGTCTTCTGAGAACATAAAGTCCACTGCAGTGGGAACCACAGGCATCTGTACAAGCTGCATTCTATCGGCAGAGCTGGGAGGATTCAAAGATTTCCAGTCCACACATGTTCTGGAAGTAGATCTTATTTGAGCAGGATTTAATCCACCTTGCATTCTCCTTTCCAGCAGCATATGTGGATTTCTTGGCATCATATTCTGACACTGTGCAAAAGGATGCTCTGATGACTGTAACACTGTCTGCAATAGACAAAAAACAGAAACTATGTTGTGAAAATAACTGATATTTTGGTTTTCTGGTAGTAGTAAAATAGGTAGAAAAATAATTTGGGGTCAGAATAATATTTTTTTTAATTTCCAGTGAACTAAACCAATTCTTTTCACAAATATTTTCCTGCAATAAAACAGAACATTGTGTTTGAGTTTGGCCAGTTTTCCACAGCTCCAATCTGAAGACATTATATGCTTTAATGCCATTGAATAATAATGTTCTGAGAGTAAATTTGCAGGAAAATTTTCTAAAAACAATGAAACTAAGGGGGGGAAAAAAGTGTATACTAAACACATATCAAACACCTCACACCTGTTAACATTTGAAATTCCAAAACAAGGTTGGCTGTCAGTGTCACAATTGTACTTGGAATTTTCTAGACAGAACTATGATGGCAAATACCATCCATTGCATGAACACAGAATCTGATGTAACTGGGATGCACTCAGC
This sequence comes from Falco cherrug, assembly GCF_023634085.1. Taxonomy (NCBI): domain Eukaryota; kingdom Metazoa; phylum Chordata; class Aves; order Falconiformes; family Falconidae; genus Falco; species Falco cherrug. The sequence goes on along the minus strand of NC_073704.1, from coordinate 14,524,150 downwards.
TGACTGCACATGCGCTGGACACTTAACTGTCTGCATGTATGCAACCAGTCCTGTGCTGTGGACAGGCCTGTGACAGGACTGGATTGGATGACATGCCAGGTCATACTGGACTCCATGTGCAAGTGATTTCAAAGTGACCAACTGTGCATTGCAGATGTGTCTGGCTTTTCTCTTACGTCTGACCACACCTGAAAAAGACTTTAAAAACAGCTTTGCAGAAAATACTACAAAAATGCTTTAGGTTGTAATACGCATGCATTCGTATGAACGAATAAGGGCTTTTTCAGAACCTCAGAGATACTTCAGTACAATTGAAAAGAAATGAAATATTTTCTGTAAGAGGTCTGTCTTACATCCCAGTACAAGACAGCGATTAGGAATAACGAGAGTGTTTTATTATTCAATGCCAACACAGGATTGTTCTCTAAAGAAAAGACTGCAATGAAGTATCTAACAGCTCTGTTGGAAATAATTTTCTCACTCTTATTGGAATACCTGCTCATTATTTTCATTGCAGTAGTATCTGAACATCCCAGACATGAATATCTGTGCTAGATGCTAAATATATACAGAATGACAAGAAAATCACTGCTGCAAAGAGCCTATCTGCCTTCTCTGAAGACAAGAACCTAAGACAACTGAGCAGACAAGCAGAAGGTGCAGAAAATAGCATCAAGACTGCTGGTCTACAGGAAAAGGAATAGTTAGTGTTCAGTAATTGCCTATAGCTGTGAAGAATCCTGGTATATTTATCACTATATCTTTACTTCTTGTTTCATCTGCTGCAGCTTCATTTGCAGGTTTTCATGACTTGCTCTCAGGCTTTGGAGCTTTGCCTCTATTTTGCAGCTTTTTTCTTCCTGGCGGTTGTGAAGAAGTTGCATTTTGTCCTTCCACTTGTTGAACTGCTTCTTCATGTACCTGCCAGGGACACGGGAGGGTGGGAATTTTGCTAGATCACACATATACAAATATATCCAGTCATGGAAAAGAGCAAACATTATAGCAAAACCTTTCTCCTCTTCATCAGTTCAGGAAATTTTTGTCAGCTCTCACTGGTGTTAGAGGCCCGTATTTCAGGAACTGGGCTGTATCCGTTGAGCTAATAAGAACAAGAATGTTCTAGATGAGGAAAGATATGAGCTGAGTGGAACTGTGGCCAGGGCTGAGCCTTGCATCTAGGGGTTTTACCTTTCACACAAAGGTGGCTGCAACAGGAAAGACATTACAGCAGTCCCTCTGTCTAGACACAAACTACTTAGGGCAATTCCTTGACCTGCAAAAGATTCCACCGCTTCCCCCTGGGCAACAAAGGACTAAAAGGAGCCTCTGCCCCTTTTATTGAGTTCCTTCTTGCTCCCGGTATTCTGTGCAGCTTGTTTGATGATACCAGTAGTTTCTGCACAGGCCACTTGTTCTTGAAAAGATACTGTGGTTTTTGCAATGAGAAGTACCGCCCTCCCACACACACCAGAAAAGATCTAGAAATTACCTATTCAGGGCACAGTATGACAAAAATACCACCCATATCTCTGTTCTAGAGTTGGGATTTTTCTAAAAAGTCAGGGTAGAAATACAGTTTTGTCTTCCCCTTGGCTGAGGTGGAGACAGACTGAAAAGTTTGTTAACGCTACAGTAATAAACCAACTGCTTCATATCACACAGCTGAAATAGCTAACTCCCTTGCTTAGTTATATCCAGAATTTAATCTGATTCACTTTATTTTGGGTATGCATTGGCTCACAGACAAGAGCCCCATCAGTTTCACTGGAATTATGCAAGATTTGTCCAAGTGGGACAGCAAGCCAGATCTTTTAAAATTAAAAATAATATTACAGTGGTCCCTTATAACAGCATTTAAGGGATCTTTACAGTAAAATGCTGACTACCTTCAAGTAACTCGGAGCCCAGTTCTGTGAATAGGCACATAAATGCTGGATGTTGATCTACAAATAAGAACAAAGAGTTTCCCATGAGTAGTGTGAGTCATTCACCCAGTTATATGATAAGCTCTGGGTCACAGGGTGATGCAGTATTTCAGGACCAGGCTTGCCAGATACCATCTCAACTATGGCTGATCTAAACAAAAGCTGAAGATCTTTGCCATATCTCTCTGTTTTCCCATGTGAGAACAGAGAGTGAGGTAAGGATGCAGACTTACAATGAAACTGCAGTTGTTTTGCTCTAATCTTGGTGTGCCCTTGTGTGAATTCGGAGCAGCAATTATACATTGAAACAAAACAGGAACAGAGGGAACCTAACATACTGAAGGAAATAAAAGGAGTAGATTCAGGATCAAATTCTACACTTTGCCGTAATTCCATCGGTTTCAGTGGTCACAGAGATGATTATATCTACAGCACATTCATATATACCTACAAAGATGAAGGAGGGGAAAGCAAAAGTGAAAGAAAAAGGTAAGCATTGTTGCCCATACACCAGTATCCACTTGCCCAACAAGCAAGCAAACCACCCAAGAAACCTGTAGTTTAGGAATTAATACTTTTGTCATGTCAAAGGTCTGAATATCAGAAGGGACTTCTGCAATAATCTAAGTCATGGAATTTTTACCAATAGTTATTGTATTAAGCCTTGTAATCTCTATGTGACAGCATATTTTTTTGAAAGATACCCTACTTTGATTTAAAAACTATATATGAATTATGAATTTGTTTTGTTTAAGCCTTATTCACAGAAAAAAATTAAAACCTGTGCTACTCTGGTATTTTTATGCAATATATTTTTTCCCTTAAAAATTTCCTTTAGAAATGTAAACTAACAATTACAGAAATGCTGATGAAAAAAAATCATAATGTTGTGCTTTGCCAGAAATTATTTTTCCTGTGATGTCCATTTACAATTTTGTTGCTGAGTTTTTAATCATTCATCCCCATTTGATAGGATATGTTTTTTAAAATCTCTAAATCTCTAAAGTATGGAAAGATAATTTCTCTTCTAACTCTCCACCTGAGCAGCATTACCCACCAGTCTTCAGCCACTGTACTACCTGCATTTACCTACCTGCTCTCATTGTGAATGCTTTTGATGGATTCATGCATTTTTAAAACATCTGCTTCAAAAGAGGCTATGGCCTATAATAAAAAAGAGAAAAGTATCTGTTCATAACTTTATCAGCAATAAAATTTCATTTTCTAAGCAAATTTTGCTGTAAGAGGGCATGGCAAATTTGGGATTTGGTCTGTTTTACAGAGTTACTAGTTAACTTTTTTAATGTAACTGCAGTCAACTGATCCGTTAAAATATTCCTGATGGCTGCTAGAATGGACTGGAAAATTTACTCTACAGCACAAATTCTTTGTCCTATGACAAATTCTAAGTGTATGAGAATTATTTTGTTTTAAATTAGAACAAAAACCTTATTCCCTGGAATTCCTGCAAAATTGAATATTCTGATTTGGGAACAGTCTCTCCCAAGTCACACAACTGCTTTGGGACAAGGAGATGGAGGGAGAGACTGGATATAGAAGAAAGAAGAGAAACTCCTGGTCTTTGTATGGAAGCAGCAGTCTCTGGGCCACACAGGGGACAGTAGCCCAGAAGTCAGGCAGATAAACACTTCCCAGGTACTTGCTTTAGAGGCATGGTATAAACTGGGCTGGAATAAGGGCTGCCAGGAAAGTACGAGATTGAGAGCTGGATCCCCAGGACCTCCAAGCTCATGGATTCTACTAAAAGCTATCACTGGACTTACACTCTGCACCCTTTTAATCAACATTGAAATCATCTGCACTATAAGATGTTGGAAATCAGTACAAAACTGCTCAAAAATAATTCTCAGCCCAGAGAGAAAAAGAACAAGGGAGCAATGTGTGTGACAGAATCCTACTACAGGGATGCAAGTCCCATCTCGCTGTCTTCTAAAATGAAAAATGCCAGCCATCAAAATTATCTGCTTAAGCAATGGTTGTTCACAACTTCTGCAGATATGTGCTGGCTGGCACTGATACCTTGAGCTGGGCATCAGAGTCCTAAAAGATAGGTCTTCCAAAGGGCAGCACAGAAGTAGCAGCCAAAGAAGTGACCTGACATGCACAGCCTAGTTCTCAGTTACTGCACCCTTGGCTTCTGAGAAGAACAAGATGAGTGGATGACACAAACTGGTTTGAACACAACCCAGTGTTCCCTGTATTCCAAGTATGTGCAGATCTACCAACCTCTCAAATAAATATAGAAATAAAAAAACTGCTATGCACTTATTTTTTTCTACACTGCCCTACCCACTCCTCTAGCATTGTTTCTATACAAGGGAACCTGGAAATGGTTTAGTGGAGAGCTTTTATGTATGAGCTGTTTTAGTTGAAAAGGACACTACTCCGTGTTTATCCTTGAGAAGGGCCCATTCTGTCCTCTTGCTATTGCCATGGTGACAAAAATGGCCTGAGTCTAATAAGAATTACGGCATCCTTCCTTGACATTTGCTTGCAGTAGGAGGACATGATGGCATCTTTTACTGTCAGAATAGAGAGGACTCCAGGGACTCCAGACTTAGCTAGTCTTTAATGTGCTACTCTAAGACAACTTTGGGGGAAAAAAGTAACAGAGCAAATATTTGTACAGAGGCTTCTGAAGGTTATGGAAGTCCAGGAGTTAGTCACTAATCTTGGGAGAGTATTGAACTCAAGCTTCACTAAGTTTTCAGATTCCACATTTTTTCCGTAAGTGAGAAATGAACAGGAAGGTGAAGCTGCCCATTAAATTTCTTTTTCAGTGGTAATTAGAAGGCAAGTAGATAGTTAACTTGGTAGGTCTTCTTCACAGCTTTAGCACTATTACAGCTTCATGTTTTGCTCACCCAGGCTTTTGTCTTGCTTTGCTCTGGTGTCTTGCTGTTATTCTCACCCCTCTGCATTACAATCCTGTTTTCAGATATGAACTTGGGTGACTCCAGGATAGGTCTGTCCACTGGGAAAGAAAGGTTTTCAGGGCCAGGTAGTGGTGAAGCACTGAGTTCTGCAGGGAGACTGTATACCAACAGAGAAATAATGAGTAGAGAAAGGATCAAGCCTTACATGGCTTTTGTACCAGAAAGATCAAAATAAAACTAATGCACTGTAAGTAGACAGAGAGCTGTGCTATTGACTAAGCAAGAAGTATGGTTTAGCTATGCCTGCTGGCATATTTTGGCTGAAGGCATGAGATTCCTGAAAACAAATTCCACTCTTTCAACAGAATTTCAACAACAGGTTCTTCTTTCCACCTATTTAGTATCAGTACAATTTGCTGCTTTTCTTTTTTTGCTTCCTTTAGCCAAGAGCTAAATATATTCGGAAATTCAACTACAAAAAGATAGCAAAGGGCCAGATACCCTGCTGTTCAGTCCATTCTATGCTAGAAAAAGCCCAGATACCTACAGTCCCATTGTGACACCTGTACAGCATCCCCACATTCTTCTTTCTCTCATTGCTACCCAAGAATTAGGTAAGAAAAATCCCACAGAATTACAGACAAATCTTGATTGCTCACAGAAGAATTAAAGACATTCAAATGGAAGAAATACTTTTTGTTGCTGAATAGAAGTGGAGAAATACTAGCAATGGAAAATGTTTTGCATTTGACAACATTCTAAAAACCAAACACTAAAATGATATTCTCCATGAAAATCACTGTAACTATCATCCATTGGTCTTAATGTATATAAAAATAGGTATCCAATAGCAATGTACTTACCTAGCAGTGTAGTACAATCAAGTTTTATAAACAGATTTTTCTCCTCCTTCTTCCTTTCAAGGAAGAAATTGATTCTTTTAGGGAGAAATGACCATTTTTTCCCTATTTCAGTCCCACGGAAGCCTCATTTGGAGAACACATGTAAGGTGTGACTTGCTAGGTCTTTATACAACTAGGAAGGAATCTCACCCTTTGTATTTTTGTAGTGCTTCTCTTGTATAATCATTCCTTTCAGTTTCTACACCTAAATATCAACCAAAATCTCAGAGCAAGGAAGAAGAAGCTATAGGGAAAAATCACGACATGACCTGCAATGCTCACTATTAATCACTGTAATCAGTGGAAATACAGTAATGATTTACATTATTGATTACATTAACATGAAATACATGTTAAATATAAGCACACAAAACAGAAGTGATCTGAAAGAACTGGAATGGTGAGATCAGCTACTCACTCTTGTGAGTAATCTCACAGGATTGCAATTCAGTGGGACTTGAGCAGCATGTCTGTCAGTGAACACACTGTGGATCACATGTGGAAAGTATTCACAGTTAATTTCCAACACATTTGTCAGAGGAGGTGCCTAAAAATCCATGCAGTTGTGACAGGTACTAAATATTTGCAGTGCTTGACCCTAGACTGCGCATAAGAAATGGCATGGAGAGAAAGAAATGACATAAGGAAGGAGGGAAGGAAGACACAAGCATGTTATATTTTAAAAGACAACTGGTCATTAGGTTGTCAGCATGGTAATCATGGTTAAGCTACAGAACAATGTGTAGCAACTCCCCATTTATGCTTTCCCTTTTTAATGGAAAAGCTGTGGCATGGTGCCTGTCATAACAAAATCACTTACTCAAAGGATATAATCAAGCAGTATCCCACAGCCTGACACATTATTCAGAGATTATAAACTTATCTGAAACAGAAACTCACAAAGTCTTTTTGTGAGTAGGGAAATGCCTCTCCTCCACTGTCTCTAGAGCCCTCCTTCTTTGAGCTTCCTTTCTTCGGCAGCGCTCTTGAAATAGGTTGTTCCTGATGGTGCGGAGAAAGTGCTTTGCATTCGCCTTTGCTGACACCTATTGGAATGAGGGATAATAAAGAAGGGATTGAATTTTCAAACAGGTGCTGCCCACAAGTAGACACGGTCTGAGGCAAAGGCGAGACATAAGAACACAAAGGTTCACCTGCTCAGCAACTGAAGAGGCCCATGGCTGCTGTCTGAGCCCTAGAAGAGGAGCTGAGGTGGGTGATGATGCATGACCACAGGCAAGAGTGGCTCCAGTTCTGTTAGGAAAGCAAAACACTCTGCCTGGGCCAAATTCAGGCAGTCTGGAAATGCCTAATGCAGGATTTTGACAGTTACAGTGATTAAGCTCACAGTCACAGTAGTACTACCTGCCTAGTATCTAAGTTGCCTCTTGATCAATGGGAAGAAGTACCTTTATACTTGTATGAAGTGCTAATAGATACAGTCTCCTGTGCCTCACGTCCTCCTCTCACACAACACAGTAAAAACCACACTCCCATTTGTCACGGCAGTGTCAGACTTGGGTATAACTAAGCTCAGTAGCTGTATTATAGGAGGACACAAACCAATTCTGTCCCAGGAAGTGACTTCTGCACAACGCGGCGTGAGCCCCAACAGACTGAACAGGAAAACACAAAGAAAACATACAGCATGACTCCTAGTCGTTCCTCATCGTGGTAATAACATTATAATAACATTACCACAAGGTGTCAGCGTGGTAAGGAAAACCAGTGCTGATTATTTCAAATCCCCACTCAACAGCCCACTCCCTCATAGAGACAACGTGAAAACTTACCCAGCCAACAGCATCTGCTAAGAGTGGAAGATATGGGAAAAGTGGCTTACTACTGACTGCTTTATGTCCCACATAAAAAATACAAAAATGGTATCTGTCATAGTGAGTAGCTTATCTTTTAAATTTTGGTATAGATTTTGGCCGCAAAAGTAGTATTTACAGGGTTAGTGTTAAGAGTAGGACTTCATAAAGGAAACTAAGTTCAGCGATCCATTTGCAATATTCCAGAAACAATGTGGGAAAGCTCAATGTCAGACAATAGTATAGAAGGCAACTTCATTTTAAAACAAACCTGCTTTCACTCATTCATGCTTACTCACAGGCACTAACATACATGTGTCCAAGTAGCCTTTCTGGCATTCATACACCAAGGTGTAAGTATACATACGGTATGGCCATGATGACTTAAGAGTGACACGGAAGACAAGAAGATGCCAGTTCTCCTTAAGCCTTCTGGGTTCCTCTTAGTGTGACCAAATGCTGGTTTTTGGATGTGCCTTTAGCTCCTTTGGGAGCTGGCAGTGATTGCAATCTTTTGTCTCCTTATTTGGGTGTCTTGTTCTTTACCTTCATATCATCAGCTCTTGTGAGGGCATCTTCAAATGGCAGTTTGTCCTTTCTTTCAGGCTATCTTTTGTTTATCTGATTGGGTTGTTGTGAGAAGCTGTGTGTGGAAGTGCTGTGATCTTGCTGACCTGACCAACCTGACCTAGGTTGCATCATCTCCTGCCTTGTTAGATCCCTCCTGCCCTTCCTTTTGGCTACCTAGGTATCTTTCATGTTAAGGACAGGATTTCAGGAAGGAGACCATGAGGCATGGGGGAAACTTTCATGGGTGCTTTTCAGCTCATATACTGGAACAGAAGAAGAGACTGTTATACAGATTCACAAAAAAAAAAAAAAAATAAATCCCTGTCTGCTGCTGTGTGAAAGGTCTGGAATCTCCTGCTCAAAGGAGAAGCTCATCTACCAAACACAAATTCCTAGTGCTGAACTTCACCACTAGTGTGATGAAAGCACAGGTTGCCCCTGTAATGGAGCCCAAGTAGGTGAGCTTAGTTGGGCCCACGCTACCTCTCTGTGCTGCATCTCTGACTGTCAGAGACAAATGAGTCCAAAAGGTTTACAATAAAGTGGGAAAGCTCTCAAACAAAGCAGGTTGTACAGCTTTAGGGTAAATTAATTTCTGAATGAGTCCACATCGGGATTGGGAGGAAGAAGCACTGGGGCACACTGAGGGCCCTTTCCACAGGTTTAAAGATGATCTGCAAATGGAAAATTTGCCATAAAACTCCTTGGGAAGAGGATTTGCACTATGACATTTCATGGTTCTGGGCAGTTATTTCAGAACAAAACACTCCTAAGGTTAGAAGCCTCCTTTTTTCCTTTCCCTGACTCACTGTTCCCAGATTAATAATGCTAATATGTCATGGCCATTATGGCTAATACACACATAATTTCATAACCAATGTAGTTCAAGAGTCTACTGCCTACTTGCCTCCATGAAGAACCTGGACAAGGAAATTAACCAGTACCACGGGACTCTACCTGCACACAGTGTTCCACAACGGGATGTGACCTCTTATGGGGTTTGGTGAGACGGCCAGTGAAAAAGCAGACTTGACAAAGGTCAAAACTGAGACACTTCAGACAGCGATACCTGCAAGGGAAAATAGAAGGATTAAGTTACTTTTCCACAAGTAAGAACCTGGTGTAAGTGCACTTTATTACTGGAAATCCAGATCCCTGGGTTCTGAAATGCGGAGAATCTTGATTAGAATAATGACTTTCCTCAGCATTCTCTGAATCCAAGAGTTATTTTGTCCAAATGACAGTGGACTATTCTCCAGAATCCACAAATGATTTTGATATTATTTGCTGCATCAAAATTCAATCGAAGGAAGAAATACTTTTTCTAGCACCATTTTTGAGAATGTAGTTACACCTGCATGTATTACATGCAATTACACGTTCTTATGCACCAGCTTATCTCTGTTTGCTGCTCTCATGTAACTGTAACATCACTACATTATTGATGTAGGATTTGCAACTTAGCATAAAACTAAAACTGCAAAAAACTAAACCTGCAAGCTTACTATTAGTGAGAACAAAGTAACAGTAAAATGCTTTTCTGAGTGTTCTGGTCAGTAGGTAATGGTTAGTGTGGAGTGTTCTTTTTATACCATTAAGCTACTTTATACCATTACCTAGATGAGTAAAATGCTAAGATGCATAACTTAACTAGCCAGTTAATACACCTGATTATGGGGCAAAGAACTAAGAAATTACATGGGTTTAATTGGCTTTACCACTGAACTGCCAGTTTACTTTCCGTAAGTCTCCATAATCACGTCTGTGTTAGCGAACTAAAGAGAAGCAGGATGCAGGCTTGAGCACTAGCCTGTGATGGTTCTCTCTCTCCTTGTGTTACTTGTCAAATTAGATTATGCCCAAAGTTTTTTGCTTAATACAGCAGTTATAGCCTGTAAGGTATGTGAACAATGGTAAGAACTATTTATGTGGATGCTATAGACTACAGTAATTATTGACGCACCTGAGGCCTGTAATGGGGAAAATTTTGCAGACTCTGCATCTAGCTTGGTGAGAAACCATTTCTGTGGCTGATAATCTGTAACATGTAGGGAGCCACAGCAGAACAGCAGGCTCTGATCTCAGCCAAGACAAGAATTTTTCTTCAACAATTCCTGAATTCAGAACCTGGAAAAAAATATATGTCTCAAGTTCAGCCATTTACTTGAAAAGAACTGGTGTCTCATCTACAATTCCTAAAAAAAGCTCTGATATTGGACTCTGCTAGCATAGATTTTCCATTCATGTAAAATGTTACTGGGTTCCAAAGGTTTTGGAATAAATGCAAGAGTCTTCAGTAATATCTTACTAAACATCTTTTTTTATGAATATAGATCCTCCCATATTGTGAGATTGATAATCAGTCCTGCCCCTTAAATGTAGATGTTGGTGGATGTTATATGGTGATACACTTGCAATTTTAATACACTAGCAACATTCAGAATAATTTCCCAGGACATCATAACTTCACTCACCCCATGGAAACAGCTGTGAGTTGCATTTTCCACACAAGACAGAGTGCAGCTTTCTCCCACAATGGCTGGGATCTGCATCAAGAAGAAAGGCTCAGAAACACCTCAGTAAAACCCAGATGTTCCCATCATGCTCTGCTGAGATGGTGACAGCACACAGATGGTGAAGCATCTATAGAAATGCCATCTTACGTACTGTTCTGAAGAAAACCTGTTCATATTCATACTATCAGTATGCAGTTTCATAGTTCAGTATGTGACAGAATGATTCACTTCCAGCTCACTTACTGAAATGGATCAACATACTATGTTGCCATATTAGAATGCTGAAGGACACTAGGTTTGAACCTCAGGATTCATTTTCAGATCTCATTTTGAGCACCAGTTCAGCTGGAAATACTTGTATGCTAGGCATTTTTTTTTTTGCAAGTGCAAGCTATTCCAGTGAGTACAGACATCTGAAGCTTGAAGTCGCTTTAGGAACAGATGTATGCAGCTGTTCCCAGGACCTGTAAGCTCAGGCAAAATGAATGCACAGAGGCACTGAGATGCAAGTGGTTACTCTGACTGAGAAAAGCTACAGAATCTGATTCTTTTACCTATTTTGCATGGTGGCTGCCTGTGTCAACATAGTGCCCTACAAACTTCAGTCCCATAACGTAATCAAACATAAAATGTATCAGCCATGTATTTTTTTCTCCTAGATTAGAATACTCCCAACAAGATCTGTTGTGTAGCAGCACTGCAGTGGCATTACCTGGTTTAAGTCTGTTAGTAGGCTTCTCAGGGCACTACGGGTAATCAAGGCCACCTTCCCATCATGGACAGCATAAAAATGGAAGAAAGCTGAAAACAACCAGAGGAAAGAAAGTGCAATTCTGGCAGAGCCTGAAATGTCTTCTAGCTACTTATTCTCAAATTATCTATATGATGATTGCAGTCTACCAAATAAACCGCTCAAGAAAGTTCCCCTTTACTGTCTAACAGGTACTCAGTGACTGCTGTGACAATACTTCCTTCCTACAGGCAGGGGGAAGATAAGGAAAATAAGGAAATTATGGCAATTCCTTATTCCTGGTAGTTAAGACAGGTATGGATGAAGGAAACAATGGGCTCAGTTTCAAGGCTTTAAGAAAAATATTTAAATAAGTTTATACAAGATATGCCCTATTTAAATCATTAATTGTTGATTCCAAATTGTAATTTGGGAGGAAATATACAATATACAGCAGAAGAGCATGAGGCAAATATGCTACTTGTGGCCCATTTGTTCTACATTTTGAGCATTTAATTTAGGCAGAAATCCTTGTGCTGCACACTGCACTGGACCATGTTATCTGCTATACTTGGTTCTTTAAGCATTTTTATCTAATGTTAAAAGGGCTCTAAAAGTTCCTTCGCTCAAATACACAAAATTGTTTCTAATCCAATGAAATTTAAAACTAGGAGTTTTCTGTTCTTTTCTGCTAGACAAATAGAAATTTGTCTTCATTTTTAAGCTCTACTTATCTTAAACTTTACTATGACTTGTTCTGAGGCTTACTCTTTATGCAAAGATGGTTACAGATATTGATAGAAAAGTTTTCTTCTGCATCAGCCTTTCTCTACAACTAAGCAGTCAACATAATTTACTTTTTGCGTGGCAAAACTGAATTCTCTCTTAAAGTAAAAAAATTACAATGGAGATTTTTCTCAATGTTCAGTATTTCAGGCAGTGTATAAAATCATATATTTCCCACCTCTGTATTTAGCCAGTAGGGTGCTTCCTGAAAGGGCAATTAGGGCAGCTGCAGCAGATCTAGTTTTGATATAACCTGTTCCAGATCTAGGAAAATAATGTAAGTTACACTACGTTCACCAAGAATGTAAAAACTTAAACCTCTAAAGAAAAAAAAAGATTGCTATGTTGGAAGACAACTTCAAATCTTGTATCCTTTCATATGTATATAACTGATGTCACATTTTAGTGATATTTTATGTCTAGGACCCTTTGTCTCCAAACATAACTACAGAGTTAACTGTTCAAGGTACCATGCAATCAGAAAACAAAAAGACAGCATCTCCTTCAAAGACCTCACATTCCAAGTAAAATATAATTTTACATTTACAATACATGTCCTAAAAAATTCTGCTTTTCGTTTGTTGAAAGCTTTCCCAAATGTGGAAGAGAAAGCAGGATTAGAATCTGGTTATTGTATTTTATCATCAGGCAGCTTCACTGTGGCCCCAGATCTGCACTGAGCTTCTCTTGGGATGATTCCCTTTAATTTCACTGCAACTCAATTTAATCAAAGGGATATATGCAGAGGCAGGACTTTGGTTTTGATCGTTAGATCATAAAAAATGTAGCTTAATTTGGAACCCAAGTTTGTGACCTAGGCACCTAATGAAATAATGTCTCTTTATGCGAAGACAAGGCAGACATGAAACCATAAATCAGGAAATCCTGGAATTCAGTATTTAAGATATCACTTCTACAAAGCAGTATTGCACTTCAGAATACCATTACATGAAATTGTCTTCAAGAGTTTAGATACTGCATTTTTACAGACAATACTACATAAAGCTGCAATATGGTCTCTAAAGTATGTGCTGCATGGGAAATTACTGATCAAAAGTTTCTAAATTTTGAATGTATATATTTAGTTTTTCCAGAACTTTCACAGAAAAAATTCCAAGATTGAAGCTAAAGTATACAATCAAAACCCTTTATGATGTTTTGTGTAAATTTATTAAGTAAGCTACCACACAAACATGGAAAAGCCCTTATGTGCTCTTGCCATGAAATACATTCCAGTGTTGATAGTGGAGAATGGCCCTTTAAAGAGAAAACACGATTAGAAGAAAATTATAAGAAGCTTTTTCTATCCTATGTACATGGGAAGAGACTTGTGAAATTTTTTTAAAGAAATTACATCAAGAACAAAATGACACACTGTTCTAAGAAACCAGGAAAAAAGACAAGGATAGTCCTGTAAAGAAGATTCTTCTAAATTATTTCCCTCCAGTGCACACAAATTATAAAATACTTTTGATGTTTCTTGCTTTGTTTCACAGAATGGTCAGGACTGGAAGGGACCTCTGGAGATCATCTAGTTCAACCCCCTGCTAAAGCAGGTTCATCTACAGCAGGCTGCACAGAGTCACATCCAGGTGGGTTTTGAATGTTTCCAGAGGAGACTCCACAACCTCTCCGGGCAGCCTGTTCCAGTGCTGTCACCCTTAAGTTCTTCCTCATATTCAGAAAGAACTTCTTGTGTTGCAGTTTGTGCCCATTGCCCCTTGTCCTGTCACTGGGCACTGCTGAAAAGAGCCCGGCCCCATCCCCCTGACACTCGCCCTTAAGATATTTGTGTACATTGGTAAGATCCCTCTCAGCCTTCTCTTCTCCAGGCTGAACAGGCCCGGCTCCCTCAGCCTTTCCTCACCAGGGAGATGCCCCGCTCCCCCCGCCATCTCTGTAGCCTCCGCCGGCCCCTCTGCAGCAGTTCCCTGTCTCTCCCGAACCGGGTTGCCCAGCACCAGGCACAGCGCTCCAGATGAGCCTCACCAGGGCAGAGCAGAGGGGGAGGATCACCTCCCTCGCCCTGCTGGCCTCGCTCCTCTTCATGCCCCTCAGGGTGCCATCGGCCTTCTTGGCCCCAAGGGCACACTGCTGGCTCATGGTTTCATCATACACCAGTTTATTCCTAGCCTTAATTGATTTTTGTAAGTATAAAAAATTTCACAACATGGGACCACAAGCAGTACAGATCAAATTATTAATGAACAGTGATTCAAGAAAAAGTCCTGGAGACCACTTACATCTCACTTTCAGTAAAAAAAACTGTGCTCTGATGTAGAAGGGAATAAATTTCACCTGTGGTGAATAAATTGTACAATGAACTTAACCTTTGTCTTATAAATCTGGTACAACCACAAACCAATTCTGCCTTTAGTGAATTAATTCATTATTCAAAACAATGTGTGAGAAAAGTACACTCTGTGAGCTGCTTCCTTATTAATCCCATAAACTATCTGCTATTCACAAATATAATGATCTATAGGGATCATAGCTATGAGACAATAGTTTTGTTTTCATAATTGCATGATTAACTTCTTAAGCTGGAGAAAAATGAATAATGAAAAGCAACTGGCAAATTCTTGACCTATGCATAGGTACTGTCATTCAAAGGCAAATATGGATTCTTTTTCAAGAGTGTGTCAAAATACCTTGGCAGCCAAAAGAAGAGCTACTCTCTGTAAAGCTGTTCACAGAAAAGTTAGTATGGACTGTCAGAAATCCAGATATCCAGTTAATTAGGGAAACATTTGACCATTCTTTCTCTGATAAAGCTCTGTGCCTCATATTCCTATAGCTGAACTACTTCCATTGTGTATACCAAGCAAAATACTGTCAAAATGGGAGTGTTTCATACAGAAACAGTGAAAGAGTGGTAGAAATAGACTTAGTCTAGCAGTTCTTTCTGATGGATTTACATTTTTGCTTCCTCTCACCTGTCATACATGGTAGTTAGCAGGCTCAATGTGAATTCAGCAGCTTTTGGATCTACCTGGCCTGGTTTTTCTAATCTCACCCTTTGGAACAGTTTCATCAGCATCCCAGAGATCTGCTGCACTTTCAGAGAAATCTGTTTTTCCCTCTGGCTCTGTTCACTTGATATGATGTGCTGAATCAGAGAAACGTCAACCAAATCTACTGTGGAAAAATGAGAGAAATGCATGATTTTCCCTGCCTTTTCATGAATGGAAGCTAGCTAAGACAAGCCTGTAAAATGAAGTCTAAACCAGTATGCAACGTAAAAAGGAAACAATCTGGGAAAGGTCTTGCTGTGCTTGTGGATGTAGCAAAACTTGTGAGGCTACAAAGATAGAACAGCTCAACTAAAATTCCCTGGATGTGATTTTGGGATAGGTAGGAGGGAAAGAGAATAGCACTATTAACTGCATCCAAATTATATAGGAAAACAGCATGATTAACTGCATCCAAATTATAGACCCAACTTCTATTCTATGTCTAGATAGCATAAACTACATGCCATTCAGTACTTCAGAAAAAAGCTCACCTGGGACTGTGAAAACAATATGTGCTTTGATGTAAGCCTTTTCCTCATGCACAAAGAGAAGGGAGGCACTATGGCCAAGAAAGGGGCAAACAGGTTGTATTTTAAAAGTGCCATGGAATAACTAATATCCAGTGGGAAGAGAGCGCTATGGCTTCTTAAAGGTCACATTCAGTACCACGCAGGCACAATCAATTAGTATTAATATCAGAAAAGAAAGATTGTAGTAGATCGAAAGTTTGTAGACAGCTAAAGAACCAGAGAACCTAGAGTATGTCGTCTATGGTCCTGCCAGCATAGAGGGGAAAACAGTGTGAGATACTGGTGAATTTCAGTCTTACAACCCATGTGCAATTCCAGTCATCAGAGTTCAAGGAGAGGTGGAGTAGCTGGGATAGGTGCTATGAGTGCCTAGAGGAGACATGGAAGACTAGGCAACAGAGCTAATGAAAACGAGTATCTGTGTGAATCGGTACTCCTGTGCTATAAGATATAGCATGAGGCAGATTTACCATATCAGGGCTGAGATCAGACTAAATACATTCACAGAAGAGCATGCCCAAATGAAAAAATATTGCCAACAAACTAGTCATCTTTCCTGTGCTACTCTGAAGACCTCACTCGCAATGTACATTTTCAGCAACAGACTGTTTCAGGTGGAAAATTGAAGATTTCCATGCCTTCTGGCTCAATATGGAATTTACATCCAGTAATTTCAAAGCAAGCTGGGTGACTGGGGCCTTGCTCCATAATTTTTGCTTGCACCGAGTTCTCACTCACTTCAAAGGCAGGGAGAATGAGTGCTAGCCAGGGGTTTTCTGGTCTATCATATTTTATGTTGTTCTAATTAGTACTTATAATATTAATAATAATGCATGCCAGTGCATTTTTGATGGTCTATGATTATGTCCAATAGATCAGCTACTAAGAAACACATGAGAATTTGACGTTTAACGAGAATAACATAAAGATTCATTTTTCCAGTGATGTCTATGTAGCAGTGTTACAGATTGTAGTAATAATTTGATTCTCCTATGCCTTTAGAATTTTACTAATGTACTTCCACTGACATTCAAAAGGGGGGAAAAACATAATTTTGTATATGAAGTACTATCTAGCTCTTAAGTGTTTGTGATGCGTTCTGAGATTCTCAGGTGGAAAATGAGAGAGCAAAGTAGCATAATAACTGATGGTGACAGCAACACAATTTTTTTACAGATTCTTCTTCCTATCAAAGCACACGATTCTCTTCGGGTACTAACACCGGCACAGACTTTGTACTGAGCGTAGTTTTAGGGCTGTTCTGTAGACGGAGCTCTGAACATCATTGAAAGCCTCTGTGAAAGAAAAACAACACACATTAAAATAGAGTGGGGGGGGAAAAAGGAAAGAAAGAAAAACTAAGTGCTTGACTAAAAATAAGATTTGGACTTGGTCAAAACTCACAATACTCTGAAGGAAAATTTTGAAAAAATAAAAAAAAACGTTTTTGGTTTTGCTTTTGCTTTTTTTCAGTAGCTTTGTGAAGAAAATGGTCTTCTTGTGACCAGTGACACAACAAGTTGTAATAATAATATTTAACATAGACAGCACACCTGCTTCTTTGGGAATCAAGTCTATCCATGGACCAGAAAAAAGGATATGCACAGTGCATACTTTTAGCCAAGATCATAATGAAATAATATTTCTTCAGGCAAAACAGTTTCTTGATCAGAGATGCTCTTCTGCGAGGAAAAGTTTGTCAGTCTGCACAGCAAGGTTATTGTTTTGGATGCACGTTGTTTCAAGCATTAAACAAATTTTCTGTCAAGATCAACATCTGGGACTCTTGCAAAGATAAGCAATTTACCAGAGCAACTGGCTTTTGACATCTCGGCTTAGTAACCCCACTCAAGCTGCTTGACTAAATCCCATATCCTTACATGATTTCAGCTCATTCCTTTCACGTCACTAAAGGATGTTTTCCTGACAGGGAAGTCAGGGCCTCTGAACATGACCTATAATTGATACTTTACACATACAACTAGAACTTCCCGGCAAAAACAAAACAAAACAAAACAAAACAAAAAAACAACTTAAAAAATCACAAAGCTTTAGAAACTAGAAAGGAATTTATCAGTTATCCCCCTGTCCTCAGAGACTCTTTCTCCCTGTCCTTCAGAGAAGAAGAGTTACTCACAGTTGATTAAGGTCAAAGATAAGCAACAAATATGCATAACCCAGTAGAAACAACTCAGGAATCTCTTTACCTGTATACTCTGGAAATGAACCAATCTGTGTGCAATGGTTTCCCACAAATATACCAGACTAATGTTAATAGTCAGCAAATTATGGGCTCTGCTGGTTCCCAGATGCTGCCTAAGATATAGAAATAAGCCAATATCTGCTATACCATCTGTTTAGTCCTGCTCTTGTCATACTATGTTTTGTGATATTATTCGGAGATGTAGCATAGCATGTCATACAATGTGAAAAATGAGTTTTGACTTCCATGCATCATCAGTTCTCTTTCTTCAGTAAACTGATCCAAAGCTCTTTTGAAAGTAACAGAAAGACTCCCACAGTTTTCAGTAGGCTGTGGATTAAATTCCAAATGCTTATTTTCAAATACAAATGCTAGAAACATACACATGATCCAATTCAAACACCTTCCATGTGCAAGATGACTTTCTAAGTGGAGGGAATCTGTTTTAGTAGCCATCTGCTACTCACTTCAAGTCCATCCTTACAGACAAAATGTGGCCTCAAAGCAGGGCATTCTGTGCCTGCCAAGCACAGTTCCAGAATTAACTTGCAAGAGCACACAAGTAAAACAGCAGACAAAGAAAAAAAAGCCCAAATAAAATACAAAATATTTCAGGACTATTATTTATAATAATAAATGATAGTTTAGAAGCTATTTAGGGGCACTAAACTCTTTTATTTCTCATAGGAATGGAGCTTGCCCTTTAGACAGAAAACCAGCATGTAATCATTCTGCAGAATTTCACCTCAAGACTCATAAATGCCATTTTTTGCAAAGGTGACAAAGGAATTGCTACGCATATAGAAAAGAGTGCATTGTTTCCTGACATCTCCAGCTGGTTACCTGTTAGTTCTGTATTTTGTGCTACTTGTTATGTAGCAGATGAAGTATCTGTCAAGATTTTGCACTCAAAAAGGGAGTTTATGGCCATCATTCATGCCTATTTGAGAATATGTGAAAAAAAACTTAAAATATATTATAATTAGGGATCATGGCCCCTGTGCACGTGACTATTCCACGAGCCAATGTGACAATGGCAAGGAAGGTGCCAGGACAGATCCAAAAATAAAGGTAGGACATCACAGTTGTGAAACTTGTCATTTATGTGCTACAGCACAGAGATTCTGAAAATGGTGAGACTTCATTACAATTCAGTAGTTTCTGTTCAAAAAGACACAGAAATATCTTTTGAGAAAAGTTGGGGAAAAAATGAGAAAAATCCTTACCCTGAAAGTCTGGATCCATTTGAAATGAACAGATGGCATTAGGCGTTCTATAATGAAACAAACCAAAGTGTAAAACCACATTTTCTAGACAGAGACATATCGAACCATTCAAATCAAACCTTTAATCTGAACAATTTACTGGATGCAATTCAGAAATGAAACTAAACAGACTTACATAAAGCAACATAATAGTTTTGGTGCCAAGTGCAGAGAAACTCCAGAAAATTGCAGGCTCTCTGCTCAGGATAAAGTAGGAGTAACTCTAGTAACTACATAATTGTCTCAGGGTGAAAACAGTCCCCAGAACAGTTTCAAGTACAGGAAATGGGATCTTTCACTATTGAAGAATCCAGTGTTTACATACAGGATTACGACACAGTCCATAGTGTATAATTTCAGGTCAGAAAGGGTATACCTTTACACTAGACATCCCAAGATTCATTGGTTGTAGTTTCTCACAAGTTTATTTTGTAAAATTTTCAAACAGAACTGAAGTTTTCAGCTGAGCTGACATCATTTCTTCTTGAGCTGAGAAGGAAGCGAAAAAGGAAGTGTAACCATGAATCTACTTCTTTACAGAACCCTGAAAGCAAGAGTCCCTGATAGTAACAGAATCTGAATGTCTCCACTCAGGATTTATCTCATTAATGCTCTAAACTACATTATATTTTTAAATGTAAAAATATAAATATCAATTCAGTATATTAATTAACTTTCAGTTTATATTGCAGTTGAAAAACACTAGGTATAACAGATTTAAGCCACATGAGACTCCAAAGGCCTACATGTGGCTTATAGTGGGGAAAAAAAGGAAATTGCTAGAATAATTAAAAATTAAATAGTTGGAAACTATCTAAGACTTAAATAATAAATTAGGTATTAAATCTGAACTTACCCAAATGTTCACTTTATTACATTTTCCCAGTAAGAGTCATTGATCATTTGTCCATGACCATTTGTCAAACATGAGAGAATACTAGCCAATTACAAAGCATAAATACTCAAGGATTTGTAACTATTGAGTCTATCATAAATATGCTTCTTACCATTTTAACTGGTGAAAGCTGCAACTTTGTGTTTGGGTCTCTAAATAACTTATAAATACTGAAAATGATGTGATACAGGTTTGCTTTAATAACTTCTTCATTAAGTATCACAATGCCAGAGTTTTTTCTGAAAAGTCCTTCTTTGAAAGCAATACCACTATGTTTCTTTTTCACTATTCTATTTTTTTCCTTACTAAGGTTTAGATCTTGGACTCGACCCTGGGTTCTGCAAGGCTGCAGTTCTGGCCAACATTTACATAGGCATGTAACCTTGCTTATACAATTACTTCTAAAATAGGTGCAGCAGTGTATGTCTCTGTATACTTGACAGAAAAAGCCCATGTAGGGAAATCAATGAAATCAGAAGATTCTAAGCAACAAATTAAACATAAGTGTTTAGTGAAAGCTACATGTAGCAACCTAAAAGATAGACTTACAAACACACAGCTTGCCTCATGTTTTCCTCCTTTTTTTCTCCCCACCAAAGGCACACAAAAAAAAAAAGCAAGAAGATGAATGTAAAAATATGCAAGTTAAACTCACTTAAATTAGAACTCACTCATTAGAATTTGCACACTCAAGAACAGATCCACTGACCTCACTGAGTTGTATAGCATGCATAATCTATTAGCACTTGATACTTACTGTAAGATGATGAGCTCGCTATCCACTACAGCACGATGTCTAACCTTTAAATCACCCACATGGATAAATAACACTGTACTCCTGTACTAGGGTATTCATGGTCTCAAAGTATGTGTTTATGTGTTTTACCAAACTGGCTGTCATTGTGCAACATCGTAACAACATACCCATGAACCCTATCTCAAAAAAGTTATGAAAGCCCTTATTAACATATGTACAGTCTACATTTGTATACACAAAACTCTGTGGAGAGCTCAGATCTTAACTGGAGGAGGAATGCTTGGGTGAACAGGATCTACTTCAGTGGTAGCACATCTACTTTATAATTAACATAATATGAAAGTAGAAGCAGTATCTGCCTGCCATCAGATCTGAACTAACTGCTCATTGATACACTATTTCAGTCAGTGTGTTGTATTTCAGCTACATGTGTCCTTCAATAATTAAAAATGCTTCCACAAAACAAAAAAGAATTTTAAAATTAATTACAAATGTACAGGAAATACATTTTTACCATTATAAACCCCAGTCCCATGAATAGAAATACTTTTATGTGCAGAACAAGAGTAGCCTTATTCTTGAATCCTACTGGAATGTGCACGAAAAGTAACATGTTTGATTACTTAGATGTATTTTGTTTGCCTACACAGTTTCTCAGTGTATGTACTTTAGCAAATAAAATGCACTTTTATTCATGTTACATAATTAAGTTAAAGTACAGAGAAAGACAAACCAGATCAAGTAAGACAGAAATCTCCCAAATAGATCAATTGACTTAATTACAGAGGCCTGCCTTCTTTTGAAATCAACAACGTATGATCAATATTTTAAATATGCATAAAATAAACTACAATCACTTTTGTTTCCTGTGAAGGGTGAAAACATCCTATGTTGTGTTCAAAGGCTGAAATTATTGTCTCCTCTTAAATACAGTAACGGCACTTACCTTTCTCTCAGCTACTTACTAAAGGCCCAGAAGTCACACGATACCACCAAAGTAGTCCAGTAGTTTTATAGCACTTAAAAGTTGATTTCAAGACACAGTTCTACAGGTTTTGCTTTTAAATGAAAGCTGTTCACAACAAATGCCTTGCAAAGGCCCAGATCAAAGTATCAGGTAATTGTCTAAGCAGTCAAAACAGAGAGCACTAATTAATTAGTAATAAATATCCTGAATTATTGAAGATAAAACTTCTTTGATCTTTGTTTCAAAGCAATTTTTTCTTATGGTTGGATTGCAGTATTTCTAAATTGAGAGGCCTTTACCAAGCATCTCCCAGTTGCTGAGAAACAGTGTTGCTATAGAGACTGAAAATGAGGTGGAAGCTGGCACAACAATGCACCAAGCACAGTGTGCTGTAATGAACAGTTGGTACAACTACACAAAGAGGAAAAATAGTAAGTCCTAGTGGTAATGTCCTAAAATAAGAATTGTTCAGACCAACCGGAAAGCTTACACACTCTCCAGTACACCCAAATGCTAGGGTTTATGCAGAATATATATAATATCTGTAAGGTAGATACATTTATCTTAAAGCCCTTTTTCATAAATTTTTCAACAGTTACTCTAACACCCAGGTGGTAGGATTCATCAGTGCTATGAATGTCCTGCATACATAGCATTACTCAGTAACTTGTGAGAAAATGTATATAAAAAATTACTTACTACTTATAGAAAAAACAAACTTAGTGATGACTAAATTAATTCCTGTGTTACAACTGTAACCAACTTTGAATATGTTACCATATTTTACCTTGCCTATTATTTCTATTCTTTCTTTCTCTCCTAAACAAAAGCTAGGAAAAGAAACTTTCCCATTCTATTATGCTTCCATGAGGAATGACCTAAATTCCCCTACAGCCCACTAAGCAAATTAATTAGAATAATTTAGGATACAAGAGACGTCAAAGACTTTTTTTTTGTCTTTCTCCTCCCAACATCTGAGACGAAATTCTTTGTTTGTGGTTTTTAGGTAGTGACTTGCAAGTCCAGTAAGCCTGCTTATACATTGCAGAGAGTTCATTTCCTTCTCACTAACAGCTGTGCAGCGTTGGTGTTTGAATTGCAGTCTGTTTGAACTACTATCTTCACAGGTAGAATAAAAGAATTCAAAGAATAAAAGACTGCCAAATCATAATCTATACAGAAAAAAACAAATGTAAAGACACATTAGAGAAGCTAACTTTTCTTCTAAAGACTACTGTAGCATCCTTCCTGGCTATGCTCTCCTGAGACATCTGCCTTCAGATGCTCCTCAGAGGCTCAGCCAATTTTCTGTGCACACACTGCTGGAAACTAATGCCTTGGAGACCACTTCCTCATGAAATGAGTGATTCCTAACCACTCTCTTCAAGACTTCTTACATCACTGCCCTCTACCAGCTCCCATGTGAACTCTTACATGAAGATACCTGCAACAATATCTCACTTCCTGTAACTGTTGCTTCTCCCATGTATATTTCACATAAGAAACTACACTCTTCCAACTTCCTGATACCCCAGCCGAGCTCCTCTCTCTAAGACCAGTGAGACACCCCTTCTGTCAACATCAGCCGATAAACAGCAGATGAACTCCTCTTGGTTTCCTCATGTAAGAAGTTACCCCTGTTCAGAGCTGGAACCTCCACTTGACAGAAATAATGAATTTATTCCAACTACATGTATATAATTCAAAGAACATGAAACTTCTTATTTTGCTTTAAAAACTCACTTCTGATAAAAAATTAGCAAATACAATACTATTTCATTTAACACAGTCTCCATCTTTTAAGACACTAAAGACATGCAAGTGACAGTGGTACCTCATCAATTCTGTTTAGACAAGGACTTAATTGCATGTTTGACTTAAAACACATCAACAGTCCCTATGAAACTCATTGAATAGATAAAAGACATGGAGACAAAAATGATCTTGTCACTAAGGAGATGTATGCACTTCAATTTTTGTGTTAGAAAATTGTTTTTGCCTGAGAATGTATATTCTTATGCAAGTATTGTGTTTAATTACATCTGAAACAAGAATTTGGAGTTATAAAACTGTCACTCTGTGTGTGACAATCTCATTCAAAATTATTATAATATGATTGTTTTTGAAACAGTTTATTGGTCTGAAGAAATAAGTTGTTGGATGTAAATGAAATCCTAGACTTATTAAAGTCGGTAGGAATTTTGCTTTGGTCTCCAGATTAAGAATATTACATTCACACTGGTTTTGAAATATTTTTCTGCCTGCAATTTCCAGGTTTTTGATGAGGAAGGTACTGTAAAAACTATGACAATGTTTAGCCTTTCTTTGTAGTTTGCTACAATGGAAATGGAAACATAGCTTTAGCATGGGAATTTTCCGCATTCTCTCCTCCAGACAACTCTGGTTAAAATGAGCCAGTAGACAAGGCTTCCATCTCTGTAAAAAAGAAAAAAACAGCACATATTTTTGCAAACTTCCTAAAATACTTACACATGCAAGAAGATAAGCAGGGCACTTTGGTAATACTCAACTAGTACAGCACCTGCTACTAAGGTCACAAGAGTAGGCCATAACTAAGCAGTTAGCTGCTAGCAGCAGAATGGCCCTCTGCTTGGTTTTTAAAGCAGTCGCAAGAGGAATGGGACAGCTACACAGAGAAGCAGTGCCATACAAGTAGAGTGCAGACAGAGAATGACATTCCTACCTAATCAGGAATCTCCTGTCTGGATTAATCAAGGTCATGTTTATAACTTTTCCTTTTGCCAATTGCCTCACGATTGGTCATGATCAGTAGAATAATTCAACTCTGCATTTATCAAGAAAATATTATTGTCTCTGTAGTCCTTCCCTGAGAAACAAGCATGGATAACCAAAAGGCTTATGTGCTCACTAAAGGGCCTGGCCATCAAGCTCCAAGTAGTTTCCCCATTCTTCAGCCTGCCCTTAATGCACAAGAGCAGCTCATAGTATAGCAAATGCTGATAAAAAAGTACTGGAAAGAATCTGAAGGAAGGGAGAAAGAAAACTAACTAGGGAAAAGGCCTGTAGGACCTAAAAGTAGAAAGAAATGGCTATAACATTGGGAACGTACAGGGATTTCAGAACCTAAGAATTGGGGAAAAGTGAGAAAACAAAAATAAAACACACTTTAAAGTTCATCTGTTCTTGTTTTGATGAATAATTCTTCTTTCCTTTATATAATCTTAAGAGAACAGAGAACCTGAAAAGCAGAATACGTAGGAAAAGCAGCACAGAAAGACATTGGAGAAGATGTGAGTTTTATATTCTGCACAGGAAAAGCAGATTGTGGATTCAGGGGAGTTTTGCCATGGCAGTATCATGTAGCCTATAGCCCTCCCACATGCTCCTAAATATTAGGAAGGTATATCGGAGTTGTTCTGTAGATTTTTAGTTGAAATTTCTCATATCATCATACATTTAAAAAAACTATGTCATGATAAACTTGGTTTGTCATTAACAAAGCAAAATGGCTTAATAATTCATAATGTAGGGATCTCTAAAAGATCTTTCATCTGTTCTAATTGGAAGAAGTGGCAGATCTGGCTGCCACTTACCAAGATTGCCTTCTCTACAGAAAGCAGAAATATCTCTTTTTTTAGCCTACTGTCTTTGGATGTCTCAACTTTTTCTTCTTCTGACTGGCTTATAGACTAAAGATAGTGAATGAACTCTTTGGTACTGTAACAGATAGAAAAATGAGAAGTTTGAGTTCCAATTTACAGTATTTTTTTTTCTGTTAGAAATTCAACTCATTATTGTTAGATAGTAAAGAATAGTATAGTAAAGAACAGCTTCAAAAACATATGGTAGGACACATGGTGGAAGTACTTCAACTAGGTTAAAACTATTTTTACTAATAACCCGTGGTAAAATGTGTCATGCTAAATGTATTATTTGTGCTCAGCTTTTATATTCATGGTCTGTGAAGGACACAATAGAAACTTAACAAAGCATTGCTACCATGCAGGCTTGCCCTTCCTATCACCATGCCCCGGGCACAGTCCAGCATACATCAGAGAAGCACTGTTATTTATATTCCTTCCTAAGGTTCTTACATGCATTTTAAACCAAAGGGACATAAAGTAAGAATGCACTACTTAAATTCCCACTTAAAACTTGATCTCATCTTTTCTGGGGAGAAAAACCCACCTTGATGCAAAATTTTTTTACTAGTGATTTTTTCAGCTGCATATGGATGCATTTCTTTTATTTCCTTTAGCGCAATGAGCTTTTCCTGAAAAATAAACCCAAAACACAATTTTAATATCACCCATTCTTTTCATGCACTGTAATTTCTAGCACAAACTTAAAATACGTTAAAATAAAATAATCCTTACCTGTTACTAGTATGGCTGAAGATCACAAAATCTGATAGAAGCTAGAATGTTGAGTTTGGGACCAGTCTTTTCAGTATTTTAATATTTAGTCAAATTATTTTTGCCTCACTAACTCACAAGAAGTTTATGACAAAATTACTGCTGACTGATTTTATGTTTTCTGACAAAAATACTAGTAAAATTCTAGTAAAAACTGGCCTTCATTCATGCAGAGTCACCACAATAAGGATCCCAAAAGATATATCTGCTGGCATACTATGCTGAATACCACACAAGCAACATCAACATCAGCAGCGCAGAATGTAGAAACATTACATTAAAGCTAATATTTCTGTTTTGCACAAAGCATGCAGAACTCAGGGGTGCAGGTTCTACACTTACGTAGGTATACTTATTTTATCATATCCTTTTTGAGCCACAGAACAACCATCTGTTCATTTCAATATATAAATACTACCTTACACTTAAAAATACTGGGTATTTATCATGCATAAATGCACATGTGCAGTTTGTACAGCTAACGTGGAGCAAAGGTTTCAGTATACAAAGTTATATTGCAAGGTACCCATAGGTGGCAGAATGGGCATACTATTAGATACAAAAAATAATCACCTGAACCAGCTCATGGGCTAAGCGTCCCAGAACTTCTTGGGTCATTTCATTAATTTCTAATTCTGTCATGACTTCCCAGTTACCATTCTGGAACCTCACTGGCATAGAGAAGACAATTCCTTCAGGAATGCAAAATTGACCTGCAGAAGAGGGAAACAACGACCCAAACATATTATTTCTGAACAAAAAACATATCCTCACGAGTGTCAAGATAGTCTTACAGACTTGCAAAAGTCTGCAACTGTAAGATCTTAGTATAAATGGAGTGTACATTTCAAAGACTAGAAGAGCTCCCCTTTTACTGTAACTTTGTCTTTTAGTTAAATGTACATGAACCATAGAATGGTTTGGGTTGGAAGGGACCTTTAAAGGCCACCTAATCCAACCCCCCCCTGCAATGAACAGGAACATCCTCAACTAGATCAGGTTGCTCAGAGCTCCATCCAGCCTGACCTTGAATGTGTCCAGGGATGGGGAATCTACCACCTCTCTGGGCCACCTGTTCCAGTGTTCCACCACCCTGATCATAAAAAATTCTTCCTTATATATAGTCTGAATCTGCCCTCTTTAGTTTAAAACATTACTCCTTGTCCTATCACAACAGGCCCTACTAAAAAGTCTGTCCCTCATGGAGCCTTCTCTTCTCCAGGCTGAACCCCAATTCTCTCAGCCTTTCTTCACAGAAGAGGTGTTCATTCCTCTGATCATTTTTGTGGCTCTCTTCTTGACCTGCTCCAACAGGTTCATGTCTTTCCTGTGCTGTAACAGAATCGCTGTAACAATTTTACATCTTAAAAAGGGGAAAAAAAAGTTTTATTTCATACAAGAGTTAAATGGCTGTTGGGTAGTTACATGAACCAATAATGGAACTGTAACATTACCTAAGAAGAACATGCTTTTATAGCTTAGGCTCTAAGAACTATAAGGAGTTCTTGCCTAAAATACATGCACCAGAAAAGCATTTAAACCAAAGGACTAAGAGGCAACTTGGAACAAGACAATATTAAACTAAGAGATGATTGTAAGAAGCGAGTACCAAATCACAAGCTCTAGAGAGCAAAACTGCTTAGATTTGGAGGTTCTTATGCTGAAACAAACTCTCAGCCTCCCATTACATCATGATTTGTTTTACAAGTTTTTAATAAATTAAAAATATTGACTAAAAAATAACATTATGCATATGGGGAAAGCTAGACAAGAATATGTGAAGCAAAAGTAGATTTACCTTTACTAAGTATTCCCACAGAAACAATCTCCCCAGGAGGAGAGCTGTGATACCAGTATCTCAGTACAGTGGCTACCGCATGAGCAGGTAACATTCCTACATAATGACAGAGCCGGGAACTCAGTGAAGTCTGTGCAGATAGAAATTCTGAATGGATCCATTCACTACAACAAGAAAAGGGGGGGGGGGGGGAAGAAAAAAATAAAACCTGAGATGATTTCAGGAAGTGTAGTTTTCTAGAGGGAAAAATAACTAAACCTGAGGGAAGAGAACAGTTGAAATTTATTCAAACTTCACTGCTGAAGGCAAGGCACTCAAAGAAACAAAAAGAGGCTCAAAAGGTAAGAACAAACACTGCTTAGCTATGCAAGTTAGGTCATTTACCCAAGTCATAACCTCTCATAACCTAAGAACCCAGCCATGAACCATAATCCCTCTGTGGTCAGCACAGTAAAAGTATTGAACAAAAGAAATATCTACTGTCCAGTAAATTCTAGATTTGGAGAGTTCCATATAGCCAGGCCTGAGTGGATGTCACATCTGCTGCCCTCTCACTGCACCCATGCTTTCTCTGCTACTTTTCCTTCCACAAGAAGCCATCCAGTTGCCAGATATCCTTTTTATATATGTTAACAAATTGCCCATTTTGGGAAACTGACAACATTAGTGTGCTCAGGCAATGTGTTCAATGGAATTCATGTACTTCAAGATGCAGATAAATGTTTAGTATTATTTCAAAGTTTCCTCATGCATACTAGACATCTAAGTCACTAACCTGGACTTTCATTACCTCTTATAGGCTGTTCATCATACAATAGAAGAGAAACACTCTTAATGTGTAGGAAAATACAGTTACAAACGGAGTTGGCAGAAGAGTCAGAACAACGTATAGCACTAGGAACTACTCAACTTCTTTTACCATCCAAGTACTTAAACTTGAGTTTTCCTTTATGTACAGCACTAGTCAGTAAAGATAAACCTTGAAAACAAAAACCCTTCTTGATGTTTATTACACATTCAGATAAACATAGATTAAAAGATGTTTTTTTAGTTTTACTTTAAAAAAAAAATCTGTACTGTACCTATCATAAATCTTATTCAACAAAGGATGTGGAAAATCAGCTGGGCCCCAAATAGCACAGTCATATCCATAAAGTTTTGCATGTGACAAATCAATGTAGTTAGAACCAGTAATATTGCCCCACACAATCACGTCTTTAACTCCTATAACAGAAGGAAAAACTGAAATGAAAAGACAGACAAATACTTTCACAATGTAGACTGCACTAGATGACCTTCAGAAGTTCCTTTCAAGATGAACTGTTCTTCAATTCAGTGTCCTGCCTTTATAGGAGAAATTATTTGATCTGAAAAATGCAACAAGGTTCTCCATAACAGAAACCTCACCACAAACAGAAAAAGCAACTTTAATTTATATCATGTTATTGTACATAATAGGCAAACCCTAGTAAATACTTAGTTCTTTAAAACAACAACAAAAAAATCACATTGCAAACATACAGTGATGTTACTTTTAAAATCCTGTAAACATAAATACAGAATGCCTAATATTAAAAAATATATTAAAAAAAATAAATTAAATCTACCTGCTTTGGTACAAAAGGAATTTCTCAGATAATCTGCTGGTAGGCTACTCAGCCTATTAACTTACTTCTTTTCTGTTTTCTTAGGCTCCAAAATATTTAGACTT
Organism: Falco cherrug; assembly: GCF_023634085.1. Classification (NCBI taxonomy): domain Eukaryota; kingdom Metazoa; phylum Chordata; class Aves; order Falconiformes; family Falconidae; genus Falco; species Falco cherrug. Next base: position 14,494,470 of record NC_073704.1, on the reverse strand, counting down.
CTCATTTATGACCAGTCCCTACTCCTGCAACACTGAGCAGGCTCCTGGAGCACACTTTTGCTATGCAGTGCAGAACTGTGCAAATATAACCAAGCTGTAACAACTGACTTGAGAAAGAAAGCTAATTAACCCAGAACTAATACTACAACACAGTTCTATTATACTTTCATTATCTGCACAGCAGTATGATATCAGGTTTCTTCACAGCTAGTGTGTCTCCAAAATAACAGCTGCAGAGTGCAAGTGCAATCTTGAAGCCTAGTTCATGATTTGCAACACTGCTTAGTCCTTCTTGGTGTATTTCCAGCATGAAATACACACCAAAATGGCATGGCTGCATCCAAAAGTCAGCAAAAGAATTGACATTCATGGGAGCAGGCACCGACCCAGATAAGCATAGAAAATGGCAGCACCTGCTAGTGACACCCTGGCACTCTGTACAGCCATGCAATTCAGCGGGGGCACTGCTGGGCTTGCATTTCTGTATGCACATCAACTGTGTTCTGCAATGAAATACATAGTCACAAAGGTGTTCATCCACTGAATTCCCCAAATGCCACCAGAATAAAAAAGTATTCACCTGCTGCATTCATGCTTAGCTTCCTGGCCAGCATGGCTTTAGCTGCACTTTCCCAGGATGTTGCAACGGCAATGACATTTTCAGGCTTAATGGATGGACCGTATGTCATAATCATCATCGCCTTAAGGTTTACAAAGGTCTTTCCTGATGAAATTACTCTGACATCACTCTTGGCATTCTTCTCGATCAAGGGAGCATACACTTGACAGATCTTACTCACTTCCCTGATGCAGCACTCAAGGGATTGGACTTCACGGTTTAAGAGGACATCATCAAGAACAATGATAATATCGGCTTGAATAAAAGCCTCATCTATTTCAGTGTGCTCTGAAATACTGCGGAGGAGTGGCAACGCCATGTCTTCAGCTTCCATTACAATACCACAAAGAACTTCCTTAAACTGGTCAGTGTCAAGCAAATGGATACTGATTTCTGTGGTCATCCCAAACACCTCTCCATTTGCCAACAGAGGGATCAGCTGATAACAGATTGGAGCTGATGCACTAAGAGGAGAAGTATATAGAAAAATCATAGTTAAAGACTAACAACTGCTTGTTTGGAAGTATTACATAAATAAAGACAAAGATCTTTCTTTTGTATTTGGTTATGTTTCAATAGACCACTATCTTGCCTCCTTTGTCTCTCTTTCTGTCATTTTAACAGGTTAAAAATTAGAACAGCTCTGTCCTCCTTTTCATTTGAAGATTTTTCCATCCAATACATTTTAGTCAATACTGTCACTTAAAAATTGGTGTCTTTAAAGAACCAGATTTAAGATGCTCTTTTAGTACCACCAGAAATACAGAAATTTCTAAAGGTAGAACTGCAAGAGACTTATTTAAATATTTCCAAAAACATTTAATGCAATATAGTTGTGCTACAAAATTCCTGACTTTGTAAATACTTGCTTTTCCTTAAGGTGATCTGGGATCTAAATGTTGCCTGTTCACATCCCTCACTTAAACTAGTGCAAAATGCAACAAAAGTAGAAATAATTTCTAGATTATATACTGAATACTCAGGGGTGCAGAACCTAATTAAAATCAGCAAATTACAGGAATTCATGTATAACTTCAGATGGTTACACCTGTTATACGCGATAGGAAAAAGTGCTTTCTTCTGAAGCTGAGTGAAACTTTACAGATATTCTTTTTACTCTCACCTGGTGATCCAGATCTGCAAAGGCTTGATAAGACTTTTAATCTCTTCCTCCTCTTTTTCAATTTCACTGTGTGCCTGCAGGTTCTCCTTAGCAATGTCTAACAGTTCCTCACTCAACTTCATTGAGGTGACGCCATAATAATGCTAAGAAAAAAAAAGGATGATCTCAAATTAAATGACAACCCAAACACAGCAAGATAACATGAGAAAGGATAGTTTTATTTTACATTTGAAGGAAGAATAAAGAACAATAATGCTATAAGAAAACATAAAATATGTGTTTACTGTATTAAAGGCAGCTCATTACCTGAGCATATTCCAGAAAGTCATTAACTCCTCCCAGAAGCAGACCCTTCCCTCCACGGTCCAAAAGTTCTCTCCAAATGATAGGAGACTGTCTGTATTCCCATCCATTCTTTTCACAAATGTCATGAAGCCACTGCTAACGTAAACATTCCCACCAAAAGGTTTTAACACTTTAATATTTTTTAAAACTTAAATGTTACAGCTATAAACATTCCTGTTATTTCCTCAATACGTAATAATAAGGTCCTTCATAACTTACTCACATACCAGTGTGTGCAAGATGGTGCAAAACACAAAACAAGACATGGTGATACACTGTACAAAACTCAGCAAAAGGTCTTACTTCTACTTGATTTTACTGCTGTAAGTTTGCTTAATTGTCAATTGAAGACATCAATGTTGTGAAATAGTAAGTAAACTGAGGATTCCTATTTAGCTGCAGAAGGTAAGCAAGCTGCAGAGGTTAGTTAATTGCTGTTCACTTAACTGTTCCAGTTATTTGGCTGAGGTGTCAAGCAAAATGTAAAAGGCAATAAACGTCATAGTACTGCCTATCTCATGAAGTAATACTGCAGTTTTTTCAGTTCATTATAGGGACTACAGTGTAGACATGGCAATATGTCTACAGCAAAAGTACTCAGGAAGACCCATCCACATGGTAAACAAATATGTGAGATTTAATTTCATACTTTCATTGCAATTCAGAGCCCTTGAATGCCAGAAATGCTCTTGGCAAGTAACAGCTCTGAAGGCATATGCAATCGCAGTGTGCAAAAGATTTACAGGCTGAGCAGCCTGTAATAAAAAAATAATAAACTTCTTACTGACAAAACATAGCTTTAGGCTGACCCACATTTTGTGCCCATCTTCCATGGTAAGAATCACAAGAATGCCAGTCTCTCACAGGATTCAAACCTTTCCTCTGGCTAGCTTTTGCAGCCAAAGCTGCTTCTGCAACACCTCTACCCACACAGCAAAACACTAATTCAGAGGAAGAAGAGACTTACTACAGATAAGCACATTCGTTGCTTTGTAGAGTACTGGGGCATCTACTAAGGCCTCGACTAACGATCCCTTACCTCCCATTTGTCAGGGTGCTGGGTGATCTTGTGAACCCTGAAGTTGGGCAAGTTAGCCTGGAGATAGTCAGCCAGGAGTTCAGCCTTGGCATAGCAAGGGCAGTTTGCCTTACCTGGGAACACAACACCACAAACGGGAAATTTTGTGACTATGACTGATAGGGGCGTAACAGGTCAAACGTCTCTTCATTGTTCCAATTAAAAAAGTGTCTTACGCAACCATCATCCCGCGAGTTCCCAGAAAGAAACAGGACAAGCATATGAGCCAGCGAAGAAAGGATAACTTTGGAGGTGAAACGGTCTCCTCAGCCAGCGCTGAAGGGGCTGAGGAGGCCGCCCCGGCGGGACAGCAGCTAGTGACGCAGGACCCTCGCCGACGGGGGCCGGGGGGAGAAGGCTGGCTAGAAGGGGCAGGGGCAGCGCGCCGCACGGGCGCCGCTCTCTAGAGCGACGCGGGGCAGGGGCAGGTGCGGGGCAGGGGCAGGTGCGGGGCGGGCCGGGCGGTACGCGCGGGGAGCCTCACCCGCCAGCACCCACTTGGCCATGCGCGCGGCTCCCTCCACCGGTCGCCTGGCCGTTGCGCAGCAACGCGCCGCTGCCGCCGCTTGTCCCTCGGCTCGCGCCGTCCCTCTCGCGAGGCCCGCCGGGAGCGCGCGGGGCGGGGGAGCCGGGCCGTTATGGCGCCGCGGCGTGCCAGGTAGCGGCTGCCGGGCGGCGGGGTTGCGGCGGGTGGCGGCCAGCCCCGGTGTCGCCCGCCCTCGCGGCCGGCGTCCCCAGCCCGTGCGAAGCCGCCGAAAGGCGCCGGGCCTGCGCCGCCGGCACCGTGCCCCCGGCACCGTGCCCCCGGGCAGCCTTCCGGCGCCTGCAGGAAGCGAGCCCGCAAGCCAGAGGCCTTGCCCCGGCCGGGCGGCCCTGGGGCAGCGGCGGGGCGGCTGGGGCGGGCCGGGCGGGACTCCGTCCGCCGGAGCTGGGGGTGGCCCCGAGCCTCCGGAGCCGTGGCGGGGGGCGCGTCTGCTCGGTGGAAGGTGGGTGAGGAAAGGGCTCTCCCTCGGCACGTGTCGTGGTTAGAACAGCGAAGGGCTGACACCCAGGATGAGTTCGCCTTCTGCTGACTTGACTAAAACGTAGGAGGCCCAGTTGAAGTCCCTCTGCAAACCCTTTTCCAGGGATCTTTTCCCGAAGTGTTTTTCCCCACTCCTGTAAAAGATGTGCATAGATATGGAATTGAAACTTTAGGAATGGTAAGTCCAGTAACTAATCCATAATTTTCAATTGTTTTTGCAGATAAGTGCTCTTCTGCAATTTCTCCAGGACTGTTTCCACTAGTAGAATTTCATCAGATCCCTTACTTCGAATTGGCATTTCAAATGTACTCATGAGATGCTAGCAAAAATGAATAATAAAATAAGTTATTTGTTAAATACTGTTAGATGCATACATAGGTGCAATTCTGTGCTCGCTCCCAAATCTTCAGCCACAACAAGAAAACACACTTTATGGTTAAGTATTTTTCCTTCTCTGCATGGATCATCTCTTCGATTTGTATCTCAAAAGACAGATGTTTTTAGCACAGGTGCTAAAATACAGCCAGAGAAAAGTACGGAGGTTTTGGTGAGTCAGCAGGCTCCCCAGTGCTCCTTGGAACTTGAAAAGCTGGATGATTCTGGGAGCTTCAAAGTGAAGCATGTAATGGATCATAGCGAACAGTTTTTTAATAGTCTCCGGAAATGTACCTGTCCTTGTGATGCACTGGACTTGGCTTCAGAGTCTGCTGTTTCCACTAAGCACTTTACAAGCTGTTTAACTACGGTATGGAGGCTCTTTAAAAACCTGTCGGAAGACCAGCAGCGTTATGAAAAGCAGCTGATCTTTGAGCACCCAGCATTTGTCAAGCTTTGTCAGCAGCTGCTGCGGGACTCCAGAAGGATGACACGGGGCGATCTGGTGTTCAGTCTGCATGCCATGGTGAACCTCGGTGTTCCTCAGAACACTCTCCTAGTCCAGACTTTGCTGAGAGTGTGCCAAGTAAGTATCAGGATCCTTCTTCTCCTGAGTTTGGGCTGAAACCTTGAGGCTAATTCTGGGAAGCTGTGTAGCATCAGAGAGAGTTTTGTGTTATGTCCCTGGTTTAGTCTCATTTTCTGTGGAAACTGGGCTCCCATAGTTAATTTGTGTGTACTTCTAATTTCCTTCATTTTTGAAACCACTGCCTGATTTCAGACAGATTTAATAGAAGTCTCAGAAATCATTACCCTTTTCAAATCAACTAAATTTGACTGATGTGAGACCATGGAGGTCACTGTGGAATTAGAGCTTATGAATTGACTTCTGGAGGGAAAGAAAAGGCAGCAGGTACAGATTAAGACTGAGTAGTTTTTCTTTCCTGAAACTTTTACTGGTTTGAAGTTATCTGACACTGAAAACTTTTTAACAGGAGAAGCTCAATCAACTTGATAACCGATGTATCTCAGTTTTGGCAACTGCTTTAGCAGGGCTGGATAAAGACAAGAATGTGAGCGCTCTTCAAGCTGGATTACAGTGAGAAAAACCTCTTTCACATGTGTCATATTTAAATGTTGTTTGAATATATGTCTTTTAGAAGTCATGGAGTGGATGTCCACACATAAGACATGCTGTGGTTTTAGGACTTAAATGATCACATGAGTTAACAGCTGTACAAGACAGGGATTTTAGACATTGTTTTGCAGTTTCAAGCAGAAAGGCCTCCGATGGCATGGGGTGCTAGACTGCTCTGCAGGAGGTTCATATTCTCACTGCAGCTCCACCACTCTGTTTTTTTTGTGGTGTTGATCAAGTCACTTCACATATCTATGCCTCTTGTTTTATCAGTGTGTAAAAAGAAGGTAATGAGACTAGTTTACTTTGTGAAGTATTTTGATTTATCATGAAAAATGCTGTTTAACAGCCAGGAAGTATTTTCTTTTAATTTAGTAAGTAAAAATTAAGTTTAGATTTTATCTGTGCATCCAGCAAGGCCTTGTGTGTAGTGGTTTATCAGAATAACTTCTTTGGCTGTAGTGATTTTTTTCTGTGCCAATGAGATTTATGTGGGTAAGCAATCTCCTTGCTCCCATGAGATTTTTTTTTTTTACTAAGGCTGTCACAAAACTTGCCTTGGATTAGTACTTTTGGTCCTGTGTCAGGTCCAGTTTTGAGAAGGTGGGTGTGTTAGTTACACAAAAACTAGTTTCTGCTGGTACATTCTTGTACATTGGTGGAAAGCAGGAGATCCACCTACAGCTCTTTCTGTCTTGATGTCTAGAGCTTTTGCCCATTTGTAGGAAGCTGTATCTGCAGGGATGAATTTCAGAGCAGTGCCTTAGAAAGCGACAATTCAAATTTTTGTAGTTGTGCAGGTATATTTAAGGGTGTTTCAGACAAAACAATTACAATACCTCCTTCTGAGCCAGAAAAGGAGGTGCTGGGAATGCAGAACTCCATCTTGTGCTTATGATCCCTCTATGTTACAATATCCCCTTCTGTTCCTGCAGCCCACAGCACTGCTTGTTTGGTTTTTGTCCTCACTTACACCAAGTTGTTGTCAGTATCTGTCTCCAAGTTTCCTAATGGTTTCAGAACTTGCCTAGACATAGATGATTTTATGGTAAAAATGTGCAATCTCTTTTTTTTCTGCAGAAGAGTGTTAATTCCTTGAGGCTTAACAGCACTCACATCTGCACAGTCACATGTGCAGTCTGGTCAAGTGCCCCTGCTCTTAATATATTGGTGACAACATGCGTCTATCAGGATAACATTAAGAAAGCATGTAATTATTTCCATGTGCAAAATATCTGTGCTGCAGGTATATCATGTAGAGTTATGCCAATGTTGCAAAAAAGGAGGTGGGTGAGGAGCAGAGAATTACAGCTTTACATTAGGAGTATATCAGTGAGGGAAAATGAGGGTACCTACTTGTTTCTGCTGAAATGAGGAAAGGTCTATTAAAGTTACTCTCTGTAGCTCAAGGCCTTGTGTGTGTTTCTTCATCAGATTGCTAGTGGAGCAGCGCATTCCGAGTATCAGAGACATCTTTATACTGCAAAACCTGATGAAATGCATGGGAAAAGATGCTCCAGTCTTCCTGAAAAAGAAATTAGAGGTAAATTTAGTTGGAGGCTCATTTTTACTTCAACAAAGCCTGTGCTCTTGCGTTGTTTATAAATTGTGTATGGTTCTTTCCAGACACTCGGGAAGAAAGTATAATAAAGTGAATCATATTCCAGCTATATCTGTAGGAAGAACATAAATTTGGAGGCTGGGAATATCTCACCATGAAAGGGGGCAGAAAGCAATGGACATGGTACAAAAGGAATAGCAGTGCCCTCACCTCTTGTTTTGGTTGGCCACATGGTATTTCATAGAAGCACTTAGAGGCTGTGCCCTGATTCCCTTGCCCAGCTTGTGGCTGGAAGACAAGACAGAAAACCAGATCATGATGGGGCTGTGTCCAGTAGTGGTACAGGGCTAGACCACTGAGAACGAGGTGCCAGGAGAACTCGCCTAGCTCATGGCCTTATCTTCCTGTGTATCTGAAAGGTCCCCTGAGAGATACAGTGTCTGGGAGCAGGCTGTGGGTTTTATGACAGGGTGTACTGGGTTTCAACCCCTGATTTAAAGACAATTTGAAACCTTCTGTCAAACAGGGCCTCCTTGTGATTTTTAATCATATAGCTGAAGAGCTGTGAGGTCAGAATTTGTAGTAGCATTCATGAGGAAGTGAGGGAAGATAACACTGATGGGAAAACTGGGCGAGAATAAAGCAGTGCAGGGAGCTCATGCAGTGTGTTAGATGTAAGTAAATCCTAAAATCTGAAGATGTGGTGCAATATGGAACTGAGAGGAAAGTAACGTTTCCACATGTTAACTGAAGGGAGCTCTTAATTTTTCCGAGCCTACATGGTGCTATTTTTAATATTTTTAATATTGTGTAGTTTCTGGTGTAGATACATTTTGTATTTAACTTCTGATATGCATGCAGTAAGAATATTGTATTTTAATAGTCGCTGTGCTTTGTAGTCTCATTTTTAATGTAATTTATATCAATCTAATTACTGCTTTGATAAATGAAGTCTCTTTGTGGCATCACAGCTGACCTGCTGTGCCTCAGCCCACGTTTATAGCTGAGTGTTTGTATTAAAGATACACCATTCAGTGTGCTATTGGATCACTTTGAAGGCTTACAGCTTTTGCATGCATCCAAAACAATACTTGGAGTACTATTAAATAAGTCAGCTGTGCTAATTATATTTCTGCTATTTTTTTAAGAATTGGTAGAGGATACATATTCACAGCATTTGCAAATGAGCTTTACTGAGACTTCTTTAAAAAAAAATATAAAGGCAAATTGCTGGTAATTTGTATAGTGACACAGCTCTAGAATACTTGATCTGCTATAATTGTATATTAAATTCAGAGTAGTTACTTTGCTTTTGCCGTTTGTTGCTTGGTTTCTTTCATATAAGTCTAAACAGGCTGAGGAGTTTGGGAAAGTTTTGGTGAAAATGCCTTCATCAGAAAGCACTGATAACATACCTGAAGAATGAAGCATTTTATAAACTCTTAATTCACTTTAGATGGCAGTTTTGAAAGAGAGAGACCATCTGACTTCCCCGAATGCTCTGCGTGTGTTTTTGGCTCTTGTTGCAATGAATTATTGTTCCATTCCAATCCTGAATGCCTGCAGTAAAAAGATCCAGGGTAAGAAAAAAAAAAAAAGTTTATTAAATTTCCCTTCCTTATACCAAATTCTTCCTAATTATTGTCTCATCTCCCTTTTCTGATTTCCTTTAAAACTCAGGAAACATCTTTGTTTTACAGGATATTATAGTAATGTGGAACCATTTGACAATCAACAAGACAGAAAATTACTGATTAGTAATGAAAGCAAATAGCTCTTGTCGTCTGCCCTTCTTAACATTCACCTGAATTACATGTATTTTCATTTTTCTGTATGCAGAATTTAGGAAAAAGAATTGAATTCTAGCAAGAAAAAATAGATTTCAGATAAACTTCTAAAACAAATCTGCATTAGATGTGTACACTTCGCAGGATGGATTGGTGGCTTAGTGTGATTAGTTGATAAACGAAAGGGAACATAGTGTTTCCCTTATAAACTGGATTTAATTATTGAATGCTGCTTAATAACTGACTTAGTGCTGTAGCCTAGAAAAAAATTAAATGAACGCTAATGGTTTCACCTCTCCCCATACCTTTACAATACATTTCTTAAGTATATGTGGTCAGTATGTATTGATTCACACTTAAAAGACATTTGAATTTGTGTCTAAAAAACATTAAGATAGCAAAATAGCATTCTTAACATAAATGAACCAGGAGTGTTTGGGTTGCTTGTACAGCCTTTATTTGTCGTGGTTGCTCATATGTGTTAGGACACAGTCTTTAATTACACATACTGGCTTCTCCCATACGACTTTCACCACACTTAGTATGTAGGCTAGATGGATATACGGAGTGAGGAACTACTCAATAGTTCTTTCTGCATTTTTTAGTGCATATTCTCAGGACTTATATGCCAGACATCATGCAAATGATGCTCTGGGGACAGAGTGATTAATTTCTGGGCAGAAGTGACCCCTATCAGAGGCTGGACATGGAATAGAAAGAAGAGGGAGGGCCATGCTTTGAGGCCCATGGGGCAAAGGAATTCTCCATCAGGTTTTCCAGGTCCTATGCTGTTGATGGGTCTCTCAAGAAAGTAGCCCCCTCTCCTGTATCTGGGGACCTGACCAGAATTGTATTAACTGTGTACTTCATAGATACTAATTGAGTTAATTTTTTGCAGCAGCAAACGAGTGACCCAGTAGTGGTGGTATTCATTTCCTGATTATGCAGAAGAGATAGGTTAAGGTCAAAGTGTCCAGTAATACGAGATTCTGTTAGCCTGCCTTCTTTAAGAGTACCTAGCATTACAAGTCACTTTGTGATGCACAGATCTCACTGGCTTCAATTGCAGTTGTCAGCACTCTGCACTTGAAGAAATGAAGTAACAGCATTTATGCTGAGCCTAGAAAGTCACTAAGCACAACTTAGAGGAGTTAAATTCAGTTATTCTCCTGCTATCCTCTTGAGTCCTCTGTCAGAGGGAAAGATAAAGTCTAGTTTTGATGGCTGCTGCTCTTGCTGCTGTAACTGTTGTGTTCTCTTGCAGTCACTGTCTTTTATGACATGTATGCCCCTCATTGCAGCAAACAGTGCAATGTTCGGGAGAGAGCATTGTTCTTCAGTACTTAATCTTTTTCATCTCAAGAGTAGGTCTGTCTTGTGTAGTAAATGAAGCAGCAGTCTTTTGCAGAAGTCTGTTGTCACCTGGTGCTTCATCGGCATCACATTCATATGCCGAGAGGTTGTGTTATGGTTCCATGTTTTCCAGTTTGGTATACAGTAATGCTTTAGTGCCTTTTAGACATAGATTCATGTTCGTGGCTTCTTTCCATTTTGTAAAATGAAATGGGGGAAAAATGTAAATTTTGTCATGTGCTTGTTTCTGATTTATCAGCAGCTTTAGAATCCACCTTTCTGTTACTCCCTCAGCTGACATGGTGGACAGCCCAAAGGCTCAATCAGTACTAAAGGGACCAGTTTCAGGGTTTCCATGCTGAGTGGAGGGAGGTCCTTAAAATCAAGAATCTGAGAACACAATCTTCTTGCTGCTTCTGTTAATTTGCCCCCTTTTGCTGATTCATCCCTTCTAACCTGATCCTGGCTCACTTGGTTTCCTCTGCCTTTGTTTCTAAGTGTGTTCTACCTCAGCTGACTTTGCCCAACTATTCTCAGTCTGTTCTGCAGTTCCTTTTCTGATTTTTTTTTCTCTGCTCCTCCATCCCTTAGCCAAACTGTTCCCACAATGTCTCCAACCTACAACTCCCATTGCTTTGTATCATTTGTCCATTTTATGCTCTTCTGTTACAGAGAATGTCCATGATATTCCGTTTTGGCAGTTAATTCTCATTCTGGAAGGTTGCAGCAGTCTCCAGTACCGTAATGTAAAACTGTTCTCAGCATTAGCAGACTATGTTACTTCTGCTGCCTGCCTTTGGGACAAAAGACAGGTGAGTTTGAGACCAAATAATTTGTAGTGCTACTAGCAGAATATCATTGGGTACTTTCCATCTTACCTTTCATGTTTGTGTTTGAACTTTGCAGAACAGATTTTTTTTAGGAATACCAATCTGATGAAGCTGATATCATTGAATTTTTGAAATGCTTTTATATTTATTGATAAATACAGCAATAAGAAATAAATGGGCTGTTACAGTTTGAAAAATTTTCTTTCATTAAAAATGTCTTTTATGAAATCAACAGGTAGGATCCACTTCACTGGCTTTCTGGACTTTATAAAACTGTCTTTTCTTTTAGATTATCCTTCTTCTTTCTGCCTTTGAGACACTTGGCTTTCAGCCTAGTGAACTGATGGGTATTTTTGCGGAGAAGGTGACAGAAGATCCTGAATTTCTCAACTTGAAAAACCTTTTGATTGTTCTTCGAGTGTATTCACGACTCAACTATGTTCCCAGAAGCCAAAAGCATCTGTAGGTTTTATCTTAGAATGCCTGGTAATACATTCTCTTCATGTAGTCGTTAGATTTGACCAAAGTATTTGATTTCAGTTGTGAAAGAGATCATCATCTTGGTTTAGTAATCTGTAAGGCAGATTTGCTGTGCCTTTTCATGTTTTTTCTACATAGAAATTTTTCTTTGTAATCGAAAATGGAGACCTTGGTTCTAGTCTGACCAGGTTACTAAATCTGTTGATAGTAGCTGTATCCTCAAAGACATTACAGAATTTATGATTATACAAGACAATAAAGATTTCTGCCTTGCATTTTTGTTTGAAATCTGTTTTTTATATAGCCTTATTTGTGTATTAAGATACTTTTCTTCTCCTTTTGGAAAAGGTTTTTTGAGACTCTTCATAGCTGCTTGAATAAATACCTCCCTCAGATTTCCAACACAGAACTGCTGAAGGCAGTGTATTCACTTTGCATCTTGGGATATCTTCCTCATCGTGCACTTGATAAGCTGCTGCAAAAGGACAACAGGGGTGAACTTATACTGTCAGGTCAGGCATTATTTTGTCATGTTCTTGTTTTAAAAGTGATAGTCTGCCTCTGTACGTTAGTTATTGTAATTGTGTTAAAGTTTAGAAATTGAAGAATGCAAACATGATTAATACTAAATTTGAAGTCCTCAAGACTAAACTAACATAGTTATGGTGATCTAAGTGATCTGTTTCTGCACTAGGGCATCAGGCTTATTGTCTTGAGACCCATGATAGCAACAGTTTAATAGTAGATGTGCACATGGAGAGAGGTGGATATGAGATTTGTGGAAATGGTAGAAATGTAAGAGCCAGATGTTCAGGCATTTTTAAAAACAAAGGAAGTCCTAACCTTTGTGAACCAACAGTACCTGGAATCACTAGAGTAAAAGGGTTGGGGTTTTTTTGACTGCTCTGAGTTACAGTGAAGAACTTGTAGTAGAATTCGGTTTCCACATTACAATTCTGTACAACCAGTAGAGTAGTTCAGTGGAGCAGAAATCCAGTTTACAGTAAAACACTGTCTTGCTGTGAGCCTGCTGTGACTGAGCCTGAAAGCTGTAAAGCTGTAACTGCTTAGAGTCAGCGCAGTTTAGTAATCTTAAAGTACAGTTTCAAACAGAGTATAGTACAGACAGGCCAAGTCTGATATCTCTTCTTTGTTTTATAAATAGGTTTCTAGTGGTCTGGATTTTATAAATGGTTTTCATGCGCAGAGCTGTGTACAGTAGAGAGAAAGACTGGATGAATGGGCAGGTCCCAGCCATGGACTTTATTATTATAATTAGAGAATTAATGGTGTATATTTAACAATATATTGAAGATACTCAATAATATTCAGTGAAAAAAAATACTGGGTTTTGATTCCTATATTGCAATTCATTTCCTCTGCCAGAACAGACTATAAATGATAATAAAAAATCTGAGATGCTACATCGGATGTAATATTTTTTTTGTGTCTTTTTCAGATGATCTTTACAAAGAACAAAAGGAAGTGATGCTTCGCTGTGTGAAAGCATGTATGGAACTTGATAGCCCTTCCTTCACAAAGCCTGCATTTGTGCTGACTGATAATTTCCCCTCATTGGTATCTTTTAATCTCAGAAAGGCTCGGGAGGCACTGATAGAACTTCTGGGAGATGAGAACATGTTTCAGCAAAATGTTCACCTGCCATATAAATATCATATTGGTATGAAGCCAAATTACTGTCATATTCTTTTAAATGTAGATTTATAATCCCCAAAATAATAAGGTGATAATAAATTTGTGTAGGGTGCAAGTGATTAAAAGTGTAACACTTTGAAGACAGTCGTTTAACAAATGATGCCCTTGATTGGTGAATCTACTTTCTGGGATGCTTCTGTTAAAGTATTTAAGTCAATTTACTAAAAATTTATGATTGCTCTTATTTACAAAATTGCTTTGGACTTTTTGTTAAGCAACAGCAAGCAGATGTTAATTGTACATAATTGCAATATGGCCAGCTGTGTTTGAGAGACTCGACATGTTAGTACAAAGTCACATTAGAAATGAAGCCAAACAGCAGCCTGCTTTTGTTCTCTGACTTGTTTCTTCTCTGAAATTCTGGCTAAGGTTTGGGTTCTGCTTTCATTTATTAAATGGGATATAACCTTTCACAGGTGATCATTTCGTAACACTTGCTTTCTTTTCTATTTTTATATTACTTATTTTTTTGCCAGCTACCCAGATTACAGATTTTTCTTTTATTTGTAATACTTTTCTTCCCAAATACTTCTAATGAGGAATCATACTACGGGGAGATCTGAGTAGGTAGGGCAGACTGTGATCAAGACTAGTTTCTTGAAATGATGATTTCATTCCCATAAAGTTACATCTGCAGTTTCCAAAAATAAATGTTTTTTTTCTGGAGTTGTGCAAACTATAGGTGTTTATATTTGTTGCAGGGAGGCCATCAATAATGCCATCAATAATATGTAAATTATTAGAGAACAGCAATTAGAAACAGAGCAGTGACAGTGTCTGTTAACTTTTGCAAATGAGGTGTTCATTTTAAAGCAGTTGAAAATAATCCTCTTGCAGTATTAAGTATTTTGTTATTTTGTTTCAGATTTTGAAATCAGAATGGATTCAGACAGAAAGAAAGTGCTCCCAATAGCTGCAACAGATGATCATGCTGACTCAAGTGTTCAAAGGTGTCTTTTTTGACTGTGTATTTTTTCTAGCAGGGTAGTTTTACTTGTATATACTCCATCCAGTTACTACTTTGGTTCACTGATTTGCAGAAGCAAAGTAGATAACTGACTTGTTATTTGTAATCACTGCAGTATACAAAAATGGCCATGCCATTTCAGAGCAACACCTCATGCAGCTGACTACCTTCTTCTAACAGAGGCTAAAACTTAACATTTCAGAGAAAGAGTCAGGAAATGTCACAGTAATCTGATACTTTTGTAATGGGTACAGGTTTTGAAGTACAACTGAAATCCTTTCAAAAAAATTGCAACGTTACGGTTTTTAAATTCCAAGTATTGTGTGTCCAATTAAACATTCAGTTATTCTCTTAAGTCTCTAAAATATGCATCTCAATGGTATGTTATGGCTATTAATTCAGCTGCTGAGACATAATTTGAATAAAAATGATCATCATATCCACATTTTAGGTGATTAATTTAATCTTGTGTAGAAGAATGACCTCTCAGTTACTGAAGTGGGACATATATCATTTAAGTAATGCTTAAGTAGAATTGGGTAATATGTAACATTTGTGTGCTGGATCACTGCACAGCAAAGTATTTTGTATGGTTTGCTTTTTGGGAAAAGGAGAACTAGTGATTGTCTTAACAGAAACTCATTGTCAGGCTTCCAAGGCATTCAGCTTTCCTCTCCCTTCCAAGTAGGTTTTTATGGCAGGAAGTAGCTGGTCCTGAATATTAGCAAAGGATCATAGTAAATGCAGAAGCTGTCAAAATAATGTAGAGTTTTGAATGAGCTGCTTCCTTCTCATTGTGGGAGAAGCGGAGATCTAAGGGCTTAATTCTGCTGTATTGGTTTGATTGGTAGATGCTGGTACTTGTGTGAAGCTCATGGAAGAGAGGGTAAATTACTTAAGTCTGGAAAAGGAAAAGAATAATGAAATTTGTGCAGTCTTGACGTTTTTGCCTGTCAGAAAGACAGCTATATATTCTGCAGTGTTAAAGGACATCATTGAATCAGTCTTAAAAACGCGTATTCTGCATTTGTACAGTGGAGTCTTCCCTGCTTTTCTTGGTTGTAGATTGGCTTTTCTCTTTGTTCCTCTGTCTGCCTTCTGTGTGGGCACAACGCACCCCCAAGGGAAGCTGGCAGTGAAGAAGCGACATCTAAATAGACTGGGCTATCATGTGATTCTGGTAAGAAGAGTCCTGTTACTCTTTGTTTTGGTCCTGTTACCTGCACAGTAATGAGTATGTTTGGTAGAACAGGCCTTGCAGGGAATGGTGAGCCTTCTCCAGAGTGGTAATTGTATATCACCTCTACTTAGAAGGTAGTAATGGTGTCACTGGGGAGAAAGGCAAGCTACCACTTACGATTATCAGCAAAATAAATATAATCATAGTTCAGCGGGGAAAGAAAAAATCAAGCCACTGAATTGCTTTGTAGCTAAAAAACCTATGTGACTTTGGCTTATTTCCCTGATATTTATAGAATGAATGATTTAAGTCAACTTGTTTTCAAAATACAGAGACTCCCTATGTCCTTCCCATCACTGAGCACTTGGTTTGTGGAACAGAGTAGTTTGCTAAAGACAACAGAATTAATGTACCCTTTCCTTTTCCTTTCTTCCAGGTCTTGAACAAGAAGTTTCAGGAAATGACAAATGAAGATGCAGTTGAGTTTTTGAAAGGAAAAATTTATTCAGAAGATGCTTTCCCTTTTTCTGAAGTGACTGTGCAGGACAATAATTAAAATAAACTAACAACTTTGGATCTCCTGTTCTCTCTTTTTCGCTGTGTAATTAATGTAAGGTTTTAACAGAAGAGATAAGCAGTTTTATACATAACTGCCTACTCCAAAGTATTACAGATTGAGAAAAGTTTGTATAGTGAACAATGTCTGCTGAGGGGTATGTGTATGTGTGTTTGACTGAGTTTTCTGTAGTGGAAGGAACTACTTAATCCAAAAAGCATCCTGACATCTATTGCTTTTGAAATTTCTTAATTTTATCTTCGCTTTAGGAAGGGAAAAGAAATTTTATCTTCACTTTCACAGGGAAAAGAAGTGACTTTAAAGTGCTGTTGGAATCTGTCCTGCAAATATGCACTAGAAGGATTCCCCCCACCATCCCCTGTGTTCTTTATGCAGAACTATAGATGGTAAAGCAGTTAAATAACTCAGCTGAAGGGTATATTAAAATATCCAAAGTTATGTGAGAAGAAATCAGTCTCGCCCGGTTTTCATAAGTTCAGGCCAATAATGGTTGTTAGCTGTATGCTTTTTCTTTTGAACCTTTTGCTTCACTGCTCCTGTACTAGATTTTGAGACTTCTTACTACAAAAACACAGGTCTGGCATGTATTTATAAACTGACCCTTGCTCTCTGTTTCTGATATTAGCATCTCGCCAGCTATTTAAAGAGGTGTTGCAATACTCAGATTTGTTCACTGCATACTGTGATGCATCTCCACTGGCCTGTTATATAGTGGTGGAATTGATTAACTTGGTGAAGTTCTAGAATTTCAAAGCAGCTTTGGGCCTTTGAGCTGAAGGAGCAGAGAGAACTGGTAGACTTTTCCCGGTCTTGGTAACATTTACTCATAAAATCCATTTGTTGTGCTGGAGTTGCTGAAGTACTTAGTGAAAGCGTTGGGATGCTCAAAATACATACGTTTGCCAACAACAGCTTGCTTGTTTCTGTGCAATAATCAGATCTTCAGTCACAGTTTTGCTGTACCATCGCCACAGCCCAATCAGCATGAAGGGAAACAGAATACTTTCTACAGTGACTGTGTGCTACCTAACCGTGGTGCCCTTGCTTCACTTGATAAGCTATGAGCACTACGTTCTTTGTCTTTCAGAGGTAGCATGGACACATGCTTAAGGTATTACAATGATGAGTTAAGGTGAAAAGAAACAATGCGCTTAAAATTCACTGCCCAACTTCTTGCGGAACGTGTAGATAGAATATGGTGTGCATTTATGAAGGAAACTGCAACCGAAGAAGCATTGTCAGAGCAGTCTGGTGTAAAAAGCAGACCCTTTAAGCATTTCAGTCTGAAACACAGCACGTGCAGAAAAACAGAGTTCATGTAATTGTAAAGCTTAACAGCCAGAGCAGAGTTCGTCTGCTTGACTTGATGTGAAGTTTGTTGTGCCCCCTTTTTGGATCTGCTGATTTAAGAAAGCATTGTACAACTACATCTGTGAGGCAGACTGGTCAGAGCCATTCAGATATTCTGAGTTGGCTGACTGACTCATAGTCCCAGCCTGTGCTGGAGGAGGTCTGAACTACTGCTGGAGAGCCGGGCTAGTGCTCAGAGCTGTGTTTGAGAAAGTATTTGGTGCTGTTCAAAGCTGAAGCCCTGCAAATCAAGCCGATGCAGTGTCAGTTGTGGCTCTTGCCTGAGCTGGGGACCTGCTTCCTCTGCTTCGAGCTTTTTAGTCAGGTCCTCGGTAGCAAGAACGTAGCTCCCATCTCTTCAGGGACAAAACAGCAAGCAGGGAAGTATACTGTCCTCTCGTGTGCCAGCAGTCTGGACAGAATTAGCCACCGGTAGGCAAAAAAATGGCATAGTATGTTACATTAAATTAGCTGATCACCACCTCTTCTTTCTTTTTTTAAACACCTTATGAGTAGGTGGAAACTTCTACAAGCAGTATGGAAGTGTAGTAGGCTGCCATAATGATCACCTTGCTTATTAAAATATCTTGCTTTACACTCAATAATTTAAGTCGTTACTATGTCACCTACACTGATTCATAGTTCCAAGCAATATGTAGCTGCTGCCAAGAGAGACTTCAGAACTGTGCATTTCTCAAATCTACATCTGTTGAAATGCTACTCTGCTGCAATGTCTGAAATAAACCCAGGTTTCTCAGGTGTCCGATTCATGTAGTAAGGGAGATCTAATCCCCTGTTTTGTGCATGACAATCTGTATTTAGAATACCATTCTCCTCTCTCTCCTGAATCATGCTTATTAAAATTAGTGGGAGACTCCCAATGAAGATCAATAATAATAATTTTGCTCCTGTAATTGTGAGTTTTGTCACCACATGGATTGCTCAGTGCAAAAGATGCAAAATCCCCCTTTTTAAGTGAAACAGATACTGAACGTGTTTTTAGCTGACCTGCCAGTGAAGCTAACAAGTGCAAGCAGCACTTTTCTCTAGCATTTTCAGTCTGCCTACAGACTCAAGAACATGTGTTTCTAACCTTTATTCACACTTGGAACACTTTGTAAGTGCAGTAGTTGGAATTTTTTTCTGAACAAGGAGTGAGGAACCAGGAAGGTGAATATGACTTTTATTTCATACAGCTTATGGATGTAACTTATTAATGGATGGAACACAGGCATTTGCTGTGGTGTTTGACTCAATAAAGGTATATCTACCCTATCTGTAGCAAGGCCATGGTTCTCAACCCTGTGTAAAGTGAAAATAAGTAATCTATTAAGTAAACTAAATTGCTAAGGGAGGGGAGGATCTTCAAGGAACTGAAGGCTTGTTAAAGAAGATAAAACAAGTATAGATCTTAGAGTAATTACATAGCTATGACTCAAAGACAGTGGACCCAGCTGCGCAAAGCAACCATATATTTGACCAGATTCTTGTATGAAGGCAGCATATTTTATTCCTGGGCCACAAAGAAGTCTGAAACGCAGAGTCATACAAATCTTTTCTTCGTTCTAAGCTATGCAATACTGGACTTAAGTTTGTCCTGCTAATCTTAAAGAAACAGATACTGCCTTTTATGATTCCTGGTTTTTACATGCAGCTTGCTGTTAGACATTTTTTGGTTCATAAAATCTTATTACAAAACAGTAAGATGCCATGATAAAGTTGGCTTATCTAGTAAATTTTTCCTTGAGAATAATGCATATACTGTTCATCCTTTTAATTGTCCAGGTCATCTGAAGGATATCAACATACAAAAGGGTGACAAACTCAGATCACTGTCATGTATCACACAATCAATTGTGTATCACACGAACACTGTGAGAAGGATTTACAAATGTAAGTTATATAGCAAATTTCACTGGCCCAAGGATGATGTTAAGCATTGCAGGATGTGTGAACAGATCTAAAATGAGAGCAAGAAATGGGAAGGCAGAAGATGTGGGCTGCAAGGGTCAAGAAGGCTCTTGTGTGAACAGATCTAAAATGAGAGCAAGAAACAGGAAGGCAGAAGATGTGGGCTGCAAGAGTCAAGAAGGCTTTTGCGTGAACAGAAAATAAACTAGTACCATCTGAGCAAAAATGAAACAAAGTTTGTGAAGCAATGCAGAGTGAGAACAGTGAATGTTTGGAAAAACACAGTGTAAGCAGCTGGATTTGCAGACCCTGATTGCCTGTAGTTCTCTCCTGCTTGGATTTGCTTATGTCTAAAAATACTTTTGAGCCCTAACTCCAGCCTTCTCCGGGTATGAAATATTCCAGCCACTCATTCACAAGATACACCCAGGAACTCTCTTTAAAACTTCCACCTTGCTCTCAAATTGGCCAAGATGTTCAAAAGTGACTACAAAAGAGAGACTAAAAGTACACTGCACAAGATTTTTGTTAAGATACCAGAATCGAAATAAACTGGAGCTTGGAATTAAAGAATCAAAGTCTGTTTCTCAGGTATTGCAACTGTTTGTGCATAGGCAAGAGTTTGGATAATGCTTTGTATGCAGTGACCTAGAGATATGGCTCTGGGCAATTGCTGAAGAAGAAAACACTATGACTTCCCTCTAATTCTCGCCACCCCACACACCCCCAGTCATTGCAGTAGGTGTTATTTCATATTGCCATTTGTTAATGCTGTTCTCTTTGCACACAAATCTCAGAGCACATGAGCTTGCATGCATGAGGTTCCAGTTTCAATACCTCTTTAGTGACACTAGAATATACAAATTAAAAAAGAACTGCAGGTGTTTTGTAGATTTCAAAAAAGGTGGAGCATTCACTCCTAGGTAATATCTGCTGAAATTAGTTATTTCAGAACAAAAGCAGAGCCATGGTTATCTGTTGTTCTCTACATGCATATTTTTAAAGCAATTATGGTATTTAAGAATAGGTTTTACTGAACACATAATCCTGTAGTTTTGCTCTTTGCTAGTAACCATAGTGGTTTTAGTAGCATTGTTCTTCTCTTTTAAGTGATGCAAATCTAACGGAACTCTGAACTATGTTTAGGATCTGTCCTTCTCGTTTTAGCAGGTTTTTCCTTTTTTTCATTATTTCTGGACAATCGCAGTATAAAGTGAAAGTATGAATGTGGTGGTAACTGTAAATAGCCACCCAGGAATAAGAAGAAGGAGAATCTGTCTTTGGGTCTGCAGCAAAAGTCCTGGTGTCCACAAATAACCAGTGAGCTTTTTGTTTCATCCTATTCCCGCCCTCTAAAAATGCTCCTATGCTATACACCAGTAACATTGTTGCCATGGCACCCATCAAAACCCAGATATGCTCTTGCTTTATGCAGCAAGATGCAAATTTTTGTAAACAGGAGAATTTTTCACTTTTCACTGCTATTAAGTAAGGGACTCTATCCATGCCTCCAGAGAGAGGCCATTTACTGTACACTCTTTGTCACTCCCAAGTGTGTGCGATAGTTTACTCTTATCAGTTCGATCCACAAAGGGCACTTGCTAAATTTTTGGTATTTGCCTGTTTGATTTTCATGGTACAGATTCTGCTGCACATAAGATGTCATCTATACTTGACCACCCTTTAGAAAGGTGGGGAAATGTGTGGGGAGTGTGGGGAAAGGAGGAGTGGCTCATTCAACTGGTTTAAATTAAAGTCATTTAAAAAAATTAAAAAAAAAAAAGGGGCATTACAGCAATATACGCCAGCTGAGGCTCCACAACTTCAAAGGAGAAAATTTGAACTGTTACGGAGTCCAGTTTTATCCTTCAGCAGTAGGGAACAGCTGGTGGATTGGACTCTGACTGCAAAGAGGCTGGTGTAAATGGTAAGAATTGCCACTAAAGTCTTGATGTTTACTGACACAGATGAGATGAGATTCAGGAAATATACAGCAGCTTGTTGTGGAGGAGGTTATAGATTTGTATGTTAAGACATTATTGCACACAATAGCTAAGGAGGGAGGAGAGACATAAAATACTATTTAATATTTTAAAATATATATACTGAAGACCAATACTGGGTTGTTACTTGCCCTTTGTGTTGGCTCAGCAGTTAGGTATCAGCTTTAGTAGAACAACGGACAGTTCCTTGACACTGAGAATTCTATGGAAAATCTGAAGACAAATCCCTTGTAAGCTGTGGTGTATGAGGCAAGAAGAGGGCAAAGACTGCTGCTGGATTTGTCTCTGCTGTTTTAGAATATGCTCCATTTTGCTAATGAACAATTTGTCCCAGGTCACACCATTTTCTAAATGAATCTTCAGTCTGGGTCACTTCTGTATAAATGTAAGGAAAATGATGGACACCAGAAAAGTTAAGCAGGCAAAAAAATGTTTGTGCATGTATGTTTGGAGATTTGCTCTGTATCAGTCTATGCTCAAGGAACAGTACAAAATGGTGAATGCTTCACTGATGTCAAGCAAGAAGACTTCCTTCTCAGTAGGCAGTACTCCCCACAAAAGGTAGTACTGAGAAGGATGAAGGTTGGTTTGATTTCTGCTGATGCAGAATAAAAAGAAAACTTTCCAGACTTTACACTGCTTGTGGTAGGTTTGATACTCATTTGCTGAATCTAGTAACTCAGTATTTGAAGGGAGGGAAAAAACAAACAACAATGAGGGTACCAAAGCTACTCTTCGAACAGAGGCTAAGATGATTGGACACTAAGGTATTAGCAGAGACATGGGGAATTTGAGTTCAGCTCTCTGCTTGCCACCATTTATCTGTCTGCTCACTGGCAAGTCACTCAGGAAGTCCCCATGGTGCACCCTGAGTCCTGGTGTTCGCACCCATCTTGGTAGTGCCATGAGTCAAAGAAATTCCCTGCTTGGAAGCAGATGCAGTCCCAGTACAGCCACGTGTCTGTGTTCCCTGTCTGTATAATGGGGATGTCCCCATGCTGAGTTGCTTGTATTTGTAAGCTCTCTCAGACAGAGCTGGCTGATGTGTCAGATCTGCTCCTTGTACAAGGAATGGTAATACTTCAGCCATGAGAGCGGAGAAAGTCTTGGCTAATTGTAATAGAAGCTCCCTTTGCTGAAGAACCCCAAAATTGTGACCAAGGCAAGCCTGGTCAATAGCCTTACTGCAAGCACTTCAAAGTTATCCTACCCAGTCCCTTCCCAATATACTACTAGTAGCAATGACTTTTTACAAAATCAAGACACCAAAATACAAGCTGTTTGTACTGTATGACACACCTATATGTACAGAGAAGACTTCAAAACTGGCTCATAAATTCTTTAAGGTTCATTTGCAAAAATACACCAAAAATTTGGCTACTGAGTGTAAGTTACATAGAATGGACTTGTTTGGCTCAGACAAGATCTGCTTTGAGATCTTTTGTCAGGTACTATTTGTTTCATATAATAATCACTGAGATTCCTCAGGGACATCATAACCATTTTTAACAGATCCTCATGCTGGTTGAGGTGTTTGGAGTACTGACTAACTTGCATAGATGTACAAACAGAAATGCATAATGCAAGCAATACTGTTATGCTCAGTAGTGCTGGTATTAAACAGAAAGCAAAGTATGTGTATCATTGTTGATAGAATGGAGACCAAAGTTTAATATGAACATGTTTTATAGCTGCAAAAGTTAATTACTTAAGTTAAAGTTAATATAGTGTATATTGTTTGGGTCTAAGAAATCGTATACAAACATATTTGCATCTAATCATGAAGTATTTTAATGCTTGTAATAGAATTCATTAAAAATATTGTTGGTTATGCTAGAATACAGTGCAGTAAGCTTGTTTTTTAACCATTAAGCAATAATAAAGACTTATCTGCTTGCTGTCCTTTACAGTTCTGCTAGTAGCAATAAAATAATATGAGTTTATTTACTTACAAAGGTAATTATTTTATTTTAAAATACAAGATAGGCTTTTAATGTTATATAACATCTTTAAAAATGCCTAATTAAAACAAACAACATATTGCTTTGACAGCTAAAGGTTTATAAGAAGTTTTGTTTCTTCACAGAATCAAGAATTCTTGCCTAATACTTGCCCACTCAGAACATCAATATAGCATCAAACACTTAGGAAAATCCTTTTCCCCCAGAGCAATACCTTTGAAACCATAAGTTCTAATTATGTCATCAGAAGGTATTCTTATGAGGGAAAGTTTTCAGGACTGGAGAGGGTGACTGTGAAAATCTAACTGGTCTTTCTGACAGTGGATTCAGGCACATTAAAAACTGTCAGCAAATTAAATCTTGCCTTTGATCAAACTACAAATAATGCTATTTTTAAGCCAGCTTGTGTTTATGGACTTTGGGTTCAGAAGTTTACTGTTGCACCTGAAATATACTACTAGTATACTACTGCAGGGTTTGGGGCACAACTCCTTGTAAAGGTGATCACCCTTAACTCCTAGAACTAAGCCAATAGTGTTTGTTACCTTTCAGTAACAGGTAGTAAATATCCTCTCAAATTCAGACTGTATATTAAAGGACCGGCTCAAGGCTTCTTAGCAGTGACATTTTGCTGTCTAAAGGATGAAGAAAAAATAAACACCCAGGCCACCTGCAATTAATTAAGGAAAGACAATACACTAATGACATTCTCCTTTCCTGGTTAAAGAAAATCGTGTCTGAGGAAGCCAGCCTAATTAAACCAATACAGATTTTGTCAGCCTGCTTCAGCCCACTTCCATAAGGAACTGCTTACTGAATGGGTACTTTAGAATGCTGTCTAAAAACTGCATTACGGGACTTGTAGAAAAAAGGCAGGTGCTATTTCCCACACTGACACAACACACTGATATTTCCAGTTTTGGCTCAAAATACATCAGTATACATGTGTATAAATGCTGTAAAAACTATGGAGAAACCTTTGAAAGTATCTGTAAATGTGTGTCTCTTGAAATTACCAGATCATGTACGAATTGTCAAATTAGTTCCACCAAGCTAAAGCTGGGTGATCTGAAGGACTTTTAAGGTTGGCTTAATGGAACTAATTTTAAGATTTGCTAGTAATGTCATGCTAATCTAGTGTATGTTGGCTGGAATTCTTTCTGGTTTAAGATTATGTTAAAATTTCAAATGTAAGGTTAACGGGGTGTTTTCAGTGTAACCTGAGAGAAAGAGAGAGGGAAAACTCAGCACAATGACTCTAGGAGAGAATTGTCATAACTTAGCATAACTTCCAGTATATTCCCACTTAGACTACAATTGTTGCTGGAGCTAATGAAGCTTGAGAACAGTTAGCACTGTCAAATCACAATGGAGTCCAGAGAATTTCAGAAAACCCTTTCTCTGACAAAGCTGTGAAACATGAAGACTTGGTATACTGAGGGGAGCAATGATTCACATTGCGGACCACACAATGTACTGCTGAATATTGACATGCTACAGAATTAAGTCCATATACTTAATATCGTAGAATGAATTGGAGTATTTTGAAAATTGCTCAGAAAGACAGAAATATCTTTTAGCACTCATAGAAAAAGAAAATGCATACAGAATAAGCTATCTCCTATGACAAGTCAATGGGAAACAGAACTGTCAATTCATTGTGTGCTTCCTCCAAGTAAAGCTACAGTGATAACCAAAGGATATTTCAGTAAAACAGCTGAATTACCCAGCCACCGTCTTCAGTGGAGCAGAAGACTAGGATTTAAGGCACATTAGTCAGCATGCTACTGTATTGATCCTACTGAGTGATGATTCTGTCTTGGACACATACTGTGAGTTTTCTGCAGCAATGAGAGGAGATTTACTGGAGGATGTTTTTTTCAGAATCGAGGTGATGATTTAAAAAAACGTCAATCTTGTTGAATTCCATCTAGTTCTAGTTTGGTTTTTAGTTCAGATGGAGTCAGCGTGGGATTTAGCTGTGGAACTGGGAAAGCTTAACATGATGAACTGATGTTTGTGGAGACACACAAGTGTGTTAGATTTTTGCGTTTTTAATAAGCTCTTTGTCCTTGAAAGTTACATGCAGCTCAGTAGGAAATCCGGGTGCAGGCACCTACCAGGATCAAACTCACTGCTAGATGATAGTTGTTTAAAACATGTGATATGCTTCAGTATGGAATCTTTAAAAAAATCAATTCTAGCTTGCAGTTGTTGCTACACAGACTGTATGCAGATAAGTCACAAATAACTGAGCATATGTGTGGTGCAAGGTTAAAACAATAACAAGCAGGTCGAATCACTCAAACACTGGAAATCACTTTGACTCCAGGCCAAAAGCTTAGCTTGAGATGATATCAGTATGGGATAAAAAGAGGATAAACTAACAGGCTTAGCAGCCAGCTTGTTGGAGTCAGCATATAGTATCTATACTTCCAGCAGGAGAGCAGATGGTCATATATTTAAGGAAGCACCAGACAGGGAGTCAGGAGATCTGAATTCTATTCCTGGCTCTGCAGCAGTGTTCCTATGTCACCTTGGGGAGTCACTTTTTCCCCCTTTTTTCTTAATCTTTTAAGTAGTGGAAATAATATTTGCTTGCCTCACAGGGCAGTTGAGAGGCTAAACTAATGCTGAAAAAAATGCTCTGAAACTCTAAGAAGAATGTATGGAAGAAAGGAAAAGTAGACTTGTTTGGAAGAAAGGACACCACATGGTTTCATATGGCATGTTTGTACCATATGTTTATGACCTTTCCTCTCCCCGGAACATCCCATGCCTTTTTGCACACAGTTTTCAAGGAGGGAATAAATGGATTAAGCTGCCTTCCACATTTGCTAGAAAGATAAGCAGCTGCCAGTAAGAACCTGACCAAAGAACAGACTTTATTACTGAGAGAGATATTATTTATGCCTAAGAGGGCAATAGGCTTGTTGAAGTTAACTGCTCATCCCAAGATATTTTTGCATTGGTGGCAGAATAATGTCTCTAATGGCTTTTATTCTGCATTCAGCAGTGCTGCTTGCAAGCTGAATGTTAAGTACATACTTAAGTATTGTCTCTTATGAACAAATCTGCTGAAGTCCCCAAACAAGTCCATTTTTTAAATCAGTGAGAAATGTCCATGATTATTTGCACAGGACTTTCATCTGAAGCCCATTAAAATCAACTAGACTTCAAAGGAATCTGAATCAAAGACCTAGCAAGCAACTGTCATTTCTTCTGAATCCTATGCCCATTAAGAAAATTGACCCTACTTATCTTTGTAACTGTTTGGCATCATAGGAGTTATGTTTTCACCACAGAATAAATAGCTTCCGCTTTCAGCGTGGAGGTGTAAGCTTTGGGCTGGAGTTGAATGTTAGTGCAAATCATGATTTGCTCCATTTGTGCGCATCTTTTAGGCAAGAGAAAAAAAAAGAAAAAAAAAAAAGATTAAGCCTTTTGTTTTTTTCCTCTATGCCTCCACTTTTCCTGTTCCTAGATTCTGAGTCCCTGTCAAGGGACTGAACCCCAGTTCAAAGCCAGCTTTGCTAAAAGGGCACACACAACACTGCAGAAGACTTCAAAACATTAGTCCACCTCATAGCAGCAGAAGAGATAAATGAGGCAAAAGCAAAGGTTATCTGAGCAGGTGTCCTGAGTGTCAATATGGAATGTGGTCTTCCAACATGAGTTTGTTTTTCTGATTCCTCACATATGGAGCTGCCTCTAATCCTGTAAACTGGACTTCCTTCAGCTCTTCTGGAAGTCACTGTGGGTTGGATATCTACATGGAGGGAAACTGTTGCCATTTTCAGGTTCAGGCTGTTGAGCAAGTTATAGTGTCTGGAAATAAAATGGGAAGGGTCTGGTGCGGTTTATGAAGAGGAATGTATTCTCTTGCATGAAGCCTGGCTTTGTAAGAACACATTTTTGAGTTAAGCTGTTCTTCTTTTATAGTGGGATAGTTCTGCTGCCTGTTTCCTTGATGACAGCCTTGGTAGTAATGCAAGAGGACTTCATACTTTGCTGAGAAAGATTTACAAAGATACCATAATTACAGTTAATGTCCATTGCATATGTACACAAACAAACTGACTTAGTGCACTCTCTTCACCCAAAATCCATGCAGTTTTCTGCATTAAATCGCCACGAGATAGTGGTAATGCAAAAGAGAAGCTGAGCGAAACAATTTCTTTCTGAAGAACTGTGCTGTATGTCTAACTGTAGTCTATTAAGGGAGGAATTCAACTGTTCACTCTCAATGTATGAACTAAGCAAGAAACTAAATATTTTGGATAGTAACCAGCCCACTGTTTTGAGTATATAACAAAACCACCTTTTATGATAGTGTAAAGTTGATAGTCTGTGGTCAGAGACTGATCTGGTCCAACTGAAAGTGGTTTAGATAAGACTCTGACGTCCTCATCTTTCCTTTTTACAGGAATGTTGTTTGGTTCTTTCATGTCCTCTTTTTGGGTTGGCAAGTGACAGAATTGCAGTTAAGAGGTCAAAGAAGTGATCCACAAAGACACAAACACAGGGAGGAGGACAGCAAGGATGGAGCTTGTTTTACCACTCTTCTCTTGTTCTTCCCATCCCTATGATTTTTATAAGCTAATCTTCACTAGTTGCCATGGAGCTTGCAGGTAACACTCTCTCCAATGACTACCAACTTTGTCATGTAACATTTTCAAAGATTTGAAGGTGACATATAGAAAAACCTTCTCACTTCTTAGAAGAATTGCTTCAGTAGGAATGTTGCTATTTGTATATTTTTGTGTTTTGGGGTGTGGAAGAGAGCTTGGAGAATTAAGAAAAAGTAGAACTATTTAAAAGTGAAGTTAATGATTCAACAAGGGCAGGTTCTCTTCCAGGATAACTCTGGTTATATATTAGAATTGTACAAATAAAGTGTTCAGTCCAAATCCATCCTCCTCCTCTGTAGTCCTGCACTGTCAGGGCTGGGTTCTTTGCACAATGATGTGGCTTTTTCTTGGGATCATCTTTTCTGTGGGGACGTTAATTCCTGGAAAACTCAGCTTGAAGTTGCAATATGACGGGTGAGTGTGAATGGAGTATCAGGAAAAATTGTGCATGCAGTGAAATTCTCAGGAACTGTGTAAGAATAATAATAATTATGAACCGAAAACCTGGAGACAGGGTTACTAAGCTGTAAGCTTTGTAAAATTTGGAAAGAAAACATAAAGATGGGAAATGAAGAAAGAGTGAACTATATCCAAGCCAGCAAAGATATGGCTGCAGCCATAGGAGACACAGAAAGCCCCTCAAATGCACCTCAGGATGCTCTGCTTCCATTAGCTGAAATTCTTTTGGCTTAGCCTCTTTCATATTGAACTTTGAAATCAGATGCTGTAGGAATAAAATGCCTTTTCTGAGTATAAAGCGGGGGGTGGGGGGTGGGGGTGTGTGATTGACAAAATTTTTATCCGTTAATAAAAGCCAGCTGAGGTTATGTGAAAAAGATGCTGTCTCAAAAGCAGCTCAGATACAGAACCCCTGTTGGCAATCTGTAACAGTAACAAACAAACAAACAAACAAGCTAGTGGAGTTGGTCCAGAAAATATTCACCCCTAAGTGTTCAGAGAATTAGATTATCACATTTTTTATTATTGATTAATGTTTTCGTAAAGTATGAAATGTCTAGTTTGGCTGTATTCTCCTTTCGTGGTTCTGCTTTGCAAGAAAATGAATGATATAAAATTATGCTGTTTGCTTATCTAATCTATTTTGTTTCATTCACCCTCAACTTTACAAGGAATGATAGGTCACTCTGCCTTTCTAGCAGCTGGGATTTGCAGGAGGGGCACAAATACAGTGTGGAGGCCAGCTATCCACATATAAAACTTTATACACAGAATTTTCTAAAGTATACAGTGAAAGCAGTCCAGTGCTCAATGCCTCTAGACTAATTATATCCCCAGAATTTGATTTTTAAAAAGGAGAGAAAACCAAGGAATACCTACTGCAAGTAAGTTCCTTCATAGCATACCCATTCAACAACTCTCCCAGCAAAGCTCCTGGCAAAGCTTACAGAGTCACTACTTCTCTCTTTAGAACGTGTTATTTCCCTTGGATAATGTTCAGTCTTTAGATTAGTATCAGAGTTGCAGTCAGAACCTGTCAATTTCACTGAATAGAATGCAATAGACCCTTGGTAATGCAGTGTTCATTTTTGTTTCTAATTCTTGCCTGAGACTGAACCTGTTGAGTACTTGCATGAGATTTAAAAACACACTTATCAAATGGTCAGTGTGACTTTGGGTGGGCAGCACCTGCACAAAGATGAAATGACTAGTAAAGCCCATTTTTGTTGTCATTTACTCTGTTCAACATCTTAAATGAAGTATCTAATGTATGAGCATTCAAGGAAATGCAACTTGTGCTGAGAACAGTCCTTTAATTTGGTAAGAAAGCTTAACTGTAGCATTTAAAAAACTGTTATTCTCATGTGGTCACATGGGCTGACTTTGCACTTCTCCACTGAGAATCCTAGTACATAATCAAAAACAAGTGTGTGCTTTCCAATCTTAGTTCACTGTTAAAAATGATTTGTCTCCACACTGGCTATTGTAAAAGGTTTATCAGTAAATAAGAGCTGGCCATCTGGCAGCAATCTGACTGTCTGGCATTTCTTTCATTTGGTGTAATTAAGACATAATGTCAATGAGGATAGAAAGATATTACAGGATATTGTTTCCCTTCCTGACAGACAAAGAGCAAAGCAAGCCCAGGCATTTAGAGAGAATAAACTCTGAACTGCAGCTGAGATGTTTATTCTCCTAGCAAAGATGTTTATCCTGCATCTACAAGGTTTGTTACAAAGATATTACGGCTGCTGTACCAAATTGTTAGCAAATATAATCATTTTGCCCCACAGATGAGTGTCCTGTATGTTAACAGTCTCCTGAACCAGTTGTAAATGTCCTTTTTAACTATCAAGTTCTACGTTTCTCTATCAGCAAAGGTGATATTTTCAAGAGAGACACAAAAAACCCCAAATCTCCCTATTTTTCATTGGATAATGTGAATGAATAGTGAATTATATTTGCATGTGTATTAAGCTGATAATTGTATATTTGTGTATGGAAGCACAAATGATAGCAGTTGCAGTTCAGATGATGAAAGCATATTATATTGATGGCCATAATGACCATGGCTTTAATAAAAAGCAATGAAAGGCTTTTGCAACAAGAATTTCTGTTACAAAAGCTTTAACGTTCTTTTTTTGTACTTGTCCTGTAAAGGCTCCAAGGCCTGTTGAAGTCACTAAAGGAGACCGTGAAGCAGTAGTTATTGGTTACTAACAAATCTGAACATTTCCTGGGTTCCCCATTTTATCACATCAGTAGTGGATAACTGCTATCTCACCTTCCGGTAATGTAATGTAGTTGTGAAAATCCTCTCTTCATTATGAAACCCTTTCATTAGAAATGTCACACTTGCTATCAGTCCTGGAAAGCCGATCTGAAAGAACACTGAAAAAAATTTAAGAAAAATAATTACAAAAGGGTTTTAATAGAACATACAGATTTATTTTTTCTGCATTTCCAACCATTTTAATTTGTCCTTTGTAAACTTTCAATATTTTTTTTAGATTAAGCCTGTAGTAAATGAAAGTTTCATGGGGTCTCATGAAAATATATACTCAGATACTGGATCTGTGTGTCTTTTCTAGAAATATAAAATGATAGATGTTGTACTAGAAATATTTGTTTCCTAAGAATACACAGTTCTAGAGACCACCGTTTCACTATTTGCAGAATAAACTTGCTGTTCTCATGGAAAGTGGTTTGTGAACATCTCAAGCTCTAGCAATGTTCACTTATCATGGCTATCTTACGTTTTTGCATGCCTAAGCAGATCAGGAAAGCATCAAGTCTATCTGGAATAACTGAATAATTCCCAAACAGGGGGAAGAAAAAGTGACATCTTATCAAATATATAGTTTATTATATACTACCAATGATCTTGTTTTGGCCCTGGTCCTGCAAAGGCAGAAACACACACCAAGGCTCATGTGAGCAGTTGGCTTCTGTGAAGCTGGTATGGTAAATAAAGAATTGCCTCTGGCAAGGAACCAGAGTTAACCTAACGCTCTAGCAACAGAAAACTTGCATCACTTAGTCCTATTTGTAGCTAAAACATTCCAGGTATTCATCACTCAGACATGTTTTTGTTGGAACAGCACTCAGTTATATGCTCTGTCTTCCTTCTACATAACAAAATACCTCCTTTTGACTCATGAAATCATGAGTACTCTAACAGGCATTAAAACTGATCTTGTTTCTCTGGTGAATTTCCAGGGATCAGGTTTTGCATATTGTGCCAGAAACATTTCAGCAAGTCCAGCATCTTCAGCATCTTTGCAGCACTTTACTGGTGAGTAAGAATAATCATGTGTGCCCAAAGAGCAGAGTGGGGTCTTGGGCTGCAAAAAAGATTTACATGTAACTTTGGACAGGAATGAAGGTTAACATAAACTTGAAGAAGCTTTACCTAACTTTTTTTTTCTTAGCGTAGGGTAGAATTGCCCTTCCACTACCTGAAGGAATGTATGGGAAGAAGTTAAGTTTCCTTGCATGGCTCTGTGAAGATGCTGCTCCTTCTCAGTGGTGTCTGAATAAATGGAAGCATTAAAGCTTGTGCTGTATGCTCTATGAACAGATGGCTGGAGAATAGTTAAGGGGAGAATTTGAAGGAAAACTTCCATTTATTAATATGCAGCTACTCTATCTTAAATAATACTTTCTCATTCTGGAAACAGAGCTTGATTTGTGCATTTCTTTCTTCTCTGCACAGCTGGATTTGTGGAAGCCCCTTCAGCCTGAAGACATCTGGGCTGGAGAAGACTTGCACATAAGGGTCCCAGCCCCTCTGGTGCAGGAGGTGAAAGACAGCTTAGCTCAGCATATGATCTCTTACAGGTACAACCTCTAATTCCTTAATGGGAAAGGCTGGCTCTAACAATCTTCCTTGTTATCACAGAAGGACCTGGCCTTTCCAGTGAACCATCAGCAAGTACTGATGATAGGACCCAACCTTTGTTCCCAGTGCCTCCAACTTACTTTGACCTACCCAATGCACAGACACTATATATTTCTTAGAGTTTTAAAAACACATTCCCCTATGCCCTGATTATTCACCTTCCCACTGGCCTGGACTGTGAATTTGGAGCCAGGATCTGAGACAGCCCAATCTGTCTTGTTCCCTACTCTTGCCTTCTCAGTGACAGAGGATGGTGCTCAGATGTATGACTCAGTTTGTTGGCCTGAAGTCAGGAAGCCAGACTTGGTACAAACACGACTTATAGAAGCATGCTTTGCTCTTGGAAAGCATGGATACTTGAACACAGGGTCCTCCCTCTTTTGGAGAGCCCAAAGTTTTAATCAGTGTCAGTGCAGAGAAACAGCCTCTGTAGCTCTCCTTTTCCCTTTTCCCTTCCCTGTCTCTTATTGCTCTTCTGGTTTGGAGAAGAGCCCTTTCAAAGTGAATATTCAGCCAGTTTCTTCAAAGCTGCTATTTCCTATCCCTATCGCCCCCCCACCAGGCTGGTGAGAATTTTCTGCCACCAGCCAGCCAGAGATATCCCAGTCTGGGACAAAGGTTGGAGTGGCAAGTCCCCACTGCACACACAATTAGGAGCCATGAGCTGCAAATGGCCCATGATGCTTTATCACACCTACCCAGCCACACATCTTCACTAACTGCCATGCTTTTACTTCCAACCTGAAGACCTAATCCAAATACAGTGTTTATAAAGCCAAATAGGATTAAATAAAATCTATTCCTCACACAGTCCCATTCCCATTTGGAACTGACTTTTTCAGGTAACAAGTAGCTAGCTATATTTCATACAAACAATCCTGTAGTCATTCCGGGCTGGTGACAAACGGCCTATGGACATACACTGACATTCAGCAATCAAAGATCAGTTAAAGGAGGATTGGTGCCACTTCAAAGCTGTTTAGAGTTAAAGCTGATCTTGACATCCTGAATCTTGCCTGACAAATTCTTTTTAGTAAGTGTGATACCCTGACAACCAGAGATGGAGAGAGATGAGGTGGGAGCCAGTACAAATGATCTAGCATCAGGTTTAGGTATCCAGGACTTAGACAACATTCCAGAAGATATTTAACCTCTTATTTATATCAAGGCTCTTCATTTTCTAATGGCTTCGATTGATTCTTGTGGAAACTTAAAAGTCTAAACTGAAGTTAGCTGTTTGCTCCTCCACCACTACCCCCCCTTGGACTGGGGCCAGAACTGTATCTACCTTGTGTAGGGTACAGAAGAAAGAGGTGGGTAATTTAAAGTCAAGCTGAAATTTTGGCTTTGTATTGCAAATGGGTTGAGATAAGTATGGCAAAGTTAGAGTTAAAGTTCCTATAACTGATTCAAAGCAGGAATCACTTTTTAGAAGGCAGTTGACATGCAAGGAAGGTAACGTGACAGTTAGGTATATAATGATAGAGACATAAATGACAAATTATAATCAGGACATTAATATTCTGACTGTGTCAAACTCTAGGATTTCAATTCTCCAGAGCTCTGATAAGGCATTTTGCGTGTGTGGTTTCAGTTCATGGGAATTTGCCCTGCCTGAATTTTAGTTTGATGTTCAGATGTGAATAAACATCAAAGCTCAGAGTGAAAGTCAGCTGTAACCAGTCTTAAAAGTTTCTTATGTGCAGTTTCCAGAAATGCGGATCAGTGCTACTGTCAGCAGAATAGCCTATTAGCACTTAGAGTGTTTGAAATCAACAGTGTTTAAGCTGGCTTTGCAATTGTCTTATCGCAATCATTTACAATGGGCACAGATTTGTAACAGTGTTACAAGGGGCTGATTACAGTGAGAAAGCAGTGCATGATCCAAAGCACTCTGAAGCCAAGGAGAAGGTTTTATTGACTCCCTTGATCATGGAATCGCGCCTATGCTATACTCATTTCTGAATTAATTTGTAGCTAAAAAGCAAGAGCTTTTTGAAGGGAAGAGGGGGTTTGTTCCAATTTTTGCAAATTGCAATGAATACTTCTGTGAAGTCCTTGCAAATTGAAAATATCTCCATAAAATACAATGAAACACTAATGTAAAAGTTTTCACTTTTTCTCCTGTTCCCAAAAGGTGGTTATTTTGGAGTTTTTTCCAGAAGTAGAAGTTATAAAGAAAAGAAAGATATTGAACTTCTTTTTTTTTTTTTAGAAAATTGTCAATATTTTTTTTAAAATCTGGTAAAATTATTATTTTATTTTTAAAATCAGTGAAAATCTCAGTACTTTGAAATTTGTCTTACATAAAAGCAACCATTATGCTGATGGTGACTTATTTGCTAGACAGTCCACAACAAAAGAGGCTAAATCCTGTCACTTGTTGATGTAAGCAATGTACCCACCGTGATAGTTCTACAGTAACTGTTTGGGATTGTTTTCTTTTCTGTCTCCCCTTTGCCCTCCCTGCTCAGAGTCCTAATACCTGATGTGCACAAACTTGTGGATCAGAGCATGCCAAGGGAGAGGAGCAACCACAGACAGGTCCCAGAAAGTTATGTCTACACCCAGTACCATCCAATGGAAGAGGTAAAGAGGAACCCAAGTCTGCTTTCTTTCTTTGATGCTGCTATTATGTAAATGGCATAGCGAGCAACTCTGTGCTTGCAGAAAGCTCAGTTGAAGTCAGTGGAGCTCCTTCTGGCTTTCTTCTTTGCAGAATTAGTCCTTACTCTTTGACTAGAACCTTGGCCTGGTTGAATTGAACATGAATTTGTCATTGATTTTGATTAAAACCCAATTCCTCCCTGGCTAAAATAAACGCTCTGTGTGAAGCAGCCATATTGTTTTGCAAATAATATTCTGGGGTTCAGTTGATTTGTTTGCTACCTTTCTACCCTATTATGACTTATTATCTCTAGCATTTATTCATTTGAGCCCCAGGATGTTTGATGCTGAGCCAAATGTGAAGTGCAATGACTATTGTAGTCTCTGGAATCCCAGGGAGGAAGATGAGGTGAACAGTGGGAGACCTGTAGAAAGAAGTAATTTAAGGATAGGTTTTTGGCACTTCAGGAGAGAATAATGTCATCAGGGTGTGTAGACATGTTTCACAGACTAGTGGGTAAGCCTGGACAAAGGCATAGCTATACTGGACAAAGGCATAGCTATACTCTTCCTCATACCCACATCATAAGAGTGAGAGAGCAGAGTCAATATTCATGTATAATTTGTTTGACCTATCCATTGGGGATGACCCCCAGTATCAATACAGGCTGGGCAGAGAATGGATTGAGAGCAGCCCTGAGGAGAAGGACTTGAGGGTGCTGGTGGATGAAAAGCTCAACATGGCCCGACAATGTGCGCTTGCAGCCCAGAAAGCCAACTGAATCCTGGGCTGCATCAAAAGCAGCATGGCCAGCAGGTCAAGGGAGGTGATTCTCCCCCTTTACTCTGCTCTGGTGAGACCCCATCTGCAGTACCACATTCAGCTCTGGAGCCCCCAACATAAAAAGGACATGGAGCTGTTGGAAACAGTCTAGAGGAGGGCCATGAAGATGATCAAGAGTGCTGGAGCACCTCTGCTATGAAGACAGTCTGAGAGAGTTGGGGTGGTTCAATCTAGAGAAGGCTCCAGGGAGACCTTATAGCAGTCATCCAGTACCTAAAGGGGACTTACAAGAAATCAGGAGAGGCACTTTTTACAAGAGCATGTAGTGATAGGACAAGAGGTAATGGTTTTAAACTAAAAGAGGGTAGACTTAGGTTAGATATTAGGAAGAAACTATTTACTGTGAGGGTGGTGAGGCACTGCCACAGGTTCCCCAAAGAACTTGTGGATGCCCCATCCCTGGAAGTGTTCAAGGCCAGGTCAGATGGGGCTTTGAGAAACCTGGTCACGTGGAAGGTGTCCCTGCCCATGGCAGGGAGGTTGGAACTAGATGATCTTTAAGATCCCTTCCAATCCAAACCATTTTATGATTCTACGATGACTGCTGCTGAACTCAGATGTGGAAAATCAGTACTAATAGGGAAGAGACTGTAATACTGTTTTGAAGATTTGATGGTGTGGCTCCATGTCTCATAGTCAACAAAAAGATGCCCAATATGATGGCAGAATAGAGTGTCAGTGCTGTATTGCAGTGATGTTATCTTTAACATCCAGTGAGATATAACCATGCCTTTGCTCAGAGGCAAGTGGAAGGCCTTCCATGAGTGTTAAGTGATTATAGATTGAAATAAGCTCTGAGGAAAATGTTGCTTGCCTAACGGAAAGGAAATGCTTTAATCTGGAAATGGAGGTGGGAAGGAGAAGAAAACTCCCACTTTGGACCAAAAATTCTCTGTCACTGTTTCAGATTTATCAATGGATGAGTCAGATCCAGAAGAGCAACAGTGAGCTAGTGACTCAGCACTACCTGGGGAAGACAACTGAGAATCGAACAATGTATTATCTGCAGGTAAGGTAGGAACTTTCTTAAAATGAATAAAAGGTGTCTTCACAAAAAAGTACATAGGAGAAGACAGGTTTCAGATCTTTCCTAAGATAGTGCTTATTCCAGTTCACCGAAATAACAGGAGATGGTTTTACTCCTCTACAGTACAGTAAGATTTGCCAACTTTCATATACACTATCACCATAACATTGCTATTGCTATTATCCAGTGAAAACAACAAATTTAACTGCAGTCTTGTTTAGAAACACAAATCAAGCTGAAACTAGCTTGGCAACAGCTGTGTGTGAGGGTAAAGACTTCTGTTTTGTTGTTTTTCTTACTTTTTACAGCATATAGCCTTTCTGCTAGGAGTATTCTATGACATTTTTTATCAGAGGCTCTAGTAAAAACCGTAGTCTTAATAATTGGGTTAGTTATTATCTAATCTGTCCCTATCACTGAGTAACATTAGATTCCCTACCTCTTTTTGCTTCCTCTTCTGAAAAAAAATAAATAAATTCTCAAAGTAAGAACAACCAGTACTATGACTGACTAATATAAATGAAAAGAAACTGTTTTACTGACACTCCTGCTCAACAGACACTTTAAAACTCTTGCCCTGTGATATTACAGAGATGGGGTTATTAGGAAGGAGAGCTTCTCACAATGATGTCTGTAAGAATAATAATCTCAGATGGCTCAATGGCATATCAAGGCACATCCTTTTCTTTCTGTATTATGGTAGGCTATTTTATTGTAATGTAACAATTTTCCAAATGATCATTTTTACACTTCCTCAGATCAGTCAACCATCAGATAAAACCAAAAAGATCATTTGGATGGACTGTGGGATTCATGCCAGAGAATGGATCTCTCCAGCCTTCTGCCAGTGGTTTGTGAAAGAAGTGAGTCCTCACTCTTCCACTTAGACAATAAAAAAGACATATAACTTTGGATATTTCAGTTCTCTATTGTGCCTTCAAGAATTAGGCTTTTTCTGTTAAAATATGAATTTCAAAATTAGTACATAGTATGGATACCTGTGGAGACCTAAGTCCAAGTCACAATTTGAGATGAGATATGGGACAATATTTGCTAGCACATTGTTTGCTCCACCTGAACTGATTCCAAAGCCACTGATCTTGATAGCAATCTCTCAGTTTCCCACAGTGACATTAGGATCAAGCCACTCTGCATCACAGAGCCAGTCCCCTTGGAATAAATCAACCCTAGCAATGGACATGTGTACAATTTACAATCAGTACACATGGAAATAGCAATGTTCCATGTGTACTGAAAGTGCCTGGTGTGCAAGTATGCCATCATGCAGCTTTCATAGCTGCAAGACTGTATCCATACAAAGTACACTGTAACTGAAAACATTGTCACTTTGTTGATGGCAAAAGGTAGATATCTCAATGTATCTGGGGACCAAGTAGACCTTGGATATCATGGTGATATCCAGGACTGAGTGACTCCCTGCTGATGATGGTTAAACTAGCTCTTTCCCATTATTACCATTAGATTCTCTGCTCAGTCCTCTGTATTTTTTCTTTTCAGATTCTTCAGAATTACAAATCTGATCCAAAGATAAACAGATTTCTGCAGAATTTGGACCTCTACATCTTGCCAGTCCTCAATATTGATGGCTACATCTATTCCTGGGAAAAAGTAAGTAGTGAAAATCCAGGTCTAGATCAAAAGTTACATGTGTACAGCATGTTTTGTTAATTTTAGATACAACCATAGCAATCATATTTAAACAGAGAACAGGACAGAATTATTACTCACACAAAACATCTCACGGCAAAGAGGTTTTGTTTTTTCTATAAATCAGCTGTTACTTGAGATTACAGGGCTAAAAATTCCTAGCAAATGTCATAAGCCTTGGGGAGAGAGGACAAAACCACAGGATCAATTGCTTTTGCATGTTGGGGGATGTACTTACTTCCCTGCTAACAGATCAAGGCTTGGTTGATGGAGTTAAGCATGTCTGGAGGAGTCATTCTTCGCAAGAGATCTCAACCAGCAAATGAGTCTAAGCACCTTTTCAGCTTGGGACAGGAGGAGAATTGGCCAAATATTGGGCTATTTGGTTTTGAAATACGTGTGCCCTCCCAAGTAATCTTGCTTCTCTGATACGGAGGATAATGTAAAATGTTGGTCTTCAGCAACTCTCATCACGTTTCCAGGCTCTTGGGCCCAGTCAAAACACATTTTAATGCAGGACCACAGCATGGTCCAACAGGCTCAGCCTATTGCCATGTGGATCCTGCTGTCACCCAGCTTATTCCCTGGCAGGTTTGGGGCATACCACATGTTGCAGTTGAGATGCACAGGTAATTCAGCTGGGAAGCTCATACAGGCAGTGCAGTAAGGTCTGCAGAGAACCAAGTATAACAGTGAGTATAGCAGGGAAACAAGGAGCAGCAGCAAGATTAGCTAACAAAAAAAAAACATTCGTCCTCTTGATACTGAAACAAACGTAAGTTCAGCTGCTGTCTCTTGGACACAGAGGTATCCCTCACAGTGCCAAGGATTTCTTAGGAGTGCAACACCACATGGAAGCAGTTGAGTACTACAGAAAAAGCACACTTTTTTCTTTAAAGCTCAGGAGGCTCATTTCAAGGTGCATGCAGGCTTGGGGAAGATGACAGCCTGGCTGTAGTAGATAAAATGTTCTGTCACTAAGCTTTATCACCCTTGTACAGAAAGTTGCACTCTTACAATGCAAGAGTTAGTCAGAAGGCAGAAGTCTAAAATAAAGGAGATTTTACACTGTACTACCACTGGGTCCTATGGATCATTGAGTTGTTATGTAACTGAAGATACTTCTGTTTAGGATCGTTTCTGGAGGAAAAACCGTGCTCCATATATGAATGGCACCTGCTACGGGACAGATCTGAACCGGAACTTCAATTCCTCCTGGGGCAGTAAGTTCCAAGTATTTCAGATTGACAACACAAGTGTAAAGCAAGAGTAATAACTAGTCCCTGAAATAAGATGAAGTCCTTAAGAAAGGAATCTTGTTGTCATCAAGACATATGTAAAAATAAAAACCTGGTTTGTAACAATATTAAGTCACTGACTTTGAACTAGCTTTCTCTTTGTGAGAAGAAAATTGCTGCTTATATAACTACACTCCTAATTGACTGCAGGAGCAAGCGTCAGCTCTAGGCAGCAATGTTAGGAGTTAGTCACTTAACAGCCAGTATTTACGTTTGTCATGAATTTCAAGGAGTCTCCAAAGCTTCCCTGGCAGGTGGTACACTGTGGTGGTGTCAGAGTGGTTTTGTTGCAGCCAGCCTGTAAATATGTGTTAAATATTTCAGTCTTGTAGCAAATTTTAGTTGCTACCGACACAGTAAAATGTTGAAGTCCCACTGAGCTGTCTAGTCTCCCTGCCCATATAAACACACACCTTAACACTCCAATGTAAATTTCCCTGTTCCCTCTGAACTGGTGTTTCTACATCTCTCCTTTGATTCACTCTTCGTATTCTGCTCCAGGTGTTGGTGTTTCTTATAACTGCAACAGTGAAATCTTCTGTGGATCTGGACCAGAATCAGAGCCTGAGACAAGAGTTGTGGTTCAGTTTATCAAAAGGAAGAAGAATGACATTTTGTGCTATTTAACAATTCACTCCTATGGACAGTGCATCCTCAC
This sequence comes from Falco cherrug, assembly GCF_023634085.1. Lineage (NCBI taxonomy): Eukaryota > Metazoa > Chordata > Aves > Falconiformes > Falconidae > Falco > Falco cherrug. The sequence goes on along the minus strand of NC_073704.1, from coordinate 14,453,998 downwards.
TCCATATGGTTCCACAACAAAACCTCCAAGTAACAGTGAAGAACTGGTAGGGCAAAACATTCATCTTCTACACTTCTAGAAAACAAGTACAGGCAGTAGCATGTGGCACAATGTGATTTGACTCTTGCCTTTCCTTCAGAGGAGCTGGGCTTATTCAGGGGCTTGGCTCCCAGAATTACTGCTGCTCCATGCAATATCAGCAAGGTTTATTTGCCTCAGAATTAATCTTAATCCTTCATCTTAAATCAGGAAAACTGAACTATTACAGATAGGGTTACTGCAATGCAAGGTAAAGTAGAGAAGAGCACCAAGTTCTTGCTGCATAAAAGAATGCGTTTGCACTTTTGGATGCCAGCACATTATACACACACAGCTGTCATGACTGTGTCTGGAAATGTGCTTACTAGGAGAATGGGAGCAAAGTAGGTGCCTACTTGATAACTTCTCCCCTCAGTTTCTGAGTGTTCTAATTTGAGTTCATTAACATGTATGTTTATAAATATTCCAGTAGTGGAAGCATTAATCAAGAGCATGAGGGACTTGGGTTTGGACTTCATATAAGTCATTGGAGAAGTCATTTAGTCTGTCTGTGGCTCAGTTTCTAAAGATGGTGGGATACAGTCTATGACAATTTAACAAGTGTAAGAGATCAATCACTGCTGTAGTCAGTATCAATATGCTATACAGCATAGACTCTAATTCTCCAAAATACAGCCCTCTAGCTTTACAACAAAGCAAATATGTTCTCTACCTAATAGCAGAGTAACTTGTAAAATTTTAACATAATTTACATTACAAAAATAAAGAACAATTTGCCCAAATTTTTAATGGGTTTCTCTAAAGTCCTTAATTAATATCAAAACTTAAAGCTGATCATATGTAAATGTAAAGCTGGAAGAGACAGAAATTTTGGTCCACTCGAACTAAATTGCCAAATGTACTGGCACTGATGACAATGCTGTTCTTATTTTGAACTTACAGATGCATGTTGCAGAGAAAGCAGCTGCTGCCCTGATGGAAAAGTATGGGACCAGCTATAAAGTAGGACCAACCTCTTTAATTTTATGTAAGTTTCTTTATGTTTCCCTTTGATTGCTGTTTTTCAAAGAAGAGTCATTCTTGTGTCACAGGCATCAGTAAGTACTGTTTTGCTGAGTTTCCTCTTTGAGTAATATTTAATGGGCTGGTTCAGTGCAACATCTAAGCAGCAGTCATTTGAATACAAGATAACACTGTACGTTATAAAGCTGACTGCAGGAATGAAGGAAGCATTGATCAGAAGCTAGTTCCTACATGAATTCCTCACAGATACATCACAGGGGACAGAACGAGATTGGTGATAAATCATCCTGATCCTGCTGAGGTCAGCAGCAAAACTCCTATTTGTCTTCACTGGAGTCAAGCAAAAATTAAAATCCCAATCAGGTCTATAGTTACTCCATCAGACACTATCACATGGCAGCTGCCTGCAGTTTTGTGTGAAGTATGTTGGTTTCAGCCTTGTTCCTAATAGACTGGTTAGCCATGTCACAAACACACCATCACAGCTGATACTAGTTGACAGCCTTTTACATAGAGGACTAGAGGGCCCTAGAGACTGCCTGGTAAACCCAATATTTTCCCAGTAAGCAATAAGTCATGCTAGTCACTCAGAACAGTAAGCAGGTGGCTCCAGTACCCATACGGTTTTGCCTGTTCACAGCATCTGTCTGTGCCAGTCTCCGAGTTGCATGAGTCACCTACTGCATGAGCAATGCAGTGTAAGCATAAAGTAACTTGTCCATGCCCATGACTACATTGAGCCAGGGTTTGTACTTACATTGAATAGGTAAGTAAAAAATCCAGGAGGCAGATGAACAATGATACAGGGAATTGCTAGAAATCTTTCAGACTGGACCATAATTAGGCTTAAACACAAATACACAAAGAAATTGCAGGCAGCATCAATATAGGAAATTAAGTACCAGGACAGACAAATGGCCAGTCTGTCTTGTACCCTACACTAATCACAGTAAAATGCTACAAACAGAATCCCTGGAACTCATCTCCTGTTATTGTACAATACTATCTTATGAATAATTGTTTCCCTTAGGAAAGTCCATGGAAGACCTTTAGTATAACTAAGAACTGCAGCACCTAGAAGCTCTGCTTTCCATGTCACAGTGATATACAGTTACTGCTTAGTTCAGGGATTCTAGTATAATCTTGCACTAACTATAGAAAGAAGTATTTTCAAAGAACCATGCTTAATACAAATATCTCCCCTCTATTTTTGAATTCACAGACAATAACTCAGGCTCCTCACGGGACTGGGCTCACATGATTGGCATTCCTTTCTCCTACACATTTGAACTGCGAGACAATGGTACTTATGGATTTGTTCTACCCCCTGAGCAGATCCAGCCCACATGTGAGGAGACTATGTTGGCTGTGACAACTATCATAGACTGTGTTGGTCAGAAGTACTTCCCAGGTGGGGCTGTGATGCTGACCTCCAGCAGCTTAGGCCTGAGTCTTTGCCTGACTGTTGCACTTAAATGGACTGTTTCTTAAAAACAGCTTAGACAACCCAGCAAGAGACTCCCATGGAAAGTATAATGTCCCTTTGAAAAGACAAAATTATGCAAGCAGAGGAACTAAATGTCAAGTATTTCAATAAAGGCTCATCACACAAAATACAAGCATCTACTTGTGGTTTTAATAGCTGTGTTTTAGGGAAGGGGAAGGATGAAGAGCTGTGGCAATTTCCCAACCTTCACTTGCTGGCTCTGCAAGAAGCCAGCCTGAGTACATGTAGGGAGAGAGCACTATTACTTCCTGGTTCTTGAGCATATTTTCAGGGGCTCACCTGAGCCTATGCAGCCCTTCTGTCAGCCACAGTCCTGCTCTGTCACAATTCTCCGCACTGCCTGACCCCACTGACTCCTGGGTTTTGCTGGCATTAGCAGGATGCCTGTGAGACTTAAATGTTCCCAATTCCCACTACAGAAAATTGGACAGCTTCATTGACATCCACCTTCCTTCTCCAAACTACCACACTGGGATTTACCAGAAAATACAGAGCCTTGAAAGCTGGTGAAAAGTCATAATCAGACAACAATCAACAGCAGCCTGAAACAAGCAGAAGAGTTGAGCTGGTGCAAGCGTGTGGGGGACAGGCAAGAGGTGTGGCCCCTGTCACTTAGAAGCAGTCAGATTAGTGAAGATAGAAACTGCCCAAATCCTTCAAAACTACAAAAGGGAAAGGGAAAAGGAGGGAAGATGAGGACAGGGTGCTATTCCTATAGAGCAGATCAGAGAATAATTTCTTTGCATCCTCAGCTTCCAAAAATGACTGATGGCAACAAATACTCTCCTAAAGTTACAATCCTAAGGGGTTTCATTACAGATGGTACATAAAGAAAGCCTATTTACAGAGGGGTGCCTTTCTTACAAACCACCTTAATCCTTTCCAGCTGACTCTGCAGAAGGACTGGGGCCCAGTTGCATGGCTCTCCAGCACTTGGGAGAGCTTGCAGCCTGCAGAAATCTGCCTGGGATCCTCATGTGAAGCTGGAAACTCAGTGGAGTGCCAGAGGAAAGGAAACATTCCAGCCCATTGAGCAAGGGACCCTCTGCCTGAGCCATTTGAAAGGAAACACCAAGCAAAGAGCTTCTGTGTTATTACAGCCAACACCAGAGGGTGCAGGGCATTCACTAACATAGAGACGACCTATTTTAATCCGTACTCCGTCTGCTTTTGAATCCTGGAGACCTGCATCCCAGAAATATGCCCACTAGGCTTGGCTATTACAGGTAATAGGATAGATATTTTTTTTCCCTCTTAGAAAATGAAGAGTTCAGGGCAGGGTGGGGGGAGTGTGTGTAAAGTAAAAAAATAGGTATGAGAGATCTGACTTTCCTAGTAAACTTCAAGATCTCACTTGAAAATTAAAAGTATTCTAACTAGAGATTTTCAACAAAATCTTTCCAACTTTGGGGAAGAGAATGCTTTTTTTCCACCTTGAGTGTTTGAAGGCCAGTGAAAGCAAATGCAGAGCAAGAGCTTCTGCCAGAAAACTCACAGATAAAGGACATTGAGAGGACTGAAATATTACTGTCCTCAAGTTATAAAGTACAGCAAGATTCAGTGACTTGACTCAGAGACCCCTTCATAAAGACTCTGTGGCAGAACCTGGAAAATTGTTTTGTCCAATTCTCTTCCAATGCTGCCAAGAGAAGGATGCAAATCACTTGACCATGGTACTGTTAAAAATGATTTTAAAAAAAAAAAAGATAAAACCTTGCTGTCATTTTTCCAAAGCACATCTTATTGTCATTTTGTCTGTACTGTTAGTTGACAAATCTTAGCTCCTGTGTTCATTGTTCACAGATTATTACCAACTGATATAGCTAAATCTGTTTGACTCCTGCAGGATCCCCAGAGCATAGTCCTTCCAGACCAACCACTCATTTACAGTAAGACCCGTCTGTTGCAGGGGTCTGTAGCAGAAGGTATCACTAATTAGCACTTCTCCCTACAGGAGCATCACTCCCCAAACTTATGTTTAGTTTAGGATGCCACTTGTATACTGTGTCTTTGGAACTGTAAGAGACAAGACAAGTCCATCTGGCCTATGACTATGAGCTGTCCTTAAGCAAGTGGGTTTTGACCACAAGCATTTCATAGCCATTTGCACGCAGAGCAGAGAAGCTCCTCATCGCCACCAGCAGCAGATGGCAGTGCCCTCTGGGGACTGATAGCCACACGCTCACCTTGCCAAAGCCACCCAAGCTTGGGCTGCCACAAAGTGCTTTCCAAACCTAATCCATGACTGTACTGGTATAAAAATGTTGTGGTCAGGGCTTCTTTACTGGATTCAGGGGCATTGCACAGCCTGTATGCCTAGATCCAGAGAGGAAGGGAGCTGGTTTTGCTGATCTTGGGTATCTTTTGATAGAATTATTTATCACTAAGAGATACAACCAGGTGTGCCCCAAAGTTAATTAGCAGTTTTCTCTGGACTGGCTCAGTCCCTCATTAGCTCCTCTTCTTGTAATAACTACCATCAGGCAGGGGAAGATGCCCCTGTACATGCACCTAGGCAGGGGGATGAGGGTAGATTTTGCCTCCAGCATCCAAGAATCATAGAAGTGGAGAAGATTTTGCCAGAAAAAAATGAGATATTTGGCAACAGTCATTATCTAGAAGAGTCTGCTGCTGTCAGTACACTGAGCATGCCTGGGCTTACGGCTCCTTGGATGTCAGCAATGATTCACCCACTTTGCATAGTGAAACCACAAATGAAGGTTGTGTGGAAGCAGCACCTTGCCCCCATTGCCACTGCAGAACAAGATGTCCTGCAATGAGTGCTTACATCCCCTTTTAGGAGCTATGATAGCACAAGCAAGCCACAACCACTAAAAGGCCAAGGCTGCAGCAAATTGATCTTTACAAACATTACACAGGCTCTATATTTCACACACCCTCCCAGTTTGCTGACTTCTCTGTGTACCTTTTGTGCTTGTAGAGGAGTGATATGTACGGCTGATAAAAATCACTGCAGAGGGTGTATTTATCAACCATGTTTTGCAAAGGATAATTTTAAATAAAAACATAGTATGGATGTCTCTATTGAATCTCCCCTTACTTCATTAATCCATTGTCTGCCTTTCTCTCTCCTGCTTTCCTACATTGCTTTCTCTGACCCTTGCTAGGTTTTGCTTTATGATGAAGTATGGAAAGAGCCGCATTCTGATTTCTTGCATCTTAGCAGCAGCATAGCATTATCCTACTAAGACAACAGTGTAAAATTTACTCATGTGTAAACACATGCAAAACTAAAAGTTATCATGCAAAACTAAAAGATTCTTTTATTCATTATTGTTTCTCCCCAATAATTTTACCAAGACCCATGCCCCTTCCCTTTCTTTCTCACAGTTAAGACACCCAAATCATGCATGCTTTATTATATAATTGGTATTTTGAAGGATTAATTACTTTTGGTCATTCAGGTTATTGAATAAAAACAAAGGCATCCCTGTTCTGAGTAACAGTGTTCTATATTATCCTTGTTAACATTTTGTCTATAATACAAAAATAAAAATTGACGCAAGGGCCATCAGTGATCTCATTCCATTTCATGTAAGGAACTTCTCTCTCTTTAATTTCTCCTCCATGCTATGTTAATTTGATACAGTCCTCAGGCTCCTAACACGTTAGCAACACTGCCCTCATTAAGGAAAGTGAAGATATCACGAGGGAACTATAATATTAAATGAACGTGTGTAGCCTCATTTCTTAGAGCATCACATGATGGAAGAGCAAAGACCTACAATTTTGAGGGAAGTGTGCAAAACACCTCTGTCAGTTGACCTTTCTGGGGAAGCACTTGTAATGCAGGTTGTTACTTCCTGATAAACTGCTTATGCTCCAAAATCCACTGAAACATTACTCTTTCGTGCAGATTCTATTCCAAGCGAAAAACTCTTGGACTTCAACATCTTAGACTGTGTATGAAAATTGGAAGCCATCTTCAGTGGAACAAACCTGCTCAGAAACACAGAAAGATGTTCTCAGTGTGTTCCAGACTTTATTGTAGATGGGAACGTATTGATTTATGACAACTGAAGACCTAACCATTTGTGTCCCAAATCCCCCTAGCCAAAACTCCCCTTTTTCCAAAGTAGCCTGGGACTACTTCAGACAGAAGGGTCAGGCTCTGAATGGAAATCAAAGTATCCTGAGCTGGTCTTGGGTTCCCTCAGCTTACAATCTGTAGATATTCATGGTCCTGGTAAGCTTTGTCTCATTCCCTGTGTCTTCTTTTGGCTTCATCCACAGCTGGGTTTTCTTGACTAGATGCAATGTCCAGGTATGTCATACACAAAACCCACAGAAGAACCTACTGCTTTGATGAGACATGCTGTGCTCACAATTTCCTGCCACATAAATGGCTGGTCAAGGCTACTTTGTTTTCATTACCACTAAGCTGAGAGGGGTCCAATAATAAGAAAACGTAAACAGAGGTTACGATTAAGCATTAGAATTACCATACTCGGGTACTCTTAATGAAAATCTCATCTAAAATGCATTTCATATTTCCTGCATCCTCCTTCCAACAAACCTGGATGATCCTTGTTAGTATAAAATATAAAAGAATAATTTGATGACAGCCTGTCATCACTTGCTTCTGTCTGCCAGATCTCATGGTGTCTGTTTATGCGCATGGTAGGCATTCATAAAACCAGCTTCTGTTCTGCAAGTTGGCAAACAATATGAGTGTGCTATTCACAAGACAGCCAGTGGCAAGCAGAAAGAGTAAATGCAGTGTCATGCTCACACCTTTTAATTCACCTTGGAATACTGACCCAAGGTATATCCTCATTTCAGCTGCACTCTATTGTGTGGGAATGCCTCAAATTAAGGCAACGTAATCTAGGGAGAGGTGGTTAGGATTGCATAGTACCAACTGCAACGGAAAATCCCTAGAGGAGGGAGAGCATTTGCAAAAATGATGGAAATTTATTGTGCTGACAAAGGTGTAAGTTACACCGGCTTTAGAGTGGGAAAGAAAAAATGGGTAGGTCACAGATGGACTAATAATGCCATTTTTTCTAGCTTTAGCTTCTTCTGCATGTGTCTAAAAGAAACAGCCCTTATTTTGAAAATGCAATCTCCTCCTGTTCTCAAACACCCATACAGCTTTACCTGGGTGAGGGCTGAGGAGGAAGAGGATTACTGATGAACGTTACTTAGCTCTGATTAGTGAGGCACAGAGCGGAAGAAGGACTAAAACTAACGAGGGAGATACTGAACACAAGCATAACCAGGCAGCAAGGAACACATGAGTAGGCAGCACACTCTGACAATTAGGTGTAATAGTCTATTTGCCAATGTCACATAACAGAGGTTTCCAGCCTGAGACTGAACTATAGTTTTTTATATATTTTAAAGGCTAGTGCCAGGGCAGGTAATCAACTGATTACAAGGATCCACTGCCATCATCTAACACAAAAAACCCAAAGTTTGTATTTAATATCTGTGTTCCTAGTTTCTAAACACAAAACAGAAACACATGAATCTATGAGAAACACCACTTTACTCCAAGTTCTCTCTTTATCACTTCAGTCGCTGTTTCTGCATATTCTTTAATTTGCATGTTACAAATTGTCTTTTCTTTCCCCTCGAGCTACCTAGTTAGAAACAAATTAACTTTTTATATATATATATAATTTAGTTTTAGGGAGTTTATGCTTTAGCTTTTACTTGAAAAATGAATCTTCCTTGGGAGAAGCAATGTCCCTTGTGGTTGAACACTTGTGATGCTGGAACTGTCTCTGAATTTGCTGTTGTTTGCATCACCAGTTACCTGTGACATTGACCTTAACCAATTATGGTGTGATTTTGAAAACACTTAAGGGGATCATTACCTAGAGGTAGAAATCTGGGAAAGACAGCTCTGTGTCAAACGGTTGAGGAGGAAATATTATAAAAGGGTCATGCTTAGGGATGACAAACCATCCCACACCAGGAGAATGTAATTCTATTAGGGAAATGACTGCACAAGAGTCCACAGCCAAAACGCATCACTTGGCATTGCTCCCACCTCAGAGGCAGGTATCAAGCTACTTCTGCATGAAGAAATCTATCCAGCTGTCTTTTGTCTGCTACCTACAGAATCCCATTAATTTCATAGACTTGTCACTGCCTTAAATTCCCAAAATACTATCCAAGGATATTTTTAGCATCCAAGCAACTGGGAATCAACAATAGTCTTGGGAAGGGGCAAGAAGGGAAATTAGGGTTAATAGCAATCATTCATGAAAAGCAATCTAAACCATTTTTTAATTTAATTTGGAGTGCCAAATTTAAGGATTCTTGAATGCTAAGGCCATTTTCATCACAGTGATCCTGTGTCTTATTGAGTAGGACCAGAGTATTAGTCATTTTTTGTGACCCTGAGTTATCAAGGACATGCTGGGCAAACGGCCAAGGTAATACAAGCTCAATAATAATAATCTATACTTAAAGTTAACATGATGGCTATTACATGACGGCTCTGCCAATTGGAGGAAGGTTAGAACTTCCAGCTCTGGTAACTGCTTGACTTAGCACTTTTTTTAGTGCATGAGAAACATTATAAAATAAAGCATATATCTTACAAGTGGGAGAAAAGTCATGCAATGTAAGCAGCAAAGAAATGGGAAGAGGTAGCAGAATGATGGGGGTGGAGAAGCAGTGAATCCAAAAGCAGTTTGGACATGTTTTTTAGAAAAAAAGGCAGTAAAACTCCCCTGGCTCCATCTGCACATAGGACTGTCATTGTGTGTGCCAGGAGAACAGATCAAGAGATTGATAGAAGCCCTGTTCTATTTAAAAGACATGGAAATGTGTGGAATCAAAGAAGTCAGAAATTACAAAAAGGCCAATGAAAGACTATCTACCTTCTAGGATTGTTCTCCGGGGTACATTTCTTGGGGGTGGTTGCCTAGTTGCGTCATTAAAGTCTCCAGCTCTCATCTCCAGTTTCACACTGTGGAGTTCTTTACCTTCAGTTTTTAACCTTTTCCAGTATGTATGACTCTGTTCAACACAGGAAATACATCTTTCATATATATGTATTTTTTTGTATACATACTTGTTTTGTTTAGCAAGTGTTACTGGTCTTAGTTACTACTGTGGATCCCATGGACTCTCAGGGATCCAGACAGCAACTGGCTTCACCCATTAATTATCTGTCTTGTGACCCACAATGTCCCAGGGACTGCAAAAGAGTGAGTTCCAGAAATTGTCGCTTCCTTCAGACTGTAAGGATAAGATCGTTGCGAAGCTTTTTTCAGCTGTAACGTGTGGATTTTGACCAGGTTACCAGGAATCTGATGTTGTATCTATTAAATGTTTCCTTTACAATATCAGCAGAAGATTGGCTTCCCTGACTACCTTCCAAGGAAAATCAGGAACTTCAGCTGAATGCTCTAGCCTAAGATTGCATTGAGACAAAACTTGTTCTAACTCTATACCTACTCCATGGTCAGGATCACTCAAATTAGGCAATCTGGTCAGTCCCACTGATGTAGCTATGTTATTCTTCAGTCCTCTGCCAGGTCAAGGTCCTCTCAGAAGGGCCATGTTGATCCAAAAGTGACCAGGAAAGAATAAGCTATTTCTTCTCTGAATAGGCTAAAATGGCACTTTCCCATACTGTAAACTTCCAGGGACAGACACCATTTATTTCACCTCCCTGTACAATCAAATACAATGACATTTACTGCAGAACTCTTTTGGAGTTCTGTGTTTTTGAACACAAAAATATTACCTTTTATGTGACCATAATACCTCCAGTGAGGCTAACACAGTGAGGCCCACATGGCTATTGAAAGTCTTACTCTTAGTAGCACGAGAAACTACTCAACAAAGCACATGTGAACTGAGGCAAAAGAAAACCAGCTTGGGTAAGAGTACCTAGCAAGATGGACTGCAGAACACAGAATGGGCCTGTATCTTTGGAGTCTCAGTCAGTGACCTACTCACTACCCTGTAGCATTCAAACTGATCCACAGAGCTTTAAAATGAAAAATGGCTTCAAAGGAAAATAAATTGTTTTTAAGCACAGGTCTACTTTAAAAACACATAGCATCCTAGAGCTAATCAATATTTTGTGCCTATCACATTTCTCTTACATAGTATTTTTAGCAATGTAGTGCAAATTTCTCATTTTGCCTTTCTACAGAAAAATAATTAAAAGCATTTGATAGTATGTTTAACAGGTATTCTAGTGAAATACACCCTGCTTAAAGTTCACTTTTTGAGAGACCTTAGATTTATATATGAATTACAGCAGGTTTTACTTAAGAGGACTAAACTCAAATGTTGACATGGTGCTATAGTACTCTGTGAAATTACTGACTCCACCTCTTCCTCAGCTTCAAAACATACAGATGCTTTAGAGAAACCCACCAGGAACATTAATATGATGATGTGTCAGGAGCAGACTGCAGCAAGCAGGTGAGTTCTGACCTCACAAAAAGCCAGAGTGTCTCAGAGGGCTTTTCGCTGAAGAACAGCAGCATTTTCCAAACATAAGAGTGGAAACAGAAGCTGCTTAAAGGGAAATAATCCTCTTTGTTGAGCAGTCATTTTTTTTCTAGATGAAAAGGAAGAGAATTTGCAAAGCCACAATGTACCTCCGAGATGTAAATATATATTTTATTTAATAAATTTTAGGAGAAAAGATAGTTGACTATAATTTAAATGGCCATGTTAAACTTGCTACACAGACTATTCCAAATTTAAGTTTGAAATTAGTCCAGCAGACCAGCAGTGTCTCAGAAATTTCTCAGGTTTCTGTCACCATGGTAGCTAAGTGGCAATGGGCTTAATTCTGCACTCTCTGAGTCCATGGTCAAACTTCTCCTGGCCTTAGCAATTCTGGATCTGACCCTGTAAATCCGAACATGCTTGAGACCAGAGTTTGATTTCTAAAATCTTTTTACCCAGTTTCCCACGGCAACTTGGGTTGGGAATTCTGTGAAGACCATTCACTTGAAAGATGTCTGGGGGAGATTTCTTTCATTCAGCAACAAATCCCTGACTGATTAAAAGAACTATGTTGACAGCTCAACAGGAAGCCATGCCATCCACTCCTTGGGCAGCAGGCACTTCTGGCAACATGTGCCAATTTAGAAGACAGGGAACAGTAAGGGAGGGGAATCAGGAGTCAGACAAGGTCCCTGGAAACTTCCAAGCTGTTTGAAAAATGAAGGGAATTGTTATCTTGTTTAAATGCAGTCCTCAGTCTCTCACAGCCAACTAGACAAATTAACCATTATACTAAAATATTTCTGTTGTCCTCAGTAGATGATGGTAAAATGTAATGATTAGATAATACACAGGAGCATACATAACTCCTCAACAAAATCATCAGCTCTGTGGGACAGACACTTCTAAAAACCCAGGTCCATATACATAAAGACTTGGGCTCTAATACCTTGTGGTTTTATCCTCTTTCCCAGAAGGTGTAAGGCCTGAGAGATCATGTTATCTATCTCTCAGCCTCTCCTTAATGACTTGTGAACCAGCTAGCTGCCTTCAACCAAACTGGCAATGTGAAAGAGGTCACAAAAGTAAGAAGTTTCTACAAGCTCTGTAAAAGAAGGTGGCTGTGTGGAGTACAGACCCCATGTTAGTGCCTTTAAAAGGGAAAGGGGTGTGCGATGAGGTCAGTAATTAGGTCTAGTTTGAAAAGAGCAGGAGGGGGCCCCTCCAAGAGGAAAGCGGAGGAAATCAAGGGTGTTTTTTGGCACACTTATGGTGGAAATTGAGGAGAAGTGTGTTACAGACTGTGTGTGGGCTGGGACACAATTTCAGAGGAAACTAGACTTCGTTAATTCTGCTGCTTAGTTGTATTACTGTTTTCTGTGAAAATGATGAGGATTATTAGACATAGCTGGCTCAATTGCATTACCAACATGAAAAGGCCTGAACCAAACCATGAGGATGATGAGAAAAGAAGCTCAAATGCTGAGAAGCCATGTAATATGTAGTCATACACAATAAAAGCCAATATCAACATATAACATATGCATGTTAATTAAAGTCATGTATGTGCTGAAAACCCTCAAAAATACGAAGGAACCTGCAGGGCATTTAGAGCAAGGGTGGCATCAACATAAATCAGTATTGTTTTTTGGACGTACCTGAGTTCAGCCAAAGGTTCTTCTGGGAGTTCTTTGATTCTTTGGGAAGTCAGACAAACCAAAACACCTTATTATTGCACTGAAGCTTCATGTGGAAGTGTTAATTCAGAACTGATGACTGCACTCTCTAGAAACACACCTGAACAACTTTCTGTTTTGTAGGAATATGCTTAGAACATCAGCATAAAAGCTTAGCGATAAAGCAGTCAGCCTTAGGACAGATCTCAGGTGAGGCCTGTGTAGAGGAATGAGGAAGATGTAAGCTATGCAGGAGCTGTCCTTATGGAAGTGACTAGAGTCAGATTCTGCTCCCATTTGTGGCTTGAAAAGCAAGAGCCAGCCTGTACAAATGCCAGGCTTTTTTTCCCATTTAAAGCCAATCTGGGGAAAAAATCTGGTTTCTATGTGAATTTAGCTCTTGCTGAAAAGAGGACTGTCTCACTCTTTAATTGTTAAAATACTGCTTTTTTAAAAGCAAGCAGAAGGCAAGGCAAGGAGGGAGTTTTGCTCTACAATTAGGAAGACCCATTAAGCACATACCCCGCATTTTCATTAGGTGACAGGATGAAAATCTTGAGCAACTTTTTCTGTTGAATAAGTATCACAAGGCTCAAGGGGACTGCTAATTCCCTTTCCTACAATGACTCAGGCTGGGATTTCCCCTAGTTTTGTAATTAGCCTAGTTGCTATTTTTCTTGCTACCCATTTTGTTGCTTAGGAGACTGCTAGTCATGCAACCCCCCACCCCCCCACCCCCCCCCCCCATCCCAAACAAAACAAAATTTAAAAAGCCAAGGCCCAGCCCTGCCACTGTGATCCCAAGTTATGGAATGCTGAATGCTTCTGCCTCCTGGGATCTGCCCACAGAGAAGGAACATGCTTTGCTAGTATAAAGAGTTGCCAGGGAAGTAGCTCTCCAAGCACAGCCACTGTTTGCTCCCCAAAAGCCAGGCAGTATAGATTTATTTTTAATTTTTTCAGGGCAGTAACAGGAGTTTTTCCAGCAGAACAATGTAACTGGGCAATGATTTATGGGGCAGAGGGTTGGTTATATGACAGAATCATAGAACAGCACAATTTCCCTGTCATTACATCAGGACTGTGCAGTCCTATAATAATTATACTTGCATCCCTGTCTAAATATAGGAACAAATTCAGGGATTCCTTTTCCTGGGGAGGCTCTGCCAAGCCTATTTGTACATATCCTAATCCAGTATGAATATGGTGCCCCATAATAACTGCTGGCTATTCTACCTCATTTTCAGCAGGAGACCTCAGTCTGCTTCATAAATCTTGTTACCATTAATTTCCTCTTTTCCCCTTACATTTTTATCCTCCCTCCCCACCTTTAATTTTATAAAATCACAGAATGGTCATGGATGTAAGGGACCTCTGGAGATCATCTAGTCCAACCCCCTGCTAAAGCACATTCATCTACAGCAGGCTGCACAGTTGCATCCAGGTGGGTTTTGAATGTCTCCAGAGAAGGAAACTCTACAAGATCTCTGGGCAGCTTGTCCCAGTGCTGTCACCCTTAAGTTCTTCCTCATATTCAGAAAGAACTTCTTGTGTTGCAGTTTGTGCCCGTTGCACCTTGTCCTGTCGCTGGGCACTGCTGAAAAGAGCCCGGCCCCATCCCCCTGACACTCGCCCTTAAGATATTTGTGTACATTGGTAAGATCCCTCTCAGCCTTCTCTTCTCCAGGCTGAACAGGCCCGGCTCCCTCAGCCTTTCCTCACCAGGGAGATGCCCCGCTCCCCCCGCCATCTCTGTAGCCTCTGCCGGCCCCTCTGCAGCAGTTCCCTGTCTCTCCCGAACCGGGGAGCCCAGCACCGGGCACAGCGCTCCAGATGAGCCTCACCAGGGCAGGGCAGAGGGGGAGGATCACCTCCCTCGCCCCGCTGGCCTCGCTCCTCCTCATGCCCCTCAGGGTGCCATCGGCCTTCTTGGCCCCAAGGGCACACTGCTGGCTCATGGGCACCTTGCTGTGCACCAGCATGCCCAGGTCCTTCTCTGCCAAGCTGCCTTCCAGCAGGTCAGCCCCAGCCTGGGCTGGTGCCTGGGGTTGCTCCTCCTCAGGTCCAGGACCTGACATTTGGTTTTATTGAACTCCATGGGGTTCCCTCCACCCAGCTCTCCAGCCTGCCCAAGCCTCGCTGGCCGGCAGCGCAGCCTCTGGTGCATCAGCCGCTCCTCCCGGTCCTGTATCATCAGCAAACTTGCCAAGGGTGTGCTCAGTCCCTTCATCCAGGTCATTGATGAAGAAGTTGAACAGGACTGAACCGAGTACTGATCCCTGGGGAACACCACGAGCTACAGGCCTCCAGCTGGACTTTGCTCCATTGAGCACAACCCTCTGAGCTCTGCCATTCAGCCAGTTCTCAATCCACCTCATTGTCCACTCTCTAACCCACACTGCCTGAGCTTGCCTATGAGGATGCTATGGGAGACAGTGTCAAAAGCCTTGCTGAGGTCAAGGTAGACACCATCCACTGCTCTTCCTTCTTCTACCCAGCCAGTCATTCCATCATAGAAAGCTATTAGGCTGATCAGGCATGATTCCCCCTTAGTGAATCCATGTTGACTGTTCTTGATGATCTTCTTTTCCTTCACGTGCTTTGAGATGACCTCCAGGATGAGCTGTTCTATCACTTTTCCAGGGATGGAGGTAAGGCTGACGGGCCTGTGGTTTCCAGGGTCCTCCTTCTTGCCATTTTTGAAGACTGGAGTAATATTGGCTTTCCTCCAGTCCTCAGACACCTTTTCTGTTCTCCATGACCTTCCAAAGATGATGGAGTGTGGCTTTGCAACAAGATCTGCCAGCTCCCTCATTACTTGGAGGTGCATTCCATCAGGGCCCATGGATTTGTGGGTTTCAGTTTTGCTTAAGTGTCTTTAACATGATCATTCTCAACCAAGGGAAAGTCTTTCTCCAGACTCCTTCTCTTACCTCCAGAGTCTGGAAAACTGGAGGGCCGACCATGGCAGTGAAGACTGCAAGTAAAGAAAGCATTCAATAATTCTGCCTTCTCTGTGTCCTTCATGAGCAGGGCACCCACCTCATTTAGCTGAGGGCCCACATTTTCCCAAGTCATCCTTTTCTTGCTAATGTATATGAAGAAGCCTTTCTTGTTGTCCTCGACTTCCCTCACCAGATTTAATTCCAAATGGACCTTAGGCTTCCCCATCACCTCCGTGCATGTTCTGACCACATCCCTATATTCCTCCCAAGTGGCCTTTTCCTTTTTTCCACATCCCATAAACTTTCTTCCTCTGTTTGAGGTTAGCCAGAAGCTCCTTGCTTATTCATGCAGGCCTCTTGCCCTCTTTGCTTGATTTTGTACTCATGGGGCTGCAGCTATCTTGAGCTCAGAGGAAGTGATGTTTGAGTATTGGCCAGCTCTCTTGGACCCTGCTACTTTCTAAAGCCCTAGCCCATGGGATTCCTCCAAGTAGGTCCTTGAAGAGGCCAAAGTTAGCTCTCTTGAAGTCCAGGGCTGCAATCCTACTTGTTGCTCTGCTTCCTCCACGCAGGATCCCAAACTCCACCATCTTATGGTCACTGCAGCCAAGGCTGCCCTCAACCTTCACATCCCCAGCCTGTCCTTCTTAGTTTGTGAGTACAAGTACCTTGACTCATTGGCTCCTCCACCACCTGCATCAAAAAGTTATCATCAACGCTCTGCAGGAACTTTCTGCACTGTGTGAGCCTAGCTGTGTTGTCTTTCCAGCAGATATCAGGGAGGTTGACATCCCCCATGAGAACCCGGGCCTGTGATTGTGAGGCTACCTCCAATTGTCTGTAGAAGGCCTTATCAACTTCCTCTTCCTGATCAGGTGGCCTGTAGTAAACACAGCAGCGCCCCCCATGTTGGCCTGCCCCATAAGCTCTCAACTCATTCAGCATCCACCCCTAGGAAGAGCTTGATACATTCCAGTTGCTCCCTCTCATAAAAAGCAACTCCACTACCTCTCCTTGCTGTGAAGGAAGGTGAAACTGCAGCCAAGAGAACAGGTCAACAGTAAGAAGTGCTGAAAATTTCTGGACCCTGGTCCAGTCCTCTAATGGATGGATATCACTCTGAAGAGAAACCAGTGTAAAATGCTGTAAAGCATTTCACACAGGCTAGAAAATTAGTCCTGCATTACAAGCCCTGTCTCTTGTTATTTTCTGGCTTTTGAAAAGGACTAAATACATAATTTCTTGGTGTGGCATTGAAGCTCTTTAGATTTCATCCCAGTTAAAATTTCTGGTGCTTATTTTTAGGATCTCAGCCACAGGTTTAAGAACTTAATGTCAGGCTCCTGTGCTTGACATGTTGAATGTGTGGGTTTCTGGCACATGTATTTTAAAAGAAATGTGTTATAAATTGGCTTCCTAGGGCCTGAGGACTTTGGCAAAAGACTTACTAAAAAATATGCAGCATTAGAAAGCAGAACACTTTCAAAAACTGCTGCTGTACAAGATGACTCATAAGGTGATACCACCAATTTTGCTAGTAACACCAAAGGAAAATTATGTCCTAGATCAAAAACACTCAGATGTTGTGGATTTGTTCCTGGGGAAGACATGACATGCTTCACCAAGCTTGTTTCCTCAGCTGAATAAAGTGACTGAGAATGTAGATAATACCAGCACATTCAATGCAAGGGGGAGGCAATGAGGGGGTAAGTTCTCATGTCTTGATCTTGCTCTTATTTGTAGATGCTGACACATCTCCCTTGGACTTTTGGAAAGTAGTAGTGACACCAATATAGCTGTCCTTAATTTCCTGCTTTCTCCTCCAGTCTGTTGTTCCTATCTCTTGTTCCCTATGACTGGTCTTTTTAGATACCCTCTCCAGGAGCTTGTTCAAGCCTTCTTATCTGTTTGCCTAAGCCAGCAGAGCAGTCTATGTAGCTCTTCAACTTTACATAATATTTGCTTACTGTCCAGCGGTATCTTTGAAAGAGCTGGCACTTTCATTGATCTATCTGAAGCATGTACAAAATGACAGATGTTAATGTCCTTTCAGAATTACTGCCCTTCCACTGGCAGCGGCAAGGACATAAGAAGGGTTGTATGTGAACCACAATATACGATTAAGAAAGAACAAAGAGACAGAGGCACTTTCCCACAAGGAGAAAGCTGGTGAGGTTTCATTCAGAAGATGGTAATGTGTGTTCCATCATGGGATGATGACCTAGGGTTGCAGACTCCTAGGGAAGGTAGGAATATGCATCATGGGGTCATGACCAGCCCACCCCTCCTTTATGGTTAAGGTGGGAGGATTTATGTATTAATTTCTATTTCTGTAGCTCTTAAGACCAACACCAAGAGGTCAGGGCCATGCTGGACAGGATGTGATAGTGACATTTAAAACCAAGACAGTGCCTCTTCCACAGTGCACATACCTTGCTACCTAGACAGAATGCAGCACAAAGGAGAGAGTGACACATAACGGGGAGACAAATGGGGGGCAAAGCAAGAGCCTAGCCAGGGGCACTAGGTCACACTCACTGCTCAGTCACAGGCAGAGGCAAACATCCTGATTGATGCCTGCTGCAAGCTAACTGGGTCATGCTGGCTGAGGGTGTGAAGACGATCTCATTTTCAGTGCCATCCTGCTTCTGCTACAGACAGCAGTAATAGCACAGTTCAGCTTATATGAGTTCAGGAGCCCCCAGGTAACTGCCTGGAGCTCCCAGTACAATCTTCTTGCCTCCACCAATTGGAGAGCACCTCCATCAAGTACAGGTGCTATAATCCCCCACCATTTCAACATAGGCAAGAACTGCCGAGTCAGATTTGACAGTCAGGTCTTCCAGCACCAGCTCCTGGACTTTGAGCTCTCATCTGTAACCTCCCTCAGCTGGAAACTGCTTGGCTCAGCTAGGAACACTTCACATTAATTTTCTCCACTGATTTCCTTTGTAAACCTGTTGTGCTTCACCTCATAACAAGCTCTTCAGCATCCTCATTATAGTCTCTACTTACACTGCCAAGCATGGCATGCCACCAGATCACTGCTTGGCATGTCCACACTTGAGTAAAATCCAAATGGAGCCATAGGAAGGGCAGAGAGAAGAGAAACAATTCTGAAGAGGTTATGGGGAGTATGAAAAGGGGCATATATCCCAGCATCCTGTTAGCTTCTGCCATGAGGAAAGGGGCAACAGCATCTATGGCAGCATCTACCAGGAATGACCTTGGTGAGGGAGGGGGAGATGTTAATTGTGGTTTCTGGTAAACTACAGGGACCAGTATATATCACAGCAACATTCTTTTTCTATTTACTCTAGCTTCTCTTTGGACAGTTTCTAGCTTTTTATCTTTTATCAAATAAGGGAAATATTTTATAATATTTGATATATTTTACAATATTTTATCAAACAGAAGCAGTCAGAACTATAGCCACTTCTGAGTACCCAATGCTTTGTTTTGGAAAGCTAGGGAAACACAGTATCTTCTCCATCTTGTCTGAAAGGGATAAAAGACATCATAGACCTTACACAGGCTCCTGAATCCTCATGGATTGTTATTGCAGGGTTAAGCCTTGTGTTTTAAAAATGGAGGAAAACTTGTATTATAAGTGCCTGGGGGCTTTTGAACTGGTTTATAAAAATAGCTGCCTGAAGAAGAGAAAGAGAAGAAAAAGAAATCTGAAAAACAAATTCAACACCAAATAGTTTCTACTGTGCCCATCTATTTCAACTAGTGTGATATTAATAGAACACACAACAGCAGGGAGTGGGAAAATAAACATATTTTCACTCACATAAAGAGACTGCCTAAATGACTCACAAATGCAGAAATAAATAAATGGCTCCCCATGATAATCTGAAACTATATTATATCCACAGAAACAACTCAGCTTCTTAACTGTAACTTAACGTGTTAAATTCACTCAGTTTTATTTGAGGCCACGGACAGATTGAGTGATCAATCTCTATTACCCTGAGCTTTTTTTTTTTTATCCCATCCTTACAGTGCCATTTTTCTTCTCACTAGACATTTCAGTTCATTTCCCTGAGCCTTCTTCAGCTTAATAGCTGAATTTCAGATTTACAGGGGGGAAAAAAAGGCTCTCAAACTTCCAAAGGGAAGTGAGCAAGAGTGCGTTGTGCATGGGAGGAGAAAATATAGCAAGAAATGAAAAAAGAAAAAAAAATTGCTAGCATTGCATGTGCTGCACTTAGCTGATAAAAGTTTTGTATTCTAGTTTCATAATGGAGATGTTTACTGTCAAACAGGTGCTGGCCTCAGATGCTGTAAAATCAAAAGGAGGGTGGTTTGTTTCTTTTTTTGTCTTGCAGAATTGGCAAACAGGTATTCCCCCGGAGAAATGGAACGAGGACATAGCAATTAACTCTCCCGTTCCTGCAATCAGAGTGCTAATCACATCCTTAGCAACTGCATGGTCACTATGGTACCGAGACTGTCTTTTGCTCAAATCCTTTCTGATTCATTCTCCTGGTAACTTTGGTGATGGTCAGAGCAGAGGTTACATACACTTGCTGACACTGTGCTGAACGGTTCCATCAATCTCCATTCTGCAATATTGGACTCTGTTGCAAATGAAAATCAGCTGCGAGGCCAGAAAGGAAGCCAGTAAGTGTCCAGAGAATCTATGCTGTTTGCTCTTCAGAAACACTGTGCAAATGACAAACACAATGCTTCACTACAGACTCTCTGCTCTAACAGTCTTAAATGTGAGGCTAATGAACTTTAGCTTTCAACTCCATTGAACCTCATTATACTTTAAATACCCTTTGTGTAACATCTTCTTGTGACTCAGCTGCCAAAAACAATCATGAAGCTATCAGAAAAGAAGGAAAAGAAAAGGCTATGATCTTAAAAACAAGCCAATCAGATTCATCTTTCCACAGCAAATATTTGTCCTGGGAGAAGCAGTGACAAATTATAGAGGCTGTAATGGAAAAATGCTAGATGTTGAGACATTCGTGAATGCTAACAGAATCAGAAAATAGCACCAAGAAACAGACGTTACAACAATCTGTCCCCAGTGGAGTCGTTTAGAGTGGTCACTGAATCTCTCCTGTAAGAAGTTCTATCCCACGCATTGCTGACACAAACAACTGGAACCAGCTTTCATTCACTGAACATTAAGGGTTCAAGTCACTAATCTCTTAACTGCTTCGAGTGCTTCAGTGACACAGAAGAGCTGCGACTCCAGTCCTCACTGTGTGTAGAGGGACTGCTGACCCCCTTGCCTCACTGGTGGTATGAAGTGGCAAAGGCAAATTTAATCAAGACTCCAGCCCTTTATTTTCATATCTCAATGTTTTGGTACACGGGAAGGCTAACCTTAGCATCAGTCAAGCAGAGAGAAGGAAACAAGTGTTTGTAGGAAGAAGACAGATGTCATGTAACCAATGTGTATGAAGTCTATGTCAGGACACTATGCAGTTAATGTGAATAGGAGGAAACATTCTCTGGGAGCATATTTTCAATATCTCCTCAGCTGCAGGACTATGTCCTCTGATAAAGCTGGTACTGATCATTTTTGAAGGCAGAACAGGTGGATGCTGTGTGGATCTAGCATGACAAACATCTATTTTCACACATAGGAGATAACATTAAAATTAAAGGTATGGATACTGGGAGGTAGCCAACTGGAGTGGAAGTTTCAAGTGGTACTGACTGAGATGTGGATAAATGCATAGCCTCAGAAAGATTCAGAGTGCACATTTTCAATAATGTCAGCATTTATTATATACTTCTAATTGGAGGACCTCAGCTCTCCATTTTCATAATTGATTCCTGTAACAAAGACACCCTGAGTGCTGTATACCGCTCACTGATTGCTGGGCAAACATTATTGAAGTGTCAATATTTGCTTTTTCCTAGAGCTATCATTGTTTGAGAGGGTATAAGTCATTTTGGATAATGCTTTACTCGTGCTCTATTAAACACGTATGAAAATCATCTGGTATGCTCACTGTGGGTTTTTTTCACTTTTTGTTTCACTTTGCAGTGAAAACAACTGCTAGCCAGTTGATAAAGCCAGAATACAAGACAAGGTATTTCAGAGGAATGCGATTTTACCTATCCTATTGGTATCCCATTACTGGAGCCTTAGGTTCAGAAACGGCAGGAATTCAAAATCTTTACCAATTTTACATTCTCAAAGCTCGTCTCTATAACCATGCATTCCCCTAACTCCCCACCTCCTCCTACCCAGGGTAGTGATGCTTTGTCTTAAACAAGAAGTCAACATCTTTATCACAGATAGTTTCCTTTAGAAGTTTGTGCAGCACCTAGCATAATGGGCACCCTGCCCCTAGTTACTTCTTGGTGCTAGCATGACACAAGCCTATGTTTTCATGTTAGTGGTGAAGGTTCTATTTGTTGAATGGGTAAAATGAAGCCTGACTGTGTGTCTGGACAGAATGAGGAGAAAAGTAGATGGTGGTTTCTTGTTAAACAAGGAAGAGGAATTATTTTCTGCTCTAGCCAATATATAATGACACCTTCCAGTTGTTCTGGGGGCTCATCTTTTCAAAAATCACATAGATTTTCTCTGTAGCCCAAGAACTTGAGCAATAACCACTGTAGTGGAGCTGGACATAACCCCATCATTGCGAGTTTGGCCAGCTTACCCAAAGCCTTCACCACAAACTTTATGAAAAATATTGCTTGCTATTTACATGAAAGTTGCAGTACACAGAGTATGGTACTTTTGTCAGGGTGACTGAGCTGCACAGCTATGGAGTAACACTTCAGATTATTCTATTGGCCCTTTGGTCATTCAATATATAGGTAACTGCATTTCATATAACACTCTCCCAAGGTAGACAGAAGATCACTGTGACTTCTGGTAATGAAACACCTGGGGAGTCTCCTGCTGCACTTGGAAAGAAGACAGAAGAAAAGTGGATTGCAAAATCCAAATGCTATGGTCTTGGCTCCCTGACATAGGTCAAGAGGAGGTTGTTTGGAAGCTGACTGCATATTTCAGATCTAGAAATCCACACCACAGGACCAGAAGTTTTGAAAGGACAGCTTTGTTATCCATAGTTGTTTTGCTAACTTCAATGTTTTTCATTCATCCTGCTCTATAATCAGGATAGAATTTGACCTTGTATATAAAAAAATGTGCCTTTCAGTGGGTGTTTAAAATAGGTGGTTATTCTTGTGCAAGTCAATTGGGAATGTGTCTAAATCCACTACACATGGTTTTTTACACATACAGAAATTTGTTTTCATGAATAGGAACTCCAGGCATCTGGAGTAGATAAAAATCTATGGTAAGGATCCGAGGAGAAACTTTTGCCTGTTCTACACTAGAACTTATATTTATATGAAATGTTACCAAGATCCTGCTGAATAGGAGTTTGTCTTGTCATTAAACTGATTGGTAACTGCTGGTCAGTGTAAGTCATGTTTTTCCTTTCTGCATAACCTGAAGAGAGTAAAAGCCTCTCAACTCCAGTTGCAGAGGATAAGTTCAAATATAAAAGCTCATGCTAACAGCTCTCTGTACATTCTTGTGACACTTCCCAATGGATCAGCTATTTCAATGTCCATCACAACACCACAAAGCTCCTTGCTTCCTCTTCTTTCACTTCTGATGAAACTTCCTCTATCATAGAGTAGAGCTAATGGTCTACATTTAATCAAGAAAAACATTTACATTTCAAAATAATGAGACACGTTCAGCTGGTAACTTGTTAATTAGTTCTCAAGCATTCTCCCTTTATCCTCTTGTGCTGCAGCTCCAAATACATGCGGCAGCAGCTGACAATCCTCCCAATAACAAGGGAGGTAACTTAGGCAAATATTATCTCAGACTCCTGCTTTGCTCCAGACTCAATTTACACCAATCTGTTGACTTCAGGAGAATTACTCCCGATTTACCTAGGGGTAAATGTCTTTATGTATCACACTGTCTTACTTTTCCTAAGAAGTTTTTGCCTTCTATTTTTGCATGCGGAATGTCTGCAAAGCAATTACATGCCTGAACTTAAGCCTCTCTGCCCCTTTATTTTTTAACAATGCTATACTTTCACTCTGGAGCTCCTAATACTTGAGGTCAGATTCACATTTACAGAAAAGCTATTTATATGACTTTATAAAGTCAGTACCATTTTTTTTCTTGATTCTCAAATGAAGGCTCTTCTACCCAGCTATACAAAGGTACCACTATATAAATAAGAATTTGTACATTAATATTTTTTTTCTAGCACACAGATTCTTCCAAGTGAGGATGAATGTAAAGAATGACGATCTGTTCCCAATTTCTCTCCCTGTACTAATAAAATCAGAAATACATATGCTGGGTTTCACAGTCTTCCCCAGCAGATTCCCTAACAACTGTAAAACTCCAGCAATTAGTCCCCAGCACAGGATGCGCTTCAGCTGACCTGCTGGCAATCAGTTGCTCCAGGCCCTAGATCGATTTTTGTCCTGTGATTATCAGTTGTCTGGTCAGACAGAACAAGATCTTAAAGACAAGAAGACATTTTAGGAAATAAAACCAGGATGTTCTACTCAGCACACAATTTCCTCCTTTACCCCAAATTTGCAAGGCATATAAGTGTGCACTTAAAGCACATGATTAATCACCTTTTTAGGAACAGGAAGTATTTCCTGAACTGGAGGCTATGTCTTCTCTTCTGCAGCTCTGTAGATGGGAATCTTTTTGTGTGTTTTCTTTTTCTTTCTTTTTTTATATCCTCCCCCCCCCCCCCCCCCTTTTTCCCCCCTGTCATATACAATGTGTCTGTGCAAAGTTCTTTTTCCTAAATATGGTGGGTAGGCAAGGAGGCAGTTATTTAAATAACAAGGTGGAGGAACAAGTTATAAAAATAGCACACATTCCCAACTTTTTAACAGGAATTTGTACTTCTGAACCATTTCAGTTTCTCTGGAAGCCTGAGGACAAAGTACACATAAGACTGAACCTGGCTTTTTTATTGATGTTTGTCTTCTGTAAATGAACTACTTAACCACATTTTTGAAAATCATAAATTAGCCCCAAGGAGCCATACAAATTGCAAGTAAAACAAAACAAAATAAAAGAGGAAGAAATAAAACTACCACGCAAAACTATCTTTCCTAAGTCTTCAGGACATCTTTTGAATACCCATCTAATTTTGTGACCATGGCAAAAAGTGTTCCCACATGTAGAAAAACGTTGCCAATACTTCTAAAATATTTTGACAAATAAGTTTCACATTTTAATTAGACATTTAGAGCCTGAATGTATTGCCTGTAAAGCCAATGCAATGATTCTGATTTTCACAGAAACGTGATCCAGCCCTGGGGTTGGCAGAAGTTGTGATTTTGGATCTGAGCTCCAGAGAACAAAATTCTAGAAGAGTGATTCATGAATTGGAGTATCTCAGGTGTATTTCACTTGAAATATTTGAAAGAAATCTAATCAATTCCTTAGAGATAATCTCATGTGCTTATAATGGTTACTCATGAAAGTTCATTTCATTGCAAAGTTTCCAGCTTGATAGTCTATAGGAGGCATAAGTCCTGAAAAGTATCACTTGATAGCTAAACTTGTGACAAGCAGCGTACTAATTGTCTGCATCTTCAAAAAACACTCATTTGATTAAAACTCCCTAATTAAATAGATGGTTCCCTAGAAAAAAGAAAAGAACTAAGAACTGGGGAAGGCAGGTTAATTAATTAAATATTTTTTCATGCTACTACTATTTCTTTTCTTCCCGACTCCTTTTTCTGTACCTTTAAAAAATACTAATCCTCGTAGAATAGTCTATCAATAGCACAGGCATTCACAACAGATCAGCCCAGAGGGGACTCTGATCCACTTTCACTGTTAAGACAAAAATTCCATTAATACCAGTGAGCTTGACCCTGGAACATGCATTGGTAGTTGACTTGTCAGAGCTCAGCTTTGCTGGCCACTTGGCATGATGCACACCATGCACCTATTTACTTAGGACCCAGAAGGAGAAGTGAGAGTTACAGAAAACCTCTTCTGAACTGCTCCAGTTTAATTTGGATATTTGTGGGATTCAATAGAGTGCCAGCAAGACTAACCTAGTTACGGAATAAGAATATTAGCCATTGCAAGTCAGGCTCTGGCTAAATTATTTTTCAAATACAAATAATCTTGTTGTGACTATGAATATACAGGTGGGGTTTTTTTTCACTTTTGCACGACTTTTGGAGGTTCTGTTCCTACAAAGCCTTGTGCATATTTTTGACCTAAACCTCTGTGGAGTAGCCCCTAGCCCCCTGCCCCCCCATCTCTCCCCACCCCCCCCAGACAACTTTAATTTCTTGAATTCTGCAATGTGCACTGTATAAGGTTAAGCAGCTCAGGGATACTTTGAGGCATTGTGGTCTATCATCTATACAACGGCATGGGAGTCTTCTGTGCATATCCACAGCAGCAAGAAAACAGCTGGAATATTGCTATAACAGTTCTGTGGGAGGAAGATATAAAAGGGAACAGCAGAAGAAAGAATATCTTGGAAAATATTTCAGTGTAATAGGGTGTGAGGTGGGAAGGTAGAAAAACAAGCATTAGATAATCTAGTCTTTAAAATCTACTGTGAGTTTCTCAGAAAATAACTCATTGCTCAGCCTAAAGATCTGAATATCCTTACTCGCAATTCCATGGCTTGTTCACTAGCTTCTCTATTTGATTGTGTATTTTTTATAAGAAAATTCCCCTTTCCAAATTTTTAAAAGCTACTCTTTGGTATGCTTCTTACCCAGAGGATGTTGCTCAGAATTACACTGTGGTCCCTTTTATTTACTCCTAATATATAGTTGCTTCTTGTCAGCCATTAATAGATAAATTCATAGATTTTTTACTATCTGGTTTTCTTCAGCTACTAAAATCTTATCTCTATAGATCCAATGGTGTCTTGCAACTGCCGAGTCCCTTTCCTCCCCCTCACTCTGTGACCTAACCTGCTGTCCTTGCTCTAGAGATTATAGTAAGTATTACAGTATCCCATTGATTTTTGACACTCCCCCATTCTTCAGAAATACCCATTACGTCAAGTTCTCCTTCCACTGTCATACACTCTGCTTTCACCTGTTATTATTTTTAAGCTTGTGGTATGCAGACATTGATAGTATTTATTTTTGGCTATCTACCTATTTTTAAACAACTCCTCTGCCTGTCTCCCCACTTTGGAATACACCACTGTGATATGAGTTTAGCTGTCCTCAAGGTCATTCATCATCCCTGTTCCCATCTTTTAGAACTGAAAACACAGTCAACATGCTAATGGGGGAAAAAGAACGTATGTGGAAATGCAGGCACTCTTCTACTCAAAGACTTGACTACCCACATCCTACCCAGTGCAGACAATGCGCTGCCTGATCCTGCATGGTGTGATGAGGTCAGAGCTGTGTGGCTGCAAGCCCCTTTCCATAATTAGATCAGGGCTGCATTTTCCCTTGGAAATGCTCAGTCTTTATCATCAAGACATTTCAAAGCTCACTTCTACTTTTTTCTTTTCTTTTTTTTTTCTTTTTTTTTTTTTTTATAAAGCAGTGGGAGAGCTGATTTTTCCTAGCAATTTTTCCCCTGTCATGAAAAGGATAATGAAAAACAATTTCTACTTTGAATTTTTTTCAGCTATTCCATTACTGATCTTTCCATTGGCTCACTGGAAACTGTGAGAGAGGGTTTGATTCTTTTCTGTGGAAAGAACATGGGAAAAACCATGTTAGGCTTTTTGTAGAAAAAGAACAATTTTCTTTTATCCAGCATTTTGCTTGCAATTTTGTATAACATTTCTTTGAAAAAACATGTCCCAGTTTCTTTTTAAATTTCTTTATTCTGTTCTGCTACTGAAAAGGCTGCAGATGGAAGGGGGGAACTAGGAACTCCCCGTGTCAATCAGCTCTATTCATTCAATGGCTGTATTTATTAGTTTCATTAAAAACATATTGAGCAGCCCTGGTTCCTCAGTTCTGCACGCCTACACAATCCCAACTGCCTTGCCGTCCCCCTGTCAGTTAGTGCTCTATCCTGAGGCCTCTCTCAGCTTGAGATTCCACATGAAACATGAATCCAAGAGGATATCACATCTTTTTAGGTCTTGCTGGAAAGATTTCACACAGATTGATGGTGGGGGAGGGGGTTGGGGGTGGTTAGATGAGGAAAAGAAAGAAAAAAAAAAAGAGTGCTTGAGATGGATTGAGAATTAACTTTTCATTAAAAAAAAAAAGAGAAACAAAGAAAAAGTCTGTGTAAAACTTGGAAGATATCTCCATTGTTACTGCCATTTGGTAATCTGTGACATGAATGTATGTATAACATCTGATCAGCATCTTAGTCATAAACTATAGCTTTGTAAGAAATATGGCACACTGGGCTGTCATCATACAAAAGAGCAGTTCTTTGAGAAGACCATTAATTTGCTGCATTATTAATGCTGAGGCATGGACTGGTCCCCTGCAGAAAATGTTACGCTCTCTATAGGCCTCCTCCTGTTCTTATTAAAATCAGAACTATGTGGAAGAGCAGAACCGTGGCAGGAGTCTGCTCCTTCTGGGGCTAAAAGAATGGGTGCTGACAGAAATATTATAATTAGATTGGCTGTCTTTTAGCACTTTTGTTGGTGTTTGTTAAAAAAATCTATTTTATTGTATGACAAAATAAAGAAAGTTTTGCATGAATCAAAAAATCTCCATATTCAGGACAGAATTAAGGTTGCAACCTAACCTCTATTTAAGTTAAAAACATGCCTAGTAGCTTTAATGGTCTTTAGATCAGATACCAGGCTAGGGTTAACTTTTCAGAAAAAGGTATTTTTTTCTGTATTCAGCCCTGAAGAGTGATCCATAAAAATCTATCTACTCAGACACACTGGAATGTAACATCTTCCTCTCTTTGGAGATGATCTCCCTTTCCGAAAACATCAGATTGAATAATTGCTACCCTAATTTCCTTCTTTGCTCCCCTATATATCTATGGACCATTAACTTTAATGTCTGCACCCTACAATTCTCCAAGAAAGGATGAGACTGGGGTATGCACTGATGCCCTCAAACACTCCCATGGATATACAGCATACAACCCCTTCCATATCTATCTTCTTTCTTTTCCCCAAGCAGGTCACAGTGTATTAGCACTGATGTCAGAGTTTCTTAGAAAGCCATGGTATATTTTTGTCTTTTATGGCAACAGAAATTCATGGGTACAACAACAACAAAAAAATCTGCTTAGTACCAAACAAATAATATTCCAGCAGTTACTTGCCCCCCTCAAAACATTTGATCCTCACAGTCACCCTTGACAAGGAATTCTTGGTATTGCTTCCAGTTCCCAGGTGAGAGTAATAGTGCACTGGCATCACAAAATATGTATCAGTATCACACAGCATACATCAGTTATGGCCTCAGCCAAGACTCAAATGCACACGCTTCCTTAAATTTACATGTCTTTGTGTGAAAAGAAACAACTCCTGCTGAGATGGAGAGCTCAACCAGCTCACAAGCACATGCTTGGCCCTTCCCAGAATACACACAACCACTGTGTGATGCATCACAGAAATCCAGTAATGAATACAATAGAGAACACAAGGCACAGAAGGAGGAGAACTGTGGTAACGCAGTACTTTCACCTACTGTGTTTGAGTACCATGGTGTGGCCACTGAAGCTACCACTTCGTGGTTTAGCAGTCAACTAAGGAGAAGTTAGTGTTTAACAGGATATTATTTGATTGAAGGCAATATTAGCCAGGAACAGCATGGTGTTATAAACAGATTAGCACAGACAGGTGAGGCCAGGGAAGTCAGTCTGGGGCTTCTGTCTCTTTGAGATCTGATATTCTCATTAATGCAGGTATACCTGTCTGGTAGAGGAATGCTATTATTCCTGGTTTAGGAAGTTGCTTGGAGGCTAAAGATACTTAGGCATTGAATTCCACCTGTGAATTTGGACTGAAGTAGCAGATTTACATTGTCATAGGATTATCTGTCTTGGCAGACAAGGCCTCTTAACACCATACTATTATTACACTCAGAAGATCTTTGTTCCTCTCCTCTCACATCGATTAAGTACAGGGGTGGGGGTAGGAGAATGTTCTCAAGGATTGTGTTATGGTACCACCAGGAAGGTCAGGAGGTTAAACCATGTGTTATAATCCTAAATATATCCCTAAATACATGTGTAAATACGACAGTTGGACTCAATGATCTTAAAGGTCTTTTCCAACCTAAACGATTTTGATTCTATGATTCCATAAATACATACACATATGTGGGGGACAACACATAAAGTGGTAATCATGCTGCTGATGATTACTGTTCACTCTGACAGTTGCCAGCACACAAAATAGATGTTAGTCTGGTTCTTAACAGATGTGTATCCACCTCCACAGCTGGCGATGCTTGGCACAGCTAAGGCAGTTAGAATTAATAAGCCTTGAATTTAAGTGGTGCAGAGATGGTTTTAGTCCTTCATTTCAAATAGTTCTTCTGGGTCAGGTGTGAAGCACATAGCATTTGAAGGAAGAACCATAAACTTCCTTGATTTATCTAATATTTTCACCAGCCATAATTTTCCCCCAAACAAACCAAACCCAAAAATATCATGAGCAGAAAGTGATTTTGGCATCAGACTCTTCTTGTTTGCAGTCCCATCACACTGTAAGGCATGCCACTGCATGTCACCATAATCAGACAAATTAAAATTATGGAGCTGTCTGAGGGTCATATCCTTCTACTGGAATAATGGATTTTTCTGAAACTATTTACACATTTTTTTCAGAAAAAAATCAACACAAGGAGTAATGAAGGCACTCCATGCCTTGGAGAAAATTGGTTGCTTTACTTATAATAAAGGGTATTGTAACCAATGGATACAGTTGTGTGGATTTGGTTTTGTTCAAGGAGAGGTGCCTTTCCTAACTTGGCGTCAAAGTCAACTCAAACACTCTGCAGACTACATTGTAAATTCCTAGAATCTGGATTTAGCAAGAATTCAGTAACAGCAAATGTTAGTTCAAACTGTCCTCCTTGGGCTTGGCTACTGTCAGTAAAACCCTCTCCCCACTGCTTACTGCTAATTATTGAACTTGCCTCATCGAAAGAAGAAACCAGTATTAGCCTTTCACAGCAGAATCCCTCAGGCAAAATGTCTTACGCAGATATTAACACCTTGCTGTGTGTTTGCTAGAGCCATAGAGCAAGTGAATTCCATGGGCATACTACACTTGTGCTATATAGGAGCATACACAGGACAAAACCTCACTAAACTCATCACTAAAATTGAGCCAATACAAGACGATAATATTTAGTTAAATTTACCTAAAATATCTGCTGTGGTATAGGTACGGTCTGGCACTTCCAAATTCTGGTACAGTTCCTTGCCATACAGCTCCACTAACATCTTGCTCTACTTAAAACCAAACTTGAGTTGAGGTTTTCTTTGCATGTTTTGTCTTCAGTGTCCTCTTCATCCTTTTCTCTTCTGTAAAAAAAATAAACCAAGAAGGCATTTAAAATGGAGTGTATATTTCTTCATTAAATTGACATAAACATACAGGCAATTTTCTCAGAGTTGTTGACTATTTTTCATCTTTTCATACGGCTTCCAAGCAAGTCCTTCCCTGTGTGGAAATGGGGCCCTTCTGAACCGTGAGGAACGTGCAGCCAAAACTCTTTTGACACAGTGACCTGCTGCCAGTGATTTCTGATTAATTAGGGGTACATTCTCCCCTTTGTATGCGTACAGTGGGATTCTCAGTAACATCAAAGGGAAAACTGCCCTCCTTAAGTTTGTCAGGCAGTAACTACCCAGGGGTTGAACAAGATTGTTCAGCCTATGGATGTGTTTTTCACCTGCCCACGATGGTGGGCCAGCTTCCTTCTGGAGCATGTGCTTACCTCCCACTGCCTGGCACCACCAAGCACATGCAGTGGAAGGAGGAGGTCTGCCCAGCCTGGCGGCCATCCCAGCTACTGCTGGCACAGCCACCATCTTGAAGCTTCTTCGCAGTGGCAGACATCTGAGGCACCAAGCCAGAGCAGCCTGGCTGCCAGAGGCTGTGTTCCGAGAGCAGCACAGCTATCTTCTCCCCCCACAGATCAATTGATTTCAGGCAACACCTGATCACAGTGACACACCTCCTGTGAGCCTGTCCCCCTGTCCTCACAGACAGCTGCAGTCATTGAAAGAGGCCAACAGCAGCTGCTGGAGAGAATGGCACTGTGTGGGAGTGCTGGTGGCATTCACACAGACAAGTAAACACACCTGGGGCCTTCTCTGGCCCTGAGGCTGACTGGCTCCACATGGCTTATGTCTCACACCACTGAAATCTCTTACCTTTCCCCACAAAATCTCCCAAAACAGTGCCCACACCTGGGCTGCCTTTGGGCACCTGCTAGCCCTGAACCACCCCCTGGGCGGTGTTGTGGGGTCTGGCTGACAGGGCCATCCCAGCAACTTAACAGTACAAATAACTAGGCTATAGCCCTGTAGGATTTAGTAATGAAAATGTGACCCGTGGATGCCTAGGTGGCTGGCTTTTATCCGTGTCGTGGCTTGGGAGGGCAGGCACCCAACATCACAAATGCTGAGAGAAAAGCAAATGAGTGGTTAATAGCAATCCTCACTATGAAGAACACAGTGGCATTTTATAGTTCTTTGGTTACCAGCACTGTGAAAAGAAAACCCTCACGGCTCAGCAGAAAGCCTGGCTAGCTTTGCAGGAGGGACGCCAAAACAGTGAAGTATGGGATGGGGACAGAAGGGTGACAGAACCACTGCACGGAAAAAGGGTGCCATCGCTTCCACATGCCGGGAAAATACCCACCTGACAGAAGAACATTTCACCCTACACTTCCCTTCAACCTTAATGCTCCTGCTGTTGCTGCGACAATTTCCAGTTGCTGAGGCACTGAGCAAGCCTAGTGCTCGCCATCAATACCCAAAGGTGCGCGAGGGGACAGGCCGGCTGCTGCTAGGACACCTGAGGGGAGAGCGGCGCCATTTTGAGGTGCCTCTCCTCAGCGCCTCCACACCGCAGGGGCCAGAGAGGCCCCGCCTCAGGCCCTGCCTCTCAAAATGGCGGCCGTCTGCCTCCTGGGGGTAGGGGGTATCGCTGAGCCCCTCTCCCCTGATCCAGGCTGTGCTGTAGCCCGGGGGAACACCTAACTAACCTTTTAGGAATGGGGTCTCTGAGCGAGGGAGGACTACACTGGACAAGCACATACATTCCTTGGGTGTCACACCACTGACTCACCAGTACATAAGTTATATTCTCTGAGGTGCATGGCGACCCAGCCACAATTTTATTTCTCAGGTCTCTAAACAGTGATCACTTTAGCTGCCTGTAACTCATCCTTAGCAATGAAGAAAACTGGGTTTATCATTAAATAATAATTTAATCATTAAATATCAATTAATCAGTTAAACGTAAAGGGGTGGTTATAGTCTTGGGCTAAGGAGGGAAACTGTCATCTGGCAGCATGAAAACCTGAAAAAGGAGAGAGATGAGGAGGTTCAGAGTGACCCGAGAGGTTTTAGGGAAATGTTTATAAGATAAACATCAGAAAAGAAAAAGCATAGAAACAGATTTATTAATGATGGTTACTTGGGATTTCAGGGTGTTTCTGGCAATGCTTTGGAGCTACTCACGTGATTTCACATGGAGATAAAAGATCTGTAGCTGAGACCTTCCATTTGGTGCCAGAGCTCATGAAGTGCATTTAGATTATAGCCTGGCAGCTCTTGCTGTTTCCCAGAGCATTAGGCGTTGCTCTGATCCTGAGGGCTGTGCCCTCCTTCCTCTTCCAAATTAGCTTCCTTGTAGCAGCTCCTCCTGCCACCATCAGCTAGCCACAGTATTTTAGGGTCACAGGAAAGAGATCGAAAGAAGCATACACTTCAGGGACCAAAACATTCATCTCAGAAGGCCAGGGTTCTCATCACTGACTTTTAGGAACTTGTATTTATTTTGCGGTTTTCTGTTGAAAGGGTAAAAAGGCTTTTGTTGAAGGGCAGGAAATTTCCTATTTCTCGAAGAACCTTCCTGAATATCCCCAAATACTTTTAAAATGGTATCACTCAACCATACTTCTGTCTACTTACAGGATTGGTTCTGGTCCTAGTTTTGCTAACACCAGATAGACTGGATCCTGAGGGGAAAAGTGCCTTCCGATTACCTCAGTAAAATCAAAATATCAGATAGGAGCCTTGGATCAGAAGGTGTTTGCCTGGATTGGAAGTTTCATTTCTAGTCCCCACACTCCATATTATTTGAGGCACTCAAGTTGAATTTGAGGTAACCCTTCCAGCTGTTTGGGATGCTTTTGTTCAGTCTGCACCCCCAAAAAGTCCACCAGAAATCCAGCAGATAGAGGTAAATTTGACTGAATTTGGAAGAGTGTCCTGAGGAATTTTAAACTCAAGACTAACTAGGTATAGCACAACTTCATCTTGCTCAGTTTTATTGCCTCTCCATCACTGAACATTAACCAACCAGAATATAAGCAGACAATGAATCTGAAACCATGCTGCAGGGGAACATGAGGAAGGATCTCTGAAAACAGCATGTGCCTGTTATGGTTTCAGACAGAAGATCTCCAGAAAACTGAAGTCAATGGATAAGCCACGGACAAGAAGGCCCCTAGAAGCCATAGTTCTGATAACCCTTGTCAGCTATCAGCACTTGTCAGCTGATGAGGTACACAAGCTCTCCATCAGCAGAGATGGCTTACAACTGGGCTTCTGGAAAGACTTCCAGCCAGGTGGTCAGAAACTGTTAATGAAAAACTATTTACTTCTTATCAAAACTGAGTGACATATTTCAAACTTAATTAAACTCAGAAGTATTACAGATATTTGTAAAAAGCTTTAAAATAGCATAATTCTGGTGGCAAACCCTCACTTTCATTCACTTTTAATTCTGCTCTCATTATTTACTCTCACTAGGAAAAGGTGAGGTAAAGCAAAAATAATTTAAAAAGGGGTGTGTGTGGAGAAAAACTTACATTTGTAAGTTTCATGGGAAGGCTTTTTCTCAGCTGAAGTAGCTTGGAAAAGAAGATACTTGAGGAAACTAATGCCTATGGCAACCTCATGTGCTAGAGTAAGCTGCCCACCAGATAGCACGTGCTGCAGTCATGCCTAGACAGTGCTCGCTCAGCCTCCTACAGCCTCAGAAGGGGGTGAGGACTCTTCAGCCCTTCTCTGCTTCAGCTGAGATGCATTTGAAGGAGAGGAACTGTGTCTGAAAAGTCACACAAAGTTTGGACACAATGAGTTTGCATCAGATGAGCTCCACAGGATGGTCTTATGCGTAGTCTAACCCTAGAAATGAATACATTTTTCTTTCCTTAGAGAACTCTGCACCCTGACAGTGGGAGTTGCTCAAGGTGCGTGACCATGTGCTACCTGAACAATTTCAGACAGAAGTTCTTTCACAGTATCTCTTTTCTCTGGCCTCCAGGCTGGGGAAGTGTCTGACAGCTATTCCTGCAGATTAATAACCTACTTGCTTCTAAGACAAAGTGTATTATAGTAATGTATTGTATTTTCTGGAAGTTCCTGGAAAACAAACTGGTTATATGTTTACTTGTAAATGATAATCCTCCCTCCAATTCATGCCAGTTGAATACAGGCCAAAGAAGTTGCCCCAAAGTTTCCTTCAAAACGGGGTTGTTCCAGAACTCTCTGGAAGTCCCTCTCACAGGTGGAGAGCAGAGGACTAATTTATGCTAGAAGTATCTTTACCTAGACATATAGACATGTAACTGTCAAAAAGCTCAAGGCAGGCAAGATGCTAAAAGCTTCCAGAGGTTTTCAAGGAAGAGAGAAGGTGAAGGAACCTGGACCTTGTCTTTACAAGAAAAAAAGCTATAAATTCTATTTTCAGAAAGAATTCTGTGTCATACATAACTTCATTCATACCTACTTCATACAAGTACTTCAATCTACAAGAGAAACCATTTTTTTTTTCAGCCTGTATTTTCATGGTAGGATGCCAAAAACTCTGTAACAACTGGCTGCCTCACACTCTGTAAGACACCAAGGTATCATGGCCACACTGAAGCAGCAAGAGCACTGTGTGGTTTTGACTTTCTGGAACACAAGCCCAACATTTTGACCTGTACTGAGCCCTTTTCCTGTGCTCAAGAGCATTCATTAGCATACATCCAAACAATGCAAATTATGTCCATCACTAAACATCTGTTACAACCTGAGTGACCAGAGCAGGCTTGGACATCACTGGAACTTTCGTCTTCCAACTTACCATGTGGCTTTCCAGAAATGCTTGATGTCACCTCAGCTCCTTTTGCATTCAACTCATCCCCTGGAGTGAGTCACATCTGGGTATGTGTCTCTTCATTAGCTACAGAGGGAGTATAAATCAGCACGTTAGAATGGTCATCTGGCTTCTAGACGCAGATGTCAGGAGGGAAACCCTACCCTCTGTCTGTCTGACATAAACAGTCCTAGCAGGTTTCCCAACAGGGAAAGTGAGGCATATTGTCCCAGAAATAAAACCTAGCAAGCTGGCATCAGACGAGCCCTACAGGACATTCATATGCAATGCCCATTGAGGTTGCTGCAGTGCGTGAACACAAGACAGCAAAAACGTAAAGGGATACTAGCTTGACTTGAAGAAGTAATTTCATTTTATGCCGTGACACTGCAAAGTGATTGTGCTCATAATTACTGGTTTTACTGCCTAAATACTTTTTAGTACTTGAGCATCCAGGTGGATTCAACTGTGCTTGCAACTCTGCAGACATTAAAGAGGGAGACTAAATGACTGAGACCAGGGAAAGAGAACAATACTGCACTCTTGATACATGGACTAGAGCATAGCACTAGTGCTCAGGAGCCTCAAAGTCTAGTCCTGTTTTGACCACCGACCAACAAAATGTATCGAAAATGCAATACAAGTGTTCTCTGTGTCTTTTACAAAAATAATAGTGGCTGAAATCTTCAACCAGTGTAAACTGTCAAATACCAGAAGTCACTGACACCAACAGAAGCAGTATTACAAGCCAAGTCTGGTCGGCGTTTAAGAATAAGAACTTCCTTCCTGAGCATCTTTTCCAAAAGTAACATGTGATATGGCATGAATATAAGTGACACTTCAACTGTTATAAAATACATTAAAGAAAAAGAAATCATTTAAATCCAAAAATATGATTCTGATAAGCTAAAGCATACTTAGAAGTTACATATTTTGTGTCAGTAACCGTTTACAGAACCATAGCCTTAACTGATACTCAAAAGCCATTTCACTCTTCACAGTTTTTATAAAGAAATAATATACAAGGCACACTAAACACTGTTGGGCCAAACACATTCTACTGTTTATTACACATATTACATTCTTAAATAAAAATGCGTCACATAACATTTTTGCATAGATATCTTACAATATACCAATTTAAAAAAGAATTATGAAACAGACCAGTAACAAAAATAAATTTTTTCTTCATTAATAATTTTGTAACATTAACATACCACCATCATATAATACAAATAATATTTTTAAATCTTAAGACTTTTTGTACAGCAAAAAAACTGACAAAGTAATATATTTATATATATATATATATAAAAAGCTTAAAAAAAATAAAATGTCAAAAAAAGGCAGAACTGAGGGCTACAAGATTGGGTACTTCCGTGATATATTAGAAATACCAGAGTAGGCCTGAGAGAACGTGACCGAGGGCATCTCCAAAATGCACTTGTCAGACACATCTGGTAAAAGAAAAATTATAGTGCAAAATGAAAGTCCTTCAAGCAATGTTGTTTGTTTTGTTTTTGTTTTTTTTTTTTAAATAGGAGCATTCATACTTTTTGTTGTTGTTGTTGCTAAAAAAAAATATCCCCCAAACAAAAAACTAATGTGTAGTAGAGAGCAAGAAAGGTTTCAAAGGACAAGAAAGAAAACAGGCCACTTTGCAAAGCAAGAAAAAAAATCTCAGACTGCATTATTATTTTTTCAACTAGATGAGTAGACATGCTAAACTAAGGCCTTGTTTCTAAGAGAAAAGTTGTCATGGTTTATATGCAGTGATTTCAAAATTAGGTACTTACGTTGGTGCAAGAACCTTCCTGTAGAGGTATCTTAATTGCTTGAAGCATTTCCTACACTTCAGCTTAACTGCACAGGATGCTAATGCAAACTCAGTCCAGGCAATCAAGTTAATAGGTGCAGCTACAAAGTGATTGCAACTAGATTGGTATTTTAATACAGGGCAACTTCCCTGGTAGAGACATGGCCTTGGTAACAAAAGTAGTGTTTAAACCAGTGTTTTGATCTACTTCCAGAATCTGACAGGCCTGGGGTTTAAAATACAGAGCGGTGGGTAAAATGTATGTTGCAAAATATAAAGATCAGCCCTTCAGCCATCAGGCCTTCCAGGGACTGCGTGCTAGCTTTTCATTTCCCCGAAAGCCCAACAATAAAGGCTAAAACTGTCACCTTTCTGTCCATTTTAGCTCGCTTTTAGTGTGTACGTGCTAAGCCCTCACACGCACAACCCTTCCCACTTCCCCTCCCAATCCCCACATTTGCAGCCTACTCATTCACGGTACACAGCAACATGTATTTTCCAGCAATGTTGAAAGTTCTTCTACAGAAGCTGACATGATTCCTAAAATGCAATGGCAACAGCAAGTGCCCTCCCTAAATCAAAGCAATAGGCACGGTTGGCTACTACAAACTGTAAGTCAGTAGCTCAGTTTCCTCTTCTGTGTAGGTATATACAGTATACTGTTGTACATCCACACCCACACAGAGACAGGGTGGAGAAAATGTTTCCTGGCAGTATACAGAAGTTAGGACCAAAGCACTTAAAAAAAATCATCAAAGCTTTCATTTTGAAAATCGTGAAGAGTTCCAACTTCAATTATTACACCAAAAATGCCATTAACAAGCATTAAGGAAAATTATAAAAT
This sequence comes from Falco cherrug, assembly GCF_023634085.1. NCBI lineage: Eukaryota > Metazoa > Chordata > Aves > Falconiformes > Falconidae > Falco > Falco cherrug. The sequence continues at coordinate 14,415,442 of NC_073704.1, read as the reverse complement.
CCTGTTTGAAAAATGATGCCTGCATTTGAAAATTTTCAGGTAGGGAAACCCATTCTTGAGGTGATAAAGCCAGCCTATCCCCCCGTCTCCACATTTTTATGTATATAATTTATATATACAACTCTATCATTATATATATAACTTATATAGCACAAGTATGTCTTGGACTTCTTCCTCTACGGGAGGAGGAAAGTCTCAGCTTTACAAGACACATCTTAGTACATGGTAGGCTGGATTCTACAGTTCTACAATGCTAAATCTTGCCACTGAAGCCAGCGCAGAGCTGTGGAGGAGAAAGACTGCCGTAGTCCACCCTAAACTATCAATAAAAAGAGACTCAAATGTGACAAAAGTAAGAAGAATATCCAACCTTGATCTGGAAAGGATCATTCAGGAAGGCGTAGATTTAATGCTAATGAAAGACAGGCAAGATTTGTCAATGAGTAGTTGTACTATCTTGGGAGGAAATAATTTTCATTTTTCAAGACAGAGTTAAATAGAGTTATTGTCAAGCATTGTTTTTTGTTCTTTGCAAAATGTGGGGATCTTTGCAAGTGCAATTCAATCTGAAATCAGCAAAAAGTACTTTAAAAGATTGTTGGGTTAGAGGCGTCACCCAGGATATGAAAGCTTAAAAACAGTCTTACTAGATGGAATGATAGGATGTGCCAAGTCCTGAATGAAATCAAGAATAAAAGCCCTTGATCCACTGGGTGCTGGCCTAGTAACATGAAATTATTTACAAATCTTTCCTCTTTTTAATTTTTTAGATTTATAGGTTTTGACATACATTAAGGGAACAGGCAGAGAAAAGGAAACACTTAAGCAAATTGGATTTTCATCAGTTTTGTCAAAAGCACCAATTATGACCTCTTTTGTACACAGATAAACAAACTATGTTAAAGAGGAGGAGCAACCTTTGTATTAGAGACAGCTAAAAAGCCCAAATTGTCTAGGGCCAGGTAAAAATGAGCGAGAAAGCCTGACTCTGTAGATATCAGAAAGGTCAGAGGTAAGATACACTCAGTCACTGCAACTATCATATTGATCAACTCCCATTTGAGCCATACACCCTTAGTGATTAGTTGTCTTTTTACTCCTGAAGTTAAAACAGTTCCAAAAGCAAGGACCTGGGGGCTCCTCTTGCATTCAGGTTCTTCTTCCCCATTTGTGTTTGGTCAGTGCTTTCCAAGTATTAAGTGAAAGTGTGCTAACCTAAAAAAACAGTAAACCCAATTCCAAAAGTCTGAGGAAACTAAGAATGAATGAAAAAACCCAATAATTTTATTTTCACCTTTATAGAAATATATGTTAGCTTAGGTTTCAGGTCCTGGAAACCATTTTTGAGACATCATATGGGTCTTCCAGGCTAGCAAACTTGTTTCCATAGTATCTGGTTGGTCCCTGCAGCTGCAGCGTATCTCATGATCTGATATTGCTTCAGGCTGGTTTGCTAAGGGTTTGGGTTTGTTTTTTTTAAGATTTCCTCCTAAGTGTTCTTCATGAAGAAGCCTTATAAAGTTTAATAAGGATGAAACTCTCAGAGTTTGAGAGAAACCTTACAGACCTGTCCTACAGTCTGTTCCACCAGCACAAGCCTGGGAAGAACTATTTAAAGTACACATTTAATCAGTGAGAGCTCTGAAATGAATCATAGAAACACAGAAAAATTAATGTTGGAAGGTACCTCTGGAGGGCACCTAATTTAACCCTCTGTCTAAAAAACAGTTTAGTTAGATCAGACTGCTCAGGGCCTCGTCCAAGCCATTGAAAGAATCTAGGATTTCAGTCCATCCCTTCTCTTCTTCACTTGCCATTTTATCCAGGTAATATAATTTTCTAGACTGAGTACTGGGTATTGAAAAAGAACAACTCTAAGATAATGAAAAATACTCTGGACTCTGGAATGCCCTTTTCTGTTAGACCAATCTTTATGAAATACATGTCATATTTTAGGTTGCTCTAAGGGGGAAAACAAACAGAACAAAGACACACCGAAGTGTTGTTTTGGTCTAAAAAGTAACTAAAATAACAGCATCATGTGTCTTTGTAATTGATACTGTACAACTAAAATGATACATTTTTTTAGTTGAAGGTAAACCAGCAATGATTAAGTTGGTAAAACAGAATTTTGCATGCCAGGCCTCAAGACGGCAGTAGAGAAAGCACATTTCTATAACCATGTTTTTATACACAGACACAACAAATCTGATTAGAAAAATCTTTATACTGGTACTTCCTAAATGATTTTTCGTAAGTTAGTTTTCAAAATAGAATCTTGTCATACAGTATAGCTCGTCTTAACTGGATAATGGAAAAATCCAGAATAAATGAATTATATCAACATTGTAACATATGAAGCACATCTTGATCTGGAATATTCTGTCTGGTTTTGATCTCCCCGTTATAAGAAAATTACTGACATATTGGAGCAAGTCTAAAAGACAGCCACCATGGAGACCAGGTTCTGGAACACGTGATGGATGAAGAGAGGCTGAGAGACATGGTCCAATCTTAGGAAGAAGAGAGTAAGGGTAGATCTTATTGCTGTCTACACATACCTAACAGAGGGTGCAGAGAAGAAGCTAGACTCTTGGAGGTGCACAGTGGAAGAGGCAATGAAAACAAGCTGGAACACAGAAAATTCCTACATGACACATGGATTTTTTTTAATTATTTTTTTTAAACCATAAGAGTGGTGAAATATTGGACCAGCTTGCACAGACAGGTTGTTGAATTTCCATTCTTGGGGATATTTAAAACACAGCTGGATATGGCCCTGAGCAACCAGCTCTAGCTGGAGATCGGCCAAGATGGCCTCTGGAGGCCCCTTCTCACCTGCATGATTCTATGATTGACTGCTCTGCTCCAAAATATTATTCAGCTCTTCACAAAAACTCACATTTGCTTTAGTTGCTTCTTCTGTGTACAGTATTTGTGAGATTTTTGTCTCAATTTGTTCTCATCCTACAGTTCCATGGCCTTGGAAATCACAATCTGACTTTCTTATAAAGGCTTCTCTTTTGCAAATAGGCATAAAACAAGCATGAAGGAAACAAAGTTAAGCTTCTCCTTTCTACAGCTGGATAACCCAATCCTCAGCTTGCTTCCAAGAAGCCTTACAGAGAGGTTTAGCCTTTCCTCATTAGTCTGTTTCTACTCATAGTTTACAAATAGAGGACAACTGTACAACTTTAGGAAGGAGACACAGGGCCCAAAAAGGTTCCAGCTGTAACAGATTACACAAGTTTGAAGGGCACAGCTTAAAAATCTGCAAAGAAACAAAACTTACTGTAAAAAACGAATCCTGGAATGTGTCACTAATTATGTCTTTCCAACTCCTACAAATACCAGCTGTGGTTCAAAATGTTAGTAATGACTAAGACACTTGTATATAAGCACCCAAAAACCGAAGTCCAGAGATTGACTAAGGACACCATGTACACAGTTGAAAAATATCTCTGTTTACAAACAGAAGAGATGGTCCCAAACATCAAAATTTGGCTTCAGAGTTCAAAACCTGCCACAGAGGGAGCCTGAGAAATCTCAAATCTGGTTAAGTCTCTTATTCCTCTTTTCTCTAATTTTTTAGGCTATTTGGATCCATGACTTAGAGGTAGGCCTGCCTCTAGAACAAAATAATCAGACATTTCAGCATGTTTTTTTTCCATGGGGCCCTTGTCCTACCATATTTAAATAAGATGTCAACAAGACCATACATAAATGACAACTGGAAGTAAATAAACAATCTTGCTTGATTTTTTCCATTTTCAATAGAGTCTGGTACTTAAACTGTCACTTAATAATTAAGGTTTTTAGACTAGTAATAGCATGTCTAAAGGCAGTTGTGTTCAGAGGTCAAAGGAGGATATTTATGCAGGTTCACAGCCAATGAGTATCATAGTGGTGGGTTTGAGAGCACACACTGTAGGACACGACAGTAATGGAAGTCTAGGATTCTCTTATCCTTTTGTTAATCTAATGCACTGACTGGATGCTCTACAGTTTCACACAGCTGAGGTTTCAGTTCCCATTAGACATCTGGCAGGATGCTCTATATATTCCAACACAAATTGGATTCTAGGGCCCTCAGTCCCAGTGGAACAACTGGGTGGAATGGCCATAAAAAGTATGCAAATACAGAACTAGAGAAATACGAGATTGTCAGCAAGCAGTGCTCCGCAATTTTTAAATGTATACATATATATATAAGCATATATATATACACATATAGAGTATAGTTAGTTTTAAATCTTTGGAATAAACTCAATTTCCGTTCTCTCTCTCTTTCTCTCTGTCTTTCTTTCACTCTCTCTCTTGCTCTCTCTCATGCTTTTATTATGAATGTTACATCATTGTCCCTAAAAGATGGTTAGATTTTGGTCCATATTTCATGCCATATGGGCCAGACATCGTATTTCCCCCCTGTCCCCAAAGTGTTCAGTCGACAGTCACAGTGTTTTGTGAAAACTGTGAGGAAATTCAGCATCTTTTGAGTAAATTCAATCTCTCACTGGAACCAAAGGTTGTAAAATGCTGAGAATTCAAGTGCCAAGGATCCCGGTGACGGCTCTTAAACATCTATCGAGTTTCTTGTTTTCTCTTTTCCCCCAAGAGTACAGTTTTACCTCCCAATACACAAATTAAGGGAAATATTTAACAGTCAATGAGTCAAAACAGTCAAAGAAGGGCAGTTGGCTAATACAGTATAAAAGAGCAGCAACCATTTGTGGACCACGTGCTGTTTTGTTTCATTTCTAGACACATCTTGGGATGGTCCCAGAATATACAAAATATACAACCTAATGACCACCTGCCTGCTTGCATAGGCCATTTTTATGGTCCTAAATGCAGTCTTTGGAGTCAGGGCCAGTGCCAAATAGTTTCAAATGCAAGTTACGGTAAGATAGATGTTTTTGTTTTTCTTTTGTAATGAAGACTTTAATCCACTTTGAGCCAACAAAATCAAATTATCAATAGGATTGACAAGGTGAGCATGAGACCTCCACTTCTTGATGGTTCACAGAGTAGGCCAAAATGGACCTCTAGGTTAATAATACTTTAGACAATCATTTGGAAAAGCCTCACTGCTGTATGTAAATTCCAACCCTTCCTTCACCGTTCACACTGTTACATTTTTTCATTTAGGAGTGGGCTACAGCATCAACTTGATGAATGGAAAAGGAGGACTTTAAAAGGCTAACGCTGAGTGAAGCCACTGTACTTGGAAGAGGTTCTCGATTTCCCACTCAAGACACTGGAGTAGGATTTTTGGCTTGGGTTTTTTTTTGTAAGATGCTCAACAAACATTAGCTTTAAATTAAAGTCTGCAGGTGCTCTTTACGCAAACAAAAGTCTAATATTTTAAATTGGTTAATAGAAGAACAGCAAGAAAAAGCAACAAAATTCATCACTAAGTCACTGTGGGTTGTGGCTAACATGCTCACATGATGTGGAAGGAATCCTGTAGTCATGCCTGTGTGGCCAGTCCCAGACCGATATCCAGGTGAAGACAAGGAGTTCTGAAGATCACTTGTTCGTGAAGAAAAGAGAAAAAATGTTTAAGCTTCCAAATAAGCTTTTAAAGTTTTTTGTTCAGCAAATAAACAAGAAGTCCTAGCTATGGCAGTAAGGTGAGGCCTACAGAGATATTAGGTGCTGTTTCTCAGGGGTTTATCCCTTGGCCACTTAGCCATCATGGCAGCAGCTTCCAGAGTCCCTAGTGCATACATTGTGCAATAGCCAAAATAAAAATTAAAATAAAAACAACCAACAAAAATATAGTCCTCCGTGAAGTCTACATAAACTCAGGCCAGAACGAGGATATTTGTGTCACAAGTGTCACTCCACAGTCTACTGCCATTAAGGCCACTGGTATTGACTTAAAAGGATCTCAATAGCTCAGTTCTAGGAAGAAGAACCAAAACCAAGACAGGTCAAACTGTCTGTGAGAAGTCTGACGCACTGAACATTAGGAATTCTCAGACAAAGAACAAACGAACCAAGAGGTTAATTTTGGCTACCAAACTGGGATTTGGTTTTCTAGGTCATTGTTTTCCCCCCATCTATTTAAAAAGAAAGTTAGTGCTACAAATATGCAACTTCAAGACGACATATTCTCCTATTGAGTTGCACTGAGAAGCAAGTTAAATAAGCCCCTCCTACTGCCGTCCACCTGCAGGGAAGCCTCCTCTGTTTTCTCTGATTTCCATTGGCAGAAACAGGAGACAAATCCAAGAGAGACGAAGTACTGTAAGCAATTGTTCCTTCTCATTGACTTCACCTCTATACCACTTCCTCGCCTGCATCTTCTCCCATCCAGCTGGGGCAAGGCATGAAGAACCAATGTACGTATTGAAGTATAATTGGGTGCATGACAGTGTGAGCCTGTGGTCTCTGTACAGAGGATTACATGTGATCAAGTTCTTTCTCCTGCAAGGTAGCACATTGTAACTTGAGTTCCACTTTCATCTCACAACACTTAGCTCAGATGACATCCATACCAAACTGATTGATATTTAGATGTGTCTCTTCATGTGGAGGGCGAGGTGATCAGACCTGGAAAAACACCTGCAAAATAAAGGAAGTGGGAAATCAAATAAATACAGGATTTGGGAAAACAAGGTTCCTGCTCCTTCCTCCTTATGTACAGGAGAAAATATATATCCAAGTTTAGAGACATCTCTTGTATTAAGCATGGTTTGCCACCAAACCCTGTGTGATTGACCTCTGTGACCACAGATGGCCAATATCCTGGCTCTTTGGCAGCTAAATAGGCTACTCTTCTTTCTCTGTTCCCTTCCCTCTCTCTGCTTTCACTGCATCAAACATCAGGGAAGAGCACTCATGTATGCACCTGCAGTATAAAATCAAGTATTTTGTGTAAGCGTGTGTGTGCATGTAAAAAAATGAAATAAAACAAGTCAGTTTTGCTCAAGTACTCAGCAACGCCAGTTTAAAAAAACACCACCTTTCTCAAATGCCCAGAACCTGCAACAAGCACAGAGGTATGATGCCAGTTTTGAGAGCTGAATTCTCATTTCCAGCTCCAAACTGGAAGGAAAACTTTTAGAATTACATTTGTCTCGTTTTAGTTTTGCATGTTTACCATCCGCAATGAAAAAGTATATTGGAAAAAAAGATGTCATTTTTGCTTATGTCAGATGCACTTTAGTGTAATTACAGTCCAATATGCTATTGAAATACAAAAATGAAAAACAATGCAACTTCATTGAGCCAAATACTTACTGCTCTTAAAAGTCTCTGTTGTCTTCTGTAAAACTCCCTAGATAAGGGGGGCCAACAGCATCTTGGCTCGTATCGGAAACAGCATGGCCAGCAGGGCCAGGGCAGTGATTGTTCCCCTGTACCTGGCACTGGTGAGGCTGCACCTCGAATGCCGTGTTCAGTTTTGGGCCCCTCACCACAAGAGGGATGTAGGGGTGCTGAGCGTGTCCAGAGAAGGGCAATGGAGCTGGGGAAGGGTCTGGAGGGCAAGTGTTATGAGGAGCAGCTGAGGGAACTGGGACTGTTCAGTCTGGAGAAGAGAAGACTCAGGGGGACCTCCATGCTCTCCACAGCTACCTGACAGGAGGCTGTAGGCAGGTGGGGTCAGTCTCTTCTCCCAAGTAACATGCAATGGGACAAGGGGAAACAGCCTCAAGTTGCACCAGGGCAGGCTTAAATTGGATATTAGGAAAAATTTCTTCACTGAAAGGGTTGTCAGTCATTGTAAAAGGCTGCCCAGGGAAGTGGTTGAGTTACTGTCCCTGGAGGTATTTAAAGATGTGGAGAAGTGGTGCTTAGGGACATGGTTTAGTGGTGGACTTGGCAGTGTTAAGTTTACAGTTGGACTCTATGATCTTGAAACTCTTTTCCAACCTAAATGATTCTATGATTCTATGAAAGCTGGTTCAGAATTTGGAGATGACAATCCATCAGCCCACACATCTTTCCCTTTCTCTCTGCTGGGAATCTGGGTGGTAATATGTGGATGTTCATGAATGCTATCTCCCTGAAGGATGTTGAGAGAAGATGAGGTATTATCCCTATTTTGTAAGAGCGAAAACTGAGAGACAGAGAAGGCAAAGAAATTGTAAATGACACAACAAATGTGGTAAAACCAGAAAAAAAATATGCCAGGAATTAAGCTTTCAACTTCTGTTCTTTATCCACAAAGCCATTTTTCTCCATCTCATAAGGAAACTTAATGTTTTGATATTCTGAGCATGTAGATGGATGCTGATGAGATGGACTTAGAGTGGCAACCCTAGAGAACTAGTTGAGTTTAAGGGCTGGTCTAAACATGAAGTTAATTGAGAATAAGGTAGGGCATGAATTTGAAATGAAGTATCTATTCTTGATTAACTCCCTCTCTAAAGGCTTATGACTGCCTTCTTCTGAAATGACTTAATCCACTTGGGAAGTGGGTTAAAATAATCAGAATAAACCAGACTTACTCCAGGAGAAGAGCAACACCACCAAGAGTCAGTCAGGAATTACTATTCTAGAACAGCTGCCTTGTAGTAGCCGTGCTGCAGGGCGCTCACAGCAGCACTCACAGCAGCCCAAATTCAGGCACTTCACACCAAGATATTGTCAGAGTGATCAGGGGAGTAAGTTCTCAGGAGAACGAGTGCCTTCCTTCCCTGTCATTCAATATATACCCCATTTTATCAGGACTGCCAATAAGCAAGAATATTTTTTCAACTTCATACCCATTAGAAATGGGATTGAAAGCACCAACCCATTTCACATCCACTATCACAGTGTCATTAAACATACGTGTGGCACCAGAGAGCAAACCGCAGGACAAGTGGGCAGTGGTTCTGGCTGCCTACCCCAAAGCCCTAAAACGGAGCCTGACTGTCAGAGCGGCAGGACTCAGACACTCTTAGAAATTAAACTTCTACTAGATACTTCAACTTGAGCACTATAATATGGGAGGTTTCCAAGTTCCCTGCAAATCTTGGCTTGCCTTCTTTCCACCCTAAGCCACAAGACACTGGCTTGTTTATTTTCACTAACAGCAAAAAAATCTATTATAAATATCACACAAAACCCACATATCTGTGGCTTTTGAATAAAATGCTTTTGTAGGCTTCGAGGGCATCAGGAAAAGATACTTCCAAAACTGAGTTGTCTGGAATGTCTTTTCACTGCCCCACAGATTTAGAATATAAAAGAGCCACCGATACTGGTCTGAAGAATATCCAAATGGCTTATTGTGAGAATCTGGATAGCTCATACATGGGAACTGAATGTATTTCCAAAAAAGCAGTAGCTGAGTATTTCATATTTTTCAGAAAGAAGGTAAAAGAACAAATTAAACTACTACTCAGCAAAAAAAAGCCAAAACTCAAAGATAAAAAAAAAGAACACTCAGTCTAAAGGCAAATACCCAGAGGATAAACACCCTAAGCAGAGAAAGGCTAAGAAAGAGAAGCACTATAAAAATGAAGAGATTTTAAATAGTTAGGGGATCTTTTCTGTCCTGCTGGCATTATTCCCCATCACGGGCAATCTACCTGCATCTACACACAGAGATCAGTGATCAAGAGGTACATTTTTAAGACAAAGGAAACTCATAAAAAGGCAAGTTTTGCAAGAAAAGGTAGACAGTCATCTTCTGTGGATAGGCATAGCTGTGCTCAATCAGCTGTCCTCTACTGATTTGTAGCAGCTTACAAGGGGGGTCAATACCTTCAGAGTGGCAAAAATTCAAAAGAAAGACTTGAAAATAGGATGGATGCTGCATTCCTCCAAGCTCCTACATGAAGCACAGTGAGACAGACAAGAATCTGACAATGGGCACTTGGCTTTCAACACAGCAGGCTCAGCACAGCTAGAATTTTCTAGCCCTAGGGTGCCAAAATACACCCTTGGACCAACATCTCTCTCCTCAGTCTAAACTGAGAAAGCAGCATGCTCGGGCTACAAGGGCTGCCAAAACAAAACAACAGCTTGAGTGGCTGCCAAAAAGACATGCACCAGCTGGCACTTCAGTCTAGGACTAGTCATAAGACCACCACCCAAGCATGGCTTTTCCTCTCCAATTGTCTCTAGTATAGATGCAACCCAGGAAAAAGTATGCTGAGTCACAGCACAGCAAGATCTGTTAAAAACATTGATTCAATACATTGTTTCACACCAGAAACCACTGTATTAGCTTCTAGTGTATTTTTCAGCCCTGGAATATTTTTATAGCTAATAAAATGATACCGTATTTGCTAGTTTACAGCTAATAAAATGGGACAATACTAATTCTCCACATTCTGCTGACCAGTTTGGTTAGTTCTATCTTTTGGTAAGGCTGGTGGATGTGGACATTTATTTTCAATAGTAAAACAGTCCCTACAAAATTTTGCAGCTAAATCCCACTGTCAAAAAAAGCTATTGATTAGTGGACACGTTTTTTTTTTCCCTTGTACAACTACAGGCAGCAGTGGAGGAGGCTTCACAGGATAAACTGTCAGGGGAAATTCCTTTCTTCCCAAATTAAGAAATAGCAGCTTGCTGGTCTCCAGTCCTGCCTGTGAGACAAGACCTTGCTCCACACTGCTGGCTCTACACCTCTTCCAGTTCCAGATCAGCTCTGAATATTGTACATGGGCCCATCTCAATCTTCCCCATCGTCCCACCCCGAGTCCAGCTCTTCTTAGAAAGGACAGTTTATGCTTGAAAAGATACCCTAATTCTGAAAGTCATACAGTGTTGCGTGATACATAAATTTCTTGCTCCCAAACACGATGCCTTCTTTTCTCTTTTTGCTCTATCTCCTTAGCAACAAGGTATTGCTTGGCACTCAAGCCTCTGCAGGAGTAAGAGGGAAGGCAACTACAATGAGAAGAGAAACTATTGCTCAGCCATCTTTCTTACCAGCTGTGGGTTCTCCACTGTGGGATGTGTTCATTCCAGCTAAATATGCTGTTAGCTTGCTTTCAAAAAGGAAACCACGTGTGCATGTACATGCACACACACACACACAGAGGAATATATACCCCAACAGTCTGGCACTATGCTGCTGTCTCCTAAACACATTTATGCAGAACAAGCAACTACCTGTCATCCTCTACCCCTCGGAGTGCTGAGGGCTTGCACTGTGTGAGGAACATAACCCTAGTCTGTGTTTCTGAAGAGCAAAATTCTGGGGAATGCTAATAACCAGCACATCCCTGGTGTCTGAAGGCACTAGGGACTTGTACACTGCGTTCCACACCACTTTAGCTGATTCTGCTTTCTCCCCTGCTGCCACCAAACCACACACCATTTGCAGTACATATGGTGCTTCTCAAACCAGTGGTAGTTTGCCAGCTATAACTAACAATGTGATCTGTGGGCTGCACGGTGTTGGGATAGGGCTGGGACAGCAGGAGAGTATCACATCTTATCTCTGTTGTTTTAAAATTGACCTGTACACAGAGGATATGAATAACCTTTTGATGTCAGCCAGAAGGTCAGAGACACAAACGCATCTGAAAACAGCCTAGGAAGAGAATTGCAGCCAGACTGTGCACACAAGATTCCCCTTCTTTGCTACGTGAATCACCACTTTCATGCTCTGATTGCCAAGTTATAGCCTCTGAACAACAGGCACATGTTTTGTGCTGTGTCAGTGTTGTTAAAAGCTCCAAAAGGCTCCTTAAAGTTTAGCAAGCCAGGATGTCTAAGGGAGTGACCACAGCTCCTGTCAATAATGGTGGGTGCAATAAAGGGTAGCAGTTCAATTAGGGAGAAACTATTCTCCAGCTGGGAACCTTGGCTCAGGAAGGGGTGTCTTTAACATTGAAAGTCTGCCTAAATAGTTAAGGACAGATTTAGGCACATGTTTCAGTGCTTGCTTGAGGTGATACCTGCAATAGGTGGTAGTAGAGAGATTTGTGAATGAGAAAAGAAGGAACAATAGTGATATGGCAGAATGGGCCAAAAGAACAGGCAGTATCACTCTACCAGCTTGCAACAACTGACTAGGAAAGTAAAGACAAATCTGTCTCCTACCACCACAGACAGATGGTATGTGCATGGAGTTCAACACTGCACAATCTCCAGCACTTTTAACTTACTAATAAATATGTTTTCTTCATCTACAGATTCAGCTGAGGAGCAGAAAATGCATTAGATGACTGCAGGAACATATCTCTTGACTGCAGTGACTGAGTTGGCTGTCAAAGAAAAAAAAAAAACTAGGTAGGAAGGGATAGTATGTAGAGGGAGAAGAATGAATACTTAAAGGGCTGAAAGAGACTGGGGAGCTGAAAATGCTCTTTCTTTAGATCTCTGCTAAAAATATTGTCTGTCCTGACACAGAAACCTGGAGCTGTGTAGGGGTGGTGGGCAGGTGGTGGGCAGGGGGGCCAGGATGCTCTTCAGAGGAAAGAAGAGGAAAAGCAATGCCTTACATTTACAGAGGACGTAACTGTTCTCCTTCACAGAGATGCTGATACACAAGCAGAACTCCAGAGGTCCCTACTTGGTTTATCCTGCCCCTCATTCTGAGCAAACAAAAGATAATCCAGGGATAAAACAAAAGATAATCCAAAAGGAAGTCCTCCATGGGGGAAGGGGGATGGGAAGAGGGGAGACAAGGGCAGAAAAGCACTTAAGGAGATGAAGCTCTTGGAAAGGCAGGATGTGAAAATGATCAAATTTCCTTCCCATAAAAGGATGGGGTCCCTTGTTTATGTCCCACACATCCTCTCTCCACGCATGTTCTCTGCTGGTCTGGTGTACCCAGAGGCTTCCTAGAGCCTTTATTGTATTACAAAACATTTCCTTATCAGAGCAGAGAACCTTAGTGCTGCATTAAAAAGATGGGTAATTTTCTTAAGCCTCTTTAAAAAATATATATAAATAGGATTAGCTGGATAACATGTTCAGATGCAAGCACATTATTTGATTACTCAATAGTGGATCGAGGTTTCACCCAGGGCACTGCCAATCTCCAACTGGAAGGGTGTGAGGGGGAGAAGTGCTCATTGTTCGATCCTGTCAGTGCTGTCAAGAGTCATTATAGGGGTAATTGCTTTTGCTCCACCCTAATTTGTTATCAATTGGGATTGGAGATGAGGAGGGGGAGGTTCTTTTGGTTTTGTTTCTAAATTCAAAGAACCCAGCTTTCAAAACCACTCAGCACCAAGCAAGGATGACCAGATTTTTCAGACGAGCTCATTGTTCATTCAAGCAGCTAAAGCGTGAGGACTGCAAAAAGGAATTGGTAGTGAGCAGCAGCAACCACGTCTCACGCTGGGAGCGGCTGGATGCTCAGCACCACCAGGCAAAACTGGCCCCTCATTTCTGAGTGCCCAGAGGACCGCTGCATGACAGGCTCTTCAGGAACCCTGACTCTGGGCACCTATCAGGCTTTCAAATCTGGGCCCACAGAGAATGAAGGTTCAGAGTATTTCCCATGTCAAACAGATGTCAAGGGTCAGTTTTAAAACTGTAGGAAAAGATTCACTAATTAGCAGGAATGTGCAGAGATCACTGATCCTACACAAAACAACCCCATGAACTTGAATTGTAAATGTGTCTATATCACTCTTGTGCTTTTGAAAATTATGCCCTTTTCTGTCTTTTTTTGATTCTCCTGTTACATCTGGGGAACCACAGAGCCCTGGACTCAGTGGTAAGAGAAGACAATGATCAGATCATATATAGAAATTAAGTGCTTTTTTCCTAGAGGTTTCGTATAGGTTTGGGGCACCTGTGGCACAACAGCCACACACACTCCCCATCCCCGCTATTTGTACACCCATGTATTTGTGAGGCCCACTCTGCCAAAATTCAGACAGCCAGCAGTAGTGCTTGGGGTAGTCCATGAAGCAGAGCAAACAGCGGGAGCTCTGCCTTTTTGCGGGCAGCAGGCTCATAGGACCAGCAGACGGAAAGCTGTGGAGATGCTTTGTTGAGAGGTCCATCACTGAAGTGGTCTAGGACCCTCTGGATGTCTTCTCTGCTTTAACAACATTAACAGAGCTGCCCTATGGACTGAATCTTGTGCCCACAACAGACACTGGCAGGCTTCAGTGAGACTTAACGCCTGGTCCCACATCTTTGTGCTGTGGGCTGGAAACACCTTAGGCTGCTTAGGAAGTATTCCCCCTCTGCCAGCCTGCCTGGCCACCGAGGCAGAGAGGACATGGGCAGAGTGAAGGGCCCCTCCTTGGCTCGGGGATTGAGGCAGTGGGTCAGGAGGCCAGAAGGGCCCCCTGTGCTAGAAGCCAGGTCTCTTGTCTCAAGGAGCTGGTGGCTCCATGCCGCTCACAAAGTCCACATGTTGCTTGAACACCGTGTTCGAAGGCTGCATTACCTGTCACAATGGTTGCATTTAAAGGGCTTTGCACCCGTGTGCTTTCTGTAATGCCTTGTGAGCTCGTCGCTCCGTGCAAAACGCCACTCGCACCCTTCCCACGAGCACTTGTAAGGCTTCTCACCTGCAGAGGGGAGGAGAGAACAGTCAGCGTGGCAGCAGGATTATGGAGCACTCAACTTGCAAGCCCTGTGTCCTCCCACCTTGTCTCTGTCCCACTCGGGCAGGTTAGCCCATCAAACAATTCATGGCCAGTGTGGGATGGAAAACAAACTTAGGGCTTGTGATGCATTGTACTGCGGATGCATCCAGCCCAAATTTTACTGCTGCTAAAATTCTTGCACAACCTTATTTCCCATTTCTAACAAAACCAGTCAATTACTCTTCAAAGAAGCCCTCAGAATGTTCCCAAATGCCTGTGCTGCTGTGTGGCTGGAGCCTGATTTTCAGTCAGCTTTACAGTTCACTCTACCCTTGCCAGATGAATTACTGTGGTACCTGTGAGTGGCTGTACTAACACCTGAACACACTGCAGGCGTGCACCACTCCAGAGTGGCCACCGCCACTGCGTCACATGCTTTACCTCAGGTGCCATTTACCCCTTGTATGGCCAGACTCATATCCATTCACCTCAAGCTTTCATGCCCGCTACTCCCTAGGACTGCACCTTCTTTAGTTGCTTTGGGCAACAGAAACTGTTCCTTGGTTCAAAGGAATCATGCGTCAGGACAGCGAGTGCAAGAAGAGAAATGTTTTCTTCTTTAAATCAGGTGTTCCTTCAGGCTTTTTGCACTGCACCTTTATCAGTTGTTCTTCTGCCCCAAAATATTAACTGTACCACTGAAGGCAGTGAAACAGTATAGTGATAAAACAGGAGAGATTCTGGTCTGCTCTGTTCATATCTGCCTGTCTTCTAACGCAAACCAGTCTCTGCAAAGCAAAGTTTGCTATGGTGTAACATCTGTGGAGTCATTAACACCTTCTGATGAAGAATTCCAAGGTCTCATGCCTCCCCTTCTCTTATTCGGTGCACATGCATTTGTGTGCATGCAAATTTATAACCTCCCCCCAGAACAAATGCTCCAGTGCATCTATTCCTATATAAACTCCACGTCACTATTCCCCATGCAGTCAGCACCGTATAGATGCATTGGGAGAGGAAGGAGTTGAAATAAAATGCAGTCAAGAAATCAGTTTCACTACCAAGCTTCTAAGCTGGGAGTTACAAACAGAGAAGGGATTATTACTTATTTATTTGTTCTTACAATTGCTAAGAACGTGATCTTAAAAAACCCACCACTGACCAAAGTGAAGTTGCAGTCTGTATGACCTCTCTATGGAGTCACGTGAAACAATCACTTGGCCACAGCAGACCAATTTCTCAGTGCAGAAATGCAGATTTCTATATTTAGCATGCCTATTCAGCAAGTAAAGGAGTGAGATCTGATTATGGGAGACCTATGTATTTCAAGGTGACAAACTGGAGAGGCCAAAAGAGCAAGAAAAGTGAAAAG
The DNA here is from genome assembly GCF_023634085.1 of Falco cherrug. NCBI lineage: Eukaryota > Metazoa > Chordata > Aves > Falconiformes > Falconidae > Falco > Falco cherrug. The sequence continues at coordinate 14,399,620 of NC_073704.1, read as the reverse complement.
GGCAAGAGAACTGCAGCAAAATACATGGAAAAAAAGCTGTTCTCTGGTGAGTTTCTGTGGACTTATTGCATAGGCAGCTCTGCTGCACAGTGGTCATCCGCCCCAGGGAGAACAACAGAGTGGGCTGAGACGTTAACTGGAATTGAGCTATTTTGCTGGCCTCTGAGAAGTTTCTTTGGCTCAGTAGCTCAATTAAAGGATTCATTGGGGTGAAGCAATGAAGGGGGGGGAGCAGCCGGCAAGACTTCACCAAAATATCCATTTGTCCCTCAGTCCCTGAGTGCAGAAAGGCCAGCCTGGATGTCTCTGTTGTGTGCCACAGTCCACCATGGGAAAATGCCCAACAGGACAATGGACTGAGCCAGCAATAACACTACCCCACTTAGATTGTGCCTGCCTGGTCATCTCTGCTGACTTGCCTTTTGTTCTTTGAATAGGATTTCTTCGCGGGGGGGAGGGGGAGGGGGGGGGAGCAAGAAACTTCTTGTTAGCGAGCAAAGTGCTGGCGTCTTGTTTCTGGCTGGTTACTCAACTGTAATTCAAACACTGTCACCAGTGCTGGCCCAGATAACTGCAGTGCTCTCTCCCCCACCCAGTACTTGACATCCTACCTGGCACACTGCAACTGCTCTTCCCTTCCCAGGGAAAAGGGATTTCCCCAGCTCTGGTCATGTCTGTGATGGTGCACTGGCTTTGTCTGAACAGTTCATGCATTATTTTTAAAAGCTGTCAGTAAACAAGCCTCGATGGTAATTCAGTTTCCTCAGTTCTCTGACGCTCTCTAGTGCCTACCTTAGAGCGGAGACAGCAAGGCAGACAAAATGCCTCGCAGCACAAGTTTGCTACACACTGCAAACACAGATGACTGCTCAGCCAGATCTGGCAGGTACAGCCACTCTGAAGGATACTGTCACCTACAGAGCAGAAGGGTGAAGGAAAAACATCCGGGGCTTTCTGTGAAACTATTAGGACTGAAGCTGAGTTTGGCTTGTTAACATTTATCAAGAGCTTTGAAAATGTACAGTGCTATATATAAGTTATGAAAGACAGAAATGCCAAGCACAGGGATGCCACATATCTCAGTTACTTGCTGCAGGGGCTCCTCTCTCAAGTGTTCCTGGTCTGGCCTTGCACAGCCCTGAGCTGAGTTTTGTTTTCACATGCTTCTCCTCTGTGACCCAAGCCCCATTCCACAAAATGTCAGACAGTACCTCTTTGTGCTCCAGACAGCATGCTGGCATACAGTGCTCTGCATAGCACAAGATAAATGCAAAGGAGCACAGTGACCTTTAAAGCCATGTCAGCTGGCTCCTTGACCCAGAGACCTCAAAGAGGTTAGATATCCTGCCCTCCTGCAGCAACTCAAAACCACGAGAGGGCAGGAAGAGAGAGAGACCTTTGCATCTCTGCACATGCAGTCTAAGAACAATCTGCTTCTTTAATGGCTGCTTTCACCTTACCAGAAGATGAAATGCAAGTGTATCTTGCCAAGGTGCACATATGTAGGAAGGATGGGAATGGAGAAGCGGGGGAGGGTCCTCCTACCTCACTACTGGCAATGGGAGGGAGAAGGAATGGGAAGGACCCTTTCCATGTGCCAGGCTGCTCTTATGTTGTTGCAGAGGATTAGCAAGAATAAAAGGATCGATGGTGAAATCCTCCTCTACTGAAAGCAATGGCAATACTCCCACTCACTTTTACAGGGCCAGGATCTCCCCCTTTTTAACAAATTAATTATAAGCTTCAAAATCCAATTAAAAATAGGAACATCACGGAACTGTGCCACACTGACTTTTCAGGCTCTGATTCCTCAAAATTAATAACTGCGCTTAAAACTCATGCCTGTGAGCCACTCCCAAGAAGGAGCTTCTATTCCTTAAGTCACCTTTACTCAACACAAGGATCTGTGCGGTGCTTAAACAAATCCACAAATCCACATTTATACAAATGCACTGAACAGAGCAGCCAATGCACATCTGAAAAGAAGCCGATACCCAGATATGCAGCTGTTAAATACTCAGCTGTTTCAGTTCAGAACATGCTCCACACTGTGGGGCTGGTTCAGCTTTCACACATCCACAAACACACCTGGGAAGGGCAGGCAGCCAGTAATGCAGACATACATTCAAGCAGTGAATTATGCAATTCTCTGAGATAAGCACTAGCATTAAAACAATGCACCATTTCCTTATGACAAATCTTCTACAACCAACCCAGAGCAGTGGATTTCAGCTTTTTCTAATTTTTTCCCTGGGAGGTAGAGACTGCTACTTAGTGATTTCAAGCTTACTGACCACTTTGCAGTTTCCTGGAGCAACATGTGCATCAGACAGCTGTGCAGCACAGTAAAGGCGAGCTGTAGAGTGAAACAGTGGGTATGCAGGACCCAACATCCACACTGCGTACGTTTGCAGGGTGTTATTTCTGGCTAGCACTGCCTGGTCCTATGGCCTGAACCCATCCGTAAGTGAACTGTGCCAGCTGTGCACTTGCAGAGCACCTCCTGGGACAGGCCATCCCAAACCCAGTTTGCACTCTGGCCAGGCTGAACCAAAGCACAGTGAATGGGGCAGCCGGAATGCTCACCTCAGAAGGGGATGCTTGATCACCTGAAAACACTCACACAGACACATCCTTAGCTGCCTGCTGAGGATCCCAAGAAGCAGCCTGCGCATGTCGGCAAGCCCACAGTGCACTGTGCTGAAACTTACTGATCTAGAAGGACCTTATCATCAGACAGGTTAGTGGTACAAAAACATTATCAGCCCTTTAGGTACGATTTAGGGTTTCAGTCCATCATTACTGCGTACTTCCATGAAGCAGCCTCTTTTCATTGTGGCTCTGTCCTGCTGTCCATAGCTCATTTTAATCTTCTCATCTTCCTCGTGCGTATTTTCATACCCTGAGACTGGGATGCTTAGCGAATAGGCTCTCTGTTCTACTTCTGTTTATGGCACCTCACACAACCTAGCTCTGCTTCTAAAGTACCTCCAAAGCACACCTCAGTACAGTCTGGCCCTCCATCCTCTTTAATTCAGCCAGACTGGTCCAATCTGGTAACTGGAAGACAAAGACCTTTGCAGATTTATGGGAAATATGCAATAGTGAAGTTAGAATTTATGAGTCATAACAAAAAAACATCAGACTTTGGCAGCCCTTAAATCAGGTCACTATTCCTCTGGTGACCAAGTCAAATGCAAGACTCTAAATATTAGGCATCTAGTTACAAAAATAAACAAATTATTGCTATAGCTTTCTCTTGAAGGCCAAAAATTTATAATTTGAAAATATGGAAGAGCCGAGCACACAATCCCAGCAGTACTACTATGGTAAACACACAGCAGGTTCCGGGCAAAATGTGATTGATAGAGCTGAGCTGGTTCTGTGATGGAGACACCGCACTGGTCCTTGGGACTTCTCCCTCCATTTCCCAGCCTCGGGCAGCCTTGGCGAGTTTCATCTCATGCAACTTTAGATATCGAAAGCCATCATCTGAAAAAGCCACCTATGGCTCTTTTCAAGTTAATGGAGAGGCAAAGGCATGTGCTGTGTGACACATCAGACCCCAGCCAGAATAGAATCAGAGGTGAATTTCTCTCTTTTGATGGTACAGGAAGCGAAGCAGGCAGCTCAGCTGCAGGCAGCTGTTATCTTTGCTCTCCAGGCACAAAACAGAGAACATCAGGTTTTCTCTCCAACACATACTTGGATTGTAAACCCTATACAAGCCTTCACAATAAATACTCCCTCACAAAACACAGCAGCGGGGACGCTGTCTCTTCTCAAAATCCAGAGACCCCCTGTCCTTGCCATCTACATCCCACACACAGATACCCTCTAGGTCCAGGGGATATTTCTTTTGTACAAAGAGTAAGGCAGCGTTTGCTACAGGCATCTCACAGTGACCGCTTCGACAAGAGTGATTAGTAGAAAGACTAGCTTGCAGGACGCAGAGGCACATAACCAAGATCAGCTGAGGACACTGTCATGATCACAAAACTACAGCACACAATGGACGCTGGGCATATTATAGCTTTTATGTCTGCATTATTTATTACCAACCCCAAAGATTAAAAGGTCACGAGTCCAGTGTCCCATAGAAATAATGAGATTTTAAAGGAGAAAACAACAATGTTTAGAGATTTGCCTTCTGCTTTGTAGCTAACCTAGGGCCATGATTTTAAACTTCTCTTTGCAACCCTGCAGGCTAGAAATACTCATTATGAAATACAGGGAAAGGAGTTTGCTCGCTATTCCCTGGATTTCAAGAGCAGGGACTGTAAGAAGGAAACCCTCCAGATTTGGGGATGTGCAACGATAAGATCACAGAGCTGGCAATGCTGTGGGTTGAAATCCTGGCTCCATCAAAGTAATTGGGAAAATGCCCACTAAGGCTTCAATTTCACCCCGTATCTTTACAGAATTAAAAGTAAACAAAGATATTATGACTATCCAATCCACCTGTATCTTTTTCCTTACCCCTCTGCTGCACCCCATCTTAAATAACACACCACAAACATACATTGATTACAGTGCACTTAGTAAAATAATCAAGTAGTTTTAGCCCCTAGTCCTCCAATGAACTTCAGAGGAGAATCACTGTCAAAACCCTTGCTGATACCTCTCTGTGCTAAAACGTGGTGCAGTCATGCGACTTCTGTTGTCAGTATGACTGATTTAGCTAAAAATGCTTAAAGAAACTGAGGGGAAAACCCCCAATCCGGCCTGTATGCACATTTTGAAGGACATTTAAATAAGACATTTGTTGTACTACGTTTTAAGAGCTCCTTAATATCATGTTGCATAACTACAAGAAACTAGCATGCAAGAAGTGTCTTTAAGAAAACAACAGAAACACCCCCTTAAAAATCACCATGTGTTCTAATTCGCTGTGAATTGGTCACGTATAGTTTCAGGATCCCTCAAAAAAATGTTTTATGAAAGAAACATAAATAATTTCCTTCCTTTTTAAAATATGTGATTTAAAAACTATTCAAAATGAAACTAGTTTTAAAAGCCTCAATGTCTAAAAATATGCATTGAAAGACAGCTTTAGCTGTGCTTGCTCCAAAATTGGTGTTTCTGGAGAACCAGACAAACAGCAAATTACAACTGAAAAAGGAATGAAATGCAAGTTTTCTTGCCTGGATTTCTCCTATGAGGAAGCTCTGGGGGCCTGAGCTGTGCAAAGAAATGTGTGAAGACTCAAATAGTGCCACCGGCTTTTTGAGAGAGTGTTTTAATAACTTTCCTCACCACCTTTTCTGAGAAATCCTTTTGGGACTTGCTGTTCCCAGTCTGGTAACTGGCACCATGACGTCGCAGGGAGCAGTGGTGTCACTGTGGGATGACCCAAGGCATCCTTCAGATGCTGGTGCCCATGAGGATGTTGTCGGTGCTGCCAGAAGTTGTACAAAAATGCTAGGAGCCGGTGAGGTTTTTGGTGAGAAGCAGGCTCCCAGATCACCTTGCAGAGGAATGCCAGGCAGGCATTCGTATTTGCTTTGCAGTTTGTTACGGAAGTCCGCCACAGCACAATGGGACACCTAATGTGGAACATCACATTAACAGTATTTTATATTTATGTAGCACTCTCCATCTCCAAGGGTCCCTGAGAGCTTTACAAGCTATATACACAGCATACCAATGAAGCCGAGCCATAATTCTTTCAATTAGCTGAACATCAGCACGCAGCACATGGCACAACAGAAAATGATACTGGTCACTCCTCTCTTCCTATGGAAAGAGCGATGTGATATTTAATAGAAGCATGTTGTAGAAGAACATCGGGTTTTAAGGACTCCTGAAAAAATGACATCTAACCGGACAGGCCTCCTTAACACCCGTGCCTGTCCTCCCTCATTACATACACACGCTTCGTCAAATATGAGGCACAGAAGAGGAGCAGCCCAAGATCTGCTGCTTGTTAAATATCCTCACTTTCACACTAGATTCAGCAAGTTACCATCACATGGCTCGGGCAGCTGCTCTACCGGTGAGGTTACAGAAAAGCTAGGGAGCAGCTACAGCTCAGCGCACAACACCATCACCCTCTTTTTAAGATTAATAAGTTAGTTTTTTCAGCAAAAAGAAAGAACAGGATATTTAATACACACATCCTCTGGAGATCAATGCTAACATCTAAGCGTATGTGCACGCAACCCATCAACCAGTAAAACTAATTACAAAAATCAATTTCAGATAGTTTTCTGAGCCTATCATTCCTCAATATACTCCTAATTGATTTTTGTTGGCGAATAGAAAGCCTAATTATTATTTTTATTATTACAAAGGAATGCAAGGGAGGGCAGTGGTCAGTGCTTAAGTGGCTCACCAACGCTTTCTACCCAAAAAGAGAAAAAAGAAAAAAGGGTATTTTATTCACAGTTTTGCCACCTGCTGGAAAGATGGAAAAGCCTTTGAAAGGGTGACAAAGCACAAGAGAAAAGCTGGCAGGAGACAGTACAGGGCAGAAGAGGAATGTGACAGGATTGTGAAATACACAATGTGGGAAGGTTGTACCTATTTTTAGACGGGCAGGGATGATCAAGTGTAAAAGCAGTACATTTCCATGAACAATGTACAAATACAGCTCCTTTCATCCGAAAAGGTCAGCAGTGGCCTTATACAGAGATGGCTCTGATCATGTCTATATTAGAGATGGGGGAAAAGAGGTTAAGAACCAGACCCAGTGTCCAATCAGTCTTTCTACACAACCTCAAAGCCCCAGATTAGTCCCTAAGGGCCTTGCCAAAGCTTGTCTACCAAGCCAGCAGCAGTCTTCAGCATGTAGCCGTTCAGGACACAAAAAGAAATTAATTTTTGCAGCATTATCTTACATCTTACACACACACACACCCCTAACACACATCCACAAAGCCCACTTGCCTAGCTGAAAAGCAGAGAAAAGCGAAGCATGTAGCAACATGCAAAGAAATGGAAATTTTCCATTTCCTACTCTACTTAAGAGGACACATTTAACAAATACCCACTGCCATACATATTGAGCGCTGAAGTGGGGAGGAACGCCATGCTTTATCCCCCTAGGTCTGTGCAAGACTACTGTCGAGAATGATAAAGCCTTAGAAACGCTGCTCCCTTTTCCAACCCCTTCTCTGCAACTCCTCTCAGAAGGAAGCTCCTGGATGGCAAGGAGCAGGGCCAGGGGACAGACACCAGCACCAGCCTGGGCACCTAATCTGTGCTTCTGCGCCATTAATTACTAGCGTACCCTCTCCCAGCCCCAGGCCTTGGGGACAGCAGCAGAGCAGCAGGCCCAGGCGGGCACCCAGCAGCAACACCGGCAGCAGAACTACCCAATTAAGCCTTCAGAATAAGGGGGGTGGGGGTGGGGCAGGGTGGTAAAATAAAAAGAAAAAGCCCCAAAAAATAAGGATGGAGTTGCTTGGCAACAGGGGGGCAGAAGCAGCTGTGCAGCAGGGCGGGTTGGTACCCAGGCGGGCTGGCCCATTAGCACCCTGCATCTCATGCATTTAGTGCCGGGGTCTCCTAGTAACAGCCTGTGCATGCCGGGCTGTTGCACGCTTCCCCTCCTCTCCTCCTGCTTCTCCCCATCATGCAAGGCATTGCTGTTTGCCCTAATTACACATTCTCCACTGCTTCAAGCTGCCATTACTTCAGTCCCCAGAGGAGCAGCAAGAACTTTAAAAAAAATCTCCTCTAATAAGGGCTTTTAGTTTCAGATTCAGTGGAGCTCTGTGAGCTCAAAGATGCAAGGCAAGGTAGCAGCAAACGAAGGAACAGAAGAAAAAGGAAAAAAATTCAGCAGTTCACTGGGTCAGATTTTTCTAGGACCCCGAGATATATTTTTTGCCTTTGTTTTTATAAGATATCCCACAGGGTGAACAATGAAGACAGCCCTTTATGGGACGTGGCGCATATTTACATAATCCGGAGCAGCGTATCAAAGACATGCTCTTTGGACACCTGCACTTTAAGCCAAGAGTTTTTGAGAAATTCCAGGCAAAATATAAAGGCAAATACTCCAGGCAAAATATAAGACACATGTATCACAGACGAGAACCAACAACAAAAAAATAATTAAGAAGAACAGACATCCCCTTTTCCAAATGCTAACATTTAAAATGGTTTTGCTTTATGTTTTTGTTAATGAATGTGGGGGTTTGCTTATTCAAAGTATTACAGTGCGGATGTTTTTCACCATTTACATATCACTTTATTTTCTTCCTTTTGCCACTGAAAAATCAGAGAAAGATTACAAAAAAAAAACAATGATGCAGACTGGCAGAGACAGCACAAGGACAAAACACAAAGGGAAGATAACACACATTCCTCTCTGTTTTCCAGTTTTGTCAACAACAAAAAGAAGGACGGAAGACCCAGGATGCTTTCATTCATTCAGATATTGGATTGGATTTGGGAGTGGAGGCGGACGGGAAATCGTGTGCTGGGGCTTAAAATACAGTGGCAAGCTCTCCCAGTGAAGGCTGCCCTGGTGTCAGGGCAGGGCTACGTACACGGTGGCGGGCATGTGATGTTTCTGAGGGAGATCCCATCCTTCCCATTGCTTTCTCCCCGTCCTGGGGCTGGAGGCGGCAGGCTGTGCTCAGCAGAGCAGGAGCTCCTTGCTTCACGCTGAGCAGGGCTCTGTAAAAAGCTCTTGGCAACACTGCTGGGCAAACCTTGGTGAACCAAGCAGCCTGGTCTCTAGAGCACAAGGCAGCGAGTAAAGACAATTAATTTTACTGGCTAGGAAGTTTCCTCATCGGGATTTTGAAAAAGGCACATACGATTATCCATCCTTAGCTCTAAGGGAGGTATAAGCACCCGGCTGGAAACCACCCAGGTCATTCATGCTGCCAGATGAGTGTAACTACAAAAGGACACAAATGTATTATGACATTACGTTGCTGGGTGACCCTGCATCTTCAGGGAGAAATTTTAAAAAATAAAGAGGTTTTTTGGATGAAACACATTTCCCAACACATATTCAAAGCCAAAGCAAGCCCAGGAAAAGAATCACTTTCAGGGTTCTGTGGGGTTTGCACAGAATTAATAATAAAATTCTGTCACCTGTGCCACACATATGAAAGTCAGTTTACAACAGACTATAGCTTAGTCCGTTCAAGTTAATTTTTATCGAGAAATTCAGAGATAGAAGTCTCCTACTAAAAAACTATTTTCCATTACACAGGCCAAGTTTTTAGGTAAACTTGTAACACTGAAGGCAGCACTTTTCTCCCGGCCCCTCCCAAACACGCATGCCACATTCTCCTAAAACACAAGTATTTTTCCTCCAACTTCTAAAATAACAAACAGTAATCACGCTGGAAAAAGATCAAACGTGGAAAAATTCACTCTGAAGAAGGAAAAGCTTTGCAAAGTTACAGGTGACCAACAAGAAGACGCCCAAATGGAAGTTTATGCAAAATTAACCGTAATACATTTCCATGCAGTTACATATTGAACACAAGTACGTGCAGATGTGCATGCCTGTATTTTTGTAACATCCATTTCCAAGAACTAATACAAGCTTCTAGTGCACTAATGATCGCTTATGGTCATCATAAAAAACTAGAATGACATTGCGAAATTGTCTAAGTAATCTGTTAAGTTCTCTCTGTCAGTGGTAAGAGTCCAGACGTAACGGGAGGAAGGCATAAATCCCTGCTAAGCCTCTGAATGTGCACTGCCATACAGTGAGGACACCTTTCTTTCAGAACTCAGCTGGGGATCAGCTTTTATCTCGAAACACATGCTTGTCATCATTACCTTAGGTAACACGCCTGCAAATGTTTTTTCAGTGTTCAGCTTTTGCAGCCCCAGTTTTCAGTCTTGGGTCTTGAAGGCCAGACATCTTTAGGAGCAAATCTGCCTACCACAGCATTTGGGTGCCTATCTGCAAATGGAGACTGTGGGATTGCAAACTGGCCTGCAATGTTTTAAAGGTTTTAATTCTTTTAAACCTTCTGATCATGTATAAAGCTGACCAATGGAAAGATTTTGGTTCTGCAGTGACACTAAGGTTTTGGTCACTCTCAGAGACCTGTTGATAAAGCAAGTCCCACGCAGTATTTCGTCCTCCCCTTTCTGAAATGGCTGCAGTGGTCTTTGAAACTGCCCTCACTTGACATCCCTGTCTTTCATTCATTTCACTCTACTGCAGCACATCACCATTCAACACTTGACATGTGGTAACCAACTGGCTTTTGAGAGCGGTGTTAGAAGTTTTCTGAAGACACAAATACACTTTCTCAAAAGTGACAATTTCGTTCATTAAATCTACCCTGCACTCTCTGCATCATAAGCTTGCCCTTTAGCTATCTTTAAGTAATTTTTTTCAGCCATTATTCCTAGTGCTAATGCAGGCCTGGCTGTCCTCCTACCCACAGGTGGTCTGTACGATACAGCGGGCACCATGACATAGGCGGTTTTATTCGGGACCCTGCTGCCCTTGACAGAAGCATGGATGCCTCTGCTGTATTTAGGTCTGCTTCCACGAAGCCTTGCAGTTCATCTGCTCCTGCTTGCAAGTTGCTGCTGGTAGTATGTAGGTGTGTGGGACCATGTCTGCATGGGGTGTGAAAGGTAGGCTCTGGATTAGGAGCGGCCCATCCAGGCTGCTGCCTGCTCACCCAGGTGTGACCCAGACTCAGATGCCCACACTGCTTAGGAAGAGCCTGACCCAGCACCTGCTTTTGAGAGGAGAGGTAGCACACTTGGCTTTTCCTTCACAGAGCACTTCAGCTCTCCCAGTCCGCTCAGACCCACCCCATCCAGCAAGCCCACCTTAGCCTAAAACAGCGTATCTGAGCACACATCTCTGTCAGGCCTGGTGTGACCTCAAATATTTCAGAAGTGCCAGTGCTTTCAAAAAATGGACAAGAAAATCACAGCTTCTCGCCATCAACCTGCCAGTTGGATCCAGCATGGGACAGCAGCAACACAAAGGGAAATTGGCAGAAGACAAGTTGAAGGGTTTTAATTTGAGTCTTTCTCTGTGACCCCCATCATTTTCCCCCTTGCCAGGTAACTTATGGGGGCTCAGGGGTGGACGGGTATAAAGAAAACACCAGATGACAAACCAGAGGTGGCTCCTCCGTGCCTTACTGAGGCAGCCTGCCACAACACTTAGAGGTGCCTGCACTCTCCCTCCTGCAGCTGCTGAACAGACAGCAAACATCACTTTGTAGGTTTCGCTTGTGCCAAAACTCATCTCACATGGCAAACAAACAAACAAACAATACCTATTTACATTTTCAAACCCAAACAGTAAGACTGTCCTGTGCTATTGATTTGGCAAATGGTGGAGCAGAAACATGGGACTGAGAATTCAGGTATTGGCAACTAAGCAATGGATGAACACCACATTTAAAACTGGTGTTTTAAATGGCAGAGGCTGCTTTTGGCAGGGCCTGTCCTCCTGCCACCTGGGAGGTTCACGAAGCTTATTTCCTCAGCCTAAGCTCTTGCTGTAATAATGAAGTGAGGCTCTGGCCCTCCACATTGAAATCACAACACTCCCCTCCAAACTTGCAAAATGGCTAAAAGGCTTCAAAACCAGACAATTTTAAAGAGCTCATGATCAGGCTGGGCTTATTTTAATCAGCTTTGATAAACTCTTGTTATGCTTTTACCCATAAAATTTCAAAAAATCCCAGCCCCACCCACAACAAAACGTATCTTTCCAATTTAGCAACGCAACTGTACCCCAAAACAAATCCAGCCCGGAATGAAGGTCTTCCTCACACCCCCCTCCTCCCTCAATTCCCTTGTTCTTGTTTCCAGTGGCAAATCCACCCATTGCTACAGCTGCTGCCGTGGGAGCTTCAGCATCCTCTATGTCCTTCTGTGTCTCCTTGCTGGGCTGCAGCCCTGCACACTGGGGACTTGCTATGAAGCCATGGGTCTCTGTACAAAAAATATTGGGTTTTGGCTGTCATTTCTCTTACGCTATCTATACTGTTCTCCCAAATTCTTTCCCCTAAGTCATTATACAAAATCTTGCATCCTGCAGAATTGGTACTGTGCTTGGCTATTTGATTTTTCTTTCTCTTCACTGACTTTCTGTTCACAGGTGCTATCACACTAATACAATAAAGCAACGTAGCTTCACATTCATGTGGTATCACTGACACAGATAGTCTTTATTTTTTCTACTATTCCTTTTTATTATTATTATTATTATTATTTATCTATCATCCAGCTTACTCTCCTCAGTTTGGTCTTTTCCAATCATTTCCAAATTCTGGACATTGCCTCTTCTATCTCCAACACTTTGGGAATGCTCCTCTCTGTTGTTTTAAATTCCATCTCAAAACCCTTCCTGTTCATTAATGCTCTTTCTAATCTCTTGTGTCTCTCATCTTTTTCTTGCAAATGTAGTGATTTGTTTTTCTGCAGGGTGGATTTGTTTGTTTTAGTTACTCTCACCCAGCACTTTGGATCAAAGAACTATGTAATTTAAAACAAGATGTCCTGACTGTGAAATAAATATGTGCTATCTTAAGATCACATGTAGATTCGTAACATCAATTTACATGGGTATTTCCCACTTGTTTAGACTTTAGAAACCCAAAGATGTGAGGTGCCGTCCTGCTGTTTCTCAGGCTTGAGCTTAGGTTGTATCAGATCCTGGTTTTAGATGGATGAAGAAAAGAACTCATAAAATGCAAACCCCAGCAGAACCCTCTATAGGTCATTTGTTATCACTATCTGAATCTTCAGGATTTCCTGGTCAGTTTATCTGTGATGCTTACCTCTGGCCAGAAAGCTGCCCATGCCAAGCATGCCCTCCCCTATACTGCAAGGAAGGCTGATGTGAATGGTTTTGTCAGGAGGTAGAAATCTCCTCCAGAGGTCTTTGATCTGGGAGACACAGCCATGCCCCATGACTAATCTTTCCACAGGTCACAGGCCAGCCGACCCTTAGACTTATCCAGACACTTGCCAGCGATATCCCGTTTTCTAATTTAGGAAGTACTGATGACTATACATGGATTTTGGCTCATTCAAATGCCTTCCCTCTTCATTCTCCATTACACTGGCAATTCACCTCCATGCATGTGTGAAGGCTGGAGGAAAATTTCTGTCTCGCAAAAGATACAAAATGTCATTGTTTGCACTGATGTCTGCTCCATGAATAACTGTGAGAGAATGTGCTAAGGTTGGATTACCGTGCCAGTCCTGGTGGCTCCTTCTTTAGATGTTTTTACCTCATCCTCACATTGGCAGCACGGTCTTTCCAAACCTACAGCTCACCTTTTCCTCCTGTTTACAGGCCCAGCTGCTATTTCTCCCCTGAGTGGCTTCTTTACTGCCCTCTGACAGTCAGTCCCACCACTGCTCTTGGCAACTTTACACACCCTTCGCTTTAGATGCTCCAGCTTACTTTGAGCTCAGTCAAATACTTTCATTTCCCTTTCCATCCAGACAATGTTTTTCCCTTTCCCTTCCTGATTAAATTCTCTCCCACACAGATGATTGTTTTTCCCTCTCCAAAGGTCATCCAGAAAGTGGTTTCATAACCAGTTCAACCACTGGTGGGCCTTAAAACGCTGTCCTCATTCTCTTGTGAATGAGATGCAGGAAAATAATGTGGGGGACGGGGATGCACCAAGGGCAAGGTGGGATTTGAGTGTCTCTGGGCTACCCAGCAAAGTAAAGTGCTAAGAGAAGATCATCTCCAGTCTAAAAAGCTGCTGTCAGTCTGTATTGCCTCCAGCCCAGCCTGGCTCATCATGCAGCAGCGAAGAACACCAGCCAGCATCTGTCTGGTCAGTCTTACATAGGAACAAAAGGAATGCAACCTCCTTCCGCCGCCTTGCACCCGCCAGCTCCCCAGCCCATGGTTTTCTTGTTTTCATGCACTGCAGTAAATCCCTTTGATCCAGCAAGCGGACTTCGCACGTGCAAGCTGGGTGACCAGCCTGCATCTGCCTCCCTGCCTGTGAACGCCACACTGAGAGCTCTGTGTCTGTCAGGGCACTCACACCTTTCTACACAGAGCCCACGCTGGCAGACTGCTCTTGCATGACATACTAACAAACTACCAGCCAAAGGAAAATATCTCACAATCATTTCAGACCCTCTGGCTCAGTCCCTGACTAAGCCAAGTGGCTACTATCCATTGGCACTGCTGGATGCATTTGCAACCCACAGCACACTCAGCTCAGGCGTGAAAAAAACAAAGCACCGATGGAGGAGAAGGGTCCTTGTCCCTAGCCCTGAAGGTGTGCATGGGAAAGGATGCAGCCCTGCCATTTATAATTCAGTCCCAAATTTCCATAGCTATTCCGCTCTGTCCCTCTCTTCTACCAGGGAAACCCCACTGCAGAGGTCAGCATGAACAGATTTAATGTCTTGATTGTACCAGCTCTGATTTAAGGCATCCAGTGGTCAGTGTTTTTTTAATGGAACAGAGCACTTAAACAGGACGAAGAGCTCTGAATGACTCTGTGCTTTGGACTCAACTAAGCTAGTTAGGTAAGCCCATCACACCCCTCCCCACGATCCGCTCAGACTGCTCCCAAGATGTAAATATTCAAAGCTGTTTACACAATCTGCTTTCTACAGAGATAAATGGGAGCCAGGTGCCTACCTGCTCCAGGTTCTGCACCAAAGATGTATTTTAACAACAAGGCTACATCCAGTCCTCATCGCAAAATGCAGACATGCTTTCTACACAGCCGTGCACAGCTAGGACATGGTCAGGCGCAAGGTGGTTATATTGCTGCAGAGACAGGACAGCTCCTCACCCAGGTTTGTATTCGTTCTTATCCTTTGTCTTCCTAACAACCGAAGCTATCTGCTGAGGACTTGGTGGACGAAAACAGGAACACTCCCATACACTAGTAAATAGTTTAGGGGCTGGTGAAACCACTGACAGTTTAACTGGCAAGATCAGAGGAGTAGCTGAACCCGGTAGGTAACGTGCTGGGAGCGGGAGGTGCGGGCAATGCACCCAGGCAGCTGCAGCCTCACCATCTGATACAGGTCTTCCCCATCTGCCAGCAAAGGTGGACTTGTCTTTCTCACCCTGTTGAGCACTGCTGTGGATGGGCAGACACATACACATCAATGGCACTAGGTACAGTCTAAGGCTATTCAACAAAGTATCACAGGGCCAGGGAGAAATGTTTCTCATCACGTATTAACAGTAAAACATAAGGTTTCACACATTGATGTTACTGAGGGGAAAGGTTTTCACCTCAAGATTCCAAAATTCAACCAGACCTAAGGCTGGGTTCAAAAGCATGCAAAATGTTGCAATGTTTTGACTCCAAAGTGTAGCGGTGTTGAAAGAGTAGTGGGATTTGCAAGTTCTCTCAGGACTCCTGGTCCACATCCCCACCTACCGGGTGAAAAAGCCAGAAAAACTCCACAGGTTCACCCTTCCTAGGTGATTGCGTCACGCCCCTGGCTAACATCAGGAAAAGCTGTGTAAGACCCACCACTTCCAGCTCGAGGAGGAATGCAGGGGTCACATCCGAACAGGTAAGACCACCGCGTCAATGACTCTCATGCTCTGTATTTGTGCCTTCATGGGAGCCCTGTCACCTGCTGGAAGGCCTTGGCTGGGATGTCCCCCGGACAGCCCCGGAGGGGGCCAGCCTCACAGCAGCACTGCAAGAAGCCTCCTGACCATGTTGTTGCAGATTTTAAAATGACTGCACTACTTTAACTGGCTTTCAAATCACTGGATCACAAGTGAGGTCACTCCTGGTAAGGTGGCTATTCCCAGTAAAAGCACTAGAAAGCCCATATAAAAAGATCAAAACCAATGCCTTTTATGTCTTAATATGATTTATACTTCAGACTGTGTAACTTTTACAGGGCTGCCTAGTATTTGATGGATGCAGCGCTCTTAACAACCCACATATTTGTTTGATTTACTGCGCTGGTCCAACGTGTTATTTTCTACCTTGCAAGAACAACCTCGCTTCTAGGAATCTGCCTGCATGATAAGATCATGAATTAAATGTACAGTTATCGTAAGAGACCACACATTTTACAGTAAAATTGAGAAAACTGATTACAGCAATCCTTCTGGAAACAAGAATAATCACATGATAAGACAGTGCTAATGGGAATTTATCATCTCTCATCACATGTGAAGCTTAGAACAAAGCAGCAACGCACACAAACTGCACGGCTATTACTGCCAATGAATACCAACTGAAAAGCTATTGGGGACAATGAAGAAATGACAGGAGAGCGGGGATCCTGAACAGCCCAACCTAAGCCAATTCGGTATGCTTCAAGAAGCTTAT
Organism: Falco cherrug; assembly: GCF_023634085.1. NCBI lineage: Eukaryota > Metazoa > Chordata > Aves > Falconiformes > Falconidae > Falco > Falco cherrug. Next base: position 14,383,367 of record NC_073704.1, on the reverse strand, counting down.
ACAGCAGAGCTTACATGCAACATGAGTAAATACTACCCAAAACAACAGCCTGACATCTTTCCATACTTCCTACTCCTTCTCTACCTGCACTATTCCTTTCAAACTCCGTGTCATTCTTTCATTTGTTCTCACTGCATTTTATCACCAGAGAAGTCCAAGATCGTAAGTATCTCAAGGGTACGTGCATCTCAGTACCTACACGTCTGGATGTACACACATGCTCCCTCATGCACACATTACTCCTAAACCACATATCTCAGATCTGAAATACATTTTTATCTTTCCCCTATACAAAAGGCAACAAAAACCTACCCACGCTATTTTCTATTTGAAGCAATTAACACTTGACTAAAATTAACATTTTAAAAGTTGTCTTGGGGAAATGAGTGCCGAAAACCCAAACTGGCATGCCCACAGTTTTAACATGCATGATACATCCACATCGCTTAGATATTCTAAAATTACTTTGCATCAAGCCCCACAAGACGTACGAAAACCCAACAGGTTAATGGTAGACAGTGAACTCTGTTCTGTTGAATAATGGGTACATTTGCTGGCCTACCATATTTTTCCACAGCCCTGTTTCATAGACAGAAGCTTGGACTTTCAGAAGAGATTATTTTTTTTTCTTTTCTAAATGAGAATAAAAGGAGATGGTTACAGTTAGGTGGCGGAGGACAAGATGAAAGAAGCATCCTACGTAAGTACCTGTATGAGTCCTCTGGTGAGCCTTTAAGTGGGAGCTCTTTGTATAAACCTTCCGGCACCCATTAAATTGACAGCGATGAACCCTCTTCTTGTTTTCTGGGGATGCGTCTGCCCCTGTACCTCCTTGTTCACTGTCACTTTGCCCGCTTTTTATCGTCCCCGCGGTTGCTGTTGCTACACCCACTTTCACGGAGCCGAGTGAAGTTTTCTTGGCCACCAGTTTCAACGTCACCGTGCCATCCACCGATGAGAGAGTCTGTGAGGTTTTTACAAGGTGGCGGCTGAGCTCCGGAGAGGAAGGGGGCGTTAATGAGGTTACTGCATTGAGTTGGGCCTGGTTGACAGCTGTGTAGCCTTCTGTGGAAGAGCTGGTAGACTGCAAGCTGAGGCATGTCTCAGACAGCAGCTTGTCCCGTGAGAGGATAATGTCCATGTTGGCACTTTTGTCACACGTACTTGTCTCCACTGGTAGAAGGATGGGATCCAGTCGTCGGATATTGTCCTCTGCATCTGAGCCTGAGGAGGCATGAAGGAAGCAGTCCAAATCCTCACCAAAGGTCTCAGAGATCTTCCGTGGTTCAGTCTGAAGGTATCGCTCCAACTCCAGGCATGTCTGCAGGAGGGGAAGGGAGAAGGGAGGGAGAGAAACTACTGTTAGAAAGAGATTACAGCATAGCTCCCACCTAGGGCAGGAGAACAACGTGGTCCAGAGCCATTCAGAGACATTACCCATGCATGCCAGCACCTTCTCATGAAATTGTCACATTTTGGGAGACATGAGGATTTGGCACTTGTTTGATGCTCCTCCAAGACACAGTATGGGAATATCCACAAACAGTAGGAGAAATTATGGTAGAAGTCAAGATACAACAGAAAGCATCTACTACATTTTCAAGAAAGTCTGTACATTGCCCCATGGATACCAGGGCCTTCCCAATTTTAAGTGTAACCTGGCCAGCAGTCACTTCCATATGAAACTATCCTAATGGCCCCACTGCCTGGCCACATACAAATAAAGTCACCTCTCCAAAGAACTGCTTCCTATTCCTTCGCAAACACTAAATTTCACTCCAAATTTAACTCAGTGTAGTTGGCTGGGGCCGTCTGTTCCTAAAACGGCACAATTCTGAAGCGTAGCATTTTAAGATAGGAGATAGAGAACTTCCAGTGACACCACAGCTTTTTTAAAGGGCCCGAGAGAAGGAAAGATGTGACAGAAAAAACGGACCTACTGCCAGTTTTAGAGGGTTTTTGGCACTCTGGTCAAATGTGGCTTCCAAACGAGACACGAGACTTGCACACAAACACACGCACATGCACCTTATTAAAAAGTAGGTGAAGTTCCAGTCAAAGAGGCTGCCACATAAAAACGTGTTCCTGCATCTCCACAGCAGTGATCATCGGCATGAGGATGGGGTGAACCTCCTACTTGAATGTACCTTATTATGAGGTGCCCTGAGTTAGCCCCAATAAAGCCTCCAGGCACCGACACGCTGCCCAGTGTTCTCCATAACCAACATTATAAACTTTTATTGTTTATAGAAAACCATTTGCTGTAGTTTCAGGAGCTTTTAATGGAGTTTATTAGTGCTATTTTTCATTTCTTGCTGCCTGAAAGGCTAGCTGGTTTAATATCACCACTGTGATTTTACAGGACTTGAAGAAAGAGACATTCTAATACTTTTTAGAAACCTCTAAAAAACACTCCTCAGAGAACCCTTCTAGAGATATTAAGAAAGGGATTTTAGACAAAAGCCTATGGGAGCTGGTGACCCAACTACATCTCAACCTGGAGAGTCCAGTACTTGATCAAGAAACAAAAGTTTTCTATGACTGCGGGAGAGACAGAGACTCCTGCCTTCTGGGTACAAAGATCCCATCTACAGGACTGTAAAGAGGCCCAACTCACAGCTCTCCAAGAGCTGCCAGGTAATGCAAGACAACACTTTCAATGCATCCAGGAAGCAGCACTGCTGGTTGCAGATACAACATGGTGGGATGAGTTCCAGAATTCACAACAGAATTTGCCAGACAGTCATCTGTTGTTTCTTTTTAAAATAACAGTTGATTATAGACCTGAGCTGTAGAGGTGGACTTGAACAAAAAGCAATAGAATGGCAATATATGCAAGTGAGATGTGCTATACTTTAGCATGTGCGTTATTTTCAGAGGGATGACACTGTCTATACGATGTGTCTGTACACAGGCCTGAAGGTGGGACACTTATTGGTTAGTACTTGCCTTAAGCAACCCTTGTTTTCTTTTTAAAGTGCATTTCTGGGGCCGTGAGGAATGGCTTTAGCTGGGGTGGATTCTAGACGAAACCTAACAAGTTTGGGGAGCAGCTTTCCAACATGCCCTACAGTCTTTCAGGAATAACCCCCACCACCAGGAGAGGCGGTGCTTTTGAATTCCCCACATCATGTAATTTGGGCTTTCTGGTCCACTTAGCATTCACCCAGTGGGGCAGAAAGAGGTTTAGGGGCCTAACAAATACAAGGCTTCCAAAGGAAAGAGGCAAGCATAATCACAAATTGGGGGTGGAAGGCAGGGGGGGGGCAGGGGGTGAGAGAGACAGGGACTCAAGGCCATTAAATCTGATGACAGTGACATGAAATTTCAATTGTTGTGGGATCAGAAAGCTGTGTGCCGGCTCCAGGCTGCCCGTGGAGGGGAGGAGAGTGGAGCAGGAGGTGCTGCTCCTTTAAGGCATCACTACCCCACAACAACAATAGTGGGCCTGACAGTTTTTTCCAGCTTCACCATTAATTTTCCATAAAAAGCAGTTTCTCGATGAGCCCTTTTCAGGCAAAGCCTGATGCTTCAGAAACCTGTAATTATTCCTGGCTCCCCCCTCCCGCAGCCATTGCACCTGTGCCATTTCAAGACACCAGCTGGTCATGTCTTGCCTTCTGCCTCTGAAATCCAAAACCAGTGGATCAAGCCCATCTCCCCATAGAGGGGGGAAAAAAACAACTCAAAGAAACAATATAATACAGTCCCTCCCTCCCACCCCCCCTCAGCCTCTCCACAAAGTCAATAGGGGAGAAAAGCCTAGCAACGCCAGCCAGAAAAGCCCTCCACCTAATCTGCATGGCAGACAAAGCCTGGCGAGGGGTTTCGGCTGCAGCCCTTCCTCTACCCCCCGCCAGGGCCCTACCTGCTGCTGCATTTGCCAGAGCAGGCAATTGCCGGCAGAAACAAAGCGTCTTCCCCCATATGTACGTCCCGGCTCCTGCCAAGTACCTTACGCGACCTTCCCTTCTCCTGGCCCAAATCATCCAGGGAGCGGTGAGGCAGGGTTTTGAAACCAGCCTGCTTTCTTCACTCCTGCCCTGGCAAGACAATTTTTAGGTCAGCTAAGCCCTTCGTCTTGAGCTCTGACCTGGAGAAACCAGTCAGGTTGAGACCACTAAGGTCCCCACTCCAGGCCAGTGGACCATCAGGAGGGGCATGAGAGTTCTTCTGATCTCCATTTCCACAAAGTTATTTGCTAGCAAGCGCATCAAAACTACCAATGTTTTGTGCGAGCAGCAGGATATTGACCGCTATCCACAGGCATACGAACCCAAACTGTTGGATTCAGATGATGGTGAACTCCTGCAGATCTCCGACTTCCACTGCCAGCCTGGTAGGAAAATGGTCCAAGGATACTTAAAACAGGAGCAAACTGCTATTGTCATGCTTTTGTCATAGTTCTGTTGGATGTCCAGCTTCTCCTTAACCACTCACGCATGAGGGGGGAGACTCTGTGTAATGGATGTAATACATGTCACATGTGACATTAAGTTTTGATTCTTCTTTGTTTGCTACATTGCAGGCAACTTGGTGGGTATTAAACTTTCTTCCCCAGTGCCTGTAGGATTTACAGCAATAAAGACTTCAAAAACTGCAATGGGAAGAAGACAACGGCCCCCTTCAGGAACATGAGAAGATCCATAAGTGCTGTTTGCTGTCAAGCCGGTTTCACAGGCTAAGGATAAAAAGTGACCCACTACTTCAACCCATCTGCCCCCATTAACAAGGGTCATTCTCCTTGCACCTTGTGCCTCAATTTAGCCAGTTAAAAGAAATGATGATTCATGGCTGACAAATAATAGGATGTGACTTTGCGAGACCCCACATACTTGCAGAAAGCCAGCTAGAAAAGGATGGCAGTCTGGCATGTGGACAATGTCCACAAGGCCTCAGTCTAATTTTACAATTTTGGATACAATTGCAAAAAGGCGTACTTTCCCAGCAGCAACACATTTCCACCACCTGCAAGAAACTATGTGTGTTTCCTGCCTACACGGCGGTAACTCAACACCCCTTTGCTCCCCACATTATACTACCATCTCAGTCCTCTGAGGCACATACAGCAGCAGAATACATGTAAACTGCACACCACGACACTTCCATGCGCAGCACCAGATCCTTCAGACAGCAGAAGACAGCCACTGTAGTGCTGTCCTATGCCTGGTAAGGACCTACTTCTTGTCCTTTCAAAGTCTGCAGTAGCACTGATGCAGGGAAATTCAGTGTTCAGTATGTCTGTCAATTCAGAAAAGTATGACCTCTAATCTACCTTATTCTTACCTCTGGAGCACATCTAAAGCCCATCTAGTGAAAGTAAAGATTATTTACCAAACACATTGAGTATGCTCACCGCTATGAAATATAAAGCAGGAGAAACCCAGTGTGTGCCTCCGATAGTAGAGATGTGATACATGTGTACCATTTTCAGCAGAGCTTAGCACTCACCTAATTCTGCAGCCAGCAGAAATCAAGACAGTGCTGCTACTAAATGCAACAAGAAGACAAAACCCTCTTGCAGGTACTTGGTTTGGCTCAGAGAGCCTAAGTTTCAGGCTGCTTGCCAGCTGTTGAGGTTAAAGTGCAACGCAGAATGTTCAAAATCCAGATACAAAGGAGCTGGAGTCACCACTCAGGATGCTGATGTTTGACTCCACTCTCCCCCAAGAGCAACCAGCAGGAAGGCTCTAACTGGGACCACCACTGCCATCAATGTGCCAAGCCTCAAGGAAGTGCAGGTACCTGATGTCTCTGTCTCCCCTTTAGAGAATGATGGGGGAAAGATATGCCCGTAGGCCAGAGGCCTCTGCCGGGACACAAGTTTGGCATCTGGGTTCAGGTTCAGACAGCTCTGGTAAACCTAATTCCAACTGATGACCTAACACGAACTCTCAGTTCCCGGCATATAAACGTAAACTTGCTCCAATGAACTGCAAAGAACTGGTCTTGATCGGCAGCCACATTATGTATCAGGATTTGATCCATACGTACAGGCTCTTGAAAAATCACAGATCACTTCAGAAGCACCTGCCTATGCTGTGAAGTCTTTACAGCACTCAGACTCCTGGGCATTTTGCACAGCTGAAGACTATGTGGCAACATCAAAATTCTGCCAAAGATAAAACAAAGCCCAAATACTTAAAATTATTCAAGGACAGAAAGTCAGGGAAGACACCTTATCAACATGTTCACTAGGTTTCTCTGTTTTATTGATGCTGAGGTATTTTGTAACATCTTGATTTGGATTTTTCTAGCAGATCATGGGAAGTTCTTATCTGGAAGTGCTAGTTACTTCTAAGTGCCATTTCACTGCAGATATAATTGGACATCAAGCACCGATCTTGGAAGTTATCCAAAACCTAATTAAGTTAGATCAGGCTGTGACAGAGAATGAAAATGTTGAATGTGGTTGACAAGCAGGTCTGATCTACTAGTTTACAGTACTTGTAAGGACTCTCTTTGCAGCATAATTTATATGAGCAAAGTGGAATTATACATGCAATAGTGAAGGTCAAATTCCAGCCTCCATCATGACCCCATTGCTTTCCACTGTCATGTAAAAAAGGAGCCTCATCTTTAAATTAAGACTGCAAAGGAAGAGAAAGCATCACCAACCTGAAGGCAACCCAAAACACTAATTCTAAGGTCAGTGCCACCACAGTTCACTCAAGCTCACAGCAAACAGTGGCACCAGGTCCAGCACACGGCATCAGTATTTCATTCTTCAGCAGAACAGCGAAAGCTTTGAGCTACAGTGGCAGTTGCATTGCTGATGCCAGAGGTAGATATTGAACTGGGTATTGTGGGGCAGCCCTGAGGAGGAATAAGAGATTCAAAACTCACCTGCCCTCCCTGAAATGCCATGCTATTTTTGTCCTTAACTCTAAAACAAGGTTTGAAAGACGCATCTTCTTTCCACTGCAAAAAGCCTTCATTACTTCCTGAACAACAACAAAACCCAATACTCTTGCCCATCTATTCCAAGACTGTCATCTGTTCCCACCCAGCTGCCAAAACCTCCAGCTTTTCCTCTTGGCAGCCTCTGTTGGGCAGTTGCTAGTTGTCAAAAAGCTGTAGCACATCAGAAGCTTAGCATTTGGGACAGCATAAAATAAACAGAATTTTAGTATTAAAATAAGTAGTTTTGCAAAATACACTTGGGAAAATGTGAAAACCACAGTCTGAAATGAATGAATAGTAAGAAAAAGTTTCAGGCAATAGCTAATAATTTCTATTGCAAAAGATTTAAGACAAAACTCTTAGTCATGTGCCAGCACACCTCACTATGTATTACATAGTTCACGGGGAAAAAAAAAGACAGCTAAAACCACTTTTCAGGTACAAGATGATGACACTTAACGACAGCTAACTCGTGGTAAAAATCTGCATGCATGTTCCTAATCTCTTGTATATGTGAAGCAAATCAAGTTAACTATATACTCAACAAACAGGCTTTTGCCAAAAGCAAAAAGCAGCACACAGATAGTCAGCAAAGACAATCTGATAGGCAAAGACTTGTTTTCCTGTGGTAACTTCACCATACGCCTGAGCTGCCAGGCTAGTCCACTCCAACACTGGCTGGATGGGCCTCACCAGCCCCCAGAGTCTACAATGGACAGCTCTATTAACGCTTAAGTATGCTACACAGGACTCAAGCCCCTGTTAGCAAATTTCTTCAATATAATAATGGCCTGTGCCCATTTTCCCCCTTGGTCTCAGCCCAAAGAATGAACTTTCCAGGAAATGTATTTAGCCAAACCAGCCCATTCACTGTTATTCATGCACAACAGCACTCTCAATGAACACTCTCCCACCATGACCCAGATGGCCTTCTCCCTGGATGTTCTCCACAGCATTTTTCTTCAGAGCATAAATGGTGCTGAAATCAGAAGCCTCAACCACATTCAGAAAAGATACATTTTAAGGTAAAAAAATTCAACTGATTTACTTACGACAGAATCACTACCTTCATATAAACACAAGCCATTTTCCTGTTGCTCTGGGGCATGATGCAACCAGGGTTATCAAAGATTTTAATCAGCCCCTAAAGCTCAAAGGATCAAAACCAATTTTGTCATAAATTTTCACCAGCAGAAATAGGTGGTAAAACTAACGTTTCAAACAGAAAGTGTCTGAACCCATAACTCCAAGGAGTTAAAAATCAAGGAGTCAAAAATCAAGATTTGCTCCCAAACTTAGTGATAATGAAATATATCTTATCTACCAAATATTCTTTTAAATGGACAAGTTAAATCTGTTCACTAAAAATCTGTGGTATTTGGGCTCTAAGCATACAGAATTTCAGTGCACTGGTTGTGAGATATTGAACAAAGGACTGCAGCTAAGCGTGGCTGAATTTGATAGGCATCTAGATTAAAAAAAAAAAAAAAAAAGGATGAAAGAAATCTGCAAACACTGAACCAGGGCTTTGGAGGGCTTTTGTTGTTTTTTGACTGTTTAATAAAGATAGAAAAAATATCTGCAACCAGCCACAACAACAAAAAATAGCATCAATGTCAGCAAAGGATTAAGGATAGCCAAATCAAGAATTCAAAAGTGCAGGCAGCCCATTGTGCTAGTATGAAAATATGATAAAACCCATGTGTGCTTGCGCACCAGCACTTGCCCTGCATGCTGCCATGAGTCCAGACGGCAAGTAGCCATGTAATTTGAGAAATGATATATAGGTAACCTAAGTGTGTTTCAAAATCTTTCTGAAGAGATAATTTATTTATATAACAACCTTGAATGGCTTTGAATGAGCTGGCCAGTGGCCCTCACTGCAAACTTTTCTCCAAACTCCATGAAGTGTGTATTTCACGTGTTGCTGTCTGGTTTGGAACCAGCTTTAATTTAGCATCATAAATAGAAAAAGGCACAATTAGCTCCTTGAATTGCCAGTCGTAGCTCCCACTGAAATCAAAGGATCAGGTTCAAAGCATGCCCCAGAGTGTGGTAAACTTCTCACAGGAAATGGATATGCAAGAGCAAATGCTGATGGCTGTGGAATGTACAAAGCAGAGCAATATTTTAGGTCTCGATCCTCAATTAAGATTCATCCTTACAAAGTATTGCAGTGGGGTTACACAGCAGAATTGGGTTCCTTGTAATTACTCTGAATAGGATCATGAATGAAAAAATGTACTCTTTGGAGATGTTTCATTAACATCCAGCAACAGCTTAACATTTCCTCCTTAGCATCCGACAACACAAACGTACACACCAGTTGTGTTCGTGCACTCTCAGGCAACAGCACATTCATAAGCACAATTCTTCACAATTAGCTTATTAAATCAAACCTGGAGAAGTGATCAATACACTCAACATACGGTATGTTTCATAAGAGTCCTGGGTTGTGAGTCATCTCTTCTGCTCTGACCTAAAAACATATTAAACAAGAGGATGCATAACACTGAATTCCTAACCCAAAACCATACAATTCCTCATCTCGATTTTGTGCTATCAACATTTTTTGCACTGGGACGACTGTATCTACCCTGTACATGATGCCCATTCATTATCACATCTCGTGGCTCAAAAAGCCTTTTGTGTGTTCCCTTTTGTATTATTTTTGGCTGTGGGGAGGAAGAGGTGGGGACCTGTCTGGGAAACAGGAAGCAGGAGGAAGGAGGGGAATGTGTTGTAGAACAAGGGCAGAACAAAAAAGAATATAAAAGCATTTATAACATTTCTAAATTATAATAAACATATAGGACCAAAGTGCACCTCCAGCCACGCAGGGAGCAGTAGGCTGTTTGGCTGAAGTTTAAACTTTAACGTGACCTGTCCAAGCACATTTACAAAAAGCCATTTGCTGCTTTTTTCTTCTTCTTTTTTTTTTTTAAATAATTTGGGCAATTTGTTATCTTACAAGAGCAAGAAGATGCATCTGCTACTGTGATAAATATGCCAGTCTGGGCAAGGAAAAGAAAAGACAAGATGAGTTTCACCATTGCACTCAGAAAAAAAAACCTCAGACTAAAAACAAAGTGATGGGAAGCACAACCAGATTCTCAGCTGGGGTAAATCAGCACAGCGCAGCCCTGATTTCATGGTTCCTGTTTACATCAGCTGAGGACCTTGCCAACACTCAAACTCCATGAAATTTTGCTCTTGATTAGCACCATTTAATTTTGTGGCTTATGTGAAGCAGAATTTGACATGTTCTTTGACGGCTGGAGCTGGTTATTTTATATTACAAATCTTGCCTACTTTACTAGGAACAATGTGACCCAAATGGAAAAATGGGAAGAATTTAAAAACAACACCAACTTCAGACATCCTGATACTTGTTTTTCTTTCTTTTTTCCCCCTTTTTTATTATTTTTATTTGGGCAGTCTGTATGGAGGTATTCACAAAAATGGTTTGTGCCACTTCTAGGCCAAAGTTTTCATCATCTATGCACAGAAACAACAGCCTTCATGCTTGAATGTCCCACTGCAGGTAAACTTGCCTCTCCCCCAAAAGCCAGGTGCCCTCCAAAGGATGCTCCCCTAAAGCCAATTGTGTTTTTCCATTTCTTTTCTTTTCTATGCTGCTCTGCCAAGGTTCTTTTTCCAAAACCCTAGCCACCAGGGATTTTGATCAGCCTCAAATCTCACAGGCAGTGCACTTGGGCTTCTACACTCCCTAATAAAAGCAGCATGGTCCTCTTTAAAAGCAATTTGCTAGAGCACATTGGTAAAGTGCCTGCCAGTACTGTCCCAGCTGCTCAGCAGCATCCCAGACAGCTGCCTGCAGGCATCTGAGGAGACCTGTATCCCCAAAACACATTAGATCAAACAAAAAGTCGATCCGGCAGGGTGTTTTGTGGATATCATCGGCAACTCAAGGTGTGCTGTCAGAACTGTACGGGGCTACAAACACGCACTGCTCACTCCTCCTGAAAGGATCACGAGATCAGCCATGTGTCAGCACAATTTCCAGCAGGCTGTACGGCTACCAGCTGCAGCATGGCACAGGAAGCTGGGAGATCCCATTAAGAGCCCTGCCATTTATTGACTTGAGAAAGCCCAGCAGGTCAGCTCACCAGCTGCTCAGAGTCAGCACACCTCTGTGAGCCAATTTACACAACCACGGCTCTTGCGCTGGCTCACTTTCTTCGGTCTGTTGACTGTGGACACCCACCCAGTTGTTATGGATTTTAATATGCTGCAATATGAAAGTGCTATTTCAGGACAAAGTTATTAATAGCAAAGCAGACAGAAAATAGCCTAGAAGGAATGCAATGTCTTGGTGTTCCTGGAAGATACGGCGACTTCCCAGCATCTAAGCAGCCACCACGGTTAATTCAAGATGCTTCTGTGCACAAGACTGCCTTTTGTTAGAGGAGCAAATTATATGATAAGCCATCGTGACATGCCTTCAGAGATGCCCTGTAGGGTACCTGCAGAGTCCCAAGTGTGCAGAGACTACAGTGCAGAAAGGCCCAAAGGATGGTACTTTGTTACTCTAAACAGGCTGGTAAAAAGCAGGGGCTGGGGGCTGTGATGAAGCATCAGCAGAAACAGAGGCCAGGAGAAGCTCTGCCCTTCCTGAAGGAGGTGGAGGATGGGACAGGACCTGTGTGAGCCCTGCTCAGCAATCTGACTGACTCCAGGATCTCAAAGAGGCTCTTCTTCTCAGCCTATCTTTGCCTACAAGCACCCTTTCCTTCTCTTGTTTCTTCATGCTGCATCTCCTTGACAACCCTCTTTACTTGGGCAGAAGCCTCACAGTCAAGCCAAGTCACTGTCCCCTTCCACGCTCTCTGTTAAACCTTCTGTTTCTCCTGGAAAAATATCCCTGGAAATGTATTGGAGAATACTGTGCAAAACCACCAGACCCTGCTTCAAGTTTACCTTGGCACTTTTCCCCCTAAAATTAATTGGGAGGGTTCCCAAATTAATGCCAGGTACATCACCAAATGCAACACCCAGCATCACCTTGCAGAGATGACACCAGATGAAGGCATCTCTCTGCTGGCAAGGCTTCTAGCATCCCTTCTGCCTGCACCCACGCTGCGGAGAGGCTTTAAGTGAGGCCTTTGGCTTTCCGGCCCCATCCATAAGCATCCCCCATGAGTAAACCAAATGAAACTCCACACTGCGTTTTTCCCTGAGACAAAAAGGCCCAAATGATGACGCAAGGAACTGGAAGATGTCACGTTCACAGCCCTACAGCCTTACCCATTACACTGCCATAGACAGCTCCAGCTCACTACCAAACACGCACTACAAGGAACTGACTGCGGTCCCTCACCACTCTCCAGAAAGGAAACAAACAAATCCCACTTACCAACAAGGAAAAGAGGAAACATATTGTAGCCATTGTAATCCCAACAGTGGACATGTTATCTGGCGTATTTCCAACTCAGACATTAAAAAATGTAGTTAGTTTACCTTAAGTGTCCTGTTTTCCCCGATTTCCCTTTTCCACTCTATTTATGCCTATGCAACATCTCCCAAGATAAGACGGCCTCCGTGTGTTGGCTGTATACCATTCCTTCCCTCTATTGTCTTTCTGAGATGGGATGGAAGTCTCCAGTGTCACGGCTTGGAAGACTGTGGCCAGGCTCTCTTGGCTTGATTTGTGGGAAGGAGAAGAGGAGGAACTGAGGAAGGACAGCCTCTCCCACTGCAGGAGGGGGGTCCTCTTCCTCACAGTACAACCAATCTTCCCTGGCATTTTGTTTACAATCGATACTGCTTAACTAAATTGTTTTTAGTAGCCCCCAAAGGTGGAGTCTGTTGCCAGCTATCATCATCCCAAACACTTCAGATCTCTGTCACTGTGCTTTGGTACAATCCCCGTAATAGCTAAACACAAATATTATGTTCCCCCAAATACAAATTACAGCTTTCAGGAGCAGCAATTTTATTTTGGTTATAAACATATGAAGGTAACCTTTATGCTGGGAGAGGAGGAGACCACAGGCTGAGTCTCTGCTTCACAGGGAACATTCCTGGGAGCATTTTGCTGCTTTGCCTCCAGCCAGCTCCGCTTCCCAAGTGGTTGCACTTCCCAAGCTGTTGTGCTTCCCAAGCAGTTGCATGATTTCAGAGCTGAAGCAAGAGCCAAAATGCCTTGTGGTGGCCAGGGCTGCTGAAGGGATCTCCTTCAGACCCAGCAGTCCAGGAACTGGGACTCAAAAAGGGAGAGAAATGCACTCAAACCGTGCTGCTTTAGCTACGGCTGGCACTATTGGTAGCCTACACATTCAGGACAGAATTTTCCAGACATGACTCATGACTTAGTTGCCACTCTGAGCCCCTGCAGAACAAATCACAGCACTTCTGAACACGTGGGGTCTGCTCAGAGAGCCCCGGAGGTGCTCCCACCATCATCAGAGCAAGGTTCAGGTGTTTTCCTCCATTTCAAATGTCTCTAACCCTTCCCTACTCTGCAGATGTCCCATCACTATCCAGCACCAAGCTTGTGACACCTGTCAAAGAAGCACGATGTCAAATTGCCCCTGCAAGCCCCTGAGTGCCCCGAGGCATTTCAGTCCTCCTGTCAAGCTTGCTAATGTGTCCCTTCCCTGCTACGAGTAATGATGCATTCCTGGAAGCAAAAACTGCATTAAAAGTCTTCTTTACATGAGAGCTAAGAGCTTTCTGTGCCTCATACCATTTTTACTCATAAATATAATATCAAGGTGATCGTGTTCTTCTCAGACTACTCAGAGTGTTCTGTAAGTAAAACCTGCAATTGGCAATTTATCAGATGGAAAAATAAAAGCCACATTTGGTTTCTCCCTACACTTAAAAATGACCACATGCAGTCTCTGAAGCAGACTGATCTTTTTAACAAGGTCATGAATATCAGCCGGCGGAGGGAACAAAACCACCCTGCACATGTTTTTCCTTCTACGCTGCCTCCTTACTGATGTTTTGCTCACTTTCTAAGCAAAGAGGAAGCCTCTCCTGTTCCCGTCACCCTGTGTTTATCCACATTCCAGCAGCCAGCAGCTGCTCCTCCAGGCACCTTCCAAGGGCAAACAACTGGATCTCACCGCAATGCATTTTTGAACTTGAGACAGTCCAGCTCTGAGTGGGAATGAGGTGGGAGCCCTGAGAGCAACAATGATAGAGACAGCGGATGGTGGAACACCATGAAATCTTTTGAAAGCGTTGCTCCTGCAGGCTAAGACAAAAAGCACAACACACCCTTCGCCTAGGGAAAAGACTGGAAAACACACTTTAGGAGGCACAGCCTTAGAAGTCAGAATAATCCTCCCTGATGTCCCTGGTGACAAAGTAGTCCGGTTTGATCAATACAGCAGCATTATTAACACTGCGCTACCTTACATGAGGATAGTCATATGTTCTTCCCTCTGCTGAATGTGGGGGAAGGGGTGCAAACTCCTACAGCAATTCACAGGGGAAACGTCTCTCTCAAAATCATTAAGATTGCACAAAGAATCTCTTACCCATTGCCATGCAAGCTGCTTTTTGGGGAGAGCTCTGCTTCATTAGTATTGATCAAGCTCAGGTAGAATCCCAGAAATAGTGCCTGCTTTATGGTTTTCTCAAAAAGAAATGCTGTTTTAATGACTGCAGGATCCCCATCTTCTGCTGTTTTCTGCAGCCATGAAGCCACTTCCTTTTAGGGGCTGGGCACAGACACATAAATGTAGGTGGTTAACAACAGAAGGTAGGACTTTATGGTTAGAAAATTTTGTAAAATGGCTAGGAGGATTAGGGGGTTCGGTTACATGCTTTTGGATTCAGGCAGAAGTAATGCTAGTTACAGGGTATATATCGCTGCCCCAGCCAGAGTCATAGCCTTCCTGCATTTGGCTCTTGACAAAAACAGTTCAGACAATCTTGGTGAATAACTTGGGAATTGGTAAAAGAATGGAAGGGGAAGAAAAACAGTCCTAGCTAATGACCTGCTTAACCACAAACAGCAAATCTGAGGATTTTGTAAAAACTAGGTCCTGTGTGTGCCTCATGACAAGTTTGAAAAATGCTACGGAGGTACCACCCCTATGCCAGGTGACTCAGCATGACAGAAAATATAGCAGAGAAACTAAAGGCTGTGTGGTAAATACCGACAGCATGGCAGGAAGGACTGACTGTAATAATAAACACAAGACTAGCAAATGGCCTTTAAAACCAGGAGAAAGACCTTTTTAGCCACAAAGAGAGGTGTGTCATCCATTGCTGGAAAGAAAAACTACCACAGAAATGCTGCATCGGCAACAGCCATCTTTCTCCAGCACTCAGCTGGGACAACACATCGCCAAACCCAGGGAAAATGACAGACTCACTCCTTGTCCACAGGGAAGAAATCCTGCCATGAAGCCCTTCTGCCATCTCTCCACCAAAAAACACCGAGACTATCAAAGCCAAACCCTGCACCAGGGGGCTGAAACGCTGAGTTTGAGCACACCAGGCCACCTCCACACTGTCTGCTAAGCGTTTCTCACCAGAAAAACGTGGTGCTGCTCCAGAGCTGCTGGCGTAGTCTTCCCAGAATGGGGTGCTGCAGAAGTGTCTAGACAGACTAAAATTAAAAAGAACGTATTATGTGACACTGCCCACCTGCCCACTGCCTGCAAACCTGGGGCAAACTCTCAGAGGGAGGAGTAAATCGCTAGCACCGCAATCATAGCTAGTGGAGTCATCTTAATTTACACTAAGCAAGGATCTGGCCCAGAAAAACACTCCTGTCAAGTTTGCAGCCAAAAATTCCTCCACCAGACCACATTCTACCAGTTAAACTGCCAGGGAAGACAACTGCAGAAACAACTTAATTAAAATGGAGATCAGAGATCTGGTATCCTTTTCAAACTCTGCTCTTACTTCCTCTCTCCGACAACGGAGCTCTTGGGTGCCCCAGTTTCCCATGTAAAATGTAAAATGGGTGTGCTACAGCTTCCCTGCTCTCTAGGGGCAATGGCTGTGAAGCATCTTATCTGTTCTAAGCCCAACCATCAAATCAAACAGACATCTGAATGCTCTAAACCTCTGGGTTTTGGATGAAAGGGTATGCATTTTTCTCTGCTGAAACAGCTCGGAGCTTGGTCACTGCTCTTGGAAAACTCGAGCTTCAAAAAGGCAACTTGTACGTTTTGCTTCCAAGACTGTAGTTGTCAGGTTCTCTGACTTATTGGGAGACTGCTGAGGATTTTTGCTGCTCCATACTGCACAAATTTGCTGGCACAATCTCTGGTACTGAAATAGAGGTAGGCACAGAGAGTACTGCTTTCCCACAATTTCCTCATATTTTATTTCTGAACTTTGACTTTTGTACTGATTAACATCTGGATGGACAGTGGATTTTCTGCATACCTCTCTGTTTTCAACTCTTCCAGAAAGTCATTAGATGGAAGAATACACCCAGGATGAAGACCAGCACAATCACACCATCAAGTTGTATGTATGGTGCAACGTGGTGCCTCATTGTAGCAGGTCCTTTCTTTGTTTTCAGTCCTTAATTTCTTTGTTTTCAGTCCTTAATTTCTGTTAAAAAATTCTGCTCTTAAAGTGCTGGTCTGCAGGATCATTAGCAACAGCACATGGTTTAGGACCTGTTTTTTTACAGTCTTCATGTTCCACACAAAATCCCCTCAGGGATACCCACAGCTTAAGAGTTTGCTGAATAAAGGGGAGAAAGATGACAGTTTCTGTGAGAAGTTTTCAGAGGCAGAACTAAGCAAAAACAGCAGAGCCCTGCTGCCCACAGCCAGCTGTGCATCTCACTGCTATTTGACGAGGCCCCACTGTTCTGTTACAACCTCAGCACACCCTGTATGGGACAAGCAGCTTTTCTCCTCCACAGGAAGGAAAGGGAATCACCCACCTTCTGAAACACCAGGAAAATATTTGCTGTGCAAGCAAGCCCAAGCTGACTCAAAGGAGCAGAGATGGTTAAAAGCAGCACAGCAGACAAACAGCAGGAAGGTCCAAAGCCTGGGGTGACCCACCAAGCGAATTGACCAGTGCCTTGCAGCACAGAGCAGCTAATGCTCCCCCCAGCTCTGGCAGACTCCTTAGCCTTACGTTAGCAGCTTTGGCAAATCCCCCTTTAAGATGGCGGGGACAGGGTGGCAGGGAGCCACCCTGCTCAAGGCCACCACAGCCACCCACCTCAGTGGGTGGTGGGAGAGGTGGGGACCTCCAGAGGGATGGTGGTGGGACCCTGCCACTGACCCTGCAGTGTTTCAGGCAGGCCTGCTCCCTACCTGCGTCAGAGCAGCTCCCCTTTGCTGAAGAGAAGGGCAGAGGCGTGCTGGGTGTGCACCAAAATTCAAGGGTCCTTTACCCTTGATCCAGGTTAAACACCCACCTCGCATCCATCAATGACAAAACCAGTGGTCTTCAACTAACTAACTAACTAACCAGCACATAGATACTGTTTCCCAAACAAAGGGCAGCAACTCACAGCAACCCTACTCCTCCAGATACTAATACCACCACATGATTTTCAAGCCCACAGTTGTATTGTGTTTTTAGGCTCTTCAAAATGCTGAGATCTTCCACGACTCTCTGTCAATAGCCAGCACTTAGAACCACCTACCACCAAGTCATCAGCCCCAATTTGACTTCATCCCGTTTAAAGTCTGATCTGTTTCCTTAAACAAACAAAAAAAATTTGGCGTAAATTTTTTTGTTTCTGTTTACTCTGATGGATCGCAGCCATCACTATAAAAACATGCTTAATAAAAACAAATTGGAAAACTAACGAAACTGATAAAAAGCTTTCATTGTGAAGAAAAGCAGGGAAAAGGCCTTAAGGAGGAAATGCTAAATTTTCATGTGATGCCAGCAGAGACAGAGGCAGTATATAAAGAAAACCACGCAGGGGCAGGAAATAAATCCTTGAGATTGAATTTGGAAAAAGACAAATTAATGCATTTATGGAAGAAACATCAACACAACACTCATACTCAGTACAAAGCAGAGATCCAGTAAGGCTGAAAAGAGACCTAGAACAGAAAAGACACAGAGAAGACCGATATAGCTTTGAGGACACATTCTTAGCATCTGATATACAGCAAAACTGGAAGGCACACTGAGATGGAAAGTATGACAAAATTGAAAGGGACAAGCACATTTATTACTATTTATCACATCTGTTCCACAGTCGGTATTATAATCTCCAGTCAACGAGCAGGGGTCTCATTTTACATTTAGATAAAAATCCTTGAAAGAGTTAATATCGATAAAGGGGGGGAAAAGCATCACAGACCATGCAGCTATGAAGAGGGTGAACCCAAATAAAGAAATAGACTTGCTCATGGAGAAGAGAGAGGATATAAGAAGGGGAAGAATTACTCAGGTTGGAGGCACAACAGCCTGTTAGATACTCCTCCCCTAAATTAGGTACATGCTTCCAAGGAAAGCAGGGCTTCATGCTAGGTGGATTTCAAATGAGACTGGAAAGCAGCACTGAGGCATACAATAAGAAATGGCACCTGGGCAGAATTTTATGATCTAACAGTGCTAATTTCCAGGCTTATTTGCTTCTGGACCAGATCTGCTTATATACACAGTTCCTGGATGATGATGGTGACTGAAAATGCCTGCTCTTGAATCTCATTTGACTTCAAAATTAACCAGTAAGGCCCCATTGCTGAACACAAGGTCTTCCCTGACTCCCCTCTGACCTTAGTGGCCAAACTGCAGTCAGAATATGTCCCCACACCCTCTCCATGACATGACGTGACATGACATGACATGACATGGACTTGCTTTTGATTCTAGTCAGCGCAGGAGGAAGCCCCCACCTCCACAAACCTGTTCTATCCTCTGAGACACATTTCCAACCTGATACACAGTATGTATGTCATGGAGTCTCAAAATGAAATGTATCTGGCCGCCGTATGTGCACATGCAGGGACCCTTCATGACTTACATTTACCCTACAGCTTTTTGACATCATTAAAACAGACCAAAAAGGTCTCAGAGAGGACTGACTCAGAAGCAGATTTTAAGGTCAGAAAGGGCCATTCTGATAACTCAGTCTGACCCCTGGACAACACAGCCCACTGAATTACACAAAGGGCTCCTTCAGATGCTCATTTACACCCACTTTCAGGTTGGTTTCCACTGCTGGATGTGAAAGCCCGAGGGTAAATCAGAATGGGATCCTTCCTTCTTCCCATGCATTGAGACTGTTCAGAAACCTCTCTCATCTGTCTTCATTTCACAGATGGGTATTACTGTCCTGGGGGAAGCAATGCCCACACCAGACATCATCCTACCTTACAGTGTTGGGGAAGCACATTTAGCGCTTAGAAACACCTTCTCATTCCCTCCCACCCCCACATTTTCTTCATTCCAAAAACCAAAGAAAGCAAATCATGCTACATCCTTTGTTTTATAGAGGGCAGCTCAGGACCTCCCACTCTTTCACGGAAAGAAAATTTCTTTCCGGCACAGTTTCTATTATTTATTAGCTGAAGGTGGGGAGAGAAATGGTATTTATAGGATGCCTAAGGCTATGCTCACTATAAAACAGAAATAAGCCAATATAGCTAGAGCACAACTTAGTGGCCTATTGTGCAACATTTTAAAAAATGTACTCTCTCATTATGGCACTTGAGAGTATCTCCTTCCCCCAACACCACTGGAAATACATTTACGAGAGCCATAGAGCAGCAGTATTGTTTTAATCAAATCATTAAAATGGGTGTGCTGTTTTCTGCCCACATCCTGATATTTATTCCACATCCTGACAAGACCTGGGATTTGTGTAGACCAGTCTCCTTCAAGGTGTCAAGTAACTTCATGGACATGAGGCCAGTGTAAATCCGCATATCACCACTGTGACTTTGGCAGATCTGCATCAGTTTGCATCAGCCCAGGATGTGACTCACTGACTGATGTGAAATCTCCAACGTGATGTGGGTACTATTCTTCCCATTTACAAAGAGAAAAAACATTCAGAACTGAATGTCAAAGGTTTCCTTGACCTTTTCCACTTAAACATGAAGAAATGGAAAGGAGACAGAAATTCCCATCTTATACCACAGTGCAACATCTGACCAGAGATGCAGCTTGCTCAAACAGAACACTGACTGACTTACAAGGCCTTGCAGCTGATACAGCTCTCACTGCATGAAG
Organism: Falco cherrug; assembly: GCF_023634085.1. Taxonomy (NCBI): domain Eukaryota; kingdom Metazoa; phylum Chordata; class Aves; order Falconiformes; family Falconidae; genus Falco; species Falco cherrug. The sequence goes on along the minus strand of NC_073704.1, from coordinate 14,363,309 downwards.
ATAATCCATGTGAGACAGTCCCAGTGAGGAGGCCTCTTCAACCTAGGGTATCCACTCAATGTCCAGCTTGACAGGCACTCAGGACTTGGAAGATAAGTATTCAGCATCTTCTGAAAGTCACATGTGCCAGGAGGTCTCTGAGAGTATGAAACCACCCACACCTTGTTTCCCTTGCTCTCCCTCAAATATTTCCTTCAAAAAAAGGTAAAATGATTTTCTCATGTCAGAAAAAGAAAACCCAATGCAGCCTTTGCAGGGCTCTGTGCACCTACCATTCCTCTCAGCACTGAGAAACTGTGCTGGGAAGTCACCCATCTACCAAGCCCTTCACACCAGAAAGTAACTGCACTGGCATTCTTCTGTTCTCCCTCAAACAACTGAGGCTTATTCGCATTTTAAACAAACCACCAAAGCTCTGAAAGCCCAAAATGAGCTCGGCACACTCAGCAGAGTATTTCAGCTGAGTACCCTGAAACTCATTTACCAGCATCCAAGAAAGATTAATAAAGGAGTCACTCTTGGAAAACACAAAACTGTCTTGAGTGAGTAGAAAATCAGGGCTGTCTGAAGAGAAAGCATGAGCTTTGCAGCCAACTCAGAAGTACAGCATGGTGCTGTACAGTGTGGTGCCATGGGACCAGGCTGTTCTGGAGGCACACAAATGGAGCAGAGCAAGGCCCCCGCATTACTTTCTTTAACCCCCAAATCACCCCAGCTCCTGAGGCACTGATTCAAGCAAACATCTTCATCCAGGGAAGCACTGGAGACAGAGATTTCAGCCTGTGTCTGGGAAGGTTTCATCCTATAATCAACGGAAGAAATAGGAAAGCCTCTCCTGACCTTAACTGTACAATCAAACACCAAAGACTCATTCCTTCCAGAAAAAAAATCACAGATTAAACAAGGCCCTTCTGTTTTCAAACAATGTATACACACTCTTTCTTTTCACTTGAAAAACACAGGAGAGCTAAGGGATGTGCTGCTAAGAGAAGTCTACCCTGTTTTCCTGCGGTAGACAGTAGGAAACTACCCCAGGAGGCATCTATTTACCCGGAAATTCTCAAACCTGCAAGAGAACACCTTACAAGCTCTTTCACTGGGTCACATCAGCACTTACAGCAGTCTGCCTCTTCTTCCAAGATACTGGAGACCTCCAAAACTGTAAGTGCTTCCTTCCTCTGGTCTGATCAGACAGAAACACCCTTTACTCTATTTGACTCCAACTCCCACTGCTCTTTCACATGTTTCTTAAAGCCCCAACTCTCAGAGGCTTCTGGTTGCATCAGAACCATCTTTCTCAGCACCAAAACCAAGCTCCTGTTCATTGTGCAGAAAGCTTACAAACCTGACTTCACACTATCCCAAAAGATCAGAAACCAAAGGCAAAGAGAAGGAACATGCACCTTGCTAAGAACCTGATTTACAGCAACCTTCAGATGTTCGCAACCACTCTGAGGTGCTGGCACAGCTGAGGAGGACTGTGACACCACCAGTGAACTAGGACAGCAGCATCAGATGGAGACAGAAAAAAGCCACTTTGCCCAAACTGGCTGTATTCTCAAATCAGTCAGAACAGTGTCCTTTGCTTCTTCCTTATTATTTTAAATTGTGGACAAATTTAAAAATAAAAGCAAGAGATACTGAAGTTCATCCCCATCTGATCTAGTCACTAATAAGGGAGGTTTCTTTTCACTGCCATCAATTTTCCATTGAGCAGCAAATGCAGCCTCTCCACTGTCCACGTGTCGGAAACAAAGCCACTCCTGGCCTGATGCTTTCCATATGAAACACCAGCTCCCATCTTTCTTCTCCCCTCTCCCTTCCTCCTTTCCATACTTTATTACTCACACGGCAGCTGTAGTAGCTTGCAGATGAGTGGAATGTTTTCTTCAGAGCAGCATAAATTTTCCAGGCTGACAGGAGAGGCCAAAAGAAAGAAAAGAAAAAAACAAGCCCCACACCAGGATTATTTAGCACTTTTCACCAGCTTGAAGCAGGCAGCAAGCTCTGCAGGGCTGGCACCCTTCAAACTGCTGTGCAGCCAGAGGAACAGAATAAAGCCCCTGAGCTACTCACCTCACCCTGCACCCCGGGATGTGGGGCACCTCAGACCCAGCAGTAAGCCAAAGGTGCTAGGGGAGGGTGAGTGCACAGAGTCCTTGCAAAGAAACCTGCACGGCACCTTGCTGGCTGCAGCTGAGCAGAGGAGAGAGAAGTGACCAGCAGTTGCAAGGATCTAAGGAAAAAGTGTGATTGCAACACTCTTGTGCATCTCGTGCAATAACATGCCTTGCCAGACCCTTGCCCAGAGGGAGGGAGAGCAGGCACCCAGGTTAGAGACAAGAAGTATCCAGACATTGCTTACGGCATCACATAGGGTTGTGGCTGCAGTTCTCAAAAGATGCAAGAGTCCCAGGAATGCAGACTCTGGATACCTTTTACTAGCCAAATTGCCAATAGCTGGGGAAAATTAACTGAGTTTTAGGGGCCCAAGCCCTGAAACAGAAGGCATTTGACAACAAAAGCCCAAGATGTTAGCCAAACCAAGTCTCTCACACCAAAAACAGGGCCTGCAAAACTGGTTGAAATATTTCTACCAAAGATTCTCCAAATGCTTTGTCTAAAGTATTTTACTGGAATACATTTCGTTTGGAGCCACCATGTTATCCACTGAAATTTCACACATCCAAGATGTAATCTGCAAGGGCAGACCAGAATCAAGCAAAGCAGTGACTCAGATCTGGGTCTCTAACATCACACCTAAGCGCTGTGATGTGGCCAGTGTCCATTTTGGGTGCAAAAAGCAGGCAGACAGGAGCACCTCTCACCCCTCCCACTCTTCCACCCTCTGAACATTTTTGCCATGACCTCTTCTGGCTGGAATCTTTGTTTTCCATCCAGCCCTGGTGGAGAATAAAAGCAGGCAACTAAAGGCAGTCCCCTACTTCACCCCCACAAGCACGGAGCAATTCAGCACAATGCCGATTCCCCTCCTGGGCTGGAGTGCAGACAAGTCAGCAAAAATTGCAAATGTTTACAAAACAAAGAACTTTCGTTATGCTTGACAGTGAACTTTGCCCACTCCAGAGTCAGGATTAAAACCAAATGCCTAACAGCACAGTAGCCTATTAGCAGTGAAAGCATTTTAAAAATCTAATTTACTTGTCATGCCACATGCATTTTTCCTTACTGCACAATCCAAACAGTCATTTTCACTTTGATTTCCAGTCACTTCAGTTGCACGAGAAGAAAGCTGCAGCACAAGAGCTGCAAAGGCAGCAGGTGGGCAAGCCGACCCTGTCCAAAAATCATAAACCCTGCTTCTAGGGCTTTTTAAATTATATAGATGGAGATACTTCCATTGATTGCAGTTACTGTCAGAACATGTTGGTTTACAAAGGTCCATCACGGTCAAACATCAACCCTATGTCAGTGTCCCTGAAAAACTGACCTTCAGTGGCTGCAGGTTTAAAGGCAGGATTTGTGAATCAGGACACTAATTGGAATGTCTCAAAAATGCCTCTCGCAAGCCAGCGTCCTTCTCCTTTGCATCCTTCCCCATCAATCACGCTGTCTCCCCAGCTTGACTGTGTCACTGCCTACTTCTCTATCCCTTGCAGAATAGGAGCTGTTGACCCCCACGCATGATTTAAATCCCAGCTTTGCACTCAGGTCCACAATGCTGGGAAATAACCAAGAGGATTTGGACATGTGAGACATGGCCTATAAACACCATGTTCAAAACCATTATGAGACTTAAATAAGTATGCCTGCTGGACCTTCAGCAAGCATTAATATGCAGTCTGTGCATAAATGACTCAGAGTCTTTAGTGTATGTTGTAAGGTATACCACACGAACTTAATAGCTCTCCAAACAAGAACACATCTAATGAATACACAGTTGCAGTGAGCGGAAACACTCTGGATTGGAAAGGATCCTTCACATGTAGGAACATGGAGAGGATGGGTACCTGCTTTAAAAGGATTAAGAGCATCAGAGCAGCTTAATATATCAGAGCTGATATATTAAACCTTTTAAACAAAAAAAATGCCATTCCTTCCTGCCTGACCTCCCTGCACCCAACTCCAACACCTTTTAAAAATCTAGAGAAGACTTCGAATTAATGCTACGCACACGTTGTCTCTAAGACAACACAGACTTCTGGAAAGGGGGATTTAAGCTTACCTTTCAGATCGTTAATTCCATTTTTTTGGAGAGGTGACGCTGCACCCCGCTGAGGGCTCCCTGCACAGGAGCTGTCCTGCACTTTCAGCACCTATCAGCCCGTGGGGCAGGATTTGGGCCGGCAGCTTCGGAGGGGCTGGCAGCCCATCTCCCCCCAGCCCAGCGCAACCCTCTCCTGCCCCAGCCGCCGTGCCCGAGTACCGCAAACCCCTGGTACAAATCCTCCCAGCGGCCCTATGAGAACGGAAGAGCTGCCAGCTCATCCTGTACCTGAAGAACTGAGAAGCAAAGGTTTGGTGTCCTGATTAAATCCAAGATGTCTAACTATCTTTCAGTATTAAAGGCTGAAATGACTTCTTCTAAGAAAGGAAATGAGACATAACTCTGCTCGCACAGGCACCCTTACAATCTGAACAGCGAGGCAGCCTTCCTTGCCAGCTGCTGCCAGAGCAAGGATGGCAAATACAGCCTGGTGAACACAGCAATACGCCGGCTTTTTTCTGATGTACACACCTATCTCTGTACTGACAGCTCTGAAAATGTCACAATGGTGGCATTTTCGTAATGCTGCTGAAATCAAGTAAGTGTTGGAAACCTCAGGGGTTTATTTTTGAGAATAAAAGACAATAAAAAAAACCTTAAGTGGCTCAGAAGCAAGGAAAGTAAAAGGAACATCGAACTGAAAAAAAGAAAGTCTGTGACTTTAAAGACAATCTCGGTGTCTTGTGAACCAGGCACATGATTTTTTAAACTCAAAGTGGCAACGCTGGGAAGGACACCCAGCCAAGTGAGTACCAAACTCAGACACTCAAAACATGTGTAGCACCTATCAAGACTGAAGCCAATGGAAGAAAACTGGGATGGTCTCAAATACAACAGCATCAAGCTCAGGAATACACCTGTGTTAACATCTGTACTCCAAACCTGTTCTCTACCCAGGAAAATTTGGGAGGAGGGGAGGCTCTTTCCCTGGCAGGTTTCTTTTGTTTGTTTGCTACAGAATCAGTTGAAACCTGCAGTTCAAGTGAATCCAGATTCACTTAGACCAAGGCAGAATCACCCATAGTACAAAGAAGACCTGTGGGGAGAAGAAATGCAGCAATTCAGGAGGGTGATTCCTGCAACTTGAGCCTGAAAGACACTACAAAAACGGCACTCCCAGCTCCTGAGTGTTGCTGGGAGTGTGGAAGGAGTGAGGGCATTATAGATGAATACATAAGGGAACAGGTAGGAGGCACTTGAGAGTCCAAGGAAACAGAAAGGAAAGAAGGACTCAGCACCATTCTTGAAAACACCTTTATTAACTCTCCAGAATTCAGGTTTACCATCAAAAAGGAAAACCGCCACCAATTACAATTCCTGTGGATCACTTTCTATGAGGTTTTGAGTGGGGTGATCAAAACTGAACATTTTTCTTCCCTCTGCAGAATGTGACAAACTTGACAGGAGATGAGATGTACTATTATGCCATTGCTTAATGTACTGAACACCAGTGCTGCTCAGCCAGTGAGCAAAATCCCTTTGTCTTGTAAGGACAATTGCAATCAAGGTAGTTCATATGCGGCTACAGAGTCAAACAGAAGCAGTTTCCTTCTCACTTCTCTGTAACATGTTTCTCAATGCAGAATGGAGAAGCAACACACTGGGTTTTTCTCAGTGGAGAGTCATTTGACAAGGCCTCAGAAAATACAACAATATCCAGAAGATACCATTTGCCTCCATCCTGGAGAGTTTAAATGTGAAATTACTGCCTGGAACTGGAGACCTTCTGCCATTTCCACATGGAAGTATTACATTGCAGACTAGCTACAGATCATGATTTTTATGTAGCCTACTCTAATCTACACATCGCCTATTCAATAGGACATACAGATATGTGTGGGCTTGGGGGATGGAGGGTTTAAGCATCCCAAGCAAGTAAGAAAGTATTTTCTAGTTGAGTACCCACATTACAGTTATGTATGTATTGCTTAAAGGTATTTACCCCATTTCAAAATCACTTGACACAAGTCACACCCATAATCAGCTGGTTTAAGACATGTAACATGGATTGTGGGGCTCTACACTTCCCTAATGCCAAGAAATAATCACTTATAACAACAGATTCTGTAATTAAGGAATCATGAAACAATAGAGGGAGCAGTTTCAAGTTTGTCTTTCCTCTCTTTCTCCGTCTCTTTCTGTAAGGTGACAGGAGCACGCGTTCAGCACATGGAGCAAGCAGAAAGCCTGCAAGCATAAATGGAGCGGCAGTCAGAGTCTGAAATACACTGCATTACACATGTGGCTGTTCTTGGAAGTCAACCATTTCTGCAAGTTATTCTCAAGAGGTATGATGTACTATAAGCACTTAAGAAATGTGTTACACTGTGACTGGAACCAAGATGAAATAGCAATATTAAAAGAGATGGTTTAGTTTATGTAGTGGCCAACTATGCCATTAAACTAGAACAATGGAGAGCATGGAGAGGCAGGAATGTTCTCCGGTGTGATTTATTCCTTTCCAGTAGCAGTGGAAATTTTTCCTATAGGCCTGAAAATGACCCTGTCTGCCAAGCAGAAGTCAGCATTAAGATGTAAGAGTTCTGCTAGATTAGTCACTTCGGGATACTCTGCTCTCTCACAGCACAGGGATCTCAAAGCCCTTTGCCAGAATGGGTCAAAATTCAGCCTCCCAAGCCCTGCAGAGACCATGTGTTAGCATCATTGTTGTCAGTGATTTCAGAAAGAGGAAAACTGAGGCTTGAAGGATTGATTAAAAATATGCAAACAAGGCTCCATGACAGAGTCAAGAGTGAAACAAAGGCTTCCTTGATCCTATGCTTTACAGGAAACGTGCATCTTCCTTGGAAGGATCATTGTTTGCTGCAGCTGAGAGCAGCTGGGTCAGCCAAGGCAAGAGGAAATGTTATCCGGCAACTGTTATCATGCAAACAATATAATGCCATTTCCACTTCTGCCAGCCAATTAGACAATTAGACCTGTTCTGCCTAATGACACATGTGGGAAAGGCTGGCTCTTTTAGCATAAGCCAGGGTTTGGCACCTACACCCTGCTGATTTTGTACACCTGCCTCAGCTACACACATGGTGACCCTGTGCATCTCCCTGCTCTTTGTGCTCCCGTGCTCTGACATTACAGCAACTGCCATGCTAGAGGCTGCCCTGTGGCCCCCACAGAATATGAAGAGAGCCCCCAAATGCCTCCTGATCAGAGAGCCCTTCTCCACACAAGGATGATGAGTCCAGAGTCCTTCAAGGGGCCTTTGGAGGAGAATAGGGATGATTTTAAATGTTACCCCTAGGAAGACACATCTGACTACAAAAGATGCCTTCTGCACACTGATCTTTTAGTGACACCCCCCCGCCCCCCCCCCAATAACATTGTGAAGGCCCGGCAGGAAGAACAGACTGAAGCCCCATCTCCAGCCCTTCCCAGCTCTCAGCCTTGCTCTCCCCCTTTACAGCCTGGCACACTGAGAGTGGGACCACGTGCAGCTGCACGCGCTGTGCTCCTCACAGTCGCCTCCCTGAGAAACAGCCTCCTACCCACTTCCTTCCTCTGCAGAGTAACGAGGTGCTCTTCAGCCTCGTGCTGTCTCTCCCAGCAGTCTGTTTCCAATCCCGGGGATGCCACATCAGACAGCTACCCCCAAGCAATGGCATATGTGGCCAGAGGTCCTCCCGCTGCATCACAGCAGCCACGCAGGTGCTGGAATCTCCCCGCACCCTGGTGCTGAACTGCAGAGTCAGCTCGCAGGGACAGAGCAACTAGGACAGTTCAATCAGAGCCAGGATGAAACACCAGGCAAAAACACACAGATGCTGAGATACCAGCCAGCTGACATACAGCAAACGCTTCATTTTCCGATGCACAAAGCCCACCTCTTCCTTTAATCTCTCCCAGTGCCGTGGCAGCTCAACACTGCTGGAAAAGCTAAACAAAGACTAAAGAAAGTTCTCTCTCTCCTGATGCAGTTGTGCTATGAATTACTCACTAGACTCTGACCTCCCCACTCCAAGAAAAAATCCTCCTGACCTCAAAAGTGTTTTGCCTGAAGGAGTACGCCCAAAGCGGACATAGTGAAGCTAAGCTTTTGCTGCCGAAAACCCAAGCCCTCCCATCCAAACATGTGTTTTAAAATAACGTGATACACATCACAGATTCAGTTCCAGCTTCCACTTCTGGTATTTCCACTTTTACAACGTAAACTATGTCCAAGGTGGAGTGAGGATTTTTTTGTTTGTATTTTTTCCTCCTAAAAAAAAAAAGCCTACACAAGAGATGACAATCTCTTCCTACATAAAATCTGTTTGTTTTGTACATATTGCTGGGTTGCTCTCATTCAACTCCAGTGCTAATTGTCAGAACAGACACCAAACTTGCTCACATTTCTCTTGCAGTGGGAAGGAAAAAAGGGAGAGATCAGCTGACTGCATGCAAGCATTTAGCAACCTGCCTGTGCTGTCAGTGCCCTCTGTGAGTGATGGGTGTTTCACAATTGGAAACATGAGCAACTGCCCCAGCTGTGTAGTCCTCAACCAGCAGCTTCAAAAGCATGGTCCAAACTCAGGGGAAGACAGGACTGTGTCAACACTGTCACCCCAAGGTGTGCTCTGATTTTCAGTAGGGTAAATGCATCTTTTATGGTATCACAGTAGACACCGTTTCTAGGAGCTGGAACTGGCACGGACTAACCTCCCTCACCACATCAAGCACTAGTAGCTACTAATCACAACACAACTGGAGCTCACAACATGATAAGGAAGCCTGATCTTAACCCACACAACTACTTCCCCCTTTTTAAGAGACTGAAGTAATCTCCTGGGGTGCTGCTTTGCTGCTGGGAGAAGCACTGCTCTGAAGCCTCTGTGGAGCTCGGGTACGGCATCAGAGCTCTTCATAGGAGCAGAGGCAAGACCCATTCAAGTGTTTTCACACAAAATTAAAGCTGCCGCTTCCCAATTCTGATGCTTCCCGTGGGTAAGCTGCTGCCCTGTCAGGTCTCTTCCCTGGGGTTTTAAGGGATCCCCGACAGTTTTAAGGGATACCTTTAGAAACACACACACATGCACACACATCCTTTGTCCCAAAGTTGCTATAGTTTGCCTAATATAAAAAAATCCCCAAGGCCTGTCTACATCTGCAAGTGATTCAGAAGAACGAAATTGGGGTCTCTGTGTCAGTGGGTCTGCCAAGCCTGCGTGACAGCATGCTCTGTACAGCCAGCTTCAGCTGCTCCCACCACTGATACATGTTTTGCTGCCTGTTGTTTGCAAGGAGAGTCCAGGCAGCAACAGGGGAATAAAAACAAACTGTAAATACAGGATGTATTATGAAACATCATGGACTGGTTGGAGGATTTGTGGGGGATAAGGGAATATGTAACACATTATTTTCAACTTCTCTTTTCAAAGATACGTGGAGAATCAGTGGGGTTTAACCAGGAGAGTGCAAGTCCAAATTCTGCAATGGTAACAGTGGGCTTGGGTAGGCACATTGTACTGTATAAAACAAACTGCCACTCTTCTAAGCATAAAAGAAGGCAGCAGGAGATAGAGTATCACACACAGTACTGCCTAAAGCATGCTGGCTATGTCAACAGATTATCCCGCTTTGGACTGTCTGGACTGTTACTAATGTGCAACTGAATATGCAACCAACCCAACAATGATGCTACAAAATTAATTTTTAAAATGAAATTATATTAACCTCTTCAGTTTAATTAGCATGTTACAAATATAAAAGGAAAGCAGATGTGACCATCATGGATGTGCAAGCTGAATATTAATAACAAAAAGCATCCCCTCCCCCTCAGAGGATAAAGCAAAGTTGGATTGGTCATTTTGCAAATTAAATCCTGAATGTGTTCACACTGTAGCTGTCTATAAATCACTCCTGTGTGTGCACATGCACGCACAAAGCTGAAGCCAAAACAATTTTATTAGGGTAAACCTTTAAAGATCCAGCCCCGGTCCAGCTGGATGACAATGCTACAGCCCGAGTGTTCTCCTGAAGCACTACCATCCATGTTTCTCCCCATACACGCTTCTAAGGAAAAATTAAATGAACACCCCAAGCTGTCACTTACTGGAGACCCTTATGCCAGCCAAGACTAAGGTGAATGTTGGCAAGATAAAATCCAGTGGCTCGTTATTCTTATACCAATAGTACCACGGGTCCGTGCACTGCATTAGCACCACATGTCATCCCAGCCACACTCCACTATTCTTACCCACCAGCGGATTTTTTTTTTCCTTTAAAGAGACACTAGTTTCCAGAATTTCACCTCGCATATCACCTCTGCCAGAAAAATCACACCAAGAAACAGGATTGTCTCACAATGTCCTGCCATAACAAGAAATCCTGCCTTGGCTTTTTCCTCAGTATCCCAGCTGATAACTATTTATAGATCTATGCATTTGGCCTCATAGTTCATTTTATACAACTCTTTTCTCTGTAACCTACTCTTCTCCTTGGTCTTATTTATTCACGCCACCAGTCATCACTTTAATGCATTCATAATACTTGATTTCCATCTTCATCCTAATTCTGTCTGCATATTAACCCTACAGTGCCTCAAAACACTCTGGTTGACTGGAACCAGCCTAGGGTATCATTGTTTTAAGATACAGCAAGAAGTGTGTGTTTCTCCCCACCTTCTAAATAATAAAAAAAAAAAAAAAAAAAACCAAAAAGGAAAAATAAGTCACCTCCCTAGTTACAGAATTTAGCCTTAAAGCTTTTGCTAGTGCTTCTACACACCTGCCCACCCCCCACCTCTGATTTAAGCTACAATTTTTATTGACGTATACTAATTACCTGAAAATAAGAATGATCTATTCCATTTCCACCAGCTGCCAGTTGTTCAGCACTGGCTGGAAGGAATCAGCCTTGTTTAAAAGAACAACAATAACAAAAAAATCAAAGCCCAAAAATAAAATCAAAATAGTAGTCATCATAAAAACAAAACCCTGAAGAATGCCACTGGATCTCAGGTGCTGCCGAGTGTGCTCAAAAAGGGCTGAAGGCGGACAGATTTGAATGGACTGCTCAGTTTGTCATGGCAAAAAATACAGAGATTGAAAGGTCTACCCACGCGGAAAAAAAAAAGAAAAAAGAAAAAAAAAACCCAAACCCAACCCTGAATTAAAGAACAAAAATGAAATAAAGTCAGAAATGCAGCCCCAATGCATCGACTGTCTGCGCTTAAGAGATTTACAGGAGTAATTTAAACGATTCACCTGCTGCCAGTTTTCCTCCAAGGATGGCAAAGCTGAGAAGTAGCCGGTGTCGTGGACAAGCTGGAGTTCCTGGAATATACTATAACTAGCCAAGACATCCATGCTGCTGCTGAGCAAGACCCTTTCTTTCTGCTTTTGTGTGTATTTGTTTGCTCGGGTGGGGGGTTGTTTTTGATCATAAAAAAAAAAAAAGGAGGAGGAAAATCAACCAATGATAGTTCCAGCGTCCCTTTGGCTTTGTTTTGTTTCAGTCACACTTGAGAGAGAGAGAGAGAGAGGGAGAGAGAGAGAGGAGAGAGAGAGAGAGAGAGAGAGAGGTTGAGGATCAGCGCGGAGGGACGCGAGGGCCGGGGGCCGGGCCGAGGACGGGAGGCGCCGGCGCGCACCGAGCACCCCGCGGCCGCCGCACCGGGGCACGTCCCCGCCGCCGCGCACCGCGCAGCCCCGCGCCGCGGCCATGCGCGCTCGCGCCCGCCCTCCCCTGCCCCCTCCCCTCTTTATTTTCGGGTGACCACATCCCCCTCCCCGTTTTCCTCTCACCCTCCCTCGGCAAACCCGGCCTAGGAACCCCCCCCACCCCCCCCCCCGCCCGCGGCCGCCACCGCCGCCTCACGGCCGCCTCACGGCCGCCCCGCCCCCGGCACCCCCCCTCCCCCTCCCCCTCCCCCCCCCCGCCTCAGCGCGCAGCCGCGCGGCCCACTCAGGCAGCGCGTGACCATGTAGGGTAAACGGCGGGGCGGGAGGGGCGGGTCCGCGGCGCGCCTGAAGTCACTGCCGCCCAATGGCAGCGCCGCTCGGGGTGCGGGAGGCGGTGCCGTGTCGCCGTCGGCGGTGCCGATTGGTCGGCAGCGCGGCTCCCGCCTCCTCCCCGCGGCCCGCAAGGCGGTGCGCGGCGAGCTATTTTTAGGGCGCTATATAAGAGGGCGGCGGAGCGCGCAACAGCGGTGTAGTGCGGCGGGATGAGGCGCGGCGGTGTTAGTGCGCCGCGGCCCGGCCGCGGTTGCCGGTTTCGGCGGATGGACCGCTGCTTTTGAGGGGCTGGTTGGCCTGGGGGGGGGGGCTGTCCCGGTCCGCGCCGCGCTAAGGAAGGGGCCGCGCGGTGCCTGCCCATCCCGTGCGTGCGGAGCTTCTGTCCCGCCACTGGCACTGGAGTACCAGGGCCTGGGGGTGGCCGGGCCAAGAAAAGCACTTTCTATTCACCCAGTCACAGGTGGCTGGGGAGAGACGCCTGGCTGGTGAGGGTGTTGGAAGGCACTGGAGCGGGAGTGCCCGCGGAGCGGGAGCAGCATGTGCTTGGTGCCCACACATGGAGAGCACAGCAGCCCAGCTTCTGAGGCTGCATGGGCAGCCCTCAGCATTGCTCTGCCCAGGCTACCTCCAGAAATGCTTGTGTGCTCATTAAGGCATCTACCATGGCATTTAACCAGATTTAGCTGTGAGCACTCTGGATGTTAGTGTCGGTTGGCTAATGGGCTGTTTGACCTTAAATGGTTAGTGCAATGCAAAGCTTCCCCAAAGTTGCTCTGGCGCTGGGCACAGTTGCATTTCTCATTTTGGCAGGATTGCAAAACTGAGTGTGCTCACTTAAAGATGATGGGGGGGGGCAGGGAAGTCCAGTAATAGAAGAAATAAGCTCTCTTTGTTGCTCTTGAATTTGGAGGGTCCTATAGTCCCATCAGTTGCACTGCCAGGGCTCTGTCTAGCCTCCAGGCTGCTGAACAAACACTGCCCTGGTGCCCCTTTGTGGTGGGTTGTCACCAAGTGTGAGCTGAACTGGGTATTGGGGCAAGCAGGTGCTGCCGGGGAGGGTAAAATTATCTGGTTTTAGAGTAGTTGCATCACACTTTTCTTAAGTGACTAAAATGTCTCTGCTTGCTATTGTCATCCTTCTGTAACCAGGTAAGGGTGCCTGGGCCAGGGCTCAGCTGGTATAAATTGGTGTAATGCCACAAGTACATGCACATCTCATCCCAGGTGTCCCACTCTGATGTGAAAGTATGAGGCAGCAAAACTCATCAGTGCTAATGGTGTGTTTTCTTGGTGATGAAGACAAATTGCCTTTTCCAAGACTGGGACCACATTAACAATTTTGAAAGCCATGTTTGAAGAAAGCTTCTCAAAATAAACATCTAAAGGACGATGGCTGCACCAACCCCAAATTTGTTTAGGTGCTGGCAAGCAATGCTGCCGTGAGTTTAGAATAACGCAGAGTAAGCAGCACGCTCTAGTTTGAGGAGTCAAAATCTAGAGGGAAAGGGGGAAATGAAGCAGTTGCTGAAGGAGCTGCAGTCGTCATGAGAGGCTGGGCACAGGTGGTTTTCTCAAATAAATGATCTCACCTCTGCAAAAACACACTTTGGGTGTTTGCATTGCAGAAGCAGCTGGGTGGGTTGTGGAGGCTGTTGCTCAGGCTTTGGCCCTGAGGCTGCAGGTCTTGACGATCCAGGGGCAGCTCACTTGAAGATGATTGTCTCCTGTGAGCTGCTTGTATAAACAATGCCTGTTTCACAGCCTTCACCTACGGAGCCTTAGGTTGTCTCCAACAGGAGCATCTCCAGCACCCTTAGCTTAGCAGAAAAGCTAGGTGTGAGGCTGGATGTGAATAATAAACTGCTCTTTCTCATAAATACACCCATAAATGTATGTTTTAGTGGGAAGATGAGAGGGAAGGTTAGTTAGTGCAGCAAACACTGCTGGAGAGGTATTACAGACCATCGTTACCGATTCCAAGCATGCCTCAATCTGGCAAAGCAACACCATTCCTGGGCACCTTGGGAAGGGAAAACTTAAAGACAGGAGAGGAGAGAAATGGACTAAGGTGGTCGGAGCTGGAAAGAAGCAGCGCTTGGATATCATAACACAGCTCCCATCCTGAGAGGGTTATGTAAAAAACACCTGTTTCAGAAAAAGCTTTCAATAAGCATTTATCTTTAAGAGCTTGTCAGAACAAGGCCATATGCATATGCAGAGGCTTTTTCTGACCTAGGCAGGGAAATACAGGACAAAAGCAGTGAAGGTTTATGGTATGAGCTACTTAAACTTGCATTTTTGTCTTCAAATTCTGTAATTCCTGTGGCTGAAAAACACTTTGGTGCTATACTTCTGGCCTTGCTTAGCATAATTACCATTTTAATACGTGGAAAGTTTAGTGCTCTGATGTCCAAGCTCTCCTCTAACACTGGCATGAGAGGAGACCTGGCCTGTGCAAGCTGTGGGTTGCTCACGCTTTGGTTTGTTGCAAAGCTTGGTGTATACAGGCAGCCCAGAGTCCCCTCTGCCATGGGAGTCACCTCTGCTTGCTACTGAGCAGCTCTTATTTGAATAAATTAAAATCTTTCTACTTGTCTGGTTTGAACTTTCTGCTGAACGCATGTTCGGTAGGGACAGCAACTTTTCCACCCTCAGGGTGAAGGTTGTTCTTAGCTGTGGAGCTTGACACCAGCGAAGAGCCCGGACTCTGCCCACGTTGCACTGTAACTGATGGCCAGATCCGGTGAGCAGATGCTGGTCTGCTGCTCTGGCTGGCTTCAGGAGGAATTGTGTCTGAGGGCAGGATTTTGGCTCTGAGCCTTGAGGTGAAGAGCTGGGCTACAGATCTGGCTGCTTGCCTGGGTGGTTTCCAGGCAGACATTGTATTTTTATTGTCTTGGATATTCTGCTTTGGAGGTCAGTCGAGAAAGCAGAATGGGGTTGTCACTTGGAAGAAATAGAAGAGTCTGTACAAAAAATGAATGTGGTGATATGCTGGGTATAATGCTGTCAGCCCAGCACCTGAGGTAGCATCTACCTGCGCTAACCCAGAGGTAGCCGAAGGCAATTTCTGCCCAGTGCTCTCTTTTTTCCCAGGCTGTACTGACCTTACTCTTGGCAGATAGCCACTTTCCCTGCTCCGGCCCAACCACGCCACCCATCACAGAGAGCAATGCAATCAGATGTGGAGGAGGAGCCATACCTCCCCACTGCTACACAGCTGGGCTCAAGGGCACAGAGGACTACACAAAAATTCAGGCAAAGGGTGCAGGCTGGACCTGCAGGGAGTAAGGACAGGCATTTTGGCCATAGCACAGATTTGTCCTGCAATGGGTAAAGAGAATAGCCTGGGTGGGGGGAGGACTTTTTAGGCTGACCCCAAACTTCATCATTCCTGTGACCTTCTGAAATGTGGGGAAGATGCAGGGTGGTGGTATGGCTGGTTGTGCAATAGCACCAATAGGTCTTGGCACCTGGGAAGAAGAAGGGGTTGTATTTTTGGCATCAAGGGGCAATGGGGGTGCTTAGTCCTAGTGAAAGGAAAGAAAATATTTCCTTGTTCCTTCTGCTTTTCTAGAGAAAGAGAAAAGGTGACTTCACTGTTTTCTGGGATGAGCTTGAATTTCTCATTGCCTGCCACAGGAGCTCTGGCAACAAGCTGTTCTACTCCCTCCAAGCTGGCAGTGCAGAATGACCCCCTGCAGTTGCTGGGTCCCTACAAGCCAGTGGTGTGCACAGAATCACAATTTTGGTTGCTCTGGTTGCTTTCTCTTGTGATATTCCCAGCCCCACTGCCCCCAGAAGCAATGGGGAGGGGTACGTAGTGAGGACCTAACAGGGAAGGCTGATTTGCAGGGGACTTTGGGGTGCTGGGTTTGTGTTTCACTGCTCTGGTTTGGGCAGTGACAAGGTGCCATAAAGCCATCGGGTAGTATATCAGTTTGTAGTTCAAACATTTCACTGGATACGCCTCCTTTGGTACCAGTGAAACAGCTACAGACATCCTCTGTGCACAGCTCATGATGCCGTTTTAAACCCTATGGTTTCTGTGTAGTCAACAAAAGTGCTAAAGCAATTTCTCCTGCAGAGACAAGTTGGTCCAGGTGTCCAGGCTATCAGTTTCTTTTACCATCACATCTGCATGTTACACTGCCAGCTGCATCACTTCTCCCCCATCTCAGATCAAAAGTTAATACAGCTTTTCTGTGCTTGCAGCTTGTGATGGGGATGTTCAGATGAGATGGTTCTTCAGTGTTCCTCCTGGAGAGGAAGAGGCTGTGCCTGTGCCTGCAGGTTGGTAGGGTTGAGGTTGCCACTGGTGGTAAAGCTTTGCAAAGATCAAAGGGGAGGAAGAGCACTGAGAAGCCCGCTGGAGCGTGCTTGGATTTGCAGCTGCACCCTCTCCAGGAGTGGATGCAGAAAGCTATTGCCAGGGAGTGGAGGACTCATGGTGGTGGTTTATGGCCAGGTGGCATGGCTGGAAGAGGCTGCCAGAGGCACAGTGGGAGAGCTCAAAAGCCACCCTGCTGTTTAGAGTTGCCACTTCCTGATACCCAAATGTGTCTGTGCATCTGTACCCATGTCCACATCTGACGACAACCAAAATCCCAACAAATATCAAGCAGCCGAAAGGGAGACAACTTCCTTTCCCAGTGTGAAGCATCTCTCTGCAGGCCCTGAACATCCCCTGTTGCCCCTCCAGCTGGATACCTCTCACCCTCCCAACCACGTACCTCCTCCTCAGACCTCAGTTTCCTGAAGAAAGGCCTCTACTGTTGGCCCCACATCCTTCTCACATCCCTGCACAGCAGCATTTCAGTGACCTGGAGGGTAGTTCAGTGTTTCATGCTTTCTTGTGGCAGGTGCAGCCCACGAGCAGCATCCCAAGGGCACAGGGGACAGAGGTGGTTTCCCTTCCTGTCTCCGAACCGGGGAGCAGCATGGCTGTAGCTCTCAGCCATCACCCTCACTGGCACTTGGCTCTGCCTGGATGGGACACGCTGTGTGGTAGGATCTCCATGCTGGGCCTGCGTGGGTGGAGGTGCCTCCTGGCCTCCTGTGAGTCACAAGCTGCTCCCCAGATCCGCAGTGATGGAAACGGACACCAGAGTGTGGCACAGCAGGTTCCTGTGCCTCCCCTCCTTCCTAAAAACAGGCACCATTTGGCTCCCTTTCCCTTTCAAATCAATGCCCTGTGGACATTGCAATGGGTTTAATTGCAGGGCAGCTAATGAGCACCCTCCAGGATTACAGATGAATAGGTTTAACCCATAATCATAGCTCAGGGCATCCGAAAGTCTCGGTGGACTTTGCAAGTTGATTGCTGGCCAGACGGAGAAGATGTTTGGTGGGAAAGCAGGACATGCCATTCCTGAAGCAGCAACGTTAGCCAGCTGAGTTCTCAGGGCTGAGACAAAAAACAAAGCCTGATGCTTCAAGGGAAATTTAGAAATCAGAGCTGAACAGGCCTGATCCTGATCTGACCTGGAGGCTTTTGACCCCATGTCCTGAAAAGGCACCGAGCACACACAGCATGTAACAGGACTGAGTTTTCACTTTGGGGAAGGAGTCTTTATCTGCTGTGGTTTGTTCACGTGCTCTAGGGTTTTCATATTTCTTGCAATCATTTTTTACCTTATGGCTGTGGCTGTTTGCATTAGGATCGATCTCTGTCTCCCAGTTTTCAAAGCCAGAACACAAAGCAGTGCTGTCCTGGAAAGCACTGCAGTTACACCCAGAGCAGTATGGTGATGGGTCAAAGCTTCCAGAAGCACACAGGTACAACCCCAGTGTTACCAGTGGGACACGCCATTTCCTTTGGGCCCCACTGAGAGCTCTGAACCCATCTGGATCTAAGCGCTCCCTCTGCTGTCTTTTGAGTCCTCCCTTCTGCCCAAAGTGATCTGTACGTTTCTGAACCTCTTGGCAAGGGCAGTTATCATTGCTATTCTGTTGGTGTTCAGCATCTGACATAAACAGTCTCTGATCATATTAGTAGGCTCTCAGGTACTTCTACAGTACAAATAATAAATAATAATGAGCTGCAAGGAAGACCTCTGAGTCTTGGGCTCAGGCTGGACTCTTAGGGCTTCCACACAAAGTGTCCACTTTGTAGATCTTTCTGGGCTGCTGTTGCTAGCAGTGCATCAATGCTGCTGGAGGGTGGCCTGGGAAGGGGGTCCCAGCAGCCTTGAGAGATGCTGTGCTGCTGTCAGCAGACATGATAAATACACATTTGTGTTCTGCGTCTCTGGATTAGTGGCCTTTTAATGACTGAGTTGGATTGCACTTGGGTAATTTATAGGAAACCTTACAATAAAATAGGAGAATATTGGCATAGTTCGGCAGATGGTAACTGGGGACTGGCTTGTGTTATTACACACGTTACTCTGGGCAAAGTGTTGGTTTGTTTTGGCTTTAGCCAGCAAGAGTCCTTTTAAGAAGAGATGGCATCGCAGCACAGGTAGCACACGCAACAAAGAGGACTTGCTGTGTGTGGCTCTTCTGCAGCAGCACAGCAAACACCAACAGCACTTGGTACCTGTGGGAAGGAGAGGGCTCTCCAGAAAGCAGGGGTTAGAGCAGCGCTGCTGGGTTTTTCTCCCTCAATTTTTCACAGATGAAGGAAATGCAATGCATTGAAAGCTAAGCCTGTCTTCAGCTGGAAGCTGCAAGACTCTCTCGCTGTGCTGTTTTCACATTGTCTTGGGGGTTCTCTGTTAGTCCTGTTACTTATGAGAAGCTGCTGAAGACGTGGCTCTCACAGTCAGGTACAGATGTGTGAATTAATAAGGAAATGATGGAGTGCAGGGAAGCAAGCTGAGGCTCTGAGCTCACTTGTCAGAACAAGTCATGATGGGTGCATGTGTGTGTCCTGGCTGTGCTGCTTGCCTGCTGGCCAGCTTTTCAGGTTCCCCAGCAGAGATGCATGAAGAATAAAATACCTGGCTTGGCACAAGCACACACATACCACACAGCAGTGGCCAGGCTTCATACAAAGAGACTGGAGCCAACTCAGCCGCAGGCCAGAGTCCCTGCTCTGGTTTATCAGTTGGGCTCTGCTTGCTCTGCTGGCATGACACAGGGACATCACCTGGGTATCACAGCATTTCCCCCTCTACAGAGCATCTCTTTGGGGACTGCTGTTCCCATGCCAATGCTGGCTGCACCTCTAGGGCTTCTCTCTCTCTTAAGCCCTCACCCTGCTTGAAGACAGACCTTTGAACTGAGCCCTGCAGACATAGGCTGTAAAAAACAAAATAGCTCACCACTGAGCTCTCCTGGGGCCTCAGCCCTTGTCTGTTCGGCAACTGTGGACTGCTGAAGGAAAATGAATGTTGTTCAAGAGGGGCAGTCAGTCTTTGGGGCCTCTCTCCCACCACAGTCTTTGTTCTTTGGCTTTGATTCCCCTTGAGGGTGTACCTGGCTCTGTCTATAGCATGAGCAGCACTCGGCAGAGCATCTCATACCTGTTCAGCTCGTGTTGCACACTGCATCACTGGGTCAGAAGGATACCTAGCTGCTGGTAGAAGGGCATTAGCACCAAGAGTGCTCCATTAATCTTGAGGTGTTGGTTGCACGACACAAAAGCTCATGGGTTAAATGTGAAAGAGATAAAGCTTAGCTCAAAGCCACAAAGCAAGTTAGAACCCAGAATAAAACCCATCTCCTCTGAAATTGCACATTAATGTGCAGGGATTGGCCTGTGACTATCATATCTGCTCCCTCCGAGCCCTTGGTAGCTTGAGAAGACTCCTAGCTGCCCACCTCAATTTGGGAGTCAAGGGAGCTCTACTGAGCTGTGCTTTCCGCTGGGGCAGTGCTTAGCAGGGCGGCCAGCAGCTTGTCATCCCTACCCTTTCTACCCATAGCAATTCCTGCCAACAGTGTTATTGCTATTAAAGCCGCGGGGAATGTTACAGGATTTTTTACAAGGTTTGGGGGCGAATAATTTTATAAAGTGGAGGTTGCCTGCAGAGGTGAACTGGGAGGTTGTTCTTTCTGAAGAAAGAAATTAAGAGGTCACACAAGTGCCAAGTGGCAGCTAAGAAGATCTAAGTGTTGCTCTGCAACACCCTGCCTTGAGACCTGGTTTGTGGGTGGCCGATGGTAGAGGTACTGGGTGTCATCATTCCTGACAGAGCTTTGCCAAGCAGAAGGCAGGTGCCTGTCGTGTCTGATGGATCCCTGCTGATTTCTGAAACCAGGAGTTGAGAGACAGGTGAAGCCTTGGAGGAACAAAGAAAGAGGGAGACACATGTCTCTTCCAAAACTCTTGCAAATTCTTGGAAGCAGGTGTGTGGGCCAGCATCTGCCTTGGTCTCTGACATCAGTTTTTCTCCATGACAATGCACAAAGGCATTACTGGTTTTTTGACAGGGGAGTCGCAAGGGCTTGCATGGCCTGGACAGGTGATGTACAACACTGCCTTGCCCTTGCTGTCAGCTCTGCTGGGGAATGAGCCCTCTTCTGTTCAGATGAGAAGGAAAACTCCTGGCCACAAACCTCCCATCCTTTGGCTCCTGCACTCTAGGTAGACCCCAGCTCACCAGGGGCCACCTGGGCAGGCTGACTGTGGGAGCTGAACCCCTGCCCTCTTGCATTTTTCAAGCATGTAGTCTTGCTGCAGAGAGCACCCTGAGAAACAATGACTAACCCCTTTCTGGGCAGAGCCACTACAGTACGCATGTATATTTTTTTAATAATTTTTATGAACCTATTTGCTGTATTCTGCACAAATTTGGGTGTTTTTTTCATAAGTTGCCATGATGAAGGTTAGCAGAGCATTCCTACCAAAACTTTCACCCAGCACTTGTGTTTTAAATGGGACCGTGACTTTATAAGCTGGTGGGATTGCTCGTGCTGTGGCAAAACTGGGGATGCACAGTCCATCTTCGTAAGGAGAGCGACTGCTGCGGGAGCTCGCTCCGGGTTCCTTTGAAGTCAGTGGCAAATTTCCCATTGGCTTAAGTAAGAACACATGTCTCAAAGAAATGAATAATATGAAACTCCAAAAGTGAGGGGCAGAGCATGGCCTGGTTTGACCTGGAGACTCAGCTTGCGATTTACTGCTACATCTGCCTCCATCTCTCAGCTGTACAATAAGCAGTACAAGTCTGATTTGTGTTGGAAGAGAGCTACTTAGTATTATTAGTGACCTATGTTATTAGCATTAATTGGATTAGGACTGATAAACTATGGAAGTTTCTTTGTTTTCTACCGGTAATTTCCACAGGAATACAAAATAAAGCAATCTTTGGAAACAAAACCTTAAATACAGGCTTGTTGAAGCAGCTAGTATTTTTCTTGTTCAGAGCAGAGGAGACAGTTGATAAAATTACATTGACGTTACTGTGGTGAGATGATCCTTATGGCTGTCACGGTGCATGTCCCCAGGTGTAGCACTCTCTAGCTGCAGGAAACTGGGTGAAGATCCTCCAAGCCCCCAAATGAGCAGGCATCATGGGAGAGTTTCAATACAGCCTGTCCTCAGCTTAACCCATTTGGACACCCCGTGTGCCTGTGCAGGACCAACACAGACCTTGGTTGCTGTGGCACCAGGAGGCAGTGCTGGGGTCTCTAGCTGGGTCTAAGTGTTTGTTTTAATAAAAGCCACTGGTCATAAAGTCAGGGATTTATAAAATGGTGCAGAGGCAGTCTGGAGCGCAGGGCCGCAGTTGTGTGGCTGTGGTGCAGGGTACCGGGTAGCTCAGCAGTGCTTTGCAGAGCATGTTGGTGGAGGCATCTCCATGCAGGACTGCAGAAGCAACATGTCCATGGCCGTGGTGGGCAGCTACAGCCACCCAGCCTGAAAAGGGCACCAGCCACCATGGGTACAGCTGCATGGGGAAGCCCTGGAAGGCGAGGCCCAGCCTGTGCGACAAGCACCATCACGGTCCTCACCATCCAGGCCACCACAGTGGGGCCAGGGGCTCCTGTCCCCTCAGGGCCTGCTGCCCAAGGACCGTGTCCTCCCTGCTAGACCGGTGGGAGTCTGGAGGGGCATCACCATTTGTCTTGCAATCCATTGCAGGACAAATGCTTATTGAAACGGTTGCCTCTAATATCTTGGGAGAGGCCGTTACATTATGGTCTGCCCAGGCAGTGATCTATGGATAATGGTTCCCTGCAAGATCTCCTCACTCTCCTGCAATCTCCACATCAGGTGGGTTAAAACTGACTTGCAAAACAAAAGTTTTATTTTCTGTATCTCTGTTCTTTTTTAAAAAAAAAATAAATCTTGTAGAGTTTTGTGAAATACCAGTGTTATTGACTTAATGTGAATATTATTGCCCGTTGCTTCTCTGTGGTAGTACCAAAAGGGTGAGCCTTGCCTTTTCTGGAGCAGGGAGACGAGATCACTTATGTTTTACCTTAGAAATGGGGACTGTTGAGTCCAGCCTCCACTGGTCAGAGGGAGTGTGTGGGTCTCAGGCAAGGGGTCCAGATCCTTAACCAGAGGGACAGTGGTGCCAGGTGTGACCAGAGGAACCTGCTCTCCCAAGCCTTTCAGCAGGAGCAGCTGCAAGGGTCTCCAGCAGAAGTGAATTCTCGTCTGAAGAACATGCAGCTTTTTTTGAAATTGAGGCATTTTGTGAGGATGTGCCAATCTGGACATAAATTTCAACAGGAAAGTCAAAGTGAATCATTTGGGCTTTTCTGTTTTGTTTTGATAATGGTGAAATGTCTTGTTTTGACAGACAGAGTTGTCATTTCCATGATGCAAAAATGTTTTACTTCCACCTTCTCATTTTACTATATTTTCTGCTAGCTATAAATACACTGTTCATAGCAGTTATTAATTTAACATCTTTTTCAAGATGATATTTAATACTGTATCTCAATTTTTAGATATGCTTTTGTGTTTTGACATCTAAGCCAAGTGTCTTTTTATTTTAGTCAAATGAAACAAAATTAAATTAAATGACGAGGCATAACAATTCACTGTTCATTGAAATGAAATATTTTCTTGGTTTGAATTCCCCTCTCCCCCCCATTTTTCCACTTCTTGATGGGGAATGCAACTATATTCTAGGTGTGAGACTGTGGAAGGCAGCTGTTTCTAGTCTGTAGGGTACTCAAGTTTAATCAGTGCTAGCAATTAAAAAGAAAGCAAGCAGGTTAAAACAGTATGCGCAAAAATAATTTCCCATCTCAGTTAATGAGGTTTCACGTGGAAGAAGAGAACATGAAAGGCTTTGGTGTGGCCTGTTGTGTAGCTCTTATCAGCAGTAGTGCCTAGGAATTGGCCGTAGGATGTCCATGCTTGCAGTCCCCATCTCATCAGCTCCCAGGCTGGAGTTTATGAAGTTTTACCTAGAAGTAGTGGAGAAGCTGGTACCGCTTCCCGAGCAAGAGGGCAGTACCTCTGCCTCACATGAACCTACCTTTGGGTGCTAGGGTTTCTGTTATCAGTGTTGCTAACTTGTTGTATGATGCTTTCACATTGGGCTGCGATAATGGCATTTATACATCACACTTTGAAGATGCTTTTTATTGACTTAATGTGAATATTATTGTCATCGTTTATTACAGGGAAGTATCTCATAGTAATTGAAATACAATATGGTGTCATTAATCACTCTGAATATGAAATGCTAACTTTAAACTGTTCATAGTATATTAAATGCTCCTCTAACCATAAAACAATTTGACTTGCAGTCAGATAGTTTACAAATGGCCGATGTTTAGGGTGCGCAGCGATTGACATTTATGTGGTGGTGTTCACATGCTCGTGTTCCTGAATAATGTATTTTCTTTGGGGTTTCTGTGAAGGTGTCGGGACTTGCACCTTTCTGGTTCCCTGATACAGAGGTGTAAAGGATGTGAACTGCAGGCATCACTATTATCTGTTTAACAGCATCTCCATGGCAAGCCCACAATATGTGTGACAGTCTGAAGCACCCAGTGGGCTGTGTACAGTAAGTCACCCTCCTAAAACGTCGCTGCTCTTTTTTCCTTGAGATGCCTGGTGAAGGAAAGCAGTAAAAAAAGAGTCAGGAACTCAAACAGTGAGGTTTTAGCCAGGACTGTTGAAATAAAGCCTGTTTGCTTTCATGGGACACTTTTCTAAATTCTCTCTCCTGTATTACTTAGAAAGGAAAGGCGTTGCCACTTTTACAAATCATTCTCAATTAAGAGTTAATCCATCTACCAAAAAGGAAAAAAATAATTTAAGCTGATATCATAGTAAAATTATAGCAGTGCCGTCCACAGTGCTCCAGTCAGCTGTGATAAATCCCCTCCAGATCTGCACTGCTTCTGACCTCTCCTTACTACCTGCACCCAGAGCATTAAGCAAAAGCCTTTGGGAGCAGCTCCAGCCTGGCTCCTGCCTGCCATGGTAGTAAAGCCCTCCACGCTCAGTGCCCCTGGATTTCAGCAAGAAGCATCAGGCATTGGTGTCGGACTGTGTCCATCCCGGCCACCTGTGGCACGAGCCCCATGCGCACCCAGCGCCCCTGCAGCGCTTGCAGGGACAGAGCGGGGGGCCATGTGCCGTGCAGCTGTGGGCACTGACCACACGTGCATGCATGGCACTGCCTGGCCGGGAGCAGGGCAGGTTGGACAAAATGCAGTATCGTAGAAAGCTCAAAACGTTTGCTGCTGCAGTGGCTGCGAGAAGCACCGCTATTAAACCGCTTATAGGAGCCTCACTTTTTACTGCCTGATTTTCAAAGCGTACTTCAATGGCATTCACAGGAGGGGAGAAGATGTGTAAGGTCATTTCGCAGGGCACATGTTTAAAGATTTTTCAAGAAGAGCAGAGCAAGGTCTTTCTTCTGGGGAGGGAGCGGCTTTTTTTTTTTTTTTTTTTAGCTGCAGCTTTTATTGTCAATATGTATTTTTAATAAAAGGGAAGCAATAGAAGCGGTAGCAGGTGACACAGCCCACTGCTGTTCAGCTGCTGACATTTATAAGACAATGCCAGTGTCTTTTCAAAACAGATGCTTGCTTGCCACTGCTGTATCGATGTACACATTTATTTTATAACCAACAGCAGCAAGATGAAAATGATAATGCATGAAGAAATCCCAGAGGCACAGCCCAGCGGTTTTGCGATGCAGCCTCTTTGCCTTTGGCATCATCAGGAGGCTAATGGTCCTGGATAAGTCAGTATGAAACAGCACGGGCTTCTCTCATACATGCTCTGTGTTTGCTCCTTTTTCCTGTTTCTGGTGACACCAGCTGTGTATATCTTAATCATCGCAGTGCGTTTACATTTCTTTCTCAATTATCAACAAACAAACCTGGGCAGTTACATGGCAGGTGATGGCTGGGGAGCACTGGTCAGCTGTGAGGTTGTGTAATGTGGTGGGCACCAGAGAAGCGAAAAATAAGTCTAGTACAGGTTGTGAAAGAGGAGAGGTAACCTTCCAAATAGCACGTTGGAGCAGAATAAATGTAGTGCACAGGATCAATATAGACGGGGGGGGCAAAAGAATGGCGGGTGCCAATCTGCAGGCTTCAGCCCTCGCGTCACCAGCTCAGACCCCAGGTCTTTGCTGGGGGAGCATTTAGGTGCCATGGGACTCGCTCTGAAAGCCCCATGTGTAAGGGCTTCCCTTAGCTGGCTCTTGGGTGCCTCCTGGGTCGAGGAGGAGCAGGAAGAGTGGTTGTGCTGGGTTAGAGCCCAGCCCTGCAAATCAGCTCTCCATCAAGCATTTTTGGTCATGTAAGAATAGTCCCTGTGGCAGCAAGCTGACCTTCACTCCAGGAGGAAAGCTTATTCCTGGGGCACATCTCGTAGGATGCTCCTTACTGCAAGGAAATCAATACGGCAATATTATGATAATGTTATACACAAGCTTTTATTTCTGGATGAAGAATGAAAATAAAGAATATGCTGTATCTATTGATTCTTTGAATTTACGTATTTGGATATATATGTTTGATGTCTGCCTTCTGTATGCAGCTGTTTGCCAAACGTGACAGGATTTGTTTTTTAAACCTGGGGGCGAGTTCTGCCCTGTGCATTTAAAATAAGATTTCTCTGAATTATTGAATATGTCAATAAATAAAGCAGAGGAAGCAAGCAGGGAAAAACCCAGAGGTCCTTGGTGAAAGGAAGTTGTAGACACTGGTAATAGGCTCTCACAGCAGTAAAAAGAGGGAGGAAAAGGGCAACTTAAAAAAATGGAAGGGACAAAGAGTCGAATTGGGTATCTCTGCTTTGGTTTTCTCTGGGTTTGATGGTGATTACTGGCTTGGCCCTGGACTGCATCTGTTAATTTAATTCCACCTCATGGTAGAGGGTTAAGAGAACATTTAAATGAATGCTGCAGTGAAGGGAGGACAGGTGCCTGAGATATGTGGGTGTCGCAGATGTCTGCAGGATGGGGGAGATGGGCTGTGGGCTGGCGAAGCCCCGGAGGAGCTGCTAGTGCCCAGGCACAAGGTGGGACAGTGCTGGGGGAAGCCAAGAGACTGGTGAGGAGGAGGGGGCATATGTACGGCCAGTGACAGGGCTGGGGGCTGCCTGCAAGCACCTCCACCCCGACCCCACTGCCCTGCCAGCTTTGGGGGGGGGAGCTGATGAATAAAACATCGTGTTTTACGGAACATGTGTCATCCCGGCTCCAACATTATAAAGTCCCTTACTCTCCTCTCAAGAGATCTTGCATGAGCAACCATTTAAATGAGTGTTACATTATTTACAAGTTGCACTATTATTAAATTAATGTTACATTCATTGGGGCTTTTGTTTTGTTTTGTTTTCAAGGCAGAGCTGTAATTTGAGCAACATATTCATCAAGTCTGAAATGGTAGCTCCAATTACTTTAACATTCATTTGCCCATTCAGCTTCCTCTGCATCTGCTGGTTTTCTCCCCATGACAGCGTGTCAGAGCCGGGGACGCGTTTGTGCTGCTTGGCAGCGAAACCACCACGAGACAGGCAATGGGACACATTTGATCCTGATGTAGCCAAGGGTGGGTCTTTGCAACCAAGACACAAGTTGCAAAGGTAGCACATCCCCGTGTGAGAATTTCCTTCCTCCACTGGCAAACCCCTCCCAGCATCAAACCATGTAAAGTCAGGGCTAGCAACTTCTTAAATTCAGGCAGGGTAGTGAAAAAAAGCCCTATTGATTTGCTGGCATGTGAGCCTCAGTACGGCAGTCATGTGCATGTGTTGTAGCAGTGCTCGTCGAAGTGAGCATGGGCTAATTGGTTAAAATCTGAAAGGATGCTCTTGAGTGCTGGGTAAGTAACCATAGCAAAGCATCAGCCATTCAGCAAGTGCTGAAAATGAGACAGAATAGCTAAAAAAAAGAGAAATTTCATTATTTATTTTAATGCTGGAAGTGTAAGCTTTCCTGACGTGATCATAAAATCATATCATTTATTAATGTTTCTTGCTTTGAGGCTGCATCCTGTACCATCCCCAGCCTCCTGCCATTCCTGCCATCTTCAGCCTGGTCCCACAGCTGTGCCTGGCGAGGTGGCTGCCTATGCTGCTGTCCATCCCACGGTGGGTGCCAGGGCTCCCCTCTGCCCAGCCACGGGCTCTCATAAGGTGGTGAGGGTGAAGGAGTGGGCTTTTTAAAAAAATAATCAGTAACTGGTTTCTTTTTCCTTTGCTTTCTCAGCCAGTGAGATTCACTCAAGCTTTTCCCTGCAACCACAAGAGCTAATGACATGCTTTAGGTATTTTATTTTATTCTATTTTATTTTATTTTATTCTAATTTATTTTATTCTATTCTATTTTATTTTATTTTATTTCATTTCTCAGATGAGACTGGATGATCTTGTATGATTTTTTACCTGCAAAACTAGAGCCTCTGGGGTAGGCACAACCCTGTGTGAGGAGATGGCCCTGATGTGTGAGCATCCCTGTAGGATGCTGATGTCTGTGTGATGAGGTCTGTGAGTTGTCAGGGACCCCGATTTCATGCCTTCCCTGGCGCACCCCTCGGGGTTCCTCTGCTGCTGCAGCAGTGCAGGAGCTGTGGGGCTGCGTTTCTTCAGGGACCAGCTGGAGCATCAGTAGGGTGCATGGCTGCGGGGGGGCAGTGGGGGAGGCAGGATGGTGTCTCTCGGAAAGATAATGAAATGTGGCCCCGGAAAGACCCTCAGCGACAGCTCCTCGGATGTGCCTGGGCTCTGTTCATTAATCTGTGATAATTAGACTTATTTGCAGAGGTTAACAGCGGTGGCACATGGTAATTAACCACTCATTCCCCGCCAAACAGCTCGTAAAGCTTCTCACATGCCATGGGTCCGGCTGCAGGTAGTTACGGTGCTGGTGGGTCCCAGCGCTGGGAGGTCAGGGACTCCCTCCCAGGGAGAGGTGTCCCCCAAACACCCTGTCTGTCCCGGACCTGCTGCAGGACGGGGCAGGCGGAAAACAAATTAGTAACCCCTCCGCTGCTTGCCCCTCTCCCCTCCCACCCTGCCTTGCCAGCCAGCTGGGGACTCTCGTTTCCCCGGGGCAGGGGCAATATTGCCCCAGCACCTGCGGGGCTGCTGCTGTGGGCAGGTATTTTGGCAGGGCAGGTGGGAAGGGACCAGTGTGCCCCAGGGTTTTGCAGGGCATTGGCTGTGGCGTTAGAGCCACCGAGCACCAGCCCCGCAGCGGGTCCTGCCAGCCAATGTCAGTGGAGCTGTGCTCAGCTTGCCCAGCGTAGGGGTTAGGGAAGATGGAGCAATGGATGGATTTCGGACAAGATCCCCCCCCCCTCCCTTTTCATCCCTTCTCCCCCTCTCTACCCCCACACCCCCTCAGCGAAACCAAGCTAATTAGTCAAATAGATGAAGTTAGGCCAGGCGGGGAGAAGCCCCGTTGCGTGTCCTATATTAGTAACTCACGTGGGAGTAGCCAGATTGGAAGGAGATTGAAAGGGAAAATTGTAGGTGTATGTCGGAAGATAAGTGGGCTAAGCCTTTCCCCCAGCCCTGCGCGCCTGGCTTCCAACACGAAAATGATGTCATTCTTCTCCGTGGCCGGCCAGCCGCCCCGCATCAGCCCCCCGCAGCGTGACGGCCAGCGGGATGCTGCTCGGGGTGTTTCAGCCCTGTGAATAAATGATGAGCCGCTGGTGGGAGGGAGGCAGGGCAAGCACCTCGGGATGCATTAAAGCAATTAGCTGGGAGCGAGGAGGGAGCAGCACTGGTTTTAGCCCCTGAAAAGTTGCACCAGCGGCTGCGCAGGGGGACGCGCAGGCAGAGGGGCAGCCAGGGACAGGGGTTGCAATAGGTGCCGGTTACATCCCTGTTTCTTGGGCTGCCTGCCCCAGCTGCTGTGGGGAGTGAGGGCTTCATCCTGCTCCTGCCTGCCCAGCCCCAGCTGCTGCCACCCCCACCTCAGGCGGAAGCGATCTGCTTGCCAAAATACAGCCGTGGTCTCTGTGGGCTGAGTTGCTTTGGAGGTCGCAAGCCCTGAATCTTCCCACCCTTACATGGGGTTTATCACAGGCAGCTTCCCAGAAAGCTGCTGCGTGCCAGCACGAGCCCTTCTGCCTCGGCCATTAGAAATCCTTCCTGCTGCCCGGACCTGGAGTCTAGTCCCATCCCAGAGGTCAGTGCACCAGGGTGCCCAAATGTTCTGAGGACTTTTGGAGTGGGCATCGCAAAAACGCATGTGGTGGCTCTGCAGCACGTCCATTAGAAAACGTCTTAAACAAAGAAGCACACCTTCTGCTGCAGCAGGCAGCAGCATGGGGGGTGATTTTCTGGCTCACAAATTTAAGGCAAAGTCAAGTATTTGGGGGCCCCATGCGGTGGTTTCTGTGCCGGTGGCAGACCCCTGCAGCGAGGAGAGGCACCGTGCTGGCTGGCAGAGCACTGTCCTGCCACTCCAGTGGAAGCAGTGGGTATTTGCAATTAGTGCCTTCACCCTGGCCTCTGGCGTTTGCTTCAGTTATCAATCAGGCGAGTGCAGCCGGTGGCTGGGGAACCTGCAAGACCTGAATCATCCCCACGGAGATCTTCAGCCTTTGCCAGAGGCAGGTGCAGAGCAAGGCTGCGTACAGTGCCATGGCTTCGGGAGGGCACGGGCTGCTCGCTCTGCCTGGCATGCCGGCAGCTGCCTGTCCCACTTGCTGGCTGGCGCTGGCAGTTTTTGGTTCCCAGAGCGATGGCAAATGAGGTGACAAGTCCAGTCCTTGGCTCTGTCAAACCTACTTTCCTGCCCTACTTTTATTTCACTCTGCAGTGGTGGAGCAATGCCCAGTGTGTGCCCTGAGCTGGTGGCACTGCTGCATGCAGGATGGCTCTGCTCCAGTTGACTGGGAGGGCACCTCCGCAGCAAAAGCTTCCAGGGGAAAAAAAACGACGAACAAACCACGGGAAGGAAAAAAAAATGAGTGGAGCAAAGAGCATCTCCTGCTCACACTGTGCAGCCAGCAGCGCCTGTCTGCCCTTGTGAGACCCACCAGCCCTGCTGTTAAGGGCAAAACACAGCTGTGAGCCAAGGTGAGGGGACTGAAGGGATGGCAGGCAAAGGAGGGGCTGCCCTGGTTGTTCCCATCACTGCATTAGTTGCTGTTGCCTTCAGCTTCAGGGTAAAAGCCAGGCAAAGGTGCTGTCACCATTCCCAGCGTTTTTTCCTCCCAGGTCAAAAGTGTTTAGCTGGGGGGGCAGTGAACCATGGCTTCACTGAAGTCCGTCTCTCTTTGTATGGCCGTGTCTCCTTGGTGGTGCTGGGGAGCACCAAAGGCGGTGCCTGGTCGGCTCCCAGCCCTGGAAAGAGAAAGCAGTGGTGAGGGGAAACACGTCTGCTGCCGACCTCTACCTTCACAAAGAAATGTTTCCTTGCACCTGGGAAAAATTGCGTTGGGAAAAATGTCTTTGCTTTTGACTCCAAGGCTGGTTTTGCTGGTGTGTGGCCCCCCACCTCTCCCTCTCTTCTCTTTTCCTCAGCCCACTTTGCCAGTTTGCTCTCGTGCTTCCCCGCAGCTGTCCCTCACAGCTTTTCTGTCTGCCTGCTCTTCTTGCCCTAGGACATCTTCATAGTCACAACCTGGCGCCTTTGCTGCACCAGCTCCTGCTTGAATCTCTTGGGCAGCGTCAGTGTTCACGCTGCCTGCATGTCTGTGGTTTGCATGTTCTGTTTATCATTTCAGCTCTTTGGGGTGTCAGATGAGTTCATCGACTTCTTCATCCCAAGTGACGAGACACAAGAACCTCCATGGGTCTAACACACAGCTTTGCTGGTGCACAGGCTTTCCAGTTCACAGGGTATGCTGTTGCGTCCAGAAATTAAGAGCAAAAAATCCTTCTGAATTAGGCTGAAACAAACACTAGCTAGATTTCCCCTCAACTGGAAGAATGTCATGACTGAATCTGGGAGGCTCCTCAAATCCTGGCTCTGGGCAGACCCACCAGGAGCCCAGGCATGTCCTTGTGGATCCTTTTTTTTTGGTTCAGTGACAGTTCATTGAACAGGAGATGAAACATTTCAGGCTGGTATTTGTCAGTGAATTTCTGACTAGCTGCAAAAATGAATGCTTGCATCTGAAGGAAAAACATAGACAGGCGCATCTGTAGTGATGGGAATAAGCATTTGGTCAGGAGGACAGTTCTCTCCCAGCTTGCTGGCAGTGCTTGGGGTTCCTGTGGTCCAGGATCTCCTCTTACCACCTGTCTCAGCAAAAAAAAAGACAATGCAGATCCCAGCACACACAGCCCAAATGCAAGGCCAAAGTGCTGTGCTAGTGGTGGCTCACCAGAAAGGGGCACGTGCTGATGCCTTAGCTGCATCCCTCCAGCTTGAGGGTCTCCATTCAGATGCTGCTCCGGTGTGGCATGGATCCGTCTGCAGGCTCTCAAGGGCTTTGTTTGGGTACCGCAGCTCTGCTGCTGCTGTAAAGCTCTGCTGCTCCGTAGCAGCCAGTGCTGCTGTATTTTAGTAGTAGTTTGGATGAGGGTGACTTTGCATGGGGGTGGCACTATGGGACAGCCTAGCGCCTTACTATAGCAGCAAGAAAGTTTGCAGAAGGACTCTGGGAATGATGCCAAATGATAAAAACACAGTTTGAGGGTTAACTGGAGACCTTCCTCTGAGCCGCACTTCACCCCCTTCCTGGAGCCCATCTACACATCCACACAGGCATGCTCAGCACGCACAGAGGGCAGACGTGTTTCTGGAAGTGTTACTGGTGACCTCAGTTTTCTGAGGTCTGAACACATAACAGAACATTTGCATTTTTTATATATTTTTTTTTTATCAGAGGCAAGTGGACCATGAGAGCCATAGTAACTACACCAGAACAGGAAAGGAGAGGCTTAGCAGCACGAGTGCTGACAATCCAAACCCATCTTCTGAGCCACAGTTCTAAGGAGTGATTTTCTGTAAAAAGGCAGAAATAATGCCAAACAAAACCTGTTCCTTTGTGAGGCCCACAGAATGAAAATGAGTCCAGTGTTTCAATTTTTATTTCATGAAAACAGTTTCCCCATTTTCCAACCTGCCATTGCAAAAGGATTTGCCATTAGTAACAGAAGAAGCTTCACATCTGGTCAGGGTTTCACCATCAGACAAAGGGGAGGACGTCAGCGAGGCATTAAATGTAGATAATGGATTATCAACAGGGAGAACAGACCTTCAGGGGGTGGGTGTGGGGAGGGATGAGGGGATGGGGCATAATGAGGCACAAAGGCAGCAAAGTGAGACATCTGGGAGGGCTGCGAGTAGCTCTAGGGGGGCTCCTGCTCCCTCCTTGGGTGGCTGTAGCTGATCCCCCGATGCCTCCCAGACACAGCAGTCAGGAGGGAAATCAAATATTAACTGGCTCCTGCTCCCAACCTGTGTGAGGAAGAAGATGAGTGAAGCAAGAGGGAGACCGGTGGAGCCAGAACAGTAGGAAGCCATGCAGAACCCAAACACTAAATTATTAGTGAGCACGAGTAGCAAAGCTCTCAAAGGCAGCTTTGACAGAGACACTAGCAAAATCGCCAGGGTAAGGAAGAACCTTTCTTAAAATTAGTGTAAGACCCAAGAAGCAGCTTTGGTGGATTCGGAGAGCAGCCCTGGGACAGAAGCCGGTGAGCAGGAAGGAGCCGGGAGACAATGAAATGCCTGGAAGCAGCAGCAGGGAGACTTGGCGGAGATGAACAAATCCAGGGAGGAGGAAGATTAGCAGTTAATTACACTGCCGTCCTGCCCAGGACCCTCCAGCCCGGAGCAGGACCCCGGGCAGGTGGCAAGCCCAGAGCCGAAGCCGGCAGCCTGGGCAGTGTGTGCTGGGAACCCGTGCCCAGATGAGCTCTGCCGCTGGCAAGCGCCGGTTCACGCGGGGTGCCTGGAGCAGCGGGGCTGGAGCCTCAGCAAGGCTCTGCCTGTCCCCGGGCATGGGGAGCATGCCCGAAGCGCAGCTCCGAGCGCCTGTCCTGGCTGGATCCTGTCTTTGGATGGGCATCTCATGCCCCCCTGCCCCCTTCCCCTGCCATCGTGCCCTCCTTCCCAGGGGAAGACAGCCAGGGCAGAGGGGCGGCACGGGCCCCTTGCACACTGCGGCTGGCATGGTCTCTGCCCAGGTGATGGGGGACCGGGGTGCTCTGAGCCCCAGCACCTCGGGACTGGGGGACAGGCAGTCCTGCTGCTTGGGGACAGCAAAAGTGAGCACTGGGAATATGGACACACGCCTCTTTGGGGATGCTGCCTTGCTGGGAGAGGAGTGCTCCCTTCCCATGGACCTGGTGCTGGGCTCCCCGCTGCAGCCTGGGGCCCTTCCCAGACACCCGCTGCCCCTCTGGCAGCCCAGGGGACTGGCTGGTGGCCCGATGGCCCCGGGAGCCTCTGGGTGAGGGAGAGCCCGGAGAGGCCCCTGTATAAACCAAAAATGGGAGAGCAGGAGCCGGAGGCAGGATCCCCAGGGCACAGGGAGGGCAAGCTGGGGAGGAGACGTGATGGGCCATGAAGGAATTGCTTTTATTCTGCAGACCTTCACCTTGTCTCTGACGGTGCAGTAAGGACCCAGCCTGGGAGGGAGATGCTGAGATGCCCAAAAGGGAGGGGAGACCCCCTGGGACAACCTGAACTCCTGGTTATTTGGCATTTGCAGTATTGCCTTTGAGACATCTTTGGGATGATGGGGTTTTGTGATCAGTCTCTCCAGCTTCTCCCACAGCACAAATGTCAACCAGAACTGGTCCCCTCAGTCCCCAGGTGTCCACAGATCCTGGTAGCAATAACATTGTCCCCTCAGGAAACCTTGCTGGGAAGGAAGATGTGAAAGGATGATGGGTGTTGCTTGAGGAGCTGAGTAGAGGAAGCCCCATCTTCCCATGCAACAGCTGGGGCTCTCAGGCCAGGGAGCACAGCAGGGCCGCTGCCCACACCAGGAGCCCTGAGGTCTCAGGGGCAACAAGGTGGATGGGACCAGCCAGCCAAAGTGAGTGGATCTGGTTGAGCTGTATCCCTGGAGGGCCCTGCCGGGGCCACTGTGGACCTGCACCCCGCTCCATCCTCACTGCCGTCAGCAGAAGCAGCATGGTTTAAAAGCAGCTTTGGCTTCGCCTCCTCTGAAAGATGGGCCCTGGTCCAAATCCTACTGACGTCAAGAGGAGCCTGGCCCCGGCAGAGACTGCTTAAGATGGTTTTGGTCTGGTGAGAGCTCATCAGTCATACCAGAGCTCCAGAAACCCCAAACAAAGAGTGGCTCAGCCCTAAGTATTTTTATGGCCCCGTTGCTATAGTGTCCAGGAACCTCAGTCTTTAAACACAGCCATTGTCACAGCAGCCTGGAGAGAAAGGGATGCATGTCTGGGTCCCAGGCAGGGAAATGGAGGCACAGGGCCCAAAAATCAGTTGTCTGTGGCTGAAGGGAAGGAGAGCTCATGGGCTGTGAGCCTCCCAGGGTGCAGGGCAGGCCAGTACCTCCCAGCCTTCGCCTCCCCTGTGCTTGCAAGTGTTGACAAAGGGCCAGCATCTGAGTCTGTCGTATTGCTGAAGGCCACTTTGGCGTCTGTCTGGCCCTTGCATGGACATAGTGATGCCCACAGCTGGGCAGTGCCATGGGATGGGGCAGAAAGGCGGGAGCCATCACTGTGCTTGCGGGAGGACAGAGGCACGGGGGGGGGGGGGGAGCAGCAGCCTGTAAATAAGCTATGGCAGCAGCTTACCAGGTCTGGAGGCTTTTTTTGGAGAAGGCCCAAACATATTGCTTTCAACATGGGGCATGCAGCGCGCACAGAAGGGAGTCTGCCTGACCAGGGCAAGACGGGTGGCTGGAGGACACAGGGAAGGGAACCATGGGCAGCAACAGGAGCTACCGTGAGGATCAGGCTGTCTTATCTTGCAGAGATTGGGCTCGCAATGCTAATGCTTTTGGTACCTTTCCAGCGGCGTAGGAAACAGAGGGACTTGCAGAGCGTCCGGCGGCCGTGACTCAGCAGAGGCAGAGCTGCAGCAGCGTCCCCAGCCCTGCGCCACTGCCCTCCTGCCTGCCAGCCCCTGGCACGCTCCACCCTGAGCCAAGGGCTGCAGGAGCCTTGGCCCAGCAGCACGGACTGGAAAAGGCAGGGGCATGACAAGGAAAACCTCAATGCGTTGGAGAGTGGTGTCAGCCCCATGGGGAGTGGTCTTCTATTAGTGGTTAAATTCCCTGAGTGTTTTTTACTGTCAGCTGTATAGGCACATGCCCGGGGTCAGCAATGACCCCAGCTGTTAACAGTGACTCTGGAAATAAGGAGGAGAGGGGTGGGGGTGTCCGTGCAGAGGTGACAGGGATGCAGCTCCAAAGACATGCACACAGATTGAGACAAAAGCTGGCACAAAGATGTACAGGCTTCGCAGCAGTGGACTCCCATAGGGGGACAAGCACGAATCCTGCCCCAAAATGGGATGCAGGGGGTGGCTGTGCTGAGGAAGGGATGTGTTCACGGGGGGACAGCACTCACCTTCGCCCACAGCTTGTGGAAGAGCAAAGAGCCCTGTGCAGCCAGGGCAGCCTGGGGGCACCTGGGGCCTGGGACTGGGGTTTCCCTATTTAGATTGCTGTCTTGTAGGTATCTTTTCTGTATGACAAAAGTCCTGGAAGGGGAAAAGCTGTTTTCCTAAAATATATTTCCTAAAAGATTTTTCCTGTTTGCTGTTTTAGCTGATGGACGTGATAGTCTATGTTTTGCAGAAGCAGATGGAGGATGAGGCCACAGAAAGTATACCATAGCAGGGGGAATGATGCTGAGGCTTTAGTAAGGGCTTTTTATCTAAAATGTCAGTTGGTCATTGAAATTAAGTAATGTTAATAACAAAACAAACAGAAACACTGGACAGCAAACAGCCTGCTCCAGTCACCTCTCAGCAGCTCAGCTCACATCATTATCATTTCTGTAACCGCACCATATGCGAGTCCTTTTGCCTCCCCAGAGTCTTGAGGTAGAGCAAGGATCCACATTTCCAATGCCAAAAAGTAGCTTTATAAAAATACCTACTTCCAGGTCTTTTTATTCAGCACAGGGAAGCAAACACTGGGCATGAGCCCAAATTGTGCTTTCCTTTGTGGGTCTCCTTTAAGAATTGAACAAATGGAGGATCTCAGCATTAAAATAGAATATGACTGGAAACTTCATCAGCGACCAAACTCCCTTTGGCATGCCTCTGGCCCTCCCTGACAGCTCTGCTCCCTGGGATGCAGAAAACCTGGAGCTTCATAAAGTGATATTGTCCGGGAATCTGCACCGGCTCCTGGGAGAGGGGTCCAGGCATCCGCTCATCGTGCCGGATGCGCTGCTCTGCTGAGATATGCCCTGACCTTTACGGTGCCGGGCCTTTGGGGGTTAGGAAAATCCTGGCCTGGCTGAGAGAAAATCCTTGCACAGAAATAAGCTTTGCAAAGACACCCCCCTTGCTGCGGAACTCCTGCACCAGGCGGTGCCCCCACAGCAGGCATAGCCACTGGGGGAAAGCAGGGATGGGGAGAGGGCTCTGGGGAAGGGGTGTGCAACAAGACAACAGCCTTCCCACCCCCCACCCCCTTTCCTATCAGTGATGGGGAAAATCTACTGATGACCTCTGGGGCTGCTGTGAGCCTGCTGGGCACCTGTGCCTGCCAGCGGTTCAGCAAGCAGGGCAGCAGGCAGCTCCCTCTGCGCGCCGCCTGCTCTCTGAAACTGAAATTTGCTGAAACAGCTCCTCGCCCGTGTCTCGCCAGGCACTGGAGGCTGAGCTCAGACTGAGCAGCCGCTTGGAGGGCAAGGAAAACCCAAACCATCCCCATGGTGCAGTTGGGACCAGCGGGGCTGCCCAGGCATCTTATGGCTGGTGCCAGCAGGTGTGGTCTGTAGTGGTTTAATTCCAGCTGGGTACTAAGTACCAGCCACTCACTCACTCCTCCCCTCCTCTGGGGGGACCGGGAGAAAAATGGGGAAAAAAGGTAAAACCCATGGGTTGAGATAAGAACAGTTTGATAATTGAAATAGAGTAAAATATTATAATAATAAGGATAATAATAATAATAACAATAATAATTAAAATAATAATAATAATTGTAGTAGTAGTAGCAGTAACAGTAGTAGTAGTAGTGGTAGTAGTAATGAAAAGGGAGGTAATGAAGAGGGAGAGAGGGATAAAACCCAAGAAAAACAAAAGAGCACAATACAATTGCTCACCACACACTGACCGATGCCCAGCCAGTCCCCGAGCAGCCGTCAGCCCCTCCTGGCCAGCTGCCCCCACATTATATACTGAGCATGACGTTCTGTGGTGTGGAATATCCCTGTGGCTAGTTGGGGCCAGCTGTCCTGGCTCTGCCTCCCTCCCAGCTCCTTGTGCACCTCCTCACTGGCAGAGCACGGGGAACTGAAAAGTCCTTGACTTAAGGTAAGCCCTACTTAGCCACAACTAAAAAATCAGTGTGTTATCAACATTATTCACATACTAAATGCAAAACACAGCATTGTACCAGCTACTAAGAAGAAAATTAACTGTATCCCAGTCAAAACCGGGACATGGTCCCTCCCTAGTGCCACATCTCATCCCTTCATGTCAAGGATGCGGGTTTTTTCTTGCAATATTTCAAGCCACATCATTGCAAACTGGGACAGCAGGGCTGTTTCTCACAGCAGGAATTGGGGAGAGAGACCTATTGCCTCCCAGCAGATGGTGGTGGGAAATGGTCCTCGGGCAATGGCCCTTCAGGCACCTGTGGAAAGGTGCTCAGTGGCCTGAGCCCACCTCTCAGCTTTTGCTACCTTCTTCATCTTGTGCTGTGGTAGCAACCAGAGCCCTCAGCTTAAATCCCAGCAGGTAGGTTGACAGCATCCTGCAGGCTGGACGAAGCTGGGCAGTGAGAGGAGAGAGACCTGCCTGGTGCTCTGGCTCACTGGGCATCAGCCCTGCTGCCACCCCCCCCCCGCCATGCACTCCTGTATCCCCTCGCAGGTGGTGCAGGGGGGCCTTTCCTCGATTTCCTTGCTGACTTCTTCCCATACCCCCGACACCAGGGTCCCCTCCTCATTGACCACCCACTCCTCTTACCACCTCCTCCAGCTCTCGTTCCAGGGCTGGACAAACTGCACACCTCCTGCCCTTGCTCGCAGCTGCAGCTTCCCCCAGCGACTGCAGCACGCTCTCATCCAGAGCTCGTGTTAAATAAATCCTGGATGTATCCGGATTTATAACTTAATTGGCTGGTTGTAAAAAGTTATTTCCCTTTTCAGCCCTTGTGCAATAGGCTTGCCCCTCCTCTCCTCGTTTATCTATTACTATGAATATTTGATGGCAGACTGTAACGAGAAATTTAAATACCTAAATTTATTCCCTAGTACAGGCGCGCTGGCTGCCCTGCTGATGCCAGGGAGCTGCACGGCAGCCTGGGGCTCAGGAGGGTGGGGGACACTGTGCAGAGCTATGGGGGGCCAGGGAGCCCCCATGTGCCAGCACGGGCTGTGGGGTGAGACCCTGTGAAGGCACAATGGCTGGGCTTCGGGAAGGCTTGGTGAGGACAGGGGGTGGCACTGCTCCTGGGGTCACCCCTGCTGCTGCCCTCGCACCTTGGTGGCTTTTCCTTTCCTTCCTCTGCTATCCTGTCCCCCCGTGTGTCCCCATCCCTGCAGGGAGCGCACTTCTCACCTGTCACTCCACGGGGGCTTGAGGGGCTGATGGCATCATCCCCATACAGCAGGTCAGCCAGCGGAAAGGGAACGCATCCTGACGGTGTTTGCGTGAGGATATGGGGCTGTAGGAGAAAGGGAAGAGTCGCCTTATTTCTCACTTGGGCCAGCTGCCAACTCTGCAGATAGATGGCCACCATGGTCAAGGCTGTGGTCTTGCATCAGGGCTGGCTGCCTCCAAAACCTAACGTGAGCCACAAGAACGAAAGCTCCCGCTCCTCACTGGCTTGGCAACTTGTGTACCCAGATTTGCGTGGATGTTTTCTCCTGGCAGGTCCAGCCCACTCCGGCGTTGCCCATGTAACATGTCTCTCAGCAGTGCCACCACATTTTCTGCCTGTCCCCGCCAGGCACACGCTGAGCCCAGACAGCCCCTGTGGAGCGACACGAGCCCAGTCCCAAACCGAGCGCCTCGCATCACATGCACTGCACGTGGGAGCAGGTTTCGCTGAGATCTAAGAGCATCCAGCTGACTCCATCCAGATTCATTATCAGCACCTAGGAAAAAAATATCACATCTAATTGGTGGGAATTCAACTTGGTTTGGTTTTTTTTTTTTTTCCCGTTCCTGGCTCCCTGCCAGGGGAGCAGAGCAAAGCCAGTCCTGCCTGCCCCTGTCCACGTAAACCTGCCCTTGCTCCTGCACCAGTCAGCGAAGACTTATTGGAGGGCATCAGAAGTACAGCGGTGCTTTACTACCATCCGTTACGCCTTTATTGCGAAGACAGAGCTAATAGCCAAAAGAAAGTGAGGAAAATGCCTTCTGGAGCGGTGCATCTTGCACACCCTGTACCACCCTTGAGTCGCTGCTGCCTGCCCTGAGCACCGCATGGAGGCTTCCAGGGCATAAATAATTCAAGAGCTGTGAAGAGGATTTCTCCCCCCCCCTTCCTCCCTTCCCTGGCTTATAACAAATGTTAATTTAATCAATTGGCAGTAAATCTGGCTGGTTGCTGACTCACGGCAGACGGTGCCCCTGCGGGCTGTAGCAGCAGCTTCCCTCCCTCCTTTGGAGACAGAACAATGCGGGAGACCGTTTCCTTGCTTTTCACCTTTTCCCTCTTTTCCTTCAGTTTGTACCAAACGGAGACAACTGCAAAATACACCCGAGGCTGCAGGTAGAGGTGCTGAGCTGGCAGGGGGTAGCTGGCTGGTGCATGGCCCTGGATGTACGTAATTTGGGGCTAATGAGGCCACAAGGCA
Organism: Falco cherrug; assembly: GCF_023634085.1. Taxonomy (NCBI): domain Eukaryota; kingdom Metazoa; phylum Chordata; class Aves; order Falconiformes; family Falconidae; genus Falco; species Falco cherrug. The sequence continues at coordinate 14,322,871 of NC_073704.1, read as the reverse complement.
CGCGGGGCTCAAAGGTGCAGTGTTGGCAGCGCTGGCAATGCCAGTATTTACTGGCACCAAGGGGCTGTTGCAATGTCCGAAAGCCTGGCAGGTGACATTATCTGGGCAAACAGAGCAGCTTGCCATGCTGGTGACCCCGTGTTTCCATGCCGGAGAGAGCAGGACCCTGCTGGAGGTCTGTTGCCCACTGCCCCCGTCCCACTCCTCACCTTGCACAACCCCAGCCGGGCAGGTGGGAGCTGAGGGCACCAAGGCTCTTGGGAGCATGGGACAAGGAGCATTTCAGCAAGGGGACTGGTTTTAACAGGGGCATTACTTGCTGGCTGTCACCCGTGGTGCTGGTGCTGGTGCCTGCTGACCTGAATGTGGGTCTTACTCCGTGTCTGGTTGAGAAGGTCGTTTAGAAATGGGAATAGGGAGAGGGACAAACCTCCCTGGGATGGGCTTGGCATGAACATGCGGCTACCTAGGGCTGTTAGTCTCTTGGGCTGATGGAAAAAGAGGAAAGCGGCAAGGCAAAACTGTCTGGAAATAAATATAAAAGTTCCAATTACCGCTAAAACAAGTTTTTTGTACTTTTATCAATCTCCTGTGTAATTTGACCTGCGTAATAGTGGGACAAGGAGGATGCGATGACACCAAATTGGAAATTGTATGTTGAAATCTTTTCCTAAATGAAGATTGGTTTGCAATGAAATGGATTTTTTTTCTGCTTGAACATGTCCATTTTTGCTTACAAAAAAAATCAATGACAGCTTAAAAAAATTAAAACATTTCTTCGAAAGTTTAATGGGAGAGAAAAAAAAAAGAAAAGCCCTTCTATGATGAATGTACCATTTCCATCAGATAAAACCTATTAATATTAGCTAGAAAGCTTTTACTTAGCGGGTTAAAAAAAAATTACTCCAGTGGCCTTTTTTTGCTGAGATCAAGAGCAGTACGTTTAATATCTGTTACAGCCTCTGTCAGGAGACTGCCTCCTGCCTTGGCAGGGGATACGGTCAATTATCTAATAGGTAGGTAGCCCTGCCCACGGCAGAGCATCAGGCTGCTGCGGTGCTGCCAGGGCCAGGGGGATGAAAACAAGGGTGCTAGTGGTGTCCCTCCCTGGGTGCTGAAAAGGGGAGGCTGTCAGGGGTCCTGCCTGGGGATGCTGCTCCCCCGGCATCGCCCTTGCTGCCTGCTTCCCCTCGAGCAGGACCAGGACCTGGTTTTGAAACATGCAGTGGAAACCAACTGCAGGCGGGAGCACCTGATGCTGGGATTTTCTGCAAAAATAAGGGGTGAACCCCAAGCTCCCAGCATGGGGTTTGGCTTCAGATTTTAGATTAAGATTCCGGATACTGCTTTGGGTAGAGGAAAAAAACTTTATTCTTCATCCGTTGTTCTGTGTTTCCTCTCCCACGCGTGCCAGGCACCTGCTCACCATTTTTTGCAGACTTGTTCCTAAAACCCATTTGCAGCTTCAGCCCAGGTTTGGTGTCTGGCACAGACTGCGCAGCAGAAACTTCGTCTCCTGGCCTTGGTTTTCCCTCTGTGCATTGGTTCTCATCTCCCTGGGAAAGAGATGGCATCTTTTATGTCTCGAGTGCCATCCAGTCCAGGACCAGCAGATAATTAGCAATGGAAAACAACACCACGACCATTCTTTCGATGTCACTTACCTTGAAATGGGAAGCGGACGGGGGCTGTGAACGAGCAGCACTTGCCGTGGAGAGTGCTCTTTCAATACATCGATTTCATATTGTGCAGCTCCCTGAATAGTGTGCAGGTTTTGCTCACAAAGCTTTGATTTGGCTAATCAGCAGGATTATCTGCTGTGGCATGTCTTGGGACTCTCAGAAATGAAAGGAATTATAAAAGTGTATTAATATATTACAACATGCATATGCCAGCAGCTCCTGCCCAGCACGGGCCCTGGCACCCACCACAGGGGATGCTGCCACGGCTCCCAGCACGCCCAGCATCTCCCTCCTTCCCTCGAAGGGTCCATGTCCACGCAGTGTTACTGTTGCTCTGTGCTGGAGTGAGGCTGCTGCTGTAATCCCATTTACTATCACCCTAAGCATCTTCCCAGCTGTAGGAGAAATGAATGCCCCTTCCTTGACGACCTCTGTGTCGGTGCCACCGAACCGAAGGGTAATGGGGAGGAATATCCGAACACTGGTTCTCTTCAGTTCTTTGATACAACTTGAACTTCTGCAACACCTCCACAGGGCACATCAGAGCAACATCATCCCAGTTTGTGCAACACCGGTGGGTTTTCCCTGCCCCTGTCCAGCCACTAATCATTAGCACCCAGTGGTTTGTTTTAAGAAGGCTCAGCTCTGGGCTTCAGAGCATGTTAATGCATTTTAAATTGCCCACCGCTTGGAGTTGGTTTCCATGTACTCCAGCGTGACAGTTTCCAGGGCAAGTGTCACCCGTTGCAGCAGCATGTCTTTTCTACCCCTACCTGTGGCCCTGGTGTTGTGAAGTAATTAATCCCTTCCCCATGGACACAAACCACTCTTGAGGCAAAGCACATGCATGGCGTGGCTTCTGTAAGATTTGAAAAACCTGTTTTTAAACCTGCTTGTAGAAATCTTGGATTTCTGCTAGACCACGATGCTCTGGAGGGGAGCCGCATGGCAATTAAAATGCTAGTGTTGTTCTGTTTCAATTAGAGGTCCTCTTAATTGCCAAGTCTTCAAGGTTTTTAAAGTAGCCTCTGGTGAAAGACTGCAGCAATGTGCAGAGATAGATTGTATTCACTTGTCATCTCACACGCCAACAACCGTTGGAACAGCTACTCCACTGCAACCACATCAGGCTATCACGGCTTGCTTCTTTATTTCTTTTGTCACTGTTGTTCATTACCAAAGAGCTCGGCTGCTGTTCAACAAAGCACTTAAGGCCTTCCTTCATTTGCAGTGAAGTCAATTCCCTTTTGCGGTGCTGCAGCACGTCTACATTAAGGATTTACGTGGAAAGCCCACCAGATCGTCACTTCTGTCGCTCCTCCCAGTCTAGGCAAGCTGGAAGCGATGCTGTACCTCCCAAAGAGCTGCAGAACAGGGCTGCGTAAAAAAAGTGTATATATTTCACACAAGTTCTCCAAAACATGCCTAATTAATTGATCTTGTACTTATTCAAAATTAGGATGAGCGCTTCCATACAGATTCTTATGTTTATTTGACTAGTTAGGGAACAGTATGATACTGTCATCCCAAACCTTGGTATGACTGTTGACCTTCTTTTCTTGGGGCATTCCCACTTGGAAAGGAAAGAGGTGCTGCGTTCCCATGCCCGCACATCCTCAGCACATCGTCTGCTGCTGCTTTTTTCCAGAGTCCTGCGTGGAGACAGCCAGGTGCTGTGTGCTGCCTGGCCTCTGCCGCACTGGCATCGCCAGTGGATGGCACCACCAGGGATGGCACCACCAGCGAACGGCTTCCCTGGCAGACGGCAGCCCTGGGGGAAACTCCATTTGGTGTGAGACTGAACAGGGGGACAAAGGGGAGACAAGCTGTGGGTAAATTACGGCAAGGTGCAGCAGTGAAACATGGTGCGCTTTGCTGCTGGCCCTGCTGCAGCTCCCAGCCTCAAGATGCCACGGCACATCCCTCAGCGGCACATGGGAAAGCCCATCCCGGTCAGGTCTGGTCCTTGCGCTGCTGCAGAGCCCTTTCCCGGCTGGAGTAGCTGCCTAAAGCACACCAGCACCCAGCACAGGCAGCTGCCCTACAATAACTTGGCTGCTCTCTTTCGTTTCAGTGATGCCTGTCAGCACCAGTCCCCTACCAGGAAAGTTTTGCCATCCCTGTTTATTAATATCAACCCACCCACGCCCCGCAAGCTCCTGCCCAGCCGGTGGGTCAGTGCCAAAGCAATGCGCTTCGGGGCAGGCTGTGCCTGTGCCCGGGCATCGCTGACTGGTCACCCCCCCATCGCCAGCTGGGGCAGGAGGGGTCTGGTGCCCGGTGGGGTGCAGCCCTCACCCCCACCCACGGCAGCCCCGGGGCATGGGGCAGCTTCCTGGGAATGTTCAGAGCCCGCAAACCAAAGCTTTGAGGCACTGGGGGAGGTGGCTTTTACCCCCATTAGTTATCTGCCAGCCTCCCCCTCCCTCTCATGGCTCTTTGTTCCGGCAGTGGTTGTACAACCCGTGTCAAACACCTCTGCTGACAATAACTGACTGCACGTCTCTTCATCTGGGCTGTGACAGGGGACAGAGTAAGGTACCCTGCTCTGGTGCTTTTGGTGGTGCCTCTATCCCACCGCCCCTCTGTGCGTCATTTCTAAAGGGGCACGCGTTGCCAGGGGATGCATGTTGGGGAGAAGAAGAGCTAGACTGGTCTGGGTGATCAGAGGAAAATTATTTCCATGTGCACAGAGGTTACTGCCTGCCTGGGAAGGGGATACAGAAAGGAATCACTGCACGGATCCTTACAGCTTATGGCACGCAGAGAAAACCAGTGTGGGAGGAAGAGGAAGGAAGTTTGCAGAGATGAATTTTGGGAGGCTGATTTAAATAAATCCCACAGAAGGGTTTTCTCACAGGAAATATATTTATTAGATCAAGAAGGCAATAAACTGAGCAGATGATCCTTATCGAGGCTTCTGTGCTCAGGAGGAGCAGGGCCAAAGGCAGCCATGATGATAACACGGACGACCTCAGTGATGATTTGCTTTGAGTGAAGTGCTGAAGTTTCACATACTTCTCAGATGCCCTGTCATTCAGCCACTCTCCTTGCTAGAAAAAAGGTTAATCGATGCAAACCACATTTTTTTCACCAGCATGTGCCAAAGCAGCCAGTGTATTTTACGCACACAAAACAACAGCCAGGCTTTTGCGTGGCTTGAATTAGATGGATGACAAGAGCTACCAGGGGGAGTCAATTAAGCTGCAACCTTGGAGTCAAACTTGCAGATTTTGTAACAGTGCCTAGTAAATAATGGGTGCTTGCACATCTCCTTTCACTAAGAAGCACTAGCATATGTCTTTGAATATGTTCTCCTGGTAATTGCACAGGGAGCGTACACATTCGGTCCTGTTGTCTACTATGAATAATGCATGGTGAGGAGGGGGGAGCCAAAAGTGCCGAGCTGCTCGTTTTTAGATGGACTTTCTTAACATTATTATTTAGGTGTCACAGCCGTTCTCCTAAAGAATTGTTTGTCTCCTTTGTCACTGCAAAAGTGTGCTTATTTAGGAGGGGGGAACAAATAAGTGAACGGCAGAGTAAAGCTAATCTGAGATTATCCATGCAAATTGGCAGCTGAGATTCAGATGTGAAAATCTACCCCTGATAAAAATTACTAAGAGGATTTCTGCTGAATTTCGTTTTTCTCCTGACTTACTAATCCATGCTGGGGGAAAATCCTCCTGTCCGGTCTTGTTTAGGTTAAGTAACATTAATAATCTTAAACTGAGGACGGCAGGTATTGGGATCCATTTTAAGCGGGCGCTGCTGACTGCCGATGCGCCGCTCACAAAGCGGAGGCTTCGCTTCTCCCCGCGGTATTTCCCACATTCGCCTTAAATCAAAATGGTTAGTCAGCACAGCCGGGTCCTTTGCTTTCAACCTGCTGGGGTTTTTTTCTTAAAACTCCCACTCAAAAGGCAGAGTCAATTCAAAACCCAGGAAGCCTAAAGGCTAAGCAAGCTGCCCGGGGAAAATACAAAGAGTATGTGTTTGCAGGCTGAGGTTTGAATATCTCGTAGGAGCCAGAGCTCCAGCTGTGTCTGGATTGTACCTTAGCAGTATTAACATGCAGTGGGAGCGGCTTTCGGAGATATTGCCGTGCCGGCTCTGCCCAGCACCAGCAGTCGTGGCAGTGAGGGTGCAGTGATGCCTCCCAGCCACGCAGGCAGTTTGGGTTGCCATTTCCAAGGAAAATTTGATGCCACTTTAAAATCCAGCTTGCTAATTAGGTATTTACTGTACACTGATTTGCATCGTACACAATATAATCTGAGAGTTACCTCCAGCAGCGACGGTTAAACTTGTGCGAATGCATTTAGAGCCGCTGAGGTAGATGTAGCACGTGTCGATGCTCATGCATCCAGTATGCAATCATTTGTCCCTTGTAACCACTTTTATCTGCATCGTTATAGCACGTGCAATACAAATTGCTTGCTTCAGTTCAGTTAAGCTAAAGTAGATTGTTACTTATTAATACAAAGAGCTTTTTTTTTCCTGCAATAAACCTGCTTGAAGCCTTCTGGGGATCCTGAACAGCATGTGCTGAGGTGCAGCTCCCAGTGGGGTTTCACTCAGGGCTTAGGATAAATACACACCACCAGCTGTGGCTCTCAAAACCTTGCTTAAGACAGCTCAGTGCGTAGGGATGCTGGACCAAAACCACCCTCCCTTGTAAAAGGACTGAGGATGCCGTGCATCTCTTGGTGTGGGCAGAGGACAGTCATATAAATGCTCCTTCTTGCAGGACCTGGTAGCAGGCCATGGAGGGAGGGGAAGGTGCTCACACCAAATGCCACTTGACCACCCAAGCAGGTTGGCCACAGGGCACCACGGGGCTGGGAGAGCTGCCCTGGTGTGGGGCCAGGAGCAAGGGCCAAGGCAGCCTCCCCGCATCACCACCAGGCCCCCTCAGATGTCCATCCCCACCATGTGGCACAGGGGCTGGAGAGGAGGGAAACTGCCATTTGTTTTTTCTTGTGCTTTTCAAAGGTTTTTTGGGTCTGCTTGCTTTTAATTTCATTAAAATCCCAGATACTTGGATACATTCCATGACTGACTGAAAAATGAGGGGGCTGGAAAGGATTATGTGAAAAAGTTGTCAACATATTCCTCTTCCCACACTCTGCTCTTCCCCCAAAGTGCCCTGAAAACTCCAAAAATGTCAATCAATAATAATTAGCCCATCAGACACGAGTGAGAAATTTCAGGCCTGGGAGCCACCAGGCTCTTCCCCCGCGAACGCCGTGGCGGCGCGCACGAAGCCGGCGGGTACCGCTGCCAGCCTCGCCGCCTTGCTGGCAGCGTGGGAGGATTTGGACGCGTCTACGGCCGCGGTGCCAGCTCTGGGCACTGACAGCCTTGGCAGCAGCAGCCATCTCCTCGGATGCTCGTGGCCTGCAGGGATGCGGAGGCTGCAGGGCAGCACAGATGTGTCCCCGGGGACCCGGGTTCCCATGGCAGGGACCTGCGGGGATGGGCTTGTGGCCAGGTGGATGGAGGAGGGTGGAAGCCCCCTTGCCCTGCATCTTGCTCCCCTGTGTGCCGGGGGATGTGGGGTATGTGGTCTGGTGGCAGCATTAGCATCCAGGCAAAGCTAAGGTCAGGAGCTGTCTTGCTTGGACAGACTGGAAATGTCAGGGCTGCGTCTCACCTGCTCCCCTAAGCGCAGCTGTTGATGCAGCAGTGGTTTTTAGTCCCACAAGACAGCTAGTTTTCAGGAAAAGCTTAGAAAGAGCTGCCAAGGCTTGTGCCAAAGACATCTGGGAGGGAAAGAGCATTTCTGTCCCCCCACTGGCGAGTGCAGACCCCACCACTCGCTATTAATCACACGTTGGTGGCACCTGGTTCCAGCACACTGCTTTTTTCTCTAAAGACATTCCCTCAAGCTAACAAATGCCATTTAGCTGGAGTGTTTCAGAGGCCTGAATGTACCCAGGAAAGTGTCCCTAGGCAGAGGGGCTCAGCTCTGCCAGAGGGAGCGGGTGGCACTCCGGGTTCAAAGTCTGCTCGACGTGTTTTAACATTTAGGTGCCTGGGAAAAGTCTGTGTTTTCTGTAGGAAAACTGCCATTTTATTATCACCCCTAGATTTATTAATGCACAAAAAAACGCCCAGCTCACAGGTTCAATTCTTACAACAGTCACCTTTTACCTGGCAGCAAACAGGTAAAACACCTTTAGTCTTCCTCCCTCATGGTGGGATTTCAGTAGACTTTGAACTCTTACGGTCACATTTACTTGCTCATATCTGGGGGGTGCTTTGCTCAGCTGCAAGGGGACCCAGGGCCTCCAGTTTCTGCTGGATGCCAGTAGCTAAAACTGCCCTGTCTTCCAAACAAAAGCTGGCAAGCACACACGTGAGCACACCCCTGCATGCAGCCACACTGCAAATGATGCAACCGATGCTGGAAATGCATCAGAGCCCCAGAGGGAGCTGCTGGCGACTGCTGCTCCCAGAGGCTGTCATCTCCGGCTTTCCGCAGCAGCAAGATGTCACGGTCGGATCACCATGCTTGGGAGAGTTGCAAAATCAGGACAAGCAGTGTAGCTAGTGGAGAAGCTGATATATTTCACTTTGGGGTCTCAGAGAAGGTTTTCATGAGTTTTTAATTATCCCTTGTTTTAATTATTGATCAGTGAGTCCCCCGGTGAAGCAAGATTGCCAAAAAGGGGGTTTCAGGACAGAGCAAAGGCCATCTGCATCTCTCTGGGAATTAGTTGCTCAAGGCACATCCAGTAGGGCTGTTCCCTGTGCACTACAACACAGGCCGTAGGGAAGGGAGCTCGGGTTCATTACTAAACACGCTGCAGACATCAGTCCATCAGGAGGGATGCCTTTAGCCTTCAGCTAATTCCCATCTCCTAGAACTATCTTTCATCAATATTCAGAGGCAAACATCGCTGCCTCCGACCCACGGCCAGCAGCAACCTCCCCTTCGCAGAACTCGGGTTACCTGAGCCCCAGCACTGGCACACACACCTTCCGCACCTTTGTCCCCTTCTTCTGCCACATCCCACTGCTCTCCTCGCACCTCCTCCCTCCCACCCATGTCTCCTTTGCTGCCCCTCTTTGCCACCGCAGAGCCCCATCCCCTGGTGCTCCCCCAGGCTGGCACCTGCCACGGCCGTGCAGACTTTGGTTTTGCAGGGAGATCAGCCCAGCTTGCCCACACGTATGCATGGAGGGAGAGGCAAAAAGCCCATCATCCACAGAAGTGCCATTGGTACCTGCCCCACCGGGGAACTGAGGCCATGGCTGCTCCATCCCCAGGGACACTGCCAGGGCTGTGCCAGGGCTGCTGGAGGGGTTGGGCACCACATGTAGCCACACATCTGCATCCACGATGCTGCCCAGAGCAGAGAGGAGCAGTTGCACAGCTGTGCCCAGCATACAGTGCTCTCAGGACAGACAGATGGGCAGATGGACCGGCACAGCATCCCAGAACCTTGTCCTGCAGGCTCTAAAGGCAGTGGGAGGGCTTGTGCTCTGGCAAGGGCAGAATGGCAAAACTGTCATATAACAGCCCATTTTGGCCATCACGTGGAAAGGTGGGAAAGAGGGGACAGAGTGAAGCCCTGGCTCGTTTATTCCCAACCCTGCCAAGCATCCCCATCCTCCCCTCCTCCAAGGCTGGTGCTGCCCCACAGGGTCTGCACCAACCGGTCCCACCCTGCGCCCTGGGGACGCTGGGCCACCACCCTGCCCTGCAGCTCCCCCCTGCAAACAGGGGGGCATGCGCTTCAGTTTAGCAGCATGAGGAGTCCCACCGGGGCTAATTATAACTCCGAGGATTTTATCAACAATTAGCTCAGCACGGATGGTCACATATCTGCGCAGCACAAGCTTTTATTGTTGGCTGGACTGGTAATAATGCTGGCTACTAATGTTCCCCAGCACTTCCCATTACAAAACCTTGCTTTTGGTCACTCACAGTTCAGCAACCTGACCTTTTAACCATTTAGACAGAAATTCTCCATCCCAAGGATCTGTCTCCAAGGGTGGTTTTTTTATGTCTAGAAAGATTTAATTCAGGCTAAGAGAAAGACATTTCTGTGCTCATGGAAAGCCTGCTCTGGTTGTAGGGAGCTCCGGGCTTTCCCTGCTTTGGCTTTGGCAACCAGATACTTGCAAATGTGTTTTTTAGCCTATGTAGCCCACGTAACTCACTGCTGAGTAACCTCAGGGGTTGGAGGGACTCTGTTTTGTTCCCTGACAGGGCAGGAGGTGGTCATGTCACCGTGGCTTCTAGCTCATTGCTTCTCTCTGGAGCTGCCAGCACTTGAGGTTTGCTGCCATTAACTACCGTAATGCCCTGGCTACTTTTTTCCAGCACAGTCTATACTGAGAGAAGCTCAGCCCTGCGGCTCAGTGTTCGTATCTCGTATGTCTGTACACACTGCTAACACAGGAGGAAAAGCTGGCAAGGGTGCTGCCCTTGCAAGAGTAACAAGGCACAGCAGGAGTCGTGCAGCAAAGCCCAGAGGTGTTGGGGCAGAGTGGGCTCTGGTCCCTGGGTGATAGGACCAGTTGGGATGAGTGGGGTGATGGGACTGTGGGGATGAGGGGGCCTTGGGGAGAGGGGGCAGGATGAGCATTCCCGGGCGGATCACCTCCCCTGAAAGGTGTCAGGGAGGAAGAGGAGGGTTTGGGCTGAGTGGAGGTGAAGGGCAGTGCGTTTCTCAGCACTGCATCACTGCAAGCGCACCTCTGGAGTGCAAAGGGGTGAAGTTGTGGAGAAAACTGGGAAAGAAAGGAGAGAAGCTGATGGGGGAGAGTTAGCAAAGAATGAAAGGACAGGGTGGAGACATAGGGCTGGCAGGATGATTAGCACCATATGGCAGGTATCAATTATTTACCATTTATGTACAATAAAAAAATACACTTTAACGATGGGAAGAACACAAAACAAGCTCAATAGCAATTCAAAAGCATATGGAAATAAAATGTAGCAATTGAAGGGGTTGTAATAAATGTGCATCGTTGGTTGTAATGCCCCTGCAAGAATTACAAATGTTAAGCCGTAGTGAATTACACTTAAAAATAAATGTAACATAAAAAAGAAATTAGGTACACAAATAACTTTACATTCAGGCATTTATAAAAGAAAATCTGTTTGCAGCAGCTAATTAGAAAAGGGCTCTAATGAGCCTCACTTTACCTTAGAGACAAGGCTGAAATGTTAAACATGGATATAGGTATGGTGGGTGCCATTAAAAACTCAACTTCCCTAACTTTCCAGTGATTTCAGAAATTAGATATCTCTTTTCCAGAGATGGGAGCTGAAACTGTGATGCCGTTAAAGCTCCGCTGTGTCTGGAGAGGCCATCTGTACCTCTCTGCGGATGCCCGGATGCCGGCACCACCTTTCTTTAGTATTACTGCTATTACTCAGTCGCTGTACCAACCAATTATGACGGGTGGGAAAAGAGGTGACCACCTTAAGCTTGAAATGTGCAATCCTGGTGAAGATCCTGCATTGCTGTAAGCGGTATTTTTTTGGTTTGCTGTAGGATGGGTACCGCTGGAGCTGGAGTGAGCTTACTGCAGCGAGCAGTGCCAGCGCCACCAGAGCGATGCACTTCAGGTAAAGCAGCATGTCAGAAGCAAAAGAAGGAGGTCAAAACAGATTACTCATGTCTAGTGGATTCAAAACTTTCCATCAAAATATTATTAAAGTGATCGCTTCCCACAGAGCATTTGCTTTTCACTAAACTGCACTTTCCAGCACTTGTAAAATGAACAGCAGTGCTCTTTGGTTGGCTCCCCCCACCCCACATTACTGGGAATGGCTTTGAAGTTCTCCACAAATAACATTTCACTGGGCATTGGCCTGGGGAACGTTCGGTTTTCACTTAAACTGCATTCCCCACCCACTCGTTTGCTAAGGAGCACTGGTAGCCACAGGAGCAATTGCCAGGAGTGGCCAGCCTCATGCCCTGCAGTTTCTGTTGTGGAAAATCATGTGGAAAGGGGAGAAATGTCCCACAGATGCCAGCAGGCAGGGTGATGGGCAGGGAGGCTGCTCCCAGCCTGTGGAAGCCTTGGTGGCAGTGGCAGGGCTGCAAAACACCAGCGTGGGCCACAACCCAGCCGCATGGATGGAGCACGGAGATGCCGCTTGTCCCAAAGTTCTTGCATTTGCTTCGCACGCCAGCATCGCTTCCATATTTTTAAATATTTAATCTTTGCAGCCCGGTTGCCATGGGAACCTTCACGCAGAAATCTGGACTTTGGGTTAATCAGAAGGATCCTTCCCACGGCTGGGCAGGAGCCAGATTTTCCCCTGGTGCGGTGCCACGCCAGCGCCGTCCCTCGCCGAAGGGGGTGAGCTCTGCCCCGCTCACGCCCAAGGGTGTTTTATTATCAGCCCCTAATGCACCGTCACGGAAGTCTGGAGAAATCCCCCCTTACACTCAAATAACTCCCGCGGGAAGTCATGGGCTGCCTCGGAGTACTTATTGTGGAAACAGCTCTTCTCCACGAGCAATCCAGGCAGCAGCTGTGACGCCCGGTCGGATGCCGTGGGCCAGCCCTGGTCCCCCTCACACAGTGCGCGGCTTTTAGTGCGCGGCGAGAGAGCTGGCCTGCCTGTCGCCCGTCGGGATTCTCGTTGTGGGCTGGAGCTGTTGTTTCCCTTGCTCATTTCAACACCTCTGCAAGCAGCGGAGAGAACACGGAATAAAGCACGCAGGTTATCAGCAGGGCTCAGCCTCTCTGATCTGGCCAGTATGCACCGGTGTGTGTGAAAAGACAAGCCCGCTTAGGAATTTCACAGTCCTTTCACAGACCACCCTTTTTTGTCTTCCTTTATTTTCTGGTTGGCAGTGGGGAGCATTTGGCATGCTGCAAAGCACGAGCAGCCCCCCCTCGTGCACTCTGGCCATTAGATGCTTCCTCGCTTTGAGCCCCCTCCTGCAGTCTCCCACTCCCACGTGACTCCCGTAGTTCATCCTCCAGCCAAGCTGCTGGAAACCACAGTCGGACCAAAGTATGGACTTCTCACCCTGTACAGCTGTCCCAGTTACTCCCAAAAAAGGTCATCAATCACAGGAGGTGTCCGAGAGCGAGCGATGCTGGCAGAAATGCAGCAGCGGCCACAGCCACAGTCAGCGGCACTGGGGGTGATGGAGCCCAGACCAGCGTTACGGAGTGTCCTACTGGTTGTGGTGGCTGGGACACGTGTTAGCCACATCGTCCCTGTGGCCTCACCCCAAGCTTTTTGTCTGGCACGGAGGAGCTCACATTACTAAGCACTAATTGGGAGCAAACTGGTGGCCCTTGCGCTGCTTTCACGGCCGCTTTCCCCTTGTGTCACTCCGGGGAAGCGAGGTGTCACCAGTAACCCCAGCTCCCAGCACCTGCCAGCAGCGGGGGGGAGGAGGGGGCTCCCCGCTCACGGCCAGTGCCGCTCCTTCCCTCTCTTCTATTTTTAGATGTCTCCTCCCACTCTTGTTTAAACATATTACCTAGATCCATAATATTTGCCAGCTGGGGGTAGTAATGCTGGATCCCAGGGTGCCTGCGGCATTTACACAAAATTAGGCAATGGAAGGAAACCGTCTCAGCAATTATGTGAGAGATGACGGTGAGCCAGAAAGAAAAATGTATGCGAAAGGTATGCTCTCCTGCCAACAAATTAGGGCTAAATTACAGAGTCTGGAATAAGTTAAATGTTGTATTACAAATTTAGTTTCAATTAACAAATTAAATAGGAAAACAAGCTCACCGCTTAGCAGCTCCCGCGTGAGGGGAGACATTCTGCAGTGATGACCTTTCCTCCTGTCACCCAACGCTACAGTTAAACAAAAAAACCCAAATTAAAACCATATCCTCGGTGGCCACACTTTGCAGCCCTCTGCTCCGAGCAGGGGTGCCAGCACGGGCTGGCTGCGCGTGGGAGCCGCACGAGCCTCTTCCAGGTCTCCTACAGCCCTGCCTGCGCCTTGGCACGGGCTGGATGCCCCGTGGGCTCCGTGCCCCCCAGCCCGGGCCAAGCCCCCGCCGTGCCGGCTCTGCCCTGGCCGCCTGCGGGCACGCCAGCCGCGGGGCTGGGGCTGGGGCTGCGCGGTGGGTGCCGTGGCTCTTGGGGCAGGTCAGCCCTGCCGCAGCCCCTCCAACAGCATTTCAGCAAACAACCCACTGCTGACTGCCCTTTTTTATTACTTTACAGCACAGTTTTTCCTCAAATTTTATGGCATTTCATTAAAGCCGCCAGAAGGTGATACTGCCCCCTTTCCAGAAGTGAAATAAATTCAAGTTTTATCGCTTCTGGAAATGCTGGAACAGCTGTCAGGACATTTGATGGATTTTCTCAATTACAGGACTTGTGGAGCATTTTATACTTACATCCTCGCTGAAGTCTAATATACTGTACTAGATGTTTGTTCCCCCACCCCCACCCCTTATCTCTTTGCATCTCCCTCCCTAATAATGGTCAACTTGTTATTCTCCTCTTAATTCCCTTTTTTACTGTAACCTTTTTTCCTCCCTGATAATCATCTAGCATTTTCCTTCTTTATTTCCCAATAACACTTAACTTTTCTATAAAAGCAGGCAGTGACCCCAGAGCTGGCAAGTGCCTCTGTGGCAGCTTAATCAAAAGAGCATCCCCCCTCCACCCTGGCAGCTCTTGGGTTGGGATGAGTGAGGATGACCGACTTGCTGGGCTGCCCTGTGCCTTCTGGGCACAATTTCCTTGGAAATAAATTCCCTCTCTACCTCTTCCTTGATTTCGGAGCTTCCCAGTGTGGGCAGCATCCCACACGTAGGGATACATCCCTGTCCGCAGGTCCCTCTGTTAGGGCTGGGGCCATCTCCACCTTCTCCTCAAGACATCCCTGACAGATGAATATTCTTTACCCAGCTCTCCCAAGGGAGCCCTTCTCATCCGGGCTGCTCCAGGGACTGTTTTCCAAGTGGTCTATATGAAATAATTTCTCAGGTTCTTCTCCACCCCGTCGTGTACCTGACAGGCTGTATCAGCTCATGTGCCATCATGAACGCATCCCATATTGATGGAGGCATTTCTCTACATTGTGTCTTTCAGCAAGGATGCCCCACTGAGGCTCGGGGATTGTTGGAGAGACGTATTTTACCAGGGTGAAATTATCTCGGCTCACCAATAAAATGCATGAGGATGCCAAATTACAACTTTTCCTTCTTTCTGGCTGTAATCCGAAGGGGAGCGGCAGCTCCGCATCCACAGGTCCTTGAGACAGCCGGCAGTGCAGGGGTTTGGACAGGAGTGGCCCCGTACAGGCAGCCGCGTCCTACCCCCAAGGTGGGGAGAGGGCTGAGGGCAGCGGAGCCAAGCGCTGTTGAAAGAGGCTGCTGCTGCTTTGCACCACTTAAAATAAGGATTTTAAATCAGTGAGCTCCTCTAGGGCACAGGGAGAGGAAATCCTGCAGAAGTGAGAGTCCCAGCACCGCATCTACCTCTGGAAAAAGTTTTATTGATGAAAAAACCCACACGTGTATTCTGGGAGTTGCCTCATTCAACACAAAACTTCATCTCTTTGAGAAGATGGGGACAGCCAGGGGGAAGGAGGAGGTGCCCACTCCCTGCAGGAGCAGGAGTGAAACAGAGCTGAGGTGAAGCCGTAACCCATCCGAGAGGAGCTCCGGCTTTTGTACCCTCTGGCTGCCTGGAGCTGACAGGGGTCTGCAGGAGCGGCTCCTGGCAGGACACTGCAGGTCCTCCACAAATTTCCACAAGCCAAGGTGTGATCCCAGATTTATTCAAATTAGAACAATTAAGGCAATTAAAGGCAAAGAAGTACTTGGGGAAGGGGGAAACTACTACCAGACAGAGTTGCTATTGCCGTCTATCAAATCGACACAAAAAGATTAAAAAGCTGATTTACATTTTTTAAAAAGGTAAAAAGGAAAAAGGCTAGCGTTCCCTAAAATAGATAACACATCCTGCTGAGAAAATCACTCCACACATAAAAGAGAAGCAAAGGTGATTATATATAACAAAACTAATCTTCTCTATTGCTTTAATCACCTCAGACCATTTCACCTGCTTATTTGGAAACTGTTAACCTGAGGAAAAAATTATTGAGAACATCCTCATTTCCAGCACCGCACTCAAATGGGCTCGTTTTCCTAAACATCCATCCCCGGAGTCTTTAACAACGGCCATTGCTTTGCAAGATAAATGTTTGCTTAAGACAATTCTGGAGTTAATACATATATTCATGACTTGAGAATGATGCAGCAAGGCAAGAGGGTGCTGGGAAGCCACGAGCGACCCACCAGGGTCATGGCAGGAGTCTGGCTGTCCTGCCAAGCTGGCAGCCAGTAGTAAGTTTTTCTCAGCTTTTAGGGGAGCATGGCATGGGGGCCCGATGGGTGGCCAGGGCACAGGGTGCACAGATTTTGCTCGGTGTTTTCTTCCCAAAATCGTGGCTCACAAGGTCAGGACGGAGCTTGCCTGGGGCTGTTCACGGAACTAGTGACCCGAGCGTCTGTGGGCTGAGCAAGATGAGGGGTGATCATCTGTTCTTTCATAGGGCGCCTTCCACCCCGGCAGCTCTAGGAGCTCCTTGCATGCCAAAACTGCCACCGCTGGGACCCCACAGCAGCTCATACCCGCACCCTACGGCAGGGCAGCACCAGAGAGGGCGAAGAGAAGCTCTAGATCAGCAGGAGGATTTGCTCCCACCATGCTGTCAGCTGGGGTCAGGCTGGTGGAGCGGTGCGTGCCTGCACGCCTGTGCATGCCTGTAGCTGTGTGCAACTTACAGACGTGCCCAGGCGAGCAGAGATCCCGCCTGCCTGCGGCTGGCCCCCCTGCACACACCAGACTGACACACAGCCTGCAGCTGGCCCCCCTGCCCGCACACCAGACCAACACACAGCCCACCAGTGGCCACCACTCAGCCCTGCGATGGCCACCCAGCCTGGGAGCCGGGGGCTTGCCGCTTCGCTCCAGAGGAAGGGACGGTGCAGTGACAGGCTCAGGCATGGGGGAGCATTTGCTGTTAAAGCCAGCGGGTTTCGTACTTTGATGATGCTCTGACTTCTAGTTGGGGTGAGCTGGGAAGAGCCTCAGCTTTCAGGTCCACAAGGGTTTATCAGCGACCGCTGCCTCTCTACTGCCAGTGAGAGCAGGCGAGCCCCACCGGGCTGCGGGGACCTGAACACACCAGGTCCACAAGGATGAATGTGTTGGCCCTCTGCCACACGTGCGTGGTTATCTCAATCGTATTTGATACTGAGAGGCAACACCTCTTTTGCTAAATCAGACATAGTACATTAAGCACCGATTCTTTCCTTGCCCAAGTAGTAGCTGGTGTGATTTTACAGACAGTTTATTTTTATGTGTCACAGCTTCCATCCGAAGCCCACTGCAACCCATGGAAACCCACCAATGCGGGAGGTTTTGTGTCAGAGCTACAGTGAGTAAATAAACATGCAGAGAGGAGCCCTTCAAGCAGCTGGCACCGGGCACGGCCGCTGTCACCGGCAGCTCCGTGTCGCAGTGGTAAATTCTCGCAGGTCTCCATAACTCATCCCAAACGCCTCGCTCATTTTTCTTACAAATGCAGTTTCACCATGATCTCTGAATTCAGGACTGGCATGAATGATACTTGTTATCCTGGGATGTCAGCAAGGACAGGTAAAAATATTCCTTCTTCCACTTACTGGTACACAAATTGGTTTCGGCAGGACATACGTGCACCACCCTCGCAAAGACTAATCACCGGCCAACCCCCAGGTAGTCAGAAGAGGGGAAGGCGTCGAGCCCAAGCACACAGAGGGACCAGGAGGACAGCGAGCATCCTCCTCGTAGCCGTAAATCACAGAAATCGAATTAGACCATCTCAAATTGAGGGACAAAAAGCCAGTTATAGATCCATTTTGCAATGCCAGCCGACATGACTTCCATTTGTGACTCACTGAGTGACATTACTTATCCTGAGTGCTCCTCTGACAATATAAGCACTTAATGTGAAGACGTGTGTAAAATTACAGCAAAATGAATGAAACCTAGGAAATTATGTAAAGTTTATAGGGTTGTA
The DNA here is from genome assembly GCF_023634085.1 of Falco cherrug. Taxonomy (NCBI): domain Eukaryota; kingdom Metazoa; phylum Chordata; class Aves; order Falconiformes; family Falconidae; genus Falco; species Falco cherrug. Next base: position 14,305,158 of record NC_073704.1, on the reverse strand, counting down.
CTTTTTTGGGCTTTTTTTTTTTTTGGCTTTTTTTTTTCTTTTTTTGAGGCCTCCTCTCAATTCCTGCCTTCTAAATGAGGATCTGGGCCATGCATCAGCTGACAGTGGCTTGCCAGGGCAATGGGCTCTTCTGCTCTTGATGCATCTGAGCGACTTGAAACTAATACTGCTGTGCACTGAACAACGAATAGACCTTCATGTTGATGAGGCAAATCCTGCGGCACTTAAAAGCTATGCTGAAGTGTCCCGTGTATCTCTGTCTTCAAAGTGCAACACACTTATGGAAATTGCAGATGCTGTGGTGCTATCTGTCTGGAAGGAGACATTACAGATGACATATGAACCTGATTTCTCAAACAGATGAGGTCTGTGAGAGGATTAAGGAAACATCTATAAATTAAGATGCAGAATAAAGTTCCTGCTGTCTTCCTTGGCCTCTCTCTCGTTGGCTTGAGAGTCAAGTGCTCACGACTGCGTACTTGGCAGAGCACCAGGCATCCCTCCCTTGCCTGCTGCTATCAAACAGGCAGATCTCATGCCACGACCCCCCTTTGGTAGAGCGGGCAAACCCCCAGCACACGGGGCTCTTGGCAGTGCCCCCTCCCCAGCCACCCGCAGCCAGCCTCTCAGCAATCAGCCCCTGTAAGCCAGGCATCTGGCATGCAAAATGCGTATTCATCTCAAAATTATTTTTCTTTTTCTAGCTGTGCACTGCAAACCTGCGTGGTGTCCATTCCCAAAAGCCATCAGAGGCAGCATGGAGATGTCACCCTGGCCGGGAGCGCAGGCAAGCCGGCAGCTCGTGGGACTGTGGGTACAGCCTGCGGTCCCCACACCAGGTGGAGGATCCCAACAAAAGGCCTCACCTTTTGTTCAAGACCCACACGGAGATCTCTGGGTTTCTTCAGTGTTCTTTATGCATGAAATAGGGTTAAATGCAAGAGGAGAAAAGTTCATCTTTCTCCACAGTGACCACATGAGCGGCATAATTAAACCCGTTTCACAGCCCCATTCGCACTCCGCAGCAGCCCCTCTCGCAGATGTGCTTCCAAGGAGAAAAAATACGGGAAGGGAAACCAAATTCCTGCTGCCATCTTCAGCTCTGCCCTGATAATGCATGTGCGCGGGGCTGCGCAGGGGCAGCCGGGCTGGGGTAACCCACAGCCCCTCAAAACCTCCCACGGGCAGATCCCACCCTGGCTGTGCCCGGGAAGAGCGCCCGGCAATGTGCCAGGAGCAGGCACTGGTGGCCGAGCCAGGGAGCGCCGGGCTAACACCATCCCAAAATCAGCACCCAAGAAATAAGTGTTAAAAGTCCCAAGATGTTCGCAGGATTCTTATAGAGGATTCACAGTGACAGAGCAAATGGGAAAGCACCAAAATATTTTTGGTTTTCTTCAAAACAGATTTTTTTGTTGTAGCATTGGACATTGATGGGTTTTTTTTAGAAAGGGTGAAATAACTCTAAGCCATGAGGGTCTGTACCAGCCAAACGATCTGGGCTGATCTGAACTACATCTTTTTTCTTGACCTGGTCAGAAAACGCACTGTTTGTGTGACTCCACAGACTGTGTAAGAGGAAACACACAGTAAGAAATTACTCTTTTCTTTAATGGGCACAAATCTTGGTGGATAAGGTCCCAGGTAGGAAGGCAAATAAAGGGAACAGAGATGACTTGGTCTGACCGAGGTTGCAGCAGATGCTGTTGCCAGTACCCGTGTTTGGCTGAAGCAGACCATCGGCCAGCGCTATCCCCCGGGACAGTACCGTCTGCACAGGGAGTTAGTTAGGAAGGCGCAAGAGGTGAAGGAGCTTTCCTCTGTCTTTAGGGTCTCACCTTTCCTGACTGCAGTGGAAGCAGGGCAGCAGGCACCCAGTGAGACCAAGCCCCGAAAGCAGCCTGGGGGCATTCAGGCTGCGCTAGCAGCTTGGGGCACCTCACAGAGGCCGGCTGCAAGCCATTCTCCTTTTTGTCAGCACAGTCTGCTTCACAGGAACAAGGAAAATCTCCAAACCTGGAACATAAAAAAGGCATCAAGCAAAGACACAGAAGTATTTCCATTTATTTCATTGCAGATAATGGGTGGCAGCTACCCATCGAGATCAAGTCTTGCTCTGCTGAAGACCTCCAGCTGACACATCACCAGTCATTTACAATCTGCCATTAAACATCCACAGTCATTACAGCTCTTTTCTCTGCTAGCTGCAGCTTCAGGACTTTTGCTTAGGTTGCACATAAGGTCTTGTTTGGAAGATTTAAAAGGAGAAAACAAAATAACAATCTTGTTCTCCCAGAAGCTGTCTTGTGGTGCTGGGAGGGGAGATCATGCTAGTGCCCCAGCAGGGTGGCAGCTCAGCACTGGGCATGGCATTCCCGTGGGTGTTTCAAGGGGGAGCAGGGCAGCGTGCCCAGGCACAGAGCCCCCAGCAGAAGGTGTGCCCCGGCCCCCCGAGCCCCCAGCCAGGCTCCTCCAGCCTAGGAATGGGGGTGGCTGTGGGAAGGGCCGGGGAAGCAGGGTCCTGCCTCTGCCTGGGCTCTGTCTTTCTGTGATGGGTTGACCCTAGCTGGACACCAGGTGCCCAGCAAGCCACTCTATCATTCCCCTCCTCAGCTGGACGGGGGAGAAAAATACGACGAAAAGCTCATGGCTCAAAATAAGGACAGGGAGATCATTCACCATTTACCATCATGGGCAAAACAGACTCGACTTGGGGAAATCAGTTTAATTTATTTCCAATCAAATCAGAGTAGAGTAACGAGAAATAAAACCAAACCTTCCCCCCACCTCTCCCTTCTTTCTGGGCTCAGCTTCACTCCCTATTTCTCTGCCTCCTCCCCACTGAGCAGCAGAGGGGACAGGGAATGGGGACTGTGGTCAGTTCATCCCATGTTGTTTCTGCTGCTCCTTCCTCCTCACACTCTCCCCTTGCTCCAGTGTGTGGTCCCTTCCATGGGAGACAATCCTCCACAAACTGCTCCAGTGTGGCCCCTTCCACATGTTCTTTCCACAGGGTGCAGCCCCTCAGGAACAGACTGCTCCAGCGTGGGTCCCCCGAGGAGTCACAAGTCTCACCAGCAAATCTGCTCCAGCCTGGGCTCCTCTCCTCATGGGTTCATGGGTCCTGCCAGGAGCCTGCTCCAGCATGGGCTTCCCACAGGGTCACAGCCTCCTTCGGGCATCCACTTGCTCTGGTGTGGGGTCCTCCTTGGGCAGCAGGTGGGTATCTGCTCCACCGTGGACCTCCCTGGGCTGCAGGGGGACAGCCTGCCTTAGGTGGGCTTCACCAGGGGCTGCAGGGGAATCTCTGCTCTGGCACCTGGAGCCCCTCCTGCCCCTCCTTCTGCACTGACCTGGGGGGCTGCAGGGCCGTTGCTCTCACAGTCTCACTCTCTCTTCTGGCTGCTGTTGCACAGCAGGGTCCTTTTACCCCTTCTTAAATACATTATTCCAGAGGTGCTACCACCGTCACTGATGGGCTCGGCCTCGGCCCACTGTGGCCCACTGTCTTGAGGCCAGCTGGCAGTGGCTCCACTGACACGGGCGAAGCTTCTAGCAGTTTCTCACAGGAGCCACCTCTGCAGCTCCCCCAGTACCAAAACCTTGCCATGCAACCCCACTCCTGCCCTCCCAAAAGCAAGACCAGATCTGCAGGGAAAGGTGATACCCTCCATCGGACCTGCTGCTGCAGTAAAAGCAGTAGAAGTTTCGGCACTGCTGGTGTTCTGCAGGCATCGCAGCAGCCACCCCTGTCCCACGCTGCACAGCAGCATGGAGAAGGGCCTGGCCCGAAGTCCACCCCGTTTTTCCAACTGCATGCTTTATTCAGATCAGAAATATCACCTCTCCCTACAAACCTTTCATCACTTGAGATGCCTCCCCGCAGAGATGACGTGAGAGGAATGATGGGGAAAGAAATGATCAAAGAACACTATTATCAGGATTTTTGGCAGCTGAGCTGCCGTAGGCATGGCAGACACCGCTCCAAAGCGCTGACAGGCTCATGGCTGCATACCTGGGTGAGGCATCCTTAGCAAGCGGGGATCCAGCGCAAAGAAATCAGTGCTGGGAAAAACATTCCTTCCCCCTCACGGTGTCTGTCATGGGGTAGTTCAAGTGAGCTGGCGTAACAGAGCAGACACCGTCATCTGAATTTGAACTTGGTTAAGTAACCAGCATCCAGCCCGGCACCCTCTGCAGATGAAGCTAACCCCAGGTTATCTGGACTTCACAGCTGTTTAACTCAAGGTTATTCCTGCTGGACTGGGGTTGGCACCCTCTAATAAAGCTCCAGTGCTGTGCTTACAGAAACAGCATGTTTCTGTTAAACAGGAGTTAGTGCTGTATCATGGTGCTTTCTCTTGCATTTTTGGGTTTCTGTGGCTCTCACCCTTCTGCCTTGCTGAGATATTTGTGTCAGCCAGCCCATGAAAATTTGGCACTGAAATTGTGCTGTGTTGCGTTGCACTCTCACTGTATAGCTCATGACCCCTCCCGTTCCACACAAATCACAGTAATCGTAAGGGCTGCCAAGCCTTGAAGCCAAAAGCAGCTTTGAGATATTTATCCCACCTTCTTGTTTGACATGTTGATGTTATAGCCACAATGGAAGTGGCGGTAAAGGCAAGCCCAGAGAATGAGAGGAGGATGAAATCTGGTGCTCAGGAGCACAAAAACTGCTGTAACTCAGGGTGGGTCTCGTGTCAGCCGTGAGAATCTGCGGTGGGAGACATCAGGAGGGAGATCATATCTGTCTATGGCTTCGCAAACTGCAAAGCTCCTACTGCGTTTCTGTTTTGAAGAAATGCAGATTCATCCAGATGTGGTTGACTGAAAACTCCAAATTTCAGTGAGAAACCTGGATAGACAGTGTCCAGTTTGTTCCTTCTCTGCTAAAAACATCCGTGAATGAAAGCAAACTGTTGCCATGGGTCTTACCATTGGTTTTATCTGCTTGCTTATGCTGCCAGAAGAGCTGAATGTATTTGGCAGATTGAGATAGGTCTGATGGGTGGAGGGCTATAGATCACCCATGTCCAAAGCCAGATAAAAGTGAGGAAATTACGCTAAGCAGCCTCAGGTCCCCACGGGCTGGTCTCCCACAGCATCCTTGCCGCTGTCATCCTTAATCTCTTCCTACAGATAGAAATGGGCAGGAGAGTTCCTCTCTCATGGTAACTTGCTCTTCATCCAGGGCAGAGTCTTTCCGGCATGATGCTATTCAAATTAAATCACAAATCTTCTCTTCTATGGATAACACCCTGCTGTCTTCCCAAACCTGTTCTTGTTTTCTTTTGCTGTTTTGGCACCATTAGCCTTCCACAAGTGCTAGCACACACACAGAGACAATACTGTTAATTTTATTGTGCTTGAAAAGGCACAGAAGAGCCTAAACTCAGCCAAATGCTTGGCTTTGCCTTTTCCCTATCCTTTTAGTTATCTTGCCAAAGAGATCTGCAGTCAATAGCTGCCCGTTTTCCTGCGGGCAGGGCCAGCGTCACAGCTCGTGTGTGCGGGCTGCCTGCTGCCCGGCCAGGGGGAGCGCGCCATGAAGCTCGCTGCTCTCCAACCCAAAAATCGTCCAGCGGATACAAACCCACAGAGAGGACGGCGCAGGCCAGCCAGCTGCCTGCAGAAAGCTTTACCATGGGCTGCTGCCTTGTCTGGGAACCATGAGCATCCTGGGGCTGCTGGTCATGGCTGTGGGTCGGAAACATGGCACATCTGTAGCCCTCGGGGTTAGGGGGAACAGCAGAACAGGAGGGGAGCGTCCACTTCCACGGCTGTAAGAACAGGGGCTTTCCAAAAAAAAGGATGCTTTAAGCTGCAGATGAGGAACTGCTCTTCAAACACTAATTTCTTGTGCAGACTTTCATGCAGACGGTCCCAGGGCTGTTTCCCCAGCCCTCAGCAGCAGCTCACTGGGGCTCGCTGGGAGCAGCCAACAAGGCGGGTGCACATTGCAGCATCAGGAGACCCTGGGCAACACTGAAAATGCTGCTGAGCATGTTCCCAGCAGTGGCGTGTGGGGGTCACTTCAGTGGGACTGAGGGCCATAATACCAAAGAGGGGGCACCAGGTCAGACAGGAGCCTTGGGGAGGGCTGGAGGTCACTTCCCACCGCAGCCCTCACCTTCCCCCAGGACATCCCCCCCAGGGAGAGAGACAGAGGGAGAAAGCAAACATTTGTTCCCCAATTAACTGACCAAGATTTTTTAAATGACTAGATCCCTTCTTTATGCACAGTTTTTATATCAGGCATGGTGTAGAAAAAAATCGATTTGTTTTTCTCAGTCCAATTCCCTTCTGTCTAATAGGTCTGTTGTAAACGCCAATTTTACTGTCATTTGCACTGTGCCCATCTGAGCTATTTTATCAATAGTTAAATAAGAATACTTTAAAGTAATGTGATTTTTTATTTGAATTCCAATTTATGTTCAGATGGTTTGACACAAATCTAGTAAGGAAGGCTCACTATTTTCATAGAACAAATTAAATTATATGTTATATAGCCACACAAGTAAATATGTTATATAATTGGATAAATAAATACTTGTGATTAGATACAGTATCTCATTCTTACCTACACATAATAGCAAGGCTAGTGGAAGTATTGTACAAATCACTGTGCTTTAATAGTTAGCAGGCCATGAAAACCAATCTGAAAGACAACAGGCAAGAACAAGTACAAAAAAAGCTAAACCTAGTTATTTGAAACAAGGTTTAAGTGTGATTCAAATCAGCATAGAGTCATTTTCCCTTAAGCTAGTGCATCTGGGCAGAGAGGTCAAAGTCTAATTAGTTGTGCAGGTGGTGGTGGTGGTGGATAAAAAGTGATGAAGGACCCTGCAGGTGGGATGGACAATGGGGATGAGGATCGATGATGGGGATGGACAGTGGGGATGTGTCACCAGTTACAGGGCACAGTTAAAGCCTGCAGGGCCAAAATCCATACCTGGACAACCAAATGGTTGAAATTGCTCATTTGCAGGGAGTTTGAGACAGAGCATTGATCTTGGTTCGTGCTGTCAGACAACGCTTTCCTCCTGACTGGGGAAAAGAAAATCAGTTCTTTTTAAGCTGATAAACACAGCCCAGCTGGGACCCAATTTGTTGTTTGGATGATATTACAGGCTGAGAGACAGACCGGAGTCCTGGCATGTTTTAAAGAAATCGTGGCTCCCTCATGCAGCTAAATTAGTAATGGATAGCACACGCCTGTGATAGAAACCAAAGAAGGCTAATGGTAATCGTTCCTCTCTTCCACCCACCCTCTTTCTTGTCTGCATTTTGCTTCAGATTGACCTGTGCTACTTTTTAAGAGTTTCCACTGTTTTTTCTGTTCCAAACAACCTCCCCCTCCTCCCCACAACTCCTGCAACCTGACTTCATAGTAAACGGATGTGCTAAAATTTGGAGCTGTTGAACATACGCAGACATTTGTTAAACCAAGACAGTGAGATAGTGACCCTGAAACTGAGCACCACACGCAGGCTCTCCTCTTTCTGCCACCACCAAAATTATTCACCAGATTAGTGTTTTCTAGATTCTTGCATGGAGGAAAGGCAGCTAGGGAGGTGTAGGATTCATTTTTTTGAGGTATGAAAGTCAGTCTAAATAATACTTTCTATATGATAGGAACTGACTCGAAACCAGCAGGCTGTGCTGATAGAAAGGGGGTATTTACCAGAGCAATGTAGAATGTAGACAAAAATGGCCCTAGCAGCCACCCTTAGCTGAAATGTGGGCACTCAGGGCCAAAGCCAAGGGTTTTTCCAATAATTATTCCCTAACAATTTCCCCCCCTGCCCCCCAATTCATTCTGACAGCAGTTACTGGGTTGGGTTTGGGTTTTCGTTTCAGCTTTGACTTCCACTGTGCCTCATCCAACAGCTTTTTCCTTCATGTGCGGCAGGTGACATCCCATTCCCATTTGAAAGGAAAAGCTCTCCGACTGGTGGGTTACTGGGAAGCCCACACTCCTTCTCCCTAACACGTAGGGCCGATGTGGCCTCATGACAGCAGTTGCTTCATGGCATGCAGGATCCCGGGTGTACTTGCAGCACCTATCTACGCCAGGTCAGTATCCCATTCATATTGTATTTGCCATGTCTGCTACTTTAATGAGCTCTAATAGTATCAGTCATCACTTTTTGTAACTTTTAAAACAACAGAAGGTTTCTGAGGTATGTGATAAGAGTTTAACAGAGAAGAAAAAAGGTCACCATCATTTGGAGCATAACCAGGTATTTATGGTATGTCTAAGCCCCTCCCTGGTCAGCAATTCATTTTAGTTGTCCCTTCTGTGTGACAGTCTGTCACGTGAAAACACAAGATGCACTTCAAAGCTTGTGTAACCTTTAGAGGCTCAGCCCAGAGCAGTTTTGCTGACATCTGGCACACGAGGAACTTGCCATAAGTTGGAATAACAGCAATAACCAAGCTTCTGCAGGGCCATCATCTGTCAATCCCAAAGCAGGGAAAGAAGCACAGAGGAGTGAGTCTGAGAAGCCGCAGCTGAGCTTGCACTGCAGCGCTGAGGCTGTCACACCTTCGCCAAGTCATGGAGGGGACAGAGGTAGGGACAAAGGAGGCAGCCCGGCAGGAAGGGAGTTTAGTGGGAACACAATCATTTATCTTTGGATAAAGAGTGGGGCCCCCCAGAAGGCACTGGAACTATGTGAGCCAGGGTATCTCTGTGATGAGAAGACACTGTGTGGAGAATTTGATCTAAATTCACAGTTAACTCAGAACAAAGTAACCAAACCCAGAAATGGTTAAGCAAGGGTTAAGCAGGAGTCAAGCAAAGTGAGAAGAAATCCAACTTCATGAGGAAGACAAAGAAAAGTGAAGCTATAGTGGCAAGAAAATTACTTTCAAGAGGCATTTTTCATGGACTGAAGAGAAAGCCTAGGCTTCTCCCTAGTCTGCACGGAGTTGTTCAGACAGTGGGCTAGGCTGAGCTTGCTAGCGTGCTCGGGGAGCCAGAAGATTTATTTTACTGGCTAGGCTTAGAAAACACAGCACACAGCATTAAAAAGCTAGTTGTGTTCATCTACTCCTGCGCTCCTGCCCTTGAAATATCCCTTCTGCTTCTGGGGGGGATGATATTTGATAATTCAATTCAATTTGATAATTGAGTTATTTAGCAGAGAATGTAACTAGAAGTGTTTGGGGATCAGAAATTAATTGCTACGCCGGCCGGAGCAGGCAAATCCTGCTGTGGCAGCCTGTGAGCCGGGAAGCTCCTCTGCTCCACACAAGGTGAGGCACGGCATGCTCGGAACAGAGGATTTCCCCTCCCTGGCTGCTCCTTCAATGGAAGAAACGGATCCTGCTCCAGCGGGATGGTACGGCAGCGGGGCTCCATATTTCAAACAGCAGGGGTTAAGCAAAGTGACCAATTTCCTTAGACTAATTGAGCATGCAATCTGCCTGCTTGTAAAGCCTGTATTTGGCCAGGAAGATTTATTACTTTTAGCAATGATGAATGTCCAAGAGCAGTGAGGGCAGACCTGAGCTGCAGTTCATTAACTTTAAGTGGGATGATGTTGAAAAACCATTTCTATTTTTGGTTACTTTGTTCTGAGTTAACTGTGAATTTAGAACTACTTCTCTAACAAAGTGCTCAGGGAGTCCAGTGAATCTTGTTCTCTGTGGCAGATATTAAACCTGTAGGGGTTTCTCCTTATCCTGATGAGTAAGCAGTTTCAGTTGGTCCTGGGAGGATATGAAATGACAAAAGACTGCTTTGTACAAGAGTTTGAAGTTGAGCCTCCATCTGTCTCAGAAGTAGAGACTGAAATGGAGGACTGACATGCCTTTCTCATTGGGTTTCAGCGTAACACCTCTTCATCATCTTCGTCTTCTCCTCAGAAAGTGATAATCAGTTCAGTGCTTTGCCTGTGCTACCGAATGGCCACCCATCACAGGGGTATGGTGACACCCCTACCTTCCACTACATCTGCTTTTAAATCAGTTGCTCTATTTGTATAGAATAGAAAGTGCAATGCAATACTCCTTCCACTGAAAAGTGCTGGATACTTTACTAACTGTCTACGTAATCAATCTGCCCCCTTCCACATTTATTATTTGCAAATACTCTCTTTCCTTGGGGGAATACCCATTAGTGACAGTAGCTGTAAAGCCCCAGAGCAGACCCTGCCTTCTTTTCTCCCCAGCAATACTTGTGCTTAATGTCACACACACCCTCTGTGTCCCTGCACTGCAAGACCACACTGGTGCTCTAGAAAGTGTCAGTGAGCGTTTGATGCTGAAAGATTATTTTGTCATAAATCATTCCCAGAGGTGGCTGTAAAAAACACTTTTGTGTTGCTGTCTTTACAGCTGTGTGTAAGCCGAAAATGCATGTCTGTCTGTGTTTCCACAATAAATATTATTGTGCATGCTACCAGTGTCAGCAGTGTCCACTGCTCCAGAGTGCTTCGTATGCATTGTGGCTCTGCCACGCCTTACAGCCAAGCGTGAATCTTTCTTGATCTATAAGTTACCCGTTAGCCTCTATGAGCCCTGGGCCGTGGGCAATCAACCTGCAACGCTGTATGCAAGGAGTCCACTGCCCAGGGTAACCAACCTGGAAGCTGCAAAGCTAATGAATTTGCCTCTGAGGCTTAATTGTAAGAAAAAGTAATTAATCTTGCTGGTTTCACTCATCATCAAGCAAACTTTTACTGATGAAGAAGAAAACTGCTGAGCATTCAGTTCACTCCCCAAGTCAGGCTCTCCCTGTTGGACTTTGTGGGTAATTGGCACATCATTACTATCCCATTTTCCACAGATTCCTCAAGAGGCAACAGTGAAAGGAACATGTAGATGTCAGTGAGGGAAAGAGGCTTTGCAGCGCAGACCTTCAGTCTCACTCCCAAAGAAGTTCCAGTTTTGCTTTGTCCTGATTTTGCTCAGATGTAATGTGAGGCAAAAAAACCAAACCAAACCAAACCAAACCAAACCAAGAAAACCCGTAAAACCTGTAAAGGAAGGAGGAATGTACAAAGCAGCTGCTCAGAAGGTTTCACAGCAGTTGTGTATGAGATGTTCACCCAGCCCTGCCACTGTGCCAGCATGAATTAGGGATCAATCCAGCTCCCATCTGTGTACGGTCTAAACCTCAGCAATGGGGCAAGAGATGAAGATACCAAAGACACGCAACATTGGGTGTAATCTCAAATCGCTTCAGGCATCTGGCCTATCTGAGGCATCTGTTTTAGTCTGAGAGATAAATTGCTCTCTTGAGTTGTCTGTTATATGGGGAGCCTACGCTGGCTGGCAGAGAAGTACCCACCACTGCAAGATGCCCTTTGCAAACTCATCAGTGATCTGCCAGACTTTCAGAGAAGTGCTAAGGAGCTGGCCAGAGAGCTGTGAGTGAGAGCAGGGCTGGCAAGAATCAGCAGAGAGCCACAGTACTAGCCCTAAATGGGCAGCAGGATCAGAGCCATGCAAGGAGGCACCTAGCTAAGGGCAGTCCTGGCTGGTCTGGGGGACCAGGTAATTCAGTACCACCAGCAGCACCCTCATCACTCAGGTTGCAAGTGTTGCCCAGGTTTCTGGTAGGAGCCATTTGCTGAGATCTGGTTAGAGCATTTTAGTTGCTTTTTGAGGACAAAGAGTTTATTCCCTTAAAGGCTTATTGCTGTGATTCTTCAGATTTGCTGAACAAGGGTGAGCAATACAGTTCTGGGAAACATGCACAGGTGGAGAATGTATGCGATTATGGTCATTTGGGGGATAAAAGAAGCTGATGCAACACAAATATTAACACAAAGGGAAAGAGAAGGATGGCAAAAAAGGTAAAGAAATCCATGACTCAAACAGGAGACACTCAGATAGCTACATTTGTTCTGCTCATTATAAATATTTTCTCACAGAAAGTAGTTTACACCTCCTAAGAATAGCACAAAGGCTGAATCCTTACACTTCGATCTCGGAACCCCTCCTTGAAAAGCAGGAGTTTTAGAAAACTTTAAAATCCACACAGCAAAATGTCCATGGTTTAGCTGAATTAAATCATATTTTTTAATTACCTAATCTGATTTTGTAACAAAATGCATAGAAGACACTTTATGACACACACATTAAAATATCAAAATGCTGTGCAATGGGTCTAGAGTTCAAATATCAAAACTGTCAGAAACAACCTGCTACCTCAGTACTGGAATGAAATGAGAAGGGCATGATTGTGAGACAAGCCTTTCGCATGTCTACCAGTAATTTGGAGTGGAAGTATTTCCATTCGCTATCAATGAATAGACCAAATTAGAAACACTGATTTTAGATTTCTCACCTGTCTCAGAAGCTTTAAATGGCAGAAAAATTCTGCTCCCAATAGGGGTTGCAAATGACTTATTTAGTGGGTCGAGCTCACATATCCTAGCAGACTCTAAAAAGAAAAAATAATTTCCAAAAATTATGTCAGCTGTACACTGCAGACAGGATTGGGCATGAGCCAAAGGCACAGCACAGGTCCATAACACCCAGGGGGAGAAGCAGGCATGAGGAGGGTAGCTCCCAAGGCTACGCTGTGCTGCAACCTTGGAACTTCTGTCCACAATCAGGACAGAGGGAAAAAGCACAGCAGAAGCAGAAAATGTGCTGCGGCCCAAGCCATAGTATGTGTCGTCAATAAAACAACATTTTATCTGTTTAACTTCAGCTGCCTTTTTTTCTAAAAAGCATCAAAGGTGGATTGTTTCAGTTTATTTTAGAATAACTGTAATCAACAAAATCAAAGGCAAAGTAAACCCATAATTGCTCACTGTCTTTTGTAATTTTTGATGGAGTTATGATATAAGAATTATTTACTTTAAAAAAGGAAGGGAAAAAATCTAAATATCTATAGTGAAAAACAAGAAAAGAATCGGAAAACAGAGGATGTTAGTTAAATCCTTATAAACAGTTAACAAAACATGGCCTTGGGAGAAGGAATAGACATCATAAATATGTCAAGCTGGGACACAGCAAGATAAGCTCAAGGAGAACCAAATGGTTAATGAGACTAAACAGAAAATTATTTGAACTATATGTGAACTATGCTAATTAGCATACTAAAAGATCCACCCTCGAGCAAAGAGAGTCCCCAACCAACAAAGCCCCCTCCCCACAGAACATGCGCAGTGAAAAAAAAGGACACTGTACCTTTAAATGGAGACGAGGCTTGTAAGAACCAGTGAGAATTAAGTCTACATGTAATTGTAAACAATTGTTTGAAGTGTACAAGAAGTTCAGCTATGTGTTCCACCTCTGCCCAGGCCTGCTATTAAACAAGCATCTCGGCTCTTGCACACTGATGCTGTGCATCGGCTCTTGCACACTGGGTGAAGAACCTGGATTTGGGATAAGAGTTTTGGCCACCTGGATGGGACTGCCATAAGGCCTTGCCCGGATCATCCTGCCATCCCTGACCAGCAGAACATGGACCAAGCAGGACTCCAGCATGCACCACCCTGTTGATCGGGGACTCCTCTGGCCCATCTCAGCTGTGGGGTGGTAGGCAGCTCAAAGGTGCAACACCCTTAGAGATATTTTTATGGGGGGGACGGGATCGTGGAATTGGTAAGCAGCCGCTATTATTCCTCTGCCTAAGTCGTGCTCAGAATGTTTGCAGCAGTAGGATTAAAGGTTGTAAGTTTCAACACACAGACGCGTGACAAGGAAAGGGGTAAATACCTTGTCTTTGCTGACAGAGAGGATCAGAACTGAGCATATGAAACTTTGGGTTAAGCGGAATTAAGTGTAATATGGGTATGGCTACTTCCAAAGAAGTTTCCCTGTGCGCTCCTCTGGGATGCATCCTGAAACACTGGAATAAGTTTGGAGGGGAACCCTTAACTAAAGAAAACTGACAATGCTGTTGTAACAACTAGAGGCCAAATTATAAATTGGGTGATGGTGAACGGTAGCCAGAAAAGGGGTCTTTACAATTTAATACTGTATTACAACTGATGCTGTTTTGTTGCCAGTTGGGGCAGTGGAATGAGGTGCTTTATACTGATGCCTTCATATAGAGACCCATGTATTCAGAAAAAGTGTAAAGTGAGGGGAGATGTGTTCATGCTGTATGTGCTAGAAAAGAGAGTGCATGTGGAGGCAAAAAGAATGGGACTGTATATTGTAGGGGGGGAGGAACCAGATGATGTACACTTGCTGGTGCCCACAGTCCTATCCCTATATGGTACAAATCCAGGAAAAATCATCAGATACTTCTGAAAAGAAGGAAAAAAAAGAAAAAAAAAAAAGAAAAAGGAAAAAGAGAAAACCAAAAATCCAGATGGGTGACGAAAACTTTAGTCCTGCTTCCAGCAGGCCTGATCTGAGACAAGCAGTGGGGGTGAAGGGCTTACCAGTTTTTGTACATGCGCTGTTTGCTACCTCTGATTTATGGAACTGGAAGCAATCTGTCAGCTCTTGTCGGGAAAACTCACGGAATGTACTAGCTTTTGGAAAACAGGGTCCTAAAGAAAGTCCATTGGCTTAGATAGCGGAGCAACTTATTCTGCAATTACTAGTTGTAAAGGGCCTTTAAGTAAAGTGACAATCCCAATTGTTGGGGCAACAGGAAAACAAGCAATACAGCCTTTCTTAAAACCTATGGAATGCACAATTGGAAATCCTAAATTAACTCATAAATTTCTGTATATGCCAGAATCCCCCCTCCCTCTACTAGGATGAGAATTATTATGCAAACGGAACGCTCACATAACTTTCTCTGAAAATTCTGTACAGGTCCACATCCCACCTGATGAGGCATGGAAAGCACAAATTTGCTTGCTGACAGATAAAACTTTTGAGGAGCCTGAGGACAACATCCTGGATGGGGTACTGAATGCAGTAATTCCCATGGTTTGGGCATCTAAGAAATCAGGAAGAGCAAATAATATGTCTCCTATTGAAACTGAGTTGAAACCTGAGGTAAAATCGGTAAGGAAAAGACAATAAATGCCCTATCAAAATGGAAGCTATGAAAGGGTTGGAACCAATAATTACACCTTCCTAGAACATGGACTGTTGCGAGAATTCCAGTCTGACTATAATACTCCCATATTTAACCTGTAAAGAAGCCCAAGACTCATGAGTACGGGCTGGTCCAAGATTTAAGGGAAATAGACGGGATCACTGTGGATGTTCATCCTGTGGTGCCAAATCCATATATGCTTGTAGCCACAATAACTAAGACATGTTTATTTCACAGTTCTGGATCTGAAAGATGCTTTCTTCTGCATACCTGTTGCTGAGCAGAGTCAAACTCTCTCTGCCTTTGAATGGGAGAACCCAAGCACCAGAAGAAAAGTGCAGTTATGCCGGACCATGATCCCGCAAGGTGTCAAGAACAGCCCCGCTCTGTTTGGTAATGTATTGGCAAAGGAACTGGAGCCATGGCAAGGTAAATACCCCGATATTACTTTACTTCAATATGAAATAAAAAGAAAATTGATGGAAGCTCCAGCTTTAGGCTTACCTAACATGAATAAGCCTTTTCAACTCTATGTACATGAAAGACAGCAGTTAGCATTGGGAGTGTTAACTCAGCTGCCTGGTGATTGTCGCTTACTTTTCTAAACAATTAAATGAAGTAAGTAAAGGCTGGCCTGCTTGCCTAGAGCTGTAGCTGCCACAACACTGATAACTGAAAACCAACTTTAGAACAACCAATAACTGTCCTAGTGCCCCATGCAGTAACAGCCATTCTAGAACAGAAAGAACATCTCTGGATCTATCCTAGTCAACTAGTGAGATACCAAGCAGAGTTGCTTGAACAAGATGACACTAATCTTAAAACAGTAATCTCCCTGAACCCTGCTACCCTATTGCCCCTGACAGAACAAGAACCTAATCTTGGGAAACAGATAAGCAGATGCAGCAGCAAGAAGGGAATCAATAAATGAGTCAAGACTAGGAGCACCGATACCCAAAAGAAAAATGGGTTTGGAGTTACCAGAGTATACAGAAAAGGAAGATAAATTGGCTGAAATACTAAAATGTTCCAAAAATTCCGAAGGATGGTGGGTGATACCTGACCATCAAATATTAATATCAATAAGAATGATGGAGAAACATGCAGAAAATGCATAATGAAACCCATTTGGGAACAGAAGCCTTAGTAGCCAGTATCAAAAGATATGCAGTATCACCAAAATGCAGACCCTTGCGGACATCACTGTGAAGAAGTGTCAGACATGCTGTATGAATAATCTTAAAATCCAAAAGCAACCACCAGCAGGAGATGTGGAAAGAAGAGTTGCTCCTGGGGAACACTGGCAAATAGATTTTTCTGAGTTAATGAGGTGTAATCAGTATAAGTAGTTGCTTCTTTCAGTAGGTACCTTTTCAGGATGGCCAGAAGCTTTCCTTTGCCATACCAATCGGGCAAGAGAAGTCACTAAGGTAATAGTAAAAGAAATAATTCCTAGATTTGGGATTCCAGAAGGATTGTCCTCTGATAACGGACTTCATTTTGTCGCAGAGATACTCCAAGGAGTGTTCAAATTCCTCCAGTTTAAATGGGATTTGCACACCCCTTAGAGACCACAATCTAGCAGGAAAATAGAAAGGATGAATCAAACAAATAAGAGACAAATAACAAAATCGTGCCAGGAAATTCATATGAAATGGATTGAGGGATTACCTGTGGCCTGAGGAGAATTAGGATTGCCCCTAGAACAAAGAAAGGGGTAAGCCCATTTGAAATTTTGTATGGGAAAGCATATCCAATTAATAGCCTAACCACAAAAGAGGGCCAAATGCATATTAAAGGTGAAGAAATATTAAGGAGATGCTTAATCTCTCTGCCACCCTCCTTAAATAGATAAGTAAATCAAAGAGCTCCTTTGCCTTCAGATTCACCAGTACATCAGTTTCAACCAGCAGATTTGGTTCACCTCAAAAGTTGGAAAAATGAACCACTAAAAGAAAAGGGTAAGGAAACATATACTGTTTTAATGACTGTCTACAGAGTAGTGAAATGAGAAGTCAACTCCTGGATACCTTACACCCAGAGGAAAAAAGCACCTATAACAAAACAGTGGACCACTGAACAAACCGGGGACTGTACATTAAAATTTACTGTATTTGGGTGAGCTCCACAAAGGATTCTGGAAAACCATGTCTTGAATTAGATCGCGCTTAAGGATTAATTTTGTATTATTGCATGCTAATAATAGTAATACAACATAAAAAAGAATAGTAGTAGTAGTAGTAGTAGTAGTAGTAGCAGTAGAGTGCATCCAGAAAAATATTAATTTTCTTGCAATGAGAAATGGTACTACAAATTGCTATCCTTTGCTTATTTATAGTGATAGGACCTGGGAGAAGCAGCCATTAAAGACCTTTGGGAGAAAAGTAGGCATTTTTTAACTAGTACAGGTAACAATACATACAGCAAACAGAACCAATTGCTGGATCTGCACACACTTCCCAGAAGCCTTGGAAAGAGGAATACCTTTCTAATGTATCTTGGGGAGAATTATGGAGCATTATGTCCTTTAATACAAGCCAAAGGATAGAAGAACAGGAATGGGAAGTAACTACCCCAGATCTCCCAGCCCCAAAAGGAGCAGGTAAATTAGACTGACATGCTGTTAGCATCTAAGGGGAGTGTATGCGTACCGAAGGGGTAGAATATCTACCGACCTTAACGAGATTTGAAAAAACCCTAAAATTTTACATGAGATACAAAAGAATGACACTTCTCTTGGCTTTGTTGAAACGTAGAAATGGCTGACCTCTTAGGTCATTTAAGTTCATGGATAAAGTGATACGCATCGTGATTGCAAGAGTTCTAATATATGACAAGTATATATGTATTAATTCAATGTACACAGAGATGTTGTTTGATCTTGTGTGAACCAATTTATGAAAAGATGAGACTAATATAAGGGAAAAATACAAATTCTTCCCTTATACCATCACAAATGGGGGATTTGATGTAAGAAGTATTTACTTTAAAAAGAAAGAGAGAGTGAAAAAATGTAAAAATCTATAGTGAAGAAAAAAAAAAGAAAGAATACCAACAGTTAACAGAACACAGCTTTGGGAGAAGGAGAGACACCATAAATACATCAAGTTAAGAGTTATCAAGCTAAGCTCAAGGAGAACCAAACGGTTAAGAGACTAAACAAAAAATTGTTTGAGCTATGTGTGAACTATCCTAACTAGCATACTAAAAGATCCACCCTGGAGCAAAGCAAGCCCCCTACCAACAAAGCCCTCTCCCCACAGAACATGCCCTGTGTACCTTTACGCGGAGAGGAGGCTTATAAGAAATGATGAAAATGAAGTGTGCCTAAACTAAAGATAATTGTAAACAATTGTTCAAAGTGTACAAGAAGTTTTACTGTGCGTTAGGAGGTGTGCTGGCTTTGCAGGGTTACCTCCTAGTACCCACCTCCGTCCAGGCCTGCCATTAAACAAGCATATTGGCTCCATGTGCATCAGCTCTTGCACACCGGGTGAAGAACCCAGATTTAGGATATAGGATAACAGATGAAACTCAGAGTGAGTAAAATCAGTTCGACCTTCTTGAGAAAACAGGGCTTGACAAGAGGAAAACTAATGTAAACCACACACCAGTATCACCGGACTGCACGGTGGCCTGGCAGCAGGTAGGATCGCTGGGTGGCTGTGCCATGTGGCTGCAAAGACGAACCACATTTGGAGCTTCAAATCTTGTTGTGTAGTGCCATCTTGAGGTTTTGTGAAACGAAAAGTAGCTTCTCCAAGGCTTTCTATAGTTTTTATCTGGTTGTAGTTCCAGCAGTTCATTCTTCAGGGTGGATGGTCAGGTGGATGTGATCACCTGTGTGTGTGTGGGAAGCGGCGGAGCCGGGGCTGGCCTGGCCCCGCTGCAGCTCCACGGCAGCATCAATGCTGAAAAACCTCCACTAGGAAAAGTCCACCTACCCAGCGTCCAAAATCCCCAGCGACAGACACCACACGGGCACTGCCGATGGGGTCAAGGGCCACAGAATGCAGCTGCTCCTCTTCAATGATGAGATACAAACCCGCATCTCATCCCCTTCCCGGCCGTGACACCTGTCCCTGCGGAGAGGTGGCGAGGCATGGGGCCGGCGCCATGGTGCAGCCTGCCGCCTCGGCCACAGCCGCTCCGAAAACGCCGGTGTTACAGCGTCAGTGCCAATGCAGGCTTGTCCCCTCAGCGCTGGTGGAGGCCTGTTGCTCAGGGCTGCGGGATGTCACAGGGATACTTGCGTGGCGATGGAGCAGCAGGCACCCCGGGCCTGGTTCTGGGCTGCCAGGGCTGGCCGCAGGGCCAGCAAGGGCCGGGCGCAGGACCGAAGTCGAGCCCCGGAGGGAAAACCAGGCAATGGAGGAAGGTTTGGAGGAGCCACCTGAAGGAGATGAGCGCTTCCCCACGTAGGGAGGGGGTGGTGGGGATGCCCGGCTGCCGGGAGGCAGCGAGGAAGGGCAGGATGGCTTGTCACCCACCATGTTGGGCCTGCGAAGACCAGGGACGCTTGGCTCGAGGGGTGGGAACCGGGGGCCTGAGGAAGCCCCCTTCCCCAGGCGGCCCGGCAGCGGGGCACCCGGGGAGGGGACCCGGGAGGGCGGCACGTCTCCCGGGGTGCCAGTCCGTGCGCCCGGACGCGCACGGCGAGCTCGGAAGGGCCGGCGCCCCTGGGGCGGGGGGCGTCCCTGGGGCAGACGGGCCCGCGCTCGGCCTCCCGCGCGGCTCAGCCATTTCCGTGAGCGCTCGCGGCTTTCCGGCCTCCTCGGCTCGGCTGCCGCGCCCGGCGGGAGCGCGCGCCCCCCCGCAGCCCTGCTCGGTGCTTTCCGCGCGGGCCGCCCCGGGCGGAAACGCCGTTCGCGCCTTCGCGGGGCCGCTCGGCTCTTTCCGCCGCCCCTCCGGGGCGCTTCGTTCGTTTCCGCGGTCGCTCGGCTCTTTCCGCGGGGGCCGGCCGCGCGCTCGGCCGTTCCCGCCGCCTGCCGGGCGCTCGGCGTTTTCCGTGAGCGCTCGGCGTTTTCCGTGCGGGCCGCGGCGCGCTCGGCGCTTGCTCCCTGGCTGGCGCTCCTCAGTCGGCCGCTGCCTGCCTGTCGCCGGGCTGGGAGCGCCTGTGTGTGTGTGAGTGACGCGGCGGAGGTGTAGTTTGACGCGGTGTGTTACGTGGGGGAGAGAATAAAACTGCGGCGAGATCCTAGGCGCGAACGAAAGCAGTGACGGAGCAGCCTGGTAACCGGTAAGAGGAGGAAGGCGCCCAGCAAACAGGGGCGGGGGGGAGGGAAGGAAATGGAGCCCGGCGGGGACCAGGGGAGCCGCCGGGCGGCAGGACGCGGGGGCCCGGCCTTGCACCGCCCGCGGGAGGGGCGCCCGCTTTAAAGATGGAGCCGAGCCCTGCAACATCCCCGCCGCCGCCGCGCCGCGAACAAAGGATAATGGCGGATGGGAGCCGGCCCCGGCGGCGGCGGCGGCCGCCACGGCCGGGCGGCGGCGGCGGCGACTCTGGCGGCAGCCAGCGGCGGCGCTCACCGCGGCGGGGAAGGGGGATCGCGCCCCCCGGCCCCAGGAGGAGGCGGCGGAGGAAGACGACGAGGGGGGAGCGGCGGCGGCGGGGGGTGGCCGGCACCCACCCGCGCCCCCTCCCCGCGCCGCCCTCCGTGTGCGCCCCGCGGCCTCCCCCCGGCGCTGCCCGCCTGGCTCGGCGGCGGCCCCGGGCGCGGCCTCCCGGCCGGCGCGGCCCCACCGGGCTCCGGGGCCGGCCGCCGCGGCGGCGGGGCGGGCGGGCAGCCCTCCTGCGGGGCCGCCCCGGCCCCCCGCGCCCGCCGCTCCGCGCCCGGCCGGTTTCGCTTCCCCGGTGACCCGAATGCGCTGTATAAATAAATAAACAGACTCTTGCCGTGGTGGAAGCGAGTGCGTGGGGCGCTCCTAGGCTCTGTAACACGCTCCCAGGCTCTGTAACGAGAAGTTTTTAATAAAATCTGCATGGACGCTCGGGCCGGCGCTCGGTCTGGTGGTTTGCTTTCATTTGCAGCGCGGGGCAGGGCCGCCGCGCCGGGCGGCTGCGGAGGGGCCGGGGCGCCCGGTCAGCCACGCCGCGCTCCGCCGGCCGCTCGGAGGGGAGCGCCTTCAGCCCGGTGCACTTACCGGGAACGGCGGTGCCGACCCCAGCAGCCTTGCTGCTTTCCCGGCGGTATTTTTAACCCACGGTGAGCTCGAGCCCGGCCGCGGCTGGTAAATCTCGGTTTGGGATTTGCTTTTGCCGGTCTTGCACGGGCTCCCGGGTGCTGCGCAGCCGGCAGGATTTGACCTCTATCCCGGCTTTAGCAGCAAATGTCAGCTCGGCTGCCGGCTTCCACCGGCCTGGTCCTGCCGCAGCCGTGGGGCTTTTTCCCCCCTTCCATTGCCTAGGAGAGAAGCCGTTGTTTTGGCTTCATTTCTACTGTCAGAACCTGCATATCTGCTTTTTTGGGCATAGTAGTAAGTAAAAACGATGTGGCAGTCTTAAAAAACCTTTTAACCAAAGATTGTTAGCACCTCTCAAACGTGTGGAAGGATACCAAAATTTCGTTGGCCATATGACTTTTCTTCCCAGAAAGCTGGGGGCTTTTCTTAATTTTATTTTGTTCTCCCTCTTAAATGTTGAAGTGTCTGCACGTAATCTGCTGCTGGAATAACACCTGTCATGAATATTTCCCCCCCCTCCCCGGCCCCAGCCCTGCGGTTAGAAGCAAGTTTCCTATTTCTTAAATAAAGGACTAGAGACTTACTTAGGAATATCGGATATCTCTGTTCAGTCCCTTGTGACCACTGAACACTATTTCAGAATACAGGAATTTTGAGATTCTACTTGTTCCCTTTCCCTGTATCAACAAATGTGTTGTTTTTTTTAAAGTGTGAAGTCACTGACATAAGTTTTTATTCAAGACGTATATTTGTGATTCACATGTGTAGATAGGCCTGTCCTTCCTTGTATGTGAATTTCCATTTTCTGACACTTCCACCAGTTCTTTTGAAGTAAAGGCCGAAGGTGCTCCACATCACTTCAGAGTAATACCAACATGAGAAGAGGTTTTCTAAAGTTGTAGTTGATTAATAGGCATCTGAGGACTTCAGTAAGCAATGTAGCTGCTATTAGTGATTAAAGAGAGTGTAGTAGTTGGTGTATTTCATTCATTCTTGGTTCAATGGAATATGCACTTTATTTTAAATACAAAAATGACAGTAAATTCTTGCATGTTTTTTGTAGCTTTAAAACACAGCATTTTATTTTATTCTATTTCATAATAGAGGGGAAGACTTTCAGATCCGTATTTTCTGATACAGTTCTATTTCCTTACCAGCTATGTATCCTCACAGATCAGAGAGAAAAGGGAACAGGGAGGTGGTTGTGTATTTGCTAAGCATCACTTACAGGTGACCCAAAATGAAATATTTGCATGTAGGAAAGAAGAGCGTAATCATTTTTAATGCTTAAGTTTCATTGATAGAACATCAGTGTTTAGATTAGTACTCTCAGCTTTGTGTCTAAATGTGCAGTAAATTGTCTGCAGCTGATCTCTATATTTTTTTTTTCCCTTCTATACTTCCGGCCATAAGGGTGTCTGCTACACTGGGTGAAAAAAAAACGCAAAAACCAACAAACCGAAGGTCTGAAAGGGGAGAGGGGTCTGCTGATACAGAAAATTTAGAAGCATCTCATTTAGACTGTCAAGTCATCAATCTATCTATTTCCTGGAAGCCTACACCAGCGTAGCTATTGCTGGTACTGATGTCAAATATAAAATACTCTGTAGTAGCTGATCGTATTCTGGAAAGTAGCTGTTCTGCTGCAGTAAGAAGCAAATGACCTCTTCTTGCCGAAGTGCAGCAACAGCTCTGTAGGTGCAGATTTTGATAGCAGACAAGGTCCTGACGAGGGGTTTCTGATGACACCCTTTTGAAACAAATGGGATATTCACACTTCACCTCTATTTTGGGATCTCTGGAAGCAAGTCGAGATCAGTTACTCATGTCACACTTCTCAAGGCTTTTGTGCAGTGAGAAGGCCATGCTAGCTTTCTGCCACTAATCTAAGGTTACTTTCATGGGACATGACAGCAATCCTCATCCACAGGAACAACCCTGCTGAATTCAGTTTGAGCCCTCTGGTGCCCTACCTGCGTACAGTTAGTTTCGTGACAAGGCAGTGATTCTTCTCTGAATCAAAAATTGTGTTGCCTCATCTGCAGTCTGTGTGATCATATTTCATGGTAATTATGAAAACCTGAGCAATCTGCAGTTACCTTTGTACACCACTCAGCATGAAGGCATTGATAACTCTTTTCTTCTTCACAATTTTTAGATTGCTTGGTTGTACCGCAATTAAGAAGGTGAGTGAGAACAAATACGGCACCTTCCATTTTTCCATGTTTCTAAAATAGCCTTTCAGCTGTACAGGAGATGAAGATGTGCCGGGGTCTAGTTGGTCTTCTAGGTAAAAAAGCATTTGAAAACAGACAAGGGTTTTCTCATTCTGTGCTGCTCCTGTTTTTCTCTGGCAGTGCTGGATTTAGAATATCCCATGCAAAGTGGACAGAATAGGAAACTAGGTGGTGGAGGAACCACGTAAAGGAAAGAGGGTAGAAATTTGGAGGAAGTGTGTTCCTATTTGGATCAATGTATATGTTTTATATATAGGTAAAACATATACATACATACAAGTTTAAAGCAGCACTGATGCTTGTTAGGTCAGTGATTTTGAGCAAAGTGCATAGGTACAGTGTTTCTTTTACTGCTTAAGATAATAAGCATACCTTTTTTTTCTCCTGAGAGTATTGTGAGATTTGATGTTTGTCATAAATCAAGGCCATTAGGTGAAAGATGGAAAAGTATTTTGAAAGACAGGAGAGTCCTGACAGTTGCTGTTTTGGTTTTCATTGCATTTCAGTCAATCTCTGACATGAGACTGTGCTAGCTACTTTAGGCAGAGCTGCAGGAAGCATTATAATGAACTATTTTGAAGCTACCTTCATGCAGGAAGCTGAAAAAAATGTCTGCCCTTGATGTTTTCACACTTTGGAGGGGAGAGTTCAAGTGATGTGTAAAAATCTCTGATCCTCTAAGTGTTGTTCCAGTGATAGCTTGTTTGGTCAATGAGGTTATTGGCAAATTTTTTTTCCCTTCATTTAGAAGAACTGTAAAGCTGGGTCATATTTTCCTCTTTTGGCAGAAACTTTTTCAGATAGCTTTCTAAACTTAGGAAAGATCAGGTTCTTTTCTTGAGCAGACTCAAAAAAACCCCCAACCTAACCTGAGAAATCCAAGAATTTCTGAAGTTTGTCTACTGCCTGATGGACTGAAACCATAGTGCCACACACCTTTTTTTGACAGTAATATTGGCTGAAGCATACTCCATGTCTGGTGATTTTTTCATGTCTTCTCCATTGCACCAGTACAGATGTTTGGGCTACTGCATGGCAGGCCTGACGGGAAACAGTCCAGCAGGGTGAGGGCTGGGGAGCCTGATTATTTGTCACCTGGATCATTCCCTCCCCTGGTTGCTGCATGGCTGCACAGTAGCTGTACCAGCATAATCAGGGGAAGGAATGGGGCTGGAATGAGCAGAAAGATGAGGGCAGCTCAAACAGCAGTGCTGCTAAACAAGAAAATGCAGCCTACGTAAAAAAAAATTAAATTATCGCTGTGTTTATAACTAAGCTGGATGACATAGGTCCTGTTGTGGTTCTTCTTGCTGCAGCCCTGGATCATTTAGCTAAGTTTAAGTTTTCATGTGCGCTAAATGGGAGCAAATGAACATGAGCAGCAGCCTTTCCCAAACTTTAATATCATGTATACATACTGTTCATTGTGCTACTTATTTACTTGGCTTAAATACCTTTTGTGTGTTTTTTTTTAACGTCTGTCATGTTCATTTCCTCAGTCCTGTTCTCATGTGTTTTGTTCTAACTTCTAACCTCCTGTTGCTGTTCTCTGCAGCTCTTTGCCACAACTTCTTAATCATTTCTCCAGCAACTCTGCAGCCTCCTGTGACATTTTGGTTCCAATAATAGCATGCACTTTTCTGATAGGTGCTACCCTTACTTTTCTCTTGTTCACTACTGCTGTTGCAGTATCAATTGAATTTTGCTTTCCCTTGCACCTTTCCTAGGGCTTGAATGTAAAATCTTTTCTCATTTAGCTTATCTTTCATACCCCATGGAATAATGGATGGCAAACATTATTTTCTTGCCTTTTTCTGATAACTCTTCTTCTGGCTCTCTGTAGCTGGCCCGGCCTCAGACTCTGCTGGTGCCTGTCCATTCCTCCAAGTGACATGCAATATGAGCAGGGTTTGTAAATTTATGCCTTTGTAGATTGCAGAGAGCTTTCTCTTAAAAAAGAAAGCCTAGGGTGTTACTGTAAAAGTAGGACCCCTGCCTGTCTTCGTGAAGGTCGTCCAAATCTTTCTCTCTTGTGCTGATAGGAAAATTCTGGGTGATACCAAGGGAGGGAAGATGTGGAAAAGGGCACTGTGTGCTAATGCCGCAGCATAATACCAACAGAACAAGTCTGTTGCTGTGGTTTCATCTGAGCTGGTAAACTGTGTGTGTCTCTCAGGAGACAGACATCATACTCCTTCCTGCTGGCCTCCTCCTGGCTGTATGGTATTCAGCCATCCCTTACATTGGCTGTAGTGTTGATTGTATGTAAGGTCTAATGAGCCAGTTCAAATCACTAACCCAGGAGAAAACTGTGCTTTTTTGTTAGGTTAGTTGTCTCCTCTGTGAGTGAGCTGAATTGGTTGGTGATTGAGATGCTGTAAGCACCAGCACTGGTGCAAGTTCGCGGGGGGAGTATATGGAGAGGGTGGAGGGGGACGCAACTTCCTTCAGCATCAAAAAGCTGGGTCATCAAACCCATCTTGGGGAACTGCAGCGCATCCATGATCCACAGTGAAAGAAGGAAGAGAAAGGCTCTGTCCATGGTGATGAGAGCCACATCAGTTTGTCACAGCTGGGAAAGCTAGAACACAGTATCTCAGTTGAAGGAAAAAAAAAAACAGGGAGGGGAAGTTTCCCTCTTGAAAACCTGGTGACAGCTGTGTGATTAAATTGGCTACTCCTTACCAGAAGCAGGTTTGGGTCCTCTCAAGAGGTTGGATCAGTGTAACTCCTGGGTCCTTTTCTTTATGAGAAGCCTTGTCAGGTGGGGAGAATTATACGTAACATTTCTTTAACCAAGCCCAAGTTGAAAAATGAAGCTCCAGAAGGGGTCCAGATCCAACCCGGTGGTGGAAATGCTGTCAGTTGGCCCAAGGCGTGTGGGTGGTGAGCTCGTGTTAGTTTCCTTTTTACTGTAAACTGTAAACAGGCCTGTCTTCCTGATTTTAAAATAATAATTGTGGCTGAAACTACTAGCATGAAAATTTGGAGTGTATAATCAATGCACATTATCCTGGGATGGGTAGAGGAAGAAGTATGTTACCTGCTGCAGACAACTGCTTTGTCAGCGATATGGCTGTTTGAAAAATGCATCTCTCTGCCCAATCCTCAGAAAGCTAATGTTGACTCTGTAAAAAAGAATCATCCTGTTTCCAGCCTCCCACTCTTAAGTGGAGTCATCATCAAATCAAATCATCATAATCAAATCACAGAATATAGATGTTTTCTTTTCTTCAGCATCTTTGTTAACTTCCCACAGTCTTATGACACTTGTACCCCATGATTTGATCTACCTTGCTTTCATTGGCGGGCCTGGCTGCAGCAGGGTAGGCTCTGTTCCACCTTCCCTGTTCCAGCTCCTGTGCCAGTAGCATCAGTATGGTTGTCTGTGAGGCAGTGACATGAACTGGATCAGAGAACTGGTCCAGGATAAAAATAAGTTGTCTTTTCTGGTCTATCTGTAGGGCAAATTAGTTGCCCAGTCCCATTTACTGCACAGCCTCAGAGGCAGCTGTAAAGGTATGCGTAAGAGGGAATCCAGAGAAAAGCAGAGCCTGAGCTGGCAGTGCTGCCAGCAGAAATGCTTGTAAGACTGTAGCTGCAGTGGGCAAAATGGGGGGTTTCTTTTGTGTGCAACACACTGATGCAAAACATGGATTCTGTTTCTTTCTCTGGCTGTTTCTGGTTCATCACTGGCTCCCGTTGCTTATTCAGGGTCATCATTCTGCCCTTCAGTGTTACCAGCAAGTCACATCTCTGTTCCATGGAGACAGGTGTGTTGCCCACAGGTAATGCAGGTCTTAAACTCCGATTAAGTATTTGAGAACCAAGATAAATTGTGCTGGAGGTGATACTTATGCAGAGTAGGTCTGCCTGGCAGGTATATGAGAGGTCTTTCTCATTTAAGAAGCTCTCCTGCACTGTCCAGACAAATATGAAAATACATGAAAATAAATCAGAATCCACTCAGTTGGTAACATTAGTCAAAATTATTTTACTACAAAATTTGTAGCATTTACTACAAACTTCTGTTTCAGTTGGTTTTTAGGGAGAGGGCTAGTCATAGATTTAATTTTGGTGTGTTAAGCAAGATGTGCCTGCTGTTGCTTCAAGACTAATTGGCCAAGCAACAGTGATTTCAATATGACCAGTAAAGCCAGAGCAATTTTAGGATATAAAATATATCTAAGTCTGAGCTGTGGCTTAAGCATCAAATCTTTTGGGTTTAATGTTGCAATAAATTTTGTGAATAGGATGCATTCAAGAGTTGGACAAGGGCAAGGTTTGTAAGGAAGTGCCGTTTTTCTTGTGCATACCTGGGCATACTCTACGGTAGCACTCCCAACTGCAGAAAAAATTCAAAGGTTTTCACTTACTTGAGACAGTTGAAGCAAAAAAATAGTCTATATTGCCTGTTAAGAAAGAAACAAAGCGATTAAACCATAACAGAAATATGTTGTTTGTACAGATACAGGTTATTTTGAATTTCAGGCATTTGACTTTATAAGTGGTAAATGTCAGCTTTGTATAAATAGTTCAGTCTATCTTACTTTCAGATGACCATTTCTAAAG
This sequence comes from Falco cherrug, assembly GCF_023634085.1. Lineage (NCBI taxonomy): Eukaryota > Metazoa > Chordata > Aves > Falconiformes > Falconidae > Falco > Falco cherrug. Next base: position 14,277,195 of record NC_073704.1, on the reverse strand, counting down.
ATAATCAATAAAACAGTGAAAGTATTGGTCTGAAACATCTATTTTGTTGTGGTTTCTTTCTGAACTCACTAGAAGTGTTGAGGTTTTTTTAATTAAGAATTTCCAATGTTTACCAAGTTATATAACTTCGAGCTCTTATACTATGGGTTGAACTCTAAAAATACTACGTATGTTCCAAGCATCAAACAGAATGAACAATGTTTGTTTTAATAGTTTATGCCTATAAAGCTTGCAGCGTAAATACATGAAATGGCATTTTTTAATTAATTAATCCTTTAGTCACTGTCATTCAGAGGTGGGTTAGAAATGCTAGCAGTGGAGCTGTCCCTTCTCACCAACAGACAGAATCTCAGCACAGACACAAATTCTACCTAAAATTCTCTTGTCAAGTTTAACTACGCTGCTAATACCTGAAACTCCATGCCTATCCTGAATTTCTTAACTGATTTGGTAGCTTTCTGAAACAGAAGAATGGTATAAAAACAAGTGTGAACTGTATCACTTTGGGATTCCAGCGTCAGACCCTTTTCGATCTGCAGTATTTTGCTGAGGTGACCCACAGTGTTTAAATCTCAGGCTTTTTTTGTTTAATTTTTACATGAACAAACCAAATGGATGATGACATTCAGATATCTAATTTGACCAAACAGAAAACTTTACCTCCTGACAGTTAGCCTCCTCTTTATAGAATGGAAAAGGAAACATTTACTTTATTCATGGGAGAGTCCCCTGAATTTCTGGGACTTTCCAGAAAATTAAATTTCAGAATATATTTTTAATTCATAATGCATTAGAGTGTCATCTTTAATCTGTGTAATCTTTAAGAACCTTCAGTCTATTCTTATGCTGTTCTGATAAATGTGATGCATCTGTTAATATTTTCACACTGTAAAATTAACAGAGACTGTGGAAACATTATTTTGGAATAGAAAGATCTCAGGTAATAATAAACATGCTTATATGCTTATCTGTCTTTAGCACATTCCTGCATGTGCTTCCATTAAATCATACCTGGTAGGTAATTTAAATTGTTACAATTAAGGAAACACCTGTATGGAGGTAATTCCTTTCTCTGTTACAGGTGTAAGATTACTGTATGTTGTATTCTTGTCCCTTGGGCTTGGAGCACTCAGGTTAACCAGACTGATATGAATCTGTGTAATGCAGTTGTTTTTAGGTTTTAATAAGTTGTTCCTGATTTGCTCTGAGCACCAAAAGAGAGCTGGATAATCTTCTATATAATTTCAGAGTAGCTTTAGCTTTGTTCACTTAAGCATTTGTCATGTACCCAGTGATCAAGACTGCATGAATCTGTACCACATATATAGAGCAAATCCTATGCAGGAGACACTTTTGAAAAATACCTTCATCTTAACAACATCATAGTCCTACTTCACTCTTTCTATGAGACCGGCTCTGTTGAGCAGTTAGTCATGGCTCCTGCAGTTTGCTGAGAACAAGTTTTAGTAGTTTCCCCACCTCAGAGTTAGCAATTTTTTTAAAATATGAGTATTTGTAGAGTCTCTCCCTACAGAGTTGCATGCTGCCAGAGGTTTGGGATTGCAGCAGTTCCTCCAGCTGATGCCTCTGACGTGGGATGTTTAAAGGTTGCTTGTCATGTGGACAGAGATCCTTAGAACATGTCAAGCCATTGTCAAATACGTCTTGCAGCATTTAGGTGGTTCTTATTCTGCCAGAATGAATGATGGGGCAGTGAAAGACAGTAAGAGGCAGAAACCCATGTGGAGGAGAACAAGTATGATCTGTCTGAATTGCTGTGGCAGGTAAAGTGGAAACCTCAAGTCCTGACAGGTCTACCTAGTGGAAAAAAGGAAAATACGCACCTTCTTAGATGGGTCTTAACCTGGCTAACTTGGCATAATTTTCTGCTCCGAACACTTCCATTGGTGGTAGGGACACAGTCCTCTTTTCCACCATCATCTCCCATTTTCTTCTTGTCACTGAAGAAGGAGAAGGTCTCTGTCTGCTTGCAGAATCAGCTCTCCTTTCTGTCACTCTGGACTGCCTTAGTTCTTCTGCTTGAACACCTTCACAAGCCAGTGTTTGTTATGAAAGGAGGTGGCCCAAAAGGCTCTGCTTGTTGACCAGCGCAGCAGGATAAATTATTTGGCATACGTAGATAGCTGGGTGGCACCAGAGCACTGTTTCTCATTTGCTCACTGTGCCAGCCAGGTTCAACCTACCTTCTTACACAGGGGTCATGTCGCTGCTTTAGCATGGCACTGAGCCCAAGCTAACTACCCGTACTAAGAGGTAGGGTGTACCAGCTTGGGCACAGGGCCTCATGAGCAGAACAGAGATGTTTATCGTACCCATTGCTGTACTTGCATCACTTAGGTTCAGGCTGCGTTAATACACCCCATGGCTTTTAGATGAGTGCTGGTTCATGTCCAGCAAGCTTTCACCACAGGCTGAGCAGGTGTCGTCCCCACCTTGCAGCATGAGGTACCTGCTGTTTGCAGAAGTCAACACTGCTGGTGAACTGCAGCGCCTAGCAGCATCACAGGGGCTCCTCTTTTGGAGAAACAGACAAACAGACAGACAGACAAAGATACTTCACTAATCTTAGTACCGATGTAATCATATCTTCCTATTTTATTAAATACTGCCATCAGACTAGTGTGTAGTCACAGTTTAGCATTGAAGTTAGAAGTGCAAGTATGAGAAGTGGCTGGCTTCATGTCAGTGCAGTCAGTTGTGCTGAGAGGTCAGCTTCAGGTCTCATGCAGTCATTCATTCCTCAGTTCTCCACTTGCTGCTGTTTAAGTCAAAAGCAAAAGGGGAGTTTGACAAGGGCCAAAAATTAAACCTCGTCATGTGTGGCTATGCTGATTATTTGCTAGGCCTGTTCCAACTGCAAAGAGCTTGTTTCTGGAGTTCATCGTGTATCAGTGGGAACGTTAGCTCCCGGTTGCCATTATGAAAAATCATTTGCTGCCTGTATTTTATGTGGTGTTTAAGATGTCTGCACACAAATTACACTGTTCAGATATGCTGTTCTGATAATTTTTGTTAAGTAACCAGCAGCTACACATTGCAAAGTGAGCCGCAGTGCTTTCAGCAGATACGTGGAGAAGAGAGGCACTTATTTTGACAATTTCACATGGTTTCATTTTCGTGAAAGGAAAACTTCTTTCTACAGTTACTAGGAGTTGCAAGAAATCAGCATAGATTGAAAACTAGGTGCTTTTTATGTTCTAAAAATAATGTTGGAGAACAGATGGTAAGCTGTAGTAAAGTGTGGTCACTTTGTATGTAAATACTGTGCATAAATATGGTATTGGCAACAAGTGTGTAAGAACTACAAAATGTGCTGAATTCTCAGAAATGAGCAAGTTCTCATTAAGTCCTCGTGAACTGATTGTAGATACTGCCCAGGACATCCTTAAAATACCTGGTTTCTCTCAAATTCAGTTTGCAGATATCTTTCAGCTTTTTTGTTTTGGTCTGGGTTTTACTACACGTATTCACTACAGGTGTTTATAAGTAGTTACAATAATTCTGTCCTATGTTAAGGATCACAGGGGTAAAGTATGTGAATTAGTCTTTTAATACTGTAAGTGCATTCAGTATGAAGACAGAGCATTTATAATTAGAACGTATTTATAGAATCGGTTTTCAGTAATCATAGTAGTAGTTACCCAATGATTTTATAACCTTTCCTGGATTTGTTTTGACATTTTGTTTTGTCTAAGTGAAGTCTGACAGTATTTTGGGGGAATTTCTGAATGGAAGGGGGTAAGACAGTGGAGAGGCATTTGTTTGCTTTTCATTGTTAACGCCTTAGGAGATGATTCCTCTGGTCTATCCACTCAGCCCCTTTGCAGAACTGGTGTATTCACATAAGACCTATCCCAACTATTAGATAAAGTTAGGGAAAAGGTGGGGTTTGTAAATACATATTATCAGTAGAATTAAAATAAGTAGTTTTGTTCTTTCTAAGCTGGCTTCACCTTTACTTTTAGTGCCCAGTTCACAGTCTCAAAAGGAAAGGTTGTAGTTCAGTTAGGTTCCTTAATTCTATATTGAGCAAGAAAAGGCAGCATAGATTAAACATGATTTAAATAATGTGCGTGTAGCAAGTACTTTTTGGATGCTCTTGTATTTGTTCATAGAATCTGTGATGCAAGAAATAATTTGTAGTTAATTGTTGTCACAATCTCTTAAAAAGCTTGAGGGCAGAAACACTAGATACTAGTAAAATGGCAAGAGCGTGGAGTCAAATCAGAAAAATCAATCAGTGAAGTGTTTATAAGCAACTTTCACTTGCACACCTTACCTGTGCATACTGATTCACCATCTACGTGATAAATATCAGCTTTCTTGTGTTACGCTAACAGAAGACAGTATCTAGACATGATCACTGATTTGGGTGCTCCCTGCTGTAGCTGTGAGATCAGGTGTTTGGTCTTCTGCCCTTGTTTTAAAATGTGCTACTGCTTTTTCTTTAGTGAAAGGGAGATTGAGCATGCAACACAACTGATTTGTTCCGGTACTTTAGTCATTTACATACCTGAATCTGTTAAGTATGAGAAATTTTAACTGACTTTGGAAGTACAGCTACAACTGCACTAGAAGTTTTGTTGGAAAAGTCATGAGCCAGAAAAGTTTCTTACACATAATCAAGGCTCCTGGTTGCATTTCTTCTGTGATCTGTATGAAAATAACTACATCATTTGCCTTTCTTGCATTGGCTGTTACACCATGTATTCAGTCAGCAAAGAGTTGTCAGAAACTTCTCAGAGTGTCATCTTGGTGGAGACAGAAGTGGGACTAGAGGTATTACGTTCAGGTGATGGTCTGATTCTGCTTTGTGCAAGATCTCTTTACAGTGAGATTCAGTTTTTCTTGGAAGTTCAAGATCAAATACTTCAACTTCAGTGACAAGAAGAATTTTTCCAGCTTTTTATTCTTCGGTTTGCCTGGCAGATTGCTGTGTGTGAATGCAAATAATCTCTGCAAATACTCTTCCCCATTTTTGATGTTTTCAGTGGAGTTGGTTGTCGAGGCCATTCTTTTACTTCCACTTCCACTCGGTTTGCCAGGCCCTTGCCCAGCCGTGACCCAGAAGCTGGCATGATCGTTGAGTGTCTATGTGGTGACTTGTTCAGAGAAGTGGTAAAAGGTAGATTTAAGACAAAGCAGCAAACAGGTTGTGTTCACAGTGTGATGCACAGTCCTGTCACCCGGAGGAGAGGGCAGGAGGAGCAAATACCCAGGGTGCAGCAGCAGGGGCAGTGCCAGCTTGGGATGACAGAGAAGCTCTGACATAAATTGCAGCTCCTGTGCCAACCCACTGTAGTCGTTAGCAACAGAGAGAGATAATTATGGGCCTGTCTTGTCCTTTTGAGCATTTATTACTGGTTATTTGAAGTCCCATGTGTTAGCTGTAAATAAAATTATTTTTCACTCAATGTTTTCAGTCTGGCAGCCATTGAATGGAGTTCATAAAGTGGCTGTTGAGCTGCAGCTGAAAGGGCTGCAGATGCTACAAGGTAACAGTGGAAATGTTTCAGATTTCATGTGAATGTTCTCGGTACTTACACTGGAAAGGTGAAAACAAATAATAGCACACGAGTGGGGTTTGATGACCCTTTCAGTCCTTTCATGGTGGATCTGTGGCTTTATAAAGCCACACGTAGTAAATACAGAGTGAGTCAGATTCCTGGAACTTTGGACCGTGGAGCTGTATTTGCTTCCTGCACAATTGTACTGGCATGCCTGCTATGAATAAAGCCGAATACAGGGCTTGAGAAGCAGGCATTGCCTCCATTTCCCTTCCCTCAGCCCCCTTGCTGCCCCAGTCCTTCGCTGCCATAAGCAGCTGGGTGGCTGAGTATTGAACTGGATCGGGAACCTGATGTGGCTGCAGGTGACGGCTGGTGAATGTCTGAGGATGTTGCACAAGTTGGTCTCCAGGTGGGCGTAAGTTTGTTGGGTCTCTGCTCTGCACTGTTTTTGGAGGCTGTCATGTTGTTCTTCAAAACCTGGGTGTGTAATTCAATAAAATAAAACCAGAATTTGTATCTAGCTATGGAAGAGAAGGAGACTTTAAAGTGTGTCAGTTGGTAAAGCTGTGCTCGCTTGTGAGCGGGCTGTGGCAGTACGTCTGAGGTGTAAAGCGAACTGTGTTGCCTCAAGGTGTAGTTATGTTGTATGGCCAATAACTGTCAGTGTAAGCATTAACTGATAACTGAATTGTCACCATATCACTAAAGACAGAAAAGGAAGGCTTGCAGGGAGAGGTAGTATGTTTTACTGTGCCAGCTGGACCACTGAAAAGCACAGAAAGCTTTGGGGCATTCATTTGCGTTTTTAAGGATTAGAGATTGATTTAAATCCTGACTCATGATGATTTGTCTTCCTTTCAGATCTGCACTTTTTTTGGTATGAAATAACCATAATTTGGGATATTCTTGGGTATTGTTATCCATGTGCATGTCTTAACACCTGTTTGAATCCTGATAACTTGCTTAGCAGCAGCAGCATCAGTGCTCTATTTGTGCAGTACATAAAGTATCAGTTTTCATAATATTTAATACATATTTGTAAGTTTTCATTTTCATACTTTTAAATTTGTCACCTTTCATCTTTGCTGTTCTTATAATCAGACAGTGAATGTTTCAAGTTTACATACCCTGTTACCAATATAAATTATTTTTTATTGTTTGAAGCATTTTTCTCTTTGGAGTAAGTATTGTATTTCTATCTGGTCTCTTCATACAGCAGATTTTCATTGCCCCAAATTTTTGCTTTCTCTGCACACCCAGGTTCCACAGAACTCATTTTGAAGATGGCTCCTAATGTCTGTACTGTCATCCAGCTGATGTATAGGGTCCATCTATACAAACAAAATTTTTAAACATTACCCTGTCTCTTATTACTGTTGCAGTGTACCACTTCAGCTTTTCTTACCATGGATGCATGTTAAGCAGAAATCTGAAGTGAACTATCTGTAGTAATGCCCAGGCCCCCTTTCCAAGTTTACACAACTAACAAGACAGATTTATTCAGATTTTTCTACAGTGTGCCGTTCCATTTCCCTGCAATCTGCAACTGTTTGTGTTTATTAGCATCTGTCTTCAGCTATCATGGTGTAAATTGAGCTAGTATAGTTAGTTGTCTTCCACTGAACTTCTTTCTCCCAGTCCTGATTTGGCTAAAACAAATTACTGGGTGTCAGCTGAATGTTTAGCTTTTTGGCTTTTCACCTTCAGAGTTTCAAATCATTAGTAAGCACATTATTAAGAAAGTATTAGTAAGTATAATAATAGCTGCTTTGAACTAATAAAGAAAAATGTGTATTACATAGAAGTCATGAGTTAAACCATCTCTAACCAGGTGATCTCATCAGCTCTCTTAACCTGTGTTCAGAGTTCATAGCCGAGTTGCTTTAGGCAAGCATACTCTGGTTTTCCAACTCTGGTTGTTAACAGCTAACTGTTCAGTTAGTTTCATTTAGAATACTTGGTTCAAGATGAACTACAGCAGTTATTTATTTTTCCTCAAAGTGGGAGTACAGGTACTCTCCTGACAAGATGGAAAGTAACCTGGAAGCAGGGAGGGATGAGAAGAAGGTGTGCTCCCTCTGCTCCTGTATGCGCTCCCTGCCTTGGACACATGTTCCCCACTGGGACACTTTCAGATCCCTGCTTCCCTTCGAGATGTCGAGGTGTGGTGGCTGCCAGGGAAATCAGTGCCTGGGAGCAGGGTGGGCCACTGTGAACAGGGCAGGAGGAGCAAAAGGATGGTGCGGTGGGGTGGGCTTGAGGACCCACAGCGGTACTGGTCAGCGAAGTTTGTCTAGTCTAGGGGTATATGAGAGCTTAGAAAGGAGGTAGAAAGATTGGCATTCATTTGTAGGTGTGGGGAGGTTAAGGTTTCAAACCAAACATCATTTCATCTGTTACATTGTAAATTACAAGAACTAATAGGAATTGACAGCCTTAATTTCAGCCATCCTGGTCTTAATCTGAACACACAATTTACTAAGTATTTATGTTCTAGGTGCCTGCTCTTATATATCTTGGCAATCTTAATCATACTGTACTGTTAAAGTTAAAAATAAAACAATGTAGTAATCATTGTATCTGGAATATGATGTTGTGATGCTAAAAAATTGATTCTTTCTTTTCCTCACAAGTTACCGTAAAAGGTAGTAGTGAAGGTGTTAGAATACAAATAATGTGATCTGTAAGTGCAAGGTAAATGGAACCAAATTCAAGAGTACTTAGAGCTTGTGAATAACACGAGACTAAGAGCTTATCCAAAAACTACAAGTAATGTTGGACACTCATTTAAACTGCATGTGTTAAGGTGTAAATCTTGCAGGCAGCTTCCTGCATTGTTTGGTGCTTACTGTACATTATGAGGAGGTTCCCTTTAGGTGTTTGCAAGTCACGTTAAGAATTTGATTGCCGACATTTTGGTGTTGTAGAGGAGGGAGCACCCCAAAATGCTAATGTTTTTGCTGATTGCATATGCAAAAGATGATGCAAGTATGTAAACCAAGCTTGTAAAACCAGAGGTCCTTTGCTGAATAGCGTGTGAGAGAATTGGAAAGTCTTCCTAGGAAAATACTGCATTTATCAGCAGGAATTTGGCAACATCTACCTTTGCAAACATTGCTAAATACCTGATTCAAGAGACTTCTCACTTGCACATTTCATCTATCTCTAATTCCATTTGTATAGCAACTGACTCCATACTGGAGTAATGGTTTCTATCAGCAAACAAAAGCATTATTAGTTTTGAAACATACTCGAATTTGTAGCTGGGGAATTGTTTTTAAAGTTCTTTTCAGATACTTGGCTGGGAGATGTTGCGAAAGATCTGCTCCTCAAATGGTTCCGATGAGGTAGTGTTTTGGCTGGAGTCACCATGATACATGCATCGGAATTGGGAAAAAGTTGTTGATTTTCTTACCTTGGACCAAACTGGCTGATAGTTGCAAAAAAGTGATAAAACCAGATATCTCTTTAAAAATTATAAAAATCGAAGAAACCTACAGTAGTCTGGTTTGTAGTTTGCACTTGTGAAAATGCGGAATGCTCAAAAATTTGGTGTATAATAGAAGACTAAGACTGTTACAGTACAACTGGTGTGTTAAAGTTCTGATAGAAAGCCACTTAAACTGCTGTCATTAATGAAGTCTTTAAGAACTGTTTGGTAATATATATTGCAAATAGTAATAGTGCATGGGTTTTCTTTTGTGCTTTCTGGGAGATGAAATGCAGCACAGAGATTTGGTACAGTAGGAAAGAAGGGGGGGACACAGGCTGTTCTTGAAACTCTTATAAAAATAGTAACATCTAGACTACTTAAAATGCAGTGAGTTTACAATTAATTTCTTTCATGGCCAGTTTACCAGTATATGCATAGAGGTAGAGTATTGTTTATCTGTGAGCATTTGTCAGACTAATACCTAGTTTATGTGGGACAAAAATCATGGCAACAGGGAGAGGCATAACAAAATCCCAGGTGCTTAGAGGAATTTTAATTACTTTTTCCAAAAATTTCTAAATTGTATGTCACTGTTTTTAAGGAAAATCAGGTTTAATTCTTTTCCTTCTTTTCATTTCCTAAGAATTTTTAAAATTGTGTTGGAACTAAATATTTGGTACTTAAACATTTCACTGTTCACACACACACACGCTCATTTGAACAGTGACTTTCAATACTAAACATACGGACTTTGATTTGTATATATTGACTTGCTTTCTTTTGATGTGAGATGCAGCTACTGCTTTGAAATGCTGTTTTATCTTTTTTTGATTAGTGATCGTTTACTGTAAGACAGAATTCCACATTATACTCTGGATTGAAGTGTGACTCTACTGCTTTAGGCAACACATCTCCAAAGAGTATTCTGTTTCCTGTAATACTGTAGTATAGTCTGCACCGAAATGGAAGTTTCCCTGACTTTGTGTTTAAAATGAAATGTCTTGAATGTGGTCATGGTACTACCACCTGTATTGACACTTCTAAGTCTTTTCCCGGGGAGGGGCGAGGGGGGTGGTGGTGGTGGTGGTGGTGGTGGTGGCAGTAAAGTTTAGCAAAGAGAGGCGCATTTCTCCTTCTTTCCACCTTTCTTCTAATCTGAGCATCCTCTGCCTGCAGGCTCTTCCCCAAAGCAGAAATGCTCTACTGGTTGTTTTGGTCCAGCGCTGAAGACAGGTATGTGCTGCCCTAGGGTAGCCAGAGGCCTGAGTAGGTTGGGCAGCACAGGGTGGGACACAGAATAAATATTGTGGCTATGGACATTCTTAGTATTTGATATTTGGAGTTCTGTATAATACAATGGTATTGCTGTATCACCATTGGGAGCATTTCCTTGTATTTTGAAGTAATTTTTTATATATTAAATCTTTCCATACCAGTATTTAGAGAAGATCTGAAAAGTAATTTTTGCAGATCAGTGCAGGATTTAACATTCATTGCACTCTGCCTACATGCATGGTTTTGGAAGTTATGCAACCTCTTTTTTTATAGAGTTTCGTGTTATGGTGATCTCAGCTTGCTCAGTTATTGCTTAGAAATATAAGTGTATTAGGAGCTATATATGATAGAAAACCTAGGTCATGACAAACTACTATGTACCTCTAAATACAAAAACATCTATTCGCAGTAAGGTTCAAGTAGAAATGGCTTCCATCATTTACGTATACTGACTTTAAAACTGCTGAGTAGAGAAGACTAAGTTGCTGTGACATAGGGCTGTACACAGTCTGGTTGTGGAAAGAATTTGCATGGAGATGTTGCATATTTAGTTCAGACAGAAGAAGACTGAAAACTAAATGCCCAACACAGAAGCAATTGCTATTGGTTATCTGCAAACTGCAGTTGCGGGGGAGAGGGAGGGCTGTAGCAGGGCATCTTGTCACCTTGGCACTGAAGGAGCACCCTTCCTGACAGACTGCCGGTTGTTATTCCAAATTCCGGGGGTACTAGATCATCATAGTGCGATTGCTCAAGCAATTTTTTTAAGATGAGCAAAATGCATTTTTTCTGATCTCATTATTGGAGGAGACTGGGCCTGTTTTTCAGAAACATTACACACAGAAAAATCAACCTGAGAGGCAGACACCTGGCATGAAAAACATTTGCCTGAATGCTAATAGTTTGGCAACAGTTTAATAAGCAAATGAAAACAGTATGTAGTAATGGGAACTCAGCTGCAGTGATTGCTACCAGATCCACCAAGAATAATGGACTTGCATACCAACCCAGACTTACGACAAATATTGTGATTGTAGGTAACTAAATGACCATGGAATCTGGAGCAGAGAACCAGCAGAGTGGAGATGCAGCCGTTACAGAGGCAGAAACCCAACAGATGACAGTACAGGCACAACCACAGATTGCAACGTTAGCCCAGGTATAAAATCATACGGTGTAATAGTTTTACCTATTGGATAATTTTTTTAAAAGGGTTAATGTCTGCTCATGGGCCTGAGAGAAGGTTCCATTGATATGATTCTGAAACAGGTGCAATGTATAGTTCCTTTAATATTTGTCTTCACATTTTTAAAGCAGTAGAGATTTTTAACTTCCCATCACACTAGGCTGGTTTTAGTCCTGAAGAACTGTATGTGTGTAAACTGTAATGTTAATAGAATAATGAATGAAAATATTTCTAGCATTCTTTACCACAACCATACACTGAAAGGTATTTTTTTCAAAACATGTAATTTACTGTCTTTTTCATATTGACTGGATTGTTTTGCTGTTATGCTTTTTGTTAGAAACTTGTCTATAGCAGTCAGTTTAATTCTGAAGAGAAGAAACGAAAAATATAGATAAATAATGCAGCAAATACAGCATCTTACCAGAAAGGATTAGTATTATAAACATTATAATCAAGTGGAACAAGCTGGCATTTGACAGCTCATGTTATCCTGTTGTCACCAGAATTTCACAGAATTGTTGGCTGTTTAGAGAGACAGTAGTAGATCGTTTATTATCCTCCAGTTATTTTGGAGAGACAAGAAATGCAATCCCAGCTACATCTCTAATTTTGGAACCTGGTTTCATTCCTGGATACAGTGATGGTTGGCAGAAGCAACTCCATTGTGTAAATGAGTACAGAATTTGTTCATCTCTCTTCTGTAACCATTTAATTTTAAAACTGTTTGCAGTCCACTAAGAACAAACAGGTTTTTTATATCTCGGGAGTTTGGGGAATTGAGTGTCTTGTAAGTGGCACAAGTGTTAAATCACTTAGCATTTTATAAATTATTAAAGTCATTGCACCTTTCGGTAAACCAGAGCTATTATACTTCCATTCAAGTGATAGTATAGGGGTTGGAGCTGTTAAAATGCACAGGGTGATTTTGTTGAGTGAAGCTGTAGTGTGAATTTACAGGCCACCAGCTGCCCTGCACCAGCTTGCCTCTTTGGGCAGTGTTCTCACTGTCTAACTTAGGCACAGGATGTAGGTGGTGCGAATAACACTTCAGTGTGAACTGGGTGGAAGTAGTTTATTACTCTTGCAAAACCAGTAAACTGCTTCTTGCTTGCTATGCATTAAGATTTAGTCCAGAGAAGCAAGAATGTTTTAAATTCTTGTGTTAACATACTAACCTCCAGGCAGCTGAATTTACAAGTATGTAGTGGGTTGAATGCAGTTTACTCGGGCAAAATTACCCTGGTACTTGAATGAGAATTTTTCCAAGTAAGAAAAATCTGTACAGCTATGGTTAAAATCCATGTGAACCACAAAGAATGATGTTACGTTTTTCCTGATTTCCTCTGTTGTCATTCACTGTATTATTTGCACCTTAGCTGTTCCCCTGGCTTTATATTCCTTGTGAAGGTGATGTAACAGTCTAAACATAATTCTTTGCCTTGTTCACATTGGTGTTACATTATTACGATATTTTTGATACATGAAGTGGCAGTGTTTGGCATTAGGGAGTGTCCTCGGAGGCTTAGACAAATCTAAATAACTAATTATGTCAATTTAGTTCTTCCATTATCTCTTGTAAGGTCACCCCTCTTGTAAGCTTAGTTTAATTGCTGCATTTTTACTGAGTTCAGGGTAGTTTTCAGAGTCAAAAGGAAACTCGTTCCAGTTCCACAAGGTATGAGTCAGAGACATCTGCGGAAGTTACACTCTGCTGTTGGCTTAATCCGACCACAGAGTGGCCTCCAGTTGATCAGCTTTGCTGTCATTGCCAGGGACGGTTTAGTCAGACATGCATTATTAAAAAGGTTGCTTGGTAAAGGAATATCATTTGCCAGAGGGAAGTGCGCGCATGTTAATCTCAGCCCGGGTTTCTCTCAGATGTGAGTTAAGTACCACCGTGTAATGCTGCAGCTGTTTTCCTGAAAAAGGAAGGTAAAGGCAAACACAGATTTGTGGATTTGGGAGAGACATACGTGGAGGAGAGAGGTCTACATGTAATTCCCTTTATTTTTGTTGTTAAGCAAGGTTCCCTTGTAAGCAGTGGATGTTTATGGAAATTCAGAGATCAGCTATTGCAGCTTTCTGAGAACCACGTGCTCACAGGGACAGCAGAGGATTTACTTCTGCGTCCAGTACACAGACGCTCTTTGAGATTAGATAGGACAGCAGTGCAGCCCCTTCTGGCATTGTAGCTACATGGATCAAATTTCTTGAAAATGCCGTTGAACACCAGAGGATTGTTAAATTTTCAGAAGCTGGGTGTCTAGAAGACCTGCCTAAGGTCTGCCAGAGCAGCTCACGCTTGCCTGCAGTCCTCCCCTGAGGGCTATGGTGGTGCAAGTCAGGTGCAGACGGAGGGCCATGTACACAGGTGCGGCAGCCCTGGCACCCTCCTACCTGTCAGGAGCCCCCCAGCCACGAACACATGCATCGTGTCATCGTACAGCTGCTGCGTTCTGGATGCACACTGGGGCACCTGCCCAGCCACCTAGCATCCTTTAGCCGCCCATAATAGTTCTTGTGACTTGCCAGAGTGAGCCTTCTCTGCGTGATTTGAACAGCTCAGTATGGATGTCGCTGTCCTCGGAGCCCCTGCGCAGAACATGCGTGGCTATGTATGCAGTGGTACCAACTGTGCTGCAGTCTTCAGCGTTTCCCTGTTGGCATAGCCACTATGCCTCCAGGCCTATGCTGGAGAAACAAAGTCGTTTAGGAACTGAAGGTTTAAAATGTGGGCAATTTTTCCTCAGAAATAACTTTAAGGCTAGGGTTTCTGTTGACCCGTTACACTGAATCACAGTAACTGCCTACAAACCATTTGTTTTCACTGCAAACCCACAAGTTTTGTGTCTGAAGACATGGTCAGTTTTCCTCACTTAAATGGACTGTGCCAGCTACTTAATACGGTTTGTGTCTAGAAAGTCTGAAAGCTATGGCTCCCTAAAAAATTTAACTTCTTACATCTGGCAAACACTTCGCATTTTCTTGAGTGAGAACAAAAATAGCTGCACTCCCATATGTTTCTGCCTTTGACTCAGCAGCGTCCGTAGGAGTACACCCAAGTCCTATCAGTATCTAACTGAAGTAGGCGAAAGGTAATAATGTGTTTTTATTAGGTTACCTCAAAATAGAGGTAGTTGTGTTTTTCTCATTCTTGTCAGTGGTTTTACAAGCAATGTTTTGAGCCTGCAGAAATTCTGCATTAGATTAATTTGTAAAGTAGGTCAGATGTTGGGCTTAGGCAGGTCAGGGGGTTTTGTATTACACTGTAACATTTGGGTCATCTAATTGGGCTCTAGAAGAGACTTAATTCTTTCACCAGAAAGCGTTCTTGGTAGTGAAATAAGATTTTGCAATAACCTAATTTACGCTCACTGTCTCTTCTTTGCAGGTATCTATGCCAGCAGCTCACGCAACGTCTTCTGCACCCACGGTGACCTTAGTTCAGCTGCCCAATGGGCAGACAGTTCAAGTGCATGGAGTAATTCAGGCTGCCCAGCCGTCAGTTATTCAGTCTCCACAGGTCCAGACAGTTCAGGTACTGACTGAAGAAATTCCTCATATGTGAATTGGGCCTTGTGATAGTCCTGCCAGTTCACTGGTTTCTGATGTGTTTGTGTCCTGGATTGTGATTTTGCTTATATAAACTTTAAGAGCATGTTGAAGGCAAAATCTGTACAGTATTTGCTACTCTGTGACTGTTTTTTTTTTCCTGTTCTGGTTTAACCACTTTTCACTTTCAAACATTGCTCAGTTTCATCTCCGGCTAGAATGTTGTTGGTGAGTTTAACAGCTTCATGGTTTTTCTTACAGTATTACTCTACTTTTTCTCTCTTCTATATTTTCATACATCTTTATTGAGTAAGAGTTCATGCTGTTCTGAAGTCAACAAAAAAGATTTCTTTTTTTATAATGTAATCTTTAATCAGTAATGAGACTGATATTCTGGGATGAGAGTCTTTGCTATTGAAAAAATATTTGCATTGGTTTATAGAACAGATGTCTTAAAATAAACCTATCAGTCCTCTCATAAAAATGGTTTTAAAATTTGCCTGTTGAATATTGTTTGCTTTGTAAAGCTTTATCATTTTCTCTTCTGTAAAGTAAGACAGGTAATGTGATATGATGAGGTAGCTTGAAGACAAGTAGTCTGAAACCTTTGAAACCTGTAACTTTTGGGTTTTTTGAACCACTTTAAGCTCAGTGTTACTGAACGCAGAAAGAGAAATTGCTTGGCATACAGCAGCTACACAGGGCAAGGACTGTACCTCATTTCTTTGCTCTTATTGCACTGAACTCAAAAGTTTAATTTAAAATGTAAACATTAAAAGTAGACATTTGATACAGATACTTAGCTGGATATTATTTTAAAAAATACTAAAGCATGCATAATTTAAAACTAGGCCATTCTGATAATCATCTTTGTTTACTCCTTGTCAGCTTTAGTGCTGAGTTTGTGGCAGGCTCTACCCTCCTCAGCTACTGGAATCAAAAGTTTAGAGTTTTAGTTCATTGGAGATGAGCAAGTTACTAGCCCAGAGGTGGAAGACTGACAATGAAACCATGCGTGGAATTCACCTGGCTCAGTGCAAAGCCAGCCTGTTTGGATATTGAAAACCTGGTAGTTCACAGTCAGCCCTGGACATGTTCAGGCCCCCTATCTGGTAACTGTGACATTTGGGCACCAGCCAGCTTTTTGAGCCTTTAGGAATCTTCCCTACAGTGCATAAAATGTCAGGCTGTGAGCTATGTTTCTCACACAGGCATTTTACGATTCACTAACTATTGTTAGCTTTTGTGTATTTGTCACATATGTGACTATAGTCTTTAGGAAAACAGTCTCTGCTTTTATGTATTGGAGATGTTTTAAAATTTTTGGCACACTTCAAATCTAAAATTATTCAAATATGATTGATGTAAACATTTCCGTTTTCCTTCATAAACCTTTGTCTTTTCTTAGCATCATCACGTATGACATTTTTCTGACAATCCCCCCTTCCTGCCAAAAGGCAGTCTCTCTATACCTAATTACTTACAAACTGCTGTTTCTCAGCTTCACTATTTTGTTAGTTTCTGAATGTTTCTATCTTGGTTTGGTTTTAGTTATTCTCTCCCTAAATTTTACTTAAAAAAAATAAAAATCTTTGTTTTCTTAAAATGAGTGGAAACAGGGGATCGTGGAAAGCAAAAAGTGTGTAGAACTACTGTTTATATTTTCTTATTGGAGTATTTAAATTATAAAGGACATTCTCACAGGTAGATAACTCACCATGATCATTCTTCACTGGATCTGTTACTAAACAGCCTGCCCTTTCTGTTCATTGCTTAGGCAGAAGCACTGTAGAATACTTGGGTTGTAGCGTGTTTCACAGGATGTCAGCATTTCCTGAAAATAAAGACATTGGAAGTGTCGTGTTAAGTTTTATTGCTGTTCTTATTTACAGATCTCCACTATAGCAGAAAGTGAAGATTCACAGGAATCAGTAGACAGTGTCACAGACTCACAGAAACGAAGAGAAATACTTTCCAGACGACCCTCCTACAGGTATGGAGGTTAAAAGCAGAAGCATTTTGCTTGATGGGTGGGTTCTTCACATGGGGAGGGAGACAGTGTGATTGTATAGTTATTTTTAGATTTACCGTTTAACTGAAATCTCTCTTCTACGATGACTTCCCATGGAATAGGATGTAAAGAGAGAACCAGATAGGAGGAGGAGGAGGAAGAAACCTCAGCTGTTACACTTTGTTAAGACCGAAGTGAGCTGAGGATAAGCTGAGTGCCATATTTGTGAAACATTGCAGTATTATTGTGCTAGGTGCCTTGGAGATAGCTTTAATGGATACTTAATACATGGGAGACACTGAAGCTTTGCAAGAAAGTGGCTTCTATATAATTGGTATTCTGCAAAAAATCAACTGTGTTGTTTTTCATTATTGTTGAAATGCTAGCAGCAATAAAACTTAATTCCTTTCTCCTGTGAGATTTTCAATAAACACGTGGTGTTCTGTGGCTCAGAGAGAATTTCTGCTTGAGCAAAATTGGTTGTGTTTACAGTTTAACTAGTCAGGGTAGGAGTTGAATGTAGTGATAGGCATCTAGTACCTTTAGTTGTCATGGCAAGTACTTCTGCGGTAAGAGCAACTGAGGTATGCCCCTTCACATGGTGTTAGTCATATGTTACTTTATTAATTAAGCCCTTGTACATCTTTTCCTGGCTGTACTAAATCTCACTTTTCATTCTTAATACATGCTAAATAGTATTAAGGAACAGCTCTGGAGTTCATCAGATTTTAAGCGACCTGTGCATTCCTCCTGCTTCAGAAAACTCAGACACTCCTTTTTTCTTTATGAGCATAGCCTTATACAGAGGGAGACTGTAGGCCTGAGCATATCTCAACGGGGTTTTTTTTAGTACTTGCAGATTATTTTTTACCTTCTCCAGCAGCCTTCAAGGCCGTTCTGCTGAAGATAGTCAAAATCACTGTTGAAGAACCCTAGCCATAATAGATCTGGGAAGATGCTTTTATTTGTGAGGAGCAGTGTTGCTGACTTCAAGGCTGCCACAGACTTTCTTGCAGTCTGCTTCACCAGTGAGACACTTGCTTTTACTGTACATGTTTATCATGAGACAACAGAGCTAAGTAACCAAGCAGCAAAATTAAGAAGAGGGTACTTGTGCATGCTCATTTCTCATTGAGTGGACTCCTTTGCATGCACTGTTGCCACACCACAGCCTCTGTCCTCAAAGCAGATCCTGTTAACTCAGCAAAACATTGTAATTGTAAAACCTGTATACGTAGCTCAGACTCTGGGCCTGTGTAGGGGTCATGTCAGAAAGGCTGAGCCATACTGATGTGTTTAGTGAATTCCTGGTCGGCATTATTCAACCTGCTGTAACTGCTTACAGAGGCAAGATAGGTGCAGACAAGTTCACAGAATTGAAAGCTGTATCTCTTCCTCAGAAACTCCACTTTGATGTTCTCCATGTCAGTTCATAGCTCCTATATTTGTAAAGCTGCCACCTTACCTCCTATCTTAAATCCATCTTTATGATGGCAAGGATAGGTTTTAACCACCAGATCGTATCTGACATGAGCTTAAAAAGTGATGAGCTGTGGTTTCTTCTTTTGTATCTTGAGCTGCTTCGGTTTTGTTCCTCATCCTCCCTGCTCTGTCCATATTTTCAGCTGTTCTGTCCTCCAGATTTTTTGGTCTAGCACCTAGGTTGCACACTCTCTGGATGGGAATTTTTTATTTGTCCAAGTAGTGCTTGGCACAGTGAAGGGCTTGTGCAATCATAGAATCATGTAGGTTGGAAAAGGCCTTTGAGATCATCAAGTCCAACTGTTAATCCAGGACTGCCAAGTCCATCACTAAACCACATCCCTAAGCACCATGTCTACATGTTTTTTAAACACCCCCAGGGATGGTGATTCTACCACCTCCCTGGACAGCTGTTCCAATGCTTGACCACCCTTTCCGTGAACAGTTTTTCCCTAATATCCAATCTCAACCTCCCCTGGTGTACTTGAGGCTGTTTCCTCTTGCCCTGTTGCTTGTTATCTGGAAGAAGAGACTGACCCCACCTGCCTACAGCCTCCTGTCAGGTAGTTGGAGAGAACAATAACGTCTCCCCTGAGCCTCCTCAAGGTCCCTCCTGAGCTTCCTTTTCTCCGGAATAAACAGCCTCAGTTCCCTCAGCTGCTCCTCACATGCCGGGGTTCTTGCATGCACACAGAATCAAAACAGCAACAGCAAAGCTCTGTTTGTCAAGTTGCTCAGCAGAGTGACTGCTCTCCCCAAACAGCACCATACAGATGTTCTGGCTCCCAAAGCTTTAGGAGCCTTATTTAAGAAATGAGTATTGTCTTGGAGCTTGGGGTCTACAGCTGTGTTTGCTTCACACTTTGAGTTGCAATGAGAATCCACAGGAAAACACAGAATTACAAAAAATGTTGTTCTAAGTAGTGTTTTGCAGTGACAGACTAAGCCAGCAGTGAAAAGAGCTTGACAGTCTTCTGAGGGACAGTGTTTGGTCTAAACGATGCTGATTGCAGTAACTGCTGTGGTCAGTCTTACAGTCATGTTCAGTGGGGACCTGTAGCCATGATGTTAGTTTTGGCTTTGGATAATTAACCCATGGAAGTAATTAAACGAACTGTTCTTTCCTTTACCCATGCTAATCTCACAGCTTTCTCAGGCAGGGCACCTGTAAATGTAACTGTGACTTTACTCAAGCACTCAGTGTTGCCTCCCGGGCAGGTGTTACGTTATAAGCTGGTTGCTCTTTACAAGCATTTGTGCTGTCTGCCTTTATACTCAGCTGTCTGGCTGAGGTCTTTATGGTCTCTGAGATGGAGCAGTTCCCCTAATGTAAGTGAGGAGACAGGTTTTTACATACTTTGCTTTCTTCAAATCTTCATGTGGCTAAAAGCAGGAAACAAGTAAAAATGGATGAGAGAGAAAGAAACATGTTTTTAAGAAAAAGGGAAGGTTGTAATAGCTGTATCTTGCATTGAGAAGAACCTGTTGAGAAGCACCTGTATCTTGTGTTTTGATAAGCACAGCTGTTCTGTACTGGCTCCCTTGCCCGTCTGTGCATGGCACTTTGAACAATCCTCTCCAATAAGAGTTTGAAGATAGTGCGAGTTTTTTATTCTGCACCCATATTTTCCTTGCTGGCTTACTGCACTTTTCAGTTTTATCCAGCATTATGTATCAAATAGACTTTTTTTTTTTTTTCTCGATTTTTATTAAAATCTCTACAACACACTGTCTTTGCCAGAAAAATTTTGAATGACTTGTCCTCAGACGCCCCAGGAGTGCCAAGGATTGAAGAAGAAAAGTCTGAAGAGGAAACAGCAGCACCTGCCATCGCCACTGTTACGGTGCCAACTCCCATTTACCAAACCAGCAGTGGGCAGTACAGTATGTAGTCTGAATTTCTCAGTGGTGCTAGTAAGTGGGGATGAGAAGATGAAGAACTATTATTTCTGTAACTGTTTGGACTAGGACAAAGCAGGAGATGAAAATAAGATTACTTTAATTTGACTGTTTGATAACCATGCCTTTTAAACACATTCTTATTGTAAGTATTTGAAGTGTTCAATTAACATTCCTGGGACTGCTTGCCAGTTAGTGCAGCTAATGCATCCTGAGGCAAAATATAAACTAACCATAATGCTGTTATAAACTTTTTCACTTCAGGAACCAGATGAGGTAATACAGAAGTTTCTTTTTTTCCTGGCAGATTATTAATGCTGATTCACAAAATTGTAACCTCATCAATAGAGAAAATATTACAGTCTGCAAATACGTTTTTAGAAAGTCCTGAAAAAATAAGAACTTCATCAACCTTATGTAAAATGCGTAATAAATATATGTGTCCATGTTTTCTTTATTCATAAGATTTTATAGATGTAGTCCTTTGATTTAAAGGATTGAGTATACAGCAGTAAAGCTAGAATTCACATGCTGTCTCACACAAACACACACAGTATTAAATATACAAAAATGAGAAAGGACTACTTGTTTACATCTTTCTATTAACATCTCTTGAAAATTTTGTATCTCTGGTTACTACTCGGCCACTTTGCCTAATATCTTACCTAATTTTAGGTAACAAACTGATGTCGTTAACTCTGCTTTCCTGCCATAACTGTAAAATAACTGCTTGTGCAGATACTTGAGATTCTGATGTGTCTGTATATAGGAACACAGTGAAATTCTGTGGAATCACAAATGAGGGGTGATGTCTCAGTTCACCTGGATGGCAGGATTGAGGAAAGGAAAAATATCCAGCAAAGTAAGACGGCTTGAAGGAAAAAAAAAGTGTGATACTGGACCTTTATGAATGAAAACACTGCTAGGAAGGTGCTGAGGAAGTTGTAGAGAAGGGGGGATACAATCAGAAGAAAAAAAAGCCAAAGCAAGAAGAAAGTGAAACACAAGATGGATAGCAATAGCAGCAGAGGAGACTGAAGGGCATAAAGCATGGAAGAGGAGAGGAATTTCAGATGAGAAGAAAAAAGAAGGGACTGAGGAAAAGATCTAAACCAACCAAGAAGAAAATCTTAACTAACAAAAAGTATTCCTGGGGGAGGATGGTAGTTCTTCTGTGTGACGCTGTTTTATCAGAGAAACTAAATTGTGTTTTAGGCTGTGGTTTTTGCCACCCACCTGCCCCCCCTGCAATGGGTCTCATGAAAACTTGAAAACTTACTTTGAAAGCATGATTTCTTTAATGTACACTAAAGTCACGTGTCTGATTTGAGGGTGTATAAGGGCTCAAGGGATTTAACTGAGATCAGTATTCTTCCATACCTAGGTTTAATACTGTAAGTTAATGAGTAAATTAGTGTCTAAAATGCTGTCTCCATTTTTTTCGTCTTCAGTTGCTATTACCCAAGGAGGAGCAATACAGTTGTCTAACAACGGCACAGATGGAGTACAAGGTCTCCAGACATTGACTATGACCAACGCAGCTGCAACCCAACCTGGCACCACCATTTTACAATATGCACAGACCACAGATGGACAACAGATACTTGTACCCAGCAATCAAGTTGTTGTACAAGGTGAGAAACATCACAAACAGTCATTCTGTATAACATTTTCTCCGTGCAGATATAAGCTGCAAACCTAACTCCTTCAAATGTGTCAGGAAGCAATTAACAGATTTGGCACAAATAAGTCTCCAAAATGATTAAAGGAAATTCTGGACAAAGCTATTTGTTGCATTTTCTGAGAGCCTTTCCTTTCAGATTGATAAAACTGTGGGTATTTTGGGCTTACTTCTTAAAACGATATATTGATTTTTGGTTTTCAATGCTATATTTCCTGTATTTTGTCCACATGATTTTTTTTATTGGTATGTTCTGCAAAAGCTGATACTACTTCAGAGTTCTGAGTTCTCCTAGATAGTCATCTGCAACAACAGTAAATTTAAAGCGAAGCATTAAAGTTAGGGAGGAAGGTTGTTTGATTCTTTCAGGACTCTTTATTAGTAATTTTTCCCTCCTTTCAATTGCAAGTCATAATTTCTCCCTATTGCAGCTTTTGTAACTAGTCACCAAGTACTTAATCATTGAGTCTTAGAACCATAAAGTAATTTAGGGAAGTGCCTTAAGAGATCGTTTGGTCTTAGCCCTCCACTTAGAGCAAGCAGGGCTACTTTGACTAAGTAAGTTGGGGGGGGGGTATTGTATTAAAATACATATTTTGGTTTATCAAAAATGGGAGGGGGGGTATTAAAAATTATGAAAAATAACAGAAAAGTGTACCCCTGCTTTTATGATTGTAAAGCAGGTTATTTGAAAGTTAACCCAGCGAAGAGGTCTCTGGGCATCAGTGAAACTACAGTCGAGAAAAATACTATTGTTGCATTGATCTTCTGGGTTTAGTGTTCTTAAGGATGTGTGATTTCTTTAGGTGGCACTATATTTTCTTATGAGCTCAGGCAAATATAACACACTTCTAGATTACAACAAACAAACAAAAGAAACCAAGACCTTGTTCATTCTAGAGAAGCAGTGAAGTTGAGTGTCTAGTTTGCGCTGTCTCTCTCTTGTTGGAGTAAATGCTACTTTTCTACACCCTTTTTTCTGTACCAAATACTTAAACATGCAGTTTCTCCTTTTGTAGACCAACATTTGGAGCATAGCTAGAAATAACTGTCTGCCCCATCCTTCGTCTTCTTAAAGCTGCCCAAAAAACAGGGAAGTAAAAAGGAAGATACTAAGGGAGAAAGAAGCATAGCAATACAGCAAGACAAAATCCAGTTATCAAGCGCAAGTGAAGACTCCTTCAACAGGAATGCCCCAAACCTTGCATACGTTAATAAACTAAGACTGAGACAGCAGTGATGACCCAGATGATGGTCATCCCTCCGGTACTGTACCCCAGAGTACATAGTTAGCTAGACGACAAGGTGCTTTTTGCACCACATTTAATGTTGCTGTCATCAGAGTGACATCATGTTCCCCTGTGTCTTTCAGCTGCCTCAGGAGATGTGCAGACCTACCAGATTCGCACGGCCCCTACCAGCACCATTGCACCAGGCGTAGTCATGGCGTCATCCCCAGCACTTCCAACCCAGCCAGCAGAAGAGGCCGCACGGAAGAGGGAAGTGCGTCTAATGAAGAACAGGCATGTATATTTAGAGAATTTTTTTTCCAGTCAGCTCTGCATAGGACTAGAGTGTTAAGCACTAAGAATCCTGATCTTTCTTAGTCATGTTATGAAATGCTTCTGGAGAATTTGCCTTTGTTTAAAGATGCAAAGCAAAGAAGCACATCTGCTAATGCCATGTATTGTGACTATGAAACCTTAAGTAAAGGTGTCAGACTCATTCTGTGAGGTGTATGAATTTGTTGCCGTAAGGAGAAAAGTAATTGGTGAGAGACTTGTATGACTGTAGGTATGTTCTTGCAAACACCAAGGTGAGTTGATTTTTTTCAGTTAATACATTTGTGTAGTTTCGTTTCCCGGATTCTTTACCTTAGCCTTCTGCATGTATTCTCCTTGCTGCTGGCCCACCTGCGCTCTTTACAAGTGCTTTCTTGATTGTCTCACTTGTTTTCTTTAGCTGCTTGCCCTTTGGGTTTTATCCTCCAGAGACAGAAAGACTCAAGGAAAGGCCAAATGAGCAGCTACTCCTTTTGAGTTCTTGTGGAGCCAGTAGTGGCAGCAGAGGAACTGAGAGAGGAGGTGGGGGGTAGACTTGACCCTGTAGGATTTAGTGTGTGAGGAGGAACAGCCAAGCCTGCTGAGGTGGGACTTGGTGGAGGCAGTGAGGGAAGGGAGCAGCAGAGAGAAGTTGGGCATGATGTTCCTTAAGCCTACTGCTGTGGGCGGGGGAAGGGGTGGGCCTGAGCTGACCCATCACACCAAGTTTGAACTCCATCCCCAGGCCACAGATGGGAGCCTGTGCACTACGTTACACTGCGGCACTGGGAGAGCAGCAGCAGCGCTTCCCTCCCGTCTGAGCAGGGGGAGCCCCATGAAAGCACCCTTTACTTATCTGTCAGTCTGAAAAAACTGTTACGTTGTACAGGTGCATTGATCTTCTGTAGATGGCTGAGCTGTGAACACAATAGAAAGTTACATGAGCAGACCCAATGCTTATCTGAGGAGTAAATTTATTTAATGAAGTAAATAATGCTGAACAGCTGACTTCACTTTTTAAAAAGGTTTTTGTATAGAATGTCACCCATCTCCCTTTTTATATATTTTTCTGATGTCAGTGAATAGTAGATGTCACCCTTTCAGGCTCTGCATTTGAGAAGAAAATTAATTGGCGTTCTGAATCCCCTCATTTAGTCAGCAGTCTTATTCCAGTAAAAGAAAGCTTTTGTGTTTGGGAAAGCCAAGAAAAACAATGGGGAATTACCCCCACTTGAGTTAAATTGACAGCTTTTTCAACAGTATCATGTTGCATGTGGTGCTTCTAGCCTGCCTGCTTAATAGATATTTCCAATCTAGGCTCCATAGCAAAGCAGGGAAAGGGATAGAGGCAGGCAGATGGTGAGGTGTACTTACTGGAGGATTATAGCGTAAATATTCATAGATATTATTGTGCAAATTTTCTGTGTAAATTTTACATTTTAAAAGCTCTCTTGTAATTCAGTATAGCTGGAGCTGTTCATAATGAATAACTAAGGCACGCAGACTTGCGGTGGCTTAATATACTGCCCAGGCTGGCACAAAATCACAAAAAGAAAGAAAAAGTTGTCACCCAAGAAGACAGGTTTGTAATTTTCAGCGGAAGGCACTTCCTGATCCAGTAGTACTTAATAGTTTGGTGATACAAGTAACAGCCCAGAATTCATTGAATTCTTAATACTGCACATGGCCCACTGAGGTGTAGCAAGCATGTGAAATTGTATTTGTAGGAGTGACAAATGGATACCTGAGTCCTTTCAGGGTTTACAAACTAGGTTTTCTTCATCCTCTCTCGTTTGTGGGCTGGATTTAAAAAACTACTTTTAGAGTCTTCTTACTAGGTAAGTCCTGGAACAGACATTCTTTTTTACCTAGTACTACAACTACTGCATATCTGATAAGCAAAGGAACTGAGTTCAGTTTTGTCCTCTCATTTCCCAGAACACTGATTGTATCACCAATATGTGTAGTATTTGCAATGAAGAGACACTTCAGCTCTCCTTTCGAAGCTGCTCTGCTTTGTGCTTAAAGGCCTGGGCAAACAAGCGTGTGCATTACTTACACGTGTCTGTGGTGTGCTGCTTTGACAAGCTGCATTGCAGGAGAGCCCTCTGCCTGAACTCCCATCCACCTGCAACATTTAGCCTTGTGCTTACTTTGCACATCAGTACCATTACTGCTGCTGCGCAGGATAGCTTCTGCCTTGGTGTTACTGCCATCAGGATGCTCAGCAGCGTAGTAACATGTTTCAGGTATTTTTCATTGATGGTGTTTGTATGTTACCAAGTTACTTACAGGCAGCTCGGTCTTTACAAGCAAGCCTTAGAAGTTTAACTGTCTTCAGATCTGCTTCAGCACATTAATACTGCCATGCTCTTGGCACAGCAGACAAGGACTAAAGAATGATGTGGTTGCTAGTGACTGTTTATTTTGTGATTTTTCTGAGTTGTTTATATTATTGCAGTGATGCAAGCATTATTAATAAATTGAAAGTATTGCTTAAGAGCAAATACATGAATGCTCAAAGTACAGCTTCGATACCTACATATTCTAAAAATGGCAGTACTAGGTAAAGATTTGACCTGAACGGTTAAGTAGCCCATGTCTGCAAGTGATCGTTCTGGATTTGAATGGCCTTTTTTGCTTTGCAGAGAGGCAGCACGTGAATGTCGCAGGAAGAAAAAGGAGTATGTGAAATGTCTAGAAAATCGAGTGGCTGTGCTTGAAAACCAAAACAAGACACTGATTGAGGAGTTGAAAGCACTTAAGGACCTTTACTGCCACAAATCAGATTAATTTTGGATTCCCATTTTCACTTGTCCAGGTGGGATAGAGACTGGTTCTGGCTATACCCAGAAAGACAAAATAAACTTTTTATTTTCTAAACATTTCTTTTTTTCTATGCGCAAAACTGCCTGAAGCAACTACAGAATATACTTCATCTGTGCTTTGCATCAAACTGTGAATGTTCAAGTACTTGCCTCCACTTCTCCCCCTACAAGATTATTTTCATCATTGATCTCAGCGTGAAGAAGAACAGGCTTCTTTCTTGTCTCCCCATCCTCTTCAAGGAGTAACAGTGGTCCCTTGGGAAGTTACTGTGGGGAGGGTCCTTCTGTAATGATTTCAAGAATTTGTGCTGAGCTCTTTCCATTGCCTTAGAGACAGAACCACCCCAGCCTCTTGGTCCGGAGAACTGTGGGCCACATACGTGGAGCATGCATGGTGCAATGAAGAAGCAATGGTTGCCAAATTGGTTTCACATATTCATTATGAACTATAAAAATACACGGCTAAGCAGAATGCCAAATGAACAGCGCTTCACAGTCACGTTCTTGGTGTGGAGATAACATACCTTTTTCAAACTAGCCCAGGAGGGGTTTTGATCTGTAATCTGTGCTAAACCCTCCTAGGCTAGTGAAAACTTCTCCATACCTCAGAAACAAATGCATTGAAATGAGCTTCACTGGTCAGTTGTTGCTTCTTGAAGCTTATGTGTGCAAGTGTGCTCAGCATTCTGAATGCACAAAAAGCAAACATCAGCTTCATAAGATACTCGTTGGGAAATGGTATTTGGATGGGAAAGGAGTTCAGAATAAAAAAGGTACAATAGTGACATTTCAAAAACGGTCGCATAGTGAGCAAGGGTAACATGAAAGCACTACCAATTTGTGTGCAGAACAACTAAGCAGTTGAAGCGTGGCCAACTCCACATACATACTCCCTGATGATACTATAGTCTGTGTCCCACGTGCTCTCAAGCAATGAGGTTATTTCTGTTTCCCTACCACTGTCTATGTAATGGAAATTACTGTACCCAATGAAAACATCAGCCTGGTTTGCTAGATTCTTTTTCAAACTTTGAGGCTGCCTTCTATACATAAATTGAATTGCAGTATGAAAACTACCAGGACAACCTCAAACATTGAAGAGGACTTCAAACATAAATACTCCAGTTTCTACTTCGCAAGGGACAGTATTAGTTGAACCTGGCCAGGCTAGCTAAAGTCTTAATTTATTTGGAGGATTTTTTCATGTAAAGGGTCAGATTTACCAAGTAATTTATTCCTGTGAGTAGAATTACTCATGTGCCTCAGATGTTTGCAAGATCAGATTTTTTGTGTGCGCTGAGGAAATGTGATCTTTCCCAGATTTACATTGTTAAAAAAAGGTAGTTTGTGTTTAAAAACAACTCTGTGCTAAGCATTAGGACTTCAAAAGAATCATGCTTAAAAAGAACCAAAAAAGAATGTCAAGAAGTTGTCAAAAAGCATGTGTTAAAAAGTATCATGTGCAGTTTGTTTACTGGCCCTCTGGAGCCAGTCTCTTGATACATTAACTTGGGTCATTCAATGGAGTGAGTTTACTTTGTGCTTCTGGTCAAACTTTCATATATAGACATATGAATAAGGCTCTGGTCTGTACTAATGCCTTGCGCAGCAAAGTATTAGCTAATTTTTTTTTCCCCATTCACTCTTATCTGTTTTTAAGATAAATTTCAAACATGAGCTTCTAAAAGGTTATACAATCAATGTGACGTTACAAGAGGAACATTTTGAAGTCTCGGGGCAGTTGAGTCTCAAACAGTTAAGCAGTATTAAAAGTTTTAGTTTTCTCATTTGAGAGGGCATTCAGTTTCCAAGAGACTTTAAAAGGAGCAGGGTTAAACTTAGAGCGTTATTATTAAATCTGTCAATAATTTCAAATTACATTTGTATTTCAAGAAGAGAACAGAAGTATCAGAATTACGAAAGAATTCATTTTCACACGTTTTGAGGGGGTTTATTAATGGGCTATTTTTATCTGCCATAGAGAATTGATTTTCATGTTTTATTTATTGGAAGATGAATTTATTAGTTTAGCAGTGCAAATTTAAAGAAGACCCTAAATTCTCAGCGATGCTTTTATTGTCTGATTCTTAAAGGTCAGAGAATACAAATACAATGGTAACCAGTTTTCAGAACTAGTGCTAGAGTAGAACTGTTGACAACACAGGAGTCATTCTTGTAAAACATGAAGCTCATGATAGCCTCATTTACAGTTACACGGAATGGTTCCCCCAGCTTTGAGAAACACGGCAAAGGCTGTACATGCCTACATTAAGGCTGTTTCTTTTGTAGAACCACCTATCTGCAAAAACTTGAGTTTTTGCAGTGAACCTGAATGGGGCTAATTGTGTTCTGAGAGCTCTTTCTAGTGGGTAATGAGCACTGTCCAGCGCTTGCTGAGAGTCACTCAGCACAAAGCCTGGGAGCTGAATGGACCAGGAAGCTTAAACTGGTACCTGGATGGGATTCTTCTAAAACAGGGTTGGTGCAAATTTGTGTGGCAGTGAGAGAACTGTGTTGCTGGTTTGTCTGTGCATGGTCTGCAAGTAGTCTGTAGCGTTATTAATCTAGACCTCATTAGCAACTAATGTTTCACTAAGAAAAAGAACGTTATTTTAAAGTACATAGGGATCTGCAAGAATCTTTTATTTTTATTTATGCTGCACTGAGGATTTAGGGACTTAATGGAAATCTGAAATGACAATAATTAAAAATGTATTGGACCAAGTACAGGGCTGGCTAGGGTTTCCCATACATGCTTTACCATTCATATTGACCCAAAAAGGGAAAGAGTATGACACAGGAATCCATTCGTATGTTATTTACCAAGTAGTGAGGTTGGGGTAATCAGCTTCTATAAACTAAGGACGTTTGGAACTAGGACGAAAATTATGCTGGCAGGGGGGAGGGAGGGTTAGTTTTATATCTCACGGTTGTGAGTTTTCAAGAATTGATAGCCTGTTTGACCTGAAGAGAGGGTTAGAAAGGGCTAGATCCATTATGTTCATAATAAACAAGAATTGATTTGAAATATAATTTTTGTAATGTCATTATTTTGCAAAACAACAGCACCGATCAGGCAGTTAAGATATTGTCAGAGGTGCTCTTTTAATTTAGATATTCTTGGAAAATACATATGTATAATATATGTACATATATATATATACACACAGTATATAATCTACAGCTCTGAGAGCTTTTAAGTCAGGAATGCTGAGTATTATAGTATATGGAGGTCAGAAAAAATTTTTACTTGTCTGTGTGTGTCTGGGTGTGTGTGGATGTGTGCGTGTGTGTGAAAGCTTCCCCCCACCCCAGTAGTTCTGGGCTGCATTATTCTAGTGCTTATTACTGATTTGTTTTGTGCTGTTTCTCAGTTATCCATTTTCAAGAATTTTATTTCATCTTTCATGGCTTTTGTAGAGGTTTGATTTTGTGGGTTTTTTTTTTTATTGATGGAGATTTTTGAAATTATGTAAACAGTTGTTTTACAACAACCACCACCACCTAGAATAATTCACTTTTGTGCTTTTTCTCTTCGGCAGCTATATATCAAAGGCAAAACAATTGGAGTGGTTGTTAAGGTGTTATTTTCTAAAGGAACCACTGATAAGACTTCTGTTTTCCTCCTGGGGTAGTGGTGATGCATCTTTATTTAAGCAGTGATTTCACCAGCATCAGGTAGTTGCCAGCACCATCGCTTGTAATCTGAAAGCACAATTTTAGCCTGTCATGCTCATCAGGACTGTACAGACACCTGTAGGTTCTGGCTGTTCTGTAGTTGGCATTTGCGTTGTAGACCACTGTCTTCTCTGGTACTTGTACGTAGATCAGAAAACTGGTGGGGTGTTTAGAATCATGAAGAGGCTCAGGAAAAAAAAAAAAAAAGTTAGATTTAATAAGGAAAAACAGCCCTGATAGTTTCTGATCTAAATTTGTACTACAGTTGTTTTTTTAAATCTGGGCTTCCAGTAGACTGCAGCTGCAGGTAGGCATCTGTTAGCAAAAACTGGCCACTGCTTTTTTATTTTATGTTTTTTTAATTTATGACAGACAGCCAGTGCTTTTTCTGGGTTGAAGTGAAGACAGGTCTCCCCATCAAAGCAGGCTCAGTATCAGTGGTTGCAGATCTATGATGATTCATAGCGGATTTCATTGGTTTTCCAAGACCCTATTTTTATTGTCATTTTTTCACCCTGAAGCTGGTTAGTGATGTAACATTTGCCAATGATCTAACCAAAAGGTCATGTATTTATTTTTGTTACACTATATTCTTTGTAAATGTTTAATTAAAATGTGCACTTTTAAAAAAAAAAAACATGCAGAACAAAACAAATTAAGAGCAATTGGGTTTGCTTGAGAAGCTTCCTGAGACAATTGTTGTAATCCTGCTGCCTGCACACAATTCACTCCTCGCAGCAGTTGACTCCGTCGCAAATTTAACTTGCTGATTAGCACCTGGCGTCCAGCAGGCGTTACTTCAAAATGGCAGGAGATCTGAACTGGCAGTACTGAAGACTGGAAAGAATTAAAGTTGTGTGGTGTCTCAGAGCAGTATTACAGGATGGATGTGAAATTATTTTTAGAATAGAACTAGTTCAGTGATCCCAAGTGGGGAAAGGGAGGTTAATTTGGGAGGAAAGCTAAACTATTTTTCAGCCGCTTGATTTCCCTTTTCTTAATTTAAGATTTGGCTGCAGACTGTAAAAGCTGCATTCCAAGAAAATAAATCAGAAGGTTTTCCAGTTCTTTGACACCAGGAAGGAAAGGTACATTGACAATGTGTCACCCTGCTTTAAAAGGTAAAAAAAAAGCACAACCACCTTTCTTTTGCAGGAACAATGATAATTTAGCTATAGCCCTGGAATCTGTCACTGTGGGCAGGTTTTAAAAGCATACAGTACATTGATGGTTCTCTGTACTGTGCCTGGGAACTCATTTCCCTGAGCTTTTGGATTTGCTAGCTGTAAAAGACACTGATTTTGCAGAAACCTGAATGTATCATGAACCTCAGTTGGTCTGGGAGAAGCCAGACTGATGGAGAGAAACGGGGTGCTGAAATCCAGTCTGCTGTGTGCTTGTGACAGGTTCAGGTCTGTGGATGGATATGGCTTAAATCTACATCTTTGGGGAAAAGGGACCAGATCCAGTTGGTAAAGAGGGTTTGAATTTCAAGTGTTTTGCCTTGGAATGTTGTTTTTTTTTTTTAAGTATTTCAGTTCTGGCCCGCAAACAGACTTGCTTGGGCTGGTTTGTGTAGCACAGATTGAAGAGGGTGACCTGTTCGCGTTCTGGTGCCGCAAGTGCAGTTTGTGGCTTGCGGCGTGATGGGTTCAGGTCACGCTGTCACCAGCCAGAGGCAGAAGCCAGCTGTGCTCAGGAGCTGTGTGCTGGCAGGGAGAGGGCCAGGGGCAGGCTGTCGTGACCCACGGCTGGCGCAGTTCATAAGCTGACCCAGTACTGTACTCACGACTCTGGAGCAGTTGGTTCATGCAGTCTCGGCCTTGTCTATGTATTTCTTTAAATTAGGGGATAGCTGAGCGAGAGCGTGGGGAAGGAAGGCCTCGAGCCAGTTAGCTTTCTGGAAATGGCCGCTTTTAAGAACTAGGGATGTTCAGATGCTCTCCACAAGTTGTGTTTTATCCAGGTGCCACTCCATTTTGTGTGTGTGTAATGACATTTATTTATATTAAAACATTAATTTTAAAAAATTCTAGAACTTCAAGTTTGTATGAGATCTGAAATGGTGCTGCTTGTATGGGCTTCTAGGGATGGGATGGGGAACAGGGCAAGAAGACGGGTTAGTTGACAGCCAACCCTTCCACAGACTTGTCCACAGATTGGTTGTTCACTTGAAAACTGAGTTGGTTCTAGTCTGGATTTATAATTTGAAATTGTTCTGGGACAACGTTTTTCAGGGAAGCTTCCAGAACAAGGGTTATTATTCTCCCTTTGTAATGTAAGCTGGAAAGAGAAAGTTCACCTCATCTGCATTTCTGATTCTTTACCCAAACCATGTCAGCACAGAACAGGGTATTTGAGCTCGACTCCCACATACTTGTGGAAGTTAAAAGACTAAACGAAAATCCATTATTGGGGGAGAACATCTCCCAAAAAATCTAGAAACATCCCCGTTGTGTTTTGGGTTTTTTTTACTTATTTTTTTGTGCTTTTTCTGTGTTTTAAAAAAAAATTGTACTGGGTTATAATGCATTTTATTAACACTATGTACATATTAGCTGCTTTGTGTTTCAGAATGGTAGTAATTGCTTTGTATATTAAAGTGATTCTTGTGAATTTGTGAATTACTGTCATAAAGAAGTGATTTTTCTTACTGTAACCTTTGTGGTATAAACTGTCATAACTCCCTTTTTACACAAACATTTATGTGCAGTCACATAAACATGCTTTTAAAAACTCTACAAAGTCTCTTTTTTAAGCAGGATGTTCCATTTACACTAATTTAGTGGCAGATGGTAGCTAGATAGGAATATGGGAAAAGGTGTATTTTAAGCAGACTATGGTGTCCTCTCATGATCTGTGGCCTGCTGTAAGTATTCATGAGATGTTTTCCCCAAAGGGAAGGCTTTTTTAATCTTAATTAAAGTGAATTAGATTAGGGAGAGGTTAAGTCCTGAAAAACAAAGTTTTTCTTCCACTTCTAATTTTTTTAAACCTGCTTTTCAGGACCCATTCTGGTGGCAGTTAGTTCTCTTGTTCAATAATGTGTGAAAGACTTTTCCCTTTTGCAGTTTAAATATGCTTTCTCACTTCTAAGCATTCCTGTAAACCGTGTACTACGGATGTTAATAACAGAGCAGAACAGAAGGCAGCAAACACTGCAAGGATCACAACCCTATTATGTAATCTGCAAGGCTGGATCCAAACACCGGGATGGAAGCCAGAAGAACAAATTCAGCGCTGAGGTAAACACACCTCCAGTGAAATGAAGGGGAAGCAGTAAGGTCAGCTCATTATGGCTGGGATTTTGTGGTTTTCACAGCTGAGCGCTTTCATAATGCCATTCACGTATTGCTCAGAAAAATCTGCATCTCGGTAATGAGGGAGAATCCCAAACAGGGGTTAGTCTGTGAGACAAAAATGCAGTTTGGCTTGAATTTTGCACGGAAAAGAATTTGGTAGCACAGGTCCCTGTGCAGTCAGTAGGTCAGCTGGCAAACCTGATTCTTCTGACACTGCTGCACCTTGAAGCTCTTTGTCCCTAAGATGCAGAGCTGAATTTCATACCCTGTGTCTTAATCAAACATGACTTTAGCTGCAATGACATTTTAGAAAAGTTTGTTCCCTTGCAGAGTGGCATGTTTCAGGGATGGTTTCACAATCTCACAGCATGTTCATGTCTTATCTGGTCACTTCCCTGTGACTTGGATCCTCTCCCTAGGGTATTTTATTTCTCAAGAGACAATTTATGCATTGCCCCACTACTCGGGGACCCATGCCCAAACACATCCTCCCTACAGCTGAGTTCACATCATCTGTTACAAAACAGGACCAATGCAA
The DNA here is from genome assembly GCF_023634085.1 of Falco cherrug. Taxonomy (NCBI): domain Eukaryota; kingdom Metazoa; phylum Chordata; class Aves; order Falconiformes; family Falconidae; genus Falco; species Falco cherrug. The sequence goes on along the minus strand of NC_073704.1, from coordinate 14,243,255 downwards.
TGGAACCACTCCAAGGAGAATCACACCGACTGCTCCAGTGCTGAGGTGAACAGGGTGATAGAAAGCACTTGGGCAGGGTGTCAGCGTAACTGCCAAGCAGCTGCTGAAGCACTACCGTGCTTCATCTCATACTAGAGCAGAAGCTCACCTGGGACCAAAGGCTCCAGACACCAGAGTTCACAGGTGTCATCGTGGAGGTATGGTTCACTCCCAACATCTCCCTGTTAGTGCTACCCAGCAGGAATGGGCTGCAGGTTTCAGCAGTTACGTTCTCATGGTTGATGCCTGCCCCTGAACACTAGTTTAAAGAGCAACCAGAACAAATGTGCTTGTAGTGGTGGACTAAGCACAATATTCCTGGGTCTGGTCTCATAAATCTAAAGGAGCGCCCGCACCCCAACAGCAGTCGGAGGAAAAGGTGTCCCCCTTGAGGGGTTGCCACTTGCTGAGGTGGGGAGGGGCCACCCAGAACTCAGCTCTGCAGGTCAGGGGCAAGGCACTCGCCTGAGCTGCTGGTGTCACCTCACGCTTTTTGCCACAAGTATTTACTTAGGAGCAGTAGCATTTGCTTCAGCCTTCAAACATACCCTCCAGGCTAGCATACGGCTTGCTGCAACAGCAACACAGCAAAAGAAGCCAAGCCTGGTCTCTTCTAGCAGGTGCCTGCTCTCAGAGGAACGCTATGGGCTGTAACAGCAGCAATGGGAAAACAGATGCTGAAAGCTGCTAAACCATTAAGTGCAATTAAACTGATTTGTTTTAAAAGTACAAAACTTTCCCTATCATCAAAGCAAGGCCTGGAGCAAAGCCCCCTTCTTAAAAGTGCCTAGGTTTCTGCACTAGGCTTTAGTCTATATTACACCGGGCTTTATTCTGTGCTGTTTAAGCAGGCTTTTTAAGCATGTTCCTACTGACAACAGTGCAAGCTGCTAAGGCTGTCAGTACTGCAAGCTGCAGCCTCTTGCAAGGGCTGAGGACAGCCAGGTAGCAGGTTCTCCCCACGGACCAAGTCACACGCGCTCACAAGCCCAACCACCAGCACACTGCGTTCTGCCAGCTCCAGCCCTGGAGTAGCCTAACATACAGTGACCACAGCCAAGCTCAGAGACAAGGGAACACCAGTGGGGAGGAAAAGGAAGAGGAGTGGTGAGAATTTACAGCCATACTGCAAAAACTAGACTGTAGAGAAAGTCCTACTCCTAATTTTTTTTCAACCGTTGTTCACCCAGTTCATAGGACAGAAAAAGCCATGTCTAGCACGTTAAAGCTCACACTGTGTTCTGTTTTTTAATTAAAGGTGCTGTCTTCCTTCCCTCAAAGAGACTTCAGCTCTCGTTTCAGACTGCGAATTCCCAGCCAGCTGCCTAAGTACTGTTTTAGTGACACCATGTGGCTTCTGAGGATACTGTTGTAAGCAAGCGTTTTAGAGCAGCAACTCTCAGGCCGAGTCCAGAGCCAAGCAAGGAACTGAGCTGAAAACACACAAGAGGCGCACCAGGCATGAGGCACAAGACCTTCGGGCCTCCTTCATGAGAGCTGTAGTGATAAATGTGTCGTTTCCAGATTACAGCCTGCACATCACTTCTGGACCGTGTACCCCATGCATCTTGGAAAAGACACATGGAAAGTTTGTTAGGAAGTTTGATGGAAGCAGAAGTAAAAAAGAACTCTTAACATCCATGAGCTGAAGCAGCTGCTGGTGTTTCCTGTCGCCAGTGCCAATGACATGCACACACCTAGAGCCTGAACCTGACCTGGGGCTTTGTAAGTTGTTTAAAGAAAAAAAAAGTTCCACATCCACCAAAAAAAAGTACTACAGCAATTCCTGCATTTAGAAGCATAGCTGTCTTCTGTTATCACATTGTTTTCACCGGTTTCATTCTTCCACCACTAGAAAGAGAAGGAAGGCTGCTGCTGGTGCGAGCCAGATTCCAGGCTGCAGCATTTTTCACTTAGGATCTCATGGGATAAATACCCAGAGTTGTTTTTACAAGCTCAAGGTATGAATTCAGTTACTTAGAACAGCGTCTAACCACTACTGTGCACAGAGAGCATGCTGAAATCTAGACACTGGCCTCAGGTCCCAAGTAAGACGAGAATAAGTACTCACGCAGCTACAAAGACTTTGTGGCAGTACCCTCCTCTCCCAAATAACAGCTCTCGGAGTGAGCCACAAAGGCAGAAAGTAGTACTGTGAGAGACAAGGACTGTTTTGATATTTAAGGAACAGTTTGAGTCTCCTTGTTGCACTTTCCCTGGTGGCAAATGTACATGTGTATCTGCTCCAGGGAGCCTCTATCTGTGCAAGGGAAAGTTACCTTGTTAGGGACAGCCCAAAAACCACGACTGCATCGGTACTGCAGGCATAGCCTCCACGCTTGCAAGTCAGGTAAAAACACCACTGACTTGTAAGTTGGCTTACACTGCAGTATTGATTCTGAACCTACACCCCATCCCACCCCAAGCCCAGATCTTGTTCTGTTTCCCTATGCCTCTTCAATTCAGCAGTGATGGCAACAGGACAACTTTATAGCACCTGCCTTTGTTGGTTTGCCCTTTAAGTAGCTTCTTTTACCACAACTTTTAAGATGCAGAAGGCATGAAGAGTTAAAGCATTTAAAGCTGGAGTCTTAGCTTATATTTCATCCACTTTTACTTTTCTGAAGTTAAGGATGTGATAAGGGGAAAAAAAACCACCACTCTAATCTACTTTTAAGTTTCCCACAGAAATTTAAGCGTGGTTTGATTTTAAACAACAGACCTTTTGATGACATTTTTGATGCCTTGAGATTTCTGCAAATTAAATCAGTTTCAAAAATGATATTTGATAAAAAGTCAGTGGAAGACCCTATACAACTCTACTGAGAAATGAGGCAGGGGTTCAATATGCAGAACTTAAGTACAATCCTTGCTGTATCAGACCAAGTGATCAGACAAGATCATCACAATAAGAAGCCAGTGAAATAACACAACTGCAATTATATGCTTAGGAACAAGTGTATTGAGTAAAACAAGGGGAGGACTGAACAGCATCAGTGGTTTACTAACAAAGCATAGAGTCAAAAGTCATCCTTGCAACTACCCTGCTGTGCTTTGTAGATATGAACATCTTTACTGGAATCATAGTGGACCTCATATACAGAGAAACGGCTTCTCAGCATCTTTAAGAACTTGTGATCCCGTTCATAGCGGATACGACAGGAAAGAAGAATCACAGTTTGAGCTGAGCACAGGTGCTCCAGCGTCTGAAGCAGTTCTGCAAAGGTTTCTTCCAGATAAACGATGTCTGCACCCAGGATGAAGTCAAACGCTCCTGGAGGGAAGTTAGCCAGGTCTTTTCCCCAGGTCAGCTCCTTCACCACAGCTCTCGGACGTAGTTCAGAGGGTAAGTTAGCCTGTACATTTGACTCCAGAAACTCCAGTGCTGCCGCCCTGTCTGTGATGGTAACATGAGCACCTAAGCGGTACAGGAGTATATGTCTTAGACAAATAGTCAGTGTCCATAAATACAGCATTTGGAATACAATGCTCTAAGTCAAGCAGGCTCCTCAGTTCCTGTCAAACATTAACAACTCCCCTGAGCTGCCTGATTTAAAACAAACAAACAAAAGGACTAAACAAGTAAAAAGCCCACTATCTATATACATCCCACCCTTCACCAGTCACTTAAGGATATAAAGTGTACTCCACATGAAGATTAAGTTGGGTGGGAAACAGAAAGTGTTTTCCAGAGCTTTTTCTTAGTGCATGAAATTAGAGGAGTTACTTTCTGCCTTTCCACAGGTGACAACAGAATAAGTTACATGGATTGTTAGAACTAACCTGCTCAAATTCCCTATTTGTTCAGTAGAAGAGAGGCAGCTAGAAAGCCTCTTTCACAGCAAAAGTTATGCCTGTGTGATTTTGCATGGCATGATTGTATTTTCTCAAACTGCTTTGGTTTTATTATTTCAGTAGACACTAGACACCTTCCACAGCCACTAGAGCTTTGAATTACAAAGTTAACCTGGGACAGTTAGCACAAATTCAACATATTCAACAAATTCAACAATCCCTGCTTCAGCCACAGACAGATCACAGGCAAATCACTTCATTTCTCCAGACTCTGGCTTCCCTGTCTGCAAGATAGGCTAACAAGGCCTACACAAGCTCAGAGAGTGATTTCTGTCTGTAGCTTTTATCTGTGCTGTGTATGAGGAGAAGTGGAAGATGGCAAGCACAGCAGTTGCTCCTTGGGGGAGAATAGCTGCAGGACTGAATGGTGCTGAGCTGAGTACCATGGTAACAGGCGTCAGCCTTAACAGGGTCCCGTCATAAAGTAAACTGCAGTGGCACCATCACTACAATAAATAACGCAGCAGGCTCTCAAGTCTAACAAGAAAGGAAGATGACTCAGACAGGAAACATCACAGTTCACATATGTAGCTTTGGTGCTAACTTCTATACCAGGCATGTGGATGTAAAAGTGCTAGTTTTACTACAGTTGTAAACCGCTTTAAACAAGCAAACAAAAGAGGCCCTTACCTAATAACGTGGCCACTATTCCCACCAATCCGGTTCCAGCTCCCAGCTCAATCACAGACCGATCCCTGACATCGATGCCTCCCATCTCCAGATAAGTACACAGGACAACAGCCTAAACTAAGAGACAAAGGCAATTAAGCACAGGGCTCATTTCAGTCGTACTGAACACAAGATTTCTGATTTACACTGAGAGAGAAGGTTATGGGAAGGGTCAGGCACTTCAGGTCTGCACCAAGTCTTTGTTCAGCCCTTCTCTGCCTCCTGTGTGCACATGCGGTCTTTTTATGAGTTTTATGGAAGACTCTTGCAGGCAAAAGGAAAAAAGTACCACGGAGGCCACAACTCAGCTGTAGTAACACTGCTTCATGAATCCCCAAAACTAACATGAGGCAGAAGGAGTTGCATTTGGAAAGGAAAAGCTGGGAGGTGTCAAACACTGATGAACGATCACAGTATTGCAAAAGTCCAGGATAAGGTTTCATAGTATCTTGTGTGGTATTTCAAAAGGCTTCTGCACAAGGCTGGCATGCTGTCAGGAAGGACATACGGAAAGCAAAGTGATAACACGTTTATCTGATTGTATGTAATGTGTTACATTCTACAGAAGTCTTGATCAGGAGCTCTCTCCATAGCAAGATCTGTCAGAGCTGATGCAGCAGTTCATTTGAGGAGTTTGCTAAAATTGCAACACTTGTTCTTCAAAACTAGCGGCAAAAGTGCCATCTGTGTGTGAGCCAATGCAGACCGATGGGATGGCCTTGGATTCCTGCAGTGGTACTGTGCCCACCCCACCACCTCAGGCCCGCCACAGACCCCCTTGGCTGGCAGGATCCTTATCCCCAGGACAAGTGAAATGCTGCCAGCAGCCCTTAGCACCACAGGCAGCAGGGCCGGGCGTGCTCTGAAGCGTGTCAGGTCGGAAACGGTGAGAGCTCTGCGAGTTCTCCAGGGTATGGCCTGTGTTCGGCACTGGCCGTGCAGAGTTTAAGGTGGCCCCTTTCCCTTGCAAGTCCTCCAGGATCTCTTATGAGGGAAATCAAAGGTAAGTTAAGAGTTTAACTTTTTTTATTATAAAAGCAAACAAACAAAAAAACCCACACAAAAAAAACCCCAACCTTACAGGAAGAAAGCCTTCCCTTGGCAACTCAATGCTAAATAGTTTCTCAGGTGACTCTGGAAGCTCGGGCAAGTGCCACCCGAGGACACCAAGCACGGAACACCCCGCCCGGCGCCGCCACCTACCGCATCCCAGACCACGGCCGCCACCCCCAGCCGCCGCCAGTCCTGCCTGAGGCGGATGGTGCGGCTGGCGAAGCGGTGGGTGGCCGAGGGGCTGTGCAGCTGCCGCGCTCCCCAGCCAGCTCCCTCCTCGTAGGGCACAAGGGCCATCCCGCCGGCGGCGACCGCCTCCGAGGCGCGGCGGGGCCCGGCGGCCGCAGCCACAGCCCCGCGGCCTCACCGCTCCCGCGGCCTCCGCGCCCGGCGGGCAGGGCCCTCCCCAGCGCCGCCTGCCCGCCGCCGCGCCGCCACGGGCCGGGCCGAGGGCAGGGGGAGGCCCGCGGCCGCCGGCGGGAAGGGCCCGGCTCCCGCAGCGCCTGGGCCCGGCCCCTCGCCGCCAGGCCCGCCCCGCCGCTCCACGCGTGGCAGGCCGGGGCCGCCCGCCCGGGGGGCGCCCGGCTGGGTTAGGGCGGCGGGGCCAGAAAACCCCGGGTGAAGAGTGGTGAGGCCGGGGCTCAGCGGGGCGCTCCTGTCCCTCAGCCGCGGCAGAGGGGCGGGGGGCGCAAGGCGGGACGCCAGGCACGGCTGGCTGCGGGGCGGTGCCGGCGGCCCGCGGCTGGTGGCGGCCACCGGGGGCTGGCCGCGGGCGTACGGCACCGGGAAGCCGCAGGCCGAGCGAGGACCGTGCCTGAGGACGGTGCCTGCGGCCGGCCCCGGCGGGCAGGGGGCATCCCGGCGGGCAGTGGCCCTGCGCGGCTCCCGCTGGGGCCGGGGGCTTCTCCGTTTCCAGAGCGGGGTGCGAGACGCCCTGTGGGACGGTGCCGGCTGCGGCGCGGCCTCTCCGTGCCTCTGGCTCATGGCGTCTGTTCCAGGCGCTTCTGGAACTCAGCGCAAAGGCACTTGTCCAGCCCGCCGGACATGGCCTCCGCAGGCGCCTGCCGCCGGCCTGGGAGCAGCCCCGGCAGCGGGGCACCCACCGCGGGGACGCTGCGCTGCTTGTGCGGCTCGCTCAGAGCCCTGGCTGGGACGGGGAAGCCACAGCGGCTCTGGGCTGGTGGTGTGGTGCAGCGCTCCCACGGCGCTGTTTGTGCATGGGCTTCTCCTCACCTTTGGCCCTGTTTAATCTCTTGTTTGGCAGAACAACACAGTGCGCTTCTCCTTTGTGTGTCTCCATCTCCAGTTACTTGAACTTGCTCCAAAGACTGCTAAAGGCCACGGGAAAGCTGGGGAAGCGTCCTGGCTGCGCTTGCGCTCTGGCTGCCTGGAGGCACAGCCGCAGGTACTCCACAAAAAGGCGCAGGACCTCCAGCCATGCTCCTCAGCCCCTGGGAAGGACTGAGTGTGCAAAGGGCCACGCTCAGGGGAGCGGGGAAGGCGAGCAGCATACCTTCTCTGCACCCATCTCCAGTGCCTGTGCAGCTTGGCAGCGCCCAGTGTCACCATGAACAGGGCAAGGCTGGCCCTCAGAGTTGGGGAGCTTAACCGGCTCCAGAAAACATCCCCACTCTCCCCCCAGGAGCAGCAAATCTGGCTGGCAGGCAAAAGCGAATGTAGGTACGTCTGAAAGCTGTTGATTTCAACAGTGGCTCAAGAGTCACGAAAGTCTTTGTGGAGAAGCGTTACAGGCTGCACAGGGCTAGCAGGAACTAAAGCCTGTTTTTAGGGTTCTGCTACTTTAGGGGAATGGAAACCAGAATTTCACTTGCTCCAAACCAGTTCATACTTGTCTTATGGCAACTCAGACTTCTCCTCAAAAATGTGCCAGAGCGGGTACGATGATTCAGCTTACTGTGGTTTTATGTCCTAAAGTACTGGTCCCTTGCCATTACTCCTGCCTTCGAGAGGTTGAAACTACTTGTGCTATTACCTCAATTATTTTTTTCAAGTATTTATATAGGCAGTGTGGGAAAAGCAATGAGAGTGATTACACTTGAAATGAGAACTCTGCTTGGATGAGTTTTTGAATCGCTTAATGCTGTGCCTAAACTGCATCATCAGGCAAATGGAGGGAAACTCCCAAATGGCACAAAGCTTTTGCCTCCACCTCCCACAACACATGCCAGCCCTGGGATCTCCAACCAACACATGGAGGAGTGTGGCAGGGCTCCAGTGCTCCCAGCTGCCTCTTTTTTCCCTCCCTTAGATCACTTTTCTTCCCCTGCAGTATTTCATAAGACCATGGGTCTGGCTGAATAGCAACCAGAGTGGAAAAAGACTGTATGTGAAAATTCATACATTTGTTCCCAAAGATGATAACGCAGCAAGTGCTTTTATCCTGAGAACATTGTTTTTTAAGTCAGATATCCCTGAATGTCTTTGGAGCCCAGCAGGTTCTCTACCACTCCTGCTCTGCTTCCCAGAAGTACTTCCCCTTCTTCCTCCCTGATGTTACTTTGGCTCTGACTTCCATGAGCCTAAATAGGAGATCAGAAATTACTTTCCAGATCGTAACTGGAGAGTGAAGCTATTAAAAGGGAAGTGAGTCCACCAGAAATTCAGTAAGGGCCCTGATTCCCCGTATTCATTCTAAGCCTATACTTACCTTTTTCTCTTTCCATATCCCGTTTCTACGAAGATACAATACCTGGGCGTTATAGCAGCAGAGAAGGAAACTTGGTTTCTTCCACTCTTCCTGACAGTAAAAAGATAAGGAAAACACAACAACAAAGGATTCTGGCTAAAACAGCTGCCCAGAACTGAAATGCTTTTTCTTCCAGCAGGGCTGGAGCTTAGCACAACAGTAAAGTCGCAAGAATGTAGCCTGGTTCAGCTTCTAAATACTGCAGAAAGCTAGGACACCTAAGCTACAGATAAACTTGCAAAGTAGGAAATAGCTGATTTTAAGGTAAGCAAGAATGAGTTAAAGTATAAAGAAACACTGACTGAAGTCCATTCTTATCTCATTCAACTACTTGATAGAGCAGGCAAAATGTGTCCAATTATAAGTAAATCCTCCTACCTCAGATGCAGGTGAGCTGCTTGGGGTAATTAAGAAAAATTGTTCAAGAGCAATGGTCCTTGTAATACTTAGAAGATCAAAGAATCAAGTAGATGAGGCAGAAATTACTACCAATTATTTTGAAGCTATACTAATATACCTTCCTTACTGAAATCTTCTCTTTCCCGCTTAATATTTAAAATGAAAGTGACAGTTCTTTTGATAGTTCTGCAGACGCTGCATGTGCCGCATGGCTGCGCATGGATTTTGGAGCCACCCATGATGTGGGGAAAACACTGCAGCCCTCACGCAGTCTCTGGTTACCAAGGCAAAGGCAGGTATAAATAGAAACAATCTGATTTTTTTTAAAACTCTATCTAGAAGCCTGTGTTGTTGATAACCCTCTGACAGCAACGCCTTATTCCAAATGGTTCTGTTCTACATTTGTGTAGAAACTTCTGGTCGTACATGTTTAATCCTTTCCTCTCTAAATAAATAGCAGCTACTTCTGGTTCTCATTCCACTGAAATACAAAAACTGCCTTTGAAGTAAAGTTTGGACAGATACCTATTTTGCCAAGAGCTTTCATCAACCAAACAAACATGAACTAATGCAAAGCTTGGAGGAAAACCCAGAAAATAGAGCAGCCTTTCTCCCTATGTATCCGTGGCCGTTCAAGTGACTAACAGTGAAATTATTTTAAAATTTTTACATTTTCATCTTCACCAGTAGCTTCCAGATTCTCCACACCCGTGAGATAGATAGGGCGGTGAACCACTTGCTGTTAAATACAAAGGGAATAAACCAGAGATTAATTTGGCTGCTGACAGCTTGCAGTTGCAGAATCAAGATAGCCTCAGCTTGAACTGATCTGGATCATCTTTGAAATCAATGGGGTGAATTAAAAATAAAAACTTAAGTTTCTGCAGAAGCTGACGGATTATCAGTAGACCTTTTAACTTGCTGCTTCAGCAAGGTCCTTGCAAAAAAAGTTAAATATTGAAATAAGTGTATAGTCTGATCTAGCATGTCATTTCCTTTACACAGAGAGTTACATTAAGCAATGGAAGTAATGATCAAAAATATGAAGATGTATAATTTTATAAGTGCTTGAGCTGAAGTTGCTGGACCCTCTGAAGGGGGAATAGTTCCCATCAATAATACTACATTCACGCCTTCAACCTCACATCTTGATAAACTGTCAAACATAATCACCACATTTATTATAATGCCGTTACAGAAAGATCACTTAGCATTTAGTGGCATTATGTGACTGATCTCTCAAAGTCCTTGCAGGTCTGAAAGCTGACATTATTCTGAAGTTTTAATTAAGGAACAAAAAGCAAAGTGAGTAAGCTCTTCTTCGCAAGCAACCACTGCAGTTCCAGCTGCGCTTCATTTGCTGGAAACCTCCTCCACTTCCACTGCACTTGCAGATGTTCACAGACTTACAGCCTTACCCACAGCTCCAGCTTCTGGACTTCCAGGCCATGAGATGCCACATGTTGGATCTTGTGATGGGAGAGCCCCGAACCCACCTGAGTGAGACTGACATGCCAGCAGGCATCGGCGCACGCTGGGAAGGGCTGCTCCAGCAGTGCTCCCGTGAGCGCAGGCAGGGCTGTGGTGGGGAAATGGCAGAGCAGTGCTGTGATTTCCCTCCTCTGCCAGCAGCTTCTGTGCTCGCTGCAGCTGCCTGACGGTTGTAGGCCAGGGTAATGTGTGTCTGGCATGTGGGATAGTGGGGCGGGGGGCAATGCTGCAAAAAAAGATCCTTTTTATGAGGTCTGAGCATGGATCTAGAGGCTTCACGTTAGGTGGCCACATTTCTGATGTGCTCTATAGGTACAGTATTATGTAATCGAAGAGGAAATTAGAATGCAAGCAAGGCACTGTATTAACTTAAAACTAGTTAACAACAGCTAATTCATAACAATCTAAAAACAATTATATGGACAGGGAGACAACAGCTATAGCATTCACATAGATGCAGAAGCATCTGCCTCAGTGCAGAGGTTACCCTTTTAAGACCAAGAAGAATCCAAGATTAGGAAAAATGTGGGGATTTTAGTGTTACTTGTAATGGTATTGGCAGTGTTTCTCTTCTTCACTCCATGGAAAGAAAATCCTTCAGACAATGGAGAAGAAGGAAGAGTCAAGACTAAGCAATTTCAAGTGCCTTAAAGCTAACAGGAAGGGCTCCTCAAAGCCACATTCCAGGCCTTGGTGGCCCAGGGTTGGAATTAAAACCTTCAGAAGTTTGCCCTAAACAAACTTACTTGCAGGGCTTATGCATGCAATTTGACTTTTCTGGATGAAGTCACACATCCATGTTAACGTTTGTGTTAAAATACTGGAAAGCCTTTTCCTTTTCCTCATAGGAAATTTGTATCCATGACCCGCAGTAACAGCTATTTCTAACACTTGGGACATCAAAACAGTACTGCCAGCCCTCTGCCCCAGAGCACACAAAGTACAGCTTTGCAGACCTCCATCTTCCTTGGCTTGAGCACATCTTGAATTCTCTTATCAGGTACTAAGTCTCCATTAACTCTATCTGAGCCTTTGATAACTGTGAAGCTGGTTTTATTTTACCTTAAGACAAAATGAAAGTAGGACCAGAAAAAAGAAGCTACGGTAAAGAAACATTAACTCCCGTATGGGCGTGCTGTTGGTATCCCTGCAGTGCTCCAGATGCTTGCGTGCTAGCCAAGAAGCCTCTGCATTGCCTGTAATGACATCTTAGGTTGCTGCAGAGACAAAAAGATTTAATCAATGATACCAGCACTGAAGTCTGTCCTTATGCTATGAAACACAGTCTCCTGGCCTTGGTTTGCACATATTCACCACCAGCCAAGGGTGGTAAGGAAAATTTAAAAGCATGAAAATTTAGAGCTACTAAAAATCCACCTTGTGTGTTCTGAACAACCTCTCCAGTTACTTTTTTTCCCCCCAGACCACTGGAATTTTCTCTTTCCTTGACTGCTGTTTTGCTTCAGGCTTTTCCCCTTAAATGGCCATAGTCTTATGTTACTTGTCAGCTTCAAAAGACAATCACGCATGCAGTATTTTTGTCCTGTCAGCTGGTAGTGGACTTCAAAACAGGATGCCTATTTTTCCCCCCATTATTTGCAACAGTGAGACACAGAAGTCTGAGCTTTTGTTTTCAGTTGGTTATACAGGTTCAACCTGGTGATTCATTCTTCCTGCAGCTACATTTCCAGGAAAAGACAGTGTCCTGGCTCTTCTCCAAGTTATCCGTGGACTGCTTGAGAGTAAGATCAGAAAGCACGCCTCCTGCAGCTGGGACACTTTCTAAGAAGGGAGAAATTGAACAAAACACATCCCAGAGCTGCTGTTTATCGCCCTGCAGACAAGCAAGGAGGCACATGGCCTTGGAAAGGCATGTGCAGTACTAAGTCAAGGTGAAGATAACAGCAGAATTTACAGGATTTGAGACCCTTGGCCCAGTGAAGCACAACCGAGGTTTGCAAGGAGCCTTTCTGTGTTTCTGGGACTGGTGGTGACTGTGAAGCTGGATGGCTTACGGAGAAGCCGACAATTTAATGTCAAGCATTTTAGGAGAGACTCAGCTTCTTGTTGCAGTTGGTGTGGGCAAGAACATACCCTTGGATTAGGAATTTTTCAAAAGTTGTTACTGAGATAGGAGCTGGTAACTATGGTTTCAGATGTCTCCTCTCAGGGATACTGCTGCTCGCAGATGAAGGGAAGCCTGGTTTTGCATCATGAAGCAAAGGACTACAGGGTCGTGTGGTTATGAACGCTTTCAGAGAGGGAGTTAAATAAAAACATGCACAACTCTACCTACAAGTAACCATGGCAGGAAGTGTAAAGACTTGTCTGAGAAGTGGAGTTCCTTTGAACACAAGCAGACAGCGGCTCACATATATGGGGCAAATGGGCCAAGTAAAGCGAATTACCTTCCTCTATAAGCCCACAAGCCAAAACACAGCTGGTAGCACTAATATTAGTCCTGTCAAGCCTAGCAGTCTTCATTTATTATGCACCCTGCAAATAATTATACATACAGTTAAGCTTACAGCTCAGAAGCTGCATTCAGCAGTTGTCAGGCTACGTTCCTCACTGGTGCAGATCCTTTGACCTCATTGGACTCACATCAGGAGTGAATCTGGCCCTTTGTATTTTCAGGATAAATCATAGGACTTTCTCATCTCCCGATCTTGGGAATATAAACTGCTCCTCCTTTGGCTGTCATCTCGATCTGAATTAGGTTTTGTTTCAGGACCCCGCCTTGCCTGCCTTAAAGGCTGTGTGGAGTTCTCCTGGTGATTAGAGCAACTTCCCTAGAGGGCTTAAATTAGGATTCCTTTCCCACATTTTGCAAAGTTGCCTTCCCTTTAGTGAAAATTAAAGCAAACGTACTCTCTCCCCACCATGCATTATTAAAAGTTAAACAGGAGCTGTCACTTGGTGGAGGAATGATGGCCTGTAAAACAAACTTGGACTCTTTAGGGAATAGTGACATTAAGTGTCACATTTATAAACTCCCATCCGTGCTGGCATTAACACCTGCAGGAATCCATTCGGCAGTCAGTACCCTTGAGCTATTCCTTTGTAGGTTACATTTAGGTCACATTTTCTTTGTGAACACTAATGCAAGAGAATTACTTTTTATCTTCATAAAACCAAGATTCGGGGTTGGGCGAGGAGAACAAACCGACAATGTCAAAACAAGTCAAAAGCTGCTCTGTTCCTCTCTATTCCTTGGCAGAAAGATGCAGTGTGCTTTTAAGGAACAGACTGAGGGACCCTGCTGAAGTTACTTCTGTCCTTGGTTTCTAGAGAGGTGCATCTCACCCCTGGCAGCTATAGGGCCTGTGTCCCTGCCCCGACAGTATCCATCCGTGCTCTGGGCACTGCAAATCCCTGGTCTGCCCATCGTGGCTCAGCTGGGAGACACCTTGCAAGAAAACCTGCTGTAACCCACTCACCAGGAAAGGTTTGCCTTTTTCACATTAAGGCATGGCTGTCTCGGCGGGGAGTAGCTGCCAGGCAGAAGAGGGGATGCTCTCCCCGAGCTGAGCTAGGCACAGCACATGGCCTCTAGCTGTAGTGCAGTCACAGTTCCTGCTGCATCACCCTGCTCTGTGCTCAGAGCCTGGCAAGCACATCAGGGCACTTTATTTTTATGTACCAACCTTCAGGACAGCGCTGAGAGCTGGTCCTTCTTTGCTGTAATGAGCAACTGAAACCTGCTAGGCACGCAACTGAAACAGGAGAAGAGAAAACAAAAAAAACCCCAGAATGCCTTAATTTGGGGCTCACACCTGCCTGAATTCCAGAACTTTGGTCTGTGCCCTCCTTGCCTGAGTTATCCTGGCTGAATGCTGCGCTCAGGCAGTGTTGAAATGAAACTAAATGTAATTCCTAAGAGGTAAATTGAGCATGAATGCTCAGCACTAATCCAAACTACTAATACTGCATGCACTTACAGCTGAGCAATAAACTGTTTTCTCATCCCATAAGAAAAAGCTTTCACCATTTTAAGAAGTGCTTGCCCAGTGCAGAGGGTGACACAAGTTCTTTCCGATTTGTTTGAAGTTTTTCTGCAAACACGCAGGTGTGAGCCCCATTCAGATTAGGCTGTAGCTCGTCGTCAGGCTTCTGCCCAAGTGTCTGCCTCTGGCTTGAAGCAAGCAAGCAAATACACCGATAAACCCCATTTCCATCAACTTGCCAGCCTCTCCTTGATGGTGGTTTTCAGCCGGTACACCTTGAAGCTGGAGTGTCCTTCCCAAGTGAGGTGCAGAAATGGCACGCTGCTATCAGTGGGACTGGCCTCAGCTACTCCCTGGGAATAGCAGCAATTCTCCCCCATTACCTGGGACATCATTATTGCTACTCTGCAATAGGACTCGCTAATCTTTATGGGCCAGCCCTGTAATCAGGAGAGCTCAATAAACTGACTCGCCCTCCTGCACCGCCATCTGCACTGGGAATTGCCCTACCCTGGCCACAGCCCTGGTGAACCAGGACAGCCCTGAAACCAGGTGGGGGGATGAACGCTGCAACCAGTGGGAAACACTTCAAGCAGGGTGGAAAACAGTAAAACCATGGTGTTTGGTGTCTGTGCGTGAGCGAGAGTTACAGCCCGCTGGATGCCCTGCTGAGAGAGAACAGGCAGTAACTCGGCGTCCCATGGCACAGACCTCTCTTCCCAGAGCAGGAGAAAAAGGGGTTGAACCTCAGTGGTTCGTAGTAAGCTATTTTCAGCTTACGCATTCATTATTGCCAAGATCTGCCATCCAAAATGCCTACATATCATGCAAAATGTGGAACTAGATACGTGCTGCCCATTGTACATCAAAGTAATTGATTTTTTTATAATGGAAACTGCCTGATGATTCACTGGGGTAAATCAAGCAAAACAGTAGAAAGACAAGACAGAAAATAGGAGGAGAACCAGGACCGGTAATAAATCATGGTAGATGGTACTCAGTATATTGCTATAGCAGTAAGTCAATGGAGTGCTAAGCTGCATAAATGAAAGATAATGTGTTTCATCTCTGCAGGGTGTTGCTCAGGCTGTATCTATTAACAGGATTCCTGGTTCTGCAGAAAATACACACAGCAACAGGTTTAGTCATATTATCCTGATAAATCAGTTCTGTATTAAGATTTCAGGAGTTACTTTGCCAAAATGGAGGGGGAAATTAATATTCTTCATTACTGCAGCTACAGGGAAACACGCACAGATACAGAAAAATACTCTTTACTGGCATACCGAGGTATGTGGAAACAGAAGCTTAAATTCTCCTGGAACGATGGGGTGGTAGGGCAGTTTGCTCTTTCTGTGATTTCCAGGGATTAAAGTGAGCTTCCTCTTGCTTAAGACCTACATGAATAAGGCTACACAGGGAAACAGACTACTGGTTTCTTTCCTCCCTCTGTATGCTTGTATAAATCCTGATACTCTACAGCAGCGCTAGTGTGGGGGAAGAACAGCCCTCGTCTCTTCCCCTTTGCGGCATTACACACTGAGAACAAGTATGAGACCCACGGGAAAATCCAGCCTCTGGCAGGCAGAGGAACCAAAACCTTCACGCCCAAATAGCAGTGAGACACGTCACGTACTCCAGCCACTCCAAGCTCCCAGCATTTTTCCTATAACGGGACAAGTACGTGGGGTTTTGGCTGTTGCCCTCAACAACTGGGTCCCCGTGCTCAGCTGCCTAGTGAATCACTGTTGCTTACTTCTTCTTCACCCTTGAACAAGGATTTTCCACCCCCAAAACCCGCAGCTTTGGCAAAGGGCTCCCCGAGGCTGCTCCGAAGCCCAGACTTAGCAGAGGTCCCAGCTTGCTGCTGGGATCCCAACAGGCACTTGCTGAGGTTGTATCTCCCTCCAGCAAAGCTGGGCAGCCCCACCACACGTGCTGGCACGGCTGCAAGGAGCAGGATAGATAAGGTTTAAGAAACACATTTGGCGCTGTGGCTGCCTGGCTGAGGTGTGCGGATTTGCCCCTGGCCCTACCCGCGCTCCAGGTGGAGCACGGTCACCTCCGTCAGCCATGAGCTGCTGGACGGGCCAGCAGCGCAGCAGGGGAGCAGCTCACCCAGCTGCCGCCACTTCTTAAAATAGAGACATCCAGGTGCAAATGAGTAAGGGTATTGCTTTTCTGGTGTAAGAGGGTGAGTTACTCTGGCTGCAATATTAAATAGCACAGATGCAAGCCAGCTGTTATTCTTGCTCGAGAATTAATTGCTTCACTAAACCACACCAGCTTTTCCTCCAGCTTTCTTCTCTTCCCTCACTATCCTCGCCAAACATCAGTGGATACAACAACAGAGTGAAGAAAACTCCAGTTTCTGAACGGCTCTTTTGCAAGAAGACGCTTTTTCCCCTCCCTGGCTTGGGCAAGTCTCCTGTCCCACCTGGTGGTTTAGTCCCCATCCTTCCTAGACCTGGGACTACGACCTGCTGTCCTGCGTCTTTCCCAGCAGAGCACAGCAGCTGTGGAGGGATGTGGGGCTGAAGTGGTTCCAAAAGCACCAAAATCAAAGCCTCGGTGAGGCGCTCCTGTAACCCACGGCGAGGCCGGGAGTAGCAAAGCCTTACAAATCGTCAGCGGGCTGCGAAAAGGCTTCGCTAACACAGTTTAGAGAACTTGCTGGCAAGTGAACAAGTATAATTCATCAGTGTGAGGGCATAATCCTCATATAAGACTATAAATCGTTTAGTTCCCCCCTCCCCTTTTTTGTGCCTGGGATTACGTTGTACAGATTCTAGAAATGCAGTATCTGTGACTTGCTGTTGCCGAAGAAGCAAGGGGCGGTTCTGCCTGAAAACTGTCTGTGGTCCCTGACCACGTGGGAGAGACGCTGGGATTTGTCCTACAAAATGGAGTAACCCCCTGAGCCCACCTACGTCCGGAATAACTGCCAGCACGACGGCAGCCTTCAGTAATACTTCTGTATGTTCTTAAGGTTTCTGCAGAGCCGTCTTCTCATCAGGGGCCAGGGCTGAAGTTCTGTAGGGGCGGTGAGGTGACGACCCACCGCAGGACGGGGTACGCTCGTTCTTATCGGGGCCCCTGGTTGCTGTGGGTGCCTTGCCCCCTAATCCATCGTTCCCTGGAGTGTGTTTGCGCGTTCCAGCCCTCTGAGAAGCCTCGCAGGTAGCTGAGGCACACACACCATGGGAACACACAGCTGCCGCAGACCTCCAACACAGCGAGGCAGAACCCCTGGGGATGCCGGCGGCCACGTGTAACGCTTCCTGCCCGGCCACGCGCACCGGCCCTGCACCACGGCGAGCGGCAGGCTGTCAGCCAGCAGCTGGACACGGCCTCGCTTGCTCCCAGCTGCTCGAGGGACCTCACTGCAAAGTCACCAGCACCGGCCACAGGGGTCCTGGGCGGCCGCTGTGACCGCCGGCCCAGCCAAGCGCCCAGCGGCCTTTCAAACCCCCGGTAAGGTGAGACAACACTGCCATTGGCTAATACATGAGCCTATTACCCGGTTACTCGATTTATTGCTTTCTGTCACTGCACAGTCGGTTTTTTACGATCGCACTATTACAACTACGGCGGCGGCGGCGGCGCACCGGCAGCACGTGCGCGGCCGGGCCGCGGGAGCCAGGCGCGCCGCGGGCGGGGCAGGCGCGTGGCCCCGCCAGGGGGCGGGGCGGGGGCGCGGCCGGCGCTGCGTGTGCGTGTGCGCACGGGGCAGGATAGGGGCGGGCCCGGAAGGGCGCGGCGGGCGCCGCGTGACGATCCCCGCGCCCATTGGCGGAGCCGCGTCACGCGGCGTCCCGGCGGGAGGCGATTGGGTGGGAGCGAGGCGGAGCCGCCCCTCCCCCCGCCCCTCCCCCGGCCCGGGGGAAGGGGCCCGCTCGCGCGAGGTCCGTTGCTCGCCGCGCGCAGGAGGCGGCGGCGGGGCTCGCGCGGCCGTTGGGGCGGGCGGGGGCCGCGCCCGGCCGGGGCGGAGGCGGAGGCAGACGGTGATGCGGCGCTGAGGCGCGCCCCGCCCTCCTCCCGCCCTCCGTCCCTCCCTCCCGCCCTCCGCCCGGCGCCTCGGCTCCCCCTCCCCCGCCCCAGCCCGGCAGCCGCGTAGCCGGGGCCCGGCGGGGGAGCTCCGGGCTCCATGGGCAACACCGTCACCTGCTGCGTATCCCCGGACGCCAGCCCCAAGCTCAGCCGGGCCCGCGGCGGCGGCGCCGGGGCAGCTCCGGGGCCCGACCGCTGGGCGGACGCGTACCAGCCGGCGGCGGGCGGCGGCGGCGCCGGCTCGGGATCGGCGGAGGCCGAGTCGGGGGACTCGGATCCCGGCGGCGGCGGCCCCCACCTCCAGCACATCAGCGACCGGGAGTTCCCGGATGGTGAGCGGCGGCGGCGGGGGGCGAGCGCCGGGGCCCGGCGGGCGGGCGGCGGGGAGCGCCGGGCACCGCACCCCCGCCCCGCCGGCGGCTGCCTCCGTGGTGCCGCCGCCCCGCTCCGCGGCGGGTGGGCGCCCGGGGGCGGGGGGGACCGGCAACCCGGGGCGCGGCGCCTCGCCGCCCGCAGCGCGCCCCCTTTGTCCCGGCGGCGGGGGCAGCGTGCGAGCCCCGGGGGGCCTGGCCTGCCGCCTCCCGGCAAAGTTCCCCGCGGCTCTCACGGCCCTGACAGCCCCGGGCTCCCCGCGGCCGCGCCGCCGCCAGGCGGGGGTCCGGCACCCCGAGGGACGAGCCGCGGGGCCGGCGCGGCCGCTTCACGAGTAACCGGCCGAGGGCGGGGGGGGGGCGGCCGGGTGCCCTGCCCGGGAGTGCCCCGCTGGCCGCTCCCGGCCCGCTGCGGAGGGGGGTCGGGGGGAGCCCCCGGGCGCCCGGCCGAGGTGCGAGCCCGGCTGCGCGTTTCTCCGTAACGATGGAGCCGTGACTCGGTCGTAGCGTCCGGGCGGTTCGCAGAAGCTGGTGCATATCCAGTCTGTTGAACAGGAGGAAGGAAGAGGGTGTGTGGGGAATCGGGGAATTAGGAATTACAAAGATCGTGTGCATATGACATCATTGTGGCTGGACGTGGGTAACTTGTCATCTGCCAGTGCAGGGTGTTGGGTTATAGCTGCGGGCTCGTTCCACCGAGGTCCCTTCGCGTAGCTCTTGGCGTGTGCCTGATTTGCGTTCCTTGAGCTCATGGGAAAGTAGGTGTTTGCTGTTCCGATTCCTTCCAGTTACACCTGGAGCACTGGTGTCACGGACCCCTCTGTAACGCGTCTCCTTCCCAGGCATGCCTAGGAAGAGCTTGCAGGTTTGTGCTGCGGTGAGGGTTACCGAGACAACGTCTGCCAGGTTAGGGGTGCTCCGCTCTGGGTGTTCGCTTGACACCGTAAGCATGCAGCACGGGGTAATAGCTTATGATGTTCAAAACTTAGTTTAATTAACAAACGCCTTGCTATTCTTCCTCCTAATTATAACCACACCTATATGAAATACATTCAGTCGACAAAAGATAAACTGTCTGGCATCTTTTATGTACAGTGCACACAGTAACAATTATCGCTGACCCTCCGTACTCGTCTTAAGGGAAAAAAAATGGCTGTCAGCGAGAAACTAGCTGCAGGAGAGTGTGGGGAAACCTTCAGAAATGAAATTATTAAACTTGCATGGTTTTGCACAGCACCATATGGTGCAGCTGTTACAGAAGCGAGATGGAACAGCCAGCCCTTTGGATCTCCTTTGAGACAACTGTGCAGTTCTGCAGTAGGAGAAATTATATTTGCCAACTAGGAGAAATAAAAATGTTTGTGGGAAGATAATACAGAAATCTCTCAGCTCTCCCAGACTCGTTAAGGGAGGAGGAGCTAAACTCTCTAAAGTTTCTAATAAGCCAAGGAAAAATGCCTAAGCTAAATAAATCTGCTCAGGAATAAGGGTTGTATTTGTTTGGATCTTTAGTATGTGATCATGTCAGCAGTGCTAAGTAACTGGGCTTAATTGTGAATTCATCCAAATGTCGGAACCGGCCTTGAAGTAGGGAAGTATTTAATTTTTTGAATTTGCAGACACGAGTGAAAGTGTCTGAGGATAAGATGGTAGCTGTCTATAACAAATGTTACTTTTGTGGCTATGGACACTTTAGTCTTGAGGCAGGAGGTAATCCTAATAATTAGAATTGCATAATTAGGTGATTTTAAAGATCCATTTTACAGTGGTATGTCGTTCACTGTTGCGTGCCCTCGGAAGTAGGTCTGCTACAAATGATAGATGCTATTTGTCTATATACCAAGTTTTCAGATTGGTATGACTGGGGCTGCAAAAAGTATTGAGGTTTGATATCTTTATGATGATGCAGCTCTGGATGGTCAATATTAGAAGTAAAACTTCTCGTGTGCATTTTTGAAAATTATAAAGCACTACCTGGGTAGGATTGAAAAAGTAGTTAACTTCAAAACGTAAAGCATTATTTGTGAAGTCTGAAATCAAGTGTTATGAAACAGATACGACAATGAAATTTTAAGTGATACTGCTGTTTAAGACCTTCCGTGAAAATAATAAATCTGTAAACGCAGCACTTGCATATACCAGATAGCTATGCTTACCCCTCTTAACTCTAGGTTATAAAGGCTGTCAGCATACCTAAACCATGCAGGCAGCCTACATGCTTCTGTGCTGGGACTACTACAGAGCATTAGTTCGTTGCTATAGTGGTAAGTAGTCCAGCAGTTTCATTTGAGGGATAAATATTACTTCCAAAATTTATTAATGTGTAATATCATAGGTTAGCTAAGATGCCAGTTTTGTCAGTAACAGAAGTCTGGGAATCTACTGACTGGCCTTTTCTTGAATGCTTTGGCAGGGGGGAAAAGAGAGAAAGCTGGGGGGGGGGGGGGGGGGGGAAGTCAAGATCATCTTGGCTATTTTTGTTCCATGCTGCTCAGTTCTAGGAGTTTCTAAGAACACAGCTAAATATATCAGAAAGCTAGCATCCAAATGTGATGGAGATGCTCCCCATTCCTTAAATTTCTATCTAAGTGTTTTTGTTGTTCTTAAGTCTATCTTAATACTTTTGCACTTGTTTTGCTAAAATTGAATGTTTAGGTTGTATCAGGAACGCAGAAGTTACCAACTTTGTGGTTCATATTGTTTTGCCTTCCTCTTTTTTTGTAGCAAGTGGAATGTGGTTCTCGCAGGTCTATGCTGTTAGATGAGGATTATTCTATAGCTTCTCCAGCACACTACTTAACAGGGGTACTGCTTTCTGGTCAGCACTGCTTAGATTGTCTGTATCAGATCAGAATTAAACCAGAAAAATCTCACTTTCTTAAAATGGGGAGATTATGAAGTGGTGTTTATGTAAGACAAAAAAGCAGTGGTAAGTGGGATGGAGATAAAACATGCTGTGAAACTGAAAGTGTAATGTTTCAGCAAAAGTTAATTCAAATGGGAAGGGATTGTCAGATCCACTGCTAAGAGGGAATTTAAAGGATGACTTTGTGTTTTGTGGTTCTCAAGATCCTAAGCCATAACCTGTTCAGTGCGTGCTTTTTCAGAGTGAGAAATAAGCCTGCATTTGTGGTTTGATATGCTAAGCCGGGTTGTATTAAGTAAATGGGAATAAACATAACATTGAAAATGATAATTTCTTCCACATAGGTTCATGCCTACTGTTAATGTTAAATATTGAAAGCTAAAATGAACCTAAAGCTGCTAGTTGACTGCTTAGCTGAGCATTGTGTTTCTTCTCTCGGCATGCAAGCAGTAGTCTGAAGCAGTTTGAATTGACCAAAAAGGCTTTCCTACCTAGTTGTAGAAATGGCAGCTCTTTGATCCTAATGTGCCATATGGGCTGCGTTGATTACTGGGGGAAGATGGGGTTGTTTTTTCCTTGGATTTTTTGTTTGGGTGTTGTGTGTCCCAGTCATCACCCACCCCCACGCCCACGATGAGTGCTTGCTCATTTTTATTTTGGGCTTCTTTTTTACTCTAATTTTTTTTTTTTTTTTTTTTTTAGTTATTTGGGGGAGAACTTCCTGTGGCTGACACTTTCTTGCCAGATCCCGATGTTTAAACATAGATCTAATTTTTCATAAGTTCTTTGATCCTTGGATAAAACTAGAACAAGGCCTCGCTTGGCAGATTTTTCTCGCTTGTACTTGAGAACATTATCTCCCTCCACCTCTGTTGTGTACTGAGTTCAGCAGTTTTGGCAGAGGTTTGCCAGGTTCACATGAGCCAAGGGGAAAATTGTTGACCTGCTGAACTGGTGGGACAAAATGACCTGGTACCTTTACCTGGAGAACTTGAGGGTGGGTGGGTGGTGAAGAATGACAAGGGAAGAGACAATCAGGCATGAGAGAGAACAGCAGATGGGATCAGGAGAGGTGCTGGGTGGGATACAGTCATCACACAGAGGGTAGATGGGAGGCCAAATGGAAGGGGATTTTGAAGAGGAGAGTTAATAGAGAATGCGGTGAGATTTACCTGAACAGGCTCAGGCAGACTAGTGTCTAGAATAACTCTTCAAGCACCTGTGTGTCTGATTTTCTTTCTTCAGCAGCCCCCTGGCTCTCTAGAGGCTGTGCCATGCTGAAAGGGGCAAGCTTCAAGTTGCCTGCATGCCGCAGTTACTAAACAGTGTTGAATACAAACAGGTATTTGTGATCTGATTTCACCAGCTGGTTGTCTACGAACCTCCTTGCAGAAGGTCTAAATACTGTTCATTTGCTCCTCTCTTACATAATGTCAGCTTACTTCAGGCATGTGGGTGGAGGTGGTTTTTTCTCCCGTTTTTGTTTTTTTTTTTAAAAAAAAATCCTGGTTAAAATGTTAGTAAGTTAAATAATAATAATAATAGATTAACACTTTGATGCAAGGAGTCAGCTTTTTGATGCCAACGGTTTTCAGCACAGGAAAAGCTTAACCATCTCATGCTGTTTTTTGTGCCTCTCTGTTGGAAGATCTGTGGCTGCATAGGCTGGCAAATACCGTAGTCTAGTTAGTCAAACATGAAATTGGGGGTGAAAATCAACTGATGTCCCTTTTCTGGTGCTCCTCCTCGTTTTTTTCCTTGTATTTGCAGAGTCTCTCACTGAACTTACCCTCGCTGCTCTTTCCCAGAACTCTCAATATCTCTTTTCCTATAACTGGCTAGGAATTAGAAAGGTATTTGTAGCAGCTACAAATAATACGTGATCGTGACCAAACGTGAAGGAATTGACTCTTCCATGTTGTTGGCTTAAGGTGCCTAGTGTCAGGGCCTTTATGAAATGATCTTCGAAGTGCCTGTAGTGGAAATGACAGAATCACTAAGTCGTTTAGAAACAATGATGAAATTGATCTAAAAATTTGGGAAGTGGAAATAAAAGAAATCATTGCCATAGTATAATATCTGTATTTCTGTTCTTATGCTTGGGTACTGCTGACAGCTAGGGAATCCTCTATCCTTTTCTCTCTTCACTGGATTTTGGAGACTTCTGCAGTGAGCAAGTTTGTGTAAGCCTTGGGTTTTTAAGAACAGTTGATATGGAACATATATACATGAAGCTCACATGGAGGGAAACAGATTTGTTTTGGTGAGTGTTTCTTCAGACGTCCGGTACAACAGCTATGACAACTGTGAGATTTTCATAAAATGGGAAATAACTGAAAGGAAATAATATGGCTAACCTGAGCGGTTTGATGAAACTTGTGGAACTAAGGAAACTGAATTTTTTCATCT
Organism: Falco cherrug; assembly: GCF_023634085.1. Classification (NCBI taxonomy): domain Eukaryota; kingdom Metazoa; phylum Chordata; class Aves; order Falconiformes; family Falconidae; genus Falco; species Falco cherrug. The sequence goes on along the minus strand of NC_073704.1, from coordinate 14,219,399 downwards.
TGACTTTTTTTTTTTTTTTTTTTTTACTGTTTCCATGTAACTTATCTCTAGGGTCCTTTCCTTTTCTGGCTTGCTTTAGGAGAATTGCTCTTCCCTCCCCTACCTGTCAGGGTAGATGTTGTAAAGCAATAGAATTTTTGTGGCTAGAAGTATCTGCTCTCGAGTGTGATCAGGGCGGTGAGGTCATACTGAAAAGCTGACTAACAGGGGAACAAACTCTTGCACAAGCCAACAAAACACAAAAACCTACTCCTCCCAGATTTGCATTACATATTAAATGAAGGTTTCTAACAACATTTCTTCCACATACAGGAAGAAGTGACTCTGAGATGCAGGAGGAAAATTCTACCAAACATTAAGAACCCCAGCCGTGGATCTGTAGATCCTTGCCAATTAGCTCATCTTGAGATTTCTGTTCTCTTTGGGTTTTCTTCATTACAGCTGGAGTTTGAATGCCCACTTTTATTTCACTCACTAGAAAAGTAATGTTTAAAGAGGAAAACTCTCAATGTTTTGACTTGAAGGGACAAACAAGTACGCAACTGGCTTAAAAAGCTTGGCACTATTTATTTAAATGTGTAGTAAAGCCAGATGAGTAAAACTGAAGATCATACTTGCAGGTGATGCAAATATCAGGGTTACCTTAACAACTTACACAAAAATCCCACTGTCAACCAGGTAGCGTTCTGCATGTTTGAGCTGTGTCGTTTTTAAAAAAATAAATAAATAAATAAAAAGCGGCTTTGCTTCTGGAGCAACAGAACACAACTTGGAGTTCTGAAAGGGTCTTGCATCATTGCAGGAATCAAACATGGTGGTTGGGTTTTTTCCAGTGTGAAAAGTCATCAAACATGCCAAGCAGACTCTAATTATTGTCTCTCAAAGACATAAAAAAAAAAAATCTTTAAAACGGTTGAACATGTTTTGTTATGCAGATAGTTATTTTTCTTTTATAGAACAAACTGCAGGTAAGCTGGGAACACACAAAGCCACTGTGTTTGAACTTATGCCTAAAATGGCACAAAACTTGATGACACTGTTAACTTTCATAAAAGCTCAAACTTGATTTCAAGTTTGCATTAATGCAAACAATTGGAAGAGCAGAAAAACCACAACATATGCCATCCCATCAGGTGGCATATGACACCTTGCACACAGTACAGTGCATCTTATTTTGGTTACCTGCAGACACTAGATGAGACTGAAATTTATGGTACTCGCCTGTTTTTCTTTCTGAACCATGTCTTGTGATAAGTAAGGCAGAGCGCATGTGAGGAGTTATGGGAAAGGCTTTCCTTACACTTGCAGTTATCAGCATTGATCTGGGATTATAAGATTTGGTTGATATGTAACGTGTTAGAAAATTTTTTTTTGGCTTAACTAAAAAATTAGAGCCGTGGAGTTCTGCTTTAGCTTCTGATGGTAGTGAATTGTGTTCTGTGTGAAGGTCTATGTGGGGAATAAAAAGTGGACAGCATGGGACCAGTTCTTTCTCTTACCTTTTTAAAAGGTCCTATGTTAAATGCAGCACAGAAACGTTTGTTACTTTAAAAGTCTATCTTGTGAACTGCTGTTTTCCTTCTAGTTCCAAGATAAAATTGTAGGGGCACCTAGTTCTCTTCCCTTATAACTGGTCCTTGCCTTCACTGTGGAATTTGGGGCACTCCTGACATCCTGCTGTTCAGTCTAGCTAAAATGTGTAGAAGGGATTCTAACCCTGGCAGGTACATCATGAAAGCCACAGAAGCCCACTTGACCTTGTTCAGTCCCAAAAAGGCTAGCTGTTGTGTGCGGTGGAACAGATCTGTCGTGTTTCCCCAACAGGGCCTGTGAACCAAGTGCAACAAGATCATGTTGGGATTTGTTGTGGAGGTCAATGATAGTGGTGTGGATTCTCCTACACTTTTAAGAAATGCAAGAACACTAATATTGTATTGATTTTCCTAAACTGTAGAAATTAATATAGAACTTAAACCCTGTCTAGCCCACAGTATTTAATAGATGGTTTACACTTCTGCTTTCTATCTGAAATGCTTACTGTGTCAGTTTCTTGTTGCACCAGCACAACTTAGGAGTGTGGTGTAAAAGAACAAATAATTCCCTCTTAATTAAGAGAGCTTGTTGTATATTGAAGTAATTTCTGCAGCCTTCTGAAACATCATAGTCCGCTTAGATACGTGCCAGGTATTGGTAATGATATTGCTGTGTTCTCAAAGTAGCGCTATAAAGAACAACTGACAGATCTTAACTAGCTTTCTGTGTGTATTGTGTAAAGTCACGATCTTTAGAAATAATCATTTAACAATGAGAGTGGTCAAACACTGGCACAGGTTGCCCACCCACAGAGCTTGTGAAGTCTCTGTCTGAGGAGACAGTCAAAACCTGACGGAGAGAGTCCTGGACACACTGCGCTAGCTGGCCCTGCTGGAGCAGGGGTTGGATTTAGGTGATCTCAAGAGGTCTCTTTCAACCTAAACAGTCCCTCTTTGTGTGAACAAAGGCCACCTGTGTGGGCTGGGTTTAGTTGGTTTTCTCTCTGTATAAAGAGTTCATTTCCCCTGTGGAGCTAGGAGTGTTTTTAAGGGGCCTATGCATATGCAAGTGTTGGTCAAGACACTTTTCACCAAGATTCTCCCTCAAAATAGGGTTCCTTTCTGAGAACTGGTTGTGTTTGAAAGCACTTAATTATGTGTATATATAGGTATATATTTATACACCTTTATGTATTCAAATTTGCTTGTTTTAGTTAGGAAAACGGAGCAAGTTTTGTATCTTTTGAGTCCATCCCGTTATGGAAGAGATGTAAATTGTTAAAGGTGAATAATCAGGAGATCAAAGTTCTTTCATTCTGTCCAAATTTGGGGAGGGAGCCACCCATGGTGTGTTTAAAGGATAGACTAACCCGTGTGTAACTGGGGACATAACAGGAGAAGGCAAATGGAGAACAACCTGTGTGCTGGGTGCTGTGGTGCGCTCACTGTGGCTGGTGAGGAGGAAGTGAAGCAGGTTGAATTTAGAAACCAGAGTTGTAACTTTTAGGAAAGTTTTTGGTAGTAGAAATAGGATAGCATAATTTAAAGGACAAATAATTTTATATGAAGTTATTGTTAGGAATAACATTTCTGAAATGCATTGGCAAATTTGTTAGTCTAATTTCTTTTAATTTTTAAATCTTTATTGGGAGCTTTTAAGCAACTTGCGTCTTCCACACTGTAAGCTAATGAAATACAAGGGAGACTCAAACATTAATCAAAGCTGGCAACCCAGTGAGGAAGGGAAGAAACTATTTATGGCAAAGAGATGATATAATGTTTTAATGCTTTAAATATGTGGTGTATCCAAATGTTACTGCTGTCTAGTAAAGCAGAGGATGTGGCTAAAATGAACAAAGGGACCGCAATAACAGAGTGTTCTAAAGTAGTGAAGTTTTCAAAGGGCTGCTACTTAATAACAGTGACATCTTTGACTGTCAGCTTTATTCGTGAAATGATATATGTAGTGTGATGCAGTGTGTAACATGTGTTCTTAATCGTTAGAAATCACTCGTGGAGGGGTGTAAAACAGTAGATAAATAGGTAGCATTATAAATGCATAATACCCACACGCATTCTTATATGGCATAGATGAATAAAAGTAAAGTCTTAATGCGGATTTTGTGTTGAGGGAAGGACGTAAGAGCTTGAGCTAGGGGCAGAGGTTTGCTTTTAGAAGTAATGTGATCTGCCCTGTGGGGGACCACATGCTCTTACCAGCGCGCTGAGCACACAGCAGTAGCAGAGGTAGCTGAGATTGTCTGAAGGGCAAGCAAGCTGCAAGGGATTCTTTAAAATGAGAATGCTGAGAGGGGGAAGCAAGTTCAGGCTTCTCTGTGCTCCAGTTGGAGACAGGGTTGATCAGACAAGCTTGGTAGTGCCACGTGAGTAAACGGCACTGAGAGATGCAGCGAAATAAAGGGAAAAGCTGTGTTTAATATGTAGCTCTCGGAGAGGTGGAGGGCTGTTGTAGCGTGGCAGTGTTACTGCGCTGTTCCCGCAGGCTTAATTTCTGATGGAAATCTTCCCTTCTCACCTCTTCATCACTAAGTGTGAGGGTCCAACAGAAAAAGTGTTTTGACTTCTATTGAGTCAATAGCCTCTAGAACAAAAATCTTTTGGAGTTGTTTTCTTGCTCTTTGTATCTTCTTGTTGCTTCTCTCATTTCTCATTCTTGTTTCTGCATGTTTTAATTCTCGTTATTTCGTTCATCTTGTGGCATATCATGTTTCTTTCTTTTTCTGTTAACTTTCTGTGAAGCTTGAGCTTTTTGTCATGCATCTTGTGATGTAGATCCTAATCAAGACCCTTATTTTCAGGGCTAGGTATCTTGGGTTTGGACTTACAAGTTCTACCAGGATGAAGTATTAAGAGTTATGCTTGGTTGTGAGTCAGATTGTTTGCAGGCAGATTTATCTCTTCCGCTGGCTTTCCTTTAGCTGTGTTTCCCGTCACATTTTGCCTCTTTTCACGTCCTTACCTGCCTCTTGCCTTATGCTTCCTTCATTAGCTGTATTGCTGCTGCTTTTTGGTATTTCATGAGCAATGCTGGCAGTTTAGAAAGAGCAAATTGTGTGACTGATTTTTCCATTGCTTGGGAAAAAGCATTGTCCAGGGAGAACAGCACAGAAGAGACGGTTAAAATTCTCTGGCTGCTTAGAAGAGGAAAGCTACAGTGAAGTGGGCTACTAAATGCATCTTTCTTTCCTTGCAGTGTCTTGCAAGACAAAAGCAGATGTACTGTTTCTGCTAATGCCACGTTATTCTGGGATAAGAAACCTAGCTACAATTAGTCTTGATCACTTTTTGTGGGGTTTTTTACTGGGGCCTGCACAATGTGTCTTAGACTTCATTAGTACCGTAACTCTGGTTGTATAATCTGTGGATTAGTGTGCTATGAGTACTGATACACGGGACTTTGTCCAGCAGAAAGCATCTTGTGTCTGGCAGAGGCACTGTGGACTTCACTGTTTTTCCTCTCCTCAGATGTGTGGGTCTACTTGGGTTCAGGGGGACAAGTTTGACTTGCGTGGCCATGTCAGTATTGTGTGCCTTTGTGCATCCTGCAGTGCTGCAGGTCTTAGACCCTTCTTGTCTGGGGTGAGAGTTGGCTGCATTTGCAGTGCAGGTGTTTTAACTCTTGTAGTGCTTTTAGCCCTAGACCTGATTTCGAATGTCTAAGCAGCGTGGATATAGGGACTAGCAGAGCACAAGAAAAGGCAGAAACTATAAGAAGTGAGCTTTAGCAAGTCATATCATTGCAAAGTAAATCAAAACCTTGGGGAAGTCAAGATTTTGGTGTATTTTATTTTTTTTTTAGAGGGTGAGGGCAGGATGGGCATTATCCCGTACTGTCTCTTCCTTGGGGAGAAAAGCACCTGTCTAACGTTAATTTGTCGGTGACCTGGAGGAGGCAATGGAGTGTGCCCAAATTGCAGATGACACCCAACAGGGCAACAGTCAGTACGCTGGAGACTGCTTGTCCAGGGGGGCCTAGGTGGGCTGGAGGACTGGGCCAACAGGAACCCAATGAAATCGAACAAGGAGAAACGGAAAGCGCTGTGTTAGGAGTTAATGAAGTCAGCAGCCCCTTTCCTTCTGTTGGCCTGTGCTTGTCTTTGCCCGTGCTGCCTCCCCCTGAATATCAGACAAGTCTCCTACAGGCCTACATGCTCTTCCCTACGGAGCAAGCCCCGTAGCCTCGTAGGCATTAGTCCCCCCTCGGTGGGAAAGGTGATCGGGTTCTGTGGACCCTTATTGGAGGTTTTAAAGACTCGGCTGGATAAAGCCTTCAGCAGCGTAATTATACCTCATAGCTGACCCTGTTTTCAGAGAAGAGGTTGTATGGGAGGCTTCCTGAGGTCACTTCTAACCTGACTGACTCGTTCTAAAAGTTGCTGCTGAACTGTAAGTGAATAAATTCTGAGTAGTTTGCTCTGTTTGCATCCTAACTTGCTAGTCACTATTTTAGATCTGCATATTTTAGTCTTGTTCTGCCTGTTGATGTACTTATTTGTCAGACCAGTAAAATATTGCCATTTCTTAATCACTCCTTTCTCAAATCTAAAAAGTTGTTTAATATTTGCCATTATTAGTGAATTCCTTGGTCTTTGTCAAAGTTTGTTGGGTGGTTTGGTTGGTGTTTTTTTTGCTAAATCAGAACTTGTCAACATTGTGGACAAATTTGAAACAACAGTTAACACTATTTTGTTGAGATGTTACAAACATATTTATATACGTTTGTACAATATTTATACAATATATAAATATTTATACAAATATTTAAAATGTGCCAGTATGGCATACTACTGCATGCTGATTTGTTTTTTTCCAGAATCAAATGCGTCTTCGTGGTACCTCAGGTATGAGCTGTAACACGAATTCCATTCTAGGGTTTCTAAACCAGGACTACTCAGACTAGAACTACATGATTAAATTCAGGTATCTGTTCACTGTGTACCATGAATGAGCACGGTAAGGTGAAAACAGAAATACTGGTTTTGTAGGTTAGCTTTTAAAAACTGCTTGAGATGGTCTGCTTTCATAGCTGACTGGCCGTTTTTGAGAGGGGGCAAACGTGAACAACTGAACGGTTTTTCTAGATAGATGTTGGCTACCTTACACAGTACAGATTCAAAATTACAGTGTTCTGCATCCTGGACCAGTGTTTGAGCAGTAGCGTTTGTCTAAGGCCAGTTATGTTGTACACCAAGTACTTGGAAAACAGAGGTCTGGATACCAGTGTTGTGTACCAGTGGGAATCTGGAATGGGACGTCTTGGGGACACACACACTTCTGCAATTACGTCCACTCGCCAACGCATGAGGGCTGTGGCTGTACTGTGAGTTAGGTGCAGCACAAAACATTTGCATAGTTAAGATTTCCAGCACCAAGACAGTTTGTGCGTACTTCGGCTACTATTTAACCAGAGTTCTATTGGTTGAGTGCATAAAATTCTCTTAAGTTTGTGGGGTTTTGTTTTGTTTTAATTAAAAGTTGATGGTGATTCTTAAGGGTGTGGCAATTGCATTGCTGTAGCACCTTAAACACTAATGTGCAAGTTTGTGAGCTTGCATGCTTTTGTGGTTAGCGTGGCGTAAGTAGCACGCAGGAAGATCAGAATGCAAATTTGCTCTTTCCAGGATGTACAGGATCACAGATTATTCTGTTCATAAGTTTGCTTAAGTCAGTGTGTCTGTAGTGTGACTTCCTCAGAACAGCTGTTTCTTCTGTCAGAGCTAATGCAGCTCAAAATTTCATCGTGATGTTTACAGTTTCATCAACAAACTTTTTAGTAATCAGTCCCATCTTAATCTAAGGGGGTAATAACATCCTCATTAATGTCATCACTTGTTCATTGTGGCAAAGGATTAAAGCAGTCATTTTGTTCTTCAATAATTACATACTAGTTGTAGAGAGTTTTTCTTGAAATTCCAAAATAATAGAATAGTGTAAGACCCATGTTTTGGTATTTATCAGCACTGTAAAAGTTACTTATTAGGTCCTTTTATAAGACCGCAGAGATTGTTTCCTGCCATATTGGGTACCTAAAGCATAGAGTGAAAGATCAGCAGCGTCCTCTTTTTTTCTTCTTTTTTTTTCTTTCTGTCTGTGTGTTTTTGTTTTGTTTTGTTTTAAATTATGCTCTTGATAAAGTTCTAGCTTTCTGCCCTCTGCTGAGCACAGGCTCCACATCCAGCTACCCTAGCATGCAGGAGTGTGTACTGACTTTTGAAGATGTTTTTTGTTTTCTAAGATCTCCTTTTCCAGATTTTGTGTTGATGGAAACTATAAGCTACTTCAGAGCTTCATGGCAATAGGAATAAGTCCACAGGCTTTTTTTGTTTGTTTGTTTGTTTTTGTGTTTGGTTTTTTTTTTTCCCAGAAAGGAAGATGTCAGGTTTTTATTTATCATGGCAAAAGTAAGGGTTTGGTTTAGAGAGGCAGCCCATTCTGGTCTTGTCTCCATCACTGTGCTTGAGCTTGTTAAGGCTGGGTGGGAATTGTTGCAGTAATCAAGTAATCATCTTCTGTTAAAGGTGTCTCCTTTTTTTGTCCTTTCTGTTTCAGATTTAGCCTTGGAATCTAATCCATCTGATCATCCCAGAGCAAGCACAATTTTCCTGAGCAAGTCTCAAACAGATGGTAAGCTAAATTTTTTCCATTTTAAAAAAAGGCAGGAGGAAACCTGGAAAAATAACTATTTTAATTATACAGCTTGGGAACACTTAAATTGCTTCAATTCTTTCAAAGCATAGAAATTAATAATTTGCATGTTTACACAGAAATGCTCAAATACCAGGAGATTTCAGAGTCTGGATCCCAATAGTCTGAAGCAGCATGCCTTTCTTCACAAGTGTTAGTTCAAGCTTCAAGCAGTGGTGGGCTTTTTTTATGACCAAGGACTGTTTCAAATTAAATTAAAAAGTATTTTAAAAAAAAGTTAAAGGATGTTTCTTTGCAGATCCCTTGCTTACTTAATAAAGTCAATTGTGAACAATACTATAGCTTGTTAAAAAGTGGAGGCGTTTCCATATTGTACAAATAGAAAAGAATTCTGACAATGGTAAATTTTGAAGTTGCAACTAAAAAGGGTTTTCAGATATTCTTTTAAAAATGCTTCTGTTCCTTTTATAGTTGCTTCTTGTTGGAAGAAGTTTTTTCTTCGCTGTTTTTTCTAAAACAGTGTTGCACTTGAGATTGGATGTGTTGATGGAAAGCTGCCATGTGTCTTCTACCTTGGCATAGCTTTATCACGGAAAAGTAGAATTATTTTGACAGATCTGTCAGTTGCAGTCCTGCTATTCAGAGTCTTATGGCAAGAAGTAAAATTGTCAGTTGTATCAACTTTGCAATGCTCAGATGACCTGTGAGCAGTGGAAACAAGCACTAGCATGATTCTCCCAAAGCGATGATACCAAGGAAGTGTAAGTCTCTTTTGTTGATGCCTCCAAGGCCAGTCCTCAAACAGAGGATCTGACCTGCACATTTCAAACGCCTGTTAGGTGACCACTGCTGAAGTTGCAGTTAGTAAGTTGACATAGTTCTTGTGCATAGCTCATAGTGCAGCTTCGCTGTGCAGCCTTTCAGCCTTGCTGCAAGTAACATTCAAACTACATGGACATCCATCTTGGGGGTAGTATTGCTTTTAAAACATGATTTGGTATTCTTCAAATTTAATGTAATGTATACACCCGTGTTCATATGGAAGAATGGTCTGCTAGGTGACATAACAACTACTAAACTATTCTCTGAAGTTTGTATTAGCTGGATGAATTGATTTTTAGAGGGTGTTTTTATGGACAAGTCAGGCATAATAATTTATTTTTGAATTTCACTGGATCTTCTTTGGTTAACCCTCCATAGAACTAGTAGAATTAATATCTTTAAGTTCTTTTATTGATATATTATCAGGATGACAAGTTTTGATTTATGCAAAAAGACCAAAAAAAATGTGGATAATCTCTTCCAATTGTTAATTTTTCTAAATACATTAGAGACTGTGTCCTGCTAACAAGTGGTAATGTTCTGAAGTCAAAACTTTGGAGAAGTCACCTGTCCAGGCTGATCACGTTTGTACAGCTTTCTGCATGTATGCAACTCTCAGCTCTCCTCTAACAGCACTATTTTACTGCTACCCTTACAGCTGGAAGTTAAACCTTGCAACCTTTGTTGAAAGGCTGATGTAGTTTAAAATGATCAAACAACATGGTTGCAGCTATACGATAAATAGGCATGGCTTGTGCCAGCATCTTCTGCAGAAGGTAACAAGATACTTAATAGGAGGAGAGAGAACACATAGGTAGTGCTGGGAAGTGAGCTTCCTCCTTGTGTGTCTTTGGCAGGTTCAGTGTGTGATGTTTTTACTTCTGATTGCTAAGTGGTTGCTGTTGGATGTTGGACATTTGAACTATCTGAAATCATCCATTTTTTTGTGATGCACAGCATCTTTTAAAAGCTGAGATGTTTTCCCATTAGTGTGATGAGTAGAAGCAGTTCCTAAATGTGTATGTGGATAGTTGGAAGTAATATGTAGTTTACTAGCTTGATAAAACTCAGTGTTTTTTTTCCTCCAACTACTTTTCCAGACATCTAAAGTCAAATTTGAAACCTTTAATACTTATGTGCTTCAGAAGACTAGGTTAATAGAATGACTTTATTGAACATAAATTGGAATTGTATTTTAGAAAACTTCCAGTTCACGTTCTCTCCCTCTTTCTAGTGCGAGAGAAGAGGAAGAGTAACCACATCAATCACGTAAGTAAACAAATTCCTACTGTGCTATATAGATAATACAAGCATATTAGGACACAGACAAATTCAAGAGACAACTGTAGTAGTGCTAGGTGTATAGTCCTACACATGTTCCAAACCCTCCTTAGCAAAAAGCCCCTGAATTATCATTGCCTGTCTTTAAAAAAAAATAAACAGGCACAGTATGGCAGAGTATAGAATGGCTGATGTCAAAAAGCATAAGAATGGATTTTTTCTTGTAACAGTTTTGAGTTTTCAGAGCAGTAGAGGAGAAAACATAAGTCAATCTCACTACGTTTTTTTTTAAATAGAAATAAAACTGGCTTAACTTATCAGTGGAGATAAGTCTTAAATGACTTGCTGTTTGAGCATCACTGCAGGACTTACTGTAAGAAATGTATCCAGCATGAAAAGGGAATGATGAGCAAACAGCAGCAGCAGCATGAGAAACAAGTGATAGTCCATTAGTTTTACAATCTGAAAATACGCTCTAAGCTTCTTCTCCAAATATTAGTTGGTTTTGACCCCTCACTTAACAAAAAAAAAAATACAGAAAAGATGTAATGTCATTAATAAGTGGATAAAAAATCATTGATTAGTGAAGCTAAGAATGGAAGTTACTAATACAAAGCTTAAAAAATACTGTATAGTGAAGTGTCTACTGATAAGTTACTGGTAAGAGAATGATACTTCAAGTCTGTTGTATTTAGTATGATTATGGGGGGTGGTTCTTTTTTGCTCTTTCTTTTTCTTCACTTTTTCTTTCACTCACTCTATTCCAGCTTCAGTCTGCCAGCAGCAAGCTGAAGCATGATTGGATTATTTTTGCTGGCAAACTTCAGCTGGAATGGGAGATATTCCTGGGCAGCCATTGCATGGTGAAGGGTGCCAACACTGTCATATGGAAGACTTTCAAGTTTTTAGACAAGGCATTTAAAAAGATTCTGGCAAAAACTAATGAATCCTGAATTGCTTGATTAAAACTCTTCCCTCAATTATGATGTCCTAGCTCATCAAGTCTACAGGATTAGGAGAGATCATGGAACATACTGCTAGCTCTAAAGAGTAAAAGTAAGGATAATAGTAACACTTTTATTTCCAGATGCTAAACAATACATGGGAGAAATGAGCAACGTCAGGAAGAGGCTTCTTTTTTTCTGAAATATAACAAGACAAAACCCCAAATGCAAAATTTTCTCTGCAGGCAGTGATATTGAATAACCAGAAAATGTAAAGGTATAGGATGTAAAAGAAAGGACAAGATTATTATGGAGTCACAGTAATAAAGTACATCACAGAGAGGGAAGACTGAGACCTGAACTGGCAAGAACGGAATGGAAGAGAACTAAGCAAATCAGAGGACTTGCTGCTTTACCTGCAGCTATTTCTGCTGAAAATTACCTACCTAAAACCATCGCGTTGTATATTACAAGGGATGATTTATAAACTTATCGTACACAAAGGGTATCCTCAGGAACTTGATAGCTATAGGGCAGCTTACATAGCAGGAGCACTCATCTACAAAGACCTCCTCTGCAGTAACTACTTGAGTAAAGCCAGGATTCAGTGTGGTAAACCAAAACTTACAGAATCCCTCTTCTTTGAATTTTTTTCTGTTCTTCCCCTCCCCCCCCCCCCCCCTCCCCCCCAAAGGTTTCTCCTGGGCAGCTTACGAAAAAATACAGCTCCTGCTCAACAATATTTATAGATGACAGCACCGTCAGTCAACCCAACCTTAGAAGCACAATAAAGTGGTAAGAACCATTTGTCATCAACAAGAGGCTGAGCAGCATTGCAGGGTTTATTTGGGATTTTGTGGTGGTCTTGTCTGTTACAACACCAGTTACAGACTTGAATGGGAGGAGCACAGCACTGCTTATTCAGGGTGGTCGTGGAAGGGGTGTAGAGGTCTGGCTAATCATGACTGCAGAAGTGAGCTGCATTTTGGTTTTTTCCCATTACAGAGCTAATATAGTGTTGTAGCTCAAAGTAGTTGCCATTGTGCACTTGAGAATCTGAGGCAGCGAAGCGTGTCAGCATTTTGGGTTTAAAGATGTGTGTTGGGGTGGGGAGCTCAAAGGCTTCACACTGAAAGCCAAATCCAGAAACTCCATCTGGGAAAACTTGAAATGGACTTCGTATGGAGTTGCAGGAGAAGTTTGCAGGACTGGTTGCTGCTTGCAGTGGTATCAGTCTGCCCTCTAGTCGTGGATAACACATGTTGCTGGCTTGCGGTTTGGTTCTAGGCTTTCCACTTCGTCTTGTTATTTCAGGTAGGAGAGTTTGATAATTTTTTAGTTGTCTTGGTTCTCCAATGGAAATGGCTACTTGACCTGTTGTTCTGGGCACCACACAGACAGTTTTTTGCTTGTCGATGATACCAGCCGAGAACGGAGAAGAGAGTTTTACTGTGCTTGAAGGGAACGGAAGGCAAAGTAGCTTCAGGCCCAGAAGACTTTACTGCTTTAACAGTTTAGTAGAGTTTGGAAATGTCCAAGTTAACCTGTCGCTTTCAAATTTGGTTTCAAACAAAGGTATCTGGCATGTCCCTCCTTTTCTAGAGAAGAAAGAACCTAAAAGACAGTGCTTGTGCCATTTTGAAGTGGTGTACAGCTGGCAACAGATCAGAGCTTGCCTGTGATGAATTCCTGTAATGGCAGCGTTCCTGTTGTCACTGCCAGTAAAGGATCTGAAATTTGGCCATCGTAGATGAGTGTCAATATGAAATCTATTGCCTTACTTGACTGAGCGGAGACTGAGATCTGTTCTCCCCTTCTTGGATTATGCTAGTATAACATAATCTTCATTAATATTCTCTTTCTTTTTTTGGAAGACAGGTCCTAAATTAAGACAGCCAGAGATACAGAGTTAAAATAGCAGAATATCTACAACAGCGTATGTGACATCAAGTAGAACTTTTATTGTATTTTAGTTGTGAATAGTCCACATTTGCAATAAATGTCACCTAATTAGGCAATGAAAGTGTGAGTTTAAAATGCAGCATAACATTTATTTTGTGGCAAAAGTATCTGTACAATGATTGTCAAAGTAGTTTGGGTAGCAAATTTGCTTTGGCCAGTTTATCTTCAGGCAGGTAAACATTAGAAATGAGACAGAGTACTTGAGAATGTGAGAGGAAGCCAGTACGTAATGGATTCTGAACATCTTGCCCTGAACAACAGCTTTTGTAGTGGAAGAGTGTTCACAGAATATGCTTTATTAAGTCTTTCTTTTTATTCTTCTCTTTTTTTAGTGTAACATTAGCAATATTCTACCATATAAAGAACAGGTGAGTGAACTTTCTCTTCTTTCTGAAATATAACAACTTTCTTTTTGAGCCAAGGATATGATCTTGGTCACTTCAGTAACAGCTAGGATAACTTAAAGGAGCTGAAAAATCTGGAAGTTTATGCTGTATCTGCTTCCTCTTTGTACCCTCTCTGAAGATGATGTGGAAGGTCAGTAATACCACTGTCCAATGGCATGTGCTTCATTGAGAGCGAAGCATAAAAATTCAAAAGAGGGAGTAAGGAAAATACACTTAACTCATCGCAAGTCAGCCTTTGGACTTTGTTTAGCTTTACCTGAATACAGAGGAACAGATTATTTTTGATGGTTGAAGGAACACTCTGTCCCATGTACAAATAACCCTTGCCATGACAGCTAGTTGCAGCATATGCTTCAAAATTACAGTTGCCTTTTTGAAATAAACGCTATTAATGAGATGGTTTCACATTTTAAGGGAGAACTGTACTAAGCATAATATGAGAACATGGATAGCTATTATTGGTTTAGCTTTAATACTCAGTTGTAAGATCTCATCATTAAATGCTTTGGGAAAATACAATATAACTTCATACCATATTCTAGGAAAAGCTGAACTATAAAATATGTGCTTTTATTCTTTTTAATGAATAGTACTTTTTAGTGGAGCACAGCATTAGCAACTAACTCCTTTTGCTAAACCAGAGAATTTTACTTTGTAGAGATTCCGACAGATCATTGGATATTTTTGATGAAAAATCTCATCCTCTCACAGTAAGTGTAACTTTTTGATTCTCTGAATTGAAGAGAGTTTAACATCTTGGTTTGTATTGTATAAATCATAAAAATATCTTAGCAGCAGGTCACAAGAAAATTGATTTTAAATTGTATCTTACATATAACATACAGTGTAAACGGTCTCCTCTGGACTTTCGCTATCAGCTAGATCGTGAACAGAACCCAGTCTTTCTGCATGTTGCAAAGTATGTTTGGTTTTCTATGCTTTGAATCCAAATAGAAAGCAAGCATGTGCTGATCCTTGCATATTTCATATCTGAACTTTGTCTGTCTTCCCCTCTTTAACATTACCTTAAAAGTCTTTCCTATTTATTTAGGAAAACATAGTTAGTAGGTATGTGCCTAACCTTTTCAATGGCTACAAACAGGAGAACATAATACATGAAGTGTCACACAAAGCACGAGACAGTGTGTTTGGTCTTTTAAAAAAACCTGAAAAGCACATTTTAAAGCCGATGTGCTTAATGCTGCTTGCAGTAACAGCTAGGAGTTTTCAGCATGTGATTGTAACATGACTGTCCTGGTACATCTTTTTAGGCAAAGGCAAGCTCAGGAGTGGAGTGTGTGCTTTTTATGTCCAGTTTGAGCTTAATGACTGTCCTACAGAATCACTCCCTTCGTTTTTCATTTGAAATGTGTTACTTTTCATTTGAAGTAAATTTAGCAAAGCTCTAGTGGCTTTAAAAGTTGAGTTTGCTCTGGGACTTACCTGAGTGAATGCAGCTTCATCTGTCTTGCAGATTTGGCTTGTTAATAAACAGTTTTTAATAAACAATTAAATATTTTAAGGTTTTTTTAGAGTTTCATCCCTAAACGTGACCCATTGTGCTACTTTTTTTTGTACACTTGAATAAATACAATCCTTTAGTCCATAAAAATAATGAACTTCAGGAGAAGAGCTATACAGAAGATTTCTTGTATGGATGATGGCACTTCAGTTTTGGACCAGACTTTTCTGCTGATTTAACTACCTGAATCAGTTGTTTTACACTGAAAATGATTTATGTAAGATGAATTCCACTTCATCAGACAATTTCTTTTCTTTATTTGGCAACCTGACATCTTTTGATCCTTTCATATAGCCTACCTCCTAGTTAATGTGTATGAATGGAGGAGAATCATTGTGCCCTTTAGGGAACACTTAAAGGTTTCTTCTGTTTTACTGCAGTATACAGACAGAAATACACTAATGGCTGTATGTCATACTTCTGAGTGGAAAGACACAAATGGCTTGTTAGTATCAATAGCAGTGGGGTTTTGGCTAGGTACCTACTGTTCCTTGATAAAGGTTAATTTGCTGGAAGAGGTCTCTGAACACCTTGTCTTCTAAAGATTCAGTCACAAGGAGTCCAAATCCAGGCTCTACTGACCCTAACAGCAGAAGTAACAAACTTAGTTAGCAGCACTGCAGGCTCAGTCATACGTACCAGTCTCAGTCCTTTCCTCCTCAGTTCCAGTGAGCAGAAATGTACTTCCAGATGTGCTTTTGTACTGCTCGTACTGCAGGAATTACACAAGGGGAGTCCTGCTCATGTTACTCTTAATGTTGCCTGCCCACCTGGAAGAGGTAACCTCCACTGGCTGTGTGGAGAATACAGAGTTCACTTCCCCTTCATTGTACTTGACACGGCCACCTGGCTGCTTTAAGCTACAGGACCACATGAAAATGCTTGCTGCTTTGCTTCCCTTATGACTGCTTCGTTAATGCCAAGCAGCTATGCTGTTCTCATCTGGTATCTTTACTGTACTATAGGTCTAGCTTGGACTGTGGACAGAAACCTATTCAATATCGGTCTTGCAGAACCAGTGTGTAAAGTTGGAACTCATCCCTCCAGGAAGAGTGCTGAATATCAGAATGTCTTGGGGGGCCATGGTCAGAATTTTCAAATGCTTATTTTAGGATTTCTTTTACAGACTGTTTATTTCTAAGCTTTTCTTCTCCCTTGTGTCTAGAAATAGTTAGCATCCTGCCAAACTTAAATCTAGTTGTTCGTTAGCTTTTTTGTCTTTCTGGAATCTCTCAAGAACAAGTCCTATGAGGCCAGTGTAACGTAAGTTACCTTCCAGTTCTACCCGTGACAGAATTACTGACATGAGTTTTTCAGCTCTTCCTCAGCTGGAAGGGGAATCTCGTGAAGTCTCTTAATTTTCCCTTTTGAAAAGCCAGTGTTTCTCTGATCTGTATGTATCTGATTTTTCTTGTAGGGAGAAACCTTTTTTTAAAATCTCTTTTAGTCTATAAAATGTTCCGTGGACAACAGTTAGCACCTGTAATAATGATGGTAGTTCATGCTCTTTCCCGTTAGCCTTACAGATCCAACAGTGTTCAAAACAAAGATACCAGTTAAGCTATTGCGTTTGTTTGGAATATTCGTAATTTTGCAAGGCTGCTTCCTTCTTTCAGTATGTAATTTTGTTCTGTCTCTGTGACAGGGAAGGGTTGTATGCACTTCTGCTCGGTGAGAAGAAACAACCATGTGTGGCTGTTCTTTAAAGTCTGTATTAAGTAAGACAGATTTTCAGTAATTCAAAGAACTTTCTTTCAGCGGGAGGAAGTTCCAGATGACTACTACAAGCATGACCCTGATCACAAGCACATCTACCGGTTTGTTCGGACGCTCTTCAGTGCTGCACAACTGACAGCTGAATGTGCAATAGTGACACTGGTAAGAGATGGCCTGATTACTGAAACTTCAGCTTTCAAAATTTTTTTCCCTTTTTTTTCCCCTTCCCTCAATGAATGAACTGGGCTGAATTGACATTAAAATAGTTACAGTATCTCATTAAACCTTGTTAATAATGAAGACCCTGTACAAGTGAGTTCATTAGAGAAGATTTCTAAGTAGTCACTAAGTGGATAACTGAAAAGGAACTTACCTTTTCTACATATGAATATGTAATGCTTAATTAGATAATTATCAGTCAAACACTCTTTGTTTCATAATATGTAACTCTCTGAAGAAGTTTGAGAAAGGCAGAACAGCCGGATGCTGTAAACAGTGGGGTATAATAAGATCGGACATGAAGACATCTTCCATTTCAGTTGTGTGGAGGGGAAAGTGGGAAGTTTTGGGTTCACATTAGCCAGAACAGTGCAAGTAACACCGCCTAAGTGGTTGAGAGGATCAATACTGTAGGAACTCCAGGAGATGAACTTTCTCACTATTATGTTCTCCAATCATTGCTGCCTTTCTATGAAACTTTTATTAAACCAAAGAGGCTACAACTTTTCCCCAGGTGACATGGAACATTATGTATTTGGAACAGAAGAACAACAGTAAGAAAATAATCTCATTACAGTTTGTTGTTTGATTTCAGAAAGCAAGATGGATATAAAAAAGTGATGATGATACCATGTGCACACACACATATATGCATATGTATATGTACAGGAAAGGAAAGAAAACCCACAACCGATATAACTGCGCCATTAGACAATCTTTTAAACTGCACTTTGTTGCATACTAGATTTCAGTCTTCGTTGTGGCTTCTTGCTGAAAAACAGTTTGAAAGGAATACAGAAGAGAACTCTCACCAAAAGACAATGTGGTAATTAAGCAAACTGAGCTTGAAAGACTCTCTTTAATAAGGAAATAATTAAAAAGGCCAGATAGTTAGAGCTGTTGAAACTCTGCAAGTAGTTTGAGGTTTTTGCTTTTCCAAAGACATGCAGGTAATTTTGACAGACAAAGATGATCGCTAACCCTGGGCGATCCTAGTCGCTGAAGTAGTTAAAAAAAAGAGAGGTTTTTAAGCGGATTTTACCACTAGATGGCTCTGTTATAATAGGAACACCTTCAGTCTGCTTGACGGCTACAAGCACAGGATGGGAAGAAAATGTGGGGAGACCCTAGTAATAAAGACGTGATCCTGCCCTTAGACCTGTACAATGGCTTCCTGCACCCACTAGTTTCTGAGGTTTCATTAGGACCTTGGACTTAATTGAGGGACTAGAACATTAAAAACAATCTATATTCAAATTTGAAAGTGCAGCTTACTTCGTATGTGAATTATTATAGGAGTGTGAAATAGAAAACTTTTAAGGAAGAGACCGATTCAACATCTTTGGGCTGCTTGGAGATTACATGGGAGAAATGAGTAAAAGACCAAGACACGCTTTGGACAAGGGTATCTCACTATCTCAGCAGCTGGTGATGTAGGTAAAAGCAGAGGATGACACTGCTGTAGGTGAAGGACTGAAGTCTGTTCACAGAGTGAAGCAGAAATAGCAGTATAACGCCTTTCACTGTGGAAAGATAGCAATTAACACATCTTTGTCCTGTGAGTAGAGATCACATTGCAGGTGATGTGCAGGAAGTGCTGAACGCTTCCTGTTAGGCTACAAGTGCTGAACCCTAACGGTGATGAAAGGCTCGCATGATGCTGAGTGATGTGCTGTCCCAGACAAGCCCTCATGAGAACCTGTCAGTGACTGCCTGGACTCGTTGATGGAAAGAACTCTAGCAGTGTCTCCCTGAAACAGCAGTGCTCGCTGCTCAAAACTGATTCTCCAGTGTCTTTATTGTATACCTTGGTGTTACAGGTCTTGTGCTGGAACCTGTAACTCCTGACAGCTTGGATTCTAAAGCATAAACAGTAATCACCAATACTTACTTTGACACACTTAGCGGTAATGGGATAAAACAGTCATATTGGAATGGCAGGCTTGCTGCTCAGAACTTGGCTCCTGGTCTTAATTACACATATAAAATTGGTTTGGTTTTTTTCTTTTTGTAGGTTTATTTGGAAAGGCTTTTAACCTATGCAGAGATTGACATATGCCCTAGTAACTGGAAGAGGATAGTCCTAGGAGCTATTCTGCTGGCTTCTAAAGTCTGGGATGATCAGGCTGTGTGGAATGTGGATTATTGCCAAATACTGAAGGACATTACTGTTGAGGACATGTAAGTTGCATGGTTTGGCTAATCTACAGTGGTGGGGTGTGTTTTGTGTGGTGTCTTTTTTTGTTTGTTTGGATTTTTTTGTTTGGTTTGTTTTTTGGAACAGCAGTCTTTGTGATCACACTGACAAAATGTCTGTCTGGTGCGATGGTATATGTATATGATGTATATCTGGTGTCCAGCCTCGTTCTGTTTTTTAACCTAGGAAACTTTGGATAATCCTACTTTGAGACAAATCTGTATTAATATGTCTAATGACTTGGGTGAGTAACTTCAAAGTTAGTTTTCTTTACTTTCTTTCCCCCAGTGATGAACCATGGGACTGGCTTCTTGTTTCCATTAACTTTTTGATTTGGTGTAACGCAAGTGCCCAATTTATAGTCTTATCAAAAGTCTTTTTGGGAAGAAAAAAACCAAGTGAACTAAATTTGTTCCCTACCTTTTCTGGTTTAGAATTTGAAAAATTGCAAGGTAAGCTGTAACTTGTGACTTATGTGTCTGCATTTGTATCCGCTTAAGGCCTAAATATATCCCAAGGTTTGAATTCCTAGCCACTGCGGCTGGCAGACAGGCGGTGTTTGTGTTGGTACCTGTGGTTGCATGTGTTACATCCAGCTGCTGCTACAGCTCATCCTCTTTGGGTGAATTCTTAGACTTGTCTACAGTGCTGAGAACAAACTCCTCCATTTTACTACTGCTTGTTTCTGTAAGGCTGTTCCTTGTACCTAGTCTTGTCTCAGATGTAGATTTTAGTTTTTCAGAAGTTCTTTGAATCTGCTGTTTTTTTCTTGGTGCACTCAGCTTTAAGCCCTGCAGTTTCGGAGGATGTTCATCCTTGTGGCTCCAGGCTCGTACTACAGGCTGGAGGCGTGTTTATGTGGAGTGGATTTGGCCCATTAGACTTTCTGTTAAATTCCTTCTTGCAAAGTTCTATCATCTCCAACAGCTTTGAGATGTCAACGTTATTGTTTTAATTCTATTTGCTAGCTTGTCCCCCTATTTCTCTTATTATCACAGCGGTAGAAATGCCAGAAGGCTAGCTTAATACCAAGCCAGGTTTTCTGGCCTTAATAAGCTTCATGACGTGTTTTGTGTGTGTTTGAGTTTTATCATGCTGCTGTGCAGTAACCATCAGTCCTAGTAGTGGAGCAGACTGAGGTGGCAGAGGTTTGCACGCAGCACTGAGAGGCTACCCGTGTAGAGACTCTGTTCTTGCCCCCAGCGCTCTTCCCTGGATTCAGCCTAAAGCTAATGTTTAAAATACAGTAAGTAATTATTTATCTGGGACTCTTTAGGAGGAGGAATGTCCAGTTTTCTTCCTTCTAGGTGGGGGTTGGAATTTCTGAAGATGGGGGAGTTGTCTGCCCCAAACCAGTTTTTGTTACAAAAGTTATGTCACACCACAAACAGCAAACATAGTACCGTGTTTCATACACACCCCTTGCCTGGGAGTTCTTTGTCTCCAAATGCAGGGCTGTGCCAGCTCTGCTTTCAGGAAAGCATAATTAGTGATTTTATACAATGTACATCTTCACTCAGCCTGGCTCAGAGTGCTCATCTCTCTGAGGAACATACTTGAGGCATAACTATGAGATGGCTGAAGTGGGGTCAGCAATGCTAGGAGTGCTGGAGTGTACATCTTGCTCTTTTTGATGTCTCCTCTTCTAGCCCTATTTGGGACAAATCAAATTGATAGCACTGAAAGTATCCGTAACAAGCAGGATGTTTATTCTGTATTGCCAGTGCTGGGTCTCCTGAAGCTGTCAGTACTTAGATTTTCAAAGCAGTGATGGTGGTAAGGAAAATAGACTGAATTTAGGCTTATTTTTCCCTCCAATTTGAAGACGGGATATTTGTAATCCTATCTCATTTGAAATGACTTCGACTTTTGAATTTAGGTATGGGCAGAAGTTGTACAACCCCTTTCTGACAGTGGCCCGGGGCTGTCCTCCCAGGCCCTGCAGTGCTGCATTTGGGCAGACCTCGCTGCTCCTGGGCTGGGTAACATCACCATGATCAGGACCTTGGAAAACTGCTTAAAAGACTCAGCAAAACTGAGGTTTCTGTTTTTAAGTCTACTTTCAATTAATAGTTGGTACTACAGTTAATTGTCAGCCTTAGTAGTTTCAGTAGTTTTTTAAACTAGTCATTTGATGGTATTAGAATACAGGTGTTACTGCGAGGAAACAACTGGCAAAGGATTTCAGGCATGTCTGCATTCTAGTGCTGGGGACTTTGCAACACTGCCAAAAAATCCACCCCAAACCCCAGCAGCTTCCCAGCTGAAGATTGCTCGGCAGGGCTGTACTGGGTATCGCTCCCTGGGCGGGCCATTCCTGTGCAGTAAAGGCTTGTCCACAAGGACTGGTGGCACGTTTTGTTTGTGAACTTCCTGTGAATTTTCCTCCTGGCTCTACATACCTGGAATGCTCTTGCTAACCTGATGGATACTCTTGTTGAGCCACTGCAAACCAAGCATAAGAGTTACACCACGCTGGAACTGGCAAAAGGTTTTCTGTCTGGTTTAGTTCACCCAGTTTGCAAATCTGTGTGTGTGTGTACGTGTACGAGCCAGACACCTCTCCAGAAGGCAGGGTAGGTGCACCTCGTCCCCACCAAACACGCTGTCCTTACTGCTCAAAGACACTTGCTTGGCAGCGCCACCTCACAGCTCTGTGAGCGGTGCGAGCCGTGCGGTTCTCACAGAAACTGCCAGTGGGTTAAAGTTTGTTAAAGGATACGCGATCCAGGCCTTGTCACTAGCAGATGAGTTCATTTGCCTTAGCTTCTTCCTACTCAACACAGGTTAAAGTGTTCGTCTTGTTTTTTTCTATCACAAGCCCTTTCTTATTTGACCAAAGCAAAGGCGGGTTTTTTTACTGAAAGGGGGTTTTGTTTTGGCTTTTGGGGGGTGTCTGGTTTTGTTTTACTTATTTCTAATGGGGAAAAAATCAAAGGAAATTAAATTGGTATTTGGGAGTCATCCTTTGTCAAAACTTGCTTGTTTTGATGAGAGTGAATCCATAATCACTGAAAAATTAACTGTGCAGCTGCTAATCTTGCTATGATTGCTTGTAAGGGGACACATGCTGTTCGTTCTTTTGGCTACCTATATTTGTAAATAAGGCACAGAAAACACACAGGCATTATCCTTTCCCAGGTTTTAAACCACCGTTAATAGACTTGTTAATCCAATGAAGAATTGTATTTTTACAGAATTAAAATGTATTAGCCTAGTGAGTACAAAAGGGGCAGTGAAGAGCATTTATTCACAGGGTAAATCAAGCTCTGATCAGCTGATCATCAAAACATTATCTGATTTACATTTCTATAGGCTTATGACCATATGAACAGGAAATTAATTTTGGCACTAGGTTCAATGACACTCAAGTCCACTATGCTAGAAAGAAGCACAAAGCTGCTATTCATACTGAGACCTGCCATCCAACACAGGATACAACCTAGATGATTCCTTGATTTATATCCCACCACCACCACCCCCTGATAGGTAAAACATCAATTTCAAAAGCCCCCCAAAAGCAAGAACAGCCTTGGTACTGAATTTGTGCAGCTTGCTTTCTGGTGTATTCACACTTGGCCCATACAGCTGCTCAGTTCTGTTGAGACAAGTCAGCTACCGGTAGGAACAATCGTTGAGTTAGTGTTGAACTGAATTGCTTGGTTTGGGTACCACCAGTTTATTTTAGGTTAATTTGTAAAGCATTGTTTGTCCTCTGTAGAACATCTCTGATTTAGCTGACCATGGTACAGTAGCTGAAGCAGCCTTTTTCATGTCACAGTGCTCTCCTTACTCTCCTCCAAACGTTTTGCCCGGTGAAATTAGACGAGCGAGTAAAAACTGGACAGCGCCCTTTGACATAGTACTTTGTTATCCTGCCTAATGCTATTGAGGAGAGAATTCCATCTCCCACCTAATGCTGCTTATTTATTTATTTATTGGAGATGAATCCATGTTGCTTCAAGAGGCTTTTTTCTGTGAGATAATAGCAGCAGCTCTTCATAGATCCATTTGTTGCCGTGGTGATCTGCCTACTCCTTTTGTTAGTCCGCCTCTACTTCAATAAACCCCCTTCCTGTTATCAGCCCGGTGAAAATGTCTGCAAGTTCTTCAGAGCTAATAAACAGCATACATCATTCCTTTCATCTGATCACTATAGTGTGGGGCCGTACAGAGTGAGAACGGCGCATGAATTGTACAGCTGCACTAATGGAACTCTGAAGAATGAACCTCCCCGGTCGGCCCGGCGAGTGCGCGGCAGGGCGTGCTACCGTCCCCTCCGAGCTGGAGGTGCCAGGACTCAAAAGCTGCACCTTGTTTTGAGCACTGGCGAAGGACCCGTCTCTCAAACCCAGTAATACAGAGCTCTGGATGACTGTTTCCAAGTTGCTGCTTTTAAAAACAGGCTTAAGGTCTCTTCAGTGCTTTCAGCCAGCTAAAACAATCTTTTTTTTCCTTTGTCTTCTGCCCCTTATGCCTCCTAGGAACGAGATGGAAAGACACTTCTTGGAGCTACTGCAGTTTAATATCAATGTTCCTGCCAGTGTTTACGCCAAATACTACTTCGATCTTCGCTCCCTAGCAGATGACAATAACCTGAGCTTTCTGCTGGAGCCTCTCAGTAAAGAGAGAGCACAGAAACTGGAGGTAATGGTCTGAGACTGGCTGAGCAGGGGACTGTGCCTGTACCTGTAGTAAGAGCATCTGTTGCTAATCATGTTAAGTGGTGGTTAGGAAAACTAAAAAGCTTTTAGATTAGTGTATTATGGGGTAATTTAACCCCTTTATAACTACAGTTAGCACTTCTAAAACCATGCCTAGGCTAAGCTAGTATTCCAAGGAAAGGAAGGGACAGAGATTACGGAAGTCTAACAGATCACAAAATAAAATGGAAGTTATTTTGGGAACTGTAGCTCAGCTAGGCTGCTTAAGATTGAAAGGATTAGTGTCATATGTAATGGATTGTCTGTCCTTCCCTGGCCACAGTCTGTATTCCAAGCACCTAGAGACAGTCACACTTGGACCTTTCTAAATACTACCAGCTGAAGGTTTCCCACTGCATCCCACCGCACAGCTGCTTTCAGATTTGGGGGAAGCACTCTTACTGCTGTCATGGTGTAACAAACCATTTGTCTGGGGACAGCTGCAGCAATAGTAATGTTTCTTTTCACAACTCTTAGAACCTCACCTTCCCAGAGAAACGCTGCTTTAAGATAAACTTCTGGTATAGCCGCTTCTTAGGAGTCCTTTAGAATGCCCAGATGAGTGTAAATACAGATTACTGGCCCTTTCTGCTCAATAGGAGAGCAGCCCCCCTGTGAGTCCCTGCAGCCGCCTCTGGTATGAAGGCTCGTTTTAAAATAACTCGGAACTTTTGTGGAGTCGGTCTTCCTAGTTGCTGGAGATACATAAGACATTTTGAAAAATACCTAAATTACCTGGGTTCCCAGGCAAAACTTCTTGTTGGCTCAATGCAACCTTTCATCTGTCCAGGTTTAATTGATGACTCTGCATGTTGTTTTGTTGACCTTTCAACAAAGGCATTACTGCAGGCCCTGTGTACACCGGTACCGTAGCGCCTTTCAGAGAGCGTGTGCTACGGTATCCTTGGCTTATAGTGTTCTGTTGCCCATCCCCAATAATTCTGCCAAGTGCCAGGGTGGGGTTTTCTATTTCATCCCAGAAGTGGCTGAACTTTGGGAATAAGTGGGATCCTTCCTGGTCCTTTGGAATGACAGGTATGATACGCGTATGAATTCCACTATTTAAAGTTAAGCAATGCAACTTTTCTGCTTTGTCTCACCCTTGTTACTTGCACTTTAGCCTAATACTGTCACTAATTGTAAATGTGGTTGTAGGGCAGTTCATATTCCACAGGAAATTGTTTACTGAACTGCTCAGTGCCCTGGCATAAGTAGATGATTTACAGGTTGTGAGCCTGGTTTGTTTGTTCTTTGCTAGTATTTGGGGGCTTGGTATTTAAAACCAGAGTAATTTTCAGTACAGTATGTGATTTGCCATAATGCACTTACTAATGCATGTATATAGGACATTTTGGATTTAATTCTAAAACATGATAAATATTTAAACCATTCGCTAAAATATTTAATTCTACGTTTTGGTTAGAAGCACATGGAGCAGTTGACAGGAGCCTGTATGAAGCAGCAAATTAGTATTCCAGGGACTGAAAACTGATTTACACCATATGGGTGACTGGGGCTAAATATGTCAACACAGGTTGCTTTATGATTGATGTGCTAGTGTTAAAACAGGATGGAGAGTCTGTCTGGTCTTGCACCAGGAGCTCATGCAGCCAGTGTCTCAAAGAATGCCACTTTTGAGCCAAATGCATGCTTCCAGAAGGTCGGCAGAAATAAATGTAAATAATTATTTTAAAATACACTTAGAAGTTTATTCATGCTCAGAGTGTTTTTCACCTTTTGAACTTCCAGAACACTGGGCTGTGCTGAATGGGTGCTGCCTTAAAGGGAAGGTGTAGGCTTGTAGCTGAGCGCAGGACTCTGAAAGATCATCTGGTGATAGGTGGTAAATTATTAATGGAAGTAAATGTTCAGGACTGAAATTCAGTTCAGCCTTTTATTACAGGTATCCTTATTTATTTGCGTTGATAATGCCTGAAGGCTCCAGTCAGCAATAGGTGTTGCAGGGGAGGACACACTGTTTTCTAGACAATCATGTGTTACTAGGATTTAAATAATTAGGCTTATTACTGGAATAGCTGCACCAGAATAAAGGCTGCTTGACTAGCTAGATCAGCAGAGCAGAGGCAGGCCAATAAATGCATGAAAAAGCAGTTAAATACTAAGTTGCCCACATGTGCTGATATTGAATAGCTGTATTAAAGTGCCATGGGCATTGCCGTGCCATCCAGCAGTGGGCTGCCCTTCCTTCTTGGACCTCTTTAGGAACCTGATCATGTGAGTGATCCCAGGAAGGACATGTTGGGGGCAAAAAGGTGTAGAGAAGGTAAAGGTCAAACAGACATCCTAGTAGAACTTCGTTTCCTAGGCCTGCTTGCACTTTGTGGCTGAGGGCAAGGTGTCCAAGGGACACCTTTTCTCTCATAGAAATGGCTGCGTGCGTTTTTCTACTGTTAAAATAATTTTTTTGTGCTGCTGTGTGCACCAGACCTAACTACTAGGTGCAATTTTGAACATAACTTCCACAAACTCATACATCTGAAATGGGTCCAAGTCCTCCATTAGATAGTGGGGCTGGTAAAAGAACAAAGATACTTGGATATGGAAACCACTCACCTTCTTCGTGTCCTCCTTCCTGACGGGTAGCGTTGCTGTTAGCATGGGGACAGACCCCTTTAATATTTTCCCTCCAAAGTAGTTCTTATTTACTATCTTTCTAGGTAAAAAAGCTAGTGGCGTCACTGCTGCAGAGCAGCTGCGCTGTTGGCATTACGCTTGTAAATGCTTCCTTGGAACGTTCAGGCTTTTCTAACGCGTACTTTTCATTTTGTATCTCAACATGGTATCCAGGCTATCTCCCGGCTGTGTGAAGACAAATACAAAGACTTGTCAAAAGCTGCTATGAGACGATCTTTCAGTGCTGATAACTTAGTTGGCATCCGCCGTTCTAATGCCATCCTCTCCTGAGGAGAGAGAAGGGTGCAGCACCACGAACCAGCATCCATATGAATTGGAGGAATACCACCACTCCACGCGCACAAGCCAGAGGTGATGGTGTCTTCCAGCACGAGGAGGAGAGAGCCCAGAGCTCGAGGAGCATACTTGGTGCAAAAGACAAGACCTTTGTCACATCAACTCTCTCCTCCTTCTAATGTATCCAGAGGTGCAAAAACAAACTTCTCTCCTTCTCTCCCCCACAGATGTTTGCTTACTATGTAGGCCTATAGCTGTGAACTCTTGAGGTTTTTAATAATAAGTAGTTTTCAATTTTAGAATTTAAACACTAACCACGTGACTATAGTTACAATGTTCTTCCCTCCTCTCCCCTGTCATCCAGAGTCTCGCTGCATATGTATTTCGGGTCAATGCAGTGTTAACAAAAACAAAACAGAACATGGGACTCTTAAAAGTATAAAGCCACTCTGGAGCTGAAAACAGTAGCATAGACACGTGTTGACGGCTTTTCCCTGGTTTGGCTACTAAAAGCTGCTATTATTGGTGATCTGTTCATAACCAAGAAGCTGCCCAGCAGGAAGGAATTCCAACTCTGCGCCCACAACTCCACTCAGTAGAGATTGTCAAAAGACTTTGAATGTTTTGACTGGGGGCAGAGACACGGTTTTATGTATTGTTAAAATGTATAGGGTCCATGCTGCATTTCTTGTGAGTTATGGTGCTTCTCTCATTTTCTAATACTTACATTGCTCTGGAAGAGATGCAATCTGTATATTTTTCTGAGGCATTGAATGAGAAAGTTGGTCTGGAAACATCATCACCATCCCCAACAGTGTAGCGATCCAGTGGTGAATGGCATGTGTGCAGCACTGCTTCTCTGAGTTCTACTGCAGATCTCTTGTGCTATATACAGTGGAGTTCCTAAAGCTGATATTGTGCATCCATCTGGCTTCCTTGGGGTTTTTGTTTCCTGGGAGGGATTTACATTCATAATGAGACAGTAATGAGTTTTGAGAATCCTGGGCTACCTGACAAGGTAGATTGACAAATATTGTGTTCAATTGAGAATTATCAAAAAGCTTTCTACAAAACCCAGGTGTTTGTTTTTTTTTCTTTGCAAAGTGAATTTTACCTTGTGCAACTGCTCTACAAGCTTGGGTTTTGTTCTTTCTGAGACTTTGGAATGGAGCTTACTTTCAGGCTCTGAAACTGAACTCTAAACAGGATAAGTATTATTAGACTATTCCTGTTACAAGTCTTTGTGGTATCTTCCCTTCTTGGATCCAAATAGATTCTAGGCGGTTTGTCCTAGGAGCAGACCTCCCCCCGAACGGCGCGGGTTTTGTGCACTTCCTTTTCCAGCCAAGGCCCAGACACTTACACTGAACAGCCAGTCCATATGCCTTTGCGAGTGGGGCGCTCTGAGCGTAGCCATCAGTTCGGCTGCGCTCAGCTGTTAAAATGATGCATACAGCCTTTTGCGGTATGCAAACGTGTCAGCCCCTGGCTCCCAAATCCATGGAACTTGGCACTTCAGGTATTGATCACAATTCAATTTTGGAAACAATGCTACATCTTCAGGTGGTTTTCCTTTCTCATGTTTGTATTAAAAGAAAAGCTAATAAACTCTATTTTAATTAAAGTTAAAGGTGAATTGTGTGTTCTGTACAGCTGTCTGATTTAATTCCCCATCATGAGTATCTGGTGCTGGGCAGCTCCTCTCAAGTGTGAAAAACCCCCAGTGGTGTGCATTAAGGCCCCTCGCCTTCATTTTATCGGTGACTTGTGAATGTCTGGGGAGCCAGCAGCAGAGTCAGGGGGCAGCTGCGACAGAGAGCCGCTCGGTCGGTGGCTGGGGCAGGGGCACGGCTTCAGCTGAAGGTGCGGTAGGGACCTGCGGAGCTGCCTGGCTATTCCCACAGCATTTGGATTTAGAATTTGACTGGGGCTGCTCAAAGGACTATCACTGACAGTTTCTTTGCACCGAAATGTCCTTTAAGTAGGACCAGTCTCACTGGAGGCGATTTTATGGTTTTTAAGCCCTCCCTTGAGGAGCACTAAATCGGAAGCTACAAGCGACCAACTCCAGGATTGACTCCTGACCTAATTGCTAAAGAGCTTTTCTTCCCTTTGCACTGCCAGGCGCCCTCAGCTTTGTGTGATGGGTCTGATGCATTTTGCTGTGGGCTGGCATGGGGCAGTCATTTACCTCTTTTGCCAAATGAGACAGAGGCTTTTGCTGCTGGCCTGGATGGCAAGAGAGTGACAGCTCAAGCTGATGGCTGCTTCTGCAGTGCATCCTGCAGGAGACTGCTGCTCTGAACTTAATTTTGTCCCCAGCCTTAACTGGCTTTAGTTTTACTGTAGCATAGCCCAGAGCACATTGTCAATAGGATTTTGATCTGTTCAGCAGATGCTAAACAGGGCTCAACTTCTTAAAGGAGAGAAAAAAAGAGCAATTCCGTTTAATTCAATGTTCTGGCTCCCCTGAAAGAGTTGGATTCTGGAAAACACAGCTAGTGGATTTCTTAAGTAAACAATAAAAAAGATACAGCTCCCTTCTGAAGGGATGAGCGGCGATAACATTTTGGAAGAAATTATATTTAGGTGGTTCTGCCGGAAGATGAACTGGGGGAGGGGGAGATTCCCTGTAACTCTCAGTAGTATTTATACATTAGCAGCACTTCTCTCAAAAAGGCAAAAGAAAAATTACAATCATAGCTTGAGTATTGTAATTACCGAGATTGTTACCTACCTCTGCTCCCAGGGAAGAGCAACCAGCTACAGGCTCAGCGTACCTTGTGTCTCTTAACCCGGCAGCTGAATCCTAGTTAATCGATGTTGAGGCGACCTCTGCCTGCATTCAGCTCCAGGGCAGCATGCCCCATCTGGCAGTAAATACTGTTTGCAGAGACAATAGCTAATGTTACGGCCCAGCAAGAGTAAGGCGAACACCACCAAGAACAACGCGAGCACCGTGTGTCAGCGGTCAGCAGGGGCAGGAAGCCACCAGGGACCTGTCTGTGAGCTACGTGATGCCCTTGGCCTCCAGCAGCCCCTTCCCTCTGTGTACAGGGACTGTGTATTTTGTTTCTAAGGAAATTTTATGAGAACTACTTCAGCGTGGGTTTGGCAGTTAAGAGGACAGGCACTCCAGGGATGGAATAAATGTCAAGGCTGGTGCTTCTGGATAAGAGCATAGGGCGTCAAACATAACCTGAGCAAGCGAAGGGGACAGAAAAGCAGTTGAGGCAAGAGGTTGCGGAGGGGGTTGGCCGGCATGCGCGGGGCAGGGTGAGCTGGTGTGTTCAGAGCTCAGCCCCGGGCAGGCTGCTGCCCCCACTCCGCACGGGCATTTCCCACAGCGCAGCAGCGTTAGGTAGGGCTGGCTTTCCATAACGTTACCTGGGAAAACTACACTTGCACGAAGTAAGCTGCTTGACAGGATACAGTGAATTACACACAGGGTGCTGCCAACGTGACTGCAGCGCACTTACTAACCCACGCCCCCCAGCCCCTCGCTGACTAGCCAGGGAGAGAGTATTTACCTGGCTGAACACGGGCTTGTTTGGCATAGGATTAGAAAAGTCTCAGGCTGCCTCTGTGGACAAGGCATTTTTTTTAGGGTGACGCAACCACTTCGGCTTCTGCTCTGTGATATTAAAACCTGTTTGAGAAGCCATATGGTCCCCATGCTGTCAGACACTGTCCCCATGCCACCCAGCCTGAAACAGCTGCAGTTGCACTGTTCAACCCCCAGGCAGCCGGTGACTACCTCGAGGATGGCCTAAGCTGCCCAAACGGGACATGGAGCAGCATGAGTAGTTAGTTCCCTCACTCCAAAACAGCAGCTCCAGGTAGGCAGTGGGCAGCAGTTCTGCTCAGCTCCTACTTACTGCGGAGCCGAGGACACAGCAGCTTGCTGAGGGGCGAGGATGGCAACAAGGCTGCCAGCGAGGTGCTGGAGTTGCTTCCAGAGGCAGGCGGCAAGTGTCCTCAGCTCCATCAGCAAGAGCCTCATGCTGAGATGGCACATGTCCTCTCCATAGCCCATAACCGCTGCCCTGCACGTGGGGTGGCCCCTGACAGCATGGGGGGGATCACCCAGCACTGAGGAATCAGGTGAGTCAGTCAGTGCAGCTGTCAGGTTTATCTCTGGGTGCTGGAATACTGCTTCCAGGTAGGAGATCCTATCTAGTGGGTCCCAGTGTGTGCCTACACACCTAACTAGATAGCAGAGTCCTGCACCATTAGTCACCATGGAGCCAGCCTTAACCCCCTGCTGTCCTTCCTCAACTACGTGCTCCTCCCAGCATGAGCGAGCTCACAGCAGATGGCAACAGGGACACTCAAATCTGCGTGCAGTGTCCTGCTTGGCTAAGAGCTGTCACCTGCTCAGCCTCAAAAGTATCAAAGGGCACTTCTTCAGGGCCCAGTTCCAGCACAGGGCAAGGGACTGGTACTGCGCAAGCTGCAGAACACCAATAAAAGTTGATAGTTAACCCTCTTCTACGAGCAAGGCACGACCTTGGCCTGACAAGGAGACACGCTGTCAGAGAGGTCACGGGCACACGGGCAGCAGCGTGCGGCACGGCAGCCCCTGAGGATTAAACCCAGCTCAGCACAGAGGCTGCACATGGGCCATGGCACGCAGCACCGTGCTGGGCTGGGCCACAGTGTGGCATCCCCATGCCGAGGGCAGCGCCATGTGGGCTCGTGCACACAGAAATGCTATTCCGGCGCCATGCAGAACTCGCTGGTCCCCCACGATCCCTAGGGAGCTAGAGCTCTGCACTGCCCCCCTGCACATGCCTCCCCGTCCTCCCGCAATTAAGTTTTTACGGTAATTAATATTCTAACAGAAGCAGAAGCAAAGAAAACAACACACGGGGGGGGTGGTTTTTGTCCTCATAAATAACTAATCTTGATACTTCTCTTTGAATAAAATTTCTTCAGCTTTTCACAAAATATAGTACAGTTATTTAAACAATGTTGAACAGCATCAGTAACGGAAGAGGCAAAACCCAACATGTAAATTGGCTACAGCATACAGGGCACCCAGCAACGGCGCCTTCCCCCTCCTGCCACCTGTTGCTGAGAAGCCAGGCTCAAACACGTTGATTGTATTAACCTACCATTAGATCAAAGCTGAAAACGCTCTTGCATTTTTCAATAGGCAATGATTTGTAGCTAATTTTGGATATTTTTTTTTTTACCAAAAAAAAAAAAAAAAGCTTTACACAGTCAGTTGCACTTTGGAAAAAAACAAAAACAACAAAACACCACCTTTGACATGGTTTTGTTCATTGTATTGCATGATATGTGTTTAGCTGTATCTACAAAAGGCACTATAGAAAGAGAGGAGTCCAGCAAGGCATAGATTGGGCAGGCTGGAGTTATTTAACACCCCGGATCATAACCCGAGACTGCCCACAGCATCTCTGCACCTGACCTGCCCTGCTGCCGAGAACACACCTGTCCCAAACCCATATCAAAGGTCACTACGGCTTCTGTATGTACAACCTGGGCTATAATACAACTATTCACAGTTTGTAACACAACACGGTGCAATTCTGTCCACAATGAAGTACAGCAAACACGCTGGAGGGAGGGAGCGAGCGCTCTGTCGCAAGAGTGCTGGTCTGTGCGGCTGGGCAGCCCCTGCCGAGCCCTCATCCCCTGCACTGCTGCTCTGCCCGGAACCCCCCAGACACTCATGTGGTACCTTGGGAGTAGCTTTATCAGTACATGTGCCTCTCGAGCATTGCCCCGCTTCCCTGGATTTGGTTTTAAAACGAGGTGGAAACCTTCTTGAGAACAACCTGGGATCCTTGCAGTCCAGTGGGAGCAAAGCCAGCAGCTGTTCTCCAGCGCTTGAGCAGCTGGGTCACGGTGCCACACTTGAAGGCAGGCAAAAAAAATGACTCAAGTAATGGCTGGGTGGATCACCACTTAGGGCAGGGGAAAGGGGAAAAAAAACCCCCAAAAAACCAAAACCAAGCGCGGGTGCTTTCACAAGCCACCTCTCACCACCCTGTGCCACAGCCGGAGCCCCTTGCCCTTGCTGCGTTCCATGAAGTTGACAACAGCCACCCCCCTTCTCAGCATCATTCTACTTATTGAAACCCAGCTGTCACCACCGCTTAATGCCAGGCACCGGTTCTGTCGGCGCGCTGCTGCTGTCTGACACAGGGAAGGGAAAAGGCTTGGGAAGCTGGAGGAAAGGCAGTACGAGCGTTCTGCTAAGTTTTCCTAAATTAACTGCTCACTCTCAAATCCTGCAAATCCCACACTGTCTCCGACAGAGGCACAGCTTTGAAAAAAGCAGCAAGAAGTGTTGAAGCTGGATAGCTGGAATATCCAGCCACTCCCCAGGACAGACAGACTGCTGCCTGGCACAGAACCACCGCCCCCCCCCCATGCCCACACTACCTGCTGCAGTTGTGCAACCACCCTTTTAGCGCTGGTTGTGCCACGCTGTGCCGCAGCCAGCAGGCTGGCAGGCAGTGCCGGGGCTGCCCATCTCACCCCAGGTAACCTGCACGGCGCAAGGCAGACGTAAGCAGCTCGCCAGGCTGCAGAGGCAAGAGGTGCAGAGCAGCATCGACCCGTTCCCAGCGCTGTCGCTGCCACTGCCAGCGGTGCCCAGGGCTCCTTGTGAACCCCGCGCTGGGACGGCAGCCTCGTCACCCGCGCAGCCCCCAGGCTCTCCGGGGTGGGCAGTGGAGCAGCTGCCCATGCACAGCAGCGGGCCAGACCCAGGCGTCAGCACCGCAGAACTGAGCCCCACCAGCACCGGCCTCTGCTCAGCCCCCTGCCCGGGGAGAGCAGCACGTGCTGCCCAGGGGAGAGGGGACCTCTGGGGTTACCTAGTCCCCGCCTGTGCTGAGGACAGCTGGGACCCTCTCCCTGCCTGCCTCGAGGGCTGGGTGGCCGTTCCCCTCTGCAGCCCGTTCCTCCCACACTGCTGCTGCCCACGAAGCCCCTGGCCCACGCAGCTCCCTCCCCGCGGCTCAGCGGGCTGCCATCCGAGTGGGGCCAGCAGCAGCGTCACATCTGGGGGCCCCCAGCCCTGTCCCCCGCAACACGTAGCTGTGCCCAGGGGCTCAGGTGCAGCACGGCAGGGAGGCAGCCCCAGCTGCCAGCTCTCCCCAGCTCCCTCGCACCCCGTGGGCTCCAGCAAGTGGCTCGGTGGCAGTGCCGGAGTACTAGCCGGGATTGGGGGCCACCACCCACCCTACCTGCTGCAGCTCTCCCCTTCACCCTGGCACCAGCAGAACCTGCCCAGAGGCTCATCGTAGGACACAAATCAGAGCTCACAGGCTACCTGCCACCTGACTGGCCTGCAAGCAGCAGCACCCTAGGACCCCAAACAGGGTGTGGGACCCCAAATGGAGCACACACAGTATTGCCAGGCTCCAGGCGTCCCTGTCTCTCTGCTCCCACATTGTTGGCAGCACCTCTCCCTGCCCTGCCTGGGGCTGCGGCCGCTCCATACCCCAATGGGCACACATGCTCAGTCCCGGGCAGCACCACCACAGTGGGGCTGAGGATGCTGGGGGTGGCCCAGCTGCCACCCCTTCTTCTGTGGCCCAGGGTCTTTGCAACCCTCTCCTCCCTGTGGCTGGGGTCACCGAGGCTCCCTCCGGTCACACATGGGACAGCGGGACCTGCTTGTGGTAGGAGGCCATGCTGGGCAGCACCGTCCTGCCCGCCAGTGCCGGGCTGGTCTCGCCGTACATGGAGGCACCCGCAGGCTTCCTGGCCCGGCAGCAGCGGGCTGTGAAGCGCCTCCAGGACTCGAGTGTCTTGCCAGACCAGATCCAGACGCCAGAGGTGATGCCCACCACAAGGCACATGAAGTACTTGAGCATGAAGACAGCGTAGTCAGGCTTGGGGCGGTGGGGGTCCCCCGGGCAGGAGCAGTTCTGTGCCTGCTCCCACGCCTCCCGGTTGTGCTGCTCGTAGATGTAGCAGGCGATGACGATTGTGGCAGGCACGGTGTAGAGCACGGTGAAGATGCCGATGCGGATCATCAGCTTCTCCAGCTTGTCGGTCTTGGTGCCGCCCTGCTTGATCACACTGCGGATGCGAAAGAGCGAGATGAAGCCGGCCAGCAGGAAGAGGCTGCCGGTGAAGAGGTAAACCACCAGTGGTGCCAGCACAAAGCCCCGCAGGTTCTCCAGGCTCTGGTTGCCCACATAACAGACCCCGGCCACTGGGTCACCGTCCACAGAGCTGAGCGCCAGTACAGCGATGGATTTGGCACTGGGGATAAGCCAAGCGGCCAGGTGGAAGTACTGCGCGTAGCTAGCAATGGCCTCGTTGCCCCACTTCATGCCGGCTGCCAGGAACCAGGTGAGGGACAGGATGACCCACCAGATGGAGCTGGCCATGCCAAAGAAGTAGAGGAGAAGGAAAACCACCGTGCAGAGAGCCGGGCCCGTGGTCTCATAGTGGATGTGGTGGTGCTCTGGGTTGCAAGCCACGTTGGCGTGCCCTGCCACCAGCCGCACAATGTAGCCCACGGAGACGAAGAGGTAGCAAGCAGAAAGAAAGATGATGGGGCGCTCAGGGTACTTGAAGCGCTCCATGTCGATGAGGAAGGTGGCGACGGTGGTGGAGGTGGAGATGAAGCAGAGGATGGACCAGAGGCCAATCCAGAAGGTGGCGAAGGTCTTCTCGTCCTGGGTGAAGTAGGGCTGGTAGCAGGGGATGGCGCAGTTGGGTACCTGCCCAGTCCGGACGCGGTTGTACAGCGGATGAGACTCCTTGGAGATGGGGATAAGGGGCGCTTTGCACTTGCAAGTCCGGCCGCAGTCCAGCCCGGAGGGGCGCTGCCCATCGAGCGGCGTCAGGTTTTTGGCTGCGTCCCTGGCAGGGCGTGTGGGCTTCCCAAAGAAAGGCGGCAGGGTGGTGGCTTCCGTGCGGTTGTAACCCATGCAGAGCACCTCGGTGTCCCCCAGCACCGGCAGGCTATCGCAGCTCATCCTCTCGGGCCAGGCGAAGCCATACTGCTGCATGATGGGCGAGCAGCCCGCCTTGGCCCGCTCGCAGACAGAGCGGCAGGGGGGCAGCGGCTTGGTGTAGTCGGGCAGGCAGATGGGGGTGTACATGCTGCAGAGGAAGAAGCGCAGGTCCGGGGAGCACTGGATCTCCACCAGCGGCCAGAACTGGTGCACCTCCAGCCCGGCCTCATCCTGCGTGTCGTGGTTGAACTGGTTGGGCATGTAGGTGAGGTTGTAGCCGATGCCCTTGCACATCGGCACCGTGATCTCCTGGCACACCAGCGCCTTGGAAGCGGCGCGCCCCGCCGCCGGCAGCCCCAGCAGCAGCGGCAGCCCCAGCAGCAGCGGCACCGGCAGCCCCCGGCCGCCCATCGCCGCCGCGCGTCCTACCGCTGCCGCATGCCCCGGGCGCCCGCCGCCACCGCCGCCGCGCCGGGAGCGGGGGCCCGCCGGGACCGGGACCGCCGCCGCCGCCGCCACCTGCGCTCTGGGGCGGGCGGGCGCTCTCCCGCCGCGCCGCGCCCGCGCCCCGCCCCCGGCCCGCCCCCCGCCTGCGCCCCGCCCTCAGCCCCGCCCCCGCCGGGGCTCCCCGCGGCCGCCCCTCGGCCGAGCCAGGCGGCGCCCCGCCTGCCGGGGGCGGCTCCGGCCCGGCGAGAAGGGACGGCGGCGCCGAACCGCGGCCCACGCCGTGCCTGCCCCCGGCCCCCCGGCGGCGGGGGGAAGAGCAGAGCGGGACAGGGCGGCCGCCGCTTCGCACCCCTCCTCCTCCGGCCCCCCGCGGGACGCAACGGCGTGCGGGGCAAAGGGGGCGACCCTGGGGCGGGCAGGGGTCCCGCCCCGCGGCCGCCCTGCTCCGGCAGCCGGGCCCCGGCCCCGGCACAGGGGTGGCGGCAGCACCTCCCGCCGCTGCCAGCTCCGCGGCCGCCGGGCAGGGCGGCGCTCCCGGCCAACTGAGCCTCCGCGGGAGGGGCCCCGGCCGGCCCGCCCGCCGCCCCCTCTCTCCCGCCGGGCGCGGCGCGAACGAGCGAGGCCGGCGCTTGCCCGGGGCCGCGGTCCCGTCCCAGCGCCCCGGGGCGGGCGGGTCCGGTCGCGGCTGCGCTCGGCCGCCCGGGCTCGGCAGCGCGGACCTGAGCGCCCAGCCCGGGTGGCGCCCGGGGCGCGGCGAGGAGCTGGGGCCAGGCCCGCTGCGGCAGCGCTCTCGCTCCGGCCCGGGAGGCAGGCGGCTCCCCAGCCCTGCGCCGCCCGGGGCGCGGGTGGAAGGGCGGCCAGGGCCGCGGCACTCGCCTCCAGCACCGGCCCGACTAGCCAAGGCGCAGCCGCGGCCCGGCACGGTCGCTCTGCGGCCTGGCGCTGGGGAGCGCCTGTGCCCAGCACCTCACACACCCGAACTGCCCCTCGCCGCACCCGCGGCCCTTGGGGCAACGACCCAAAGCGCGACCCGTAGCACGGCTTGGCTCCCGCCTTGCCCTCGCCTGCTGCCCTGCGGCTCCTGTGCTGCGGGCAGCGTGCCCCAAGGCCACATGCACCCTAAGGCCAGAGACCACCCCAAATCCGATGTGCCTGCAAGTGCCCCCGGCCAGGCGCACACGCTATCTGGTACTGCCAGCTCTGACACTGAACAACTTTCTAGAAAACAGGCAAAGAAACAAAAGCTTAACTCTCTATACCTCTTTGCTTTATGCAAGGTTTGCCTGTAATAAAGCCATACAGAAGAGAATTACAAAGTCACATGTTCCTTTGGAACACAGTGGTGTATCCCTGTAGCAGGAGTCATAACTTTTAATTCTGCCCAACAATGAGCTTCTGTGAACTAGCAGTCCAGCAGAAAGCAATCACAGACAGTTTCATTACGGCTTTCAGTTGATTATCCAAATTATAGCTGAGAGCAGAGGGCAGCCTTTTTATTATCATCATTGCTGTACAATTAGAAAATGCTGATGAAGCTCCACAAGACTAGAAATTCTCCTTTTTTGCTGGCATTTTTCATTTTTATAAGCATTCCCTTGGGCAGTATCTTGGTTTGATTCAACACACAACGGAGAACCAGTACATAGGTGGGAAGGGAGAAGATAAGAAGGGGAAAATGGGGCAGCTCTTCATTTCAGTTAACCTACCAACTCCCATAGTCTGGTTCAGGTTTCACCACTCCTCCAGATGTATCTAATTCTTAGAGCCTGGCTGTAAATAATGCTGTATTTGCTACGCTGGGGACACATAAAATCCAATTAAGAGCCAGGTAGACATCTGTTGGCTTGCTCTGTGCTTCTGTTTCCTTTTTGTTTTTTATGAATATGTAGCAGAGCAACCAGAACAGCTTGTTATTCATCTCTACAGTACAGTATGAGAGTACAGTGCTTTATGTGCATCCAGCACTATTAGTGACAGAAGCTGTGCCTGCACAAAACCTACCGTGCCAAACCCTGGAGAAAAAAGAGAAAGTGTTTCCCACCCCTAAGAACTTGCTATTGTTGTTAAAAAACTCTACAAATTATTAGGAAATCATTTTACCTTTAATCCATATGCAGAGGTGTTTGTAAAGCTCTACCATGGCAGACAGATCTGCTTAACAGCCCAACCAGTCCCTGCCGGTGGCTCCATCCCAGAAGAGATGGGCAGGTGTTGACAATATATGTGTCCTCATGGACATAACTTCCACCTGTTGAGGCATTTTCAGCTGGGATGCTGCAGTTCCTGGTAGAAGAATAAAGTAACAACGTGGTAAATATTTCTGTATTTGGTTCTGTCACTGCTTTATTGTCAGCCTGTACTGTTTACCTGGAAAAAATTGCCTTTGTGAAGGATACTGTGACTTTTAAAAGACTTTAGAAAAGGACTAAGTGAGCTTCCTTTGTAAAGACTAGCTGTTGCCCTTGCCCTTGTTAGACTATTCAGCAGACTTTTGCAAAGAGCTTTTCAGCCCAGGCTCTGGGCAGGGACAAAGCCGGGGGAGTACTGATCTCGCTCTTGGCTTTGCCTGTACCAAAGCAGGGCAGGAACCTCCTGCCCCTCTTGTTGTAGGACCAGCACGCCATCCCTGGCCCTCGACCCTTCTTCCAGCGGCAAATCCTGGCTTTGTCTGCACCACTGACAAAGTGTCTGGCTCCCAGGAAGGGAGCGGTGGGGGCCCAGCACAGGTGACAGTGGGCTCCTGGTGCTGGTGGGCAGCCTGCCAGTCACCAGCTGGAGGCTGTGCTAGCTCAGGCTCTGCTCAAATTATCAGTGACCCCTGATTACAAACAGTTTGACTGAGGGGGTGCTGGGGACCACAAAGTGGTTTGCAGCAGCACAAGACTGGCAAGGCTGTGCGTTACTGCCTGCCGTGGTTGCAGAGATGGACTGCTGTCATGCTCGCTATCACGATGCGGCCCCCAGGCAGCTCCAGCACAGCAGACCCCGTGTACTGGTATAAAAAGGAGACTGATGTTTCCCTTA
Organism: Falco cherrug; assembly: GCF_023634085.1. Lineage (NCBI taxonomy): Eukaryota > Metazoa > Chordata > Aves > Falconiformes > Falconidae > Falco > Falco cherrug. Next base: position 14,180,075 of record NC_073704.1, on the reverse strand, counting down.
CGCACTGGACATGGCTGCATGCTGCACCAGGACGGGCGCGCTGTCCGCCTCCACCTGTGCCAAGCATTTGCCTTCCCACCCAAAAGCTGTAAGGCTGCAGGCTGCCAGCACCGCACACCTGTGCACCAAGACTGATGGTGGTAACTGGACCTGGAGGAAGGCTCTGAAGTAAGAGACCAAGGTCCTTGCTGCCCGCAGGCAGAAAAGACCCAGCAGGTAGGGAGACTGGGGGGGAGGGGCTCTGAGCCCTTTGCCAGCAGGCAGAGCAGAATGACAACCACTGCCAGCACGTGCAGAAGGGACCCTGGCACCTGAATCCTACCGAAGTGAAACTGCAGCAGGGGGAAACATTTTCTCATCTGCCCAAATGATTTAAAAGCAGTGGGCTGGGGACAGGAATTCCAATTTAAATCAGTTGGATGCTTTTTACCATGGATGCCTTGTTGAAATCCTCTTGAAAATCCTAACCTACATCAATACTGTTTGCTTTTACATAGGCCTGTACAATTACGCACCTTGACCCATCACAGGAAAATAAAACCATGCCAAACCGTAGTTATCTTCAAAAACCTACATGCAACTAGACGGCTTCCGAGTGAATTAATGCAAAACACGATTTCTAACAGTGCCAGAGCCTTCAGCAACACTTGACACAAGCACCACAGTTTGTAAACTGCTACCAGATGTTCAGGTAAGTAAGACTAAAGTAAAACCAGGAAGAGCGGCTGCATTTGAAACTCATCTTCCCAGACCCACCAATAATTACTTAACAATATCTGTACATACAAATGAACGTAAAATCTACATAATTAGTTTGCATTAGTCTCCCCAGGCACTGGGATCCCTTCTGTGAGGCACAGTTGGTACTCCGAAGGGGTGCTCCTGTCCCAAGGTGCCACCACTGCAGCACGCAGAAGGCAGAAGCAGGGTCAGGGCCCCAGTTCAAAGGCACAGGAGGGTCGGTGGGGGTGAGGAAGGGTCCTGCCATGCCACCGCCTGGCCATCAGCACCACAGCTGCAGCTGACCGTTAAATCTTGCTGTGATTCACAAAATGCTGAGATGAGGAGGTAGCAGTGAACTTCAATTTGACTTTGTTGGGGGGCATAGTGCAGCCTGAAACTTTTCAGATATGCAGTTTTTGAAACACATCATGTCGTGCTTTTAACTTTTTTTTTTTTTTTTTTTTTTTTACACATGGGCCCTTGGCAAAAAACGACCAGTCCCCATAGTTAAGTTGACATGATAAATTAGTATGGCCCTGGCAAAGCCCTCACTCTTCATTGGGCAAATACTTATTTATGGACTTTCAAGTTGTGGCTTATGTAACAACAGGGTGAGTGACTTTCAAAAACCTCCACCATGTATTGACCTGATAGAGCCTAATGGGTCCTTCAGAGCAATTAGGATTTATTCTGTTAGCGTCTATTGTGTATAGAGACCATTTTCAAAACGTGTTATTTGCCCAGAAGGTAGTAATGACTGTTTAAATACACAGTTAGATTGCTTCTGAAATGCTTGCTGCTCTATACATTGCAAAGAATTTACTCCCAAGTATTTTTCAGAGTTAAATACTTTGCTCCACTGGGATTTCCAAGCAGGGTGATTATACCACACATGCATTTGTATGCTTACAGCTGTAAGTGAACTGAGCTCTCAGGAAAGCTGCCAAATGATCAACCTTGAAGCATGAAATCTGAGGTATTTTCATGACCAAGGGGCCAGTGCTTGCCACTCCAGTGGTCTGAGCACTCAGGCCATTTCCCAGCTGAGAGAGCAGGGCATTTCCCATGAACCATCCAAGTTTTGCCTTGTCTGAACTGAATGTCCAGCAAAGGTGACCTTAACAGCCATGAAGCTGTGGTTTCCACCATAAACCCTCCGTGTGCATGTGAGGTGGGACCATCACCTCTTCCCTGTAGCCTGACCCCTGGCCAGGCTCCTCAGCAGGCACGAAGGAGCACAGCTGCACTGCCTGGCCAAGGTCAGTGCTGGCTTACACCAGCTTTGACTCTGACCATGTGAATAAAACAAAACCCCAACTCATACATGGGAGCTATCAAATGTCTCTATGAAATAATAATAATATAGACTAATTACTGCATATCTTCAGACCAATGCTGTTCTGATCAGTGCCATCTCTTAACAGGAATTTCCCTTTCCTGCCCTCTCCTTAGCTGTAAGACACCTTCAGGGTAAAACTACTCCAAGCAGTTCAGCTTTGGCACAATGCTTTCCCTGCCCTGCCTCAGGTCACAACCTTTGGAAGCTTGTTTCTATTTGCTTGGTTTACACCAACATTAAAATAATATCCATTACAGCTGCAGTCCTTTATTTCTGGGGACAAAAGCACTAAGCCATTTTCTAATGCAGCAAAGGGAGAGACAGGTTAGAGGAACCTCTGGCTGAAAACATAGCAAATACTTTGGAGTTAGAAGGCAAGTTTGTAACCGCCAATGGGCAAGATCCCCTGGAGAAAACAGTTCGGCAGCCTGGACGGAAGCTGGCTGAAACTTGCGATTTCTGTTTTGTGGAAAATCCCAACATTAAAACCCAATGTACAACAAACCAGTTTGTGCCAAACAGGGTGAGCTGCCCGTACTTCTGAGAAATTCTGCAGCATCAGGAAAAGCTAGGAGCTTTCCTGTCACAACATGAAGTCCTAGAAGCCCCCTGCCTGGGAATGCTGTGGGAGCACAGGATGGGGGAGGTCCTGGGGTGCCAGGAGCTTGCTGGGAAATTGGGCAGAATTCAGCCAGGAAACAGCCCAGTGAGCACTTGTCCCTTAGATCCTGCCTGGCTTTCAGAGAGAATTGGTCAGTCAATAGAAATGTTCCCAAGAAACTTGCTGTCTGCTAAATCTGCACCTTACAAAGAAATGGCTATTGGGATGAACACCTGCGGTTATGGCTGCTCTCTCCTGGCCTTCCGCTGTCGGTATGAACATCTGTGGATATGGCTGGTCTCTCCTGGGCTTAAAATTCACTTGGTGAAAAACATATGATAACAACTGTTGCTGTTAGGAGTGACTTCAGTCTGCATTCAGAATAGCTCAAGTTCAGTCTCACCTTTTCTGAAAATATGAGGTTTCATACAGTCAAAATAGGTTTCAAAGGCATAAACCACTTCGCATTTCTTCACTAACCTCTCAAGATGCTGTGATCAAAATTTTCCAGATGCAGCAATTTTGGACCTCTTGAGGAAATCTTAAGAGATCTTTATTTCCAGACATTGCTACAGGCCCTCCTTTATAACACGCCACATTGCCCACCCAAGATCAGAGGCAATCAAAAATCACACATTTGCAAGTTTTATCCTGTATGCATACTCATCTGCGGTACCCTTGGAAAGTTCATATGCAATACACGTGTTTTCCTGAACCAGTACGTACCCAGGCCTTTCAGGAGACACCTCCTGAAACAACGTCCCCTCCCTGACCTTTCAGGCATTCTTGCTAAGACCAGGCACTTCAGATTCTCCATATCTGCTTCTGACATCCTTGAAGTGCTTGACACAGGGCTGGAGGAATATTTGGAGCTAAGCCTTAGTGAGTCATGTCATTCCCATTAAATGAACCAAATTATGTTGAAGTACAGATTTAAATCCCTGCCTTATCAACATTTATTGGACACAAGTAAAAAGGGACAGAAACAGATGAAAAGGCAATTAGCACTAGCTGGAACTATACATGTTTTGATTACTTCCTTCTGCAAGTCATTCACGGGGTAACGTAATACACAGGTCAAAGTGATTTTGGAAAGGATGTCGCTAACAACGTTCACATTTAGGCATTAGTTAGATGTGAAAAATTAATACATGCAAGTGACCCACAGAGCTCAATCTTAAACGGCAACAGCTTTAGCAGGGACTAGTGTTACAGAATTGGAGCACATCAAGAGATTTGCTGGGCAAAAGAAGGAATTCATTCTCTAAATCCTGTAGCTCACTACCATGTGCAGCACCATGCAGCACACGATGTTACCCTGCTTGGGATTCACCCTGGGGATGCAAGAAAGTGCTCCGAAGTATTTTCAATCCTTCCACAAGTGCTAGCACAGGGTTGTCAAAAGTCTTTGATGACCAGGTTGTGCAGTCCTCTTACAGGCTTTTTTTACCAAACTGACACAATCAAATAGATTTTATATAAGCAACAAGCTGACAAAAAAGGCAGCATAACCACTGCAAAGATGGGGTTCACACAGGCCACCACCTTCCTTACGGCATGAAAATGGTGGAGTAGCTTGGTTCAGCTTTTTGCTTAGAGAAGTCTGTTCAGCTGCAGCAGAATTCACTATGTATTTCCCTTATGCTGATGAAATTAACCATTCCGCTATTTGGGACAAGGGAGCGGCTGAGCCCTTCTCCATGCCTCCCACAGGCTGGCACTGCCAGACCCCCAGCTGTTACTCTGTCACGAGGCAGGCAGGACCCCACTGGGTGCACTCAGAGAAACTGCTGTGCAAGTTTCCACCACGCGACATCATTATTTGCCTCTCACTGTGCTAGGTGCTGAATGTACCTGCTGTACAAAGAGCTCTTGGGCCCAGCAGCCAAGGAACCCCAAAAATGGGAGAAAGGACAGGCAACTCTCCATGCTTTTGCAGTTCTGTGACTCGCCCTTCTGGCCACACAGAGCTGGGAAATCAACCCTTCCCTCCTGAGCTGGAAAAAGACTATTCTGGCTCCTGCTGCAGATGCTGCTCTCTGTTTCCGTTCCACTAGAGCACATTAGGCTGACAACCCCCGGCACTACGCTGCAGGGATGCGATGCTGTGTGGCCGTCACTCAGGGCCAGACTGATTGTCCCGGGGACAAAATCTGTTGCTGGTAGAGGGGCTGTCTGGAGGGGCACGGGCCGACCCCTTACCTGGGCCAGCCAGGCTGCATCCCGACAGGACTAAACATTCCTCTTTGGGGGAGGAAGGGAGAGGGCAAGGTGAGAACAGAGCATAATCCTTTCAGCTGAGGCTCTGCCAGGGATGTTGCTAATTAGTAGAGAGAGGATGTGTTGTGGCTGGTGAGAGACAGACACGTTCTGTGTTGTGAGACAGCGCCTTCAACTAGCTCTATCTGTGAGACACGTACGCCGTGAGCTCCCTGATGGTGTTTGCATTGTGGGAGCCATCCCAGCAACGCCAGCCAAGCCCTTGATGCCCACTGTGCTGCCCTCAGCCTCGTGTGAAACCCGTGATGGGATTCTGGACAGACCAAAAGTCTTGGTTGTGAATCTTATTGTCGCTGTTCTAATACAATCAAATGTATTTTATATAGATATACAGAGCAGCTGTGGCTTCCAGGTGGTGGAAAAAGACTGGTACTGGAGCAGCAACTGCATTTCCTAAGCTTGCCCGTGTATCTTAGAGGAACTCTCTGCTGCACCTGTAGCTAACAGAGGAAATGAGAAGGTATTTTCAGTCTCTAGCAGAAGAGAGACGGTGGTTCAGAACCGTATGTGTGTGTGTGCATGCGCGTGTATCGCTTTCATGTTTGCAAACGTTTCCAGCAGAGACTACTAAATTTGATCAGTTGGTGTCTGGTCTGATTTGTACTGAGCTGAATCCACAAGAGCCCAGTCTAAGTTTGTGGCGTTGTGTGTGGTTGTGCTTGAGATCAGCACCTGTTCCAGCACCCCTGTATCCAAGGATAGCTGAAATGCACATCCATTAGCTGAGAAGAGCCAGCAAACTAACCACCAGGCCCTGCAGCTTTCTTCCACAGATTTTAATTAGATTCCCTGACAACGTAAAAGGAATGATTCATAATTTTGTGTCTCTGTGTACTTTCCATTTGGGCTAAGACGCCCTGAATTTCTCCTCATTACTTAAGCACATTTATGTGACGTCAAACCTGCCTTATGGACCTTTTAACGTGGCATATTCCTGAGACACAGCTAACTCTGCTGGGCACAGGAGCTCCTTACTAAACCTAGTACGAGCAGTTCAGGAGCTGAGCTGAGCCTGATAACAGCAACAAGCTGAGCTCCACAGAAGTAGAGATTAAATGTACTCTGCTGCACACTCATGCAACTACCCAAGACAAGCCCCAGCGGTGCTGGGCCAAAACGTGCTTTAAGAAACTCTGTACGTACCAATGAAGGCCTTAGCATGACTGACAGCTGGCACAGAAATGAGGGCAAAGGGGTGGATGCAAGTGCTCTTTGCGCTGTGCAGTCTTTCGTGGAGAAGCAAGGGCAAGGTTTGGTCTTCAGCCTGAGCAGATTCCTCACAGCTTCTAATCTGACAAAGCTGCTATCAGGCTTCTCCCTAAACAGATCATTAAAACCTGTACAGTTGATTGTGTTATGAGCAAAGAGGGGAACAACGGAAGCAGAAGGGAACCACAGCAGTGACCCCCAAGGCTCTGCCGGGGGAAGAGGGACAGGCCATGGGCAAATGCAGCCTAGCCGTGAGGCAAACCGTGCCGGGCTGCCAAAAGGGACCGGGCTGCTTTACAGGTCCTTGGCACAGGTACAGTGCTGGCCCCAAAACCATACCCCTGTGCCCTGCTCTGGCTGCAAAGTACCTCCTGTAATCGGCTACAAGCTTTAGAGAATGAAATCCAATTTACCTGCCACAAAAAGAGCTAGATGAGGCCTCCCCGGAGCGTGGTGGGTAGCAGAGGGCTGCTAATTCCCACCCCGGAGCTGCTCCCCTCCCGGCCAGAGACGGAGGGAAGGGGGAAGGGGCAGCGGTGGCAGCAAGTGCAGGAACAATTCACTGGCGAGCCACCGCGCTCTTTGCAGTTTGCCCACTAATTACTATTAAGCCCTGGTTCCTTTTTGTGTTCCAAGGGGCGTCTTCAATGTGGCACTGCTTCTTGGGCCTTTCATGCGGCTGGGCTAACCCCTGAATAGCAGGCTTCACCCCCTCCTCCTCTTGCTGCCTCTCTCTCCCCCCCTCCCTTTTTCTTTCCCCCTTTTGCTTTTCTGATAGTATTTTCTGTCCATGTTGTGTAAGGCCCTAAATGAATCTTGACTGCCCCTACAGCCGACTGGAGATGCACAAAAGCAGCCCATTCCAGTGGCCACAGCGCCATTGTGTGCCCTAACAATGCACTAATTGGCAGTGACAATTGTGCGGCTGGGGAGGAAGAGGGGGCTGTGGGGGGGACATGGGTCTTTTCCAATCAGCAAGGCAGGTCAATAAAAAGAAGCGCAGTGCGAGAAGCAAGAAACACACTCTGCTCCACATCTCTTCTGCACGCAAGCCCCTGCCAGTCCCTAGCGATCTGCTCCAAGGTCCCCCACAAATTCCTACACAGAAGGGTAAAGTGAATAGTTTTAACGGCTGGCTATGCAGAGCAAGAGATGTGCAAACTGAAAGGATCATCTCAATCTCCCAAGCTGTCTCACCATCCCAGAGGCTGAAGAGCTCATGTGATGAGGACACCACTGAGATTTCATGGGAAAAGATCACACACAAAGCCCAAGGGGATGCTGGTGCTGTGGCACTCTGCTCTGGGTACAGATGCAAGAGAAAGTGCTCACCTCTTATTGAACTGAGCTTAAAATACCCTTTTTCTGCACAAGGATAGTGGGGCGCAAGGACAGGGTATCCTACAGTGGCGGTCCTGTGGAGTAGGAGCCTGCGGTGCTGTTGGGAGTAGGGGAACACACTGGGCCACATCTCCAGCACCAGCTGAGCGGAGGACTGGAGGACTGAAAGGGACAACAGATGACATGGGAATGAGGCTGTTTATTGCCACTGTGACACCTCCCAGGACTCAGAGGGAGGGACCAACCCAGTCTCACACATGGGCTGGAGTGAGCTCATGCACTGTGAGGGCTGCCCCAGTGTGAAGTTACCCCTGGAGTTTAGAGGCTGATGTATCTGACAAGTGAGGGACAGATTTCAGCTCTACTCATCAGCTTTTAAGATCCAGTCTGGGACAGGAAACGGCATAGGCAATGCTTCTGGGAAGGAAGTATGGAAGGCTCATCCAGTTGCCTAGGCTCAAAATTATTTCAGACAGCTGAGAGACATGGAATCAAACGCTGAAGCGCTCAACACCTACCCACCTGTTTTCCAAACAGCCCATATCAGCTCCCGCAGAGAACAGCGAAGACCAGCAGGTGTGGAGCACTCTGGTTCCTGACACGAAAAGCAAAGCAAGCCAGGCTGGCAGCAACGCTTGGATTTATGAAGGGCTCTGAAATGTCTCTTCTCCACAGAGATGCTTCTTTTTTTTTGAAGCTGGCTGATTTCTGAGCAGCATTGTCCAGAGCAGGGTCAGGAAGCAGGCAACTCTCTATCCATGGCAGGACCGCTGTGGGACTGCTACGGTGGGGAATACTTCTGCTAAATGCTTTGATGGAAAATAATTACCTCCTGCGTCTGGAAAGAAGCAGGAAAACACCCTCCCATGCAGTGTCATCTAACCAGGGAACAACTACATAGGAATCACCTCTAGTGGAAGAGCAATACCTCTCTGCAGCAAGACTAGCAGGTCCCATGTATCGGCTTGGCTTGGAGAAGAAATCTTGCCATAACCTCATGAAGACCAGAGACAATGAGCATGGAGGACAAACTGAGGACAAAGGAGCCACAGAGCCATGGACAGGCAGGCACTGTGCCTGGATCTAAACTCCCTGGTGCTCTGACTGATTGGGACTGGCATTTCAGTTTCGTCCACTACATATAAACACTGAGCTCAGCTGCAAAGTCTGGTCCTGCAGCCAAAATGTTGAGGGGAAGCCTACTGTGAGCCCAGTGTGAGAAGTGAAGCTGCAACAGCCTAGAGCTGAAAGTGTGCCGAGCCCAGGGTACACTGTGCAGAAACCCTGGGACACTGGGCTCTTGCTCTTTTCACCTCACGACCACCCTGAGCCCAGAATTTTTCTTAATGTCTTCTCTCAACTTTTATGGGCCCTTGTCAGCATTTCTATGAAACACCAGAGGACAATACAGTTCAGATATATCCCTGCTCCCTGGGAGGAACCCTCATCTCTCTGCTGACTGCAAGGTGGACTTGTCATCTGTGTTAGGCTCCTAAAGTTTGGTGGTGGCAATATCTCCCCCAAGACAAAATCACTAGTTACCTACTCTAAACATAGTAAACGTGCTGCTTCTGCTTGCCCTCCCCTAGCAGGCCTCCACACAGCTCCTGCTGACAGCTATGGAAACATTCCCATGGATTACCAGGGGTGCTGGAGGAGGGCCTTATATAGTGAGACTTCTCTGCCTCCCCTTTGCCCTAAGCCCTTCACAGAAGTACTTTATTGTTTTATGACAGTACAGTTACACTTGACATAAATCTCTAAGCACAGCTAACAATGTCAATACTGTGTAAATACCTACAGTAGAGACCCACATTTTATTATGCCTTCGCCCTCTTTTACCTGTTATCACCCAGGGTTAAGTCTGCGCTAGATGCACACGCATTTTACAAGGAATCGGCCGATCTTACACACTGCTACAGCTCATGTCTCTAAACACTGAGAGCCCAGCTCTGGTTCTTTCACAAACTGCAGCTTCCATTGGAGTTAGCTGAGCTTGAACCTGCTTGAAGGATCGATCACGCTGTCTGTTAAATCAGAGACGAGCACTCTTCAGAAGTGCAGAGTCCAAGCCAGAACAGGACGTTTTGCAATGTGTACACAACAAACAACATCCACCAGTGTCACAAGCAATTGTGTCTGAAGACAGAATGGTGCTGGGTCTGTTTTTCCACTCTAACCTTGGTCCTGTGTGAGTCTGTACCCCCTGCTCTCAGAAATCAGGATTACTTGCAAGGCAAGACACCAAGTCAGTGGAGAGCCACTAGACACTCATCATGTTTCATGACTTAGTTGTTGCACTTTAGGTACCTGCCTGCAGCATCAGTCACAAATGAGATTAATTTATAATCTTTAGTGCTAGGAAAGTACTTTGGACTGAGCTGCTCCATGCACACTGATTACTCTATTGCTTTCTTACGCAGACTCAGTGACTTCATTTTCTTCTTTTTAAACAATACTTAACTTTGCTAACATTTCCTTCTTATTCCCTGCTAAATACACTATATTGTACCTACATGATAAACACCTGGAAACTTTCAAGTCAATGAAAGTTCAGGCCTTAACACCAGCTCTTATCTGACTTCTCTGCTTTCCAGATGAGCCTCACAACTTCATTTTTAATATCTGAGGCTAATGCCTTGAGCTCAATTACAGAAAATCAAAAGTCACTTACTATAAACGGCAGACTGACTTCTGAGCAAGTTTACAGCCTCAATGCCAATTTGTCTATGCTGAAAACGGTTGGAATTTACTCCTGCCTGCCTTGGAGGCTTTGTCTGGTTTTACTTGTGACACCTGATTATCTGAGATGCTTTTCACCACCTTCTCATAGTGGTAATAATCAGGCCTCTAGATGGGACCACTAGTTGGGAGAGTATTTAGTTAAACAAGAACTATTTCAAAAAGACAGTCCAGAGCTATGTATACACACTCCCAGAATATTTTTGTTTGCCCTCAGCATGCCTTTCACTGAAAAAGTATGGTAAGCCTCAGACCTGGAAGGTCCCTCTCTGTCCCTAAGGAAAGGAGGAGGAAGCTAGCTTCAATTGAGTTAATCTATTACTGTAGCGTAATTGGGATTGTATCATACATGTTATGGAAAAGTCGAAAGAAAAAAAAAATTACTTCCTTCAGCCAGCCTAGAGAATAGTTCTGGACAAGGAGCTTGTACCATTTCATTTATTTTAGACAGTGTCCTCAGGACTTCACAAGCTTGAGGACACTGTCACTTATTCCCAGAAGAAGAGCTGCATTCCAGTTCTGCCACCTTTTAGAAAACCGGCCACCTCCCCATATTAAAGCAAAGTTAATTTTGGTCTAAGAGCTAGAAAGGTAACTTTTTAAAAAGGAACTGTCCTGACCTTTTAAGAGAAGTGCTGGAGCTTGTCTTAGCAGGCTTAGGCAACATGAACCATAATACCACTCATGGGACTTGGCCATAGGCGGTGATCAGCTCTTCTGGCTCAATGTATTGTAAGGCATTTAACATGCAACAAGAAAATGTTAAGTACAAAATCCAACAGACTGGCTGTTGGACCTAAGGGGTTATAAGATTTGCCCATGATCTAATATCCCCAAACACATAAGCTTATATGGTTATAAAACACTGTTTTGCCCCACCAGCATGAGGAGTATCAACCATGAAGAGCACAAGGTGGCCAGTCTGTGTCCCTTGCTCAGCATCAGAAATGAATGCCACTTTGCCACTGTTTCCCAAGGGACCTGGAGGGGACAATGCAATTCATGGTCTGACTGGTATTTTCTGTGGCCTGCTGCGTGAAAAGCTAGCTAATAAATTAACAGAAATGGTTAACATAACCCAAAAAGCATGGCTTTTGGGGGTGCATGTGCAGGAGAACAGAGCTGCCAATGAAAGGTTTTATTGGCAGAGCTACACCTCACTGGAGGGTACAGCTTTCACGTAATGACAATGTACAACAGGGAGAAAAATCCCACCACTTTAGTTCCTGACTGGAACCAAAAGAAATACTGCTTGAGACTCCAGCCCCAAGCTGCCCATGACAGCTACTGGAGGATGTCCTTTCAGCAGCTCATTTCAGTGAGGGTTCATACACTGTAACAGAGCACAGCAGGGAGGCTGGGAAGGGGCAAGGAGGAGAGAAGAGGTTGTAAATACAGCCACCAGAGGACAGAAAAAATCCCAACCAAAGTGCTCCTCCCAGGGCTCCCTAGGCCCCACGGTCTCTGCTCTGTGCCGATGCTTTTTCCCACCATCTCTAACAGGGTGAAGTGAGGATGGGATGTGGCAGTGAAAGGGGGAGGACCTGTCATAACAGAATTTGCTCACCTTGTAAAGCAAATAAGAAGGAAGAGAAGGTCTTGCACGTGGTTTTCTTGTGCAGCTTGTGTGGTCCCTGTCATATATTAACTCCTTGCTTGTAGCTGATTTCATCACAGGGATGAAGTCCAAAGGTTCCTGCAGGAGAGAGGATTGACATTCCTGGTGGACTTCTGGTCTTTCTGAGGAGGGGCAAGACAGTGAGGAAAGGCATGTGTCTTTCTCCTTGAAGGCCACAAGAGCATGGGGCTAGGTGTGGATTTCTCTGGGGGCCCTCAAGCCGGGGGTTTAGGTCCATGAGCTCCACCACAGCTCAGCACTGTGATCCTTACAGTCACCAAATCCACAGCTCCCTGGAGCTGTGGAAGCTCCTCAGCTGGTGCACTGGAAGAAGCAGCCCAGAAGAGCAGGAATCATGCCTGCTCAACACCCGCTAGTCAGACAGCCCTTACAACATGGGCAAACCCCTGCCCTTCCAGCCCTTCAGTGGTCCCTTCAGTCCAGCTGGGAGATGCCTCCCTTACTTGGGATTCCAGGCCTTGAGCTTGGACCCTTCTGGCAGAGGTCCATGTGACAGCCACGCAGTGGGGAGCTGCCTCCCTGTGCCTCCCGTGTGCCTCCCAGGAGCCCTGTATCCAGAGGTGCCCAACAACAACAGCTCCCAGTAAGCTCCCCTGGAAGCTGTTGGGGGTCAGCACCATTAAAAATTCAGGTATCCGTGGCTTTCAAGAAACACAAGAGATTTAACTGGGAATCCAAACCCACAAAGCTTGATGCAGTCACTAACCGTATTTCCAAAGACCTCCCAGCTCAGACTCAGGAACTGTAAATATCATAATTTGCTTGGATTTGGAAGACTTTCACCAGCAGGAAACTAGCACTCTTTCAAAGCTTGTCCTACCCGTGGTGCAGTACCCACCAGAAGGCAAATCAAAAAGGACGAGTAACATTTTTTTAGTGTTTATTGAGAGTTGCCTTTATACACGAGGGAGGGACTGGTGCACTAATGCCATCACAAGTGAACCCAAATAAACCCCGCTCAAGTGTCGACAAGCAATTCAACTCACTGAATTTAAATTATAGCATTATTACACATCAATAATAAATTAAGGCTATTGCCTAGTAGTTGCAGATAATTTAAAAAAATCCTTGTCAAGAGTAAAAAACCAACCAAACAATGTAAACACAAGAACAATGAAACACACATAATGATGTTGCCAATAGGTTAATAGTGGCACCACACGTAATGGTTTTCCAAAAACTCAGGGTGCGCTGCCAGTGATGCTAAATCCATCACAAATGCTGCAGGTGAGCTGGTGCTCTGGCAGGAAGGAACGCCCAGGCTGCCAGGGCCAGCACCAGCCACTGCGCTCTGCTGCCCGTGCCCGGCTTCTACCTGCCTTGGCTGAACTAAAGTTGATTTGGAAGCTGCCTTTATCACTTAAAACTCTTCAAAGACATGTTTTGCTCATTAGTTCTTACTCTTGCTTAGCTCAAGTATAGAAGGGACTGTATAAGCTAACCAGATGTCACACGTGTCAATGCCATTAAAAATCAGGCCCAAAGTACACTTCAGTTTAAGTAAGATCAACTTTGTAGACAAGTGCATCAGCAAAATGTAACGATTTCTTTTTCCACCAAAACAACGCTGTGTATTCAAGGATTTATACTGGTTTAACATGTGCGTTAGACACAAATAAATAAATGAGCCGCTGACATTTGTGCAATTAGATGAGGCCTAATAGACTTTGCTCCTAGAGAGCTGACAGCTTTCCAGGCCTGGACTTCTCGGATGCTGCCCACAAGTGGCATCTCTGTGACTGGGATTAGCAGCCACCCTAAGGAATTTGGACGAAGTTGGCATTTTAAGATATGACCCAAGCCAGTGTGTGCACACCAGGGTTTTCAAATAAAGGAGGACTTTGCACATTACCATCCGGGCTGTCTCCTCACAACACTGCTAAAATGCAGCAACAGCACTGCCATGTCAAATGGGATCCTGCTACTGGTGTCAAACGTGGACTTAAAAGATCACAGTCAGTATGGACACGTGTTCAGGGCTGATACATACTGGAAGAGTTAGCCACATACTTTAGCAAATAATGCTAAAATTTAAGTAGGTTAACCCTCTCTCCAAGGTGAGGCTGACCAGACGCTCACTAGGTTAACCTTCAGGGAACCAGGCTGCATCAAAATGAAGCTTTGAGGAAATGCCCTTACTCCCCAGCGCTGGACCCCGCTGTGCATGCGGGTAGGGGGTGCCTATGGGAGGCCCTTGCCATGCGGCGTGGTCTGGGCCAGCGGTCCCAGAAGGAGCACAATTGCATGTGACCCAACCCTATTTTAATGCCTAGTGCTTGCCATTATTGCATATGCGCAGGTCCTGAAGGTCTCACATAAGCACCATCACATTTCTGGCTGAAAAGAAGCCCAGCTAGTCTCCAAAATATAGGTAATAAAACCCAACACAATCTCCATGCCACCCTTTCTCATATTTCCCTCTCAAAGCATAGACAGTAAACACATTTTATGGTCACCCCTCTTAGCAAGACAGAAACTCCATGAGCAAGGGTTTCGAGCTCCAATGCCAAACACACTGCATCACGGCAGAGCATTCCTGACAAAATACTTCACTTTTGAAAATTTAAGGCACCAAATTGAGCAAAAGTGAGGGGTTTCGATGTCGCTTGGTGTCTTCAGAGCTGGTACATGCAGCCTGTAGAGCTCACTTCATGAAGGGAGAACAAGCAAACCAATTTACTCAGCTGCCTCTGCAAAAGAGCATGCGCAGCCACAGGAGAGTTTCAGTTCAAGCCTACAAGTTAATCGAACAGCAGATTCAATCAGGAAATCCAAACCAGGAAGATAGACACTAATATACAGTACTGTAAGGCACTCCTACTGGGAAGGGAAAACTGGAGGGCAAATTGCAAAGGAGAGAATGATCAGACTCGACTGGTTCAAAAGCAACACCATGAGCTATGAAGCTCAAAGTCCAGCTGTAGGCTCAGCACTGTGAGCAAAGACAGGGAAGGGGCAGTGAGAGAGAGAGGGTGGACTGGCTTGCAGCAGGAAAATAGAGAGAAGATTATGGTGATTACTCAATTACATTTCTTTTCTACAGACCAACAGTCAGTTGCAATCCAGGCCGTGACCTTGGGAAGCCTGGGAAACTCAGTGGCTTCTGCTGCTACAGGGAAAAAGCATAATACAAGTGTGCAGCTTCCCCACTTCATTGTTTAATAAATATCCCCTGCTTTTTTTTTTTTTTTTTTAAAGTCTTCAGGACGTTATCATCAATCCATTATAATACACACAGTATCCTGATATTAAGAGAAGCTTTGACAAGAGGAGCCCTAGAGGTACCCTGATGATTTACTCCTAACAGGGCCACGAGAGCTTGTGGAGTATTATAAAAAACCAGTTCCTCACCAAAAAGTACCTTCTCCCACTTACCTAGGAAAGCCTCACACCTGCCAATTCCTATCATCCCAGCAATGAGCTCATATTGGTATGTGCCAGCCACAATGTTGTGTCACATCACAAACCCATCATTTTTTATCACCTAAGACAGGCCCAAAAAAGCAATAAAAAGATTTCTACGTAAGAGAGCCAAATTCCTCTTTTATAGGTTGGTAATATAAAAAAGAAGTGCAATTTCCATCCCCTAGGTAGGTCTTTCTTCCCATTAAAGGAAAGCTACAGGGTCATGGTAAAGAGGAAAAGAGACTTGAATAAGGATCGCTACAGTGTCCTAGATTAAAACAATATGTATCTAACTAAACTGAGATGAGACATTTCTAAGTAGTTGTAGAGTTAGGCTATAGTCCATTGCGGTGAAGTACCCTACTTCTACACCGATTACAAGTTCTGTACAAGCAAAAGCAGTACCTGGATGTACAGATCAATCCCTCCCCCATCAGCTATGAAAGCACCTCCTCTGTGAAGGAGACAAACAGCACATTTTATTCCTGATGCACAATTAAAAGCTGTTGTTAAAATTTATTGCATGTGTGGGTAGGACAAGATGTAACTTCACCTGGGGATGGGGGGTGGAGAGAGCTGTGCAATCCGGAAAGACCGCAGGTACTTTGCCAGCCGATGCCCACCCAGAAGTCTGCAGAGCAGAGCCATGTGCAGGCTATGGGCTGCAGGTTGGGAAAAGAATCTAAATGGGGACCAGCATACAGCACTGTCAGTACAGCAGAGGCAACCACCCAGGGGTACGGCGCTGTCTGACACCCATACCGTCTCTACAGGACCCCAGACTGAGTCCCCTTCTGGCAGATGGCTCTTGCAGGAAAACTGTCCTGTTAGACTTGGGTCTTCTGAGCTAGTAATGTGAGCAGTAGTTTCAGTTTACTCTTTTGCCTTGCAGTCCTGAAAAATGAATAGGGCTTGTTCCTACTGCATCGGCACCTTCTGAGGCCAGGCTCAAGCCTTTCATTATGCTTACGAAAGGCAGCAACAGAAGACTTTATCTTAACTGTTCATACAGAGTAACTTTTTTTGAACAGGAGCTAGGCATCCCTGAGAGGAAAGCATCTTCCACATCACAGTCTGCTCCTATAGCTACTGTGAAAAGCTGTATTACTTTTCCAAAGTAGAAATGAACATGTATCCATTTTAGAAACTGGCTTTTTTACCACAACATTGGATTTTAAAGAAGTGAGTTTGACCTGTATTGTACAGCATTCTTTTACATAAAGCTTTGGGTGCTGCCAGTATATTGTAACAACACCCTTCTGCTCTTTGCCGTTAGTAATGGTAGTGGTTCCAGACCCATGACTAATGATTCCAGTAGTTTTACTGACATCATACTCTTTTTTTTTTTTTTCTTCTTTTTTTTCTTTTCCCCCTCTCCTCTCCATCAGCAAAGAAACTGCTCTGTAATACCTGCACAAACCCAGAGTAACTCCAATGCTGTCTATGTTGTTATTCCAGAATCAGCTAGGATATCTAACTACCCACACACGACTGGTACTTCGGAGATCAGGACATCTGTCAAAGTCGTAGTTTGCAATGTCTAAACCTTGATTCCCTGACTCCGTAGGGTTTTTGACAGTGCACATAAGCAGCGTTCTCTAAACTGAGCTGGACATGACCAGCATTGTAAGGGATCTTAAACACCAGAGCATGATGATATGAAGAACACCGCCCTTTTTTCTTTAATGGTCTACCATTATGTCTAGATCTAAGTTAAAATAGTACCTGCTAGATTCTGACAGTTTCAGAACTACTGGCTTTGCCACAGGACTAGTAGTAATGCATGCTGAAAACCCCAGGAGCATACTGTTTATTCAGCCAGTACCACTGCAGTTCCTGTTTGCATGACTAATTCCACAATACTTCCCTAGTGTTTGCATTGTGAACATGCAGGGAATTCTTCACGTGGGAATGGACTTGCAAGGAACATCACATCTTTAAGGATGATAGCCAAAAGCAACGCTTTTCACATGAGGAATAGTGAGCTGAGACAGACACTGCCATGTAGGGGAAGTGACAAAGGTGCATGATTCACTAGGTTTATTAAATATGGGAATCCCTATACTACTTTGCCAAGAACATGGAAAAACCCTCACTTCCTTCCAAAGAATCCCACTGAGAGAAGGACTTCTGGAAAAGAAAGGCACTGGTTGTCTAATGTATACAGATATAAACATGCTTTTATATAAATATGTATAGAGAGAGACAGTAGTTGCACTCAAAATCAAGAAAGCTCAGATTAAGCTACTTTCCTTGACTGGAAGCTAGGAAAGGTAACCACTTACACTCCAGTACAAGGCAATTCATTGTAGCATTCTACCTTTTAACATAAGCATGACGTATTCCTGTTCTTTTATTTAAAATACTTCAGCAATTAGTGAGGCGCTTCAATGACCAAGACTGCTTTCTGCCTTGAATACAACAGCCTGCAGATTATATAGGAAGCAAAGATCAGTATTTTGCATTTTCATAAACCTATGTGAGAGGAGAGGAAAAATACACATGCAACTGGCTTTTTTCTCCTGAAACAATATTTGCTTTCTGTACATAGGTGTATGTGTGTGTCTGTGTGTATATATATGTGAACACTTTCATATCTATGTAGTACACATATTACTGCAGGGTCTGGAGAAAAGAGTTAAGAATGTGGGCTGGAGGGACAATCTCTAAGTGCTTACCGGAGACGAAGCCAAAATGAATTAAACACACCGCCAGTGATGACACATCTCCCCAGTTAAATCCATCATGTACTCCCCTTTCACAATATATGTAATTCACCATGTTTAATACTTCCCTGTGTTCCAGGTGTGTGGAGCAGAATCATATCTCGAGGAACTTCGCTCTCCACCATGGAAGTCACTACAGAAGTATAAAATCCCTTAGTGCTCGCAGAGAACACAGGACACAAGTTGCAGATGAACACAGCAGACTAGTGTTTCACAGTTTTGGAGGCATTTTCTCACCAACGTGGGCAAGACCACTTTCCTGGCTATCAGTCTAACAGGTTCAGGTTAGAGAAACATTTAAAGTAAACTTCATGAAATAAAAACAAAACCAATGTGGACACTTAAAATGTCTTAAAACACGAGACTAGCAGGAAGTCAGAAAACAACATGTTACTGGAGATGAGGATGTGGCCTCACACAGGTCGAGAATAACCAGTGTAAAACTCAGCGGACTTCAGTGACAGAGCTTAACCGATATACCCAGCCTGAACATAAACAGTAGCAAGTCCCCTGCTTATCTGCATATGGAATAATTCACTGGGGTGGTTATAAATATATAAACAGAGCTGAAACATTATTCTGCATCTTATGTTTGCAAGCACCCCAAATAAGGTTTGATGGGAGATACTCTTCTTTCCTCAAGGAGAAGTGACAGGTAAATGCACTGATCCTTTAAAAACAGTTCTCTGGAAACACGAGGAAATGGAACCATGTGTTCACATCAGGAGCAGGTGGGTTTAAAATCATTCCTGCCCTGTTGGGTTCTGTGAAACACCTCACCAGAACCTCTGCCGAGGCTAATAATAAATAAATAATACACATAAATAAGTAGATGATTCATCAATTCTAAATGAACAACATAAAAAATAATGTGGTCAGGGCAGCAAGTGTTTACTGCCTTGATGAAAAATCTTCTCCAGAGGTGGAAAAGAAAAAGTTGGGTGCCTAATTAGCTAGACCTAAAGCATTTCAAGTAAACCACATTTTGTATGACAGCTAGAGGCTGGACTTCAACGCAAAATGCAGTTTAGCCATTGGTATTTCAAAGCCATCAAGGCTTTATGGCCACTTTGGCAGCTGCTATTCACAGATGAAGAAGGTCAGATAATATTTTGCAAAAAGACTTCTGCCTGGCTAAGCTGAGAAGCTGCTTGAACTGGCAGCTGGGAAAGGGATTCTCTTCAGACTGGCTACTGCCTTAAGAAATTCATGTGTTCTGATAAGACAACTCAAACATGTTGCAAGACTCTTCGAAGTTTTCATCCATATTCAGTCGCCTCCAGAAGGATTTCTGCTTCTTCTGCAATTCTTTACGGACACACCTGGGGCATGGCACAGCCTTCACTTTACACTCAGAGTGGAAGACAGCACCACAGCTTTCACACCTGCAAACACAAATTAGTGTCAAAATTGAATGACAAAATAGGACCAGAGCATGCAATGGACTTCACATGGATTGTGGGCAGTGGACATTCCTTCAGACAGTTCTGGTAGCTCAAAGAGCATTATGTTTCAAAAGAGTGGAGTTGCAAAAGACACCGTCTTGCCCACACCTCTGCTGGTTTAAAGCTGCTCAGGACCACAAAAGTTGACTTGCATCCATTTGCAGTTAGTTGCTGAGAATCTGGCCCAGCACTTCAGACAGAAATTTTTAGAAGGATTAACACTTATCTTCTTATTAACTAGTATTCAGGTCTATCACGGAATAGACATCAATTTTGTTTTATGAAAGACAAGTTTGCTGCTTTGGTTTGTAAATGAAGAGCAACAATATTCATTTCCATTAAGATATATTCCAGCGTCTGTAACAGCCAAGATATGACATTTTCCCGATTGAAGTTCCAGTGGTCAGCTGTTCTGGAAAGAGTAAAGTACAGTCCAC
This sequence comes from Falco cherrug, assembly GCF_023634085.1. Taxonomy (NCBI): domain Eukaryota; kingdom Metazoa; phylum Chordata; class Aves; order Falconiformes; family Falconidae; genus Falco; species Falco cherrug. Next base: position 14,160,188 of record NC_073704.1, on the reverse strand, counting down.
TTCAACAGCAGGAGAAGAAGTCATTCCACAAAGCAAAATATGAACCAGAGGTATGCGATATTTTCTGCTCTGCGTCCTGTGGAAGATCAGACTAGATCAACACAATTACAGCTCCTGGCATTCAAAGCTGTGCTATTCTGTTCTCAAATGTGATATTATGACTTCAAAAAAATCAAATGCTCAAACAAGATGACTAGATTACTTTTGGGGCACTCTGAGGCAATGGATGTAATGTCACAGCAGATCAAGCCCCAGCAGTTCCAGATGGCTGTGGAGCAATGAAACATCTGGTGATCATGGAGCGGGCTACAACTAAACAGTTGGATATTCTCAGCCTTTCAACGCACGTAACTGTCTGTAATGATGAGTTAAGTCACTACAGCTTTGTAACCAGATGAAAAAAATAAAAAGGATGAAAGACGTGCAAAGTCTTAGATTCCAGTGGGATAATCAAATAATGAAAGCAACAAAACACCAAAATTTAAAGCAATTCTGTAATACAAATGAGGGGCATTGGTCACCCTAGTGATTCTGGGGGAAGTCTTGAAATGCCTTGCTTTTTGCCTTTTTTGCAGCTATTGTAGTCAAATGACTATATAAGAATCCAAGTACCCATTGTTATCATTAGTGGGGTTTTGTCTGTTTGCTTTAAGCTTTTTTTGTGTGGTTTTTTTTCCCTCTCGGAAACAAGATTCTTGTCCTCAAGACTGTGAAGAAAAATTGAAAACATGAAGAAATAAACCCCAAACACTGAGAAGCCCTAAGGCAAACTGTAGTACCTGGCATGCTGTCTGGCAGTACTGAGAGAAGTCCATAAGCTAACACAACCTGTTATATTAGGTTGCATCTGCATCTCACCCGTAACTTTTAAAATACTCCCGATCCTGTTCCTGGTGTAGCTGCACTTTAAGTTTTATGCAAAAGCCCAACCATGGTCTAGATTTTAGTAACTGCAGGGCTTTGAGAAGGCTATGCAGAATTTTAGAGGGACACATTTCTAGCTAGCATAAACTGGTAAAACTAAGTATAATGTTGTATATCTACTAACATCTATGCTCTCTTGCAATAAAACTTGATCATCATATTTTTAAGTCCCGCTAGTAAGTCTAAATCTGGTTTTGAATCAAGAAACTGGCTGACACAGATATTTATCATTTCTGTACTCAGAGTGTGTGTTATGGCCCTGATCCAGTGAAGCACATAAACACATGCTTAAGACTCATATCCCAGTGATTTCCTTGGGATTACTGATCTGCCTATAATTAAGTATGTGCTTACGTGCTTTGCTGGATTGGGATCTCCAAGAACAGACACACTAATGGATGAGGGAGAGAAAGAAAGGACAGCAATGTCTTTAAAACTTTACATCATTCTGAACTGACACTAATGGCGATTTTATCAAGCTAATTCTCCCTTGTTAGTCAGCAATTTGCAGTGCCCTGGACGCTGCTAGAGGGAATGATTGATGAGGAGTGTAATTTTGCGCTCTTGCACTGCCACTCCCTACACTCGCTCAATATTTCTCCACAGCGTGCATGGTGGTGACAAAACCTCTCAGAAATTGTTGCTGAAATTGATGGAGCAGGATGAGAGAGGAGCCAGCACACCTGCCTTCTCCAGTCAAAGGCCATCAGCACAGAAAAAAGTAAGATTGATGGTGTTTAAATTAATGTGGATTCATTTTTCAGAAATAAGCTTAGCAGCAGAATTAACAAAGTTTTCTCACACTGCTCAGAACAAAAAGAGCAAGAAGAAACGTCTGTGCTGTTAATTATAAGAGCTGGTGCAACAGCTGAAGCTCTGACCAGGACCCCACGCTGTCGGGCACTAACCAGAGGCAGCACGAACAGCCAGCTCCAGGTCTCACAGTGCACTGAACTGGCAGCCACTGTGACCACTGCCAGTCCATTCTGGTGCCACCACCTCTGCCTGCCTGCCACTCTGAAGACCTATTTTCTGCCTTCTCCAGTGAAGGCTGATATACTTCTCAGCCCCATCTGCAGGGTGCAGATGACAACAAAACACAGCCTGGAAGAACAGTGCTCCAAGCTGGAGAACAAAGCTGCCTCTTGCTCCCCATAAGGACAGATAGAGAGGATACCTGTGTCAGCCTTCACCACATGCTTGCAACCCTCATTGCTAAAGAAACTCAGTCACCAGCCCAGGGGAGCAATGCTGATTTTGCTCTGCCTTTGTGCAAGTGGTAAGTTACTCCCTTTGAAGTGATGGAGCTATACTACTCCAAGCCTTCTACAGCTTTGCTTTTCATCATGTCAAACACAGTCATTCTTAACAGACCCTGGAAATGTCAACTGGTTGACCATTCTTAATGTCACTGCAAGAAATTTTCCATTATATTTAGAATGTTACCAGAGATGTGATACCAAAAACCCCACCAAAATCATATTCCTTCATGGAATATTATGAACAGACTGCTGTGTATTTAATCCTGACATGTAATTTTATCTCCATATGTGAGTTTCACAGTTTTTCTTTACTATTGTTTTCAAGCCTCAGTATTCCAAACTGCTTTTATTTCTCTGGAGAAAAAATACATTTCACGGGTCTAAAAAAGGTCCATGTAATAGTTCACTACACTCGGCTATCTTTTCCTTAACCCTTGTTGTTGTCATAGGTAATTCACAGTTCAGGTACTATATCTGAATTCTGACTTCTTCTTTGGTTAGAGGCCAAAAAGTCCCTGCATCTTTTGTGAGACTTCTATACACCACTGATAATAAGCTGATGAGCCCACAGCCATTCAGGCCTTTCATGTTTCCTTCTTTAATGAATAACATTGCGATACTGCACATTAACAGCATCTTGCTATTTTTCAAACATTATTTGAAGAATTGGTGAACATTGCATGTTGTTTTCACACAGACTTTCAGCCTTCTAAGAAGGCATCTGAAATAGCTTCCTCTCCGGTTCAGTGTTTTCTCCCTTTTTTTCTTTCCTGATTAACTCTATTTCTGTTGAGACTATAGGGAGTGTTTTAAGGATGTTTTACTTGTTTGAACACCAGAGTAACAAAAATGCAGAGAATTATTCAATTCTCTGAATAATTTCTATTACACTGGAAAGTGCAAGAAAGGGCAAAGCTCTCCACAGCCAGCCAGGCACTACAATGTTCTTATTATTACTAGTTACAAAAGAAAAGCCTGTCTACATTAAAAGCATAAAAATCATTCCTTGTATGCTGAGGAAGTGCCGATGTTAGTGTCTCCCATTAAGTCTGAGCATTTGAAACACATACATACCAGCATTCGGTAAATTGTAAATTCTGGCAAATTCTTTTTCATGCTTCCCAAGTGTATTTCACAGGCTTATGGCTCAAGTAATTCTAGATTCTGCACAACCAACTGACAACTTGTATTTCTCTTCTGTATTGCACCACCGTTTAGGTGCCACGGGTAAGAGCAGATGCCCAAAGAGAGGGTGTAACAACAAAGAGGCCTCAAAGACCTTCCACCTTAAGTAGACAAAATAAACCAGGGATGATCAACTGGTGGTCCAAGATGTCACCTAAAAGACAGTTTTATTTGTCTCCTAGGTACCTCACATGTTGACAGACTGACCAGCGTGACCATGTTGGGATGAAGCCACTGGGACTAGCAGGGTGTACTAGGACAGCTTCAGTACCACACACATGGGCTGTACCCAGCCAGCTTCCAAACACCAGGCAGGGAATCTAACAAGTCATGGTTATACTGTTTGTCCCCAAAATGAACAAGTGGTGGATGACAGGTATACCACCATTCCCACCTCACAAATGGGAAAAAAGATGAACTCACTTGCTCAAGGTCAGCCAGAAGCTCTTAGAAAAGCTGAGAGGGGCACAGAGCTCCCCTGTCTCACTCAGTGCCATATTCACCCACCATCCTTTCTCTTACAATTTTATATGCTAAGTTTCATTTTTTCATTTAAAAAAACCACTTCCTTTTTACCAGACCTTGCACACATTTGCTCAAATGAGTAGTCCGTTGAAAGGAATTTCAGTAAGGATTTGATTTAGGGCTGAACCCTTCATCAACTAGAACTCTTCGGGGGTTTTTCTTTCCCTCCATGCACAGTAAACCCAAGATAAAACATGGTTGTTTGTTATGTTTTCTTTAGGTGATGCTATACATTCACCAAGCATCCAAAATACCAAGCCACCTGTAACTTGGCTATCAAAAAACCCCAAAGAGCAAACCACAGCAGCTGAAGTAAGCCTTGCCTAGGGATTCCAGCATGATCACCTTCCCATGCTATGCACATGTGCCTGTCTGCAAGTATTTCTGAATTGTTCAGCTGTGAATATCACAGATGTGCCCTTCAAAACTCTCAGAGACTAGCAGAACACAAAGACAAGGAAAATGGACTAGCCTGTGTTCACTTACAACACAAAAAAAGCCCCAAGGGCAATCAATGCTTGACACACACGTGCAGCATTATTATTACAGTTGCCTAGGAACCAAAGCAAGGAACCTGCCTAGGGAGGGACGCCCATGTAGTAGATGAATGGAAGAAAGTTGGCACTAATATGACAATGATTTGTCCCTAGAAGGAGCTTGTTAAGACAATGCCTTGTATGCCACACGGTCTTTACCAGATACAGTAGGTTTTTTTAAACACCATACTTAAAAACTGTTAATACTTCAGACTTGCTTTTGAAAAATTTGCCTCTGAAGAGGAAAAAAAAAACCCAGGCCAAACAAAACCAGAACAGTGCTCAATATCCAGCCCCTCAAATCTTTACATCTGAAATTCCCTCTAAATGATTAATTCAGTGTTCAGGGAGCCAGCAGTGATTCAAAACATAATCAGAGTCTTCCTTTCCTTATACCTGCTCATCAGATGGGGGTTACCCTTGACATGCCAGCACAGCTTGAAGTTGCTCCTCATTTACAATGGCATGGTTGGGTCCTGGCCCCTGGGGGTACACAAACAGCAGAAATAACAACTGTAACAGCCCAGCTTGTGTGCTGGGGGAACTGAGCTGAGGGGTGAGCTGGTTACAGGCGGCAGCTAGCAAGGGTTGTACAGCAACTGCCAGCCTGCGCTGATGGGACTCACCAGGTAGATCACCCATGGTTTGCACCTCTAGGGGACAAGCCCAAACACAGCCTGATGTCTGTGACCAACGCTACCACTGCTGCTCTACTAATGCCACCCGGGGTAGCCAAAGGACACACTATCTGGTGTCCCTGCATGAAAACTGCCAGCCCAGGCTCTGCTCCTTTTTACCCAGCATGGGTTAGACTGAGCTGCTAGAAAAGCACCCCAGGCAGGGTGGGGAGGATGAATGAATAAGCCTCTATTCTGGCTCAGCCACCCAGGGCTTGCTACTGGGTGCCTCTTCGTCTGAGCCATCTCTTGCCCCAAGTCCTGTTGTGCCAGCACCCACTGCTGAGGTGGACTGCAGCCAACAGATGTGCAAAGTGGTCAGCGATATTAAAGCCTCACAAATGAGGGGAAAAGAGGGCTGCTCACGGGAAGGGAGAGAAAACCCCCAGTGCTCCACCAGTGGCGGGGGGAGCCTCAGTATCAGCTCCTCCATTGCTAGACCCAGAGAAATCACAGAGCAGGGCTTTAGTTTGGGTGCTCAGAGAACAATTCATTACAGGCCAGGGTTGAACAAGAACAGCTTGATTTAACCACCTGCTATCCTCCTCCTGTGACGGTTGTGTACGCAGGCTGAATTACCACACCGGAGCACAGCAGTGGGGTCAAGCAGGAGCCAAGGGATCTTGCAGCTCCCAGACCCCTCTTCACAGAGCTCTGTCGCTCCTGATTAAGGAGGGATGCATGTCCTCAGCTTCCCCCCAGCTTCGGCTGCAGGGATTTATGCTACACTTATCTATGTATATTTTCATACTTGCCTCCAGCAGAACTAAGGACTGACTGTCAACCTCAGCACTGCACCTCGCAAGTTGTCTAAGTTCAGAGATCCCAAGCCATGTAACGTGGCCTGTACACAGCAGTTCACAATATAATACTAAATATATTCTATTTTTATATATATAAATATATAAATACTAAAATCAGTATTAAAAAATTTGATCTGAAACTCATGATTACACTGTAGTGAGTGGAGCTAGGTTACTTTGGAAAGGGGAAGAGCCCTGGCAGATCCGCTACTCGCAAACCACTGGTGAGGCTGAGATGCCACAGATATTCAAGTGTTTACATTGCTCAGACACATATCCTCTGCCTCTGCTAGCTGCAACAGCATGAACTGGACTTCGCCCCTCCACCTGTCTTATTATTAATTAACTGTATTCACAAAGTAGTGGTTGAAGACCTAAAAGCAGAGATTAAGGCATATTATTAACAGTAATATTAACATACTGCCCTCAACTGTTGTAATTTGACTGCATGAGTCTACAATTTTGCTTTTTTCTGTAAGTCTCAAGTCTGGAAATCCTGTGATTACATTTATTAAAACAGAAAGGTAAAGGCATCTGGACTTCAGAGCTCTGCCATAGCGTTGAAGACATGCCTATATGGACCCAAGATGGAAAAAAACAGCTTAACATTTAAAAAATAAAGTAAGTACAGAAACAAAAAGATTCTTAAGGTAATCGTAGAATTTCTGAGTGCTTAGAGCTGGCAGTGTTGGCTTTTATAGGCTAAGTCTGTCTTAGAAGGGGAATTTGCATGAGGAAGGAGAAGGAAGAACTAAGAGGTCTTGACTGGCAAGTTGGAAATATCTAGAGTGAGGAAGAAGGCTGAGCAGAGAGCTGCAAAGAAGAAACTGGAAGCGAGACGGCTGCCTCGTTCAGCCAGCAGTACAAGGCAGCACTGCAGAGACCTTCCTACTTGAAATAGGAATCTGCCTTTACCATGAATATTCTAGTTAATACCACTCTGAAATGAAGCAGATAAAAACAACCTATAAAGCTAATTCAGTTCTAAAATACAATGCTTGATGAAAAAGCCAGTGTATTTTATCTCTTTCTTTTTATGTGTTCTAGGTAACACTACTGCACTAGCCTGCACAGACAAAAATCAGAAGATCTGGGCCAGAAGATTTTGACCAGTTTTGACAGATTCAGATGAAATTAAATTATCGAGAGAACCTAACACCTACTTAGTAAGTTTCTTTAAAGAAAGTGCTGAGCAGATCACTTCAGGGTGCTTTGAACCAACTATCAACACCCGATAAGCTAAGCTCTTTCAAAAATTAAGTACTAAACTTCTAGCACAGCTCAGGTAAACTGGGCTTGGGAAACGGATGTCTAGTATAAAATGAACTTTTCAGAGCAAGAGGGAAAACAACGTACTTTGAGTGATGCCTTTGACCTGTGCCAAGGTAATTCCTGGAAATGCTCTGCACTACGTATTTCAGTCTCTCCACCTAATATCTATCTTTAACATTCTCCCAAAGTATCAAATAGCTGGTTTTGTCCAGTGACACAACATCCATAACACAGTGAGCTGTAATCTTGCAAAGACTTCGGCACGCGCATAGAGCTAAGCGCTGCCTCAGAGCCTTTAGTAAGACTTCTTGCTATGTGTAAAGTTAAGTACATTCATAGGTCTTATCAGGATGGTGGCCGAAGATTATAGAGGCATCCAAGCTGATTGATATAGTCAAGCCTGTTCTGTGGCACATCTATTTTTAAAATTGGGTCTTCTGGTTTGTATCTTAAAAGGTCTACATGCCTTAACTGATCTGTAGAACAAATTAACTTTGCAAAGTGAAAACAGTTTAGCCTTGATAAATGCATATGAACACAAAAGAGCAACTCTCCAGGGTTCACATACATCGACAGTCACCACATAAAAGGCAACGAATTGACTAAATCACAAGCAAGTAGCTTTACCAGCAAAACACAACAAACTGCCTGTGAAAGGAGTCCCTAGGATGCTGACACACAGGCAAGACCAAAACTTTATTAACTGGGTAGCATATATCAATCTTAAACACAGCTATAATTACTTAATTATCTAACTGGTCACAAAACTCTTTCTAATGAATAATCTATTATTGTTCCAATGGTATTTTTCCTCATTATTGCTTAAGTTTTAAAACTTGTTAAATATTGTTCTAGGTTATAGAACAAACACAACCACATGCTACAGACAGCAGTATCACTACACGGGCATTTTCTTTTCACCTCTGTTGTTTGTTTGTTTTTAATTTTAGAAGAAAGGAATAAAAACTTTTCACCATGGTAATGAAAAATAAGCAATATCAGAATAACTTGAAGAGCATAGCCTGGCTGCTAACAAATGGACAAGAATAGGTCTAACAAGTCAATTCATAACCAGGGATATTTAAATATTTCACAACAGTTGTAAAAATAAAATTAGTGATATAATAGGGTAATTTTGTATGATTATTTACTAAATTTAAGCCCAGGGCGAATTTGGTCCAATAAATAAAACAGGAGGTAGATGCTCAGGTTAAGTTGCCAGAGCTCCAGCAAAGGCAGAGCTGTGCAAATTTACGTTAGCTGGCAATTTGCTCCATGAAACTGCAATTAACTCAGGAGGATTTAAATATAGTCCTCATTATTTAAAGGCCTTCAAAAAGATGCTGAAATTGTGACATTTAGAAAGAATCCTGATGAATTGTTATATAAATATGGTGAAGACAGAAAAGAGGGAAATGGGGGGCAGAGGAATCAGACTGACTGGAAGAGGCACCCAAAAGGATGGGACAATTTTTAGAAATTGTTTAACTACTGAATCACAGCTTTCATTACGCTCTGTGCAGAATGGCCACCTCCCAAGAAAAGCCACAGAAAGGAAATATCATTAGAAAGCTTATGACTTTGTGAGCCCACTCTTACACTCAAGGCAGAAAACTGTTGTGCTGTATTGTTCAGCAGGATGTAAAGAGCCTGCCAAGCACAGCCCACAGACCCGCTAATTAAGTGAACTGATTGTGTTTGTTTTGGAACCGTTTGCCAACAAAGGAATGTGTCATGCTGATTAGTGAGAGAAGGGTATGTAATATATGTGTATTCAAACCCTGAGGAGTGCATAACCCAGGTATTCACTCTGTTTGCTCAAGGACTGACAAAAATGACTCTCAAGCAAATAACCTGACCAAAGAGAAACTCCAGCCCTCGAGAGGGGCCCTGCTTTTCTCTCAGCTGTATCTATCCAAAGAAGATCCATCCTTCATGAATTCCTACTGAAGATTGCTCCAGAAACTGCTGAGAATGTTTTAGAGAGAAACAATCTCTTCACCTCAAAGCTGTCCTAAGAGACCATGAAGATGGAAAAGTAACAGCCAGCTGAGAATCACCTCGGAATTGTGCCCTCTGACAGCTGTCACTCTTCTTTCCAAAGAGCAAGAAAGGTCAGGGAGGTAGCCAGAAAAACAAATGCCAGCTCAACACACCCCACCACCACCCACACACATGCAAACAGACCACTTTTCAAACATTTCAACAGAGAGATGAAGTTTGCAAAAGCTGTCATACACCCACTTTTGAATATTTCTAACCTAACAGCACAATTTGCTGGCAGAATTAGTAGCATGCTCAAAAGCCAATGAGCAACATTCAAAAGCAAGAAGGAAAACATGGTCTTCAGAGCTCAGCTGCTCCTCCCTCCCAAACTCAGCAGCTACAGCCAAGGTACCTGACAGTCCAGTACTGAGTATAAAATGTGAATATTATGTTGTAGACACCAACTCCAGAAAACCAGGATGGTGAAAGTGAACTGTAGTCAATTCTCACTGCACACTGTGGACTCAGAACAGTACAACTAAATCCCAAATCTCAGCTAACTGTTCACTCAGAGCTCTGTATGACACTTAACAAACAGGGAAAGCTGAACACGTCATCAGAAATTTCAGGTGTAATTGCAAGTCTTCACACGAACGTTTCGTGACTTGCCAGTCCATCTGCCACAGGTTACTCTGTACATTATTTCACCTCAGCTTACCCTTGTCGCTGTAGTGGTCAGCACACCTACCTCAGAAATCTCTCAAATGTAAGAGATGGAAAAAACACAAACCCCCTCTAGCCTGCCTTCTCCCTCACTGCTTTGCAGCTGATGAAGCTGCACAGTAAAACATATAAGAGCTCCTCTGTTGGCATGACTTGCCTACAGTCTGAAGGTGGACAAGAGCAAAAATACGGAACTGAAATAATCTGGTTAGTTTCAGAGGTACATGCACACACATGAGCAGTAATGAGATGAGAAAACTAACTAGGAAGGGAAATGGAAAATTCTGGGGATAAAAGCAAGATTTAGTGATAAGGAGTACAAAAGGAGTAAGCAGAACGACCTCTGACAAAGTTAAAAGGAAAAATATTGGAGGACCTCTCATGTTGATCGTGTTCTAATTAAAATCATTAGCAAAGACCACTGTCTTTGGCATGACATCAACCACAACTTCACATTTGTAAAACATGAACAGAAGTCCTTCTGGTTTCTAATTCACATAAAATGAGGAGCCAGAGCAGCTTCTTGTGGCTTTCACTGAACTGCTGACAAATACTACTTGATTCCAGAAGGTTTTAAACTCTGTAATTGCGAGGTATGCCTGATCTCAGCTGAAGGGCGGGGGAACAATATACATCCAACAATGGTTTTGTGACCAAAAATCCCCCAGACAAATCAAATGCACACAGATTTCAAGTAAACCTGTCTTCCCAAATGCTCTTACACCTTCTCATCAATCTTTCAGGAATATCTTCAGTCACCTCTTACACAGCCTCAACAGACATTGTATGTTTTATGTCATCTTAGTCTTTCTCTTTTTAACTCAGCCTATCTCACCATGCACCCTAGGTACATTCTTTCTTGAAAGCCATTTATAGAGCTCAGCTGCACACCTTGTTTAGCTTATGTCCACCTCTTTGTCAATGCATCTTTTAGAATGAAAGTCTGGAGAAAGAATGCACAAACAGCCTTTGAAATAGGTCAGGCTGAAAATCCCCAAAGACTAGTCCCTGGTTGCTTGTAATTTAACATCTTTGTGCATGCAAGGGAATCAGATTCTTAATGAAGCCCTTTTAACAGGCTGGTCCTGATTGTTTCCAAAGGTGGCTCTTCATTTTTTTTCCCCTTCAATGGAACACTTTGGAGAACAAATTAAAATTACTGTATTTGAAACAGCCAAAAAAGTACTTTTCTAAGGAGGAAGGCTGTGCTGTCAGACATACTGTCTTTCTGTTGAGTTAAAAGAAAATATTTTTAAAATCTTCTTTATTCAAAATCCAAGACATTTCTGAAGAACAGCAGTAACACTTCTGTGTTGCCAAGTCTGCTCTGGTTTCCTGCATTTTGCTACTAGGTTTTCCATGCAACTCCTGTCCCTGATCTGGCGTCCAGTACTCCATATAATATGAAATGTTCTTTTGTTTAGCTTAGGACTGGCATATGCTTATACTTATTATGTAGCCACCTGAGAAAAGCAAAGTCATTTAAAAAAAAATAAAATCTTGTACACACAGGCAACAGAGGAGTATGCACACAGAAAAACAGAGAACTAGCCATAACATTTCATGGGGAAAACACTTCAGAATAGATGGTTATTTTTTTTATAATGGACAATCCCAGCACATCATGGGCTCAGTGACGTCCAGAAAGATGTCTGTGATCACCCCAGAGAATTCATCTGGCTTTTCAAGACACCTTTCAAACTCAGAGGAGCTTTGGATAAATCACAGTGTGATGCAGCTGGGGACTCTTCCCTTTCTGAACAGCTGTTCTGAGATTTACAGAGTTTGGGAAGTAGCTCTTCCCATCTATTTCCAAGTCTGCTTGTGGTGGCCTCCCTGGACCTGTAATCTAGTGTAGCTGCCCAGAAATGTGCATGGGTGAGATCCAGTCCCTAGTTATTTAAGTAAGAGCATACAAGGCTGAGAATCCGCAAGAATATGATATGCAAGTCAAATGTAAGACTGACATTACAGTACCTGCTTGTAGACATGTCCTCAAAGGGGTAAAGTATTTCTCCATTGTTGCAAATCTCACAGATGAAGCCCTTTTGACTACAAAGGCTACAGCTGTATACATGAGAGGTGGCAAACTTGATCACCTTCCCCAAGAAAGGAGCCAGTTTTCCTTCAATAACCTGAAACGAGAAGACAATATTGAATGAACTCAAAAAAACCCCGAAAGACTAGAACTCCCTGAAGGACGGAGACAGTATTTATTAATACAGAAATGCAGCTAAGTGCTGCTGGTTAAAACAACTGAAAAGTTACATCTCAGCAATTACAGCTCCATGAAATCACAAGTGATAATAGTAGCCAATGAATTGACAATGATGTAAATGTAAAAACTAAGTTACTATCTCTCTGTAAGTCTCTATATGGCAGTAACATACAAGATTAGTAGTAATTTTAAGTACAACAATGCATTCATTTACTAAGGCACAAAAAAGCAGATCAGAAAAGAGTTTAAGCCTCCCATATTATCATCTGATAGTTATAGATACTGCCTTACATTTATGATTTTCACTTGTTATTTTTTATGCACAAATCAAAGTTTTGTCTTTGTTCCTTTTCTTCCAAAGTGCAAGGTTTTTTTGCGTATTTTGTGTGAATGGAACCCTGGTTTTCCTCCTTTAGTGAGGTTGTGTTTCCCATTGAAAACCATTAAAATACAATATTCCCCTCATTGCCAAAATGAATAAATTCTCAGATAAAGTCTTGAATAGGAACTGGGGTTTTTTCCTTCAGTGTCCAGCTCTCAAAATCGAGAAGTCCCTCGCTGCCAGACAATCCTGCTAGACCATTAGAAGTGATTAGCACTCCCTGTACTGTTGTGAAAAAACAGCCATGCAGTATAGATTAAACTGCTAGCCACAACACTCATCTAAATTTCTGACTCGGTGACAATGCCTCCATAAGGGGTGCTATTCAGGCAAAATAGTTTCCATTCAGATCAAACTTCCAGAGACTTTAAGGAATTCTGCTGGTGTAGGGAATAATGAAGATGGAATAAGGCCCTAAGTGTATATTCTTCTCTCCAGAGCTTCCTGTGGTCTGAATGGCAGCCTGCCAGATTAGTGATAAAAATGTGTCATGGGATTTGATAGTGACCTCTATAAAAAGGAAAAAGAATGCCATAATTGCTGATTGAGGAGGACTTGCACAGGGCTGTGCCCTGAATCCTAAAAGTGAGGAGATTCGTACTTAACTATGTGCCAGATTCGCTTCAGGCATCCCTTCCCTAAACACCGTAACATACCACTTGTGATTTGGGTTTAATGTAAACCAATCTAGAGAAACCAAAGGTCAAGGGAGAGAAGAACAACAGAGATACTGGAAGCACTCCTCCCCTATGTAAAGTAGAAAGGAAATAAATTTGTGTTCCAGGGCAACTTCCTGCCTGCTAGCCGAGACAGGCTGCTGAAGAGTACATGTGGAAAAGGAGGTGCATAGATAGCATTGATGGCATTGAATGCATGAGCTGAAATGTGCCCTCTCTTTCGCTTTCAGCTCCAGCCGGCTACCAACATCTGCAACAACAGGAAGCGGCAATGTTATTGCTAGTACTGCAGATAGGACATCTGCTCATGTTAGAGGAAAAATGACGTTCCTATTGCATCCTGGTATAGGAAGATCCCCTTCAACTAGAACATAAACAATGCAGAGAAGCTGCTGCATGAAATATGAAATGAAGGTATAGTTCAAGGTAATGATGTTACTAACCTTCTAACAGATGGTCAGAAGTTAGTTTAGCTCCCCTAGGCTGTGTTTTGTTTTTCATTTTAAAGGGAGAAACTTTCTGCTTGCAGACTCCAGAGTTACAGAGGGTCTGAAAGCCGAACAAGTTGGGAGCAGGGCAGAGACACAAGAGCTGACAGTACTCAATAATCAGGAGGAAAGAAACAGTGAAGCCACTCAGCTAGTGACACAGCTACAATCACCCTCCAAAAAGCCATTTAGCAGTTACAGATGAAATACACATACAAAGATAATAAATAACCCACAATATACATACATATTTTCCAAAGCATTTTCATGCTACAGCAACCACCTCTGACAGACTGCCAGAGCTCAACTTAAAATGCCAGTCTGACAACAGAGCTGCAAAGTAACACTTTTAAGTCTGTACTAATGTCACTATCAGCAAGGACTTAAAAGTTAAATCTCTGAATTAAAATCACATTTTATATAATGTAATAAACAAAACTAACATAATATATTACCTTCCTAAGCACCAGGGGTGAATTTAAGTCTGTACAGGGCACAAAAGTTTCCCTATGCTGAAGAGCTCACAACCTAAGCAAGACAGATTGAGAGTGGGCAGCTGCCCCTGAGGAGCTGGTGTTACTTGTCCCTATTTATTTATTTGTATGGCTTGTTGTAGCACTGTAGTGGGTTGGCTTGTAACTCTGGCCACTGCAGACGTACAATGAAGATGGTATCTTCAAAGAGCCATGCATGCCAATTTTGCAACATGAATTACAGGCCATTTTACTGCATTATAGCAGGAAGACAAAATGCAACATCAAACTGATGTTATCACTGTTTTTAGCATCTGTAAATTTTGTGTCATTTTGTTTCATCAGAGACCTCAAGGCTGCGCACAGGACATGACTTTTGCCTGCAGCCTTCTCTCATTTGTGTTTGTAGTTAGCAAGAATAAAATCCTCATCTCCGTTTACCCTGGCAAGCAAAAAGAAGATTTCTACTTGCTGTCCCCAAGAGGAGTTTCATGATAACACTTCCACAGTGAGTGTTTTATGGCCTGGGAAAAGAAGCATAGGACATATAATCAAAGGTGTCAGAACTTCTCCTGTGACTAAGCACTCTCTTGTAACAGCCAGAGATCCAGGGTCAGTCAGTTTAGACATCCCAGAACCACTATGGCAGAGTCCCAGGATGCTCTCCCAGTTGATGCTGCAATCTGATTTTGAGTTTCAAGGAAACACAAGTGATTAAAACGTAGAAGTGTGTTAAACAAATGTAATTCATTATCCAGACATCGGGGCAAATCAGGACAATGATGACAACACCTGAAGAGGCAGCCTTGGCAGAGCCAGTAACACCTGTGTCGTTCTTTACAGCTGTATCTGTTGCTAAAGCCTTTTAGAGATGGAGACTCCACAGCCCCCAGTGCAGCCTAACCCAGCACACATCTGTTCTCACTGCTGGAGTCACTCCTAAGCTTTGACCTGAACCTTTCCTAAGGACATTTCTACTTGCTTACAAAGTAAGTTCACAAAACAGAGAAACAGTGAAATCACACAGTACAAGTTGCAGGACAGTCCATCACATTTCATAAGAAATGTGGAAATTTAGCAGAAAACTAAGTTAAGAGTATGCCAAAGGAACAGAAACCAAAAATTTCACCATTGATGTATCCCTGTAACATAATACAGCCTCAACATGCACCCGGAAAGGCTTAAAAATATATTTGTGCCTCTTAAAAAAAACCCCACCAACCAAAAAAAAAAACCAACCAAAAAACCCCATCAAGCTTAAATTAAAATCTTTCTGAGTTCAGATTCTCTCCTATCTACAGCACACATGAAGAGCAAGGTCTGCTTTCTAATTGAATTCTTTGTAGTGCAAGCGTTTTGTCACCCCATATTAAGGGTGAAAGGCGACTGATGATGGCACCCTAGTCATCAATTGATGGAGGGTGGAATGCAGCTTTCTCTTCCTGAATTGGTCAAGCATCCCATCCCAAAAGGATTCTGGACACAGGCCATGTTCTTACAGTTAGCTTACCACTGCTGTACCTGGAGCATACTAGGCTATGCTGCCTGGTGGCGACGGGAGGCAGATAGTTGTCTTTGGAGACCCAAAGCAAGCTGTGTCTCTCAATAGCCCCAGCAATTCACATCAGAATCACTGTCCACTTCTATGGGTCTGGATAAAAGACTTCTCTAAGCTACCACAGGACAGAAAGCCATGGCTTTGCATACTGCTGCTGCTAACTGTGTGTCTCGCATTAGGAACTGTATAAAAATACACACCCACATGTACACACATAAAAGGCAGGCCCTGCCCTCAAAGCACTTACTATTTAAACCCACAAAACAAGCATTGCTTTTTACACTAACTGCCACTATCTCCCACCCTAAATGGGACAATCTGCGTTATGGAGAAGCCTCCGTGCCCATAATCCAGAGAGCATCCCTCCGGCCAGCGCACAGCTGCAAGTGCCAGGAAGGGGAGAGGAGAAGCCAGGAAAGCCAGCAAGGGCAGCAACCCACCCTGCTGCCCAGCCTCCTGCACCCGGCTTGGGAAAGCTGAGGTGTATTGGCAAGCAAGAGGGGAAGGCAGAGCCTTGTCTGCAGCAGTGGGAGAAACTAAAGTGTATACACACAATCTGAACACATGCCAAAGAGGTGCCGGGACAACTATTTTAGACGATTTCTACAATAGAGGCTTTTCATACAAGTGAAAGTTATGAGTAAAGGTAAATAAAATTTTCTTCTCTGTATATCTTTGTGCTACTGTTCAGTTAGGCAGCAAATATAAATCTAACAAAACAATTATGCTCTGTATGACTGAGGGGGGGGCGGGAAACGTGGGGACTGCCAAACGCTAGCAAAGAAGCCAATGCTGGCAACCACTGCAAGAGCCTTGGGTGGTGGGAAGACACAAAGCACATGCACTGGGCTATGTTTTTCCTGATTCAGCAGGAAGACAGAAGATGGAAGGCAGCAGGGGCTATGGTACAAGTTGAAAACTCTTTGGATACATCACATTAATATGATCATGAAGGCAATATGTGACCAGTCAAAGTTTAACTACTTGTCAGGAGGGCTGCTGGCCCCCAGAGGTTTCTTGATCCTGCTGTCCAAAAACTGGAAGTTACTCATAGTTCCCTCGCTCTCTTAAAGTGATCTTTTCAGAGCCAGCTGCCTCTGGAGAGCAAGAACTGGAAAGGCCATAGATCACAGCACCTTCCACAGGCGAATCCTCCTTAGTGGCCCACTGTATGCACAACAGGTCATTGCCCGTAGACAACTTCCAGGAGCAGCACGTGTTGCCCAGGGGACTCTCACCGGTATCCCTGTGCCCTACCTTCATGACACATTTCTGAGCCCACGATGCTGTCCTGCACCAGAGGAGAGGCAGTCCCCTCACCTCCAACACGCTGTGCTACAGCTCTGTACTGACTCCATCCCTCTTCCAAGCTGCCCAGGCTAAGCAGAATGCTAGTAGAAGCCCACCTCTGAAGGTCCCCCATTCCCCAGCCCTAGCCCTGGCCCCTAAACCTCCTTCTCCCATGCAGCACAAGACAAGGGGTTCAAAACCCCAGCCCATTACACACAGCAGAGAGAAGTCAAGCCACTTTGTCTTCCCTTTTCAGTCAACAAAGACTCCTTGTATGTGAACATACTTGCCAGCATGAAGGAGGGTTGCACAAACTGGTCTCACGGGACAGCAGTGTTGCAATATGTATGTTTTCATACTAAAAGCCAAACCAGAAAGGTGGCCAAGGTAACAGTGGCAGAACTTCTCATCTCTGTTGGGAGTTCTAACCCAGAGAGATGGTAACCTAAATCAATGGCTTGTGATAATTTTCTGTTTGGAAAACAGAACAAGACCAAAAAAAAAAAAAGGCATAAAAAGCCCTAATACAAAATTAGTTAAGAGTTTGTTCCAGTCCCTGACAGTTGTTCAAATCAGAAAAGACATAACAGAAGCCTCTGACTGTCAATGAAAAGCAATCAAATATTGATGACACAAGGTAAGTATGTAAGTCCTCTCTAAACTCAGACTATGTCATTCCCAAAGAGGTAATATTACAAGGGCTTTGGGGGTAACTAGAGGGGGAATGCATAGAAACAGAAGGAAAAATGAGTCAGCTGTAATCCACTATTGCTTCAAGTAACACCTCCATAGCCCTCCACCCACCTATTAGACCACGTCCACAGAAATACCTAACATTTGCATCGTGACCACATAAATCAACACTGACATCTATCAGACATGATGAACTTTCTGGACAGGAGAGGAAAAAACAGTACAGTTTTCAGACATTTCTCAGGGCAGCGAGTGTTTGTTTTGAGGGCAGGGCTCCTATCAGCAATGCTAGCTAACAAGTAAAAGGTAAAGAGTAAGACCTCCATCCCCGCAGGAGTCTATATGGTGAATTTGAGTGAGGGCCATCAAGTCTCCTGCTCTGTCTGCACATTTTTACCAACTTCTGAAAGTGCAGTAGATGTTTACATAGCATGGAGATCATAAATACCTTTGATCACCTACATGAGGACTGTCCAGACAGGCGGTAAAGGGAATACAGTTTGCTGAGCTTTCAGATACACTGTTCTGCTCGATTCTTAACCTCTGCCAAGGTTAAGAAGTCCAAATTCTGAAAAGTGTCATGGTATGTTAAACAACATCAAGGGTTTCAGCATTAAAATAATTTAGATTAAATTCACTAGTCTGAGTAATTTCCAACATATGATAACAAAAGGAAGAACAGAAGCTGTTAAAAAATAATTTTTTCTTATATTAAGATCCAAGAGAATGGAGAATCAACAGATGAAGAATATTTTAAGAGAAACTCTCCAGAATCTAAAAGAAGGCAATCTACCTACATCTGTATATTTTGCCAGCTCTGGCACAAGGGACAGCCAACAACCACAGGCATCATGTAACAGCGTGCCCAGGAACCCCATCACTTTACTGTGTCTAAGTGACCAAGGAATAAACACTGAGAAGGGAGCTAGAAATGTCCTCAACTCTCCTGAATCCTCAGTCCTGGACCTGTGATTTCCTCCTTACCAGAAGCACAGGAGGAAACCCTGGTTATCATCCTCATAGATTATCTGTTGCTACCGTTCTGCTTTAAGAACCCCCGCACCAGGGTTACGTATTCCAGGTAAAGTGGTGAAAATACTGTAAAACTCAGATTCTGTATCAGGGCCACTGTGAGACAAGCTAAATTTGCAAAATGGCTTTGTGACCCCACCCTTGTAAATCAGCTTGTTAATCATTATCATCACAGAGGTGATAAAGTTGTTTTATAAGCCAACACTGAAGCAGTAACATTAACTACCTATGTAGGGGCTGGTGTATTTCTCTGCAGATAACATTTATTAGAAGGCACTCTCTTTAAAGACACAGGTTTCCTTCGTAGCCTTCTGGAGCACGGAGCGATCTGTTTCACTTATTCCTCCAGTCTGATTTACATGTCAGACACAAGTGATGCCTGGAGGGGATGGGTTAAGTGATATGAAATCCCTAAAACACCTTGAATTACAGGTTCAAATCTCAACTGGATTGTCCCGGCCTCTCCTCCTGACAGAACACAATTTATGATTATTTCTCAAGGCCAGACCCACACTTGGCTCTCTCTCAGAGACAGACACAGGCAGAATCTGCCAGCAGGCACTGACGCAATGCAGAAGAGACATGAAAAGACCAAGAGGCACTGAGAAAATTGAAGGGGTGGTAGACATGAAGCTCATTCACCACCACCAATTATATACATTGAAGGGATAGAAAGTACTTTAATTAGTGGCATTAGTGTCACAAGCACGTCTGGCAGAAGGAAGTTATTTGAAGGAGCAGTCAATAATCGTGCACAGCCTTCCACCATCCTCTAAAGACAAGGTTTCTTCTTCTTCCTGGTTGTTTTCTTTCTACCTCTCCAGAAACAGCTGGTCTGAACCAAGCCTTTTGCTAAGAAGCTCAGAGGAAAGCTCCAGCTTTGCCTAGACTTCGGAGTACCACAGAGAGCATACTTCCTGGACAGAATGAAAGGGCAAATCTCCTGAACAGATCTGCTTGGATTCACCACTGTGCTCACTGCCCTCCAAATTCCACTGCTGGAAACTTTGTGGAGGAGGACTAAACGCTCAGCAATCTTTCTTCACCTCCAGGACAGATGAGAAATATGCTTTTGAAAGAACTACCAATGATACAAGAAAATAAGGCTAGAAAAAACACCTCTAGAAACCTCCAGTTTACTCCTCTCCCTGCGGCACAGCCGTCAGATGACTGACTTGCTTAAAAACTTCTCACCAGAGAGATACCACAATGCTCCAGCACCTAAAATGGCTGGAAAGGTGTTCCTAACTCCTGCCTCAGACCTCTTTTGCTCCAGTCAACTACCTTTGTTTCACACTCTACCTCCCATCCTTACATTGTGCAACCTGTTTCAGAATGCGTTTTCTGATGCATTCTGTTCTCTGTCACAAGCGATCACTGTCACAAACTGGGAAGAGTAAGAACAGATTAGGATGCAGGAAAGCTACAATGGTTGCCTTTACCTGTTTGCTAAGTGGAGAATAAGCAAGTGTTTTCCACATCCCTTAAGCATGGAAATTGGGCATTAAAGCGCAAAGGGTAAATGGAATCTCTGCCCTGTGAGAGATTTCAGCAGGGTCAGGATTTCTGTGATGAAAACATGGACATGGAGACAAGCATGCCACAATATGCTTAGCTAAGGATAATGCAAGCTGCAAAGAAAGGGAAAACACATTCCCCTGGCTGGGAAGTTCCTAGTCATTTATTTCTAGGGAACAGACAATGCTCATGGACTGCTAATTTCCTTGAGGATTTTTTCCCCTTCCGTTCACCAGATTCCTAACACCGTGAATCCTTGTTATGATTTCAATGCACAATTAATCTTTAGTTCAGAGGAAAGGGAAATGGAACGAGGCAGGATGATCATGCAGTAAAAGCCCCAGGGAGGTAGATATCAGATCTCAGCTCTGCCCCGTCTTTTGTGTAATATACTGGTCCAGTCAGCTTTCCTTGCTCCATTTTGACTCCCAGTCATCTCTTTCAGGTTGCCTGTCCTGTTTATTTAAATTGCAAGTGACTTAAGGCAAGAATAATTTCTTAATATTTGTATGCACACACAGTCACTGTGCACTGCCGTAAAACAAATTAAAAAAGAACACAGCAGTAACTTCAAGAAGAGCCCCATTTTTTGTTGCTACAGCCATGCTATGGGCCACAACCCCAGCTCCAGACAGTAAGGGTGACACCACCCCATCCTCTCTCTCTCTCCTCTTCCCTTCACAGCCTTTGCAGGTCCCTGGCTGTTCCAAAGGCCTGTTCAGCTCATGGTATGGGTGGCAGCAGGGTGGAC
The DNA here is from genome assembly GCF_023634085.1 of Falco cherrug. Lineage (NCBI taxonomy): Eukaryota > Metazoa > Chordata > Aves > Falconiformes > Falconidae > Falco > Falco cherrug. The sequence goes on along the minus strand of NC_073704.1, from coordinate 14,139,215 downwards.
AGGAGTAGGTGAGGCTAGGGACTCCACTCATCCACTGCTGACATCAGCACAAGGCACTGGCTCTGACATACATGTCACCATTTTGCCATCGCTGGCCTTGACACAAGGCAAAGCAACATCACACAGCCACACACTGTGCTGTGCTAACTCATCACTCACCCAGGGCAGAGAACAACCTGAAAGGAAACCTGGCGATAAACATTGCAAAGAACAAAAAAACCCACAAAACCACCCACCAAATAAATCAAACTAAATGAGAAATGAGTGAGAATTTGAATAAACAGAAATCACAAGCTCCCTTTGGCTTCTTTGCACCACGCAGACCACACTGACAGCAGAGCTGTTTGCGGTCCCTCCAAACCAGACCACTCAACATGTTGCACTTTAATTTGGTATTAAAGTGATATTCCACAAATTAGCTACTAACTATAACAGGCACTGGGAAGAGGAGGAAAAACAAAACAAGGTCAGCAGCAAATGCTGCTAATCTGTGACAAGCACGTATAGGCAGGGGGCAAGGTGAAGATGGAGTTTTACCTTGGCTGGGGGAGAGGAACAAACTGTTGACAGCCCAAGTGAATTTACAGCAGGAGGCAGAGAGGCTGACAAGGTCTCTCCGAGCCCTCCCCCACTCCTCCCTTGGAAAGGAAGAAGAGCCTGAAATTTCAGCACATCTCTGGGTGCAAGCTGACACAAGTGAGAAAGAGATGGAATTGTCTCAGTATAAAAAACACGCCTGGAAATCACTCGTGCCAGCTCCCCAGCAAGCCCTGCAACAAGGCTCCAGCCCTACAACTTCTGCCTTCACACTCACTGTGTTTCAATCACCTTACCGCCTTTCTCTTTCCCCCAAGGTTTCCAAGGCAGCTGCATGTCAATTTTGTCACACCCCAAGTTCTCCTAATCCTGTTGCAGGGATGAGTTATAGGTTGTTTTAAGAAACAGGTATTCAAGCAAAGGTTAAAGGCTGTTTTAATCAAACAAGCTTGAAAAAATACCAGGAATTTGGCTGGTAGAGAACAGAAAGCGCTTGCCGTAGCTTAAAAACATACGGGACTCTATACACACAAGCAAATACACAATATGCATTCAGGCAGAGAGTATATGAGCTAATATATGTGCGTCTTTTTTTTTTAAGATTAAGCAGGCAATTGCATGCAGAGATAACTGACTCTACACGCCCACTGCGTAAGTTGTTATTTCACGGTGATATCACAAAATTTGAAAATTTCCTGTCTTGCACAGGACTGGATCAGGGCATTTTAAGGCGGAGTCCTCTGAAGGATTTTAGAACAAGACAGCAACATACCAAGAAAATGGCTAGGGTTACTCTGCGAGTACAAAGTGTATTTTAAAAAAGTCTCTAAAAAAGAAATGTTCTTCTCTCATCCAAGCAGGTACCCCTGAGACAGTATTTTGGTTTCTCGGTAAATATGGTTTCTTGGGATGTTATTCCTTGAGATATGCCCAGCTGCCTCTCCTGAATAGACATTTTACGTGAAGTACGAGGTTAGAGCCCTATCTTCCACACTGCTAAGCCTGACCTCCATTCCGCACAGCCAAAAAAGAACAGAAGAAACCTGGTTAGCACAAAGGACTAGAGAAGGGGTAGCTTCTATTGCTACTGCCTCTTTCAGGGGCTGAAAAAATTAAAAATATCTCTGGACCTCTCATCTTAGAAGCTCCTGCAAGCCTCTGGCACCACTGATGCGTTGTTTTAAACAGTTTCGTTCTAAAAAGCCACACTTAACCCCAAGCAGCCTCGATTATACATTCAGATGGAAAAGCACCACACGTATTTAATAAGCCCTGTTGAAAACTCTGGTTTCAAGCAGTGCAAAAAACCAGTTCTGCTCTTAAAAATATCTATTAACAATCTTGCTGTATCACCACACTTTGTCTCCAAGACTTTAACACACCTAACTCAGATGAACTTGTCTTCCTGGCTGCCACTTGCCAAAATGCTCCTGGCCAGGTCTTCACCCACGAGCCTGGCCAGCTCTGCCACGCTCTCTGCCTGACCATGAGCCATTCTGAATGACAGCAACTCCCTTCCCCAGTGAAGCTGTGGTAAAAAGGAAACACCAGTAAGATCGTTGCCATTACCACTAATTGTAAGCAGAGCTGTCAGCACTTCAGGGAGTTATACACACACCTGAAATATCAGCTAACCTGAAGTTTCCTGTTCTGCTGACAGACAGCTCAGTGCTAGCAAACTCCAGGGAGTGACAGAAATGAGTGATAAAGGAGCCATAGCCACAGGAAAGTATACCAGCTGCTTAATTGATCTTTTGCTATCAGAACTTTTAATATTTAAGGAAATGCATATACTGTGCTTCTCCCATTCTAGGACTACTCTTCTGCTAATACAGTTACCACAGTCAAGCAGGCACAGGTTGTAAAAGAAGGGCATAAAGATGGCTATTAGCATCATGTCATTAGGGTCCAAGATGCATGTTTACACAGTTCAAGCACAGAATTATCTAAATGCCTCAAAATCTTAGTGTACTGTAATTACACAACATATTTAAAATAGGTCAGACAGACTAGCCCTCCAAAGTGCTGGGCTTCCCCCTTTTGAACTCAATTGTGCTTAGGATGACTACTTTAAACATATGCATAGTAAAGTAGGACCCATTTTACCTTAATCCCATTAAAAATTATTTGTCCCGTGTCAGAGAAAGCCTGCAGCAGAGCGGGAAAGAGTCCAGATCTCATGTGCCTGAGGATAAGAACTGGACCACCATGCAAATTAACGATGTGTAGATCTCTCACCTCCCCACACAACCATCTGTTTCTGTCTACCTCCTCCCCAATACTTAGGAGCAGCGGCTGCCCCTGGCATGACATGGCAGTTAAAACCCACCACTGTTTTAAACCAGCTCTAGTCTGAGCAACATCTTCCAACCCATGGTCAGCTGAATACTGGTAGTGACGCACTGGAGGACTTGCATCTCTGTCACACATACCGTGTCAACTCTTGCTTGTGAGGCTGGGGAATAAATCAATGTTTTCACTATGGTACTGAACTCTGAAGCGTGGCAGCTACGGCACAGCTGTGCCTGGCATTTTGCTGCCCTTGTTGAGCATGGTGAACTCCCACAGAGAACTGCGACAGACAAATCTTCAGCCATCTCAGCACAGCCAGGCCTGCCAAAAAGCACATTCTCCTTCTCATTTGCTACCTCCTGCACCTCAAGCCAAAAAAGGGCTTGCCTAAACTTAAAGGATCTGCTGGTACAGCTACAAGGGTAAACCCCTTTGGTAAATAAAAGTTTAAGCTGATACAGTTTATATTGAATCACTGAATGAAGCAAACGAGAGCAATCGACCTCCTCATTGGTATCACTGAGTTTGGGCTAATGCTTTTACAGCTGTGGCTATATCCATTAAGAGCAGGGAGTGGGGTGGGGGGTGTTTGTCACGCATCTACCCCAGTAACACTTCTAGAACTAGAGCAAGTGCAAAGCATGTAAGCCAAACCCCAGTTTTGTCACTCAATATAGCCACATGCACACAACCATCTTTCACCAGCACAGGCACGTGGGTTGGATGCCACATCCCATCCTTTTTACGTGTCAACAAAAAGGAGCTGCTGGACAAGGACACCACCACTGATGGGCTTGGAAGTCATTAGGCTGTACATTATACATCTAAGCTAAGCATTTCTCAGTAATTGTACGAGGACTGAGTGATCAGAAAAGAAGTTTTACTTCTGAAAACACCAGCAAGTAAAGAGCAAAAAAAAGTCCACATGTCCTTGTTGTCTTTGCTATGTTTGGGACTTATTAAACAACTTGTCTAAATCAACCTAAAATTCTGGACATACAAAAACCTAGAAAGAGCACCTCCAATCTCCTCCACCTCACTCTAGGAAAATAAAGGGAAAATCCAAAGAAAATGAGGTATTATGATAGTACGAAATGGGTTAAAAGCCTGGAAAAGTGAGCGACACCTATCAATTTCTTTGTTCTCCTAAGGCTTCCTAATCCTGCTTTAACAATATACTAGGCTCAAATTAAGTACAACTTCTGTTTCATGAAAGTTCATTTTTATTCCCCACATTTTTGTTAGGGGACTTTACATGCACAAAACATGTAAAGTTTCTCCTGAACAGAAACATTAGGAGTTTCCTATTGGGAATGCTTCTGTTAGATCCAGCTGTTCATCTAGTGCGAAATGCTATCAGACACTGTGATCAGTACCGTATATGTCAGAGGAAGATGAAATCATTGATCTGTCAATAGGGAAGACATCTTCCTAATCCGCTCCATAAACAATATGTCTATTCTGTAACCTTAAAATCTCTTTATCTACCATAGTGTAACTGTGGACATTCTCATTATGGATATTTAATCCTCTCAAAGATGATAAACTTCTGGCCTCAGCAATATTACTACGGCATTAAGTTCCTCATGCTCACTGTGTGCTCTGCAAAGCAGCATTTCAGTTAAGGATTTTTATGCACATCATAGTCACTGTATGACCTACGCTATATTATTGTGAGAATAGGTCTCTCCTGTTCATCCTTTCTCTCCACTGTTCTTCGCATTGTTTGTAGGTTCATCTACAGGTAGATAGTCAGGAAAGTTGATCTGAAGTAAATGGATGTTTTAATTACATTTTAATGGATTAGTTTATCTACAATGTAAAAATAGATAAATTATACTACATTAAATCCCTGTTGGACATACACATTCAGAATGAAAATGGCCTTAATACAATTTAGCTCACTTTGCTTCCAAAGTAAATGGAGATAAACCAAATGAAAGCTGCTTATATTTTGAATAACAGTATTTACACAGTGATTCAATGTAATTCAACTCATCATTTTAGATTCCCATATCTTGTCACTTCAGTTTTTTTACCCCAAGTGTTCCCGTGTAAACAAGTCTTCAAATCATCATCTTTTTAAATCTCGCACCTCACTCACAATTTACATCCCTGACATCCAGTCATCTCTGCTGTTACGTGGATCCTTTCTATTTTAACATATCTTTTAGGGGTAGTATAACCAGGATGAAATAATTGAGATGATTAACAGTGTTTCCACCGTAAAGTCCATCACTACAATAATCTACGTACAATTGTGTATCTTCCTATTTAACACAAAAAACAGGCAAGACATTAGTTAACTCTGTGTGGATTAAGCATCTGAATTCTGAACTCATCACAATAGCTTCCTCAAGTCTTTTACTTTAAAAGCTCCCATTAATATGGATTCTAATGTAAACAACAAGAATTACTTTTCCTAAGAAATGCAAGAGTCTTGTCTGAGTCTGTTTCTGTCCAAATCAATGTTTAACAGTGTAAAAACTGTTAGTCTCAACAAAAGCAGCCCCATAGTCACACAAAATGAATGGACCGGTTTTAACTCCAACTTGCATGAACTGTGTCCACTTGTCCATAAAACCAGTGATACGTCCATTAGTAATGCCTGCAGGGAGCAGAGTTCATAAGTCCAGTAGGTTTAGGGTGAAGCTGCCCCGGACTGTGACTGCATCATCAGGGACCATACTGCACATAAATAAAAGTAATCCATTTTTCCAGTGTACTACGTCTGCTAAAACCAGCAATTTCAGGAGTGAATACTGGCTTCCTAACAACCGGAGGTCTTCCTCTTTAAAGCTTTAATTGATTGGAATAGCCCTGGATAAAATGGCTAACAGAGACGCATGGTGCTACGGGTGACACAGGGCAGGTTACTGCCTGAGTAGATGACACCAGGGAGGGTCGAAAAGGAAAGCCATTGAAGACAATAGGGGAGAACAGGCAAGCTGTCACACTTTGGGTTTCTGTTTCCTAAATCTGAATGCACCTGATTAGTTATCTTATCTGCTAAACACCTCCAACAACTGCAACAAGAGGATTCTGTGAATACGTACCCAACAGGAATGCCCATCGACAGACCTGCTGTAAACTTTACTGTAGTCCCTGGGTCCCTGGTCTGCAGTGAAACCTTGCTGGGGTACGTGTGTGCGTTTGTGTTTATTTTAAACAAGCATGCACATACAAGTAAAGATGATCACTTGCTGCCTCTTTGGTTAAAGGTCAGACCTACTCACATCTGTACTACAAGCATCTGTGAAGAACTAGCAAAACCACCACCTCACCATGATGTGGTGAGTTTCCAAGATTAAGGCCATTTTTTTCAAATTCTTCCGCTCTGCTTTTAACTTTACAGTTAAGGTCTTCCCATTAGAGCCCTATCCAAACTGATCCATCCCCAGACCATCAGATAGCTCAAGTATGTACTCTGCCACATCCATAAGGTCTAGGCATGGAGCTCTATGAAGCTTAGAAATAGATTCAAATTGGGTTTCATTTTACAATAGTATTATATGCTTCTTCATCTACCAGCAAACAGGCATTTCAGCCTTTTTGCACCCAAGAACAGACTTTCATACCACATTTTTGAAACTCACCTGCTTGGTAGGAAATGACCTTTAAAGAGAACTTGGCTAGGAAACAAATCAGAATTGAGCTGGGACTAACCAGGGTAAAGGTTGCTTATATCTGCAGATTACCCCTCTCTGCTTTTCTAATTCACTCACCATGCCTTATCTTTCCATTAATCTTTAATAAACCTTTTAGTTAATTCCCCAAACACATGCAATCTACATGACAGCAGGATACAGTGGACAGCAGGATACAGCAGCCCATGGATATGAGGAAATAGGCTGCAGAGGAATCAAAAGGAGGGGAAACTTTTAGGATTAAAAACCACCCAAACTGCAGGTTGGTAGAAAATGATGAGCAATCGGGAGAAAGCAGTGGTAAGGGGCAAACCACAGGGGAGGCGGGAGCTGTAAGGGTATTAGCGTTTCTCTGGTGGTTGGGTTCTTTTTCTCAATGAAGCCCTTTCCACTTCGGCTCCGTTTCGACAGAAACAGGCAATCCGAGTTCAAACTTGGAACCTCTGAAATGTGGAAAAGCCTCTCCAGGCTGACAACAAGGATATAACTAGATTAAAAGGTAAATGCAATTTAACCCACCCCAGCAGAAATAGTAATGAAACTATATAGCCTCTCAATATGATAAGTTTGGGGCTGAGGCTCTCAAGGGAAGAAAAGGTGTCTTGCAAACACAAACACAAAGAAACGTGCGAAAGCAAACTGCTAAATCAATGGATGAATTGTGACTTCTACCCTCCCTCCCTCCCACAGGGTGCTTGATAAGCTGCTGATTGCTTCTAAAATATCTACTACCAATGTTAGGAACTGATTAAGCAGCTTACAAAGCACTGGGGCTAATAGACAGGCCCACCAGGGAGACTGCAGCTCTGGAGTTAAGTAGCTTGCTTTTTTAATGGCTTGATTATTAAAGATGAGATAGCAGAACATGCTGAAAAGATGTGCAAACAGGTTTAGACCTCAGATGACTGGCCTTTCTATTTTATATATGGAATCATTTCTACCCTGTGACTTCCGTGTTTCCTGCAGTTCTGTAGTCTCCAGCTCTGAGGGACATCTGAACCTGAACTACCTCAACTTAAATGTGTAAACACCCATAACTGACTATGCGACCCATTATCCTGCAGAAAAGGCACCACCAAACAAGGGAAACATCAGTGGAATAAACTTAAAATAATGTGTTTTACACATCACTGACAATGGCATCAGAGTGCAAACACAGACATGCCCAGGTCAGCTAGCACATCTTACTCACTGCTCCCTCCATTGTGCATCCGAGTGGTGCAGCACATTCACCTTATATTCCCTGTCCTCTCTTTTCAGCTCTTTTTGCCAATTTCTTCTTGTTCAATCTGGTACGTAATAAAATTCTGCTGTTCGGGCAGATGTACTGCAAGGTGCTTGTTTAGTTCAATCAGTATGAATGCAAGGACATGTTTTGCTGGTATATTACCTCTTCTGTGGTCACATCTGCCATAGTAACATTGCATGGCTTAACTCTGTACGGCAGGCTTGCTGAGTTTTTTCTGTTGTTTTATTTGTATTTTTTTCCCCCCCTCTTATGGTACTGCCTAGCAGATTTTGTAAATAAGTGTGTTGCCCTAAGGACTGTACAAACTCATAAATTCCTGAATAACTATTCCTTCAAGCAAAGAAATAAATACTACTTGTCACTTGTACGCTGAGCCTTAGATGAGCCTTCATTGATCAGATGAAAAACTCCTCACAGCAAAGTTCTCTCTGCAGACTACGTTTTTCTTCTGCAGCCTCTTTCCAGCTCCATTTCAACACCGATGCTCTTGGCTTTCTCTCTCTCAACCCTAACTAATGCCCCATTTAACCTCTTTTTACATTAAACTATAAATCACAGAGATGGCTTGGAAGTAAAGCTATTTATGCTACTACTAGCTAAAAGGGGGACTGTACAGTTAGCACTGAAGACGAGAACAAGCTTGATGTGTAAGTTAAAGAAACTTACCTGCTGAAGGTCTGCAAGGGAATAAAGATGGATTTGCTGGAGAAGATACTCTCTGGGAAAGATCCTGGAAAAGAGAAAAAAGTGTGTGTCACGCCTTTTTGATGGGGAAACTCAAAAGATTTCCTCTCCCCACCAAGACTGCAGAATAATGACGCTAGAGACAGAGCTTGTCAGAAACTGGAATTATGTCACCCTGTAAGAACCAGCTACTTTTACAGCGTTCCTCACGGGCACACAGTTCCATAATAAGAACGAATGCTGTGCCAGTGTCATTCTCTAACTATCAGGTAAGCATGTACCATGACATTTAAAGCTATTGAAAGCTCATCCTGAGGACAGAAGGTGTTTCTTCAAACAATTAATCCGGTAACAAAACCAAGTAACTCAAACTACGCATCAGAAGTATTTCTTAGGTTTTTTAGTACAAGATTCCTGGTCTGCTAGAAAGCTATAAGAGTTAATTTCAGATGTGATTTATGGTTTTGTAACTGAAATAACTATATTGGGGAAAATGTCATGCAGATACATTTTTTCCAGATACTTTTCTTCCAGCAAAGCTGACTGACATCAGTTCCCTTTTGCATACAGAAATATATAGATTGGTATAGATTTTATAATGACTTATTTGAGAAAGGTATATTTTCCTTACATAAACCAAGGTTTCAGGCAAGACCATTGATTATCCACTGACAGACCTGTTCAGTAAAGCTAAATTACAGAACCCTGAACAGAGAAGAGATGTCCTAATTAAAGTGACTTGAAGTAAAATGAAAACCTAGGTTAAAGTAACATTAGAGAAAAATGAACCTTGTAAAGTAAGCAGATATTAGCAAGAAAAGTTTATGAAAACCTACGAATCTGCCATAAAGATGTCAGGAAGACGAAAAGTGCATCTAATTAAAATGTCTATCTTTGTGTGCACACACAGAGAAACAACTAGCTGACCAGCTTTATTTTCTATCTACACAGAACAAATGTCACACCACACAAAGGCATCATGATGAGTGGAGAATCGCATCACTCCTGCAAAAAACACAACCAAATATCTGAAGAGGTGCAACTATTTTACACTACCTGTTGCTTAGAGAAGAAATTGTGAACTCAGTTCCTACATTACAATCATGTAATTTTAACGCAATACAGAAATCAAATTCTTGACATTACTAAATGCTTGAACAAAGCTCTGGCAAAGACTGGTTTATAATGGTGGAACTGAACGGCAGTGAACAGAAAGACCACTGGACATGTTCAGAAAACCAAAAGGTACTGAAAGGACGATGTGAACTTACATGGTCATGATATGAGACTCATGAAAAAGTACACAGCAACTCAAAGAGATTTTTAGAAACTACGACAACGTAATTAGCTAAAACACAGGTCAGCAGGGATAACAGCACCAACTGCAACCTTTAACAGAACACTGAATCTAAGAAATAACGGAAGTACCCCTCTTCATTTTAGTCCATCAGTTGTCTTAAACAACTACCTTAAACTGATGCTTTCAAAGCTGTGTTCCAGGGACTTGGCCTTTTCACTGCAATTAAGGTGAGTGGTACAAAGTCTCATACTCCTTTTGTATGTTTGGAAAAAAAAAAATCTAAGTTTTACTGGTGTGGGAGGGGAAGAGTCCTGCAAGCAAGGCACTGACAACTGGGCACTGCCATCTGACGGCACTCTTCTGGAGCAGGACTGTGTCCTTGCTCCTTCTGACTCAACAAGCATGTATGCTCTACCCACCTAATTCTCAGCTGCAGTCTCACTGGGATACTGCATTTTCCGCTTTGAGTTATGTAGGCTACACCACTGCTCCTATTAGAAGTGACCATGTTTCAGTGGCTCTGCTGTATCACACCTTTGTAATACATTTGGCACAATGTTAAAGACCACTAGAAAACAATCAAATTCCAGGTATTAGACAATATATGACATTGGGATTCCTCATTTGCACATACACGATTTATTAAAAATGATTGCTAAGGAGTCAACTCTGAACAGCATTTTGAAGCCATTAGTATTTTTCAGTTCTGATACAATTTCTTCCATTAAAATTTCCCCATTACTCCTCCCGATCACACAGGCAGGCACTAAGCAGTGTGGTAGCTTTGCTAGGAACTGTATTATTTGCTGATGCCCTTACAGCAGTGCTAAGGAAAATAACTAGCTAATCAAAGATTTCCTTTTTCAGGAAATAACCTGAATAACCCATAAGGCAGAAACTGTCAATGACTAATATCGATGACTAACATCATGTTCCCCTGCCTTCAAGGATTGCATTTTATTTCCTGCAAGTTCTAACCCCTAATAAAAAGTGTGCAGATGAAAAGCAAACTCATGATCGAGGGACCTCCTTTATCAGGTGGTGTCAGCCAGCACAAGTCCTGGCGACAGTTATTCTTTCCCTGTACCTGCCCCCCTCCCTGAGGTATGTTAGCTTGCAGCAGCAGCCCTGCAGAGCCAGCACCCAACACTACTCCTCCCTTCCTTCCAAATCTATTTCCAGGAACAGAAGCAGGCACTGCCCTCCCAGTCTTATGCAAGACACATATATACATGCACATACCAGGCACTCAAGTGACAGGAGTGCTTATTTCTATTGCTATAGAAACTCTACACATTAAAAAACCCTCAGTAAGTAAGGATGGTCCAGCTTCAGATTTGCAGTCCTCCTACTGACTCAAAAAACCACAATTTGGTTGTGATGGGCAAGAGAAAAAAGCTGAGCAGACAGAGCTCCCACATTCAACAGCATTTACAAATTCCTTATTAAGCAACCGGACCAGTTCCTGTATGACTCCCAATACGTGTGGAGATGCAAAACACTCCCTTTGCCACCTGCCCACATCACCAAAGGTGGAGAGCACACAGGTCCATGAGTAGGAGATCACTGAAATCACCTTCAAGTAGGCAGCTCAGTCCCTGATCACTTAAAATATAAATGATGCACCTTCACCACACCTGTGGTGAGCTGAGCAGCTGTTTCAAAATCACATCTTGCTGTGCTGCATGTCTGCAATTAAGATCACCTCCAGAAAACTTCTATTAGTCCCATTTGGAAAGGAAAAATGAAACTTAACAGCTACCTGAATGTAACTTGTGAAGCCACCTCTCAAATACATTATTGCCAGTGTTGTCACTGGATGAGGAACAAAAATATAAGCAGCACCAGAACGTCAAATTCAAACACATTTTCTAAAAATCTCATGATAAAATGCAAGCAAATCAGTTGGGGCAGGAAATCCACACAGACCAAGCAAGAAAATGAATGACAGCTGGTTTCCAATAGCTTGCTTGTCTGCACAGGTTCTTTGAACCTAATAAGGTGGTGGCTTTATATAAAGTATTTTTCAGTAGGGGGCACACAGGACGAATTTAGCACCTCTTACTTCTCAGCCCAGACACTTCCTCTCGCATAATTAGTAGAAAGGTAATGGCTTTGCCATCTCCAGCCCTCTGTCAACTGCAACTGAAATTGGTCAAAGGAAGCCAAAGTCAGTAGAGTTCAGCAGGCGAGATGGGCTCACACAAACACCATGCCGTTGCGTTAGTGTCCAGACAAAGAAGTACTACGTGGCAACCAAATCAACCTAAAATCACAGTCATACCTACAAATCTGACACAGACCACAGAACAGGTTAAGACAACTACACTTAGAAACATTTCACTAGAAAACACATATTTACTTTCTGCACGAGATGGATCTTTGAGCGTGCTTGGGTTAATAGAAGGCCTTAATCCAAAAAGACCAAAACATCTGCTTGCATTTTATTTTTCCCTTGATATAAAGGTCCTTTACAAACACCAAATGGGAAATCTCTAATAAGTTATTTGAAAGCAAAATGAAAGACGTCAGTTTTGTAAATATTTCAATTGATGCGTTACAACAAATTGGATTTTTTATTTAAAGTTGTTCTATTAAAACCATTCAATAAACAGTGTCCTTTCAGTCAGATCTTAACACAGAAAAAACCTGGAGCAAGCTAGACAGAGGTCAAACACAAGATGTTAAGACTCATCACAGGAAAAACGCAAACCTCTGCTGCCTCAGAATGTGACCTGTGACCCTTGAGAGGCGAATGGTATCGAGTGCATGTCCACTAAAAGCACCTCCTAAGCTTTCACAGTTTGGAAACTCCCAAACCAGTTTCAACATCGATGCAAAACAGAACAGTTGTGAGTCACAGGGCTTCTGTGCTATAAACCCTGGCTACCAGTCAGGGTTAAGCCTGCAATGAACAAACCAAGTTCAATGCTAACCAGCCCTCCAGCTTTGCCAGTTCCTGTGAACAATGAAATCCAAAGTCCTGTTGGTTAAAGGTCTCTAAATTGCTTTATTGTTATGTGCTAGAAATAAAGCAATCAGTGCAAGCAGGGAAGAAACTCACCATCAGAGACTTTCAGTCCACCTAAAAGAGAGAACTGAGCATTCTTGGTTTGTGATTATTATTTCTTTTTGTTTGATACTTTGAAGCATAACCTTCAGGCAAGACAGAACCAGAAATTTCATCCCCTTTCGGGTGATCTTATCAAGTAAGTATTTGCACAAACAAAGGTTATCTTTTAGTGTCCTCCTGCAAACAGAACCACCGATAAGACTTTGCTTTTTGCATGTGGACAAAGTGCGTAGTCATGGTGCTTTGTTAGCACTAAGTAATTGCTCTGCATTTAAAGCCTGTTCATCATCAGCTCAGGTAATTTTTCTCCAATGGGTTAAATACCCTGACAGCTCTGCTAAAGCTACAACCAATTAATCTGCCCAAGCCTGACACTATAACCAAAGTACAAACGTGATAAGCAGAGCGAACTCTTCTTTTTACAGCGCAATCAAAAGAAACCAAGTTAGCTGGCAGGTGGGCACAACCAAGTCTCTTTTGTACCAAAACGCCTGTTGAAACCTAGGACGGGAGGGGAGCGGGGGGGGGAAGCTGGCACCGCGATTTCATGTGCCAGCCAGGAGTGTCTTGTTTGACCAGGCTGAGAATTGTATGACTGAGCTCTGACTCACGGGAGACGCAGATGCACCAGTCTAACACGCAGCCACACTCACACGTCCTCTCCACCCCTCTGAGGAAGCTGCTACACCCACAGCTGGCACAGCACCACAGGTACCCAGGCACCGGCACAGTTCATACCCTGGCACCGTGACTTACACCACCACCAATTTACTTTTACACTACTGCACCACGCTGCAAACTAAAGCAGCTGGAAGGCAAGCGCATGCTGCTTACTGCTGCTCCCACAGTTTTTCCGCCCCCTAGACACAGGGCAAGAGGATCTCTGATCCCACTGACAGGAGCTCACATCTTTCTGAGTTACTACTTGATTTTAAAAGTATGGAGGGGGATCAGCAAACTGCCAGCTACCCCAAATATATGTAGCAGGGTACATAACATCTCTTCCTAAGTTTTCTCTTGCAATTCATTTGACACGGAATCTGTTAATTTAAGGTAGATAACAGCACCAGAGGCGAGGGGGAAAGGTAGGATTTTTTCCAGTGTTGCTCATTCTTATAGTTTTAGTCAAGCTTTTGATTTTGTATTTCCTTGGAAATTAACAGAAGTATGTTGGGCGAGGAGAACCCCAACTTTCCAGCAGAAGTAAGTTACTCGAGTAAGTTGAGCCTTGGGAAACCCAACAACTTGGAAGTCAAAAAAGTAGTAATAAATTAACGAATTAAACCAAAACGCTACTTATTTAATTCATGTGGTATTATACCACATTAGTGATTTTTTTCTAATTCTATGGGTTTGGCTAAAAAAGCTTTTGTAAACCATTTCACATTCGTGAGGTACAAACACTCTTCTGGTTATGTTCTAGGAGCAGACATTCCCACATATTCTCAGTCCGCATTAAGTGCTAGAATTATTAGCAAGCGTGTCCAGGTAAGTTACTGTTTCATGTTGTTATGAAATTCCCCATGAGCACCCCTATGTTAAAACAGTTACTCTTATCATCCACCAGCAATCCTGAACGAGGACATAAACTTTCAGCTAAAATGCAGTACACATTAACTCTCCTCTGTGGTTACTTGAGCAAGGTTACGGTAACATTGTGAAAGACAAGAATTACTACATATCAAACTCAGGAATCAAGTACCGCTGTTACTAAAAGCAGGATGCAGAGAATTAGAGGCACACAGTTTCATTTTGAAATCAAAACAGCTTATAACTTGAAGTGAAGAGTAAGAAAATGCTCTCTTTTTGTCAGGCACTTCTGAACCCTTGCAGTTTGCTGCTGGAAGTTCTGATATAAAAACACAGTGATAAAAATGGCACAAGTCAGATTTAACATCGTGTCTAGATCTAATGGGAACCTCTTTTTAAATCATTATGTTTTTTTAAAGCAATCTAGTCTCAAAAAGTGAATGGAAACCACCATTTTGAAAGATGTCCAGTATTACTGATCTATTTGACAAGAAGATGCAAGTGTGCTCCTAGACCAGAAAATGCTAACATGAACTGAAAGACCCACCCGTCCTCTGGAAAATGTATTGTATATACCCTGGCATGCTCCTCAGCTGGATGTTTACCATGGTAGAACACTGGCTTGTGCTTTTAACCATCCCTTGGCTTGAACAGACAGCAGCACTGCCTCCACCCTGGCTGCTCTGGCACAGGTCTTGCTGCTCCAGCTCGGTTTGTTATCCCTAGTTGGAATGAAAGCTCAAAGTCCACCTTAACTCCATCCCCTAGAGCCTTAGCCAAACGCTTTTTAAGATGCTAACTTGCAAGGACCCTGCATACACAGCTACTTCTTCAAAAAGACACAAGAGCTGGTGCAAAGAGGTGGTCTGTTTCTAAGAGCCCCATCAACAGGCATGCTTTATTTCAGCTACCGCAATGACTACACACATGCAGCATCTATATAAAACAACAAATGGCTCGTGCCATCTCTGCATTTATTTTCTCACCTTTCATCACTTTAGGTTGTTGTTTGGTCTTAACACCGGATCCTCTCGGGATAGCCAGATACCCTCTTTGAATGAGTTTCTCTCTCACAGTCTTTCCAATCACCTGTGCAACAAATCTTCTTCTCTTGGTCTTGCCATTAACTCAGAGCCCTGGGTGCTATGAATCCACACCCTTCTGTTCCTTTCCTGCTTAAACTTTCTTTTTGCAGTCTACTGCTTTCACGAGATATGTCTTTGTTCTCCCACTTTAGGATTTTCCACTTTCCAAATGGCCTACGCATTGCTAAGAAAATGGAGGAAACAGTCTCCTTTGACAGTCTGAGCGTGACTTAATGACCTTCTCTTGTCCTTGGTCTGAAAGATGACATAGTCCCAGCTTCACATACGTGAGGTATTTGGTGGTATAGTGATTGCATAAGATCAATCAGGATTCCTGTGATGTGTTTAGACAGGCTCCCCAATTGCCACACAAATATTTTGAAAGTCATCTGCTCCTGTGTCAGAAGTGGTATGCCTAAGGCCCCACACTGTAGGCAATGACAGGACTCTGTTGTTCGGCGTTAACTGAATTTGGGCTTAGAATCATTCAGGTTGGAAAAGACACATCAGGTCCAACATTAACCCAGCACTGCCAGGTCCATCACTAAACCATGTCCCTAAGCAACACATCTGTGTGTTTTTTAAGCAATTGCAAGGATTCCTGGGCAGCTGTTTCAATGCTTGAACACCCTTTCAGTGAAAAAAATTTTCCTAGTATCCAATCTCAACATTTCCTGCTGTAACTTGAGGCTGTTTCCTCTTCCCCTATCACTTGTTACTTAGGAGAAGAGACCGACCCCCACCTGCCTACGACCTCCTTGTAGGTAGCTGTAGAGAGCAGTAAGGTTCCCCCTGAGCCTCCTCCTCTCCAGGCTGAACAACCCCAGTTCCCTCAGCTGCTCCTCATACGACTTGTGCTCCAGACCCCTCACCAGCTTTGTTGCCTGTCCCTGGACATGGTCCAGCACCTCAATGTCTTTCTTGAAGTGAGGAGCCCAAAACTGAACACGGTGTTCCAGGTGCAGCCTCAGGCTTGTTTTGCATCATGCTGACAGACTGCCAGGCTCAGCCAGGACCATACATCTGTGGCACTGGAGGTGTACGTTCAACCTCCTGCTGCAACAGCAAGCTCTAATTTGGTCTTCCTGTAAGATGCTAAGTAATGTATGCAGCACTGGTGTTTTGCTAGGGTAAAATTCATGTATTGCTGTTCTGGAGCTGGCAGACAACAGAGATGAGTAACAAGATGGAAGTTTTTCCATATAATTTCTCACCACCATTCAGAAGATTTACTTAAAGAGTGAGGGCACTGCAATGAGCACTAATGTATAGGGGAATGTGCTGCAGAACATTTACCTTGTGTCACTGCCATCTGTCTAAAATATCTGAGCTAGCAACACCTGAACTCCAAGTTTAGGTGTATAGCTGGCTGAGAGAGAAGAGAGCCCAGAGAGAGTTCCAAGGCTGACTTGGGTTAGCCTACCCTAGAGTAGATATGGAGGTGCCTGAAGATTGCTCAAAAAATCATTCTGACAGTTCCTTGACCTGAAAAGCCTTCAACCATGACAAGAACAGAGGAAAACAGGCTGTGGCATATGGACACACTGTTAGTCTGTCTTACGTCTAGAGATAAAAGGAAAAAAGCAAAACCAGAATAAAACTTGCAGATTTACAGAATAACCTCATTATTTAATGGACTTGGAGATTCTCACTCTTTCCCAGCTATCAGTTTTACTGGCTCCATCCTGCTTGTCTGTGCCATTCATTCATCATCCCTAATCTGCAGGTCTTGGTGGGACCTGTACAGCTCCACTTGCACTAATGTTAAGTTGGCTCTAGGTTTTGGTCTTGTATATTTCTGCCTGAATCCTGTCCACACAAGCAAGGCAACCAAAACAAGCAAGAACTTGTTGAGTAAAGACATCTGAGGCAAATTATGTCTGTTGCAATACTGAGGTGACAGCCACAGCAAATTGGGCGTAACAAGGTCCCTGGTAAAACAGGGAGCTCAGCAACAGGCTTGGAGTCTCAGCTAATGGCAGAGGAATGCTGCTGATTCGCACAGGTGGAGGGCCTTATTTCTCCTCCCAGCCGTGTTGGAGTTCCTTGCAAATATAAAAAGAACTTAGAATCCAGTGGAGCAATAGGTGAGAATAAATCATTATAACTGATGAAGACCACTTTTATTGTAAGCTTTCTAGCTACTTTCAGGATTTCTTCCACTTCTTTTCCTTTCTTCCTTCCTTTTTAATTCCTCTCTTTCTACTTAGTCACTTTCTTCTTCAAAGTTCACAATGTGGTTCAGCCCTGAGTTCTCTGCTAGATGCCAAGTTTCAAAGTTCCCAAGTACCTAATCCATGCACACGAAGCATTATAAATAACATTTCCACATTTATGCCAACTGGATCCTGAGCTAACCTGGTTTATAGCCATCTGGAATTCTTCAGAAAAAGTGACTTGCAAGCACTGTAAACAGTTTTGTCTTCCCGGAGGACACCAACAGTTTCCAACTTCATTCCCATCTTCATTTTGTGATCTGGGTTCAAGGGCAAGGTATAGATTTAAAGATGATGATAATGCAAATAGCATTAATAAAAGAAATCTCAGAGTGATCTGCTTTTCCCTAATAAGGCAGGCTCTATCAGTGTCCCAAAGGCAGCAAGGTGCCAATACAATTAATCAGACTGTTTTTAGTTCTCCCTAGACAGCAATATTAACAGTTTGTTTCAGTCTGTTTATATGGGTCTGACAGGTCTTCAAGATGCAGTGTTCACTTTCTTGTGATTAATAGTCATTCACATACTAAGGTAAAGACCAAGCAGAAAAAAGAATGTTTTTAGAGCAGGACTGATAACCAGATTCTCTCCCCCAGTCTTTCATTTCTAACTAGCAAACAGTACTAAATTTAGGAATGCTGTCTCACTGTACTGTTTTAACTCCTCCTTTTTTTGTAACTTGCCCACGTGATGAGCCAAAGGGAAATTTAAATCACGTATTTTCTTTGTTTAATTTTCAGCTGTGATCTATAAAGCAATCACATTGACAGTGAATGTCTGCACCGGGGATAACAGATGCAGAAAACAAAGCCATTGGGACTGTTTTGAGCAAGGAATAAATCCTGGGAAAAGAACTTTGCCTCCTTTCCATCTCTGCAGACTTCTTAGAGGAGATATGAGGGCACAACTGAGCACCAAACCCACCCTGACAGAGCCTTCACAGACCAAGAAGGAGCTAGAATCTAAGATGTGTTTTGTACATTCCTTCAGTGGCTTTCACAGCCCTTTTAACAAGTCCTACCAAACTGGAGATCCTTCCCCTAGTACAAAACCAAACTCTTCTTCGGCTGGGGTCCTCCTCTCCACCACAGAGAGCTTTACTTGAAGACAGTATGAAGGAACTCATGGATAAGAAAACGGACCATTGGACTACTTCCCAGTTTCCCCTTCTGCCATTCTGGGTGTTTCATTTTGATACAGGCAGGTTTTCCTCTCTCCTCCCTGCCCCAAGAGAAGACCATGGCACACATTTCTGTGCTAAATTTTCTCCATTCTCTCTTCTCTCCATTTTCTCAGCACTCGTCATCTGTCCTTTTTGGAAGCAGGTTTTGGGGCTCCCCTTTTGTCCTGTTTTCTTCATTAACTCTTAATTTCCTGAGATCCCTTCTCTCTTTGAATCTCCTCCTTCTCCTGGCTTTCCCTCATCCTTTGTCTCTAGTCCATTCATTTCTCTACTTAGGCCTCCTTTGATCTCTCTTCTTTCACTTTCTTACCCAAGTCCATTCAGTCTTGTGCCTCCTCCTGTCTATCTTAATCAGGGTGTTCTTTTCTTCAGCATTAATCAGAAAGCATAATTTCTTTTCTGCCATTTATTCTGAACAGCAGCCTTCACAAACCTTATTCCCCTTCTAGTTTTATTGCAATTGAAGAGGATGGCGCAGGAAAAGTTATTGTAGCTGAACAGCAAAAAAGCTCTGCAAGATAATACCATCCTCTAGAACAGAAGAAAAATAATCCCAGTTTTTAAAATGCTGTAACCTGCCCTATCAAATAACAGGAACTGGATAGTAAGACACAAACTCATAGTAACACACAATGTCCCTGCCACAAGAACTCAGTAGTGCTCTCCAGAAACCTGCTGCTGTATCCTTCTCTTAGTTGTTAAGAGGTAATTCATCAAAGCAGTGACATAGGTTATATACCAAATAGCATACTGTCTCACTCCTTACCTGGGATAAAGGCACTAGTGCAAGCCTCCTCTCCCTCCCAGAGAATTCAGGTCCCCCATCCCTAAAACCACCATGCTCAAAATACAGGCACTGTTACCACTTGCTTTCTTGCCCTTTGGCAGCTCATAATTTCAAAGCAGAGGCTTTCCTATTTGCAGTCTTGTCTTACGTACAAACTTGGGTATACAAATGCTTACAGATGCATTTACCATCAGGTCAGCTGCGTCTGCCTGAAGCCACTCACCTCACAGTACAGCATGGGCACAGACATCTCCCCCTCTCTTGAGGAGATCCACAACACAAGTAACTTGGCTTTTTTAAGGTCACAACTGTGGTTTGATGGTTTCAAGATTATTCATTTTTAGCTTGTTAGAAAAATGCAGCAGCAGCTGGATAGACTTAAGATACAGCCCTTTTAAAATGAAGTTCATTTTTAATAAAACTACTGTTTTATATGAAACATCTTCTGCTGTGCTGTAATCATGTATTTTCCAATAAACAAAATGCTCAGCGCAGCCATGTCATGGATGGAAAGGATAGTGGCTGAGCAAGAGCACAATTGCTCTGGTGTCATAAATCATATGCTGGGTCACATACCAGTGGACTACATCTGGCCCCTGCCTTTGTGTGAGATCATGTCACAGAAGAGGGCAGAAGTGCTGGACAGGTGGGTGGCTCTGGCCTCTCTCATGCTTTGCCATACAGTGAGGTGTTTCAAAGGTCCCAACAGTGACTACCACACTGTGATGCCATGGCAGGGAGCATAAGTTATTACACCTGACTGAAAATACTCACGCACAGCCAGGAAGCCTGAGGACTGAGGAAGAATAAAAGATGCTTACCACAACGTGTGACCCCTGGGCTAATAGTTGCCAAGAACAATTTCAGGTATTCAAACCCTATAAAACCATTTTCTCTGGAAGCAGACAACCCAGCTGCCCAGGGAAGTCAGACACAAGATACAAGCACAATAAGGTCACACCTTCAGAAGCAGATTGTGACAAAAAAAAAAAAAAGAGAAAAGCAATGTGACAAGGAAACTACATCCTTGTGGTTCTTACCTTCTACGCAGATCTTCAGCCACTGCTGCTCTGCAGCTGAACAAATAGGCTCGGAGAGATTTTAGCTGCTGTCTCAGGCGGACAACAGTTGCCAGAGGTTCAGCATGCTTGTACAACATGGGGTTTTCCTGCTGGATATCAATCAATGGCTCCTCATAAACATATTCCAGGAACTCTTTGGCTTGCTTTGACACCTGAAAAATAAAGCAGTTTAGCTAGGCTTTCCTCCCAGCTCTTCCTAAGCAATCTTTCCCTCTGTGATGTGAGCTATTCTCTGCATCTGAAAACTTAACTCTGTTACCAATTACAAATGAAGACAGAGCTGAGAGAGATCCAGCTGTCTCTACTTATAGCCAAGTCAAACTTCATCATGCCCATCCAAGTTGAGTGTATGAGATAATTACTTACTTACCCAAAGTACAGCGATATCTGCAGCCACACATGTTTTCACTGCAGGCTAACATCCTTACTACATGTTTTTCAAGTCTAAACACTGATTACCAAGTTTATTCCCTGTTAATATTTTTCTGTTTGCTGTTTTCTTTTTGGCAAGAAGCAAGTGATTAGCTACGTGCCAAAGCACAACATTATAAAAGGAAACATAAACACTGCAAATCCAATCACATTGTACTATCCCAGGGTACAGAACTCCAGTGTAGAGTATTGCTCCCATTTGTTTCATGCTCAGCAAATATGGTTAAAATTATATAAAAAGAAAATAATCAGAAACACATCTATCAAACTGTTGTGTTTTTTTTAAAAATACAGATAAATAAAGTTGAATTTTACTGGTATTGCTTACTCCCAGTGTTTCATCTGTGAGAAATTTGTGCTGTGTTATACCCCCACCTGCAAAGAGGTACTGTAACCTAGACAAAGTAATGGGACTTTTGTTCCCACTAGAAAAGACACTCCTGTTTCTGAGGTGAGAAGGCCAAATTCCCTCTCATTCCTTATTTCTGCATTTTATCACAGCTGGAAAAGAGAAGATGGGATTATCTGAAATGAGCTGGAAATCACTTGAAACTGTGCTATAGAAATGCTATTCCTTCCACAATTCAATTAGTCCTCCTGGACCTTTAAATCAGTGTTTACACTGAGTTGAGGGAGGCATGAATTAGGCTAACAAAGGGAGAAGGGCACACCATAGCCTCTTGAGATTTAGGATGTTATTTCCCTTCCGGTGCATTAAGGTAGGAAGAAGGGAAAAGCAATATACATCCTTACAAATAGCACCACTTCTGAAACCAGCACAAGTTACAGAAGTCACTAGGTACTTGCAGGGAAAGCGAGCTCCAAGTGTAACCTTTCCACAATGCACAATAAAAATATAAGAAATAATGCAAAAGCCAGCCTTCCCACCAATAACTACACAGGTAACACAGCATGTAATTTTAAATACAGCACACCATAACTCCACAGGTTTCCCATGCCCTGAAGCTGTATTCAATATCTCACCTACCTGTATTAAATACCTCACTCATTTCTCTTTTTTTCTCCCCACACCCCTCCTTTTTTTTTTTTTAATAATGCACATACAAGGAACTGTGCTACTGAATGGAAGCACAGGTAACATGCTGTGTGAGGAGCAACACAGGCAACTTGGATTTTGTAGAACAAAACTCTACAAACTGCAAATATGTCAAGTTTTCTAACACTAGCAATGTTGATGTTTTATTAGACATGCTAACTGCAGCGCACAAAAGAGACTACAGTTAAACAACCTGTTTTTACAATCATTAAACTATTCAGCGGTAATATCTCAGCAATCCCCTGACAACGCTGTATCTATAGTAAATATTATTCCTCTTCCACCGATGTGCAAATTAAGCCACATATTCGTTGATTCCCTAGGGGGCACACGAATACTTGGTACAGTGACTAGCACCTCCCACCAGGAGGACCTGGTGGGAGGTGATGTCTTTGTACTCTTACGTCCTTGCTTTAAATCCCTGCCAAAGCGATGGGTTCCTCATCCACCTGCCCTGCTGCCTCAGGAACCAGAGGACGATTACTCTATAGTACTACACTCACACCTGTGGACACTTATACCCTGTATAGGACAACCCTCCTGGGACTACAACATTAAGAGTATAGAAACAAAAGAATGCCAGAATTGAGGTCACCTGAGTGAATCTGCAATACATGTGCACTATGATGCCAAAGTATTACTGTGCAGCTCTGGCACTGCATGGTAAATGCAGCCTTTAAGGAGAGAGGAGCAAAGCAAACCTTTCTCTCTCCTTGCCAATACAATGTACCTGCAGGAAAAGTAGCTTCGCCCAGCATCACTGGCTGACAGGAAGGTGTCGGTTCACTCTGCATGCCTGACACAGGCACACAAGTCACGTAAAACATTAACTCACATTGCCAACCATAGCAAAGTTACAAGAAGCTGAAATGCAGTCTTATAATGAGAAGGGTCAGGCAGCCATAACAATTCAGCTTGCTACCAGCCAACAATCTAGTACATGTACTAGGGTACTCACAGTCCCCCAGTTTCACTGGACAGATTAGACAATCCTATTAAACAAGCCAGAAGGAGTGAGAAGATGCAAAGTGCAACAGGGTTTTAGCTTGAAATGTCATACAAGGACAGATGCTAACATTTCCAGACCTTTCTTTTTTAGAGGCTGAAAACCTAACAGTTCAGAATTCAATCTATCAGAAGTCAGCCTCCCTTGAAGCCTTCTGGCACAAGGAGTTCCTTTCCTTCTGTGTTTGTCTGGCATTTTGCACAAGCTGGAAGCCACCTGAACCAGAGTGCAATACTTACTGGTTTTTGCGTGCAAATGGAGAAAACAGTTGGTCTAAGTAAAGGAAAGGGGAAGGGTGTTCACAAGATTGCCTCTTTTCTTTTCCCTTCACACAAACACGAGAAAAACACAAGTATGAGAACAGTAGTAAGACAGGAGAAAAAAAAAAAAGTGAACTGGGGGACTTAACTGCTGCTTCAGTTATGACAGAAGAAACATGCCTGCCTAACTGCCAAGTCCTTTCAAAAAGCTTTTATTGCAGTCAAGGGGATTTTTCTTCTCCTACCCATGTGCTTTCAGGTGTTAAGTGCATTGTTGTTTTTCAAGATCCTGGGTATGGGAAGACACAATCCCACAGATTTCTACTGCTTCTGTTTTTTCATGACTCGTCTTGCCAAAAGTGGACAAGAACCTCTCCATTTGCAAAACTTACTTAACTGAGGAAAGTTTACCACAGCTGCTCAAATATCTAGGAGTCCATGAAACAGAAAAGAAATGTAACATGTTCAATTACACTGTACCATGATAAAAGCTCACATTGTAGAGTACCTATTGTTGCTTGCTGTGCCAGAGACAGGCAGGACAGACCCCAGAAACCCCTGCAGATGCAGGGAAAAGGCAGCAGGCAGGAAAAAGTGCAGGCTGTCAAACTCTTAATTCACTTTGCTTCCATTTGGTGGACTGACAGGCATGTTTCAGGCTGTGTGAAACACAAGCTTTTGAAAACTGAAGCCTTGTTTCAGTTCTGACCATCAAATGTGGTATGTGCTTATTTCCTGCAGGACCTCTCTGGGGTATGCTATGAGTCTTGCCAGGAGCAAATACCCCCACCGGAGAAGCTCCACTTGCAGGCATTGCTGAGGTACCTGTGAGGGGCAGGGCTGTGCATTTAGGAGAAGCTTTGTTGTTTAGCTTCATTTTGGAATGCTGCTGCACAGCTTTCTGTGGGCATGCTGGCCAATCACAGGAGGTGAAATGCTAACAAATCAAAGTGATCTTCCTTCAAAAATGAGCCCAAAGAAAATTATTACTCCCAAGATCACAGAATGCTCGGGGTTGGAAGGGACCTCTGGAGATCATCCGGTCCAACAACCCCCTGCTAAAGCAGGTTCACCTACAGCAGGTTGCACAGAATCACATCCAGGAGGGTTTTTAATGTCTCCAGAGAAGGAGACCCCACAGCCTCCCTGGGCAGCCTGTCCCAGCGCTGTCACCCTCAGGGTAAAGAAGTGCTTCCCCGTATTCAGGAGGAACTTCTTGTGTTGCAGTTTGTGCCCATTGCCCCTTGTCCTGTTACTGGGCACTGCTGAAAAGAGCCCGGCCCCATCCCCCCGACACTCGCCCTTAAGATATTTGTGTACATTGGTAAGATCCCTCTCAGCCTTCTCTTCTCCAGGCTGAACAGGCCCGGCTCCCTCAGCCTTTCCTCACCAGGGAGATGCCCCACTCCCCCCATCATCTCTGTGGCCCTCTGCTGGCCCCTCTGCAGCAGTTCCCTGTCTTTCCTCAACTGGTGAGCCCAGAATTGGACACAGTTCGCCACAAGAAAGTGGGACAAGGTATCTGTCTTTGCCAAATCAGCAGGTTGAATCAATACACTACCAAGGATTCAGTGTAGTTTCATTGTAACTATTAAGTGCAGCAGCCAGCACTAAGCTGCCTTTTAGACCATTCCGAAGAAGTATCAGACCTTACCTCTAAATGGAGAAAGGAAATGCAGATGTAGAAGTGCAGGCAGTATGTGTTCTGCCTCAAAAAAGTGCCGCTTAGTTCCTATGGAGGTATAGCAGGGACAGAAATAAAAGCATATGTATGCAGAATTGACCAGAAAGGGGGAAACCCCAAAGGTTTCACAAAAGTAAGAAGAACTACTTGTTATTTTAATGCTATACATGCATGGGATGGAACTGAAGAGAACCAACCACCGATAGCTCAGTTGTTACAGTGCCACTGCGGCACATGAAGTCTTCTTCACCCTCCCTCCCTGCCTTAGTCTCTGCTCTAGTAGCTGGGGATGCTGCAGTGCTCTGCCCAAGGGATGGTGTTCCTTTCTTAAATCCACCCCTCTGAGCACTTTGGCACAGAGACTGGTAAGGTATCTGCACAGAATCTGCTTGTGCTCCCAAGCCACATCACAGTTGTTCTGCCTGTTTACAAAAAGTGCAAATTAGTAAATTCTCACTATTAAAGTGAGATTACAGTAGATTAAGCCTTCAATAAATGCTTAAGCTTGAAAGTCCCATTTATTTTTGTGCCTCAGCTGCCTATACCAAGACCACAGGAAACTGAGCATAGACCACAGTTTTCACCCTGCAGGTTTAGAAAACAAAACAGTTTGTTTTCACGGCAGTATTACTGACAGCTCTTTGCCTTACCATCCACTTGCCCCATATCAGGTCTAACTATACTACCATAGGCGAGCAAGTTTAGTCCTTTGTAAAAGCATTCAAAGAAAGAAATCTTAAATATTTATCCCTAGCTTCTAGGAAAAAGGGGGAGGGGGGGGAGTGTCTCCACATGTAGGAACATCGTAACTCCAAAGAATCTTGCATTTCATGGCGCCAGACTATCATTTTCCTGATGGCAGGCTCTGGCTACCTTTTAATAATCTCCCCATCTGACAAATTTTCTTCTTCAAGAGAGCTGCTTTTCCTCTAATAGGGCATGTACTCGTGGTTTTTCCTTCTCAAATAGCCCATAATAATAATATTCACAGACACAAAACATCAAACAGCCTCTCCTAACAGTGGCTGCTAGGTCTGAAGCTCTAGCATGGTCTGGATTCCTTATGAGTTTGTTATTGTTTCAGCGTATGTTCCCCAAGATAGCAAAACAACACTGCTACCGTGTTTGCTGGCATAATGCTTTAAGGCATGTAATCAGTTGACCCTATCTAGTAACCAGCAGCCAAGGCAGCAGCAAACAGCAGATTACGGAAGTTTTAGAAAAGCTGCTTGTGTGGCAAGTGAACAGCTGTAGAATTTTCTCTTTGTGTTACTTTTGGTTGTCTGGTCCAAACAAGTACTATAGCAGTGTACTTCGAGTGTGCTTGAAATGTTCGTGCCAAGAGACAGGACATACCGGGCCTTGCAAACACCACATGTGGGTACGCTTGTTTCCTGGGGGCATTTCCACAACTGAGCCTCCATCACCAAGCAGCGGCAATCCATAGTCCCTAGCACTCATGAAACAGGTACTCCTCAAGTGCCCAATAATTGCAAAGATTAGAGTTAAAAGAAAGGCTTCAGTGTTCTGTCCCTCCCTGTCTCTTGAACAGCCAGATAAGCAATGACGGAAAAGATGTCACCAAGAAAGAGTATGGCTACTTTTGCGGAGGAATGTCGTAGGCCTGGCTAAGGAAATTGTGATGAAAACATCTGTCTTGTTGATAGAGCATGGCTTATTCTGGCCAGAGGGACAAAGATGACAGTATTAGCAGTTAATGCCTGTAACCTTCAACCTGTTACCATGTCTGTGCTTCTATCTGAAGGGCAATTCAGCTGACTTGCTAGCAAGCCAACCTACAGCGAGATTACCTTGTATTTGGAAGTATCCCAATTATGAACCAGTCGTGCAGGGATGAGGAAGCTGTCATCCACATGGCAGGTGCTGCAGTAATACCATCCACTGTAGCTGCACACCTTGGCTTTCCCATTGGACAAGCCTATGGAGCGCTGACAGCCTAGAGAAGAGTGAGAGGAAAAAGTCTGGATTTGTACATCATGCCAGAGGTACACACTCAGATGCAGTAAGAAAAGTAGTTATTCTACCATTTTAAATTGTATTTATTTTACCAATGCGCCATTCCTCATTCCCTAAAAAACAGAGGAATAGATATCAGTATTCTTGAACTAGCACTGAACAAGCATAAACTAACTTGGGCATCTATGACAGAGAGTTCAGAAAGCAGTCAAAGAATACTTAGCATTTCTTAATAAACAAAGGGAGAAGACCAACTCTGAGACACTGGGCATTTAAAAGCCATGGCTGTCTGAAAACCATGACCTGCAGCTTAGACAAAAAATAACAGACCACGGAAGTACTGTGTGCTTGCTCCAGAAAGCTCCCATTTTCCCCACAATGGAACAGGCCAACACTGGCTGCTTGGAGGAATGCAAGCCAGCTCCTGCTGACAGCCAGAAGGGATGCTGACTTGGCAGGTAGGATTCAGCCACATTAGCACAGCCAAGGCAAATGACAGTCAGACCATGAATAATAACTGTGAGCAGCAGTCACATCGAGAATGAGTAGTCCTTGACTAGCAGTAGTGACACAGCTCAGTTTCCTGCAGGTTGGTTGGGGTTTTTTCCTTACAATTGGATTACTCTGGGTCTTACACAGTCTGAGGTCTGCCTGATACTTTTTTCACAGCTGGATCCCTTGCGTCTTCCCATGCCCTCCTGTATGGAGTCCCTAGGATAAAACAATGCATTCAAAAACTGCTGCTTTAGTTGGAAAGAACTAATGCAGAGCTCTTCTTCACCTGACCACCTGTTTTCACGAAACACATCGAAACTCCACGTATTTGACACCCCTGTCTTTCTCTCAACTGTGACTAAAACGAACCAACAGGTTCAAATAGTAGAGTGGAGGGTTGAAGACAGACAGCACAGTCCCATTAAGCAACCTGCTCAGGAAGTGAGGCTAAAAATGTTTGGATAAGATACAATGAGATATCTATGGTTATTAACACCTCTTTGAAACAGCACACATGACAGTGTTTCTGCTTTTCCTTCAAATGCTAGTGTCCTTGTATGACATTTACAGCTACAGACACAATTAGCACCAGAGCCCCACTCCAGCATGTGCTGTATGCTCAGACGATCTCCACTGGAGCTGGTTAGTAATGCTGATTAGCGGAATCCTTGTACATCACTTTCACAGCAAAAGTATTGGTTAAAGAGAGTTTTTCAGGCAGAAGTCAACTGACTGACTGCTTTTGTCAGTATAACTGATTTTGTTTATTGTAACTATGTAACTTCTCTCACTGAGAGCATCTTTTTTCCCCAGTAGAAGTTACCCTGACTTGAGGAGAGTTTACAGTTCAACTACTCTAGGCATTAATCAAACTCCTCCTTCTCCCCATTAGCTGATGCTACCATGTCCCCTCTGCTCTAATCAAAACAATTACAATAACCTGACCACACAATTAGTTCACTTCCTCCTCTTCCACACTCCAGAGCCATTTGGCCATTGATTTCACACTATTAAGTGAATCAGTGTGGAACCTGTTCTGTCTCCATCTCTCTCACCCTTCCCTTTTTCTGAAGTGAGGATATGCAGTTGAAAAAGGCAAATATATCAACAGGTCAGCTGATGAAAGAGCTACTCATATAGTGTCTTCTCCTTTACCATCCATAAAATCAGAGCGTAAGTACAAGCATGTATGTCAAGTGGTATAATTCAACGTACATAATGCAAAAATGTGATCTCACCTTAGCTAATAATCAAGCAGAAAACCCAGACATTATGACTGTAAACTATTACCACTATAGAAATAATTCTTGTACAGTAAATTTTAGCAAAACTTTTTGGAAAGCAACATTTTTTGGGCAGAAAGAATGCAGGTATGCCTTTTATAAGGGTAAAGTCAATTCAGGTAATTCAGCAGTGTGTTACAAAAAAACAGGTGATCTATGACTGTGGCTTGGGATCAGAACTTAAAGAAGCCAAAAACTTCGTATTTCCCTCAGTGCAAAGCATGCATTTTCCTGTCTTTCCTTTTCTGTTTCTTTTTTTCTGTATTTTTTTCAAAAAGGCAGTTTCCTGACTAGTCTGTTAAAAGTGTTTCCATGCAGTACTGCTCCACTATGCTGTTATGGTTGAAGTCAGCAGGCATACTTGGTAGTAAGCTCAGTATCAGTGCCCTGTAGTACATATAAAACTATTCTTTCAATTTTTAAAATGCATTCATACATAAAAGGTAAAGGTTTTGATCAGCTAAAGAGACATGAAATACCAGTCCTGTTTGGCTGACATGAAATTAATCTGACTAGTAGCACTGGAACATGCTTGCAGAAGGTACTCAAACTGTTGCTATGGAGCCTGTGTTTTTATAAGCACAACAGAGGTAAATCTTGCCCCTCTGTAAAGGAAACAGAAGTATGCCCACTCCTCATGGAGCAAGATGAAGAGATCTACAAAACAGAGCATCCCTCTTTCCCAAGCTAAACAGGAACAAGCCCTCAGAGAGGATGTTTGTGTTAGCAGTACCTCAGTATAGCACATTCTTCTGTGCCAGCCTTGCTAAAAGAAATGAAGAGTCTGAATCTTTCTCCTCACTTGTTGCCTTTGAATTCCCTATCACTGAAAAGCACTGAAGCATCTGTCTTTACACCTCAACTGGCTCCAACTTTAGCTTTCATTACATACAGCCATCACCTCACATCGAATGAAACAGAGACTGCTAAGTGACTTGTAGCATTCTCCAGTTCAATGTGACTGGACCAGCTGATGAAGTACTAGTGGTAAAGCTGTGTCTGAATGAGACTGAAGTTTCCTAACTCAATGCCACTGAAACCTTCATCCACACTCCTCGCTAGCCAACACTCAACTCATCTGGCGGATGGGGATGGGGACAGGACACACTGATTTCACCTAACTGCCACTGTGCGCTCCTTGCCACTCCACAGGCTGCTTAGTTTGCCTCAGTACCCTAACTCCTATCCATTAGACTGAAGGTAAGAATAAGCTAAATTCCAATTTGAATTGCCATCATCCTAAACTAAAACGTTTGCAGTTGAGAAGTCATCATTTTAAGGCCTGATTTCTTGCACCCAGAAACTCATTCCAGTCCATGGGGTGAGTTTCCTCAGGAGAGGAATGACAAAGCACCAAAGTGCACCTCCTCCTCCCTATGTCCAGCCCATAAGAACTAAAGGTCTCTGGGGTGAGGAGGATCTCAGCAAGCAATCCTGGATGCCCTTGCCTTCAGGAAGGGTGGTTTTATAAAGAGAGGAAAGTGGAAGAAGTTCCTACCCAAGCAGCATCATTGCTTTCTCCCTTATCCCAGCCCTTCTCTGAGCCCATGTTTGTTTTCCTGTTCCTCTGAAACACATTTTTACACAGACTATTTCTCACTCCATATCCTCAAGTAAAATCACATTCTGTAAAGCTACAAAACAGTTGCAAGGTTGCTGTATTTTAGATGAGAATGGAGCACTGGCACCTACCTTACATTCTCCCTTACCTTGCAAGCTTTGCTGTTTGAAAATCACCATCTTTTCCATTCCTATCTGTTGTGACTCATAATGATGGCTATTTCTACAATCCTTTCAAATCAAGTTATCAAAGCACTGATTTTCTTTGATGTTATGCAGTTCAAAGCGATGTAGTGTGACAAACATATTTCTGTGGCATAGACCACTTATGCTACTTTTTTTTTTTTTTAAAGATGGAAAAAAAGAAAGCAAGAGTGAGAGAGAAAGAAGAGAAGGAAGAAATAGCTTGTGGCTTAATGCTCTTGGAAATCTGGCACCTGGACGGTCAGGTACATAAACCTGCCATCATGTTTACCAGAAGCAAAGCTAGTACTGATTCCTGGCTTTAAACTGTTAGGCACCCCTCCCAGCAAGATAGTCAGATGTAGCTGACCACCTCAGAGGCAGTAACACAACACAATAAATAGTTAAGGGTGGGGAAAGGGACCATTCCATGTTTGCAGAGAAAACTGTTACTTCCCTGTGGTTAGAGAGCACCTTCCACAGATGGGGGTAAAAAACAGCACAACTTTCACCAAGCCTCTCTCACCTATTCCTAATGCTCTCACACAGAATATTATTTCTATAACATCTGTACAAAGGTCTGGCAAACCCTGAGCGTAGAGCAAGGAGAACAGTGCAATATTTCCCTAGTATCCCAAATCATCCCTACCTAAACAATGTTATAGAGCAAGCTACAGAGGGAATAAGTGTAGCTGTAGGTGTACTGTTAGCAAAGTGAGGGAAGGAGTAATCTCAAACCTTTCATCACAGAAAATATAACAAAACAGCCTTGAAATCAAGCAAAGAAAATAGGGGTTAGAAAAAATAGCAGCAGGAAAGTGCTGCTGAGTACAGATGAACTTCTCTCAACATGTCTGTAAGCAGAGCAGAGTATCAACATCAAGAGGCTCATCTCCAAATGCTAAGACTTTGGGAAGCAAGAAGCACAGGAAGATTAGGTTAAAAAGTTGTTGTAACAAGTCTCTCTCCTTGACTTAAGATGGTGGTGAGGATAGTATGGAGGAGGAATCCATGACACTGGAATACAATTCCTCTTCTGCAAAGTGTGGAAAACACCATTTCTGCCACTTTCAGGGTGTTGCATACTCTTACGGTCAAGGAAGACACACACACAAGTACTCTTTTTATCCATATACCTATTTCTTCAGTCTTTCAGTAGGAAGAGATTGGAGTAGCTCCACAGTGAAACAGAAAAAGTGGAAGACCAAATTAGAATTAAGTACACAACTGGTCTCCTTATTCAGTGAAGTTCCTTGCTTAGTATCAGGAAAAAGCAACTCCCTCGTGATTGTGTACCATAATTAAATCTGTGACAGATTAGCTCAGAAGCTAATTCATTTAGAAACAACATACAATATGAAGAAAATGACCCACAGACTTCAAAAGGCTTTCAGCTTGATAAAGCCATAAAACAGACTAAGCAGGAGAACCAAAGCAATGAATTTTCAGCGTGTTAAATCAGACATACAACATTGCTCTAGCTGCTCAGCACAATCAGAAAGAGAAGGTGAGAATTACTTCAGCTGCTGGCCTTGTGTTTCTGCACCTATTCCAATTCGCTCCACCATGGGAAAACTCAAACTCACAAGGAAAACACACTAACAAACCAGCTCAGTTTCCCCTCATGCCTATCCAGGCTTGAATGTGCATTACACTTGGTCCTTTTCCCAGCACTACTTTTATTCCAAAGCAATTATCTTCCTAAAGAAATAATCAAAAACTCATAAACCTCCAAGCAAAGTCCCACACTTTACTTACCTTGCCTACTTTTTTGTGAGCTTCTTACAGACTTTATCTAAGTAACATACAAATCCCACATTATTTATGGCAGCAATGTACAAATCCCACTTTAATTATAATTTAGATCAGCTTCTCCAGAAATAAGGAACAGCTCACTATTCCCCAGCTCCCAGATTCTTCTTATTTTTTTTTTAAATAGACTCCAAAGGATGGACTAACCGTTCTGAGTCAATGGAAACCTGTTCAGCTTTGCTTTGCTGAGACTCTGAAGCGCTGCCTGACAGCAGGGAATAGGAGCTCCTGTGGAATGACTTATTGGCAGGATTCAGTAATTCGCCAGCTCTTAGTCAGGAATGGGAACTGAACACACTCTCTGGGCCAGCTCTTGAAGTCTGCCAGCTAGGAGTAAGTAGGTAATTTGAGCATAATTAATAATGGTACTCCCATTCCTACAGTTGATTACAGAATCACAGAATGGTCAGAGCTGGAAGGGACCTCTGGAGATGGTTTAGTCCAACCCCTGCAGGTTCACCTGCACCAGGTTGCACAGAATCACATCCAGGAGGGTTTTTAACGTCTCCAGAGAAGG
Source organism: Falco cherrug (assembly GCF_023634085.1). Taxonomy (NCBI): domain Eukaryota; kingdom Metazoa; phylum Chordata; class Aves; order Falconiformes; family Falconidae; genus Falco; species Falco cherrug. The sequence goes on along the minus strand of NC_073704.1, from coordinate 14,106,284 downwards.
AGACCCCACAGCCTCCCTGGGCAGCCTGTCCCAGCCCCAGCGCTCTGTCACCCTCAGGGCAAAGAAGTGCTTCCCCGTATTCAGGAGGCACTTCTTGTGTTGCAGTTTGTGCCTGTTGCCCCTTGTCCTGTCACTGGGCACTGGTGAAAAGAGCCCGGCCCCATCCCCCCGACACTCGCCCTTAAGATATTTGTGTACATTGGTAAGATCCCTCTCAGCCTTCTCTTCTCCAGGCTGAACAGGCCCGGCTCCCTCAGCCTTTCCTCACCAGGGAGATGCCCCACTCCCCCCACCATCTCTGTAGCCTCCGCCGGCCCCTCTGCAGCAGCTCCCTGTCTCTCCCGAACCGGGGAGCCCAGCACCGGGCACAGCACTCCAGATGAGCCTCACCAGGGCAGAGCAGAGGGGGAGGATCAGCTCCCTCACCCTGCTGGCCTCGCTCCTCCTCATGCCCCCCAGGGTGCCATCGGCCTTCTTGGCTACAAGGACATACTGCTGTCTCATGGGCAACTTGCTGTCTATTACACTCCTATTCGGTTTTACATACTGATAAGGTAAACAAGAGAACAGCAAAGAGCGTACCAGGTACCTGTGTGATCTGAGCAAACACTGGGGCCAGTGTCCTCAGCTGTGGCCAGGTCCTTTAGCAAAGAGAGTCTCTGCTTAGCTCAGTTTTCATTACTGCTCCATAGTTAGTTTGAAGACCACTTATCCCTGGCACTGCTCACTCATTTACCTACACTGAAGGCTATCTGGTTTGCTAAGTTTAATTTATTTGATACAGCAACTATTAAATGTACTTACAAATAATCAGCTCTGTCTCTGTTTGAATACACAGCTGGTTTGGTACCTCCTTTTAACATGAGGAAGAACTGTGCGTTAAGTGTGGTTATGTATTTTTTGTCGATGCTGTTTGGCTATATTTCTTCTTGGTCACACATCACTACCACAGCACTACCTTGGGCACAGGCACTGTTCAGATTTACACAGCACGGTTTATGTATCAGAGTCTAGTGACAGTGTAGAAGGCCAGACTCACAGCTGGCCTGTGGTTTGTTCTGTAACTTTTTACACTTCCCCTGACCTGATCCACATGCAATAGTTTTGCTGATGATACACTGCTGTGGGACGTAACAGAAGGCGGGGAACCCTGCCAACACACACACAAATGCCCTGGTTTTCCAGTAGTGGACCTAAAGCAACCATTTTCCTTCTGTATTTGTCTCCCAGGGCTGCACACCTGCACAGATGCTCTGATGCTGAGCAAATGCACAGTGCACACCACAGGTTTTTTTCCAGAGCAACATTAAGAGGGGCTCCCTATGATGCCAGCTTCTGTGAAACCTCTAAGATTCCCAAACCTTTGCTATTTATCCTCTTCCAAATTTTGTTAAAACAGTCAGGTAGATTCAAATCTTATGGGGCAGGGGCAAAACTGTGAGCAAACAGCATTATAACATAAGCTTTGTTTCCTAGGAAACTAAATTAACAGGTATGTCCCAAACTAGCTCAGGGACCTGGTATAAATTGTAACTGCAGAAAGTGGTGTGCAACTAGTTCCTGCCTGTGCCTTTCTGTAAAGGCAAGGCCTTTATTAGTAAAAGCTGGCTTGACTGATTTAAAAGATGCTAGCCCAACAAGTAAAGCTGTCTCTTGTAACACAACTCATGAGGAAACTCTGGGTTCTCAAGAGAAGAACTGGAGATGGAGGTGTTAAAGAGTTTTGGGGTCTGAAAATGCTTCCTTTTCTCCAGTAGCTTTTTCCATCCCAACAAAGGCGAGACTTGGACATTTAGACTCCCTGGTTTTGGCATTCTCTTCTTTAAACTTTATGCCAAAAGATTCATCAAGCCTGGCTTCACACAATAAATGGACCAAAAAAATCCCCCAAGCAACCAAGAGTTCTTTGGGGGCAGAGGAACTAGCACCCACAAGCCAGGAAGAAACATGGCACAGCCAACAACAAACACAGAGCCTACACTGAGGGTAGAGACATACTCACACACAGCAGAACTGAGCTCTTAACAGTAAAAGAAATAAGCACAGATATTTTATTTGTGATGGAAAAAAAGAAAAAGGAAAAAAAAACCATACTGAAAGCTTCCAGATTGTTCACAGAGGCAGATTAGAGCAATGGGGTCACCTATCCCCATACAGGCAGCACAGGCACCCTTAAAATCTGACAGGGGGAATATGTAGATTCATCAGCCAAGACATTTGTGTCAGCTGTTCTGACTGAAGGGCTGAGGCAAAGAAGTCAGTAAAACACCAACTGAGGATTGCAAAGTGCACATCAGGCAGGACAGGCACTGAACTGGCCAAGTATTCATCTAAACTGCTCTTCTGGGCAGCAGCAGGGCAACTCCAAACCAAATCCTATGAAGGGGAAAACATCACCGCAAAGGTGACGGCCAAATCCCAGGAAGGTGAGGGATCTAACTTCTACCAGCTCAGACAAAAAAAATAGTTCTTGCTGCCATTCCCCCTAGTCAAAGCATCTTAAAGCTGTATTGAAGAGCTCACTCACCTTACCAGTGAAGATTAAATAGCTTCTGTGATCACGTCATGCTCATCTGTGATCGCTGATAACAGGTTTAATCAACTCAAGCAAGTAAGAGAGATACCATGCGGTCTGATCTTTCCCCAGACAAGATGCCACATGGCAAAGCACCATGGACCAGCAACCTTTGAAACACAGAGGTAGGTCCACTGCAAATTAAGTACTTTGTGCTACACAAATTCAAGTCACCCTTGTCTGCAAACCTTCCCCCGACTCCTCCCAACAAGTCAGGGGCCTTTTTTAGACACGTATTTTCCAAATACTACTTTAGACATGGAGGAGTAAGAGTTTAGAAATACCACTGTCAGCAGTGGAAGTTTTACTTCGGAATCAATAGAAACTGGGCCTGAATGTCAAATACAAAACTAGAAGACTGTGGTCTAAAGCGAAGATACTTAACAATAAAACCTTTAGAGTGCAAAACACATTCCCAGGGGACTTCACAGAGTCTCAAATACAGGGAAGGCAAAAAGCTGCTGAAGTCTTGGAACAAAGAGATCAATTGAAATGAAACCAAGCACAAAATACATATAGCACTTAGAAAGCACAATCCTAAAAGCCCTGGACAGGTAACAACAATTGTTATTTGGGACTAAAAATGTGACAAGAGTGCTGACAACCTTCCAAAGGACCTTCTGGTATTTTATTATTGTGCTACATTTGCTAAGATTTGTCCCCTAGGATTTTTACTTCAGTGACATGCTACCAATAGGTGCTGGGTGTGATGACAGTTCACAAACTGTATTTACTAAACTCAGGGACGAAGCACCCCTGCTTTTCAACTATCTGGATTTGAGAAGTTTCAACTATATGGCTTTTCGAGAAGCTGAACAAGTCAACATAGTACCTGGCTAATTTTTTTCCCTTTTTTTTTTTTTAAAAATCACACTTTCTGGCTTGCAACCTATTAGGGAAAGACTTCCTTCTCATGAAGGGGGGGGGGGGGGGGAGAAGAAAAAAAAAAAAAAAAGGAAAGAACTTTACGTTTATTGCAGTAGGGGATGGTTCCAGACTAGGTGAGCTAGAGCAGAGGCTGCACGAGCTGGGCACGTTGCGCTGGGCTGTTCCCCATCTACACACATGATCACGGCACTAGAGGCAGAATGACTCCTTGAAAGCCAGCAGCTTTCCACCTGCTGCTCAATTTGACAGGGCGGCAAGCTCAGGAAATAGCCCATTTACTAACCTCGGCTTCTCATTCAGCTCAGCCAACTAAGCCAGTGGAGCCCTAATAGCAGTATTTATCCTTCTGGCAAGTGAGGAGACATGGAGAAAGCAGGGAAATGAAGACAGAAGGCACCCCACAAGAGGAACCATACAGGCAAATAAAAGCATGTAGAGCACATTTTGCAGAAGGCACAAACTCCCACATCCATTAGGACTTGCAGTCTAAGCAACAAGAGTTCCTGGCAGACACAACTGACTTCTCTGAAGAAATGTTTGTTTTAATATAGGACAGGGGGAAAAAAAATAAAAGGTGAAAAGGAAGTCAGACATCAAAAGAACAGGAGCTATGCAAAAACAGGAGGCAAGGGCAAAGGCCGTTTGTCTTCCCCATCTATGGAAACGTGAAGGCACATGCCAAGGGAACAGCAGCAGTGAAGGGCACCTGAGGACATGAGGGCTCCTTACAGACCTGCAGGAGAAATGCCCACCTTGTCCCAGCAGCCCATAGCCGGCCCAACAGGGAGACAGGACAGCCACTGGAGTACTCACAACCAGCAAGCACTGTCTGCAAGGTGCTGCGCTTACCAAACATGTTTTGATGGAAGCCACATCATCTCAAATTTGTAACATGAACTATTTGGGAATTTCTCCTTTATCCAGGTGAAATAAAGACATAAAAATAGCACACACACCCCAACAGATCCTCCTAACATAATGCATGTGTCATTTCCTACATACTCCTAGAAATCATAAACCCTGATATTTACCTGCTTGGACTTGCAACCAACTTTCACTTCATATCCATTTGAAGGTAAGGGGTAGGTCCCTCCAAAGTCTCACCTGAGCAGACTGACACTCACAAATGCCACTCTGGCTCAGAGCCCCAAACACTTCCCACAGGAACACAGCTGTACCCAGCAACAGCAAGATGAAGCCTTCAGTTATACAAACACACAAAGGACAAGGCAGCTGCCATTCCAGTGCTACCAGTTGCTAGTTAACCCCATGTTCCAAAATGTATTGCTCTTCCCTGCCAAAAATATAAATAATGGCAGCAAAGGTAAAAGTGTTTTCAAAAACCAAGCCTCTCCACTGTTCAAGCAGCGGCCTATTCACTCATTTCCTGGAAATCAGGAGAAATAATGCCCTGCCCTCCACAGCAAGACAAAGAGTTAAAAACGTGGGGAAAAGCTTTTGCATCTGCTGATCAAGCAAAAGAAAACTTTTTTCAAGCTGCCCTTCTGACTCCAGTGCATCAACAGTTTGTTCCCCCTGTCCCATAACTACATCTGACACCACCGTCCTGGCTTATATCACAAGTTGAAAAGTGCTAGTCAGCCTCCAAGATAAACTTGTCAATAGCGAGGCACAGACATTCGCATTCTTCCCTACCTGCTTTTGAGTGTCAGCTGTGTGTCTGGGAGCGGTCCCTTGAAAAGCTTTTACGGAGGGAGAGAAGGAAAGGGGGTTGCAGAGGGCATTTCAAACAGAAAAAAAATCGGGGAGGAGAACCCCACAAAGACTGCAAAGAGAAAATAAAATAAAAAAAACCCTGTCCCCATCAGGTCCTCCCAACAACCTTTTTTATCAGAGGTTCATTGTCAATCAATTAGCCAAGGCAGCAGGGGTCTGTAGGAAGGGGGCTAGCTCGAGAGACAATGGTCTGCCCTGTTGTATTACTATTTAATCACTTTTCCTAAATAAATAAAGCAGCCCTGAGGTGCTGTCATGTCAAGGGAATTTATAACAAAAAAACCCTTCATTTTTCATTGGTCATTACTTTTCCTTCCCTCCCACCCCTGCAGGACTAGAGAGGGTTATTACTGTAGCCTTAAGTTCCATCTTTGTGTTGCTTGTCTTTGATTCCCACTCGGACCTTGCCACTTTCTGGCACTAATTTGTTAGGCCGAACAAAGGAGGGATTTGTACCTCCTGTAAGGTCTCAATTAGGAAAGGCTTCTGCTGTATTATGCGCCATTGGGACAGGACACAAAGACGGTAATTACAGGAATTTGCACTAAATGGCTGAAGAATTCACAGCAAAACTTTTCTTCCTCCCCCCTCCTCATCCTTTTCCAAGCTTACCCCTCCCAGCAGCCCTGGGGAAAACCCAGTTCTCAATGCCTGCAAGCTGTAATTACCAACAGCAGGCCCCTTAGGTTAAACAGCAGCCCATGCCAGGGAACAGCACAAACTGCCTGCAGGGAGCAAGGCACAAGGAAGGGCTCTCAGCTGCTGGTGTGCCTCCGAAGTCTTCTCAGCACAAACTTTTCTGAGCCACACAAGTTTCCTCAGTTTCTCCCAGTTATAATTACAATTATTAATTTCTTTGTGATGTGCTAACAGCTACAAGTTCCAGTTTCAAAGACCAGCTTTAAGGGTCTCAGGCAGACGGCAATGTGTCCACTCCTACAGCAAATGCTGTGCACCCCCACCCTCAGGTACGGGGAATCCCAGTGGCCAGCTTCTCACAGACTCCACAACTCTGCATTTCCCTGCACGAGTGTTCAGTCTTGCAAACTAAAAGAAGACCACAGGAGCACTGGGAATCCTCACATGCATCAGGAAAAGACTCCACGCAAGCCTCACATGGTCAGAGTACCATATTTCTGTGGGGAATACGTGAGTGCAGATGCATCGACCCCACGTTTGGGGTTGGAAATGAACCCTTTCCCACAGAATTCTGCTCCCATAGTACATAATGCAAGACTAAAACCTAGTCCACATTTAAGACATGCATTTTGTTGCCATCCCAGGTCCTGATCCTATTTTTGAGGAGATCACTAGAAATGCTCATTTGAAACTCTCCTGCACCTCAGTCAGAGGATGAAGCAAAATTACAAAGATTTCCTCTACTGAGCTTTGAATTAAAAGAAATTAGGAGAAAGGAATAAAATTTTAATGTCAACTGGGATGTCATCTTAAAATGCAACCATTAATTCTGCTGTCCTCTTGAGTTTCACAAGGCTGTCTGCTGGGTAACACAGTGGGCTGGATCCATCTTGGGGATACTTACTGGATCCATTCCCAGAGTCTCCCTGCAGTTTTCTCTCTCACAACTACCTTGAAAGGTAAGAAGTGACCATTGTCCAGTGGTGTTCAGGTAATCAGTTACCACAGGACCTATAGGCACCTTCAGTTTCAGCAATAATTTGGCACATAATTACTCCCTGAAAAAATTGACATGCAGTCACACAAAGAGCCTGTGGTAAAAAAACAGAACTGATTTCAGGCACAGGCCCAAAATACTGTGACCAAATCATTAATTGCAGTGAGGCCAGCCTTCACGATGCTCCAGCTACCAGGCGGGTGCCATGCACTGTGCAGAGGTGAGCAGGAACACCACCTGCAGATGACTACCAGAAAGGGATGAACCTAGCTGAACCCACTGCCAGTTCTGAGGGCAACCCAGTACTTCTGGGGCTCAGGTCTCCCCTGGAAGGGATTCAGGCCAGCCACTAGGTCCTGAGCCCACACAGACACCACGCATACTCACACACACGCATACTCACACACACGCACCCTGAGCGTGATTCCAGAGTAACAGGAGACCTCCACACCAGACCCCTACGCCAGGCCAGAGCAGGGAGGAGGCAGGACCCTGACAGTTCACATAACAAAAGAGGAAAACCCTCCAGAAAAGCTGTTTCTGATACAGCTGACAGTTGCTAAGTGAGCATAACTAAAGCCAGCCAGAGACTATAGTTTAGGCACAAGGTGCCCCAATTTGCTCCACAAAAGTGCCCTTGCTTAAGTAAAAGGACACTGAACTGCATTTACTTGGGCTTTCTCTATTTCCACTTAGTTCCCAAACTGGATAAAATACTCATCTTGCCTAGGACTAGAATCAGCAGTCAAATTAACTGAAATTTACAATTAGATGCTGAGGCTGAAGGTTGTTTTCACCCTTGCCTCAAGGGAAGAACCAAGCAGAGAGCTCACGCCTGAACCTCAGTGCCAGAACACATATCACCAAATGATGGTGTTTCAGGGAAGCATATATGCTTTGAGGAGTCTCCCCAAAAGGCTCAGAGCTGAAAATGAGTTCCAAAAATGACCCAGAGGAGACACACTAATAAAACGAAACAGAAGTGCTCAAAGTTGGAAAGTTGCATCGTATCCAGAATTCAAATCCCTTTGATTCTGGACCACCTTTCCAGTGTCCTGAATCAAGAAAACAGCTCGGTCACCCTGTAAGGCGGCACTGGCTCAGTAGCACTGTATGTGCAGGATCTAACATTCCAGCATTACTCATCATCCAGGTGAATCCCTGAATATCCCCATAGGCTTTTCCTCCATATCTTACAGACAGCAAAGAAAGGCTAACGCACCTAAGTGTCTACAGCCATAGTGAGAGGCAGGGAACGGCTGTGTGCTGCTAAAACATGAACATGCTTTTCCAAGTGATTTTCTTTTACTGCAGAAGGGGAGTGGGTGCAGGAACCTGGTTGCTTACCTGCACACTTGAAGCTCTGAACTGTGAGCCCCCTCTCTAGAGACAGCGTGGTCAGGATGCTCAGGAAGCTGGTGGTCACAGACTGGCGCTTGCTCTTTCTAAGATCATTTCCAAAGGGCCGATCTCCAGGTTTGTTCCTAAGTGTGACCTGTGGATTCTGAGTTAAACTTCTGGTAGTGCTGGCTGCTGCTCTCAGTGCGTCCATCCACTCCTGGGCCCTCTGACGGGTCTCTGCACGCAGGCGGAGGACATCTTGAGGAAAAATGACCTGAAAGCAAGAGTCACAGCCATCCTGAGTATCTGTCTGGACCGACAGGCACACATCGACATTGTAGCTCAGCAGAGGATCTTCATCAAGCCTACCCGGCTGGAATGCCATGAGGTAAGACCTGTTCAAGACAAAAGTAAATGCCTTCCAGTTATTCTGGACAGTTAACCTATAAAGAGTCCCTGATTTGAGAATATTTTGGTACTCTTTAGTGTTTTCAGTCAAATTCATGGATAGGAAGAGTTCCATAGGCTTCTCTAACAATCCATTGGTTTGAGAAAGGTCACTGTTATTTTCAGGCTTTGGCACATTCTCCAGTTTCTCCTGCTGTCTTGTGAAAGCAGGCACAGAAGCACGCACCACTTCCCACAGTTTCTGTCCCCAGTCCAAAGCCTCCCATGAGGACTCCGCCTTCAGCTGCAGCTGTGAGTTGTCTGACAAGACAGCGTCCACCACCTTGGTTTCAATGCAACCACTAACAGTGACCCTTTGAAAAAGCATGAGTGGATACACAGTGGGAAGAGTCTGGTTGCCACTGCTGTCCAAGCAATATAGGTACAGTTTGTATGGGGAGAGCTCAGCGTAACAGGTTTGCCAGTAGCTGTCATTGTCTCTTCTAATTTCTAAATATCCCTTCTTCAGAATATTTGGGAACATTGGCTTGTGTTCTGGAGGAAACAAAACGAGAACATTATCATTAATTTTTTTTAAATAATCATTTTGAATTGTCATTCCGGCTCATGCAACTCTCCCACCCATACATGATACATCTGGAGGATAGGATCACAGAAATAGCCTTCACACAATAGGTTATAATTATTAAATACAAGCACTGACTCCACATCTGAGACAAAGAGAATGCAGAATTTTTTTACCCAGAGGTACCAAAGCACTTCACAAAAAAGGGGACAGGGAAACAGAGGGACAAAGGAGCAAAGCAATTTTTCTAAGATTATCCTGGATAGCGACAGAGCAACAACACTGCAAGTCTCCCAGAATCTAGTCCAAAAGAATACAGTATTATCAAGTAATCTATTGCCAACTAAAATAGATCTCACAGTGAGAAACACATACAAACTAAAATGCCACCTTCCCCTCCTGCCCTTCTCTGTCCCAGGCTCAACTTCATGCTTTCACACACAACCCCTCTACCTTGCCCCTGTCCCCAGCAGCCCAGGGGGAAGGAGAATGGGGGGTTGTGGTCAGTTCCTCTCTGCTGCTCTTTCTTCCTCCTCACACTTTTCTCCTGCTCCAGGATGTGTCCTCTCCAAGGGCTGCAGTCCTTCAGGATAAACCTGCTCCTGCATGAGCTCTCCATGGGCACAGTTCCTTCAGGGCATCTCCACCTCCTCCAGCATGGGGTCCCACATGGGACTGGAAGGAGATACCTGCTCCACCATGGTCTGTCTCCCCAGGGCCTGCAGTGGAATCCCTGCCCCAGTACCTGCAGCACCTTCTCCTCTGACCCTGGGCTGCTTCTCACACTTTTTTCCTCACTCCTCACACTGCTGGGCAGTGCTTTGTCCTTTCTGACATGCAATCTGTCAAAGAGGCCCATCTGGTGGCTCCCACAACTGTGCCCTGCATTGAGGCCACTGGAACTGGCTGGAACAGCTCCGCTGCCAGCACCTGGGCACCGCACCTGGCAGTGACTTACCTAAGACACGGGGAATGGAGAACTGTGACCAGCAACAGCACATCTCAGCACGACCTGGGATCAGAACATTTTGCACAGCTCCATTTACTGGAGAGGAGCTTTGCTGATTTCTGGGAATCACGGTCAGGACCAGCAGACATGACCAAAAAAGAGAAGCAAGAGGTTTCCCAGACCCACACACAGATATCTAAGTGACTCAGCACTTCAGGTGCTTCAGACCCTTTCACAAACCTTGGCACAAAGCAAACTCAAGGGGAATTTTCTTCACCCCCAGAAAACCAGCCATATATGAGTCAGTCTGGGCACCAAAGTGATAGGAATTTAAAAGAAATTATCTAAAGCATTTCTGAGTTTTAAAAAAGGTTTCCACGCAAGATTTGCCCCAATCTGATTTGCACCACTTCAACCATCATCAATACATGCAAACTGTATTTTCACCTTGGGCAGGACATGTGGCTCTGTACAATTTTTGTCAGTCTCTGTATAAATTCAGTGGCATTCACACTATTATGCTCTAACACCAACTTTAACACTTGGACCCCAAAACAACCCAGCCCTGAGGAACAAATTTTTGCTTCCATTTGACTTCTAGTTCCACTTGCTTCACTTACAAACACTGACAAAATTAACAGACACAAGTGAAGAGGTTGACAATCTCCCTCAGAGAACAGTATTACTGATGCAGGAGCAAGGTAGCCACCTGGGAACAGCTCCTCATCCACCGCCTGGCACAATTAGGTCAAAACAAAATCAGCATCAATTGACCTTAACAGGCAGTGTTACAAACCACATCAACACAGGAGCTGTTTCACCAGTGGTTTCTGCCCTCAGGCTGACAGCCTTTGAAAGAGCATAGGGCAGACAGCTGGAGGCACAAAGTATTTTCAGCATCTCAGCTTAACCAATTACTACTCATGTTAACAGGCCACGCTCTAACAAGTTTTAGACATGATCACCTCCGAGTGTACCTAGGATGCATTCAGCGCAGATCTAACAGAATAGAAGCTTGATGAAGCTTGGAACAAAGAGCCAAAGAAGAGCCTGTAAAGAAGTCACCGCATCCCCAATCTGTACTGGGCTTCCCAGCTAACATGGCCAGGGTTACTGGCCATGCTGCTCTTCCCCACCACCAGCTAATGGGCCAGGAACTATGAGTGTTTGAGGGACTCAGTTACTGTCCAAGGGGCTTCTGACACCAACTGGTGAGAAAGCAGAACCTGGGCTGTAACGTACATTCTAAGGAGATGCTCCCACCCTTGGCTGAAAGCACTGCTATAGTTGGTTGTGAGTGTCGTGTATGGGCAGGAGGAGGATTCAGGACAGCAAGCGTAAAAATAAAAAGCTTTGTCTAGCTCTTCAGTGAAGACCAACTTTAAGGATTTACAAAGATTAAGCAGACAAGTTTCAGTTAAACTTAATGAACAAACATAAGAATTAATTGTTTGATATATTTAACGTGGATATGCAAACCTTATAGGGTTTAAAAAAACAGGGGGAGGATGCTACCACCCATCCACACTAACAAGAAGGATGCACTCAGGTTTTGCATTGCCAGCTCAGCCTCAGCTTCCCCACATTACCCACATACTCAGAATGGAGCCTGCACTTAACACCACATTCAAAGCACTCTACCTACAAAGATTTCCTGCATGTATGACTAAAATCATAACAACAATTTAAAAATTGCTACTGTGGCACTAGGTCTGAAAAGGTGGAAAAGAAATCAATATAACTATGCCTTGCAGACAAATAAGCTACTCAAGAGTATTTCGGCTAAATATGAAAACTGAAAGCCTAATCTAAAACTCAAAATGGCAGAGAAAAACCACTTTCATAGCCCAAATGGATAGATACACACGCATGCACTCACACGCACTAAAAGAGAACCGATTTTGTTCACTGTACATCTCTGGCCCTGACATTCATTAGTATTTCTGCGCTAACTCAAAAGCCATTAATTTCTCTGAAACCCACACTAATCCCTTTGTAGTGCAGATAATGGGCAGCCATTCTAGAGTCATCTTCCCTTTCTATTAATCCAATCAGGGAGGCAGCCCTTCTGCAGCTCCAACTGCAATCTCTCTCGCTTCCATCAAGTACAGATGACAGTTCAAGCTTCTCCATAATAGGACAACTCGTAACCTTCCCCCAGCCACTCCTCCATCTGCACGCAGGTTTGCTTGTCTTTTGTTGAGTTACAGAAAGGCTATCTCTCCCTGCCTTTTCACAGAGGCATCCCCCTCTCCCGCCTTCACCCCACTACTTCCCTTCAAGCTCCCATGAATCAGCTGCACTGGCTCTGGCTCTAACTGGGACAGAACCAGCAGCCAATTTGATTAAAATTCAAATGCTTCGTATTGTTTAGGTCTGGGCAATAGAGGTTGGCAGAAACAGGCTGAATCCATATGCTGCACATACAAACACACCTTACAACCCTCTACTCCTTCATCTCCTCAATGTGCAGAGTGCCAGATAATACCTTTCCACTTAGAAAGCAAATGCTCCATCCACCTTCCAAACAGAAACTGCATCTCTTTTGCTCCCTACAGAGACAGGGAGAGTAAATTGAAGTAGAGTAAAAAAAGGGAAATAATCACAGTAAATGGCCCACACCTGAGCCATCTGGAGTTCTAATTTCAAGGGAAGAGGGGGAAGAAGGCAGAGGGAAACAAAGAGAGATCTAGAAGCTGGGGATAGGGCAGTATCTTCCCCTACATTTCTCCTCTCCTTTGGGAGCTGCCCACTTGTCCCGGCTAGGAACTCCGCACCGAGCACACATCCACTGCTCTCCACACTTGGGGTCAGTTGGTGCGACCAGCACCACAGGAGAGGGAGTTGTCTCAGCACGTCCAGAAGATATATGCTCCTGAACAACCGGCTGTCCCTCTTGGTATGGCAGGAAAACTTCCCCTGTTTTCCACTACTGAAGCATTTCTGATGACAATAATAACAAGTAACCTGGAAAAGGGCTGAAGCAGAGATGCCTTGTTTCTGAGGGGGTTGTCTCTTGAGGTGGCAGTCCCCTCTGGATTCTCTAATGCTTAGTAAAGAGATGAGTGTAAGTTACAGAGTTTTTGTCAATAGTCCTTGTCTCTGATTTCCACAGAACTTAGCAGACACCTTTGCGACCCAAAATGCTCTCAAACTGGGTTGGGCTAGTCACGTCCTTGGTGTGGCTTGCTACATCAGGGACAAACTGTGCCTCAGCCAGTATGACTCAGATCCACAATATCCATTTCCCTCCTAGTTAACAATACGGTCTTTTCTTCCCACCTATTTTCCTATCTGGCTCTGCAGGTATAGCTCTTTCAGGCATGTATATCCGATTCCACTTGGTACTGTAATAACGGCATTGACATTTAGCCACAAATTTCCAGCAGATGGCTGTCCTCAAGCCAAAACTGGCTGCTTCTCCCAATGCTACTTCTTTCCAAGGGACCACTACAGCAACAGGACTTCTAACTAGGCAGGAGTTTGCATTAATTTATATAAAGAAACAGCACCCCTCCCCACCAGAAGGGCATTCACTCTTTTTCATCTTCCTTAGACACAGGGAAAGGAAAACCTGCTTTGATAATGTTGGACTTGCAAACCCTTAATTTTAGATTTATGCATAGCTGTTCATGAAAAAACAGCTCCTCACTGAATGAATTGCCTAAACAGATAAAGAACTGAACAAATTATTTGTTATGATTTTCCCTTCAGATGTGGCATTGTACAAGGAACATACAGGAAACTGCTGAAGTCCATAGCTGCCCAGCCACTCCATCCGACCCTTTTTGCTCCTCTGCAGCAAGTCAAACACTTGCATACTGTTTGCTGAGCAGATGCACCAGCATCCTGTGCCTACTGACACAGTGCCTGTGCCAAGAGGGCAGTGGAGTGGAGAAGGAGGTTGGATCCAAAGTGCAAGACCAAACCAGAACAGGACTCAACTCTGGCAGAGACAAAAGTATAATGAGTTCAAAGAGACGGTTACCTACTACCAGTTAGGAGATGCAAGCAGCACTTGCAAAAGAAGTGAGAATATCAAAGAAAGATGGATTTGCTGATTTTTTTTATATATTTATTCAATTCAGTTTAAAAAGAAGGAAGAAAGGGTATAAAGTGACTGCCAAAGCTAAGAAAACAGGGTCAGTTCACATTAGGAGAGTTAGCTGACATCACTAAGGGAATGATAGCAACTAACCAGAAAATTCAGTTATGAAAGTCATCACAACATCACTGGAAGCAATCAGCACTGCCCCAGGAGATGAAAACTCTGTTCATTAGCTTTATGGAGTGTCGTAACTCCAGAGCAAAAACCTCCATAAAGAATAACCCTTGCAACCAGAACAGCTTCACAACCAAACTCACCAGCACTGTTTACTGTAGTCCTCCTGCACTGTGAATTTATCCACTGTATGTGAGCCCCTCCCATCCCCTCCCACCGCACTCCCCTCTTCATCACTCTGCACCCTCCCAGGCAAGGGAGTGGAGTAGGTCATGTTTCCCTCTACTCGGGGCAGCTGTCCAGCCTAGTCCCCTGCTGCTGCTCTCTGCCAGCCCCCAGGGCCCTTCCAGCTCAGAGGGTGCCCAAGCCCAAAGAGAAATCAGGAGTGAGCCTGCAGGGAATAAGTGTTGCACTCCCTGAATTAGCCAGGGGAGTTAGTGGAAAGTATCATCTGGCAGATGAGTTGAAGTCAGGTGATCCAAATTACATTCCCATTTGATCTTGGGCAAAGCACCTCACCTCTGTCCTTACTCACCCTCCTTACCCTTACTGTGTGGTATATTTAAGCTGTGATCTCCTAGGAGAAGGGGCTCTCTCTTGATAGATGCACAGACAGGGCCTGGCACTTACAGACTCCTGCAGTGGAGGCCATCTAACTCGTATTCTATTTTAAATAACATTTTTGCCTCCTCAAATCTTGAAAGGCCTCAAATCTCTGCAGTACAGCTACCTTTTTCTTGACTACCTTCTAATGCTGAAAATAAATCGGCCACAGGAAAGGGCATCAGTTCTCCAACTGGCTTGATACCTCTGGGATTATTTCCAAGTGGTTTGAGGCTTCCTGCTCTCCAGAGGGGAAGGTGCAGAAGTGTTATTTCCGCACCATCTGCTTCTCAAATGGCAGCACCATTATCTTCTGCACAACAACCACAGACCTATAATGTTGTGCCATCCCAGTGGCAATTAATGACCTGTTGGTCTGCCCTGGCTATGTAGCTTCTACATACCACAGAAAAAGGACAGCATTACAGGGGTGTTTTGCAAAATCACAAATGGCAACTAGGTTTCAGAAACCTCCCTGGTAGATAGGTCAGGAGCTACGCTTTACCTGGCCGTCACTGGAGAGAAAATGTGAAGGCTGCATGTCACACCTCTGGTATTTCACACCTCTCAGG
Organism: Falco cherrug; assembly: GCF_023634085.1. Classification (NCBI taxonomy): domain Eukaryota; kingdom Metazoa; phylum Chordata; class Aves; order Falconiformes; family Falconidae; genus Falco; species Falco cherrug. The sequence goes on along the minus strand of NC_073704.1, from coordinate 14,090,788 downwards.
ATCTCTGGCCACCTCCACCTCGGCAGCAGCTCCTCCTTCCAGCTAGCTGCCTTTGCAGCTCCTCCCTGAGCAGGACAACAGCAGCAACAACTGATGGCACTGCTGTCTGCTGCTGTGACCCACCACCACAAACCTGTTCCACACACTGGTATGTACCCCGAAATGCTGCATGAGCCAACATCACAGGCGCAGAGCTAGTACCAGCCACCACTACTGCTGCTGCTGAAGGTGAGGATACCTGGCAAACAAAGAGAACACCCCAACATAACAGCTGTGCAGTCACTCAAACAAGAGAAAGTAACACTGGAAAACAACTCCTCAGAACTCAAGGATCACTCCTAGTCCCCAGCCTGTGAATCAGTGGCGTGTTGCTCATGAACACCAATTTAGATGTCTTACCTCCATAAAAGCACACTAGAAAAGTATGCAATATGTACAAGAGCTATATGAAGAGAGTCCCAAGCCTCTCTTGAAACATCCCCTGCAAAAACTGACTACAAGGTCATACTTTTAAAGTATCCCAAATGATGGCTAGGCTCCCAGACTGATAAAAGAATTGTGAAGAGAGGGGGGGAAAATAGGTGTTTTTTTAAACCAGTCAGTCAAAAGAAAGAGGTGAAATTCTGGCCTTGATCAGAGACCATAGAATTTGGGCCTGTTGGCCAGTTTTAAGGCAATCACCTTTCTCTGATATCTCTGTTCTGCCATGCCATAGCGTTGCAAACATCTGGTAGGCTCAGCTTCCTGGCAGAACATACTGCCAGAATCAGTGGGGCTGGCTGGGTACCTCCATAGCTGCCTGTGGAGAGAGGCACAAGGTGCCAGCCTTCTGCAGTCAGTTTGTCAGGGTGCAGGTGCTCAGCACAATGACAGCTGTAGGGTTCCCCAAGCTCACAGGCATGGCAGGCAAACAAAACAGCTACCCAGGAAAAGTGCTATAGCATCCCACAATCTTGGGAGCAGCTGTGTTTGAATGAAAACATCCACATGACTATCAAAGATAACTGCTCACATTGTGTTTTAGTGATCTAAGCAAGCTTTCGCTGAATACTACAGATGCAGCATTCTCCCTTTGATTCCCAGGCCACATGTCCAGAAATACAAAAGCCTGCCTTGAATAGGCGTACAACTTCCGTCTTTGCTAGCTCCACTTCCCCCTTGACACCGCTCCCTAGCACAAACAGCGTTCGTTTCTCTTGACCCTACTCCCCGGCACAAACAGCGTTCACTTTTAGTACACTAGCTGTTCCTGCCAGCAGGCCTAAGGAGATACCGCCCCAAAAGGCACAGCTTCTTTTCAGATCCTTTTCTTTCACAGCACATGGGAAGGATCCAGTTTCATTTTATTTGTATTATAAAAAAGCAAGCAACAGGAACAGATAAGCTCATAGTAATAAATATACTATGAATAAAGGTAAGGAAAAAAAACTGTGAAGAGTTAATCTACGCAGCAACTTGGCCAGCCTCGGAGGACGGGGAGACCTCTGCAGGCTCCAGATGGAAGTCCTTCTACAGCAATGAGGCCTGACCAGCAGTGGCTGAAGTTGCTCTCAGTATTTCATATGCGTTCATTTCATCTGTATTAAAGCCCTGGAAAAGGATGTCTCCACAGGCTGCAGCCACTATGACCCCTTCAATCACTGCAGCAGCTTTCAGTCAACCTTAAAACACATTTTTCAGTCTTTTGTGAAAACAATTACCAGTTCCAGATACACATATCTGCAACACCTACTTTCTTGCTTTTCTCTTTTCAGCTCAGCTCACAGTAGCAGCAAACTCTATGGCAGGCTCTCCTGTAAACACAGAGGGAAGAAATACCATGGCTTCCTTCTAAAACCTGTGCAGCTGTTAAGCAGAACAGGTTAAGGAAACAAGTTAAAACAGCGTATTTTCAGAGCACAGAACTTCTTTGAATCTTCATTGGATTAACCACATTTAAACAGTTTAAGTGTCTGCTGAGGGGCTGGGGTAAGTACAACTGAGCTCCACTGCTACTACCAAAGCAGTACGCCTTGGGTGCACACTGCGATGGGGTGACTGAACCCTGGATACAACCAAGCTTAAGGAATCCCACGGTTAGATCCACCTGTACACAGAGCACGTTTCTTGTCTTTTCTCTTCCTCTCATGGTTACATGACAGCAGGTTTTCTATCAAACTGTTCTAGACACTGGTTTGAAGTCCTGTTACAGACTTGACTCTGGACACAGCAAGGCCCTTTTAGGGCTTCCAGAAGGTTGGTGCATCTCCCTGTGGTCTGTAGCCTCTAAGCAAAGTGGACTGAAACAGCTTAAATGGGAGCCAGGGCGGAAGGAAGATTATCACTGCAGACAGCCCAGCTTCTGAAAGCACAGAGTCTCTCACCCAGGAGGGGACGAAGACTGCAGCATGCGGTCCCTGACTTTGGAAGCAATGATGTCCCAGCACTGCAGTTCCTAATAAAATTTGTTTGCCAGAAGGGGAAGAAAAACCTACATCATCGTTTCCATTTTTCATTTTGCTTCCTTTTATGAACAGCTGCATCACACTGTCTTGCATCTGTGTGTAAAGGAGAGGGGGAACGTAATTTGCTTCACCCCACACTGAAATGCAACACATTAGGGTGCACCCCAATGTGCTCTTGCAGTTGCCTGAGCCCTGGACTGACAGAAGGGAGAACAGTTTGGCCTCAGACTCTGCTGCTCATACCCGCTGGATTGGTGACTTGCTTCTTACAGGCTGGGGATCCAGTGGCCGTCTGAAACAACTCTAACTGAGTAAGTACATGAACAGGTCTTTAAATACAGAATGGCTTGGGTATTTCTTATCATAAACAGTGTACGTTACAGAACCCCCATCTTTTTCTGAGGGCTGCGTGGGGAAATTGGGCAAAAAGTTTTAAGCTTAAAACACTGTCAGGGACACGTACTGACCTTTAATGGCTAGATTTTATTGGTGTTTCTGTGAGCATATGAAGGTGCTACATGTTAAGTTAAACCCATGAGATACCCAGGACACCACTGACAAAAACCGAGAGCTCTGTCTCCAGGCTTCTGGGCGCGTTCCTGTTCTGCATCCCTTTCACAGGAAGGACACAGAACAGAGACTGCACTCTGTGGGAAGCAGTGTATCTCCCTAATAAAAACAACAGCAGGTATACCTGCCTTTGTCAACCAAAAGCACCCTTCTCTGGGATATAGCAACTACGTCACAATATAACACAACCACCCAGAGGTTCGTGTATGCATATATACATATGTGTATATGTAGAGGAATTATAGAGGACTGTATGAAAAGCTTATTTGTAAGAAATTTGTGATGATTGGTAAACACATGAGGTATGAATTGTTAAAAAGAAAAAAAAAGGGGGGGGAATTGTAGAGGAAGGAAGCTGGGTTAATTAATATTGATAACATACGGCTGTGGGCTGGCTTCAGGGGCAGCGGGTTGGCCCATGTAGGCAAGGTGCAGCTGTGGCTGGTTCTGTGAAGTGGTTGGGCAGCCAAGGAAGAAGCAGAGAGTGTGAGCGTGCCCTGGATGAGGAGAGACTAGGAGAAGGCAGCAGAGGGACTGGCGTGAAGAGTATGTTGGTATGAGATGGTAAAAGACCTTGTTGCAGCTTGATAGTTTGGGAGTGCTGTGACGTATATATATATACACACACATCCACAAACACCAAAATTAGACACCTGCTTTCCATGCTCCAAAATAGCTGACTTATCTGGAAAACCTAACCCCAAAGACCTGTTTTAACCCTAAACAGGCCACCTATTCATAACTGGAGTCATTCCACCATAAGCGCGCGCACACACACACACATGCTTTTACCACCTTTTGGTTTTTAAATTCCTTTGTTAAGTCTTGCCTTTATTTAGATTATAACAATCTCTGTGGAACTAACTGCTTTTCTTTTCAGTAAGTGCCCAGTCCACTTTTGGCTTCTGCAAAATAAATCATGGAGATGGAGACACTGGGTCAGTGTTTCCGAAGCCCTGAGCACAACCTCTTCCAGTGTACTGCTTGGGAAAGGAAGAGGAAAAAGTATCACTCGCTGAAACACCGCTTCATATGGCTCACTGGAGACGCCTGCTTCAATCTGATAACAAGACTTCCTGTACCCCATACAAAGCTGGCAGAGATGCCTTAATATTGACAAGCACAAATTGCATGCCTGAGTTTTTGTTAATTGTTTATGGACTGAATAGCCAGCATTTCTTAAAGAAACAGAGCAGAGATCTCAGGCCTCACAGTAAAGCTTTGTATGCCCTTTTTTTGATGGCCACTCTTCAATGTTTATGAAAACTGCCTTTTTTTGGATTTGCCATTTGCCCAATAGTTTGGGAAAATCAGGTAAGGAAATTATAAAAAAACATAATTTTTTTCCTGAGTCAAGCTGAACAAAATAGAAGCAAAAAGTAAAACAAGCTTCATTTTTCAAAGCATGAAAGGAACCGAAGTCAAGACTGGTTTGAAAACTGATCCTTAGGCAGGCAAACAGACAGAGCTACATCACTGACAACAAAGCCATGCTGATTTCTATCCTTTTAAGAGCCACCTCACAGTTGTTTTTTGGGGGGGTTGTTTCTTGTTTTTTTAGAACATGCAGCTCCTCTTTCAAGATAAATATTAAAAACATATAGGAAAGTCCTCATACCAACAGAAACAATAAAGCACCAGCACAAACCTGTATTTCCTTGAATGTCCTCTCCCTTGGTTAAAGCCAGGTAAGAGAGCAAAGCACAGTTATTGACCTGACCAGGCGCAGGTGGCTGCTGCAAGGAGGTGCCGGTGAAGACCATTCCCCAGTTTACATGGCTGATATCAGAGCGTGACCTGTTGTGCCCTGGTTTGAATGTGGAGGCTTCCTCATTCTGCACCAGGATGTCATTCACTGAGCGGGGCCTGTCTCTCCTCCGCTGGCAGATATTGAAGATGTTAAAAGCTGCGGTCTCCCCTTCCCCTGCCCAAGCAAGGTTGTCAGCAGCTGTTCCCCTCTGCACCACATGCTGGTCTTTGGCAGGGAATACTGTTTGAGCTTTGGTTTCCAAGAGGCCATTTTTGCAGTGATCCCATAAGAGGCTACTTTTGGCTAAGGAGGCGACATTCCTCAGATTCCTGCTCCCTGTTACCTGATCAAATACCTCGTGCCCAACCAGTTCCGGCACCTCCTGTACACCGTAGACCTCAGAGGGCTGCACAATCTTTTCAAGCTTAGTATCAAAACTATTGAAAAAGTCTTCAGTCACTTCCAAGGCAGGGCTAATGTCATCAACTTCAAGAGCCTCCATATCCTGCGCTGCCAGTGGGGCCAAGGCGTCGCAATGCGTTAAGAAGACACCACATGAAATCCAGAGAAGGAGATGCTTGACATCTGTCCTTGGCGCACCATCAACTTAGAGATGGTGGGGCAAATACATTCACCAGCCACAATCCTTAGTGGTAGAAAGGAACCAAATCAACCCGTCTTCAGATGGGAGACTTACTATCCACTGATCAATCGGGCTACAGTCTCTCTATGAAATAAGCTCATAGTGACGGAGAATACCTGTAAAACAAAGCAAAACATCATGTCAGGAAGGGCCTTTTCCCAGGTAAATACATTTAATCACATCACTTCTCTCACAGTCCCCTTGATTTTACTTTCTCCATCTGACACCATGCTGGTTGTGTATGAAGAACCCCTTTGGGGCTTCTGTTGTTCACTTTCTGTGAACTCTGTATTATCACTTCTTGAACTGGAACTTAGAGACAGCATGATGGGGCACAAGGTAAAGGGAACAAAAGGGATGCCATTTGTTAACCAAGCTTTAGAAAGCTGCACTGAGGGGCACTGCCAACATCACAAATGCAGTCACCTAGGGAATGCTTAGTACAGGCTCCCTTCAGGCTGTAAGAAAAGGCTGAGAAACAAAGGGTTAGTAAAATAGGCCAATCAGCCTCAGAGAGTTTGCCACCTCCTCTCAGATTGCTTGCACTCCCAGTTTTAGGAGACCAATATGAGTTCTACAGCAGCTACTTGGCCTACTTGTCTGCATAAAGAGAACTGTGGTATTTGCCTAATAAATCAATGCTATTAGGCTGCTGCAAAGCACTGCACACAAGAGTTTCCCTCTAGAGTATCACTGGGAACCTAAATGAAACCACATGGCAACCTAAGCCCCAGAAAGACCATGCATTCTACCAGCAAAACAAAACATGCCATAACCCGCACCATCACAAATCTGCAGATCTTTACTTCCAAGCTGTTGACTGACTGGACATAACATAAGAATAGCAAAGGGCTTTAAGGCTAGAACTACTGAAGAACTGTATTGACCCACCTGAGCGCACACCTGTGAGGTGGAAGGAAGGGGGGTTTCTGTTCCTTGTAGTGTAATAACAGGGTGTCTCATTGCTGACTTCTGTCTCACCAAGCCTGCAGCCTTCTAACCTCACCCTCTTGAAGTTCTATCCACAGTGCTGCCATGCTTGAGGGAACTGCATGGTAGGCATGTTTCAGTTAGGGAAATCAGAAATGTGGGCAAGTTCTTGGGACACGGAGACTGGACATTTGCGCTAGCAGGAGAACAGCTCCAACAGCTGCTAGGAGAAATCATGTACCTGGAGTCTGTACATGCAGAAAAGCCCAAAGTCAGAGATCTACATCCCAGCTTTCACCCCATCAGCTCAATCCTAGAAGCAGCAAAGCTGCATTAGCTCAGTGCTCTACCTAGATTAATACACTCTTAACAGAACTAATTAGCCTGCGCAGGCCTGATAATTAACAGCTCATTAGCTTGTGAACGCTGCTGAAGTGCTACCAGGACCCATGAAGATTTACACTTAGCAGGAAAAAACATCTATTAAACATCATCAAACACAGATAATACTTCTATTTAAGGGGGTTTTTTTTCAATCCAGGACAGTCTATTTGCCTAACTTCTATTAGCAAAGTTGTTTAATGAGCATTCTTTTCCTATAGCAAGGAGTAAGGAGGCCAGCAGCCCGTCAAGAAGGGGGCACAGAATCCTGTAGCACAAACCAATTCCCTCTGTAATGACATGCTGGCTTCTTCCCATCCCTGCTTCAGTTTTGGACAGCCACGACACAGTTGTGTTTGACATCAGCAGTTCAGACCATGATTTCTGCAAACGCACTCCAAGTAAATAACTTTCAATAACCCTGGAAACTTTGAGCCTTTACACGGAGAACTTCTTCCCCATATCTCACTTCAAGGATTCACTTCAGTAGCCTCATGGTGAACCAGGACTAAGATCATTTTCAACAAGTAAATGTAGAGTAAGACATTGAAGGCAGAGCCAGAACCACAACCAGAGGGCTCAGGAAAACATATCTGCAGTGGTTTCGAATTGGAATGGTATGGGAACAGACCCTCGGCAAAGCTGTGCAACTGTGTCAGTTGACAGCAGTGGGAAATAAAGACATCCTGGGCACATCTGCATTGTCAGCTTAATGCAGCACAGAGTTCACTCTTGAAGCTCATTCCTGTCAGCAACCCCAGAACAACGTTCTGCTCACTGGTACCCTAGAGCTTGGGAGCTCCAGGAACAGGCTAAGCGATATGATGTGGTGCAACCCATCCACTTAGTCTACATCCTGCTATGACATGTCTTTAAAGCAAGAATGATATTTTGAAGTTGCAAAACTGCAACAGGCATTCATTTGAACAAAATCAGCACTAACATAATCATACACCAACAGTGAAAGCTACAGGCTGGCCCACTCAAAGATGCTGCCTCACAGGGGTTGGCAAAGAATACAGCCTTGCTCCCACTCAAGGGACTGGAGCAGCAATCGCTCCAGAAGGGCTTGTGACATTCCACTGAAGCGTTTCAGTGGTAGTAGATGCAATGTTGCTCTGTTCTTTACTTTAAATCATTAGGAAAGGTGGAAAGCAAGGGGGAAAAAATTGGCACTTACATTTAACAGGTTCATTTTTAAATGCTGGAAGCTTCATGTGGCCGCATGTTTCTCTGGATTCTGTGAGACAGGAGCTATGCAGTGTCTTGCAGCCAAGTGTGGTGATGCCGAACTACAAACTGACCTCGCATCCAGTAAGATGCTGAATCACAAGGTCATGAGAAGATGACAGGCCCCTGCATCACACAGCTCACAAATTGCAGCACTCATACCTTCCAAACTATTCTGTTTTTCCTGCCCAATAAAGATGTGAAATGTGACCTCAGTGGTGGCAGGCTCATCCCTTCCTATACCGCCAAGAACCTCCCCGGATCAAAGAAAGAATTGTGCCAGTAATTCCCACTAGCACTGGGATTCTGTGATCATATATCCTCCATAAACACAATTTGGCATTTTCTGACAGTGGCACTCAACAAAAATTTAATTCAGACTTCTGCACTAATCTGGTGCCAAATGAAAGCAAACTTTGATATGGCAGTAAACAGCTCCATCAGAATCGCCTCCAGGAAGGAAACGAGCGGAAATCACTTGCTTCACATGAAGGGGGAAAAAAAGGCAAACAACAGGATAGGATGAACTCCTTTTAAACTACTATAAAATATATTATCTTATGCATTGTTTCTTGGAAACACCTGAAATTTTCCAAAGACAGTCAGTCTAAGGCAGTGAATAGGAGAGGAAGAGAGAAGCATCAGCCCAAACTATTAAAGACTGCCAAAGCTATACGCAACTGTAAGCAGGGATTTGTTATGGGAAGTACAAACCTAACAACTCATTCAGGCCCCTGGGAACTAGTCTTACTGAAAAAAAGGTGAAGGAACATGGTGTACTGTATTTTGCAAAAACTGCTGGGCACAGGGATTGCAGCAGCTGAGAAACATGCTTTTTCTGTATGTCTGCCTAGTGCAGATACAGCTTTCGTCCATGAACATGCAGCGGTCAGGTAATTAATGTGCACTTACAACATGAGTAAAGTCTTTACTATCGTGAGTTTATAGTGGCCATATTACCCACATGGCTGAGGTAAACAGCAAGGATTGCTGCCTGCACCACATGAATCACAGAAGTTCAGTTTAGTCATTAGTCAAGATTACTTCCGTTAGAGAAGCCACAGGGACTTAACCTAGGTTTCAGCACAGTCTGACAGCAAAGAAAAATCATGGATGACAAATGCCAAAGCATGTACACTGGAAGAGATCATTTAACTTCCTGATGTTCTTTTCTGGATCCCCACGGGACAAGGAAAATACCCAGGCATTGCATAGCAAAAATTAAAATGCACAGAAAAGGCAAGGGTAGGAAGCAATCTTGCAGGTGATTCACACCACCACTACAGGCACTCACTGCATACCCCCAGATTACACACTATGTTCAGGACTGTTATTCTAGCTCAGGCAGGAGAGAAAGCTAGAGCCAGCATGAGTTTAGGAACCAGTGACTGAAGAGATCCATTTAGCTCACCAATCCATACAGAAAGTATATATAAAAGAAGCACCTTTCAGTCTAGTTTCCTAAGGAAACAGGGTTTGTGCCACCATCCTGCCTATCTGCCATTTATTCTCCTTCTCTCTCTTTCAAGCTGCATGGGTAAGTTCAACTAGATGTGACAAAGCAGTAGTATCCTTAAAGATGCAGTTCTTGAACTGTTGTTCATCAATGCACAGGAAACAGGCCCAAACTCACCTTCCTGCTAAGGGGGAAGCAGGCAAAACTTGATCCCTTATGGAGGTCAGTGTCACCACATGGGTCTCTCCAAATTAGCCACAGCACAAGTGGTTAGTGTGAGATGGATATGAAAACGCTAGAATGCAGAGGAGGAAAGCAGGAAGGTGGAATAGGAGGCATCACACAACTTGATAAGCAATCTTGTTGGTTTTGGTGCTCACAGGACCTCCTCTTCAGTACGCGGGTAACAGAGATGTATAAAACAATGAGTGATAAACAACAGATAAATAGGAAATCCCTCTTTTCTCTTGTATTTGGAGAGAAAATTAGAAAGGAACAACCAATGACGTTCACAGGCAATGTGTTCTGGAGGAAATGCATAAATCAGAGCTCTTGGCCAGCAAAAGATAGCAAAAGGCAGATAATAATGTTAAAAGTCCTCCAAGTCTCACCGATTCCTAACGACTCTTAGGCTCAAATTCCTGGCAAAGATTTGGGTGCTTCTGAGAATTTTATCTCAAGAGCAGAAGAGGAGTTTTACAAGTTACCTGTATGCAAATAGAGGACAAGGGTGCCTCAGCTACTGGAGAGCTTGCCTTATCCCCTTCTCAGCACTCTGGAACCTGCTGTGGGAACCAGCTCTCCTTATCTCATGCTGCATTGCAACTGTGGGCTGAAACTCCAATGCCAACAAAGAAAATAGAAAGGGATGTTCTTTCAATTGGGCAACAAATTGGTAGCAGAAAAAATTCAAGCAGCCTCAGGGACCTTTATTTCTGTTGTGTTGCAGGCCCGGACCACTACAGTGCAGTTTATGGGCTGTGACAAGCCTGGTCTGAACAACAGGTCATAAGAAAAGATCGATGTATACCCTCTTTGAGCACAACCCACTGAGGCTGGAGCAGCTAGTACCTAATGAGTTTTTTCGCCTGTCAGCCTGAGCAACCTCAGCCTATGACCTGAATGTCTTCCAGTGGTACTCTGAAAAATCACAGCCTACGGGTTTTGCTGCTACAAGGATTTCTGACTAGCTTTATCGGTCACGTCAGCCAGGTATTGCCCAGAACCTAAATGGGACACACTTAGGTCAGTGACAGTCCCTGAAAACCAGGCTCTGCTGCGCAGAATCCCAGAAAAAAGCTATGGAACTGAAGACTTCGGCGTTACCTCTTAGTTAAGAAGTTGAGCTATATTTATCAGCTGGGCACACCTGAATGGGTAGAAGAAAGAATGAGGATGCACAGATGGCTGACTGTCACACACAAAGCCTTTTACCACTGCCTATGCACTTCTATACATCACTGATGCAGAACACTTGCAGAAGTAGTTGAAGAACTGGCAGTGGCAGCACAAGGCCCTTAAGGTATTGTGGAGTGCCCTCTTTCCAGCATCACCTTGCTGCAACTAGATGGCAGATGCTGCTTTATTTATTTACAGTACAGCAAGACCTACTCAGCAAACATTCTCCATCTTGTTCTAACCAGAAGCTTTTTCAAAGCATGATGGCATCTAGTTCTCTCCCCAGCCAGAAGCCCTCTCTCCCTTCATTGTACAGGAAGCACAGTATTACAGCTGCTGTGGTTGAAGCCTCAGCATACACTGTCCCCGGTCAGATCCATCATGCTGCATGCCATCCATATGTAACCAGTCCTGGTTCAAAACACACTCCTAGCAGTTATGAATTCCACACATACACTGGCCAGTTCTTTGAGCAGCAATTGAAAGCTACGCTCCTGCTTGCCTCTCATACTCAATTTGGAGAGGCAACTGATAACTAGGAATTTCATAAGGACAATTCCAGGGAGCAAGCATCAGCTGGCACACTGTCCCCGTACAAACTATCCCATTTTCTTGTATCCTGGCTGTATTTTGTTCCCTCAGCACAAGGCAAGCCCTCTCCCCAAGTGATTCCAAAACTCCAGGTGACCTACTGTTGTGTACACCAAGTGAGCAACACAGCACACAAGGTTGTCACATCCATCATTTAAATGTCTGGATGAAATTTACTGTGCCTTGAAAGAAGATAAAACTACAAGAAACATTTAATATGGAACAGGGAATCACCATTTCAAAAAGGCTGCCATGTGAGTCCATGGTTGGTTCAGCATGGCATGAATAATTATCTTTAGATCACATTGTTAAAGCCCCTCTTCAAAAGCCTCTTCCCCCCCCACACAACTGAGAAATTAATTGCTTCAAATTTTCAGAAAATACTAGTTTTAAAGTGTCTCACATGAATACCTTCTGTTTAATGTTCCTGCACAAAACCACTGACAATATTCAGGAAAAGCTCACAAAAACTGAAGAAAGAAGCTTTCTCATCAGGAATGCTTGGCTATAGGGCCAGGTGCTAGAGAGGATAACTGAATGTAAGCATAACCATTTTCATGTTGTAAGCCCACCTGTTTGCTACAGTCTCATTGCCCTTAAGGATGAAATCAACCACCAACATTTATTAGTGAAGAAGAGCTCCCACATCCTGTCTGCTAGACCCAGGGAGAGGCAAAGAGCAGGAACAGCTGCAATTAACTTGGTACAATTAACCTGCAATCATAGTCAAACTAAAAGCCAGCAGTGACCTTTCACGCTACAGAAAACAAAACAACCAACTGAGAAAAGATGAAATGAAGAAAGAGGTGAAACCAGGGAGGTAGAAGAACACCATATTCTGTGAGGGGAAGCAGACCCTTAGCAAAGATACATGAGTCTCACTCTGTGAAGCACATGTTTCCCCCAGCTTCTGATCTGACCCAGTGCCTTTAACAAGGAGGCTCCCCAGGCATCCTCCCTATGTGGGCAACTAACACACCACAGCTAAAGAACACCTCATCCAGTGATGAGCACACAGTAATGAATAATAAACAGTGCTTATAGACTATGTTACCTTTAATTTTAACTGCACTTTGAAAACAGTAATTAAAATGTAAGAAACTCTAAGCTGGAAAGCACACAACAGCCTGCTGCGCCAGAACAAAGTGAGTCCAGAGGGTGAGGAGGACCCAGCAGAGGAAGATGGACCACAGAAAGCTTTTCTCTTCTGGAGACTGACTGCCACACAGCTCTCCCAAGATCTTTATCACTGACTCCTTTGCCTTGCAGCCATCTGACACACATCCCTCCTGGCTGAGGAGCACCACCGAGTAACCATGGGCTGTATCACTTCCCGTGGGTGAGTAACCATTTGAAAACTCAGTATCTGGACTGGGACTCGACCCTTGGCAAGGAAATGAACAGAAAGCAAAGCAGACTGACTGGAGGGGAGTTAGGTGATGGTGACACACTGTGCAGGCTGCAGGCCAGCCAAACCCGTCAGCATGTGGGCACCTTTGTACGTTATACGAGACGAAAATCTGGCTACCCCCTTGAGCGTGCTCCCTGTTGGCTGGCTGACCTTACAAGGCAGGGTATCAGGCAGAGGGGAACAGAGGCTCTCCTGAGGTCTAGCACCGCGCCTGTAGATCCTCTGGATGCAAACACTTCAAACCCACTTCAGGCAGTAAGTCCACATGGACAAACAGAATGAAGCGTTGCAGTGGTTTGGCCTGAGGCACGAACGCATTGTCTTAAACATACCTGTAGCCTCAAATAACAACACGAGTGAATTATCTCTATCCTTGGGTTCATTTGCTTTGTGTCTACAGATTTGTGTGAAGTTCTACAAGCTGCATTTTCCATGTTTCCCGTGACTACAAGAACTCCTCCCCGCTCTGCAAGGCAGACACACAACACAAAACAGCCGGTTACCTCCCAAGTTCAACACAAGTAGTACAGAGACTGCCAGGTAACAGAGTATCCAAGACGGGTGATACAAACCTCCAGTACAAAAGGAAACACGACTGAACTGGACACTCAAGAAACAACAACCAACATGGCTCAGTCTAATATTTCTAATTGTATCTGTCATGATGTACCAGCTTGTCTCCTGCTAGGATGTGGGGGAACTTTGTATATGCCAGGTGAAATTTTTTTTTTTTTTCAAAAAATAAACATTTCTGGCTAATGCAAACTGAAATTTTGTAAGTATGTCCCTACTCCACACTTTCTAGAACTACACTGAAGGGAAAAGACAGACAGCCCCTAAAAACTTTAACTTTTTTTTTTTTTTTTTTTTTTAGAAATAAAGAGATCAGAAATTAAAGTATTTTCAGTTTGTCCCTATGCATTCCGAACAGAAATAAAAGGCACATTTTGTTCTTGAGAATGTTGCTCCTCCAGGACCCATTTACAGAGACTGTTGAAAATCAGGCTGCTGAGCTTTCAGCTGTTGTGTGCAGCCACGTCCTGCTGCACCCTGAGGTGGCTGCATTTAAGAAATGAAGGACATACAGACCGGGGGCTGCCAGAAGTCAACATTTATCTCCTTATAACTAGGACTCAGAAGATACTTTTGGACCTTTCTAGATGAAGCACTAGCTAATATAAACAGCAATTTAATAATTGCCCCAGAGACCAGAAGGAGGGTAAGAAACACAGCATCTCCCACAAGAACATGTGAGACATTTCTTCCCTGACATCATGGTGTGGCCATAAGAAAATATACTCAACATCCAAATCTGCCCAGCACACAGCTATGAGTAGCCCTGATCTGTGACTGCAGCCAACTCATCTCTAACCGTGGTACTCAAAGAGCTCAGCTGGGACAGCACAAGCCTTTCTGCAGTGAGACCTGGGTTCCCCATAACTATTAGTGGTTGAACGCTGACATTGATGGAAATACAGTGTTTAACAACAAATTCATTTCAAACCTCAAACTAAGCCCTCCTCCTGTCTTTCAAACAGCCAGGACCACAGTGGTTTGGCGCATTAAATTAATTGGGGAAAGAGGGGCAGGGAAAGGAAAGGAAGCAGTGATCCAAATAATGCTGAAGTTCTACAAACTACCACAGCAACCCAAACCCTCAGGTCCTGGCAGCCCTGCCACAGCAGCTAACCCCACAGGCTGGTTGTAACCACATGTACCGCTAGAGTTGTGTGATTACTCAGCACAAATGCTATTTTCTAAACTGAACAATAACTTCATTACAGAAGAGGTTAGCAGAGGCTCAGCAGAAACCTCAAAACACCTGATGAAAAATGTTAATACATACTGTGACTTCACTCTGATAAAGTTCTGCAGGAATGATGTATCTAGCTACTGTAGACTACTAAGATCCTTTGTTCCACTACGTACTGCCCCATTTCATATTTTAGACTTCTGGAGGTTTTTTAATCCCAAATTTAATTCACTCATTTTGGATAAATCAGCCTTGAAAGTTGTGAGATGAAAACTACTGTTGCTTCAATCTATGAGCATTGGTCCTACTAAGATTCAGATGCTTTTATTCTAATATACTGTGCCTTTTTGTAGTCCCTTAGCGGGACTACACAGTGCCTACATTAGATTTGTCTGTACGTCTTTGCAGGATTGGGGCCGTAAGTGCATATTTGCAGAACAGAGAACAGCTCAGGCGCAAGTCATGATTCCTTACACAAACCTAATCTCGAGCTTCTTCCCCTTCCCTTACCTTGCAGTGCCGGCGACTCTAGCATCTCTGCTGATACTCCACCTAGCACACACGGCCCACATACAGATACTGTCCTGTCGGGCCTATCTGACTCCAGATGATCTAATTCCACTGGCTGGGTTTGGGTGCTTGCTTCTGTAAAAGCAGCGATTTCACTGCAATGTAAGAAGACCACGGCATTATGTCATGCTCGGAGCTATTACAGCAGAGAGGCATGCCTGCACGCTGTGCCTACACATGCTGGAGTTTGACTCTACCGGCGGGGAGCAGCCCCCATTCCCGCCGAGGTGGTGAGCGGCAGCGAACCAAAGCGCAGGGCCCTTCCCTGCGCACGGGAACGTGTCTTTCCAGACGGGCACATGACCACAGACGTGTCCGTGCTATAAATGCAAACAGGGCCAGGGCCGCGCCCGGGCCGCGCCGCAGCCCGCACACCCGCTCGGCGGGTGGGCAGCGCGGTGAGGGCTGCGGCCAGCCCGGCCCGGCGGCCCGCCCCGGGGGAGCCGGGGGACCTCGCAGACCCTGCAAGCCGCGCACCGACCCCAGCCCAAAGGGAGTATTTACCTGCCGCCCCGGGGCCGCGCTCTGCCGGTGCTCCCAGGAGGCCCGGCGCGGAGCGGAGCCGCGGGCACGGCACGGCGCG
Source organism: Falco cherrug (assembly GCF_023634085.1). NCBI lineage: Eukaryota > Metazoa > Chordata > Aves > Falconiformes > Falconidae > Falco > Falco cherrug. Next base: position 14,075,078 of record NC_073704.1, on the reverse strand, counting down.
GCGCGGCCCCTCCTCGCTGCCGGGCGGCGGGGCCGCGTCCTGCCGCAAAGCCGTCCCGGCCGCCGCGGGAAACGGCTCCGCGGCACCAAGGTTCCTGCCGCCGCTGCCGCCCGCCCAGGCGGCAGCCCCGGCGCTGGGGGAGGCCCGGGCGGAGGTGGCCGGGCGGCGGTAGCGGCGGCCAGGGCCCCTCCGGCCTTGCGCCAGCTACTGACGGTGGGAGAGCAGCTCCGCGTCCCAGTGACCCACCAGCTGCTTACTTCCTCGTAAATAAATAAATAAATAAATAATCGCAAAATCTTCGGGTTTTCCTACACACACATAAGGGGTAAAATTGCACCTTTCCACGCATCTAAAGCAACCGAGATTCTCAGGGAGCTGACACCCGACTTAAGGAGAGGCAGAAAATGCAAAATCCTAAATGGATTTTTAACAATCCCAAGTGCAAACACGCTTAGCGAGACACAAAGGCTGCAGTGCAGGGAGCAGCGCAGCGTGTGAATTCAGATCCCCCCAGGGCAGCAAAACCATCTCCAGCCCAACCTGTCACCCAAAGAAAACAAAAAGTTACAAGACAATTACAAATGAGTTTTTTCATTGGTATGGATAGCATGGCACACCACCCAGCACGCCCTCACCTGAATTTTGACGTCAAGCACACAGAGCCAGGCTCCGCGCAGCACCACATGTGCATCACGACGCGGGCGCCACGCTGCCTTCCACTGACCGCAACCCAGGGGAGCCAGCGGCGCTGCTCCAAGCAGCACGGCAAGGTCAGTGCTGAGATGTAACGGCACGAAAATGCGGCGCTGAACTGGGTCTGTAAAAAGGATTCACAACAAAAGGCATGTGTTAGGTTAGCTTCCATCTGTAGTTTTTCTTCTCATATTCACACACCGACCACTTAGCATATACGGCGACATATAAATGCGACTGGCACGACTGACAAAGTTGTGTTCGTATGGGTTACCTCATTTCAGTGACAGTAGGGATGAATCGGAGCCTTTGGCACAAAAAAAATAACAGTTTATCTGACTGAAAATTATGTAATCTTGGCCTTTACAAATTATATATTACTGGAGCACCATACATTTCAAGCACTCCTCCTAAAGATGAACGGCTTCTTCACTGGGTAAGAGTCAAAGATTGATGTTTTTATTCTAATTCAACAGTACACAAGTACACACTGCAATCACTCAAAGGACAGGGACAAGGCAGTATCATCACTTGCCATGTTATTTATTGTCATCCTGCCTTTTCTCAAATGCTACTGAGACATTTATCTCTTGGGCTCCTCAGAGGGGAAGAGGCTCTTTAGGACTCCTGGGTCTGACGATGCTTCAGAACTTTGCCTCTCTGCCAACTATGAATTACGAGTTCCCCTTCCAGGCCCAAGACACTCATGCGGGAGGCACTGGGCACACCAGTCTATCCCCTGTGGGAACAGGAATGTCAGGGAAGGAGAGCAGGTAGGCAGTGTGCACCGCGCTCAAAGAGAAGTATAAAAATCCCTCCCTTTCCTGGTTCTTATTTCACTGCTGTGTTGAAGAGAAATTCCCTGTGTTTAATGTTACGCTCATACTTTGATAATTTTCTGGGAAGTGGCTCATATATAATTTTCCACCTGTAGTGGAAAAGTGATTTCAGGCTGCAGGAGGGCATAGATGTCATTTCATTTTAGGGGACAGAAGAGAAGAGCCTTGTTCAAGAACGCTCACCCTTCTGCTCAAAAACAGCCTCCCAGAGACACTTGGCAGCCGTAAGTCTGAAAGGACAGTAACCATGTGCCATGAACCCAAAACAATCCCAGTTGTCTTAGCAGCCAAGTCCAGTCCCAGGCATTCAGTGCAGTCAGGCACTATTCCTGCACCCTTCTCTTTCCTACAGACTCACCGTGTTCCATGGGGTTACTTGAGACCTCATTTGCCAAACACATCCAAGTATTACAACAGTTTGCATTGTGCAATTCCCAGCACTTAGCTGTGCAAGAGAGAGGAAAGGCACCTCCTGCCAGCGCTCCATGTCCTGCCAGATGCTTCCCTGGGGCCACCAAGCACCAAGGGGCCCCCTGCATCCTCACAGCATTGCCTTGTGCACTGTGGAGGTCTGCAGGAAACACCGTGTTCCCCCAGGAAAGGGGGGGAACACATAGTGAAAGAGGCTGATGATGGTCTCTTAATTTTGTCCTTCCCAGCCCTCTAAAGAGCACTTTTCCCAGCTCTAGATATTCCTCACTCTGTTCTTACCCGCTGGAAACCATTTGCAAAAGTACTGGGATGGGTAACACTTTCCATTTCATAGGCAAAATGCAATTAATGCGCATCTTTCTTATGCTTGGCTGCTAGGGAACAGTTTGCATTCAAGTTTCTAATTTTCTATTCTGTCTGAGAAGCACTTAATGAACAACTGTTACCATTTACTGACAGAAGGAAGAGATTCCATCCCCCTTTCTAAATCACATTTTTGTACCTGTGATTCATCACATATCCCTCTACCATAGCTTAAAACAACTCAATATGAGAACAGGTGACTTGACATTTTCTTCCTCTAGTTTGGTAGAGACTTCTCTTCCTGCCGCCTGTGTGCCAGTGGAAAAGAACAAATGACCAACATCATCCTTCAAAGCTGCAGGATAACACACTCTAATTCTGAAGAAATCTGAACTTTGGAAATTTTTATTACTGTATCTATCTAAGAATACAAGTTCCAGATTTTGCAATTTTCATTCTTTAAGCATATCACCATCCTCCAACATGAAATCACAAGCTGTTTCAAGCATGATATAGTGATTAAAGATATGATGGTGGCTATTCAACAGAACTTTCCGCACAGCTTGACTTCCAGCTTTGTCCCCCTTGCTTGTCAACCATCAACATATGGCCCAAAACTGAACAGAGTGCATAGAGCCATCTGGTGGTTAACTATACCATTAAACAAATTGAACCCTATATGTCCACATGACGAAGACATAAAGGAAGTCATCTTCCTTCTACTTGGAATGTCTCAAATGTCACCTTTTTCTTAGCTTTTTGAACATGGTTCTGGAAGTCTAGAGAGTTAACACTGAAAGAGGGAGAAAATGGTTCTATCTGTTAACACTAGAAACCTAATTTAGCTGCTCACCTTGTGGGAGAGTTTGCAGGGCCGAGTGCACTCCTTTAGATCTGAACATCTCCCATGAGTCCTGCCGAATCATCTTTCAAAGACCAGATCATTGTACCACGTATTCCTGAGTTTGGCTCCTGTTGACAAGAATTCAAACATCTTTCTCAAAATAGGAAACTCTCAAGAACCCTCTGGGCACATTCTTTGCTGGAAGGAGCAATGCTCATTTATTGTGGCCATTGACAGACTTGCCAGTTCTCACCAGCTGAGCATTAGACCCACTGTTTTTCCCGGCTGCCTCTGAAGAAGGGGCCTTTTTTCACACGTTTTAATTACTGACTCCCTACATAGAAGCTATTACCTCACAGAAAGGCCGTTAGCTGGCATGTTCAGCACAAGATGAAGCCTTTCCGATAATTGTTCCTTGAGTTCATGTTTGTGAAAATAAGTATCATCAGATGATTAAATTAAACACTGCAGCCAGCCCGGCTATACACTATTTTCACTTATCATGCAGAAGGGGAGATCAAAGAGAAAGGCTCAGGTAGAGTTATTCCAACTCCTCCAAGTTTGGCTGATAGCTACCTATTAAACACACTAATTAGCTTCCTGCTTGGGGTGTGCAGTACAAAATTAACCCTCCCGAAATTGGGCAGTATAGCCATTTCCATGCTCTGTAATCAACTGGATGCAGAGGGATGCCTGTCACCTCATTTTCTCTGTAAAGAAGCAGCACAGCTGGATTCTGTTTTTGGAGCCCCTTGGGCCTCCATCCCCTTTTGGTGTCTTGTGTGGGTGTGAGGGGAGAGCCGTGCCAGGGAACATGGGGAAAGGCTGGGGCACTCCTCTTTTTCAGTCCTGAGGGGCTTCTGCCTCCCAGCTCTTCCCTTCTTCCCCTTTGGTGAGCAGATGTGCCGTCTCTGTGCTCCTGCATCGAGCCGCAACACGGCTCCCGCAAGCCCCCTGGCTCAGGCGTTACTTAAACAGGGATTGTTTTTGAGATGGAGTTCCACCCAGTACTTCCCTGCTTTGCTTCCTTGGGCCGTGGAGGGCAAGAGAGGCGAGCGAAAGCAGTGGGCAGCGTAGCCCAGTTCCCACTGCCAACCCGCAGTCCTCCCCGTGAGCACACACACACTCACACAACCACAAAGCTCTGCTATTCTTCTGCTAATGGGATTGGCACCGCTTAAAGCAGTCTGCGAGGGTATTGTCTGCAACCACAGCAAGAGAAACATTATTCAAAGGCCATTCAGGCCCCAAAAGAAGCGGCAGAGCAGAGTAATTATCGCAGACTCTCCATTAACGAGGGCATCTTTGCTCTTTGTCTGTGTTGGTTTAATAAGGGCCACTAATGGGGCCGGGGGAGGGGCACACTAATGCTTCTAAACAAACCTCCTTCCCTTCCCCACCCCCGCACTGTGAGGAGAGCTGCCTTTATGGGCACTGACAGCCGAGCTGGGAGTTACCATATTGCAGAGTGACCTTCGGGAAAACTTGGTGCGAACCCAGCCGCTTTCAGCCCCATCCCCACCGAGCCGCTGGGAGCATCGTTTGGGTCGCTGTTCTCTTTCAAGCCTTTCCATATTTCCCGGTGCTTGCCAGGCACCCCCTGCCCGACCTCTCTCATGTCATCTTGTGACCCTTCATGGCTGGACACAACGGCACTGAGTGGCAGTAATGAGGGACGACAGTGCAGATTAAGTTCTCGCAGCAAAACCTGGGGCTGCTGTCCGTTATCCAGCAGCTGTGATTGGGAGATGCTGCTGGGAAGGCAGGACGGGAGCAGCCTCCCCTCCCCACACCGCTGAAGGAGGCAGGCTGGGATCTAGCATGGGGCCATACCTCCTACCTTCTGGCTGTGGGTGCTTTTCTGGTGATGGAGAGATGGCGTGACACAAAAGCCAGCATGAACCTCCATCCTGAGATCCTTCAAAGCCGCTGTCAGGACCATTTTAGAATCCTTCTGAGGGGCTCCTAGACTGTCCCCACCTTCAAACACCAGTTGTACGGGGCCAGCTTCTGAGGCAGTTTGCAATAGTACAGGGTCAGATGCACGCTGGTCACTTAAACAGTGAAATGTAGACAAGATGTCTCAAGAGGTCTCTGCAAAAGCCAGCATTCAAACAGTGAACTGTAACGATGCATGCCTATATGAATAATATAGCCTTTTTCAACTACAGAGTACAAGGTGGTGTGGGTACAAGGCCGAGAACTGCTCGACTCATTTCTAGCCAATGAGGAAACTGAAGAACAAGAAAAGGAAATTATTTCCTCGAGTTTGTGCAGATCTTTTACTGATGCCAATCCCTGGACATTGTGCTATTCTACCTAACCTTCAAATGAAGCACCCCAATGGATGGTTGTATGGTACAGCCAGACCACGGACTGCAGAGACAAAGCAGCACCTGTGTGCCTGTGTACCTGTGCACGTGCATGTCACCAGTTTCAGAAACTGCACTAGTAGCCACCCAATGTCAGTGCTGCCTCTTTTGTTATAAGAAATGGCTTTATTCAGCTGAAGTATGGAATGACAAACTTCTCTGTACAGGCACCCACCCAACCCTCTCTACTTAAGCAAATATCCTGGTGCTAAAGTTTTATCCCAAACAGAGGAAGAAAGATATGTGGGAACTCCTCACTGCTTAAACCACAAGACTCTGGTTTGAAGAAACAGACTCCTCACAGGATTTCACACTTCTTTCCTGAGGGCTTGGTAGCTTTGAAATTTTCATGATTTTGGCCTTTTCCTTTCAACATTTCACCAGTAACTACATCTCTTGTAACAAAAGAAACTTTTCATAAGTGCTCCTCTGACTCATCTCTATAGGATCAAAACATCTCAGAACAACCTTGCAAGTCAAAGAGAGAGCAATCACCCTTTACACACAGAATGCTGAGGCACAGGGAAATTAAATAACAATACCTGAGGCCATTCTTGCCACGGCAGAATGTGGATACAGTTCTTTCTCCAGATTCAGTCTTGCTGCAGTGTTCTGAGATCAGTGGTATCCCTTCTCCCTCTTTTGAACTGTCTGGAGGACCACACTCCTGAAACAGAAAATAAGTCCTAGCATTTCATTCTTCATGTTAATCACAGTTTCTGTTCATATTCTCTTTTTCTTTTTAGAAGAATAATCATTAAACATATACAAAGGAACTGCTTTTGCCTATGGATTTTGCAATCTAAATGAGGGAGTTAATACACTGATAAATAAAGCAATGGGTTACCAGGAGCACACGGCCCAGCCTCTGACTGGCTTTGCTTTGTAAGTGTCTAAATGTCATCCTTCTTTGCCACTAGCAGTTTATTGTAAATGAAGGTGATAGTTGAACAAAAAATAATAGCGACTCAGAAGGGAGAATTGAGATCTTGTTGATATCCAAAGCAAGGGGAAATGGAGAGGTAAAAAGAAAAAATAAAAAAAAGTTGGGTTATGGCTTAGAAGATAAAGGTACCACAGAAAAAGCAATTGTAGCATGGGAAAGGAAGAATGGTCAAGGCAGACAAAGAGATTTATCACAAGGAAGGGGAGTTTTGAGAAACCCCCTCATGAAGGCAAACTCAGTGATCAGCTTGTGCATGGCAGGCTGAAATGACTTGGTCCTGTGGTAGAAGGGAGGAGAGCTCGTAGCAGTGACAGAGATAGGATGGGCAATGAGAGGCTGCTGGGTCTATTTCTTGGAACTTCACCCAGAATAGTACAGTTGAAGGTGAGGCATCTAGTACGAAAGAGATGGGAACACAGCAAGCAAGGTCTTGGAGCAAAAGCTTCAGTCTGACAGCCATGGCCTTGTCAGCAAGTGTTTGTCCAGTGTATTCTCCTTCAGGTATAGCTCCTGCAGGGAGCAGCAAATGACTACATTGGACCTCGTCAAGTCAGTTTTATTTAGATTTGCTCTTTAATACCTATAGTTTAGCACCAGGATATTTTCTCCCTAGTTTTCCCTTCTTTTTTCTGTATTAATTCTACTAGCATTTGAGGTTAACAGACAATGACTAAGTGGATTCCTCACAGGTTGTTCACTCTGCTGCTGTTATCCTGTCACACTTTAATTAAACTATCTAACCAAAATCTGATATGAATCCTACTAAAACAATGAATAGGTGTGCATTAGCTGTGCAGTTTTGGATTGTGCCCTGAATTGTGTTTGAGCTCATTAATGTAGATTTGAGCTGTTTTTTCAATTGCACCTGTGCCTTGAAACCCAGGGGAAAACAAATAGAAGTAAGGACAAATAAAAGATGCCTTTCCAGAAAATCATTTGTGTATGTTTGTAAACTACTGCAAGCAGAAGACACACTGAAATATGGAACAGGAAGCAGCTATTAATCTCTGCAAACACATCCCGGTTTACTTCAATGTCACTTCCCTGCTTTGTCTTCATATCCTTTCAGCTCTTCTTTCTCTACAAAACAGGTCTCGCTTTGCCAGCTTAGCAAAAACCTTTCCCTCTAATGCCCTCAGCTGGCACTTGCTGCACCTGCCCTCTGCTCTTCATTCCTCCTGGCCAACAAGAGCCGTACAGGGGAGAAGTACTCACCTGCTTAACAGACAAGTAGGCTAAAGCCCCATGAAAACAGGAGGGACAGCAGCAATTGTGTGACATTTTTGCCTGTCCATGCAGCCCCATTTGGAAATGTTTAAAGGCATTTAAATGTTTAAAGGCAAAGGGTGGTGACTTTCTGCCTTTACTCCTCAGACATGCCCTGGGATTCGTTTGTGAGTTTAGGCAAGCTGTTTCTGTCCCCACATCTCCATCTCCCTGTTTGCAATGGGAGATGTTGCTATGAGGATGCATTTGAGAACACTTAAACTCTACACTGATGGGGACTGAGACATGAACTCATATCCTGACCAGTCTGATGTGGCTTCTGTATCCAAACAATCCAAAGACTGGGATCACCAGGGCACAGTGTTCAGCCTCCCAAGGGTATGGGGGTATAAGCAGCCTTAAGGGATGCAGCTGAGTGTTCAGTACTGTCATTTCCTGACATGTCTTTGCTCTGCTCTACTTGCCTATGAACTCCCCGTTTTGCCTTTGCTCCAGGCCCATCTTTCTCCATGTCCTGTCCCCCTCCGGTTTCTTGGCCTTTTGTGGCCTGCTTTGGTGCAGTCCACGGTTTCTCCAGCTTCCCAGTCAGAGGCATTGACCTGATTCTGGCCTCAGGAGATTGCTCACTCTCCCTGTGAAGCCTTTAATACAGCAGACAAGAGGAATATCTGTACTATGAGAGGCAGCTCAGCACAGAGATCCTCTAGCCAGAGCAAATCCTGCCAGCTTTGGACTGTAATACGGACGCCTCAGTGCTGTGCAGCACTTACCTACTTCTGGCACCATGCTAACAGCCATCCTGCACCCACAGCCTAGGTCAGTCCTTCTGCAGAGCAGCACAACTGTGCAGAGCCAATTCAGGGATTTCTCAACAGGCACTGCTTGCATACAATATAGATATAGCCTATGTGAGCCTCTTGCTGGGCAACTAATACTGTAGGAACACAATACTGAAGCTGGAGAGATCAGTGAACAGATGTTATACAGCAATGACTTCCAGCCCCAACTCCCCTGGAAAGGTTTGGACAGAGACACCCGAAACTGATCTCTTCTAGAAGTCTGAGATGCCAGAGCTTTCACAAATGTGATCTGCTGATTTTACTTTAAAAAAATGTCTCTAACAACTGGCTATTGCTAGTTGTTGTTGCTAGAAACTTGGTCATGTTTTCCCCTCAGAAGTTACAGCCAGACCTTCAGTGTCTGCCTCTGTGCTCCTCTACAGCAACTCTTCATCTTAATGCTAATTTAATTAGCAAAGGGGGAAAAGAAGCAAGATTTTGTTGCTGCTGCATTCCTGAGGTCTCTGGCTGATGCTGTAGCCATTCAGGTGCAGCTGCAGTCAGATATGTTAGAGCAGCTTTAACGCTCTTTTTCTCTGTGGTATGAGGAATAAGGGCATAAATGTAACCCACAGGTATACTTTCCCCATAGCTCGCAATTCCTATACAAATCCTGTCCTAAAAGCTAAAATCCTCTTTACTCCATAAAGCCATCGTTGTACTCGTGTTCACAGTACATCCAAGAACATAATCAACCATTTTGTAAATCCTGAATAGCATGTGCTATAATAGTCTCAGCCTTTTTCATTTCAACTTCTATTGTTAAGAGCATAAATAAAAAGAAGGGGAAAAGAAGGCTGACAGAATTTACAAGGGATCTAGCAAAATAAAAATGATGCCTTTGATGTTCATGGAGATGAACCGCTTAAGTGATCAAGGAACATGACTGCCTTGTCCAGAGGATTCTCTACAGTGTCACCTATAAGAGCAAGCAATGGCATCTTTTGGTACTTAACACATCCCTTATGAGCAAAGCCTAAGGAATCTAGCTTTATGCAACTGTGTTACAAGATACCAAGGAGAAAAACTTCAGCCCTCTGCACACATGTATGTCCCAGTATCTTCTATTCCACAAACTAGACTGAGCTATTAATCCTAGTAATCATCAGCACTTAACGTCAGGGAAACTGTAGTCCAGATATCTATGAAGTCAACATGCTGTAATACCTTCCCATCTTCAGCCCTTTGCAAGAGCCCCCTTGTATGGCTTCCTGAACAGCGTCTATTCCAGCAGGAGAGCATGTTTCTGGCTGTAATATTCCACTGAAATCTCCCTACTGTGACTTGCATTTGAGTGATTGTTCTGTGTCATATCTAATATCCACCTGTCCCTATGGCCCTTCCTATCTGGTATATTGTACTTTCCCCACCATGGCTATTATGGCGAAGAGCAGGCTAAAAGCTCCCAGTTACATTAATGCTGGCCTGACAGCACCTGAAAGCCCCCCCAGAAGAATACTGTTCCCTCCTCGCTGATGTGCAAGTAAAGAAAGAAATCATGACACTGAACACTTCTCACCCCGAAACTGGAAAGGGTCAAAGAAACCTCACACTTTTCATGCAGTGGTATCACACTTGTTTATCTTGCATTAAACACTTCATATTTAGAATACACTAAGTGAGAAGAAAACCAGTTCAGCTGTACGTGCAGGAGGTGGCTATCAAGAGCCTGTGTTTGCACAAGCCACCAGCACCCCTTGCTGGAGTGTGTGCCTGTGCATCACTACCCTCTCCCGGGCAGATCTGCCCCTAAACAAACACGGAGCCCTGGTTGCCAAAACTCAGCAGAACAGTTAATTTTGCTTTGCCTCAGACATTGAAGTAATATGATCGTCCACTTACTGTTGCATGCTTTCAGTAACCTCACTGAGCAACACAGCGACACCTGAGCTACTTCTAAAGGAGTAAGAATTTTTTGAAATATCATTAAACAGGATACAGGTAGCTCATTAGGATTAGAAGTCCACATGTCAAGAACTCTGAGTAATCAAATGGATGTAATGTAAATTAAATTTGCTCTGATTATGCAAAGTTACCTTAACTAAGATATTTAAGCTAGCCTATTTCAAGTGTGGCTGCATTTCAGCCTCCAAAGATTGCAGCTTCTGCTGGCTAATTTCAACCACCTTGTTACCGTGACAGATCATGAGTGCAGAAAACCAAGGAGGTGGCAAAAGAGTCAACCAACATGTTTCAGGATGTCACCTTGTGCTTTCAAGTTTCCTCCTGGGTGCTTTCAAAAATTCCCCTTGAAATACTCCTTTGTGCATATCTATGTATCTCTATATCTACATCTGCAGTGTGTTTGCTTACATCTGTTTGCATGTGCAGGCACTCTCTTCTCTGATCAACCAATCCCTGCACACAGCAATACCATCATGCTGCTTACTCTCTACACTTCCTTCTCGAAGTAGGACTCTTCCATGGTACAAATCCTGTCAGCTTCCTTTCCCAATCTTCTGTTCTGGCTAATGCTTTCTGCAGACACCTGGTGAGCTGTTCCTCACCTCTGGCCAGCAAGAAAACAACCTTCTTTACAACCTGCTGCTGGCTGTTCATCTTATTGAGGTGCTTCTGGGATGCCTTAGGCCCACCAGGTTGCCACAGCCTTCACTGTCTCAGAGAAGACCTTAAGTCCAAGGTGTATTTGCCTTTCATCCTCTCAAACCCACTGAACAGTTGTTTGCTGAATGGTATCTCATGGGAATGTGCTTGAAACGCCTGCTGTCAGCTCCCCCTACTCTGAGACAGCGGGCACTCACAGCTCAGCCCCGTGGCCTCTCTCCAGCTCCATGACTGCTGCTGGCTGAGCCACAGCTGGGGAGAGGGCACAACACAGAGCAGCCCAAGATACACATCTCTTAGCCTTGCCCACCCAGCAGCTTCTCCCAACTGAAGCCTTGCTAGGGTGGGCGAGAAGGTATTGTGACAGGTCTGCATTTGTGCCTCAAAGAACTGGCTGAGCACAGAAATGCAGCACATCGGGACTTCTCAAGAAGACACTGCAGCGCTTCCCTGCCTAGGCACAAGACTGATGCTGGACTGAAGCCACTATGGCAGGTACAGTCTAAAAGCTGCACTGCCATGAGTGCTCTCTGTGTTAGTCTGCCAGGTACTAACAGGGGTATGAGGGGGCTTATTTCCTCAGAGGAAGCTGTGAAGATAAATCCAGCCATGACAGAGAGGTGCTCGGATACAGAAGAAATTGCAGCTACAGCATTTCATTATCTGAGTGTCTCTGAAAGCCATGTGTAATTTCCTAAGCAGATAAACTCAGTCCTTCTACTTTTGCCAGTGATGGAAAAAGGTGCATTATTGTCATCAGCGCCACTTTACTTCCCATCTGTTTCCTCAAGAATTGCCCAAGATACCGTGTTTCACTGACTGCTCAAGCCGTGAGCTCCCTCTAGCATCAAAAAGGATTAATGCAGTTGGTACCTTTGCCATCCTGAAGGAACAGAAAGCAAATGTATCAGTAAGATGAGGGAATTCTACACCTTTTCTTAATTTTTGACAAAAAAAAAAAGAAAAAAAAAGGTCCTTGAAGTTAGTTGTGTGCACACAGTTAAGCACTGGCACCCTAAGAATTACGAAGGGAAAAGGCAGGATCTTATTTTACATCCTTACCCATGAAACGCAGGTACAAATTGCAGAAGTCCACCCTCATCATCAGCTTTCACAGGAGAACAGTGTAAGCTGTCAAGATGGTAATTCTGGCTGTAAAGATTTCTATGGAGGGAGACCACAGCACTCATTGCAAAAAAAGAGCTCTGTCACCAAGGAGATAAAAAGAGGAGAACAGAAAACAATGAACTTAGATAATAGTGCGGTGAAATAATCCTTTAGAGTATCTCAGGCCACAGTATTAAGGCTGGATTTTTAAAACACTTTTTCTTTACTCATTACTTACATTTTGTAGTATTTGGGAGCAAAACAGAGGATTCTTTTGGCTGTGCAAGAGCTCCCCTTCCTCAAGACTACCTAAACGGTGTCCCTCGAGTGAATTATGTGAGTGGGAAAGGGGTCCCCCTGCTAGTGTTTAGATCTTACATCTAGAGTTGTTGGCAAGTCTCCTTTCCCAGACTGAGGGAAAGAAGAAGAGGTGCAGCCGACACCTTTTTCATGGCATTTGGGAATGGTTTTAGAAGTGGGAGGTGACAAGCACAAATGTGTTAAAGCCTGTATGCTCTACTGACTACAGTATTTGTGCTGTGCCAAGGTCCCAGGCAGCCTCACTCTGTAGCTGAGTAATTCTCTCAAAACACAGAGGGAGCAAAGAGTGTCAAACAGAATGAGGCAAAACTCCTGACAAGAGAGGGGCAAGGTCAAATGGATCTGCAGCTATACATAGGTGCTGACCAAAACTGCAAGCCAAAATAATATGTAGAAGCAACACCAATCTTTACAATAGTGCTCACTAGTCAAGGGAGACAGTTCCTGCTCCCCTGTTCAGGAAAAAGCCATAATCTGTAGTCCAGGCAGGCATTGCAGGTTTCAGCTGTCTGTGACACTTCCCAAGGACTCCTCTACACTCATGTCTGGTGTCCTGTCTTTGATATCAAAGCCTTGTCCTTGACATACATCACATGTCCATCAGTGAAAGAGGATTCCTTCATACTACCATTGTTCCACAAAGATCAAGCACCTCTTAAACTCACTACAAAGTTTCAGTTTTGAAGAGGCTGTTAGTGCAAGAAAAACGTGTCTCTACTAAACCCAAACTGGCGCAGTCTTGCTGGGAGGGTCACAAACTTCATTCCATGCTGCAAGTTGCAGAATAAGTAGCACTGCAAGTACCGGAATCTCTGATTCTCCTTTCATGTAGTCTGAGATGCTTTATCTTCATGGACTCGTGTTGTGATCAGAGTCCCAATGACCCACATACAAGGAAAATCTCTTGTGCCTATTCTTAGGAAAAGAACAGAATGGTGCTGAGCAGAGAGATTGGAAGTGGAGCAAGTGTCCTCCTGCTTCCCCCTCCCTTTTGCCAAGGCAGGGAAAAAGACAGAAAGGGTGAAGTGCAGGGAAACTAGCTGATGCGGAGACGCAGGTCAGGTCAGGCCAGGCACAAGTCCAGCAGTGCAGATGCTCCAGAAGAAGTGGTGCCCAGTAATGTTGGTATTTCTTAATGCTCATCTACATTTAGAACTTTGGTGCTGTCTCTCCTTCATTGATTGCTACTTTTTGTGATGTCTTAGATGCACCACCTCATCTCTTGTCTATGACTGCATGGGCCACCCCATTGCAATCCCTCTCGACCTGTTTGCAGAACAAAGCAATGCCTAAATACTAGCTGATACAAGCTGAAAACGTCTTTTTGATGTTGGCTGGAAAAAACAGCAGTCAATGATTCACAAACCATTCAGACTCTTTCCTATGGTCTGACTTCACATTCACTGTAGTAAGACTATCATTGACCACAGCTGTTACTAATTTTATCAACATTTCTTAAAATCAAATATTTAATCAGAACAAAACATCTAATTCTTCTATAATGCATGTCAGACTTGAAACAGACTGAATTCTATATTCTCTACTCAAAGATTAAAAAAACCCCCAAATTGCCGAGTACGTGACTAATTTATAATGTAGATTTGAATGACCAACTGCTTGGCACAGAAGCAGGAATACAAGTTAACAGCCATGCTGTTTAAAATTCTTTCAACAGACAAACAAGTTAGCTAACATTTCAGGAAATATGTATTTTTAAATGACTGCCTTTGTAAAACAGCTGTACATACTATCAACAGTTTCTAAGGTTCTTGTCTCATCAAGCTGTCACATGAACGCAAGCTATTTGCTTTTTACAGGATGACTGAAAATGGCTTTGTGCCAACAGTTGTTTATAGGAAGTTATTATCAACAAATGACTGAGCCTGATATAAAAATATATACATGATTGTATGTGTATGCATTGTGTGAGGCTACACATACACACACAAATGTCCTTTTTTTGCAGCCTCCAGAAGTATAGCTACTTCCTAAATTTGCTGTCTCTTGATGCGGACAGAGCAACCTGCTGCACGAAGAACCAGCAACATTTAGAACTGTTACTGATGTTGTCTGAGCAGAGAGCACTGATCCAACACCCACCTCCTTTCATAACCTGTTGGACTAAGCGGTCATTGCCCCCGCAAGCCAAGAACCAGAGAATGGACAGTCTGGGATAAAACATACCTTCTCAAACAGCCTGAAGGAGGACTGGGAAAGTACGTTCTCACTCCAAGTGCTACAGGAATAGCTGAATGACCTAGAGGAGTTCAACTAGCTGCCATCACCAAGCTCTCACCTCTGTTTTCGGTTGCAGTGCTGCTCACTAATTTCTCCTAGAAATCTTTTGATCTAATATAGGAACAACCAGAACAAAAACAGGGCTCGCATCCATCTTCTGTTTCCTTCCTTGTTCTCTCATCTGCCGGATATAGGGATAAGGGTTGTGTCCCTTGCCAATGCTCATAGCTCTTGAACTATTTTTCCAAACAGCAGCACTTTCAGCCTGTCTCTTTTGCTTGACCCTGTAGATGCCAAAAAATTTTCAATACGGCATAGATCCTGTAATTATTATTGTCAGTTATCTACTGCCACTCAAACCAAATAAAAAATAAAAGCCAGCAGAAATGTTTTTGATACCTCACTCTGTGCTAATTCTCTAATCCTGCCTGACACTGTTTGTCCCCGTATTAGTGATAATGTCAT
This sequence comes from Falco cherrug, assembly GCF_023634085.1. Classification (NCBI taxonomy): domain Eukaryota; kingdom Metazoa; phylum Chordata; class Aves; order Falconiformes; family Falconidae; genus Falco; species Falco cherrug. The sequence continues at coordinate 14,059,887 of NC_073704.1, read as the reverse complement.
AAATGCAGACTAAAAGTTCAAGATGTGAATTAGCAATGAGAACGCACCATCCAAAACCCCCAAATTTGCTTTCTTTCCTCATACAATATACTAAAACACCAAATAAAGTAAATATAGATAAAGAGAGAAAATTAAAAATGAAAATCCCCAAAAGAATGATGCTTTTTATCCTAGTGGTTTAAGGCAATGTTAACACTCCTTTCCGGCACAAATGAATCAGACTGCTAGCCCATTTAGTCAAACTGTCACGGAAAGTTGCTAGTACTGGATTACTTCAGGATGAAGTGCAAAGGATGTTACCCTCCACAGATCCTCAAAGAATATGCCATTATTTTTTATCCCCATCAGTTCATGGTTAGCTTGTACTCGCTACGCTAAAGGTTTCGATTGCTTCAGCTTATAAACCAGTAACATAACTATGGATAGTCCAAATTGTCATTCTAAATAATGTTTCACTTCAATACTACTTTGTGGACATATCCTTTGCAGATTAACAATGTATTTGGAAGGAATTACCTCTTTTTCTCCACTTTAAATCATTGTTTTAACTTTTTTATTCGAAGTCTCTTTTTCAAAAGGAATGGAGGAAATGTCAGTTTATCTTCTTTGTAGTACACACACTGTTGTGTGTACTTTTATCATTCTGAGAATGAACACAGCAAGAAAAACTTCCTCATGTTTCCTATTAGTGTGCTTTAAAGCAATTCAGGAAGTTGTCTTTAGAAGTGAAACTTTCAAGAAGGATGTATCAGTTAATGCTAGTTTTTGTCAAACCTCTCTTGAAACCTTGTTAACCTTTATAACATTATACACAAAAGCTAATGTTTTTGTGAGTGTGGAGGTGGCTCCAGTGCCTCTTCAGAAATTCTGTCCACTCAAAACTCAATACAGTTCCAGTTTCCCTACCTGAAGCCATTTCTGCTGCAGTCAGGAAACTATAGCTCATTTGAAAACAGTCACTTCATTGCGAAAAACTGCTCCTAAAGAAATGGGAATTCATCAATTCCAAAAGAGAAACACAGATAAAAGAGTGAATCTAGAACATGAAGTTACTCTCAAATTCTTCTCATAATTACCAATAATATTAAAAGATTTTGACTATTTCTGTTAGAAAATATAGGAAATATCATATATCTTGCATGAAGAATTTGTGTATAATGCTCTATGTATTAACTCTTAACTTATTTTAACTTTTTCTACATGAGATGGGATAAAACAGATCCTACACAGGGTATGTGAAGAAGCTGAACGCTAAGTGAAAGCATGACAAAGCCAACAGAAACCAAAATCACCACAGAGCCGTATTTTAGAAAGTGCTTTATTTCCCGGTTCTTTCTGCAATGGCTCACAATCACTGTTTTTGTTTGTAAGATCAGAATAAGTATCAGCATACCACCAGAAGTATTAGCCTGTGGTTAGTGTCTGAAAGATCTTACCTTACTAATGATAATTATGCTGGCTGACTTTATGCTATCTTTTGTTACCACCTGTCCACACTGAAACTTTTCCATTTTGCAGTTATTAGCTAATCTTGCTAGTGGTCTCTCAGAAGTTCACAAGTCTGAAATAAAAGGAATGGAGACACTTTTTTCATAGATTGAACTGGCAAAATAAAACCACGTTTCACTATGAAAACAATGATCTTTTTACAATTGCTACTGATAAACCTTAGGCCACACTCCTGAAGGTACTAAATTTGGTTCCAGGGTAGTTTGCCTGCTTTTTTTTTTTTTTTTTTAAATAATTGACAAGTTCACTCTGCCTGATCCAAGTTCATAGATTTACGGAGTACTTCAGTGCAAAAGAGGTTCTGATAACTAGGGAATATGGATTATCATGTGTTCCTCCAGAGCAGCTAGTGGCCAAGCAGGCATGGCTGTCCCCGAGAGCTGCAAAAAGGGGAATTCCTTTCCCTTTCACAGAACTTCAAGAGAAAAGAGAATTGTTATATGCGTTTCTTCTACAGCCTTAAGATAGCCAGGAAAGCTTATGGAATAGATTATACAATAAGTCAGCAGTAAGAAAATAAAAGTGAGTGATATCATTGGAAGCAAATACTTGATGAAGTCATAATGACAGTGCAATCCCTTCTGAAGCTCACCTAATTCATTACCAAAGACTTCTTTATCCACCACAAATAGCTTTGTGTCCTCCATACAGACAACTAACAATTTACCATGTTCCTTTTTACAGTCTTCCTTTCATAGCAAGACATGGACAGAAGGTAAGAAATTAATTTAGCTAATGCTAGGAAGCCATCCATCAGTTCTGTATTCCAAACAGTGCCTATATTAGAAACCATGTGTGTCATGTCACATAGTACTCTGTCTAGGTACACTCAGCGACCAGTGCCAGATATTTTTAGTAGGTGGTGTAAGAACTCACATACAAAACTTATCTTCTAAAGGAAGTTCTCTTCTCATTCAGGAAAATAATCTCTGAAATTACCACAGGAATATAAATCGCATTCCCAAACTCTTTATTTCTTTTCCCAAGATTAACAGTACTTTCACCGAAGATGTCACTCACCCCAAACTTTGCTACTCTCTGAAACACAGCTAGATACAATGCCATGAAGATGCTGCATCCTTAACATCTCCAAGAACACCACTACCAAAGTAGATCAAGTAGATTCTACTGCTGCAGCATCCTCTCCTCTGAATGATTCTCATGCTCAAACCTGTAAAAATATGACTGATATTCTTCTTCAGCAGAAATGCAATGGATTAGACCTGTTCCTGAGTTGACTGTGCAGCTGAGATTTACTCTAGTGAAAAGGTGAATGAGCAGAACTTGAAAGGCCTAACCAGAATACATCCAAAAATGCACTCCCTGATTCAAACAAGGTGCGCTCCTTTCTACACACAGATGGACTTCTTAAAAACTAAAATCTGATCCATTTTGTGTCCTACTTAAAAAATTAAAGGCAATATTGGATTGCACTGATCAAAGAAAAATGATTTCAGTATTTCCCATTGTGGTTTGAGTCCAGATATAAATGTCAAGTACTTGATTCAATGTGAAGAAAATTAATTTATTGCCAGTCAAATAGATTAAAATAGTGAAAAGTAAAAAGAAATTAAAAATCACCTTCCCCTCACGCTCCCCTCTTTCCCCAGGCTCAACTTCAAACCTTAAACCCCCCAACTCCTCTGCTTTCCCCCACACCTGAAACAGCACAGGGCAAAGGGGAACGAGGGGTTGCAGTCAGTCTGTAACAGCTCCTTTGCATTGCTCCATCCTCCTCGCACTTTTCGCCTGCTCCACCATAGGTCATGTCCACAGGCTGCAGTCCTTCAGCATAAGCCTGCTCCTCTCTGTGGACTGCAGTTCCTTCAGAAAATTTCCACCTGCTCCAGAATGGGATCCTTTGTGGGCTGCAGGGAAATCTGCTCCAGCACCTGAAGGAATTCCTCCCTCTCCTCCTTCTCGGACCGTGGTTTTCAGAGAACTGTTTCTCTCACTTTCTTCCTCACTGCTCCCTGCCATGCAGCATTTTGCCCTTTCTTAAACATGCTTCCACAGAAGTGCCACCAGCTTTGCTGGTGAGCTCAGCTGTGTCCTGCAGTGGGGTCCAATGCAGAGCTGGCTGGAACCAGCTGTGTCTTGCACAGGGCCACCCACATCTGGGCACCTGCACCCAATACAGAAGCATAACCTAAAAGTTGGACATTAAAGAACTTCCTGACCCTCTCCTGTGCTCCCCTTCAAGTTTTGCCCAAATTGTCATTTGTGGGGTGCACAATGGGCCAGGCCTACAGACTAATCTGGATTCAAAACAATATAAGGGGGCAAAGGACAGTTATTTGTACTGATAATTTGCTGCTACACATAGTGCAGTATGCTGCTCGCATCAGCACAGCCCTGCAGTTGTGCTGGCCTGCATGGAAATGCAGGTGCAGGAGCAGAACCTGTAGCAAGTGCTTCCTGCAAGAACTTTTGGAGTTAAGGTGGTAGTGGAGCTCACCCCAGTATCTCCTCCTCGTCAAGCAAAAGATAACAGCATCTTACATTTCATTCATGCAAGGAATCAACCTCCAGCACAATAAAGCAGAGAGGAAATTAATCCCCAAACATGGGAAACTAAGGTTGACAGAGCAGGTTATTTAAAGAAGTAATTTTTTGTTTCTGCGCTGCTCTGTTTTGTTTCTGTGCTAGGAGAAAGAGGCAATGGGAGAATGGCAGAAAAGTGGTAGATGAGAACATGTTAAAACAATTCCCCCATTCTCAAAAAGTGCTGAGTATGTACAGTGGTAGGAAACAAAAAACCAACAACAATAAAACAAAACAAAACCCAAAAACAAATGGTGAGGCCAGGGGAAAGTAATTTTATGGCTTGTATTATGTTCAAAGTTAGACATGCACTAGAACCTGACATGAAAAACCTGTGCACCCACCAAATTACTGTGAAGACAGCAATCTAAAACTGGTAAAGCTTTCTTTCCACAGGTCATCTGTTCTCAGTAGAAGGTCAAGAAGGTTCCCACTTTCTCCATCCCATTCCATGTACGAAACACCTCAGATGCGATAAGAGCTTTGTCAACAGCCAAGAACATGGAGTTGTTACATCAGTTCGCATTCAGAAGATGACTAGTGCACTGAAGATAAAAGCAAATATACATGATTACCATTCCAGCTTTTATTAGATGTGAGCTCAGAGTATAAATAGCACCAAAATCAACAATAAAAAAGTTGTATATTAAAAAAAATATTTACCATTTAAAGTGAACCACTTCAACCAGAAGAAACTGCAATCTTGAGCTGTAACTTCAAGGGCTTTCTAACTCCTGCAAGCAGCTTTTCACAAAATTAACTTCCTCTTCTGTTCTCTGTTCTGGTCTCTTGCTGGTTGTGTGGAGTACTCTCAGAGGTAAGTGGTCCTGAGAAAACATCCAACACATAGTGAACTAAGAGCTAAAAGTAGAAGCCAAGGGGGTAAACCTGGACACTTCAGAAAACTGAAGTGTCATCTATAAGAAACATAAATAATCAATTTCCAATTCTCTCTCCCATTTAATTTTAACTTTTAAGAGAAATATCTGTGAGAAAAAGGTACATTTATGTCTACAAGAACTGCAACCTGAAAAAGCATGACTAAATTTTTAGCATGGTCCTTTAGGAATTAAACACTCCACGCTTAGATCTAGGATAGAAGATATGTTTTAGGCCAAACTTGTGGCTAATTTGCAAAATCACTGTTGAACTGTAAGCTGGGGGGAGCAGGGAAGAAACTGAGATTCATTTTAGTTCCACTGCTGACCTCTCTGTTTGAGAGTGTTTCTCAAGATGTTTAAGAAAAGGTACTGTGTGAGGAGGGTACTACGTTAAGAGCAAGAATGACCATTTTTACCATGATATTCTGCAGTTGCTTATTCCTTCTACCAGCTCTCATTCCTAAATTACACCATACTTGAGGGTGACAGTTCTAGGTACTCCCAACTCAGACTATCTACGCTGTCCATCAATTTTTCATACAGGAGACCTCTATTTTCTCTTAAACTGGAAAGCAGAATTCCAAAAGCCATGAAGAGATAAATATGAGCAGCTGTGTGTCAGGTAGAAACACAAATGCAGCTCTTCTTGGGAGCTGGAAGAAACAGGTTTTTCTTCTGCTCAACAAGTATTGCAGAACACATGGGCATAGCCTCAGAATTTGTCCTAGCTCAGTTAGAGCTCAGATTAAGACCAAATTCACAGCTCTGTCAGTTCTAGAGACTTGACTATTTATACCACCAGTGGTTTCACTAAACCAATGCAAATTCCAAGCACAAAGAAAATTTGCCACACCTAGTCTTGATGTGACAAATGTTTATAAACAAACTGTGGTTTGCAGATACTGTTACTGACATGCTGTCAAGTGACCAGGTCAGATTATGCACGTGAAAAGGAAGTGCCCTCATGATGGGAGAGGTGGTAAGAAAGAATTCTGATGTCATCCCCGTTTCCCACCCCATTCCTTCCCCTGCATGATTTTGGTTCTATAATTGCTGCTCTTTTTTGTGGAAGACGATGAACACAGTGATTTGCAGCATAGGTGGAAGATCACCTTCAGAGGAAGAAAAGTGCCAAACCTTTCAGGCTCTGAACATGGTGTTTTTGAAGGACAGTTTGAATGCTTTCTGTTCTGGATAAAAAGAAGAAAAAAAATTGGAAAAGGGTTTGGTTGTTTTAGGTTATTACAGGGTTAGAAGTATACACTAATATTTCCTCATAAGGAATTTCTTAAGAAATACAACATTATTCACTTTAAGTTAAAGCTTACTCTGTAAAAAACATACATCTGAAAGGACTTCAGACAAAAGCTCTCCACTGTTTCTTTATAAAACAAGCTTCATTTACTTTAAGAAAATGTATACAGACAATATAAAGATCAAGAGGCACTATTGGCCTACAGTTTCAGTATGACATGTGAAGACGGCAATGCATGGATAAGCATCCATTAACATTTTGGTACATACTCATAAAAACATTGAGATCTGTCCAAACAGTAGGCATCTCATCAAGCAGAACAGAGAGACACAGTGATTCTAACACTTCTGAAAAGGAAGAATTACTTTTATTCTCTATTGAAAAATCCTCTTCCTCCCACCAAATAATGCGGGCTTTATAGAAGTCATGTCATCAGCCTTTAATCCCCTCTGTTCCATTCCTGCAGGTCCTCCCATAAGATCTTACCTTCTTCATGATCTCCATGTCCCTTCCAGTCTTGTGCAACTTCTTGAGTGGGGAAGCAGAAAGAACAGCTATGTCAGAACACAAAGACAAATCATCACTGTTTCTCAAGGGGTGCATTCAGGACCAGCACAGAGAATGTCAGTCTGGAATGAGGATGCTGGGACTAAACTTCTCCCTTTCCCATTGATCTGCCAAAACACATCTTTCTCTCAAATGGCATTCCTACTGCCATTTAATTGCCATACCCAATTACATTTTAAATAGTACCTAGAGGCAAAGACTATTCTACAAAGAACAGAAGTAAGTGTCTGGTCTCTCCTGGAGCCACTGAACTATCAACATTTAACCAAAGGTTAGAGCTAAAATTTTAACAGTGTTTTAGTGGTAATTTATGCTGTATTGACACTGTCCCCCACTGTAGAAATCCAAGTACCTTAGAAAAATGACCAAATGGCAATAGTATGTAAGTTTTTGCTCTCTAGCTCCTGCATATTGAGGACCCAGAAATCAACTCTTATGAACTCACTGTACTACAAACAGATTTTCATCCTCCTGTGAGCCTTATCAATCTCTATTAGAAAAAAAGATCAAGAAGAACAAGAAATCTAATTTGCTTAGAACAGCATGCTCTTGTTTAAACAGGCAGACTGTCATTAACAGAAGGCCAGTACAAGCCAAATGACCAACTGAGCTGCCCTGCAGAGCTAAGGATGGTTGTAGTAAAAACAGGAATTCCAATTATCCACATTAAAAGATCTGATTACATGTGCCCTAAAATATCTGCACCATTTAACCACAGTAAGGTATAATTAAAACTCTATTAAAGAATTAACACGCAAACACTATATTCATGTCTCCATTTTCTTTTTTCCTTCCCCTCTCACCTGATACATACAATCCTCTATGCATATATCACTTAGAACTATTAAGCATTCAAAGTTAACTATTCAAAGTTAACTTTTTCCACAAAGAGGTTAACTTACCCATGCCTTTTGCAAGGTTTCCTCTATCTAGCAGAGGCTAACGGACTACTGATGAGAACTATTCCCACAGCATCCAGTGCTCCTATTTTTCTGTCCAGGGAAGACTCCTTAGGACAAGGACAATCAGTACTTGTCCTCAGAAAGCTTTCCATGTTTTCAAAACCCCTTCTGTACTGGAATAGGATGGGGTCCTAGACGAAAAATGCCCACTAATATTTTCTACAGAACAGCGGTACTGTTTATTATCACTCCTTTGAAGACTCTCCAGAAAACACATCAAATCCTTTCAGAAAATAAACATTTCATTTGTCATATGCGTCAGAAATGGAATGAGATACTAGGGTGTAACAGCTTACACTGGAAAAAACCTCCAAATGCACGCACATACACTACTGTCATGTGACAAGATTTTTGCCTTCCCCTCTTTCTCCCCCCACATCATACCTTAGTTGTTGCTTCCTGGATAGTTTCTGACCTAAAAAAAAAAATAAAAAAAATCAACACAGCCTGTTTTACACAATGCTTGTTTCATTCATTAATGAGGTGCGCTGTTGCTGGGAGAAAATAATCATTACTGATGGGATAGGCTCTGAAGTTTATTCTTATGGAAGCCTTGTTCAGAAGGGAAGGGCAGATCAAGAATTTTCTCATCAGAGATCCATGAAAAGCAGTAACTTTTCACAGCACCATCCTCAGCTATATCACGCTTGCTATCCCTAATGGAACAGATTCTTCCTGCTTAATCTTCTGAGAACAAATCTGTTTGAATAGGCTTAACGGAGCAAACTGTAAGTTCGCCAACAGCCAGACAAGTCAAAGCCAGCTACTATCCACAGCCAGAATCAGGAACTCAAGTAGTATAAAATGAGAGGTCAGTTTCTCAATATATAGCCCTAACAGCTGGCAGAAACTATGCTTTTCTCAAATCTTCTCAGTTGCTGTGAATGTAACAAGCGTCTTGTGAAATGTGGCTGCCTGATACTGATCCAGCTAAGGATGACAAGCCCAAAAGCAAGCCAGGAAAAACCTTAATGCAATTATAAGGAGCACAGGGACCTAGGATCCTGGGGAGATGGGAAGAAAAACTGACAGGAAGCAAATCTCACCATTATTTACTTATGCAGTGAACTCACCAGCTGCTCCAACAGTATGACAGTGAAACACTGAGAACCAGAGGGCCTGAGGGCATGGGACGTGGGTGGAAGCCCTAAGTGTGAAGGAAGACACATCTGTGTGGATACTGAGCACGCTTGAGGTAGACAGAGCTGCAGTCAGAGGGACGAAGAGAACAGCAAGTTAATTCAGTTGGGAAGAAAAGGTATATTTACCTTGGTAACATGTAAAGGAAAAGACTTTATGCTCCTAAATTAAAGCTCCAAGAGGAGCTGCTTCTTCATATTAGAAGAATGGGCATCTCAGACTATGGGAAGTCATCTACCTGCCTCTGGTACTCACCAAAACTCAAGCAGCTTTGTTGGTTTTGAGGGCAGGATAGGCTTCCCTTTTCTTTCAAACCTTTAAATTCCTGCCATGAGCTCACCCCATCCACTACTGGCACACATTCAGGAGCTGCACTTGCCTTTGTGATGAGCTTGCTACCTGCTTCCAGGGCCCTGGAGCCCCCCCAGCACAGCCCCCGCTCCAGCCCTCCCCACAGCACCCTTGCTTTTCACACACCTTCAGGAACTTCTTCCACCTGGTCTCCCTGGAGCTGTACTACTTGTTCTTCATCCCCAGAAAGCACTGCCCTGAAATAGCTCTTGCATTTCTCCCCATGAGCCCCCGTAACCACAACACAGACCATTACTTTAAAAGTAGTGTGCATTTGAATAGGAATATTATACATTAAGTTACTATATATATATACACACACACATACATATACAGACATTTGTCTCTAAATTTTGTACAAACTACAACAATTTTATACCACAAAAAGGACTCATTAACACTACCGTTTCCATCCAAGAGGCTGCCACCCTTGAACGACAGCTATGGATGCATGCCTTTTTAAGTCTTCTCTACATTTTAGCAAAAAGTTATTTTTGCATGCACATACATAAGCACAGCCCTTCTTGTAAAGCCCACTGAGCACTGTTACCGGTAACCAACAACGAGCATAAATTGGAGAATAAGTTGTTCATTTACAGTACCGTTGAAGCTCAAGATTTCTAGGTTTGCAAAATAAACACCTGAACTTAATAAACACAAGAAAACAAACTAAACATCAGAAAAACTACTACTATTCCAAAGTAATAACCAACTACTTTGCACCAAACTATATAGCTTTCTCTGAAAAATAAGCTTTGAGTATTCTATTCAAGCAAATTTGACTGCATTGAAAGTGGTTTACTTGTGATTTTTTCCATATCTGTAATAGAGCCTTTTCTGTAAAATTTAGGTGGACATTAGTGAACAAAGATGTTAAACTGAACATAGACTGGATATGCGTGAGGAGTTCGTGTTCCTCCATTAGCAACATGTACAGAACAAATGTAAACATACTCTTTAAAGAGGAAAGGTTACACTAAATTAAAAAAACAACACTATTTAATAAACTGGAATATGTATTTGGGAGACAAAGAACTGAAATTCTGTGAAAATGAAGGAACTGAAAACAAAAGCGTGAGTATTGGCTAGATAAGCATTTCAAAATTTTTCGATGAGCCGTACTGTTCCAACTCTCATCCCCAGCTTTTAAAAGCAACTAATTCTTTACTGCTTCTTTAAATTTCTCCCAACTTTTTGTTCTATTGTTTTCAGGGTACTGTGCAGATCAGGGTTGATTATAAAATCCATTTCACAGTCTGCAATTCAAGATGGACTAAAAGAGTATTTCCTCCATCTGTGAGTACTAAACCCAAAATAGAAATACCATCAGAAATACTGTTCAGCACAGGATGAGACTGTAGCTCATGATGCGAAGAACAGTGGCTGTTAAAGAAAGATCTGTTAACGAGGGAACTAAGCAAGACGTGATGGAAATGTAACATCTCTTTCCTCATACTTTTACTCCAACCACAAATGTATGGTCTGCTTTGAAGAGAACTAAAACTGAAATAACCTCTTGCTGGTAATCTTTAGCTGCAGTTCATTCTTTTGAGAACAAGCATTCTCAAAAATGAGGAACTATTCTCAAAAAAAATGAGTAATATTGAGAAAGGTGATATACTTGGGAATGCATTTGTTTCACCTCTAAGAAAAAACAAAGGTGATCACTCAATACAGCAGCATGAAAGGAGGTACCCATTCTGGTATATAGTTACCAAGCTGGAAAAGTAAAGGTGACTGCTGCCTGTGTGCTCCAGAACTATGACTGAAGCAGAGAACATCTATTTTGAACATATTCTCACAATTAACAAGAAAAAAGCCCAAAAGGGTGAACCTTGTGGGATTTTACCTACCAGAAATGAGTAAGGCATACCACAAAACAAGTCAGTGCAGAAACCAAATACAAGAGACTCCAAAGAACTGGAGATTCTCTATGCACTTGCATGATAAAATACTGACTCTTACTTAATAATAGCATGATCCTGTTGGAAAATTCTGATTTAAGCTAACCCATAAACATTAGCTTTAAAAGAACAGCATTAGCAATGTTAGTAACCTCACAGAACTTAATCTATGTTAAGGTAAGATTAGAAGCACCTACCTAACAGATGCTGCATATAAAGGCATTAGGAACCCAAGTTCAATGTGAGACTTTCGAAAGTTTTAGCTTTAAATACTCAAAATAAAATTAAAAACTAATTTTAAATGGCCACTATTTAGACTATGTTCGTGAATGCCTTGAGTGTATGTTAATAAATCTAACAATTTTAAAATGTTAATCTTTATGTTCATATAATATTACTAACATTTTCTCCTCTACATGAATGAACCAATCTCTTTCCTGCCTTTGGTTGGGTTTTTTTGTTTGCTTTTAAATCTGAAAAAGAGAAAGTCCTCAGATTGTTTTCTTGTACTTCATGCAGAAAAAAAATTAATCAAATTTTATGATCAAGTTCTCAACCAGTTAGTAGGAACTAATAACAGAACTGCTGATAATCCTGTATTCAAAATACTCTGAATGCTGCTCTAAGAATTCAGCATCTGAAGCTAACAAATGATATCATCATTTCACTTGGTGTCTACGTTGGCATCAGTTTAATTTCATTTACTGCTTTAAATGGATTCCAGGTTATTTGTAAGTATATTTCTTTTCTTAAAGAAACACGTCTGTCACGGATTATGTAACTCAGTGCTTGTCACTTACGGATTTGGCTTAAATATTACTAAAAGATATTTCTTTATCATATTCAGTTTTTAAGATTCCTGGTAATTATTCTAAGTAATATAGACCGCTTCAGTCTTGGAAGCTGCCACCATTGAAAAAGATCAATTTGTTTTCTGAATGTTATAGTCATAGCACACCTGCACATATTGCTTAGATTTGTATCACTTGCTTTGTTTTCTTGAGCCTCTCTTCGTTAGTCATGTATCCATAAGCCCTACATCACAAACAGCAGCAGCGTAAGTCATATTTGTCTGAGCTAATAGCTTAAGTGCATAAAGCAAAAGGTAGATAAGCTGAAATGGCAGCATCAATCATTTTCCGTGAGACAAGACTCCTGCATTTAGTTGTTACGACCAACTGCTAATACAGTACCACTGCAAAGGGTGCATGCAGCAATGAACCTCATTATAAAGCCAGAACATAAGTTAGAAGATGTCAAAGTTGAAAACATTCAGAATTACAATTCACATACTTTTCTTCATTATACAACCTTACGTTCACCTGGCAACCTCACCTTTCTCCTCTCCTTGATCTTCATGCCGTTAACATTATGATCATGTCAAAGCTGCATTTTCTTAAGCATCTATGTCCTTCATCACTTTGAAATTTAGCATCTTGGACCTTCATTTTGTCACAAAACCATTGCTGTATTGATACACTTTGCTGTCAGATTCTGTGGTCTTGGAGCTGGCAGATTCTATGGTGTCTGTAGTGCTGTAACAGTCGAGAGTCTCAAGGAAAAAAGCAAACCCAGTGTGATCCACATTCTAAAGCTAAGGAATTAAATTGTGGAAGACCTTCAGAAATGTTGACCAAAATGGGCCATTTGGATAGCATCCAAGTTACTCAAAACTTCAAATATAAGAGAGGTGATGTTCCACCGGGCAACTGAATGACCTGGAATTGGCACTAAACCACATCCATCATAAATCAAAAGAGCTGTCTGTCAGAACTAGTGTAAAATATGCCTAGTCTGAATGTCACAATACAATTTTAAAAGAATGGCATTACTTTGAGAGCACCCGCCTTTGCTTCCAAGACACTTAAGAGTTCTCCGATTTGAAAAATCCTTCCAGGCTTCACAGATTTAAATAGGTGAGGAACTATGGCAGTCTCTGATTTTATCTGGCTTCATAGACAATGCCTTTTCTCTTGGCTCTTGTTTAACTTGGCTCACACAGACAACACCCTCTGTATTTTCTTCAGCTTAAAAACAAAACAAAATTCATACATTGAAGTTCAAACTCCACTGACAATGCTTCAGCCCAAATAACTGTATGCATTTAAAAGAAAAATATTTCAGGAACTCAGGAGGTCACTACTGTTTAGTTTGACAGACAGTTATGTCATCTACTGTGGTATAAGACATTGCAAGTTGACATGAATTTACTGCAGTAAGGGCTCCCTTGAGTAGGAATATTTAAAATATTTTATAAAAAAATTAGTATGTTTGGAGATAGAAAATTAGTCTCACACAAAATGTCATTCGTCTTCCCCATGGAAAAATAAAGCTCCCATTTTACTGGATTTTTTTCTCTTCTTTTCTAGGGGAAAGGAGGAATAAAGGTGCTTATCGATCAAAAAATTAACTCTAAAGCATGTTGATTTAGAGAATGACTTACACTTCAGGCATAACTGGCCACTTCTCTATGACTGCACATACATTTTCAGCAGGAATTAGCTTATTCTTAAGTTAGCACTTGGAAAAGAGAAAATCCAGAACATACAGGATAATTTTAACCAAGTGCACTGTGTAAGTGTATGCACACAGAGAAGAAAAGAGTATCTTGAAATACACACTGACTGAACTGCTAAGTTCAAGTATATGGTGTTTCCTCTACATAAAATCTGTGACATTATTTCCTTTTTGGTCTAGACTGTTTTTTGTCCCCCTGCTCTCTAGACAAAGAACCTGTCTCTGAAACAAAAAAAGAAGAAAAAAAAAAAGCAAAAAAAAAAATCTATTAATTTTACAGGCAACTCCTCCATATAACTTAGGATTGGCACCAATATTCTCACAATTTCCAAATTCAGTATGGAGATGATAGACTGAGACCTTGAGCAGCAAAAAAAAAAAAAAAAGGCAACCCAAAAAACTTAGTCCTTGCATTTATATATTTTTATATTTGACCACATTTCTTTTTCTGTAAAACAGTAGTTCTTTAAAAATTGACTTACAACACTCATCACTTACAAAAATATTTGAGAGGCATTCACATCTAGATTTAACAAATGGAGTAAACGACTGAATGGAAGAGGTGCATTGGATAACCTCTCTGAAATCCTTTTACCCTGAATGAAATCAGAATTTCTCAGGAAAGTAGTCAAATTCAATTATAAAAGGGAAAACAACCAGTTACAAAAATATGTCAGTACAGTAGGCAGAAAATCCCTTCACAATTTAACTTTGACAATACTGCCACAGTAAAATATCCCAGTATTACTTTAACATGTACAAATTTTGTTATATTTCCTCACGAACCCTTAATTTCCTTTTTATTTCTTCATGTAGTTTTATATTTCCATTTTCAGAATATTACAGAATTTAGTACAAATTAAGTTTTGCTGACCTGCAAAAGTCATCAGGACATATGGAGATAATTATTGCTATGGCATTATGAAGGTGTAGGCTATGATCCAGCACATACTTGCATAGATGTTCTGGCAAAACTACTCAAAAGTCATCTTTTTAGAAGTCACTGATGACAAGAAAATATAATATAGAAATAATAAAGCATTGCACAGCTAACATTTCAGACTCTCTGGACAGTCAAACGGATATGTTGCACTGATCTATATATGCTCCATATCTAATTGACTTTCTCCACCAAGAATCAGAAAGCATTCTTTTAGAATGCAAGCTTTCATTCTCAATCCAGTTCCATGGCTGAGAATTCAAAGACTGTATCTATATTTGATAACAATAGTTTTAAGGAGACTTCTATTTCAATAGAGAGAAAGTTATTTATGGCATTTATTATGCATTTTTTTAAAAAATATTTTCAAACAGAAGTTTGAAATTCCAAGCAATTACATACAACTTGATCTGAACACTTCTAAAGCATATTGATGACTACAGGATTCTAGTAAAAATTATAAAAAATACTCAGAAATCTGCTGGGATGGTGCAAAGAAAGAAGCCATCAAAACCCCCACATTTCTGTCCAAAGAGTTCTAACTAGATTCAATATTGGTTATTTTCTATTCTTATTTTTCCTTTAAAAAATATTTTGACGATCATAATATTAGCTAGATATTAGGATTTTTGGCAAAAATATTGCGTTCATCAAATAAATTGGTATTTGGTCAAAG
Organism: Falco cherrug; assembly: GCF_023634085.1. Lineage (NCBI taxonomy): Eukaryota > Metazoa > Chordata > Aves > Falconiformes > Falconidae > Falco > Falco cherrug. The sequence continues at coordinate 14,044,641 of NC_073704.1, read as the reverse complement.
AAAGTGATAAGCAGTTTAACTAAGAAGTCATCTTCTTACACTAAAAACTAAGTTTTGGTTTGTTGTGGGTTTTTTTGGTTTGGTTTGGTTTACAGTCATCATGTTTTCACAGTAAAAGCTAATTAGAATCAGCTGAAAGAAGTCTGTGCTGGAGTTCCCCCTTATCAACACATTTCTCTCCTTTCTTCAAGACACAGAGAATAAAATCCACCATATTTTCCATTTACGTATTATTGGGAAGACTGCAACTTACTAAGTGCTGGATGGCTGTCCACAATCCGTACTGGAACAGTCTGTACATCTCCTAAGAGAATCTGGTGGACTGCTCCTTCTAGGCTTCTGGAGTCATCTACCCCTCCAACTGCTACCAGCTGGCCTGTGGTGACCAGACTCTGATCAGAGCCAGGTGAAGTCTCAAAAGCAGAGGCAGTGGTGCTATGCTGTGCTAGGCCAGCACCTGCTTGCAGACTGTGTCCCTGACTAAGTACTAGAGAATGGTTGGTTATTGCACTCCCTATGGATTCCAGGAGACTTGTAGGGCTGGGAGGGGAATGGTTATTTACAGCTATCAGGGCTGTTGATCCATTTGTGGAGGTACAAGTTGACTGCAGCTGTAATCCCTGCGAAAGAGAAGGCAGAAGAACTAACATACCAGTATTTACAGCAAGAGTAATTTGCATTTAATGGCACGTATTTTGCAATGCTGGAACTGGATAGCTTCTGACTTCCTATACATCATCTCTTTTGAACAGTCAATCCCAGCAACCTGAGGCTAAAGTTGTATTAGAAAACAATTAGAACAATGGGTATCCAGCAGTATCTAGAAGACTACTTATGACTGTAAAGCTCTAGTTTTGGATTGATATTCAGTTTCCAATCATTCCTCAATCCTGCCCATTCACACAAGAGGTGAGCACTAAGAGCCAAGCGTACTGCTTAAAAAATAGAGAGAGAGAGAGAGTGAGAGAGTGTGAGGTGCAGCCAAGTTGTCTTCAGAAAGAAAGGGGAACAGCAAGCAAAACAGCATTTTACTGCAGACTGTGTTTCTAAGGAAGAGATCATTCATTTCATTGGGATTCAGGAAGCGTGAAGGTAGCTTTTCAAAGACATAGTTAGGGAAGAAGGCTAACGGAGCCAGCTTTGAACAGAGATGAACTTTAGAAGAAGTTCTTTTAGCATGATACCCTTATCCCCCTCTTCAGCCTTTCAACCTGGAAGTTTACAGATCTGAACTGGGAGCAGTTTTAGGATTCTGGCATACTTTCTTAAGAGGCTGGAGGAGGATTTAAAGGAAATAAATAAGACTGACAATCTCCCCTCAGTTTTGCAACATTTTCATTATGAAATGACTGGACCATGTCAAAAATGAATAGGTACTTGGTTTGAGGCAGAAGCCCACTACATTCATCTTCCTGGTTCTGCCTTCACAAAAGACCCTAACTTCAAAGTGTCAAAAGATGGTAGTGGGATCCCCTGCACTACAGCTATATGCTAAATGTGACATGCAAGACAGGTCAAAGTAAGAGCTGACAGCTATTTCAAAGTCCATGTTACCAAGCCAGTGTTTGGGATAATTAGCTGAGAGGGAACTTGCTGTTCTCAGCTCACCTTCAGCATTCCCATCGCAGAACATCTGATGTTCTGTAAACGACTTGACTGTACCTGAAGTTGTGCAAATATCTTGGGCTGAAGTGAAGAGAGTGAAGACAACAGCTGAGCTGTTTCTGGTAGCAAGGACTCCCCGCTCTGGTTGGATTCTGCTTTGTTGATGACTGACTCTGCTGCTGAGCTCCCTACAGTGCCACAGAGAGGAAGCAGATAGTTATGACAAATTTCTTCTTCCCATTTAAGAGCCTCCCCTGTGAACTGAACAACCCCCTTCAATCTCAATACAGGCATATAAAGACATGTATATACATCTTTGCTGTTCTCTTTGCAGAAGAACTTGGATGCAAAACAAAAAAGGCTGGGTATGAGAGAAAGACAATACTGTAAAGAATGACTGTATGTGCCAGTTCAGAGTAAAAAAACAAACAAACAAAAACCACCACCAATAAATCAGTTTTGAACAGCAAAGTAACTGCACCCTACACTATCCTTTGAATTTCTAGTTATAACACAAAAGATGGAACATTTCTATCAAAAAAGCAGTCAAATAACTTGACAATACATACACCTCAGTAAGGGCTCAATAACAGACAGGCATCAAAAGAAAGGGTTGTCTTCCAAAATAAAAATCTACACAGGAAATCCTTCAAGTCTCACCACTCCCTTCCAAACATCTTTGTGGAACTAAGATAATTTCTATGCACTATCACACCAAAAGTCCATTTATATCTGGCAACCTTTCCAGCCTACAGATTACACCATATCTTCAACATTCTTACTTAATGCAAGAATGACGGACTTAATTTCCTCAAGACCTGTAAAACCCGAGATTCACTTGTAGCAATTTCTGCAAGAAAACCTGTCACGGGATCATTCCATTTCCTGTCTGAGCTACCCAGAACATTTTAGTTAAGATTTATCCAGACACAAGCAGACAATGCTTAGCCTCTTATTTCAGTTTCACTGCTACAACTATAAAAGAGTTTGTCTTGTGTGTGTAGATTAGCCTGGTGAATGGAAAAAAATTGAGAACGGTCAATCGCAAAAAGCTTTCTAACAGAAAATCACATGAAAGTTCCCAGCAATCTAAGTGAGTGGTAACACTTTCAACACATCTACTGGTTTGCAAACTCTAACTCTTTATTGTAACTGAGCATAAAATACACATTGTACATCTCCTTGAACACAAGTACTTCAAATATTTAGGGTCTTTTTAATACCATACAGAGATCCTGTGTGCGTATGTGAATATTCATAGCAGTTCTTTCCTCAGGTTGTATTCTACACCAACACGCCTAGAATAAAGCTAATAGTTCAACTCCCAATCTACCCACTCCTTACACTGCATGGGCGTTCGGTATGAATGCCGGAAGTTAAAAAACCCCAAACATATATATATATATACACACAGGTACTTTATCTCACTTGTCATTATACTTCATAAAAGACATAAAAGTGAGCACAGGTTTGATAGTTACACTGATTCTTAAACCTAGGAGAGAACAATGACAGCTGCATCACATGGAGATATGGAGTTCTGCACAATAAGAAAACAAACAGCTGGCTTTAGTTCTGTTATTGTTTGATTTCTTAAATGTAAATTTGTCCTCATTTGGCATAAGCTGAAATAAAAAAAATTATACAAACAGTAGTTTGAAAAGTCAGTGTTATTTTTCCTTGCCACCACTTCACATACATTGAGAGCTGATTTTTTTCAAACTCAGGCTTCTTTTTTAGCTTAGACTCGTAATACAATTTGCAATGTGTACAAACACATACCCACACATACACGGGGAGACAAGACATGTTGGAATTAAGAGTATCTGCTTATATTTACTGAATTGGTGCACATGGATGGAAAACTAAACAAATCCAGTTCTCTAGCTTCCTTTAAAATTCAGTATGTCACTGGATGGATGTTTCTACATTTGATAGGCTACTTTGCCTTAGAAAATTATCTGTGAATGACAAAGAAAGGAAGAATTGGTCCTCCTGAACCTTCTCTAGCATTCAGACAGTTCATACAAAAAGTCATCCCTGCTGAGCTCTATCACAGCTGGCACAACTATTCTCTGTCTCTCCCTAAAAACACAGAAATGGAAGTACAGATATGCAAGCTTAAGTGCAGTAAGTCTAGACGCTCATATTGCAAATTCCTTTTTTTCCTAAAAAACAAGACTTCCTTAAAAGAGAGGGACACTATTCCAACTGAGGCTAAAAATTTACCTCTTGTCCTCTGACAGTTGTCAACACTGAAATTCTTACCCTAAGAGCACCAAGCATGCATGATGCTTTTCAGTTCAAAGTGATCCATAGCAGCAACAGCTAAAATAAGAGTTTAAAAAACCCCAAACAAAACATTTAAGTCCAACATTGGCCTTCTTATTAGCTGTAAATGCACTGGTGTACATGGAACTGCTCCATGTAAATCAGGTTCACCAAGTCATTTAGGAGAAATCACACAGTCAGCCAAATCTCTGGGGATTTGTATTTCCTGCTACTATGTTCTAGTTAAATGGAAAAAAGAAGCTGGCAGCGTCACTAAGATTAAAAACATCTAACAAGTTTGCAGCATTATCTTAAAGTATAGAAACTCTTCTACCTTGCTGCAATCATATCCCTGCTAAAAACCAACACTTTTCTGTTGAGTTTCATATCAAACCTATTAAATAAGGGAGGGGGAAAGCATCCACAAACATGCAGAAAGGATCTTTTGGTGTCACACTAGACAAAATATTCTTGAAACCTGGGGAAAAGGACAGAATAATCTAATTTTAAATTTACCAGCAACCATGATTGAGTGGAGCATCTCAGTCTATGTGTAATCTTAACTATGTGGGTAGCAAGTAGATCTAGTTAAACACACCTGTATTTCGTTTTAGTACATGTTTTGAAGTCCAAGTAATAGTAGCAGGAACCACTTTCAACAACAACAAAAAGTAACTAGTGTCTTTAAAAAAACCCAGAGCCTTGACCATGAATGCATAAAATCAAGTTTCTACAGAAATCTACACTGTCTACACTGGTTTTGCAGCAGAGTGGGAGGAAGTTTAATGCTTTGTTAGGTGGCTCAGCAATCACTGGGAAGAGATACTATGGTTTCACGCATCAGTAAAGAAGTTACACCACATGAAGAGCTGCAGAAACGTATCTCACAGCCTTGCTGCCACTAAACACCTGTGTTTCTATTTCTATTCTAAGCATTAGAGAAAAAGGAAAAGAGTGCTCTCAGTTCTGACAACAGAAATACAGTGTTTGTTGTTCAGGGCCTGATCCTAGCAGTGGAATTCATCAAGCCAATGACTTTGTGAGAAGCAGGAATCCCAATATGCATTCAAGTCCTTTTTAGCAAGATGTTTAAGCATGTGTGAAGCACAAACCACCAAGGAACAAGTACCTAGTTGGCTCCTGGGTATTCTGTGCCCTGACAGATTTATCTGTTCAGTAGGTATTTAATTTTCTCTACACAGGTGTTATTAGCACCTTCATCCAAGGTAAAATGTTCTTTCCCCATAACCATCCTGTTAAAATCTTCAGTTGCTTGAGGATGCTAAATAAAAATCAAACTTATAATTCTTGTACTTCTGCCAATCCCATCACAATTATTTTTCCACACATGCAGTCAAATAGTTAAAAAAAAAAGTATGCCAGACACACCAAAATAATCCTTAAGTTCAGCTGAGTGACAGAACATGACAGCCACCTCTCTGGAAGGAAACCAAACTTCTGTGACATAGCTAGTAAAACAAATCACATCAGGAGACAGCTAAGTTATTAATACAGTCCTACCATCTGAAGGTGGTGATGCAAATGTAACAGTCACTGTTTCTGTGAGAACATTCCCACTGTCTGTGGTCCACTGCAGCTGAAAGGAAAAATATCTCAGTTCTTGGAAAGGGTGCAAATTTGTCTACTACAGGAACATAGTCTCAATATAGGATCTGTAGGAAAACAGTGTCTAAAACTACATTTTCTTATTTTCTTATAATCACGCATTTTGGGAGTGCTTGGTTTACAAAAAAACCCCAAACAAACAACTGTAAAAGGATTTTAATATGCACTATCCTAGGAAAGCTAAAGTCTGCTCATGACAGTTCAGAGACTTTAAAACAGAAAATAGTGAAACCAGTTGGCTAACTAACAAGTATCACTCACTCACCTGGGCCAAGAGCAATGCACGGAGAGGGAAAAGACTGATGACACAGCGTGATTTAACAGTACAGTTTGTCAAAGCTGATTTTAAATCAGCAGTTCCTTAGCAGTGAGCCTCGTAACTGGAAAAATTAGGATCACTGTGTATCACTTATTATTCAATATGTGGAAGAAAATCAAGGAACAACACCTAAGAGTTACTGAGCATTCTGAAGTATCTATTTCATGCTTACTTAACTTGCTATAAAGTGCACTTATTAATATTTACACATTCAAAATGTTGTGCAAGCCCTAATTTAGAGTGCATCTGAGACATACTTCACCCCCATTTTTCAGATATAGAAAAGTAGTAGTAACTTCTCCAAAACACAGACAATGACAAAGTCATGAATAAAATTCCCTGATGCGTGCCAGTTTTTCTAGGCCACGTCTTCCAGTTCATTCAGTCATCATGAAGTGCTAGTATAGTATAATTTGTCAATCAACTAATACCGATCTAATGATGATGAGAATAAATACTGAAGAAGGTCAGAAAGTTTTATTCACATTTAATCCAATCCTGCTCAGCCAGGGATTCCACTGAAAATATTGCTGCTGGAAATAGAAAGTCATGGAGAATTTTGGATGAAATACAGCTAAGAGGTAAAAATTAAAAGTAAGATTTCCAGTATTTAACTCCAAAAATCAAAAAGGAACACAAATGCCAACGTACTGTTGCTGGGATACTTTCTGAATTATACACCATCTCGCCATTCCTCAGGGACTTCTGCACTTCATGAATGTGGTTCTTGATGTCATTCACAGTGGGGAAGAAGGACAGGTTATGTCTTTCTGGCACTTCATCAGGCTTGAATAATTCTCTTTCCACAAACTTTCTGTCACATGTTAAAGAACATTATGCGTAGTTAAAACATATCCTGCTATTTGCCCCTGTTATAGACATTGCTACCTTCTCCCTCCCCTTGTTGCATGACAAGAGCAAGTTAGGTGATCTTCTGACGCAGTTCTCTGTGCTGCTACAGAGTTTGGAATTAAAAATCCCCATTTATTAAACTAACTTTAAAGAGGACAGCAGCTTTTAGTGGCTACCTACAACAAAATGGAAAGAAAAGACAAAAGCTGGGAAAAACAGATTCTCATGACATATGGGAAATATATCCAGTAATGCATCAGCACCGACATTTAGTTGTAAACCAGATTAATCAAATGCAAAAGTCAATACAGCACTAAATATAGACTGAGAGCATGCCGGACAGTTATGTACCTTAGTTGCTTCCTCACTGCATAGACTTGCTCTATTCCCTGAGACACCAGTTCTCGTATCTTGTCTGCCACTTGAGGATGAAGTCGGGAGGGCAAAGTACAGTTCTCATCTCTAACAATTTCCTCCTCTTCCTCAGGAGAAGACACAGAAAAATGGGAGGGTGAAGAAGGGAGGCAGGAAGTTTCCATTTCATGATATTGGTGGGCTTGCTGAGTGGGTAACTGTACATACCACCTGGCAAGAAGGAAAGGCAAGAAAATGAGTCTCTTGGGGGAACAGTCTGACAATCACAAACAACCTAGTTAGAGAACTTAAGTTTTTACAGCCCCTGAACTGGAAGATACTGCCTTTCAAAGCTCAGGGCCATCTCACACTTTTCATTGCAAAATACACCAGCTCAACCCCCCAAATAATACAACTATCTCTGTCTATTCCCTGCATGAAAACATCTGCTGAAGTTCCACAGCTTGGTGCTGAACACATTTACCAAATTAATACACCAGAGCCACAGAAGTCTTGCTGACACTGGGATTTTTTACTATTGCTATTAAGCAAGAGCCTTAATAAATTGATTAGGTAAAAAATAAAGCAAACCAAGCAAATTATTGCTCTTTTTTGCTTCATTTGTCAAGATAAAGAAAGAAGTGGAAGCTTCACCTGAGGACACCGCCAGCATCTATCAAGTTCTTCTTCAGCATGTTGAATGCTTTCTCCTGTTCCATTCTTATGATTTTCTTGTCAATTTTAGGGTCAGTAGGAACCCTGTATTCCGGAAACTTCTGAACCTTTTTAATATAGATCCTTCCAAGGGTGGGATAAAAAAAACCAAAATTCTCCTTCAGTACACTTTGCCCTCAGGGAGGGGAAGGCAAAACCCCCACCTACTTCATATCAATGTAGACAGTAGTATACAAGAAGTTCAAGCAGAGTGTTGCAGGGGGTAAGGAGCCTCTAAGCGAAATGTAGAATTGTTAAGGACACATCAACAGAGAATGAAGATGGATACAGACAGACAGACACACTTCTGTTCCGGTCTAGAAACCACTCAGCCAGAGTGATTTTGCACCTCATCAAAACACCTCTGTCCCTCAGTATAGTAAAAGCACGCCACCATTTCTGAACAGGCTGCAGTTTACCCAGCTTGAAGCCAGAATTGAGCACATATGTATCTTGCTGCAGCTGTCCAGGTAAACACACTCTTAGCTCAGTAAAAACTGAACAAGCACCCCTCCAGGAGGATGTCTCAAGGACAAGGAAAAAAAAAAACCATTAGTGTTGGATAAGGAGAAAGTCCCCAGTGAACAGGAAGAACTGGAACTCCTTCAGCAAATAGGACACCTGCTAAATTAGGATGATTGACTGATATGAGTGTAATTAAAAGCCTGAAGGAAAAACAACAAATAAGATGACAAAGTTTCAGGGCTAAAAATGGTTGCTAAAGGACACCACGATAACTAACTAATGCTCAGGTAGAGAATGACTCCCACCTGCATTTCACATCCCGATGTACTGCTACTTTGCATCCAGGCAACCTATCAAATCTCAGCCTTAATCAGTTTAACAGGACAGCACTTCTTCCTCCCATCTAAATGAGTATCAACATCGAGTTATCAAGGACACTAAGCTAAGAGCTACAGTGCCTATCAGCTACCACCCCAAACAGTGCCGTCAAGGCTCACAGAAAGAATGCTTTCTTAGTATGCTGAGTTGCTCTTCCAGCTTTATAGACAATTCTTACCTTGCTGGACAAGTGGCTTTGTACAGATGGCCAGAGGCGCTTTCCTGCTCACCCGCTTTTTTGGGCTGGAACCCTTTCCTCCTTGGCCCGTATTGGCACTCCATTACAATGGCTCTGCTTCCTGGGAACAGAAAGTAATGTACTCTATTTATTCAAGCAACCACTGAAATAATTACAGTAAAGCAGTAACTATAGAAAAGATGAAAGATCCAAAACAGTTATTCCTGTGTACCACCAGGCTCTTCAGAAGACAAAACACTTCAGCGTAGCAAGCATTCAAATACAGTGCAAATGCTTCTCCCACAGGAACACAGAGCATTTTCAAAGCATTTCGCAAACTTACTACACCTCACAACACTCCTGCAACATATATGAAGGCAAGATATTGGATTCTGCCCTGGTGAACACCAACACTTTACAAGAGGAGCAGCCTTGTAAGTTACCAAAGGAGCACAATGCTAATAATAAACATAAGGGAAGCAGAATCCCAAAATAACTGAGAAAATCCACAGCTGAAATCAAAGGTCTGCTGGTTTTGGCTAAGGTAGAGTTAATTTTCTTCACAGTAGCTGGTATGGTGCTATGTTTTGGATTTGTATTGAAAACAGTGTCCATAACACAGGGATGTTTTAGTTTGCTGCTGAGCAGTGCTCACACAGAGCCCTGTTCCTTTTCTGCTTCTCACACTGTCCCACCAGCAAGGAAGCTGAGGGTGCGCAGGAAGTTGGGAGGGCGCACAGCCAGGACAGCTGACCCAAACTGACCAAAGGGATATTCCATACCCTATGATGTCATGCTCAGCATATAAAGCAGCGGGAAGAAGAAGAAGGGGGGAAGGCAGGGTTTGTCTTCTAAAGTAACTGTTAGGCGTGATGAAGCCCTGCTTTCCTGGAGGTGGCTGAACACCTGCCTGCTGATGGGAAGAAGTGAATGAATTCCTTACTTTGCTTGCACACGCGGCTTTTGCTTTACCTATTAAACTGTCTTTATCTCAACCCATGAGTTTTCTCATTTTTACCCTTTGTTTTTCTTCCCCATCCCACTGCAGAGGAGCGAGCGAGTGTCTGTGTGGTGCTTAGCTGCTAGTTGGAGTTAAACCATGACAAAAGGTCAGCAGCTATGTCCAGCCTCCTGTCTTAAATCAATACTTCAGACCATGCCATCCCATAAATTCTTAATTGCAAGTCTGACCTATCTTCTCTGTTAAATAAGATTGTATCATTGTGGCATACCCACACAAAACCAGACAGGCTTAAACAAACATTGCTTAGCTCTAAACTTGAAGTAAGTGACTTTTTCCAGTCAGACCTCTAACAAAAGGGGTAACAAGCATAGCATTGAAGTGGTCAAGAAAGGATCTTCCAAATTTCTTCTGTGTTGTGTTACCTTTTATTTATAATTCATATACTCCAATATGCAGGCAAGGAGCTGCCTATACCACAAGTGATATAACTAAAACCTTTTTAAGTATCACAACAGCAACATAATGCGTTTCCATAAGATACCAAATGATCTATTTATTGCCTTAGAGTGTGACATTAAGAAAAAAATATAAAATCAATGCAAATAAAGAAAAGGAAATTTAAAAGATAATTATGTATAACAAACAGATATCTTGTATATTTTTAAAAAACAAACTTAAAACCAAAGTTCTAGGCTTGAAAAGACTTCAGGAGTTTTGAACTAGTCCTTGCTAATATGAATCGCAAAAGCAATTTGATAGGGCTTTTTTACAAGAGTATCAACTATCCAAAACTCTTATTAAAAATCATGATCAAGATTTTGATGATTAGTGGATGTTTTACGCTACAGGGAGCTAACCAGCTTTTCTGTATTTCCCCACAGGTGAAGCACAGCACGGAAGGTATTACAGATTCGTTCCACTTACACAGAAATGATAAATTCCTTGAGAACACCACTTTTGTCCTGCATGGTTTAGAATTCAGTTACCCTGGATTTAAATTCCAGCTCAGTAAATCATATTTACAGCCTCTACTCTACAGGTGTAAAGGATTTTAATGAATGCTTTTCATAGAGGAGTTATAAACTAAACCTAAATGTATTGGAAAGGCAACACATTAGAAATATAGATAATACCCGTTTGGGAGTCTGAGAAAAGGAAAAAAAAATTTACAATTTAATAATCTGAATCTCTATTAGTCTACAACAATTTAAAGAAAAAAAAAATCCGTGTGTGATTTTGCTCTATCTATCTTACTGTGCGGCAACTCATTTATCAGACAGATCTTAACAGGAAACTAAAGAGGTCTCAGATGTGTTTTGGGGAAAAAATAAAGTGTAAGTTGTTTTGGTTTTGTTCTTAGCTTTATTGTATCTTACAGTTTATGGCTGAAGCATTAAAACTGGTGCTAACATTTCACTTTTTCAGTTACTTTCAAAAAACAAAACAAAACCAAGAATACAAGCACATAACCTACATTCCAGTCAACCATGATCTCTATGCAACAATTAAAACCTGTTAATTTCTTACCCAAATGAACTCTTAGTAATTTCACACAGGCATTGCATGAGCTAAATATGTTATTACGAACCTGTGAAGTCTGCACATTAATTTTAAAAAACAATAATCTATCTCCTGAGGTATGTTGATGTTTAGTTTGGTTTTTTAATTTATTTATTTTTTTTAAAGGATGCCATTTGAATAGTTTATTGGCCTCTGTTGAACAAACTCTTCAAAGGATCTCCATGTTAGGCAATGATACTTGAACAAGCTCTTACCCTTGTAAGAACTTGCACGTCCTGATAGAGCAGATGGGACTTCCACCTAAAGATCTTGCTGCAAGAACTCCTATCAAATAGTACTTAACTAACTTATTTCTAAAGAGCAAAAGAAAATGATTACAACAGAACATAAGCTTGTGGTTTCAGGGAAATAAGCTCCTTCGGACTGTGACACGGAGGTGCCCAAGCTGCTCTTTTTTTTACATTTGTGCCTTGACTTTATCAACACTAAGGAACATCATAAAGATCCTTCTTTATGCCTACTTGGCAATTGATGTTGAAATTTTGAAAGTAGTTATTAAAATAAAAGTTAGTTACCTGCATTGACAAAGGGGATCCCATCATATGGGACATATTGAGATTTCCACATCAACCGTGTGGCAGGTTTGGCTGGGCTTGGAGACTGGCGCGTCCCCCACACGCTTTGTGTTTGCTGCTTGTGTAGCGTTAGAACACTCTCTAATTCTGTCTCGCTCACACAATAGCCGCGGTACGAGTCCCCAATTTTCTGCATGGAAAGGAGGTGAAATAATAGGATTATTCACCTAGCTGACTGCTGAACATTACACAAGAAAACAAAAGCAGTCAGGCACTCTGGCAGGTGAGGACACAGGCCCAAACTTTTGGTGTTTCGTGGGGTTTTTTTCCACCACACTAGTATCCTCACAAATAGGTTTAGCATAGGATCTAACACCAGAGCAGTCCCCACTGAGGTCAGGAGTTTGTCAGCCCTCCAGGGCCCTAAGTACACCAAGAACCCCTGAAAAGACTACAGTTACTGCCAACTCTGATTTCCACAGGACAACTTTACTCCTGTTGTTTCCCCCATTACAGACTTCAGTTGTAGTCACCTCCTAGATAAATTTGTCTTAGGCAAACATTTTCACTTGACTGCCACAGAGAATCTCTGAAGCACTAAAAAACTGTCTATGTGTCTACTTCAACACACACACGCTGCACTGAGCCAGAGTGGAATACACCTGCTTGTACCACCAGTAACTGCCTCACCCACTTAGTGCGCTGACTTTGAATTGAATGTTTCATCCCTCCCAGTCTTCAAGATGCTCTTGATTCTCAACGTTAGACAGAAACATAATATACCAGATTTGCCATGTGCAAGTTGATGATAGTTTCAATGAACTCTGCTAAGCTCTGGGCATCTCCAGAAAAACTGCATCTAACCTGAAAAAAAAAAAAAAAAAAAAAAAAAAAGGAAAAAAAACCCTAAACCACAAACAACTTGCTGACTTTGCAACATCCCCTGTGACAGCTGTTCAGCTACTCTGAGCCATCACAGTTGGTTCAGTGCTGGTCTGCCAGGGCCAGCCAGCAAGCAGCAAAAGCCCTGGGACAGAGAAGAGCTTTTCAGCCAAATTCAGCATGCCATGCTCACTTCTGTTCATATGCAGCTCAGGATCAGGCTGACCAAGCAGCTGGAAGTAACATGCAGAGTAGTTTGCCAACTCAGAGTGTATCTGTGGGGCAAACGCATGGTGAATCAGTACTTAAGCCTGACAGATCTATTTTGCTGTCTTCAATGACAGAGCAGCCAGATGTTTAAATAATACTGACAACAAAACCAGCAACAGTGTCTCTCCAAGATTATTATGTACTTTAGTGACAGCTGCATAAAACCTGCCTCTACCTAAGGAAAACAGAATGTCTGTTGTTAGCAAGACCTAGAATCAACAAAGAACAAATGAACACCTGGTGAATGAACTGGACCAGCACAGTGCTGCTGCCAGCGCAAGCCCAAAAGCAAAGGGTTACATACGCACCAGCTGCATGAGTTATTCTAAGTTACCAATTGCATACACTTCAGCAGCTCTCTGCACTGCAAGCACGTGCTCCAGCAGCTAAGTCTATATAGGCTGCACTCACACAGCTGTAGTGAGGAAGAGAAGTTGGCAATTGTTTAGCCAGAAATTATAAACAACATTTCTGTCCAAAACTTGATCTGAAAAATCCAGAGAAGCAAAGCAAATACCTTCTTCACAGAAACCCAGGGTGCCACCTTTCGCAAAAAGGATTACAGAGTACCACTCCTGCATAACCAACATTTTCCTTTCCACTTATACCTCTCACTATAAACAGGTCATTGACCTTATTTTAGGGAGATGAGAAGACTGATACAACTTTTGTGCCAGAAAAGTATCAGTAACGGTGAAGGCACTGATCCTATTCTGTCTTTACTTCTTCACAAGATAATAATTTTCCCAAAACTGGTGGAAGGAGAGGAGGATTAGAAGAAAATCATACAGCACATAGGTTCTCTGCTCTCTAGGTTACCAAGTAGGAACAAATGGGCAAATGAGACCATCTGCTCCACACAAATAGATAAGCTGAGCTTTGTACAGTTGATTGATTCAGTTTTAAATTACACTATTTCAGTATTCTGATACATGCTGGAAATGCATTCTGATCAGACCAGTGAAAAGTAAGTAGGTTATAGAAAATAACTATTTTTTTAAAATCCACTTTTTATTAACAATGTAATAACCTTGAAGTAATCAGATACCCTCCAACCCTTTAATTCCAGCCAAGGTTCAAGCCAAAAAAAGGCACAATTCCTTTTCTCCCAGCAGCTTCATCTCAGCAAGGGTACGTAAGACCTTACACTGAGGTACACACACCAAGACTGCGGTTTTCCTTGAGTAAACCAACAGCAGCAGGATACCAGAGGCATTACACTGTCTAGGCACAGCAAGCATAAGCTGAACATTTCAAGGCAGTCAGGGAATTGACACCAAACACAGCTTAATGCTAATTATGGACAGCTGCAGCTTTTACTGCTCTGTGTTTGCCTGCAAGTACTAACTGCCAAAGGAGTCACTGCCCTTCAGAGCTCATTCCTGGCCAGCCTCCTGGGATATACAATTGGCAGTATGTATCCAGGCTTTGCCATGGCTTCACCTGCTGGCATCTTCTGTGAAATTCACACAGACCTCAACAATGTTTTAAGTTTTTCTATTCTAGCTAGCAACTGAAAGAGTGGAATTGTGAGTTGCAGTATTTATCCGCACCTCTACTAGATCTCCAAATTCCAGTTGGACCCTTCAATCCTGTTATGAGTAACAAAACATTTTGCAAGACAGTCACACCTGAAAGGTAAGTGACACCTCAAAATCCTGTTGTCTCTAGTCTGTGCCCACAAAAAGGCACATGCATCTTAGCAGTCTCCGGTGGATTTACATTGTGTAACTGACAAACTCAGCAAAGCAACTCAGCTGATAACACACAAGGAGGAAGAGAATTTGGGTTATTCCTCCTTGGATGGGTTGACTCTGTGGGGAGAACAGCAAAAGTATATCTTTTTTTTTTAAAAAGGAGCAGGGAAGATTCATGCATACAGGCAATAGTATTGCTGAACAGCACAGGCAGATGTTTATGTCCTCAGAACACATTCAAACAGACAATATTTTGATTTCCTTTTCTATAAATGCTGCTGCTGTGAATTTTAAACACAGCAGGTGAAATTTCCCATAATAGACTCAGACAAATAAAGCAGATAATACAAGTCCTCCTACAAAATGAAACCAAAAATAGATTATTCACATCAGCTACATGGATAGCAAGACAGGAAAGTGTGTGCCACACAGTGCTAAAAACACAGTAATAAGGGTTATACATCTTACTGGACTTTAACAACTAACTGGCCAACTGAATTAAATGAATGTGAAAATGCTATCTCCGTCATAGAAGAATTAGCATTATTAGTTTTCTGACCTCTTAATGTTTAAGTGGATATAATAATGAACAGTACTATTTGTACGAAATAAGTCGTATAAAAAAGAGGAACAGATTCATATATTTACTTAATTTAAAAATTATTTCTGAGGGGATACATAAAGAAATTCAATTTCCAAGTCACTGCAACTGCAATTTCCAGTTAGCACTGGCCAAGTCAATAGGAAAAACCTCAAATGGTACGGATATCTGAAGAGGTGATCCAGCTAGACAGAGTATGAGTTTTCCTTTAAAACAGTATCAAGAGACAGTAAAATAAACATCTATCAGGAAAAGTCTGGTAAAATGAGGAAGGGGCAACAGGAAGAAGGGGTAGGTGATCTCTCAAGAATCTTCCCATCTCCCCTCCCTTCCTTTTGAGTGATTTATGATACATTCTAGCTGTTGAGATCATCCCAGTCATCAGGACAGTTCTGCAGGCATCAAACAATATGCAAATAAAGACCTGTTTAGGTCAAAAGCCATTCCAGGGAATAGACAAGCACAGGTAACCATGTTGGTATGATTAAAAAAAAAAAAAAAAAAAAGAGAGAGAAAGAAAGAAAAAAAATCCAAAAATACCACCCCCCCCCAACCCAACAACAAAATCCCATCCCTGTGAGAATACCTCAAATAGAAATCCTTAGTAAAACATTTACATTAAGGTGCTCAAAGTCCCAGACTTGACCCTGGCAAGTCACATGGATCTTGATTTCTGCAACACAAACTAATATGAACAGTTGCAGACTTAGGCCATACAAGAGCAATTTTATTATTTAATCAATGAATCACTAAGGACAACAAAAAACAGTCTGCTCAGCAGAAGACAGCAGAGCTTGCACTATAGTTCCAGAGTGAACTCTTAACATGGCACACAACAGCTTCTCCCATTGCTGTATGGCATCAAGATTTAAGAACCACATTTTTTGCTTCAGGAGTTATTGATGGTCAGTTATTCTAGCATTTCCAAAAAAGGAAGGGATTCCATAGCATTTTATGTGTTTAAATGTGCTAGGAGTACCAGCTAGTACCAGTAGTATTTCCTAATATCACGAAGCTTGAACACAACTTCTACAACTATGAATTATTCCTTCCATGGCATAGCATCAACATCTTAGATCTAAAATGATTAAACATCAAGTCAGAATTCTTTGCAGCCCACCTCACAGTTCCTGAGACGGCGTGCCCATGCAGGTGTATTTGGTGGCAATGGCTGGAGAGGGATGGGAAAGGGATCTTCCACTACCCTGAAAAAATAAAAATAAAAATAAATAGCAGAAGTCTATATAGACATCCAGAAAAGCAATAATTTAGTCTAACCTACAAGTAACATCAAATCAGCACATTATGTATAATCCTACAGCATGTGATCAAACTACAGATATTGTATCAATTTGCCTTAAAAACTTAGGGCTCATTTTCCTCATATTCTAGTTCATTGTTAAAATAACTCACAGCAAATACAAGTATTTTAAAAAAGCACCGTTTCCTACATTCAGGAAGACCTCTGAGCATTCAGTATTCTCAATATCGCTGCTTGATAATACACAAAACACAGTAAAATAGATCAGCTGATTGTCTTAATAATTTTACTGTGAAGACTGATCATAGAATGCTAAAGATTAAATCCAATATCAAACACTTGTTAAATGCTAAACATTTTAGTATATTTTAAATTACTGAAAACCAGCTCCAATAACTATTTTAAGTAATTATCTAGTTTCTCCATTCCCTAAATCCTGGGGCAGAAACAACGCTTACTTAATCTTTATTATTCCAGAACTCAAGTGCATCATCTCCTGTCCATACTCTTGTCCACTCCTTTCTGGGTTTATTTTTCTAACACGTACAGACTGTGTTCACAAAATCCATTCACAAACTGTTTCTCTTAATTTTAAATGTTTCTTGAATATACATAATTTTGTGCTGTAGTGAGATTAATCTCTTCCACATCTTGATTTCAAAAGAGCATAAACCAATGCAAAGCCAGCCTGCAGTCCACTGAGCAAATGTCATCTTTGGGTTTTGGTTTTGTTTTTTTGGTTGGGTTTTTTTGTTCTTGTTTTATGTTTGGTTTCGCATTTTTGGGTGTTTTTTTTTAAGCAGAGAAGAATTCCAGGGTATTCAGGAATTAAAATAGTAAGCTTAGCATGGGGACAGAATTAGGTGGACATCGAGAGAAGAGAAACCTAAAAACTATTTTAACCTTAGAAACTTTGCTAACCAATCTGCCTCTGTGTTCCACTGAAGCACATAGTTAGCAGCTACTTTCTCGTATTTTATCAAAGGAAACTGAAGAAGTTACCCAGAGAACACAGATTAGGCTCTCCCTGTTAATGCTAACTACCAAAATTCCTATCTAAAAAATTAATCTCTTCAATCAACTCTTCTTGTGGGAGGATGGTTTATATAGGTTTTAATATACTCTTACAAGAAACTGCTCCCTCAAATTTCAACTTTCCCTGCAGTTCCTTCACTGGATCACTTTGAATTCTTGGTTGGCAGTATCAGTGTTTATGTGGAGTAATTTCAGTGATTTGCACTGTGTTATTTTAAATGCCCACCTATTGCTCTGGTCAGAATACATCCAACTCTCTCTGAAATACAGGTGCTTTAATTGCTTTCTCCACTGCTTTGGCACATACAAAAGCTAACTTTAAACAGTTAACTACACATCATTCACTAATACTAAGGGTTCATAACCTCCACTCTATGGTAATTTTGTGTGAACGAATGCAAAAACAAACTGCAAGAAAAAAAGACAGCACTAACAGTACATCAAAGTGATTGTTCACCCTTTTAACTCCTGACCTACCTGGTGGTTGGTTTTTTCGATACAGTGAGAGATGCCTGTGGATGTAGAATGTAACTGCTTGCACTGTCTGCTATAGCAGCCACCACCACAGTCTGCAAGTTCCCATCACCACACTTCTCTTCCGCAACATCTTTACAAAAATAGAACAGTCTTCTGGTTAATAACTGAAGTCAGAATGGGGAAAAGACAAGCTATGATTAAATTTTGTGTGTTGGAAAAGCAAGCATTTTGACATATGTAATAAGATTTGTAGATTATAAAGTAGTTTAATAGTTGTGAATCAACATTCAAACTCTTGGCACACACATGAAGATACACTTGACAAGGTTGTTTGTACTCAAGGACTTTGATAATCACACGACTGCTAATGAATCCTTCCACAGCAAAGCAAATAATCAAAAGAACTTGTAAATTACTCTGCTTTACATTTCCACAAATTGATATAGGATTGCACAATTATTTTGTTCAGCTGCAAATCACACACTGCTTGCTTTTAAAATAAGAGAAAAGGAGATTAAGACACTGCTTTGTACTTAAGAGAAGAACACCTAAACAAGAAAAAAAAGCCTCCTGTAATTGAATCTGACACGCAGTTAGAACAAATGTTTTAGCCTTTCTTGGTAACAGGGAGCATTCATAAGCCAAAAAGTACTGTTAGATTGAAGCCTGTGTGTATAAGTTAAACGAAAACATGAGGGAAAACTGTCAAAACAGACATTTGATACTTTGGTTTCAACATAAAAAGGGAGCTCTCTTTAGATGCAGGATTTTTGCCCTTCAGTTATGAAAGCTTTTCCCCCATTCTGAGAGAAAGTGATACACAGTACAGAAATCACTCCGCTAGAAAGCTTGTGCCTGAAGATTTACAGGTGTGCACATCAGAGTAACACCACTCTGGCTCAAAGCTTGGAGCATACACACGCCCTTAAAACACTATGATCTCTCTGAAGCCTGTGCCACTCCATGCATTACCACCATGTGCAAGCAAGTGAAACTTGGGGACCGACAGTCCATAGTAAACTACTGATAAGTCTTCCTAACTGTCTTTTGAAGATCAAGTAACTACAAAGTCTTTTACACAGCAAGTCTCCAGAAAAAAACCTCACTGGGAACTGAATTTCTACCTAGGTCCTTCATTCCTGGCTTCATGAAAATGCATAATCACCAGTGATCTCTGGCAGACCAGAACAACATTAATTCCTCTGATTGCGTTACATGAATAAACTACTTCACTCAAAATGAAGTAAACAGACAGTGAAAATTTGAAGCTGATAATACAGCTGTCTGACTTGGCACAAATATCTTTATTAAAGGTAAGGAAGACAAGAAACAGCTTTGTGCTTGATGTCTCAATCTATCCATCACATATCTAAAGTAAGCATAGTAGTTTTTATTTCATAAGGCTTTTGCCCAGCAGAAAACATGGTGTGTGGGGTGCCAGACTCATAATCAGAAAGGAGATTCAGTAAATATGCATTTTTGTCTTATAACTGACTAAAGGAAGGAAACACATACAATCAAGGTGCTTAGAATGAGATCATGAAGGCTATAGTTAGCCACAGGAACACACACCCTCAAGTTCCACAGGTTAAACTCACCCTGCGTGCTGGTCACATCCAGAAGCTGACCTTGAGGAATAATCACTTGGGCCATTCCTGGCTGGGCAGAAGGAATGACATGCAGCACCTGTCCATTTTCTGACTGGCTGGCAACAATCATCTGTAAGGCAATCACACAAAAGCATGAATGAAACTAGTTTGTATGGTGATCGTCAAAATTACTTTCCCCCTCTTAAAATAGCCCTTTAATTGATTAAAGGAAAAAACCACACCAAACTAACAAGATTCTACAATGAATGACACATTTATTTGAAACTTACAACACTTACTAAGGCTATCAAAAACCTGAAAAACACTCATAGTTGGAATCATTGCAAAACTCTTCATGGACTAGCAGAATTAATTACAAACATGTAAAAATTTTAACCTTTACAATTAAGAAACTGACCTCTATAGGCAGCATTTTATGCAAAAGCGGACAGAAAAAGCTCCAGAACTTTAAAAACAACAAAAAAATTAAATCTCCTAGAATTCTGGAAAACTTAAACAACTCTTTATGGCATATTTTCCCATAATTACTAAGGACTTGTTCCCAACAATGTTATAAAACCTAGAATAATACAAAATAGAATCTTATTTCTGATTTATTACACTTTAAGGGGGTGAAGTTTCTTTAGTGACAACACATGCCAACCAAACCCCCTGGGTGAGTTACCTTTTTACAAAATAAATGTTAAGAATTACAAAGCAACAGTTTAAGCAAATTATTGGTTGGGAGAGACACAATGGGTTAGCTTATTGCTCATGTTCCAACCTCCCCCAAAATATTTCTCTACATCCAGGGAATGTAGAGAAAGCAGCAGTGATAGAAATATGAGATCTCATCACACAATAACATCCGGGCTTGATAAAGACAAAAGACATAAGGTGGTGTTTAACAAACTTAGTAATGGCTGGAGACAGGACTGGCCTACCTGAGGAAGGGCAACTAGAGCATGAACTGAACCACTGAAAAGTTTCATCTTGTTGCTAGAAATAAAGTCTGAATCAGCTGTTGTTACAACAAGCAAGCACCATGTAAAAGAGTTCTTCAAAGAGCTCCCTCATCTGTGAATACACCACCTGCCCTGTTCTCAGACACACTCACCATCGGTGCACTGGGCCCTCCTAGGGGCTGCAGTTCATAGAGAGGCTGCCCAGTTTGGTCTACCAAGTGAAACTCCTCTGCAGAGTGAGGCTGCAGCTGGGGTGGCCGCACAGGCACAGCTGATGATGGAGAACTTCCTGAGAGGCGTACTGTGATGGGCAAGGCTGCAGGAGAGTTACTTTGTCCGAACAATGGATCCCTGGAATCCATGCAGGTTAATTGCTTTCACAGAGGAAAAACAGTAAAATGTACTTTAATCTTGAGTAGCAATTTCTATTTAGGGAAAAAAAAAAAAGGGAGAAAGAAAAGAACTTTTAAAACCAGTGTGCTGTATTGTATATTTGGAGGGAGCTCTTGTCCTTATGACAAAGAGGCTATTAGCTGACACTAGCAGCTCCATTTTTGTTTTCCATTTCCATGCTGAAAGTGTATTCATATTTCTGCTTTCCTAGAAGCAACCCTCTCTACTATGGGGAAAGAAACCCCCTTGTGCCCAAAATCTGTTCCCCAGACCCACTCATCATTTTAAAACATCTCAAATCTACTCAGAAACTGAGAGAACTTATACCAAAACCAGAACTGTAAAACACCCACCAACTTGATTTGACTTCAAAAGAAATTCTAGAAATTATTCCACTAGGTCTTTAGATACATGTATTTAGTTATGAAGGCAAAAGTGTCTATATATTTTCTTAATTCCTTACCACAGAAGAAAAATAAGCAACAAACCCTCCAATTCAAGTCCAAGAATTATACAGCATAAGATCAAGATTCAGATTTTGCAAGTCTCAAAAAATAGGTAATCAGAGCTTATTTTCATCAAGCTTGCAGAATCAAGGTCTTACAGCACATCCCATTTTCATTAAAGTATTTAAGCACAAGTATCTGTCGTGTTGAAACTCTGAGAACACAAATATTAAACATGAAAATAATGGAAAATAGGCAGCCCTTGTGTAAAATATCATGTCAGGCTGTCATTTGGCCAATGCAAGCAGGAGTGCAATTCGTTTTATCTTTTGTAGCAGTCACGCAAACAATTCTGATGTTTCTGCTACAAAACTTTGTGAGCTACAAATCCAAAGGGTGGGGGAAATGTTTTTAAATTTAATATTAAAGTCAAATAACCTTCTAAAAAATTCTGCAGGTATAAATCTTCTGTGCTGAAACAGTCTACTGTAAACTACATCAGAAAACCAGCAACAAATAAATGGCATTAGTTGTGTTAAAGACATTACACAGAGACAATAAGCACACTACTAAATCACTACCTGAATATTTTACATTAGCTGAAGTAATCTGCAGAAGAACATTTATGCACAGAAATCTCTCTGACTAGGAATATCTGGCAATATTTGATAACAAAGACATTAAAGACTCCCCTTCCCCAATACCTACAAAGATGTCCTGTGTCCCTGGGTTCTTATTTGTCACGTTTGGTCACTAAGCAATTTGACCTGATTTTCAAGTGTTCTGAACCCCTCCTACTCCAAAGCGTGTCATCAAGTACTGTCTAATATTGTTAACATAACAAATCACGTATTTCTTCAGCACTGTAACAGGATCTATTAATACAGTTACTAAAGGCTGTCATTAAAAATAACATCTGGATATTCATCAGTTCAAAACTGAATGGCACAAGAACCCAAGGGCAGGAACTTTTGTACTTTTTTATAAAACACAATGTATTACTATAAAGGCAAGAAAAACACATGTAAATTCATCAGAAAACAATGTGAAGAAAGCATCAAGAAAGAAAGGACATTTATCTCACCTGAAAAACCCGATCATTCGTTTCTGACTCTTCTGTGCCATTACAGTTGTCTATGAACAAATCATTAGATCCTTCCATAGCAACATCATGGTCAGCTCCACCTTCTTCCATTACAAGATGACCTGAAAAAGTTATAAAAATTTCAGCCTGCAGGGTTTTTTTGCTCTTACACATTTAGTCTTGCAAGATCTAACACTGTTGCAAGCTAACAGCAAAGCCCTCAAGAAGTCTTTGCCTCTTTATCACTTTATTACTCCCCGCAAAAAAATGTCAGTGTGTTGCTCCAGGAGTATAGTTTAGCCTCTTGTATAAGACAACTTGCTTGACTTGTCATTGCACACACAGATACAAAGCACACATATACACTCACACGATTTTCATCTAAATATGTCCACAAGCACTCAACTAACAACCATACACATCTAAAGAACACTTGATATTTACAGATATGCCAGCTCTGCTTTACAAAAATACTAGTCATCTACTTCCATAATCGATAGGATTTGCGTTACTCAACTCTGTCATGCAGCCATCTTAAAGTAAATCACATTTGTTTTCTAGCACCATAAAAATGAAATAAAATCACTATTGTTAGTCTATAGCTGCAAGCTTAGGGCAGGAAAACCAGCAGGTATATCAAACAGAATTTGGCATTAATCATGTGATGAAAGACAAAGACAGAGCTCCCAGCACTTTGGAGATCTACCTCCTATCCTAAAGAAAAGGACTTAAAGGAGCTCAGCTGCCCACTATAAACCTTCAAGCAAACAGAGAATATTGGACAGTGAATTGCCACATTCACAAGATAATGCTCTCACCCACACAGTACACCTTTTAAAGCAGTGACCAATCCCAAACATTCATAAATAAGCAAGTAGCCAAAATTACTAACCTGGCCCCTGTGTTACTAGAGTACATATATACTAGACTATGCACATAATAGCCAAACTGAATAGAAGAAAACTTAATTCCTGCAGTTTGGGGTGAGGGAAGGGGAAAGGTGTTTAGGATTTTCCCTTCAGTAATTATTTTAAAGGCAGGCAGCGTTATATTAGCACATGACTCCTACCAGCTTTATCTTCTTCACACTACACAGTAAATTCCTTGAGATGGGCCTTCTTGGCTGTGATATTTCAACTGTTCACAGCTTTGGTAAAGAGAATGTAAAAGGCTTGAGAGTGACTTGAAAAGAACCGTGCAACCCTGAGATCACAAATTTATTTTGCTTTGCAAAGATATAAAGGACAATGGGCAAAGTAAATCCACATCTCCTTGGCTTTTGAAGCTGACTAAAGCATCCTGCTGATACAAACAACATTGTGAAGTTAAGCTGCTCATATGCTCAATATACTAAATACTTTAAGCTAAAGCAGATTTATTTTTCCATACAACTTTCAAGTGATGACACTCCAAACCAAGTTCCAAATGAAGTTACCTCACGTGTACCAAATATTTTGTAGCTTTGGATCTGAGAACAATTATGAGATGTTTCAGTTAAAATGTCTGAAGCATGTTGGCAGTAAATGAAAAAAACAGAGAGAAAACCAGATTTCATCATCAGTCAACCATTTCCCCTCAGTTAAAAGATGTAAAAAAGATACGTCAGTTTTGCCAAAGCAGCACATTCAGCTCTTTGAGATAAACTGAAGAAGTTTGCTCCAGAGATACTGATGGCACGTACCCAGAGCGTGTTGGAACCTGACTACATAACACAAGGATCACTGTTATCAGGACAGACCAATGGCCTGAGCAGCCCAATACCCTGTATCTAACATTGGTTAATAATAAAGTTCAGGGGGAAAATTACAGCAGTAGGGTAAATATACAGTGATATTTATCCAGCTTCCTCTTATAAACAGTCCAGAAATATCCAAAGTTTTATCTTTGTGTTTAAAAAATCCCCGTGGTATGTTTTTGCCCTGTGACTTTGTCTGATCACTGCTCTAACCCAGGCACTGGCGCACACATCACTCTGGACAACAAAACTCATGGTTTAATTACCCAGGTTTCATTAACCTAGGTGCTGTGCAACCCCAAACAACAACAAAAAATTTTTCATTTTAAAGAAACACGTTTTTACAGGTACTTACAAGTACATACACAGTTAATAAACTTTATAGTTGTATAAATATTGCTAACAAATTCCCCGAACAAGACAGTTAAATCCTGTATACATATGCATGCATGGATATTTTATCATGAATGAGTAAATAATATACAATTATCCCTTCTTTTCATAAACATTTTACATCAGTGCCACAAAAACTTCCAATGTAACACCACTGTATCCCACATTTAACAATGGGTTGAAGGAGAAAAGTGGGAGTTTAATGTTGGCGTAAAACAGGATCAACAGCTGCATCCCCTGTCCACACAACAGGCAGCTCTCCATGCCTCAGCTTTAGCCTTAATGCAGCTCTACCCAACCCACTCCACAGGCTGCCCTCCACGTAGCCCACCACTCCCAAGACCGTTTCCAAATCAAGGGTTAGCACATTTTAACGCTATAGGACTGCTTCCTTTGCTCTGTCTCCCTTTGGAAAGCACTTTGTTCAAAATAAAGGGAAATCTATGGCCATTGCTACCCTTGGTTCAACTCTACAGAGAAGAAGCAGCCACAGAAACTGCTAGAACAGGTAAACATGATAACCATCATGAGCATTTCATGCAAGTTCTTACAGACCGTATCTTGAAGAGAGCAAACATTATGCACCACAATCTAGCCTACATTACCACCAGTGGTTCAATTCCAAAGACAAACACACTGACAGTTCAAGATTGTTTAGTAAAACACAAAAACCTGTCAGATCTTGATTTATTTAGCCATCAAGAACTCCCACGATAATGCAGCTGTCAAAGCCAGGGGCACCTTTTGCATACACTAGGTTCTCTGATCGCCATTCACAGACACAACTTGTGTAACATCAGGAACTCCCAACCGGACCAGGATTTCAGTGCTCACCGAGGTGAACCTTTGTCATAATGGTTGCAACCTCCTTTCTAATCCAGAAGCCCACATACTGATTCTTTATATGTAAACTTCTAAAGACACCAACAGAAAAGTCAAATGAGCATTACTTTAAAATCCTATTATTGACCAGTCACACCTCTGCCTTGCCTTAAGACAGGGTATTAGATTTCTGTATTTTCTTGCCTCTGATTCTTTATTCTATGGTAATAGCTATACCTATTAACTACAAACAGCAGTCCCTAAAAACACACCAGTTCTAGACTGACATAATTTTAAGGCCTCATACAAATGCTTACTTCTGCCTTCCTTCAATTACAAGGCCTCCTTGTGAAGGCAACATGCAGCCAGATCCCAAAGGGAAATGCTGCCTTTCAAACTCATTATTTTAACACTGAGTCAATGTTGTAAGATTTTAGTTATAAGAAACCTAAACTGTAAAAAGCGGGTAAGTCCATTGTGATAATAAGCACATTCTGCCTAGGAATACTCTGCCAGGGCAGGAAGGAGGGAGTTGTCTTAGATTTTTTCAAGCTTCAAGTCTTCAAAGCATACCAGTTTCAAAAAACAAAACAACAACATAAAAGAAAAAAAGTAAATCAAAGTTTGACAGTGCAAGTTCATGTTTTCAGCACTTCTGACAGCAATATTCCCAATTCTGGTTTTAATTTATACTTCTTGACAGGAAATATACAGTTGAAAGCCTCACCAACAATCTTTTTTGTGTTTTCCATGGAACTTTTCAGAGATTTTATAAAAAGATTTAAGATAATTGCATAGCTTACAACAATTAAATGCTCTCTCTGAAGACATTTCTCTACCACCACTATGAAGGGTGCAAATTACAGTAAAACATTATGAAGGGCACGAATTACAGTAAAACGTAACAGCGAGGAAATTAGGGTGTAGCGATACCCCCAAATAAATGAGCTACAATTAGCTTTACATTAACGTGCAACAGGTTTGAGATTTATTTTCTCTCTTTCACAGAAGAGCAGGCAGATACTGTTAAGAATTCACAGACCATCTGTGGACTCCTACTTAAAAGGTTTCTCAACTCACTTTTCTGTAGTTACAAGTATCTGGAAAATGCACCTGTGTCAGTTACATTGACAACGTTAGATCTTAAGCATTTCTTAAGTGTACTTAAAAAACAGATGAGATTTCTGAGTCTCACAAAACATCACAACTTGACACCTGCCCACTCCAAGTTGCCCCAACCCGAGTCGCCACACAGGGATAGCACGACTCTTCCCGGAGAGGCCGGCCACAAATAACTGTCAAAAAGGCGGGAGGGGAGAAGAAAATATCTATATCTATATCTATATGTATATATAAACCAAGCACTCAGCAGGTACTCACACAAGCAGCCTTTTGCCAAAAAATTCAAATTGACTTACAGCTTCTTTTAAAGCTTACTGCGTCTTGGGTTTGTTACTTTTAGTATGAAGTTTATTGTTGATGTGCCACTTATACATGCAAGAAAACACAACCCAGGTAACGCCAAGACGCCGCCATCCGCGGCGAACGGGCACGCACTGCAGCTCGCCGGCTCCAGCAGCGCCGCAGCCCCGCACGGGAACTACTCACCGCCCCGGGGACAAAGCCGGTGCCCCGCGGAGCCCCGCACCGGCGGCACGGCACGGCACGGCACCGCCGGGCCGCAGGTGCCCGCGAACACCCCGCGGAAAGCGCCTCCCGCGCCTCAGCCCTGAGGGGGCACGCGCGCACCTCACCCCCCCCGCCCCGCCCTCGCCGGTCGCGCCCCTCCGAACCACAGTCCCGCGGTGGAGGAAGGGGGGGACGGGACGGACAAGCGCGGGTCCCGCCCGCCGCCCGGAGGGAAGAGCCCGGCGCAGTCGCCGGCGGCCCCGCGGGGAGCGGAGGGGAATGCGGAACGTGCCTACTCAACCTCGCCTCGGCTCCCGCAGGCGCCGCCATGCAGGCCGCCCCCCGGCGCACGCGCGCCGCCGCGCCCGCCCTCCGAGCCGGGCAGGGGGAGGGCGCGCGGGGGGCGCCGGGAAGGCGGCGGCGCGGGGCCTCGCGCGAGCCGCGGCTGGCGGGCCGGGGCGCGCGCGGCATGCTGGGCGGGGCGGTCCCAGCGGCGGCGGGCCGCGTGGCGCGGCGGCGGGCCGGGCCGGGCCGGGGCGGGGGCGCGACCGGCGGCGGGGGGGGCGGTGCCCGGCGGGCGGGCGCGGCTCATCGCGGCACGTGGCCGGCGGCAGCATGGCGCAGCTCACGGCGCGGTTCCGCACCGAGAACCGCAGGTGAGGGGGCGCCCGGGCGGGCTGCGGGGGCGCGCCTGGGGCGGGGGCGCCGCCGGGGTTGGTAACGGCGCTGTGTGCCCGCAGGTACGCCGTGGAGGATGTGCCCTTCTCGGTGCCCGCGGCCTCTGAGACCGCTGACCTCAGCCACCTCATCAACAAGCTGCTGGCGGCCGGCGACGGTAGGTGCCGGGGAGGAGGAGGGAGAAGAGGAGGAGGAGGAGGAGGAGGAGGAGGAGGGGAGCGGGCGGGAGCTACGGGACCCCCCGAGCGGGCGCTGGCCCCGCGCCTCGCCCTTCCTGCAGCGCCGCCCCGCTGCGGAGCCGGGTCCCACCCCGGTGGTCGCTGACCACGGGCCCCGGGCGCGGCAGCTCAGCGCCTCGGTTGAGCTTGAAGGTGCCCTGGGGCTGGGGTCCCCCGGGGGGGCGGGCCCCGGCGCGCGCCGCCCCTGGCTCGGCCTGGCTGGGCTGAGCGGGGCCCCCTCCGCCCCGGCAGCCGCCGTGCCGGTGCGGGCAGGCCCAGCAGCCGCGCTCCCGAGGCTGGGCGAGGGGCCCAGCACCTGACTGCACCGCCCCGGCGGGCGGGAAGGGCAGCGTTCCCCAAACCTGGCAAAAGAACTCATGACACCGAAGGTTTGTTTTTCCTGAAAGCCTGTGAGAAGAGCTCAACCCTCAGCTCTCAGGCTGAAATGGGCCTGCCCTGAAAGATTATCGGGGGAAGACACCTGTGCAATGTCTTCAAGAAATCCCTTTTTCTGTAAGAAATGAGACTTAATTGCATCTTAACCTGCTGAGACTCCTGCAAGTCGCTTTGAACCCGTGAAATGGCAAGCGACCTTGAATAGAAAACCGGTGCGTGGCACAGTGCTCATGTCAAATGTGGGGCCTTTGTCAACTGTGCCAGTACAGAGAGAGAAATACACACCAAAAATTCTCAGTTCCCTATTGTTGCTTCAAATACAGGGCTTTAGGTAGTGATGGCAAAGATGTGGGCTACTAGTGGCAAATTCCATACAGAACAGTGATGAAGCATCATGGCGGTTTGGCTCAATGTAGCTACAGAGAAAAGGATTTAGAAAATAATATATTAACAATAAGAGGCAACCTTTTGAACCCCAACAGCAAATCACCCTTACTCTTACATAATCCTATGGAATTCATGGGCTGCCCACTTAAAACTGGGAGATGAAACATACTGTTTTGTTGGGGGTGGGGTGGGGTTTTTCTTGTCTTTTCTAACCTCTTGCTGGCTCTGTTCTCCTGAACCAGCCATAGAGTGATGCTGTTCTTGATGGTATGAAATGAACAGTGACACCTGAGCATGCATTTTTCCTAATTTGTTTCAGCGGATCACAAGTATGTGGAATTTGACTTCCTTATCAATGGCCAGTTCTTGCGTATGCCGCTGGGCACGCACATTGAAATGGAAAATATCTCCACGGTAAGTCATACTTGATTTCACCGCATCTTGGACAGTAGAACAGCCAGCCAGTTTAGTTCAACCTGATTTAGGTATTACACTGTCATCCTGACTAGGTAGATTTCCTTGCTGGCTTTTATTTCTTTTCTGACTTTCCCAAGAGAATGCCCTGTATTTTTAAATCCATTCTAAACTGCAAAGTGATTAGAGAGTATGGGACTGAGCAATGCAAGGAGCATTGGTATCCAGTCTGTTGTCTATGCAGGTCAGAGGGGAAATTCTTGTCTTATTCAGTCCATCATTAATACGTTTTTGTCTCCTACTGCATTAGTTACATTGGGGAATAATAGGGGAGGTTGGTATTGCCTCTAGAAAATGTTGTGAAGTATTTTAGACACCAGATTTTTACGGGTAAATACAGAAGAGAAACCTGGGAAGAGTGACTTTATTCGATTTTTCTTCCAGCTTGCTACTAAGAGCAATATGATAAAAAGTATGGAAAGCAATAGAATTCACTTTTTTTTTTTTCTATCTGAAGACTTGAATTCCACTACTGTGGCAGAGGACTTGGATAACAAGATCTTTGCCCAATGAACTTGTATATTTGCACCACACTACAGTTAAATGTTACTGATTTTAAAAAAATAAAACCATACTAAGTAAGTATTTTGTCTGTGAGCTCAGGAAGAAGTGGTGGAAATAGAGTATGTGGAGAAATACATGGCCCCTCAGCCAGAGGAGTGCATCTTCCACGATGACTGGATCAGTTCTGTTCAAGCCACTGAAGAATGGTACTGCATTAAGCCAATTCTGGTTTGTCTTGCTTATTCCTGTTGTGTGCAGAGGACACAGAGGTGTCAAATGGAGTGGTATTCTGTGTCTTTAATAATCTGGGGAGGGGGGTTCCCCTCTTTGCTCTTTTTTGTTTGTTTTTAACCTGTCAAGTCAGTCAGCTACTTGCTTTTATAAGCAATTCAGTTTTACACCTGTATTCTATGCTGATAGCGACTTTTAACACAAATAGAAAACAGCTAGAGTCTCTGAACAAGAGATGCTGTTAATACAAATGGCTAATACACTATTTATTATTTATCTTAAAGGACAGCAAGATTTCCTTATGTCTCTTTAGCTTAAACCCTTGACTTCAAATGTGACATTTGGTATTAACAAATATGATAGCGTACCTTTCTGCAGAGCTTTTCTTTTTTAAAAAAACCAAACATAATTGTGTTTTTCTGCTGTATTTTCACATTCATTTTCCAATCAACTAGGAAGTGTTCCTATATTAGGTAAGAGTTGGAAAATGCTTTGAGATCCTCTAGTAACGTACCATGAACAACAAATTATCTTTTTATTTTAAATAACATAAGCAATCTTAAGTCTCACCTACCAGAATATGCAGTACTCTTATTGCTTTTCTTTTTGGTCTGTACTCCTAGCCTTGCAATTGTAGGTTTTAATGAAGCTTTGCTCTGTAACAAAAAGGGGTTTTTTTGAACACACAAATTAGCTGTATTTTGAATTTGTTTCAGCTAACCAGTTACTATGCTAATATTTTTCGAGTTTCTGGTTGAGGCTTTTTTTCATAAAAACATTGCTGGTTTTAAAAACAATGTTTCAAATTCTGTACCCTGTAGGATATTAACTGGCTGCTATGATCAGACTGCTCGAATTTGGTCTTTGGAAGGAAAATGCATCATGACAATAGCTGGGCATACAGAAGTAGTGAAGGACGTGGCATGGGTGAAGCAAGGTTAGTGTGTATATACGTATATATTAGGCAAGTAGTAATAGATTTATTGGAGAAATGTCAGCATTCCTCAACCGTGAATATTTAATTATTTAAATGCTACAATGTTTTTGATCTCTGTCATTGGTGTTAGAAATGAAGTCATGGTGTAAGGCAGGCCTTCAACAGTAATGAGTCAGGTTTGACATGTACATTGTCTAACCACCTTGTAGTCTTTGTAGCAAATACTGGTATGTATAGTTACATTAATTATACTTGCAGGGTGACATGATGTAAATGGAGATGTGTATGAGTTCGTCTATGATACTTCTTGACTAAAATTACTATATATAGACTATAAAGACTTTGGAAAGCAGAGTTGGGTGCAAGCATGATTTTTTTTTTTTTTTTTTTTTTTCCCCTTCCTCAGATAGTTTATCATGCCTGTTACTCAGTGCTTCTATGGACCAAACTGTCCTGCTATGGGAATGGAATGTGGAGAAAAACAAAGTGAAAGCCCTTCACTGCTGCAGGGGACACGCTGGGAGTGTAGACTCTGTAGCTGTTGATAGCACAAGAACTAAAGTGAGTGCCTCCGGGAAAGAAACTGTTGCCTTCTGAGATGTTAGCAGCCCATATCTCAAAAATAATCTTTTTGTCCCTGCATAGGTACTAGTTACTATGATGGACATGCTGATAAGTTTCCAGTCCTGTTATAAATGGTGGTTACTGAGGATTAGGAGTGCTGTATCAACACTAGTTGAAGTGATGCACTTAACCTCTAGTATCACAGAAAGTGAAGGTGACTTTAGATAGCACAAGAGATTATAATGCTGCTCTTGACTTCTGTGAGTGAAGTTCAACGTTTATTTTAAAGTAAATTTTACTTCTAACACGCATGAATTTTGTATTATAATGGAACTATTTGAAAACATGACCTAAATTTTCAGAGCAGTTTTGGTGGGGAAAAAAACTTTCCGGAGTGGTACTCAGAAAAACCAGGTGGTAGAAAAGGTCCTTCTTCATCCAGGAATTCAACAGTTTAAAGAGCACTCACACCAAAGGTGGAGTCATGGCTCCCAGCTTGACTCAATATCAGACAGGTTAAAATAAAACTTTTCGGTGTTGAGGGAAATATTTCTGTTTTGTAGATATTTCTGCAAAGGGAGGAAAAATAATAGTTTATCTATGCCAAAATTGGTTTTTTGGAGGAGCC
Organism: Falco cherrug; assembly: GCF_023634085.1. Taxonomy (NCBI): domain Eukaryota; kingdom Metazoa; phylum Chordata; class Aves; order Falconiformes; family Falconidae; genus Falco; species Falco cherrug. Next base: position 14,012,523 of record NC_073704.1, on the reverse strand, counting down.
CAGCACTGGTTTTCATACGTTATAACCCATTGATTAACTTTTCAAGCAAGAAGTGTATTTAGTATGGCTTACAAGGTCTGTCTGGATCAATATTAACAATGTTTCTGTTCATACAGTTCTGCAGTGGATCTTGGGATAAGATGTTAAAGATCTGGTCTGCAGGTAAGATAAGTGTTAAGCTGGGATTCTTGGCTCTCCAAAAAAATAATCAAAAACTCTACTTAAAACAACCTAAAAGATGGATACTGAATAGTTTTTTTCATTAAGAAAATTTGAGTCTGTAATAGTAAAAGCTATCAAGAACTTGTTTTTCCCCTAAGCTTTGTAAGGCCATATACATCTTTATATGAAGTTACTGTTTTGGTTGGTAACACAATTTCAGATATGGTTGTCAACTGTGTGCTGATGGCTTATTTTATTCAGAACACAGTACTTTATTTCTTTCATTTATTTTTAATCGATTTATGTAAGTGTGCAGATTGGAGTGTAGACTTCTTACAAATTAAGTTTGTGGGTTATTTTCCTGTTCTGTTATTGACACCATAATAGGGAGGACAGCAAGTTGATCAGGTCTCTTCTAGGAATGTAGACTAATCCCATTTGAGCTGAATGCTTTCTTTCACTGTTCCAAGTCCTGATGAGTCAGTTTAGGAGTATATATATAGGTACTGTATCTAAAAAAATAAAAGATTGTGTTTGTCACACACCTGAATTACTGTTCGAATTTTCTGTGAACGAGGATGGTCTTAAAAATTATTTGGGACTTCACTTTAAAACTGAGTGACCTAGAGAACATCACTTAATTTGTATTCATTTTCCTTTTCTCAGAATGGATATAATACTAGTCTGGTCAGAGGCATAGGGTTAAAATATTCATGCATCATAGATGGGTTAGGTACTGTAAATATGGCGTTTCGCTTAATTACTTTTACGGAAATGCAATTCAGAAACCTCCGGGTCAAGTCTGACTGTCTTTTGTCACAGTACCTACAGATGAAGAGGATGAAATGGAAGAAGCAGCTAACAGACCACGGAAGAAGCAGAAAACTGAACAGCTGGGACTAACAAGGGTAAGATGAACTCCAGCTTGTCCAGGATTTTATATTGGAAGTGTGGCCATGCAAAATAATTTCCCTTTGTTAAAAATGACTATAGGAAAACTTCTGGTGGTATGTATCAGGCTGATCAGACAGGTATTCTTATTTGTTGAATATCATTAAAAAAATGTATTCTTTCAATCTAATCCCCTCTCCACTCTAAATTCTAGACTCCCCTTGCAACCCTCTCTGGCCACACAGAAGCCATCTCCTCTGTGCTGTGGTCAGATGCTGAAGAAATTTGCAGTGCATCATGGGACCACACTATTAAACTCTGGGATGCTGAGACTGGAGATCTCAAATCAACTTTGGTGAGATCATTATACTTTTATCAGTAGGTTCAGTTAAAGTCCAGCTCAAAAAAATTCTGCAAAATAGTAGCTCCAGTCTGAGTTATTATTTTCTTTTCTGACAGACAGGAAACAAAGTGTTTAATTCCATCTCCTACTCACCACTGTGTCGACGCCTCGCATCTGGGAGCACTGACAGACACATTAGGCTATGGGATCCTCGCAGCAAAGGTGAGCTAAAACTTGAATGTTCTCCAGGTTATTTTTTCCAAAATCAAAACTTTTCCCTGTTGAGAGACACCTCACAAACTGTTTCCTAGTCCCTCTGCTTGAAAGAAGCCGTTTGGGGGCTTTTATCAAATACCAAGATTTTCCATAATCTGGTGCAAGGCTTCTTTTAATTTCTAATAATTTAAAGTAACGCAGCTTAGGGTTGGTGGTTTTTTTTAACTTACTAATGAATGTTCAACTTTGCAGTTGCGGGCCTGTACTTTTTTTTTAACCTTCACACTTAAGTTGGTCAGACCATCATTAGAGTGAAACAGTAGTCACTTTGTTATGACAGAGTGGTGCCCCACCTGACAGGATTGCGGATAACATGACTGAGCCACCAGATTTTTCATAGACATGTTTACTTGTTTAGCTTCTGTAAATCTAATCCAGAGTTTAACAGCATTATCTTCCTATGTTAATAATAAAAGCATGTATTGTATCCTTTGTTTCAAAAATCTTTGAAAACGGAGTTTAGTGGCAAGAAAATTGATTTTTAGTTCTGGGCTTTTGGGGTTTTTTTTGTGTGTGTGTGTCCCCAGCTTCTGTGCCTTATATTTTTGTTTGCTTTCTTTAAAGTTCACTTTGATTTTTTTGAAGTTAGAATTAGTGGTGGCAGAAACACTTGCCTTGAACACAAATACGTTGCTGACTGCTTTTCTCACTGGATTTTGTATGCATTACTGATATCTCCCCCCCCCCCCCCGGCCTCCTCTCTCTCTTCTGTTCAGATGGTTCCTTGGTTCTCCTGTCTCTCACATCTCACACAGGCTGGGTGACATCTGTGAAGTGGTCACCTACCCACGAGCATCAGCTGATCTCTGGTTCTCTGGACAACATAGTGAAACTCTGGGACACAAGGAGGTAAAATAAATGTGTTCTTTGCTGTTCAAAAGCATGTAAGCTTGTAGAGTCAAGTTAACCTAATGAAACAGCAAAAGCAGTTTCAGGCACTGGAAACTTCTGTGGCGTTTGTGAAAATTCTCCAGGTCTTAGGAGTAAAGTGTATAACAAAAGGGAGAAAAATACTTGTAGTCTATCAGAGGACCTGTGACTTAATATCTGCAAGAGCTATATGGCTTTCCAACACGGCACTTACCTGGCATTAACAGCACTATTGGCTGACATGCAGAAGGCAGCACCCATAACATTGCTACTAGGATTAGTGACCGCAGGTGGTCTGCTTACCGTTCCTCTATGGAATGACCCTAACAGCGGGAAGTTTCACTTCATACTCTTTCATACCTTTCATTACAAATTTCCAAGCGATGAAAGGGTTTGCATTCAGAAGACATAAATGTCTTTTCTGGAAAACACACAGCATCTACACATGGAAGAAACTATATAATAAACTGTTCCTAATCAGCAGATTGATTAAATTTCAGTCTCAAGGTAGTTTGCCAGCAGGTGAAAAATGTTGCTGTGTTTCTCTTTGGGGATGCAGGAGAGGTTAACACTGATGCAATCAGCTCTGGAGAAAGTAGTGAAAATGTCACAGATGGTAGATACCTGTACTCTCTACAAGTGTTCATAACTGCTAGACCGCATCTGTTTGATAGCATCATGATAGTATTTTTTCCTGGGACCAACTTTGTTTTCTGTGATTGCTCACTTAACTTCAAATGTGTCACTATAAATAAGTGTGTTTCCCCAGTTGCAAAGCTCCTCTGTATGACTTGGCTGCACATGAAGACAAGGTTTTGTGCGTGGACTGGACAGAAGCAGGGGTAAGAATCTGAAGAGCAAGTTACTCAATTTATATACATAGTGGTTTAGGAAGAGGGCTAAAAGCAGTCATGGACTATTTTTTCTGTTATGCTTAAAGATAGAAGAAGTTTTAGTTGTGCTGTCATCGATAACTAGGTGTTACTGTCATACGTGCTGCAGCATTTGCCCACGCTACTGTACAAAGGAGTAGGATGGGAGTATAAGCTCTGTAGTATTAAGTGGGTGTTACACCGATACTCCAAACAAGGAGACATGAGAACAGCACACCTCACTGGGAAAATACATATTCCAAAGCACCATTTGCTGCCATGGAGACTAAAGCAGTAGCATGAACTGACAGCTGGGGCATGGCAGTACATGTAGAAGGGGAAAACTATATAATCATCTATAGCAAACTGCTCTGCTACTGTAGTGGTACACACATGTATAAAATGGAAAAAAAACCATTTTGTTAGAGGTTCAGGATTCTCTGTGGCTCCTGTTCTCAGTAAATTTAGAAGTAATCCTGCAAAAACTTTGTTTCTGCTTTGAGGAGGAAGAGGGTAAGACACAAGGTTGCTTCTGCACTTTGATTCTGGATTTTAGTCATGCAGTAGCAGTTCATTATTCATTACTTCTTTTTATGTCTTAAAAAAAAAATCAGTCTTCAACTTTTGTTTTGGTATTTTGCTTAGTTCTGGTATTAATCACAATTTTATTTTCCTCTATCAGTTGCTGTTGAGTGGAGGTGCAGACAACAAACTGTATTGCTACAGATACCCAGCTACAGCCTCTGATGTTGGAGCATGAAGGTTAACAGCCAGAAGACTTTTCTTAATAAATTAAAAAAAAAGGGTTTTTTTTTTGCAGCAGTCATTCTGTTAGTGTAGAGAGCTGTTGTTCCTGGTTTTTGTATTGGTAACCTGTATTGGTATTTGTCACAGAAAAATAGCAACAAGCAGTTAGGAATGTGATCAGTGTGAAACAAAGCAAAGGGAGTTTCCTCCCTTTTTGACAGTTTCGAATTAACATCTTTTAAGTGACTTTGTATAGCCCTTTTAATAAGGAGTAAACTGTTCCTGATACAGAAAAGTTACTCACTGGACTAAATTATTTTTTGAGCTTACCTGCTTTCTCTTAAAAAAAAAAAATAAAGCTGTTGTCTACAGCCATTGGTTTAGTGCCTCACTGCAGCTAAAAATCAGACTTCAGCCCTCCTTTCAGTATGGCTGTTGGCAGTTTTTTGATTAAGCCTTTACTTGAGGAACCCAGGCTGCTTTCTAGAATAAAGACTTAGTATGTTTACAGCACAAGTGGTATGATGGAAAGGAACTTGACAGATTTACTAGCAGATTAAATACTCCGTTTTGGTTTTGCTCATAAATTAGGGCTGTAAATTACTTTCAAAGAAGGTGCCTGCCTTGTATTACGGTATGTGTTATGTTGCAGTACGATAACTGTGATACTGTACAGAAACAAGTGGAGGATCACACAGAGAAGGCAGAAGAAAAATTAGTTTGTCCGTAGAAAGAATGGATATAAAAAGTCGCAATAACTTTTGGTTTGAGATAGGGCAAGGACTATCCAAACAAGCTCCTTTTCTCTGCAGGTGGTCTTGCTTTTAATTCAATATTTAGAAGAAAAAGCTATCACTGCAGTTTATTAAGACGCCAAACCAGCACATAAGTTTCACAATGTGGAAACCAAAATCGAATATCCTCACTGCTGTCTTAGCTTTCAATAAATGTAAGACCTGTTCAGCACAATCAAGTCAAATGATTAAATTGCAAGGTTAATTTTTGTTTAGAGTGAAAACTCTGACCTCCAGGTTTACAATATGGACAAGTTCTGAGTAAGCTGTTTAGGAAATAACTAGAAGAGCAAAACTATGGAGAAAACAGCAAGAGTACAGGGGAAAGAGCTCTGATCCCTTGGCTCTGCAAGTAATGTACTGCAACTAACAGACCAACCTTTATTTACAAATGCTACTTACAAGGAATATGTTGTCTTGCCATCATCTTAATCCATGTGCACGTTCTTAGTATGTGCTTTATCCTTTATAAAGCAATATACCTGATTATAGCAACTAATTCTATTTTTTTTCCTTTAAAACATTGCCTTCTACTTACTCCACAAGCTGGAACATGTAAATATGGTGTGAATAAATGTTTTGTTTTGTAAACCTACCAAAAATACAAAGCATTTTTTGAGCAGGAATTTAGTATGTGCTGGAACATGCAGCATTCCTTCCTCCCTACTATCGCAGATTAATTTCACATACACATTTGTGGCTAGCTAGTCTTAATTTAGCAATCATTAGCTTAATATTCATGAAAGTTTGAAAAACTTTCTAATAATTTTTTAGTATGAAAACAGAAAAGAGTAATATCCTCTTTAGCTAATCCTTAATCCAGTACACCTTACTTTTGGAGGTCTTAACCAAGTGAAGTTTTTCATTTCAAGACTCACAGTGACCATTTAATTTACAGTCTTGAGCTATTTTCTGTATTATAAGAAATGCCAATTTTATTACTGTCTCTTCAGTTTTTCTTTCAGGTAAATTATGCTTGAGCGTAGCTGTATTTTGCAGTCAGATAGCTGTGGAGCACCTCCAGCCAATTAAGTAGTTGATAAAAGTAAGTGGGTGCTCTTACGTGCATATGTCTAAAGACCTGTGAATGCAGGATAGTTAACCTTAATACAGTTTTCTTGCTTTCCCAGCTTTAAAAAATACTTATTAAAAAGGTCACATCACTTGGACTGTCAGCTTAATGGAGAGAGATTATGATTATTATTATTTAGACTTAAATAATTCATGCCAACTGGGATTTCTTAAGTTTCAAACACTGAATCCATGAGATCTACTACACTTGTCACCTGTAGTAAATATAGAGAGTAACTAGAAAGGCAGGTTTTGGTAGACCACAGTTCAGAAGTGGGAGGGTTTTCACACCCTCTTAAGTTTGGGTTCTCTTACTGGGAAGAATGTCAGACACACAAAGAACCAACTAAGTAGCACATATTAACATGAAGTGATACAGCGTAAGTACAACGTTTTTGAAATGCATCTGTATCACCATCTACAAGTTATTCTAGAACCTACAAAAATACTTTTTAGATTTGGCTGAGTGACAGTTCTTTATATAATCTGTCATCTTAAAACATTTTAGTAAGAATATCTTTATTTCTCCAAACACACTCCTTCATTTAAAATAATGTGAAATTAGAATAGCCAGCACGAGTTGATTTTAAAATTTCTCAGAAGAACTGAGCCAGAAACACAGTCCAGAAGCAAGGTGCTGATGGCGACATTACTCACAATACTTCCACACACACACCCCCCAAAAGAAACCCCAAAAGCAAAACAAAAAACCACACAACCCCCCCACCTTTCTGCATATTTGCAGTGCCCAGGTAGCATAATATGGAACCAGAATGAAATTTTATGTACTAACTCCTAGCTTTCCTTAAACATCAGTGATACTACAAGTGAGAGGAATAAAGACAGTAGTCGAGTACTGCAAACTTATTTTTTGTATCAATGGGGTGGAGGTAGGTTCGGTTTTGAGAGTTGTGCAGTACATTGTTATATTTCAACTTTTAATTCTGCATTGACAGCTGGCAGAAACTGTTAGCTTTAGTAGCACACATGCCCTGCCTCTAAAGACAGTTCAAACAACGTCATGCACTGAAGACACACATTGAAAGTGTTAGTTTAAGACTTTAAGGGCTCACCTGCCCAGTCCTCTGTTTAGTGTCACACTTGCATTTTCCGTTAATGTTTGCTTTTTCCCAGCTGGTTCTTTCAGCTTCTTGCTTTGAGACTTTAATCTTTGCTTCTGGATGAGCGCCCTCGCTCCCCCACAGCCAGCCCTGGCAGAGCACTGTGTTTTCTCTCTTGTTGGCATTTTGTTTAGTTTTCTAATCTTTAATTTCTCAGCCTTCTCTCAATGAGGAGACTGAACTAAAATCAAGGGGGGAGGGAAGGACACTTAAGCATTCCAGTGGAAGTGACATACAACCTAAACCCGCATGTGTGGATAATGCCACTCACCGTGGTGCCACCCGCAGGGTAAGCGCCTTCTGCATAAGCCATACAGATAACCACCAGGGACAGCACGTCAGCTCACCAGCAGCACTGCGGGCAGCCTCAGCCCACAAGCCAGTCGCTCTTTGAGACCCCCAGATGCAAAATACCAGCTCCCCAGTCAAACGGTTTGGTGCCAGACCCAGACCCTCTCTGGGTGTGAGCTGCTCCGGAGCCAGCGCACACCCTGCAGGCACAGGTGACAGGAGGGGACAGGCTGACAGGGGCTTCTCAGGCTGCAGTTTTTATGAGTTCGGGGCCAGGATGCAGATCTCCAGCCAGTGCTGTGGTGCCTCCCGTTCCTGTCAACCTACAGCCCATAGCCTGGTGGTGAGGTTTTTCCTAAATGAAAATAAACTTACATGAAGTTTAACTGCGTTTTGGCGCAAGCTGATTAATGTCCAGTGTAAGCTCAACACTCCCCCAGACTTCAGCACACATACATTAGGATATAGATCTACATGTGTTTAAAGTGACTTCTATAATTTAAACAAAAATATTTCACAGAGTTTGGAAGGAAAGACTTACACAGAAAAAGGAACACACTTCAATGAAAAATCCTGACACGAGGTTTTCTCCTGCATGTTCTGTGACATTTCTACAACAGAAAGCGCTAGATAGGCATGTGCAGATTCCCCAGTGGAAAAATACACACACTCTTAAGTTGATCTGTATCTTGTTAATTATCAACTTCCTACTTGAACGTGGATATAAAGTTAATGAATTTCAGAAATTAATGGTTTTTCTCATCACTGAATTAAAGGAGGCTACAAAGTTATTTCCAGGATTGTGTGATTCTAAACATTTATTTTTTTTTTTAAAAGAAACATCAGATTTGGGCAGATCTGTTCCATGACCTCACTGAAATTTCAGCATGTACTCTTTTCCCCTGCTGTAGGAAAGGTGAAAATTATCAGATTAAATACTTAATGTGAACTAGGTCAACACACCTGACTTTTGATTTCTACTTTTTGTCAGAACGGGGCTGCCAAGCTGGCCCCCACGTACCCCAGCCCAGCAGAAGATACTATGGATTATCATCCTGCTTCATTTAATGCTTTTATTTGTTTTATTGCATCTTTTTGTTTCCTTGGGGGTTTTTTGTTTTGGTTTTTTTTAAGTATTTTAAAATAAAAAAAGGTACTCACATTTGGTAGGATTAGTTTTTGTTTGCCTGTAGGTTTTACCTAACGTGCTTTGAGAACGCACAACCGTGGCAGGATGCCCCATCACACCATCCCTGCTGCACCTCTGGGGGAGAGTTGTGGCTAAGATGACAGCATTGCAGACAGCAAAGCTGATGATCCTGTTCTGATGGGCAGAACTACAACCTACCCTTGATTTCCAGCCCAACATCCCAGCAAACAGAACGGCTATTTCACTGGTTTGGCACCAAGGCCAGCCTGAGCCCCAGCCTTCCTGGCAGCTGGCACCTGCCCGGGCAGCCCAGGTGGGAGACACAGCCACAAGTCGCTGCACACACCACTGTCTGACAGCAACCAGTTACACTGGCTTATGTCCCAATTCATACCCCCAAAAAAGGCCAACTGAGTTAAGTCACCAGTTTTGTTTGATGTAAGCACATTGGCAGAGATCCCAAATTAGGGGCAAAACTTGGGTTAAAATTCATTGTCATGAAAACCAATTTAAATTGTCCTGTAAATAGCATGAAATGAGTGGCTTTTCAGCTGCCAGCAAAACGCTGGCTGAGCCTGGTCGAGGAAAGACAGCTGCTCCATCTGGATGAGTCTACCAAGCCGTCCAAATCAAGGCATGCACCGTATGGAATGCTGAAAACTTAACTCAAACCACAAAAATGTAAATTTCTGTATCAGTTGCAATATTCCTATCCAAAACTTCAAAATGTCAACTTTGCATATCTTTGCGATTTATTCCATTGGGCAACTAGTAGCCTGTGACCATCAGGGGATCTTAGTACGAGTTTAGATGTCTGTAAAACTAAACATCAACATAAATGCCCTGTGATTGCGACTGAGACTTTCAGCTTATAATTCCAGCAAAGACCTTTCTTTAAATGTTTGCAACCTCTGAACGCAAACCAGAATTCACAAAAAGCTGCATGGGGAAATATGATATACCAGTTATAGCAAACCATCCCAATAATCTAGATCGCTCCTCCAAAAGGGTCCCTCTCATCATGCTTTCTATTGTCTATGGTCTATAAATTTAGAGGAGGGATCTTCGGTCAGACCACAGCTGCTGTAAACTGCATGTGAACCGTAGCTGAGATCACTTGGAAGAACACTCAGGAAATGCTCACTGACTTAGTTGCTCTCCTTTAACTCTACGTCTGTCCCAGCTGAAAAACATTTGAGCCTGTCACACATGCACACACACAGAGCTATCTCATGGATTTCTGCACCCAAGACAGGTCAAAGGATTGGCCAGTGGTTGAAAAAATGCAGAAGAAATACTGGAAACTGAAACAAGCCCACCAAAGAATGAAGATGAATACCTGGCGACATCTGATGCAGAGCTGGGTGCCAAATCAGAGTTAAACCTGAGGATTGTGAACAGTGTCAGTATGAATTGATACGCAGAATAAGAACACATGAAAATGGCATCATTTTTCCTGCCACTAACAAGCACCGGTTACTTTCAAAAGGGCAGTCTCAGCCACCTGTATCATTTGAGAAGCCCAAGAAAAAGGTATCTAGTGTTAGAATTGCATTAGTTTTCTGAACCTATTGAGCAAAGAGAACTTTCTTAAATTTTTCTCTAAATGGTGTCACTGCCACGTCTGTGCACACACCCCTGCGTGCACTGGAAGTCTGGTGGAACCGCTCAGCACTTCTGAGTTTCCTGCACTAACCCAAGCGCTACCATGGAGTCTGCCGGCCAGATCGGGAACACTCTGTCACACAGGGCTTGTCTGGAGATCGGGAGGGTGACAAGAACAGGCAAACTACACTTTCCTTTTTTAAAGTACTTGCAGCACTGAAGGCTACTGGGGGGACATAAACCCCTCACTTGTGTGATTCTAAGCCTGAAGGTATGTGGCTGACCGAATGTGGACACCCAGAGGCATCTGCTGAAAACATGTACTTTGAACCAGAGTCTGGAAGGTGTGGCGTGTGTGTGCATTCGTGGGAAGAGCTGATCATACTACAACGTGGTTTGGACTCACAGCAAACATCTCTAATGTCCCCTGTTAAAGTAAATACAGTAATTTGCTTTCTAATTGAAAATGCACAAATTTCAATCTCTCACCTATCTTTTCCCTCTCACGTTCTGCATCAACTTTAGCCTGAATCTTGGAAGGTTCATGCAAGTTTGGGAACTCTTTTTGTCCCTAAAAAAAAAAAATAATTATAAAGTCCAAATCTGACAGAATTACACTCTGTTCCATCAGGGCCCAGAATCCATCTGCGTGCTGCTAAGATCACAGTGATGTTTGACTCTTCCACTCTCAATTTCAAATGAGACCTTAACTTTCAGCACATCTCTTGGATTAGGAGATCATTATTTTGGTGGACTTCATGCACAGGATGAAATGTTGGAATTTGCTGGCAGTAGGTTTTTATTACTTGGAACAGGGATCAAGTATATTCTCTGTGTTACACAAAAGAACTTTCTTCTGTCTTGCATCAACATGCAAGTGGTCCTTTTGATATATCCACAGCATTTAAAAGAATAATAAATTAATTCATAATAAGGTTTTGCCTTTAGGTTTAAGGCCATATAAAGACCCTCAATGGACAGTCTCTGTTGCTTCTCAGAAAACTGCACTACGGCCAATAGTTATCACCTGCAGTTAAAACACTAAACAAAATGCTTCCTAGATCTCAACAGCACAGATCTAAGCAGATTTTGGTTTCAGTCACCCTGCTGTAATTCCAGAGCATGTCAGTTAAGACAGTGAAGCCTATCAGAATCAATGGACTTTATATAGATTTACAGAGGAGCTTACACGCAGCCTTATCTGAATGTAATTTACAATAATTAGATCTTGTATATTGACATAGCTGAAAATTGAGTCAGAACCAGTTTCCAAAAAATCTAATACTGCATGTCAGTGAAGCTCTTTCTGGAAGGAAATAAATAAGATTTGTCTTCATAGTAACTAAGCCTTGGAGCAGAATGGCGTGGGGGAGGAGATGATGGTTTTTCTCCACTTCTAATCCAATCTATTTAAACAAAGGAATCAAAACAACAGATGTTTAGTATGAAAAATGCTGCCTGAGATACTGGCACCACAGAATCCAGCATGAACTCACCAAAGATGAGAAGATGAAGAGAGTACTGTTTTCCTATTTCAGTTTTACCATTCTCTAGGCTGCTGCAATTTGAATGCGCGAGTCCAGAGCGTCCTGTTAAAAAGCCATCATTTTTGCCAGAAGAGCAGTTTGCAACCCAGGCACCATCCCACCACACACCATTCTGAATCTCTGCAGTATCTATAGTATTGCCTGCTAGATGTAAACAGAGGATTACGAGATACAAAATTTTATCTGACCAGATCATAGAATAATGATAATTCTACTGTAATGATGATGATAATATTAGACTATGTACCAGAAAATTCTGTTTTTATTAATGAAATCACTATTTCTAATCTTTTCTCAGCTTGCTGCAGTATAATGCAGCAACTGAAAAATATTTTCAGTTTTGGGATGTCTGAACTGTATCTCTCATACCTTGACAGACACATTTGAAGCTAGTAATTTTGTTTAGCTGGCTCAAGTATTGCTTTCACCATTTCCTACTGGCCTTCTACAATTATTTTTTATAATTTTGACACAGCAGTTTGCGGGGCTGCTACTGTAGAAATTTACAGAGAAACATAAGCTTTTTAATTTCCCTCTGCAGTAGTCTTTTCTTGTTGTTTATTCTCCTTATTTTGCCACCCACTCCCTGTTTTAGAACTGAAGTATCTTACTAGTTTCTTATTCCTCACAGGTGTTTCAAGATCAGTGAGGCAAAAGTCTCCCTCCATTTAAATATATTGGGTTTGACCTTTAGGCCAGCATGTCCTGAGAGAGCAGGCACTCCAGGTGCCTAATGCACCGCCACTGCATTTCTCCTCCCACATACATTACTAACTATATTACAACATTAGGGCCATTACAGCAGGCAGTATCAGCCTTTGTCACACCTTTGATCACTGACATTTATTCTGCCAGTGTCTCTGCTATTAGTTTTTTTCCCACCTTCAGAAGAACTACCAAGCACCTGAAGGACAGGGAGTCAGTGGAAGGAAGCACAGGTGATGCTCAACTGATAAGCACCAGCGCTGGTTGCTAACAGCTCGCCTGCGCTAAACAGCAGGGCTCCGTGAAGAGGCATCACCCATGGTCTACGGGCACAGTCTGGTATCTGCACCCCTGTAAATTAAGCCAGTACCCATTCTCCAGAAGCTAATCCTCCCTCCGTGCCTGCGGTCCTCATTACCTTCAATGAAAGGCCCAAACAGCATGAACCATTGCTTTTTTATGGGTGTAACTTTTGTCTTGATCGTATTTCATGAATTGTTTACAAAATGTTTACACTCAGCACTTGTCAGCAATCAAGTTCGACTCTTGTTTCAAACAGAGACGTCATCTGTTTGTATCAAGTAGAAATCTGGCTTAGTCCTTGGACGTGATTCTGCTGCACTGCCACCCCATGAAACACCATACTGACACGGGGAAACACCATACTGACACAAGACCCTCTCACCAGAAATACCTCCATGACCCCTGAAAAAGAATTCTGTTCAACTTGACTTGCAGCTTGTTTTCTTTTTCTTGCTGGAAAGCTTGACTGCTCTGAGAAAAAAGAATGCTGTTACAAATTAAATTTTATCATTTAAAACTCACAATTTTTTTATATGCTTACATAATTTAATGTTATAGTGTAACTTACTCTGTTCACAAAAAAATGAATCAACATTTCCTTCTGAATGTTTTTTTGTTTCATTCACATGGCCTGCACAGATCTCTGCCACTGAGCAGTGGAATACTGAGGAATACTGACAGGGACTTTTAGTACCATATGTAGTGAGAAGTTTATTCTGGTTTGAGGCTGCTCTTCCTTTTGTTGCTCTTACTATTTAAATAAATAATGAATATGTAACATTAGAGATAAATAATTTCTCTATTTATATAGTCTATACCATCACAATACATTAAAACATCTACAGTCTCTGGAGGCAATCACTGCTGCACATTGACCTCTGAGAAACTGGGTCTAAGATTTTATGAAAAAAATACATTAATGCTGCATTTTCACAAAGAGAAGAAAACAAATTCCTTTGTTAAATATTCAACCTACTTAACTTTACAGGGCCTATTAGTGAAGATTTAATGAAAAACTTTATAATCCTTGAAAACTTCAATGGTACCTTATACTAAAAAATTTTATGGATTAAAAAGGATTTTATATCTTTCCAATTAAAAATTTAAATGCTGGCATAATAGTATGTAATTGCAAGCATGCTACTCATTATAAATCACAGCATACTACACACATCAGGATTACTAAGGTGGAAGAAGTTTATGGAAATGTTCCCCCTCCCTTACACCTTTACTGCTTAATCCTTAAATAAACAAAAAAACACACACACCAAACAAAACCCACAAACACCTTGGACAGAGTAAAAAGCTGTATTTTACAGATGTTAGGAATATTTATAGGAAATTGTTTGGAAATTAATACTTAGAACTACATTACAACTAGATAGCCTTTCAAAGTGCTGTCTGCTGTTTGTAATGAGCATTTCAAAAGTATTACACACTGAGAATTCTTTCAAAAAGTTCATGAATATATACATAAAAACATATGCACATGCTCCCTCATTTAAACTTTTTGCCTTGTTATTTAGGGAATTTTATATATATATATATATATATGTAAAAATACGTAAATATCACAGATAATTTTTTCTAGACTTTCGTGAGTCTCAAAAAAAAGAACAGAAAAATTTCCCTTTTTAAAATTACCTGAAATGTCACATTGCTAGGAGTGCCGCCTTAAGCCCCAAAGCTCAATTTAAGTAGAAAACCAGCAAAAAATACCAGATTTAATAGTACGGTAAAATATTAATCTTCCTTTGCAGCATGCCTATATATCCCTTAGCCATTTTTTTCTTCCCAACACCCATCATTTTGCCATTGTTCCACATGATGGCTGACATGGACATTAGTGAGTCATTTTTTAATTAATTCCTCCCCCAGCCCCACGTACGCCACATCTAGCTGCAAATGTTGTCACAACCTGAAGGTCTTTTTATGCATTTTACCAGTCTGAACAATGCGTTTGTTCCTTCACCCCCAGAGTACTCATGATAAAAATAGTCAATACATTGGAATTGCCACGTTTTATTTTTTCAATTACTACTTTTCATAGCCATATCTGAGGAAGAAAAGAAGCTAGGGCTCTTATTAATGTTTCAGGCAGAGCAGAATGCAAGTGACACTGGAAAAAGGATAGTTGTCCAGGATTTTCCCTTCTTCTGCCCAGTGAAGGTTTTCAACTTTTTTTTAATAGACCGTGTTCACTCAGTTCAATGCACTGCTATTGTCAGTTGAAGGTACAATTCAGATAACATATATGTACATATATGACAAGTATATGCATATATACAGTACAAAGGTATTTGGAGGGACATGTCAAAAGTAAAAGCCATTTTGTACCTGAAGAGAAAACCACTTTCCTCAACTCTGAGGTATATAAAGTACAAGCTAGTGCATGTTGGTGATCTGGTGATAAAAGGGAGCTCCACACACCCCTCTCTTCCCCATCATTTGAGACAGTTCAAACTGCGTGCCCGTTCTATTTCTTCCCCATACATCCTTCTGCTGTTCAGATGGGGCTGCACAGCCACCTCAGACCAAATGTAACATAAGCTCACCCACAGAGATACACCAAATCCAAAATTTCAGCCTGATACGCTAACACTTGGCAGAGCCCTATGCAGTTCTGCAGGAGGGATCTTACTGCTGAAGTGCCCAGGCACCAATAAGCAATAGCTGCTGTCACACAGTCAAGCTATTGCTGGACATTTTCAGTCAACAGATTGAAGGTGAGTTCAATACTGCTGCTGGGTAGATACACACACACACCTTGCTATCAAAGCCAGATCCTTCACCCACTTGTCTACTGGGAGTTGGTGAAAGTGTAAGACTCGCCATTACCGTATGACACTTGAATTCTATTTATATGCAGAGTGCCAGGAATTCCAATTAGAAAATAAAAGTTAAAAAAAGCATCACCTAAGTTGGGCATTCGCAGCGTTTGGATGCATTTTTGGCCACAAGCGTGCAAAGAGGTTCCTGTTACTGCTGTAAATACAGGGTTGCATTTATGGAACGTGCATGTCTAGTACTTTTACACTTTGGGGCACAGAATGAAGAAAATCAACTTCACGTACCATCTTTTAGCTCAGCATTTATTATCGTTCTTGCCATGTGCTAAGAAGGCAATGAGGACCAGCCTGTGTGTGAATGCTGATAAAACATGAAGGCTGAAGTCTTTATTTTAACTCTGCTGTAGTTAAACTCAGCCCACTTCTTCCATGTTTCCCCAAAACATTCTGCTCACTTGGGCTCTTTTATTTTACCATTCTTTCTTCCTTTACCTTCAGATTGGCCCTTGTCTCACCTTGGGCAGGAACTACCAACATTCAGGAACGACCAGCCTCCATGGAATACAGAGGAGCATCACTGCAGATGAAAGGTGAATCCAGGAGCTGTATCCTCACAACTGCAAGCAAAACAGGGAACTCCAAAAAGTGAACGTTCACTCATCCATACAAGTACTGTCTACATTACAGAAAGTGCTGGTTGCCAACAAGTTCACCATGATTTAAGTGGAGGCAAAGACATGTCATCTCCGTACATTTTTTAGCCACTGATATCAATTGTATCTCATGAGTGGGTTCAGCAAACAAAACCAAACCAAACACACCCCCTCCACACCTGGAGAACAAATATCTACTGTCAGAAGAATGTGCTTATCACCACAAACAAGTCACCATAAGGAGCCGTGCAACAACTTTCCTACTCATGTAGATACTCGCCTTCTAGAAGTCTCTCCGTCTCTGTCTCTCCAGTAGCTACTTTTCAGTGCTTTTTCTGAGCAAACAAGAAGGTGAAGGAAAATTCAACTCTCTTTTCTGCCCCAAACACTCGCCTCCAGGATGACGTTGTAGTTACATGCAAAGTGCACAAAAGTTCTGTAAAATAAAATGACTGAAAGTCAACATAACACATCTACTACTAGGTAACTGTACATTACCTGCATATCTTCAGTATGTTTTCACTTTCAGGAAATGACGAGGTTATAATTACTATTCGTTGTTTCTACACTTTTCTCCAATAGATGGTCAGTTTCTTTAGGATAGACACAATCATTTTACTATATAAGCATGTAAGAAAAACCCCTTGTAACAGAGTATGTGCCAGTTCCACAGATTCCTAAGAGGGTTTGAATTTATAGATTCTCTAGTCAGAAGCTGTTGCAGGTAGTATACCATGTAATAGTCAAAGGCAGAACTTTTACGGTTGCATCTTCCTATGTTCGTGGGTTTAGATACAGATGGAAGTAAGGGCTACCAAGTCTGAGTTTGAGAAGCTGAAGGGGCATCTACCAGAAGGTGAGCCTGCTTTAAAACAATCACTGTAACCTGTTGTCCCATTCCCTGGCAGCCTATCAGGCAGCCGCTGTAGCACCAGATCACTCTGGCTCACCTGCCGTCCCCAGTCTACCATGGTAGTTAGGGACCTGCCACCTTTGTCTTGTCTTCTGGAATGACCACTCTATGGTCTGTAGAGCAAAACCAAGTATTTAAGAATTTCATTTCAACTTAAAAAAAGAAGGTGTGAAGAATTCTGCAGAGCCTTCTGTAAAGTACACTAAGGAAAGGCTGAGCCCTAATTCCTTCTCTTTTGCCAAGAAAGTAAAATATTCCATGCTCATTCACCCTTGAGTCTTCCAATTATCCTTCTATAAAAAAATCACAGGCGCTATTACCTGGACATGAGAACTGCATGTTCAGTAGTGAGTCTTCCAATTTTAGAATATACAAAGTTTTACAAAGCAATGGCTGTAAGATTGGATTGTGCTTTTCAAGCTTGAGGTATTTCAAGTTTTGGTTTGGTTTTTTTTTTGTGTGTGTGTTGTTTTGGTTTTTTTTTTTAAAGTGAATCAAACAGGAAGCCGATTGTTAGAGATCCACATACTGTAGAATCAGACTGTTCAACAACACAGCAATTAGCAGCCAGCTTTAAATTTGCTCAGTGACTTCTTTGCCTCCCTTGTTAACCTTTGTTTCTGCAAAATGGCTCAGCTCACGTCCAAAGTCCTTGAACAGCCTGTGAACTTCCATCCACATCATTCTGTTGCATAGGACATAAATGTCTTTCATACTAAGACAATGGCTTTCTTATAGATGCAAAGTTTCAGAACAGGAGAAAGAGCATTTAATCCAGAATTAAGCAGTTAAAATGTGTTCAGCATGTTCAAGGTCATTCCTCGTGCTCATTTGCCAATCTATACTGAAGCATGAAATATTTATCCTCCCATCACCACCACTTTTTCCCCCTTTTAAATCTTTGGCCTTATTGCATATTAAAATCCCGTCTATAAAAGATTATTTTTATAGAATTAAAAAAAATTATGAAATTAATAAATGTCTATACAGCACTGAAACTTAGAAATGGAATCTTCTTAAGCGTGACCAAAATTTTGACATATCATCACCTTCCTGAGGAAATATAAACAGTTCTGGTGTTATGAAGTATAACCAGAATTTCAGTAACAGTTTCTAAACACATTACTGAACCATTGTTACAAGCGGATTGAGAGAACATCATCATTACACATCTTGCACTTCAAAAATCAGTAAATTGGAGAGATGAAACAATAGGTCAATGTGTTCTTTCTTAAGAAAGATATTTCTCCTAGCAGTTACAGAAGTCTTCCTTAAAACAGCCCCACTGAAGAATGTGGAAAGAAGAAAAATGACATTTCCAGAAATATCAATAAGTAAACACAAAAAATAAGCTGGTGTCCAGAAGAATCAAACATTCTGTGCATGTTTTATTAGGAAAGAAATAGCTGCTTCCCAGAATTCTTTTTTTTTTTTTTTAAAAAAAAAAAGGACTATTTGCTGATTTCTAGTATTTTCCTTCAACTTGCAGTCTTTAATTTTTCTTCTTTTTCACCTTAGTTATAATAGTATAGCTGTCGTCTTCTTTCACATTACATCAGTTTTCAATTTCCACATTCCTGTTAGTATTATGTCCATGTGTAAATGATGACTGTTCATTAATTTGTATCTACCAAATTTTAAAAAAGTTACATACCTCTATAGCAATAACCTCCTTTCCCTGACGTCAATACAAAGTCAGAGGTATTTCCACTGAAGTAGCTGGTGTTGGCCAAATACAAAAGCAGCGCAAGGGAGAGGCAGGCTCTCCTTCTCTGTAGAGCAACTAAAATTTCAGTGCAACCTGCATCACGACCACTCTCTGATCAATTAATTCTTATTTCATTCAGCTTAACCTCCTCAAAGAAACTTCTGTCACAACAGAAAGTGGGACAGGTAGGACACATGAATGCATAGCAATTTTCTTTCAAGAAACTTGACACGCTAGCACAGCAATTAACAGTCACCTTAACAGACAACGCACACTGGACAGTATCGATCCATCCCAATCGTGCACATCCCCAGTGACCTAAACCCTCTTTGTCCCCTCGTGCCAGGACCCACGCAGCCACACAGGAAGGAACTTGCTCTCAGAGCGAATTTCATCCTCACGCAGCACAGCAGATTAGCAGAGGAAGAAATGCTATCACGTGTGATCAGCTACACGTCCACATGGGTCAGTTACAACTTTTTGGTGCAGAGCAAAGAGCTGCTCCATGGAGCCAGCCAGTTTCACACCAGCAAGGCAGAGCAGGAAGGGCAGCAGCAGGTCCTCTATAGTGCTGAAGTCCTGCAGGCTACTGCGGGCCAAGCTGCTGAAGCCGGCAGAGCACAGAGAAGCTATCAAGCGAGATCTTTGTACGTGTGCCCAGACTGTTGTATCTATAGTAATGCAGACCAAGTGGATGGAAATATCCAAAAAGGTAAAGGACCAGCAGCTTTATTATAATGTATTTTCTTTAAAAAAATTTTCAGAAAACACAAAGGGTGCTTAATCTTTCACCTGGTTAACTTAATTACCAGCAACGGGTAAGTTAAAACTTATTAAACATCTGAAAGACACCTAAGATAGTTTTTCTAGATGTGCGAATACTACAGGTTAAGGTCCAACACCACAGTGATGTGGTAAATCACTAAGTATCCCAGATCATCTCACCAGACATGCCAAGCAGTTCCCTCCATGCAGAGAGGCTCACATCCCCAAGTCTTAGAACTGCAAAGCCTATGGTATTGTTCATTCTCAAAGTGCAACTCCAGCTCTCAGTCGTTGGCTGTCTCCGTAAGGGGACTGCTGCGCACCAGAGGTGACCACCAACACCAGCGACGGAGCAGCAGTGCACAGCTGGCACATGCAGGAAACCAGTTCTGGCTTCACCTGACCCACACTTGGGAAGAAGGCAAAGAAAAGAGTTTTGTTTTCATTCTGATTTCAATGGCAGCTGTCGGAAAGCTGCTCAGCAGTTTGGAATGTCAGAAGTAGTCCCTTTGGAGCTAGAGTAGAGGGAGGTGGAGACAGCCAAGAGCACTAAGCAGATAGCTGCGTAACCATTGAGTAAAACTTACTGCATATTCGCAGATACAGAGAACTACATTCTCTGTCACGTACAGCTCAAATCTTGCAAGCAAGCCCTAAACTAAACCTTTTCTGTAGGCTTGTTTAATTAGTTTTCACTAAACAACTAAATAAAGGTACTGGTACAACATCTCTAAAAATAAATCTGCCAGTTTTACTGGAGGGGAAGCTACAATGTCTGCAAGCCAACAAAAATAACAATTTTTCATTCTACTTGAAGTTCAGGAAAAATATTCATGTTTGCCAAATAAAAAGACAAAACTGATGGGAACGGAAAATGTTTTCATGCTGAAAGAGGATATTACAAACAATGGAGACTCAAAGTCAAATCTCTCCTTATCCTTTTTAAAGGAACTTTCCAAAATGTAACACCCAATTATTGCAAGGATAATGTAACCTTTAAACAATACTACTGCAAATACTTTGTCATCTAACTTTTATATAATTAATTCTTTAACAAATAATGATGGGACTGATCACCCCCATGCATACACATTTGTTTGGGAATTTCTTCTGGCCTGCTGGCTTTAATTTTCAGCTCTTCTGGCAGTGTTTTTTCAGCTCAGGCCTATTTTTATTTCTGGAGTTACTCCAGAAGTCCAGAAGACAGAAGTTCAATGAAGAAACAATGCGCAGATAAGCAACCCTGATGATTCTCAGCTTTTAAGCCCAGAAAAAAGAAAATTCAACAAAAATGCCTTTAACACCTGTGCTTGAAATTACTCTTTGACATTTCTTAGTAATATTCTTCAGAAGAGAAAGCAGATGGAGCAGCTTTTCCATGCCATCAGCCTTAATACCATAAGCTTAGACAGCAACAATAAGTATCATATAAATCATTATTCCTCAGCTGTAGCTCAGATGGTTCAAAAAACCCAAATGCTGTGTACTGAAACATGTTAACATCATTAGTATTTCCACACAATGTGCTGCAAGGGGAAGAGGGAGTGTTTCAGCCCGCCAGACCATCAGTTGCACAACCTGAGATGCTAGGATACATTTTCAAATGCTTCCCAGTCGGAGGCACACGTGTGACAGTCTTCTGCAAAAGAGGAGAACAGCTGGCCAATGCCTTACAGCCACACCCCACATTAGGATGAATCAAGCCAATTATGGCTTAAAATGTTCCAATACAGCTACAGAGAGCAAAAACTTTGCTCTGTCCTCTGTACAGTGGCCAACAACCAGTTCTACGCCACTTGGAGAATTTGTTACTCCAAAGCATGAAAAAGTTTCTAAAGGTCCTGGACTTCCAAATGAGAACATGCACTCATTTAAGAAATGCCACCTGAAATCCAGTACCAACCAAATGAAGACTTTGTTACTTATAGAAATTAATTTTTCTTCCTGAAAGTAGGTTATACTACGGTTATCTGAGTAAGTTTACACATGAAGACATTACATCCCACTGTCCTACTTTACACATTTAAGTTTTGCAGGAGAGCAGACAACTAGAGAACTAACAGAAGAGAAGTAAAATTCTGTAATGTATTAGCAACTAGAAAATGGAAAGAACAGGACAAGGAGCCAATTACTCAATATATCCTAATAATACTCCAGGAATCTTGATCCTTTGCTTTCAGTATTGGAGAGATCATCCAGCAAAGTGAAAATACATTTTTAAGTCTTCAAGGTAGGCAGCCATCTCAGGAGTCAATTACCTGATCAGAAAGCACAGCCAGTTCCTCCAGCTTCTTATCTTCACAGCGCTGAAAATGTCAAAATTAAGCAATCTGCAAAAAATCATAGGTCCATAATATTTTCAGTAGGAAAGACTAGGTCTTACTTCCATTGTAAACAGCAGCAATGCTCTCCTAGCAAAATAATTCAGTTTAAAATGACTGTAATGTTATTAGGGGCAAGTCTAGATTACCAAGCAATCACAATATGGCACAGAAATGCTTGCACCATTCAGACCATAAGCGCATGTTGAGAACAACGTCAAAATATTCAGAGATAAATACAGCTGCTAGATGGGGAAGCTACTCAGCCACCATATAACCTGAGACACAGGCATCGCAAGGAACAGAAGCACGGACCTCTCTGCACCCTCGGCATCTTTTGATTCCACTACTGACTAACGCAGGCAGGAAGCAACTGTGTGTGGACCACCCTCTTCTCCAGGAAGAGGGCTGCATCTTCTGAAACACTTCTCAAAAATCTGTTGGGTTCAGAATTTTGTAATTTGAATTCACATTCTTCAAACATACGTTTTAAAATACTCAACCGGTTTGCTTTTTTTAGGCTACTATAAAAGAAAATAGAGTCAGAAATAGGCTTGGATTGCATAGAATAAACTGAGTTCTTGCACATTTTCCAGTAAATCTACTAAAAAAACCCCAGATTTTAAGATTTAGGTGAGACTGTCTTGCACGTGACAAATATAGATCTAGCGTTCCTTAAATCTGTATCGGTACTTCAGCCAAAAGCAAGAATCTCCAATTCCTACAATAACTGTACATATCATAAAGCATGTTTTTAAGCATGAAATATGTAGCGTCCAGCACTACACAAAAATCAGAAAAGGGTAATACCTGATGCAGTTAATACTGTCTACTTGGGCATTATTTCCTTAAGCTGCTCAAAGGAAAAACAAAATCCAAACAACTGGAATAAGTACCAATTTATAGCAAATGAGTCACCACCACATAGCCTGTGTCTTGTACTGGATCTAGTAACTATTTCACAGTAGTTGATCTCCAACTCATTATTTCTCAAAAAGTTAATCAGCAGAAGTGATATCATCTGAATTTCCAACGGAGAAAAAACAAACCACCCAGCATGTGACCTCTAGTCCTACAGTCCTTTTAGGCTCCCACTATACTTGAGAAGTTACCACAAATCCATTTTTTCTCTCTTTCAGAGGTCAACCACGTTTTACACTTCCAAGTGAAAGCGCTAGATGACACAATGTTAAGACAGCAGCACTACGCTCTTGGCACAGGGAGAGAATTTGTTCTATACTTTGCATACTCTAAGTTCCACTAGCGCCAGAAAACGTGCCAGTACGAAAAGAAAAAAGGAACATAAACACAGTATTTGACACTGGCTGTACTCAGTCTCACGTTATGGAACTCATGCTGAGGGACGGAGAAAAGGTTTAAGCAGACTGTGTTCTATCTTGGATTACAAAATATTTTTCGGTAAGAAACACCAACAGTTTCTACTTCACTAAGTCCTCAATTCCAGCTGATCTGTAACATACTTTGAACTGTTTCACTGGTTGAACGCAACAGTCTCCCACTTCATTGCACGTACCAATCAATGCAAGTCAGGCCAGCGTTTCTGGTTCGCTGAGAGACAAGAAAAAGCTTCAGTTGTTATTTGTTTGCCTATGGAAACATCCTGAGGTAAATTTAATTTTTTTTTTTTAAGAAAAAATCTTACTAGTTTTAAAAAAAACATTACTTGGATCTTTTTTTTTTCTAGCTGTTCAGAGTATGACTGCGGCTGTGACTGAAGCTGCATCAATGTGGTTCAGTCTTTTCGCAGACCTGGATCTCCTTTTGAATCCAGATGCCACCAGATATTCAGCAGATGAACTGCTTAACGTTTACAGAGTTACCCAACGAGCAAGTATTAATGGTATTTCGTTGCAGTTGTCTTCAAAACAGACTGATTTCATTTTACCATTACAAGGAATGCTTAAAATCCTGCTCCAAACATACACCCATCATCTGGCATGGTGGTGGACATTTAAGTTCCAAGGAGAACAACACTGAAGGATCCTACAATGAGCTTTAAAAGAAAAATCAGTTTCTAACACCCTGGGTTTGGGACATTTGGTAGCTGTTTGAAAGCCTATTAAGTTGGTGAAGTTCAATGCAGAAAAGATTTGTTTTCTGATGCATCACAGAGAGGAGAAGAGAAAAAAAAAAAAAAAAAAAAAAAAAGGACGACGGGATGGGACTAGATCTAGCTAATTACTTTTATCCCATGGCCTTCTAAAAATAAAATCCCTGGGGTTAGCAGGCAAATACTAGTTCCAGGAAAACACTCCAGGGCATACAATGGACTTTTAAAAATTGTTCTATCTTCAAGGAAATCACATGCTTCGGACTCACACCTCTGAGACAGCAAAACCGTATTTAGGACAAAGGTAGATAGGATGATGCTATCACTTCCCAACTCTGAAGAAGCCATGACTTCGTTTTTACCTGCACTTTGAAAGCTTTAGAACTGTTCTGCTGACTATCTGCAATTTCACAGGACCTCTATCGGCAACAGTAGTGAGACTGAGTATAGGTTCTACACAGTTTCTACCACAGTTAGAAATATAGGTCCAGTGTGCCAAGATGAGGGCACTTGGGAATCCCACAGTTAAAATCTTGATATTGCCAAAGAAATACACACAAAAAATATTCAGATTAGGTCAGGATGTAGCTCTTTTATGAATTTGCCTAGTACAAGATGACATTGGTCAAGCTCTGCCTTAACTTCTAATTAACTTCTTGCAGCATAAAAAATAGCATCAACCCTCTGTGGGTTCCAGTAAGCCTTCGGCCATAGAGAATTACACTGCAGGACGCAGTCTGAACTTTTCTTTTAGTTTATGCTAGTTGCTCTTCCATTTCAGATCCCATCAGCTCTGACTGAACAGCACTGGGTTGTAAAGGGGACTAACTGGGGCTGTGGCTCTAAAAAGAGAGGTATGGCATAACTGAAGGTGCTGTGGAAGAGAAGAACAGGCAGGCAGGTGATACTGCTTCAAACAAGCAATGCAGCTGAAGACATGTTTGTGAAACTATGGTTTTTGAATAGCTGTTTGATGCTGTCCAGAGGTTGCAGTTTAAGATCAGAATCACCCTGTATTGTGACTCCTGAACTAAGTGACCTGCCGCTTTCCCTGTATTTAGCTCCTGGTGTGGATGGATATTAGTGATTTGGGACGGCAGCTGCTACACACCTGCAGGAGATGCTGCCATCCATCCTACTCCTGGGGCAAGGACATCCCCTTGCAGTTTTATTTGAAGAAATTTGTTCAGACTTAGCAAACATCTCCCAGAAACCTGAAGGTCAACTTTATGGGCTGAAGACATGGTTTACAAATTCCTTCAAAAGTCATTAGGAAAAGTTCATTCTTTGTGTGAGGAAAAGGAATTGTTCCACACACAGCACAGGAACATGCTGTTAAGCAACCTCTTAACAAGGGATTAAGTATCTACAACTCACAGAAGGTTGAGAATGCTCTAGAGTTTGTTGTTTGTTTTGGGGGGGGGGGGGGGGTTGTGTGTGTGTTTTGTGGTTGTTTTTTTTTTTTAAAAAAAGAACAAACTGCTCTATTTAAAAAGAAAATGGAAACAAAAACCTCATCTCAAGAGAGAACTCACTCATAATTACCTGCCTGTTCAGCTTTGTTTGTAGTTTCCCAGCTGACGTTAACTGCATTAACTGCAGCAATTACAGGTAATTGTACCTGCAAATTGTACACCAAATTGTGCTGCAGCTCTTCATCTACCCTACACAGCACCTGAATATGTCTTGCAGCTGAGCAGTGCTTATATGAATTCTGTATACAGAATAATATTTTTAAGTCACGATTAAAATCTTGGATTTGCAAAAGCCATGCAAAAGATCTAGGCTAGGCCAGGACGTAGCCTTTTTGTTATTTGCCCAGTACCAACATCATAGGTCAAGTTCTGCTCTAACTCGTAATTAACTTCAGAGGTTCTGAAAGATGGAGTGCAAACAGAACAATTCTCAACTCCTGCCTATCTGACCCACACAGCCTGATAAATTCTGGCAGTGCTCACTGTTCACAAACGTGTAGTGGAGCACCCACTGCTAGGGAACAGGGAAACCTCCCCAGCAGCCATCTTCATCAACAAGGAAATTAAGTGTTTACAGTGAAACACTGCTTACACTGGTCAGCTACACATCTACAGTTAGGAAAGGCAGCCACAATCTACCATGTAACAAACAGCGTCTTCATCAACAGCCTCACCACAGCAGTTCGGTACCCCTGCTCCTAAGCGCAGGATTTAACCAAGTGTTCTACTTTGCTTGCAGTACATGTCTGGCAGCTGAACAGCGCTTCTGTAAATGCTGTATACAGGAGGAATATTTTAGGATAGTAGTATCTGAAAAGTTTCAAAGTCTGGGTGGAACAATCATCTTACACAACTTCCAAATGCTGACCAGAGCACCAAGAGGACAAGGGGGTAGGATAAAACACATGCAGCCTTGGCATACAATTTCTATACCAATTTTGTATGCAGTTAGACCTCTCAAAAAAAAAAAAGAGAGATACCTGAGAAATTCTCCTAACCAGTCTCCTGCCTGGATCACTCTCCAACAATCCAAGGAAACAAAATGAGCAGCTATCTAACTGAGGAACATAACTGCTCACAACGAGAACAGTGAATCAAGAACTGGAAGACTGTCACCGCTCACCACACAGTTACTCTTACAGTTCTCCTTGTCTTCGTAGATTATCTTTGTAAGCTTCTTAACGTGTCTTGCCATTTCCCTGTATGTAGTACAAGATGCAAAAAGAATTTAAACACCAGATGTATTTACAGTAAAGTCATCCTTACATACCTGAAACCCTAAATACCAGGTTTGTAATTAGTGGTGAAAAAATGGTTTAGCAGAGAATGTGGTCAACAGCCTGTTTAGTAAAGAATCAGTCTTGCTCACCTGGACACAGACAAATATCCACAGACAACTGAACAGCTGAAAAAGAACAAAATGTGAGAAAATATCAAATACAGAAAAGACTCTTGTGTTGGTTCCAGGCTTCAGCAGCTGTGAATTCCTCTTTTACATTTCAGCCAAGTAGTCTGAGTTGGGCACGAATTTACCCATGGACTCTGGCTGTGAAACTTCCTGCTGCTGTTGCATTTATTGGCCCAACCCTTTCCACCGATGGAAAAGCACAAGCCAGCCTTGCTTTGAGGAGTATACACAGGAAATCCTGCAATTCCTCAAAATTCAGGGAAATCTTCTACCTCTCTCTTCATTCTGGAAAGAAATATAGCCGACAATCATTTTCCAGAAGAGGAACTGCTCCAAGCCTTTCAGATAAATTAGACAAATTTAATACAAGAAACCCCAAAATACATAACTAGCTCATTATTTCTAACATAAAGGAGCCCGGGACCCGAATTCTGCTCATGAAGAGGCTTGTTTTGAGCGAACAGAAACATGCAGAATATGAGACTATTTCAATGAACAGTTTAAGTACCTTCCCAGGTAGGCTTTGGCAGCTGCGTTCTACTGAACAGTGTTATGAACCTACCAGCAGGAATCCAGGTCATTTTTCTCAGTCCTGTTCCCATACCTTCATTCCCAGGAGAACACATGCTGAATCTCTCTGTTCCCAAAATCCAGGGCTTGTGGCATCTTCCTCTAACAGCAGAATTGTAAAGTGCTCAGGAACTGATCAAACCTACTGCAGATGAAGATGGGGAAAGGCAGATTCTCAGGACTACTCTCAGAGGACGCACTGGAGGAATAAGGATAGGGATAAAGGTTAAAAATGCATATTATATTTGAAGTAAAAATGCCGACTGCCCTCAGGGTAAATCCTCAGGCAAATCTTTAAGCTGTCAGAGCACACAAAACACCTTGTTACTAAAAATAAATCCAAGACTAGCCCGTAGCTCAAAGTGATGACTTTTTATTTCAGGGGGAAAAAAAAAATATCCCAAAAACATTCCACTATTGCAGTTTGTAAAGTCTTCACTGTTTTCAGTAGAAACAGTTCACAAATCAGAACTCAAAATCCAAAATAATATTGTGCAAAATAGTACTGGCATAACTACACATAGCAAAGAGACTAGTGTAAATCAAGAATTCCACTGAAATTAGTTGAGCTGCTCCAGTTGTACACCAGTGTACATCACCTCAGAATAGGCCCTTTTTGCAGAATATCCCTTCTTCTTGCTAATAAAAATCACCTTACGTGCAACGAGTAACCTATCAGTACCACATATGCAAGAACACCTCCACAAGTTATCGTAGCGTAACACAGAAAAACGTATCAGCTGATTTCATACAAAGGCAAATCTCATGGCCGTTTTGGACACCCCTTTGCTGCTACCTTCAAAAGCTGCATGTTTCAATAAATGAAATAATTTAGAATAAAACCAAGCAATATTCTTCTTTATCTATCAGTACATTGACAATTAGGGTGGATGAGGTGTCCAGAAAGGTTTTTGATTTATTTTTTTTAGCTGTATTTTCCGAAGATAATTGTTTCAAAAGGAATTTGTGTAAGAAATGTTAACTTGCAGTGTTACCAGGCCAAGTCCTCTTCTGCAATTCAGATAAGACCTGTCGTCAATACTACAGAAGTCTCTGCAGTCAAATACAAATCCCAATGAAGAACTACTAAACAAAGACCATACCTTAAGTATTTACTGATACCATGCAATGAAATCAAGCAAGCAGTAACAGGACTTCATTTACATTTGGAGTATTCAGAAAGGGACCGTTGCAGTTCAGTTGGGGTACAGGACTGGAATTTCACAAAACACTTGTGAATAATTAACATTCTCTCCCCACTTGACACGCAAAGTAACAGTTTCGAAACAATGCATCTAGGTCATTCTTTATATAAACCAAATAAAAGCAGAAACCATTTTC
This sequence comes from Falco cherrug, assembly GCF_023634085.1. Taxonomy (NCBI): domain Eukaryota; kingdom Metazoa; phylum Chordata; class Aves; order Falconiformes; family Falconidae; genus Falco; species Falco cherrug. The sequence continues at coordinate 13,983,761 of NC_073704.1, read as the reverse complement.
AGAGTTGAACGCAAACTCTTGTCAAGAAAACACACAGGTACATCTCACAAGCTTTAGAAAAACAATTTCAGAAGAACTCTTTGATCACCATGTAACCAATTTTTCCACAGTGCTTTTCACCTCCCTAGGTTAGCAAGGGCGTACCTTCTGTTACCTTTTCTAAGAGCAAACATTTTTCTTTTAATACATGCCAACCTGGTTTGGGTCTAAGCCATAACGACATCTCTAGGCTATGACATTTGATGAAGGGCACACACTTAAACAATGGAATTACACGGAGAAAACATAGTCCTGACATTTTCAAGTGTTTGGATGTTTTTATGTCAAGGGTCTTTTTTGCAGCTTATATTCGTTTCATGAGAACAAGAGTGACACACGAGCTTTGCTCTTGAGATACGTGTAAGTGTGCATCAGTTCCAGATGAGAACAGATCTGCAAATCTGTCCATAAAGAAAACAAACAAAAAAAAGATTCTTACAAATACCAGTCCTGCCTCAGACCATAAAGATAAAAGCAGCAGACCTATGCAGACTATACGCATGCCTGTGCATGATGAGTCAAATGGAAATCAAGATATCCAAGCAGTCACCCTGCAGCACTGATCTTTGTAACTACAAGTCTCTGGTGACTTTCTGTGGATTTTCCTTTGCCCTTTCAGTTTCAAAGGGAAGCTGTCAGGTACTCAGCAAGAAAACATTCAGCAAGGAAACATGGACAGTGAGTTACTATGAAGACAGCTAGCATTTCAGAGTAGGCCAGGAGAGAACAGATAATACTTCAGCAATGGATTATTGCTGTATCACTGAATTCTATGCAACAGGGAGTTAGGCCTGAGGCAGAAGAAGGGTTAATGGATATGACTTTTTTTTTTTCTTCCCAAAAGGCTCAGCTTCAGTGTTTTCCAAAGCAATCTCAGATTCTGAATTCCAGTAAATTTTATTTTACAACCAACCAAAAAAAATAGCCCTGAGACCAAACATACTTTTTAAAAGCTGCTATTGCTTTACGTGAATCAAACACAGTAATCATTTACTTCCACAGTATACAATATTTAATTTTCACTCCCTTTTTTCCTCATTTGGGTTATATGTGTGCAATCAAGAATTTCTTTCCAAGACATATGTACTCAAGCATTATCTGCTACTTTTCCAAGTACTTAAATTTGTTGCTACAGGATTACAGCACCAAACAAGGAAAGAACAGTTGAAGCAGGTCAAACATTAACAAAGAAGTCCTCTTCCCTTGCGCCTTCAGTTTTTAAAAAACAAGAATTCCAACAGTCATAGCTGCCACCACAGACCTTCATCACAAGAACAACCACCTCCATCCTTGTGACTTATGTAGAATTTTTAACTGGAGGAACACCATTTACTATATCTCATAATCAACTGTCAGTATTACTGAACACTGCTACCAGACTTTTAAGTGTGGCTAAAAGTGTAAAATACCAAGAAAACTAGAATATCAAGTGTGTCAAGTTGTGCATAAAAACAGACCTTTCATTTTCTTCAGCTACAAAGTAGGCAATCAAGGAACTGACTAGGTCTATGCATAGTTAGGATTTAAAGTATGCCAAAAGAACATGAAGTCTTTCAGTAAAACTGTGCTTGAGTAATGCATGGGTCAACTCCCAGAAAAACAGAATACCCCACTCCATACATAAAAGAATTTTTAAAAAGGTTCATGTACTCTCAAAGCTATTTTGAAACTGATTTAAATATATAACAGCTCTGCTATGGCACAAGACAGCACATTAAAATTTTAAGGCTAATTTTTGTATGCACGCATGTAAAAGCTTGTCTCTGAACAAGAGCTGTCATATTTTCTTAATTCTGAGTCTTTAGCATGGATTTGTAATAAAGGAAAGCTGCCACAGCAATAGTAGAGTTGTCCTGCATATAAAAAAGACTGAATATTGTCCTGAATGCAGTTTGTTTTTATAAAAAGCAAAAACCTCACAAATATACATTTGGTTTTTATCAGAGCAGCTCACTAATTTGTACAGTACACTGTCCAATAACATACAATGTAAACTACCAAAGAGATGCTCAAGTACTACAACAACAGGTGCAAAAAGTCCCAGGGTAAGAAAGCCCACTGCTATTCGGGAGAGTCACTGTGATGAAAAACATCAGAATGCAGTTTTGGTGAAGTCAGTTAAGTCTCAAGGCTGTAATAAAGGCTATTTGTTAACTTTAGCCCTTTGGTTCTTAACCATTCAGTTAAGATCTCCTGATAAAGCACTAGGCAGTTTGGCATTGATGGAGAAGATCTTTACATGCTACTGTTACAGAAATAGAAAACAGACTTACAAGCACTTCCCTCACCTGAAAACCTATCTAAAGCAGTAATTTTTAGACTTCAAATTGCACTGTAACTGTTTCAGAAGAAACTAATTAACATACACAAACCTAGAAAAGAATTATCAACTGGCCAAATTCTATAAATTTGATGCACAAAGCCACATTATTTCAAAACCCTGTCCCTCAACAACTTCTTCAGCATAAATCAGAGCTGTTACTTCAGAACAGAGTTCTTCAGTCCCATCTGCACAATCCTGTCTATTTTGATGGAAAGAAAGATAGCAAACCAAGTTCTGCTTGTTTGCTAATTTAACAGGTCTAATATTTTAATACTTCCTGGTACATTTTTCATTTGCTGAATTTTTTGCATAATGTTTTAAAAAGGGTTTGTTATCCTATGAACACAGGAATGGCACATGCTAGTGTGATTTACACTTACTTGTTGAGCAAAGTACATTGCTATCATAGTTATTTATGTAGGATTTAAAGGAACAGTAAATGTGCACCAAAACCATGACTATTATTTGCACAGGTATGCAGGGTTGGTTTTTTTCTCCCAAGTGAAATGTCTGCAACCAAATTTAGCATATTAAGCACTGAACAAAGTTGTTATATTTGCAGTATCATCTTTGAATAGGTGCAGTTATGAGGGGACCTGAGTATGCAACTGCTCCATGGAAACGACGTATATGCAAGCCAGCAAGAACTGCTCATGTGTTAACAACCCAATATTCCGACCCAGAGACTGTCCATGGTTTTCAGTTACTTTGACATTACTGAATTTAACTCAGTAAGAGGTACAAGGTCAGCTTGTTGTATAAGTTGATACAACACTGGTATTGCAGGTCACTACAGTTTTTTGCATATCTATATTGTATTTACTCAAACCCAATTAGTGCACTCCAGGAACACACAAGAAACCTCACTGAGGTTCCTGAACAGTTTCTGCTTGCAATTGCCCTTCCCCCTCATTTTCATCTTTTATTGTAATTTCAAAGGAACCATGAACTGTTGCATATCAGGACAGACCAGGTATCAAAAAAGATCCTCTGTTTTACACATCAGCCTACATTGCTAGTCAAAAAGGGAGAATGTATCTGCTGCTGTAAACTTCTGTGTAACAGATACCATGCCTGACAAACAATCACCTTCAACGGACACACAAAACACCACTATGACAAAAGGGAGGAAACCATGCACAGGTATTTCAGTATTACGTGGCCAAAGTCTATAATACAGTGATGAGTCACATCAGAGCAAATTTGTGCCAAGAGTGATTAATGATTCAGGCTGACTAACTCCATTAAGCAGCCAAGCAACCCTATAAGAGGCAAGTGGCATATTTTCTGAAACAAAGAATACAGAGTAAACGGGTAACGTGTTTTTTCCCCACCCCTGCACAAAAATCCGATGGACAAATAGAATAATACTGGGGCAACTGCTTTAAAATGCAACTTTCCACTCAATAAACCAACATTGCTGGGATTCTGTGAAGGAAGTAGTTTTAAAAATGTGACTTACCCGAAGCACAAGCTTCCAATATAAAAAAAAAAAAGTACACCATATACTAACACTGTTTTTTGAATACTCTTCTGTTTTGAAAGTTTCAAACATATTAACTTTTCTTATTTTGTTTAGGGCTGAGGCTGTTCAGCAAGGTCACATAATTTGAGACTGCTGAAATACTTCAGCAATCCTTTGGTCCCAGTAGCTGTAAAACAGCCAAGTAAAAAAAGAACCTTCCCTACAAAAAAAAAAAAAAAAGGGGGGGGGGGGGGGGGGGGGCGGGAGAAAGTGTCTTCTAAACACCATCTGCTATGCACCAGAAAAGGCAAGTTTTTGTTACAAAATACACATTTTCATACAAAAGACATCTTGCAAAACCATCTTATTGCCTCTCCCTTTGTAGATTACAATGGTAATGGGATCAGCTGGTTGGTCTTGAGATTATTGTTTTAATGGGAAAAAGTCAAAGGACACACAGCATCACAACAACTGGTCCTTTAAATGGCAAAGGATTACGACAGCTTTTGTTTTCACCAGTGTTTAAAAAAAAAAAAAAAGTCGGAGAGAAACACACCCGGAGTCTTCATAAGCAGAAAGTGCAACATAGTATCAGCTGCTGCATCCTCCTGAACTTCTCAATGTGCTACCAAACTGTCAAATATACAAACAGTTCAATTATGACAGTGCCATAAATTGTTAAAACAATGCAAATAGCATGATCAGAAAGGTCCAGTCAACTGGTTCCAATTTCTTCCCAGTAGTTGCCCAGAAAAACGTCAAGACAAGCTAAATCTATCCTTCAGCTTCCTCAATATGTCCTGATTGCTGGAGTATAGAGGTCTGTGGTATTATTGTACTTGTTCCACGAGAGATCCTGTCCTGATCTGTGTTTGCAGACAATGATGCCATAGTAATGGGCTGTAACAAACTGGGCGTCACGCCAGAAGAGACAGACAGGCTGTGTGCAGTGCCCTTAAGTGTGAGATCCTGTGTGGGGAGAAGCGGCTTGAGGATGCTGACAAGACAGAAAGCAGAGCCACTTTTAGGAATGAAATTCACTTTGTTCTTGTCAGGGCAGTAGAAGGCTGGAATCTCGTGCAATGGTTTTGGCCTAGAAATAAAATACAATAGTTTCAAAATGACATTGAGCAATAAAATTTTGGCAATGGCAGGTATGTATGGCTGAACACACCACTAGAGACAGGTTGAGGTTTAAGCTTGAAGTATTTCAGCTACTCAGTAATGCCTTAGTGACTCGCACCATGCAGCAAACAGCAAGATAGTTTAAACTGCTTGTTTATGTATTCTACAAGATACACGTCCTTAGGGCAGGCTGTCTCCACACAGAAGGAAGCCACTACCTTCATGCTGTAGATAACAAACTCTGTCCATTTCTTTCTCATATGTTGGATATACCAAGTATTCTCAATCGTGTTCTCCAGAAACTTTCACAACCCAAAAAGTTCTGCCCCCGCCACCGCCCATACAGCAAGCCTCGTGAAAGCAAGCTGCCAGGGCAGCATTCCTAATACTGCTTATCTTGGAGCTGTTCATGATCGCAGGGGGATGCCCTTTTCCAAACTTTTGCCTCCTTTGCATGTTTGCCTGACTGTGGCCTGAATCTCTGCAAAAGATGAGCCCATCTTACTTAAAAACTCTATGCAAAGAGTAAAATGTATTATTTCCAAAGTGGCATTAATGATCAAGTACCTGTAACCTGGGAAGGAAGCATGGAACACATTTAAATCTTGCCTTGAAGTTTTGCCATTTCAGTATATAATTCAGCCAACTCTGAGACATGATTTATGAAAGAGACAGGTGGAAATTGTGGACAGCACTGGAATGCCTTCTGCGTTTATCTCTAACCCTGCAATGTAAATCTGCTAAGTTAGTCTAACTCTACTTTAGGACAAAACTATGGGAATCTGTTCCTCTCTGCTGGAAAATAACCATCACAAGTTTACACTCATTTTTACTTGTTGCCAGCACTGTCCTTTAGCCTATAACCTCCCCCTCTCTTCCATGACAGCCGTATGCACTTCCACCTTCATTCTACTAGGCCAAAGAAGCCAATCTCTCAGCATACTCTTGTAGGAGGTACTCTACTCTGAAAAGCAATTCTGTTCATTGGGTACATAGGGTACATTGTCACGTTAGCCGATTCTCCAATTATCCAGAAAATTCAGCCCCATTTATGAATTTTTTTCCAAAATGAAAATACTGTGAACTTCAAATAGAAGTAACATTAAACAAAGGTTGAGCTTTAAAGTTATGCTCATGTATTCCACATACATGTGAAAAGCAAGTACCAGACGTGAAAGATTTTTGCATGAGACTGCAGTGTCTTAAGAACTGCCATAGGTAGGTAAAAACAACTGTAGAAGCCTGTTTCACTCCACAACAGAACAGTCCTACAGCTATGGAGCAAGGACATCCAAAAAAATGGAAATGCAAGTCAAATCACAGCAGAACATGTTCTTGAAACAAGTGAAGACTATCTGTCTGTTGGCAACATACCTTATACACTCCAAAAATAGAAACAGGTAACTTAAGTTAGCGTAACCCTTTCCACATTGCTATGGAGAGGCCATACAGATCTCTTAAAAACCCATTTGCAGAGATCAGAGATGGAAAATACACAAAGGTACCTATAATTTTTTTAATTACTACTTATACTAGATAGCATTGTTGAGATAATACAGGCATAAGAGGATTATAACCAAATTATACTCCTTGTGCGATGAAATGGAATTTTTAACTACAGGTTAAGATTATTGCATACAAGTGACATAAGGGTACAAAAACTCCACTGAAAATGATAACAAAACCCACAGACTATTTCCAATTACAAAAGTCTGCTTTTTCAAAATAACCAAAGCATCAAATACCCAGGGTCAAATTCACTCCTCTGTCACTACAAGCTGCACAATTACGTAGATGTAGCTGGAAAGAATATGGTATTCAGAGTCCAAATTACTGGATGCACCCATCAAGCTGTGACATAGAAGCTGTAATGCAGGAGCATCAGCTAATTATTACATCTCTCTGTACCTGATGGAGTTCCTCCCACACTACCTGCCAGGTCAGAGAGAGTCCTCTCAAGTTATGCTGGTTTGAAAAAAATCCAAGTCTCAAAATTTTTATCTTAACACAAAATTCCAGCAATAAAGTACATGCATATATCCAGTATATGTCACACAAAATAAGAGAGATCAGGCTGTTAGCATGGTTTTAGTAACTGGATTAATAGTTTTGATCTGACAAAAAAATAATAATAATGAAAAAAATCAATAAACCAGTGGGTAAGTCTGAATATTGAATATTATTTCTTATGTAGGAAAAAAAACCAAACAAACTTACAAGCTCTCCTCAAAGACTTTCACCTTTTCACAGCCCTCTGGAGGTTCACGCTTGAACATATAGCTGTTGTTGGGTTTTGGTGAGGTAGCATATTTTGGCAAAGGGGAATTATTCCCATTCTCTGTAGGAAAAGATTATTTCATTACTTAAATGTGTCACACTATAAAAAAACCCCAATAACTATCTTTAAATGCCCCCAAATTGAAACCCACTTTGTTACCAACATTATAAAACTAAGAAACATTTTAATTTGCCTCCAAGTCTTCATCTGCAAATAAGCTTTCTTATCTCAGTCCCTTTCCTCCTTTCTATTTCTCCTCATATCACTTTTTCAGACTTCTCTGCAATCTCTGTTCTTTCCTAGAAACTTTCAGTTTTCAACTGTAGACCTGAACATACAGTCCTGTGCTGTCCCATCTAGCCAAACAAAATGGGCAAAAGCCACATTCCTTAAAAACCACAACAGGCTTATGTTAAATTATAAAACTCTCCTAGTGTATCTCAGAAGACCTCTGGTTAAAAAAAAAAAAAAAAAAAGTGATTAAAAAGCCCCAAACAGTTTTACTTTTATGGGCACATTTATAATGCTGGAAGGTTGCCCATTTTGCCTGAGATTACAAAAAATACCTGACACAAACAACAGAACTAGCCTACTTTGCTGTTCCACCTGTCACTGCACACTCTCGCTCTTCAGCTTGCTTAATGTACTTGATGAATCCATTATTTAAAGACAAAGTTGTTTGGGAAGGACATTCCTCAGTCACATCTATGCAGCTTCAGTTACAGAGCAGCAGATGTGTGCACACAGTATCTGGTGCAATTTGGAAAAAAACAGATCACTTACAAAAGAAAAAACTTCATTCTAATATCTCTTCATGGATGTGGGAAACAAACCCCCTCTTTTACTATGTGTTTATGCACATAGCAGTGACTTACATTTTAGCATTGTTGAAGTTTTAAAGTTACATGGTACCTTTATCTCTGGAATCGGCAAGAAGATCATCTGCAGAACACGGACTTTCTTCACTGCCTTCATTAGAGATGGTAAGAAATGAGATTGGAGATACTGACTGGGAGCGGCTGCTGTTGTTACTACCCCTGTCTGCTCCACCAGGTGTTTGGGTATCAATGCTGCGAGTACTACTACTACGCTGAACTAACGGAGGTGGTGCACGGTGCCCATCTGGAACATCTTGAGGCTGTTAAAAATAAAAGCTATCAGATAGGCGCTCTTGTCTAGCTAGGAATTTCTTTAAGTCCAGAAATGCTGAGGGTTTTTTCAGGTTCCATAAAACTGCCTGAAGTCGAAAATTATTTGTTACACAAGATTCCAACAGAAAATAAGTCAGGTTCAGAAACTAAGAACATTTTTCAAGACTTCACAGAACGGCTGAGCGCGGAAGGGACCCCTGGAGATCATCTAGTCCAACACCCCTGCTAAACAAGAGTCAGCTAGAGCAGTCTGTCCAGGACTCTGTCCAGCCAGGTTTTAGTATCTCCACAAACTATGACCCCGGAACGTCTCTGGGCAACTTGCTCTCGTTTTGAGCACCCTCACACTTTTTTTTTTTAATTTTTTCTTGTGTTCACATTGAATTTAATGTTTTTTAATTTACGCCCACTGCCTCTTGCCCTGTCACTGGGCACTACTGCGAAGAGCCCAGCTCCCTCCTCTTCATTCCTGCACATCAGATATTTATACACATTGGTAACATCCCCCCTGGGCTTTCTCTTCTCAAGGCTGAACAGTCCCAGCTCTCAGCCTCATCTCATATGAAAGATGTTCCAGTCCCTTAATCATCTTCGTGGCCTGATACTTTATTATTAAATTTATCTCTAAAAATAACTACAAATAAAATGAAAGTTAAAAACGGGCACGTTATGCTTCAGCTGAGATAGGAACAGTTCAGCATGGGCCAAAAGAAAAAGCTACTACAAAAACTCTGAGAACAGACCTTTTGTCTTTTCCCCTGTTTTACTGAGAGTTCTTATTTTGTATCACAGTAATCACAGAGGAAAAGGTTCAGATTCAAGCTTTAACTCTTTCCTTCTTTTTGCTTTCCAAAAGACTTTTCAACTACCTTTGTTAAAGAAAGCAGAGTTAACTCCAGACAAATTTAATTCAAGAACTGTGGAAAATAAAGCTTATGACTTAAGAAACCTCAAGGCAAAGGCAAAAAAAATTATTATAGAATGCAGTCATGGTGGCAGATACATACAACAAGCTGCTCCTCTTTGTCTCCCGTCTCCTTAATTATTATCTCAATCTCCTGATTCAGTCCTTCTACACTGTTTCGGAATCGTGATCCTGTTGATTTGGTAATAGGTATCACAGGAACAAGAGCACTCTTTGGGATGGGAGCCTGAAGAACCAGAAACAGTGAGAAACCAATGTAGATTTACTTAAAAAACACAGTTACTGATTTCTACCCAAAAGTGAACCTTGAAACAGAACACACCTACACCTCAATATCAAGGATTTAAATGAAACTATAGGGATTTGTTACAATGGATGCCTTAAGCAAAGACATGGACATCCTGAATTTTGTTGCAAAACAATTTCTAGCAGAGAAAGCTTTCAACAATCTAGTCTCAAAGCCTCCCTTGATATGGTCCGCCTCCAGCTTGACATCACTTTAAAAGTGAAAATTTAACAGTAAACATTTAAAAGTAATTTTGAAGCCTTTAGAACATACTCGCGTTCCTTCTGAAGTCAGCTGTAGCCCAATTTCACTCCCTTTGGATTTACCACTTCTAATTTCATTATAATACAATAATAATGAACGTCTGCTGTTACCTATTCCATAAACTTAAGATTGCACTGTTTGAAATGAAGACCAGCATAGTAACTATATTAAGCCAGAATACAAGGTTGACAAAAAATTTAGGACTACTTCCACAGAAAGAATAAAATCCCAAATTTTAATACATAGTTGCTTCAGAACTAAGATTAACTTTTTAAAAATCCGGTGTATTTTGAAAGACCTTATCCATTTATTCTTCCATCTGACTACAGCTCTGGTCTCCATTCTAGTTTCTCCATTACATTAACAACGAGAACAAAGGAAGATTCCACTGGTTTGGCTCCTGTTTACAGATTCAGTACCATGCAATTAATTCAAAATGCAACCTTCTCAGAAGCATCCTGAGATCACCTGAGGAGACCATGCCCTTTCTCCAAACCCCTCTTCCTGTAAAGAGAGGTAGAATGGAACATTCCCGGCCTAATGAAAAAACAAGCAAACAAACACCACTCAGTTGCTCTGGGGGGTGGGGGGGGGAAGTAGCTAGCAGCAAGGGTTTGATCAAGTTACTCGCCAACTATTTCCTGATTCCAAGTAGAGAGAAAGAATAGCTAACAAACTTATTCCACAGAGATAGTGCGGATTTCTTTCTTCAAACAAAAATCATAGAAGAAGCACAACTAAATAATCAGTTGGAGGCTTAGGTGGTAATAACCACTGTAAAAAATTGGGTAAAGCCCAAGAATTGTGGCAAAGCTTATGTGTTAATTAGTAGGGAAGAAAAGAGGAAATAAATCCAGTGGAATCGCTTCTTTTAGTTTTAACAACAAAAGTAAGCCACTTCCAAAATGTTAAACAGAGTTTACCTGGTCTCTTGTGAAGGGACTACCAAGGCAATTTCCTAACACATTTTCTCTGTCTTGTCAGGAATCCAACAACTTGAGCTCAGAAATCCATGTGTGACCCTCTAGAGTCAACAACTGCAATTTTCCTTCAAGTTGGGAATGTAAAAAAAATTTCTAAATACTCCCGTCACTAACTGCAAGTGTTTCTACACAGTCCTTCCCACAAATCTTGAAGGAACTGAGCTGCTGCCAGAAATTCTAGTTTAGCAGTTCCCTAAAGGAATGAAAAAGCCTAGGAACTTTGTCCTTGATGCCTACAGTTACAGATTTTCACTCCAACTTAGAAAGCAGCCTCTAAATGCCATTAATCTAAACCTTCACTTACTCTTTTTGAAGCCTTCTGTAACTTTCCCCCTTTGCAAGTAGCTCGACACAGATGGCACAAAATTTACCAAGAAAAACAATGGTTTGTTTTGTAACACAATGCTGGAAAAGCTGCTTTGCCTCAGTTTATATTTTATAGTCCATTTCACAAGCCCAAAACCTAATTATCTGTTGCGCAATATTTTATTCATGTAATCTAAAATTTGGCAGAACGCAAAAGGCCTCCATACAAGCAACAAAGTTTCATGAGCATGAAGCAATTATGATTTTTAAATTATACACATAGTTTTGGGGGGATACTTTTCAGAGTAGGAGCATCACTGTTCATTGTCACAATTCAAACCCACAAAGATTATCTAATATAAAAGCGACAATACCTTAGCATTCAGAAACCTACAGGTTGTAGAATACCAAGCCAAACCTGTTAGACTGCATGTAATTCTCCAGCATACTGAAAGGCCTACACCTAAAGTTCCTCAGTACATTGCATTTTTTTGTTTGTTTGGAATGCCTCAAGTGCCCACAAGTACAGAACAAATCTTCAAACAAGTTCTACAAATTTGGATAACCTGCACCAAGTATTTTGACCTGTTTTGTTGGTTTGTTTTTTTTTAAACATGTCTCACCAATTTTCATAGGCTTTCTCAAAAACCTCTTATTTACCTTTCTTCTTTCATCATTTTGGACTGTTTTGTCCTGAGCTACAGCAGTCACTATCAGCAGCACACTACAGTGCACCCATACTTCAGTAAAGCAGATCAAAATGCAGGAATTTGTACTAGGCAGCCTGTTTCAAATTCAAACTGTTCTTCTGCTATACAGAAGAGGAGATGGATGAAACAGCTTCTCTTTCGAGATTGAATACAGTACTTCAGTAGCACAGAATTCAAACTGAATTCAGGAAGCACTTATGTCCTGAAAATTCATGACTTCTAATTAAATGAACTACAGCAGGGATAAGTTAGGGTCTGAGACAAAAAGATGCTACCGATTTGTATACAGTAGGAGTTAAGAGCAACAGTACAGGAGAAATTCACAGTGCTGTTCTACTTTCTTATTTCCTGTCTTGAAGTATAAAAGACTCACTCAGACACCTGACTTCCATCTACAAATGCACTCCACTGCTCAGGACTGTACGTATGGTTCTCCCTTCCACTTTTTATTTCATCCTTTATCAGAATGAGTAAGTACCTGTAGAGCAGGACACATGCTGATGTCACAACAGCTTCCCTCCCTGGCCTAAATTATTTCCAGAAGGATGGAACAACAGAAAGGAAACAGTTTTCATTAACTGGTAGAAGTGTACGGTATTTAATAGAACAATGCTAACTGCATTTCAGGAGTAATTGGGAATATGATTAGATTTGCAGAGAAGCTTCACAGCTGAAGTACTTCCCTAATTCACAACACTGACAGTTCCACAGTTTCTTTCAACTACACTGATCTGCATGACAATTGTGAGGGATTTGTTCTTTTTGCAACTGTTAAAAACTTGTGTGAGTATCAAATATGGGTTCACAAGGTATCAGTAGGGGCAAAAAAAACCCTTCTGAAAAACTAAGAAAACCAATAGGGAAGTTTAGTCAAAGTTACTAAGACAAAACAGACTTGAAAAAGGATGCGTCTCTAAAAGCCTGTAATTTTTTTCAACCTGCTATCAAGTTAAAATTATTATCTGTGAACCTGACCTCATTACCAGTCTTGAGACAAACTGCACACAGAACATGCGGTAGCCTAAACATTACAATTTGTGAAGTTATTACTACTTAAGTCTCAACACATGATAAATGATGGGGAAAAAAATGATCTTACAAAGGCTGATCGAAGCCATCAAGAGTATACTTTTAATAGAGTAGGTAAAAATCCCACTGAATAGTTTTTTGTCAGGTAAGCTCTCTAAATCAGTCCATCACAGAATTAGACAACTGCTATTGTAAAGACATAAAACATGATCAGCAAAAAGTACAATTTTGAGTGTATCTTTATACCACCAGTTTGCTCTACGCCATATTCTACATGCAAACGTGTAATGAAAAAGATAATGTATGATTTTAGATTAAACTTGTCTGTCATCCTTTTGTACAGTCTGCAGAATGCACTTTATGAGTCTTGTTTTAAGGAAAGATTAATTATCTAAAATTCTTTGAAAGTGGGAGTTCAAAGCCAACCCAGTCAAGTAATAAAAAGCTCTGGAACCCCATACACTCAAGGAAGTCAAATGAAATTAATCTATTTCATAGAAATCACCCCTAGCTACAACATATTTAGCTGTATGTCATACTTCCAAGTTCCCTTTAAGAGAAATCACAACCTTGAAAGGAGTTAAAAATAGTATTAGCTACCCAATATGCCCTTACCTGACTGTGGTTAATGGCTGCATGGTTACCATGAAATGGAGACTGTCTTTCTTTATCGCGATGATGCCTACTGCTGTGTTTGCTTCTCTGTAATTGTTGACGCAATTTTGCAATCTAATGAAGGAAAAATTCACATTAGATTTCACCAGATGTATTCAGATACACATAGTTTCATTATTCCATCACTTAGTTAAAATTCTTTACTACCACAATGCTCATAATTATTGCCAGCACTAAATCAGACTCAAGTTCTTGCAAACCTAATATATTAGCTACCAGTTCAGCTGAAGCTCTGAAGGTTTAATGAAAGAACCTGACGTACGTAAAGTTAGAAAGTAGTTTGGTCACTGCTGTATTTCCTCTTTTAATAAAGAATGTCACCTGCATTTGACACTTTCCCACATACTCAGATTAAAAATTTTAATAGTCTTGCATTACTAAACGAAAAAGAATACCAAATTAACGTTTTGGTGGTTTTTTACCAAACTCACAATCTGTATAGCGGCAAAAAAAAAAGCAGTACAACATTCATGCCTTCCTGAAAACTCACAGTAACAGTGCATACCAGTAGAAAATTTAATCCAAAGGTATCTCTAAATAACAGCATTTCTGACCTCTTTTAGTTGATCATTGCTCCCCCATGATGCTGAACGTTTGTGCGAGCTTCTCTTCTTTTCTAAATATTCTTCAGCCCAGGCACTTTCTGTCTGCAGCAAGAAGATTATAGGAATTATTAAAAAAAGGTAATTCCTACTTTCTGGCAGAATATTTTGACACAAATTAGAACAGAGAACAGTATTATGATTTTTTCACTCAAAACTGAAAAAGTGGAGTGAAACTATGTAATTTAAGAAAAAAAAAGCACAAGCCCTAACTTCCGGGCCTACCCTAGTACAGGAATGTGCTAGTTTCCCTTCCAAATTACTGAGCATAAGGCAGTATTAACAGTCAGATGTACCACAAGCTGCTACAGGGCTCTGAAGAGCCAGTATGATGGTGCTGAATTTGATGGCGTATTTTATTTCCTGGATAGATGCTGCCCTTGTTATTTCTGACACATTAGCAAGGGTAGCTTGGTGTAAACATTGTGAAAGCCTGCCCCGGTACAGCTTCAAAACCATGTTCTTGCTCAGAAGAATGAGAGAAACGAAGGTAAGGCATATAAGCACCACTAGAGCTATTGCAAATCAGGTAATTTATTTATTAACACCTCAACGGGCTTCAGTTTCACAGTTGTCTCAGGCCAAGCAGAAAGCAACACAGATAATACTAAGCCAGTTTCGCTAAACCAACAGTGTCATTAACATTTATTAAAGAAACCTGCAAGCATACTGCGGTGAAAAAGTTTTGAGAATTCCAAAGTATCATTGAAATAAAGTGTATTAATGCAAGGTAACAAAATGCACAGGCAAGCCTGTGATGATACTGCATGCTTTAAGGACAGTTTATTCCCACCTAACCAGGTCCAGAACAGCCTTCAAAAGCAATGAACTGTAAAGGATCTAAGAAGAAGAGTAAAAACATTCATCATCATTCAGCAGTCACAAGAAACATACCTAATGAAGCAAGGGAAAGGATTTCTGGAAGCAGCTTACACGCAGAGGCAGTGAATTCCATTAAATTTGTTGTTGCCACAATGCAGTGCTCAGCACGCAGCAGCGATGTAGCTAACTCATCCTTAGGAGTCATTGATGTCTCTCTCCTGCAGACAGGAGCTGTGACTGCCTCAAAGCCTTCATATCTACAGCGTGCAACAGTTCTTACGTTTGAGACCCACAGCTTGCAAGCCACAAGCTGACCTTACTCAGGCCATCTGTACTCAGAAGACAGAAACTCACAGAGCCTTCAATAATGTGCTGTTATTTAATCTCATTTTGCAGGGAAAATGGAGGTGTAACTCTGAACATACAGGTTGTAACTCCCATCTGCTTCAGTTACAGATATAACTTTCATATAAATGCAACCTCCACTATCATCATTCCAAATCAAAAACTAACAAGGACAAATCTGAATAATGAAGTTAGTCGGATTGCTTTGAAATTCCTTTTTCATAGCAAAATTAGAACCCATTAGAATCTATGTTTCCAGAAAAGCACTCGCTTACCTTCATTGTAAAATAGATTAAATGATAACCCCCATTCCCAAGTACCAATGTTTGTCTAGCCAATTCTCAAATGTCAATCTGGAATCTCATCCTATCCTCTAGCTCCTGGAACAATGTTTTAGCCACTAATTCTAACTTCTCACCTCAGCACAGCCATTGTGCTTGCCTACCAGAACACCTAATTAACACTCTAATTAGTCTTCACATTTGATTTATATTCAAGACTTATTTCATAAATTAATATCAGATTCATTTAAAAGGATTAAACACTGACTTTTATGCTCATCCTCAACACAAAGAGTTAGAAATCTTTTTAGAGCAACAGTAGGTATAAGATATTAAATTACAGGAAACCTTTACATCAAGGCAGAAATGTAATACTATTTTAGCAGGTCTCCTCCTACTCATTCTCTGTATTTTGTTTATAATACTTATCTTCAAGAAACACAGGCCCAACCACCAATAGACAAAAAGGGACTTTACTTCTCTCGGTTCTTAAAGTACTAGTACTTCCTTATTAGCAGCTACTCTTCACAACATCCTTCTGCCTGTTCTAGAATTACAAAGAGAAATGAGTTTAAGGCTAAGTTTATCACAGATAGCAGAACACTTAAGAGAAAAAAAAAAGTCTTAGAGGCAAAAACTTTGCAGTTGCCATCAATTATTCTTCAAGAATTAAAAACTACAAAGCAGTTGTCTCATTTTAAGTTGTATTTTGACACAGCTGTATTTCAAACTATGACAGGCAAAGCCAAAAAGGTTTAATTCAAAAGGAAAAAGACACAAGGTTACAAACACTTGTTTTAGAAGCACTTCATAAAATTATCTGTACATACGAATTCCAGCCAGACCCTAGGACACTCAATAATACACTTATTCATCAGGCAACAAACATTCTGCATGTACATAATTCAGTCTGGTTTTACAGACAGGTTTCATCAAAATAATAAGTCAAAGTAGGAGTGTGATACATAGTCTCTGCATGACCTGGGATCTCTTACACAGTTCTCAGCTATGACCTACAGGCATCTCTGTAAAGGCCTGCAAGCCAAAATGTGTCACTGATTGCTGTCTCCTCCCAGTCTGCTTCCTGAATGACGCTACTCTCTCTGTCATAAACCTGCAGAATCAAGATACCCTGCTTACTCAACTTGAAAAGTCTTCTACATCTTAAGATGTTGATTCAATTCCTCGTCACTAAACTTCTGAAATCTGAATACAACCATTTCATGTCAGACTTTGTGATAAGTCTGACATTACACACTGGAGCCAGAACTTGTGAGTCACACTTCATCCAAACACCCCATTTTCAACACTAAACAATACAAATGGAGAGCCTATACTATCCTGAGAAACTTAACTTCCACGAATCACATTTTAAACTTGTCCCTACCTCAAATGGTTGCCCTCAAGCACATCAGAAAGATTAAAATCTACAGTGTCTCATCAGTGTCATATCAACACAGCTTTGGACATACAGATGTATGGCTGCATGCCATAATTTTCTACTGGTTTGATAGATTTTAAATTAAGAAGTACAACGGATCATTCTGTTTCCCTAGCAGTAAGTACACTACCATCAATCACCACTAAATATACTTACTCTGCAGAAATATCCAGTGCCCTTTGCAGTCTTCACATTAACCTTTGCAAATATGTTCCCACTTATATATGAAAGCCCCACTACCACAGCAGCTAGATGTGTCAGAATTGGAAGAAAAAGAAAAGAAAAATGTAAGCCAAAAAGGATGATATCTAATCTATCTGAAGAATACAGAAATTACAAAAGCCCAATCATGACTCAGATTAAGCCGAAACTAAACTGAAAGAGATGAACTGAATATAGCAAATACTTTGGCAGCAGTATAAAAATATAATTATTTTGAAAAATTATTACCTTAATAAATCAAATATGAAAATAGCTAAGGCACCCACACTGGTTTAGTTCTGCTGTTTAATGCTTTTTAATAGCTAAGCATAAACTGCAATTCATTGTATATCATACACCTGCCTTCATCCTCCTCCTCTTACTATGATTTACCTCTCTCACCCCATCTTCTAACCATTTTGCTTGTTCATCAGCTCTCCTTTCCTCCATTTCCACCTTATCCACACCAGCATATTCCCCTAGAAAACACCTCCCTTTTTCTACTTATCTGCTCTTCGAATTACGGCCCTTTCTACAAAACATTGCAGATCTTGAGAAGGCCATACAGTAACAACCAATGCTGCAGACAGCATCTGTTCAACACCTTACACATTTGAGCAGACAGCACACTGAAACCAACCTGGCCCCATTTTTGTTATTGTTACCAAACCTAAGGCAGGCTCAAACTCATCAACTACATCCCACACGCTGTCACTTGCTCTTCCAACTGCATTTTGCTTATGTTCTTTGGAATTGGTGGAGACCTGTTGTTGAAACCATGCTCTGGGAATAGCCATTTAAAATCTGGTATGTTTGTCAGTTTCTTTCACCCCACAAGTTAGAGAAATCCACTGCCAGACTGCATCCACAGAAGGAGAAATGAAACACTGCAATATTTTATGGAAAAATCCATCTTGAATCCCGTCTGCATATAGTAGGATACCATGTAACAACAACAGCAACCTTTAAGGGAAACAATAAAACAACTGTCACGGTAGGTGTGTAACTCTTGTAATGCCAGTTTCATTCAATATTTGTTGGTTCTATCCTTACAGGTCTCATAGGACTGAGCCATTAAAAGCCTGTGAAATATTGTCAAGTTGTTGCAGTTTATTGGCAAATCATGTACTTTAATACTTTCCAGTTGAGCTAAATTTCAACATCATTCATGGTTCAATGAGGCAGCTCTTCAATGTATGTAATTCTATACTTGGTGCATAGATCCCAGATAAACATTAAAGGTCTTTTACAATCAGAAGATGAACAGCCTATCATAGAAAAGGCTACAATAACTTTTATACAGGCACTGCAGAAGCCTTTTTATTCAGTTTTAAGACAGACACATAAGGAATCACCAAGTTCCCTTGTATAAACTTAAACTAAATAGTACTTAACACCAGTGCAATCTAGTGTACTGCACACTAAGAACAATGAGAAAACAGATGTGCAATACGCTAGTGCCTTTCTGAGGCAAGAAGAGAGTAGAATTCTTAACAGATATGACAGTTCACAGCCTTTTCTTAAAGAATGCAAATAATTCATGCATAGCCAAGGTAATAGCAAAGATCAGATTCCTGCAATTTGAAAGTGAATAGGAACTTGCAAGCAAGAAAGCCAAAGTGAACATTTTCAAGGGAAAAGCTTCTTACATCTAAATCCTGTCTTCACATTTAAATACTCTGAAGACAAAAATCTATCCTACCTGTGTGGCTTTGTCTCTCATACACGGAGCAGCTTGTCCATGATTATCACGAGGCCACTGTCCAGCAAGGTACGGAGCAGCAAGCGTATCCAATGAGGAAGTCCGGCGAATAATACTGGAAGGGCTTGATGAAGGTGGTCTTGATTTGTCAGCTAGAATAAGAACATGTGATTAGAAAGAAAGCAAGACAGAACTTAATTATTTTAACTGTCTACAAGAAATCATATCAAATCAGAACTACTATGTTATTAAGTAAATAACAAAATACTTTTAATATAGGAATTAGGTTTCCTTTTGCAGGCTCTACTCAGTCTTGATAAGCAATGAAATGTGTTTTTATGGTTTCCTTAAACACATTCTTATGTCACATTGGTACTCCCATACTACCGTTTATTCCCTCAAAGGTACAACAGTCATTGGATTCTTATATGATGATGGCTTGGAAGAAATCAAAATAGCTATATTTCCTCATACATAAAGGCTAACAAAGAAAATCTGTGCTGAACTTCTTCAATTTAATGCTGAGTTTAGAGTTCACCCCACCAGTCCTTTACCCTTCACCTACTTTAATTCAAGGGACACTATGAACTGACATCTTTTATTAACCACCCAGCATACAATATACAGCAGATTCATAAAGCGTTATGTTTAACCCTCAGATCCAGAAGTCCACTAAAGGGTAATGATTTACATTTTACAACATAATCAAAACATCTCCTCCCTTTACATGCCACTTGGTAACTACATTCATAATTGCCTGATGCTACACCTCCTGCAACACCTCATTCTCACTGTGTTTTATACTAGTATCACTTTTCAGAAGAATTTAGATACTAACAGGAACCCTTACTGTAATAGGTTAAATATAACAAGTAGAGGAAGATTAATATTGTTAAAACCAAAAATTTGCACCGATGCCATCTGTCACCGATACTTTTAAGTGGCAGCAAAAGACAATGCTGCAAGCTAATAAATGTAAACACTGTGAAGAAAGGTTCCTCAAAATAGTAGCTGAGGTTTGTTAAAGAGACTGACAAGCAGAAAAGACCCAGTGTTTAGATATACATATACGCTCACGCATTATTTGTTACTAGCTCTTCTAGATGTAAAATGCAAATCCAGAGATCACAATGATCTAAGCTCACCATCAATTCATCTATTCCCCACAGAATCATACCTAAAAGAATTGTATTAATCTTACCTGTAATGAATACAAAGGCCAAAAACAAACCGCTAGAAGACAGCAAACGAGATAGAGAGATCAGATGGAAGTTTTACAACAAGGACACTGGAAAAACTCAGTCATGTGTCCTCCCTGACTGTGCCTTAGGATGAATTCTGCACTAAAAGCATAAATAGCATAGCAATTTGTATTGTACCTAAGTTTATTAGCAAAAGAAGTACTGCCTGATTAGTGTCTGACTGCTAGTCAGAAAATAGAAAACACTGCCATCAGTAGTCCAGAATTCAATTTCTAAGCCATTCCAATCTACTGAAAATACATAAATACTAATAAAACCCATTACGTAGAGTTGTCAGTGGTGTGGGCAACATCTTAGTCTGACAGAACAGCAGTCTTTCAATGTAAGTCTAGTGACATTCTGTACTAAAGAGCCTCATGTAAATTTTGCATTAGAAATGTACACATTAAAAATGTGGAAGATATTTAGACTGTAAGGAAATAATTACCAGCATTATAATCAGCCACATTCACATAAAGCAGTCCAGAAACCTCTTCTGATTTATTATTTCTACTAGTACCAACAATGATAAAAATCTTAGTACTGAGCTCACAGCTGATCTGCTCTCAGGGAGTAGCAGCAAAGTTCAATTTTGGAGTACCATGCACCTAAGACTGACCCCCATACAAAGAAATTCTCTGACTATTACTGCTACCACCATACAGCACACTGAAGGGTCTGTTTATGTCAGAAGATTTCAAAACGATTCCTTTTGTTTGTACCATGGGAGAATGCGGCATGCTAATGCAATGTGTCATTCCTTAAAAATTACACTTGCTTCCAAAGTTGTATCAAACACATCATTTGTCTCAGAAACAGCTGCCATACTCTCCTTATTTTTCTTCTGAATTATTAGTCTTCCTCTTGAAGAAGTGTCTCTTTTTACCAAGGGGAAACAGAAAGGATGCAGGGGAAAAAAAACACAAAAAATCAGGAAGTGTATGTAGTCAGTCACATCATCTGCAAAGCCACTGTAGCAGACGGCTTCAAAACTGAAGCAGCAGAAACTCTTGCCCTCTCCCATCCCCCACAAAAAAAGTGGAAAGAATATTTTCTGGGCAAACAGAGAGAATGAAAACTGAAGAGCTTGTTTACTATTTAAGTTCAAGGGAAGCTGCTCATTTCAAGGCACAAAGCCTATAAGTACTCCTATTTTCCTCCAATTTAACAATTCCTTCAAAGAATTCTGTTTTCAAATTACTTTTATTTAGATGACGCAAGGATGTTTGGATATGGTTTTACTTACTTTTCCACCTTCACAACATGTCTTAATACAAATTACCAAAGTCTACCACACAATTCCTGTTACAGTTTCCAAACATTTCAATGGGAACATACACAATGTTTTCATTGCACTTTCCTCTACAATACTTGAAGCAAGTGTTCAGCTGCTATTTTTCCTTGATGTGACCTACATAACAAGAGATTTGCCTCCATAGAGATAACAGTTACAACAGCTGTGGCTGATGTAAAACAATGGAGCTGTTTCATCAAATAGACGCTTCTTAAATATTAGATCTAGTCTTAATTGGCCTGATTATCTCTTTAAACCAATATTTGTGATAAGTATCAACCCTCCTATCCATCCACCACTAGTCTAAATCTATTTAGAAACAAAGTCTTTCTGCAATCTGGCACCAAACAAAGTAAAATAATAGAACGAAACATAAACAGTACACACATAATATAAACCAACCAAGTCCAGAAGTCCATAATGTGGGAAAACAAGTAAGTTACCACGTCTTCACAAGCCATTGCAGTCCAACCAACCAACTGAAATTGCTACGGGTAAAGTAGTATCACACACATTATTGCAACTGTGAGGCCAGGCACCTCCAAAGGCAATTTAAGCTAAGGCAGTCTAACAACGTGACTGAAGAGCAAAATTGTACAAACGTAGATGCTTACCAACAGCTAAACGAAAGGTAGGAAAGAGAGCAGTGGCTTGTGGTGGGGAGTCTTAACATAGAAGTCCTACAACTACAATTATAACTGAAAAAGGAAATTACAGTGTGAGAGAGAACACGTAACTTGGAATCTGATACCTCACAGGAAAAAATTCCTATATATAAAAGGAAGGAGGAAAGAAAAAACCACGGAAGGTCTTACACATAAGAAAGTCCGAAGAGAAAAAACACTTTGAAAAGTCATCTTTTCCTTTTTCAGGAAAAGTTCCGAACTGCTGCTAGAACTGTAAAATAAGGATTGCTGCTGAAGTGTAACTTGCAGATTGATTTTACAGTCCTGTGATATCTTTCTATGTATCCGAAATTAAAGTTTTCAGAAAAGCAAATAAAAACTCCCAACAAACATCTTCTAATAGACACCATGAGAAGAGAAAACAAAACAAAACTAAGAAGCAACAGAAAGCGCCGCTGGAAGAGTACAGAACACCACTGACCTCACAAAATTCCCTGGTAAGAGTTCTAACCGAAGCTTTTTATACAGGTAGAACATCCAAAACAGTGAGAAAGAGCGAGACCTAACTAGCTTCTCTGGCACCTAGGCATAACAGCTGACCTTTTTGTTCCATTTTAGTCAGCCTCTTCCTCAGAAAGGACATTCATGGGATCTCCCCCATGCATACTTGTCTCTTCCCAAAAACTCAAACACACACAACTGATCGCAGGGGCTTCACCTACTTTTCGTGTTTCGTTGAAAGTATTCCACACATTCAGACAGCAGTAAGAACAGACACACTACAGAAGTGCGTATATTCCTTTTGGAAGGCAATCTTGGCTATTGTCTTTACATAAATGTAAAAGAACTACTTGTATTTTTTTTTCCCTCTAGTAATTCAAAGCAATCCCTTGGTAGGAGAATGACTGAACTAATGTTGTTTTACAAAACCAACCTCAGAAAGCCCAAGACGCTCAACTTACTTCATCCTAGTGAATGAAAACATTTTTAATCCAAATAAACTCCCCTGAAGTGTGGGCCACAAGAAACCTAAATTATGATGCTGCAATAATGAATTCACTTTCTTTACATCTAGCATTTGTTAAACAGCTTATGTAAGCCATGCAGGCACGTAATGGTACACAAAGCCTTCTGCACTCTCTTACCATGCAGCGGTACCTTTTATAACTGCTGCAAAACCTTGGTAATTAATGTTGACAGGTCCATAGCTATTATTGTGTCACTCACCAAATTCTTAAAATAAATTCTACAGTGAAATTTAAGAGTGTAATGGAGTTCCATCCCTTCTC
Organism: Falco cherrug; assembly: GCF_023634085.1. NCBI lineage: Eukaryota > Metazoa > Chordata > Aves > Falconiformes > Falconidae > Falco > Falco cherrug. The sequence goes on along the minus strand of NC_073704.1, from coordinate 13,960,358 downwards.
CCTAACCCAAGGAGGTGTTCACATCTGAACTCTTCAAGACTTTCCAATATACTGTTACAACAGTATTCATCATTTCCTTTCACACAAGCAGGCTTTAAGATTACTCTTCCATATAGTATTCTAACCAATTAAAGGGCAATGTAGTTCCAGATAAAACAAATCAATTTTTCCTCAGTTTTCACAGTGAGTTTAAATGTCCAATAAAGTTGACTGGAATATACCCGAAAGTTCAGCATCCAGTAGAGAAATCTCTTGACAATCTGAAGGCACCTGAAAGGGTCAGAAAACAACTGCTATGGCTCTAGTCCCAACCTTCTTGTTTACACAGCCTGGTGCATTATAGTATTTTTGGAGCTGAACAGATGGAACCCTTCTGAGAAGATGTTTTATATAAAAACACGAACAACAAGATCCCATTCGATCTTTGCTCAGTAGATAAACCATAATAAAAATAACAATAAAGGCAAAGCATACACATTTCTCTATCTGAGTCTACTGCTAGGTGAAAATAATGTCCTCTAGCAGGGGTGGTTTGCAGACAGGTAAAGAGACATATGTGAAAACTGAACCAAAATTGGAGATTGCAGGACAGACCTCGTAGTGTAGAAGTGAGGCCACCAACAGTGATGGGAAGGAGAGAGCCCATTAACAGGCAAGTAGAAGCTGAAGTCTGTGAAGCAAGTGCTAGAGACTGCAGAGGGGGAAAGTAAAAGATGAAAACTAGGTAGCTGGAAGATCTAGGGTCTTGAGTCATATATTTAGGAGAGCAGCAGCAAGAAAAGCACAGAAATTTAGAAATTAATTATGCCATAGACTCTTCAGTTCATAATTATCTCATCATCACAGAAAATTCAGTTAGCATTTCCAAGACTTAGCTGCAATTCGGTTCAGAAAACCAGGATGAAAAAAACCAACAAATACCACACAACAAAAAAAACCACACACGTACACAAAAAAAACCACCAAACCCCAAACAAAAAAAACAAACCCAAAGAATCTATTAAGTCACATTTGTAAATTCACAACTTGAGGTTCTCAAATGTTAAGCAGGATAGCAGGATCATGAAGATTATGTTCAAAGCTATTCAACTGCTTCCCAGAAAAGAAAATCTGAAAAACATGAAGCTGTGTCTAAAGCATACAACTTACTGAACCAGGATCAAAGATCAGAAGCTATCATTTGTCTAACCTTGAGGTTCACTTGAATCTACAAAAAAAACCAAGGCTGCAGCTGTAGTAATGAACAAAAGCTATCATCAGCCAAAAATAGGAAAATCCAAGTTATTCTGTCATAGATTCTGACTGATACTCTGAAGTGGCCTGCATGGCTTCACAACCAGAGCCTCATTAGCAAAAATGAAGCTCCACTTCCATGTTCTCAGCTACCACTAAGTTTTCTCATTTAGTTGAAGAAAAAAATTGAAGTTAACTCAGTCTCTATCAAGCACTGGACTACACCACACAAAGTTAAGCAATATAGAACAGGTTTAATTTTTAATTTTGGGCCAATACAAGTACTGTTCAGAAATGTGAACACACGGAAGCAGTTAAATGGATGCTACTCTTCTGTTTTCACACATCTTGTAAAACGCTAGTGAAGTTAACACAGAACAGTAATCAAATGACTTGTTTCTTTCTATATGCTAGTTCTTAGATCCAGTAAAGAAGTTAGCATGGTTTCAACAAGTTTCTGTGCAATGATCAGAAGACGGTGCAACTTCTCCATCTAAAGTGGTCTGATGCATGCCTACACAAACAGCTTTTGAACCTGGATCTCAAGGCTAAGTCATCCTGTTCCTCGTTCTCCAGGCCAGGAGTCTGCATCTTGGGCAAGAGTTTCTATAAAGTTCACAGGAAAAAGACAGTATTTTGTGATGTGTATAAAGTCTTTCAGATGACCGACTAACAGGACTCTCAAATGAAGAATATGCACATTCCTCAATCCAAAGCCTTGGAAAATAAAACTTAAAAAAAACACCACATTGACCTAGAAAGCAGAAAAATCTAATTCAGAACCTAACCGCCTTTGTGGCACTGCTTTCTTACACTACAGACAAGCAACCATATGGTAATCTTGAAGGGGCATGTCTGAATTAAAAAAAAAAAAACCAAAAAAAAACCCAACAAAAAACCCACACCCAAAAAACACTACCCCACAAAGAAAATAAAAATTAAGTCACACAGACATTACCTTCAGTACTGCACCAATTGGTTATGGCTGTCTCATTTGGCGGCACCGTTCCTCAAAGCCAGGATAATAAAAAAACCCCAAAGACAACCAAACAACAAAACAAAAACCGACACAGCAGTCTGGTTATAATCATTGTTTTAGAATGAGGGAGCAACATCAGGAGAAGGAGCAGTGTTACAGGGAATCATGTTGATCCTAGATTTCTGCATATTAGTCAGCTTTACTCTTTAGATTACCACGTGCAACTCCATAAAAACGTAACCGTAAGCTTCAGGATCTCAAGTCACAGATTTTTCCAGATTTGAGGATATTAACACAAAGCCTCACTCATGCATTTCTGAGTAAACTTTTACCCTAAGAAGAAAAAGGACTTACATATGTAAGCATCTATTATCCTCAACCAGATGTTACATATTGCTTACATTTCACCGTTCTCAGTAAGTACGTTTCAATTCTTCAGGAACATTAAAAAGCAGTTTGCTACAAAATGCACGCCGTTCCCGCACTATTTTCTATCTGCACTGTACTGCAGAGTGAGCTCGTCATCACTCTCAAGTTCACACATCCTTCTGCAGGGCTCGTGCTGAACGTAACTACTAAGGGAGAGAGTGAGTACTTTTTTCCTACGTCTACGCGCAATGCCAACAGCACCAGCTAGTTTTCCAATCGCAAGCTTGCGGCCACCGGATGAACACCCCGCAGCGCCCGGCAGGAGATGCACGGAAAGGCGAGAAGACGCGCAGGCTTTGCAGCAGCCCTCCGACAGCAAGCTCAGCGCTCGCCCGTACGGTGCGCCCGGAGCGCAGCTCCACCGCGGGCTGTCTCCCCGGCACACCGGGCGCCGCAGCACCCAGGCGGCCCGCCGGGCTGCCCCGTCCCCTCCCAAGGCCAGGCAGCCGCCCGGCGGCAACAACGGCGGCGAGGCCGCCGCGCCGCTGCCAGCCGGGGCGGGACCGGAGGGGCACAAGCCCGGGCACGGCCCCGGGCCCCGCCGCAGCACGGCGCGCTCGGAGGCACGGCGCCGGGCACCCCGCCGCCCCCCGCCCCGCAGAGCGCTGGGCGCGCCGCCTCACGCAGCCCCCCGGGCGGCGGGCGCCCTTCGCCGCTGCCCCGCGCCCCCGTGAGGGCCGGGCTGGCGGCAGGTGCGCGGCGGGGCGGGCCGCCGGGAGCGCTCACCTTTGCAGACGGGGGAGCTGGGGCTCTTCCTCTCCGGGGAGCTCCGGCCTTGCTCCGGCGAGTGCCGCCGGTGCCGGACCCTGCCCGCCGCCGCGGCGCTGCCCTCCGGCAGCGGAGAGGAGCAGGGCGAGGGTCCGCAGCCCGGCGGCGGCGGGGGCGGCGGCGGCGGCAGGTGGTGGGAGCGCGGGGGGCTGCCGCGCGCCCCGCCGGCACGCGTGGGGCTGCCCCGCGAGGAGGAGGCGGCGGCGGCGCTGCCCCCTCCCCCCGGCGTCTGCGTGGCCGTGGCGGGGCCGCCGCGCGCGCCGTTGCCGGTGGGCGCCGCGCGCGTGGGGCTGACGCTGCGCGAGGCGGGCGCCGCGCGTGGGAGCCCCCCGCCCAGGGCGCCCGCGCCGCCGCCGCTCCTCGTGGGGCTGCCATGTTGCTGCTGCTGCTGCTGCTGCTTGAGCTGGAAGGGCACCGTGGCCCGCATGGGCTGCAGGCGGCTGCTCGCTCCCGCGCCGCCGCCCGCCGCCGCCGCCGCGCCCCCTCCCCCGAGGGAGGTGGCGGGGGTCGGGGAGCCGCTGCGCCTCACGCGCTGGTGGGACATTGTCCGTTGGGAGCCGGGGCTGGCGGAGGGCCGTCGGTGGCGGGGGAGGCGCGGCGCGGGCGGGTCCTCGCGGGGATCCAACGCCTCAGGCGGCGGCGGCAGCACCGGTGGCGGCCCCGTCCCCCCCTGGCCGCCGTCCCCGGCCCGGGGCTGCCCGCGCTGCCTCCGCAGCCTCCGTGCGCCTCATCAACAATAGTGCCCCGGCCGCCCGCCCCGCCCCCCGCGCCCTCCCATTGGGCGCGCCGCCGCTCGGCTCGCGCAGATACGGCGCGCCCATTGGCTGCGCAGCGCGCTCCGGACTGGCCGAGCCTGCGCGGGGAGGGGGGGGAGCGGCGCTTAAAGCAACACGCGGCCCCCGCCGCTGCGGTGCCGCACGTGCCGTGGGGCCCCGGTCCCGCAGGGCCCCGGGCGGTCAGGCGGGCGGGGGACGGTGGCCGGGGGGCCGGGAGAGCGCCCCTCGGCATCCTGCGGCAGCGCCGGGCCTTGGCGAGCTGCCCCCGTCACGTGGGGAGCGCGGCCGGGATGGCGGCGCCCCGCTCCCGGGGCCTGGCCCCGCGGAACGGCCGGGCGCGAGCAGCGGGTCCCCCGCCCCGGTCGCCCGTAGCTCTGGCTGCACGGTGCGAGGGGCCGGGGGCTCAGCAGCGCGACACCCAATCGCCTGGCCACCAGCTGGGCGCTGCCGCTGTGGCGCCGGCGACGTGGGCAATATCCAGGCAGATCTCACCGTGTCCCCGTAACCGCCAGGATTGTCATTGCGCTCCCCTGGGTTAGCAGCGTCCCCGCCGCGATCCTTCAAATAGCCCGCTGGAGCGCCGACACCCGCTTAGCCTGGTTCACACACCAGAGCAGTGAGCACGGCACAAAACAGGCCTTAGTTCACATATGGGTTACGTAGGTGCAAGGTAAACGTGCTTCAGCACCTTCAAGACGTGAAGGAATCGTCTCTGTCTTTATTGCAGGTGCCTGTTGTGGGCCAGCACAACTTGCCCAAAGTCTTCTCTGTGCTGCACTGCAACTTGCATGTTGCAATTGCATACCGCTGCTGTGCTACAAATGGTGTGGCAAGAAATCACATAGCATTCTTTCCTTCAGCTTGGCTGTGCTTGGCTTTGGGGCTTTTCTTCCTCTTCCCCCAGTCTCCTTTGCTGTTTCTGATTGAAGCCAGCTTCCCTTCAAAAGCCCCGAGCTCCATCCTTGTGGCTGGCCAGTTTCACAAACCCCAAAAGTCAGACGACGTGCACAGGCCCTTCCGCAAGGTGCCTAGGCACTGGCCCACCTAAAGGCTTGGAAGGTAAAGCCCTTGTCAGAGTCAAGAGCTTTTTATGAGAAATCAGACTGGCAAAAGAGAGCGGGATGGACGCGTCTCCAGTGATGAGGTTGTAATGAAGTTAGTTTTTGCATTCTGGATTAATTAAATGTCTTTTGAAGGACGTTAGGCTTGCTTAACAGGTACTGTAAATACTAGTAATATGGACCACAGGGTAGATGGATGGGTCAACCAAAACTGGCTGCAAGAGCTGTGCCCCGTCTTGAGGATTATCCAGGGCTACCCCCCTGAAAGCGGCTGCATCAAGGGGAGGCACCAGAAGCCTGGCAGACACCATCAGTCCCATGGTATCGCTTTTTTAAGTGTGCAATTTACTGAAGTCACCTTATAGATTACATGCGTAATGCCACTTTCCCAGTCCTTTCCATCACAAGCACTGCTGATATGATGTGGCAGCGCATCAAAATCTCAGATAACCCGCTTTGTGAAATACCTGGGAGATGGTCCTCTCTGAGCCAGGAATGGCTGAGCAGTGGAGAACAGTATGGGCTGTGTGCTGCTGGCATTGGAGGTGAAGGGGTCTTCTCATTCCCTCGGTGACTCCATGTATGTATTGAAAAAGAGAACATGAGCTTCATAGTGCTCCACAGCAACCCAGCACGCCTGGAGAAATAAATGGAACCAGTCTGCTGCTTTGTCCTTCCACAGTTTCTGTGACTCATCTTGTGGGGCAGCACAGCAGAAGACGTTTTTGTGAAGGGGGAGAAAATAGTCTGAATCCTGAAAGTCAGTTTTGCCATAAAACAAAGTAAAGGGACCTGCACCAGACATCCAGTTTTTTAGGAATAAAACAGCAAGATGGATGTTATTAGATCCCAATGGATGTGATCAACAAAAGACAGGAAAGGTGGTGGTGATTAACTGGGATGTATTGGAAAGTGTGGAACCTGGGCATGACATAAATGGTATAGAATAAGGGGTAGATATTGTCCTGGTTTTGGCAGGGATAGAGTTAAATTTTCTTCCTAGCAGCTGGCACAGTGCTGTATTTGGGATTTAGAATCAGAGTAATGTTGATAACACGCTGATGTTTCAGTTGTTGCTAAGCAGTGTTTACACCAAGTCAGGGGCTTTTCAGCTTCTCACACCACCCCACCAGCGAGCAGGCTGGGGGGGCACAAGAAGCTGGGACGGAACACAGCCAGGGCAGCTGACCCAAACTGGCCAAAGGGATATTCTATACCATATGACATCATGCTTGGTATATAAATGAAGGGAAAACTGGCTGGGCATTGGTTGGCAGGTGATGAGAAACTGCCTTGTACATCACTTGTTTTGTGTATCCTAATTCTGTTGTTGTTGTTGTTATTATGTTCCCTTCCTTTTCAGTCCTATTAAACAGCCTTTATCTCAACCACTAATTTAACTTTTTTTTCCTTCCGATTTTCTCCCCCATCCTGCTGTGAGGGGCAGGGGAGTGAGCGAGCAGCTCCATGGTATTTAGCTGCCTGCTGGGTTACACCATGACAGCAGCCCCGGACAGTGCACAGTTATCCTAAAACAGGTTAACCTATGCAGCATTTATTTCACTTCTTTGCTGCAGTTTTCAGTCAAAAGCAGAAGATGCAATCCCCTTTGCAGTCATTCCTGCTGTGACAGCACCCACTGCCAGTGCCAGTATGGTTGCTCAGCAGGCTTTCATCCCTTGGACAGTTTATCCTCCCCAGAAATACTGGGGTTGTTTGGAAGCAACATGCCACAAAGAAATTTTTAAGTCATTCTAATTCCTGCTGCTGTTTTGAAGAGGCCAAAAATTAAAGGTATTGATTCATGTTTATTTGCATGATGCATATTACAGAGCCAAGTCACGATTTTTGAATGCAGAAGATATCTGTGACAATTAGAGTACTTCCCACATTGTTGGGCACTGTAGAAATGCCACTGCTCCACGCAGTTGTTAGGAGAATATAAAGCAACGTGTTTATGTACACTGCTCATATGTATACTGTACAACTCTAAAGCAGTTTTATTGCTTTACCAGCATTAGACATGAAAGTTCAACATGTAAAGTCATGTACTGAGACCTAATCAAACACCATGTACTTCATACATTAATTTGTTTAAACTGTAACAAATGTGTTACAACAGGATCTTACTCCTACACCTTATGGAAATAATGGAAGCAACTACAGCAGGATTATGAGTTACTTGAAAATAGTTTTGAAACTTTTTTTTTAATTACTCAAACAAACCCAAACCAAAACCCCAGCCCCAAATAACTTGGATCCTGATCACCCCCAGACTCTCCTTGTAATTCACACATGCACACCCACCCTGCAAGCTCTGGGTTTTGTTTCAGCTGTTGAACTCCTTATTGCCTTCAGACGTTGTCAAACGCTGCCCAGGCCAACTCTGAACTCATTTCCACATTTCACATGCAACCTTTAGGCTGGGGTTTCTTCACATACATTACGCCCTTACTCTGATCATAATACCTAATGTGCTGGTGCCAACAGTGATCCAAAAAGTAGGAATGAAACTCGCCACAAAGGCTGTGAGCCTTCTATCAGTATCGCCTGAACCAGCATTTTAGTGACCTCAGTCACTTTAGTGACTCCAAACTCACTGGAGTCGCGTGTGATCCCACATACACACGGTGCAAGGATCCATTGATCGCTCGTCTCCAGCTCCTCTCTGCCTGGTAGGTTAACCGGCCCGTTGGCCTGCAGGAGCTGAGCAGGTCCCAGTGTGCTCACATCCCGTGCTGAAGTGACACCCCGGGGGTGATGCACACTTTGTGCTGCTTTGTACTCACTGTGGGGAGAGTAAATCTAGGTATTGCAGGCGTCCCCTCATGTGCAAGGTGCTGGTGCGTTCTTAAAATACGGTGTGTAGTAAAAGCTGCAGGTACAAACACATCAGTCCAAGTGCTGGAAGCATATCAAGAGTGCCCTCAAAGGCAGACTGATAAAACACACAGAGCTGCACTAACAAATTTGCAACCTACTAAAAATAGGGACGTAAACAAGTCAGGGAGGTGGTCAAAATAGTAACCATAAATGAAAAGCAGAGAAACAAGGGTCAGAGGTTTAAGTTCATAGGCCCAAATCCCTCTGTGTGGCTATGAAAACAGCTAATACTCAGGGAGTTTTGTTGTACGAAGGACTGAAAGTTTATGAGTAGAATCACCCACTGCTCATGGTAATATATATGAAAAACGTACTGTTAAAAATAATACTAATCATAGCGAACATTACAGAAAATGATTGTGCTCCAAGTAGCTTCAGCTATGTTCTTACTCCAAAATTAAATTAATGCAAAACAGCACATTTAAAGGAGCAATCTACTGCCTGAAATTGTTTTTCTACCTACAGTTGATGCAAGCCATATTGAAGGTTGAAAGACTAAAGATTCTGAGCGTTTAATCTAAACATTAGATTATGCCCCAGGATATTTCATTGCATTTCTCATCTCTTCCCTGCAGAGTGAGTTTGTTTTGCTTGTTCATGTGGGTGTTCAACATCAACAGGAGGAAAAAAAATTAAAAACAGGACAAATATAATAGAATTTGCTTCACACAAACCCTGTAAGATCCTAATTAATATTCCAGAATATCTGGGGGGATTTGAGGAGGCAAGCAGATTGAAATAAGGTATTAAGATTAAAACAATAAAAAACAACAGATGGGACCTTGGACATAAATCAAACTACATGCAATAAGCAAAAGACAACTTCAAGCAAAATGCGTTCCTGCCACATTTTATGAAGTACAATCTTTACGAAAAGTTGTCATATAAATAACATCCTGAGGCTTCAGTGCCTCACTGGTGTTAAGATAACACATTTTTGACAAACAGACCCAGTTCCTCAGTGCTACACTTAACTGCAGGCTTGAGAGATGTTTCCACTGCGTGGTCATGGCGCACATCATTACCCGGGAGAAGTGTGAAGTTAATTTCTTTAGAAGCCAGTGCGAAGTGCACCTACATGCAACCTGTGTTTTACAGGCACACAGATCAACTTTCTGACAACATGTTAAATGACAGCAGCAACACTAAGCAATACCCTGGTCGTGAGTGCCCGGCTGCTGCAGGAGGATGGTGACTGGAGCCAAGCTCGGCTCGCCAGGAGTTCCCACCAGCTGAGGGTGACCGCAACTGTTCCTGGGCTCTGCTGAGGGAGCGCAGTGAGCAGCAGAAAAGGCATATTGTCCAGCACATTTCTGACTCTTTGGTTTCCGTAACACCGAGAGAAGTGGCCTGCTTCATGTAAGCAAGACAGTTTAATCTCCTCCAGGTATCCTGCAAGAAAGGTGCTAAATGATTATTTGCACGTCATTCCTCCCCTTCCACAATGAAAATTTCCTTCCTTTTAGAAAGCAAGTAGTTTTCCTTTTAAATTATCTTAAAAAAACTTAATATTTTTAGTATGTATTTACAGAACTTGCAAATACAACACAGAGATTTGTCTGTATTTGTGCTGTATATAGAGATTAACATGTCACTGTATTTCTAGTCTCAGGGCAGAAGAATGCGTACAAAGTATAGAAGGAAACACTTGGTTTACAAGCATTAGACACTGATTGCTCCTACAGACCACTGGCACAGTTTCTGTACTGTGAGTATAATGGAACTATATACTGTAAAATATTTATTTGAATTGTTGATGTAATTAATTTGACAAATGACAATATTTCAATAACAGATTTTACGGCCGTATTGTAGGATGATAAACATCCCGTGTTCGTGATGAATAGGCATAGAACTACAGACACTCTTCACTTCAGAGAGCAGAAAGTTCACTCCCGATTGAGGCCTACAATCTTATTTTGCTTCTGTTTGTTTTTATAACAATTAGAAAAGCTAAAGGGATTGTGAAGAGTGTGTTGGCATGGCTTATCCATGCACTGAGAGGCAGCAAGAAAATGGTTTTGCCTCTCTCTCCACATACATATACTAGCCCTGTAGCTGATTGACTTCAGCCGGGTGTGTGATGAGGTGGAAGCATGGGATTCTCTCATTTGGGAAAACACCTACTTAGAAAGAATGGATCAAGCAGTGTTGTGAATCCTCCCTGCATGCAGCCACGGGAGGCAGCGGGGCTTTTAGCTCGTCTGGTTACACCTCAGCCAGACATCGGTTTTGCCTCCACTGTCCCGTCCTGCCCTCATGCATTGCACGTGGCATTTGGCCTGGCCTCGCCGCCTGGAGAGCGTCACAGAGAGGACATCATCTGTGAGGAGATGAAGAAAGCGCAGCTGGGTCCCAATCCCTGCTGCTGTCAGCAGCCGGAGCCTGCTCCCGCGCTCAGGCAGGGGTCGGGCTGGCTGCGGCAGGAGCACGGCTGGCACGGCTGGGTGACCCTTCACAGCGGCCAGCCTGCAGCTTGTCTCTGGTCCTTGGGGCAGGGACCAGTAAATCCTCGGACTAGGTCTGCTTGGTGTCCATCTACAGACGCCCCAGCAGCCTGCCCAAAGCAGCTGATGCGCCCACCTGACCCGTGTGTCGCCTGGCTTCCCCCACCGTGCCTGCAGCTCGCAGAGACCCTTCTGCTGCCGGGGAAGCACAGCAGGACGGCCACCCTCCTGCCTCCCCGGCAGAGCACACCGGCCTGCTGCCTGCGTGCCGAGGAAAAACCCAACGTGCAAGAGCTGAGCTCTGCCACACACCAGCACGGAGCCAGAGGCCCCCCAGCTGGCATCCCACCAGGGGTAGCCCAGGAACCCACCTGCCCTTCCTCCTGCTTCCACTGCTGGTTTGCAGCAGGAGGACCTGTGGTATCTCCCGTGGCTGGCTGCTGTGGCTAACGGTGCCCAAACCGAACCCTTCTCATGCTGCTGCTTGCTTCTGCCTGCAAATACCTCACGTCTCGCTTGCGATCTCAGTTCATGGCCTATGTAAGCGGGTGGGAACCGCTGCTTGCCTGTGCTTTACAAGCACATTTCTACCCCTCACGATCACAGAGTAAAGCTCAAACACATGACTGACCTGCGTTCTGGTTTTCCAGAAGCAAACAGTAAATAAAATTAGCCTGCTTAACAGTGATTTTAAACCAGCTGTTTCTGAGGCCTGATTCAGAAATGTAATGGTCCAAGAAAATCCTTGGCATGGCAACAGAAATGCAGGCTCCCAGTGAATTCTTTCCACCTCAGGACAGATCCAGCAAGGCCTCTCTCCTGAAGGAGATTCTCCAGCCACACATACGTGCCCTGGCTGCGGCAGTAGAACTGAGTGTGCAGCAGTGGCTACTGCTTGGGCTAGGGTCAGACCTACAGCTTGCTGCAATGAGTTGTGTCAGATCTGATTTTTTAACTAATCCAGAGACCTGAAGGTGCCGGAAGTTACTCTTCACAATGTATCTGCAGGGCTCAATTATTACCTTTCCAGTAAGAGGAAAGGGGGAGGGGGAGAAGGAGGGAGAAAGGGAGAAAAGAGATGGAGAAAACATGTATAATTTCATTATGGCAGACTGGTAAAATACCAGTTACTGAAACTGTCAGTAACAAAACCAGGAACAGAGCACAAACTAACCTCACTTCTGCACACAGTTGCATGCACATGAAAGTACTGTATGAAAACCGTATTTCTGGTCATTCTGATTAGGAATTCTGATGGCCTGTGGTGCGAACTTCTCACAAACAAAGGCTACACTAAGCAATAGGGGAAAGCGGAAAAGCCTGTACCATTCCTAGGAGCTGCTTGCAGGCCTGTTGCAAGCAGTGATGCTAATAGAATGAGCTGCACAACCCCTGTACCCTCTTTATCACAATGCCCTGTGCTATCCTTTCCTATTAGCACTTGGCAAGAACAAAGAAATAGGGCCAAAGACAAATGCTTTCCTGCTGTGTTGCTGACTCCTGAAACAAATATCTCTATCCTTCCTCCATGTTCTTTCCCCTTCCTCAAATCCACCTCGTGCACTTGAGACACTGCCTGCTGGCTTTTGCCCATCTTCTGCCCAAACCATGCCTACTCTGTACTGGGCATACGTCCTCATTCTCAAAAGGCACTTGGACCATGATAGAGGGTCTTGGGAGGCTCCTGTCCTTCCCATCAGGACTTGAAATGTGCCTGGGTCAGGTGTTTCCAACCTTTCTCAACATTTGCATCCTTAACATTTTTCCAGTGCCCATGCGAGCCCCATCTAGAAATGCTGTTTGCTCAGACGCTCTGACTTGCTTTCCTTAATCATCTTCCACAGACCAGCTGTCCTCAGGCAGCGTTATTAGTTGTTTTTGTAAAAGAGGGATGAGTGATCCCCAAAGCATGACTTTGGCTCAGATCACCATTTGTAGATTTCTCACAGACTTTCCCTATGGTACTGAGAGACGAAAGAAGAAGATCCCCTGACATAAAAGCAGAAGACCCAAGTGCATTTAAATTCTAGGAATCAAAATGTTTCAACTTCTTGTTGGATGGAGAATGACAACCTTTCAGGCTAACATGAAAAGCTGAATTTATACAGATACAAACATTTTGGTATAGTCAAGTTTTCCTGCCTGTGGAAAATTAACCTTCTTATCCAATAGAACATGCCTTGGGTCATGGCAGCGAGCAGATGTCTATAATCTCCTGCACGTGGAGAATTTCCATAACATCAGAATTAGCAAGAAGTAAATGGGGAAAAAAACCCTGAATGGAAACAAATGGAAGACTGACGTGGCTGCGTTCCACAAAGTACATTCTGCAGCTGCATCACTGCTCTGGAACAAAGGGGAGTATAATTATTGTTGTTTTACGTTCATTTCCCATTTAGCAAAGCAAAAGCTGAATAAAAGTGGCTGTTATTTCTGCAGGAAAGAGCTGGCTGAGGTGAGTATATGAGGTCACACAAGGAAATCTATGAGGAGACTATTGCTTAAGCCTGCATAGCTCACGCACCCAGTAAAAAATATATCAGTAAAATTCACCAGTTACATTTTGTTATTGCAGAGCTCAGTCAAGGCTTCTCGGATGCCCTGGGAATAAGACTCAGCCACACCTGCCGGGGTAGGGCAGGACTTGGCTGCTTTTGCTGTCGGCAAGGAGTGGTGATTGCCGGAGAGGGAACATCTCCTTCTGTCACAGCTGCCCGCCAGCCTTTCTTGGTGGCAGCAGCCCCTCCATCCAGGGCACTAGCGATGGAGGAAAGGGCATGCAGGAACTCTTGTTATTTCCGCATGGATCAGGTCAGCATCCCTCCCCATCTTGCTGCAGTGCTGCCACCACCCTCTCTGCCCCACTCCAGAGGCAGGATGGCCAGCAGGGCAGTGGGGAACTGGCCTGTTGTGTCCCAGGGAAGCCAGAGCTTCATGAGGTTCTCAGCGCTCCTGGCGTCCCTGGAGCCTCCTGACCCTCCCTGACTAGGCTACAACCTCAGGAGAAACCCAGCTTTCTTGGAGCCATTTCTGGGAAGGCTTGAGAGGTCTCAGGCTCCCCCCAATGTCATTGAGGCCTCTGGATACAAAGAGCTTTGTAGGATTGTCCTTAGAGCCCCACACGCAGGTAATAAGACCTGGCCGGCCAGCCTCTGTCTCCTGTGGGCCGTATTGCTCAGCCATCTTGAGCTGACAGCAAGCCACTGCCTGTAAGCAGAGCGCTCTCCTTCGGGGAGGGACCTTCTCCTTGTAGCAACGGCCCTCAACTCCTAATCCTTTTCTAAAGGCAGAAACCCGCAAGGCAGCTGCAAATCCAGCCTGGAACACGGAGTCTGCCTCCTGCTCACAGGGGAAGCAGGGCTCGCCACCGTCCCCCCCTGCAGCCAGGGCTTTCTAGGTTCGTTTGTGGGACCAGGGCGATTTGCCGCGCAGGCAGGTGCTCAGCCACACGCTCAGCCACACGCTGCTGGCCTCGCTGTGTTGCTGCCTCCTGATCTATGAGAACAAGAGATGCAGCTCCTCAGTCTGCCTCCTTCCTTTGCATTTTGGAGGTAGTTCTTTGGCTACAGAGGTGTAAGACTGGCACCACTTCATTTGCTTGCAAAAATCCTCACTGTGGGTAGAGAAAAATAACAAGAATTAAGTATGGAGAAGAGATACAAACAATGAAGCAGCCAGGGTGGAGGATGGGTCCCACCCATCTGTGTGTGATGGGAAGCGCTGGAGCCAGTGGGGTCCCACAGTACAGTGCTCTAAGGTGCAAGGTGCGTGTTGACACACAAGCACTGTGGGGTCTGGGATGCTCATGCTGTGGAGCTGGTGCTGATGTGGAACCCCTTCCCGAGGCCAAGGCAAACCCAGGAACGCTGGGAGTGGAACCAAAGGAAAAGGGGCTCACTGCTCCGGTGACGTGGCACTAAGCTGAGTTTCGTAGCGCTTTGTGTAAGGCTGCCTCAAAGCTGTGGCAGCTGTGGCGGCTGTTGCTCAAGTGAGCTTGCAGGGTGGTGGCAGTGCCCTTCTTCTGAGCTCCAGAAGGAGAACCGAGGAGACCCGAGTCCCCTCCACATGGCAGAGGGGCTGCCCCAGAGCCCAGCTAGCTTTGCATGGCTGGAAAGGGAGGGAGAGGTGGGGCTTGTTTCCTGTTTAAAGGGAAGACTTAATAGTTTCCTTCTGGTCAGGAAGGTGACTTAGTGGGGGTGATACTCAGTTCTCGGGACCATTTTGCATGCGTTTCCCTTTGTTCTCCACACGGACAAGCATCCACATCCGACAGCCCGGCACCCTGCTGCCTGCCTTAGCGGCAATCTGGCTGTGGGGCACCAACTCCCTCACGCTTAGGAACGGTCACACTGGAGATAAAAAGATGAGGTCAAGTGAACGGCATCACCTGCGTACAGGCAGAGTGTAGCTACCGTTTGTGTGGCAGCGATTCCAGGTAATGGCTCAGCTTGAAGTGCCTCACAAGCATGATTGGAAGAAGGGAAAGCAGTGGAAGAGCTCTTCATTGCAAAGTAACAAATCCCAGACAACTCCTTCAAAACGAAGGTCTTGCATCAGGAGCTGAAAAACACCAGGAAGCAAAACAAAGGAGGCTGTGGTGAAGCTAAGAGCCGCCTCTTCCCAGCACGTTCCCTGCAGGAGGCACAGCAGCCAGCTCCTGGCTCAGGCCCGTCAGCGGGGGACACCTGCACGGTTCTGCTACTGACTTCAACCATCTCTTCTGGTTCTGTCGGAGAGGACAGCCGCTCTGGGCTGGGAAAGCTCCTGCCTGCGAGCATGCCCTGACATTGCCTCCTCACGGGGAGGGGAAGGAGTGCAATAGTTCGTGTGGGAAGGACAGGGAGCCGCTATTTTAATTCTTTTCCCACCTACAGAGGTTGTTGCTTGCTGTGTTCCCCTCCCCACATGCCTGGTTGCCCCCAACCTTGACTTCTAGCCAAGTGCAGCCCAACCAAAATAGGAGGAATTTTAACACCTTTTTATCTTGTCTTCTTTTTTGTTTTGTTGTTTTTTCCTTTTCCCTCTTCGTTTTTCTGCATTTAAGCACTTAGCAGGCAGACAAGGTGTGACAAGAAGCCACCTGTAAGGCCTGCTGCTCTGAAATGCCTACAAAACTGTGTTTAGCTGCCAACACCAGCACCCCACCCGCTGCCCGGTGAGAATGGGCAAAACGCAAGCAGAGGCACCGCATCGATGCGCAGGGACGAGCCCCAGTTATCTCACACTTCTACCTGGTGACGCTGCCGTGTGCCATCTGCCACATGCCTCAGGTGCCTGCAAGTCCCACGCAGCCCTCTGTTACGAAGCAGTTCCTTATCCCTTAACAAAACACAGCTGCAGCAGGAGCTTGTTTTCCTCTCACTCCTGCGAGCATGTCTTATTACTCGTAGACAATAACCCCATGAAAAACCCACAAAAGACCATGCTTTTTGTCATTAATATGATCTTTAATAAATGGAATAATGCACCATTTTACAGCAAGCCTTTTCTTTTAGAGCTAAAGAATAGCCTTTTAAATGTTCTTATCCAATGTCTCTGTATCAATACAATCTCTTTATTTAGGTTTATA
Source organism: Falco cherrug (assembly GCF_023634085.1). NCBI lineage: Eukaryota > Metazoa > Chordata > Aves > Falconiformes > Falconidae > Falco > Falco cherrug. The sequence continues at coordinate 13,944,213 of NC_073704.1, read as the reverse complement.
TATAACAAAGCAATTCTTACAAGTATTCATAGAAAACTCTGTAGTGGCTTTAACAATGTCAGCTTTCATAGTGGCATCCACAGATGATTAAAAAACAAAAATTAGCTTTTTATTTCATACTCACACTGTTCCATGAAACACAACTTATACAGCATAGCAAGGGTATTGGGCAGCTTATACAAAAGAAATAACTGAAAGCAATTATTTATAAATTCATACATGATATTTCCTCAGTCATTTGACAGAAAAATCAAAAATACCCGTTAACAAAAGGGTTCTGATGAGACTCCATATTCTAGGGTTTCTCCCCCTCTTCCCCAGAAAAGCTCGCTCAGAAAGTAATGTAATGCTGTCTTTACAGTCTTTCGTAAGGAAAATGGCAGTTTCACATCTCCTTATTTCAGCTTCTACAGAAGACCAAACCCTAGAAATCAGTCTTTGCCACGTTCATTTTCCTCTTATACTGCACTTGGGGGGAAAATAATCAACAGTGATTGTAAAATATGATTCCAGCTTATATAAATGTGAATAGAGCACACTTTTCCTCTAGAGACAAAAAGCAGACAAGAAACATTACATACAAACTGTTTTAAATACATTTCAACAGTGTGAAAGAAAGAGAAGAGTCACCAATTAGGAAATTCAAAAGTTACAAACAAAAGTCAGCTATAACTTGGGCTTGCCTGTTTCTTTGTTCTTGTGACTTGTTTTACAAACTACAGAAACATTAACTACTTTCTTTACTTTTGAATAAACAAGACTGAAGTGTGATACTTCATGATACAGTTCTGAAGCACAAAAAAAAGTGAATCAAGTGCTCTAGAAATAAACCACACACATTTTTGCTCTGTCTTAAAAACAAGAGAATGGGCTACAAAAATTGACTTTTGGGAGACCTTAAAACTAGGGAGTTATAGAGGCTAATTATTTCTGCTTTAGAATAGTTACCAGGCAAGATGCTATGCCCCGATGGATGTATGCACATGTGACATACCTGCAGAAGCCTGCAAGAACTTTGAAGAAATCCTTCCTTACTATGCTAGTTACTGCGCTTGTTGAAGCAGGATGTATGCACTAAAGTTAACCAACTGAATGACTTGCAAATGTACACGACTGTTGATCAGTAGGCTTTTAGAAGTATCTGACAATACGTTATAACCTAACGTAACTCCGCCTAGTTCCTGCTCGTTACGCACGTTATGTATATTAAACCACAGCGAAATAATATAGAAACTGCCATAAAAAATAATTGGTATTAGTAACACACCACAGCGGCCACTAAATTGGACCTGCATGAAGTCCAGATCAACACTAAAGGGCTTTGGTGTAAATGAGTCTGTATCTTGAAACTTTCTGCTCCCACTGGTGCAGTTCCACCCTCTCAACACGCACTGGCACTGACCCGCCGGACAGCCCGGACATCAGCTAACACCTTGGCGCGTTAGCAGCCAGGGTTCACTGGTGGTCCCGCATCCCACCTTAGCATTCCCAAGGGCTAATCCTCCCAAGAAGTTTTTCAAACCACTGCTGGCGGAACCCAGCCCTCCTGTGCCCATAACCAGTGGCAGACTCCTCTGACTGCAGCGGCAGCTCGCCCAAGCGCCAGCCGATGGGATGCTGATTTCACAACTCCCACTTCGATCTGCGGAAGCGCTTAAATCTGTTATATCAGAAGTGGAAGTTCTGCTACCCATTTTAGTCAGTACAGAAGAAACCTCAAAATGAGCAATCTGACTTGTTACTATTTCACATCAAAACTGAGCCTACTTGGGTGGGGTGGGAGGTGGGATCCAAAAAGGGATGTATTTCTACAGCTACAGTTTTATATGACAAGATAGAAGCCTAAAATGTAATTGGATTTAATGGACTAAAATACTACGTTTAAATGGCAACCACACACGTTAACTACAGCTACTACGCAAAAAAGCCTTGTAAAAATCACCGTTTATTAAGTACTTTGGGTTATTTTTTTGATGTTTAAAAGAGGTACCGTAAATTGCTCAGCTTCAGTAAAGTTTGTCACGTGCATCCCCCCAGCTTTCTCTCTCTTTTTCGTAAATCCATTCCATCTGAGCAATCAGGAACAAATCTGTCATGAGAGATCGTGTGCTACCGGACTGTCACAAACTGATCCCAATCTTACTGTGATGCACTAAAGACAACTTAAAATGGCATATGAAAAAGAACCTTATACTTGCTACCAGTGCTACCGTCTGATGCTGTAACTCACAGAATTTTATCCTGGAATTTATGCACAACACACATATGCATCTAAATACATACAGAATTTACATTAAAAAAATATACATTTGGCATCACTGCAATATGTATAGCTTTTTCACTGAAGAAGTTGAACAAAAAAATAATAAGCATATTAAAAATGGAGGTTAATATATTTATCTGTTAAAACGGATAGTGGGAGACCAGACAGAAAAATGTGAATAATCCAAATTTATGCAAAATACTAAGTCGTCCAGTCTATTAACTTTCACAGACTAATCAATTCTATTTCAATTTTCTTTGATAAGCTGCTCCAAATTTTCCAATCAGACACCAGGTCACGTATATGCTACTGTGCTTGGCAATTATTATTTTTATGACTTAAAAACAGCCACTTTCAGCAATGGGAACTGCCATCATTTTTACACAAGTAAAAATTACAGCATAATGAATTTCTCCTGTATGAACTAAATATGTGAGTTTTTAAATTCTCCCTAATTAGGCTGGAACTTTCCATAATAATGTTTCAATAGCAGAATGGCTATGATCTTTTGAATACTTTTAATGAAAGAAAATTATAATCTGAACATAGGCTTAGTAATGTTACATTAGCGGACTATTATTTTTTTAACATTTAAAAAAGGAGTATCGTTGGAGCAAAATCACTGAACACAAACTATGGCATATACAATGTGTACATATGTATTTTTTAAGTAGCAATTTCATTATTATTAAACTTGGCCCAGTAATCTATTCCATACAAATACAGAACTTCCTTATTCTCCTTTCTGAGGCAGGTAGGATTAAAGATTTCTTTTAGAGAAAGCTGACAGATGGGAAGATAAGTACTTTCTGAACATATTTATAAGGAGGGTTTTTTTGGTAGGATGGTTGGTTGGTTCCTGAAACCGGCCAGCAACCATCTTGCATTTTTTTTGTCCCCAGTCCACTGAAAAAAAAAAAGAAACTGTCTTGCTTTTTAAAATTAGGTAATTTTCTACATGGAAACAAGACACAAATGAACGGCAGTAAGAAAGCAAAATACAAACAGAAACACGCTTTGTTTCTGAGAATATTCTAATGATGACAATGTCGATAGGTTTTCTTTTAAATGAGGAATTCCTTTATCTTTAGCTGTGCAATTTAAGAGCATCCTAGAGTTTCAAGAAAGGAATTTTTAAAACTAATTGTTTAGCACATGAAGCTATAAAGCATTATAAGTAAATTCAGGGTAAGTGTTGCAGATAATCCGATTTGTAAATACCAATTTCAGAAGAAAATACATCTGACTATGAGGCATGTTCAAATGGTTAGAATTCACATTCTGAAAATCACGTTATGTTGGTGAGCATCTCTACTATAGGAAACAGAAAAAGACAATGCATTAACCTAAGCAACTCTTCTGCTTCTATTAGCACATGATTTCTAAAACCAGTAAGATTTTGGATTTTGGCTTATATATACAAACATCACAAATGTTTGCTCTAAAATTTTACTTGAATTATACATTATAAATTACCATAGCAAATATTCTACTGTTGCCTATTTGACAGCGGCACAATTCATAGGTATTTACACTATCATTCTATTTTCATTTTGCTATATTTATCTTGCCTGCAATATACATGAGAAATTGATAGAAAATTATCAACTTTTATCATTATCCTTTCTTCTTAAAAAAAACCCTCCAAAACCAAACCAAAAGAAAACAAACCCACAAAGAAATAAAACACGTTTGTCTCCCCTGATTATAGTACATTTATCAACTATGCATGAGACCGATCTGTAGAATTCTCTCTCTTACATGTATTTTGTTTGGTTAAGGATGACTCCCCATGGTATAAGATAAAATAAAGTATCATTTAATTTACAGAGAAAGTATTCTGTGGAGATTGGATTATGTGCTGTGAGCAAAAAAGGGGCATTACTAATTTAAGCATTAAAACCAAACTGCTAATCTGATCTCATCTAGCTGTTTTACAGTAGGTTTACAATTACAATATTGTGGTACCTGCTCAAGAGTTTGTTTTGACTGAACTTTACAAATAAATATTTTTTCTCTATTCAATCTATACGGTATTTTCCAATAAAGTACATATTTTTATCATGTTACAAATTCTATTTATCCACGGTAGATTACAAAGCCAGTACTTTCTACTACTAATAATTCATCCCAAAAGCCCTCCAGCAAGAGACAGAAACAGATAAAGGAAAAGAAACCATTAGGTTTACTTTAAGGATGTTTAAGGAAAACTGTAGAAGAACATTTTCATCTGGTATTATAGTGATTTTGATTGCATCGAGCATAAAAACCTTGGATTTCTTACAAAGGATCGGCCTGAAAGAAAGGCTAGAAGACTGGTACAAATCTGTCTTAGCAGAAAGAAGCAGCAGCCAGAGCAAATAACTTTTCTCTCCCCAGAGTGTTTCAAGTTAGATAAGAGTGTCCTAAATACGCTTTTCAGCCCACATTCTGAAATGCTGATGATGATACATGCAAGGCAAAGGAAAAAGTCATTGGGAAAGGAGTGAAGAATCTTCAATATGCATGATAAAGCGACGATCACAAAACAGCATACCGTATTTCAAATGGAGACTCAAAGAAGGCCAAAAGAGAAGGAAACCCCAGCCAGCATTATGAACAGAATGCCAAAAATTCTGATTCAGGTCTTGAAACCCAGCTGAGCAACTGGCAGGTTTTCAACATCTGGGATGCGAGATTGGAGCAGATGGGAAGCCAGAGAGTGAATTAGAAGTAAAACCAGAGAAAGGCAGTATTTTTGAAGAGGGGAGATATAACTGTGTATTTATATGGGCAGATAACACAATTATGCCTCAGAGGCGGAAGGTGCTACTTGAACTGGTGCTTGAAGAACACAGGAAGCCCAGACTGTGTCTCCTGGCTTGTATTTCTACAACTACACTTAATCGAAGTCTGGATTTTTAAAGTTATCTCTTGGAGATATCTACGAGAATCTAAGAAACATTAAGAAGCATTACAAGAGAAAACCATAGCAATCAAGCATAAACAAGGGAGTTTGGGAAACAGCACGAATCAGATGTAGCAAGGCATGTATTACGCGAGTTGTATCACCAGATATAGACAAACAGGGCTGGCAAAGTTTACCTTGAGGTGCGGGGAGGAAATAATGTAACAGCAAGGAAACAAATGAGCTTGAAAGCACAGAGCATCTGTTTCAGTCAGCTGAAAGGAGACAGGCTGGGGGAGACAATTGTTTGCTGCCAGTATCCTGCCACAGGAGTTTGGCAGGCTGGCTGAATAGATTTTCTTTCTTTGAACATCATCAGTTTTCAGATAAAGTGATAAAACTTTACTCAGTACCAAAGACAGACATGTGTTATATCTTGTTTATCTCAATAGTTTTTACTGAAGTGTTTTCAATCAGAAAGAATACTTCTCAGGGGGAAGGGTATTTATTACGTGGAAGCAGGTCCTGACCAATAAGAAAATTAATTTCCTTTGAGTAAACAGTAAAAACAATAATTCTAAAAAAAGGTAGGGTTTACTTGAGATGGTGAAAAACCGATTTATCTCACTCAATAGGTATTACATTCATGTCCACTGACACCTAAAATCAATGTACATACAAACTGAAAGAAGGGTCTAAGCAGAGGGAAAAAACCCCAACCCTCCCCTGCAAACACTTATAACCATGAATTTTAAAAGCATGCAGTAAATTTTAAAAAGATGAATGAGAGGCTCTAAAAACTCTGAAGGGAGAACAAGTTTCACCTCAACCCAGCAACAACAGACAATTAGGATGCACCTACCTGCTTAAGTAATCAGGCTGATTTTACCCTAGACTCTCTGTAAGGAGGTAAATCAGGACAAATTTGCAACTCATCACAAAACTGTTTTGTACCAAGTAAGATTCATGAGTCTTCCTCTGTGTAAAGAGAACACGTTCGCAACCTGTCTTAACTAGAGCTTTTAAGTATGACAGTTATTAAGATTTCTGAATAAAACGTATTTTTCAAAGTACATCATTAGTGATCTAAATAAGCCTTTACATAAATACAGGGGGTAAAACTGCACAGAAAATAAAAAGGAAAAAAACATCTGACATGGTTTTCTTACATTTGTTCAACGTTTTGTTATTCAGAACTTCACAGGCTAGCATCTACTACTATAAAGGAAACACATTTTGATTTGGAAGGATCAAAGGAAGTGTATTGAGCTCGGATTTTTTTTTTTTTTGTTCCTTTTTAAAAGCCCTTTCAAGTTGGGGAAAATTCATGCGTTGTCACCTCAGAGCACAATGTGATATAGGCAGCTTCAAGCTGGCTATGGTGTGCAAAGTTCACTGTCATGACTAGCTGACTGCTCAACTGTCAGGGAAAAATTAACAAATACAAAACGGGGAACGTGGCAGTTTTAGAAACACACTTTTCAATAAAGCATACTGTGAACTATAGACTATTGCACATTTCAACATGACACAAGAAAAACGAGGGGTTCAAAAGAGAATACACTTTGTAACATAGAAATATACAAACTACCTTGTGCACAGAAATCAAAACATGGTTACAAGACACCACTGCAGTCAAACCTGTCTTATAGTCTGCTTATGATCTTAGTGACCTTAAGAAACTGGTCCAAACTGATTATCAGCAATACTTTTTTTTGTTATTCTTTTTTAAAAAAATATTTTGAGACCACATTCTTGATACACATATATATATTCCGTGGTCAAAACAGACAGACTTAACTTTAGCGATACTAAATAAAAGTGCAAAAACATTCAAAAAATAAAACAAAATAAAAAAATATGGAAGCATAAGCTAAAAATTTTCTGCATAGCTGAAATCTATTTAAAGCGAGTCCTTGGTACGGGTTGCTGACAGGAGGAGAAAGCAGTTTTTTTTAAAATGTCTTCTGCACGTTTGTTTCAAATAATGCAAAAAAAAGGTCATTTGTTGGCTTTTAAAGTATTTCACAGGCAGTTCACTCCTGCGTCCTTAGATACCATTGTGGTGGCAGTGCCTCCTTCCGCAAGGTACACAGCAGTGCTGGATTTGGAGTGGACTGCCTGGTCACTGCCGTTATTGTTGACCTCGCAGTGCAGCGGCTCGGTGGAGATGACCCATGTTGAAGGACGCCACCGCTTAAGTGAGTACGGAGTTTTCACACGCTTCTTGATCTTTTCTCCTGAGCCCGATTTGCCATCCTGTGAAGAGTCACCTACTAAAGAGAGGGAAAAAACAAAACAAAACCAAAAAAACAAAACCAAAAAAAGAAAAAAACCAAACCCAAACAAAAAATAAAAACAGAGCAGAAAATAGTATTACGAGGAAGATAAGATTAGACTGGAGAGTCCAGGGTTGTTACTCATGCAAAACAGAACAAAAGAACAAAATCTTATCACACGAATCAACTGTGTGGCAGAGGCATGGCAGGTCTATCAACCACAGTAGCTGCCACTAAAACAAGGGGTCAGATTCTGTTCTCTGTCAGAAATTACTTCAGTGAAGTAATTTGTGTTACCTTGAATGCACATTGGCATCAAACAGCAGAATCAGCATTTGACTTTTGAGGGGCTTTTGCAATCATAGTATCTTATATTACCTGTAATGGGAGGTACAAAAAAATGTCGCTACTACAGGACGGCAAAGGCTAAACTTTTAATAGCATAATTAAATCATAGGTCCCCTAATCCTGCTTAACCTGGCAAAGCATTTCACCTGAAGACAAAATGGTCCGTTCTCCGTTAAGATCCTAAGTCAGGATTTGGGATGTTTGGTTGTACAACTGGCGAAAGCAACTTTAATCATGACAAAATTTCAGCAGCAGAAATCTGACTGTTACAAAACTTTATATAACCTTCAAACCCTTACTTTTAATTTAACCTTCAATTAAAGAAAGTTACTGCAATAATCTTTTTTCTTTACCTCAATAAGATTTCAACTCAAGTCAACATGTTAAGACAAAATTAGGGTTTCCTACTTAAAAGGAAGGCTTTAACATTCTACTGCTGAATATTCAACTACATTTCTTGAAAGATTTGTTCTGTTTTGTTTCTAAACCTTTTCTTTCCAAATATGCCTGGCACCACAGATTATTTCACTAGTATCCCAGCATCTGTCTAAACACAGTCAGAGGTTTGCAAGCACTTTTCAAAGACTACGGTGCATTTTGGAAATATATTCTCCTTAAAAATGCACTCTTAAAAACGCACACCTTCCAACAGCTCCAACAGGCCCGAGGTGAATCTCAGAGGAAGTACCTGATTTAACTGTAACTACACAATTACCTTCTTACTGTAAAAAGGAAAGTGCCCCATTGCAACCCCTTTGGCAGTAAAACTCTTAAAGGCAGTTATTCTGAAGGAGTCTATAAAATCAATTTCTTCTCTAACTACTTTGATTAATTTTTAATATGTACATGGTAAGGTGACAAAGGATTGCTAAAATTGTTGGAGCTCAGATAGCAAAGTAGAAAATGCCTGACCCTCTGTCTAGGCTGAGCTACACAGTAAAATCAGTTGCTTTACAAGTAATGAAGCATATAAGTAGTTATTATAATAAATTATTTTAATTAATGCAGCTTAGAGCCAGCTACTCTTAAGAGAATGAGCAGAAATAAGGAAAAGAAGGTGTAATGTGCCCCTGAAGGAAGACATAGGAAGCTTTTTCAATGTGCTTTGCAGCTGCCAAGGTAGGTGCCTTGCAAGGAATAATGAAAATTAGAAATCACTCCCTTCCTGGAGTCAGAGTAGACAGGTTATAAAGGGACAGATTTACTCCATGTATGTGGAAGGAAGATAGTGACCTAACGTGCTGGGGTTGATGGAGACAGAACTTTATCAAGATGATTTAAACTGTGCTGACAGAAATTAAATTTATATGGGATTTAGTAAGTACGCTTCGAGGAAGGACAGGAGAGACAGAAGCATTTTCTATTCAAGCAGACACACGTAGTTATTAAGTAAAAAAGTGTCAGGGAAACTGTTCAAGTCCTGCAGGCACTTACACTGCATACTACTGCTATCCAAACTATTTGTAGCCGACAGATCCAGTGAATTAGGCCTCTGCGCTCTTCTAGTCTGGGTCTGCCCAGGATTTCTCACTACATTCTGGATACTGACTGCAGCTGTGTCTTGCGCTGGGCAGGGGTTACTGTTGTTGTTATTGGCATTTGTTCGGCCGTTATCCAGTGGTCGCTCTCTCCTGTCTACCAGGCGGTCCAGAACACCTTCATCATGGCCAACCTGCTGCTCCCGCCTCAACAAGGGTTCATGCTCATCAGGGCTTGAATTAATATTCAGCCGACTATCCTCTCCGCTGAACTGGTTCTGAAGCATCTCCTGGGCCCTCTGCGCTACCGAACTGGCTGTCTGGCCAGATGGCACCGTGCCATTGGCGTACTGGGTTGTGCCAGCATGAGAGTTTATGCTGTGGCTTCTCCCAGCCACTCCGTTCATGGTAACTGTCACGACATGAGGTTCTGCAGCATTGATAGTGTTCATCTTGGCAATGCCCGTTTCCACTTGCTTCAAGTTTGACTTGTGCTTGCCACCAAATTTTAACCTTGGCTCCTTTGTTGAATTTTTGGTGTTTAGAGGGAGGCTTGTAGGCCTCTTCGGAAGGTTCTGTTGCTTGGGTAAAGGATAGACCTGAGCAGATGGGACATCTGGAATCAAACATGCTTGACCATTGCCAGCTTGTGTGAAGTCCTGTTGTCCTGTCACCTCTACTGCAAGTTTTATCAGTGGATAAAGCAAGCTGGAACTAGTGCTGCTGAGTGGATCTGGCCCGCTGAATTGCTTAAGCGAATGTTCCATCAGATTCTCATCAGAGCTTTCTTTCAGGTTCTTATCCACTTCTTTCGGATCCAATTTATTTGTCTCCAAGTCCTCCTCTGTTAGCTGCAGACAAACAGGGGTAGGCCCACCCGGCTGCACGACATTTGTAGTATGTAAGTTTGTTTCATCCGAATAAGGCATTTCGGATATGGTGGTCATGCCCGTGCTAGGCGTGAGGCCAGTAGTATTGGTGGTGGTAGTATTGGTGGACAAACTGGTGACGCTTGTCTCAGGACTAGGGATGCGAGCTTGTGCTTGTTGCCGCTCGTAGTTAATGGAGTTTCTGTTCTTTTCCCCTGAAGTCAATGGTGTAGTGGACATTGAGTGTTCGGAAGAAATGTTCTTCACGATGCTGTCAGTGTGGTGGATTGAATCTTCAATGTAGGAAGAGGAAGAGTAATCTGGATATGGCCTTATCTTTGATACACGCCTATGATGTGACAGATTCCTTTAAGAAAAAATAAGTGATATTAAGATCATATATGTAAAAATCACCTCATATTACAAAGCCTCTCATTTAAGAGAGCTGAATGTCTTTCAATTTCTTTTCATGCATAAACTAAGGACAGACACAGTACAAACTCAGATCTTTCAGTAGCTTCCTTGAAAAATCCTGGGTACCAGAAAATTGGTTTTACTAGGACAGCAATTTTGTCATGGCTGTTATTTACACAACTAAGTTGGATAACAGTAATTTTCTTCCATTTGTCCAATATGCTGTTTGTCCAGTTCACTGCTAAGGTACTGGTATGGTTGCAGAAAAACAACACTGAAGGAGGGCAACAAGAATTCAACACACAAGATGGAGAAAGTGATGCTGAGAAAAAGTCACAAGGTCCTAAACCATGAAAAATCTATTACTTTAACGATTTAGGTATTCTGCAATTTGAACGTAATTTTTTCCATGACAATAAACACTGCCATATACAGCAACATTACTCTTCTCTCAAATCCAGATCTCTAGTGTATATTAGTAAGCACTAATGTCAGTTCTGCAAATTCTCACTCCCTCTGGATCATGTATAAGCAGAGAATGTGCAGCACTTCTCTCCCTTGGGTCAGAATAGCAATGACTTAAACGATGGCCCTGCGGTTCTTCAGCTGAAAAGCTACAGGTTTGAGACTTAAATGATTTCTTGAACTCATGTTGCCTGCAAATTCACAGTTTTTAGCAGAAGTTTTACGAATCATTTAGCAAGAGTCCTTAAAGACAATTCATAGTCCCTTCGTATCTTTGCAAGCCTGTTTAGACACTTTGCCTATGTTCAGTTTAAAAGGCTCCTCTGTGAGCAGTACAGCTGTTTACATAAAAAGTGCCTGAATTCTGGGGACAGAGGAGATCTTAAGAACACAGGTAATAGGGATCATGTCATGCAATACACCTATATAGACTAGCTCACGTAACACACCCACTTCACGTGTGCAGAAACGTGAAGCTAGCAGAGTGCTCTAGCCTCCTTCCTGGAGTGAGCTGAGCACTGCATGGGGCATTGGTTGCTGAGTAAACCCAAATGTTTTCTCTTCTTACCGCTCATTCTGCATGGCAGTTGACATCGGGTTGACCGTTGGACTAACTGATTTATTTCTCTCCCAAATCATCATGAGTTCTGCCATCCTCTCCTCAGCACACTGCGCTGTTAGTCGAGCTTCAGCATCTTGATCCCAACAGTCTTCAATCGTTTCTTTAAGTGACCTCACAGCCTGCCAGGAGACAAAGAACACCCCTTTATCTTAAATTATTTTCCTTTTATATTGTGCTTCTAATTTACTATTTTATGACGGCATTCTGTATGCATGAAAACAGTCACAAACTGGTGAGAAAGAGAAACAGAAGACAGACAATTCCATTCAAAGCTAGTTTACCCTAACAGCAGCAATGTGCAGGTCTAGAATTATCATACCCCACACACCCACCCCAACTGGGAAGACGACGACTTAGGAAAAGCTACATTCACCAATGCCCATACAACCTTCAGCCAGCCCTTTCTGATGACTGCATACTCAGCTCGCTCTCCCTACCTTATGAAAGCTGTGCACTAAGGATTGATGATACTCTGGAAATGCTGTCATTGTTATCCTCACAATTCAGCTAATGATCTCTGCCTTGCTTCCCTGCACTGTATGCAAATAACACAGCCTTGCTCATTTCATCATGCTTTTCTTCCTCTGTTCGCTACTGTAACATCCACATGCCCCCTAAATATCAGTGAATTTGTCTGCACTATCGCTGCTCTTGCTTTACAGATGGAGAAGCAGAAACAGACACACTTTCCCAGGACCACACTGTGGGGTGAATGGTGCAGTCAGGATTAGAGCTCAAGACCTCTAAAACGTGCAGCCATATGGTCAGAGACCTGGAGAGGAGACAACTGAAATTACAAGCACCGAACACTTCTGCTTCCATTACAGGCCGAGTACAAAACCCAGGCAGACATTTAGTGGCCCCTGTTGCCAGCCTGTGGCCCATGGAAAGGATACAGTTTGCCAGAACATCTCACATCTACAGCCCAGCTTTAACTTCTCCAGCACCAATGACTGTGCGCAGTCCCAGCTGGGCACTGAGGCACTCAGCGGGTCCTGCCGACTGCCTCTGTGCCAGAACTGCCTTGCTCACTCCTGGCAGGGAAAGACAGGACTAGCTCTGCATGCTAGCCAAGAGCTCCTCACCCACAGAGCAGGCTCCTGGCATTGCTTGCATCTGGCAAGTCACTGCTGCTCAGTGATGCAGCTACGGCTGCACAGGTGGGGATGAGCTCCCACACTAGCAAACCCTGCAGCTCCCTTCCCACAGCAGATCGAAGGGGGGATAAGCAATTACACCCCTCTTAGCTGAGGGACACGAGTCTAGAAGCACACTCAGGGACAATGACAGCATAGTGTAATGGATCCCTTTTCTCTCCCAGAATAAAAGCCTTCATTCGGCTTCTAGGACTTGATTTAGTCACAATTTAGACATATCCAAGTCATTGGACACTCCTCATCTCCTGTCCTACCCCTTTGTAAGACTCTCCCTTACAGGTTTCACCAGCAGTATATTTAACCAGTGTTTAATTTAACATTGCCTCTCTTCTAGCAGATCCTTTCCTTTTGATGTTTTAAGGATCATGAAAGAAGCATAGTGATGACTGTATATAGATAGTTAACAAAACTGAAGTTCTAGAGCTTCACATTTACTGCAGTAATGTGTTGTCTATTAATTTCAGGTTCAAAGAGATCTATACTACAATGCACTATTTAGAAGTTCTAGCACTCATAAAAAAAGATAGAAGGGATAGGTACTACTATCATACAGTCCTGACCTTTGAAGTCAAGCTTGGGCCCTGCTTTGGCTTTGGCAAATGCAACAAGAATGCTGCTAACATCTCAACTCAGTTCACAGCCCTTGAATTATTTTATGCACATGATCTCCACAGATTATTGACTTATACTGTGAAAAACAATACTGCCAATTAAGTTCTGTATCATAACACATATGTTCAAGAAGCAGGCTGAAACTGCATAGGTCATCATAAATACAGGACTCCACATCTTTTGAGTGCCTTAATTATGTGACCTAAAAAATAAAGCATTGCTTTTTATTTATATTTCTCCAATGAAAATGGAAAACTTCTCTAACGGATGCATTTGCAGCAAAGTGTTATAACCCAACATGTCAGCATAGCTGTAAATAACGGACAAAAGTCTTTTATCCTATACATTAGACACAGAAGATTAGGACCTGGGTCCGGGCTGAGGTTAACTGGAGCGTAGTTTTCTACAGTATCTCCCCTAGAGTGCTCGCTCATTCAGATGTTATCCTAGACTGGCACAGGGTGGAGTAGGTTGTTTGATATCCATGAGAGAACTACAGATTGTTTACTTATTCTTCTTTTCTCTTAAAGCAATGGTGTAGATTCATCCTCAGAGCTGGACTTACCATCATTATTATTATTCTGACTTTTTGCAAAAAAAGTAGTGACAACAGGAAGACTGCATTAGGCAGTTTAAATATGGGGATCATTAATATTGCTCGAGTCTATCAGTTTGTTAGAACATAATTAACATTTAAAATGGTAGTCTGCAAAACAAAACAAACCTTCTTGAACTGTATTAGTTATAACTGTCTTCAGAAACAGCTCTCAAGCTTGGTTCTTCCAACACTGCATTTGCCAACATGGCTACAGTTAAAACAGTTGCTGCTTCATTTCCTATACAGTTTGGCTGAGGGTTTTTCTTGCCCCCCACCCCAGACTGGCTGTGAAAAACCTCTCTACAAAGTTCTCAACTCGGTTACAACATGTTTTACAACAGTGTTAATACTGGAGGCTATGTTCCTCTCTGAAAATGGTTTCATACATATTTACAAGTACCAGCATAGATGAGGCCTTAGGCTCCCCGCTATCTGCACAGTAGCTACACACTTATCAACTAGCAAAGTCTCTGAAGATTGAAGGGTGTAATTTCAGTAAGGGAATAACCAGAAGTATTTTTAAAATAACAGCCAAATACATCATTATCATACTTGCAATTGAGCTATTTTAGCTTAAAGAAGTTACCATGTATCAGGTGGAACCCAGTAACTGTCTGCATTTCACTTTGCTTGTAAAAAAAGACAAACAACCCCCCCTAAACTAAGGGGATTTGCATTACCTCACCCTTGCTGCAGATGAAAGCAAGCACACAGACTCTTACCAGAGTTCAGCTGACTTGCCGTAACTTGTTGGCCTGCAGCAGCAAGAAAGGCTCTAAGCCATATCTATACTAATTCAAAACAACAAACAACATTACTATGTTTATAGTCTTGAAAATAAAAATTGCAGATCAAATGAAGCCATATAAAGTTCCTAATGCAGTTATAATGAAATGATTGCTAGAAGCTGTAGCCTCTGCAAATTCTGAGAGCTATACAACAACTGCAGAAAAACCTTATTACAATTTTATAGATTTAAGTTTTGCAAGAGTATATCTATATTTTTGCTAGCTGTTTTAGGGTGTTATTAGTTTATAGATGTCAAAAGGCAGAAAATGCCTTTATGTTTCTCATGCACACAGAGAACATATGGGCACTTTCATGCACAATAGTACAGATACTGTCTAACAAGTAATATAACAAGTTACCCTCTGTATATCATACTTCAACACCCAATAATAATCACAGTACTTTTCCTTAAAAGAAATCTAACTTTTATGTAAATGGCTTTTCAAAAAATGAATTCAGTATTTAACAAGTCCAGACAGAAGCAGCTCCCAAACCTTAAATACTAACAATTTTTTTAAAAAAAGAATGTATTAAAAAATTGCTTTTAAGAAGTGAGGTCACTCTGTATCTGGTGAAAAGATTGTTTCTTTGAAAATTGTCTCTCACCAGGCTGTTCTCCTTCCACGCTTCTGGGAATTTTGGTCTTTGCTTCTCTCTAGACACCAAGACTTGCATATCTTCAAAAGTGGGATGGTTTCCGACTTCTGTCTGGAAAGCCATCTGGTACTCTGGCACAGATTCCCCTGTTAGCAAAGGGAAGAAAGAAAATATCACAGACTAAAAGGCAGAGCAAGGGCTTTCAGGTGATGAAAGGTAGTATCGAAGTTGGTCTGTTGAGATGTTCTCTACTTTCCTCAAAAATCTAACTTCACCAAAAAAGCTGAACTGCAAATAAATTGTTTTTCAGCAACCTCTCAAAGGATAGCATCTTTAGTTTTTGCTGGTTGAGTGGCACATTCGAATGTCTGAGAGCCTGAGGATGACGCCTAATTTCTGTGAAACACTGCTGACTGAATATATTCATCTGGGAGGAAGCCCAGCAAGATTACAAGTCTCTGCACATGAAGTGCAGTACATTCACTACAGAGAGAACGGTGCATGTCAGAATAACTCTGTAAGCTGTATCTTGGGAAGAAGATGGTGTTGTGACACAAAATTAGAAGTCTACTTCCTCTTGGTTTATATTACAGGTATGGAGGATTCCCCTGATTTTTCAACATCACTAGCATAAATAAAAGCATGATTTGACTAAAGGCTAAATTAAACCACAGCACTTTCTCATTCATTCTCTCACGAGGAAAGTCTGAAAGACACTTCAGGCACTTCTATCAGTTCTAAGAACTGAAAGTACTGCCTTTGCCATCATCCCAGCTCTCAGTGTTTGTAAACTCTGGACGATAATAATAATGCTCAAATTAAACTTTGCATAAGGCCTGCAAACTGCTTAAACAGGTAATTTGAAGTCTTTCAGCATGAACCATGCTTCACACTCAGATACACTGTATTGATAACAATCGTCTTGAACGCTAGATGGCACTGACTTAATGGCAAAAACAATGGAGAAAATTATTTCCCTTCTTCACTTTAAAAAGCTATGGCTAGGGAGCAGCTTTGGTTGCTGGTACCACTTTCTACTACTACATTTTTTTCAGTTCTTTTACTTACCTGGGAAGAGGTCTGTACATCTCATAAATATCTCCCAGTAGATAAGACCTAGCGCATACATATCTACTTGTTTCAACGCAGATTCACAGTCCCTCAAGTTCACTGCTCCTTCAAGCACTTCTGGGGCCATATAGCGGATCGTACCAACCTGGAGAAACATAAAATGAAACCTTCATGTCAGAAAGCAATTTCCAAATTCAATTTATTATGGAGATTAATTTTTTTTAATAACCTACTTTGATATTTTCTACAGTTAAGGAAAATGCAAGTCCCAGCTTCTAGATTCAGGAGCCTAGTCATAACAAAACCCTTCCCCTGCTCTGTCACTTTTTTGTATGTACCAAAACAAAATAATTTTGTCCCTTATTCAATGTTCTCATATACAATATGATATAGCAGAAATGTTTTTTTTTTTCTGGAATTACTCTGTTAAACACCAAGGCATGTATCATAATGGAAGAGGATGCTGCTGACAAGGAACCTGTTCTCTTTATTCCTGGACTGTCAGCAAGGCTGTCCCCTGCATCCTCAAAGGTTATTAACAGTCTTGGAAGATATCTATTAATTTTCATTAGGACATATGTTTGATTAGAGCAATCACCCATCACTACTTGTAAGTAGTGATGTCCCAGTAAGTATTTTGTCCCAGGACTATTCCGTATCCCTGCATTTTAAACAGTGGTTTCCCCGTTTCTTTGTTCAGTAAGAGGAGATCTAATAAAAGGACCTCGACACTAGGCATTGTTAATGTAGCACATGCTTTCTAAGAGAAGGTGACAAGCACTGTGAAACACATTCTTTGAATGAAATGTAAAGGTTTTCTGTAAAAGCACAAAGACAACAAATACACAGAAGTATTAGGGACTTTCATGCTTTGTTTTAAGAGTGTATTTCTGTATTTTAGTAGCCTACATTCAGGTGACAGTATATCTATGCTTATACAAAAAAGGAAACAACAGCTAAAACCCCCACTCTCTGAATCACAGCATCATAAAAAAGAAAGCTTAAGAAATTTGTTTCTTCTTTCTGCCCAGAATCCATTCTAACCCACTCCTAGCAGATGTTTTTCCCAATCTGTTCCTTAAATTCATAAAATGATGCAAATTCTATATAGCCCTCCTCAGCAGTCTGTTCCAGACCTTGGATGCCTTCTACAGATTAGGAAGGTTTCTTCATAACTAACTTATATTTTCCCTCCTACAACATAATCCTGTTACCTGCTGTCCTATCCACAATGAACGCAAACAGTTTATTCCTTTTCTTTGCAGCAGCTGTTTACATATTTGAAGACCTCTGTCTGTCTTCACTTCCCTAAACAATCTTTATTCTTTGATGTTTTCCCATAAGTTACTCTTTCAGGCATCCCCTGTTATTTTGTTCATATTCTCAGTTGGTTCATGTCTCTCTACATGCACTCATTCTCCCAGCTGTATCCATTTAAAGTCCAGAAAATTGCAGATGACACACAGAGAAATGGTTGTAGGATGCAGAATGCGCTACGTCACCGTATCGGAAAAATTAACAGCAAACCCATCAGAGAATGTTTGGACTTCAGTTAATACTTGCAGTACAAGACTGAAGGGATCTGTACCACATCATCGGCCAACAACGCGTCAACCAAACCTACCCTGCACATTCTCATACATCACACAGAAACCTTCAGTCTCCAGGGCTGCCAATCTATCACCTTTCAAAATGCTAGGTTAGTCTTTGGAGAATAAAACCAGTTTCTTCCTACCAAGGTTTCAGCTATTTCTCACTCATATTGCCGCAATTCCCCCTCACAGGAATTGTACCACCTTCACATTAACCATATAACAACAGGCACAAATATTTCTGTGTTACTTCCACACTAATTAGTCTTCCTTTACACACTGGTGTATCTTCATTTGTACTTACCTCGCTAATGGCGGCATTATCCTCCTCACCTGGGCGTACCAGTCTGTTTCCAGTTAACTTCATGGAGAGTCCAAAATCGCTAATTACGCATGTTCCGTCATTCTTTACCAGTACATTGCGACTGTTCAAGTCACGATGGGATATTGCAGGTTTGTAATGGTCTGTTTGGACATATGGAAGTGCTTGTTACTATTTGAGCAGTTCTACTGTTTGGCAAAATGAGAGGACCTCATCATGTCTGCTCAGCTATTACAAACAGAAAATCAACTTTTCTTTTAGAAAGCTAACATTTTTGCTTCTTTATAATAAGCTCCACAGTATGCTATCTATAGAAAACTGACGGGCATTCAGTTTCACTGTATCTATACAACATACTAGGCTATATACAGTTTAAATGTTTGCCAATAAGCTTCCTGCCAGGGTATTTTGGCATTATTTTGGCAGGGGAGGCATTGTGTACTTAAGCACAGACCTGCAGCCACAGCCCTGACAGCCATTCCAAATGCTCTCTCTCATATCCACAGTCCCGTGTCAAATACAGCATCAACTATTTATGTTACGATTGGAACTGGCACCTATTCAGAAGATACATAGACAATATTATTCCAGAGAGTCTGAACATGTTCATCTTGCAAGTGCTCTGATCTTTTCCAAAGAATAACTTCAGTTTTCCTAGTTTATATGCAAATTTATTTTGTTGGTAAAGCAGCCAGCAGTATAGAACCGGCTTTACTGTGGAATTGATTCTATTCCATGAGTTCCTTCCTAGCATTCATAGATCAGCCTATGGCTCTCTCTTCTTTATGATGGAAGGTTTACACATTTTCTGGCTGCTAATGGACACACCTGTCTGCACATTTCAAAATGATGAACTTAAGATCATAGCTGCAGTTTCAATGGCCCACAGGAATACTGATTTAGGTATTTTCAGCCTGGCACATCTAGCCGCATCTTCAGTCGTCATTCTTTGCTAGAGCTGATGCTTAACGTTTGGGATACACAGTATGGAATTTTAATCTTAACATTAGCACCTTAAGATCAGAATTAATGACACCATCCTTTCATTTACTGCCAAAAAGCTAATGCTTCAGCGCCAGGCCATATTCTGCAGCCTGATACATCACAGATCTCAGAATATCTGCTTTATAATCATGATATTTCAGCTGCTGCAACGCTGGCTGAAGCACATGAGCAGAGATAGAAGATATAAATCAGTAGGTTGTCACATCTGGTGCTCTAACAGAACACTGGAAGCCCAGCAGTACTGTCTGCATGCAGCGAAGATGGGCCCACACCCTGAGACAAAAATCAAGGGATATGATAAATCAAACTACAACGGAGCTAGAGGATTTAATTATTTCTCTTTGTGTATACAGTTCACACAAACTAGAAATTGCTTTGGTGATTTGTGTCTGAACTGCAAGAACAAACAGAACACCCCATCTGTTTGCTCTCTGCTAGACAGACATCCAGCACTTCAGGTCTTCAGTCATCTGTTGCCATGATACAGCAGCACCGCGCTGCTCTGCTTCCTCCTCCTCCTCCTCCTCCCTTTTTCTGGGGCTGTGCTGGCTCTCACTCCATGTTTTCATACAAGTGTCATAGATGGAGCCCATGACGTGGGATTGTTCAGAAGGGAAGAACACAGCAGAAGTTCTGAGTAATCTCTATTTCTATTCATCATTCCCTACTCACCGTACCGTCACGGAGAAAAAAGAAAAGCCGGAATCTACTACCTGATAGAAATAAGAGTATCTTGAACGTCTTGGCATCCCCTCCTGGCCTTACCTCCTCGAGGTAGCTCCGTGTGCAGGTAGGCCAAGCCCCTAGTTATAGAGTGTGCCAGACGACAAGAGCTCACCCAGTCACTGGTGTGGAGACTCAAATATTTGCACAAAGAACCCTAAAAAAAATAAAATAAATCTGGATTAAAATCATTGCCCACTTGAACAACTCAAAATCTTTAGGACAGTCAGTTTTACCCATTGCTCCTGAAAGGTGTAATCCTGCAACTGTGTTTACCCAGATGTTTTAAAACACCAGACTGGACCAAAGTTTCATTAATTTCAAGTGCTGCCATTTGTTTCATCTAAAGTAGCAGAACAGAAAATTTATCACAAAATAACAGGGATTGCCTTTAGGAATAATTATATTAATTACAAAACAAAAGCAAAGCACACATTTGATTTATGCTTCTGAAAAAGTCTTGTTGAACAACAGAAGAAGAAAGGTAACTGCAGACATTTAACAGCTTGGGTTACTAAACAGTGGCCTTTAAACCATTAGCACTTACAGAAGAATATTCAACATCTCTCGCTGGCATCTCCCCTGCTATAATCTATTTAGGTATCAAAGCAAAAAAAAACCAATGCAGAGGCAATTCAGAATTCAGAATGCCACATGCACCGAAGAAACAGAAAAAAAGAATGTCATGTTCCCCTTTTTTTGAAAGAGAAGTTAGATGTGAAAAATGGGGTATTTTTAGTAATTTGTGGTGGAATCTCCAAGAAAACCAGAAGGAAGGGTGTCATTGATGATACTAAGATACTGTAGAAATTGAGGCCATTATCTGAAACAAGAGCCAGAACCTGAAAACTATGACACGTTTGGGCAGTTTTTATGCACATAGTCCCAATGACAATGTACTCTGTTTAAACAAACTATATCCCCATGCATATAGAACAAAGTCATCCAGTTCTCTGTGCATACATATTACAATACATTTATGTCTACAAACTACCCTGGTTTTGCCTATTTAAATCTGTAATCTTAAAGAGGTACCAATGTGTAATATCTTCTCATAGGTGCAACCAAAACCACTTCATTGCAGAATTAGTTATGTAATATTTGGTTTAAAAAAAAAAAAAAAAAAAGCTGGTATGCGCCATTCAAATCCATTTCGAGTTGACATTCAGGTATGTAACACATGCACAGCTCAGATGGAGGCACACAGATACCAGAATTTAAAGTGACCGAAGCATTAGACATTTTATGAATCCAATGCTAAAACTAAACTCAAGTTCTTGACACTCCTTAATAGAATTACAAAAGTCTTACAGCTTTTCAGACTTAGCCTTGCAGAACAAGGAACCCCTAAGTAAATAACCTCCTCGGTGAAAACACAGACCAAGTGTCATACAGGTTTACACAAGCATTTTTTTCATTGTTTAAAATGCTGTTATATGAACTTGAAATCAACCCAGAAATTAGTTACAGAAATTTACATTTTTTTCTCAGCATTTAAAGCTTTTAAAGAAATACATATGGCTCTTATTAGCCTTCAAATGCCAGCAGCTTTGGGTGTGGTAAGGGATTTTCTTGGTTTAGTGGGTTGAGATTCCAACCCATTCTAACGGAGGCCACAGGACTGTTGTCATGGTGTGACTGACATTCGGTGTGTGAAGATCTCAAACCCACTTCAAGATCTTTCTGCTGTAGAGCTTGCCAGCCATCAATTATTTTTTAAGCTAGCTGAGGGCTGTGATTTTATGTTTTCAGTGAAGTTCAATATAAATGACAGCCAGGAAAAGCTTTCGACAAGATTTAGAGACATATATATTTGTAATTAAGATTATTCTTGTTAGTCATGAGTTATGTTAAACTGGGGACATTTGTTCTGATTATAACTTTTGATAAAAATGATGGCTTTGTTTTAACAATCGCAAGATTCTGTATGTGTTTTACAACAATTTTTCTGTTGTTCTAAAAAGACCTGAATGTCTGACTACTGGGGGGGGGGGGGGGGGGCACATCTGTGGCTGCTACCTATTTCCTGTTATGTCATCCTTGCAAATTACTCACTGCTTATTCACCTGCCACACCTCAGAATACCATCAGAACAGCATGCTGATTGATAAATAGACATATCCTTCGTTTTATTACTTACGTACTTCCTTTGGTCAGAAGGCATGTTTGGATAACAACACAATTTGGGTCAAACCTATCTGTCTCGCTTTCACCAAGACAACACCAAGAACAATTTTCTGTGTGAAAATGTTTCGGTTTGCATGTTCGTATTTCTGAGGAGGAAAGTATTTTGAGGGAGAATGATGTTTTGGATGGGGAGCATTTCACCTGCACGACTTCGGTGGGCCACTCCTTATTGAAATAAGATTTATGACTTCAGTTTGAACAGTGCAATTCCCTTTTAGGAGGGCTGCCACAGCAGGCTTCCTTCTCTGCTGTTAGCTCCACATACAGCAGAACATCTGCTCTCTGAATTAAGGATCACACTGTGCATTAATTACACCTGCTGTGCACTTTTTCCAATGACTTCCAAACCACCAGTGGATTGATTTTAGTCTAATCTTGCTGTTCTTAATACCATACTGAGAAAGACTCTGATAATACGATGTCATAAACCTCATCTGTGCATTTAATCAGATAGTTAAGAGATCCTGTTTATATAAGCAACAAGACAATTTTCAATCAAATTACATTTCAGCTGAAAATTCATTCATTCAAGAAAACAGCAAAACCAGATCACCTTTTAAGGCAGTTACGCTATGCCCTCACAGGAGCAGAAGACTTGCTTGATTTCACTTAACTCAATTAGCTGAAAATCAGCCTACTCTGCCAGAACAGGCCAGAGCTGACGTGCCTCGCCACTGTCCATCTGGTATGGCATGACTGAGCTTTTTCTATGGTTGTTCCTAGTTCCTGCAATCTCTTCTTAAATGACCATCTCTTAAAAGCCAACATGACCAAGTGTGTCCTCACTTAAAAGTTTCAGTAAAGATACTCTTCATGTATTTGTGAAGTGTTTATGTTGCCTTAAATTTTACGCATAATTTAGATGTTTATATAGACATACACATTTAATTTTCAACACAAGCATATACATAGAGCCTAAAACACGCTAAGACAGGCCATCATTACTGCTGTTTATTGCTGTTCTGCTTCTTTTTGCTACTTGAATAAGCAGCTTTAGTCCTACTGTCCCCATCACCAATCAGGCTTCAACAATCACCTTTACACACTGAAGCAAATAATAGTATGAGTTCATACTTGAGACCAAAAAGCTCATTAAAAAACATTACTTAACTGAACAATTAAAGTTCTTTCCCATATACAAGTGAAAACCCAAATTATGAAATATAATTTTTTGCCTTTTCATATATATAACCCTGATATATATTAAACTATATGATTTTTCATGAAAGTCACATTTATGCTGTGTATTTTTAAAACATTTTTTTGTTTCTATGCATGTGTACACACACACAGAGAACATTAGGAACTCAATGAATCTGAGGGATGCAAGAATCCAGTTAGTTAAGGAGGTGTGAAGATACAGTTCTGGAAAGTAAAGCTGCCTTCTTAAGACTTGTCCTACATCATCAATATATGGTACAGCAAAATAAATACGGTATGCCACAGAAAGCTTTAAAGAAGATAATAGGCTAAAAAGCCAACATGATTTACAGTACCACAAAAAAGGTTGACAACAGTATCGGATCTATTATGTTCCATTACAAAAACCCCAACATTTACAGCTACTTAGTGAGGTCATAACTACCGTAACAGAGATAATGCCTTCATACCAAGAAGTCTGAAATTTATTAAATCCTTTGTAAGTACAACAACTCTTCAAATTC
Organism: Falco cherrug; assembly: GCF_023634085.1. Lineage (NCBI taxonomy): Eukaryota > Metazoa > Chordata > Aves > Falconiformes > Falconidae > Falco > Falco cherrug. The sequence goes on along the minus strand of NC_073704.1, from coordinate 13,920,271 downwards.
TGTCCTTGAATGTTGCACAGTTGACTAAAAAACCTGCACCACAACCAAGATCAAACACTACAGCTAGAAATTTGTAAGACTACATTTGGTAGCACTCACTGGGAAATCTTAAAGCCTATTACAGTAAACCACACTAAGGTTCATTAAAATCATAATTTATATGGACTATTTTTACATTGCTGTGCAAGCAGAAGCAATGAAAAACACTGGCAAATGCTAAAGTACATCCTTTTTAATATGGCTATTCTTAGGAATCTAAACCAACCCAATTGATTTCTTTGAAGCACTTACATTGGGATAATATTCCATCACCAATAAATACTCCATACGGCCATCTGCAGTGAATCTCTCATCCCCCACAATGAAGCGGGCAATGTTGTCATGTTCCATCAGTGGAATCCTGTAAATGTTCCTCTCATTGACAAAGTTCTGACGATTAGCAAAAGAAAATACTTTCACAGCAACTGGACGCTCATCTAGGGAGCCTTTATACACCGCCCCATATCGTCCCCGGCCAATCAACTGCAAAAAAATGTAAATAATTAGTTCACTAAATAACAAATGAAGACAAAATCCGAGGTTTCACTCTACACATTGTACGCCAACTTTTGTGCTGACTTATACTATCAAAATTAGTGAATAGTCAATATTTTGTATTGAAAACTAGAATTAGAATACTATCATAAAAGCTATTTTGCAGCTGGAAACCTCAGGACAGGCCAGTTTAGATCTTAATTAATTGATCTATAGTCTGAATACCCAGTAAATAAATGATAATCTATTCGGCAGTTTCATACATAGAATCAATAAAATCTATGTGTTTTGTGCTGCTAATTCTCTTATTAAAGTTCTGCCTACTAAACATTTGTAACTTATGAGATAAATTTTAATTAACTTCAGAGATCACGGACACGAAGCTGAAGTTCTTAGGTCTAAGATAGCTTTATAAGCTGTACCTTTCAGGTTAGTAATAACAATATATCCATTTGTAGTGCAAAACAGGTATCAAAAGAGGTACGCAGGTTTTAACCGAAAAGAATACTTAATTCCTTACTACCTGTGAAACTTTATTTGAGCCCCCACTATGTTACAAAGTCCACAGAACAGCCTTTCCCATCTCCATGGCAACTGAAGAAAGATGTGATCTCTCCTCTAAACCAAAAAGTAGGACCACCTTCAGAAAGAGTCCTAGTTTCTAAAGCTCAAAAATTTCTAACTACATAAGAATTTAAACATCTATTTAAATCAAATAATTTTCAGGAAGACCTAGACATGAAAGTGTAAGGATTTCACAGAGCAGTACCTTTTCACTTTTAAAATACTTACAAATGGACGAGAAATGGGAAGCAGAAGGGTTACAAAAGTAATGTTTCTAAAGATGATAAAATTGTCTAAAAGGAAAGTTTGCAACAATAAAGTATCCTTTAACAGATAGACTTTCCGTTTCTCAGTCCTCCTATATCAGCGAATTGCAAAGCAGCAGCGAGTCACTTCAAGGTACTAACTCAAAATGTATTCCCCGCCACCTCAAGATGTCAAAAGGCAAACACGGGTTAAGGCAATTTGTTCCACGGCACCCCATGACTGGGGGTGAGGAGTCAGCTCCTTGGGATTTATGGAAGAGGGCAGAAGACCCCATAGCAGATCTCTCCACCAACAAAGTCACTGCTTTTTCCAAGACCACATATCAGTATGAGTAATTTCATCTGGGGCTTTGCACACTTCTACAATACGCATCATTAACACCCTTGTAAACTCTGCTTCAAGTACTTTTTTGTTGGCAGAAGGCACCCAAGCTTCTTTGCTGATTAGCCTGCTGTGACCACTAACCCACACCATGCTGCATGTCTGCAGTCTGCATCTCTAGGTGTGATTTCTAACGGGCAAAAAAAAGTACCACTCTCTGAATCTCTCTCAGTCATTCTATTGATTTATTTCTGGCTAAAAGCTTTTAAAATTTCCGTAAGTTCTATCAAGCATACCAACTGAAAGCATAACATTTTGCTGTTTTCTGATGATGTATCTAATACCAAGCTGAGTAGAAAGTTCTGGTTGGCCTCTAGTTGCCATGGAGATAGACAGTAGCCCACTGTGAAGAATGACCCTACATAAATGCACCACTACTGAAACATACTACCCTATCTGCAGTAAATTCTATATTCCAATAGTGTTACTAAAGCATTTCAAATGACTATGGTGTGACATTGTACTTAAAAGCAATCAGTGTCAAGCAAAAAGATGGATCTTTTGATGCGATGCTGAAATAGAGCACATCCCAATTTCCCCCCATTACCTCCCAGTGTTCAGTATTTTCTTCTCAAGGTAGAACACGTTCTAGATAATACCAACAATATTACTAACAAAACCAGGCAAAATGTAACTGCGGTAACCTTTTTTTCTTTTAATTTCTTCTTTAAACTATGATTTAGAAGGAAACGTTACAGGAGCACTGACGCATTCATTTCTGTAACTATACCTGGGAGGTGAGAGGACCACAAGCGTTACACTGAATAAAAACGGAGATTAAGAGACTGAGCTGAACATTTACCTCCAATAACTTTAGATTATCCAGATCCAATGAGGGCTCTGATGCTGCTGCCTCCATCATGTTCATACTGTGCAGACCCTGTTTACGGTCTCCTGTGGAAGGGGAGGGAATCAGACAGTTTACTTTTTTTGCCATGCTACAGTGAACACAATACAACTTACCTGGGACTCGGCAAAAATACGTACGGTAGGCAAGGACATAGCAAGTAAAAAGGAACCCTGTAAAATCTTTTTGGAGTCAGTAAATCAGCAGTGAAGGTGCTGATAGCTACAAACTTAAGGCTATCTGCTACACAACTATTTTGATAATTGAATGTCACTGGCAATAACTGTAAAGCATGCCCACAATCTCAATTAAGCTGTGCTGAGCAGAGAATTTGTGGAAGAAAAATGGGTCCCAAAATGCCAGCTTGGAGAAATGATAAATCTCTCTGGTCTGTTATGAATGGGCTATCACCATAAAGTGTCAGAGGGGAGAGAAGGGAGTGTTATGTACAAGCATATAATAGGGACTGGGGAGAACAGAAGACATAAGTATAAATTTGAGAAACAGTCAAAAGAACAATCTTTAAAAAAATAAAATAGGATTGTTAAACCCTACCTGCAAGCATCCTGTATCCAAAGAACAGAGCAGCAATCAAAACAGCCAGTACAGACACAGATGCAAGGGCAATAACTATAGTCTCATCTCGATGAAAAGAATGAGAAGAATCTGAAAGAAAACAAGATGAAGACTTTAATTATAAATATGAAAGAATCAGCAATATAAAACATGTAATTGTTATTACAAAAATGAGGAAAAAAAATTGTACTCTGGGTTGTAAAACATTGCACACTTTCTTATTAAAACCTAGGGATGTCAAAAGAGCGGATCGGCCCAAACACAGCTGAGCACCCGTGTGTCAGCAGCTCTTCCCAGCCTTTCTTTGCCACCATAGAGAGGCACCAACAGCAGAAAGTGAATGTTCTATCTAGCTGGCAAAGTTCAGCCCAGCCACACAAGGCCAAGTCGATGCACTCCTGCTCTGCTATCTGTGCCACAATCCAGTTCCCCGGTATGAGTCAGGTTTGTAACATTTACAAGTTGGGTTTTTTTATTACTTTTCCCCGATGAAAATCTCAAAAATGGTTGCTAATAGTGCTGCAAGTATGATGAAAACTGATTATTGTATTCAAATATCTACAACATACATTAGATACAAGTCGATTTGTGCAAATATTTCAAAAATATTTTGTGGTTTTAATTTGTTCAGTGCTCAAGATAATTTTTAGCATAATTCTCACTCCTTAATTTAAAAAAGGACAGAGATACCTCCACAGACTGCAGCAGAATATCAGGAAACCTGCAGCAGAGTATCAGGAAACCTGAAACAGTAATAAAAACCTAAACAAGATTAAATAACCAGTTTTATTGAGCCTTTTTTTAAATTAACATTTGATTTTTGTCAAAATATATCTTGGTTGTTGCTTTTTTTCCCACAGGGGGAAAAAGTTTTCACGAAAAAGATCTGTTAGTGTCTTGAATGGTTAGCTTAATCCTTCTCCATGTCAGACTCCAGTCTTGCTTCTTGCAGCCATATAAAAATTCAGCGACTTTACTATAAAAATTTATTACTGCAGATATTCCTCTGATGTCAGAATCACTGGAATGTGGCACTACAAGGCCTCATTTACTTTGGCTTCAAAACCAAGTTTGGGAACCATGTCTAAACTTGTCTTATATATTGCTAAAAGTATCCTTAAAAGACTGTAATGAGCCCTAACTATGCTAAAACCACAAAATATAAAATGCACACAAGGCTTAAACATTGGGTAAACTTTTAGGTGAGACTGCAATACAATTTATCCCAGTCTACACTAGCTGAATAAACTGACAAATTTACTTCACTTGAACTGCATTTAAGATAAATTAAACATGATTAATTTATTCCAATTCCCAGTGTGGACAGACACAAGAGAACCAGATAAGAAGAGAAAGCAAATTTGTAAGACAACAGCTTCCACTTTTACATAAGCATAATGTTAAGAGGAAATAATAAAAAGCTGGTAAAAGAAAATAACCAGAGAGTTTCAGCTGTGATAGAAGTATGTGAAAAATCACCCACCAAAAATAACATGCAGCTTATATCTGATAAATCCTTTAAATAAGAAGCAGCTTGTGATAATCCCAACACCATCACATTTAAATTTGTTCAGTCAAAAGAAATACCAGCGCTACTGATTCTGATAAAATAAGTTTCACCAAGAAAAGCAGCTATTGCCACAGAGCACTGTACTGAGGAAGAAGTGTTGTGACTTTCTTTGCAAGGAGATTAAAAGAAACACGTTACAATTCTCCTCTAAATGCTGAATTCAAAACATACACACACACACACACATATATATTAAAAAACATCATAAAGGAAACTTACATCATACAAAGTTATATGAAATAATACACAAGTGTAAGAAGCTGAATAACTGTTGGCAAGGAAATTACTAATATTTTTGTGAATGGAGTTTACATTTTATTGGCTTATCTTTTAAAATAGATATTAAATGTGGCGGACTTTTGCATCAGTTCAAGATAGTGCATAGCATATACTAAGAAAATGGAGGTTTTGAGGGGCTGAGCTTTTTGCTGTAATCTCAGCTCTATTTTCTTTGATAACAGACCTAGAGTGCAGCCATCGGCAACCTTCCCATCACCACTGTTTATCAAATGCTATCCGAAACCCAAGTCTGATTGCTCTACTTTAGCTCTTTGTACAAAGGGTTAACAACATGCCTCTTCTACCCTGGAACAGGATCTTGCTGTTCTTCCACTGCTAGCATGGCCCAGGGCAAGGGCATCAGCAACACTGGTTATTTAGCAGGTCTGGCTGCACTGGCACACTTGCTCTTTCTCCCCTTAGAAGCTTGTGAATGGTGGCATTATGCAGGCTGCAGAGCCACTAGAAAATCTCCAAATAACAACGTTTTGTGCCGATCAGCTGTAGAAAAACATGCAGAGAAAAAGGACCATTGCTTTCTCCTTCCTTGACAGACCATCCCCTCTGGGGGCTCTTTCTATTTAGGGGGTAGCCGTGCAGCCGCCAGGTAACCTCAGAGCGCTCCCTTGGCTTTCAACAGGAAAGAATGTTTTAGGTTTTTTTAAAGCAAAGTTGTTTCTTAAATCTTAGATTGGCTTATCTCGAACCAATTTTTGATTCTTATAAACATTTAAAAATAATGTTGTCAATATTCCAAAAGCAAAGTCTGTCCTACAGGGTGAGTTACTGTTATCAGGTTGTTGAGCAACATTTATTTTAAGAATAAATACAAATTTCTTAATAAGGGCAACTGAACATCTCAATGGAGTGGTAACATGCAGCTCAAAACAATACAAGTGGGTAAAACGCTGCATATGATGGCCAGTCATTTCCCAGCAAGGACAACCTTACTGTCTTTTACTTGTAAATCTACCTAAAAAGAAATGCACGAAACACTGTAACAAAAAGCCCAGATGGCCCCAAAACCCCCACAAAGTATTGTTTCTATCTGCCATCTATCTGCTATCTATCTGCTTTGTATGACTAATAACTTCTGATGTTGTCAGATTATCAAACTTTCTTAAATAGAACAAAAAAGATATGTCACTTATTGACCCAGTTTTAAAACCTTCCAAAGCTTAACTAGAGTCTTATTAAATAATTCAGGTTTTCAATCCATCTCTTTCTTCGGATATATTTCACCAGCCTTGCCTTTTAAATGCCTGTACGAGAAATGCTAGCAAAGCCAAAACCTGAAAGGACCTCTCCAGGCACTTTTCGAGTTTCACATTTCCTCTTTTATCTACTTTTACGTAAAATACTGCATATTTTATTATACATATACATAAGCACACAAGCCGTATTTCTCTTGGTATTAACTGGAGATGCATTTTAATTAACTCACCAGAGGGCACATCAGTGTGGGTCAATAAAAGTAATTACTAACCTTCAAGCAAGGCACTTTTTAAATAGGCATGTAAAACACACACCTATGCAAATTGCATGTTTTCTTCCATGAACATAGTCCTGTCCAAAAAACCCATGAATGCTTATGATCAGGAAATTGAACAAGAAAATTTATTTGATATCTCACTTCTTATCAGTAGTTCTAGATGCATCACAGAGCACAAACAAAGATTTTCTGAAGACTTTGTTGGTCTGAAACGGTTAACAACCCCATTCCCAAACCAGTGGACTCTGGTTTTGAAGTTTATGCACAAAATGCCAAGACAGCTGCCCCACACCTTCAGTATTTTTTCATCATGTCATAGTACAAATTGACTTTAAACATACGTAACTACTATTCAACCACCGCATTTGAGTTTCTGGGATCATTACCAATATTTGGGCATTTCTTCAGTGACAAATGCAAACTGAACGATGAACAAGCTGTCAAACACCAGTGTCAAATTTCAGACTGGGAAGACTGGTGTCTGAATATTAATTCCCAAACCAATGTATAGCATAAAAAAATCAATAGCATATGCTGAGCAGAATTAGCTGCAGACTCTAGAAAATCCAGTGACTGAGGAGTTGACGGCTGAGCCAAATTCCACCTACGCTTGTATGCATTAAGTATCAGCAAAGCTTCCTCAAGTTTATGTTACTGTTGCTGAAAGCAGAGGTTAGTGCAGTTGCTTGTTTCACTGCTATTTATGTGTGAGGTTTTTATTTCCAACTTCCACTTAGGCTCCCTGATCTAAAACAAAACCTGACAAAACAAAAAAATTAAAACCAACAGAAACTGTTGTAAGGCCTGGAACACCGTAAGAGCCAACTTCTTATCCCACTTGGATGGGAAAGGGAGAGTACCACTCACAGGACTACCCACTCTTCAAGCAGTACTGTGAGGATGCCATTCAGAAGGCACTCAGCACATACACACTTCTACCCTGAAACATTTCTGCCAGTAATTCTGATACTAGTCAGTATTTTTCTGAAGTCCACCAATCCCATCACAAAGAAATATCAGAGCAAATAGCATAAGTCTTTTTTTTTTCCCCTTGATTTTTCCCCCTAAATAAGAAAAAGAAACAAAGCTCGACTCGTATTAAAAATGAGACGACCTCCTTCTGGCTGGGGAGCAGCTGGTAAACAACAAGCCACCATTCCCAGAAGCGTCCTGACCTCACCATCAATAAAGAGCTTGTTTTCTGGTTCCAAAAACCCAAACATAACAGCTCCTGTGTACAGAGAGAATTTTGTTGAAGGTACACACAAATAATTGAGAAAGTATTTCAGAGCACACTATGAAGGGTAATGCTTCTAGTACTCAGAAGTGAGTCATCTGGCTGAACCCAGCCCTGCACTTCAGATACTCCCTGCAGGCACTTCTACCACATTCAAGATTTCTCTCTCTCAGGCATCACTGCCACAATAGTTTCCAAGCACTTATACAATATCTTTGCTCATTTTTATTTTTTTTTAAATTAAGCTTCCATGTTGCCACACATGGAGGTTGTCTACTGCTGCCTTCCGAACCTTCCACAGGATTGACACAGAATGAAGAAAGCTGGCAGTGCTAACAGCATCAGGAGGAATAATATTCTTCCTTCAAATTAACTTTTCTGCTATAGATATAAGCTTGTAATATTAATGCAAAAGTATTCCAACTCGTGCTTATGCTTGAAAAAGCTTTGTTTATTACCCTGTAGTTCAACTGTTAAAATTTAAAGCCTTTTTTATATGTTTCCTGTTTCTCTGCTTTAAAATTAGAATTTATCCTATTAGCAAAGAAAGTTTTGAGAAGTCAGAGAAAACTTGAGACCAAACCAGGTAACAACAGCCAATGGCAAAAGACTCTGTAAACATACAGAACTCTTCCCTGGGAGCCAGAAAGAGGATGCTAATTCCTCTATCTTCCTTTCCCATTAGCAAATACTGTAAAACCCACAGACAGCCACCCCCTCTTAGCTCTCTCCACCCCAATATATCTTCCCTCTGTGGCCATCCCTGATAAAGCATCAACTAATCCCCTACTACTGACATTACTGTGTCAGTTCAAGCACCAGATTCTGTGCTGTGAAGGTAAATTACTCCAGCCTAACTGACAAACCATGAGGAACTCATGCCGAGCTTTCACATTTCCTACTCCACCATTCAGCAGATTGTTGCTCCTGATACTACTACTAAAATTACAAGGTACGGAGTGAATAGAATGGGAAATGAAGAGAAGGAAGGATACTCTCCTCCTTACAGCGCCTGAAAGCTGTCCTGAAAACTACTCTCTACTGCTAGACCAACGATGCTACACCATGATGGCCACAGAGCTCCCCGCGACACCATAGCAATCATCATTATGATGAGACATCTTAAGGCAGCCACAAGACAAGGCGCTGAGTGTTAGCCCTACTGAAAAACTAGGCATCCCATGGGGAAAAATTTGATTGTATAATTAAAGGCAGTATCACAACACAAACACACACGAGGAGTTGGCCTTAAAACTGTGCAAGCAACGACATTGTTTCTTTCTAATCTTTAAACACTCTGGTATGAAACCTTAGGCTTTGAAATGTTGTTTCAATGCTATGTATTTATATGGGGGTGATCATATAATAAAGGACATTTGCACACAAATTCCCACAAGATCTCTATATTGCTATTATATCTTTTCATTCCATTTTTAGAAATCTGCTACTCTTCATGTAAATGACTCACAGCTGTGTATCTGTCACAAAGTAGTAAATAATTCTAGAAAATATGCGTGTGTTTAAGTTTAGATACACATTGTATAAAAACATTTTAGAGAAACATACAATTATTCTATATAATGAAGATCAGTTTTAAAAATAATTACCTTCGTTCCCACAGAATTTCTGGTATCAATGTATCAGAAGCCAAGTGGTCTTACAGCTGATAGGTACCAAAATATTAGTATTTTTTTAACTTGCCATATCACCAAGTAAGTAGCAATGTTAGTCTCCAGCAAGTAAGGAAAACAGAACCCTTTAACCTCCACAGCACAACAATAACATCTGATTCTTCAAAACAACTACAGCTGTATGGACTCTGATCAAAGCCAGTAAAATTACACAGGGACTCAAAGATCTACAGATCACTTTAAAAAGAAGCAGTCTTCACGCCATCCTACAACTATTTCTTTGATGTGATAGATTCAATATGTTCATTACCAATCTGTTGCAGAAGTTGCTTTTCCATTAAGGAATCTTAATGATACTGAGGATGAGATCAGAAGCATGAGGGGAAACCTTACGGTTCAGTCATCAGCACAGCGCGATGAAGGCTGAAGTGTGGGGGCAACGTGGCCTTCAAGCTGCAGATGACTGCAAATGTGCTCTGCAGATTGGAAAAGAGACTTTTCAAGTATAATTAATTCTACTTGCTTTTAAAGTCGCATTTCTTTTCATAGAAGCCCTGCACAACTGTCATGACAGCGATAAGATCACAGTCCTTTGAAAAAGCATACAATTAGCAATATTTTCCAAGCGCCCACAGATCTCAATCAAAATCTGTTTATCTGTTGTGTCTACACATAGCTTGTACCAAACGTGTCCTAGAAATCTACAAAGTGTAAAAGAAGCCCTCGTCCCTTACTGTGCTCTAGCAGCGCATTCTAACCAAACCAAACCACCTCATCGGGTCTTTTTTCTCCTCTTTTCTGGATAGTAATCAACATTTCTTTCCAACCAGCTGACCACTACCTCATTCCTGACCCACTGTCCCACAGCAAGAGAGTTCAGTCTTCATCATGCTAGAGTAAATGACAAGAAAGCCTCCAATATAAACACTATACCAAAACAACTTGAATTATTTTACGTAAATCTTAAATTCATTCAGTGCAGGAAACAAAATGTGGAAAAAAAAAAAAAGGCAGAGAACTCAAAATTAAGAAATATGTTAGTAGCCTTTTAGATACCATGGACATGTGTCAGATTTCACATATGTAAACAAGAATCTCAATCACACACCAATATAACTCAATGCATTCAAGCGCACATTTTCAGTTAAGCTGGAACTACAAGGTCAGAATACCTTGAAGTTATATTCTACAGACCTTTACAATGAAGGTCCAGCAGGAGCTATTGCCAGTTTTCCATTAAACCTATGCACAGGTGAGAATGATGAAAGGAAAAAAACCCAGCCATTTCATTAACAACTTTAGCCATTCACCTAAGCTTTTATAGGCACAAGAACATATACATAAAAAAAATATTTATAGTTTTAAAACAACTATTATCCCAGTTCTGATGTATGAGCCTGCACATTTGAAATGAGGATGCATTCTTCTGTAAGCGTGTGACAAACTATTAATAAAATTAAAATCCATGTCCAAATTTTGTAATAAGATAGTCTAAAATGTAAATATCTGACACCTATCAAGTGACCACCTCCAATATTTAAACCATTAAGGTGAGAAACGTTATTTCACATACAATTTTTGGAGGCACCGGAATGCACAATGCAGTTAGCAAGAAAACTTCTGTGGAAGAGGGCGGAGGACTCAGTGCTAACGCAGGTGAAAAGCACAACAGGAACTGTATTTTTTGTGGGAGATGGTGCAACATTCTTTTAACAAAATAATCCTGCCAACCAGTAACCCAAAGGCAATTTTCTTTCATAACTGAAAACGGATGTTTTCCCTGGACTTAAGAGCAAATCCCTGGTTTCTAGTCTATTGGCTTAGATGAAGCAGAAAATTTGCACTTAGTTCTCATTGTTCCATTATTTGAAGAGAAGATTTAAACAGTCACCAAAATGTTTCCACTTTGCACTTAGCATCATCGTATTTGACCAATTTTAACTTTTTATATAAAATGCTATACACTTCTTGTCATGAAGTGTCCTTTACGACACATCTTTTCATGTTTCTCTCCACATCAGGAGAGCTAAAATTTTAATTCATTTTTCACACAATTGCATCGCTGTATGGAACCTGAGCTGTAAGAAAGCACCAGATTCTCATGAGACTTACAGTAACATCATGACCTGGCAGCGATGCATCACAGGTTCTGTCTGCCTCCTCAGAGAATGCCTCAAAACATCATACAGCTTGGGCTGTAAAATTTATTTTCCATAGTATGCTCCAGAGGAATCCTGTTACACACAGAAGGCAGTCATTCGTGATGGCAGTTTCAGTGGGCAGATCTCTCTTTAAAAATCTGCTGAAGAAAATGCTGTTTAGATTTCACCTTTTGGGCTGTGTCTTGAAGACAAGGGCTCCCCCACTGCCCTTGTGGCCAGGCAGCCTGACAGGTGGAATCCATCCTCCTCTGGGGTACCAGCTGCCACCAAACACCTGATCCAGAGCCAGGCTGTGGGTATTACATCTGCCTTTTTTGCTCGTTTCGCAACTGAAGGCTGCATGGATACATGAAACTTAAAAATTAAGCATGTGTGGTAATTTCTTTGGCAGTAAAGTGGGTTATGCCATCCCTAAGGGTTCTGTCTTTAATGACTAGATGGAGAGGTGAATTAGCAGCTTGTCACATTTGTAAAGAAGTAATTTCTGAGCTGGTAAAACACCCATACAACTTCCCTTTCTACCTTTTTATTCTGCGAGTTTGGGCACCTTCAGTGTAATTTCTTATACTACTGAACAGATCCTTATAATCATGATGTATGTATAATGAATAACAACTCAAAACCAACCCCAAATTTAGATTATCTTTCTGAAGTTCCTTATATATCAATAAATACCTGGGATACTACAGAGATAAAAGAAATATTTTTCTTTTAGAGGCAAAACTGCATTTGAGTACACCTCAACCTTGCCTTCAAGCTTAATGGAAAGTTAATTTAGGCGCTTAATAACGTATTGGGCTTCAATATCAAAATAAAATAGTCAGAAAAATGCTTTTTAATATAAAAGCTGAAAAAAAATTTACATTATCTCCTTATACTGATCTTGGACCAACAGGACTTCCTCCTTATCAAACCAAATGGTACCACTGGCTTTAACATAATGGCACTCTTTCAGCCTCTGTAAAAACACTGGATCAAATAATGCATGTACTGCAACTGGAAAAAAAAAAAAAGTGCTTCAGAAAGCCTCTTCAAAGCTATTTTAAGTTATTTTAAATTCAATAGGCTCAACAGCTAAATATTTCACATTTGTAACGTTCCCAAGCACTAAAAATAGAGCCCAAAAAATGACATCAAAAGACTGAAACTCCTATTTTTATATGGGTGAGCAAACAAACAAACCCCCCCAAACCTTTTAGAAATGGCAGCTCTGCCTGCATTTTTCACATCTTCCAGAGATCTGAAGCCCAGGAATTCTGTCTACCAACCGGTCGCTCTCCCCTCGCTCCCACAAACCCATGTCCCCCCCTCGCCAGCCACTTCCTTGGTGGGAAGGCTGTGCCAAGCCAAAGCAGGGTGCTGGGGGCACCCCGGAGGAGCGGTCTCTATCCAACGGAGCCAGCCCCAGCACGGAGGCATGATGCTGCGTCTGCCGGCCACCAGCCCTGCGCCGCCATGTACACAGAGGGCTGATGTCCTGTCACTAAAACTGCACACCACTGACTGAGGTTCAGGAATATTTTTTTTTCTGTCAACCTTCTCAGCAGGCAATGAAAAATGCACTGATTTAATGGACACGACTGTATGGGGTGTTTATTTCAAAATCATTTCCCTAAACATGCAATGGAATCTGAATTATAACACAACTTTAGACAAGTTACCTGTTCAAGTAAAAATTCAAAATCAATAAAAACAGGGTGAGAAAGAGTTCTGAAAAAAAACTTTCATTACACTTCTGGTTTATGTCCTAGTACTTCAGATCTAAAGTCCTAAATCAGCTTAATACTGTAATCCTCAACTGTAATCCTCAAGTGTAGCAAATATTTTAGTACCAAAACTCAGCTCTTCCTACTTACCTTAATTCAAGAGTATTTTTCTATACTTTCAGCACAACTCAGTATAGTGTACCTTCTTGCACATAGAAGGTTTTGTAATTGTAAATTTGAAGGCATGTGCTACAGAGCTGTGAGTTAAACCTGTCTGACATTTTAGAAACATTGATGGTTACTAAAGGTTGTGTTTGTCTGGCCAATGCCAATTCAAATAACACTCGTGGTATTCCAAAAGGTATGCATCTGCTCCAGCTCCTCCTATCGTGGTGTTCTGCAACAAGACAATCCACCTAGTGGATGAGGGAAAGGCTGTGGATGGTGTCTACCTGGACTTTAGTAAAGCCTTTGACACCATCTCCCACAGCATCTCCCGGAGAAACAGGCTGCTCATGGTTTGGATGGGTGTACGCTGCACCGGGTAAAAAACTGGCTGGATGGCTGAGCCCAAAAAGTGGTGGCGAATGGAGCTACATCTGACTGGTGGCCGGTCACAAGCGGTGTTCCCCAGGGCTCTGTGCTGCGGCCAGTCCTGTTTAATGTCTTTACCAGCGATCTGGATGAGGGGATCGAGCGCACCCTCAGGAAGCTGGCAGACGACACCAAGCTGGGTGGGAGTGTTGATCTGCTGGAGGGCAGGAAGGCTCTGCAGGGGGATCTGGACAGGCCGGACCGATGGGCCAAGGCCAGTTGCATGAGGCTCAACAGGGAGAGCTGCCAGGTTTTGCGCTGGGCTCACACCAGCCCCACGCAGCGCTGCAGGCCTGGGGCAGAGCGGCTGGGAAGCTGCCTGGTGGGAAAGGGCCTGGGGGTGCTGGGTGACGGTCTGCTGAACATGAGCCAGCCGTGTGCCCAGGTGGCCAAGAAGCCCAGCGGCATCCTGGCTTGTATCTGAAACAGTGTGGCCAGCAGGGCCAGGGCAGTGATTGTCCCCCTGCACTTGGCACTGGTGAGGCCGCACCTCAAATGCCCTGTTCAGTTTTGGGCCCCTCACCACAAGACACAGAGGTGCTGGAGTGTGTCCAGAGACAGGCAATGAAGCTGGGGAAGGTCTAGACCACAAGTCTTATGAGGAACATCTGAGGGAACTGGGCTTGTTTAGTCTGGAGAGGAGAAGACTCGGGGGGACCTTACTGCTCTCTCCAACTACCTGACAGGAGGCTGTAGGCAGGTGGGGGTTGGTCTCTTCTCCCAGATAACAAGCAACAGGGCAAGGGGAAACAGCCTCAAGTTGCACCAGGGGAGGTTTAGATTGGATATCAGGAAAAAAATCCTTCACTGAAAGGGTGGTCAAGCATTGGAACAGCTGCCCAGGGAAGTGGTAGAATCATCACCCTTGGAAGTGTTTAAAAAACACATATATGCAGTGCCTGGGGACATGATTTAGTGATGGAATTGGCAGTCCTGGGTTAACAGCTGGACTTTTCCAAACCTAAATGATTCTATGATTTAGAAGGACAAAGTCTAACATGAAAGCACATGTCCCGTTTTCCCATTAATCCTCCCTCATTCCCATTTTCCCCAATCATCTTCTCTACATGGCCACATAATTTCTAACTTTTACCAGATTCTCTTTTTAGGACTTAAATATTTTAAGACTTTTGTAACTTTAAGGTAACGGTAATCGTTACATTTCTCCACCCTCTAACACTGTACTTTGCCTTACCAGGTATTTCCCAGATGAAATTACTGTTGGAAGGAACTGAGTGATGAAGCAAAAAGCAGGAAGCTGAGGTCAGCCAAAAATCCCCCTCCTATCTCGCACCAGGGTCCCTGAGGAACACAGCGAGCAGTATCTTCCCTTCTTCTCCCTTAGGCACTCTCATTCAGTCAGCATCAGCAGCTCTCAGTCCCTCTCACTCCCACTCCTCGCTCAGCTCCCATCCAGCACCGGGTCATCACTGAAGACGCCGCTCTCTCTGCTGCAATCCCGTGTCCATGTCGGTGAGCAGAGGTGGCCAGCAGAGCAGCTGAACCTCTCCTTGTTCCTGCTGAGAGCTGTCTTTCCTCCCCAGCTGAGAGGCTTTAGCAGGGGCTATTTCCCTCTAACCCTATCCCTGCTTAAATGGAGATTCAGCTGGCTTCTGGGCAAAAGAATCTGCTTCTCAAAGATACTTCACAGATATGAGATGCAGCTGTTTGGGGACATCCTTGAGCAGAAGGAAATTAAGGACAGAAAAGGCTGCAGAAACCTGACAAGCCCAACAGAGCAGTCAGGAGGAGACAGAGGCATGGCCAGCACTCAGCAGGGTAAGAAGCTGAAACAGTGAGAATGACCCAGTGAGGAGATAAAGGCTTTAACCTCAGGAGGACCCTAGCAAGATCAATAATCTCCACCGACATGCAGCTTCTGTTTCCAAGGCATCAGCTGGAGTGACCTTCTTCAGATAGATAACTGTATCTTGTATGAGGGCACACGACTGCATACATTAGATATGTGTAAATGCCTTTTTTTTTTCCCCCTAAGGGAAAGAAAAAATTTCCAGAATTTGAAATACAAAGCAAAGAGAAATTTGGGTTCTGTTTCTGGCTCTGATACAGAATAGCCTGATCTTAGGTAGGTTACTTTGTTGCTTTGTGCTTTACCTTGGCCAGTTATATAATGGGAAAAAAACAGTACCTTCGCTAACTTCAAAGATTATTCTGATTATGTTAAAATAACATGAAGATGAAAAAGGCAATAATGATAAATAGCAATCCTTAGTTTGCACTTATGCAAAATCCTTCTACAGATCTAAGTACTTGATTTCAGATGAAATACAGACATCGTTTGATGTTCATTTCTCGCAGCACAAGTGCCAGCTGAGGCATCCCTTGCCTCCTACTCCCAGGTGCCTGCTCCAGCCCAGCGGTGCCCCGACAGCTGCACTGTACCACTGTGGTTACGCTGAGCAGGGAACTGGGTACAAAAGCCAACGGGAGAGACCGTGGGAGGGGAAGAAGGACAATATCTAAGGCAACACCCCTGCCAAAACAAATATACATCAATCAAGTACAAAGGCTGGTATCAAAGCTATCAATTTGTGTTACGCCGTGGGTATATGAAAAATACAGCTGACTTCACTTGTATAACATGTTCTGTCTGCCCTACAGTAACAAACTTGTTTCAAACCATGAATAAATATTTCAACACAAATCTGAATAGGTCACAGGGAGATATTTCATAATCCTATGGAACTGATTTGCTAACAATGTTGGAATCTGCATGACTGCTAGATTTCACAGACTGAATAAAACTTTTACATATTAAATGATACAGCTTCTGTAATTGTTCTACTTGAAACATATTTTCAATGTAATTAAAAATTTTCTTAGATCAGTCCCTGAAGTTGTCACAGTCCGAGTAGTGGTTTCAGCTGTTTTAATAACGCTGTACAATTAAACTACAGACTGAGATTTTTATCTTCACAAGACACTTATTTACACAAATACTGTAGAAATTAGAATGGGAAAAGCAACCTTTTAAAAAATGAATACCAAGTAGGCTTCTGTCAATCTGATTTACTTAAATTCTGAGCGTACCATTAAATCCTGTTAAATGAATGGCAAAACCCCCAAGTCCCACTAAACAAATAGAAACTCTTTTTGTGAAACAACAAAATAAAATTAAACTTGAGACTGACTCCTTCCTGACAGGTGTTCCTGCTTTAACACATCACAAAATACAAGCAGTCATAGCCAAGGTTTTCAAATGACTTCTTGTTCCCAAATGGACACCATTAAAGCATTCCTAGATTCAGTGAAGACACTGTGAAAC
This sequence comes from Falco cherrug, assembly GCF_023634085.1. Lineage (NCBI taxonomy): Eukaryota > Metazoa > Chordata > Aves > Falconiformes > Falconidae > Falco > Falco cherrug. The sequence goes on along the minus strand of NC_073704.1, from coordinate 13,903,145 downwards.
TTGCCCACTTTTAATACATACTTGTTTGGTCACCCAACATTTAAGACACCCCCAACCATTAGTCTTCTGCATATTTTTGCCCATTGTTCTCATGCTACTCTTACAAGAAATCACGCTTAAGAAGATGCAATTCTATAAGTTTTATTAAACTGAAAATGCATAATCAGGACAAAAATGAGGATTTACAATTGCCAACTGAAAGGGAAAACACCAATCAAGTTTACACTTTCAGCCTGTACTACAGTTTGGTGGTTGGGGTGTTTTGTTTGTTTTCTTTGCTTATCTTTTCTAACAATTTGCAGGTAATCACACCAGTTATGCCTCCGAGCAGGTACCGTCCTATTATTGAGACGAGTTCTGTTTCCCAATCTATCCTTTCAAAAAGGAAATCCAAGTGTCCTATGATTTCTATTATACTTACAAAATACACTTGTTATTTTTCTTCCTAAACTTCCCTTTGCTGTAAGATTTCAAATGCAGGAAAGGTCTGTCAAGAGCCCAGTTGACCACAATAATGTAGCAAGTTGTCAAATACTTGAGCACATTTCTACCGCACAATTAAAATATAGCCACATTACAGCTGTAAGCCAATATTCAAACTTTAAAAGGCATTTGCAAATACGGATTTTCTTCTCCAGAAGAAAAAAATTGCTGCTGACAGCACCTACCTGGTAGCTATTTCAGTTTACAGCAATCTAGAATGAATGAAAAAGCCTGCCTTCCGATCTCATCTCAAGGGCTCTATCATAACACAGGCCTGCACCACGCCAATTGCACTTTTGGGAATAAGACACTGCTACTGACATAACCCATTACAATGATTACAAATACATTAACACTGTGAAGAAATTCATGACATGCTTCGGGCATCACTGTGGCACTGACTGTGCTAGGCTATTTGTCAGGTCCTGCTTAAGCAGAAACTGTAAACGACTAAAAGCGATCATTTCAGTTCTAGAAAAATCTCAGAATTTACCAGTTTATGCCCACTTACCAACTCATAAGTTAGTATGTAAGAGTGTGCAGGCATAAAATGAACGTGTCTTTGATGAACACTTAGGTGACATATGACCTCAGCTAATTAAATATTTAGCGCCATACTCCCCCACATATAGCAAACTTCTGTTCCACAGCAAATATAACGTGGTGACCATGCAGCCAGAGTCCTTCTAAATGCAGGACAGTGCTCACCTCCACTCCCTGCTCTGTGCAGTCTACTACTGGTTATAATGCTATATACACTAGCTCAGTGTAGAATGAAGTTCAGCAGAGTTGGGAGAAGCTATTCAGACTGGTATCTTGGGCACCTTATTTCACTTGTTCTATTCTGGAATATTCAGTGAAATTGAGGATTCACAATTAATGAGTTTTCCCCATCAGCAAAACTTCATTATTACTGTCTTCATAACAGGTATCTTAATACCCTAAGACTATTATGAATAAAGTTTGCCCCCACAGTACAGCTTGATGTTTCCTGTTCAAACTAAAACGATAATTTCAAAAAAATAAACCCATTAACTGATCTGTATAAAACCAGGAACAACAATGTTAGCATACCTGAGCTATGCAGTTGAAATCTCAAATTAGTTTAAAATCTTTCCCTTGATGCTCTCTCTCCCACTGCCATTACACACTAACTATTCTCTTAGTGCTGGACAGAATTTGTCTCCTGTTGAACCCTCCAAAGCTGAGCAGGGTTAGCTCACATCTTTCTCAGCACTCCCTCATTGCCAGTGTGCCTGTACAAGCACTGTTTGCAAGAGCTGCGAGCCCCATGGACAGCATCTCTTCCCGAGCTCCTGGCACAGCACTCAGGAGATGTGTAATGCTTTTGGTTTACAGGCCATATTTATTTCACCCACACACTTTTTTAGTTTGCTCTGAAGATGCTATGAATGGCTCCGCAGCTGGGAGTGCCTAACGTAGGTGTGTGCAGCGCTCAGCTCTCCCAACCCTACGTGTGGTGGGGAACACTTCCCAGCTTCATCTGCACGGCTAACAAGTGCATGAATGATCTGCTGACAGTGGTGATGAAAGCAAAGAGGCTCAAGTTAGTCTTCAGGGTCATTAAAAAACTTTTTCAAAGACCAGTTTAAATATTTTCTGTATGTTCATCTGTCACTGACTTCTAGTAGTTTCCTGCGCTTTATTTCACAATAAGTTTTCACCAAGTTTTCTCTGCTTTCCCATCAGTGTCTGGACCTGCATTCAAAGGACAAACATTGCCAAGTGTAATTCACTGTGGCTCAGCTAGCATCACCTGTTTTGCCTTACTCGCTGCAATTATATCCTCAGAGAACAGAAATGGAGGAGAACAGAACAGCAGTTAGAATATAATCCATTTGTATGCACTGCATTTTCAATGTCTACCTTTCAGGAGTTCATGTTGGTGAGAATGTGGGAATTTTCTCCACGCTTTGGGGTTACTGTGTTTGGGTTTTTGTTGGGGTGGGTGGGGTGGGGTGGGGAGGGTTGGGGTGTTAATTCTTTTGGGGTTTTGTGCGTGTGTTAGTTGTTTTGTTTTTTCTAAACAGTAGAACTTCCCATGTCAAAGGGACATGTATACAAAAACTGTACTTGTGCTTTATAACATCTGTACTAATTCATTGGGGTTTAAATTCTATTTCTATTTTAAGTTCTATTTCTGTGTCCCACATCGCTACTTTTAGAGCGAGTTAATGCTTTAATTAGTGAAACAGAACTACAACCAAGCAACAATGGTCTTAATGGCTCCATATAGATGATCCAACTGCGTAGAGCATCCAATAAGCCATGTATTCCTTCAGATACACAGATCCAGTTTGTGAAGAGATCGATAGACAGGGCTCTGAACCATCAATCAAAGATAAATCATAATATTTTGATTTGGTATAGGAAAAAAAAAAAATCACTTTCACTGCTATAGCTCCACCACTCATATTTCCTGTCCAAGTGTTAGAAAAGTGGGAAGTGCTTTTATACAGAATGTAAGGACACCTTACCCCTGCAGTCAATTTGAATGTCTGTAACAAGGGATTTTTTGCTAGTCTAAGGAAGTATTTACAGGCCTGTAAGCATTTCTAAATGAGCCTCATGTTGTCAGTCTAAAGGAACGTAAAAATCCAGGCCAAAGCCAAAAGCTGTCTGATGTCATAGAATCATTTAGGCTGGAAAAGACCTTTAAGATTATCAAAGCTGCCACTAAAATGCAGCCCACCACTAAACCATGTCCCTAAGCGCCACATCTACACATCTTTTAAATACCTCCAGGGATGGTGACTCAGTCACTTTCCTGGGCAACCTGTTCCAGTGCTTGACAACCCTTATGGTGAAGAAATATTTCCAAATATCCAATCTAAACCTTCCCTGGTGCAACTTGTAGGCCATCTCCTCTTGTCCTATCACTTGCTACTTGAGAGCAGACTCACCTCAATACAACCTCCTTTCAGGTAACTGTAGAGAGTGATACCACAGATACTTCAGAAATTGTTAGGAAATAATTGGCCTGATGCCAAGAAACACATACACAATATTTTATATGCTCAAATTTCAAAATAAATGCACAGAACTGTTGTGCTGAAACTCTGAATCCACCTCACCGGAACCTTCAAAGGAATTTAAAATTGCATCACAAACTCCTACTCAGTCTCAATGCAAGTGGGTATCAGACGTCTTAGAAAAAGAAGTCCTTCCTCAGACCTCTCAAAACATCAAATCTCTCTTTCTACTCTGAAACAAGAGAAAAAAAAGCTAAGATAATAGAAAGTCTTCACACTTCCCTCTTTCAACATGTGTTGTTGCCCTTAGAGGCTGAATCCCTTTAGACGTATCTGTATACCAAATGTTCTTCCATGAACCAATTTTGTATGGAAGTATACTATGCAAATTAACTGAAATAAAGTAAAACTCATGTAAGTCAGATTTTAAGACTAATGAACATACTTATTTCTTTCAAATTATCAATTGTGTTATAGAATAAATATCTTCATATGCCAAAATAAAACACTGATAATCAGACTTCTGAGAAAGAAATGTATGTACTGTCTACATAAATCTGATTATGTTCAATATTTAGTAAGATCCATACTTTTCCTGATATTGAAAGCACAGAAGCTAAAATAACCCCCCAAAAAACCCACTGCAGATTTCTAACAGCTGGCATTAAAACTCCGATTTCCTATCACAAATTCAATTCTAATATCAGAACTGCAAGAAGGGAAAGTCTCACACAAAACTCAAGTCTCCCAGCTCCAATGTTTAGGTATTAACATCCACAGCAGCACAGCACTGGTCATTTTATTTATTAAATACAAACCAGTGAGAATAATAATAATAATACTGATGAATGGTATACATCAACGACAGCTGTTCAATGCATAAGGAGGGAACATTGCCAAACCTATAATGGAAAGGGAACAAAACTGCAACGTGACTGGGAAGAGTGGGAACACCACAAAAACATCAAGCTAAGATGAAAAGACATGAAGAAAGACTTGGTACAGGTACACAGAAGTAGTTATGGATTGAGGAACTCTACTCTTATATTTCATGTAAGTTTCTTTATAACATCTGCAAGAATCCCCCTCACTTTAGTCTCCCCTATTAACAACAATAAGCTTTCTGGGTTATAAATCAACTTTTGGTATCAACTCAAATCTCTGCTTGAAGGCCTTTCAATAGTACAATTACATTCATGCAAATCTTCATCAAGCTTTTAGTGAATATGCTGTCATCATCTATTTGGACAGCAACAGTAGGAGTTACTTGGTCTCGAAAGCAACAGTTTTGAAAACACCTGCAACTGGTGTATAATCAAGAGTAACATGAGCAGGAGCACACTGACGTGATGCTTCCCTGTCTGCGGTGGTTGCCCTGAATGCTCCGTGAACTCTTTGTTTTCAAGCACATGGTTTCCATTAGCCAGAAAACGCAAAGATCACCTCAGATCTCTGTGACTTCAGAACAGCCCCAACAGCTCAGGTCTTCAGAAATAATGGAGGTATCCATAGCCAGGATGACATGTCAGGAGCTAGATACCCAGTTATGAAACTTCACAATCAAAATTCTGGAGTTAGTCAGAGGTTCACAATTCAAACACCTGAGGCAATTACTTAATTTGCCAATGACTTTATTAATAAAAAGGACATAAGCTTTCTTTGTAAGGAAAACAAATTTAAAACCCTGATCCCCAGTATCCATCCACATGCAGTGATTTTGTCTCATGCTGGAAGGAAAGAGACAAACGATAGCTTATACCAAGTACATCTCCTAACCGTTTTTGTACTCCCAATACAAGATGCTCCAACAGCACAGCTGTGAAAGCAGTAAGAAGAAACCAAATCACATAAAGAATAACCACTTAGTGTATATGTACAAAGATAAGCAGAGACAGTCCCGAGTCCAGGCTTTGACTGCAGTGCCTGCAAGCCAGAGCCGACCCAGTGTGGGGCTGCCCCGCAGCTTCTGCTCCCTGGCCTGGAGGCGTGCGGCTCTTTGCCCCCAGCCTCCCTGGGAGCCATCCCACATCTAATGGACAAAACCTTTTGTCTAAAAGTAATTCAAGAGTTCTTAGAAACAACTTATCACGTTATTAAAAAACAAACGCTTCATTTACCTACAGCTTCTAAGATTGTGCCAAACTGAAATACCATTAGTGGTTTACCTCCAGACAGCATCCTCTCTGAAGAAGCGCTGTATGCCATATTATAAAGAAAGGAGCCAGAAATCAAAGTTAAGTAACGTGTTGGGTTTTCACAATCACAATGTTTTCCAGACAAAGAAAAAAATCTACTGAAAAAGGCTCAAAAAGGAACAGTGATTAAATGACCAACTCTGAAGTGCCAACATCTTTTAATCACCTGTCTGGGCTCCCCGTCTCCTCTGAGGAGCCCGAGTTCCATCGTGCTGAGCTATGGAAGCAACTCGGGTAAGACTGCAAAGCAGCTGGGCTAACAGGGGGCTATTCTGAGTGTCTGTCAAATGCCAAGAACCTAAAGCTTTACTTCTAAGTCATATCAGTTTCAAAATCAAGAGGGTAAAATGTATTCGGCAAAACCACGATACAGGGACCAGGTTTTTCTCAGCAAGCTTAGCACATAGGATAGAAACAAATGAGGCTTATTGAAACGTCTAATTAAGGAGCAAGAAAAAGACATGAAAGATTTCCCATGTTCTAAACACTATTCTGCACAGATGAGCTTAATAGTACTGAACAGTCAATACCCAGTATCTGTAAGTTTATCCGTTTTGTGCTTAACAGTTCCAGTCCCACGTCTGCCCCTTACCAGGTCAGCAGTCCGCAGACAAAGACCCTTGTCACTACTGCCATCCTGGGTACAGACAAAACCGGTGACAGGGTGGGGGCGAGAATTTATTGGTAGCAGCTGGCAGCACCTAGCAGTGCTTTATAACTGAACTTTGCAGCATACTTGTTCCTTTTGATCTTAACTCCATGCATTTCAACATTGTTAAAGAAAACCAGAGTAGAACCATGGTAAAAATAAAATACAAGGAATGCCCAGGGAGATACAGCTGTAGCATTCTGAAGCTAATGCCCTCTGCCAGGAGCTGCAAGCAGCAGAGGAGCCTGTGCACAGCCACTGTGGCCACCCCTGCTCACTGCAAGAAGCCTCTAGCATGACAAGGCAGGAAGAAGGGGATAGCAACAAATCCGATGTGAAAATAAATGTTGTCTGAAAAAGCACAGGGAAGACAAGTGGAACATTCACAAAACATAAATAGTGTTTTACTTTTGCTTGGTAATGACTACAACGTACAGTATCTCCGCTAAACTTGCTCTGAAGTGTTAAGATAAACAGCACCCAGTTTTAAATTTTTGGAGTGGGTGGAATAGTTATTAGAAGCCTATTACTACTACTACATCAGAAAGCCTGTCGATCTAGAATATTCCCAGAAAGTGTACTGATATGTCATTCTGCCTTCCGGAGAGCTCCTACCTATTTCTCAAATTATTTGGGTTGTTAAATAGCATCATAGGATTTGTTTAGAATAATGTTGATATTGTATACATTGTATATATGTATTACATTACACATTGCAGCATCTAAAAAAAGACATAAAAAGTATGGCATTCTCGTCAGTTCCTCTTTTTGCATTGAGATGGGCAAAACAATTCTTTATCTACTACCTTTTTTATTTACAGTCCAATGTTCCACTAATGCATTCTGAAAGAGTCCCATTCTTAGCAGCCTTACCTACTTTTGCCTTATGTCTATAAGGTAGTCACAATAAAGCCCCAATGTACATTGTCACAACAGATCTCTGCTAATTATGACATTGAATTTATTATGCAACAATATGAAAGTCAGACAATCCTCAGCATTCCCAGTAAATGGAAAAAATATATTTACTATATTTGCATTACCCAAAGATATTTGCAGATCTTTAAACTCATAGAAGTGCAAAAAACATACTAACTATAAGCAACTAATTTCCAGCAGAGATGCAAATTAGAGCCTCAAGAACTGCACATGATACAAGAACTGTGAGCCACCTGTATTTACAGATACTAGTTGGCTTAAAACGTATGTTTTCACCATTATTGGAGGTGGAAAAAATGACTCTATTTCAGAAAACGGATGTTTCCCATCTCCATTCTAGACCTTAAACTCAAATAAAATTTTTGCTGTGTCGTACTAGAAATATGCAGGATGCTTCAAAGATGACAAAGCTGCAGATCAGACAATTATATCAAACGAATAAGCTAAAAGTTATGTTCATATCTACTTGAAGAACTGACATCTCTAAGACTCTCAAGTAAAATACTTTTAGGCCTCTGGAAACAAAGCACAGTTATAGCCCTCACACTTCCCAAATACACTATTGCAAAGTCAGGATAAAGATAAGATCCTACCTTGCATCCAAAAAGCTCTTTTTTCAGATTCCAACAGATTTTTAATGTAACTTTGCAAAGGTCCTTGCTCTCAGACCTCCAGGTCATAACACAGTGCTAATTCCTGTTGGCACAGCTCTGCAGCTACCTGGTACAGCTCTCCTATCAAACGCACTCCAAACAGCAGTTTGACAAAACAATAAGGAATGCACTCATAAGAAAACAAGGGTGAGGGTTTTTTTGTAAAAATAATATTTTAAATGTTTCTTCTTTTTCAAATAAACATGTCTGTTGTTGTTTTATTTAACACAGTTTTTAGCATTTTGTGGGTTTGGTACATAACAGAAATTTTAAACCATTTCCAAACATTTTCAAAACATTTCAATCTCAGTGCAAGTAAAACACTCCGACTTCATCTTCCTGATTAAATGTTTCCGTAAGAGAAAAAAATTCTATGTACAGTTTTCTGTCTAAGCAGGCTTTGCCTTCACAGCTAACATTTCATATTCAGACTCCAATTGCACATCAAAGCTTTACTTTTAAATTCAGTAAAGATGCAAGTTTAATCTCAGGAGGCTATGATGTCTTAGATGTTAAAGTGCTGCTACCAGCAATCTTTAAAAGAGTCTGCTTCTGATGGATCCATTTCTAATGAGAATCACTGAACAGAAGTTACTCAACAAGCATTACCAGTTATCTTGGGTGACTCGCAAAATCTTCCACAGATTCTACAGAAACTAAGGCTTTGACTTGCATTCCTCTATAGCCTTCTACACTCATTGCTTTAATACTTTGTTTGCTCCTTGCAACAAGTTTCATTTCTATTTCTTCTCCTCAACATTAATCCACAATACTATCACCTTTTCCCCAGTTGCAACAACACACGAAATAGCCTTAATTAGCACACGTTTCCAAAATGTTATCGTTATTTGTAGCAATGTACACCCTGTGTCACAACCCCCTCTGCAGTTAACTCGTTTCCTGTAACCAAATAAACAGCAAAAAATAAATAATACCAGAATTTCTTTTAAACATTCATTAGATTTCAGGCAGAAAGGCAATGTAAATTTCAAGAAAATACACATTTGCTAACAGCTGGCCAAAAGTCCAAAATATTTCATCATTATGGCAGTATCTTAGATAATCATGCCCAAGAAAATCCCACTTTATGTTTTTTCCCCTCTATTAGCTGCTCCACATATAAACTCTTTCAACAGAGACATGTATTTAGAAATCTCCATGTGCATTCATCTGTATCTCTTTCAGTAGTTCAGAGTCTTCATTTTCTACAGCACCCTAAAATAACTTCCTGGGAGGCACAGTACTATCTTCTTGCATCAAATACTTTGCTGTCTCAAAGTACCTTACTTTTTTTTTTAAGAGGTATCAGGCCCTTCATTTTTGTCTTAACATTTCCTCACCTACCTTATAGCATAGTGAAGGTATATCAACAACATATTCTCTTCACTTCTTATTCACTTCACTTCACAACATATTCACTTCACCTTATTCTCTTCACTGAAGGCAAAATGTGCCTTACTGACTCCCTATCATTTCAAGAGTACAAATTTTAATGCTCATGTGAATCAGTCCTGCCTCCATCTTTCAAAACAGAAGATCTGCCACCTTGCACAGGTTTGTAATTTTCCCTTTGCTGTACATCCAAATCTCCTGGGGGAAAAAATGCAACGCAAAGAAGGGAAAATGCTTATTTACAGAGCATTTTCTTAGATTAGGCAGATCAGAAATGAAAAACCAGCTCAAACACTGGCTACAAACCTAGCTGATCAGGTACTGCAAGCAGAACCTAGCTGAAATAAATGCATTTTAATTATAAATTAATATCGTGTGCTGCTCTCTGGTAGAAAAGCAGTTCAAGGTAACAACTGAGAGGGAGCAGGGCTACAACTGTGCAAAATTAGTCTGACATGATCTAACACAACTTCGGTGGGAGTCAGATTGGACCATGGGCTCACAGCAACACGAGTCTAACTGCTGCCACTCAAAAGCAATAGTTAAGTGAAAACTGTCTATTACTACCTTAAATAACCTGATTCAGCTGCATACATTAATAATTACTTTTCTAATAGTAGCTTTCCTCAACAAGTTTCCACAGAATTCTGTGAGCACTTAAAAGACATGTATTTTTTATATATATATATATTTATTTTGTTACTAATTTTTATAATATATATATAGCAAGAAGGCTGGCAAAGGAAAGCCAGGATAATACACTGGAAAGATAAATCCATCTATCAGTGTTTCAGAATTAAAAAATTCCATCTTCGTCGCTGTGTGAGGCAGTTTCTTCATATCCAAAACTCAGTGCTTTTATTTTACGTAAGTTTCCTAAATCCTCTAAAACCTGCAGACACCTTTTGTTGCTATGAGGAATAAACCCTACATAATTTCAGCAACAATATGTACCACTCATGCTCAACTGTTGATGCCAAGGATTTTTTCCATATATCATGCAAATACCTCACGTGTCATATAAAAGTATATTCTTAACACTCAGTTGCTGTAAGATTGATTTATTCGCAGTGCCAGAAATGCAGCCTTGAGGAAAAAAAAAAAAATTAAAAATGTCTTTGTTGCTTTCATCTTGATGTTATTTCAACATGAATGTTTCACTACAACAATGTATCTATGACCAATGAGGGAGACCATTTACCTCTTTAGCTACTTAAATTCTATTTAAATGGCCATTATGAACTTGTCTTCAAAACAGTCTCAGAATTTAGGAAGCATTTTACAGACATAAGAGGCAGATATTTAACAAGTCTCTAAATAAATATTTGACAAAGCCAATAGAGTAAACACACATCTCAAAACATTTACCTGGGAAGCCATAGTTGGCCCTTTTTAGGTCAGGTTAAGGGGTATGTACACATACTAACTGAAGTTAAGATGGATTTTTTTGGGTCAATTTCTCGTGAAAGTCGAAGATGGAAGAAAAATGAGTGATTTAGCAAAGCATAAGAAAGTATATCTTTCCCCCCAAAGTACAAGCTCCGGTTCAGGATGAGAGGTTGGTTTTGAACCGCATTTCATTAGTTCCAAACTCCACAAGAAAATCTTCAGATCTGAAATAAAGACCATTCCCCAATCTCTACTTCTCCTGGCACCAGGAAACAGCTACCTCAGCCTTTGCATTTTCAATACCTCCAGACTATACCCCATCCTACAGCATTTGCAAAATTCTAGCTGGAGGGACTAGCAACTGACACTACTCAAATCTACTTGGATTTTTTTAAGATAGGAGAGATGAATATTATGACTACTCAGATGTATGATTGGTTTAAATTATCAGCTGCACATTAAGCAACAGTAAAGATTAAATTTAAAGCTTCAAGAACCTGTTTGTCCTTATTTGCATTTTGCATTTTTATAAAAGCTTTCTTACAAGACAGGATGGGTTTCTCATATTTATGCCCTGACCAAATATGAACCAAAAAAAAAAAAAAAAAAATAGTATTCCATACTACACAGATATGGTTGCAAGATAAACATGTTTTGATATCCTAAAAGACAACAATGACATAAAAGTGCAATATTTAAGAGATTTGCTGTGATTTGTTTTAACTAACATGTATTAAGATCTTAATAAGTTACTCTTAGTCTTCTTAAACTGTTTACAGTCTAGCTACATCTTTCAATACACCACTGTTAATCATCCTACAAAAAATTGCAACTAAAAGATTGTATAAAGTAGGTTTTTTATTCCTCCATTATTTTTCTGGATGGATTTAGCTCAAAGGCCTAACACTATTCTGCTGTTTCCACAGATCCTTCATATAGTTGCAAGGAAACATTTTTAAAAGAACATCTATAATTTTCCTTAATAATGAAGTTTTAAATTGACTAGGTTCATCAGTAGTGTTTTCAGGTTCCACTAGCTTTTAAACTATAGCTGAATTTCCACTTGCTATTCTAGGAACTTTTTATTCTGCGTAATTTTACTGGAAATCAGCAGAAAAACATTTACAAAGACTTAGTAAACTGTTGGCTGAATTCATCAGGCTTCACATAACTAACCATAAACCAGTCACATCTGCTTTAAAATTTACAGGATCATAAATATAGTTCTAGGAGGCCACACACCTTACTTTCCATCATCCAAGAACTATTCAGTGCACAACATTTTTAATACCTTATCAAAAATATAGATGAAATGGTGCTCTTTCAATTCATGGGCTATACTGAAATAACCTTCTGCAAAAGATTTCCTGTATGACTGTGACATGTTCAATTTAATTATCTAAAAGGTATGGTAACAGATTGCCACAGCCTGTGCAGCTAAGCTTACTAATGTCTTTAAAGCATTGTGTCAACTTTAAAGGCAGGGCTGATATGATGCCCAAGTAAGGTATCTAGCAGGGAACTCAAAGCTTCCCAACAGTTCCATAAAAATGGAACTCTGCCGAAGCAGTAATTCTGTCCTTGACATTCAGGTGGCAAAACTAAATCTTGCAGCACCAAAATGGGTTCTAAAAGAGTCAAGAAGGGACCATGGAGACTCCAGTGCCTGGAACAGGGGTCAGTAGCGTTGCAGGGGTCAGTATGCTGCAGCATCTCTCTTTTTTCACCCTTCCAGCTTCTTAGAACATCCTCTACTTCCACAGTGCTGTGGGTGTACGGGGTTTACAGTGCCAGGAGCAGCCCTACCTCTGTCGGATGCAGCAGTAGAAGAGCTTTACAAATAAAACCACCATAGTGGTGAATGAGGCCATCCTTACTGCTGGAATGGCCAACCTCCATCTCTTAACCTCGTCAAGGCAGGCAGACAACTGCGCTAGGCAGCAACCTACTTTGCTTACGCCTAAAGCCAAATTTGCGTATTATGAAAATGGAAGGTGACACAGTAACACAAAACAGTTGAGTCAGTAGAAATGTATGCTGCAGCACTCAATTACAGCTGGGTGAATTAAGGGCTGTGTAACAAATTTAATATATCCCCCTCCACACACATACACACGCTTTGCAAGTCAAGCTAGATCTTTCAGTATTAAAAATTCCACTTTAGAAGTATTTGAAGATCTTATCACCCAATAACTGGATTAATTCAGCTTGTAATTTCTCCCTTGGAGAAGCACGAGCAATGATTATTTTGTAGGAATGTTGTCTTCCTAATTTGGGGGGATAGAAAAGGACAAGGATTTATCTCACCCGTCCTGCCCAAATCCCCTCCGCAGCATTAACTCCAGTCACATTCAGGGAGCCCAGTCAGATGGTTATTACCAGAGACAAGTAGTCTGTTCTGCATTGCACAGTGCTAGGTTCAGACACCGAACGGTGATTGCTTACTGGTTGTACAAACAGTATTATCAGCCAAAAGGCATCATGCTTTGTCAACTCTCTCTACCCATTTATACCACATGCACTTTCCCAGTAAAAGGCTACTGTTTTATTTTAGCATGCCAAGCTCCCATTTTGACCAAAATTACTTACAAAGACTGCATCCTACCGCTATTTTTGAAAGCATCAGTACCTTTACTCTCTTGAAGTTAATTCAAATAGTATCACTCCTAAACACAAACTATTCTTTTTGCATTCTATAGCTGTAAATACTACCCAATTAAAGATCTTCATGCTGGGCATCCAAATACTGAAGTACCCAAGATTAGAGACCGTTTTGGAAAACGTTGTCTGCATTCAGCAGATGCCTATACAAACAATTCTCCTGTAAGCGTTTTATTTGTTCATTGCAGAGCACTACGCAATCTTCATATGGAAAAGCTCTGTTCTGTTCGCCGTTTCTGGTGCATATACATAGTAAGGTCACAGGTTTCGCATTTTACAGTACCATGACAGAAGGATCCTTCTCTAAATTATTTAAACCATGAAATGACAAGAGATGGAAACATCTGACTTACTGTAAGGTGTTGTATCAGTAGGGTCAGGAGGTGGAAAATTTTCCGTGAAGTTGACATTACACAAGTCCGTACTACAGCAGCAGAAGCGGTATGTTCCATTCTGGATCAAGGAAGGGGTGGTTGTAACTATACACGCCTCAAAGTGACACTCTTGTGGGTCTCCTATATGAGACCAGCAACCTGTGGAAAGAGGCAAATTAATTCTTTTTAAAGGAGGCATAAAATTAATTCTATTGCATAGACAATTAAATACACCTATAGAAACCCACACATTACCTAAATTAAGTGTGTGGGGTGAAAACACATCATAATTTGCTTGTCTGACTTCACTACCACCTTTTAAACCAAAAACTGAAGAATTTATTTCAGAATTTACCACAGCCAAGGAGAAAAAACATGGGCAGCAATGAAAGCTAACATCAGGTGTCCAGCTGTCAACCTCAATATGATAAAACCTGAATTCTTGAGCCTTCTAAGCAGAAGTACGCCATTCCCCATTTCTCTGATACCACAGACAGTATTACCACCCTTTGGCCCACAGTCTAGATGAAACTGTGACCTAGTCCCCTCCTCGGAGCTAGGCAAGACTGCATCTATAGTTTGATGCTTCTTACATCATTTCTAAAAATTCCGTCCTTCCTCACTGTTAGCATCACTGGACTCTTCTACAGGACCACAACTTATCTCTTGGTTAATGCAGGCCCTTTCTCCCTGCAGCAACTGTTCCTTCCCAAGTACAGTCAACGGCAGTTAATGACGTTTATGCACAAATGCCTGGAAGGGAAGAGGCAACATGGGCGCAGAGGTGAGCAGACTGCTTCTTTCGGCAGATCACCAGATCAAATGTATAACTGCACGGGATGCTTGTAAATACATTCAGTTTTCATTTCAGCCTTACACTCCATTAAATTGTATCCCAAGTAATCAAGAGCAGAGTCCCTGTGAATGGTAATCGAAATACCTCTCCAGCAACAGCAAGACCCTTCGCCTCTCCCTACCATCACTTTCCCCACAGAGTAACAGTGAATTGACCGTTAGTGATATGTGACAGTCTTGTGCTATAGCTGCAATTTCCTCTGTAAACAAACATCCAATCAACATGAATATACATTTTCACTTAAGGAGACATTTTTAAATGTATCATTACATCAACACATACACCCGAGATACCTTCAAGAAAGCCATCTTACGGTGGATATCCTAAGTAACAAGCAATTAGAGTGCTTTCTCCTTCAACTGTGCATTGCTCTTTGGTCTCTTTTGTAAGTCATGTATTTCAAACAAACTTTCTGTTCATATTTAAAACTGCTAAGTGGGAAGTTTAAAATAATGCATTTGTACAATATACAAACAAAACATCTAGCTTTGCAGCTGCACATCTTTCACATTGGCTGGCTAGATCACAAAAAAGTGAAGAGAGTAGCAAAACTACTGCACTTAACACTAAAATGTTACATACCTTGTTTTACAAGATGTATGTCTCCTTCTCGTGTTTTTTCCCAAAGTCCATAGCAGGTACTACCTTTCATGCACAAAATTGTGCCATTCTCCTGGGAGATTCGGCTCTCACTGATTCCGTGGTCCTGCTGATATGGGTCCTTAAAAGCACACAGCCGCTCCTCACTCTGCGCAGCTTTAGACAAAGAAAGGACAACATCTGTCAGCGATTTTATGCATAAAATATTAACTTTAATAAAAGGACAATTAAGGTCTTCTGGAAACGTACATTTGAAACCACCCTGAATTACACATATCCATTCTTTAAACTGTACTCCAACAGTCAGAAATTAAAATGAGGTCTATCTTGAAAGTCACTTTCATTAAGAGGACAAAAAAAGGCCCTCAGCAGAAGTTTCAAAATGAACATGCAAATGTTTAAAATTCACAGGTGCAGAACAAAAATTTCATTGCATAGTCTCTATCATCTCTGCATCATTTGTCCTCAAGCACAAGTTACACAACTGTTAGCTGGTTTCTTCAGCAACCGCATGCATTCCTTAATTGTTTCCAGATCCTAAAGCAAGATGATCTTTTTCAGACTGCCACCCAGCCCAGTGCCTACCTAATTCAGAGGTGTTTTTCCACTCTTTCTATTGACCTAACTCTTCTCTTCTACATGTTATCCAGCCATTACACTGACATTTACTTCTTTATGCTCAGCAACCTATCAGTTTGGGTTCTTTTACACAACTTCATTAATGACCACCCACACAAATACTAATGGCAGAGTAAAACCCATACGATTGACCAGCAGTTCCATGAAACACTGCCTGTAAACAGGAGCAATGCTGTTTGTAAAGCCTCCTTGGGGAATATCCAGCAGCAATATTTTATAAAACATACAGAGAGCGCAAAATAAATACCCATCATCACCTGAAAAATCTCTGCGGGGGTTTATTGCAACAAAACCAAAGCCACCCACAAAAAAAAATATTTTTTACAAGAATAATACAAACTTCAGAAATTTAGTATCTTAAGAATGCATATGTTTTACCCCTATGATTACTGCTATTTTTGTTCATATCACCTCAACGAAAGGACTCAACCATGCTGATATCCCTCTGTCATCTTTCCTTTAGGAAAAGCAAACACATTCAAACAATAAAATTCTTCAGAAAGGCATCAAGTCCAAGATCAAAAAATCCATCATTTGTAAGGAATATGATATTTAGAATATTTTCACTCTTCCTTGGAATTACTTTGTAGAATGCATGAAAATCTAGGTGTGTACTTACAAGGCACTTCAGTTTATTCAGTAGTACAGCTCAGCACACATCCAACTGCAGTAAGAACTTGTCCTATGTATCTCAATAACTAGATTTTAACCAGTTCTTTAACTCCCATGAAAGCACTGGTAGCAAAAAGATGCAAGGTGGAATAGACTGGTATTTTAGTAAAACAGATTTTGAATTTAGTGAATTACAGCATACATAATTGTAAGTTATTAAAGGCACTGTCTACGTATAAAATATCTCCTCACTAAGTATTTATTTATTTGATCATTCTGCAGCACTGGCCCCAAAGAAGCCATGTTTCAGCAAGGCGCACTGACTGCAAAAATGCTGTTTCACTGTGTCACCAGCACAGATGACTGGGTAATAGAAAGACAAGCCAAGAGACTCAGATACATGTCTCACTTCTAAGGCTGTTATTATTCATTAAGGAATTGAAATTCATAATTCTCTCATGCAGAGACAACCATAAATAGCTACACCATCCAGAAAAGCAGTCTGTCAGTGACTCCCGGTTTATTCTGTGGCAGCAGTAATTAAAATAGTGCAACTTAGCTTATTTTTTAGTGGTCTGATAGGGCACGTGTGGTAAGTTGAGCTACATGTCAGCCCAGTGGTGGTAAAACTCTCAGCTAAGGAGACAGGAACCTCTTAAGTCACTGTAATTCAATCATTTGCAGCTCCACGTACTCCAGTAACCTGGCTGACAGTCCACACTACTCACCCACCTCACCATACACTGGTCAGGGTACCATTAACACTTTACATCTGGAACTAGAGTTTTGAAGTAATAAATACATTTATTATAAAGCAATGGGCTTGATAATCAGAAACTCTTGTTGCCTAAATTTCATATCTAATTTTTTTTCCTTTCTAAATGAGTAGAGTTATTCAAGTTACTGAGGACAAAAAGGTCACACATTAACAGCTAGCATATGCTGCCTCAAGCAGTACTTGCCAGTCGCACGTAGTAGTTTTATTCTCAGGAACAGCTGAGTATGCCAGGCGTGAAGCATCTGTCCTGCATTCTCTGCTACATGACATGGGACTGGCCAAGGAACAATGTGTGAAAGGACAGTAGTCCAATGCCATAAAGGAACTGGAGCCGACTAACTTAGTGAAAATAGAAAGGCGAAAAAATTATCATGGAACTGTAATTTTCAGGAGAGAATGTGACAGAATTATATGGCTTTCTGAAATACGAAATTTTATATTAATACATTTTTATTAAGAAATATCTGCTCCTAGGGACACTACAAAGGTTTTTGAATCAATTGCATGTGATAGCTGAGTGGGACTAAGGTCACCTGAGATGTTGGTTGTTTACAGAATGCTCAAATTGCTGCAATATAAGCCCTTTCGTAATTTGCCTTTATTGTGAATAAAAAATTTAAAACAACAGAATTTATAAAACAGCCACACAGATTTGGTTTCCTTATCAAAAACCTCTGGTTTAGAAAAACCAAAAAGTAATTCCAGGGAAGTACACTTTCATAATACCTCAATAGGTTCTAAAAAATAATAATAATAAAAAAAAATATCAATCTTTTCACCTCTGAACTAATGAAATAAAAGAAAAAACCTTTTGGTTTTGCTTTCTACTCAAAAATATATTTATATGCATCATGTCTGTGCTCCAGAGACACAGACAGCTTTAACTGCCTACTTTTCTGGTCTCTTTAACCTATCTAAAAATCTCTTAGGATCAACATTGAGAGGCAAGAACATGCAGAAGATACTTGGAAAGTTGTTAACCATCACGCTAGATGCTGTCCAGCCACACACTACAGAAAATAACAGTTGCTACCAAAAGCTTTTCTGATTTAAACAAAATGTATTGCCCTGTAAGAATACCTGCAGACGGGAGGGTAGAACACCCACTGCTACACCAACCTGAGTGCGTATCTTTATCAGTTTTCTAGCAAACTAATAAAAACGCAAGTTAATGTGCCACAATTTAGTGTCAGATGATCTCAGTGAGAAACTTCTCCAACAAAAAATAAAGGTTACTCACCCAACAACTAGAGTTTTCATGCTGATCATTGCACATTCCTGCTTCGATTATAAGTTAGAGTAGTACAACCCCTGTGGGAGCAGTACCCATTGCAATACTCTGCTGACCCCTGCCCCTTCCCTGATGGCATGGAACATCTGGAGAACAGGGGACACATAACAAAAGCTACTTTATTTTTCTCTATGGCCTCTGTAGCTTCATTTTTGAAGCTGTAAAGCCGAAGAAAATTGGATAGGCCATTCAGATATCCAGAAACCATCCTGAAGAACAACAGAATAGATGAGCTGCTGCAATTTCTTTGCATGATTTTGGCACATTCCTGCTCTGGGAATCTGGCAGTAAGGTTTCCTTCCTCCTGGTAACGGAAACTAGTTAGCTCTAAAAACTTTTAATATTGGAATACTTTTAAGTCAGGCCTTGAAAGCAGCCTCCAGGCTAGATCAGTATGCTTTAAACGTTCCCTCCCAAAAATGGAGATACTACTATAAGAACACACAGAAGTACTGGGGTGCCTGTTATAATCTTTACTTATTTCAACAGAAATCCTACCTCTTCAAGGTAAAATACTGTTGCTTATTTAGATTGATATGTGTTCCTCATGGCCAAGCTTTTATGTCTGACATCGTGGGAGCCAACAGCTATGCACGGTACATTCAGAGCTGAAACACATCTACCTGTCCCTTGGAAGCTCTGCAGCTGCAATGTGAAAGGGCAACCACTAACGCTGCTCTCTATAGCAGCTTAGCTGGAAACAATTCCAAACCCGCTTTTTCCAAAACTCCATCCTTGAAGATATTCAGATCCCATCTGGAAATGGTGCTGGGCAACCAGCTCTAGGTGACCCTGCCTTCGCAGGGTGTTGGACAAGATGACCTCCAGAGGTCCCTTCCAACCTCAACTATCATGTGATTCTTGCAGGACACAGGTCCCGAGGTACTCAGTGTGCAGCAACCAGGCAGAAAACCAGAATTACTCAGCTGGGCTACTTGCTATTTTTTGTCTCCAAGGCAGGCAAAATGGTAGGGTAAGACTAGAACTACCAGATTATCTTGTTTGTCTTCAGTTCAAATAGATCCAAACCCAAGGAAATATCTTAATGTCAGTATCTTTACTAAACAACAAGAGCAATTAAAATAAACAACTTATCCTATGAAGTTGGAGGCTCTTGATCTGATCCACTTGATAAATCCAGTTCATTTGCTGCCTATGTCAGGAAAATGAAGGGCAAAGCCCCTGCAGACAGGTGTGCCCACCAGATATTAAGAGCCCATAAGCAGTTCACTGTGCAGCACTCCTTTCCTTAGATTTCACAGATTCAAGATGCGCCAGCAGTGTATCCTTAAATCGACAAAGCGCAGAAACCATTTACAGATCAGATTATACAGTACATTTGCCCAGATATGAAATGTCCCAGCGTACAAAGAAAACTAAGCCCAAGCACCAAGGCAAGTGGCAGCACAGGTCTCACAGGACATCTGCTGCATGGCTGCAGTCATCTTCCAGAGCCCTGCTCTTACTAAAAAAAAAAAAAAAAATCATGTTGTTTCAACTCTTTTACAGGTGCTTTTAAGCTATCCATCTTATTACTCCTGCGCAAGTTAGGCATCACAAAAAATAACCACAGAAAATCATTAAAATTAACTTGGATTACAGTTTCTCTATAAATGTGTAATTCTATAATAACTCTCTCATCATTAGGTCTAAAGCACAACAAACAGAAAAAAATGCCAAAGATGCATGTATTCCCCCAAAGATTAAAAAGCTACTGAAATGAAATGAACAACTTGGGTTTTTTGTGGGTGGGGGTAGACACCTCTGGAGAGTGCACTGTACTTAAACACAATTATCTGATCAAACCAGCACGTGGCAAGTGTAATTTCAGAAATAAGGAAGTTATGACTACAAAGAGGAGAAAGTTACATTTAAAGGCTACCTTCAAAACTAAGAAACATCTATTTATTATTTCTCTCACAATATGTAAGAAGAGAAGGACTTTTGGTACTTCCATTATCTTTATAAAGTAAACTTCATAGTAAACTATATTTGCTCATCACATGGATGGAATCCATTATACACTCAGCTCATTTCTAATTCACCTTTAATGAAAGACTATAAGAGAAATTTTGAAACAAACAAATGGCAATTGAATGCTTACAACATCATACACCACTGAAAAGTTTGCTACTACAGAGATCTGCAGTAGCAAGAGTTGGGCTGACATTGAAAAGGACAAAAGTAAAACCAGAACAAATTGTGAATTATTTATAATTAAATGCCTATTTTTGATTCCTCTTGAACTTCTGTACCAGACAAACTATGTCAAAACAACTGAATAAAAACAAAAAAATTAACTCAAACTTCCACTCTCTCATTCATCAGAGATCTCCAACAAAGACAAGAAGAGAAGGCACCATTTCCAGAAGTTCTACCAAGGGAAAAAAGCCACTGAGAACAGGGCAAGCTCTTCACTTCCTTATCGTAACTCAGAAAAAACCCCAAAATTAGTTCTGCTGCTCTCCAGCCTACTTTACACCTGTATTTAAAAAAAAATACACTTTACTGTCCAGTTTCAAAACTCTGCTTAAAACATGAGCGGCATAACAACCAAGTACGGATGCTTCAAGAAACAGTCTAAGAAACAAACTGTTCTTAGCTTTCCTGCTTGGTTGCCATCTGATCACCACGTGCACATTAACAGACTTAACCTGAAAGAGATTGTGAAACCTTATTGTCTTATTTCGAAAGGAGACTAGGGAAACAGACTACATTAAATTACTTTCCTGAAGTCATAAAGGAACTGGGAATTGGCTGTAGTTTCCCAAGTCCATCCTGTGGCTCACTCTTACTGCCGCAGTGCTCAGGGGAGCATGAGGTTCATCCCTATGCCACTACACAGCCTCAAGAAAAAGCACCAGGGCTCTGGCATATGGCTCGGGTTTTGACATGATTAGTCTTAGCAATTATCAGTTCTACTGTCAACAAAAGATGACAGAAAAAGCAAGTTGTTATAGGATAAATACTATACTGTTGATTTCAATATTTTCTCCCTGTAACTGTACTGCTATTTCCAATTGCTCAAGAACAGAGAAGTGATTCACAAAAATAAATGAAGTCTGGATGTCTGTAGTGGTTTGCTAGAAAAACACTGAGATACATTTACTATTTTAATATTTTCCTCTGTTCCCCACAAAAGATACTTCTGAACAGCAAAGATCAAAAGAAAATTACAAGTGCATCTACTGACTGTCAGAAATCTTGTATGCTATGAATCTATGATTCGTCCGTATTAGGCTCATTTTAAACAAATGAATATGCTGTTATTGCTTTTAATATACTAGTTCTTTTGCAATCATTTTGTGTTCTACGAAAACATAATTACTGAAAATAATTAAAACAGAAATACCAAAAAGTTACAGGAATCCAACTGCAAATCCTGAGAACATGAGTCATGTTTTCATTAATAGCATAGGAAGTCAGTTCCATTAGTACTTAATCGACACTTCCTGACGTTTCATCTATTCAGTGCAGTACATGGAATCTGCATCAAGTGCAAAGGCAGGGGGAAAGGAAGGAAAAAGGACTCAAATGTTACTCAGATGCTACAAAGAATTATTCTACTCCATGTTCTAACTGTGGGGATTAAAAATAAACAAACAAACATTTGCCACTTTACAATTAATGCCAGGCAATACATTTTGTGATGCAAGTCACGAATACAAGAATCCATGATAACAGTCAAGACAAACTTGCACGTAACCTACAAGAACAGACTTGCTAGCATCAAGGACCACATACGTGGGTACCGTGGCGGTAATTATGTCCAGCTGCCTTCATGACCACATAGGTGAAGACTTGAGAAAAGACAAAAAGTTAAAAAGGTTTCTGAGCGTTTGTTTGCCTGTAATGGGATTCCTTTAAATATGTTCAACTGGGAACCTCATTAGGCTTCAACAGTTTTTTTGTAAAAGATTAAGGTTTTTTTTCTGTAACTTTGAATTACTGAGATTTTCATCAGAACAGCCATAGACACAAAACCTGTTTTCTTCTGGCCCTGTCAGCTCTCTATGGAGTTCTCTTATTTACACAATATGGGGAAACATCATCACCCTCGAGGCACAGTTACGAGATAGCACGTGTCTTCATAATGCAAACTATTAAAAGGAGGGCGATTAAAGTAATGTACATCAGGAGGCTCCTTTGAGTACATCCTTTCAACTACCGATAGCTGAATACTGGTGTGATGCACAGAGAAACAGAAACCTGAAGAAATCATCACTTAACAAGCATTACTGCTGCTTTTTTTCATCTTTTTCTCCTCAGAGGTTTTAATCAGAAATTTTTCTAAATGTGTATACACTTATATAAAAATATATCACAAGCAGACGCCTTTTGAAAGAAGCCATTCTTTACAGACAGATGGTCCTTAATACTAACTTAGAGTGGGAGGAAAAAAAGCTAAACTGCTGGTAATCTTCCACGTGTTTACACTTCCAGCACTCTGCTTTGTAGCGTGTTTGACCAACTGCACAGCAGAGAACTGCACTAACTGGTCAGGAAGGTAAATAAATTGCCTGCTTAAGGATCGGGCATGAGAGCATGAAGGTCTTCAACCAGCCAGAAATGGCCCCGGGGACTTTCTGAGCAAGAGGTCAGGAGCACCATGGTGCAACACACAGCCAGGGAGCGTATGGCCGGGGAGACAGCACAGCTTATTGCTGTACAGTGAACTCCTGTGTTAGAGGTCTTCCAGGTGGGCTCCACAAATGCAACCACTAGTTTAATATCATCAAGACATGAATAAGAAAGAATGGAAATTTGCATTAGAGAATACAGTAGGAACTCCCAGGAGGTAGGCAGGAAAATAAAGAAAAATGCTTCAGAAATTTACATCTATGGCTGCAGGCTTTTTTTCTTCTAACAAAAAGAGAGGAAATACCCATCACAACCATTAATGCTCCACCTATATTTTATAGGACATATTACGTACCTCAAGATGCACTGCAAAATATATTTTGACAATAACCCCTTACAGTTTATACTCACTGTTAAAGTCTGGAATAATCTATCCCCAGTACTGCATGTCCTTAGCCTCCACTGATGAAAATTATTTTGGGTTTGCCTGCTTTTGCTATGTAACATCAGTTTCAAATGCTGGCAGTTACACAGAGCCAGGCTTTGATTGAAAACTAGTGCCAAAACTAAAACGATTGCTAGTACTGATACCCATTTCAAAGCCGTTATGTGACTGCATATGCAGAGGACTAGATCATTTCTGTTCATTACAAGACACTTCCGTCAAAAGATCATGAGACTAGAAAATTCAACTTGTTTTCTGTACATGGACGTCCTTTAGTCTTTCCTTCTCCTCAATCTAACCTGTAAGCAAGCAAATTTGCAATCGCTTTTCTCTCTTCACTCCCTAGAAAGGGCGACACCACAGTGCTGTCTGCTGAGCAACGTTACCAGCAGCGACAGAGATACCAACTTTTCCTGTTGTGTATTCTTCACCAGTACTTGGGCACGGTGTTTCAGCTTCATTCTGAAGTAACAGTGGTCCTTTAGCATTAAATAAATAAAACAAGATCATGTGGCAGCTGTGTTGTATCTCGCATGTCCTGCACGAGGCTCACACTTGGCTGCCCACCCAGGAACTGTGTCTTGCACCACACGTGGCACACGAGCCATGGCCTTCTGTCAGCCCCGTCTGGGATGTGCAGACCCCCTCTCCTCACAGCCCCAGGGCTACAGGGCCACTGCCACATGCCCCATATTCAGCTCACTGGTGTTAGATGCATGCACCATACCAGGAATTTAATGAGTTGCTATTAATGTAAATAGAGAGGTATGGTGTGGCCAAAAATTAGTCAACTCAAATTTTTTAATGAAGGCCTTGTTCTGCTTTACCCCAGATTTACTCTCAAAAGGAAGCGTTGCCTTAGAAGAACCCAGCTTAAGCAAGAGGAGCTGTGCAGGAGAGCAACAGGATGGCAGAGATTTATTGCTAGCAGCTGACAAATGATGTAGTCCCCAAATGCTGCCAGATGTTATGCAAAAATACGTGAGCTTACTGCCCATAAAATGTGTCACTGCCTTACTTCCACAGCCTTTCTAAACATTTCTGAGGACAACCAGACCACCTCGTTGTGCCAGCCTCATCCAAATCAGGCACTACCACAGAACCAAAATTTTATCCATGTGGCAAGAATACAAGGTAAGTGGCAAGAAAGCTAGCAACGCCTGTGTCCTGGCATAAAATCTGCTGGGACAAAATTCACAAATTTCAAGCAAATTTGAATCAACAGAGTCAATACTGGTTCATGGTTTGCATCAAGAGGCTGATAGGGCAAGAGATTCAAGCTGAATCTGTAATGAGGATATATTTCATTGACTCAGCCAGGGTCAGAGAAGGACAAACTACAGAACTAAAACCAAGTGTCCTGAAGTCTCAGCTGGAGCCCTAACAAGCTGACCTTTGGCCACTAATCAGAGCTTCCTCCACCTTACAAGATTTCCTCCAGAATGTATATATCTAAACCAGAAAAACAATATACCTCCATCAATGATTCAGTGTTTTCCTTAACGTGGTTTTATAGCTGTGTTCAGCTGGTATGCAGTTAGGACATTTGTTTTTATTGTATAAGTCTGTCTAGTTCAGCAGGTTTCTTCCTTCTTTTTCCCTTATGCTAAATTGCCATTGATTTTTAACAAGACAGAATTAAAACAAAATGTTTGTAACAAACAGGTAGCAGAGGAAGGTTATCAATCTGTCCAATAGGAAATTTCTAAATATATCACCTGCTAGCAGTGAAAAGCACACTCTGGTATGTGAAAAAAATGATAACATTATCTTGGTTCAACGATTACACAAGACTAATGACATTTTATCGCACAACTTTTCACTTAAGTAACAGCTAAAGGCTTTGCAGCAGGAGATTCCAGCAGGTTTGGTGGTTTTGGGGTGGGTTTGTTGTTTTTTTTTAATGTTGTGAAAACAGTAAAACACCATGGCATTTTAGCATTCACTTTGTTAGCTTTAAAATACTCATCTTTGTCATCAGACTTCAACTTCTAGAGCTTATGGACATTTCCAAAACCTTCACATTCCACACCATAGCAAAATAC
The DNA here is from genome assembly GCF_023634085.1 of Falco cherrug. NCBI lineage: Eukaryota > Metazoa > Chordata > Aves > Falconiformes > Falconidae > Falco > Falco cherrug. The sequence goes on along the minus strand of NC_073704.1, from coordinate 13,877,570 downwards.
AGTCAGCTTGTCCTACGTGGAAATGCAAGGGCCCAGGCATACTCAAATACCCCTCTGAAAAAGCTGTCAGTACTCAAATACTGGGAAGTAGAAGTAAATCAGCATAAAACTTATACAATTAAACCATTAAATACCACAGAAGTGTCAAAACATGGAGTACGCTTAACACTCACTCAAGAGAGAACCTAATCTAAACACATTAGTGGAATAAGAAGCATAAAAACATTTACTCTCAACTCTGCTTGTTTTTTGCAACCATCTTAGAGCTTCCACAGTTTTTAGTAAGACAACCATTTTCTGTGGGGACTTCGCAAGGCAGAAAGCGTCTCTGTGGCTTCAATCACATTGTCTGATTTGTGTCGTCTTCTTGTCTCAAGATGAAACGATCTCTTTTTTTTACCCCATGAGCAAACAGGAATTCCAGTCTTTACACCTAGTTGTATCAGCTCAGAAAGAATCTACTCACAGCCTCACGATGTTGGGAGAAAAAAACCAATACGTTTTCAACAAAAAGTATTGTAAGCCAGCTTTAATATGTATCTTCTACTTTATTTAAGTATTACTTCAACTCAAGCTAAAGGTCATTTAAACCCAGATTTCAGGAAAAACATTGGGAAGGACATAGCTGGCTTTCACTGACTCGATGTGATTTTGGACATCCAACTTAACCAGCTCTCCTGGAAAAATCCCGGCCTACATTTAATCTCTTGAAAGCATGAATATGTATATTGCAGGATTTAAACAAACATAGCATTTTTCCAATTTATTTGTTTAAATATTATTCACTTCCTAAACAACTATGTCTCCATTCAGAGAAAAATAAGCATCTTCATGTTACTGTTTAGCGATTATGCCAGAACAGAAATCACAGCCTTAGTCACACATAATCTTTTCCAGTGGCCGGTGTCTATTCACAGAACTGAAGAAGTCCAAATTCTTTATCTTTGCCCTAGACTAGAGTTCAGGGATTTTTTTCTGGGTATGAGCGTCTGGCTTTTGTTTATCTGGGCTGTCAAAGTAAAGTATCTGCATGGAATAACACAGGAAACTCTGCATCAAGAGCAACAGTAAAAGCAAAGTAATGATGTGGTACTTCTCCCCCAAACTCAGATGTGACAAACTTCCCAGACAAAATTAATTATTTCAGAGTCTACTTTAGACTCCCTTGAAAAAAAGCCTGTTACTGGAAATTCCCCTAACATATGCAACATACCCACTTTTCTAGCAAGCAGGGATGCCATTTCCATTGCATGCATTACTAAAACATTTTCTCAAAAACTTTTCAATAGCTTCAATGTGAACGATAGTACCCATACAGCCTGTCTTTTACAGTATTTTACCAAAATTCTGACAAACATTTTTAGGGAACTTATACAACTGACAATACGCTGAAACATTTGAAAACTGGCAAACATTCTGTGATCTGAAGCTACAAGGAAATTTAGTTCCAAAACTGTAATCATATTTTGCCCTCAGTAATATACATTATATTATCTGTTGACTGACTACAGAAATATTTTCTATTTGGCTCTGAAATCTTAACTCTGAAAAAAATCACAAGAGGAGCAAAAGGCAAAAACTAGCTCCCACCTTGACAGGTTTTATGAGGCTATCAAGCCCACCACCCTTTCAGAACTCCTCAAAGAATATATGTTTAAGTTCCAAACCATCTCAAGTCTTTCTCTTCAAGGCATTTAATGGTATCCCACAAACCATCGTCATCTTGAGTCAAGAGCATGGTCAACATGACTGCTTCCTAGGCACCTTAATTTGGCCAGTGCAAGGTGAAAGCAAATTCATGGAGAGCACAGAGTATTATCAAGGAGTAAGAGATTCTGGGAGGAACCTGGGACCTACTTCAAACACTCCTACTCTTAAGAAACTCCTGTTCCTTAACTGAGAGAAGGTAGGAAAAGAATTGTGAGCTAAAGGTATTTATGGGTGTTTGTTGAACTGGGCAAAACCGGAAAATAGTGACTTTTGCTTCTGCTAGACTTCAAAGTTACCAGCCCACTGAATAGAGGTCACTGTTCATGTATTTCTTGGTGTTACAGTGTGTAAATTGTTAGAAATTTATGGGCACAGCACTGAACTATATAAAACCAATTGATACATATTCTTCACACATTTATTCTTTCACATTTAAATCTTTGTTGTACTAGTAACATCTTCATCAGCTAAGAAGGCGATATAAACTAACTTTTGCAAACTCTGTGTAGTCAGAAAAACCAGTGTCTAGTCAAGACAAGGTCTTCATTAACTTCTGGTTTCTAAACTTATGCAGTCAAAAAGTGCATGGCTGGTACACACAGACAAGCCCAGATTACTGAACACACTTTTGTTTCAAGGACTGGCTTTCATGTACTGAAGTACAGTACGTCACACCTAAGAAACAAACTTCTGGGGACAAGGAAACAAAAAAATTATTATAAACAGCAGAAGATTGTTTTTAATTATCTTTGTTGATGCTAATGACAGGAAGCATGGAAAAGGGCACTCCCAAAATATAGACACTCAAAGAAAAGACTGTAATCAACTTCCTTAACATTTTGCATTACACACCTGAGGATGACAACTACAATTATGCTTGAAAGACCATCTTAACTCCTCACCCTATATATACACTCCTGGTAGCACAGCTAAAACGTCTCACAAGAAACAACAGGTAGCGTAAGCAGAAAACATCAGGTTCTTTGGGTCACTAGCAAGCCTGACCCACCAACCTGCTGTCCCAGGGGTAAGCACAGAGCCAGACTGCACAAGGGCTTCCCCATGAACGTTCTAGCTCTCTGCCACAGACATAGGTAGATAAAATAAGCACTTCAGTCCGTGATTTTTAGAATCCACACTTTTTCTGAATCAGACATACTTTAAGGACAGGAAATAAGCACAAATAGCATCCTGGCATTTGGGACTAACAAGGAAGGAACAAAGACAAATCTCATCTAACAAAGAAAAAAAAAATTAGAGGCTTCACAATGGCAGAATTTACCAGTGAAGAGTTTTTTTCCTCCACATTTTCACCTTTTTTGAAAGCCTTTAGTCTTATAAAAGCACAAAGTGGTATATACATTTATTATAGGGATACTGAACAAGTATTAGCTAGTTGGTTTCGTTGTCTCTAGAAAAAGAACTATAATCAAGCACTGTGTCAGCCACTACTGAGAATGTTATTATGAACTGAATAAAGTAAGTTTTTCTCTTTAATTTGAGCTAGAAACATTAGAAAGCAATATAGCTTGCAGTAAACATTTAAATAGCAGCTTTAAAGAATTTCAGATCAAGTTTATTAATTCATGTACTTCATTTCTAGCAAACTGGCTCAAACTTATGAAAATTAAAGTATAACATGGAAAAAACACTCATGTCTGCAGATGCATTACTAAAAGTTATGTTTCTTTATCAAAAATACAGCGTTGTACAGGATACTGGATATTTTAAATGAGCCATACATATATACAAAGTATGTTTCCCATTCTTCTTACTAGATTTGTATAATGGAAATCTTATTTGCAATCTCTAAGTAAAAGATCCTGATCCGAGCCTGAATTACTTGACATGGTGATAAGCCAGATAAGAACAATTTCTAGTGATTAAAATACAAATCCTTCCAATGTTAAATGAATTTAAGTTCAATGTTTTTGCTAAACAGTTTCAGAACAGGTATGTTTTTCTTTCTTTTAAACATAAACACAGCTATCAAAAAAGGGAAAAACCCAGAAGCACAGTGAAAATACACAACTCATAACCTGATTATGTGTTTTAGAGTCTTAAGGCAAGATATAATTTAGTCTACTATATTCACTAAACACGTTTACAGGATCAGACAAGTTTTCAGAATCTCTGAGACAAACTAATACTGCAATCAAAGGATTAGCAAACCAGCTGCCTATGTGCCATTACAGCTGATTATCATAGACTGTAGACAGCTAGCTAGCTTGGAAGGTGCTTTCAGGAATACTCAATTGTTGCCAGAGAGAAGGGTACAGCAGGATAATGTGATATTAACTCATTGTTTTATTTATTATACATTTTAAAAATTGAACTTATGGAATATAAATTGCATGTGGTTTAGGAAATCTTCAGTTATAAACTACGTTTACAGTAAAACCTGACAGAATGAAGTAGTGGAAGAATTACAGAATACTGCCATTCAGATCCAGGGACACTGTGCAATGAAGCTTTGACTTTTCAATCTTCTACCCGAGTCTTACTAATAACTAAACCGATGCCAAAATCCATGGAAAGAGAAAAATTGAACAATTTGGAAGTTACAGGTTTATCTTCAAAATGTTTTCAAATAGTTTTTTTGTTTCATGTGTAGAAAAATTTGCAAAACACAAACTTCCAATAGCTCTCAGTAAACGAAGTGTCTTTGTTATATGAGTGTTCAAATAGTCTGTTATGCCCAAACACCTCCCTCCTTAAGGCTACGAATTACTGTTCTGACTGGAGACTGAGCTACTTACTACCAAACAGAAAAGTAGCAGAACCCAGCGTTTAACCGTTGCTTACCAAAGCTCAGAAAACTTCTTCAGTTTTCTACTAACATCTACTAACACTTCGGCATCATGTTTTTCCAACATCTTTATGAGTTGCTCTACTGGTAATGGGAGAATGTTTGCATCATTCCAACTTGATACAACTATAAAGGAAATTCAAAATTCATTAACTGTAAAGAAAATTCAGATGTGGAAGGAAATTCATTTCATCTGGTAAAACCACTCCTTTCGGCTGACACTAAAGCAAACCCAAGACTAAAAACCAATTGAGTTCATCCCTTTGGTATCTGGTTAAAGAAGTAATTTTAGGAGAGAGAGTAGAGCTGTACCTCATTTTCAGAAGTACGGACATGGCATTTTTTGCTGCCTATGGTTTGCTTTGACTGAGTTAATCTATGTCCTTTGGAATTATATACTGAATCTTAGGATTCCTGTACAGGGACAAAACCAGGACAATCTTGATCTCAGTTTCTAGCTATTGATATGGCCTCTGTATCTCAGAAGAGGAAGCCAAAGTCACAATTTCACAGCCAGGCACGATAGGACTGACAGCCTAGGGGTAACTACATAAGTATAAATATGCATCACTTATTCAAAGCATGGCTTTCCAGAAAGCTTTTAGATTAGACAGATTATTCCTCCCTTACTTGTGTCTCCTCTGCTTTGTCTTCTTTCGCTCTCCTTTTGGGGATTTAAAGGTCTTTGAACATCCTCTAGGAGATGAAACAAGCAGCCATTCACAGTTCTCAAATGCTCTGTCTGAATGAGGCAGAGTAGTTAAACAAAAGAAGCTTCCAATAGTTTTACCCTCAGCTTCTTTGTTTACAATGTGGTTATTCTCCAAGTCTTGCTTGCTGTCTCTATCCCATAATACTGAAAGGTAAACCTCTCAGGCTTGCAAGCTGTTTTCACCCTTATATAAATGCTCTTGAAATCTTCCACCCTACCCGTCCATCCAAGTAAAGATTGCTAAGAGCGTCTACACACAAGTTCATCCACACTGTCTTTGGCTTCTTTATTTCTAAAAGCTGTATTTTCCATGACATCTTGGTTTTTTTTAAATCATAGTTGGACGTCACTGAGGGCAACGAGGATGAGAAAACAGGAAATAGTTTGATTCATGTGGATTCTAACATTACCCAGTCACTGTATTATTCAGGGACCAGAAAACATTTAACAGAAATTAAAGTGAAGAAGCTCCCAACAACAGAATCAGTTGGACTTCACAGAGGGGGGAAAAAAACCAAACAGTTCATGCTCGGCTTCATCAATCCTTTCCTTCTCTCTCCCACCTCTAATGAGTATGACCTAAGTGCTCTCTGAGAACACTGGACCAATAAAGGATGTACAACACGGGTATTAATGCCAAATTTAAAGTAAAATATTCAAAATGTTGGCGGATATGTAAGTCTCTTCTCTGTAAAGAGGAGAAGAGAACACAAAGCAAGAAAACAAAAATCCAGGCCAGGTTGTCTTTATAGGGCAACAGCAAAGGAAAATGAAGTTAAGTCTAACAAGAAATATGCAGTTCTTCCCATCAGTGACAGCAAGCCAGTGACCGCCAGTGATGGAGGGAAGGGAGCATCCCATCGATGAAAAAAAAGGAATTTAATTCAGTTATGACTAAGCTTTCTCTATCCAATGAATGAGTACATAAACTACAGAAATAAGTCTTTCAACAGAAAGCCACCACTCCCTTCAGATGAAGCTTTTATGATTCAATACAAAGCAAGTAATAAAAGCAAAGGAAAAATGTAAATAAAGTCCTAAACAAAAAGAATTTTTTCTATATGAAAATATTTGAGAGTATATTCAGCATTAGAGAAGAATGTTAATGAGACATGACAGTCTGCAGGCTTTGCAAAATTACTAACTTCTACCTGAAAAATACAGACAACAGAAGTACTACAGAATTCAGCAATCTCTGCATACACTGAGTAGAGTTTACTAAAAAATATTCAAATGGTGAGTGTAGAGCCCATCCCACAACATTTAAAGCCATAGGTAGGTTTTCCCCGGCAGAGTTCATTATTATGCTCCCCTCTATATCCCTTTCACACCCCTCGAGCAGTAAGGTTCTTTGCCTTGCTATTTCACCCCTTAATGCTTAACTTCACTGTACTCCCCGTCTTACCTTTCAAAGTCCTAGAGCATTCAGTCTCTCACTGATTTTCTTCAACCTGCTTATCACTCCCCTGCCTGCCGCCTGCTTCCCCTCCCACCATGATGCATTTGATAGCAGATGCCAGTTTCTCCCATAAGCACCCATACACTTTTTCTAGCTCACTATACGTACATCCTGGTGCCTGAGCAGCCACCAGGTCACAAAGTCACTCTCTTCTTTTCACCCAAGCTTGTTGGGTGAAAATTAATTTCTACCACAACGTAAGTCCACAAGGAAGAAATCAGCAACCATTAAAAAAAGCACCAACAAAATCCCTGTACTAACAGACGCATTAAGCTGACGCAAGACACAGCTCCATCGCCCCTATCTTTGGCACTCTTCAGCCTACGACCTGACCTCGACATCTGGGCATTTTCTGCCTTAAGTCATTACACTGTGTCTTTATTCTGACTATAAATAAGTAGAGACAGGAACCAACTCATGCTTCCATCCAAGTATGTAACCCAAAATATTAAAATAAGAAAGATCAAAACTGCCCTAGTTACTGTCACGTTGCCTATTACTACAAAGCGCTTATCAAAGTCCCTATTCAGAGGAAGTAATTCATTCTGTCATCTCACGGGATAACGCTTGTGTAACTGCAGAATCAGGGGGAAGGCAGGCGAGAACATTCTAGAGACCTCTCAGGGCTACAGTAACGTGACTGGCACAGGTACCCGCTGTGGCAGGCCTGCTGGTGAGCCCGTAGCCAAACCAACAAACAGGACCACAAGTGCTCGAGCCTATAGACATTCACCAGCAGACAGGCACGGGGCTGCACTGGCAGTGGAGGTCTCCCCTGTACTGGTTTGTCCCTACCTGCACAAAAATTTGGCACGCCCCTCCTTAACCAGGTCTACTCCACAACCCACCTGCACAAAAATTTGGCACTCCCCTCCTTAACCAGGTCTACTCCACAACCCAAGAGAGACCAGATGGTGAGAGCGCAAACTTCTTTATTTAGGTTCTGTCCTCCTCTCCCACCCACCATACACCACCTACTTGCTACATTCAATCAAATTTGACAGAAAATACAGACCTCATGGATACCAATTTCTTAAAGAGTTCAATGAAAACGCTCTGGGTAGAGGTGAGAGACACCAGAATGACTCCAATGGAAAGAAAAGGTGCTTATTAGACACAAGAGATTTTACAGCTGAAAGAAAGATTGCTTACAAGTGCCCGCTACTTAATACCAGCACAGCAGCTCTTGGAGGACCTCTGGCAAGCACAATGCTCCCAGTTCTGCCAGAGCTTCTCCCATCACCACATCTAACCCGTATTTCTCACTTCTATAACTTTTTAGTACACACATGTAATCATTCACACTTTACTTAAATTGTACTGAAGTCGCTAAATTCCAGTCAAGTGCCAAATAGCGGCGTTAAGAGATGATGTCAGGGCAGAAGCCGGGAAACACTGCGGAGGTCTCTCTGCTCCTCCTCAGCTCTGCCGACCGGCTTCCCAGCCAAGGCCATTTGCAGTGGAACAGGGGAGGAAATGGAAGAAGTGCAACATGCAAGCGTCTTGCTGTGTTTTAATCTAAAATCAGACATAAGCTCCTCACAGCAGTGTCTGTTTATAAAGCAATTCAAACAATTGAATCCTATGGGATCTACGCATGCACACCCCCACCACCTTCTGCTGAAGCATACACTAACACTAATCCTATGCTGGCACATACAGTATCTAAAAGAAACAAGAATTTTGCCTATTAAAAAACAAAACTTACTCTTGGCAGTAGGATGAACAGAACAGACATTCTTATCTTTTTACACAGTTTTCTTGATAAGCATAAATTGATTTAAAAGATTCCACACAAGCCACCATTTAAAACTAAGTGAGTCTGAGGCTGTCAACTTTTATTTTCTTAAGCTTTACTTTTTATGTGTGCTCAAAGAAAATAAGTACTGAAAAACATCACTGCAAGCATCACTATAGCAACTGGAGCTCCTGAAGCTTCCTTGGTTCAACACTCAGATTCCAGATGGAACAAAATGCCATCTCTATCTTGCTTTTTATAAGGTGCCTCTCTCCTGCAAAGCCTCCAAAGACTAGCAGGGACATCTGGTGCCAAATTTGCTCTTACAAAGACCATAGAGACTCATATAAATTCACCTATTTTTGCAGTTCTGAAAAGAAGTAAAACAATCAATATCATGACATCTGCACCCAAATGCCTGTGTGAAATGTCACTAAAACAAGAAAAGAATTACGCAAGGTATTTATTCAAGTCCCTTTACAACCCAAGGATTGACCTCATTAAAGTCAGCGGCAGTTTTGCCACATATATCAAACGCAGAGCCAGAATTCCACACTTCACAGGAGATTTCTCTAGTAGCCCGGCCCTTTGACTCACTACACTGTATCCAGAGTATTTTGTAATGTTTCACTATACCTGCTGCCCATCAACTCTGCCTAACTACCTGGATGAAATTTGTGGAAATGGCTATGTATCCTTGAATCAAAATCTTTGAAAATAGTAATAATAGCAGTAACAAAAAAGTACTATGCAGATTGTAAACAAATCCAGGGTTGTTGTACCTCTAGGAAAAAGTGGAAAGACCGGAGTAAAGGCACAATTGGCTTGTATTTTTTATACAGCCATTGAGGGATGAATGACAGATCATTGTGAATTTTCTTCATTGGTTGCAATGTTCTGCATGAATTTCAGTATTATGGAAACAAGAACAACCAAAAGATCATTTCAGGTGCCACTATGAACTATAGCAACCATTATAATATTCAAGTAAACATTAACACTCCATCAAAATGCATCAATTCGCCATTGTATTCCCATTGCCAAAAACACATGGAAGAAAAAACAATGAAAATTCCTAATAAATACTCTGGCTTGGCTCCTACTTTGAAAAATAATTAAGATTACATTTATATGGCTCTTGTTTCATCCCTTTTTGAGTTTGCAGAAGCCATCCCTCAGTAAGATGGTAAACTTCTGGTACTTATTGCACCTTCCTTTTTGCACCCTCTTGGCCTGAATGAAGTGGAAGGAGTGTGGTGCAAGGAAAGACAAACAATTTACCGCTGCTTATAGCAGGCACAGATGCCAGCATTTTCAGGATTCTTGCAAGCCTTGATTTTCAAATAGCAATACTGTTATGTACTAGTAACATCATTAAGCCCTGGAGATTCAGCCCTTTGTCCTCCAGCTCACATAAATGAAAATAAGCTCCGATACATCAAAGAACACTGTCTCTAGTTCTTATTGCACATTTCTGCTATAGCTGACAGATGGCTCAGTTCCTATGAGTGGAAGAAAAACAATTTCCTAGCTGACCCCAAATACCTGGGCTTCCTTGGCACACCTCTAGAAAAATTCAATAATAGAATTCATACTGTCCCCCTTTTCCTCTTTCTGAAAATAAAACAAATAACGGAGGAAAACATACCGGTCAAGTAACTAAGCAGTATTGCCCAGGTCATATTTGAGAAATACTAGACAGAATGCACATCTTTATTTCCCCTCTAGAGCCCTGGGCCTTAACATTCAAAATAACCTCAGCTGCCAGTTCTCTGGAGTCCCTGTAAAGTCCATCTATTGCAGTAAGGAATCTGACAGTCACTACTGGGGAAAGTGCAATGAAAAGGTTTAAGTTGCCATTGTCATTTGACAGTGTGTAAGAAGTAACTGTAATTCTTTTTCTTGAGTAATAATTTTTCCTTTTTAAACATCATGAGGGAGTGTCTGCCATTTCTAGTGGATGTCCTGTGATACGAAGTTCAGATCTGAGAAAAAGTTCAAGCAGTATCAATACATAACCTGCAAGCAATTATGACAGACTAGCAACAAATTGGAAACCTTTCTTAAATTGTTGTCTAAATTCTTAAATCAAATACCTAAACAAAAATTATTTTCTAAATTACATACATGGAGTTTTAGTCACTAAATGCAAATCCAGACATGCAAACTCGATTACACATTTCTGGCATGCCATCAAGGCACAGAAAAATGCCACATATACTTGTCTGCCTAACTTTAACTAGGGATGATTCAGCTCATAATTATTCAGATCTTTAAAACTTATTTTTTCTTTGTGATCCAAACAAGTTCAAGAAAATCACTTCTCACTTGTGGATATTTTGTGAAAAAAGCAAAACTTTAATGAAATTACTTCCTTCTGACTATATGAGCTACTTTACATATAAAGGCAGCATGCAGGACCTATGGCTGTAGAGTTGCCATGTTACAAAAAATGGCTGTAAGGACCTGCAGCATGGTTTAGATTATGCCAACAAAAGCTACAACCTTCTAAACTATCAAACAGATATTTTGAGATAAGTGTGAAAGATACATGTCTTTCTCAAGCTTAGAGAGAAGAAAAAAAGTCAACAACAAAAGCTTCTGTGATGATTAATTTTATTTTGTACTTCACCCATTCTAGCATTACTAAATAAGCTGCAGTGGTCACCGATACTTCTCCTACATACTAAATATTCAAAGCAACTTACCTATTTAGGCTGGAGGGAAAATCTGAGGTTTTCAGCTTGGTCAGCAATATTTCCAATTTTTAGCTACTTAATGCACTGGTTTTAATACTTGCAGAACTACCATTTCTTGTAAAAGAAATCTACAGAGTGTAATAGCCACCCCCTCTCTGAGATTAGCATCCCCTAAAATTTAAACTGATATTTTACAAGAAATGGTAATCAACTCCCTCTAGCTCAAGTACCAGCTGTATGTTGATGTGCCAGCTGACTACTCAGCGTTCATCCTTCTATACTCTTCTTTCTCCCTGTATTCCTAAGACTTACTAGCAAAAGACACTACTACTGTACTGACAACATCAGTTTGTGCAATCCTTACAGTAATTCTAAATCCCTTAGAAAAAACAAACAAGAGGCACATTCTTTTCAGACAACACAGACAATTCATCTGCATTGTAAACCAAATGTTGTTTCAAAAGCTAACTACCAACTGCATTGTCCTGCTCCCAGAAAATAGTATGGGACCCAACACAGTACGGGACAGGCTGCTTCCCTCCCTCCGTCACAGTCAACCCAGCTAAGGATGCGTACAGTTTTCAGACAATACAGGACTATTCAGATCCCCATTCTGGCCTGTGTCTTTATGTCTTTATTAACTGATCTGCAGCTGTACAAACAGCAGTGTTTCACCAGCATAAAGTCTGCTTCACCACAATTCATCTCATTGAATAGCATTTCCATGAGATTAAATAAGCCCAGCATATGAAAAACAGTAACAAATACCTTCAAGACATACTCCCTGCTACACAAAAAGGTAACTACAGGTCTCAAACAGTAAATTGCATGACAGTCTGTCTACCGCATTGCCACAAAGGGATTTTGCTGAAATCGCAAGTCCTGGGGAATCTGAGGGGCCATGTGTTAAGTTTTATGAATATTCTGACTCATTATCAGGTTCTGTTCTCAAAACAGAAAGCACTACTGTAAAAATCTTTCCATGTACCTGGTACAGCCATCAACAAAAGCCACCATTTCTTAAGGCAGAAGAGGTTTCCCCAGCTGTGCTAAGAATGCCATCATTTACCTGAATGAACTATTAAACTGATGAGGAGGAGACCGTGATTTCTAAAGAAAAGTCTGGAAAAGAGTTGGTTTTGCAAAAATTTGCAAAACAAGTCGGCTAACATGAGCAAATAGTACCTCTCACAGCTGACAGCCCTGGCTGGCAGCAGGCTGTCACTCATTTTCATGCCTCCCCCTGCCCACCCTGCAATATTTTTGGGCACTCTGGGGTAAATACACAGGAGAAAGATATATGTGCCTGGATCTGCCTCTTCTATGTAACACACTCATCCAATCCATTGCTAAAACCAATTCACATTATAATGGCTCAGCTACGCTAAATGATTCTGGGTTGTCCATGCACAGATATCTCAGGGCACAGTTTTGCATCTTAGCTGTTCAAAACATTCAGCAGGGTAGCACTTAAATGAAAAGCTTTTTATATTGGTGCTGCTCAGAGCTACTGTATTTTTTAGAAAGCCTTAAATCTTATCCAGATCAAAATAACAGGTTAAATACAGAAGGAAAAAAGTGGCATCAGAGTTGAAAATCCTTCTGTCTAGCAGAACTTCATTTCAAAAAGCATGTTTTTTTGTCTCTTAAAACACAGTTGCCTCGGTTACTGAATATTTCAGAAAAGTTACAACTTACCTGAAAGTCCCTCATAACTGATACAGGGAATATACTTCTAATATTAGCAAACAGCTTTATGCCTTATAGAAATTATGATTGCATTTATAGCTTACGAAAAGGAATAGACTGAAATACTTATTTTTAGGAACTAATTTGCAGCTCACAAAGAATGGGAAATGTGAAAAACTGCCTGCATTTTTCTAAGGTGGTGATGTTTACTTCTTTGACAGATGTTGTTTCTCATTTATAGCACCAGAGAAGTCAGTTTTACTACACAGGGGAAGACCTTTGAACATCCTGTTACAGTTAGTGTGTCTTACTAATGCAAAGGAGAAAGGTGAGGGATGAGAGGCAACACATTCAACTTCTACAACAGCTAGTAGAAGTTACAGCTCAAGAACTTAACTAACCCCCTTTAGCACAATAAAACACAGCAGCTGATGGGTGAAGCAGCCTTTTCCTTCTTCCCCTCCCTTTTTGGACTGCTCCTCTTCACTGGGAGAGAAAATGCTGAGGCTCCCCTGCCCTGAACACCTGGCTCTGGTCCAAGCTGCACTTAATGAGGTCCTGGCAACTCCCTGGCACAGCACCGCAAACAGCCTTCATCAAACAGACAAGAACCGCCGGCAAACCTGCACCTGACAGCAGGGCTTTTACTTCCAAAATAAAGAGACAAACAGACATTCTAGAATATCTTATACCCCGGGCTTTATCTGACGTAATCCAATGTCACTTCAACTCTTCAAGAAAAGTAAGTACTAACACATTCCAACAATTAACAAAGTTTACATAGAACACATAGATTCAAGTCATCTAACACTTGATGCAAAAGAAACCTTTAACTGTTCTAATTTAAATTGTTAGAAATCCAGCTACCTATTTAATATGGAGGGGGGGGTGCAGCACATGAAATCAGTAGTAGTCAAGTTCTGATCTCTTTTCTAAGCATCACTGGTAGTGCAAATCACTACAACTGGAACCAAGTTCTACAAGACAAAGAGATTCTTCCTTTCAACAAGCATCACATTTCTCAACTAAAGAAACACCACAGTAATACATTAGTGACACTACTCAATATAATCTGCTGGAGAATATAATATCCACTCATACTTCCATATTTTCTAAATGACAGTAATTTTCATGCTGTGTATCCATATTTTAGATTATTTCCTTTCCTGACTGACTACAAGCTTGTTTTAAAAAAATTTTAAACAAGTACAACCTAACTATATAATAGACAGCAGTTTCTCTGCTTCCAAGCTGCTCTAACATTTAGTTTCAAGTTTTAAAAAAAATTAAATTAGCCAGAATCTAATGAATTGTGCACAGAAAGTGTTCTCTCTTATCTAGTTAGGGAGTAGAATTTTCCTGTTTGGGTTAAGGGTTTATTTATTTGGAAAGAAGTATTACTTCTCCCTACAATAATTTGCAAACTTTATTAAAATAATTTAACTGAGTTTGACCTACTATCATATTACAGAGTATAACCCAATTCCTTGCTAACAAGGCCCAAAATATTTATTTTCAAAAAGACCACTTGCGCACAGGAGACGCCCTGCATGAAACCATACATGCAGATCCCACTGGCTGCCAGGTTCCATCTGAACAGCGTTAACTTCGGTAGATCATCAGCAATGAACCAAGGAAGAAGCCCACCTCCCCAGGGTCAATGCCAGCACCATCCAGGCCCAAGGCTAACACGTAGGAAGTTTACTCCCTTCACTGCTGGACACTTCCCTTTACCATCTCATGTTGAAAGCAGTTCTCAGCCCACCTCTTTTGTTTTACACACATAAATTATATATACATAGTAAGTATACAGTATTTAGCAAAGGCATTACTCTTCAAAGCTTACATTAAAAGACATTCTGTTTGTAATATCTAATGAACATACCAAGTAAATCCTAGGTTAGAACAGGCACTTGGCTCTCTCCACCCAGGCAAGCCTTGTCCAAATGGAGCAAGCTTTTCCCAAAACTGAGAAGGTAACCACTTGATCATGTACGACAACAAGAGAACCAGATTCATGCGTTTCACATTGTTATTACATAAATGCAGCAAGAGACTGTACCCAGTAAAAGATGTGGATGAACTTTACTGAGCACAAAGTGGAACCATAATAAATGCTATAGATAAAGCCTAACTTCTCCCCACTGCTGGGAGAGACAGAATGGGGGTGCAGGTCTCTCCAGCTGACACTTGGCAAGACGACTTTGCTTCCCATGAACGGCATTTCATAGCATGTTGTTCAATGAAGCACTGCATTTGGATAATTTTGCAAAGGCAAAACATTTAATTAAATACAGCAGTAACAGCACAAGCAGGGTGTGGGAAATCTGAACAGCAAACACAGGAGTGTGGACCAGAGTACAAGAAGGGATGGCAAAGGATTCAAAAGGAAAGACACCGAAGGCAGCAGATAAGTTCATCTGCCCAAAAGTGGTAAAGCACTGTCTAGGTTACCATTGCTGTGACAATCCATTCCTACATTAATCACAAATTATATTTCAATTTGTGCATAATGCTACTGTCAGCTGAAATATAAAACCACATTTATACCTAAATAATGGTTCAGTGTATTAGATGTCATTAATTTTAAATTTACCATACAGTACTGAACAAAAGGTTTGTACTAACATCATTGTCTCACTTCAATTTCAGACTATGAAATATACACAAATTAACACCACACCTATGAAATGCAAAAATAAGGATTTATATGTAAGGATATTTGAGAAAAGAAACTGATTCTGCATAATTAACAGCATGGAGAAGACTGAAATGTTTGCTCTTCTTAACAATATCCAGTAATCTGTAATTTTGCAAGCTGCTATCATGAAAAACCTGTTATTCCATTTATTATTTTCTCACCGAACTGGACTACAATTTTTGTCTGGATTTCATTTAAATCTGCCTTTGTAACGGTGCAGCTGAACATAGTTCCATAATCACACCACAGAATATTTGCTATGCCGGCTGTATTTTGAAAGAGCGGGAGGTGAAAGACCTTTTCCTTTAGATACACTAAAGTAGCCTTTGAATCAGACTGAGGGACTGAGAGTGAAAAGGCATCAACAATGCCCACATCAGGGTAATGAAGCAGAAAAGCAGCAGGATCAGCAGCAGTGGAGCGAAGGAGCTGCGAGAAAACTGGACGTCCCCCACCACCGGCAGGATGGCACCCAGTGCCTACGTGACAACACGGCAACAACCCACACCGTACGGGTGAAGAAGCTTCAGGTTAAGGCCATTCAGCTTCCACGTCTTCCTTCTTCACAGGGCAACTGTGTGCTTTTGAAAACTGCACTTCTTACTTATTGGTACCACCACTCTTCCGTAGCAGAAGTCTATTGTGTGATCTTTAACATGAATTAGACAGGGATAACTCGTAACACTGACCTCTCGGCATTCTTAACATATAGGCAAAATGATCAGAAGACCTTTATTTGCAGTATGAGACAAAATGTTTTTCCCAATGAGCCAACGCACATCATTTACAAAGACTATGCTTCTGGTTAAAAGGCATTTCAGCAAGCTGACTGCTCAGGGTATGAAAAGGTTTCAGGCTGTTACATTAGTTTCCCTCCAGCTATTCACTTGGTGCCAGTAACAGAGTAGGCTATTTCTGAAACCCTACACTTACATTGCATACATTTTTTGGACGATTTCCAATACTGACCAGTTTCAGATGTTAGACACATAAACATATAATATTTTCCAGTACAATTTTCTGGCTTCTAAGCATCAGCAGCTTAGGCCACTCCAAGTCCCAGATTATAACATTTTGCATTAAAAAAAACCACCTCTAGAAATGTTTCTCCTGCAGATATATAGTGGGTATTTCTCCTTTTAATCATCCTATTCTATCCTGCACATGTGTATCAACCATCTTTTAAAAGAAACCAACGGTATCAAATCACAACTTCCACAGAAAAGCAACAAAGGGCTTTACTCCACTAATGCGCAAATACGGATGTCAAGCAATTCTAAACTTTAAATGCGGTTCAATACCCTCTAATGTTATTAATCAATATTATTTTCAGGAAGACAATGGCATGAAATAGCTTGCATTAAAAACAACAATAACAAAACATTTTGCTAGCAATGACCTCCTTCAATCTTGAAAAGATTGACGTCTTTCTCTAGGGTTGGAACAATTACAGCCTTAGTCCGTGTAGGCTCCTGTTAAAAATGTCGGTAATTCACGACCAAAAACATTTGTCTACCAGGTCACATTAAAAAAAGAATTATCCAACTGTATGAAAGTCCATTAAAAAGCGCTACTTTAAACAAAAGCAATTAAGCGCCAAGAAAAATCTGACTTCATGCAAATCCAAGCCATTTATTATGAGCACAAGATAAATGTCTTGGTTTGGCTTAACATTCAAGACTAGCATTCAAGCTGAGCATAAACATATGCTTAACTTTGTGCTTAACATCAAGGATTCATTAACTTTCGATTGTATGTGCCCCAAAGAATTAAGATTTTGAATCTGATATTTAGTAAATTTGCAATAAATCATAAATACAGTGATAAAGTCGTTTTAATTTCCTTCACTTTTTTCTACCTCAAACTATCTCTAAAAATCATAAAGCCTGTCTAGCATTAAGTAGTTTATATCAGTCCCTTATTTTCTTCATAAATGCAAATTACTGTCTTAAAATCTCAAGTTTTTAAGATATTACTTGCACAGTCTTCTGTACATAATGCTCAGAGCTTATCCAAACATGATGCAAAAATCACAGTAACAGCTTGTGTCCATAAGGCAGCTATCATTTTACAAAATAATCCAAAAAGGAGCAACAAATGAAGTAGGAGGGGGGAAAAAGGAGTCACAATTAACTCTTCAGTAGGAAATCTTGAAACTATAAATAGGTTAACTATAAGCTTTTACAAAATTGTACTGTCCACTTGATTTAAACAAGTAGGGTTTTTTTAGAAGAGTAACAATACCAACTTTTATATCACCTATCACTTTAAAAGACATCAAACATGATTCAGTGGTAGAGCTAGAAACAGTTCCTCAGAGCTCTGCAAGTTTGGTGTTTAAATGTCTCCTATCTCTTTACTATCTCTCCCACTTTATTCTAGAAGTCTTGCAAAAGCAATCTATGTCTGCACTATACTTCTTCACAAATAATTATGCACTTAATTTACATATCATTATTATTTACATTTTCTTACTATCTTAAGTAACCGAAGGCTCACAAAACCAAAAAGTTTAAAAAGCCTTTACCCTCCTGCTGTCAGGGATTAGCATATTTAAGCATTCTAGGGAGGCCCACATGAAACAAAAGAGAAGGGCTGGGAAGCACCACAAAGCAATGCTTCAAGTAGAAATGGGTCCTTTAAAATAAAGCAAAACAAAACAAACAAACAAAAAAAAAGAAAACCCCCCCAACACTTACGCATTCACACCACTTGCTATTTACCCAGTGACTGAAACAGAGTTAAAGGAAAAAAAGAAACACAAAAAAACCCAAACCACTGCAGAAATTCAAAAGATAATGCAAGTCAATGTATCACACACAACCCGCTCAAACCTATTCAGTTCCTTTTTCCTTCAGTAAAGGTTTACCCCAAAGGTCCCTAAAAAGCACAATATAATCAAGCCCTAAACATCCTTCTCCTATAAATCAAGGAAGCTACCAATGGGAATAGAGGATGAAAAAAATAAATATCTCTGTCTTTAGACAAGACGTTCCCAAAACATCAACGCTTAAGCCAAGCTTTCAATTGAGGCAATGCAGTTTTAAGTTGTTTAATATGCTTTTTACACATCAGTTGTGAACTACCAACTCTCTTGAGCTCCATGGACCATTTGTGGTTAGACAAAGATTTTTTTCTAATCAGCTGCTCAGTAACTCCAGACAACCCTGTTATTCAGTAATCCAGGAATATTTCTCTCTCCCTCTCCTGGGGCCATTACGCTGCCTCTTAAAGCGAAGCGGGATTAGCACCACTTTGCCTTTCCCCCTCCCCTACTTACTGCTGCTTCTCTTGAGCCAGAGCTGACGCTCACGAAATTGCACAGTGAACCAACTCGGAGAGACAATCTGGGTAAAAAACAAACCAGGGGAGCGGGGGAGGCCAGCTCTGTTGAAAAGCCAGCTCTGGGAAGGGTCTCGCTGCGTACTGAAGCACTGCTGCGGCAGGGCTGGGGAGAGAGGGCAAGGCCAGCTGGCTAGCAGGGCACACGAGGGGCAGGTGGAAGTCAAGAAAGGTGGCCACCCTTGGCAGGTCAAGGCTTAGATCAACTTCAGCTGCCACAGAACTGCACCCTAGGCTTCACTGCTTCCTTCAAAAGCAAATCAAACACGTTAACAATTCTACAAATGCAAAGAAACCAATGCTTTGGAATCAATGGTCAGACCACTGATACAGACACCGTCACCAAACACTGACTGGAGGAGTTAGAGTGAATTGTCATTGTCAGCTGGTTGCTTCAGTATCCCACTGTGTGACACCATCCATGCTTCCAAGAATTAAAGCCAAGAATTTTTTTCATGGGGAAATTATTCTAAAATCATTGACTTGATTGTCACAGGAGTTTTATGGGAATTTTACAGAAGTTTACATTGTAACCTTGTCCTATATTGAGTAATGACAGTATAGAATTGTACAAAGAAGAGTAAACTACTAAACCTTCGCAGAGTAAATTCCACAGTGCTTCATTCTTTGACCTCTCTGGAGCCAAAAGGCAACATCACCTATTTCACAGCAACCTAGTACCATGTACGTCTACTAGTAGATTAAGAAATTCCAAATTTCCTCTTAAAGAAATGAGAAATAGGAAGAATCTGCTGCTACTGATACCACCTCAGAACAGGAAATCTTCACTTGGCTCAATTCTTTTGAAGTGCTTTAATACATTTTTGATAGCTCAGTGAATGGACTTGTTGATAGTCTATTTGCATAATTTTGATAGAATATGCAAAGAGGTTCTCTGAAGATCCCTTTAAATAAACTATAAAGAAAACATTCATTATTTCAGTAACTATGGATGATAGAAGCTGTCCCAGAGAAATTAAGACGCCCATACACACTCTGCATTAAAATTTAATTGGATTATTTACTAGCAATTTTATTTCCTTCCTTAAAACCATTTCACACTCCTCTCTGACAAGCCTCTAGAAACCCCTAGAAGCCAAGGATAAAGTAGAGAAATTTACCATAATTATGTGTTTGAACACAAAAATTTGTGGGGACACAAAAAACCCACAACCCAAACCCACACCAAAATACCCAAAACCAGATCCGGATTGTTACACAACCACCACTCAAGCTGAAGAGAAAAATCGGTGACGGACCTGCTAGTCACAGGTGCCTGGATTCTCCCCAAATCTTTTAAGTCACCAGTTTGGGCCTTTTCGGACTTCCTATTCCCATACAGCTTCCTGCGTGTAATTACTTCACACAGACATTTCCGAGCCATTTCTTAGCAGTAAATCTGTTACTTCCTTCTTTGTGCTGACCCTGAGTAATTTCACTCCTAATGACCTGGACAAATACCAGTGGACTTTGGAATTTCAAGTGTTGCCAATAATCAGACTTGCCTTTACCTTACACACAAGCATCCATAAAATTCAAGACTACTTGTGCTACAGTCCAATGCAAACATCTCTGGTCTTCTCTAAGATAAGGTAAAGGCACTGAGAAGAGGGAGTGTCAAATGGACCTGATATATAAAGACAGATTACAAAGCAAGACAATTGCACTGGATCACAATAAAAATTACCTTAAATTAGTTTTGTGAGAATTAACTTCGACAATAATGAAAGATAAAAGATCACTCAAAACATCTTTTCAATCTCCTTAACATAAAGTTACACTAAAATGTGAAAAAATAAGCAGGCAAATAAATTCATCTGCCTTTGAAGTTGAAATATCTGTAGATGGAGAAAATTCAGATTTGAAGATTTACAGGAAAAACACACTGCAATTGATGCACTTTTTTCTGCAAGTCTTAAAAATTTGTATCTTATGAACTTAACTGCTTGTTAATCACCTAGATCTTACATTACTAAGCATTTTTTTATCTGCTTACACTTTGTAAGCCATTTTGCACATTACAAATACTAAACCGTTCTACAAAATTCTACAATAAGTTTATCTGAAGTGTTCAGTTATAACATTATAATATTCTATGTTATTACTATCATTCATCTCACACCCAAAAGACTCATGTTTTACAAATGGACATAAATTATGTCCATCAGTCTGATGCATATTTCAAGAGGTGAGTTTACATAGCCAGCTATGAAACTTTGGTTCAAGGACATGAAAGAAGAAATACAGCACATTCTGCAGCAGAGGGAATTGTTGCAGGTTCTTTACATTTAAAATATGGTATAAATTTGTGTTATTAAGGAACCTAGGCACTTGCAGAATCTATGTACATACGCAGATACTGTTTCAACATCTAACAGCCCTGAAGTTCCTGAATAAATACAATGAGCAGGCAGAGCAAAATTTCCTTCTCAGAATGATCAGCAGTAACATTGAAAATTTCAAGGCATAGTAGAAAAGCATTCCACGCTCCCACTATTTAAGAAGTGCTGGAGCCAACCCACTGTAGGACCCCACCTGAGCTGCTCTAATTCATCAGTCTGGTAGAAAACTATGTCAGTAGCCCCACAAACATACTACAATTTCTGCCAAGTGACTTAAAGATGCTTAATGATGAGTTCCAAGTAAGTACAAGGGAGAGGAGGAACACATAGCTAGGAGCAGGACAGAAGAGAAGCTGGAAGAGAGATCTCCTAATGGATTGCTGCCATAGAAGGCTAACTAAATCATCAGCTCCAAGCACTGCAGTCTCCTGCCTGATTCCTGAAGACCCTGGCCAGAATGCGACAAGTAACTGGGGACAAGTAAGAAAAGAACTGTAAACACTCTTCTGCCTCTCCCTACCTCAAAGGGCACCTACTGGCCAAACCTTAGCTATCGTTACTTGCAGGTATCTCCTAAAAAGCAACCCTGTGCAAAAATTCAATTATGTATTTGCAGTTACATATTTATATGGCATCTTTAAAACCACATTAACTACCATCTCCACAGGGAAATTACTTCTCCGTGCCCTAAAATGAAAAAAAAAAAAAAGGGGGGGGAGGGGAGAGAGGAGGGGAGAAGGAAGAGAGAAATATATTTCTGGATAAAACTGATCTACCTAAAAGTACAGCTCAAATTGTGTATTAAAGCTTCTAGAATAGAATCACAGACTGTCATGAGCTACTTTATTTTCAAGGAAACAACAAATCTGTTCTACCAACACAAACTGCTTCCTAAAACAAAAACGGTACGAATAGTGATAGTGTAACACCATTTGCAAATCACAATGCTAGCGCTGACCCTGGCAAGCACCATTCTGCATCAAATTAATGAAAATTAACATTTGCTTCCAGATAGCTGCCTAGCTTACATACCAGTCCTGAAGTTTTCACTTTGCCCTGCCTGCTACAAAAGCATCAGAAACAGATTACATTTCTCAACCACTGAAATGCAGAGATTGTCCCATTAGATGACTACCTGTAGCTGAAAAGATTTAAAGTATTTTCTAGCTCTGCGCTAATTTTGTATATATTCAATGAACACTGCTCAGTTGCGGCTGTTAAGAATGACAAAGATAGGTAACTCATTCATGAAAGGGTAAGTTACACAGAATTGTTCAATAACTGACTACCTAGATTTTCACCTAAAACATAAGCCATGCCAAGTCAGAAAAAATTAACATTGTTTCTTTCAGTGGTATATATTAGCTCAGAAACCAACTGTCCTTCTGTGGGATAATGGCTTGTTTTTAATGAAATCCCAGTAAAACATGAAGGATTAGGAAAAAAGGCAAGATATCTATTATTGTTTACAAACAATATTTAGAGACATCCAGAAGACTTTGCATGCTTCAATAGCCATTTGTGGCGGGGGGGAGGGGGCAGGAATCTGGGTACAACACTCATTTCTCTCAGCTTCTCAGAACTTTTGAAATTAGATCATACCCATAACCACCGTAAACCCTGTAAAAATAGGCAAGTAAGTTATAGTAACAAATACTGTTAAATATTTGAAGTTAACTTCAATTGCACACCTAAAAACTTCTACAGACTGTTTTTTAAAGATGTACTAACATAACCTAAAGCCAGTAAGGATAATACCAGATAATAAATTGACGTTTGTAGCAACTGAGTATTTGAAAGCAGCAGGAACACACAAGAAACTTAAATTCAGATTCTTCTGAAATTTCCCTTAAGATACAGTTTCTTTCTGCTGAATTCCTCCCTTATACCCATGCCCTGTGTTCTGTTCAGATGAGGAACAGGGACCTGGGAGGCCTATGTAATCCATGGGTAAGACTCACAACAGAACTTTCTAGAACAAGTCTGTTCTCAGTCAGGTTTTTGCCAGAGATGTGTGGGGAGTGTGGGAGAAGGTCTGGAGGTAGAAAGGGAGGACTATAGTTTTGTTGCTGTCGTTTTAAATACCGTATTTCAGCCATACCGAGGGGTCAGCATACTCAGTTCTAAACGAGCTTGACTTGAACTGAAGTGACCTGGCCTCCCCAGCCTTGCTAACAATACTTGAGAAGAGGATCTGTGAATCTCTTCCAAGTTCTTGATAAGCAATTATTAGTAGTAATTGTTATAAGTAGAAGATGCCACGATTATCACACATTTTAGTCACCTTACAGACAAAACCAGAAAGCTCTGCAAGCTTCCAGGGCTGCAGTATCAGATTATGAACACAAACCCAGCCAGTACTTCAGACAACCTTATCTGGCCTTCTGGCTGGCTGCCACAAAACCTTTACTTCCTTTAAATCCTGCTCCTATTCTGCTCTATTGTTTCATTCCTTTAGCGAGCTTTCACTTCACAATGAGGGCACCTCTGCCAATCTAGCCCTGCCTCTGTAAATAATTTACTGGTTACATGATTTCGTCATAAGCAGTGACTGGAACTGCAGCATCAGGAAATTCAAAACACCGAGTGCCAAAATGTCCACTTACCAGAACGCTGCCGACAGCCAAAGCCCTATCAGTAGCCCTGAGGCAACATCTGGCAGACCTGGCACAGGTCTCCACTTGCTGTGGGAACCACCAAATGTGTTTCAACAAGATGGGGATGAAACTTCCCTGCAAGAAGGGTAAGTACTTCAACACAACCACCTAAGCTTCAAATGGAGTACGCTGATAACGTAAGGGGAGGGAGTACTCTACACTGATTCCTCCCCTGTCTTTCAGCCAATGTCTCATGATCTTTTTAAGATTCATGCCCAGAGAAAACAGTCTCAAGCCAATTAAGAAACATCAAACCTCTTGCTGGCTCCCTTGGAAAACTGAACTGCCTGAT
Organism: Falco cherrug; assembly: GCF_023634085.1. Lineage (NCBI taxonomy): Eukaryota > Metazoa > Chordata > Aves > Falconiformes > Falconidae > Falco > Falco cherrug. Next base: position 13,853,420 of record NC_073704.1, on the reverse strand, counting down.
GCAAGCTCTTAAAAACATGGAGGGGGCAAGGAGGTACCCCATCCACACCAGACAGGTGCTCATCTTCATCGGCATAAGCCTTTAAAAACTGTACCATTGTCTTCACAACAGGAATGACAACAAATGTTTTTACTTCACCCGTAAAGGCCTTTAGAACAATCTTTCAAATGTAATACTAGTTGTCAGACACATAGTTTGTGTCACTGGGGCAGTCCAGAGAGGGGGATCGCTCTCCACAGGGATGTAAGGGTTTTTACAGTCATGCTTTCAAATAACAAACCCTGAGCACGTGCAGCTCTGAAGAAGTTTATGCTTTGCATGAAGACACGTCTCACCCGAATATAAGTCCTTCTGCTTACAGAGCAGAAAGCAAGACGGAGCAATCACAACAGTACTGTCCTCCACAGCTCACAACTTCTTTGAGAAGCATCAGGAGTGGGGACAAGCTGCACAATAGCAGTGCTGTGAATTCCCCGTCGTTAGATAACAGAGGGCTTGCTTATCTTAAAAAAACTTTTGCAAGGAGTTACAGATTTCTCCCTGCAAACTCCATGAAATTATTTTACTGGGTACTGTATTTACCTGTAAATAATGTGTATTTTGTAAATAATGTTACAAAACAAATATTCAAGCAGAAGGGAAGTTCTCATCAAACTTGTAACAGCGGAAGACCTGATGGCAATTCAGGTCAAATAGGTTATAAATACTTGCATTTACACACTAAGTGTGATTTGTCATTGGCTTTTTATCATGATTTGGTTTTGTTAAACTGACCACCACCACAATTATTCCTGTTCTAGTTTATCTTAGTAGCATTTCAGCTCAGCACGGTCATATACATAACCTGAAATTCAAGTTTTAGGACCTCTTTAAACAAATTGCATTGCTAACCATCTTTTCAATGTTAGCAAATTAAGGACAGCATTGGGGGACAGTTGGGTTGACATTATTCGTATTTACTTACTTTTAATTTAAATTGAGAGGGGAGGGAATAATTACATTTATTATAACCAAGCCTGGAACTCTGCCTGTAATTAAGAATCTGACACATCTTAGAAGAACTCTATTTTCAGTTGCTTAAGACATTTGCCAAACTATCGGTGTGGTCACAGATTTCATATGGCAAGTGTTTTTCTACTATTTTACTTAGAAGTGAAAACCAGATTCTGTTAAAATGATGCTGTCGAGCCTGAGAGTAAGACTAGAAAAAATAGCTTGTGAAGTCCCTATTAAAATACTTTTTGAAAGTATTCTGTTGACAAATTCTAAAACTGGAAGAAGCTGAATTTAAGATGTGGCAGATGGGCTGCCTCATACCAAGGGTGTGGCTTTCGGTTGGTTTGTGGCTAGCTCTTTTTTTCTTTTGGGGAAGTGGAAAGGGAATAGAGGGTGGATTGCTCATTTTCTTGACAAAGTACCAAAATTATAGGCCTCTGAAAAACTTCAGAAGAGGCTGTTAGTTTGGAAACTCAATTTTTCACAGACCAGCAGTGCTGAACGTGCTCTACAGTCTCTCCAGGACGTAGGATTGTTTCACATGCTGCTTCCATAGGCAGGTAAAAATGTGCTCAGCTGCTTTATGAACAGTCTGAGGTGATATTACCTTCCATTCCTCCCCCAGCAGCCAAGTACCTGCTCTGGTACAACTGGAACTAAAAGCATGACTCTCTCCTGAGCTCCTTGCTCTTGCCAGGGAAGCAGACAAAATAGGAAGAAACCAAAATACTAAGTGCTAATATGTGAAAAGCAGAGAGAAGACAGAACACAGGCCAGCAGAGAAAGCAGCAGTGGTGCTGCTGGCTCAGAGGAGCAGACAAAGCAAAGGAGGTCAAAACCAAGTGAAAAGATCAAAAGCCAGGGAGACGAGGAAACTGAAACAGAAGAGAGATGGGAAATGCTTGTAGCCTCCAATAAAGAGCAACTCTGCTTGGTAGAAGCAGCTATTCCCCCTCCCCCACCACCTTTTCTTTGGTTTTTTTTTTCTTTTCTCATCCTCTAGATAGCTGGCATTTATTCCGTGATTTTGGTCACAATGTTGTGCTCTGGGAAAAAAAATACTATTGTAGCAAAAAAGAGTAGGAAATAAATTGCTAGGTTCAAAGCATACAGCAAGAGGGTTTTTTAATGACAGCTTGTTTTCAATATACAAAGTTTTGACTTTGGGGTTGGTTGGGGGTTTTCTCTGCTTTTTTGGTGTTTGGTTTTGTTTTTTTTTTTAATTAATTGCTTCCATATCCTTATTGCAGACAGTTCTCACTAGGGTATATCTGGATGCAACACAGCCTGTAAGGCTGATTTTTCAGTCTTTCCTCTCTTCTTAGCACTCTTTGTAGTCTCTTTTGTGGTAACCATTGGAGTTAAATCTCAGAATTTTAAGACCATCATTAAATGCTCCCCTACTTCATCCAAAGATACTGATAAGATCTGAAATGTGGTATAACAAGAATCAGCATTACAGAACAAGGTGCAACACTTCAAGGGAGAAAGTCTTTGCAAACATACGTGGACTTTAAAGTTTCTAGCATTTATAGAACCAAACAAACGCCCAACAAGACAAGCAACAATTTCCAAATTGAAACTAAAATAACTTCTTAGCCCATAGGATGAAATAATTTGGACAGAACTGGGGATACAACAATTATCCAGTGGCCTACGTGCAACCTGCTGTAGGTGAACCTGCTTTAGCAGGAGTTGGACTACACCATCTCCAGCGGTCCCTTCCAACCCTGACCTGTGGCTAACTGAAATTTGATTTTGTTTCCCCACACACTTAAAGAGGCCTTCATTACATAGCTCTGGTGAGGAGGATCCATTCTTCACACCAGTCTAGTGCCTACAGCTTCAGCCATTCAGCCACAGAGGAAAATTAGGAAGCAAAAAAAAAAAATTATCTCAAATTACGTTATCAGCATTCTACCACCTCACCAGCATTTCTTGTGCTTCCAAGAAGCAAATTAATGAAATAACTATTTCTGTTACAGATGTCCTATCTTTTCATCAGTGAGCCAATATTATAGCATACATTCTTCTATTTTCATCTACTACTCTATTTCATCTATATGTACCAGAACAGATTCTGATACTTTTAATTCTACTGTATTTTTTCATTAATACAGTTTGAAATCTGCACCTAGTTAGCATGTTTCTCCCACAGTAGAGAAACTACAGTTTGTGTCTGTGGTCCATTCATAATGATTTTAATATGGCAGCAGTGTAAGGCTTGGCAACTAGCATATTTTAATTCAGGAATTTAACACTACATCCTACTTTTTGGAACTTACATATGCTAGTCCACTGGATTCTCTCACACTACCTGAGATGTGAAAAATGAATAGCTTCAGAAAAGGTTAACAGAAAACACTCTTAGGGTTTTGCATGCTCATTTAAATGTCCTTTATGTCTAGGAGTTTCTTAAAATCTATAGGGAAGGCAGGGCTCAGAGTAATGTTACATATACTAGTATTAGAAACAAAAACATTCCAGCAACATAACTGGATAATGCTAAGGCTCACGTTACCACTTTTCTCTCTACACAAGCAGAAGAAACACTTAGGGAACATCTGACAGAAGAAAGAAAAAAAAAAGTGAAAAAACAAAGGAAATACACAAAGATGATAGAAAGAAATAAGAGTAATGAAATTTCAGCAATATGCCCATGTCCTTATACTTTGTTTCTTCTTGCAGTAAAAAAACGAGGATAATTTCAAAAGGAAAGGGAAAAGAAAGGTCACATAGGGAATGTTTCAGTTTACCGCTGCTTCTAGAAAGACAGTGAAAGCATATTGAAGTACAGACACTTGGATTTGCTAATTTAGATACAGATACAGTTTAAGATTAGACATTCACTTTCATCTAAAATAAGGAACTTCCACCATGTGCCTACCAAATAAGCACCACATTTTTGCTGAATCATTGAAATATATTCACGTAGTTGGGCAATCGTATACACTACCAAAAAAAGCTATTTAGTCATCTGTTCAGCTGTCTTAGCTGTTCATTAAACTGCACAGGAACAGCTCAGTCAGACAAAGATGATGAGTGGATGATACAAAACAACAGATATTTGGAACCTGTGGCCTGCTTGGGGTAGCAAGTCAAAGAAATTGAGACGTTAGAAATTATTATAAAAAAATTCAGTTTAACTAAGCAGAATCCAAACAGCAGTAAGGTAAAATGCAAGGTATGACACTCCAAAATGTATTTCAAATTAAAATGTTTTTTCATTTAAAAATTGGTATCTCTATGCTTTGCAATAAAAACACCATTTTTCACAACTTTTCTCTGCAGGTGTACTTTCAATAAGTACAATGCTTTCACAACCAGCTTTCATTTACGAGATGTCTCAAAAAAAACATCAGTTTGGGATTGTAATGAAAGAAACCCAATGAGGTGAAGTGGACGGCAATGGACCAGGAGCCAGCAAACCAGAGATCTGGTCCTCTTTCCTGGTGGCAGGCAAAGCAACAGGGAGATACTTCATCTCACTATAGTCCTCCTTCCAGCCTTTGTCTGTATAGTCAGTAAGTACTCTGATGCTTTTCCTCATTACAATCACTGTTAGGCCTCACTGCCTTTTTTTTTTTTTTTTTTCTTCTTTTAAACATCTGTACTGCAATAATCAGTGGTGCACAGCACAAGTTCTCAAAACACAACTGGTGTCCCAGAACAGAAAATCCAGGGAATGAGACTTGTCTCCAGCTCCCAAGAAACAACAACATTTATGGCAACTTAGACAATTGCTTAGAGGGGAAAACCAGCTATTTTTAACTATTTTGCTTAGTGGCTGTGCTTGAGGGAGGCTCCCATTTCCTTTCTTCATCTTACATAGGAAATAGTAGTTATGGCTGCTTTTCCCTCAGCTACTTTTATGGAGTATCAGGGCTTGCAACAATGCACTGTCTTCAATACTGTCACAGGTTCAAAGCAAAAGCCGAAAACTGCTTCCAAACCAACTTCTGCCCTGAAGGGCAGGAGGCAACTTTACCTTTGAAAGCATCTATTTCTGTTCCACACAGAAATAGCAAGCCTGCATTGGGTAAGGCCCTGAACATGAACCAGCAGGCCAGTCCGGGGATCCAGAATTTAAGCTGCTCGTGTTTAAGGCTGCTGGTGCTCCCACTACCAAGTGCAAAGGGTATGCAGCGCTCTCACAAATGTATTTTGATTGTGCTGCTTAAGCTTTGCTACTTGGTGTCATCCTTTGCACTTTGAGACAATTTAACTCCAGCACGGGAACCTGTAGGGACAGACAGCACTTTTTGATTTGTCAGCTCCTGATGACCAAAAGCAAACATTTGGTGGATCATTAAAGAGGAATTTAAGAGCTTCTCTCTAGAAGGATCATTGCTAAAGACCTAGTTAACTCTGACTCTAGTTTCATTCCGTTTATTTTAAAGCTACGAGAGGTTTATTAATCCCATGCTAAAACAAGTCTTGTGTGGTCCTTAACAGAACCGGATAAATGCTACTATACGTCAGGTACAGGACAGGAGAGAGGAACTCTGTCTTTTTCCTCAAACGGAGACATTTGAGATGAGGACAATCTTTGTATTCACATTTGTATACATTTGGCGAATAAAAACCGGAAGGATAGGAAGGGCAGAGCAAGCAAAGGCTACAGCAGTTCTAAACAAACTTCCAAAGCCTGATCTCATCAGTCTTGCACAATACAACTTTAAACACAAAGATGAGAATTCAAAACGGTTCTAGCAGAACTATAAGGAAAGGTATTCACTATCACACTAATGAGTAGATACAGATCTCCAAGAGAGCATGATGACTTTCTTCTTTAACTGTCACACCCTCCCTCTCCCTCCATACAGTAGTTGACAACACTAAGAATAATTTCGGTTTTCTTCTACATGTAGTGAAAAAATGTATTAGCGGCTTGCCTTTCAAGTGTCCTGGAACCCTCTAATAAAAATGCACTATAGGAGAAACAGTTTGGAAATCTGTGGCATGGAACCTGTATATCACCCAAGGACTGGAACAGACCTTCACACAATTTTACCCTAACCGCCCCCCTCCCCAAATCCCAACCAAAGCTTCATATGATTCTTCCAAAAGCATTATTTAAATATATATATCTGAAATCGCTTCCTTAATTACTTGCTCAAGCTCATGCATGTTTCAAAGAAGTTTAGTAGATGAGCCACCTCTCATGGGCTATACCGAGCCAAGTTTAAGTAGGCAATGACTGTCCTATACTGCCTCTAATCTCACCCTACTGCATCTCCCCAGAATGAATTATACATTCACAGAGGATGTCATCTGTCAGTCACGACCCTCAGAGTTTGTGCTCTGCAAGACAATAAAAGTAAAAAAGAAAAAAAAAAAAAAGAGCCACACTTTCAGAAAGCATACCAGAAGAGCCGGGGAAGCTAAGCATTCCTTTAGGGAAGAATAAACTTCAGTCTTTTGCACTTCCTTTATGCATCCCAGTTGATCTGAGCAGTTATCAAAGATCTCTTTTCAGTAACATGATACAACTAGTTTCTTTTCATTAAGGCAAAAAAAATGCATAAAACAGCAATGTTCAAGTTGAAATAAAAACATCTTTCTACAATAAATGAAATAAGGGGAATAAGTGAAAATGAAGAAGAGAGAATATCAAGAAAGAATCATGCAAGAAGAATCATCTCCACATTGGAAGATACAGCATCCGAGTGGAAAGGAGAAGCAGGAAGGTCTGCAACCACAAAAGTCTGCTCTCTGCAAGAACTTTAAATTGCCCCTTTCTCCACCAAATGAAGCAGAGACCCCCCAGAGAAAAATACTTCATAAAAACTGTCACAATTATGCACAAAGCAGCTGAATTAAGGTCAGACAGATAGTCACAATAATGGCATTTTTTGATTTTATGTGACTGATTTCATGTTTGTTTTTAATGCTCTGCTTTTAGGTAATTCCAGTTTTGCTAGTGAAAATAAAACTATAGAATTATGGTCATCCTCTGCTAAATATATCATTTGCAGCTTCCCTTCCTTAAGTGCTCCACTTGGATTTTAAACTGTGGAAGTATTATCACCTCCCGCTCAAACAGAAGAATTGACAAGGGAGAAGGAACGATGTCCACAAAGCCATGTAAGATAAAATATGAAATTACAGTCAGTAGGAATTTATTTATCCTGCAGTAGCTTTGCATGTGCACACTCACAAATTCTTTCCAGGAGCTTTTAGAGTTACTGCAGGTTACAAGCATGCACACAGGCAGTCAAAGCAAAGCAGGTGGCAAACTATTTAGTTTCCATCTGAACTGATCCTGTTCCTTTACATATCTTTTTCGTGAGTTCTTAACATTTACCCTCAAGCTGTCAAGGTGCATCTCACTGCTTGTGCCTCCTGAGGGGCATCTGCTACTCACTGTTAGTCTTCACATCACCAAGAAAATTTTGAAATCCCTTCCCATGCTTTCCTCAGTAGCTCTGCCATTTTTCCCCTCAGTACTCCTCCCCAACTAATTCTGGTAGCGTCTACATAGAAATCAAGCTAACAAATCCAGCAGAAATAATTAAACTGGGCTCAGCTTGTAGCTACATCACACTTCACCTTCAAATTTTGATATGCCTTAGAAGTAGACACATACTCTTGGGGGGGCGGGGGAAGGCACAGCCCTATCCTTGGAAATGTTTGTAGAAGTCAAAGCTCACTCTGCTACTTAAAGGAGGGAGGCAAGTCTCTAGAGGTGTTTCCTATAAATGTGTACTTCAAAATTCCTCCCACCTCAACTAGATAACAAGTTTTTCCTTCAAATATAATTAACTGTACAGCGTTTCATTAAACCATTTCTTTCAAAACCAACCACCCCGATGAAAAGCGAAGAAACCCAACATTCTGCCATCCAGACTGCATCCTTTACCTCTAGGATGAGTGCTTCTGGTGATCACAGCGAGCTCTTGCCTTGCCCTTCTGTATGCCCACCGCATTCTTTAGCTGCAAGGTCACTTTTAAGAAGGTGATTAGCCTTCCTTGTTTGGTACAGGATGAATGATGCTCTCATGCCTGTCTAGACTGAAACTTGATGGAATGCAGTTACCTCTGCATCTCCTATCCCCACACCTCACAGAAGTGAAGCAAGCCCCGGTGTTATCAATTAAGCACTGGAACTAACAGCTATAGGTAATTACCACAAAGGAATTTACTATCAGATTCCACTGAATAGGTCATCCTCATTTGTTAGTATGTATTTCAGCTAAAAGCAGTAACTGTTTGTCTGTGGCATTCCTAGATTATTTCAAACTATTTAGTTGCAATTATGTTGATAGCACATGTCGGTAACATAAAAGTAAATTAATTACAAGCTTATTCTAACCAGCCTAAAAATAATAATAAAACCAAGGGTGGAGAAGGGTGGGCAAATCTAGGAAAAGAATCAAGACACAAATACCTTGTCCTATAATAACACTGGTAAACACCCAGCCAGGATGTCTACTTTTATCCGGAGAAGCAAGGATATTGCAATAGGCTTACTCCTCAGTGCTTCCTGATAGTTTCACTAAAATGTCTGATCTCCAAAATCTACGTAAAGTTCAAAGAACTAACTGTAAATTTGTACAAATCAATAAAGTATTCAGAATATGGCAATGCTAAAAAGGCTGCTGGGATTACACTAGCATCTTGTATAATAAGCATTTGACAACAGAATGTAACTATACTGAACTTCATTGTCCCAAAGTGATTTTGGTTTTAAGTTAATAGCATGAACACAAAAGCATGCAAAAAAAAGCAGCGTTGAAGAGGTCTGTAACTGGCATCACTTCAGCACAGAAAGGGAAAAGTGACTTATTTAAATTTCCATTTTAATACAGAACAGTCACATACATTTTCATTTTCCCCTTGGTAATCAGATGCAGAAGACAAGTCAGCCAATACAGTAAGAAGTTCAGTATTCAGAAATACCTTAACTTCAGTTAGAAGCCTGGCTAAAAAGCCATTGATGTGTTCTGGTTGGTTTTTATTTTGCATTGTATCTGTGAACATATTGCAGGAAGACTGGAAGTGATATATAACAGCATCATTACATGTACGTCAAATCCTGGTGTCTGAAAACTATGAATTTAACTACATTTTAAGATTTGAAATTGGCAGAAAAGATACCATATGCATCATGAAACCTGTCACCCGAGAGAAGCTGTATCTCTTCTTGTTAGTAGTAAAGCAACATTAAAACGTAAGTACTATCTCTAAAACTCAGTAGCCAGTCATTCACTTAAATTAAGCATTACCTAAGACACTGCACTGATTTTCACAAATATTTAACAATTTTATGGACGATTAATCCTAACCAAATGCAAAAAGTAAAGTCATGAAAAGGATTGAGATTCTATGAAAATTCATATTTCAGTTAGTACAACTGTGGATTATTCAGGTTCTTTGTATAAAAATATGCTCAGTAAAGTTTTGCATTGCTTGCCACATAAAAACATTTTTTAGAAGTTAAAATTTTAGTTTTCATCTGTTTCTTTACATGCTCAGCAGTTCAAACAGAAACTTTTTGCTACTACTTTGATGGGCAATAGCTACACACAGTGCAGTTCAGACACAATTCTTCGGGACATATTCTGGATTTAGTGGCAATGCCAGATGCTTTCTCACTCAGCTAGTGCAAGCCTCTTTCTGTAACAGGACATACAAAAGGACTAAGAGTGTAACACATACTGCCCTGTGTGCTGCAAACAATTCACCATTCTTCCCAACTGGTCCCCCAATTTTTAATGAGAATCTTAATTAACTGCGGAGCTTTTTGACTTTTCCGCCTATCTTCTTCCCTCGTTACTGGATCACCAACTCTGTTCACAGTGTTAAAAGCCCATTCTTTATTCCTCTGCATGCCTTATTATGTCCCCAGCTCAGCTCTTTTGTTACTAACCCCTCTCCCACCCTTCCAAAACCAGTCCAAAAAATCAAGTTGTTGCCCATGATATCACTTTGACAATATCTGCCTCCTTTTGGAGACCTTCACTTGCTTCAAGATGAAGGTCTTTGTTTTGATGACTGCTTCAAAGTACCTGACATCTGAATAGTTGCTTTCACATTTAACTCTTCCATTCCTCAGCAGGACCCAATTCAGCATCTCTCTTACTGCATTCCCTCTTAAACACCTCCACATTTCCTCTGTGAACTCGCTTCTGCTCAGAATATGCTTACCAGTCTCATATATTATGACACTACTTATTATTCAAGTGTCTTAGGACCCCACTGCCTTTTTTTTTTTCCCCTGCCCTGCACACAGGAAAGGGAGAAGAGAGTATTCTTGCACTTTCAAGGTGAAACCATTAAGTTATCATATTATTACCGTATCACTAGTCTTCCTCGGTTCACACATCTTCTCCCCATTTTTTTAATTAAATTACTACTTTGTGTCATATTTGGACTGCGTACTCTTGTGCCCAAAGGCCATATCTTTTATTTTAAGTAGCATTATATAGTCTGCATACAGATTAGTAAAATAATCATTAGGGGTTTGTTTTGCACACAAATATTCTATTCCACTACTTCTTAAAATAAGGGAAGCTAAATTTGCTGACAGCTTCGTTAATGGTACTACTTCTCTAACAGGAAACAATAAAAGCAAAGAAAGTCTCTCTGTTTGCCATTTAAAGTATTTCTAAGTTTGCACTGAAAAATTCAGGAAAAAAATATTTACTAGATTTTAAATTCTTAGCTGAAACTGTTAAAACAACTGGGATCAAATAATTGCATTCTGCTGTAACAGCATTAACTACTACTGACTAAATTTAACTAAAATTTAATTAGGCCAGATTCATCTCAGTATAACTAAAAGAGAAATTATTTAACAGGTTCTGATAGAATCTGGATGTAATTAGCAAGTGGAAAGTTTACCAGTCACACAAAACAAGCTGTTTATAAGAACTTCTTGGAAATAAAGATCATCAAGCAAACAGCTAATTTGCTAATATTAAAATACTAGGTTTTAGCAGTGAGACAGATTGGTATGCTTGAATTTTGGTAACATACTTAATACATAAAGATATAGACACATACAGAGACAGACACACACATATATATATGTATTAGAAATCATCTTCACTGTACCTGTGCAATACGCGCTACAATCAGGGATTTGTGTATGTTCTACCTAAAAACAGTTTACAGAGAAATCCAAATAATGCTGCAGTGGGCATGAGAAATGATTTACTGTACTGTTTCCACATCTTTTTTTTCACTCATTTAGATTCACTGAGTCATTCATCCCAGCCTGCAAAGCAGAGTAAGAATAGCACAGAAGGCTGGAACAAGTTCTTCCACTCCTCAGCAGAGTCCTAGTGGAACCAGCAGCAAGCCCTGCGAGAGGGAGCGTGCGCCCTGACCCAGCGCTGGCAGAGCCCAGGCCAGGAGGGCTATTTCAGTCCTGGCAGCTGCTCCCGCTGCAGCTCCCTGGCCTGCCCATTACAGCTAGAAATAAAGGAAAAGAACTTTAAACATGCAAACATATGAAACCAACACCGTGGTGGCATCCAGACAAACACCATTAGAGGGTTCCTTTTATCCTTCTCTGATTGCAGCTGAAATTATTTTAATACAGAAATATTGTTCTTGGGCGAAGTGCCTGCTTTGCATATATATGGCGATGCCACGGTCTAACTAAAAACATCAGTGCTACAATCTTAAGTTTTCTTCAGCTTACTATATTGGCCTTTCACATCATTCATATATCAGGCAGCTAATTATAATGAAATTTTATCTTTAAGAACCAGTAACCATAAAAAACTTTAATCTTCAACTAAGAAGGACCCCTGTCTGCAAATATAGAAAAATAATTTCTAGAGTTTGGGTTTTCAACAAGTAATAGGACTGGCAAAGTTCACAGCATACAGCACACATCTACAGCGTATAGTATGTCTGCATCAAGATTTTTGCAACTTACAAAGTATCAGGACACAAACCACCCCAACAGAATTAGCTTTACTGACCTCTCTCTGAAGGACAGCACCAGAAGGAAGGATTAATTTTCAAGTAGGTTCAGCAACAAACTAACTACAACAGAACCACTCCATCATTAACAAAAGACCAACAAAAGCAAACATTTTTTAGCAGTGGACAACTAAACATAGCCCTGTAAGATCATTTAATAAAATCATTACTACAGAAAACAGCTTGAACGTTAACAACCCATTTTTTTCCCCCAATATATGTTTTCTCAAGTCTAACGAATTTCAGAATAGCAAAGAACTGTGGATTAGCTCAAATTCTTGGAAAACCTAAATAAGGTTCTGTAATACGGATGGTCTAGGAGTTTTGTTTCAATTACCTGTACCCAAGCTGCTTTGGTTGCAGAAATAAAACATTTTATTTCTAACAGAAACTAAACTAAACTCAGTAAGTCTGATAAGGCAAAAAAGCGAGAGCCATAGAGCATGTTTAGTCAGTCATTCTTCTCAATGAACTACATTAAAGCTTCTCACACCAGGTGAACATGACCTTCGTGACTTACGCAGAGGGAAATTACTTCACGCCAAGAATGATAAGCTTGAGATGACCCTGCCAACACCCAATACTTTGATATTAATTAAGTGCTGCATTCTCTAATGTATAAATTAAGGAGCCCAATTAACATATGTGACCTACGATCACACTTCCAGTCATCTTACTCAAAAAAAAAAAACCCAAACCCAAAACAAACAAACAACCTCTTACCCGTATTTTCTCACACCCATCCCGCTTACAACTCAAAATAGAAAAAGTACATATAGTAGAACAAGGAGCATAAATGTAGTATCACCTTTTGGCTAAACGTTAACAGTAAGAGCTGCTGTGCACCGCTAGCATTACTTAGCCTACATGCCAGTACCAGTACAGCAGCTGAGAGGTTCACTATACCACGAGCTGTGTCATTGTCCGCTACTTCCTCCAACCCAGAAAGTGACAGTACATACCTTTCCATTACTCTTGCTTAACACAAATAATAAAACTTTACCGGTTCAAGAAAGTATAATACGTTACAAAAACATTCAAAAGGGACCACAGGAAAAGCGTAAGTTACTGAGCCATTGAAAAAATATCATAAGGAAATTTAATGTGTGGGATATCTGAACTAAAGATAAGTGCATACACAGGATAGTCGATTAAATCCAGTCTTGCAAGTGCGAAAACCAATGCATACCATAAACTGCAAGTTACTCATACACACTGTGAAGTCATAGATGGATGACAACCATTCAGTAAAGTGATTTGGGCATTGTTCTGGAAGCTCAGTTTAACAAACTGCCTACTGCATTGTCTCAGAAACATAAGTTGTTCCACACGAAGCGGACTAATCGCCTATAAACATGCCTTTTCTCCCACGCTTCTTACCCAGCTTCCACCCCTCCCACAAAAGGGATCCCCAGTTCTCCCCCAGATCTCCTATGGCAGGCTTGAGTGAACAGAAGACAAAATACACTGTTGCTTAGTCCAGAACGGTGTTTGCACCAACATGCTTGCCAGCATCCCTGCACTGACTGGGCAGCCAGTTTTAAGCAAAGATAACTACCTGGGCTGAGTTCTGCTCTGCATTCTTTCCCCTTGGGAAACCTCTACCTTGGAATTGTCTCCTATTCAGCTCCTAATTTTCAGGAAAACAGCAGCAAATTAATCTCTTGAGACTTTCAGCATCTTTCACACATGGCTGAAATTGGCCAGCAGATCCAGAAGTTAATGGTAGAGATGGAAGGGTTTGCAAATGGCAATGACACTCTTCTGTGTCCACATTGCCTATTTTCCCCTCCTTCTCTCACAGAAATCAGAAACAAAAGAGAAAACACCAAGTACCCAGACATGCAGAAGCTAGACAACTTTAGAGTTCAAAACAAAAAATGCAAACCCAAGAAGGAAATTGACAAAACCGACACACCCCAATGACTTGAAATAAAATACCATCACCACCCAAAACCCCTGTGGTTTCCAAACCTACAAGACTGAGGGAAAAGGAGAGGACTAAAGGCATCATCTAAATTACTACTAGGTCTCCCTTTCATTCTTACAAGAGAGAAACAGAAATGTTCAAAACTGTTTCCTACAACTACACTTTTTTTCGCTCCCTCAGCGCAAAAACTTCATTCCACCACACAACTGCAGGCACTCACTCTCCAAACAAGTCTGACAAATGTTAAGACACCATCTCCATCTGGTTGTCTAATACACCTTGGTTCTCAACCCAATGCAATCCAGATTGAATCCTTCACCCTTCCAAAGGTCTCCTGCCCTGCTAGCCTTCCCTCCTCCTGGTCACACACCTAGACTGACCTCTCCTATCAGATGCAATTAACAGACCCCTAAAGTCAGAAATCAAAATTTTGGGAAGAGCATAAGGTTGCAAAAATGTTTTTTAAAACTGCAAAAGTTTCATTTTAAAACATTAATAGTCATCTCAAGCTTCCCATTGCAAATTACTGTAGCGAAGTCTGAGACACTAGGCTTCAACATATGAACTTACCACCCTGGCAACTGTGTGCTTCACACTGTATGTTCAGATGGATTGCCACATATTAATTAAGGCATATCTTAAACAATCTTGCATTAGAATAGAAAGAGGAAAAAACCTACTACTATTGCATTATGAAAAAACATCATAATTAAGCACTGTAACAGGACAGACTACCTAGACAGGCTGTGAAATCCCTCTTCGCTGGAGATTTTAGACATGTTAGACAAACACTGTTATCTGTACTCATGCAGCCAGACAATGAAGGAAACAGAAGAGAAGCCACTTCCAGCCTTACACTTCTGTGAACCTATGTTTCAAAGAAAAAAAAAAAAAAGAAAAAGAAAAAAATACAGAAAAAAAAACCCACAGAAAATCAGTTTAAGTACTGAAATGTTGGTGTTTTGGAGAACGTATCTTCTATTTCACTTATTTTTAAATTCAAATTCAAGCAGTGAGCAGTTCCACTAAGTCTACAAGCTTAATACTTAAAACTGCTTGTAAGCTATGCAGATTCCTGTCCTATCCAACATAAAGCATCACCAAGCCTGTTTCATTCAGGGCATAAACATTTTGTTCCAAATGAAACTTTACACACTGCTTACACACAGCCCTGGCTGGGAAAGTTAGATTCTGCTCAGAAAATGACAGCACACGTTCAAGGCACAGCCAGACTGAGTCCAAGCACAATATAGCTCCTGTGCTTTTACAGCTACACTATTTCTTTACACAACTAGACAGTTAATGAAGCCCTAGTCTGACATACAGGCTGCACTTGTACGTGTGGTTATCCATCAAGCATACCAGTTGTGTCCCTCAGTCTGTTTCCATCCACTAAGCTAGTATTTCTGAGAGAGCTCCCAAGTCAAATAGAAAAATAAATTTAATTTTTAGGTTACATCTGAAAGAGTCATAAACAATAGGTATAGCTCTAGTAAAGAAGTAGAAATTGGCTTGCAGATGTTTAAAAAAACTTGTTTAATGTGCAAGATACACAGAGTAACTAATTCAAACCACTGAATTAGAAGAGTTGAATAGCCAAAGGAGGCTTTTCCCCGTGTCACACAATTCATACTTCAAACAAATTACGTTGAAACGCTGAAGTAACTCTAACTGGCAAGACAGAATTGGATAAAGATGCTTCAGTTCACTCACTTTAATGAATAATTAAGATTATAATTTTTTAAAAAATACTTCAATCTCTATCCAACTCCACACCAAAAATTTTGCAACAGTGCTGAACCACACAGACATAGACCTATGGAAAGATTCCCAAAGATAAAAGGATATTCTCTTTGCTCAAATTTTCACTTCATACTTTCCACAAATCATTTACATATTAGACAATGGAATGCTGTCTATCCTGGATATGTATAAAGAAGGAAAAGTGGTTTAATATTGCATATCACAGAAGGCAAACAAGTGAAACGAGGAAAGATTGTATCTTTAATATCAGGTCCATATGAACACCCAAACAAAATTCTTTAGCAATATTGGGGAACAGCTCAAAGGTGTATGAACCACCTCTGCAGGCACAACCCTCACGATTAACGCATCCAAATCCTCTAAAATATAAGGGTGTATAAACCTGTCTCACAGTTCTAAACACAAGATTTAAAGTGTGGTATATCAAGTCATATAAGAAATAAAGAACAAAGTGGCGCAAACCATTTTTTTCCAATATAGCTTTTTAAACCCCTCAAATTTTTACTAAGACTAGTATTACTAAAATGCCCTTACTGTAGCATTCCTTTTTACAAGGACTAGTATGTGATTTAAATACAGAGTTACCAGATACCTGTTCAGATATGAATTTTACCAGAGGAAGCCATTAATATTTTCCCCCTAATAATCAGCAAGTAATTCTGAATCCAGGGCTAGCTCTCTATTGTATCTTCAGCCACAAAGGTGAAGGCAGAACCACCTTCTTTCCTCATTCATACTCCAGATTATGAGCGAAACTGTCATCTACAGCCCCACTGTAAAGATTTTTTTTGGAGCTCTCCCCAAGGAGGTCCAGATACTCTCCACCAGACAGAAACTAACAAACCTGTCTGATCCCTCTGATGTCGCAATTTTGCATTTATAAACAATTCTATACACTGCTGAGAAATAGTATCCATTCACTAATCAGAAGTAAGAATTAACAGAGGTTTGCAAAGCTACAAAAGCAGCATTTTCACTCTGATGGGAGCGTACAGTTCATACTTTGGGGGAGGGGAAGACAAAAAAGAGTGTTAGCTCTTTCATGAACATAAAAGGGCAGAATTACACATTAGTAGTAGCTTCCCCATGTATAGACATTTTTTTTCTGAAATGCAGCCTAAACTTAAAATCAACCATTAGTTACTTTAACTAAAGCTTAAATCATCCGTGTAATTACTTGTACAGAGGATTATGACCAAGGTTTTTTAAAATGTGGATTGTTAAAATTTCACAATTAAGAAATAAATCACAATGGGAAAACAGGTTCCTATTCACAAAACAAGCAAACAAGCATCCTTAATAACTTTTAGCAAGGCAAAACCAGAACTGAAATACTGGGAATGCTGTTGCCAGGTCAGGATTGAGGTGAACTGGCAAAGCCGTGCGAACGACATTGCACGGCACCTGCCCAGCCCTTGGCCTGGTTCAAATCCATACTCACTCTTTTAGTAACCCTTCTCCCTCGTGAGGGCACAGAAATTACCAACTCAGTGAAGTTTTCAAAGAGGGGAAAAAAAGCCTACGCTTTTTAAAAATTGTATTTGAAAAAAAAAAAGCAGCTAAGATGCTGGGTATTCTTGATTCATACATGATTTAATACCAATATTTTTGACCTTCATAAGTCCCTTCTTCTAGGGGGAAAAAAAAAAGAAAAAAGAAAAAGAAAAAAGAAAAACACTCCTCTACCACAGAAAGACACTGCAGACGTCAATCTAAAATAATGGCAGTCAAAGGTCAGGATGATATAGGCAACATCAATCTTTTAATTTAAATATCTTCCTGAAAGAAATCTCTTAAAAAGCAGAAATGAGAAAATCAGGGACTATCCAGTCAGAGCGATGAAGAAACTGCCTCAACATGCATAATTTACAGGATTTTCCTAATAATGACACCAAATATACTCAACTTTAACAAATAATTCAATTTTAAGACCTCAGTGAAATGTAATATGGAAACTACCATCAGCTTGTTGGGTCATCTTAGCAAGATACAGCAATTTTCTTACAAAGATTAATTTATGGACTATACACATCAGATTACAAAATAACACTAAAAAAAGCAAGCACTGCAAACTGGATCCCAATTAGCAAAAGACACCAAAGTGCTAGGAGTCTTCCAAAACCGCTGGAAAACGCATACTGCAAAAAGAATTGGTATTAGTGCCTAACAAAGCTGGGTAAACACTCCGAAGGCTCCAACATGCTATTCTGTCACCATGACAGAAAACCAAAGGATGCCAGACCAATACACATCTCTCTTCCAGTATCAGGGACAACCATCCTACATACCTGACACTGAGCGCCCGAGCAAAATTAAAAATAGGTCTAGAGCATCCAGAAAATAGGAATGAGGATGCCCTTAGCATATATGCTTCCAACTTCTTGTTAAAAAAAAAGAAAACAAAACACAAAAAACTCTCCAAGATCTTTCAACATTCCCAACAGCGTTTCTTTTTACCGTTCTATTATCACAAGTGACAACAGAAACAGCTAAATTTTTGCTTCGGATCCTTCCTCCATGAAAAAAAACCAAACAACCCCAGGTTACAATAAGCGTGTTATAAAACTGCAGCACATGTTTAAGGCCCCTAAAAGCACCGATGCTGATAAAATTAAAAATGGCTGTGCCCAAAGATCCCACAGCAAGACAGGCACAGCTCTGCTGGCGATTAAAATATATATTAAAAATTCCTGCATTACCTTACAAAGGGCGAGGCATGCAAAACAAAAAGATTATATATTTTTCCAAAACTGAAAGTTAGGAGACAAGAGATGCAGATCTAGGCAAAGCATGCGTCTTGAATGCAGGTCATTTACACAATAAAGCCGATTTTATTCTCCGAGACACTTAACGTATCGGGATTTCAAAACTTTATGGGGCTTCGCCGCCGAAATCGATGCCCAGCACTTTTGAAGGAGACACCGATGTGCCCAAATCCCCGCGGACCCCACCCCCCTTCCCTCTGCCAAAATGGCTAGTTCGCTACACCCGCTGGCTACTTACCAGCCGCAGTGCTGAGCAGCAGGGTGGCACTGGAGAGCAGGAGCACCAGCACAAGGTGCTGCAGTGAGGCAGGCATACCTGGGGGAGCCAAGGTTCCAGGCAGGAGGAGGAAAAAAAAAAAAAAAAAAGCAAAAAAAATGGGGAGGGAGGGGGGCCCGACGAGAGGAATTTCCTCCTCCTTGCGCGCAGCCTTCCTCAACTCTCTGGCTTTACGATCCCGTCTGGAAGGGCAAATGGCAGACGAGAGGAGCCGTCTTCGCTCTTACTCCATTACACCCGCCCGCCGTCATGTCTCGGGGCTCGGCACCGCTCCGTGGCCGCCGGGGAAGCGCCTGCTCCTGCCTCCCGGCCCCGAGGCATCTCCCCCCGCCGGGCGGCGGCGGCGGCGGCGGCGCGCTCCCCACCGGGCTGGGGCTGGGAACCGGGCACCGGGCTTATTTCCCACGCAGCTCCACCGCGCCGAGGGACCGGCCCGGCCGAGCAGCGAACATGTCCAGCCGCGCACCCGCGCCCAGGCACCGGCAGAGCCGCGGCAGGGGGAACCGGCACCGCTACGGGCTGACGGCACCGCCGCGTCCCATCCCGTTACAGGTCTCCGCGCTCCCGCCGCCCCTCCTCACTGCCTCACGCTCCCGGGAAGGCGGCGGCGACCGCCTCAGTCGCTCCGCGGCCAGGCGCGACCCTCCCCCGCTCTCACGGCGAGGACTGGGGCCGCATCTCGGCCCATCCGTGTCCCCCCGCCGGGCGGGCTCCGGCGCGCGCCCCCCGCCCCCCACCGCAGCGGCGACGCCGCCCCCGGCCACCCCGACAAAGGTGGGGCCCAGAGCGCGGGGCGGCGGGTGGCTCCTCCCCGGCGGCACCCGGCTGCTCGCCGCGGCCGAGAAGGCCCTTCCCCGCGGCGGGGGAAGGCGCTCCCCCTCCGCCGCCTCCCCCGCCCCCCGAGCTCCCACAACGCCGGGCAGCCCCCGGCCCCGCGCGGCCTCCTCCCGCGGGCCCTCGCTCGCCGCCGGGCAACGGCTCAGCCCCTCCGCGCTGCCAGCGCCTTCCCCCCCGCGCCGGGCTCGCCGGCGAGGGTCAGCTCCGAGCCGCTCCGCCTCCTTCCCTTGCCGGCCGCCGGCTGCGGGCGGGAGCCGAGGGCCGGAGATCCTCCTCCTCCTCCCCTACTCCTCCTCCCCCGCCGCGGCTCGCGCCCCCGCCGGCCCGCCCCAGCAGCACCAACGGCTCCGCCGGCTCCAGACACAAAGCGGGGTCGCTCCAACCGCCAGCCCTGGCACCCGACCCGCCGGCCAGGCCACGCCCCCCGCCCCTCACTGGCGGGGCCGGCCGCCGCCCCGCCCCTGCCCGCCGCGCCCCTGACCATAGAGGTGGGCCTCCAGGCAGGTAGAGAAGGGCCCTGCTCGGGCAGGAGGCGGGGCGGTGCCCGGCGGGCGGGCGGGCGCGCGCGGGGGCAGCTGCCCCGCCATGTTGTGGGAGGGGGCGGCGGGCCGGCGCTGGGCCGTGCCAGGGGCGGGTGGGCCGCGGGCAGCGCCGATGGGGCAGAGGCCGCCGTGGCGAGCGGGAGAGCTGGAGGCGAGGGGGCTGTATGGGATAGGCCCGGGCCTCGCCCAGCCTGCCGCGGGGGAAGGCTCCGCCAGACCTTCCCGGGAGGGCCGCGGGGGGCTGCCCCCGGGGGACCCTCAGGGAGCTAGGCAGCAGGGGAACCTGAGCTCAAGAATCGCAAAAGCGAGTTTAAAAACAACAACAAAAATCTTTTGCAGGCCCTGAGATTGCATCAGCCTTGAACGCCACGGACTTTGTCTCAAAAACCCCGAAGCTTCTGCCTCGTCCCCTGCTTCAAGGCCCTGTTGTCGCAGGCCCTGTTGAGCTCTGCCGCAGCACTGGCAATACTACCTACCTCTCCCTCCCTCTACCTCTCCTGGCAAGTCCACCCATCTCATACGGCTTCAGCCACCAGACTCTCACAAGCAAAAGCACTATCTGCCTCTTAAATTGAAGAGATTTTTATGATTTCAAAACAAAAGATAAAGTCAACTGGCTGAGCTGTTCATATGCTTTAACCTTTGCTATATTGCATAGGACAAGAGAGATAATTGAGGCCAGCAGTTGATGGGAGAACTGGACTGGAATGTAGTATCTGATGTTGTGGCCCGGCAAGGCTCTTTCAAACAAGTTTTACTGGGCGTAGTGTAGAAAAGGGTTCTTAAAAACATTCTGCACACAGAGGGCACCTTCATATCTGGGCTTCTCCACAGGGTCAATTATGGGAAATTGCTTCCCTGTGCCTAACTTCTTACGCCAGGTTCAAGAATGGGGTACAAGGAATACGAATTCAAAAATCCAATTCCACCCCTCAAAATAGTAAATGCTACTAAATAAAAAAGTGTAGTTGCAAATCAGAGTTGGAATTTTAATGATAATAAAAGGCTTCTTTGCATAACTCCATTCTTCTTCACAAGCCCTAACAGGTGAAGTAGATGTACTCTAGTTCTTGCATCATCAGGAGAATTATTAAATAAATTGTAATAGGATTTTTATCATTGTGATGCTTTCGCCACAGACACACTTTGAGATTCCTAGGGTCAAGCAGGGTTTATGTGGCTGATGGTTATAAAAATGTTTTAAAAGTTTGTTACGATATATATACTTCCAGTCTATGCAGATCTGACATGGATATTGGAGAGAGACAATAAAATACAGAATCCTAGATTGTGATTTGTATTGCCACTTTCCAGAACTGCAACCACATGTTAACCACAGTATCCTTCCTGTTATTTGTGGAATGTGAACTGTCAAGAAGAAATAACATTTAGAAGAGGAGAAAAAAAAAAAAAAAAAAAAAAAAAGAGAAACCCCAACAACAAACAGAATAGTTTTACCTCCAAGGGAGAGGACCAACACTTGAGTATTTTCTTTGGGCCCAAAATCCAGTGTTCTGGTTCAGCAAAGACATCAAACTATGCAACATATGTTCTGTCCAGCTGTACTACCAATAAAAGAAGTGAGATCTACTTTGTTCACAGAAAACAAGAACTTAACTGTGTGGGTTACACAGTACTTTCACTGTTTAGATGCTAAAAGAAAATTACTGTAATTATATGACATGAATCAAAACCTGCTCAACCTGAAGTAAATGACAGAAGTCTCACTTGTTTTAATGGATCTAGTTTTGGCTCATTAATTAATACCGGGAGTTCTTCTCCACAAGAAATTGTACAAAAAACAGATATTCTGCTTTAAAATGCATGTCTTTTTTTGTCTCCCCCAAATGGATTGGATTTTTGTTCTGTGTTTTCCTAGAAAGACGGAACAAGACATGTGCTTTTTAATACAATTATTTCCCCTCAGCTTCACAAAAACCCAGACCCTGATCAAGCAAACACCCTTGTGAAGGCCATGGGATTGTGGTTCTGCTTTGCCTGAGCTTATATCAGGTCCGTGGACTCATCTCCCAGGATTGCAATCCCAGAAGTTGGCAGGACTTTCTCCTCCTTCCCTAACCTATTTTAAATTTTGCAAAACCTCTTCTCCTCAAGGGCCAGGTCCCTCCTAGCCTCGTGTGACTGCAAAGGCTGCAAAGGGCCTCTGGCCCCGCACCGGTGACAGGCTGCAGAGCTGGAGCCACTGTGCCTGTTTCTCTGGAGCTGGCAGGGCCGAGGAGGGGCTGACCTCTGCTTCACCACACAGATGTAGGAAGCAATCGCTGCTGTCTAAGCACAGAAGCAGCTTCCTTTTCCTGTGGTGGTGGGAGGAAACCAGAGATCTAAACTGTCACACTCAGACTCACTCATTGTTATGTGCTTGGACAAGAACATATTTATAATTCTTTCTGTGATACCGTGTTATCTGTAAGCTAGGATTTCACAATTGACATTCAGCAATGCCAAGTAAGACCCGCAGAAAAATACTCAGAATAATGACAACTTGCAGAGCTGCAGCACACTAAATCTGTGTCGTGGCTTCAGGTAAGGGATGGGAGGAGGCAAGAGCAAACATGTAAAATTTACCAAGATTTGAAAGAAAATATTCTGACTGAAGCACTGTATTTCCACCAGGAAGAACTTCACCCAATGAAACAATATTGAACTTAATGGAGACAAGATTGTTAAAAAACAGAGTGAGGAGAAAAGATGCAAAGGAGATGCTCTTTTGCAACTGTGTGTGCTGTTTTCACAGCCAGGCAGGGGCAAGGCTGCGCCAGGAGGGCAGTCACGGGGCAGAGAACATGGAGGACAGCAGCAGAGGAGCCCGGCCGGGTATGGTGGCTGCAGGCTTCCTGAGATGGAAGTCTGATGTGCACCAAGTCCACGGCAGGGCACATGTGTCTTGCCCTTGGACGAGGGAGCTTTGAACAGCATATCCACGTGCAGTGCACTGAGGCTGCTTCCTCTGCTTGAGTGAGACATGGAGATGAGAAATGAGGCTGATACGCATCTTGGATGTTTTCAGCTGTCGGTCACACTGATGCAGATGCAAATGTGTTGATATCACTTGCAAATTCAATACTGTACACAAGTGAAACCAATCATGTCCTTGTTGGCAGCATCACCTTTAAATGCCACACATCTTTTTTTTTAATTACCTGGAATATGGAAAAATATTGTAATGCTTCTAAGGGAGTATTCCAATCAGTGGAAAATAAAATGAAAAAAGGATGAAGAAAACGAAAATTAACTACCAAACAACAGCTTTGGCCCTATTTCTTTTTAGAAAATGCAATGTTCAGGCACTTTAAAAAGATTTTTCAGGATAGGGCCACTGTTATCCAAGAGTTTTTCAGCACTGACGCAACATAACTGTTATCATTGTTAAGACTCAGGGGACTGTTCTTTTTGACAGGGCCTTTCATGAAGTCAACAAATCAGTTTAAGGCAAGCCATAAATTATATTTGGCTGCCCATCGACTTGGCCAGTGTTCTCTCAGTGCTGTCGTAAGCGCCAGGGCAAGAAGATAACAACATGGCCTGATGTTTAGCTTTGAGGGGATACTTTGTTCCTGAATTAAAAACAAAGCATCCCCATAGCATAGACTCTGATGGATAAACATGAATCAGCAATCAAGGTGTTCACACATTTTTCTACAAATAAATACAGTCACTCTGGATCCTAAGTAATAGCTTAATAAATAATGGATGTGGTACAGGTCTCCACCACAAATGCCTGCCACTCATGGCTAAATTAGGGCACCTGTCAACCAGATCATCTCCCCAATCTCGCCTCCTGTAACAGTATGTGGAGACAGAGGTGGTTTCTGCTAGCCAGGTTCCAAGCCTCATGTAGCTCTCTAGATTATTATTAACATCCTGAATTGCAGCCAGAATGAACCAAAAAGACAATACTGACTGCTTACAGTCTGCTGAGTTAGCAGCTACAGCTTCAGCCGATGCAGCCAAACAAGTAATCACACGCAGTCCTTACCCTTAGAAGTATTCAGTTACTGATTTTATATAGATTTTCCCATCAGTGCCACCAATCCGGGGTGTTGCACAGAGGCATTAAGGCACCCCCGTAAGTCCCCTCAGAGTTAGGGGTCAGGATAACAAGGGTGGCTGTGGGAAGAGCATAGGTACAGGGCATGTGATACGCAGAAAGAAAAGTGGTGAATCCTCTGGGGACTTTAAAAGCAATCTAGACCCAGACGTACCTTTCTGCAGCATGGATCCATTTCCCTGGGAATAGGGAAAGGCACTCTGACCTTCAGAGCCTGCCCACAACCCAGCAGCATCACTTTCACCTTATCTGAATCATTGTCGGCTTCTGCTCCTTTTCCAGGCCTGGGCTTCATCTTGGGAAAACAGATTCCACAACAGAGGGACAGAGACACCAAGCTGTGACTGAAGCCCCACAAAAGTCCTGGTGGGAGGAAACTCAGTTCCTTTCTGCTCTTTCTGACAGGCAGGGAAAGCACTACACACGATGGTCAGTCTGCCCTGCCAAGATGCAAGACTGGCAAAACCTCCTGTGGCATCACATACCAGAGCAGGCTCTCACACTCCCAATTCTACCAACAGCCTTAAGGAAACGGTAAATTGAATTCCCTGTCTCAGAGGGAATTCATTTCCCCTTTAGTGCAGTTAAATAATCTGTGCCAGACATTAATTTTGGCATTTAGACTCATGAAAGTCCATCTGAAGGTTGTTATGACTTCATTTTTCTTTGCCTCTGAAGCACAGAGAAGAGCACCAACTGTGGAGCCTTCGGAAAAAAAAAAATTACGAGTGTGAGCTAGCGAGTCTTTTCAGACTTGGGTTTTTCTAACTCTACTATGTTGCTGTGTAATGTGCTGCAAGGTGAACCGTGCTCTGCAACAAAGTCACAACAGTCTTTGACACATAGCAGAAGAGCAGTTTTGTGGCAGTTTCATTTACCTTTTGATGGGAGACTTTAATTTGATGCAAAAATTAATTGCACTACTTTTGTGGCAGTCTCTGGAAAGATTTATTTTGATATTAAACTTCTTTTCTTTTATGCTGGTCTCACATTCCCCGGTTTTGGTATAGAGAGTGGTTTGCTATGGGGAGCCCATAATGGCAAGATCAGAGATGCAAGGGTCAGGCCTGGAAATGTAAGCAGATGGGTGTGGGACAGGTCAGCCTTCGGTGCTCAGGGAGGAGGAGGAGGAGGAAGGTGCACACTGTGGGATAAACA
Source organism: Falco cherrug (assembly GCF_023634085.1). Lineage (NCBI taxonomy): Eukaryota > Metazoa > Chordata > Aves > Falconiformes > Falconidae > Falco > Falco cherrug. The sequence continues at coordinate 13,828,144 of NC_073704.1, read as the reverse complement.
TGCAGAGAGAATATTTTGTATCTAGAAGGATTAGCAGTGAAATAGTTAACAGACATTTTCACATTTCATAATACATGATATTTCCCTGTGATAATGAACTACCAACAATGTTCATAGCAGTCACTGTCTTGTTTTAGAGATAACACTGCTTAGTCTGTGGAAACCTTATCTCCGTTTTGGGGGTGGAGGTGAGAGAAACTTTCAAGCTAGCTCTGAGAAGCGCCTCCCACTTTGAATTAAGTCTGAAATAGTATGTTAAAGGCCCTTTACAGCTTGCCCAAATCTCTTGGCTTGTTCATCACAACATAAAATGGAAAATTTGCTGCAGGGTGTTTATCAGTTCAAAACATCACTTATTCATTAAATCCAACAATGGACTTAGTCAGAAATAGAAATGTAATGAGCAGTGTCAGAATCATCTTCTGGTTCGTAGCAGAGGGGTATGTCATCGCCACAGACCTGCAGGGTTTCATTCCTGAGACTACCTGAGCCTTCTCACACTCAAAACAGGCAGCTGGGAGCAGAGCTCATGGAATCTCCAATACATTCTCCTCCTACCCTTACCTTCCTTTTTCCTTCTGGTTTTGGGGGTTGATTTTTTTTTTTGCTGTTGTCATTTGGGGTTTTATAATCACTCACTACATGAGCTAGTTGGCAGTGCAAGCCAGGCTGGTTTCCAAAACCCACTTTTTCCTTTTTGTTCTTTAATTTCTCACAGACGATTAGACCTAAAAATATTTCTCCAATCAGCTCAATACTTCTAGCAGAAAGCTAATAAAAATGCCCTTTGAAAACAAAGTGAAGGCCTCTGATAAGCCTTGGTGGACCTGTACTCAGTTTGCCACGGTGGAGGTCTGTAGGAAGCAGCTTCTGTGTGTGCTCATTGCTGGTGGTCCCTGAACTCCACGCCAGACTGGGAAGCATCAGACGTTCATCTAAAGGAGAAAAGCACTGTCTACAAAATGCAGTCGTTAGTTGTTGTTTTAAATGACAAATTTTAATAGCAAACCGGGCATGCACGTAACCCTCCTGAGCGGTGGCAGCAGTAGCACCATTTGCCCCTGGGTGACACCAGGCCTTGGAGGTGTGAAGCCTCGCTGTACCCCTTGCACTGTACCCCTTGCACGGCTCTGACACGCTCCTTGCTGCCTGCCGAGCCGGGGTGGCCGGTGGGGATGAGGGCACAGTCAGGGCTGCATTTGTCACCTACCGATTTTTCACCCTTTCTTTGGCAGCTCCTTTGCAGCTGTGGCTCTGCTCCGAGGCTGCTGTTTTGGACAGTCATTTGGTGTAACAGGGCACACATCCCCTTCCCTCCGGGTCTTTCGGCACGGGCAGTGCAGCCCTCAGCCTTTGCTGTGACCTGGCTCCTTGCTCTCTCCCCATTTGTTTTTCAAGGAGTCAGCAGCAGCGTCGAGGGAACAGTTTTTGCTCAGACTTCTTACAACAGTTTGCAATAAGAAAGGCTGCATCAAATATGAACGGAACAGCAGTGCTTCTTCAGGTTTTGTCTTCTCTTGCAAAGACAAAACCCAGTGAAAGCGGAGTCAGAACCCAAGCGTCTTTTAACTTGGGGCAGGCTGCTGCTGCAAGCGCAGTGACAGAGGGCTGACCTCTTGGAGCCATCGCTTCCAGAGGAGGGTGACCGCTCAGCCTTCCTCCCCTGCATGTGGCTAGCTCCAGGAACATCACCTAGAGAAAGACAAAAGTAAAACCATTACCTTTTACTGTACCGAACAGGAGATTTCTATCTCTTATGCTTCTGCCTGCATGACATGACATCTATTGCCTGACAATTCCGAAACTTATTTTTATCTGTGAGGAATGTTCCTTCAGATCAAGACATGAATCAGTATCTGCACGGCCTGCTGGCCTTTCATGGATCGATCTGGAAATGTAAACCCGGCTAACTGCTTCCCCAAAACAGCCATCAGGAGCCCCCTTGTTGAAGCGATACGGGCCAAGTCCAGCCACCGGCACCGGTCCTGAGTCGCTGGGGCAGGTAGCAAGCGTCACAGGCACTGTGGGTCTCTTCCCCACGCTGCCTACAGACATTTGAAATTGCAGAGGCCCTACAAGCTTTGATTCACGAGCGAGAGCCAGGCCTCCAGAGGCCATTTCCAGAGCACAGGATGGGCTGTGCAAGCCTTGCGTGTGTGGCTTAGGGGGCACAGGCAGCCCTCAGATGCTGTGAAACCCCTGCCACCACTTCCAGTTTCAGATGGAAAGGCACAGATGTAAATGAGGATGGAGGGACAAGTGGGCAGAGACTTCTAAAGGAAAAATTGCCCTTTGTTTCCATAGCAAAGAGTTTGTAGTTTTTCTACAGATGAAAGCTCATCAAAAGCAGGAAGGACAATCTGACAGAAAGAAATGCCATGAGGTGCTTTAAATTTCATAAGTTTGAAAGAACTTTTCCTTCCCCCCCATTTGCCACAAAATAGTTGTGATGTTTTGCATATTGCTTTCCCCCCCCTTCCTCTCCCCCACCCCTCACTGTGTTCAGTAAAATCAGTGTCTGAGCAGGGTTTGTCTCCAGCATTTTTTTCAGTTTCACTTTTGTATTCATTTACTTTTAACCATCCCCTCAACTCTGGAGAGGTTGCATTTAGCAAAAGGAAACCCCACCAGCCCTGTACCTCTTCCCCCATAATTTGGCTGAGGCTCTCACGTCCCCAGCAGCAGCAGAAGGGTGGAAGGGGTGTGCAGTGAGGGCAGACATAGGCACGGATTCTGAGCTAAACGTTGAACAGAAAAAGGGGAGAAGTTGCCAGCAGGAGAGAGGGGAGCAGAAGAGGGAAAGGAAGAGAGAAAAAGTTACAGGGAAGGGTTAAGCAAGTTGGAATTTGCATGTACTGATGTACAAAAGGAGGGATGCTAAGCTCATACCTCTAATATCTGTGACCAAACCTCCCTATGGGTTATCATTTTACTGGGATGCAGCTATTTTTACAGTAAAAGAGTTGCTGTGTGACAGTCCCCACAGTGCTCCCGTCAGAGGTATGAGCAGATGGGAGCAGAGCAATAGAAGGAATCCTGCGGGTGTGGAGAACGGGTCGAACCCACCCCAGCTTTCCTTAACAACAAGAGGGTGCTGGTCTGTTTGCCCAGGAGCCCTCCCGCAGGGGATCCCCCATCTGTGCCTGTGAAGGGAAGCACATAAAGTCAGAGTAGCAATAGTAAATATCTTAAATCTTTCAGATGTCCAGGGACATAAGGCTGTCACTGCAGCCATCTGCCTGGAAGGGCTGAAGATGAGTGTGTGCAACAGGGGGTGTAGGATGGAGAAAGAAGCAGGTCCCTGCAAGGCCAGCACGCTGACAGGAGCTGCTACAGCCCCATCAGCCATCCCGACTCCCTCCGGCCACCGAGCAATCCCCAGTCCAGTGTCCCACCCCTTCTCCTTCAAGGCAGACCCCATCCTCTCCTCCTTCCCCTGACCCCCAGCCCACCCTCCCCGGGCGCCTCCAGGCTCCCTTGCCGTGGGTTGGGCTCTCTCCATCCCCGCCGAGGGGCAGCCCGGGCTGATGCTTGAGCAGAGGGTGACCGGCCCTCAGCTTCCCACCCAGGGTCACGTCCACTCGCGGTGCCTGGGCAAGGCATGGGCTCACAGGGCACTCGCTACCCTCAGCCACCTCAGCATGCAGAAGGCACGAGCACCTGCAAACCCACCCAGCCGCTCGTCCCACCCCAGAACGGTGCTGTGCTGGGCCAGAACTCCCCGCCTGCCCTACAGGACAGGCAGAGCGAAGGGCCGCCCGTCACAAAGCCCTGCTTCTGATGGCCCCAGGTCCCGGTAATCAAGTGCAGGCACCTGCAACTGTGGCAGAGCCAGAGCTGGGCTTCATTTCTCCTCTCCATCCCACAGCTGCCCTGCTCATTTGGCCCGGTCCCAACAGATACGCAGTGACAGGACAGGAGGCTGGCAGTGACATTTTGTGGGGGACAGAAGACCCCTGTGGCTGGCCACACTGCCGTCACTGTAGCCAGGTGCAACTGGAAAAGGCTCCGAAGATTCGCAGCGCCCACCCACAGGAGCAGGTCCCTGGGGCAGGCCGGCAGATCATCCTTGGCTCAGAAGGAAACAGCGAGTCCCGTATTTCTCTCAGCTTAGCCAAAAGCTGTAAAGCAGATCCCTCCTGCTCTCTGCTAGTGTTCAGACATCCCCTGTGTGTTCTGTTGATGAAATCTCTCACCCCAATTCGGGAGATAGCGGTGTTTGCTAAACACGCTCTGCCTTGCTACCAGAAGAGCTTCTGACCTTGTCCTGTCTTCTTCTTGGCATTTGGCAAATACTTATCAGTGCTCACAGTGACCTCCAGCCAGCTGAGCAGAAGGCTTTGGAGCCAAACATGTGCACAAATAATTCCAGGGGCAGCTGTTGCTACTGTATTATCTCCTCCTGTGGTTTCTACAGATACAAATAGTTAATACATGTTGCAGTTCATAGCTCCTCTCCCTTTAGCACACCAAGGAGCACCTCTTCAGCTCGGGGCCCTTACACCCATCCCAACAACGCGGGCCTTCAATCTGGTATTAGCCCATGTTGCCAAATGTGTCTTACCCTTGGATGGAACGGAGCCCAAACCAGCCAAAGCCACAGATCACAGCCCTGCCGCCTCTAGCTGAGGAGGTCACCATTTAATCACCTTCCCAAATGAAGCCGAACAGAGGCCGCTCTGTGCATACCCAAACGTAGCACCCCTCTCCTCAGCTCCTCTGGCCTCCCGCAGCTCAGGCGCGAGGGGTTTTCTCACTCCAATCCGTGGAGGTCCAAGCCTGATCAGAGTTCATTCGACCCAAAGAGCAACAATGATTCGCTTCCAAAAAATGAGGCTATTATGGCTAGAAACGATTATGAAAGCCTGCAGGAAGCTAAGACCAGATGTGTGCGCGGCTCACTCCAGCTGTTGCTTAGAGCAAAGCCGTGGTTTGTTTTGTTTTTGTTTTTTAAACAAAACAGAAGAGAGGATTGTCAGGAATTAGGCCTGGTCTGCAACAAGCTTTTCCGACATTCGCCTGCACTGCCTTTGCAGCTGTGCAGCTGGGCTGGGAGCAGGTGCCCACAGAGAGTGGGCACAGCAGCGCCCAGAGGATGGATGCAAACACGGCAGGAGCCTTACAGAACGGGGGAGAAGTGAAAGGGGATGCCATCCCTTTTAAGTTCAGCTCCAAGAATCAGCTGGTTGTCGCTGGGATTTCCCATTATTGTTTCAGTAGGATGCTCTGTACCGTTACCTAGAAATCAGAGCAATCGCATGGCTACGATCATTCCTTACCTTTACAGCAAACCTTTCATCAGAGGATCTCAAAGCAGCTTGATAGCAAGAGCGGGCACAACCTCACACCGTGCCTGTGAGATAAGCGAGGGATGGAATAGATTAACTGCCTAAAAGCACACAGCAGCTCTGTGGGATGAAAGAAAATAAGAAAAAAAAATATACGTTTGAAACCATACAGGGTTTTATGGAGAGGCAGCCTGGAAGGCTGCCAGGATGCTGAAATTGCCACCCCTACACAACCACAAATACCATGGAAACCAGCAGGGCACCAGCAGGCAGGAAAGGAGAACAGCTGAAAAATGGCTTTCCACGAAACACAGCCGGGCTGGGACGCTGCTCCCGTCCTGCCTGAGGGAGGGCTACGTGCCCAACCACCAGCGCTGCTGCCAGTGGGAGCAGGGCTCCACGAGAAAGGAGTTATTCCCAGTAATTTCCCACCCTGGGGTAATATTGCTTTCCTGGTGGTGGCCAGTGGATGACAGCAGAAAGTGGGATGGCTGAGGGCTGCTACATCATGGCAGCTGTGGTACGGAGCTAATGGGAACCCTGAGCGCCAGGTGAAGCTCCAACACGTGCTGGGAGGTGTAGGAAGATGAAAGTAAGTTGACACCTGAGTGAGGACAGGGAAGGAACTTGCACGTGCAAGCTCCTGCGTGCCCTGGCTGCTGAGGCACGATAAAGAGGCATGAAACACTCAACAGGAATAGTAGTTTTCCCCGCAAATACCGAGAAAGCTCAAAAAAGGATTCCTTTAAGCTGAGCAGAAGTGAGCAAAGGAAAGAGGCCTGGAAAACAAAACCAAAAATAACAAATGAAACTGAATATAACTGGAATAACAAAAATAAACAAACCCAGACAAGCAGTGGGGAAGGAATGAACATACTGTTAATCTGTTGAGTACACTGTGCACACGTAAAATGATAGAGTAAGCCTGGCGAAACGTCCGACCTCCCAGCTCAGCAAGGATACCTGCCCGTCACCAAACGGCACACATCCCTCAAAAAGCCATACTCTCGGTTAGCCAAGTCAGGAGGAATGTGAGCATAAACCGGCTGTGCTCGTTCAAAACACTGCTAAGAGGAACAGCAGCATCTTGTGAGCGAGCTGGGGTACGGGGCAGCCAGCACCAACCAGTCTTGGAAAAAAGTGGCCCAGTGGAGATGAGAGGCAGGTAGAGATACGGACACAAAGCTCTCCCTCCAGCTCTCAGCAGCTGGAGGGCGCAGAGGTGATCTGCTACAGATTCCAGCTGGAACAGAGGTCGGGGCAGAGGGCGGTATTTTGTGGAAAAGCAAAGAGGACTGAAACCAGAGAAGCAGCAGAGCGCCATTTCTGCCAGGCTAAAAGGGACAAAGTGACCGGGCCTCGCAGCAGCCACAGGGGAGGGCTGGAAGGGGACGGCCACGCTGTCACGGCTGGCCCCGACAAGGCTCTGTCGAGGAACAGGCGAGGGCTGCGCAGCCGGCGCAGGAGCGTGCTCCCGGCACAGCCCCAGAAACGGGGCTGGAGGAGTGCGAGAACAACAGGATAACATCAGGCTCTTCTCACACAGCTGAAGGACCGCCGCTGGTCATCAGGAGGCAAGTGCAGATGGGAGACTTTAAAGCGGTGCCAGAAAAAACAAACTACAGTCAGGGTCGAGGAACACGGGATACGACGCCTAGTTGTCAGCAGTTGTGGTGTATACATTGCTGAAAACAGATGCAGTGCCAGGAAAATCCAACTCCCAGCATGAAAAAAATAACTTAAGAATGATAATGAGCGAAGCCAAAGCAACTGCGACTGTGAATTAGTGATTATATAAAAGCTTTTATCTTGAAGTTATGTTAGGCCAAATTCTGAAGTCATCTTTTCAGCCAGAACGCTCCCCCGAGACCCTGTGATTTGGCCACAAATTGCTACATCTTAAAAAAAGAAGAAAACAAAACATAACAAAGATTGTCTTTTTAAGCAGGCTGGCAATGCACAGCAGGCAATAGCCTTGACATCGCATCAAACGCCTCCCCAGCAGATAGCTGAAGTTCTCTGCTTTATGCCACTGTTCATCTGCAAAGCATAACCATGAGGCCAATTTTCGGGATTTGCTCCCTTATGTGGGTGCTGTGCAGGGAAGTGGGAACGTTGGGCTGTTTAATATGAAGGGAAGCACAAAGCTCCCTGAAACGAGTGAGATGTGATCCGTATTGCAGTTCCTCCCATTGAGACGCATCAAAGCTACTCCTGAAAAACCAAATGTGCAGTAGCTTGGGTATTGCCATAAGGAAACGTAGGAATCATCACCGCCCACCACACACTGCTCACTTGAGTGCTCCAGCAGTGGCATTGCTGCCCCTTTTCTTTTCCCCCTTTGTTTTTGTAGTTTGGTGGTTTGGGTTTTTTTTCAGAGCTGCAATGTTCCTTGGTATGTCTGGGCTGAGCAGCAACAAAAACGTCTTTTCAAAAGAGCTGATTAGATTAAAACCAACCAGTGTCTCAGCGGCAGGCACGCAAGAACAGCGAAAAGGTCCTTGTTCCAGCACTGGAAGCTTCATCCCATTCCCTGGGCATTATTAAGCCCAGCAGCAGCTCTAGGCTTCACACCTTGAGGTCTCTGCACAGTTTCAAACGGAGTATCCACAAATCCCAGCCCCCAGCGAGTCCCAAAGAGATCCAGCCACGCCAAGATGCCACTCTCTTTCCCGCACCTCTCTCCATACTGGTTTGAGACCGATCACACATACAAGTCTTCCCTGCTCATGCTTTGGACTTGGCTTGCCATGAGTAATACACTGCCAACCTGCAACTTCTAAAGAGATATCGAAAACAACAGGAAAAAATTGTTAGTATTTTGAGCAGGAGACACACCCTTCCTATGAAAATGACCTGCGGTAATAGCCCTTCCAAAAGCAAGGGAACATGCTCAAATACCTGTCGTAAGATCTGAAGCTAGAATACTGCCCCGCCAAAAACGCTGGAAATAGCCCTTTCAAGTCATGCAAACACTTCAGAGTTTCTGAAAGGAGAAGTAGTTTCAGATAAAAGACCCTTTCGTGCCAGCTGGCAAAAGGCAAAGAGATGGATCAGATAGTTGGATAGACAAGGCTTAAAGCCACTTTTGTCTCAACAGTGGGCTGGGCTTATGTATGCAGCGTCTGAAGGCAGCGTATCGCATCATCTGACCCTTAATGTTAGCTTTATGAAATCATATCAGATGAAACTGCAGCGTTCCAAAGCATCTCTCAGCCTGGCAGGACTCTCCCCCTCCACCCCCTCTGCCCAGCTGCACCTCCAGCAGCCCCTGGGCTGGCCTGGCACTCGCACAGACCTTCGCTTCTCAGGTGCCCCCCACTCCGCCCAGCAGCCCAGCCTCTGTCAAGGCTCAAGAGGGTTTGTTGCAGCACAAGGAGTTTCACAAATATTTAGGCAGAACACTTTTTTGTCCCCATAGTGCAAGAGCAGCAGGGTGACTGCACCCAGCGAGAGATGAAGGATGCTGTGAAGGCTGAAGGGAACTTCACCACCCCTCCAGCATGTTTGATATGCTTTAACAGAAACTTACTAAAAGCAAGAAGTGATGCAAACAAAACCAACCACGGTAAGCATGCTGTTTTCGGTAGCCTGCACAGCGTGAGAAACATGGTGTTTTCTTTAAGCTGCGATTCTGGTGCCTGAACCAAAAGAGGCCAAACCGAGCTGCCTCAGGACAAGAATTTCACCTGGATTGACAGGGATGGGTCTGAGCCACAGGTCTGCAGGAACCCTTGCAGCTTGCTTACAGCCAGACACCCGCTCCTCACCACTTGCTTTTCATATAAGATGACAATGATGGGCGGCTGGGGTGTCCCCAGTCCTGGCAGCTCGTTTCATGTGAAGTTTGTCATGAATCACAAGGGCCACGGTCTCCACAGGCTGCCTCCGGCAGCTTGTTCCCTGGGACTTCAGTGGGTCACCACCAGCATGACATCCCAGCTCTGCTGGATCACCAGCCAAAGCAAACCTGGGGTCTCTGTAGCATCTCAACTAGTGCAAAGAGATTACAGGGACCTGGAAAGATTAGAATAAGTACATCAAACAAGACCAAGAGTAGTTTAAATTTGTTTTTAGAAATGTGGGGTTTTGCTGTATTAGGACTGTGCGTCCCCGGAGAATTCATGCCAAAATGGAATTGCATAATGAATGTTAAGTATTTATCAAAAAATTCATGGTTGAAAAGTGGTCTGCAATGACAGATAAAAAAAATCAGCTCTGCATGATTTCTAGTCTCGTTTCCTTATGACACATCAATTCATCCTGAAAGACTTTAATACTCACCTTTACAGATGTTTCTGCTTTTCACATCAGACATTAAACTCTTTCCTGTCTTGTTCAGGAAGACTCTGAGTTACCAAAGCCATGGCGGGATTACGCCATCAAAGTTGCAACATCCAAGCCCTGACATGACTAATCCCCGCGTAAATGGGAAAGGCCAAGACGTGCAGTCTGTGCGGTGGATAAGCGCAGAGCCAGCCTGTCTCCTCCAGCCCACGGGCGCATGGGAAGCACGTCCCCTCCGTGCAGGGACAGCCTGGGATAAGCAAGAGTCTCTGGCACCCTCTTCCTTGGGTCTCTTTGTAGGGCACACGGTGGCACCACGAAGCTTGCCTCGTGGTGGTCCCCCTCTCACATCAGGGCAGCGCAGCTTGCTGAGAGGGAGTTACTCCCAGGGGAAAACTGGATTCTTTTTTTATTTGCTTTCATATGCATGTTCATGGGAAAAAATCCTCCTTTGCATAAGGCATAGTATCACTTTTTATCTGTGGAAAGATGAGCAAAACTGTCTTCTCTATGTAACCTGCACAGCCAAAAATACTTCAGAGAGCACCTGGACTTCTTTGTCCGTCTTAGAGAAGTAGTTGTTGGAAGACCTCACCGAGCGCGCTCCTCTTCCTGTAGCCATCATCTTATGATGAGTCACACAGCTCAGCTGAAGGGAATTTCTAAAGCGTGTCTATATGATGCAATGATGGAGCTGTGTCAAACCCAACACCCGAGTACAGTCTTCGGAGCAAGGACACTCAGTTTTACTCTGCAGAACCAGTCCAGCCAAACCCAGACATGAAGTTGGCCCAGACCCTTCCCCAGCTCAGAGCACGGGTGGCTGATGCAGGCTTCCATGGGGGCCAGGGTGGGCCCCTGCCTGCTCTGTGCCTGCAGAAAAACCCCCGGCCTGCTGGTGGGTGACAGGAGAGAGGAAAGGACATGCACAGGACCATGCTTCCTCCCTCCTTCCCTCACCCTTCTCCCAAGCTGTCCCCTCAGCACACTGGGACCTCAGCCCTAAATGCCGTTCTCGGGGGGGAAACCGCACTGGTTCTGGTGGCTCAGGGTGCTCTGCAGTTCAAAGCAAACTGGCAGGGCCTCATCCACCCTCTGTGAAGAGGCAGAGGCACCACTCTTCCCCTGACTTCATTCATCTAGGGGAAGGTGGTGGCAGGGAATTGCTGTTTCAGGGGACTTGCCCCAGCAGGGCAGCATTTCCTACATTTTCTGCCATTGAGCCAGCAGCTCAGAGACCAGAAATGAGGAATGTGCCTAAAAAAAACCCAAATAAACAAACAAACAATGAAGCAAGACCTGAATCTTTTGCAGGCGTGAAACCTACCTATGGGTAAACGAAACAGCTTGTTGCAGTGACTTCACAGGGTCAAGGTTTCACGAGGGGATGGCGATCAGCAGCTGGCAGCCCAAGGAAACCCAGATGTTTAGGTTGCCTATTGAACAAATTTGATTGAGAAATCAGAGAAATGTAACAAATACAGATTCTACTATTAATTTCAGATGCATTCAGATTATTTTTTGTAGGTTAAAAACGCAATCAGAATCCTTTTTTGTAGTTTTGACCTCAGCAAATGGTAGTTGTTCAACTGTCAGCATCAGTCATGAGCTCCAATGATTCACAGCGAACCATGCCAGCTGGTGCTTCTGACCGCCCATTTACTCACACAGTACTGTGTGGGACATAACACTCGATTTTTCTTCCTTAACGCCTGGAGTTACTTTTAGATTGTACCCTAGATTGCACTTTATTGCACAGGTACATTCGGACTGGGCTGTTACATTGTCACAGGCTTTGTGCCTGCACTTGCGACACCATGAGCTGTTGGAGGATCCACCGCCGCCGGCATCCAATAAAGCCTTGTGCAATCCCCGCGCCAGGGAAAGGTGTGCGCTTTGCAGGAGAGGTGCCTGCTGTCGCTGCCTGTTGTTGGCAGTCAGCAGGAGGCTCCGAGAAATGCCAGTTAGAAAGAGCTGGAGGCAGCAAAAATAAACCCAAATCTTGCATATTGGAAGAGCTTTAGTATAAAGAAGTATGTATGGTCCCGCTCTGTGCTTTAGGCACAGTATTTGACAAAAGTGGTCTTCCCAGCCCTTTTCATTGGTAAAATGATGCGCATCAGCTGGACTTCAGAAACAAAAGGTAAACAATCTGATAAAACAGGTGGCTGATTACTGAACAAAGCTCTACCACCCCTCACTACAAAACAAGTCTTCTTGAGCATTTGCCTGTCAACACAGTCTTGAGGAGGCCATTTACAAGTGCCTTTAAAAGTACACAGAAAGGTCACCACTGATGGTAGCTAGCCAGAGTTGCAGTGTGGAATGCTGCATCCAATAACTCCATTTCCCGCAGACTTTTCAAGGGATGTGAAGCTTTTTGCAAGCCTTTGGAGAATGAAGACTTTCACTTGCAGCTCCACTAAATTCACCATCCTGCCCCAGCAACATAAACAAAGTGAATATTGTGAGACTTGGAGCCTGCTCTGGCCAGGACAGTACAGCGTTTTCCACTTCTTGCATAAGAGGAGATATTTCCTAGTTTGCAGGGTGCGGCGGGATGTAAGGAATGGTTCGTTTTCTTTAATTCATTTTGGTGCTATTTGTATCTATGCTTTCTTCAGTAGTTTCAGGTCCATTAGTTATCAGGAGTATCTGCTTCAAGGCATAAGCAATGGAAGTTCTCCATCTGTCTTCCCCTGCAGGGTTTTAAAACCTCTTCTCCAGAAATAGGTGTGAGGCCCATTCCCAGAGATGCTCCAGAGCAGAACTACTTCATCGCCAAAATACTAAAACCCACAAACTCAGGGGGAAAAAGATAAAAGGCCTTTTGAATCAAGTGAATAAGCCAAGGGGAGGGGGGGGAAATAGATTCAGTCATCTCTCCTACCTATTTAATGAATAGCATTCCTCTCCAGAAATAGCAAGCACATTGCAAACCTCCCCGAGTGCCTTTTTATGGCCAGGCTCCTGCAGCTGCCCCTCTCCTGCCCTCCCTGCTGGGGCACGGGATGTGGCTCTGGCTGTGGCCCTGCCAGAGGCCAAAGCTGCTGGTGGCACGGGCAGGGGTGCACGCAGAGCAGCCCTGCTCCCAGCGGGGTCCCTGCTCGCCAGCGGGGTCCCTGTCCCTGCTCCAGCCAAGCGCTCAAGCGGATGAGACATCGTAGTGAAAGGAGCGGGACTGGTGTGCTTCAAGATAAGATTGTCTGCCAGGGCTTTGTTGGAGGCAGCCTTGCAGATGCAGGAAGGAAAACAAGCTGTAAAGATGGTAAAAGGAGAAGGAAAAAAACGCCCCAAGGGAAGCGGCGCTGGCGCAGGAGACAAAGAACTTGTCTGCGAAGGGCACAGTAACACAGAGACAAACATGAACAGCACAAGTCAAACAGCATCATGTCCTGCCTTAGGAAGCCCCCGAGCTCCGCTTGCTTGCACTGTCCCGTACCTCCTCAGGCAGCTGGTGCTGGGACAGGGCATCAGGGACCTTGGCATGGGGTGGGACAGCCCACCCGCGTCCAGCTGCTCCGGCCCACCTCACCTCCAAACTGTCCCGGGGGAGCAGCCAGGACACTGGCAGCAAGGCCACCTACACTGGGAGCTGCTTGGCTAGTGGTGACAAAACTTACCTGGAAGCAAGTTGTGCGGGCTGGCGCTTCCCAGGCAGGTACAAGCTGCTGACCTGATGGGTATTTCATCGTGGCAGCAGGAGGAAAAGCATCTGGTGGCACAATGTGGAGGAAGACGATGAAATGCAGCTCCTGCAAGAGAGGCAGCAGGCGAAGGATGGCACAGGCAGCCCAGCAGCCACGTGAGCCCTGCTCCTGGCAAACCAAACACAACACGGATGCATCTGCACTCTCATCCCCTTAGCTTCTTTTGGTTGCTTGGTTTTTTTTCCAGGTTTGGCCTCCTATTGCAGCTGGTCAGGCCCTGAATTCAATATATCCCATAGATGTAGAGGGAGAACAAGGACCTTCACAGGGGGTCCGTGGAGGCCCACCACTTCCTTCTTGGAGGAGGTTTTGCTGCTTGGACACCTTGCTTCAAGCAAGGCAAGGATTCAGGGGGGAAATACTGGTTTCAGTTTAGCTTAAACTAGTCCTGTTCAGCCCAGCCTTGCGCATCTGCCCATCCCGCAGGAATTTTATGCAGCGCAGTTCCCTGGTACACATATGTCCATCTGTTTCTGGTCCTTTCCCCATTGCCCCAAGCCACCACAAAAGGAGGATGGAGTGCCCTGCTGGACAGCGAGGATGGTGTGAGGTTGGGAGCTCAGGGGCAGCTGGATTTTCCACATGGAGGTGGGAAACAGCAATGCACGACATGGTGTTCTGGCTCTCCATGATCTGGAGGCTAAAACCAGCACCGGCAGCCCCACGGGAGCCCTGCTATGAGCACAGGGAGGAGCTGCGGGGCTGGGACCCCTGCAGTCCTGTTTGTATTCAGCTAGCTGGTGATAAACTGGGATGAGACAGATGAGACCTGAGATGGGGTCATCCACACAACTTCCTGCTGCGCTTGGTTCGCTTGGTGCATCTCGCAAGTACAGAGCGCGCCTCACCCTCACGTGGTTGAGCCGTGGTCCCTGACACGAACCCGACCTCGATGGCAGCAGCAAGGCCTGGCCAGAAGGTCCCCTCCTGCACCAGAGCCACGCACCAGCGGCTGCACAGCCCCAGGGACACAAGGAAGGCAGGGTACTTACAGCCAAAGCCATGGGTGCTGCTTTGCACCCTCAGGCTCGAGGTCTTTTTTTCCAGGACAAGGAAGAGAGACTTGTGCTAAACACCTCGATTTGTTTAATCCACCATACAGAAACAAAATCTGGAGAGGTTCAAAGCTCCAGTGTTTACTATCAGGCTCATTTCTGGGCTAAATAAACCATCAGAATCTAAGTCTCTGCTGAAAACATCTAAACATGCTAGTTGGAGCTGATGAATAGTTAGCATTTGGCAAAGTCAAAGCATGAATCCGTAGTTATTATACGATGAGTCACCTGGAGAAACCAGAGCAGTAGCCAACAAAAAGCCCCTCTGAATAGCTCAATGAGAATGAGGATGCCTAGAAACACGCACATCAGCGACAAGACATCAGCCCTAGCAAAGGCTGGAGAGGGGCAGGCAGCACTCCCTCAGCTCTGTGGAGGATGTTGCAGACCCCCCCCATGGTCACCTCTGACTGAGGACCCCATGCCCATCTCACCAGAAGTCCATCCCTAGATACCAGGGCAGTTTGACATGCACATTCCCTCCATGACTCATAGGACTGGAACAAGCCAGACTTTTGCAGTCAACAAAAAAGATAAAAATCATATTGTTTGGGGGAGTGCCAAGCTATTATTTCACCCAATTAGTCTTGAACTGCTGAAAGTTAAAGGGATTTCCTCTGGAAAAAGAACATTCCCCAGCCAGAAAGTCACAGGAGCATAACTGCTGGCATCCAGTGTTAGGAAACAAGCGTCTGGACAAAGGCTTCTTTTTTTGATTTGTTGTTGACGACTTTTTTAAAAAGACACTACAGTACAGATCCTGGAACTTGGATTTCTATTTTTACACTTTCTACCTGTGACAGATTCACATATCCAGGACACACTGGGGATGGTTTCCACATCCTTGGTTGTTTTCTTTAACTACCACAGCCTAAAGGTACCGTATGGATGGGTATCGCTGTTTGCATGGATGCACTGTCATGCAGCAACAGGCTCCGAGAGCTGGCTGCACCAGTCCCCACAGCTGCAGCTGCATCCTGGGGAGACCACACGTGGCTGAGGCCCCATCATGCTGGTTCCAGGTACAGGAGCACAGACCTGCTGGTGTTCCTCATCCTGCTTGGCACCTCCTTTCCCACACCTGCCTGCTATCAACTGAGCAAACCCGTGGAGAGCAGCACTAAAGGGCAGGGGCAGTTTTTACCTCGTCCTGCTGTTCCCAGGCGGGTGCAGAGAGGAAGAAGCTGCCTTGCCACAGCACTGCCCATTATTGCTTCAGCATGTCACAATACACTAATTGAGTAATTGGCAATTATGTTGCCTTTATCTTTATCTCCAGTGTTATGGTGTTATGTTCACAGCTGTATAAGTAACAGCTCGTCTCCCATCTGCAGCGCCTTCCATCCCGCATGGCCTTGCTGATCCTGCAGCAGAGAGCAGCCATAAAGCCTGAGCCCAGGCTGACAGTGCTGTCCCCCACCTGCCCAGCGCCACACCAGTTTTAAAAAGATCATTTTAAAATGTGCTTCCACACTGCTACAAAAGCGAACCTTTTTTTGCCCCTGTGCAAAAGGAAATATTCTGTGTTTTGGCACAGCTGGTTTTAATTCCTTCTTTAAGAAAGAATTTAACATGGCTGCCCTGAGACTGGCTGCAGCTTTATCAAGTGAGATCTCATCGTGGACTTCAGACAACCTTGCCTGCAGCCATTATACTGTCAAACAGATTTCCTCCTTCTTCACAACAATTGTACATCACATCCTACTCAGATCTCTCACAACGCTTCATAAATAATGCAATAATGAGGGTCCTGTACACTTATGGGATTTGGGAGGCATTATCTCCTTTTTTAAGATGTGGAATATGAAGATTAGTGATTAAAGATAGCAAACCCGGTGGGCTGTGATCCAAATGACAGGAGTTTTTCTATATCCTTTCTCCTGGATCTGGTGCCTTTCTTGGCTTTCCCACCATTGGCCCAGCTTTCCCACTTCTCTGTCACAGCACTTCAGTCCTACCCCATCCTTTTTCTCCAGGGCAGCTGACAAATTTGGCACCAGCACATCACCGTTGGTCCCTCATGGTGTTTTGCACAAGGTCTGTAGAGACAAAACTGCTGTTTCCATTAGCCAGTTAACTGGGATGAGAAATTGAACTTGAGAAAAATCTTTATTGTAGATTAATTAATACTACTGAAAACAGAGTCATTGAACAGAGAGATGCTCACTGCTATGAGAGGAATAACCTTTTGCTTAAGAAATAAGACAGAATGCAAAGAACGTGGAAAGAAAGTGGAAGCTCTGAGCTAAGGCTCACCTATGGAGGATGGATGCTCACTGCAGAAGCTCCTGGATTTCTAGATCTTATGCTCTAATTAAGCATAAACGAGTGCAAGCATGGACGGAGCCTTTGGCAGCACTCTGTGCTAGCCCAAGGAGGCAGCCTCCAGCTCGGGGCCTCACCGGCTCCGTGGGAGCAAGGCTGCCTGATGCCAAGGGCTGCACATCACACCCCACAGCTGGAGAGGCACAGGGTCTGAGCCTGGTGATTAAGAAAGCAAGATTTCTATTCAAAATCCTAAGCTACCTTAAAAGACAGCATGCTGCTGTGCTTCTCCCTAGGGAAGACAGGAAGCTACTGCTGAGCTGTCTATCATTTATTAAAAAAATTATTTTTTCCAGATAAAGTGGAAAGCTCCACTGCAGGGGCACACAGGCACCAGGATGCGGCGCAGACGGCAGGAAGCCGACTTGCAGGATTTTCCATGTGAAGAAATGGCTTGAGAGGGATGGGCGAGCTTGAGATTTTACCTGAAAAACAGCAGGAATTCTGTCCTTCCCCAGCAGGCAGGCTTTGTAACCTCAGAGCAGCTACCTCCCACTTCTCCTCCTCAGTCTCAGCAGGCACCTCTCACTGCAGAGGCACACAAAATCCCAGGATAGCTCCGGGGAACTCCTTGTCTCCAGAGCAGAAGGGCCAGTGGCCAGATCAGCACAGGGTGCCTGCCCAACCTATTCCTTGTGGCTGGAAAAAACAGAGTCCCAACAAACCCCAAGTGGCTTCTGGTGCCCAAGAAGAGGCATGGACACAGAAAGTCATGCACAGGGTGTGTGTCTGTGGGTAGGAGGAACAATTTGTGGATGGCTGGAGTAAGCAGGATGCCCACAGGCAGCAGGAGATGTCTGGAAGGAAGCGCTCATCTATGGCCAGTAGGCACTGGGGTGAGGGACTGCTGCAGGGCAGGGCAGGGTGGCAGCCACATCCCAACAGTCCCATGCAAACAAATCCTCATGCGCAGGGAGGCATGCACCAGGCAAATTCCCAAGTAGCAAAGAAAAAAAACCCCAAAACCCAAACATCTGTCTTCCAAAAGACTAGTCTTAGCCTGAAAAAAAACACTCATTTTTCTGCCAATAGCTTTCACAGTGTAGCAACTAAAAAACCAGCTGATGCCTCTGGTGAGAAGGTGCCCCAGCAGGAGCAGAAGGTGAGCAGCTCCTGTGCTTGCCAATGCCCTCCCTGCAGGGCAGGGAAGGGGCATGGTGCACGGCTCCACAGTTTCAAAGTGGAAAAACACCAGCAGAAAACACCATCAAAAAACACCCTAAAACACCAAAACAAAACCCAAAAGAAAAGTCAGCCCCCAAAAGACTCCTAAACACTTTAACCAGGCACTCTTGCCACTTTGATTCTGCGGCTGAAAGCCAAAAAGCCAGCACAGCTTTCCTTTGGGGTCAGTGTGAACAACAAAGAGAGAAGCCGGTAGGAGACCCCCAGAACCTCAGCCCAGAGCCACTCACACCCACATACTTCACAAAACCGGTCCCTTCAGAGGGAACACAAAAGGTTCTCACCGGCCAGCACAGAAGAGCTCCGCTGCCACTAGACGAGGACCCGGCAGCTCCCAGAAGGCTGGTCTGGTGGCTGTGTCCCCTGTGGTGGGAACTGGAGCCTGCATGTAACCCCTTCCCCAGGAGGATCCCGGCAGGGTCTGTAATCACACTGTCAAGGGGACCGCTGGCTACTGAATAACTTGGGCTGTGAAGGAAGCCTGCCCCTTCAGCTCTCGGTCAACACGGGGCTGGATTTTCAACAGCACGAGCGCAGCCCACACCATATCCCAGGATGGCAGGACCTGGGGACAGAGCATTTAAGCACCCAAGAAACCTGCATGGAATGATTTCAAACCATCAGCCATCCCTCTTTGTTGTAAGAGTAAACCCATACTGCTAAAATGCTCCAAGGCTCATATTAAAACATTTTAGATTCTTCTGTTCCACAGATCTCAGTGTTTTGCCTGAAGTGCCCTTGTCACTGGCTAGCTGTTGTTTCTGCAATCGAGCAACTGAAAGCATTTAACCTTAATCTAGCATTAGTTTTGGGGCTTCATTTGTTTGGTTTTTCTTTATCAATAGATAGAAGTTCCAGTTTTGGATTGATCAACCCCCTCACAAAGACAAGTGACCAACAGCACAGGCTCTATATAAATGCCCAGTTGCACAGCTACTTTTTACAAGGCTCAGGATCTAAACTTCTACTGTAAAAAGATCAAAGTCCCAATTAAAGGCCTGTCCTACTTTTTGGGCAAGAACAACTCTGTGCAAAGTGGTTACAGTGTTTCCCAGTTATACCTGTAGGCTTTATTATTACTAAGGTGTGAGACTGTACACAAATGCCCAGACCTCCTTTGTGGAAAACCATGCACAAGCAAACCAGCCGTATCTGCCTGAATGGACAAGCAACTTGGAAGCAGTGACGCCGGCTTACACTGAGTGCAGTCTAGCACCGCCGTTTATTTTCATTGGTCATATTTAGCACTCGAGATGAATACACTTATCAATGTTTTAGCAGCAGCCCTTTGGGATATGCAGCTTAATGTTTTGAAGACAAGGAGTCTAACAGTTCAAACCAGAACCCGGAGTACTTACTTCCTTACCTGCTTAAAAGAGGTGCTGGCAGGTTAAGTGCATGGTCTATCCAGGACTGAAAAGCTTAAAACTTGCTTCCTTTTCTCCACCCAGTATTTCTGGGTCACACTGAGCTCTCAGTGCTCTTTTTTTTTTTTTTTCCTTCAGAGGAGTTTCATTCAGCAAAAACAATTGAAAGAGAATAAAGTAGAAGCTGTAGTTAATTTGATACTGAAATCAACATTCCCAATGCTGGAGCAGGAAGAGAGGCAAAGACATGCTGCTTCATCATTACAGCCCCAATGGGCTGCCTTGTGAGATGGAAGCTGGCCTGCAGTGGACACTGGCTCCCAATTATAAACCACTAAAATGCACTATGTGAGAAGAGGTGAATCTCATTCCCTTGTTATCAAAATAATAAGCAAAAGGGAGGAGAAAAGTGGCCATGCAAAAACAACTTATCTTCATTTTGATCCCATAGACTTACTGAGCAACTGATGTTCATATAAATTTTCTGATTAGGGTAAATTATATAGGACAGTTTCTGAGCAGCACATACATAATTTATCTGATACTTCTGAGGAAGCGACTACGTTAACAGTTCAGAGGAAGCTGAACTCTTGTCTGTAAGGATTTCTGTTTGAAAATGCATTTACAATGAAAAACTAAAGGCACTAAATAGCCAAGTCTTCCATCACATTATGAATAGTTTTTAATACCTTTGCTGCCTGCTTAAACATTTCAGCTTAAATTAATCTTACTTGTCTAGCACAAAGCAGATGATCTGGACAGGTCTCAGTATTCCCAGGCAATCCAGAGCTCTGCATAGTAAATCATCACTGACTGCAGACAGTGCAACAGAAGGATCCATACATAGCACCTGGGACAAGAGATGGTTGCAATATGGTAGCACAGCCCCAGTATGCGGTTTCAGGGTACTCCTTGACCAGCCTCTCAATTTTAGCAGTTAAACTCACTGCAACCGTAGTAAGGCGGGGAAAAAAAAAGAAAAAAAGCAGTTCATGTTCTTGATACCTGTCAACCTGAATTAATAACCACATTACCAATGTTATTAGGGATTCAGTATATCCACTTACACTAACAGGTAAGCCAGCCACAGGCCATTAAATACCAAGAGCTGCTTAATAACCTGTATTCCACAAAAAAAGCCAGCTACACTGGCTGCAGAGTTACCAAATGTTATCCAACTATAGACACTGCTATTTTGTTTAAGTATTCTACACCTAGGGAAAATAAAAGCTTCATCACATTTATTAAACAGTGATAAGCATAGTCAAATAAAAATTGTTTTCCACCATAAAGCTTCAAGAGCTGTAATGTCTCAATCATTTCATGCTACTTCAGTGCATCCGTATCTCCTACAGAGAATAGCAGCATTGACAAATTTCTACTACTGATAAAAAACATTTGTCTCTTCAGCTTCATTATGAGATAGAAGTATTAACTTTGCCTTGAGCTTTTTTTTATTCAGAAAAAAAAAGTTGCCACAATCACCACAGAAATAATTTAGAAGCTAACTCACATTAGTTCAAAACATGCATTTGAATCTTGTCAGTCAGTGCAGCAAAACCAAAATGTTTGAAAAATCATTAAAAAAAAAAAGGCTCTCAGGAGAACTACAGCACAAACTCAGTAACACACTTCAGCTGTTCAATGCATCTTTGATATTATGCAGATATATTTGTATCAATTTTACAGAGAACTTGAGATTACAAGCTTTGAATTTTTTAGAGAATAAACTGCAACAGAACATGTACACACTTAATTTTTTTTTGCTGATCATTCATTGAAAACAATAAATCTCAGAAATGTTCTCAATAACGTTTAGAAAACAAGTTAAGAGACAGAGGCATAAAATCTCCATAAAAACATGTTTATTCCTTATCGGTAGAGACCGCATATGAAAAGAGGATCTATTGTGAGCTTTTCAATAAAAGCAACCGAAAAAAGCCAGCAATCCTCCTAAGTAGCGGAGACACATATCCAGTTCCAGGGCAGAAGACAGCTATCAAAATCGTCTCCTTGCCCTCTCGCAACACAGGAAAGTCAGTTTTCAGCAAGAGGCTAAAGAAATTACGTCAAGAAACACTACTCTGAAGCAGCTGTCCAAGGGCCAGTGTTCCCCCGGCTCATCATCAGTCTTCAAACTCATTTGTCACTTTCTTCTTTTTCTTCTTCTTTTT